>NC_086257.1:2032500-4975000 GCF_021018805.1 Prinia subflava | reverse complement strand
GGTGAAAAGAGTCATTCCCGAGACACCACGGAATATTTTGGTTCCATCTCCATGAACTCTAAATAGGAGGTCCAGAGGGAGCAGCTGAGATGCAGACACTGATAGGCTGCTCACTCAGAAGGGTGAAATGATCTACTCTGAATTCCAGGATCTCATTATAAAAAGATAAGTCCAAATCCTCAGGGGATATAAATTGTCATCATACCCATGAAGTCAACACAGTTAATGCCAGCTGAGCATCAGGCCCTCATGGAATTTACTACCACCCTGACATTGTGTTTCTGATATTTTTACCCAACTTAACTTCTGGCAAATAAGGAATTCACCAGATTTGCCATCCAGAAATTTCTATGAAATTACCTAAATTTGATGGTCATATATATTCTTAAATTTGTCCAGTCAAAACTAGGGGCAAAGTAGGGAAAAAAATCAAAAATAATGTCTTTAAATAACTGGGACACTTCCAGGGATCCAGGGGCAGCCACAGCTCCTCTGTGCAACCTGTGCCAGGGTCTCTCCACCCTCACAGGGAAGAATTCCTTCCTAACATCTGATATAAATTTCTTCTCCCTGGGTTTAAAACCATTCCCCATTGTCCTATTGCAATCTGCCCATGTAAAAAGCTTTATACATTTGTTTTTATAAGCTCCTTTAGGCACTAGAAGGGCTCTAAAATCTCCCTAGATCCCTCTGTTTTCTAGGCTGGACACTCCCAGCTCTCCCAGCCTGGCTCCAGAGCTGTTCCAGCCCCTGGAGCATCTTCATGGCCTCCTCTGGATTTGCTCCAACAGCTCCATGTCTTTTCAGTGCTGAGTACCCCAGCCCTGGACACAGTGCTCCAGCTGGAGTCTCATGAGGGTGGAGTGGAAGAGGAGATCTGAAACTGATATAAATCAGAGCCGAAGGAGCTGCAAACCTACACACACCCAAGTGTGCTCCCCACATGGAACCCTTCCATCAGGGAACTCTGAAGGATCCTGCAATTACCTACCAGCATAAATCTGCATATGGATGCACAGAGCATAGGTAGGATTACACACATAAACGAGGTGAGGTGCAGACAAACGGATGCTCCAAAGAATTAGAGATGCTCATAAAGCTGGATTTCATTTCCCCTCTTCATGTACCTGATGCTCCTGGCCGAGATTCAAATGGTTTTTTGCAGGGGGTCTGTGCCTCACTCAGCACACTCAACATTGCTCCTTCCATCAGCAGCTCCTGGATATTTTTCTAAGTTTTGGCTGCATCACAAGTGCATCATCTGTGCTTGCACTGTGTTCAGATCCTGCACTGTCTAAACCCCAATAATTTCCAGTGAGGTGCCTTTGTTTGCAGAGCTGAACCAAACCAAAACACCTAAACCAGGTGTTCTAGCTGGGAACAATTTTTGACAGTACAGCCAAAACAGCTCAGCAAGTTTTGCATGACTTGATGGGCTTTGGGACAGAAAAGATACAGAGGGAAGATCTCCCCAGCCTTGGAGACAAGGTAAAAATGATGCTTGTAATGATGGTTCTTGAAAGTTCTCACTCTCAGAACACTCACCTCAACCCACCTCTGATCCCAGGGAAGATTGTGGGCACAAAGGGCTAAGGACTGGTCCTGCAACCAGTTGGGATGAGCAGAGTGGAAGCTGTAAGTCCTTCCAAGGATTTACACACCTCACTATATAGACAGTCACCTTTCCCCCTTCATCTCCTTGGATCACCCATTCTGTACCCCCTCCTAGCTCTGCTCAGAAATCCCTTATCCTGCACCATCAGTGTGTTTGCCTCCCTATCCTGTGAGAAATGCTTTGGGTGTGGGGAATCCAGACTGCATTCTCATTATTCCAGGGCCAAACCACACAGCAGGCTGCCAGCCTGCCCTGGGAAGGAGGAATCCTCCTTCCTTCCTGAAGCCCTGGGCTGCACAAACTCCAGACAAAGTTCAGGGCAAACCTTCTCTTCTCAGCACTTCTGAAGAGGCATCTGACTTGGCCAAAACCAGGGAGTTTGAAGGAGGTAAAAGTCCCAGATCAGTCCCAAAGCCAAATTTCAAGTACCTGTAGAAATAAAAACAAAGCATGAAACCGCCAGAATTTCTCAACAATGTGGGTGTTGGATTTTTTCCCCTAAAATAACTGTAAAACAATGTCTTTTTACCCATATCACACTCTTGGATCTGGTTAAACTCTATTTCCCCCCTGCTTCCCCACACACACACATATTCATGTACACAAAGCCCAGCCTGAGCTAACAGCCCGCAACTGAAAATTTCAGCCTGAACTGTTCCATGTTGGCAAAGATTTAGCATTGGAAAAGAGAATCTTTTAATGGGAAATGTTTGGCAACCTGAATTGCAGGCACCCCTGCCAGCTCCACCAATAATTATAGCTTAGTTTAGCAATCATCTGTGTGCTAAAGAATATATTTAACGACAAGAGCATTTGCCAGTGATATTCAACTTCCAACTGACTAGGAGACAGCCATGGGATGCAGGAATGACCTTGCACTGCCTGTTTGCCTTCAGACCTTCAGCCTGAGCCACAGGGACCTGCTCCATGGGGTGTTTTAGACAAGCCTCAAGGATGCTTTTGTTCCCTTCCATCTCTAACCTGCCCCAGGCAGAGGGAGAACATCTTATCTTTATATATAAAGTAATGCCTGTATTCCCCATGGACAACAAGCAAGAAGGTCTCTTGAATCTTCATTAAGATTTTGAGAAGTCTCTTGAATCTTCTGCAATGGATTCAGAGAAGGTAAACAACACAGCCTCTCTCTGATCCACAGCTTTCCAGTGGAGCCAGGCAGCTTCAGACACAAGAAATCTTCTGTGTGTACACAAATTCCAACAGCTCCATCCAAACTTTGGTGCTTTCTGTACCAAATGACAACC
The DNA here is from genome assembly GCF_021018805.1 of Prinia subflava. NCBI lineage: Eukaryota > Metazoa > Chordata > Aves > Passeriformes > Cisticolidae > Prinia > Prinia subflava. Next base: position 4,972,123 of record NC_086257.1, on the reverse strand, counting down.
ATTTCTGAATGACAACCATTCTCCCACTGGAAGGCTCTGGCTGAGAGCTGAACCTGGCCCTGTCTGGCTCCTCACCTCTTTTCCAGCTGCCAGGTGTCTCCTGACTCATGGAACACCAGACCCTGGAAGCCAACTCTGCTTGTTCTGATGTCCCTGGCCCAACTGGGTCTCCACCAGCCACCTCAGCAACCTCAGCCTGAAGACCACAGTGCACAGAGCCACGTGAGGCACTGAAAGCAAGTTCCATCTGGAGGAACCTGAATGAGGCTGTTGTAGATTAGATGCTGGGGAGAAATTGTTCTCTGTGAGGGAGATGAGGCACTGGCAGAGGTTGTCCAGAGCAGCTGTGGCTGCCCCTGGATCCCTGGAAGTGTCCAAGGCCAGGTTTGGACGGGGCTTGGAGCCACCTGGGATAATGGAAGGTGTCCCTGCTCATGGCAGGGGGTGGAAATGGATGAGCTGTAAGAATTTAAGCCTTCCAACCCATTGTGGGATTCTATGAACCTCAAAGAGAAAAATGCCAAATAGTGAATATCTCCAAAGAATGAAATCCTCCCAGACCTCTGTCCTTGTCCCAGCACCTTCCATTTGTTCTGGGCTCCAACCCCACAGCTATTTTATCAGTCTCCACTGGTCTTGCTCCAGTTTGGCAGCATCTTTTGTACTGGGGTCCACAAACTTCCCACAGTATTCCAGATGTGTCCTCACACTGCTGAAGAAATATCCCTTCTCTTCACCTGCTGGGCATGGACACGTCCTGGGACTCACAGCTTTTGTGCCTTAAAAACTGAATTATGGCCAAGGGCCAGACCTGTATGTGAGGCCATCAGCCTCCAGGCAAGCCTAGAATACAACTCCATCCTGCTCAAGTTCTTAATTTTACCAGTACATCACTGTTAAAAAAAAGGCAAACAAATGGAAAGTCTTTGATAATTGTAAAAATGTTCATAACTAACTCACATTCAGAACAGAGGGAGTAGGGAATACTAGGCTTTGAAAATCTTTATTTTTTGAGATTAAAAATAGCTCCTCTATGCCTTCCCTGGTTAGAGACCAGCCAGGCAATAACAAAGTTTTACCGTGGTTAAAAATTCCCTATTCAAAATGGAGCTTTTCCTTTCAAAAGTTTCCTATTCTCACTTGAATTTGGCTTTTCCCTTGAGGCACAAGGATTCATATTCTTTCCAAAGGGTATTTATGCTGGGATTTAATCCTGTCCCTTGCCATTTGAGTGGCTCTTATAATTTAGACTAACACACAGCACCCTGCCCTCCCAGCTCCAGGATGGCTCTGGAACGAGGGAACGTGTTATGAGATGTCTGAAATCAAATTATTATCTCTTCCATGAATTGAAACCTTCTCAGAGACAATGTTTTACAGATAAACCTTATTTCTAGGTTTCAACTAATATTCTAATACTATTTTAAACCCAAACATTCTTAATTCTCCCTTTTCTTGTAGATATTAGCAACTCCTTTGTCCTTAATTCCACTTTAATAACACCCTTGTTTTAGAATTTCCATGGGGTTTAAATATTGTCTTTAGCGCTTTAAGCCAATCTCCAACACTTGCCAAAGTTTTACAGTTCCTGGCAAACCTCCTGGGAATCTTGTAGAGTCAGAAACCAGGGTGTGATTGTCTCTTCCTCACCCTCCCCATCCATCCCAGCTGGACATGGGTGTCCCATTGCTGAGCCCCAGTTTGTGGCACCAGCCACAGAGGGGTTTTTGGCCAGTGCAGGAACTGGGGTGATTTGGGCACAAACTGGCCAAGCCAAAGTACAAACATCTGTCCTGGGCATTTGGACGCCTCTGGAATTGCCCAGCTCAGAAGCTGGCAAAGGCAGCTCAGCAGGGAGGCACAGTCAGAGCTTCTCTGCCCATGTGCAGGTGCAGGGGACTGAGGGGGGAGTCCTCTTTGAGGAGCACTGGGGAGACTGGACCAGGATTGGGAGGGTAAAGGAGATGGCCAAACCATGGAATTCTTTGGGTTGGAAAAGACCTACAGGATCAGAGTGCAACCATTGCCCCAGCACTGCCAAGGGCCTGCTGACCCATGTCCCCAGGTGCCACATCCACGTGGCTTTCCAGTCCCTCCAGGGATGGGGACTCCACCATGGCCCTGGACAATGTTCCCAGTCATGGGATGCCCAGGAGAGCTCAGCGTATGGACACAGCATTTCCCTTCCTCTTCCTGAGAAGGGTGTGAGCATTTTTCCCTGCCTGTGGACCTGCAGGAGACACCTCTGCAGGACCCAGGGGTGCCCTTTGTTGCTGAGGTGAAGCTGCTGTCACTGGAACTCAATTTCTTCATCTGCAGTTAAGAGCCTCAAAAAGGCCCCAACTACTCTCCCACCTTCTTGGTACCTGGTGATGTATCAGAGGTTTCAGAGCAGGACAAGGCTCTGTGGAGCCTCCTGAGCCTGTAATGCAGGCTCCTTGTCACCCTGCTCCCCCTCTGCATGATGCTGTGATATGTAAATCAAATAAAAGCAGCCCCGGTTTTCAGGAGCACTTTAAATTTAGTATCTCAGGAGCACTGCATTTAGGCTTAATAAAAGTTATGATATGTTGATTAAATACCAGCTGAGGGCTGAAAGAGCACTTCCTGAGCTTTAGAGGGCTTCAGGCAATAAATTGAGTTGCCACCTAATTATTCTGGCTGACTGGGATCTCCACAATGGATCACAAGGCATATTCGTCACAACGCTGGGGAAGGAGGGCACTGGCCCTTTTAAACTTTAAATTTTTGGGACCTGGGCTCAATCCCACTTCTGCACAGGCCATAAAGCACAGAGACCTGCCTGCTCTGCCAGGTTCCCAGCACATGCACTGCAGAGCCACCACATCTTGAGTTCCCTGGGAGATTTATTCAACCCATGAATTTCCCACCCTGAACCAAAACCAGGACAAATTTTGTCCATAGCAGGACAAATTCAAGCCCTGTGTATGATGGAGACCAGTGAGATGTGTGCATCATCCACCAGCTTCCTGAAAGGAGACAATAAACCTTCTCCCCTGCAGAGAGCAGGAGGAGCAAACCTCTCCCAAAGCCCTAGGGGTGGGCAAGGATGAGCATCCCCACACACTGACATTGCACCCTTAACACAGGAGCTCTCCTGGGAACAGGCAAGTTCTGTAAAAGGAAAAGCCCATAATCAATCTGGATTATCAAAACATCTTTCTGTGATCACTCACAACCCAAATCCATCTGCCTCAGACCCTGAGGAGAACATTTCTTTGTGGGAAGGACCATGGTGAGCAGGGATAGGAAAACATCTTGGAATAAAACTTTAGGACACTGGAAACAGGTCCCAGGCGCAACTCAGACTCATTCTTGCCCTTGGTAAGTCATTTATTTTTCTAAGTCCAAACTTTCACCAATAAACCTGTTTCTATTCCTTAATATATTCACAGGATACCATTCCTTAGTATATTCAGTGTCAGAGTTTAAGCTTTTCTGCATGTACAGCCCCTGGGACAACACAGACCCAACCTGTTACCCCTGTCATCGGGAAAACAATTTATCCTGGGCATGCAAGATGATAGAAAGAGCTCTTTAAACAGGGATATAAAGAGTTGTTTCATCCTGAATGAACCAATCCCTTCTTTATTTGGGTACAGCTGTAATCCTCTCGTTCTATGTAAGAAATCTGCTGCACACTGGTGAGTGCCAACATCAGCTCTCTAAGTACTGGACAGTTTCTGCCTCTCCATGGGGAATGTGCCTGCAGGCACACAGATCCAGCCTCTTTCCCACACAGAGCAATCCATTAATGCCCAGCAAGACAGGACTCAGCATCCTGCCTGGGAAGACTTTTTGGGATCAGCCCATGCCCAATGAACCAACAGTTACAATGGGTCTTCTCCCCATCTCGTTTGTTCAGGGCTGGGAGCAGTGAGAGGGAAGAATGGAATTGGTTTGGGTTTTTAACACCCTGTAATAACATTCCATGTGGCATTTCCAGATTCAGGTAAGTGGGAGTCTTTATCCATCAACTGCTGAAGCATGCTGAATTAAAACAAAGCTGCAAAATGCCATCCTGGAATCACACATAACATCATCCTGGATTTTCAAGTGCACTCAGCAAGGGTGAAAAGTGTAAGGTGATCCAGAGCTGGGTGTCAAGCTCTGCCACAATAGAACTCAAAATAATTGTGCTGTTGTTTGACAGGCAGTAAAATTCATGGTGGTCTATTAAATCAATGGCAATGTAATGTGGAACACTGCAGATTAAAAAGAAAAAAAAAGCAGAGTTCACAAAGGGAGGCCATTGGAAAGGATCCCTTTGGAGCTTCTAATAGGGTTGATTTGTGACTGGAAAGGCTGATACATGCAAGACAGAATAAAGAGAAGAGAAAACAAGACTGGAAGAGAGAACAGAAAAAGAAAAAGCAAAATAAATGTAAAAGAGGATATGAGTGAGGGGGAAATGGGAATGAAATAATTGTAAAGAAAGTACTGACAAGTTGTTATCATATATAGACGCCTCATTCTTAGCACCTTTCACACCTTGTGTCTTTTGTTACAGCCAAGGGTTCCTTCTGCCAGCTCCTGGGTACAACCTGCTTCAGCTGCCAGGGAGAGACTGATGGATTAAGGTCAAAAAGTGAAATCTGCTTGTATTGTCTTCAGCAGAATTCATCCAAAAGGCAGGAAAACCCCTCCAATTTTAGAAAAAGAACTTAAAACTCTTGTCTCCAAGCCAGGCTGAGGCACAGTGAGTGTAAAAGTGGTGTTGGAAGAGTGGCTTCCCATTGCTGGTTTTATCTTCTCCTGGCTGGAGACAAGTTTCCAATCCAAATGAGCAACCCAGGGTGTTCACACTCTCAGGGTCAGTCAGGCATTAAAGTCCCCTTGTGTCACACCTATTTTAAAATGCAACAGGGGCATCTTGTACCCAGGAGTTCTGGTGGGTCTGGGATCTGGGAAATCCCTCTGCATGAAATCACAGTGGCTTCAGGAGATTTTCCTTCCCAGTTCCAGGGAAGCAGTTGTGCCAAAGGAATCTGTGAAGAGGAGTGTGGGTTTGGGCCTGAATGCATCACCTGGAGTGAGTGGCAGCCAAGCCTGGAGAAGGCTGTGCTGGCCATGAGGATCACAGTCTCAGCTCCCAAGTGCAGCAGTAGAAGGATTTCCACTTCCTTCAGAGACTTGGAGCCTGTTCCCTGGCAGTGGCTGAACAGGAGGGAACCTTTCAGAGAGCCCTTTGGTTTTGAATTGAAAAGCAAACAATCCTGAGGGATTCAGGAGAGGCTGCTCCAGCAGTTAATTGCTCTCACTGCCAGCATCTTATTTCCCTTGGGAATTTATCATACTTCAGCCCAATCAAGTGCTCCTGTCAGGAGCTCTCTGTTCCAGGAGTTCAGTGGGAAGTGCTGGGTCTATTAGAGCAAAGATGTCTGTAGTACCTGGTGCAGGTGTTGACATTGAGATACCACAGTCAAATAACCCTCTAGATTTTCCTTTTTGGTCTCCTGACTCCACCTCATTTCCAGGTATTTGCTGAACCCACAGCTTTTGATGCACTTATGCCCCCTTTTAGTGTGTGTAGACCACATCTGAGTCCTGCCTCCCAACAAGGATCATCCCAGCTCCATTAGTGGAGATAATATCTCTTATTTGCTCCAAATTGCTCTGCCAGGTGTCACAATACCCTCTGTGTCTGGGGACAGCAAAAGGAATGACACAAACAAATCCCTTCAAATTCAAAAATCCCTTCAAATTCACTGCCTCCTTTTAGAAAGATATATCTAAATTACAACCTCCTGGAGCCCATCAGTGCTTCCTAATCTTTCTTGCTATTTGGTCTTTCATTTGATGGCATTGAAGAGTACATTGTTTGATTTGGGTCATTTTGGATCAATCCATACATTTTACCAATTCACACAGCCTAGATGAATTCTACAAACCCATTTTTCTCTCTCCAACCAGAAAGGCCCACAGCAGTAACCTAGCAGGTTCCAGCCTTCCCATTCAAATATTTTCTCCTTCTCTAAATTACAAGATGATTTCACCAAACGGTTTTTAGGGGAGACCTCTGTTCCCCATAGCAATGTTTCCTTCTTGTTAAAAATTCTGTGCAGGAATATGAAGAGTCTTCGAGATATGATTTGGATTTGTCTCACTGGGCTCTACCAGCTCCTACATTGCCAGTATAAGAAAACTGTAAATGAAGAGCATCTTTATTGATAGCAACAATCTTTGTCTTGTGAAGTAAAACTTAGATCATTTTAGCCTTCACTTAAGCTCTGCTGAAAGCTGGAACACTTGGTTTAGTGAAGTTTTCAACAGTTCAAGGTTTCTTCTAATTCTGCCTCAGAACAAGCTCCATTCCTGTTTGAGGTAAATCCTCAACAAATACAACTTCTCAACATTTTCCCTAATGTATTAAAATAATTGCTGTTTCATTTTGTCCTTAACCCCTGAAATTCTACTCTCTGATTCCTTGTCATTTAATTGAACAGCACAAACACAGTCACTGGTTTTCCCTCTCGATTCACCAAGTGGTTCCAGAACATCCCACTCCATCATTCCTGCTTGGAACACCCCACTCCATCGTTCCCACTTATCCAAGACCCTTCATCTCAAAGGTCTTTTAGTCTCAGAGTTCATCCACTTGACACAAACTGTGCCAGCTCTCACATTTCCCTTGGTCAGAGAGAATCCAGAATCTGATGCCATAAAAGAGCCATTTTCCCAAAGGAATAAACACCTGACCATGTGGTAATTACGGCATCATTTAGGAATTAGTGAATTCCACCAAGGCTCCTGATGGGGCACAGCAGCACTGCTGGGAGCACTGGGAGAGAAGAGGGAGAAGAGATGGAGAGAAACATCCCCCTCCTGACACAGCAGAGCCAAGATTGACCAAGGCTTTGGGTCATGTCCTCAGTATAAAAGAAGAGGAGCAATTATAAATCCCACTCAGCTTTAATAATCACAGCAAAATACAAATCCCTCCTTTCCCACCACAAAATCACTGAGGTTGGAAAAGACTTCCAGACCATTGAGTCCAACCTGTGACTGATCCCCACCTTGTCACCCAGCCCAGAGTTCTGAGTGCCACATCCAGGAGTTCCTTGGACACCTCCAGGGTTGGAGGCTCCACCACTCCCTGGGCAGCACCTTCCAATGCCTGATGAGCTTTTCCATGCAGAAATTCCTCCTGATGTGGGGCCCTAACCCAGGACACTGGGACAACCAAGGTTTGTCCCCTTTTCTGGGACAAAGAGGCAAGGCAACAAAGATGAAGGAGATTTCTACAGCCTCTCTCAAGGAGTTAAAACCTGCACAATGGTGTGAGCAAACCCTTCTCTGAACAGGTCTGAGTGTGCTCTCATCTCCAGCCTTGAAATAAAACCAGGTGAAAGGCTGGGAGAGTTGGGATTGTTCTGCCTGGAGAAGCTTCAGGATGACCTAATTTTGGCCTTCCAGAGCCTGAAGGAGCCAACAAGAAACACGAAGAGAGAGAATTCCGAAGAGATGGAGTGCCAGGACAAGGGGAATGGCTTCCCACTGCCAGAGGGCAGGGTTAGATGGGATATTGGGAAGGAAATTCTTCCATATGAGGGTGGGCAGGCCCTGGAACAGGGTGTCCAGAGGAGCTGTGGCTGTCCCTGGATCCCTGGCAGTGTCCAAGGCCAGGCTGGACAGGGCTTGGAGCAACCTGGGATAGTGGGAGGTGCCCCTGCCCATGGCAGGGGTGGGATGAGCTGATCTTAAGAGCCCTTCCAACCCAAACCAGTAACTCCATGACTCATTATACTTCCAGCACAGGACTTCCAAAGAGACGTCGTTTAATTTTAATTGTTACATCCCATGATTTTCAAAGAAAATTTGATTTGCAAGACTTTCTTTTAGGCTTCTGCTGAAAGCAACCTTCATGCTTCAAAACTGTTTGGCCCTTTTACTGAATTCCCTAGAGATGCACCTTAAATCCTTCCAAAATTATAATGAACTTACCTGTGGGGACATGTCCAAAGAGGTCTCAACACAAAAGATGCTTTGTCCTTCCACAAGCCTCCCACCCATAGGTTCAAGAAAATCAGGATTCCTGTCAAATCCACACTTTGCTTCTGCCCAAGGGCTCTCAGCATCTGATGGTTCATTCAATTATGAATTCACTCGTCACGTCTTATTTCTTCTCACTCTGAAGGACAAAGCTCAGAGTTGTTCAGGTGAGTTTCCTTGTTTCTACAGATGTGCAAGGCTTGTTATATAAAAATTATGTAAGATTCAACATTACTCCCAAATAGACATATTTGGAATAAATACACGTGAAATACATTATCTGACTGCTGCTATTTCCTTTGACCACAATGAAAATGGAAATCTGGAGTTTCCAACCTGTCAAAAAAAAATTAGAAGCAGTTCAAGGAAGGATTTTTTCCTTCTGCAATTGTTCAATCAGGACATCATGGACAAGGAAATACAGCTGGGTAGAAAAAAAATGTCAAATATTTTTAGGATTAATAAATAGATGTAGAATGAGGATTTGCTTATTTTGTAGTCTGGAAAATCAGTGGAATAACCCTCCTGGCAAAGCAGACAGGAGATGTATGGATCAAGGTATTAAAGATAACCAGATAGGAGCCAAACAGCTCTGGTAACTGAGTCACTGTGTGAAGAGTCACTCGGGATTAGGTATTAGGACTGTGCTGTGTCACCCCAAGTAAAGCAGCAGTGTAACTATCCAAGGAATTTTGAAGAGACTTAACACAGTGGATTATAAAGTACTTCTACTTTTGTGTCTTTTTTTTTTTACAAATGCATTTTCAGGCGTGCTTAATTATATCATGTTTAAAAGTCAGCCAAGTCTTGAAGTTACATTCCACAACAAAAAAAAAATTAGGAGTTTAGCAAATGAATGTGCTGTCCTTTGGATCCCACTGCAAAGGATTCCTTTGGTCTGAACAGAGCCGTTGTCAGCTGAGAATCTGTCACTCGCTGGCGGTGTCCTTTCACCACCTATGAAACACAATTCATACAATAAACCCAGGTATTGCAGTGGTAATTAAAATCCAAAAGCAATTAGCCTTTTGTTTATTTCACTTGGGAATCTGACTAGAACCTAAATGAGAAAACCAAAATAAAAAAAATCTCCAGCTTAGGCATAGTCCCAGATGCCTGAGTGATGTCCTAATTAAGCTGTATTACAGCATCACAACATAAGCCTGCCCACGTATGAATGTATAGATGTACGTGTGTGCACTTCATTATGTGCTGCACAGCCCTGACAGCCTCAACAACTCATTCCACCATCCCAGCAAGTGGCAATTGAGGATTGAAGCACCAGAGGGAAAAAAACCCAACCAAGTAACCTGACTAAGGCTTTCCTAGAAGGACTTGGGGATGTGCACATTCATCTGCGGGAGTGCAAAGGCTCTGGAGGCGCCTCCCGAGGGAGATTCCTGCAGGACTGCAGGTGTTGAGGTTAGAGGCACCCAGGTTGTGCAGAAGGAGGGGATGATGTGTCCGAGCTTCAGCGGGAAATTGCCCTCAGAGCCTTCATCAATTGATGAGGGACTCTCATTGCTGGGATTTTTCCCTCCTGACCCAAAAGGAAGGTGGAAACCCTTTCTTCCAGACCCTCTGAGGAGATGTCATCAATGGAATTTTCATCCCAGTATGGCCTGGATTGGAAGGGACCTTACAGCTCATCCCATTCCACCCCCTGCCATGGGCAGGGACACTGTCCCAGGTTGCTCCAAGCCCTGTCCAGCCTGGCCTTGGACACTTCCAGAGATCCAGGGGCAGCCACAGCTGCTCTGGGCAACCTGTGCCAGGGCCTCACCTCTCTCCTCTAGGGAAGTGGGTCCAAAAGTCCTTGGACGTCATCATAGGAATGAACTCCAGTATTTTGGAGTCTACTCCCAAAGAGTGTTGGTTCCACTCTTTCAGAACCTTTTAAAGTTGGAGCAGGCCAGGCTCTTGGCAGGAGTTGGAGACATCCAGGATTAGATTCTGGCCAATGCCTAAATGGAAACAAGATAGGAGAAGGGCTGTTTTCCAACAGCAGCTGTGCAGACCTGGAAGCAGAAAAAAGGGAAATTAATTATTTCTGAAGGACACCAGGCCCAAAAACCCCTCTGGAAATGCTGTACCCAGCCTCAGACTAAATAATACATCGATGACATCAACTGCTTGACTGTGGAATTCAAAGTCACACACAGGAATATTCCTATGCATAAAAATAGCACCCAACCTCTTCCTTGTGCATTATTAATATCAACCCCTTTGATTTGCATAACTGCATAGTCCATATGTGTGTGTCCAGCAATTCACCTGCAAATTCTCCAGGAAAATGGCAGGATCAGTATCTGCTGTCAGTCTGGAGTGAGGAGCAGCACCCAAATCCAGCAGTCAAAAGAGGAATAAAACTGGGGATTATTAACCCTAACAGAAGCATTCAGGGTTTATATTTGTTTTTACAATGCTATTTAAATAGATAAATTGCAGTTAATAAGTAAAGGGAGCACCTTCAGCTTTACATCATTCTTTCAGGACTTTCACAGATGCCAAGCAAGGAGGGCACCAGTGATAAATCAGTTATCCCATGGCAGGTTCTCAGTCCTTCCTGCTGTGGCAGGGAAAAAAAGGGAGAAGGATGAAGTGTTGGCAGCTGGGAAGAGTTGGACTCACTTGATTAACTTCCCCAAATAGCCACCAAAAACCCTTTTAAAGGAGCTGCCTCCCCACACAGCAGTTGGGTGACAGATTTGTTGTGTGCTGGATCTACCCAACCCCAAGGGATAACGCCCCCAGCCCGGTGCCTCGAGTGCCACGCTGGTGACTCCTCCAACACTCCACTCTGCACAGCAGACACTGCTGGCAGAAACACATTGTGCTGTCAGCTCAAAGCCACTCTCAGATCCCCCAGCCAGGGGTTAGGCCCTCGAGCTCCAACCCTTTCCATTCCCCTGTGGCAGGCATCCAAAACTGGCAGCAGCATTCCAGAGGTAGAGCGCCCTTCTGGCTTTTCTGAGAGGGGTTTGAACTGTTCAGACGCTCTCCAAGAAGTCTTTAGCAGCCCAGACAAGCTTGATTCCCTGATTTTTCAAGATGTGCCCCAGCTACAGTTCCCACTTCAGCCTTTTTCCCCTCTCTGAGGGTACTGAAGGAGCCTTCTTCATAACTCAATTCTCACAGAATTGCGTCGATGCTCATAATTTGTGTTGAACCCAATCAACTCTTTGTCTTATTTGTTATAATCCCTCCTGACACACCCCTCCACCTCTTTTCCAGTCTTCTTTCCAAGTTGCCCTTGAGCAGAGAGGTTTGAGATGCAGAAGCCAGCCCAGCTCTGAGCAGCACACCCATGTACAGCCCCACAGAAGTCTCTTGCACCCTGAATTATTTTATGACTGGTATTAAATAAGTCTCAATCTCCATGTAACACCATCCAATGAGAAAAAATAAAGGTATTTTCCCTGCAAGGCCAGACTCTGTGTTTTCCCTGCCTCTCCTTAACAATCAATCCCCTTTTCTAATGCCAGGAGCATTTCAAGGCACAGGAGAAGCCACCAGTTATAACAAGAACATGTCTGGTGAAGCTTCCCCACCTCCCAGCCAGCTGGGAGCCCATGCAGCAGCTAAGCCCTATCCAGGGGTTTATGTGGAGCCTTTGTGCTCCATTTAGCTCACAGTGAACCTCCCAAAGGACATTTTCAGGGAGTAAATGCACTGAGAGGTTTGTGCTTGCAATTCCATGAAGCCCAGTGTCAGGGATCTCACAGCACCACCTGCTACTCCCCACCCAGAGCTTTATTTTCATGCCCTCTAAAAAGTCAAAAAATTAGCATGAGCTTCCACCGCCCACGAAAGAGTTAATCCAAATCACCTGGATGTGAGCAAAAAAATCCACCAAACTCCAAAAAGATCCCAGATATTACTGCAGCTTTTCCCTTTTCTGTTTCCTCCATCTTCCTCCACCTCCAAAACATTCATTTTGCTCTTCTCTTTGATGGAAGAATGAGCTCAAGCTGAGAAAGGGATAAAATAAACCCAAATAAAAAAAATAAAGAAAATAAAAATAAATCCATAACAAACCCCTCTCAAATACTCACCCTTCAAAAGGATAAAATGGTTTCAATTTTGGGCTGTCTCATTTACTTCCCTCCCCCCTCCCTCCCTAGGTGTATATCCGTATCTGTAGATTTAGAGAGGGTTTTTTATTTTTAGTATTATTATTTAGTTAATATGAATTACAGGCCTCAAGCTGCCTCCCCTCTAAACCCAAAATGAAGCAGCTCTCTTTTTTCTCTCTTTTTTTTTCCCCCTCTTCTTTCCCCCTCACCAACACGATTTACATTCTCAATGTAATGTATTAAAAAGTTGACAGGGCCGAAAGGATTCACATGATGTCGGCTAAGAAACCCAATTTCCATGATGAATTGCCCGGAGCCCCTGAATCACAAACCATTTTTTCCGCTGCTCAGAAGTTGATTTTTTTTTTTTTTAAATCTTCTTAAAGCTTCTCTCCTAATCTTCGGCTAGAAGAGATGGGTGAAAGGATTTTTTTTTCTAAACTAAGGAAAGTATTAGCATCTTGGTTGTTGTGCATCAAATTTGAAAATGCAAGGTTAGTAATATTTCAAATCGGCTACGGTCCAAGCCACTTGATAAGTGTGCTTGCTGTCTCTGCCTGGCTCTCCCCCCTTCCCAAGTTTCTCTTGGCAGGAGCACAGCGCTCCGGCAGCGGCCGCGTGTGCAAGCGTGCGCCAGGCTGGGGTGGGGTGCTGGGAAAGGACAGGCACCCCCCTCTCCACCTCTCCCTCCTCTTGCTTTCCACGATTTCCAGCACGGGAGACCCATCCCCACAACCCGAGACATCATTTTGGGTGCTGCAAATCCAGCAGCACCCAAAAAACCAAATGTGCCCAGTGAGGTTTTCCTTTCGGAAACGAGCGCTGAGCTCTTCCCTGGGTGCTGGGATTGAATCCCGGGCTGGAGCAGTGTGTCCTGCAGGCACGCTGCTGTGAATATTTGTTTTTAAATGAACTCCTTCCCTCCACGGAGTTCCTGGGGAAAAAAAAAACCTGCAGAGAGGAAACGAGTCATTTTGCCCACTCTAATGAGCTATCCAGCCATTCCCAACAGCAAGGTCTTTAATGAGATTTCCCTCCCTGCTCCCTGCCTTCGCCAGCATATGAAAAACAGGAGGTGATCAAGGATTGACTCTGTGGATGAAGGGAAGGACAGCTTCTTCCCTCAGTGCTGCTGCTTCCAAACTGCAGCGTTCCCGTCTCCATCATTTCTAGAGTGCTCCTGCTGCTTCCCCAGGCAGGAGGAAAGCCTTGGCAGCCAGAGGATGGAAACGCTGCCCAAATGCTGGAGGCTCTCAGGAAATGGCTCACACCCCTCGTGCCAGATCCAAACCCCAGGAAGATGAAGCAGCACAAACATTAAGGACTCCCAGTAGCAAATTCTGCATACAAAGAGTGGGGTCAGGGACAGGGCTGGCAGAGCAAGGCTTTTCCAGGGAATACATTGCATTTTCCCCTTTATGGTCCAAGACAAAAGGGATTTGAGAGACACAGAAAACTCTTGGGATCTAGTAGAGACCATCTCCTCACGCCTGGCTTAGCAGAACTGTAGCTCAGAAAGGCAGCCCAGGAATTTATCCAGAAGACCCAGCACAGACCTGGGATGACCATCCAGGGCCATTAGAGCCAGCAGCTGAAATACACACAAAGGGACATGCCTCCTTTCCATTGTCAGTCTTCTCCCTTTTTAGAGTCTCCTTGCATCAGCAGTGGTCCCAAATTCCCTTACCTTTAGCATACAAAGATGTTGTAAACCTGCACCTGCAGTGCTGTGTCACTTTGGCCATAGCTCTCCACAACCTTCCTCCTTCTGCATTCTAAACCTCTTTTAGCTCTTCCCCTACATGCCTAAAGGCAGGGAGTCAGTTGTATCCATCATTTTGCATACAAATTTCTCCCTCTCTGGAATAAAAAGCACCTCTGCTCTGCCAGAAAAGAAGATGCCTCAAATGCCAGGTTTTTCTTAGGGGGAGTGGTTCTGTTATGGTGTTATTGGCAGGGAATGGGGTGAGTCTCATGACCTTGGCAGAGCTGCCACATGAGCCTCCACTACCTCTGGGTCACAATTAGTCTTTCTCAGAACTGATTGCACCAGCTTGTTTTATTTTTACTCATAAATCCCTCCCTGGTCACCTCCAAGATGGGATCAGTTCTGGGAGCAAAGCCAGAACCTCAGGCAGTCACCACCAGTGCACAGAGACCTCAGGGCATCACAGATTTGCTACAGGTATTGGAAACAAGTCTGAGTACATGAGAGCAGCCACGGTGGCCTCTGGGATCCATCTGCAGCTGAGCAGGAGGAACTGGAATCAATGACCTTGGAGACCTCTGCTCATCACATGGGACCTACGAGTTGAGGAGCTGGAGAGGGAATGTGCAGCCATTCCTGTGTGCCAAGAGCATGGCCTCAGACCCTGCAGCTCCTTACCAGCTCTTCTCCCACTTGCTCTGTGGATTTACTTTCCAAGGTGCTCCTCTTCTTTCAAATACCAGCCTTATTCATGAGGAAAACCTTTCCTTTTCTCCCAAATCCAGCCTCTGTATTTCAGCAGCCATTTCTACCCTTCAGCACCCAATGCCTGGGCTTTGGAGGCTGATTCCTAGAGTATGTTGACAAGACTCTGGACTGAGGCATCCTGGAACCTCAAGCAAGCTCAGCTTTCTTTCCCAGAGCCAATGGTTGGACTCAATGATCTTAGAGGGGGTTCCCAATCTCTGTGTCTCTGTATCTGTTGGTCTCATGCGGAATCTGTGCCCAGCAATTGACTCAACCTCTTTCCCTGGTGCCAGCATCACAGGAAGGTGATCCTGAGGATTAGGTCCCAAAGATAACTCTAATATTCCTTTCTTCCAGGGACAGAAGCTGATTTTAATGCACAACAGCCTGGATGTTGGGCAGGTCTTAAAGTCAGGAGTGTCATGAGCAATCCCAGCCCTTACAGGTTTAGGAAAACACAGGAATTGAGCAACCGTGCTTGGGAACTGATCAAGCTGAGCTCCACTCCTGCAATCATGACACTTCTCTGGATTTAGCACCAGGAACATGTTTATGAAGCAGCAGCAGGAGAGCAGTGACCCCCTAGGCATCTCCAGGAGCTAATCCAGTCTCCTCGGGCTGATGAAGGCCCCCTCCTGTGCCCTGAGCTCTCAATCCTGCACGGTTCTGCCTCACAGAGGGCTTGGGAGAGACTCCACACCCCACTGCCCCTCCTGCTCCCAGCACAGAGCTCACAGACACCCCACAGCCAGAGGAGGGCATGAAGGAGCTGATGCACATCACACCAAGATGATGCACAGGCTGAGCTTGAGAGCACTGTCAGGACACCTAGAGAAGGTGAAAAACATCACCTGTGATTGCTGGAGCACAGCAGCCCCCATACACTGAAAGCATTTTATTGTGAGGTGTGTGACCTGTGTAACTTCAGGAGCTTTTCTGTATATTCCAAGGGCTTGAGCAAGTTATAACAGGAAAAAAAGCCCAGAGAACTGACTCAAATGAAGACACCAAAACTCCAGTTGTAGCAGGGAGAGGTATGGAAGTGTTTTTCTTAAATGTAATGTGTGTACTGCCGTCTTTCAGGGAAACTGTGTCTCCCACTAGTCCAAGAGCCAAGCAGGTAAATGCACATTCCCAGCACCCTAACAAGTTACAGAATCTTTTCAGGACATTTTTTTCCTCTGTGGCTGAAACATATCCTGTGAATTTTACTATTTGCCTGCTCTGCACTCACCAAATCCTTGGAAGCTCTTAAAAAACTGCACATCATTCCCTTCATCCTTCTCCAGACAACACCACAGAACTCAAATGGCCTCTGTTCCCCAGGGCATGTCACCAGAAGTATCACATTTTGCATGATGCAGTCACAAAAAGCAGCTGGATCATGAAAGCACGAGTGTTGCCATGTCCATGGGAGAAGTCAAGTCTCTCCATATTTTAAACTATGTAAGAGATATTTGGATTGGCCATTAGGAAGAAATTCCTCCCTGTGAGGGTGGGGAGGCCCTGGCACAGGTGCCCAGAGAAGCTGTGGCTACCCCTGGATCCCTGGAAGTGTCCAAGGCCAGGTTGGACAGGGCCTGGAGCAGCCTGCGATAGTGGAAGGTGTCCCTGCCCATGGCAGGGGGTGGAAGAGAATGAGATGATTTTTAAGGTCCCTTCCAACCCAAACATTCCATGATTTTATGGCTGGATGTCCAACTCAGAATTTGCTTCACACCCAAGCTTTAAATTTAGTTGCATTCAGAGCAGGTCCCATCTGGATTATGTTTTTCATCCATAAATTTCAAAGTAGTGGAAAGCCCTTAGTTTGACAACCAGCAAGTCACACACAGCAGAGTCATTCCAACGGGGTTGCATCTGTACCACACAGCAGGAAACTCCTCTGCTGTCCAAGGTGGGATGAGCAGAGAGCCAAGGATGATCCCAGCACAAGCACAGAGCACAAGCACAGCCACAGAGCCCACCCAGTGCTGACAGTGGACTTCATCTGACATAACGAGGGGCTGGACCAGTCCAAGGCCCATCCCAAGAGTCCCCTCAAAAGACAGGGCAAAGACAAGCTAAACCCAACATACATTCCAGCCCTATCCAGGAGAAAGGTAAGACTGGAGACAAGCACGCTTGCAGCAGGGCCTGTGCCGGGAACAAACACCCAAATCTGGGCTTAAACGGAGTTTCTGAGCTGGGTGTGCATGGGGCAGGGTCCCAGGTGAACCTGCTCAGGGCAGCCAAGAGGCATCAGCACACTCAGGGCTCTGGCTTTATGCCAGGGCTGTCCAAAATACCAGGGCTGGCTCCCTTTTAAACACCTTCTAAATCTATGAAAATGCACGGAGAGCACTGATAAGTCTGTATTTCTTATAAAAAACGCACCTGGGCACTGAGAGGTTGGAAGATCATCCCGCTTCCAGGTGTGGCACAGAAATGCCTCTTCCTTCCCAGGAGCCCAGGATCCCTACCCAGCTTCTTGCCTTCCTTCCTACCAAGGACAGAAAGACAAGGGAGTAGAATGTTTCCCAGCTCAGCCTCGGGCTGCTGGGGGAGAACCAGGAGCCTCGGTCTCCTGTCCAGCCCTGCTGGCCGGGCACAGCTCCGTGGGTGCTCCAGGACCGCAGGCAGCTGTCGGCGACTGCAAAGACAGCAGCAGCCTCCAGTGGCCAGCTGGCAAACAACACCGGCGTGGCAACCTGGCTAGTGTTCCACACAAATGGAACGTCCCATGGTCAGCACCAGCGTGGTTTCATCCTCAGGGTCCCATGGCCAACACCAGTGTGGTTTCATCCCCAGGGTCCCATGGCAAGCACCAGTGTGGCCTCGTGTCCAGTGTCCCACGGCCAGCACCAGTGTGGCCTCATGGCCAGTCCCACAGCCAGCACCAGTGTGGCCTCATGGCCAATGTCCTACAGCCATCGTGGTTTCATCCTCAAGGCCCCACAGCCAACACCAAAGCCCCACCCCACACCAGCTTGTGTCCAGCTGTCTCACAGCAAACACCAGTGTGGCCTCACACTCCACACTCATGTCTGAGGTCCCATGGCCAACACCAGTGTGGCCTTGTGTCCAATGTCCCATGGCCAATGTCAGTGTGGCCTCATGACCAATGTCCCATGGCCAAGGCCAGTGTGGCCTCATGCCTGACCCCACAGCCACCACCACCATGGTCCCCTGTCCAGCACCCCAGGAAAATGGCAGTGTGGCCTCGTGTCTGATCGCCCACAGCCAACATGCGTGTGGCCTCACATGTGTCATCACACACCAAACACCAGCGTGCTTTCATCCCCAGTGCCCCATGGTGAATTCCAGTTTGGCCTCACATCCAGTGCCACTATCAGTGTGGCCTTGTGTCCCACATTCCCTGGTGAACACCAGCGTGGCCTCGTTCCTGGCATCCCACAGCAAACACCAACACAGCCTTGCACCCCAAGTCCCACAGCAGACACAGGCGTGGCTGTGCACCCTGTGTCCTCCGTGGCGTGTCCCCACCATCCTCCCCGTCACATCCAAGCCCACAGGGGCTCACAGTCAGTCCAAGGTGTCAATCATTGAATCATGGGGTTGGAAAAGCCCTTTGAGATCATCGTGTCCAACTGTTCCTTCAGTACTGCCAAAGCCACCACTGACCCATGTCCCCAGGTGCCACATCCACACAGCTCTTAATTCCCTCCAGGGATGGGAACTCCAGCACTGCCCTGTGCTAATGTTCCAGGGCTGGACAACACTTCTGGTGATGATTTTTTCCCAACTAGCCAATCCAAACCTCCCCTGGGGCAACCCAAGGCCTTTTACTCTTGTCCTGCCACTTTTTTTCTGGGAGAAGAGACCAATGTCCCAGTGAAACCCTTTTTACCAAAAAGGCAGCTTTTTATGATGAAAGATGATTCCTAGTCCTCAGTGCCACCATGTCACCAAAGCCCTCAGTGATCTCATGACATTGCTGTGCCTGCCACAGGTCCCCAGGAATTCACCCTGGTTTTCCTTCTCTGCTACAGGGAACATCTTACAGAGGAGGAGCCCACCCAGGTGCCTGGACAAGCTGAAAAAGAGGAGTGGCTGAGCTGTTTTCTTGTTGTCTGCTTTCCCTGAGTCCTTTGAAATAATCACAAACACAGCAATTATTGCAAAGATAAAATGCCAAGGATTACAGAATCCTCACAGGCAAAGCTCCCCATCAATTAACTAAACCAAGGCTTGCTGTAAAATATAATCCACTACAAGAAGCCATAGCAAGAGAGAATTAAATTTTTTTTAAAGGCACAACAAATAAATATTTGTGGAAGAAACTGATGGGAACGAAGGAGGAGGGATTTTTGTCAGAGATCAGTATCATTTTGGGTGGTTGTACATCACATGCAAACACCAAAAATATCTCAGGGTGGAGAAAG
The DNA here is from genome assembly GCF_021018805.1 of Prinia subflava. NCBI lineage: Eukaryota > Metazoa > Chordata > Aves > Passeriformes > Cisticolidae > Prinia > Prinia subflava. Next base: position 4,953,194 of record NC_086257.1, on the reverse strand, counting down.
CCAAGGCACAGTGTGAGGTTTCAGATGTAACTGAGGGACTTGGGGGTGTCCTGAATTTTGGGGTAACACACACATAAAAGATGGGTCAGGGTTTTTAAAGGTAGTGCATAATATTGGGATACTCAGTCCAGTTTAGGGACACAGAGCTGGAATAACTCTCTGGCATCATCAAGTCCATCCTCCCTCACGCTGTTGTTTCATCCTCTCCTCACTCCCCATATCAACACAAACCTTGCTCCTCTCTGGGGAGGGCTGAGTCTGGGGGATGGTGGAGGGGCTCCTCCCCAGGCCCCCTGCTCTGCCATCAGGAACTGATTGCTGCAGCCAGCCGAAGCCTCTCCCAGTTCAGCCCCATTTCTCCCAGTATCACCATCCCCTTGGAACCAAATGAGCCACCAACCACTCCAGTGCACTCTGTCTGGGAGAAGAGGAAGCAGCACACAAACCTCCTGCTGCAACCACAGGCTGAGTGATTAATTACTACTTTAATTAAAGTTTTGCCTTGTAACTCTAGACAGGAATCAAACATCAGTATCATGGAGTCAGAGAATCACAGAGTGGTTTGGAAGGAACATTAAAGCCCATCTCATCCCACCCCCTGCCATGGACAGGGACAACTTCCACTATCCCAGGTTGCTCCAAGCCCCTTCCAACCTGGCCTGGAGCACTTCCAGGGGGTGATGCTGACCTGAGGTGAACATGTGTCCTTCTGGGGAGCCCAAAACCAGCCCCCCTGGCAGTGGTGGGCACTGATGAGCACCACGAGGCTTTGGAGACACACCCACCAAAAGCTGTGGGCTCCCGTGACACTTGGCATTGCAGCTGTGTGGAAGGAAGCCAGTTGGGGTGGATGTGCCACACAGCCTCAGCACCAGGCTGGCACCTGGAATAAGGATAACTGGCCCATGTGTGACCAGATTTGGGGTTGTGGCTCAGATGAGCCTCCCATTTCTCTTTCTCCTCTGTTTCTCTGTCCTCTGCCAGGTGTTGCACCACATACTCTTTCTTCCTACCCCCATGTACAGCACTGAGCACAAAAGCCCTCAGTGCTGGGAGAGCCCTGGGCTCTCCAGGCAGTTACAGACACATCTCAAATCTCCTCTTCTGCTTTGTCTTCCTTTGGAAACCCAAGCTCTGCTGCTGCAGCAGAGACAAACCATAAGGCACAATCAAAAAGGTGAATAAAATATTGGAAACACTCTTAAATGACAGCTCAGGCTGGAAATGTGAGTCTCCTGATTGTTTTTCTTTGTAGCCTGCCCTGAATATCCCTGCTAATTTTCTGACTATTGCTGGAGTGTACAGAAGAATTGCTGATGACACATTTTCCTAACAGTCGCATTACACAAAAGGAGATTATATTTTAGCCTCTTTTAGGGACTATAAAATCAGATTCATCCTAACGAAACAGCAAATAAAAAGGGGTTTCCCTTTTCTTCCTCAATCTCTTGGCATTTTTCCTCCTGTGGTTTTATTCCTCTCCTCCCCCCCTCCTCCTTCTCCCCGTTATCTGTGTTTCCTGCTCATTCCAACTTGATGACATGTTGCTGGGACAACTAAGTCTCGTAACCTTCTTAACTTTGCCATTGTTACTGCCTGGAGTGTATTTAGGAGGAGTGTTTTAATTTCTTTTCGAATGCGCAGCGCCTGCCCCGTCGGAAGATATTAGAAACGGGAAAGGAGGGGGGGGGAAAGCTTTTCTTCTCTAAATGTCTGCTATTCAAATCATCTCTTTTTTTATTTCCTTTAAACCCATCATTTGTATGCTGTAGGTCGCTACTTTAAAACCCGGCTCGCTGTTGCTGAAAGGATCACCCGTATAATGATGTCATCCATATTCAGCTGGAATCCTGGCTCCGCTGGAGCCCGGCGCTTCCCTGCGCTCCCGCTGCAAGCTCAGCCGCAGGCTCCCCGCGGCTCCGCGCTCACCTGGAGACTCCCAGGGGGAAGGAGCGGGCTGGGATGGCGATGGGGATGGGGATGGGGGAGGAAGGGGGGTCCTGGCAGGAGGTGCATCATGGAAAGATGCCGTGATGTGCAGATAATAGAGCAGGAAGCAATAAGAACACCTGGTTTGGAAACCATTCTGGTGGGAGGTCCTTCCTTGGGGTCATCCCACACAGGAGAACCACCTGCGGTCACTGACATGGCAGGAGAGAGAGCTGGGGGTGTTCACCTGGACAAGAGAAGATTCCAAGGAGACCTCAGAGCCCCTTCCAGTGCCTAACAGAGCTCCAGGAGAGCTGGAGAGGGATATTGGACAAGGGGTCTGGAGTGACAGGGCAAAGGGGAATGGCTTCCCACTGCCAGACGCTAGGATTAGATGGGATGTTAGGAAGGAATTCCTGGCTCTTAGGGTGGGGAGGCCCTGGCACAGGGTGCCCAGAGCAGCTGTGGCTGCCCCATCCCTGGCAGTGTCCAAGGCCAGGTCGGATGGGGCTTGGATCAACCTGGGCTAGTGGGAGGTGTCCCTGCCCATGGCAGAACATGGAGCGGGACAAGTTTTAAGGTCCCAGCCCAAATCATTCTGGGATTCTATGACTGGGCCTGTCCTGGCTGTCCCAGCCCTGCCAGCCTGGGAAGAGCCAGGTTTCATGTATGGAGCAATATCTCAAGCTCACCTGGATGCCTCCTCCCCACTCCAGCTTGTCTTTATTAAAATCCTAATTGTACACATGTCGTGCTCAAAATCCCCCAGCCCCTTTTGTGTCAGCCCTGATGTTTCCCTGACACACTCATTGTACCTGGATCAATGCTCTGTTAGCAACTAATTGATCTTTTATTAACATATAATAACTTACTTATTAAATAGAAATTAAAGACTTAATTGCGACACTTAATCTAGAGTGGCTCAGTATATCACCCTCATAAGCATAATGTATAATTTAATTAATTGACAGAGCTGATAATAGCATGTCATCTGTCACCAGTTCTCCTGACCTGGGAGCTGGCTGCAGCCGGGGGTGTTTGCCATGGATGCAAATATGGGCTCTCCCAGGAATGGTACTGTGGGATTTGGGATATTCTGGCTCATTACACCCAGCACAGACCCTGCAGGTGATCCCCATCCTACCAAAACACACTCAGAGAATGTGGCCAGGATCATAGATCCATTCTGAAGTTGATCTGTGGAGAAGGACAAGCCTGATGGGATGGACCAGCTCATCCCAGTGCTCGCCAGCATTGGCAGAGGAGGATGCAAGGATGTGGTGGTGCTGCCTCTCTCCTCCCTCCAAGCAGAGATTTCTCTCCAAAAATAGAATTCAGGCAGCATCCCCCAAGTGGGGAGGTGGCCCCACATTCCTCGGACCAACCAAACAGGGGTTTATTTTCCCACTGGTCACTATTCCTTCTGTGACAGCTAAAATTTGGGTGAACGCACCATTTTTCATAGCCAGGCACTTACATCCTGCTCCCCCTTCTCCATCACCATCTCCCAGCAATAAAGAATTTCATTTTAAAAACTGAAAGATTTAATTTAAAAATACAAAATGGTAAAGGGAGGGTTTTTTAAATAAAAAAATAAAGGTAAAGAGATGATGGTTGGAACAAAATGTTCTAGAAGAAAGCTGTTCCCTTGGGGTTTCTTTTCTTTAAGCTTTGCATATTACAATTTGAAATTTTTGTAAAGAGATCCCCATTTTATATTCACACTGGTAGCCTGAATTTAAATATCTCTCTCACCTGAGATTAATACAGGCTTCACCCTGAATTACTTCCCAGCTCTGAAGTACAGCTCTGGAGAGCTCAACTCTCCACAAATTCACTTCTCTTTTAGAAGCATAAAAGCTTATGAAATATATGAAATATTAAAATAGCATGTGTGCCAGGGCAGAGAGGGGGAAGGGAAGGCTGGGTCAGTGCAGGGGGTCTCCTTTGATATGAAAACACACTTTTCCCTCAAATGAAACCACGGATCTGTTAGTGCAGGACAAGAGCCCCGTTAAATGCTGGAGGCAAAGATTTGAGCCCACAGGATGATGCTTGTCTTTATTTTATTTGATTATTAAGCCTTGCAATCCACATTGTGTGGGACAGAAATCATCATTCCCCTCCACAATAGAAAATATCAAGTTTCTCAGGATCAAAACAAAGTCTTCCCTGCAAACCAGGTTATAAACAAAGTTGTAAATGCTGGATCCTCATCAGACCAACTCAATAAAAACCAAATCCACCTGATGGGGGGAAAATACCTTGTTTGGATGCTGAGCACCCATTAGCTGATTGCCACCGAAATGCAGCAGTTTCTAAAAGGATTTAACCCCTGAGGAGTTGTCAGGCTGGTGGCAGGGTGATGCAAGGTGGGACCTCCTGGAGACCCAACGCTGCTCAAATAAATTCCCAGGAGCTGGAGGTCCTGAAAATCCCTGTTTGCTCATGACCCAGGAGTGGAAGATTGTGGAATCACAGTCACAGAATGGTTTGGGTTGGAAGGGATTTAAAGCTCATCCAGTTCTACCTCCCTGCCATGGGCAGGGACACCTCCCACTATCCCAGGTCCCTCCAAACCCCTTCCAACCTGGCCTTGGACACTTCCAGAGATGGGGCAGCCACAGCTTCTCTGGCAGCTTCTCTGTGCATCTGCAGTGAGCATCATGCCCAGGAAATGGTGGCCCATCTCCAGCTTGGGACATCTTGGGATGTCCCCAAGATAAAAGTGGTGGCTGCCAAAGTCTATAGGGCAGGCACATCTTGGGAGATGTGATGATGTCAACACAAGGTTTGCTCTTGATAGGAAGAGAAGAAATAGTTTCAGTTTGAATCAGGGGAGGTTCAGGATGGATACTGGGAAAGTTTCCTCTTGGGAAGGGTTGTCCAGCCCTGGCACAGCTGCCCAGGGCAGTGGAGGAGCCCCCATCCCTGGAGGGATTTAAAAACCGTGTGGATGTGGCAGCTGGGGACATGGGTAAAGGTGGCCTGGGCAGTGCTGGGGGAGCAGCTGGACTCAGTGATCTTACTGGCCTTTTCCAAGCTAACCTTCCCATCATCCCATGATTGTAGAGTGGTTTCTCTTCTCTGCAGCGTTTCCCAGGCTCCCGATGATCCGTGTGCTGTTCCTCGGGAAGGTCCCCAGAGCTGCGGCACAACGACATCAGTGCAGCTGCTCCATTCTGCTGGCTGCAATAAATTCCTTTGCTGGTGCTGCTCCTCTGAATCGAATATAGTTTATTTCATTTTAAGAAGTCTTTTTTCTTCTTTTTTTTTTTTTTTTTCATTTCAGGAAAATGAATGTTAGAGCCAGATAAGAAACTATAGTCTGCTTTCAAGAAGGTTACAAGAAAACTGCATCTTGCATTACTAATCCTTTATCTTTCATGTTAACAAAAAGATTACTGACATATTTTTGAATGAAAGAAAATAAAATAGCAAACGCATCTAAAGAACTGTGTAACTTTCATGCAACACACAAATCGGTTGTTAAACGGGGCAAAAAAAAAGGAGGAGAATGAAGGGAAAATTCATAATACATTTCCCTTTGTAAAGTGAGCAAATCAACTTTCTATAATAAGAGAAAACTAGTGGAGGACTAGAAGATGCTCCTTTCATGAGCAGAAAACCATGCTATTTTTGCCAGAGGCTGGATTCAGGCAGCAGACGAGGAAATCTCCCTTACCCAGGTTTTCCAGGGAGGGGATCTGGAGATGCCAGCCCTGGCACTGCCATCCTGCTGCATCCCACAGCCCCCTCCAGGAGCTCTGGCTCCAAAGAGCCATGGATCTGCCCAAACTCAGAGGGAGGGGGAACATGTCCCACCACAGGGACATGTCCAGGACAGACAAGAGCCTGGATGGTGGCAGATGGAGCTTGCGACAACCTGGCCTGGTGGAAGGTGCCGTGCCCGTGGAATGAGATGAGCTTTAAGGTCCCTTCCAACCCAAACCATTCTGGGAGTCCATTATTCGATGATCTCTGTCCCCCTGCACCAAATCCACGAGGGAGGAGCTCTCTGGTACTTCTCTCCCAAAGCTCCCTAGAATTCCTAGCCCTGATCTTCAGCCCTGCTTTTCCAGAAGAAAACACCCCCCTGCCTTGGCACAGAGTGGTTCATTAGGAAACCCATAATTGAATTCCCTGACCATTCAGTTCTAAAACACCTTTGATCGAGAATTAGTTAATTACATTGGGCCCGGTCTATTCCTCGTCACAAATTTTGCCCATGTCCCCCAGATATGCGGCGGCAGGATCCGCTCCGCATTGTGTCCTTTGAAATGCGTTTAGGAGCCTTTGAAGCTCTCCCCCCTTAATGACGCATTGTTCGTTAATAAGTTGCCTGTAACGTTTCCCCATTAGGAAATAGCTGTCTGCGGCTCACTTGGGCTTCAATGAGGAGTAATAATCCAAATGTAATTGATAATGTTGGAGAAGAAATGGGGAGAGGCGCTACCTGGGGAATGGGCTCCAGCGGGGCGCAGGGGAGAGCGGGGTCCCCGCAGCCTCCCCGACCTTGGGCGCGCTCGCCCCGCCGGCAAATCCGTTTGACTTTGAGCCAGGGGCTCGATCAGGACTCCCGGAGCCTGATAAGAGCCGGGGAGATCACAGGTGGGGAGTGCGGGCAGCCGGCCCTGCCCCCAGCACACCGCTCTCCGGGAAGGTGAGGGGAGATAAGGAGCATCTGGAAGCGTGGCAGGAGAGCAGGCAGATGGGGAGATAACGCTGAGATGGGCAGATCGCGCCGCGCTCGTCTCGCCAAGGACGGGCTGGACGAGGCGGGTGGGGGGCTCCGCACAGGAAGGTGGGGACGACCCTTCCTTCTCCTGCTTTGAGACCAGAGCCCAGCGCTGCTCTCTCCAGGCAGCAGCAGATAACAAAAAGCCTGCTCCAGACTCCCAAGCAAGCATCCTTTTTTCCTAAGGTCGCAGCAGCAGCACCGTGGTGGGGCTGTGCCCAAATAATCTCCCGCCAGCTCCTTCCTGGGGTGCCCGGTCCTGGTCCAGGCAGGATCCTGCCTGTTCCCGGCCACCTGCAGCTCCCAGGCACAGCGATTTGGCCCTTCCTTTTGAGATAATTGTTGTTTTCCCCCCCCCCACCAAAAAAAGACAAGGTCTCAAGCGGGAATCTGCCAGGACAGCCTTCCCGGCTGTGTCTGTGCAGATGCAGCTGGAGGATCACACTCCTGCCACGGAACACTTCCCTCGTTAAACGTTCCCGTCTGACTCTAAAGAGTTTGGGGAAACAAACAAACAAAAAAAGCTTAAAAACCATAGGGCAATGACCTGGGTGTGTGGGAAATCCAGCTGGGAATATCTGCCCAGCCAGGCAGGAGCGTCAGGGAGCAGTAACAGAGCAGGAGAGGAGGCTCCTGCCCGAGCTCTGTCCCAGCCGCTCCAGCAGCAGGAAGGTGGAAAGGGGATGCTGCTCCCGACTCTTCCCTGCTGCTTCCCCCACAGCCTGCCGTGGTTTTCCCTCTGCAGGGAGGAAAGGAGCCCGCGGGCAGTGCCGGCCCCAGCCCAGCACATCCCTCCTGCCAGGGCTCAGGCAGAACCGAAAGAAGGCTCCAGGTACGTGTGGAATTTGATTTGATTTGATTTCCAAGGGATCCAGAAACTGAGCTGGGCTCAGTCGCACAATTACCCAGGTGGAATGTAATCGGGGCTGGGAATTCTCAGAGCCTTTCCTCACATCATTATCTACTGGATATCATCAGCCATGCAGCGTTTTTCATAAAAACTGGCCTAAAATCCAGAAGATTTAAAATAAGGGGTTAAATAATTCCATTTCCTTCTCCATCCAACCCCAAAGTGATGAATTTAGGAATTAGGAAACCATCGGTTTGCTTTACCTCCTACCAAAATAACCTTGAATTGCTCTGTTTTGCTCTGACCTCCTTCAGCCCGTCCCCCGGCCCCGCTCCCTGCACAGCGCCCCGGGCGCACCGCTCCCCGCCCTGCCTGCACATCCTCCTGCACATCCTCCTGCACATCCTCCTGCACATCCTCCTGCACATCCTCCAGGGCGCTCTGCCTCGGAACCTGCTCGTGTCGCACATCCCTCACAAGGTCTCGTCTCTTCCATTTGCTTCTATTGCCCTCTGCTGGGCTCTGGCAAAGAGAAGGATGGCGCCCTGGGAGGTGCCCTCTGCCTCTTTCTCTCCTCCTCTGCCCCCTCCTCTCCTTTCCCTCTGCAGTTCTAGGGAGCCTTAGAGCCCCATTTGAGGTGCCAGCATCCCTCAAGCCCGGACACACATCCTGGAGAGGCAGCTCCTTCCCGCAGCCCAAGCACGGCCAGCCTGGCACCTCTGGGTGACAGGACACGTGTGACAGTGGCCAGACACTGATGGACTCTCCAGAACATCTGTGGGTGAGAGACAAAGCAGCTCCATCTCTCCCCATCCAGATTTGGGCCAGACTTTCCCCACATGCTCAGGGCAGGATGGAAGGAGCATCCTGAAACCACAGCTCAGCCAAAGCCAACAGGGAAGTCACAGGGCGGGTCATATATAAAACAGGGGAAAAAACAACACCTGGAAAGTGGCTTTGGCAAAACCAAAGAGGGGGCTGCAGTCACTGGGGAGGGTCTTCAGACTGCCCAGGCAGGGCTTGAGGTGGAGGCTGAATCCCTGATTCAGGGACTTGGGGTTCAGTGAGGAGATGGTGGGAAATGCAGGATCTGAAGTGGCAGGATCAAGATGGCAAAGTGCTGCCCTAAGACACAGAATCATGAAACACAGAATCATAGACCTTCAAATCATGGAGTTGTGGAATCACAGAATTATAGAATTGTTTAGGCTGGAAAAGTCCCCTAAAATCACCAGTTGTTCCCCCAACACTGCTAAGCCAACCCCTAAAGCAAAAATCAAGACCGAAAATCAAGAAAGTTTTAACAAAATTATTAAACATCTCTTCTTTCTCTGTCCAACCCCAAAACAATTAATTTTGGAGTTTTGAAAGCATTGTCTTTCTTTAACTCCTACCAAAGTGGCCTTGATTTGCTCTGGTTTGCCACATCTCTGTCCCTAAGTGCCACATCCACACTTCTGGAGCCCTCCCAGGGATGGGAGGGAAGGGACAGTGGCTCTTATTCAGGGGTGATCTTTGCTGGCAGAACAAAGATGCTTCAAGGTGCTGATACCTTGAGACCAAGGAGCATCAGCAATGCCAAGAGAAGACCCACAAAGCCCTGAGGACCTTGGGAAGAGGAGGGAAAATGGGAGCCTGGGCTGGCTGTGGTGGCTGTGTCCCACCATCAGAGCCTGGGAGCAATTTGTGAGGGGCAGAGCTGAGTTTGAGTGTCCCACTGGGGCTGTGCAGCAAATCCCAGGCCAGATCCCATGGATGTGCTGCTCCATCACAGTGACATCCATGCCCCACACTGGGCCACCACCAGCCAGCTCAGGAAAGGAACAAACTGGCAGCATTCAGAGGAATATTCTGCATTTCCAAGCGTATAATTTCTGTCCTCCAGCAAAATAGCACCCCCCTCTGAGCTTTTCAGCAGATTTTGCATTTCATCAGGCTGAACCCAAGGTGGAAAAGGGAAGAAACTGGAGATCACTGGCCTTGGAGAACTGGGGAAATTTAAGCAGCAGAAGTGCTGTGGGGGCAGATTGAGGCTCTCCTGTCTACCTCCAGAGCTGGAGGGAAGGGATGGGCCAGGTAGGACAGGTCAAAGAGCATCCACGGGGGATGTTCTTTCCTCCTTCAGCACAGTGACATCTCCCACCATTGCCCCATCCCATCCAGACCTGCTTTCTCCAGCAGAAGGAGAAAAAATTTGGAGGAGAGTGTCACAGGAAGGAAAAGAGGGAGAAAAATTGCAGCAGGTCCTTGGGCACCACAGGGATGGAAATGAAGGTGACTTCAAAATTTTCAAACCAGTCAGTGCCCCTCGGTCACGGCCGGTGACGGGCAGGCTGAGGAGGGGGGACAGACAGACAGACACCTGCCTGGAGGTCTCTGCTTCCAGAAGTCCTCACACACCCACCAGATTACGGATGATGGAGGAGAGGAATGCCTTATACCAATTAATTCCCAAAGTGTAATTAACATCTGGGCCTGCTCCATGTGATCCCCAGCTGCTAATGAAGCATGCCACCGCTTTAATTCCTGCTATGCAGCACCATCCTCTCATTAAATCCAGGAGCAGGTTCCATCACATTTCCCTTAGAGGGAAAAAGGGAAAGAGAGAGAAATGGAGCAGGATTTGTCTCAATGAAATATGATAGATTAGAGTTTGCTGGATAAAGAAAGTAGGGATGGGGGGGGGAGGGCACGGAATGGGAAATTTTCTAGGTGTGTGCATGCGGGCATCTGGATATTCTCTCTCCCCATGACCTCCTTACACCCCATCCATCAGCCTGGGGTTGGCTTATTCCAAGCAGCAGAGCTTTTGCTCGTGTCTAACAGGCCCACCGGACACAATCTGCATGCCAATTACTGGAGCAGACCCCCTGATACTGGGAAATGGAAATTAGCTGTCAAGGAAAAACCGGCATCAGCACGGCTGGGCTTGGATTGCTGCGCTCCCCGCTCATCTCCACGGGTACCCTGCTCTGTGTGCTGCCATGGCAAGGGGAGAACGGGAAAAGTCATCTGGAATAACAATAAAATAACAACTTATGATAAAAAAACCCCAAGTAGCAGGTTATTGTTATTTTGTATCAGTTGCGAATGTTGAGGACACAACATTCGCCCAAGGGCAAGAGCCTGGAGGACAAGTAGAAGGGGGGAAGACTTGGGATAACTGGGGTTTAAAAGTGGGAGGTCAGTGGTGAAAGGGAAGGACATGGGAAAACATTACCTTAAGGGCAAACCAGATCCAGGTCTGGGGTGGATGCACACCAGCAGCCACAGAGCTGGAGCATCACAAACCCACCAAATGCAGGGCATGGGGGATGGGGACAGGGGAAATTCCCCAAAATCAGGGTGGGAGATGGCTGGGAATGCACTGGGTGGAGCTCGCCTACCTACAGGAGATTTTCCATCCACAGCAGGAACAGCAACAAGCTCACTGTCACAAAAAAACCAGGAGCCAGGTTGTGCTCAAGCTGCTGCCCTCAGAGAGCCAGGGGGAAAAGGGGAGCTGGAACTGAGGGCTGGTTGGTCCTGCAGAAATATTGTGGAGAAAAATATAGTGAAGCCCAACTGTGCTGCTGGACCATCTGGATCCTGCTGATCCGTGATGGAGAGGAGTGGGGGAGGGCTGGAAGTGGGTGAAGATGCATCACCGTTTGCAGGGAAAGGCTGGAATGGGGCAGGGCGCTAAGGCAGAGGGGTGACAGCAGGGAGAGGAGGAAGAGGAAGGAGGGGAAGGCGACTCTTCAGCTCGCCTTTGTGCTGGGGGAAGTTCAGGGGGCTGGAGCTGCCCCTCTTGGCAGCTCCTTCCCGTTCCCCACCGGCAGCAGCTTTCCCGGGAGGCGGCAGCCCCGTGGCTTGACAAGCATATCCTGGCTCCCTGCTCTGTAATAACCTCATGCATCAAGGGGAAGGGACTGCAGAGCGTGGCTGGGGGGGCTCTGCTCCCACCTCCCTGCCCTGTGGCAAAGCCCCTCGGCTCCGTGTGCTAACAGGCTGTAGGTCCCCGGGGCTTCCAGGGGAAGAGTGCCCGGCCATCAGTAATTTCTGTCCGGTAGGCTGTCCCTGGGACCTGCCTCTCCTCTGGCAGCCACTGGGCAAAATGGGATGTTCCTGGTGGCAGACTGGGCTAACTGGGAGCCCGCTCTGCTCTTTGCACATCTCAGGTGTCCAGGGAGCTCTTGCTGCCCTTCAGGATCACTCAGCAGCCACCTCCCACGCCAGGGCAGCTCCCAGAGGCACTCACTGCCTCTATCCCACATCCAGCCCTCCTGAGCTCCCCGGCTCCATGCGGTGCCCAGCCCCAGGTTAAGCAGCGAAATCCCTTGGCTCCCACCTCCAGGGGACATCCCGTACCTACACACTGGGCTAGGAGGGTCCCCAGCCCTTTTTGGGATGGCTTTTTCCTAAAGGAGCAGTGGGACAGAGGGCAGGGGATGGGGAAGGGGGTGACACTGAGGCAGCTGGGGCTGGCGGGGGATGTTTTGCTCAGAGAAGGCTCCGCTCCACCCCAGCCCCCCCGAGGCAGGACAGGTCGCACGCAAACCCCGGCAATAAGCAGGACAAGGCGGAGCTGAGCGACTCAGTTGCTTTATTGGGGGGGTGTGGCAGCCCGTTCCCGGGGCTGGCTCACTCGGAGATGCTGCGGAAGGACTGGACGGCGGGGCTGGCCGCGCCCCACTCCACGGGCTTGCGGTACTCCCCCTTGGTCAGCACGTACTGCCGGCCCCGGTAGTTGGGGTGCTCGTAGAACACCCAGACGCCCTCCAGCACCCTGCAGGCGTGCACCTCCCGCATGTGCCACTCATCCATGATGGAGGGGCAGTCTTCGGTGGCTTCGAACATCTGCCCGCCAAAATCTCCCTTCTCAAAGATCTGGATGTGGCCTCGGCCTCCACTTGGCTAAAGAGAAAAAAAAGGAGAGAAAATCATAGAGTCGTGGAATGGTTTGTGTTGGAAGGGATTCAAAGATCATCCAGTTTTACCTCCCTGCCGTGGCCAGGGACACCTCCCAATATCCCAGGTTCCTCCAAGCCCCGTCCAACCTGGCCTCGACACCTCTAGGGGTCGGGCAGCCACAGCTCCTCTGGGTGACTTCACGGGCAACCAGAGCATCGCATGGAGGCATTGCCGTGTCCCAGTTCTGACACGGGGGCAGAGTTTGGGCTCAGCCAGACTCGAATCAGGTACCAACCACCCCCAGCACACCAGCACGGGGCTGAAATCTCACGTCAGCCTCCAAAAGCACAGGGAGAAGCAGCCGGGGGGAATTTTAACAGCAGATCCCGCGCAGAGCAGCTCCAGGGATGAGGCTGAGGCAGCAGTGCCGGTCTGGCTATCCCGGGCGGCCTTGAACCCCTCAGTGCTCCACGTGAGCATCAGAGAGCCTGACCCTCTCCAGTGCCCTCTCCCCCGGGCCGAGAGGGGTTTAATGAGCTGCTGACCCGGCGGGGCTGCGGAGGCAGCGCCGGTTCCCACCGGGGTTGGAAGCGCTCCTCGCCCGGAGGCGCCGCGGCAGCGTCTGATCCGCAGCTGCCTGGACACCTCTTCCCCCTCCCTCCCTGCCAGCCCCAGCTGAGCTCTGTGGGGTCTCGGGGTCTCCCCAGGGCAGGAGGCAAAGCCAGGTACCAGGTGGGTATGCAGGATAAGGCTCCCACCTTTCATCCTGGTGGAGGAAGCTGTTCTTCCCTTACAGCTCGCACGTGTTTTGGCTCCACGTCTTAGGCCTGATCAGTGCTCTGAACGGGATGGAAACCCTTCCTGCCCCATGAAGAGGGATTTAGACCCAGCTCAGAGCCAGAATAGGCTCAGAGGAGCGTTCTGCCTGTGTTTTCCCAGGCAGAAAAGCAAAACCCATCCTCAGTTGTGAGATCTGCTCCATGCAATGGGAATTCATGGCCATGCTCCAAGCCAGCAACCCGTGGATCACCAATTATGCTCCACTACTGGCAAAACCTCAGCAGCAGCAGCACCAATCCACACTTCATCCACAATCCCAGTTTTAAAGGATGTTCATGCTCATAGGCTTCCCAAAAGGATCATTCCCTGTGTTCCTGTCTCCCCATCATCAGTTGGGAGGGGATGAGCACACCCCCTGTGCTCTCCTAATAGCAGGAGGCACCAGGCTGCTCCAAACACGGCCAAGGAGAGCTCCAGGCATCCCTCCCACTTCTGGGCACTCCAGGGCTGCTGCTGGCCTTGGTTTCTACAGGCCCAGAGGGGTTTGGTGACACAGATTCAGCTCCCTGGATCAGAAGGGAGTTCTGGCTTGCTAGAGAGGAAACTGCCCCTCATTCCAAATGTTCCTGCAAAATCTACATTCCACTCTTACAGGCCTTGAGCCTGTTGGATCAGTTGGTTACACAGTAGGGAAAAGGTGAGGAAAACCTGCTTGGACACTGAAATCACTAAAAGAACATGCTGATGAAACTAAACTGCTGTTCCTACAGAAACTCACCCACATTTAAAGGGATCTGCCTTTTCCCCCTGCAATCCAGAGTGGCAGAAATTCACCTTCTGCCCCCACCAAACCACCTTGCTACTCCCAAAGCAGGGCCATGGGAGCAAATCCCCTGCAGCCACCCCCTCTGTGATTCCCCAGGAAGGTGGGCACCGTGTTCCCCCACGTGAAACCCTTCCAGGACGGGTGTAAAGGACAGCATCCCCGGGAAGGGGTGACACCTACGATCTGGATGTGCTTGCAGGAGCCCAGGCGGTCGTTGAGGCCCATCCAGTGGTGGTAGTCGGGGTACTCCCCATGGGTCAGCACGTACATGTTCCCGGCATAGTTGGGCCTCTCGTAGGCCACCCAGGTGCCCCCATCCACACGGATGGAGTTGCAGCGGCTCAGGTAGGTGTGGAAATCGGGGCAGTCGCTGTCGCACTCGTAGTAACGGCCCAGGAAGTTCTTGTCTTCATAGAAGGTGACCTGAAATGAGCAGAGGGGGGAGAGTGGGGAGGTTCCTATTCCAGCACGTCTCTGTGTTCCAGCCACATCACGGCAGGAAATATCTGAAAGCAGAGCCCTCGGGATATCAAAATCATCAAGCCCAGCCATGGAACGGGACCAGCTGCAGTCAGACTAATTCACCTGTCTGGCCCCAGCGCCTCCAGCTGCCACCAGTGTTCTGCACTTCTCAGGCTTTTGCTCTGTCCCAGTCCAACCCAACACTCCCACCAAGAAGTCCCTGTCCTTTTTCCAGCAAGACACTACCAAAAAAATTCCTTCCCACCATCTTTAGATCAGGAGTTACTGAATTATGGCCATAGAGCTGGGAGAAGCCAATGGAATGTACAAAGCAGGTTTGTGGGGGCATGGGTGGGTCTGGCAGCACTGGATTAGCAGCTGGACTTGATGCCTTTAGAAGGCTTTTCCAGCCTTAACAATTCCATTATTTCCTTTATATTGGGCTACCAAGTGTTTGCAGCAAGATCTTTACTGATGAGAGGGTGGAGAAGTCTCTTTTCTCCCAGGTCATGTCTTCCAGCCCATCCTTGTTCCCACTTGAACAACCCAAAACTTCCTTTCTCAAAGCTCACTGCCCAAAGCTTTGTCCATGCCAGTAGAAGCTAAGGGAGCATTCCATGTGCATGGAGAGCAGCAGTTTTATGGATATCCAAGGATTGTATTTCCAGTTGGCTTGTTCTGCTTCGGTTGCTGCAAGTCCACAAAAACCTCTGACAAATTCACCATCCATCCCCATGTTTCTTTCCCAAGAGCTGCACTATAGCCAGGCTGCTGATCCCAAAGCACTTTATCCTGGAGCACTTTATCCTTGATCACAACCTGGCTTAAAATGATCTTGGGAGTTGATGAGCGAATCCCATTCCTCCCGCCTGAGGCATCACCCACCTAGCCAGCTGTGGAAAGGAGACTCAGTTTTCCTCAAAAATCCCTTCATGGAAATATTGCCAAGCCCTATACCAGACCAGCCTTTCTCCATTTTTAGATCCTCCCAGGTGACAATTACTCATCAAACATTGCTCTTCTCCAAGAGGATTCCCAAGTCCCCACATCTATCTTGACTACATCCCTTGCTTGCTCATGACACCAGATGGTCTAGAGAGAATCTTTCTGGCCACACCCAACATGCAGTGTTCCACAATCCATTTTCCCATGGTGTTTTTCCATAGTTTGAGTATTAAGATACATCCCCACCTGCTGTACTCCACCTACAGTGCTTTGGCTACTGGTATCAATGTAATCTGCCTGCTCTTAAAATCATTCATTGTCAGTGTTGCAACCCAAATCCAGGACAACTCACTCACTTTTTATTTTTAATCATTTATTCAGTGTTAAAAATTAAATTAGCCGGAATTTTCCTGGAGCTGGTTGGTCAGTGTGTCCCACCAGCCTGACCAAGGGATCTGGGGAGTCAGACTGATCATGCCAGAGGATTCATGCTCTTGATTTTGTGGCCTGTTGCTGGACATTTATTAGGATAATGCTATTTTTCTCTTTATTTCAAGGACTGATCTGCCATCACGAAGCAGTTGGTGCAGACAAAACAACCCCTAACATCCTGAGAAAGCTCTTCCCACCTTCAGTGGAGAGCTGGGAATCACTCTGACCTTTCCAGCAGTGAATAAGGGCTGTGAAAGGAGAGCACTGGGCAACTGCCCAGTTCCTGTTCTCCCACTCTTGGGCAGTTAACCACGCTGGTCAGGCCTTCCCAGCCACAACCTGCTCCCTTTTCCAGATCCTGCTTCTGGATCATTGTCCCTAAAGGTATCACCCAAAAAATCTGCCAGCCTCACACAAAGGCAACACCGAAAGCTCTGCTTGCTGGGTTTGGCAGTCATGCATCACCAGTCACCCTCTTCTTGAAGCCAGTGGTCAAGGAAGCCACAGCAACCCTGGAAAACCCTCTGCAGGGATCCATTTATTCCCAGTTCAGCATTATCCTCTGCTGGGATGGCTGATCCCTCTCTCTGTCCCAAAGCTCTGATCCTGTCCCACTCCGGTCCATGCAGTGAATGTCAAACGTGGTTGATGATGAACTCTGCCCAGTGTGGATCTGCTTTCTGGGCAGGAACCTGGAATGGTTCAAGGCCAGGTTGGACAGGGCTTGGAGTAACCTGAGATAGTGGAAGGTGTCCCTGCTCATGGAAGGGGGTGGAACTGGATGGGCTTTAAGGTCCTTTCCAACCCAAACCATTCTGGAATTCAGTGATGTTCCTTCCCCACCCAGCCTAACACAACCAAACTGAAGCCTGGCAAAGATCCCTGATGTTTCCAGGGGGGCATTTTCCTTGTACTTATAAAACCACAAAGCCAAAGAAATCCAAAGGCACGTTAAGGATATGGCTGTTCCTACAGAACTGTGTCCAACCAAAGTGCTGCTCCTCGGTTTAATCTCAGAATTTAAGGGGTCCTGCCCACCCGTTCTCTGGCACAGCCCTTCAGACACACCCTCAGCTCATTTCAGACCTTCCCTTCCCAGCTTGTCTGCACGGATTCGGGCACCAACAGAGCAGGCTGATGTTTTCACCATAGAATAATTACAGGTGAATGACAGATTCCAAGTCCAGATTTGCAGCTTTGTTTCTGTCCCCTCTCACTCACAGGGAAATCGCCTTCCTTCAGCCAAACCCTCAGGAGCTCTGCTCCCAGCACTCCCCTGTTAACCCCTCCCTGCCCAAACCTTGCCTTTTGGGGGTTACCAGGCACATACCACATTTGCCAGAGCAGATCTTCCTTACAGGAATGTAAAACTTTCGCTTTGGTCACGTCACCACATATTTCTTTTCAACAATAGCTTAACTAGAAGAAAACTCATAAAACATATCCAGTAGTGCCTCCTCTGTCAGCAGTGACCCCTTTCCAGGGCAGATCACTTGCCGGGGTTGTGAGAAATGGTGTTTAATTCCCTATTTTGCCCTCTTCTAGTCCCTGGAATGTGCTAAACGAGAGCACAGCATAAGGAAATAGGAGGTAACTCCTCCTGGCCATCTTGCTGCCCCTCAGCAGCACATATTCCATTAATTTCCCGTGGTACACTCCGAGGCAACACGGCTTTTCAGGGCAAAGGCAGAATGTACTCAAGGCTTTCCAGGCTGACAGGAGACTCAAGGATGGAGCAGCTGCAATTCCCCAGCACCTTTTTTAGGCTCAGGTACAGAGAGTTTGCACCCCGGGATCCGGGAGCTACCAGCACACCCTCCTTGGCTTCCCAGACCAACAGCCCAACCCCTGAGAGCCACAGAGCTGAAGGACACGGAAAAGCCAAGATTGGATCTTCCATGGCACTGCCCAGTGCCTCCAAACCCGCTGTGCTTCCAAAGCCCCTCGGGTCTCACAGCCTCCACAGGCTAAAAGGAATCCAGCCCAAAAGCTAAACTCAGATGAAGCTCTTCCCACAGCCCCATGACAGCGTTTGATATTCCACAGGGGACACTGGCCCAAATCCTCACCCTTCCTTCCTTTCCCAGCTGTTTCTCCCTGCCCAGTCCCAGACCCGGTACAAATTCGGTGGGATCAGCCAGCTCAGCTCTGCTAAACCCAAGCCTGAGAGGCTGGATCCCCACCTGAGACATCACTCCAGCTGAAGCTGAGCTTCCCAACCTACCTCCTTCTCCAGTTCCAGCTCATCCCTGCGATTGCACCGCAACCCCAAGGCTGTGTGCATCCCTCAGGGAACACTGTTCCCTTCAGAGCCACGGCCATCGTCCAGGAGTCCTTCTGTTGCAGCACACCCTCAGCCCCACCATGGAAAAGGGATGTGGCCGCTCTGCTGGTGCAGGGAGTGAGGCTCTCCCAAGGCTCCAAGGGAGCCTTCCATGAGACTCTGCTCTGCCAGCGCAGTGATTCCTGGCTGGCACAGCCCCCTCCACCCCAATTTACAAGGCATCAGGTGCTGCTGATTTACAAGTGTTTCAAAATGCCTCCTCACCAGTCACTGCACTTCACTCCATCCTCTGGCAGAGCCACACCTAGAGGAACCAGCCAAAATCTGGGAAAATACTTGGGAGGGCTCAGCTCCAGCTTCCCTCCACGTGAGGAGGGATTTCAAGCATCTCCCCCTGCCCACACTGACAGAGGGGGAAGCTGTCAACAGAACAAAGAAAACAAAGTTTCTCCACAATTCATCCCTTCAAAATTCTGCACTTTTAGCCAAAATCATGAATACACTGCAAATAAACTTACCTTGGTTCCAGCTCTGGACATTTTCCGTTCCAGCCAAGCTCCCCTGTGCCGGAGGAATGTCAGCAGCTGTTACAAACAGCCGGGATCCGAGGTGCCCTTTTTATAACGGGCTTGTTTTAAACCAGACAGCCGCTTTGTCATGAGAATAGGATCCAAAAATTGAGTCAGTGATTCTGAGGCTATAGCCGATTTCCAGAAAAGCAAACAGGATTATGGAATAAAGGAAGGCTTCGCCATCCTCCCTTTGTTACCATTTGCTGAGTCAGAACACCAAAACTCTGCCAAATGCACTCAAAACACGCAGCCCCCTGCCAGGTCCGGGTGCTAATTTGGCTGCTCCCTCCCCTCCAAGCTTGTTCAACAAGAAGGAATCCTCGTTGGCTCTTAGAGACCCACCCCATTTGTAAGGAGGGCACATGATATTCATCAGGGCATGTGCCTGTGCAGTGAAGGATGCAGTTAAGGAGCAATAAAAAAGTGCTCAGAGCAGACACCAGAGGCTTGCAAAGACCAGCTCTGCATTGAAAGCTCTCAGTGGAAACATCTGTGCAGCAAAGAGGCTGCAGATCTTCCTGAGACACCCTCAGCTGGAGCCACACTGCTCCAAACACCTCCTGACACAGAAGGATATGTGGCCATCTCCCCACTCCCCACAAAGTGAGTGATTTCACACATCAGACAATGCCCAGATTTCTGCTTGTCCCTGCAAGTGTCACAAATTCAACTCCCAACTCTCAGCCCAGCACCTGAGGTTGGAGCAGAGGCGTTTTCCCTCCGGCCACACTCCGGCCCTCGGAGAGGGGAGGCAGAGGATCAGTGGCTTCCACAGCTGACCCCCCCCGCCAGTGCATTATGAAAAACCACCTCTGCAGCTATTCAGTGCCCCAGCCCAAAGGCTTAGTGAGACAAAGGGACACGAATTTGGCACAGCAGCGCCCGAAACACGCAGCCCCTCTTTCAAATCTGTCAGGACAAGCACTCTCGCAACAGCAGCTCTGTAAAAGCAGGCAGATGAGAGAGCCTGGGGCACACACGATCAGCAGCTGCTCCTCTTCCCATTTTAGGAGCCTTGAATCACCCTAGCTGTTGCCCTCACTGAGGCCACTTGGATTGATTTAGTTTTTGATTCCTGAAGATCAGAGTTCAAGCACAAGCTGGGTTCTGTCAGCAGGTTCACAGCTCAAAGCTGTGGTCACTTCGCACATCCCTCCTTTAGAGGTTGGTTAAATACAATAAACTCATCTTACATAAATAAATATAATAAACTCACCTCACCTGCCTGCCCAGGGGCCAAGGGAGACCTTCAGAGGAATTCTGAGGCTGTGCACTCCCCTCACTCTCAGCTTGGATAGCTCTTCCCAAGGCACCACCAGCTGCTGCCTCCACTCACCCATGCAATGCCTTTGCCTATTTTCCAAGCTTATTTAGGTGCTCAGCTATGAGCACATCTCCCCAAAACACATCCCACCAGCACAGGAGAATGGTGCTTATTCAAGCTGATAATCTTTATGAAAACTATGAGAGATAGGAATAGGCTTGTACCAAAACCTTGTGCCAGGGCAGCCTTCAAAACCTTCAGCTTCACGGCTGAATTTTACAAGAGTTTTATTTTCAGCCTGGCAGGACTGATATTCTTTTTTCGCCCCACTTTCCTCATAAATTAGCAGCTTCGCTCTCTGACAGGTTCACATTTCATTAAGATCAAAGATGCTGTGTCCCTCTAAGACCAACTGTACAGGTAAAACCCCTTCCCCCAGGACACGTGCCAGGTTTATCCAACAGCTCTGGTTTATTGACATTTGTCAAAACAATGCAACCATATACAAAAATTCATCTTTGTAAAAGTGCCACCTTCATATAAAAAAAATTAACCTATTGGACTTGGTTCATAAAAAACTTCAACATTTCTTTTTCACATTTATAAAAACGGCACAGCTGGTTTGTACCATGAGGATGCAGGCAATGCCAAGGGCCTGCATCCAGCTTTGTCCCAGGAGACCGGGTGTGCTGGACACCAACTGTGGTGACAGCTCTGCAACAGGGCACAGCTCATCTTCCCCAGTGCCAGGCACCTCTCAGTCACCACCAGGATGGCTCCAGCACATTCCTGGGAAGGCAGCAGGGATCAGGGAGTCCAACCCACACCAGGGCTGAGTGTCAGATCCACTGGGTGCAGGCAGGGTGGCCATACAGTCTTATTGAGAGCTGGGTTGAGTGGATGGCTGCCTGTTCCCACAGCTCTGGAACAACATAAAAAGAGACAATTTTACTTCTAACATCAGCAAAGAAAAAGGAATTCAAAAGGCTAAATCAAAACCAAAACTATTTTCTAATGGTTTGAAACATGCCATGGCAGAAGAGCACAATAGGGGGAGGGCTCCAGCTCCTAAACCACTTCTGCTTGGGAAGAGTAAGTGGGAATTATCCAAAGTCTCATTGTAAGAATTACCCAAAGTCTCACTGAAAGAACGACCCAAAGTCTCACTCAACTCTCTTTAGCAAAAAGTGAGATGGGTAGACATCAATACACAGCTTCTTTGAAAGAGCAGATTCCAATCAGTTTTCTATCACATTGTGTGCACCTACCTTACAGATGCCTCCAACAAATCAAACTTGAGAATAAGGCAGTGCTGAGGACACAGATTCCAGCTGAAAATGGGTTTTGACAGGAAAGTAAGAACTAAATCCAAATGCTAGGCTCTTGTGAGGACATTCACTCAACAGACTCCTGCTTTTCCTATCTCTGCCTCGACTGTGCACACAAACATGGGACAGTTCTTGGGGGAAGAGAAGAAGCAAGAGAAGGAGGTTTTTTACTCACCTCCCCTTCCTTCTGCTGCCCAGGAATGCTATCCTGGGCAGGAATGTTATCCTGCTGCCTGCTTGGAGCCCAGGGCAGGAGGGACCAGGCTGTCCAGCTGCTGCCGGTTCCCCGTCTGAACCAGCCACTCGTAGAATTTGTTTTCTACCAACGTCTGGAACTGTTTCCTCTGATCCCTGAAACAGAAACATCAGCAGAAATATGAAAAAAAATCACATTTATTTACAGTATTATACTTCTGCCACATCTCCACTATCCAAACAAGCACCCAGATGTATCAGGAAGAGCCAGGCTTGGTTCCTGAACCTTGCAGAGACAACCAGAAAAAAGGGTTTTACCAAGTGCATGTGATGATAATGAACCCCAAAGGCAGAACCTGGTGGAGAAGGAGAAGTCCTATAAAACTCCCCATCCCACCACCACAACCACCCTGCTCCAGGGCTGCCTTCACCTTCCCCTTAAGGCACAGATGAAAAACTGTCTGGAAAGGGAGAAAACTAACATTAGCAACCAGTGCTTAAGCACTAAGGACACAAAATTCTGTTCTGACACCGCTGGAGAGGATGGAGATCAGGGAAAAAATGTACCTATAAACAGACCTCACATCATTCTTGTTGCTCATTATGAACTTTTGGGTGTTTTTGTCAAGCTCAGCAGTAAGAGGGTGGGGAACTCAGCTCAGGCTAACTGGCACTGGTCAGATGCCCAAAAGCATCTCCAAAACAGCATCCCAGTCCTCTGGGATCACCTCACATCTGGAATTTCTTAAGCCAAAGGTGGCACAGGTGTTGAGTAGCTCCTAATGGACTTTTTCTAGGAGTTTACACAATTAATTTCTGAACAGCCATGAAACATGAACATTCTTCAATATTCTGGAGATTTTACGTGGTTTTGCTTTGAACCCATTCCTAATTTGATGTGCTGACCCCATTCTGTACTGGGAAAAGCAGGAAACCAGCTCCAGAGGAGACCATGAAGGTGATCAGAGGGATGGAGCACCCCTCCTTTAAGGAAACTCTGGGAGATTTGGGAGAAGAGAAGCTTCGGGGTGAAATCATTGTGGCCTTTCAGTGCCTGAAGGAGCTACAAGAAACATGGAGAGAGACTCTTTCCAAGAGCCTGAAGTGACAGCACAAGGGGAAATTGCCTCCCACTGCCAGAAAGACGGGTCAGATGGGATATGGGGAAGGAAATTCTTCCCTGTGAGGGTGGAGAGACCCTGGCACAGTTGCCCAGAGCAGCTGTGGCTGCCTCATCCTTGGAAGTGTCCAAAGCCAGCTTGGACACGGCTTGGAGCAACCTGGGATAGTGGGAGGTGTCCCTGCCCATGGCAGGGGGTGGAATCTGGTTGTTTTTAAGGTCCCTTCCAATTCAGGCCATTCTATTCAGTTTTGTCCCACTCAGCCTCACATAGGATCCCTGTATCCACATCCTTTTTTCAAGTGAAGGCTGCTGTCTGTATGTTCTCTTCCATTTGAGCCATTCCCCAAAAGGCAGGGTTCTGGGACACAAACTAACCCAAATTCCTCCCCAATGAACACAAAAGCAGTCACTTCTTTCTTCCCTTGTGGATTTATCTTCTCCGAGAGCTTTTTCTCTACCTTGATCTGCTACTGACCCTGAAAGACTTTCTGTCTGATACGCTCAGAAAATGAATAAACAGGATTTTATGCTTTTGCAAGTTGCTCCTCAAGCTGTCTTCTTGGTCCTGTCTTACGGGGGTTTTACTTTCAGCCTGGCAGGATTTACATTCTTTTTTTGCCCCACTTTCCTCAATCAGACAACTTCAACTTCTTGAAAGATGTCTTCTTATTTCTAACACTCTCTTTCACCTCCCCGCTTGAGCACAGCAGCTTTTTTCTTTCTACAAGCCTGATATCCTGTTTGCTCTAAGCTTCCTACTTGTCTCCCTTCTTGTTTTCCTGCCTGCAGGAGACAACAGACATTTTCCACTGTCAGCTGCCCAGTTTCTTTTCAACAAGCTTCTAAACTTGCCAGTTTCCCCCCTTTTATGCAATAAGCAGCGAGCTCTTGCCTCCTGTGACTGCGGCACACGAAGGCAAATCTAAGCACATCATCCCTATGTCCTCACAATTCTTTCACAGGAAGGTTTTGACAGGCCAAACACCTTCCCAAAACTGTGCTGGGAGAACAACAGATGTCTGAGGTGGGGTTTTATCCCCACTCTGTGCTTGCCAAGGAAGCTGAGCAGAGGATTCCATGTGATCCGCTCCAGAGGGATTTGAAAGCCACCGCCCACAAGGTGATTGCTGCAGTGATCCACATGCACATTCCCAGCTCACCTCAAGGGCTGGGACAGTCATTCACAGCTTCAATCCCAAGGTGAAGGCTGGGCTAAGAGGGACCCCAGGCAGCTCAGGGTGCACACCCAGCCCTGGGCAAATCCACTGCCTCACCCTGGCGGGATCTGGGAATGCTTTTCCTGGAGTCTCACAAGCTGGGAAAATGCAACCATGAGAAAGCACCTCCTTAGGAGCAGTGTGGGCAAGGGAGGGACTGCCCCCCTTCACTCCACTTGGTTGGGCTCCACCTGCAGAGCTGCCTTCAGCTCTGGGACACCCAGCATTGCAAGGATGTGGCACTGTCAGAATCCAGAGGAGGCCATGGAAGTGTTCCAGGGGCTGGAGCCCCTCTGCCCTGGAGACAGGCTGGGAGAGCTGGGGCTGTTTACCTGGAGAAGAGAAGGCTCCAGAGAGACCTCAGAGCCTCTTCCAGTGCCTAAATGGGCTCTAGAAGAGCTGGAGAGCGACTTTGGAGAAGGGACTGGAGTGGCAGGACAAGGGGGAATGGCTTCCCACTGCCAGAGGGCAGGGTTAGATGGGATATTGGGAAGAAATTCTTCCCTGTGAGGGTGGTGAGGTTCTCTGGCACAGGTTGCTGCCCCATCCCTGGACTGTTCAAAGCCAGGTTTGACAGGGCTTGGAGCAACCTGGGATAGTGGAAGGTGTTCCACGGCAGGGGGTGGAACAAGATGAGCTTTAAGGTCCCTTCCAAGCCAAAGCATTTTGGGATTCTACAACTCCAAGCTACGCCTGTGAGCATTACTCTTCCCACCTCACCAAGCAGAATCCCAGGGTTGCTAATTACTAGTTAGTTCTAGGACCCTGCAAGACACGGCTCAATGCAACCCAACCCATCCTTCAAGGATTTCCATGGAGCCCCATCAAACAACCCTCTGTCCACGTGGCCGAGCTCTGCCCTCCTGGGGGCACTCACCTGGTGAGCCCTGCCTCCTTCACCATGCGCTGCCACACCTGGACCTTCTGCTCCCGCTGCCTCAGCGCCTCCTGGTACTCCTGAGGAAGCCCCCCGGGGGTCTCCGTGGTGTCTCCTTCCATCTCGAAGGGAATCACAAAGGTGTAGAAGTCCGAGGGCGGCAGGAGGCGGAACACACCCGTGTCCCCGCTGTCCCTGCACACCAGCATGGGGCTGTCCCAGCGGTTTGGCAGAGTGGCCAGGCCCACCTGAGCCATGTGGTCCTCCAGCATGGGGTAATGGGTGTGGAAAGGGGCAAAGCTGACTGCCTGGTTCCCCGAGAGGACCAGGGGCTGCGTGGGTGTCAGGGTGTGGAAAGTGCAGCCGGTGGTGGACGACAGGGACAAGCGATGGCAAACCACGATGACCTTGACGTTGTCACAGCTCTGGACGTGCACTGAGGTCTCCACGGGGCCCAGGACAAAGGTGCTGTTCCGGCACTTCTCGATGGTCACGGATCTGCCAGAGAAATACAGAACATCAGGGCTGGCAGGAACCTCCATCTAGTGCAAGGCAGGGTCACCTGCAGCAGGTGACACAGGAATGTCTCCATAGAGGGAGACTCCACATCCTCCCTGGGCAGCTGCTGCAGTGCTCTGCCACCCTCAATGGAAGGAAGTTCTTCTTCATGTTGAGGTGAAACTTGCTGTGTTTTAGCTTATGGCTGCTGCTCCTTATCCTGTCACTGGCACCTCTGAGCAAAGCCTGGCACCACCCTCTGGCACTCCCTGGAGATCTCTGTATGGATTGATGGGATCCTCTCTCAGTCTGGTCTTCTCCAGACTATCCAGGCCCAGCTCCCTCAGCCTTTCCTTGTCAGGAAGATGCTCCAGTCCCTTCATCATCTCTGTACCATCCACTGGACCCTCTCAGGAGCTCCTTGTCCCTCCTGAGGAACCTGAACACAGAGCCCAGCTGTGCCTCACAGGGCTGAGCAGAGGGGCAGGATCACTCCGTGACCTACTGGGAATGCTCTTCCTAATGCCTCCCAGGATCCCTCCCCTCCTGGCCCCCAGGACACACTCATGGTCAGCCAGGAGCCCAGCTGTGTCCCAGGAGAGGCCAAACTCACCGCAGAGGGGACAGGAGGTAAATGAAGGACTCGTTGCAGCGATGGATTCTGATGTGGGCCCCCACCAGAGTGTCTGAGCTCTTGGCCAGGGTCTGCCTGTACACCTGGCTCATGATCACCATGGGAGACACCTCTGGCACCACCCGGGCACTGCAGGCAATCTTGGCTCTCCTGGTTGTTCCTTCCACTGCAAAACAAAGCCCATAACAATTCTGGGTCCAGCAATCCCTCAGGAAAACAAACAGCCCCAAAGTTCAAGGATGGTACCTCCCCCTCCAGTCACACCATCCCTGATGACTCCTGGGCAGGTGAGCAGCACGAGGCACCAGAAATTTCAGAAACTGAGAGACACGGAAGGATCAAAACCACTTCAAGATTACTTATGAGCAGCCACAAGCTCCAGCCAGCCCTGAGCAAAGGATCTCCAGTTCCATAAGCCTGGTCCTGAACACAAGACTCAGCTTAACAGGAAGATCCTGAGGGCAAGGTTTAAGCAGGAATTGTGTGTTCTAGAAAGGGAAATGCTCCCTCTAGGACACAATCCTTAAACCCTTCCCCATCCTCCCTAACCCACTGCCCCTCTTGGGATCCTGCAGTCAGGGAGACAAAACATTGAGCTGAATTCTTTATCCTAAGGGAGAAAGTGCCTTAGCTCCACTGAAGGAGCCATGTCCCTGAAGGAGAGGGACTGGATTGGATACAAGGAATTTAGTTTAGGATACAAGGAAACCTAAACCAGGCCCCACCCCACTGCCCTATCCCTGGTCAGCAACAGGAGCCAAGTTTCCACTTCTGCGGTTTTTTTCCCCCCTAAATTTTATTTATACTATTTATCCATATTTACTTTTCTGTACTTCTAAATTTATTGCTGTATTCCTAATTTACTACATTTCTATTTTTCGATTTCTCTACACTTTTGTATTTCTATTTCTGCATATTCCTATATATTTCCGTATTTCCATAAACTCCTGTTTCCATTTTTCCATATTTCTATTTGCCATATTTCTGCATATTTCTACACACTTCTATTTTGCCTACATATTCTCATTTCCCCCCCACATTTCTGTCCTCCTAAGAACAACCTCCCAGCAGTTTTCCCCACCTTGCTGTGCCCATGCCAGCTTCTTGCCAGCCTTGAGGCAGACAGTCATCCCCAGGGGGTTGGCGGCGAGGCAGGAGCGCAGCCAGCTCTCCAGCTTGGGCAGGGAGAAGCTCCTGGTGACCTTGGAGTAGCCGTTGTGGCCGTGGCAGGGCTGCCTCAGGGCCAGCTCGTGGAGCGGCCGCACGGCGCCGGAGCTGCCGACAGTGCCCTCCAGCAGGAAGCCGAGGGCACACAGGGATTCCAGGGACACCAGGCTGCTGCAGCTGGAGTGGGAAGAGGCTGAGAGCTGCTCTGGCTCCAGCAGCAGCTCCAGCAGATCCAAGAGGTGGCTCTGCACAAAGGCGAGGTGCTCCTGGTCATTCCAGTTCTGGAGGGGCAGGAAAACACACAGGGGGGTGAGTTCACCAAGCTGAGAAGTTCCATGGACATAATATATACAAATCCCTGCTTAGAATCCTTCTAGAGGAAGGAAACCCAGCCAGACCTAGTGCTCAGTCCTGCTGCTCTGCTCTCCTAAGCTGAAAAGACACTTTTCCCCCAAAAACTCAAAATAAAACATTCCATTCCAACTCAAGTACCAACTATTTCCTTCTAGAGAGCAGCACCAGGCTCTTCTGGAGTCCTACACAAATCCAGGCCACTGCTGCTGGCATTTGCAGGGAGGAAACAAATCAGTAACTGACACTGAAGAAACCTTGGAGCTGCTCCATTGGAAAATCCCTGCAGCTGCAGTCAGGATTCAGTGCTGCTCCCCAGGATAAAGAGCAGAGGGTCATTTCTCCACAGCAAGTGGAGAAATAAACCAAAACCTCTGAAAGAATCCTCATTTCAAACTCTAAAGGGCTCCAGCCCAAAAAAAGCAGGAGACTGGAATTCTGGCAGAGCTTCATAAAGCTGAGTTTTGCTGAAGGAACACACAGCTGTGATTACACCTTGTCCTCACCACTTCTGTCCAACATTCCAGGATAGAGTTAGCCAGCCCCTATTTTTAATGATTCCAGCTTGCCCCAAGCTGTATTTCACCAGCTCATCCTGCTCACAGCAGCACATCTGTGCCAGAATTCCTGAGGTTTCATGGCTTTACAAAGAACTGCAAATTGTAATTCATTCTCTCACAGAGAGCTGCCCACGGGACACTCCTTCCTAAAAAACCCGGCAGTATTTTACAAGGAAACAGCGTTCCCACGTGGCTGATCTACAGCTGAACAAGCAAATCCCCTCTCAGAAACAGAATGTGATGCCAGGGAACACCCTGGGATCCAAAACTCCACACTGGGTCATGGGAAAGGCACTACGAGCACCAGGAGAGCTTCCTGCCTGAGTAACAAAGCCAAAAGGCTTCTTGAAAGGAGACCTGAAAGACTCCTCAGGTATAGTCAGTAAAGGAAAGTGTCATGGAAAACTTTAAAAACCCTTTTTATAAACTGTAGAAATCACAACTTCACTTTGTTTACCATGGAACAGGAATCCTGCAGCTGTGCCCTTGCTCACACAGGTGAAACCCTCCCAGGATAACCAAGCAGTGCCCTTCCAAACCCCCCTCAAGGCAGCTCAGGGGAGAGCCCCAGAGGCACGGGTACCTTATTGCCGCCCGCCGATTTCCCGGCCAGGCTGGGAGACTTGGTCCTGGGGCTGGGCCACTCGTCCCCGAGCAGAGAGCGCCGCAGGGACACCTTGTGGATCTGCTGCACGTACAGGAAGAGCAGGAACTGCAGAGTGTCCACGGAGAGCTGGAGAGCACGGGAGAGACAACAAGAGTCAGGCCGGGCCGGGCTCCCCTGCAGGCGGGGCCGGGGCTCCCGCTGCCTTCGGCCGGGTCCCGGCTCTTGCCTTGCTCCGCTCCCGCTCCAGCTCCTCGGCGTTGGCGCAGGCCGCCTCAGCGTCGGCCCAGCGCAGGCGGAGCGGCGGCGCGGGCCCCAGGAGGCCGCGGAAGAGCTCGAAGTAGAGCCAGGCGATCTCGCGGCTCAGCTGCAGCTTCCCGCAGGCGATGTGCCGCCAGCTGGGCCAGCGCAGCCGCGGGAAGCAGCCCTGGTCCGCCCGCGCGCGGGCGTAGGTGGCGGCCTTGCGCAGATAGTGCGGGGTGAGGCGGGCGGGCGGCGGGGCCGGGAGCGCGCCCACCAGGAACGGCTCCGTGCGCACCCACAGCCGCACCGGCCCCGCCGCCGCCATCGCCGCTGCCACTTCCGGCTTCCGCCGCGACACCATAGAGACGGCCCTGCCTTCCTCCCGGGAGCCGCTGCCCATTGGCTGCGACTGCCAGCGCGGGGGCGGGAAAAAGAAAAGCGCTCGCTGATTGGCTGCTCGGAAGGAAGTCACCCTGGAGGGGTGGTGGGGCGCGGCCGGCGCTCTCGGCGGCGACGCTCCGGCAGGCGATTGGCCGGCGGCGGTGAAGTGTGAGCAGCCCATTGGTTGGCAGCGCGCGGCGGCGCGCTCGGATTGGCTGGCGGGGAACACCCCGCGCTCCCATTGGCTGGCGGCGGCCGCCGGGGCCGGGGCGCTGCGGAGCCGCCCGGACGCGCCGCTCCCGCCGCTCCCCCTCAGCCGGCAGGGCCGGGCCCGCCATGGCCCCCGCCTGGATCGGCCGCCTGTGCCTCCTGCTGCTCTGCCTCTGCGGGGAGGCCGCCGCGGGGTGAGTGCGCCGGGCCGCGCCCACGGGCCTGGGGGGTCCGCCTCAGCGCCGGGCCTCCCCCTTACTCAGGGTCGGCGGCCGCGGCGCTGACGGGACCCCGCTCCCTTCTCCTCATCGCTGTCCTCTCTCCTCTGTCCCCTCACCTCTTTGCCCTCGCCCCTCTCCCTTCCCGTCTCCCTCCCATCCCCTCTCTCCCATTCCCCTCTCCCTCCCTCTCTCCCCCCATCCCTGTTCCCCTCCACCTTCTCCCCGTTCCCCTCCCCCTTCCCTCACCCTCCCTCTCCCCCCACGGCAGGAGAGACTTCTACAAGATCCTGGGGGTGTCCCGCGGCGCCTCCATCAAGGACATCAAGAAGGCCTATCGCAAACTGGCGCTGCAGCTCCATCCCGACAGGAACCCCGACGACCCCCGGGCGCAGGAGAAGTTCCAGGACCTGGGCGCTGCCTACGAGGTGAGGCCGGGAGCCGGGAATGTACCCCCCGGGCCGGGAAGGGTGATGGGGAGTGAAACCGGCTGGAGCTTGGCCATTGAGACTCGTGAGGCTTCATCCTGTAGCATCCGGGGATGGGAAGGGAGGTTTGTAGGGAATGTAGGGGCTCTTCCATAAGGTGCAGCTGGAATTTGTCCTTCCCCTGTTACCATGTGAAATTCCATCTTCCTTCTGTTAATAGATTGAATTCCATCCTCCACCTTTTATTATCACAGAATCCCAGGATGGTTTAGGTTGGAAGGGACTGAAAGATGATCTCGTTTCTTCCCTTTGCCGTGAGCTGAGACACCTTCCACATCAAATTCCCTTCCTTCCTTCTCCTTCCCCTCAATTTCCATCCTCCCCCTATGACTACACCAAATTCCATCCTGCCCCTGTTAATACATCCAATTCCAGATACTCTCCCAAATAAAAAACAAAGATCCAGAGCATATCAGGTTGCTTGAAGCGCTGCTCCTGCCAGAGGACAATCCAACACCTCACCTCTCCAGGAGGAACCAAGGCACCAGCTTAAAGTTCTTTGGAATTTATTCCCAGCTCCTCAAGGGAGAGGTGGAGGTGGAGCAGCTCCAAGGGCCTGGCTGGGATTAGTCTGAGCTGGTGGGAAGTGAAAGGTGCTGGCCTTGGGATTAGAGGATATTAAGTGAGAAAAATAATTGTGGGTCACAGGAGGATTCGTGTTATTCCATGATGATGTTGTGGCATGCAAATGATCCCTCACACTAATAGCACCGTGCATTAAATAAATCAGATATAGATTATTGTATTGCCAAAGGTCTGAAGTCAGAGCCTGCTTCCCTTGGCTGTGCATACATAGTGATGGAATGCAGGCTGTTTCCTTTGTGTTTTCTGTCCTTTTTGTCCTCTTCTGTCACCGTTGGGCTCCATCTGCTCCTGCTCTCCCCTGTGCAGCAGAGACCCAGAGGAAGATGGTGCTTTAAAAATCTAAAATTTAAAAATTCCATTAGCAAAAATTCCTAGCAGTGACTTGCTCTTTGGGTGGGAGGATGGGGTTCTTAGGGAAAAATCCAGCTGCAGGGGAAACGGTTTGTAGCCTGGCTCCTGCTTCCATCCCTGGTGCTCCTCAGATATGCAAATATTCCTCAAATGAGGAAGTGAGAGAACCAGCTGGCATTTATTTCTCTGTGTTGAGAAAGGAAACCATTCACTTTAGTTTTGTCTCAGAGCTGGGACCCCAGCTTGATTATCACAGGGAAAATGAATATAAAGAAATTTTTTGTGGATAAAAGTGATCCTCTATTATTTGCAGCACCTCAGGATTGGTGCATGTGGAGCTGCAAACTTGGTGCTGCCTCTGTGAGCTGGGATCTTGTTGGCACTTTCTGCTGGCAAAGGATTTCTCTGCCTCTCCCTCGAGTTCCAGTTGATCTGTGTGCCAGCAGTTGAGATTATTCTTTCTATTTAAAAGCTGAGTGAAAAAGTGTTTGTAAAATCAAATCAGAAATCCAGTGTTGATGTGTGTGAGGTTTGGAGGAAGCTTGTGATGCCCTCCCTACAAGGTCTTTATCTGTGTTTAGCCAGGACAGCTTGGAAATCCTCCTGCTGGATTAGCTGTGGGATACAGTGAGTCGATTCTGTTGTTTTGGGCAAAATGGAACCAGAATTGGGTGTCCCTTAGAAACCAGAATTTTCCTCACTTTGGAGCCTGTGTTAACAGCACTGCTGATCAGAGTCTGATTATGGCAAAGCTTTCCCCTAAACTGAGGGGAAAGGAGGTCAGTGACCCTGCTCAGTCTCTTCATTTCACAGGCTCGGTGAGTCCAGCCCAGGGCTGCGTGGTCTGTATTCAGCTGTTTCAACTAGACTGATGCCAGGAGAGGGAGCTGAGACTCCTCTACAAAGAGTCTCAGGATGGATTTGGGAGGAGTTTCCGTGGGAATCTCAGGTGCAAAGGGAGAACTGAGCCCTTACCTGCTGGGTGAAAGTAGTGAAGTCATTGCTGATTTTCCCTGTTTGCTAGCATTTATCAGTTGTTCTAATTCCACAGAATCCCAGCATGGTTTGGGTTGGGAGGGACCTTAAAGCCCATCCAGTCCCACCCCTGCCAGGGGCAGGGACACCTCCCACTGTCCCAGGTGGCTCCAAGCCCTGTCCAACCTGGCCTTGGACACTGCCAGGGATGGGGCAGCCACAGCTTTTCCAAACACCCCAAATTCACCTGGTTTTCATCTTTTAGCTGTTTCTCCACCTGTTGAGTTGCTTGTCCATCTGTTCCCACTCCTGTTCAGCCTTCTGGAAGCCATCCTGCCAACTCTAGCTTTTCCAAACATGATCAAGGGGGAGAAAGGGCGAGGAAGACTAAATGTGTCCAGAGACTTCTGGATCTGTGAGGCAGGAAAGAGCAAAGATCAAAACTCAGGAAAAAAAATCCATGCTTAAAAGTCATGGCTGAGACATAGGGATGGTGGTATGTGATTATTTGTGTCAGCATGTCCTACTTCATAGGATTTGAGTTATTCCTTCTGATTCTTTTTAAATATTTAAGATAAACTGAAATGTTTACATTTTCCAGGTTCTCCTGCTTTTTAGTGAATGAAATGTGCTTGTTATGGGCTTAACTTTCCTAGACAGCACAGCAAGCTGTAGGGTTCCCAGTGAAAAGTGCTGGGGGCCCTCAGAGCCTTGTCCAACGCCTCCCCTCAGCTCCAGATGAGCCTCTCCTACATCCCTGCCTTTTCCAGGTGCTGTCAGACGAGGAGAAGAGGAAGCAGTACGATGCCTATGGAGAGGAGGGCCTGAAGGATGGGCACCAGAGCTCCCACGGAGACATCTTCTCCCAGTAAGGAGGTTTAACCCCTTTGGGCTGTCCTGCAGCTGCTGCTCTGAGTCTGTCCTGCTCAAGCACCCTTTTGATGGGGTTTTTAGCTGGCCGTGGGTCACTGATCTGCCTGCTGAGAATTTGAAGAAACACATTCACATTGGTTATCCCACATGCAGTTTCCAGTTTTGGTGTGCCCCTCTCCTTGCTGCAAGCAGGAACCAGTGGAGACTTCCCACACGGGCACCTCTGGGCACTGTGGGTGATTTTTCAGGTGCAGCACCTGCTTCAAACACGTGGAAACTTTCTCAGGTTATCAGTGTGTGATTGGGGTTTAACCTGTTGTCACACATCACTTTGGGGACACTTTTCTTTCTGCAGAACAAAGCTGTGGTTCCTTGCACAGCACCTGTAGAATTTGGAGCATATAAAACCAAAGGCACTTGCACATTGCTTGGACAGAACCCGATTTTCTGCCCCTTTGGATAAATTCCCTAAAATATTTCCAGAAGCTTCTCAGCTCCAGTAATCCCGGGTGAGGGCTTGCACTGCTCTGCTCTCCTCTGAGGGACAATATGCAGGATTCCTAGGGAGTTTTCCTCATCCCTCTTGTCCTCAAACTACTGAAAACCAACCTGCTAGCAGTGACTTGCAACACTCCTCAGAGTTTACACCTTTTGGTGGTGGCAGCTGAGCAGCAATGCAGTGTGGAGAGGTCAGATTTTGAGTGTTCTGCTCCAAATGTTGTTTTCTTTAGTGTAGACAACTCTTCCAAAGTGGCTGCTTTGTCTGAAGGCTTTAGTTGTGCTCTGCAAGAGCAAAAAGAGGTTCCTGGGTTTGCTCTGGAGCTTTAGGACTGCAAGGAGGCTGTTTTTTAGTGGAGCAGAAGCATTTGCCCAGAATTCCTTCCTGACCTAATCAATGTGCTTGACTCCAGCTTCTTTGGGGACTTTGGGTTCATGTTTGGAGGAAACCCTCGCCAGCAGGACAGGAATATTCCCCGAGGAAGCGACATCATCGTGGACCTGGAGGTCACACTGGAGGAGGTGTATTCAGGAAACTTTGTAGAAGTAAGTTTACTTGTCTCAGTGTTTCCTGGTGATCCCAGGTTTGAGGTGCCTGACCAGAGCTCAGAATATCTTCTCCCAAAAATTAGAGCTGAAATAGATGCTCCTTTTCTGTGTCTGGCAGTGGAGGATGTTGTGGTGCTATTTCCTGTAGTTTACTGGAGAAACCACACATTTATTCATCTTTTGCAGCATCTCCGTGAAGTGTGGTAACACTGATTTATGGCTGTCAGTCACCAGCTCAGCTTGATTAGTGCAGCAGCCCAGTTGGAAGAGGTGTAAATTGTCCTCTATAGAACTGAGGGATATTTGAGGGGCTGTTCACAAGCTCCAAATTCACTTTGCAATTGTTGCAAAACCACATTGAGGATTTTTCAGTCTCCGTCTATGGCCGAACATGTCACTGCAATTTCCAGATTATATAACTGAGAAGAGTATGTAGAAAATTATTATCTTCTTTTAAGCAAGCTCTGTCTGGTGCTGACAATCCCTCCTGTCTGCATGTTGGCTTTCCATTGGTTGGTTTTTTGTTGTGGCTGTTGGGGGAACTCCAGATAATTTCCCCATTGTGTGGGACAAGGAAGTGTAATAATCAAAGTGTGGGATGTTCCATCCTAGTGTGGAAAAGTGTGGGAAAGGAAAGAGAATGGCAATAGTGATGTCAGAGAGAGCTTTTCTGGTGTTTAAGGTGTGATCACAGGGTGAAAACTTGTCAGTGTTTTGCTGAGGCCACGTGTGGCATCACCACACAACAACATGTCCCTGCCTGTGGCATGGGGCTGGAATTAGGTGACCTTTAAGGTCCCTTCCAAACCAAACCATTCTCTGTTCAGAGAAAACCAGAGCCCTGTGGAGACCCAGAAAAGCTGACATCAACCTGTCCCTCTTCCCTGCAGGTTGTCAGGAACAAGCCAGTGGCAAGGCAGGCACCTGGCAAACGGAAATGCAACTGCAGGCAGGAGATGAGAACCACCCAGCTGGGGCCTGGGCGCTTCCAGATGACTCAGGAAGTTGTTTGTGATGAATGTCCCAACGTCAAGTGAGTTTGGTGCTCTTTCCTGCTCCAAAAAACCGTAAATTCCGTGATTCTATGTAGTGGTCTAGGGATGTTTATTCCAAAACCCACCGCTAGGTGGGGGAACGCGCCTGTATTCCCAGGAAGAACTGAGGACTTCGGGAAGGCTTAACACGGGGTTCTCATGTCCAGGGAGCCACTCTTTATCCTGATCTGTTGCATGTAGAGCTCCGCAGTTTCCTCTTCCAGCCTTCTATTCCTTGCACAGGCACACTGCAGTGGAGGTTCCACAGCTAAATCTGAAGGGGAAGCACACAGCTGGGAACAACTGGGTATGGGATGCCATGATGTAGTCACACACCCTGATGCTGGCTGTGTATTTGGGAGCTTTCAACATCACCTTCTCTACTCCCTGAGTCTCAGCTCACCAGAAAGGCAGCTCTGACCCTCTAGGTTTAGATGTGAGCAAGGAGAGCATGTGTGAGCTTGTGGGGGTGTTCTCCTTTCCCCAGTGACACAAACTAAAAGTTGAAGTTGGAATAAATAAACGAAGCTGAAAACTGAGTGCTGGGTTGCTGTTCCCGTTTCCAGGCTGGTGAACGAGGAGCGGACGCTGGAAGTGGAGATAGAGCCAGGGGTGAGGGATGGCATGGAGTATCCCTTCATCGGGGAAGGTGAGTGTGTGCTCTGCTCTGAGCTGCTCCTTCTCCGTGGTTCTCTGGCACTGGCAGTGTCCAGGGCCCCCATGTGGTTGGAAGTGCTGTGTCCTCTGCATGTGTTGGAATCCAGGAGCATGTTCCTGAGTCTGGAAACACAGTTCACTCCCTTAGCTGGGAGTGGGGACATGAACAAAACCAGCTCTAAATCTGATGTTTCACGTAACACATGCTTGAGCCTGTGAAGGGATCCCCTCTGCCCTTCAGTGACTAAAGGACATCATTAACATGCAGCCAGATCTCCCAGAACAGCAGAGGTGTGACCTTGCTGAGGCAACAGTCAGAAAGCCCTAAGCTCTTTAGGATCTGTTTAAGCGGAACTTTGGTCATCTAAAGATCAATTAGTTGCTTTTTTTTCCCTTTGATTTATAAGCGGCAAGTCTGTAATATCCTGCTTGTCTTTCCACTTGTTCCTAACTATTTCCTTCAAATGAAGCTTTTCTTTCTCCCCAACAGGTGAGCCCCACGTGGATGGGGAGCCAGGAGATTTGCGCTTCCGAATAAAAGTTCTTAAGTAAGTCTCGTCTCTGGCCTAGTTAGGCTCTTGCTTGCCTAGATGGAGCTTGCCCTTCAGCAGGGCAGGTGCAGGCCTGGCACTCAGGGCTGTGCAGGATGCTCAGCCCTCATGGTGCTGGAGGAGCTGGACTTGATGCTGTTAAAAGTGGAATTATCAAAGTATCTTAATTTTTTTTTGGCTTGAATTCACCATGTGTGATTCAGAATAAATATCTGCTTTTTCCTAGCGCACAATCTTGCTATTGAAAGGAAATGCACTAAGAAAATTGCTGTGTGAGTCAGGACTTCTTGCCACACCTCACCACTCAGTGCCCTAGAAATAGAAAAGATACTTATCAGTGGATATCTGACACAGGAAAATGAGGCTAAATTTGATTCATCCCTCACTTCCCCTCCTATTTATGATTTCTCCAAATAGAAGGAAAGAAGCTCAAGGACCTGTTTCCCCTCTGGAGAAGGAGAAAAGCTCAATGGCTCTTATTTCCACAGGCACCCAGTGTTTGAAAGGAGAGGAGATGACTTGTATACAAACGTGACAATCTCGCTGGTCGAGGCACTGACAGGCTTTGAGATGGATATTGCCCACTTGGATGGGCACAAGGTGAGGCCCAAGGTGTTGTGGGCATCCCAAATTATTCCCTGTGTGGGAGCTTTCCAGGCCAGTTCCCATGGAGCCGAAACGGGCTCTCTGCAAGGGGTGCACAGTGTGTGCCTCACTCCCAGGCTGTCCCAGCAGTGGGTGGTGTTAGTTCTGGCATGTGTCCAGTAAAACCACCTGGAGCCATCAAATGTCACTGGTTTTGGCAAGGAATCAATGCCAGCTGGAGCTTTCCAGTGGATTGCAAATAGTGTTGGGGTACTGGGCTGCACACACAGAACATGGACTGCCCAGGGAGGAGGTGGAGTCACCATCCCTGGAGGTGTCCAAGCAACACCTGGATGTGGCCCTCAGTGCTCTGCTCTGCTTGACAAGGTGGGGGTCAGTCATGGCTTAGACTCAGTGATCTTGGAAGTCTTTCCCAGCCTCAGTGATCTTGGAATTGTGATCCTGTAACTCTAATTAATGTTCTAAAATTGCTTTTCTCGCCAGGTTCACATTGTGCGGGATAAAACCACAAAACCCGGCGCCAAGCTGTGGAAGAAGGGAGAAGGTCTTCCAAACTTTGATAACAACAACATCAAAGGCTCCCTAATAATCACCTTCGACGTGGAGTTCCCCAAGGAGCAGCTGACGCCCGAGCAGCGGGAAGGTGCGTGTCCAGAGCCCCGAGCCTGGCACAGCTCACCCAGGGGCTGCAGCAGTCAGGAGGGACTGCCCTGTCCCTGTGCCCCTTGTCCAACATAGCGCCCTTGGCTCACGGCCTGGGATTGACTCCCACTTCCCTTGGAGGCGAGGAAGCCTGGCTGCTGCGGTTGTGGCGGAAGCTGGGATGTGCTGCCGCTGGAATGCAGCTCTTGGCAGGTTTGCAGGTGCTTTGTTTTGGTGCTGCCCGTCTGTCTGACCCCACAGCCTTGCTGGGCTCAGCCTCTGTCTGCTTTGCCTCGGCTGGAATGGGATCACAAAGGGTTTTCCAGCCCTTGCTGCTACTTTCTTGGAGGCAGGACATGTGGAAATCCCTCTGCTGCGAGGGTAAGGAATGTCACACTGTGTCAGGAGAAGGGTTGTTCCTCCCCACAGCTCCTTCCACCCTGCTCTCTCTAGGCTCAAATGGAAACCTGAACCATGTAGGAATCCTAAAACTGCCAGGAGGGTAAATCCTTAAATCCTGTACTCCTAGCAGGGAATTCTTTGCTCCAGCAACCTCTGGGGTTCTGCTGCTCCCTGTCAGAGTAGGAATCAAGGGCCTCATCCTCTGCCACGGGACAAAGATATTCCTGGCATGTACTACTGCAGCTCTTCAGGAAATCCCCAGAACTTCTTCCAGGGCTTCTTCTGAAGTGGATCCACTTCTTTCAGTGGATTTCCTGGACTCCTCAAGTTTGTAGTGGGAAGCCAAGCCCTGGGTGGGTTTTATTCCACCCTCAGCACTTGCTGCTGCCTTGGCCACAGGGTGCCAGCTGCCCTGTGCAGTCCAGTTGGTGGCTGCAGCTCCAGGTGTCTCAGGGCTCCTCCTGCAGCTGTTTGGGCAGGAGTTCTGTACCTCTGGGCTGGGCTTAGAGTGATCCTGGATCGTGGTTTCATCCCTGTGCTTTCCCTCTTGTTCCAAGAATGTTGTGCTGGGCACGATGACCACGCCACTGTGGAGTCTCAGTCCAGGCTCTGCTGCCCTTCCAGAAGCTTCCTCAGGCAGCAGCAGCTCTGAAACAGATGTGAGGTTATTCCAGCTGTTTCTCTTGGCAGTTTAGAGGACACTGGGTGAGGAGCAGTGACAGAAGCCTCCGTGTTTTTGACAGAATTGCTCACACACCTCTACGGATATCCGGGAACAGAGAGATGATGGCACTGGCACGGGTGTGTTCAGGCACAGGGCTTTGGGTGTATCTCTCCCTCCTAAAGCAATTCCACATTTCCCAGGGAAAGGTGACTGGGTAGGCAGTCAGATGCCTTTCTGTGTGCTGGGTATCTCCAAACATCCTTGATTTCAGGAGTTTTATGAGGGAATAGGTCTATCCCTGTGTGTGGCAGCAGTTCAGTGTACACATTCAATGGAAAACTGTAGGCTTCAGAATTCAAAACATCCCTTTTTTTTTTCTTATTGTTGGCAGTGGTCCTCATTTCTTATCTCTTGACCACACATCTGGCTCCTGGGGTTGTCAGAAGATACTCTGGCTCCAGGAGCACCACCCCGAGCTTTGGAGTCACAGAAACAATATCCCTTCTTTCCTGCAGTGGGACTTGATCGCTGTTGATCAGAGATGCCTCTCCCTCTGTGCTGTAACCTGTCCCTTCTTGTTGGTATCAGCGACATTTCAAAGGAAAAGTTGACTTCAGGCTCCAGTAAAAGTGCCTGAAGTGCAGTAGCACCAATTGTTAGGATTCCTGGTTGGAATTCCTGATTAAACCTCGGGTATGTGTTGAAATATCCTGTGCACTACTGAGGGTGTTCTTCAGGCCAGCAGGCCGCTGCCAGAGGTGTGGGAGCTGCTGGGAAATGAGGTCTGGGATGGTGTTAATCCCAGTTTTTTCAAGGTTCCTGGAGCACACCTTTCTGCAGCTATGGTCTTCCTTTCTAAGAACTGCACATCCAGGGGCCACATCCTCTCACCTCCAGCCGGGAAGTGACTTGGAGCCTCCTCTGGATGTGGGAGAGGAAGTGAATTTAACTTGGAGAATGATGTGTTCCTAATAATTAGCAGCTCCTGGACAGGGGTTCACTTTGTCCTGGCATTCCTGAAAAGAGTTCGGGAATCTCTGGCCATCAGGCAAAGAAGCATGAGAAGTTCTTCCCTGGCAGAGAGAAGTCTGTTTCCAGTTACTACTTCCAGGACAGTTTTCCAGTATTTTGACATAGCTGCTGTGACCCTTCTGCATCCCATCACTGGTTTTCAAGGACAGTGGCATGTGGAACCAAAAGGTGTAAGGATAGACAAGCAGGACAAGGGTTGCAGGGAGACAAACTGTTTTTTAGCAGGATTTCCTGAAGGATTTGCATGCCTGAAAAGGTTGGAATTTTCTTCTGTACAAGTAAATTGGTTTGTTTCATTACTGGTAGCCAATCTAAACCTCCCCTGGAGCAACTTGAGGCCATTTCCTCTCGTCCTGTCTCTCGTTACCCTGAGCAGAGTCTGACCCCCACCTGGCTGTCCCCTCCTGTCAGGAGTTGTGCAGAGCCAGAAGGTTCCCCCTGAGCCTCCTTTTCTCCAGGCTGAGCTCCTTTCCCAGCTCCCTCAGCCGCTCCTGGTGCTGCAGCCCTTCCCCAGCTCCATTCCCTTCCCTGGACATGCTCCAGTCCCTCAATGTCCTTCTTTTAGTTATCTGAAGGTCACCCACAGTGTTGGGAGTTTCCCTCTGTTTTGGGTCCTGTTTTGGCTCAGTGGTTTTTGAGGCTGCTCTGAGCTGTGTCCTGAGGGGCTCCAGGGCAGGCTGAGTTAATCAGAGGGGACTCCCTCTCTAATCTCTGGAAAAACAGTGACACATCCAGCCTTGCCACTCTGCTTCCTCTGCTCCGTGTGGACTTGCCCTTTAAGCAGCAGTGGAGACCTGCCAGCCCTTCCCTGTCCTGCCGACCCCAGGAGATGAGCTGGGATGGATTTAAGGGCTGACTCACTCTTTTAGCCTGTTTGGTAAGAATTTGAGCATTTCAGATCCTTGAACTGCCACTTCCTTGGAATGTTCAGTGTACGGGATCTCAGGAATGGGCAAGGAGTGTTGGAAAAGTCATCCCGACACCTTTGCTGTGCTCTGTGTGTGACACTCTCCCTTCCCTTGCAGGTCTCAAGCAGCTGTTGAAGCAAGGATCAGTGCAGAAGGTCTACAATGGATTGCAGGGATATTGATGTGTGGAAAAATTGGACTTCCCTGGAAATGCAAAGTCAGATTTGTTTGCGGTCTTTTCTCCTGCCCACTGTAGAAGGGGGAAGGGGGAGGGGGGGCGATGATTGAGCTCATCTTTGGTTTGTAAATTATGGAAGTGCTCAGAGTTTGGGGAAATACTTTTTCAGGACATAACTGGTGCTGCCTATCATGTTCCACGTCCTGGAACAACAAAGATTCCTTAAGCAGGAAAACCTAGGTGGGAAAAGGAGTTTTAAATTCCACACAGATTGGAATTTCTGGTTTTTAAATATATTTTGATGTGACTTTTCTTGGCCATCTCAACATATTTTCATAGCTGCTCCTGCTTTTTACGTCCTCTGTGTAAATTTCTTCCAAATTCCTGTTGTTTTGGGGTGATATTTTTAATCCCAGCCCTTCCTCCCCTTCCCCTCTGAGTCCAGAGTGTGGTATTGGTTCACAGTCTGGTTTAGGGGCAGGAACACCGGTGCTGTTGGGAGTGCACTGGGCTCTGTTAGGCCCCACAACTGATTGGGAAAAGGGTCTCTCAAGGCCTTTGTGGGCTCTCTGAACTACCAAGTCCCAAAAGGCAAGGCTTGGTTAGAAATTTGGAGTTGCACCAGCTTAGCAAAGATCCCTTGGTCATGGTGGAATTTGGGAATGGCTCCTCATGGCCTTGGTTGTCCCTCGTTGCCCCCACATGGAACAATCTGGAAAAGCTCCCTCCCCTCCTGCGCTCTGTCCTCCGTGAGGACGGGTGAGGCTGATGGGAATAAAGTGTTTGTTGGAATTGGAATGGTAAAACCTCCCTGGTGATGTGTTTCTGGGATAGACCTGGGCTTCCCTGTGCCAAGCAGCAAGAGAAATCCTGGAATCAGTGAGGCTGGAAAAGCCCTCTGAGGTCAAGTCCAACCATTCCCCCAGCACTGCCAAGGCCACCACTGCCCCACGTCCCCAAGTGCCACATCCACACACGTCTGTTAAACCCCTCCAGGGGACACCACCACTGCCCTGGGCAGCTGTGCCAGTGCTTGACCACCCTTTCAGGGAAGGAATTTTCTGTCATACCCAATCTAAACCTCCCCTGGAGCAACTTGAGGCTGTTTCCTCTAGTCCTGTCACTTGTTCCCTGGGAGAAGAGCCCAATGTCACCTGGCTCCACACTCCTTCCAGTTCCTTCAGGGATCTTGGGGGCTGTAAAGTGGGATCCCTCCAGCTTCTCCCTGCCCCATTCCCTGTTTGGGAAGCAGCTGGGCTGTGGCTTGCCTGTAGGGAGGTGTTTGCTGGGGAGCAGCAGGTGCAGCCTCGAGGCGGTTTTGTTTTCGGTTCATTCCCTGTTTTCCTTCCTTGGGAGCAGGAAGCAGCTCGAGGTGGGCACAGCCCCTGTGTCCATGCTGCCCTTGCTCCAGCAAGTCCCACCCACCCCTGCAGCTCCAGTGGGAGTGACGCAGGGGAAGCAGCAGCCCCGGGAAGATTTCCTGTTGGATCCTGTGTACATTTGCCTTGGCAGAGCACAGCGGGGGCTTGGGGAGCAGCTGAGACAAACCCGCAATGCCAAACCCTTGGTCTCTGCTTCTCCTCAGAATCCACAAACTAGTAACCTCAGCTGAGGCTGCTTCCTCTGCCCAGGATGCCCAGTCTTCTCCAGGTGCTGCCTATGCTCCCTCTTAGGTCAAGTTTCTAGGAAACCTCAGATTTCCAATAAATTCCTTCCCATAGCCCTGTGCATGGGCTGTTTCCTGTTATTCCAGCCCCTTGCAACCCTGCTCACCTGTAGCAAGAAACCCAAAAAGCCAGGATTTCACCCCTAAGCTCCATGTTCTCCCCCAGGGGAAGGTGTAACCTCTCCTACCTGCACCCCCAGCAGCAGCCAGCGGGTTTATTTTGGGCCTGAGTTCTTGTTCCCACTGCTGCTTTTCCTTTCCCTGCTAATTCCTTTCCTTCCTGTGGTTTGTTTTTATTGCATTGTGGGGCCAGACTCTTTGGAGAACACAATGGCTGCAGAGCCCCGGCTTTCACACCAGCAAGGAGAAAAACAGGAAAAAAAGCCCCAAATTCCAACCAAGAATCCCTGCTTCCTTCCACCCTTTCCCCCCTGCTGCGGGGTGTGTTCAGAGCCTTTCCCACCTCCAGACAAAGCTTCCAGGGCTTCCATGCTTTTGCCCAGCAGCAGCAGCAGTGTTTGCTCAAACATTCCCAGTGATTTTGGTTCTGGCCCACTCTCAGTGTGATTTTTTTAGGATCATGGAATATTTATCCTCCAAGGTCTGGGGGTGCAGAGGGTGCTGGGTGTCCATGACATCCTCTGTCCCCTTCTCTGGCGACATGGAGCTGGAGGGAGCGAGTCATGGCACA
This sequence comes from Prinia subflava, assembly GCF_021018805.1. Lineage (NCBI taxonomy): Eukaryota > Metazoa > Chordata > Aves > Passeriformes > Cisticolidae > Prinia > Prinia subflava. The sequence goes on along the minus strand of NC_086257.1, from coordinate 4,910,263 downwards.
TGTGGACTCCTTTATCTGTAGAAATGTGTCCCACCAGCTTTAGGTGTTCACATCTTAGTCTGACACCAAACAAGGATCCTGACTGGACCTCCAGGCTGGGAATTCTGTAGTGCATAGCTTGAATTTCCAGTCCTTTCTAAGCAACGCCGTTCCCAAATAAATGCAAATTTCCTGGGCCTCCTTTAACCTAAATCCTTGGAATGGTGAGGATTGTGAGGGTTCAGATGAAGGCAGCTTGTCCAATTCTTCTAGGAAAACACTTATCCTTGGAATGGACTCCCAGAAGTCCATGCTGCTTTGGGAAGGCCTGGCTGAAATGGGCTCCTGGTTTATTCCTGAAGGGAATGGTTTTCAGCACCTCCAGAGGCTGTGTGTGTTCCTTCAGAGCCTCACCACAGGCTGGCTTTTAGATGTCATCACCTCCATCAGTGCTGCGTTCCCACCCTTTGGCTGGATCCCTCCCATCCCAGGGGAGGGGAAGGAGCAGATGGGATGAGATTCCATAGCAGGTTGATGGTGGAAGGGAGTACAGAGCTCAGATCCATGTTTCCATCATGCCCTGCAGCCCTGTCCGTGTCTCCTGTCCCTCCACATCCTGGGCTGGCTGCACCTAGAGCCACTTTCCCCATCCCAGACTGGATGATGAAGTTTTGGGGCTGCTCCAGGGAGTTTCAGCCCTTGGTGTGGGGGTCTTGGGAGGAGGGCTTTGCTCCCAATGACTTCAGTCACACCAAAGGCTGCTCCCAGCTCTGGGAAGTGGGTGAAAGTTCCCAAACAGCCATTTTTTCCAGGGAGACTTCTCTGAAAGCACAGTGCAGGCAAGCTTGGGTTTTTCCAAAGAAAAACTTTGTTTTTTCATGTCTTTATCTCTCTCTGAACCTTTCTGCTCCAGGGCTGGGCAGTGGAGGAAGAAGGGAGAAGGGGCTGGTGCCAGAAGTTTGCTCTGAGGACACGTGGGTTTGCAGTGGGAGCCTCCAGCTGGGGAGGGAAGGTGAAGCGATGATTCCCCGCTGGGATCCTTGCGGTGATTCCCAGCTAGGAGCCCCCGTCCCTGCTCGCCTGCGTTGCAGGAGCTGGTGGAGCAGCCTGGCTTGCTCCGGAGCGGTCCCCAGCAAGAGGGCAGCCCTGCGGGGCAGGGCAGAGGTGTGGGATGGGTGGTACCCGCTGCCCTCATCCCGCCTGCCACCCATCCCTGCTCCTGGCCCGCAGCCAGCTCTCTCCTCCTGTTTCCTGCGGCTGACCTGGGAGGTGAGCGGGAAGGGAAGGGGGCAGCGCTGGGCACTGTCCGCCCTGCGAGGAGGGAGTGGCCAGCACGGCCCTTCCCTGTGCTGGGAAGATTTTCCAGGGAGCTTTCTCTTCCATGTGGGAGCAGGAGGCTGCTCGGAAGCAGCTCCCCTCACCCCAGTGCGGCCCCCGGGGCTAACAAGGGTGTCCCAAAGTCAGGAATTAAAAGATCTGTGGCTGTGACTCTGTGACCTCTGGGAATTTGGAAGGATGGGGTTTGTTTAGTCCTGAAAAGCCACAATGACACTAGTGCAGGCTCCGAGTGCGTAAGTGGTGTTTACAGGGATAATCCCACTTCCTTCCAGAGGGATCCCATCAGCCCCACTTTTTTTCCCCCTCCCACCCCAGCAGGCACCAGAGCCCATCACTGGGTTTGGGCAGCTCCTGGAGCCATCCAGCCCCTTGTCCCGAGGCACGGCAGCTCCCAAAGGATGGAGATATCCACCTTGCAGGGGGAGCTGATGTCCAAAAGGAGACGGGGTGACCTGCCCACCCTATCCGAGTTCCCCACAGGATGGGGTGAAGGAAAGAGCTGGCTCCTGGCACATGGGCATTGCCTCATGGAACAAGGATCAAGGCTTGAGCATCTTATCTGAGCCCTTATCCAAGACAGCAATGGCAGAGCAGGCTGATGGAAACCACGCATGGAAAACAAAGCTTTGCCTGGCAGTCCCTGCAGATAACGGGCATGGGTCACTCCGGGAGCTGGTTAAAGCTGCCAGAGGTTTCTGTGTGGGTTCATTCACCTTCTGCAGAACCCAAAAGTCCTCCAAGGAGAAAACTGAAACCACCCCTCGCTGATGGAATACGCACTGGCGCCTGTCCCGAGCTGTGATCCGGGGTGGAAGAGCAAATGTGGGAAGGGATGAGCCATGCATGTGGCTGCCGGCTGTCAGGAATTTGGTCTGTGTTGTAGTTGTGGAACAGGAGCCCAGCTCCTGGTTCTGAGGCAGCCGAGCCACTGTCCCCAGCTGCTACACCCAGCCAGCCTCAGTGGCCCTGCCATGAGGCACTTGAGGGTTTTGGACTGAGGAAGAGAAATATTGGGCCAACAAATTGTGATGTTTGCGGTGAGGGAGAGAAATTTTTGGGTTTCTGTGATGTGTTGGAGGTGGATGCTGCCACCATAACCCCTCTGCTGCTGGCCACCGTGTCCAGGTTGGACCATGGTTGACCAGGTTGACCAAGGTCACCATCAGGGAGGTGCCTTGGGATGGAGGTGCCAGGTTTGGGTGCATTGCCCACGGACACCAATGGAGATGAGGCTGTTCCTTGGAGTTCTGCACTTTTGGGGCATCCCCACTGCCCAGTCCCTTGTGGAAACTCAAGAGCAGCAGCAGAGTCAGCTCCGTTCTGGAGTGTTCTCCAGACACACACGGGGGGCTCGGGGGCAGTAAAAAAGCTTTTCCAGAACTGCGTGAAGTGGAAAAGCTGAGACTTGCTCCTCTGTCCAAAAGATGACACAGTTCTGGAGCAAAAAGCAAAAGCAAGCTCTGCTGTTCCAGGCCTCCCCGCCAGTGTTTGCCACCTGGGTCTGTCCTGGGTCCTGGGTCTGTCCTGGGTGCCATCCCTCAGCATCCACACCCAGCCAGCCCAGCCAGGGCAGGGAGCTGCAGCCCAGGGAGAGGGGACTGGGAATGGGAACCGCTCCAAGTCTTGGGGATCACGGTGCAACATCTGCAGGTAGCAGAGATGCCCCGAGCCTGAAACCCAAAGCAGAGCTGGGAATGCAGCGGTTCCTCCCAGCTGGAAGGGACTGAATCCCTTTGTGGGCAGCAAACGCAGCACGTGTGACCTTCGGCACTGCCCTGGTGTCCCTGGATGCCGCGGCAGGGACAGGCAGCGCTCAGCCCACAGCACAGCTCCTGCCAAGGGCACTGCTCCAAGGGCTGAGTGATGACGTTCCCGTGCCTCATCCGTGTTGTTTTGGATTCTCCAGCCCCTCGGAGCCCGCCAAGGGTGGGGAGCACCCCTGCCCCAGGAGCCCGGGGGAGGCGGGGGCTGCTCTGGGGGTGGCTGGGGGCCAGGGTGATGAGATGTGGGGTTTGGAGACCTCCTCCTCCATCCCTCCATGAGGACAGCCCCTAAGGTCATCTTCGCATCCCTTCTGTCCCTCGTCTCTTTTCCCATCTTCCCTCATTCCACCCTGTCTTGCTCGCAGGGTGTTTAGAAAGGAAAGAGCTGGAAGCTAATCCAGGAAAGCCTCTCTCCTGTGCTGTCCCCAGGCAGCTCCTGGCTCATTCCCAGCCCTTCCTGCCGCCGGAGCAGTGGAGATGCGCACGAGAGCTCAAAATCCCCTTTTGGGTGAAAGGGAAATGTGGCCAAGAGTTTCTTATCAACACAATCAAAGTTTAACCAGTCAAAGTGGAGTTTTAGCTTGTATTTGGATTGTGGAAAAGGAAAACTGTCCCCTCACAGCTGTGTGTGCTTGACCTCAGCATCTCACACAGAGCGAGGAAATGAAAAACATTGAGAAAATTACTTAAGTGACTCAAACCAAAGCTGGGAGAAGGTTGAAATGAGCTCAGAAGGTGCACCACCCTCCTGCAAACACCACCAGCACCTTTCCGGAGACCTGGGAGACATAGCACACAACCCCAGGTCTGGCACAGGGGCTGGCAACACCAAAGAGCCCACCCAGCACCAACAGCCGTGGTCCAGGATGGATCCACAGCCCCACATTGGTGCTGCCAAGGGGAACAAGAGCAGCCAGAGGTGTGGTGGGAACTGATGGGTGGTTTTATTACACAAGGTGTGACATCCTCCCTCCATCCTCACTGGAACAGGGATAAATAAGGGTTTAACACCATCCTTGTAACCATTCCAAGGCTGTTTCTCCTGCTGCTTTCTCCCCATGGCCCTCTCCCCCATTTTTCCATCCATGTCCAGTGTTTCTGTGTGGAGTCTCAGTGCATTGCCCGGCATGGGGACTGTCCACAGGGCTGGGAGCTGCTGGAGGGGTCAGTGCAGCTGGGACAGGACTGGGAAGCCACTGGTGTCCTTGGGGAGCAAAGCCTGAGCCACTGGGGACATGGCTTGTGAGGGATGGGCTTGGTCCCTGCCTCCACGGCGGGATCCAGCCCTTGTCTCTATGCAGGGGTGATGGATCCAGCCCCTGCCTTCCCAGGCCGATGATGGATCCATGAGAGTTGCTGAATCCTTGGGAAGATGATGGATCCATCCCCTGACTCCACAGGGAGACGATGGGTCATTTCCCTGTCTCCACAGGGCGGTGATGGACGCACGGGAAGATGACAAGTCTGTCCCCTGTGTCCATGGGTGACATGGGACAGCTGCCCAGGCTAGCAGCTCCCTCCCGTGCACAGGAAGATGCCCAGGGCCATGCCCAGCAGGACGAGGCTTCCCAGGACCAGCCCCAGCACCAGCGGAGCGCGCGATCGGCCGCTGACCTTTCCTGCAGGAGGCAAGAAGAGTGGAGGTGATGACTGGGCCACGCCACCATGTCCCTGTCCCCAGTGTCCCTGTCCCCACCACGGACCTGTCCTGGCAGCGCTCTGGGCCTGCAGGAAGCTGACACAGGTGGTGTTGAGGAAGTACTGCAGGTCCTGGGTGGTTATGGAGTATTTCATCAGCTGTTCCTGGGCGAAGGCAGCCACCGGCAGCTCGCCGGGCCAGCGCCGCTCCCAGGTGGCGTTGGGGACGTGGAAGCTGAGGAAGGCTGTCCTGTTGAGGGTGACCTCGTAGAAGCTCTGGGCTGTGCCGTTGGGGTAGAGGCGGCAGCCGAGGTGGCAGCACAGGTGCTGGGTGACTGCAGAGACAGAGGGAGGGGACAGGGTCACCACGCTCCCACCCTCAGCACCCCATGGCCCTCACCAGCAGCAGACTGGGCACTGAGTTCGCACAGCCTCGCGCCACCCAAGCCACCCGCAGCTTTGCTTCCCCTCGGGTTAACCATGGCAGTGACTTTTCCAGAGGCTGGGATTATTTTCCCCCCCTTATCTCCACACAGCACAGCTCCGGTTTTACAGACAGGGAGGTTCTGGGCATGGAGCTGCCTGTGGCTCTCACAGATGGAGCGAGACACAGGGACACCAGCAGGGGTGGGACGAGTCATGGCAGAGCCCCCGCAGTGACACCAGGCTCCCCAAGGGCACAGGAACGTGGGGCTGGGGCAAAACTCGTTTGGGGTAACCAAGGAAAGGCAAGGAAAGCACACCCCGGGCAGGAGAAGCAGAGGTGACAGGGCTTGTGGGGCAGAGCAGGCAGGAGCACAAAACCATCACCAGCAGCATCCCACAGCTCCCACAGGCTGCAGGACACAGGCAGGGAGCAGGGGGGATGCAGGCAGGGAGCAGGGGGGATGCAGGCAGAGCACAGGCAGGGAGCAGGGGGGATGCAGGCAGGGAGCAGGGGGATGCAGGCAGGGAGCAGGGGGGATGCAGGCAGGGAGCAGGGGGGATGCAGGCAGGGAGCAGGGGGATGCAGGCAGGGAGTAGGGGGATGCAGGCAGGGAGCAGGGGGGATGCAGGCAGGGAGCGGGGGGATGCAGGCAGAGCACAGGCAGGGAGCAGGGGGGATGCAGGCAGGGAGCAGGGGGGATGCAGGCAGGGAGCAGGGGGGATGCAGGCAGGGAGCAGGAGTGATGCAGGCAGAGCACAGGCAGAGAGCAGACAGCGTTCCTAAACCTCACCACCCCACAGGCTGCAGCCCCCAGCTCTTTTCCTGAGGAGCAGCAACAGGTTGAGCATCGTCTCGTTCCCAGGGTGTGCTCTGGGAAGAATTCCCGCTCCACAGAAGGGCTCCCTTTGCCCACAGAGAGGTTTTGCACATGGCCGTGTCCCATCCCTTCTGTCCGTCCCTGCAGAGCCACCCCCGTGCCCTGGCATCGCGGAAGAGTCTCCCCTTCCCCGGAGCACCCACCCCTGACCCCGCTACCACTCACATTTGGTGGGTCTCTCCTTGTTGAAGACCTGCACCAGCAGCCTGAAGTTCTCCAGGTAGGTGATCACCTGCTCCTGCCGCCGGGCCCAGGCGTCCGGCGGCTCCAGCGGGAGCACCTGGGTGACATTATCCCCTTCCAGGAGATGGCTGAGCTGCCCGTTCAGGCTGGCGTTCCCCCGGAACATGGAATTGCCCCTGTAGACGCGGGTCAGCTGGATCATGGTGAAGGCGAGCGGGGCTGCGGGAGACGCGGGACATCACCCACGGCCCCATCACCCGCCGTGCTCCCCGTGTGTCCCCACGCCAACCCGGTGTCCCCAGCCCCCGCCGCGTCCCCGCCTCACCCGCCTGCTCCGCCGCGACGCCCAGGGCCCCGCCGAGCAGCAGCAGCCGCAGCATGGTGGGCACGGGCACCACTGCGGGCCCCACGGCCGGCCCGGGGATGTTAAGCGGGCCGGGGAGGTGGGGCTGTGGGAGGAGGAGAGCGGGACTCCGGCCAGGTCTCTCCCATTTCCTTAACCCGAGGCACCCGCACCCCTTCCCTGCCGGATATGCCTGGCCCCGCGGCGTCTGAGGATGTAGGATGAGGCTCCAAGCTCCCCACGGCACCGATGGAATTGGGCGAGCTGCCAGCACCTGACTCAGTTTCCCCGTCCCCTGGCTGGGCAGGGCCCTGTCCCACTCCCCTGGGGGATGTGGGAGACCAGGGGGACACGGTGATGGGGACCATTCCCAGGGAATGGGGAGTACTGGAGGGAGGAGCCTGCCAGCACTGAACCCTCCTGGTGTGGAGAGGACATCCAGCAACAGGACCACCCTCCCTGGAAAGGGGTGACACTGGGTAGCTGAGCTGGGCAGTGGGGATGAGAAATCCATGGCAGGGCTTCCTCCATGGGTTTGGGTTTTTAAATTACACCTAAAAAGATTATAAATTTAAAACTTTAATATGTGAAATTTCTAGTAAAAGCTCCAGCTTGTCTCACTGTCAGAGCCTGGAGTGGCACGTAATGGCATCACACAGCCTGCTACGGCATGAATATACTCATGGAATGCTCTGGGTGGGAAGGAACCTGGAAGCCCATCTCATTCCACTCCCTGCCATGGGCAGGGAACACTTCCACTGTCCCAGGTTACTCCAAACCCCATCCAGCCTGGCTTTGGACACTGCCAGGGATGGGGCAGCCACAGCTGCACTGGTGAACCTGTGCCAGAGCCTCCCCACCCTCACAGCTGATAATTTCTTCCCAATGTCCCATCTAACCCTGTGGCAGTGTGAAGCCATTCCCCCTTGGCGTGTCACTCCAGGCCCTTGTCCAAAGTCCTTCTCCAGCTTCCTTGTTGGCTCCTTCAGGTACTGCAAGGCCACAGTGAGGTCACCCCAGAGCTTCTCCTCTCCAGGCTGAACAATCCCAGCTGTCCCAGCCTTTCCTCCCAGCAGAGCTGCTCCATCCCTCTGATCATCCTGGGGCCTCCTCTGGACTCTCTCCAGCAGCTCCACGTCCTCCCTGTTCTGGCCCCAGGGCTGGGGCAGCTCTGCAGGTGGGGTCTCACCTGAGTGGGGCAGAGGGGCAGAATCCCAATCCCTTTCCTGCTGCCCACTCGGGGGATCAGCCCAGCACAGGGGCAATTCTGGGATGGGGCATGGCCAGCCCTCAGCACCTGCACCCCCAAGTCCTTCTCCAGGGCTGCTCCATCTGCTCATCCCCAGCCCGGATTGATCCCGGGGGTTGCCCTGACCCAGGGGCAGCAAAAGCACCCGGTGCTGTTAAACCTCAGCAGATTCCCATGGGTCACTTCTGGAGCTTGTCCAGGCCCTCGGGATGGCCCCGTCCTTCAGGAGTGTCCCTGCACCCTCAGCCTGGGGGCACTGCAAACCTGCTGAGGGGGCCTCCAACCCTCTGTCTGTGCCAGTGATGCAGATCTGAAATATCCCTGCTCCCATACAGACCCCTGGGACACCCCTGCTCACCGACGGCCACTCTGAGCCACTGACCCTCTGCATGTGACCATGCAGCCAATCCCTTTTCCATCCAGCAGTCCATCCATGGAATCCAGCTCTCTCCATGCAGAGAGAAGGATGTTGGGTGGGATTGTGTCCAGGCATTATAGAAATCTGGATAAATGTCATCCATAACCTTTCCCTTGTCCACGGAGGGAGTCACTCCCTCAGAGAAGGCCACTGGGTTGTTCTGGCAGGACTTGCCCTGCAGGATTCACCTGCTGTCCTCCCCCTGCCCAGCAGAGCTCCAGGAGGGTCTGTCCCAGGATCCTCCCAGGCACAGAGCGGAGGCCCATGGCTCGCTAGGTCTCCTCCGCAGGCTCCTCCTTTCCACACTTCTTAAAGATGGGGACAAGACTCCGTTTTTTTCCAGTCCCCTGGGACTTGACCGGACAGCCAGGGCCTTTCAAACATCCTGGGGAGAGGCTGGGCAGTCCCCCAGGCAATTCCTTCAGGGCTCTGGGACGGACCTCACGCAGGATGGCGCGATCCGGGACGATGGGGCATGTGCCCACTGTCCGGCACGATACGGCGCACCTTGTCGCGACACGGCGCGACGTGTCACGCCGCCTGTCGCTCCGCGGCGGGGGCGGGGCGTGTCCCCTCGGCCGGGGCGTGTCCCGGGGCGTGTCCCCGGTCCGTGCGTGTCCCGGGGCGTGTCCCCGGTCCCTGCGTGTCCCGGGGCGTGTCGGCGGCGGCGGCGCCGGTGCCGGGAGCGCAGCGATGGCGGCGGCGGAGCTGGAGCGGCTGCGGATGGCGGGGGCCGGGATGGCCATCGCCGTCCTCACCAGCGGCGGCGACGCGCAAGGTGCGCCCGGCGGGGCGGGGGGCTCGGGCCGGGCCCGCGGCCTCCCCGCGTGTCCGTGCCCGCGACCGCGACCGCCCGGGCCGGGGTCCGCGGGCCGCGCTCCGCCCGGGGCGGCGGAGGGGACCCCCCTCCCTGCGCCCCCCGCCCGCGCCGCCTCCCCGTCCCCGTCACCCTCGGGCCGGCGCCGTGGGAGGGCAGGGGCCCCACGGGGGGAACCCCACGGAGGGGCTGTGCCGGTCCCTGTGCCCGTGTCCGTCCCCCCCGGGATGGGCAGCTCGCTCCCGGGCAGTTTGTCGTCCACGGGCCCGGCTGTGCGCTGAGTTTCCCCGGTCTCAGCCCACGTGGCTCCCCGCCCACTCAAGGGGACACCTCAGGGTCATCTATAGGATCCCATTCCCTGTGGGGTGCAGGGTCCCATGGGGCTCCCCCTGCTCGAAGGGACACCTCGGGGTCACCTGCAGGATCCCATCCTGTGTGGGGCTCAGGATCCCATGGGAATACTGCAGCTCACTTCTCACTTTTCCAGGCATGAACGCCGCTGTCCGTGCTGTCACCCGCATGGGGATATACGTGGGAGCCAAGGTGTTCCTCATCTATGAGGTTGGGGTTCCCCCTTCTGCCCGTCATGTTTGGGGGGATCCAGCCCCCCCGTGTGCCTGGGTACCTTTCACCTCCACCCTCTGCTTCTCCACAGGGCTACGAGGGGCTGGTGGAGGGGGGCGACAACATCAAACAAGCCAACTGGCTGAGCGTCTCCAACATCATCCAGCTGGTGAGGGTCACCACGGGGCCACGGGACCCCAGATCCCAGCCCCCCGAGCGTGCGTGACAAGCCACGTGCCCCGTTCTGTCCCCAGGGCGGGACGGTGATCGGCAGTGCCCGCTGCAAGGCCTTCACCACGCGGGCGGGCCGGCTGCGGGCCGCCCGCAACCTGGTGGAGCACGGCATCACCAACCTGTGCGTCATCGGCGGCGATGGCAGCCTCACCGGCGCCGACATCTTCCGCTCCGAGTGGGCTGGGCTGCTGGAGGAGCTGGTCCGAGAGGGTGGGTGACGAAGGTGTTTGAGGGTGGTGAGGTCTCACCCCGGTGCTGTGACCCCAAGGAGGGCTGGACTCCAGCCCCGTGACGGTGGGGACATGAGCACCCTGGTAAATAACCGGTGTGGTGGCCGTGACCCCCCAGGGCTGATCAGCGAGGAGGTGGCGAGGAAGAACTGCCGCCTGAACATCGTGGGGCTGGTGGGCTCCATCGACAACGACTTCTGCGGCACCGACATGACCATCGGCACCGACTCGGCACTGCACCGCATCATGGAGGTCGTGGATGCCATCACCACCACGGCGCAGAGGTGAGCGGGACGGGGCCGGGGGCTGGGGCTGCACCGCCCCGCCCGTCGCACTCACCCACCTCCTTCTCTTCCCGCCCGTGTCCTTGCAGCCACCAGCGGACGTTCGTGCTGGAGGTGATGGGTCGCCACTGCGGGTAAGGCCCCGTGGGTGGGGAAGCCCTCCGGTGGGACAGGACGCTGCCACGTGTCGGGGCCAGCGCTGTCACCACCGTGTCCCCCCAGGTACCTGGCGCTGGTGTCCGGCTTGGCCTCGGGCGCCGACTGGCTCTTCATCCCTGAATCCCCTCCAGAGGACGGCTGGGAGGACCTCATGTGCGAGAGGCTCGGGGAGGTGAGGGGGGTCCCTGCCGTCCCCTCCCCTCCCCTGTTCCCCGGGGAGTCCCCGCGGGGGCCCGGGCTGAGCCCTGCCGCCGTGCCCGGCCCCTGGGAAGCTTCGGGAGCTGCCGCCATTGTCCCTGTGAACCGGGGCACTCAGCCGAGCGCAAATCCAGCCCGCGCGTGCCAGGGGCAGCGCCGGCCTGGGGGCTCGGCCGCCTGTGACCTGAGCCACCCCCGGGGCAGCACGGAGGGGGGAAGGGGAGGGCGCTCACACGTGGCCCACGGTGAGCTTTGGCTGAGCCGTGGTGGCCATTTGTCCTCCCCTCGTGCCAGACACGCAGCCGGGGCTCGCGGCTCAACATCATCATCATCGCCGAGGGCGCCATCGACCGCAGCGGCAAACCCATCACCTCCAACTACGTGAAGGACGTAAGCACTGCCCCGGCAGCACCCTGGCACCCATGGACACCCGTGGGTCCCCAGCGTGATGACACCTCTTCCCCACAGCTGGTGGTGCAGCGCCTGGGCTTCGACACGCGGGTCACCGTCCTCGGCCACGTGCAGCGTGGAGGGACCCCGTCCGCCTTTGACCGCGTGCTGGTAGGTCCAGGGGAGGACACAGAGAGGGGAACCCCGCTCCTGCCATCCCTCTGCCCCATGGAAGGGGTTTGCCAGCTGGGGTGAGGCTCGGATGGGTTCAGCCCCACTGTGCTGGGCAGAGCTGTGCACACATTTCTCCTCATTTACTCAAAATTCCATCGAATTTGAAATTAATTTGAAATAATTTGAAATAAAACCATCAGCTTTCCAGCAGCCACATGGTTTCCAAGCCTGTGGGAGCATCCCTGAGCATCCCACCCAGCTGGCACTGGTGGCCCCAGTGTCACAGGTGGCCCTGTCCCTTTGCAGAGCAGCAAGATGGGAATGGAGGCAGTGATGGCGCTGCTGGAGGCCACGCCGGACACGCCGGCCTGCGTGGTCAGCCTCTCCGGGAACCAGTCCGTGCGGCTGCCTCTCATGGAGTGTGTCCAGGTGGTGAGTACTGGGGAATTTGGGGGGGGTCCCACTTCCCTCCCTGTGAATGGGGGTGTCACGGTGCTGCATCTTTCTCCCCGCCCAAGACAAAGGATGTGCAGAAGGCCATGGATGAGAAGAGGTTTGAGGAGGCCATCCAGCTCCGTGGAAGGTGAGGAGCAGGGACCAGGACTGGGGGAGCCATCTGTCTTAGGGGCTTCTCCTTGTGGGGAAGGGTGTCCCCAGTCACACCCCTGGGGCACTGGGGAGACTCCCCCTTCTCCCAGACGTGCACTGGGGACACATCACCGTGTCCTTGCAGGAGCTTTGAGAACAACTGGAACATCTACAAGCTGCTGGCGCACCAGAAGCCCGCTCAGGAGAAGGTGAGGGGTGATGTGGAGCAGCAGGGTACCCCATCCCCGCCTTGGGGACACGCAGGGATGTGCTGTTCCCATCCCTGTCCCCGCAGAGCCCCTTCAGCATGGCCATTCTGAACGTGGGAGCGCCGGCCGCCGGCATGAACGCCGCCGTGCGCTCGGCCGTGCGCATCGGCATCTGCCAGGGACACACCATCTACGTGGTGAGCGACGGCTTCGAGGGCCTGGCCAAGGGGCAGGTAAGGGGGACAGTGAGCCTGGGATGTCCTGGAGGATGGAGTTGGGCTGGGGGAGGGGGGCTCTTCCCACCCCTAACCCATCGCTGGTGCCCGCAGATCCGCGAGGTTGGCTGGCACGACGTGGCAGGATGGCTGGGCCGTGGCGGCTCCATGCTGGGCACCAAGCGGTGAGTGTGGCCCTGGGGATGGGGGCGTAGGGGAGGGGTGTCCCCACCATCCACACCCCCCCGTCTGCCCTCCCTTCCCCACCACAGGACGCTGCCCAAGACCTGCATGGAGAAGATCGTGGAGAACGTGCGCAAATTCAACATCCAGGGGCTGCTGGTCATTGGGGGCTTTGAGGTGGGTTCAGGGGGGCCGGGGTGGCTGTGGGCATCCAGAGGAATCCTTCTTGGATGCGGATCTGGCTGCAGGGCCAGCATTTCCCAATCCCCCGGCTGCTTGCAGGCGTACGAGGGGGTGCTGCAGCTGGTGGAGGCACGCGGGCAGTACGAGGAGCTCTGCATCGTCATGTGCGTCATCCCCGCCACCATCAGCAACAACGTGCCCGGCACCGACTTCAGCCTGGGCTCCGACACGGCCGTCAACGCCGCCATGGAGGTGAGGGACACGTTGGGACAGCTCACGGAGCCACCGCCTTCATCATGGCCTGGAGTGGCCGATGTCCCGTGCTGGGGAAGCAGAGGTGGCTTTCCCTGGTGCGACCTCCCCTTGTTTTGGCACAGAGCTGTGACCGCATCAAGCAGTCGGCCTCGGGCACCAAGCGCCGCGTGTTCATCGTGGAGACCATGGGGGGCTACTGCGGCTACCTGTCCACAGTCACCGGCATCGCCGTGGGCGCCGACGCTGCCTACGTCTACGAAGACCCCTTCACTATCCACGACTTGAAGGTCAGCGGGCAGGAGCGGCTCTCTGGCTCAAAGGAGAAGGAAAATTGGGAAGGGAGGGCTCCAGAGAGGGCGGGAGCTGGAGGACGTGGCTGTGCTGTGCAGAGGCTGGGCTGGTGTCAGGACTGGGTGGCTGTGGGGTGGCTGCCGGCATCTCCATGTTCATCTTGCAGGCCAACGTGGAGCACTTGACCGACAAAATGAAGACAGATATCCAGAGAGGGCTGGTGCTGCGGTGAGTTGGGGGCCCTTGGGGACAGTCACTGCAAAGGCCAGCCCCGTGGCAGGGAGCAAGGCTGGAGCTGAGCCCCTCCCATGGCCAGAGAGGGGTCCTGGGCACACTGAGGTTTGGCACAGTGGGCACACGCTTTGGCCATGGGGAACGCTGGGTGCCTCTGCTGGTGTCCCCACCCCAGCCCAAGGTCCTCCTGGGGACACAGGCCAGGGCTCTGGACCTCAGGGAGAACAAAACAGCACAAAAAAGGTGTTATGGGAAACAAAGGGGGAAGGAGCAGCCCCCCAAACCCTTCCCTCTGCTCCCCAGCAATGAGAAGTGCCATGAGCACTACACCACCGAGTTCCTCTACAACCTTTACTCCTCCGAGGGCAAAGGCATCTTTGACTGCAGGATCAATGTACTGGGCCACCTCCAGCAGGTACACGGGTAACAGGGGATAGGGGACATGGGCCCTGCTGGCCCTGAGAGCTGGGCAAGGCCTGACATCCCCATTCCTTTGTCCCCAGGGGGGAGCCCCGACCCCCTTTGACCGGAACTACGGGACCAAGCTGGGAGTGAAGGCGGTGCTGTGGATGTCAGAGAAGCTGCAGCAAGTCTACAGCAAGGGTGAGCCAAGGGCTGGGGTTCCCACGGGGGGTGGGGGAGGCTGGTGGCTGCTGCTCCAGGCTTCCAGGCTTGGCCCCCGGTGAGGTGGCCAAGGTCAGCAGTGTCCCCCTCCCAGGGCGTGTGTTTGCCAACTCTGGAGACACTGCCTGTGTGATCGGGCTGCGGAAGAAGGTGGTGGCCTTCAGCCCCGTGACAGAGCTGAAGAAAGTCACGGATTTTGAGTAAGTCCCCATGCCCCAGCGGTTCACCAGCTCGTGGGGGAACCTTCCCGGGGTGTCTGCTCTAGAGCTGTGTCCCCATGCACAGGCACAGGCTGCCCCAGGAGCAGTGGTGGCTGAACCTGCGGCTGATGCTGAAGATGCTCGCCAACTACCAGATCAGCCTCACCGAGTACATCTCGGGGCAGATGGAGCACGTCACCCGTCGCACCCTCAGCATCGAGAAGGGCTTCTAGGCCCACCAGCCTGACCCATAGCCCCCACCGTGTCCTCTGTGCCCACGTGCTGCTGGGGGAGCACTGTGTCCCCTCTGTTCTCAGTAGCCCTGTAGCTTTGCCATCAATCCCTTACAGCAGGCAGAGCCTGGTGCTGGCTCCCAGAATGGCACAATCCTGCCTCGAATCACTGCTGCGGGTTCTGGTTCCTGTGCGGATGCAGAAGAGTTGCTTGAGCCCAGCCGTACAGCCCAGACCCTTAATCTTCCCTTAATAGTTTATTATTATTTAATGATGGGGTATTTTAAGTCCTTATTTAGCGGCTTGACCGCCTGAGCCAACTGCTGCTGCTTGTAGTCGCCTGCCCCATGTGTGGGAGGGGAGTGAGGAGGATGCGGAGCCATCCCGGAGTGGCTCAGAGCTGGTCCCTGGGGGTTCTGGGTGCCCCTGAAGCTCCAGCCCCCGTGGGGGTGTGGAGGGCTGAGCACGGGGGTCCTGGCGAGCCCCTGTCCCTTGCATGACGCTTGGCTGCGACCGTCACCGCGTGGCTGTGGCGCCGTGTCCGTCACTCACTGCTGCTCTGTGACCCCCGGATCCTGCACCGCCCGCGGCGCTGCTCCTCTCCTTAGAGATAAAACCTGCTGGAGCCACACCTGCCTCTGGAGTGGTCATTGTGGGGGGGACAGGTAGCAGGATGGGGCGGGGTGGGAGGGCAAGCAAAGCCTAATGGTTTTCCCAGGCTGGCTTAATGCCAGGCCGAGAGGTTTCCTGGTTTTGTGCATCCTCAAAGCCTGGGAGAGTGGGACCACAGGCGGTTTCCAGATCATGGTGGGTGAGAGGTCAGCATCCTTTTGCAATCGCTTTGCAATTCCAGACAAAAATCCCTCGGTTCCCACCTTCAAGGGAAACACCCAAGTGCTTGGGGGTGCTGCTGTGCTGTGTGTGAGGCAGTTTCTCACAGGGCCGGCCAAGTGTGCCGGCCTGGCCGAGCTCCGCACGCTCGGGCTGCGCCAGACGGTCACAGGGACCCCTTTCCCAGGCCACTTCCCTCCTGGGGCTGCTGGCTGACGGCTCCAGCCTGCGGGACAGCAGCAGCACACATCACAGCCTTTGGCGTCAAACATGCCGATATTTCATCCTCCCCATGGAGCTGCCCCCAAGTGAAAGCTCTCCCTGATTTGCCCCCGGCCTTCTCTGAGGGAGTGACTCCCTCCGTGGACAAGGGAAAGGTTATGGATGACATTTATCCAGATTTCTATAATGCCTGGACACAATCCCACCCAACATCCTTCTCTCTGCATGGAGAGAGCTGGATTCCATGGATGGACTGCTGGATGGAAAAGGGATTGGCTGCATGGTCACATGCAGAGGGTCAGTGGCTCAGAGTGGCCGTCGGTGAGCAGGGGTGTCCCAGGGGTCTGTATGGGAGCAGGGATATTTCAGATCTGCATCACTGGCACAGACAGAGGGTTGGAGGCCCCCTCAGCAGGTTTGCAGTGCCCCCAGGCTGAGGGTGCAGGGACACTCCTGAAGGACGGGGCCATCCAGAGGGCCCTGGACAAGCTCCAGAAGTGACCCATGGGAATCTGCTGAGGTTTAACAGCACCAGGTGCTGTTGGTGCTGCCCCTGGGTCAGGGCAACCCCTGGGATCAATCCGGGCTGGGGATGAGCAGATGGAGCAGCCCTGGAGAAGGACTTGGGGGTGCAGGTGCTGAGGGCTGGCCATGCCCCATCCCAGAAACGCCCCTGTGCTGGGCTGATCCCCCAGAGTGGGCAGCAGGAAAGGGATTGGGATTCTGCCCCTCTGCCCCACTCAGGTGAGACCCCACCTGCAGAGCTGCCCCAGCCCTGGGGCCAGAACAGGGAGGACGTGGAGCTGCTGGAGGGAGTCCAGAGGAGGCCCCAGGATGATCAGAGGGATGGAGCAGCTCTGCTGGGAGGAAAGGCTGGGACAGCTGGGATTGTTCAGCCTGGAGAGGAGAAGCTCTGGGGTGACCTCACTGTGGCCTTGCAGTACCTGAAGGAGCTAACAAGGAAGCTGGAGAAGGACTTTGGACAAGTGACACACCAAGGGGGAATGGCTTCACACTGCCACAGGGTTAGCTGGGACACTGGGAAGAAATTATCAGCTGTGAGGGTGGGGAGGCTCTGGCACAGGTTCACCAGTGCAGCTGTGGCTGCCCCATCCCTGGCAGTGTCCAAAGCCAGGTTGGATGAGGCTTGGAGCAACCTGGGATAGTGGAAGCTGCCCCTGCCCATGGCAGGGAGTGGAATGAGATGGGCTTCCAGGTTCCTTCTCACCCAAAACCATTCCATGATTCCATGATTTCAGTGCTTTTCCCCTAACTAAACATTTTAGGCTCTGGAGGAAGATAACTTTTGTCTCCTCCCTGGACCCAAGACCTTGCTGATGGTGGCAGCATTGCTGCTCTTGAATGAATATCTGCTCTGGAGACCCCAGGCAGAGACCTGGCTTCTCCTGGAGCTCCATTTCCTGGGTGGGAAAGGGGCTCTTCCACTCTCCCATGTGCCACTCCACCTCAGGGGAGCCCCAGCACATCCCTTCTCTCCCTCCCTCAGCCATGGACCTCACACCTGCCTCACCACCAGCCTCTCTGAGTCTCTGAGGATGGTTTGAAGGGAAGTGGCTCAGCAGAGCTGCTGGCATTTTCCACAGCTGGGAATCATCTGCATTCACCGCTCGATATTCCCGGCTCAGGCAGGGCAGGGTGACAGCAGGTCAGGTGGAAAATCTGTCGGCAGCACAGCCCTGCAGCAGACAGGTTTAGGGTGTGAATGGGGACAGGGGTGGCCCCAGGCTCAGAGCAGCTGCACTGCAGCCCTCACAGGAGTCACTGCAGCCCTCACACCTCATTTTCCAGCAAAAAAAAACCTGGGGGGCCAAATTCCTGGGAGAAAACAGACAGGCACAGCCACTGCATTCCGAGGATGAGCAGGAGGGGATTGCGAGTGTGCTCCCAGGGTTCCTGGCACATCCAGCCCACCCTGTAAAGAGGGCAGAGCAAGGCTCCAGGAGCATCCTGCAGTGGAAGGCAGGCTGCCAGGGCTCTGGAGGGGCTGAGCTCCCGCTGGGGTTTGCTGGGATGCTGCAAAAACAGTTGGGAGCTCTGAGGGCAGCACCAGCAACAGCCAAGGATGACGAGCACGGCACGTAGGCAGCGAGCAGCGCAACTTCTCCAGGAATTGTGTCAGTGTGGCCTCAAGGGCACGGCTATTGCTCCACCGGCCCCATGACCGAGTCCTCTTGGACGCTTCCTTTGATCACTCACATCCCAGAAAAGCTGGGGGCCCAGCTCACCCCAACAACAACTCCCCTGTTCCTTGACATGCACAGGCCAGGGGCCTGGGAGAAGACTTGCACTCAGCAGGGTGAGTCTCCCAGGCCCTGGCTGTCAAAGGAAGTCTGGGACATCATAAATCACACAACTGCAGCTGGGTTTAACGCAGAAGGCAAGAACAAAGGTCTTTCGAGGAGTTAAAGGCATCAGCAAGTCTCCCCCTGAGTGACGAGGGTCAAACTGTGTCCCTTCCCACCAAGGTCAGGCAAACAGGCTTGTGGACACAGGGCTGTCACCATCCCTGAGGAGCATTCCCTCCTGGCAGCACAGCCTGGACACTGCACAAACAGGGACAGGGGGGCCACAGAAAGGCCACGTCGCCAGTGCAGCACAGGGAGGCACGGAGGGCTCGTGTCCCTTATCTCGGGGCCATCGTCCTGCCCCTGCTCTGCACTGAGCTCTCCTCACCAGCTCCTTCGCTCCCTGCCTTTGCTGTGGTTGCAAGCAGGTTGCAAGGCAGCCCAGTGCTCCTGCAAAGCAGCGCTGGGAGCAGGCTCACCGTTTCAGAGGCGCAGTGAAGCGGGAAGGCGCGGGGCTCCCAGCCCTCCTCCTGCCTCGCAGGGCTCACAATGCACTCCCTGAACCAGAGGTAATGGAGCAGTGCCCCCAGCCAGGCCTTTGCTGAACTCCAGCCACCACTAACACGGCCTTGAGGGATAATTGGGTTTATTTGGTATGTCACAACGGTTCAGTTTGTACTTAACAGCTCTACAAAACTTGGTAAATGCAGCTTTATCAGTTAAAGAGCAACCCCACCCTGATGCCTGTGCAAAGCAGGCAGAATGCTCAGGGCCTTTTAACTGGGATGTTTCCTTAAGCTGCTCTAATGCCTGCAGGGAACATTGGGGTGAGAGGACAGCTGAGCATTCAGGATGTGGGAGTGATTTCTGGTTCACCTAGGCTGCTCCGAGCTTTCCTTTGGGCTGCAGGCGCTGCATACAACAGCAAGGACCTGAGGAAGTCAGCTAGGACCTGGAAAATAAATTAGTAACTGGACACTGACCTTCACAACCTGCACCAGACAGTCCTCAGTGATTATCTCAGGCAATGTCAGCCCTCACCAAACCAAATCTCTGTGGTACAAACTGCTCTCAGAGGTGCTGTGCACCCCCAGGCTGGCTGAGGGGCAGAGATCTTCCCAGCCATCAGCAGGCTCTGCTCCCCTGCGGATCCCTCAGCACCTCTGTCTGCAGCCCTGCTCCCTTCTGTTTGCTCATTTGCCCACAGCTCCCATCCAAGAGCCCCAGCCACACACAGTGTCAAAGCCTGCTGCACAAGCAGGCAATCTCCAGAGAAGGAGCAGCCCATCCCATCCCATGCCCTCGCACGAGAAGCAGAGCAGGGAGCACCGAGGCTCTGGCTGCAGCCAGGGGTGTGGGCAGGCCAGCGCCGCGGGGCGGGGGCTCCAGGGGGATGGGCGGTGTCACTCCTCCTGCAGCTCCTTCTTCTGGAAGGCCTGGAGCCTCCTCGCCACGGTCTGCTGGATGATCTCCAGCCCCTCTGAGTCCAGTTCCTTCATGAGAAGCAGGATGGCATTCAGGACATTGTTCTGTTGGGATAAGGCAGACACTGCTTTGTACCAACCAGCCAGGACAAATACACTGCATTTTCCCTGCTCCTTCTAAGAACTCCTCCTCCACCACCACCACTGGCAGCAGTTTGGAACAGCCACCTGCAGCCAGGAGACCTGGACTAACAACCAAGCCCTCGGGGCAAACACCGGCAGAGGCTGCATGAGGCACATGACGAGGTTGGAATGCAGGACAAACCCATCCGCCCAGTCCTGTGCGTGCTGCCCACACACCTCTGGCTGCCAGCCACGCTCCAGCCTGGCTTCTCCAAGGAAAAGCACATTCAGGAGCAGCTGCCCTCGCTCTCCAGCATGTGTGGGATGGGAAAGGACAGGAGCTCCTTGCTCTGAGGAAGAAGGAGCGCTGGTGCTCTCTGCAAACGACTGCTGAAGGTCCCCAGCCCTGCCACCCACAGGACCACTGCCAACACCAGGCCGTGGCTCTGTCAAACCATGTCCTGAAGTACTCCAGGGAGAGATTCCACAGCCTAAATAATATCCTTCTAGGGAGAATTTTTTGCCCAACATCCAAGCAGCTCTCCAGGGGTAATGGAGGGCCACTTCGCCCTTTTCTAATGGTCAGAGCCTGTGGTGCTGCTCTAGGCAGCTATGGCAGAGTGAGGCAGTGTGGGTTAGATCTTGCTCTGCTGATTGATGCAATGGCACCGAGTCCAGCACTCTGCTATTCCCAGATCCACCACCAAAATCCAGGTTCATCCTAGGCTATATGATGGAGGGGGCTGAGGAACCACCTAAGCTTCCTGTTCAGCAGCCCCTTTGATGCTCCTTTTGCTAAAGAAACACTTCCTAATGTCCAGTTTGAACCTCCCCTGGCACAGCTTTGAATCATTCCCATGTCTCCTGTCACTAGATCCCAGGTAGAAGAGCTCAGCACACCCCTCCCCACATCCCCTCCTCAGGAAGCTGCAGAGGGCCATGAGGTCACCCCTCGGCCTCCTTCTCTCCAAATCAAACAAACCCAGAGCACTCAGCTGTTCTTGGACATTTCTTCCAGCCTTGGCATCAGCTCTGTTCCTCCCCTCTGGGGACATCCAAGGTTCTTCTCATCCTTCAATGCTGGGGCTCAGCCCCACATACAAGGAAAAGCAATTTGGTCTTCAAAAGATACTCACTGTCTTCTTGCAGCTGCAATCTGTCTCTTGAGGGGAAAAGGAGGAATATTTATCCCTGGGAACAAGCTTCATATCAAGCTCCTCCTGAGTTTTGCTAAAAAAAAGGGAGGAAAACAAACGTTACCATAATCAGGTGGGAGAACCTTCCTCTGCCAGGCCAATCCTTCCTCATCACAGGCAACCATGCAAGGAGTATCCAGCAGGAGGACCCCAGGGAATGGACTGGCGCACCCAGATCAGAGAGGACCCATCCCTGCCTGCACATGCAGCTGATGAGCTCGAGTCCCCCCCACAGCAGAGCCTGTGTGGCAGACACAGAACCAGCCCCAGCCCCAGCAGTGCCACGGAACCAGCACAGCCCCACTGCAGTAAGCAGAGCAATGGGAGCCTGCACCAGCCCGGGCCTGGCCCCTGCAATGCCAGGGTCCTTCCCTGCTGCACACGAGCTCAGCCCAGAGAGGCCGGCAGCGCCCCAGCTCACTTTGTGTCCTGCAGGCTGCAGCTGAGCTCGCTGTCGCGCTCCGTGGCGGACCCGGCGGCGCTGGACGCCGTGGACTCGGACCAGCCGCTCTCCACGCTCCTGCGGGCCGGCGGGGCCGTGATCTCCACGCCATCCACCAGCGCCTGCGACAGCTCTTCCTCTGTCACCGCTGCAAAGGCCACAACAAACGCCTGTTGCTACCAACTGCAGCAGCCCAGGGGAATGGCATCTCTAGCGGGGCAGGTTCTGCTGCTGCAGAGCTTTTCCCAAGGGAAAACTGTCCAAAAATTGTCAGGCATTTTGCTTTCACCCTCCTCCTACAGGTAAACCTGCTCAGGACAATGCTGGAAGCAATCACCAGCCTCCCAAAGGGAGAAGGGTGTCAGGGAGGGATGCAAACACACTTTGCGATTTCTTGTCTCTGGAGAAGGCTCCAGAAGCCACTAAATTGCTGCTGCTGGATAGAAAAAAAACAACAGAGCAGCTTTTCCTACAACAGCAGATCCAGTTATAGAACCTTTGTCTGGCCACAGCAAAGTGAGAGCTCTAAAAACCACTAATTAGTGGTACTGTCTGAGCTATAATGAGGCATTCATTCCTGCTACCGTAGGGAAGGGAAAGGGAGAGGGGAGAAGGGAGAAGGGAGAAGGGAGAAGGGAGAAGGGAGAAGGGAGAAGGGAGAAGGGAGAAGGGAGAAGGGAGAAGGGAGAAGGGAGAAGGGAGAAGGGAGAAGGGAGAAGGGAGAAGGGAGAAGGGAGAAGGGAGAAGGGAGAAGGGAGAAGGGAGAAGGGAGAAGGGAGAAGGGAGAAGGGAAAAGGAAAAAGGAAAAAGGAAAAAGGAAAAAGGAAAAAGGAAAAAGGAAAAAGGAAAAAGGAAAAAGGAAAAAGGAGATGCAGATGTGGATAGGAATAGGGATGGAGAAGGAAAAAGAGGAAGGAGGAAGAGGAGGCAGAAGGGAAAGGGGAAGAGAAACAGAAAGGGAAGACAAAGAATGAAAACAGCTTAGAAGCAGTGGAACTAACTCAACCCCTAACACCTCCTGACTCTAGGAAAACTCAAAGGATGCCTTTGGGAGGAGCCAACACCCCCCATTCCCCAGGTGGCCCGGCCCGGGGCTGTGTGCAGGTCCCCAGGCCCACCCTGGTTGTCGAGCCTCTGCAGGCTGGGCAGGTTGCGCAGCACGGTCATGCGGTAGCGGTGCGGGTCGGGCCCGCAGCAGGGGTTCTCTGCCAGCCACAGCACCCGCAGCCGCGGCAGCGTCTTCAGGTAGAACAGCTCATCCAGGCTCGTGATGTTGTTCTTCCTCAGGTAGAGCTCGCTCAGATTCTGGCACTGGTGCAGCGGCTCGAGGTCCGAGATGCCATTCACGCTGTGGAGACACGGTCAGAGCCCGTCCCACCCTCGCTGCCCCATCCAGGAGGGAGCACAGCACTTCCCAGTCCCCTTTCCTGCCACAGCCTCACCCCAGCACGGCACAGCAAGGGACCTTCAGCCCGTGGCTTGTGGCATTTCATCTTTTGTCAGCAGAGGGAAGAACTGAAAGAGCCGTCGCTCCACCCTGCTGAGGATGACAAAGAGCCTCTTCTGCCCCCAAAACCTGCCTCCTTTTGTGTAGCAGCTCCTCAGACCCACCCAAGGAGAACCCATGTAAGAGTGCCGAGTTAAAAGGCTCCAATTCACAGAGCATTGGCTCCATGGGATCCCAGGATAGGTGAAAGTTGAGTGTATTATGGAAAGGGAAAGCTCTGAGAGATGCATGAAATATTCCAACAAGAATTTTGGAAACAGGCCACATACAGAGGCCAAGAAGATCCCCATCAAAACTGTGGAACAGAATTTTAGGAGCAACAACCCTAAGGGGTTTTATCACTTGTCAAAACAGAGAATATTTTCTCAAGGAGCACAGGGAATAGTGCAGAGGAATAATCATTTCTGTATCTCTGCTGTTTGAGAAATGGGGCATGAAGAGCCAGGCAGCTCACACACAATCCCAGCAACTTGGGAAGAAACCATGCCCAGGAAAAGGTGACTTCCCTGCCCTCTCCAAAGCTGGCAATCTGGCATTCACCTGAACGTGATCACCTCAATGTTGGGCAAATCCCGGCATATGGATATCTGGACAGGAAGAGACAGAAACAACAAGTTGGCATTCATGGGGGAAAACATAAATAAGCCCAATTGAAATCACAAAAACCACCATCAGGAATTTGGGTTTGTCTCAGTCTAACCCGAGCTTAACAGCACCAGAGATTTTCTGACATGGCGAATGCAAACGTCAGCAGCTCCTCCAGCCTCTGCTCAGGAGTGGAAGTGCAGATACCAGCCAGTGTCACATTGTTCTTCTGCTCCAGCAACTCTGCAGCCTCCAGGAGCGGGAAAGGCTCCCTCCCACCCCTGCCAGCCCTCCCCTAGCGACAGAACCTCATCTAAAACCACCACAGAGGTAGGACTCAGGGTTCCACTCTCTAAGGCTCCATGCTGGGCCTTGGAGAGAAATTTTCCAATGTGGAAACACAGCAATCACTTTTTTTTTTTATGGTGTGAGATGCTAATCAACCCTGAAAAGCCCTGCAGCTCACAGGCACCGGGCCAGGCCCTCCCCAGTGCCCTGCCGACCCCATCGCCGCCATGCTCCGGAGTTCCCGCTCCGGCTGTGGGCCCAGCTCCTCTGGCTCCTCCAGTACTTACATCCGTCAGGTGGCTGCCCCTGCGAGAGGAGAGGGGGGTCAGGGAGAGCACAGCCAGGCTGAGCCTCCCCCTGCACCCCCCACAGCCGGGATCACAACCCCAGCCCCCAGCCTGGCCCCACCAAACTGCTGCAGCACAGTCTGGCATGGGCCTTGTTGTGCCTCTCCTTCCCCAGCCCTGCCTGTTCTCCCTCACCCAGCGCTGCCCGAACCCCTCACCCAGCACTGCCCGAACCCCTCACCCAGCACTGCCCAAACCCCTCACCCAGCGCTGCCCGAACCCCTCACCCAGCGCTGCCCGAACCCCCTCACCCAGCACTGCCTGAACCCCCTCACCCAGCACTGCCTGAACCCCCTCACCCAGCACTGCCCGAACCCCCTCACCCAGCACTGCCTGACCCCCTCACCCAGTGCTGCCTGAACCCCCTCACCCAGCGCTGCCTGTTCTCCCTCACCCAGCACTGCCCGAACCCCCTAACCCAGCACTGCCCGAACCCCCTCACCCAGCGCTGCCTGTTCTCCCTCACCCAGCACTGCCCGAACCCCCTAACCCAGCACTGCCCGAACCCCCTCACCCAGCGCTGCCCGACCCCCTCACCCAGCACTGCCTGACCCCCTCACCCAGCACTGCCTGCTCTCCCTCACCCAGCACTGCCTGCTCTCCCTCACCCAGCACTGCCTGTTCTCCCTCACCCAGCGCTGCCTGAACCCCTCACCCAGCACTGCCCGACCCCCTCACCCAGCACTGCCCGACCCCCCTCACCCAGCGCTGCCTGAACCCCCTCACCCAGCACTGCCTGTTCTCCCTCACCCAGCACTGCCTGACCCCCCTCACCCAGCGCTGCCTGAACCCCCTCACCCAGCGCTGCCTCCTCTCCCTCACCCAGCACTGCCTGACCCCCCTCACCCAGCGCTGCCTGAACCCCCTCACCCAGCGCTGCCTGCTCCCCACTCCTGCCTGTCTGCCCTTACCCAGCCCTGTCCCGCCTCCCCACCCCTGCCTGACACCCAGCTCCCTCCCTTCCTGCCTTCCCTCTATCCTCCCCAGCCCTGTCTGAACTCCCTCTTCATCTCTGTCTGAGTCCCCAGCCTCAGCCCTGCCTGTCCCCTCTCCATCCCTGCCTGTCCCCTCTTCATCCTGGCCTGCCACCCCTCATCCATCCCTGCCCGTTCCTCTCCTGATCCCGGCCTGTGCCCCCAGCCCCAGCTCTGCCTGTCCCTCCTCCATCACTGACCCTCCTCCATCACTGTCCCCTCAGCCTCATCCGAGCCTGTCCCCCCCTCAGTCCCTGTCCCCTCCTCAATCCATGCCTGTCCCCACTCAGTCCCTGTCCCCTCTCAGTCCCTGTCCCCTCTCAGTCCCTGTCCCCCCTCAGTCCCTGTCCCCCCTCAGTCCCTGTTCCCCCTCAGTCCCTGTTCCCCCTCAGTCCCTGTCCCCCCTCAGTCCCTGTCCCCCCTCAGTCCCTGTCCCCCGGCCGGTCCCAGGCTGTCCCCGCGCCCACCAGCAGTTGAGGCGGCGGACGCCGTCGAGCGCGGCCGCCTTGGCCTGTGCCAGCACGGCCGCCCGGCTCAGCCTCATGCCGGGCCGGGCCGGGCCGCGCCGCGGCTGCAGGGGCGGCACCGCCGGGCCCAGGCCCCGCCCGGCCGGGGCGGCTCCGCGGCTCCGGGGATGGATTCGCCTCCTTCCCTCCCCTCCGCTCCGCGCCCCGCCCGCCCGAGCGCCGCTGCCGCAACGGCCGCGGGTTGAGGTGGTTATTCATATTTACGGGCAAATCCTATTAGTCGTAATTATATCTCATTAGAGAATGTTTTTTACACGGAGCTACGCCTCGGTGGGTGTATATTTATGTGAAAGGATCACCATGGAATCGTGGGATGGTTTGGGCTGGATGGGAAAAGCCCATCTCATTCCAAACCCGTGCCATGGGCAGGGACACCTCCCGCTACCCCAGGCTGCTCCAAACCCCGTCCAGCCCGGCCTTGAAGACGTCCAGGGTTGCTTCTCCGGGCAATCTGTGCCAGGGCCTCACCACTCTCACAGTGAAGATTTTTTTCCTCCTAATATCTAATCTAAACCTACTTCTTCAATTTGAACCCATTCCCCCTTGGAATAATACATGAGTGTATACTTTTATATTTGATTTTACACATATATCCCCATATACCTCTGTATCTATATATGTATGAAGTGTGCATAAATAAAATATATCTGTGTTTTCTATAATAAATATATAATTTATGCCCTCTCAGCCATCCATACCTGCTCCCCATCCGCATCCTTGCTCCCCTCTCTTGTCAGTACATCCCTGAACATTCCAACAGGTGATAGTTCAGCCCTTGAAAAATATGTTTTCTACAAATAAGAGTTAATGACTTTCTCAAGAGTGACTAATACAGCATTACAGTTTCTTACTCCTCTTATCCCATGGGGCAATAGGAAAACCAACACTCACCTTTGAACCAGCCTTGGGACTCAAGGTTCAGGACTTGTTTTTACAGAGCCACAGTCCTTAAGGAATCCTCTCCGGGACTGCTGGGTTTCTTCTAAACCACCGTATGATGTGATGCAGAAAAACCTCCAGTTTGTATCTTCAGGGGTGTAACAGTAACAGGTGGTTGAATGGGAGAGCTAGAATAAAAAGGTCTGGATAAGTAGTGTGGTTAATCCAAAAAAAAGGGGATTAATGCAGTGTTTTTCTGTGTGTTTCCATGTTATTTGGCAACAGAAACAACTGCATGATGGGGGTTGGGTGTTCTGTGTTTGGTTGTGTGGGGGCTTGGGTGCTGCTGCAAAAGGAAGGGTTCAGGTGTGTCGATGGGACACTTAGGGACATGGTTTATAAAGTCACAGGCTCATTGAGGTTGGAAACACCTCCAAGATCATTGAGTCCATCGATCTGTGACCGATCCCCACCTTGTTACCCAGCCCAGAGCTCTGAGTGCTATATCCATACATTCCTTGGACACCTCCAGGGATGGGGACTTCAAACCTCCCTGAGCAGCCCCTTCCAAAGCCTTCCCAGCCTTACAATGAAGAAATTCCTCCTGATGTCCAACCGGAACCTCCTCTGGCACAGCTTGAGGCCATTTCCCCTTGTCCTGGAGCAGATCCTGTCCCCCCCTGGGAGCAGATCCTGATCACCCCCAGCTGTCCCCTCCTGTCAGGAGTTGTGCACAGCCACAAGGTTCCCCCTGAGTCTCCTTTTCTCCAGTCTGAGCCCCTTTCCCAGTTCCCTCAGCTGCTCCTGGTGCTGCAGACACATCCTCAGTTCTGTTCCCTTGTCTGGACTCACTGCAGCCCCTCAATGTCATTCCTGAACTGAGGGGCTCAGAACGGGACACAGCACTCGAGGAGCCTCAGCAGTGCCAGCACAGGGGACAGGCACAACCCTGGGCCTGCTGGACACGCTCCTCCTGATATGAGCCAGTGGTGAACACAGTGGTACCGGGTTAATGGTTGGACTCAGAAGGCTTTTCCAGCCTTAATGATTCCATGATTCTATGGAACACACTGGAAGTGAAGCCTTGTTTGTGGTGATGGCCTTGTGAGAGGACATGGGTGGCACTGAGCTCCCTCCCCTCCTGATTGCCACCCTCTTGGATAAGGAAAGGACTGAGGGATGGGTTTATTGGAATCAATGAGCATGCACTTTTCAGGAAAAACGTTGGATAAGCAGGTTAGGCAGATCATCCCACTGCACTTAGCTGCCATCACACCCACAGACAGCCAGGACACAGGTGGTGCATGAGGATATTGGAGCTGGAGCACTTGGAGGCAGATGAAGCAATTCTTGGAATTCCTGGAATTCTTGCAGCTGTCCACAGGCCAGCTGGCATGAGGAAACTCAGAATCTGTGCACTTGGGCTGTGTGTTGGTGAGGGCAGCAGCAGGACCCGAGGAACAGCAATATCCAGGACTTTGTGGTACTTTTGTTCACCGATCCCAGGCTGCTTTCACTTCCACTGGAACATGGAAACACCCAAGCATGATTCCAACCACCCAGCTCTGCAATCCCAGCCCTGTATTGCTGCACTGCTGGCAGCCAAGCCTGTCTGTGATACAGGCTAAGGAGATTAAGGAATCTTTAGATCCCACAGAGATATTTTTGTGCTCATCCCGCTGGAAAAAGCGCAGGTCAGTCAGTTTTACTGGCACTGTCTGATCTGATACCTCTCCTGAGACTGAATCAGACACAAACATTTATTTCATTCAGGTTAATTAAATAAAATCTATTTTAATCCACGGTTTAATTCTGCAAGTAGTAGCAATAATCATCAGAGGCAAACCTCTGCCCCAGCCTTTTAAAAAGAGAGCAGTTGAATAATGCATTTAGGCTTGTGAAATGCATGGAGAGAACAGGAGAACCCCTGAGGCCTGGGACCACGTGGCATCTCCAGGCTGCACAGGATCACCTACAATCCATGGCACGTCCACATCCTGCTGACAGCCCTGCAGGGTCACTAACAGATCTTTCAGTGTTCCAGAGCAGGGCTCAGATCTCCCCATGGCCCTGATGAGGCCCCACCTCACCCCCTAATTCCTGGTTGCGATCACTTTTGGAGTCTGTGGGAACCAGAGAGGAAAAACCTCTTTGCACACTTGGGCTCATATCTGAAGTACCTTCAGTCAGGTCTGCACTATGCAGCAGCCTCACATTTCCTTTCCAGCTTCATATCAGTGTTTTATAAAATGAGCCTATTAGAACCTGTTTCATGGCTTTGTGGAGGGCACAGGAAAGCCATTTCTTGCATGCTATCCTTGTATGTATTTTTTCCTCTCATTTCCAACCAGGACATTTGCTGTGATCTGCGATTCTTTTATGCAGGGTCTCACAGCTCACTTGTGATTCTCACAACAGCCTCAGAAGGAAAAGGTGGAACCCCTGAGTGTCCTGGGTACTGAACTGAATCACCTGGATGTGGTGTGGGATTGCTGTTGGAGTGTGAGTCACACACAGGGAATTTGAAGGAGCTGGGAGCTGCTCTCCAGGCTTGTCACTGATGGGTGACAGTGGTACTGGGTTCCTGGGTACTCCCAGGTACCATGGAATCACAGAATCCACGGTACACAACACCCCAAGCTGGAAGGAACCCACAAGGATCATGGAGTCCAACTCCTGGCCTTGCACAGACACCCCAACAATCCCACCCTGTGCCCGGGAGCATTGTCCAAGTGCTGCTGAAACTCTGGCAGCCTTGGGGCTGTGCCCATTCCCTAGGGAGCCTGGGCAGTGCCCCACCACTTCTGGGGGGAAGAACCTTTTGCTATTATCCAACCTAAATCTCCCCACAGCATAGCGTCCTGACATTCCTTCAGGTCCTGCATGGATTGGTTTTGTCTTCCATTGGCCACATCAGATCTCACTAACACTTTGTGGAGATGGACACGGCAGAGCCTGTATGGACACCTCTTGAGTCCTGGAAGCTGAGAAGGCAACCAGAGCCACCTCTCCTGGTGCAACCTCACTCTGCTGACAGCAGCTTTATGTGTTGCAGAAGCTGATCCCTATCAAGAACCTTCCTGGTTGAGAAAAGCTGTTAAACAGGATAGAAGGAGCAACATAGCTTTGGGAGAGTTTTATTTTCCTGGTATCCTGGAGAGGTGGTCAGCCCTCCTGGAGATGCTCTGCTCCCTGCCCCTTCCTTCTCCTTGGAAAAGCCCCATGCTTCTGAGAATGCCTCATTTCTGAGCAACAAGTTGTTCCTGTAACTGCTGCAGTGTGGGGTCACGGCAGGTTTGGCCATGCTGTAGTTTTGAGGATGCTCATAGCAGCTCTCCAGCAGCTCTTCCACACACGGGACATTCCCTGTCTGCAGCTGTCACTGCTCTGAGTCCAGAACACCGTGTGTGATCACTATTTAGATGTTGGCAGGAAATGCCAAAGTTTGGCAAGAGTCACCAAAATAATCATGTCATCGTGATGGATGGACACAGGCACGTCACGTAGGCTCCATCAGTTTTGAGTTTGGAAAAACTTCAGTCCCTCTGAAGTCCCTCTGAAGAGCCAGCCAAGAGGAACACCTGTGTCTACAAGATGCTTCCACAGCCAGGGAGGCAGATGAGCACCCCAGGGCCAAATTAACAGAAGAGCTTCTGGAGAAATTTAGGAGAAAAAGTTTTGGAGAGTATTTCCAGGAAAGCTCTCACTCCCTCTGTTGTCCCCTGTGACCACACCAGCAGCAGCTGGTTTCACTAGAGAGCAGCTGTACAGACACCACAGCCACACCTGAAGCCACCTGGGGACACCTCACAGCTCCGGTGGCCTGACCAGGATAAGAAATTTCCCAACAGATAAGATCTGTCTCACCCAACAAATATTAATTCCCAAGGCACACATCCACAGTAAAAGGAAATCACAGCCAACTGCCCAGACTGAGTATTGAGGGGCTGGAGTGAGTCCAGAGAAGGGAATGGAGCTGGGGAAGGGCTGGAGCACCAGGAGCGGCTGAGGGAGCTGGGAAAGGAGCTCAGCCTGGAGAAAAGGAGGCTCAGAGGGAACCTTCTGGCTCTGCACAACTCCCTGACAGGAGGGGGCAGCCAAGTGAGGGTCAGACTCTGTTCACAGGGAACAAGTTGTGGACTGAGCAGCATAAGTTTTCTAGCTAGACTTGCATTTTTCCAACCCAGATGATTCTGATCTGTTCTGCTCACTTCCCTCTGCTCTTTCGGTGGGAAGGGGAGCTGGCACTTGGGGATAAAGGTTATTCCTAGCAGGCTGATCTCTGTGATCCTCTTGCAGCAAAGGGCTGCAGCAGGATGGCAGTGGGAGCTCCCATGGAAAAAGTGCCACACACACTCCAGGGAAAAGCTGTCTGAGAGCCTGGTCCATCCCCTTTGGCAGCAGAGCCGCCAGCATTCACTAATGATTCCCGAGCTGGCTCACTCCCTGCTGAGGTTCCTGCTGCTCTGGAAGCGTGTCCATGTGCTGTGTGGGTGGTGTGGGGGAAGAGAGGCGGAGAGGAGCGGGAGCTGCCAGGCTGGCTCTGCAGCTGCACATGTGTGCTGCTGGAATAAACAACCTCCTTTCCATAACTTCCAGAAGTGTGCCTTTTTCAGCCTGCAATTCAATAGGCAAATGCCACAACCCCCAGGGTGAGCATCCCTGTTTGCCTTTTACATGGCAAATTCAGCAGGTGAGACATTCCATCGATCCTGAAAACAAACTGTGCAGGTGGATTTGTGAAACTTCCAAGATGCACTTGGAGTCAGGAATTTAAGTAATTCCCACCTTTATTTTAATGGGGTTTCCCCCCCCGCTTTGGTTGGTTATCTGTTGAAAAAAACCCTGAAAAAAAACCCATTAAAGTTCAATCTCAATTAGCATGGATTAGTGGGACCTATGGATGTACTTCAGCATTTGCTCAGCTGAGGAACAGCTGGAAGGTTTCCACCAGGAGTTGATTTGGATGTAGTTAGAGCAGTCCAGAGACCTCAACAGTGTAGGCACGAGCCAGTCTTCTCCACTTGGGATCAATTTTGGGGATTACACATAACTGGATAGTGGGAAACTGCTGTTCTGGGAGCTGTTACAGCAGCTCTGAGCCACAAACGTTTTCTGCTCATGACTTTTCACTCACTCTTTGTTCCTAATCTTTAATCTTCACTTAAACGTTCTTAATCATCACTTAATCTTTATTCTTGCATGACACTGACCTCCTAAGGGGGATGTGAGGAAGGAACAGGATTAAGAGGTGAAACAACTTGGCTGCAAAGCAGCATTGTCCTTGGTAGATCTGGGTGGAGAAAAGTGCTGGTTCAGCTCCCTGTGCCTCTTTGTGCCCTTCCTTTCCAGATCCTTTTAAAATTCCCTACAGCTCCCACTCCATTTGGGCTCCCTTCACTAAATCCTCAGAAAGGAGGAAGGCAAGAGGGAGCCTCCTGCCCACCTTGACTCTAATGTTGTGCCCTTTTCCCATGGTTTTTGGTCTCTTTATAAGGGAGGGAGATATCATCCTGATCCCCTCAGGCTCCTTCTGTGCATCTCACAGCATCACACACTCTGTATAAAGAAACATCATCTTTTACTCTGATTTGCAAATCAGCATGATCCCAATTTCCATGTAAATGTATTCACAGGATGCATGTTATTGGCAAAAGGAACTGATAACAACTGTCTCTACAGAGCACAGGGCGCAGTGGAACTTGCTCCTTACTTTAGCATTTTAGCTGTAACCACGAGGCTGTGTCTTCTCATCCTGTCCCTGTTCCATGGGAGCAGAACCTGACCCTCCTGGCTGCCCCCTCCTGCCCTGTCAGGGAGTTGTACAGAGCCTCCTTTTCTCCAGGCTGAGCTCCTTTCCCAGCTCCCTCAGCCACTCCTGGTGCTCCAGCCGTTCCCCAGCTCCATTCCCTTCCCTGGCTCGCTCCAGCCCCTCGATGTCTCTCTTGCTGTGAGGGCCCAGAAGTGTCCCCAGGACTGGAGGTGCCTCAGAGGTGCCAGCACAGAGGGACAGTCACGGCCCTGGGCCTGCTGGGCACACCGTGGCCGGCACAGCCCAGGGGCCATTGGCCTCCTGCCCACCTGGGCACACCTGGGCTCGTGTCCAGCCACTGTCACCAGCCCCTCCAGGGCCTGTCCCAGCTTTCCAGCCACTCTGCCTCCAGTCTGGAGCTGCACAGGGTTGGTGTGACCCAAGGGAGGGTGTGATCCCTCTGGAGAGCCTTCCTGCCCCCCACACTCCCACCCAACTTGGTGTCATCTACGAATGTACTGAGGGTGGCCAATCCCCTCATCGAGATCATGGATAAAGATATTAAAGAGTGCTGGGTCCAACACTGAGCCCTGGGGTTCCCCAGCGATGGCTGCCCCATCCCTGGCAGTGTCCAAGACCAGCTTGGACAGGGCTTGGAGCAGCCTGGGGTAGTGGGAGGTGTCCCTGCCCATGGGGTGGGACTGGGTGGGCTTTAAGGTCCCTTTCAAACTAAATAATTTTGGGACTCACTGGGATGAGCTGAGCAGGTGCAATGTCTCCTCCTGTCTCCCAACTCCAACCCATGTGCAGTGTTGTGGTTTGAAAAGCACTGACTATGTCGGTATTTTGGTTAAACCACAGCTGTGTTTTAAGTCCGGGTGGTTCTCTCTGTGTGGGTGTCCTTTGCTAATCCTTGCACAGTCCTGGTCCTTTGGGGCTGCCGGTGCTTTACTGGTGCTGCATGTGACATAAAACAGATACAATGGATATGTTTTGTGGAGAAACAATGACAAGGACGGAGGAAGACCCGTCATTTCAGCGACGCTCTGCTGCCCTCGAGTGGCTGCCTAAGAAATATCCCGCTGTTCCCTAGCCACATGCTCTGAACTAATGCTTTAACACTCAAGAAAAGTCCCTCGCAGTGACATTTTTAAACTATTTCCGCGACCTGGGTAGGGCGAGGGCCGCGACCTCACCTGGGGCGAGGGGGCGTGGCCTCACCTGAGGGGGCTGGGTCTCATTGGGGCGGGGCTTCACGGGGGCGGGGCCTCGCCTGAGGGGGCTGAGTGGCGGGTTCTCATTGGGGCGGGGCTTCACGGGAGCGGGGCCGTGGACCCTCCTCACTGGTGACGTAGGGGGCGCGGCCTCACCTCGGGGGGCGTGGCCATCGCACCCGGGGCGGTGAGGGCTGAGGGGCGGGGCGTTGGGGGTGAACGGAGCGGCCTCGGCGGGGGCGTGGTCTCTCCTCACGGGAGGCCTGGCTCAGGGCAGGGGCGTGGCCTTTTCTTAAGGCGCGCAAACCCGGGGGCGTGGCCTAAGGTCGGAGGCGTGGCCTTATCTTCGGGGGCGGTGCCGTGGGGGCGTGGCTTTGCGTTGTGGGCGCGGCCTGCGGCTCGGGGATGTCCTCCTGGGGGCGTGACCCGCCAAGCGCGCGCGCGCGGCCCCGCGGTCTCGTCACTTCCCGCGCGGACGGCGCTGTCGCCAGGGACGGTCGTGACCGGTTCGGGCGGCGGCGGCGGCTGGAGCGGCGGGACGAGACAATGAGCGACAGCGGGGAGCAAAACTACGGCGAGCGGGTAATACACGGAGCCTGAGCGCGCTGCGCGGTCGGGCCCCCCCATCCCCCCTCTCTCCCCACACACCCCTCCATGGCCTTCGGATGGCGCCGGCGCTCCCGCGTCCCCCCGTGTCCCCTTTCGCGGGTGGCCGAGCCTCCGCGGGAGGGGAGAGGCGGCTGAGGCGGCGCGGCGGGGTCGATGGCGGAGGGGCCGCTCCCCGCGTGAGGCGCCCGGCGCCATCTTGGGCTGGGACCGCGCGCGCCCGGGAGGGACAAAATGGCGGCCCCGAGCCCTCCGGGGCTCCTCGTCCTCCATCCCACCCCTGCGGAAGGGGGGTCCTGTTGTTCTCCTTTCTTCAGAGCCGCCTTGCAGTCCACTCTTGAATTGCTCTCTAATTTAGATCGCTCTTCGCTCCCTCTTGTCTGTAATAATAACTCTGCTCCTCGGGCCTGGCGTCCAGGTGGCTCGGGATCTCCTCTAATTTATACTTGATAATCGGAGGCAACCCCTTCGCTTTGTGAAACCTACCGCAGATAGCTCTCAAGGCTCATAGTTTTGGACGGATCTCATTGTCCCGATGAGTTTTTACTAATGTCGAACTAGATGACTTGCTAAACTTCACGTTTGTGATGCACATCTGTAGTTGCTTTTTTTTTACTGCATCAGCCTTGTTTGCCTTTGATGTCTTTAATTAGGGTCAGTACTGTGTTTTGGGGATTTTTTCAGGATAACTCAAGTATTTTGCTGCAGCATCGGAGGGAGTTGTGGAGGTGATAAGTTCCCAAGTTTTTAACTGGAAGGGGCAAGAAATATTAGAAGACGTAGAAATTCTGATCAATATTTTTCTTGGAATATGGTTTTATATTATTTAACCCACTGTAAGAAGCTGTAATATCTTAGTAGGTAAGATCAAGTATCAAGGTAGGTGAGATTAGAAAAAATTGGTCTCCAGGGGGCTTAACTTGGGAATGAATGGTGAAAAACAGGGATTAAGGAATAGGCTTGTGCCAGCGCCAGT
This sequence comes from Prinia subflava, assembly GCF_021018805.1. Classification (NCBI taxonomy): domain Eukaryota; kingdom Metazoa; phylum Chordata; class Aves; order Passeriformes; family Cisticolidae; genus Prinia; species Prinia subflava. The sequence goes on along the minus strand of NC_086257.1, from coordinate 4,875,584 downwards.
ATTTTCATTGGTATCTTCATTCACTCTCAAGTTTTTTTAGCGAGGGGGGGTCTTTTTTGCTCAGGGTGAATTATTTGTGTGTTAGTTTCTTCAAAGATGCTTTAATTGTTGTCCAGGTTGGAAGCCTATTTAGTGTTAATAAAGTTTGCCAGGATGACCTGCGTTGTGTTTTCAGTCAGAAAGAATGCAAATAATAAAGCTTCTATAGCAAAGTCCTTTAGTGTGAAACACAGTCGTACAGAATATTGTGGCAGAAGTTGTTTCCTGCTGCTTTTTTATGGTTTTAATTTTAGAAATATCTTAAAGTATTTGTAGGCAGTCTTTGATAGTGCCTAAAATGGATTGTGTCTAAACTTTTGTGACTTCTAAATAGGTAAGTTGTTTGAAATGGGCTGTTTGTAGAGATGCAACCACAGAGCTACACACCTGCTGTTCCAGACTGGAGCGGGGATTGGTTTTCCCTCTCCTCTTGCCAGTGTTATTGCTTGCTTAAGGCTTATGTTTTACTGAGTCAGTGGCTTTTGTGCTTTTCCAAGCTGGAGTCTCTGCAGAGTAGAGTGTTTGGATAAATAATCGGGAATATGATTGCAGCTGTCTTAAACTGTCCCAAGCACAGGCTGCCAACAGGAATTGTGCTCCTGCTCTCTCCCTCAGCGTTCAGTCAGATCTGGGAATTCAGTCAGCTGGATCTTGTTTTACTCCTTTTCCAGTTGCATTGGTTTGCAGGCCTGACTTGATTGAGTCCTCTTGGCAGTTTTTGGGATGAAGAAATTCCAGGTGCTTTTTTGCCAGGAATGGGACTTGTTTAAGCAGCAGCACGAATTTACACTGGATTATGGCGTTTTTAAAAAGTGGGGAAGATAAGAAGAAGAAAATCCCCACTTGAATTCTCTTTTACAGCTTGTGCTCCATAGTGGGATGAACTCTAGAAGCTTTTTGACTGAAGAAACTATAAATTATGAAATGCTCCCAATACTTAATACTGAAATATACTTGAGATGCTATTGTTATGCTGCAATGCTATGGTTTTCCAACTTAATTTTCTTTTCACTGAAATTGTTCTCACTGAAGCATATGGGATTCAGGCATGGAGGGGTTGGAAAAAGACGAGTTAAAGCCCAAATTAATGAATCCTACCTTGTGAATTAGTTAATTATGATAGTGACGGCTTTGTGTGTGGTCAGAAGCTGCTCAATATGCAAGTCAGAGTGGGGGGGGTTGTTGTTTTGGGGTTTTTTTAATGTATAAAAGCTCAGTTTACAGATTACTTACAAGGTATTTCATACATGTATTTTCACAAAACAGTGATTTTTTATTGCTCAATTGTGTGTGAGGAGGTCTGAGGAGGCAGTTTGAGGTTAGAGATGAGCTGATCACTCGGTGCCACCAAAGGGACGAACCGTTCCCTATGTGCTCCCTCACCAGCTGCCCTTGATGGGACCTCGTGGGGACCTGATTCAGTGCCCAAACCTGTCAAAAAATAATTCAGGTTTTGCTGATGGATTAATTTCCTGCCGTCTTGGGGTACTGGAGGAGCCCACAGGGTCGGTGGCAGAGGTGGTGGGAGGAAACTGTTGCCTGTTTTTTTAAACACGCTGTGTTCTTTCTGTTTGGAATTTGGAAAGCTGTGGAGTGGGATGGTTCTGCTGTCCCTCGAGTGAATCCGCAGCTTCCCCCCCAGCAGTGATCTCGTGTCCCTCCATGGAAGAGAGAAAACTTCCATAATGGGAGAGATCGGGGAATGTGAAGTCAGCACAGTGACACCTTGAATAAAGAGGCTGCAGATCTGATAGTGTCACGTAAGGCTGCACCTTCCCTTTGGAAAACAAGTAGAAATACATAACTAAATAGGAATATATGGTTATAAAATATTTTCTTTCTCTGTATCTTACATTACTGACTGAAATCTGTAACTTCCCTTCCTGTGAGGAAAACGGGGTCTCAGCAGTGCAAAGAACTGTGGCCATCCCCTACTTTCCAGCTGCTTCTGGTCCATGGAAACCATTCCTACCTACTGCCCCCAAGTGATCCTGCTTTGGGACATTCCCTGCTCAGAGTGCACGGCTGTAGCGCTCTTTGTGAATGTGCTTAGAGCGGTTAAAGTCACCCCAGCAGTGTTACACTTGGTTTGAATGTGCTCAAGGTCTGGAAAGAGCCACTTGGAATCCACAAGCCTGGACTTCAGGGCTTGCCTGTGAATTCCAGAAGTGCCTGATGAAGGGGAAGAACTTTTGATAAAGACCAAGGGATCTGGAGAGGAAGGTTAAATTCCCACTTGACAAACTTAAGGTTAGTGGGTGAAAATGGTTATTGTTCTAGCGAATACCAGTCTGGATCTTCTGGCCAGCAGTGCTGAGATATAGGCAGGGTAAAGAAAGTTCCTCCCTCTTCCCCATGTCATGCCAGGAGCACACTTTGGCATTTTTCAGTAACTTAAAACTCACAGAGTGAAAGAGCGAAGAGTTGGAAAAGAAAATATAAAGAACAACAAAACCAGATGGGAGATACGAGCTGTGGGAGTTACTGATGGGAGCTTCAAGGGTGTAAAATAAATTTGCAGTGCTGCAGACCCCTGGTTCTTGGAACTTTGGATAGGGAGGATTTCCTGGGGCTTGGGGTGGAAAAGGGGCAACTTGGTAATTTTGGGGGTTATTACCAGTCCTGGTGATATCCAGAACAGGTGAGGTGCATTGAATTCCTTTAAGGCTGAAGTAAAGAAGTGCCATAATCCTGTGAAGTGTGGTGGGTTGAGGGATGATCTGGAAAAAAAGGTGGATGTTTAAATACTGGGAAATATGAAATGCAAAGGAGTTGAATGAAAATAGGCCAGCTGTTTAGCTGTTTTGATTTAGGTAGACAGTTGTGTTTAAGACTTTATCCTCCTAAGCTCTGCTCCTCAGTGGCCAGATTCCACATCAATCTTAACATAATACAGCAAAGATTGCCTGAAAAATATACCAAATGCACGAAGACTTTCCTGTTCTCTACTCATTTCTTCAAACCTTTTTGACTTCTAAAAGCTCTGAAAAAGGGTTTGAGGTGTGTTTGTGGGCAAAATTCTCACAACTGCTTTCCTCTGATCCTGCATTTCTCCTTTGCTTTCTGGTCTCAGACCACCTGTGTTTGGACACAGCTCCTTCCCTTTAGCCCAGATTATCTTTTGGGAATTGAAGTGTTTTTCCTCAGGTGAAAAGCAGCCTGAGTTTGGGTGTTAGTCCTTCTTCAATCTTGCTGTGTCTAACTTTGTTGAAGAGCTAAGACTTCCTATGGCAAAATTAATATATTAACTCAGAACTCATCTCTGGGGAGTGTTTTCTTGGGAAGGTAGTAATGGATGTAGGTTAAATTAGTTAATTTTAATTTCAGTTGCTCCTTAATATTCCCCATGCCCTTTGCAGTGTTAGTACATGGGAAAGCTGTAGTTTAGAACAAAACTTTAAACATCTGTATGAAGAACAGGGCCTTGGCCAACTTCGTGCTGTTTCTGTTGCTCTTGGGATTAATTGCAAACCTGCTTTATCCTATACGTCGTGTTTCCTTCCCCTGTATGGTAGGGAATTGTAAACAGGTAACATTTAGTTGAAGTTATATGGAAGTGGTTGAAGCATGATTAAATTTCGGGTTAGCAAATGAATGTGTAGTGCAAGATTCCCATTAAGTTAGTGTTCAGGTTTAAGAGATGTTAGAAAGATAAAATGGGATTTTTGAAAAAATTTGGTACCCAGTGTTATTAGTGGGCTTTCTTCATCAGAATTTACACTAAATTTAGGCTTGTTTTTAGAAATAAGTATAATTCTGCTGAATTCTAAATTTTCTCTAACATTTTGAAATTAGGAATACTTCCTAGTGTGTTGAGGTGTTTAAGGCATATGACTAAAGCCAAGCATTATACCGATTTAAAAATAAAAATACATGAGTTGAAGCTGCTAATTAGGTCATGTCACTGCCAGAGGAGATTGCCAGTAAATAACAGAGCAGTTCGGAGTGTGGGGCACCAGTGCAGTTCTGGTCAGTGGGAAATTCGGATTTCTGTGGAAACACAAAGCCTGCACATGTAACCCACTTGTGCAGGCAGCTGGGGGTGTGTGCTCCTAACCCTTCACACCAGGGCTGCCAAACTGCAGGAGGGGCCAAAGTTCAGATAATTGGCGTTCATGGAAGGACCAACCTGCAGAGCTTTCTGCATTCGAAACTGCATCCCTCAGTGGACCTCACTGGAGCAACTCCTTGGTGATTTTGTCTCAGTGTGTGGCTGGTAGTGCAAATTATTTTGAGTTTTTACTGATGCTACAATTCCTTAGTAGGTATTCAGCTGATCCAGTTGCACTTGCTATTAAACACAGGCATAAATAGCAAATTCAGCTCCTTAGGGCTAAGTTAAACTGAGTTGACTGAACCTATTGATAAAATCATAGGGCTTTGGTAGATTCAATTCTTGAACTGCATTTATAGTAAAAGTCCACAACACTTTTTTTTTTCTAGTTTCAGTTTTGGCACTAGATTTTATCCTGGAGTTCTTAAATATTCTTCATCCTGTTCTTTTTCTATTAAGGTTAATGTTGAAGAAGGAAAATGCGGAAGTCGCCATTTGACAAGTTTTATAAATGAGAATTATTTGAAGCTCAGGAATAAGTGAAGCTGAAATTTGAAAAAAAAGAAAGTGAATGCATGCTAATTATCAGACCAGAAGTCCCACTTGTAGAATATTGAGCAATTTGTGTGAAGTGGGGAAGATGAAAGAAGTCAGAATTTGAAACGGAAGAATGAAGAAAAGGAATAAAAATGAAGTTAAGATAAGAAGTAATCTGGAATCTGAAAGCACTACGCTAAGTAATTACTAGTCTGTTTATGTGTCCCTGTATATTTTGCTAAACATGCATGCATTATCTGTTTAATAGCAAAAGTACATGCAGGGTAAAGAAGTGTCTACCAGGGAAAAAAAAAAACTCCTTAAAAATCTAGGCAGTGCTAATGCCGACTGCCCGGACACATAGCTATGAATATTTACCATTTATTTCACTGGAGCTTGTTTACAGCCCCTAGGTGAACAAGGAATTGTGTACAAATTAGGCTTTCAATATCTGCGTGCAGGAATCCCGTTCTGCTTCCAGAAGCGGAAGTGCTCATGGGTCTGGCAAGTCGGGGAGGCACACCCCTGCAAGATCTCGCTCTAAGGAGGATTCCAGGCGCTCCAGGTCAAAATCTAGATCCAGGTCTGAATCCAGGTGAGTTTGCTTCTTTTACCTCTTCCTCCTCCTCACAGGTCAGGCGATTGTCAGAGGTGGCCCAGCTTAGCCAGTTCTGTTTCCAGAGTTAGTGGATCTTCTGTGGACGTTGAATACAAAGGAGTGTGTGTGGTTTCAGGAGGGAAAGCCAAATTATACAAATTTAGATATTTTTGCTGCCTCTTCCAACTGTTAAATCAGCTATATAGATTTGTATCCTTGCTGATACGCTTTGGAAGTGCCTGCCTTTTATCTCTTGGAATATTGACTTGTGTCTGAGCGTGGAGTACTAGGAACTCTAGCTCTTAGTTTTTCTGCGCATTAACAGAGTTTGGTGCATCAGCAGATTTCCCTTTTTAAGCCACATTCATATATTATGTTTCTTCACTGGAAGCAGTGATGTTCCTGGAGTAGCAAAAAGAAGCAGTAGAGGTAAATGTGAATTTCACAGTCTGACATTTTAAATACATTAATTTAACTTGAAAATTAACAGGGTAGGAAGCTGTGATTATTGGACAGCTGTGCAAGCTCTCCAGAAGAGTTGTGGAGAACTTGCTTAATTGTTATGTGGCAGCACAAACATCCACGTGCCTATTGCACTGCATTACCTCTCCTGATACTCACCTGCCAAACAGGCTGTGTGCAGGGTCAGAATTCCAATTAAAAGAGTAAATAGTTGATTGCTGACTACAGAAATTAATGTGTTTGATCGTTTCTTCACTCACTTGTAGGCATTCAGGCCAGAAAAAGTGAGATTTCAGCAGAGTGGTTGTCAGGTGAGCTGTTCACACTTAATGTGAACAAGCAATGGATTGCCACAGCCTGGGGGCAGGCTGCAGGAAGATACTGTGCTGTCAGCCATCACCCACGGCTGAAAACACTATCAAATAGTGTGTTAAATCTTGCAAGATCAAACAGAAAGGCTTTTGTGGGAAGGAAGGTAGTTGGGAAGCTTTGACAGCAGAAAAATGAGAGGTTATTTTGTTTAATTGAGGCACAGTCATAGGTGTCATCATGTACCTCGCAGTCCCTGTAGTATAAGAAGAAATGTGTCAAATAAAATTAATAAATACTTGCTAGAGTAGTACTGTTACAAGGTGTGGAATTGGAGTGACCTGTGGGAGTGCCAGCAATGAGAGAAGATGGGGCAGCTCAGGAAGGGCCCAGTCCCTGCTCAGGACACTCAGCTCTGAGCTCAGACCCTGCTGTCAGGGCTTTATCCAGTTGGGGTTTGAAAATCTTGGGGAAGGGAGGCTGCAAAACACCTTTGGGCAACCTTTTCATATTAAAACAACAAAGTAGGGACACTCTCCCAGCATATTCTCCTGCCCCTTAATCCACAGGACTCCAGGGATTTCATATTCTTCAAAACATTTCCCACTCGCAGAATAACCACAATACTGAGTAAAAATGCAGTCACAGAGGGTCTACAATTCTGAGGAAGCAAATATGAGATGTAGAATTTATGAGAGACTTGGCAAATCTTACTTTTGCAATAAACAGTGGAATATTGACTTGTGTCTGAGCGTGGAGTACTAAGAACTCTAGCTCTTAGGTTTTCTGCTTTTTCTTAGTTTTTCGTTTTAGTTTTCTTAGATTTTCTTCGTTTTTCTACTTTTGATGACCAAAAAGTAGAAGTTCATAACTACCATGGCTTCCTGAGCATTTAACAGCTGTCTTGAAGATATGCCTATGGCTGGAAATAATGGAATTACGTGTGAGAGTTAGTGTTGATTAGTAGATTTGGACAGAATTGTGTCGAGGCACATATTTAGAAACAACATACTTTAATCTGTGTTCAGTGCTGTCACACGTTGGGATGTGATTGTGGGCAGATCATTGAACTCTGGCTTTCCCCAGAGAAATAACCCTGTGATAACTTCTATATTTCTTGGCAGTTTCTGTTGCAAATGTATTTTTGAGTTACCAGCTTTATAAATTAAACTTTGATTTGGGAACCAACCTGTGTCCTGGTGTTTTTATCAGTTGGGGTGTGGATATAATGGATTTTTAAATCTACTTTCATTGAAGTGTGTAGCTCCTATCTTTGGCCGATACCATTCTGGTACCTGAAATACCAGTTCTGTGTTTGCCTTAATTTTTCCCTCTATCAGTGGCTGAAATGTGGCTGTGTGCATGTGTGGAGCTTCTTTTTTTGTTACTGATATTTCTCTCTTTATTTACTGTTTTCCCAGCTTCAGGGAAGTTCTCTTTTTTTATTATTTTGTTGCCAAAAATAATGTTTTCTTTTTAAATACATAGTGAGCAGTGCTGTAATGGGACATGCTGAATTAATTTCTCCTGGACGTGAATATAAATTTTAAATTGAGCTTCTCTGGCTCACTCCTGATGAGGTTGAATGTGTTTTTTGAGGAGATTGAACAGTTTGGCTGTCTGGTGACACTTGTGTGACATCGTGGAAGAAGCTGTTAAATGCTCAGGAGTAAAAGCAGTGCAGGTTCAGAGCTTCCCTCATGCCAGTGGGGTGGTGCTGCTGTGGAATTAGAGGAGAAGGGGACATTTAAGACACAAGAGCTTGAAAATGAGCAATTTGTGACTCGGGTCCATTGCCTGTTACACTGTTTATTGCACTTCTTAGCCTTGCAGGGGTTTTTCTTTGGAGTGGTGTGGAATGCAGGTTATTCAGGGCAGACCAAGGTCGGGTGTAGTAGCCCTGTGTGAGTGCCCAGCTTCTCCTCCAGGATTGGCTGTGCTGGGAAGGCTGAGGCTTTGGGAGAAGGAATTGAAGAGTTTCAGACCCTCATGTCCACAGAGCTCATGATGTAAAAAAATACTTTTGGGGAAAAGGAATTAGTGAGGAGTTGCACCTCTGCATAAATGCACTTATGAGTGTGAACATGCAAATGTTCATGAACAAGCAGTGCTAAACAACTCAGAAATACCAGAAGGTAAATGAGCCAGCTCAGGCTTGATTTCTTCAGATTGTGTTCAGCTCTGTTTCAGGGGCATTTCCCAGACTTCAGAGTGCATGTGCTTAGTGTCACTGAAGGCAGCCCTGAGAGAGTGCCCCCCTCAGCAGTGCAAGCTTTGTGTTAAAGCTCATTTACTATTCCCTTTGTCAGATATATGTGAAAAGAAAGCCACTCCACCTGTTTTTACCTAAACACTGAATGTTCATTCTAAGCACTAGTGTGTCACACCCATGTAGCTTTGTTTAGGGAAGAGCTGACTGTGATCAAATGCAAGTTCCTGGACTGCAGCAGGAATGCCCTGAGAGCATCTGCAGTAATCTGATAGTAAAGATTTAGCACACAGTCCTTGAGAGTAGTGAGTAAATGGATTGTAGCTGAGGTGTGTGTGGTACTGCAGTATTTGGAAAACAATTACATGAGCTTTTTGTGACTGCCTGATGGATTTTTGAGGTTAAACACCCCAACAAGCCCAGCACTGTACCTCTCCTCTCTCCCTCAGGTCTAGATCGAGGAGGAGCTCGCGCAGACACTACACCAGGTCGCGCTCGCGTTCGCGCTCGCACAGGAGGTCCAGAAGCAGGTCGTACAGTCGGGACTACCGGCGGCGCCACAGTCACAGCCATTCCCCCATGTCGACCCGGAGACGGCACATCGGCAACAGGGTACGTGTGTGAGGGCTGAGGGAGGAGGCACGGTCCTGGATGCATCCTGGAATCGGTCTCTGTGCCCTGAGAAACATGGAGGGCTTTTGTGAAAGGCTTGTGTTCCTCTAGGTTTAATTTATTACTGTCTGTCGGCAGGGGACCTAAATCAGCCCCGCCTTTGTTATTATTCATCTTGCCACCTTGACAGTTGCAACTTGAGAAATTCATTGCCCTGCAAATAAACCTGATTCCATTCTAACATCAGTGTCCCTTCCTTTAGGCGAATCCTGATCCAAACTGTTGTCTGGGAGTGTTTGGGCTGAGTCTGTACACCACAGAACGAGACCTGCGAGAGGTTTTCTCCAAGTATGGGCCCATCGCCGACGTTTCCATCGTGTACGATCAGCAGTCGCGGCGCTCCCGGGGCTTTGCGTTCGTCTACTTCGAGAACGTCGAGGATGCCAAGGAGGTGAGTTGGTTTGCTGGGCTCTGAGCTCCTGGGGTGTGTGTTCTGTCACAGAGTACAGTCAGGGGAAACTGATAGCCTGAAAAACACTAGGGATCTCATAATCAAGGAATTTGGGCTTACAAGCGCTGCAGAATGAATCAGGAATTCTGTGGTCACCCAGCAGAGAATCCTGCACTCATGCCAGTCCTTGCAGAGCTGCCCTTTTTGGGCTGGAACAAGGCTGATATTCTGCTTAAACTCCAGTCCAGAAAGTCTCCATTCTTTTCCACATCTAACATGGAGGCTTCCATGTTGGCTTGGAGCTTGATGTGTAGGTCCTGCTACTTGGGAGAAAAAAAAAAATCCCAAAACACAATTGTTTTTGGTTTTTTACTTTTTATTTCTGACTTTGATATTATATTCAAGGTTATGGTAGTTTGAAGGATGTATTTGAATACTTTAGTGGTGTCTTTTTAACCTGTAAATGTTTTATGTTGTGTGGTGGAGTAGTAACATCTCTCTACATCAGCATGTTCAAAGGTTGCTCTTAATCATGTCAGAAGCACTGAAACAATTGCTCAGTGATGTTACTCTCAGCATTTTAATGCCACAGAAGTCATATTTTCAGTGGTTACTGGTTACTTAAGTCCAGCTGGCCTAGAATGTCATACACAGTATATTCAGTGTAAAATGTGACACTCAGACCTGCCTCCAAACTGAGCCATTTTTTGGACATTTTAACACTTAAAGCAGTGGCTAGGAAATGCATGTTGTTGCTAAAGTTCATACCTACAGCTAATGCTCTTCTGTCACTCCTTAGGCAAAGGAACGTGCCAATGGAATGGAGCTGGATGGAAGAAGGATCCGGGTAGACTTTTCCATAACAAAAAGACCTCACACACCTACTCCTGGAATCTATATGGGAAGACCTACTTAGTAAGTTTTACCCGTGGTTTTGTATGGGTTTTTTCCCCCCAAATAGTATAGGATAGGATTCATTGTTTTGTAAAAACTCCTGTTTCTCCTCTGAGAGATGTGATTCTGAGTGGTTTTCCTGGATTCTTGGGCTTATGCATTAATGCACAAGTTGTGTTTCCTTGTTTATGGCTGCTGTGCTCTATGCTGAAAACAGTAGATATGAGGATCAGTAGTAATGCATACGTCAACAGGAAGATATTCTGACAATTTCTAGATTACTTTAAGTAGTTTTCCTGTGTACCTTCAAATATTCATGTCCTTTGCAAGCTCAGGTTTTCAAGAGTGAGCAAATACTGGTTGAGGAGCTGCAGGGCTCAATTAACATTTGGAATTAGCAGTTTGCTGTGTTCACACACGGCATGTTTGACTTCTAGTTGCCAACAGTGTAAATTGCTCTCCCAAGTCATTCCCCAGTTCACTTCCCAAGACTTTCACCTTACTGGTGGTTATTGTGATGCTGTGTTGAGATTACAGGTTTCTGATTTTTTTTAGTCAGAAAGTTGATTGGACAGGAGCTTTTTCAGAGTTAAAAGTGAATGAATACTTGTCTCAGAACAGAATTCCTCATGTGCCTGTGATACCTAAAGGCTGAGGAAAATAACTGAAAGTTAGCATTTAAAAAACAATTATTTAAATAGTTCTGTTCCCACCTACACTCATGGGAAAACAGGGTGCTCTGTCTTTGAACTGTGAGGATGGGAAGTAATGATATAATCTGGTGTAAATAGTGTGACTTTACCAGACTGCAGACAATGTTTTGTATCTTAGCAAATGCAATTTCCTTCACTCCTTGCAGCGGCAGCTCACGGCGACGGGATTACTACGACAGGGGCTACGACAGAGGCTACGATGACCGGGACTATTACAGCAGGTCGTACAGGTGAGCATGCTGGGGATATTCTGCTGCTTTCTAAACTCTGCCTTCTCCTCTGCCTGTGCAAGCATCAGGCAGTTCATCCTACATAACTGTTCCAGAATATTGCACTCACTGTCTGTCATTCTGGAATCTTCCTGTGAAATCTTCACCAAAATGACTGATCAGTACAAATCAAATTGGTTGGATTGAGAAATACTTGATGGTGTTTAAATACTGTGGCCTTTGTTTTGAAAAACAAAGTGTGTTCTTTGTACTTTCATTTTAGAATCTTTAGTTGGTTCATCTGTTAGCACTGAAATGGTGCAGATTAATATTTGAATTGGTATTACAGTGACAACTTACATTTTAACCACAGTGTTTCAACACAGCTAAAAAGTGGGAAATTTCAGTGGTCCCGAGTATCTCCTGCTGATGGCACCTCAAATGTTGCCAAAAATAAGGAATTGGGGTTGGAGCTTGACCTGTTAATTATTGGACATCTGCATTAAATGGCTTTTTGAACATCCCTTGTCAGGTTGGCTCTGTGTGTAATCATGATTAGGGTGCAGTTAGTTTTGATGATAGAGAAATTGGTTTTCTACATTTTCCAGCAAAATCCTTGTCCCCTGCAAGATCCTCACCGTTTCTGGGACACTGTTAAGTTGAACACAAGGATAAGAGTTCGTGTTTTCTGTCTGTGCTACCAAACATTCCTGCAATTGCAGAATTCTGTGTAAAAGTTACAGTGTGGGCCCAAGCCTTCAGTGCTTAAGTGGTGCCTTTTCATTCTGACAGGGGTTTGTGATTGTGTCAGGAGAGCCAGTGAGAGTGCCCTGCTCTAGTGGGAAGTGTCCCTGCCTGTGACAGGGGTGCCCCTGCGTGGTGTTCAAGGTCCCTTCCAGCCCAAACCATTCTGGGATTCTGTGAATAAATACAGAGCCAGAAATGACTCGTGTGTGGCTGCTTGAGAAGTGTTGTGGTCTGCTTCTTTCCCCTCCTGCAGACATGGGTTGGTTGAGGGAGAGAGAAGTGTTGCTATGTGTGAGTGCTTCCCTCAGGAAGGAGAAGTTGGAATTGTTCAAGATGCAGTGCAGTATTGCATGCCCCACCCCAAACATTCCATTGGTAACAATTCCTTTGCATTCCCTGCCCTCTGTGAAAATTAAGCCTTAAGGGAAATGCAGTGTCAGATGGGAATTGTCTTGTTAAGACTTTAATTTCTCCTTGTTGCTGTGGGAGGCTTAATTTTGCCTGAAAAACCGTCTGTAAATAAGGGAATAACCTTTAAAAAAGCAATCCCCCCAAAACAACTGGGGAGCACTTTAAACTTGATTCAGTCTCCTGGTAAAGCTGATCTGAATTGGAGGAGATTCTGGTCCAAGCACTCAGTATTATGGCTATAAGGTGTTGTTTCTGTTCTCTGTAAAAGTTACATCACAGTCCATGTTTGAATGTGACTCTAAAGTGTTAAAATGCCAGGATGGAAGGGTTTTCCCTGTCTCCACCTTGGAATCAATTTTTTTCCTCAGGCCAGTGAGTTAATCTTGCTACTTGAAAATAAGAAGTCAAAGGGTTTTCCTTGAGTAGATGAGTGTTTAAAAACCAATGTTAAATGAAGTAAGTCAGGATCATCCAGTGTAGGAACTAACGTTATCTTCACATTGTTTTTTTTACTCTGATGATGGGATTTTTACAGTGAACTGCTGTTTATTTTCTAAGTTTCTGACAGTTATTCTGCTTTTGTTTTCACAGAGGAGGAGGTGGTGGTGGCGGAGGAGGCTGGAGAGCTGTTCAGGACAGGGATCAGTTTTACAGGTGTGTGCTGGATTAGTGGAGCTGGGCAAGGAAACACAAAACTTGGAGGGGTTTGGATTGGAGGGGTTTGGGGGTGCCTAACTGTGCCACTGACTGCAAGTCAAGGAGCTCTTCACCTTGGACAAGTAATTCAGATTAAAAGTGAAGGTGGATTTGGCTTACCCTGCTTGTGTGGGATGCTCCTGGCTTCAGGCTAAATTCACATGAAGGCAGATTGTGAATGCAAGAGCTTGTATTTGTTGTGTTAGTCAAAAATAATACTGGTAACAAAACAGAGAATTCAAATCTTTGCTGTGTTACACAGTAGAAATGTTGATCAGGTCTCCCATGGTTCTTGTTAGCTTTCCCAAGTGTATTCCTAAGGCCAGGCTGGGGTTAGAGCTTCCCACATAGAGCTGCTGCCACTCAGCTGTGCAGGTTCTGACCAGGGGATTGTTTGTGTCACTCTGTCACAGGAGGAGGTCACCGTCCCCGTACTACAGCCGAGGGGGCTACAGATCCCGGTCCAGATCCCGGTCCTACTCACCTCGTAAGTAGTCCTGGACTCAGGGAATGCCTTGGCTTGGGAGGGACCTCAAAGCTCATCCCATGGGCAGGGATGCCTTCCACAGACCAGGTTGCTCCAAGCCCTGTCCAACCTGGCCTTAGCTGGGTCTAGCCCAGTCACAGAGTTCACCTCTCAAAAGTGAATTTCCTATTCCTTGAACTTCTTTTGAGCTTCTGTGTCCACTAAGATGGACTTTGGTGTGGATGTTTTGTTGAGTCTCTATCCTTGAAGCCTGATTGTTGGGTTTTTGTCTTTCAGGTCGCTATTAAAGCATGACACATAGAGGAATTTCTAGCTACAGCCTTTTGAGTTGAAATTGCGAGTTTGTGGACAATATTTTTTTATTGTCTCTTCTGTTTAACCAAGTGACAGTGCCTAGTGAATTAGGTGACTTTTACACCTTTTATGAAGACAATTTCTGTGGTGTTCAATGCTGTTTCATTCTGCATATTTGTGTAGTTTGGTGCTTTGTTTCCAGGTGTGTTTTGAAAGGAGTATGTTTTGCATGTGTTTTTTTTAGTCTCCATTTTGACTCCTGAAAGGTTTCTATTGTAAAGAAAAAAACTGTTGAGTTAGTTTTTTCTACTGATTCCAAGTTATTCCCGAGATCCAAACCTGTGTAAAATGCTTTCCAAAAGTGAAAAAATAAAATAAAAAGACATTTGTTTTTTTCCTTTTCCTACTTATTTTTGCCAAAATAAAAGCACTGAGGTAATCCCAGGGCAAGTGCCATTCATTCCTTCAAGGAAGAACCAGTCTTTTTGGTGTCCCACAAGTAAATTGCACCTGAGGTGCTTTTCAAGTCCATTTCTCACTTGTGAAATCAGCACTGAATCCCTCATTTGGGTGTTCAGCTGTTGCCTCCTGTATTTAAAAGATTTTGGGCCAACACTTCACAGTGTATCTGTCATACTACGTAGGGAATTTGTGCACTTGAATCTGTGAGCCAGTTATTTTTTAATCTTGTGTTGGAGGAGCTCTCCACATTGGTTTGTGGTGAGAATGTGGGGTTTTGTGGAAATAACAGAAATTTCTAGACTCAAACCTGATGATTTCTATGGATGTAGGGAACAGAGTTTGAGCAATGGAAGGGACTGAGGGAACAGACCCTACCTGCTTCAGCTGCCTGGAGAGGAGGTGGCCAACAGCAGCACACCAGGTGTCCTAGGGATTTACAGATTATCCAGGTACTTGTTGGAACTCCCTGTTTTTACATTTCAGAGTGGACAACAGGACCATGGCAGTAATTATTTTAAATTGTCTGATCAGTAACAGCCGCTTCAGGGCTGAGTTGGCTGCTCCTGGTCACACATTTTTTGGAATGTGTCATGGCTCCTGTGCTGAGAGTGTCCCAAATGCCTGTGCCAGGCCCATGCTTGGTATGAGCATTGCAAGGCCATGGTGCATCATGGAATCATTTAGTTTGAAAAAACCCCTAAGATGGACTCCAACCATTCCTCAGCACTGCCACTCATCCATGTCCCCAAGAGCCACATCCACAGGGCTTTAAAATCCCACCTCCCTCAGTGCTCCTTCCAGTGAAGGAAGAAATCCCTCCTGACGTCCAACCTGAGCCTCCCCTGGCACAGCTCAAGGCCGTTTCCCTTTGTCCTGTCCCTGTTCCCTGGTAGCAAAGCCCGACCCCCCTGGCTGTTCCCCTCCTGTCAGGAGTTGTGCAGAGCCAGAAGGTTCCCCCTGAGCCTCCTTTTCTCCAGGCTGAGCTCCTTTCCCAGCTCCCTCAGCTGCTCCTGGTGCTCCAGACCCATCCTGAGTTCTGTTCCCTTCCCTGGACACGCTCCAGCCCCTCAATGCCCTTCTTGTGAGGACCAGGGGTGCTGGTATGGCACAGATCCAGATGAAAATCCCACCCAGGGTGCCAGAGGAAATGGGTGTTTGTGAATGGCAGCTGCCTGAGGTGCACCCCACAATCCAGGTTAAAGCTGCTCTGGGCTTTGGGGCAGCAGCTGCTGTGAGGAGAACCCAGTGTCCACCATTTGCTGCTGCTGAATCACTGCACGGGCTCTCAGTGCAGGAGCGGCCCAGGCCCTGGTGCTCTCAGGGTGTGGTGGTGCCCTGTGGCACGGCTGGCAGGCGGCTGTGGGGTGTGATGTGCTGGCATCCACAGCTGGCTGGCCTGGGGCTGTGCCAGCAGTGAGGCAGGGGTCCATGGGAGGGGAGAGCCTGCCCTGACCCCCAGCATGGATCCCACCAGGACAATGAGGAATCCTCTGCTGGAGCAGCATCTGCTGGCTGGATGGGACAGGCTGTGCCCTTTCCCAACCTGCTTTCCTGTCAGCAGAGGACAAATGAAAACCTTGGGAAGCACGTGGAGGGGAAAAAGGAAACCAGGAGCTGTTTGTGCCGCTGTCCTTTCCCCACACATGCAGGTGGAATTTCCTCTAGGGCAGTTTGAGCCTCTCCCTGTACAGGAGATGCTCCTGTCCCTGTGGCATCTCCTGCCCTTCCCCGGGCACGAGGAGGGGCCCTGGAGGGGAGCTGGGCAGTATCGAGCCAGCTCTGGTTTCAGAACATTCAGGCACCCCTTGCACAAGTGGTGCAGTAGCTGCTCCTCATGGAATTCTATGAGCTCCTAAAAATCCCATTTTTCCTTGCAACTCTCATTTGGGTTCAAGTGATTTTATTTTGCTCACGTTGTGGCTCCAGCAGATCGATCACACACCAGGCAGGTGCTCCCATCCCAATGGAGCTGCTCTGGAGCTGGGAGAAGCTGATCCTTTGGTTTTCCCGCTTGGATAGGAAGTGTACAGCTCCACAGGACCCTCTGTTGTGCCCAACTTTGGCACCCGGCCTTTGCTCTCTACACCGTGTTCCCACAGATCCAAACCTTTGATGCCACCTGGGAAAGTCAGCAAAACTTGGAGTTTGTTGGGAAGGAGCTGCTGGTGCCTGCCCACCATCCCATCGTTAATGTCTCACTGCTGCTTGGCCCCAGTGCAGGTGTAATTAACACAGACACTAGTTTAATTACCCAGCCAGTACCTCTGCCTCAGCATTCCTGACTTGGAAACTTCTGAAATCCAGTGAGCAGTGGGTAGATTTTCACTCATGTCCCAGCAAAGGGTGAGCAAAATGATCGAAAAGCGTGGATACATTTTCCAATGAAATTGTGTATTCTCAGCTCTGCTCTTCCTGAGGGTTTATTCCAACCTCCCAAGGTGGGCTGCTTCCATGCTAGTCCCTGATACTCTTCCCTCACCTCCATAGCGGCTGCACCATTCTCTGGCTGGGGAGGTTTCTAAAAGCCAAAAACTGTTATTTCAGGCAGTTCATCACCACCAGATGAGGGAAATTTGGGATTTGCCTGGCCTGGAGCTGCCTCGTGGCTTGCTCGGAGTGGTGAGGGGCAGGTGGGAGCTGCTCTGGCAGCACGTCCTGATCCCACTGTGCTGCATCGTGACACAGAATCACCTCTGCCACAACAAACCAAGCCCTTTTGTGAGGGAAATGGTTCATTTTTAGGACAGGGTTTTCTCGGGGCTTTGTTTTGGCACTGCCTCACCTCTCTGCAGCCAGAGGCATCCCCCATGGGGCAATGAGCAGCTGCAATCCCACCTTGTTCCCAGTCCCAACAGTGCAGAGGTGGGATGAAGCTCTCCTGAGATTCTCAGCATGATGAATAGTGAAAACTATCCTTAAGGATTCAGGGAAAACTTGCAGGTCAGAGAGGTGAGGTGGGTTCCTCCTGGGCCAGGTTGCTGGGCTTTTCCAGCTGGACTACTGCAGCCTCCTGGGTGAACTTCTGGAGCCACCACCTCCCTGCTGGCTCGAGGCAGGATCTTCACTTCCCCTGCTGTCCTTTCTCTGTGCTGTTCCACACTCCCTCTGGGGATGTGGGATCCAAGGAGAGATCCCAGCACTGGTGCTCCAGCCTGCTCCATTGGCAGGAGCCCAAGCAGGCCCTGAGTGAAGCTGCAGTAAGAGCAGTCAGCCAGAACAGGGTGACCAATCCTCGTGGATCCCAACCCATCTGCTCCGAGACAGGCTTACCAAAGGCTTGGGATAAAATGGAGCTGTGGGCCAGACTGTTTATCCTGAGCTTGGAGGAGACTCAGGAACCCCCCCGGCCTGGCCCCAACATGGATTTGGTAGTCCCAGATGTTTGCTCAACCTCCCCCCAAAATCTCCAGCTGAAGAACAGTATCTCCTTCTCTTCTGTGTCTGATTGACCAAACACCCCATTTTTTTCCTAGTTTGTATTTTCAAGGCAGCCCTTCAGACACAGCAGGTTATCCTGTTTTCCAGACTAAACAATCCCTCCTTCAACCTCTCATGGCCTTTTGCTCATGTTATCAGTCTTGCTGCTGCACTCAGGACTCATTCCATGCCAGCATCTCTTTCCAGCGAGGAATGATCTTGCCTACGAGGCTGCCCTTGGAAGATGCTTTCCCTTTCCTTCTGGATCCTGCACTACTTCTAGGACCGTTTTCCATCTGGTTGCTGCCTTTCCAACTGTTTTGTACCGGGGCTCTGAAATCTTCCTCCCCAAAGCACAGACTTCCCTTGAGCATCACATCTGGATCAAAACAGATCCACCAAAACTGGGAAACAGTACCAGCTCCACAGGGCTGGGAAAGCATCTGCAGAAGTTTGTTGAGCTCTTTCTGCAAAGCCAAAAATCAGGGGCAGGAGGAATGAGTTCATGCAGGTAACTGCAGGAGACTCCTCTGTTTACATCCAGCTCTGGCAGAAGGCTGCTTTGAGGAGTGGTAAATGAGTATTGCATCCCATGGGCACTAATTAATCCCCAAACCTCCTGTTTCTCCCACTGCTTCCCAGTGGTAGTGACCTCACACAATGAACCAGCAGCTTCCTGCCCCATTCCTGTTGATACCTCATCCCTGAGGAAGCAGAAGTGACCTGAACAAGGGTAAGATCTTTGAAAAGGACTTTATCAACCAATTTCAGTCTAAAAACACCCCAGAAATGTGCTGGGGATGGAGGAGCCGCGAGCACCGGTGACAAATGACAGCCAGGCAGGAGCCACACTGAAAGCAAAGCCGGAGAAATCGGAGAAGGATTCTTCTGGCTTTGCATCATCACAGCCCAACCACATCTATTTTTGCTGTAGGCATGGCATCGAGTACCCGTCACCGCTATTCCTACTCCATCCATCTCCCCGTGCCAGCGAAGACTGGCAGTGGGATGGAGCAGCAGGAGGAGCGGTGGGTTAAGTGTCCTTAATTGCCTTAAAATCTGGGGAATTCAGTTTATTGCCCTTCACCCTCCCAGCACAGGAGGGGATGCCTGGCCCTGGACACAACACTCCATTCTAAGAGCACAAGGCCACTTGTCACCCACCCAGCCAGGATTATTCTGCACCTTATTCTTGTCTCAAATCACGTCCTCGATGCGCTTCTACAAGGATTAGGCTTTTATTCTCAAAAGGAGTGATAAAAATGTCACTGAACCTGCTGGTAGGTGGTGACACCAACTCCTGGTGACCTGAGGACAGCATTCAGCAGAGCCCTAGAGGCTGCAGGAGTCCCCTACCAGCAGGCAGAAAACGTGCACAGCTCACGGCTGGAGTGCCTGGCACCAGCTCAGCATCTCCTGGAGCCTTTCCGACAGTGGGATCACAAGCAGTGATGGCTGGTTGGATCTGGGTTGGGAAGGGTTCACATTCAAAAAAAAAGCATTATAAAAAAGTTATTATTTATGTTTGTTTATTTGTTTTAACTGTATTGAGTGATTATGTAAATAAATATATAGATACAAAGACAAATTTATAGATATAAAGATGTATTTCTTATTTATTTCTTTTCTTTGGTTCCTGAGTAAAATGGTTTTCTCCTCCCTGAAGGAACTCCTGAGGGGTTGGGTGTGCTGGGCTTTGGTGGGTTCTGGGGCAGAGTTTGGGGGTGCTGGGGTCGTGGTCATGGGATCAGGGGTGATGGGTGCACTGAGTTCCAGGGCAGAGTAGGGTCTAGCGCTGGTGGTTTCCAGGGCAAAGGGGTTTGCATGGTGAGGGGTGGTGGGTTCAGGATGGAGGAAGGGGTTGGAGTTTATGGGGTACGGTGGGGTGCAGGGCAGAGGGCTCGGAGGTGATGACAGGGTGTGGGGGGTCAGGGGGAGTGGGGTTCAGTGGGTTCCAGGACACAGGGATCGGGGTGCTGGGTGCGGGGGGTTCCCAGGGATCGGGGTGCTGGGTGCGGTGGCTCGGGCGTGCCGGGGTGCGGTGCGTTCCCCTACACAAGGGCGGGGGGCACAGGGCCGGTCCCCCCGGCCCATCCCGTCCCCGCGGGGGTCTGGCGGCTCCACCTGCCCCCCCCGCGGGGCGGCCCCGGGGCCGGGCCGGGCCGGGCTCCGCCCGCCGCTGTCGGAGGCTCCGCGGGGCCGGGGCCGGTGGCGCAGAGCGGGACCCTCCCGAGCCCGCGTCCGTCCCGCTCCCGGGAGGGGAGGAGCCGGGGGGGCTCCCGGGGAGGAGCCCGGGGGGCTCCCGATGAGGCGCCGGAGGATGAACCAGCTGTACATCGGCAACCTCAGCCCCGCCGCCACCGCCCAGGACCTCCGGCAGCTCTTCGGGGAGCGGCAGCTACCCCTGCCCGGCCAGGTCCTCCTCAAGTCCGGCTACGCCTTCGTGGACTACCCGGACCAAAACTGGGCCATCCGGGCCATCGAGACCCTCTCGGGTGAGCGACCCCCCCCCCGCCCCCCGCATCCCCCCCGCGACCCCCTCATCGCCCTCCCCGCCGCCCCCTCCCCGGGCATCTCCCGGTCCCCCCTTCCCTCCCTCCTTTCCCTCCTTCCCTCCCTCCTCCCGCCCCGGCTCTTCCCGACCTCGCCTCTATTTTTCGCTGATTTTTTTCTCCGATTTTATTGGGAGCCCCCGGGGCGCGGCGCCCCCCGCCCCGCCGCGCCGCCGCCCCCCGCCGCCCCCCGGGAACCCGATTACGAGGGGCCCAGCCCCAACTCCCCGGGGGCGCCGAGCGGGGGGGGCCGGGGGCCCGGGGGGCGCGGGGGACGCGGGGACGGCCCGGTGAGGCCGGGGGGGTGGGAGGCGGTGGGATCCGATGGGGTGGGATGGGGTGGGACGGGATTTGGTGGGGGGATGCCGCCCTGCCCCATCCCGGGGGGATGCTGAGCGCCCCGCTGTCTCCGCAGGGAAAGTGGAGCTGCACGGCAAAGTGATGGAAGTGGATTATTCCGTGCCCAAAAAGCTCAGGTAACCCCGCGCCGTCACCCCCGGAGCCCCCCTTTGGCCGTGTCGGTCCCAGCGGGACGGGGGGCGCTCCGGGCGCTGCCCTGGGGGGCGGGGGAGCCCCGTCGGTTTTACTTTCGCTCCCGGGCGCAGCGCGGCGGGGAAGGAGCTGCCGGCCCACGGCCGCGCTCCCACGGGTGGGCACCCCCGCCGTGCGCCCCCACCCCACGATCCCCACCGCTCCCGGGGAAAACAGCAGCTTATTTAGCAGGAAAACACGAGAAAACCCCTCTCCTCCCGCTTTCCGCTGGGCGGACGGAGGTTTTCCCAGCAGCACAGCCACCCGTACCCTCAGGGTTATTATTTTTAGTCGGTAATTAATCAATTTTCCCTCTGCGAACACCTCATGCCCCCTTTCTCCAGCCGGAGACCCCCCAAACCGAAGCGGTGTGTATTCAATGCGCCGCGCCGAGCGCGCCCTCGCATTCCCATCAGGTGCCCGGGCCGGGCTCACGGCACTCGCGTTCCGCAGGGAAAACAACCCCGGGACCGTGTGGCGTAGCCTCGTCCGAGGTTTGTCCCCCACCCCCCGGCATGGTCGGGATAAAAGGGAACAAAACCCCCCCATCGGCTGCTCCGGGCGGGTACTGTGGCGCCGCTCGGCGCGGAGGCTGGCCTGGGCTGGGCGGTGGGATAGGGATTTGGTGCGGGATTGCTGCTGGGGTATTAATTTGGAAATGACGGGGGGGTTGGAAATGCTGTTGTGTAATTGAGGCTTACGGGGGGGGCATGGCTCGTGCCCGGCATCACGTGTGCCGGAGTGGGATTTCGTCTTCGGCGGGGATCACACGCTCCTGCCTTCACAAAAACCATCCAGAGGAGCCCCCAGAAATGCCCAGGTGTGATATTTCTAAGCTAAACCTCTGCGGCAGCCTCCGGTTGGGCTGGAGGTGACTTTGGAAGAGGGATGGAGCCGGGAATTGGGAGTTTGGGGCCATAGTATGGAGCCAGGGCTCGACCTTTACCATGTAGCAGGGGATGTAAACAAGGAATTCATCTTTAATTCTCCGTCAGGGCTGGGGTGCGCCTGCTTTTCCTCCCAAGTTTTAAAATTAGAGAAAAAGCCATTTAACCAGCCCAGAAATAAATACTGATTCATTTTACATCGCTCTGTGTTCAGCTGGCTCCAAGTTTTCTATTCCCAAGTTTCTTCCGATTATCGAGATCTAATTTAAGCTGGTATCTTTTTATGCCCAGCTCAAAAAATCTACCCTGCTTTATATTAATATCCTCAGTCCGGGGGGCTGTGCCTTGACTCGCTAGATTATAGATTTTTATTTCTGTAATGTGATTTTTGGCAGGGATCGGAGCCTCACGTGGTCGTGTTTATTCCCCCCCCGCCCCTTTAAATTTGTAGAAAATCCAATTTTTATGGTCGCGGTTGAGTCCCAGGAAAACGCTGGGATTTTAGGGAGTGAAGTGGTGAAAATCCCCCTGTTGCTGGAACGAATTTGGGGTTATTTGGGCTTGGAGGACCCGAGCTGGGTTGGCTCTCACCCCTGGGCATTCCTGCGTCACGGGGATTGAGGAGGTGCCGGTGCCCGGCGCGTCCCTCCGTGCCCGACTTCACCTGGAATGCTTCATTTTTATATCAAAATCTAATCCAGATCTATGCTATCAATGGATTTCTATATATATAAATACATTTGGATCAGGAGCTGGCTGGAAAACCCCTGGGACATGCGGCCACGTGAAGCAGGGAAGGGAATTCCTCGAGGGGAGGTGCTGGCAGAGGGGTTGTTTCTGTTTCTGCGAAGGCAGGAATTAAATGTGACAGTGGTGGGAAGGATCCAACAGCCTCACAAATGGTTTTTTTTTCCCTTTGTATATGTTGGATTGTGCCTTGGGGAATTAAAGAAAAAAAATCACTTCATATTTTAATCAACATTTTCAATTTTTAAATTCTTTTCAAATTGATTTTAAACTCAGCAGGAGCAGGGGATACTTTTATTTGCTTGAAGCAATCCTATTCCAAGAGTATTTTGCTTTTGGAGCGTGGCCGTGGGGGAAGCAGCAGCATCTTCCCCCATAAAGATTGGTTGTGTATTCCTAAAATCTTTAAAAAATATATATAAGTAAAGAAAGATAGAAAAGAAGGAACATGCAAAGGTATATAAAGAAAGAGCATTAAAAAAAATAAAATGTGGAGAATGGGAAGTAAAACTCAGCTAACCCAGTGCTGACTTTTGTGCAAGAATTGTATTAAAATGAGGAGTTTAAAAAGCAGCAGAGCTCCAATTACTGTCTCCAAACCAGTGAAATTTTGAGGGTTTTGGTTGTGAAGGTACCTTTCAATTTCTGCTTGTGCCATAATTGTCAGAAATGAGAAGGGACGGCACGAGGGAGATGTGAAGAGCAGTGAGGGGAGCCTGGAAATCACTGTATTAGTAAGTGATTATATAGAAATATTGTGTTATGTCTAAAACTCGTGTGGTTTTGTCCCAGATAAAGGTGGCTGGAGAGGGAGAGGTGCCGGTGCCTGCCTGGGTGGCTTTGCTGGGGGTGATTTTATGGCACTTTCTTCTGTTTCAGTAAGAATTACCCTTAAATAATTCTCTCTTGAGCATCAATCCAATTCTCATTTCTGTGTGGTTTTGCTTTATTGATTATTTACTTATTTCCCTGTGTTTTTCAACTCAGAAATTCTGGTGATGTTAAAGCTTGGGATAAACATCCTGGCCCTTTGTTCTTCCTCTGGACACCCCATCTTTGCTTTCCTTATCAATAATTGCTTGTCATTAGTGAGCTGCTTAATTAGCAGAGAGGAATTCCCTTTTGCTTTGGCAGGAAAATCCCCTGGAACCTCCCCACGTGTGTCTAGAAATGCACACGGGGAGCAGAAAATTGAATTTGGGGTGCTAAAAGTGAGGCTGCTCTCAGTCCTAGTCCTGTATCCTAAAACAGATATATTTTAAAACCTTTAGGATGTTACATATTGATACAAATCAATAATGTTCGGTGGTGTGTTTAAAGTGTTTGGCATCTTTTATGTAGATATAAATAAAAGATGTCACACGTAAAAAGACACTATATAAAAGATACTTTTATGTATTTTTATATGTATCAAAATATGCTTCTAATACATATTTTTCTATGAGATATATGGAGTAGATGAGCTCTAAAGTTCCAACCCAAACTATTCTATTGCTATGATTCTATATTTATGTATGCTTATATGAAACATTTATATAAATATATTAAACTTCATGAAATACACAAAATATTCCTATATAATATATAAACCAATAAAACATGTACAAAAGAACAAAAAAATCTTTATATATATTATATATATGTTTTTAATTTTTTTTTTAATATAGACATACATATGAAGTTGCCAGGGCAATATTGGTCACATCCAGGATAGGAAACCCCTCTCCTGCTGCCCTGGATGTTTGCCCAGTTTCCCACAGGTCTGGGATGCTGTTTCCAGTGGAGCTGGCCAGGAGAATCCCCTTGGAACTGATCCTTTCCCAGACAGGAAAATACTCTGGAGAGGGGTGATGTCGGTGCTAGGTTTTTTTTGGGTTTTTTTGGTTTTTTGTTTTTGGGTTTTTGGGGGGTTTTTGTTTTTGTTTTTGTTTAATTTTGTTTCTATTTGCAGGTGTGGGTGAACTGGGAGTTGGTGATATTTGAGTTTTGGGTTTCTTTAGATTCCTTTTCACGTGGGTTTTGCTTCCATTCATTTTTTGTCCTTTCTTTCCCTGTGTTTATTTCCCCCCATTTCCTTTCCCTGCTTTCTTTCTCCCCCTACTTTTTCCTCCCATTCTTCCTCCCTGGTTTTTCCACCTCTTTCTTTCCTTCTTTTCCCCTCTTCTTTTTTTCCCATTTCTTCCTCCCCTCTTCTTTCCCCTATTTCCCCCTCTTCTGCCTCTTCTTTTCCGCCTCTTCTTTTCCCCTTTCTTTTTCCCTCCCTTCCCCCCTTTTCCTCCACCTTCTTTTCCAGCTTCTTTTTTTCCTTCTTTTTCCCCCCTTTCTTTTTCCCATGTTTTCTTCCCCCTCTTTCTTTCTTTCTCCCTCTTCTTTCCCCCTTTCCTTTCCCCCTCTCTTCTTTTCCCCCTCTTCTTTTCCACTCTTTTTTCCCCTCTTCATTTTCCCTCCCTTCCCCTTTTTCCCACTTTCTTTTCCCACATCTTTTCTTTTCCCACATCTTTTCTTTTCCCACATCTTTTCTTTTCTTTTCTTTTCTTTTCTTTTCTTTTCTTTTCTTTTCTTTTCTTTTCTTTTCTTTTCTTTTCTTTTCTTTTCTTTTCTTTTCTTTTCTTTTCTTTTCTTTTCTTTTCTTTTCTTTTCTTTTCTTTTCTTTTCTTTTCTTTTCTTTTCTTTTCTTTTCTTTTCTTTTCTTTTCTTTTCTTTT
Source organism: Prinia subflava (assembly GCF_021018805.1). Lineage (NCBI taxonomy): Eukaryota > Metazoa > Chordata > Aves > Passeriformes > Cisticolidae > Prinia > Prinia subflava. The sequence goes on along the minus strand of NC_086257.1, from coordinate 4,850,562 downwards.
CTTTTCTTTTCTTTTCTTTTCTTTTCTTTTCTTTTCTTTTCTTTTCTTTTCTTTTCTTTTCTTTTCTTTTCTTTTCTTTTCTTTTTTCTTTTCTTTTCTTTTCTTTTCTTTTCTTTTCTTTTTTCTTTTCTTTTCTTTTCTTTTCTTTTCTTTTCCCCTTTACTTTTCCCCTTTACTTTTCCCCTTTACTTTTCCCCTTTACTTTTCCCCTTTACTTTTCCCCTTTACTTTTCCCCTTTACTTTTCCCCTTTACTTTTCCCCCTCTTCTCCGTCTCTTCTTTTCTCCCTTTTCTTTTTCCCTTTCTTTTTCCCTCCCTTCCCCCCTTTTCCCACCTTCCTTTCCTCCTTTTTTCCCTAATCTTTTATCCCCTTTCCTTCTTTTCCTTTTTTCTTTCCTTTTTTTCTTTCCCCCTTCTGTCTTTCCCCTCTTCTTTCTCTCCCCATTTTTCTGTTTTTCCATCCTTTTTATCCCTCCTCCATTTTTTCCCCCCTCCTTTCTTGTACCTTTTTCTTTCCCCTCCTCTCCCCGTCCTTTGTTTTCCCGGTTAATCTGCCGGGGCGGTGACAGATGGGCCGCGATTCCCCTCGTCCCTATTGTTGATCCCTCCCCGGGGCTGGAGCTCTCCGCTGCTGCCCGGCCCTCGCCAGGGGCTTTTCCAGGGATTTTAATTCCTTAAGAGCCTCAGGGCAAAGCCCCCGGGCCGGGAGGGGAACTGGAGCAGCAGGAGCCTCCAGCTCCTGGCAACTGGTGGAAACTGGGGCAGCGCTTCAGTGCTCACCCAGCACCCGGGATCCGCCGCTGGGTGGGCTTGGACCGCAGCAAAGCTCCTCCAGGACAGCCCCAGCAGACCCAGAAAATATCTGTAATAGTGAGAAATCACAAATCCAGCAGCCACTTCCCTCCCTGCCCGGTCAGGGGGCTGTGGCCGGCTCAGGCTCCGAGCTGCTGGCTCTGGAAAATTCAGCTGGGACAGAGTTTGATGATGGGAATCATTTTTTTGTAGATGTTTCCTTGCCTGGGACAAACATCTCGTAAAGCAGGCTGAGCCCCCACTGGGTTTTCAGCATGTTTCCCCTTCGTTTTTTTCCCCAGTGCTCTTGAAAACTGATTTTTATGGAAAACAGGAGTGGCAGAGCATGTTTTCTCTGCCCTCAGCACTGACCCGAGGTGGAAGGTGATAAAATCCCTTTAAGCTTTATTATAGTAAGATATTACAAAGCGTGAGTAAGAATAAAGTCTGTGGATTTTAGGGCAGAGTGATGAAGCCATCCCCTGTATTCCACTATATTAATTATATACCATTATATATTATTTTTCTATATTATTATGATATTACTATATAGTGTTATATCCCAGTGTTATTTTATTATTGTAATTTTTTTGAAGTTTTATTAATATATTATAGAGCTTATATTTAAGCTGGTGTGTTTCTAGTTTCCGAATTCCTGTGGGAGACAAAGCCCCTCTGGAAATTCCCCTTGACCAAGGGATGGGTGGGTGATCCAAGGGGCCAACAGGGAAAATCCAGGAGGAATCTTGTGGAAGTTGGGTGGGGAGCTGGTGGCTCATTCTCATTTCAGAACTCCATGACATTTTTATTCTTGTCCTTCTGTGTCCCTGGATTTTGAGGGGGTTGTTACCCACTGTTTCCCTGGAAGCTACAGGAGGGCAGGAAGCCATGCTGGAAAAAGAGGGGCTGTGTCAAACCCTCATCAATCCTCCCGATTCTGGGGAATAAACCCAAGTTTTAAGGCCTTTCTGTTTTACCACATGATTTCAGCCAGTGCAGGTAGCAGGGGTGTGGCAGTGGTGCTGCTGGCAGGGCGTGGATGGCCGGGGCTTTTCCATCCCCTTTCCCTGCAGGATTGTGATGCCAGCCCATGGTTCTGCTCTGACGGATGCATGAAAGGACACAGCTCCATCCTGGGTTATTTCACAAGCCCACTTCACCTCCTCGCTCCCTGCCTGATCCTCCCTGTGCTGCCAGCAGCTCCCTGTACCCAAACCCTGCTCTGGGGTGGAGGAGATGCTTCCTCCTCGAGCTGCTGGTGAGCAGGACTAGTTTGGGATCAGTTTAGAAGGGAAAAAAGCAGATGAACCTGCTTTCTTCAGCCCTTGAAGCTGCTGAGGCAGCGAGGTGGGTGTGTGGAGGTAGGGAAGAGCCAGAGGGATGCAGCTCTCCAGGTTATCTGAGGGCACTCACTACAGCAGGGCCAGTTGCATCACACAGTCGAGTGTTTTTCCCCCAGCTGGTTTTTATGATTTATTTCATTCTTTAAATCCCCACCAGTCTGCTGCAAAACAGGGTGGGTGAAACGTGGCCATCATGAGCTCCTGTGCTCGTGTTCTGTGCGTGCCCCGGGGTTTGGGAGAGCGGGGAAAATGAAACCAAAATAAACCCAAAAATTCTGAATAAAGGGGGTTTCTGCCACAAAGTTCTCCTGAGAGTGGTGTTGGAGAGGAATGGCCCGTGCCCCAGCCCTGGGAATAACTCATCCATCTGTCCTGGCTCCAGATGTACATCCATGACTCCGTCAGTGATGGCTGTGTGTGGTCCAGCACTGCTTCAGCCAGGTGTGGAATTACAAGAGCCATAAGCACATCCAGTAGGAATAATAACCTTGTCTCAAATGCTGGGTGGTGGCGCTGAGCTGCTGGGAATCCTGCCCATGGGAGCTGAAGCCTGAGCACCCTTTGGGTGTCTTTACGTGCTCTGCACTGGTTTGGATGGATGTTGGAAATGGGAATATGCTGCTGTGTCCTGTTGGGAAGTGGAGTTATGTGGCACCTTGCTGTGATCCTTCTGTTTGGGTGTTTTGGGAGGGGGCCCAGGAGGGGCGAGGCAGCACCTTGGGAGACCAGGGCTGCTCTGGCATCTCCCCTGGCATCTCCTTTGGCAGAGGGGTAGGGAAATTATGGCCCTGGAGCAATTCAGTTCAAGGCAGGGGTCTTCCAGGAGTGGCAAAGGGACCGTGTCCAGCTGCTGTGCTGGTTTATCTGGGATGTGCCCAGTGTCCCCTGGGCTCCTGGGCTTTGGTGACAGGTGGGCTGAGCCAAATGAGCCCCAGATGGAGAGGGGCTCCTCCGTGGTCCAGCCTGGGGCATCCCAGTGGTTCCCACCTTGGAGAGGAGGGTGGCTGTGGTGGTGCTGTGGCTTGGAGCTGAGCGGTGGCACCTTGGGATGAAGGTGGCCCCCGTTGTTTTGGGTCTGGGAGGGGGTGGGAGTGACTGGGCAGCATCTCCAGCTCTCTCCACTGGTTTGAGACTCTCTGGGATTTGTTCAGGCGCTCTGGCCTGGCAGCGTGGCACCCATCGTGTCAGGAGGGAGGTGTGTCCCTTGGAGCAGGCAGGAGCACTCTCCTGGCAGCTGAGTATCCGGGCAGGGCCTAGGCATCTTAAAATAGACCCTGTGGGAAATGCTGGTGGGTTTTAACAGTGAGACATGTCCCATTTTCTGGAGGGGTCCCCGTGGGATGTTTATACTGGAAACAGCATCGGCCACAAACAGGTGACAAGGGCAGGAGAAGGGTTCAGGCTGTTGGTGAGCAGAGCAGAATCATCATTGCCAGGTCCTCCTTCCTGCCTCCTTCCAGGTGTGGGTGCTCATGGCTGGGGGTGGGATGGGACAAATCCTCCTCCTTCCCTTGCAGGGATTCCGGGATTCCCAGCTGTGAAATCCCCCGTGGCAGCTGGGACAAGAGCCTTTTCCTGAGCACACGTGCTCAGCTGGATGCCAGCACAGGGTTTGTTGTCCCACTGACCGTGGCTGATCAGCCCCAGGAGATACCAGGCTCCCAGGTGGTTTCACCTGCTTGTCCATGCTCCTTCTCATAGGATGAGCTGTGGGGTTTCTCTTGCCCTGACAGCCCACAGCTCAGAAAACATCCTTAGCCCTGCCTTTTCCTCGCTGGCCCCAGTGTCTGGCCCCAGTGTCTGGCCCCAAACTAACTTGAGGAACTCTTCATCTGCCAGAATTGTTGTCAGGGGCTCAGGGTTTGTCTGTGCAATGAGTTGTGAGAGCAGGGACCAGAGTTGGAAGGTCTTGTTTCCCAATGGTTGAAGATTCTTGGTGGGATCAGGTTGTTGATGTCTTCTTCCACCTCCTCCTGCCTCCTTGTCCTGCAGGATTTGGCCTAAAGCCCCTGGGTGTTGGTGGCCATCAGCTGGGGCTGCTTGTGTTTTCATGGAACTCTCAGGCTGGTGGGACTTGTCCTTCCAAGCATCCTCCTTAAACTCATCCCAGGGGAAAGGAAAACTTCACAAGAACAGCTTCCAGCTGCTGCTCAGCTCCTGAAACCTGGCTGAGTGTGTGGGCAGGGGGTGGCGTGGTCAGGAAAGCCACCCCTGGAGCTGGGAGGGGTGGTCCAGCTGTGCTCTGCTCAGAGCATCAGAGCAGACCAGGGGAGGACACAGGACAGAGCTGTGGTCAGAGCTGACTGACTCCGGCAGGATTGGGAATGCTGATCTGGGCGCCTCGTGGAGGAGCTCGTGGCTTGGCTGGATCCTCCGTGGACTGGGCTGTGTCAGAGCTTCCCACTGCCCAAGCACACCTCACAGCCAGGTGGGGGATGTCTGGGGGCTGTTACCCTTGGGAAGCCTCGGCAATGCTTCCTGTGCAGCCACAGCCAGACTGGGAATGGAACCATGGCCAGCTTGGGAATGACACCATGTCCAGGTTGGGAATGGAACCACAACCAGTTTGGGGGTGAGCCATGTTGTCCTGTGAGTTTGCAAGTGCCACTGGACGAGGTTGGGTGTGTTGGCTGTCTCCAAGCTCAGGCCTCTAAGGATATTTTTGTGGGTTTCCCCAAGGAGAGCAGCCCCACGTTGCTGGGGAGTGGTGGGCCTCAGCTGGATGCACTCTTGGAGAGCTCCCCTCAAGGCATAGCAGGGCTGGCCATGACGGGGCTGGGGGTCCTGCTCCCACCCAGCCATCCAGCCCAGGGCAGCGTGGGCAGGGCTGTCCACGCATCCCTGTGCGGTCCTGACTCTGCAGAGGCTCCTTTCAGGAGGTTTCCTTGGAAACCTGACAGCCAGCATGAGGAGAGAGCATTCCAGAGAGAGCTCCAGCCCCAGTGGTCACCAGAGCAAAGCTGGGACAAATGGCTTTCCCTGGGGACGAGCTGCCCAGGCTTGGCGTGGGGAAGTGGGATGCTTTGGAAAGCTGTCAGCAGCTGCTGCCTGTCCCTGGAGAGGCTTTTCCCTCTGCTGTGAGGTGCCTGCAGACCCTAACCCAGGGCTTTGTCATTGCAGGAGCAGGAAGATCCAGATCCGAAACATCCCCCCCCACCTACAGTGGGAGGTAAGAAGTGGCTGATCCCCAAAAAATCCCATTCATCTCCTTCTCCAGCAGCACATGGGCCACCCTTTAACATCCCAACAACTGCAGGAGGGAGCAGGCAGGTCTCCAGCCCCTGCCTGCTTTTGGGCAGCAGAGCTGTGGGCCGGCTTTGAGTTCTGGGTCAGCTCTGGGATGATGGGATGCAGGTGGGTGGAGGCCTTGGAGCAGCTGGGTGGTGCTGGGGGCTGTTTGTGGGAGGAGTGGGCTCTTGCCCTGCCTGTTCGGGGCCTCACCTGCCCCATTTGCTGCTCTGTCCCCAGGTGCTGGATGGCCTCTTAGCTCAGTACGGCACGGTGGAGAATGTAGAGCAAGGTAAGATGGTCCAGCATGGTCCTCATCCCTGCAAAATTCCCAGCACTGCTCCCCAGCTCTGCCCAGGCTGCAGGAAGCCCACTGGGATGAAACCTAGCTGGATAACCAGACCAGCAGCACTGGTCTGAAATGGGTTTCAGACAGATTCAGACACAAACCCTGCTGGTGCAGGTGGGGCCACCTGTCCAGTGGTGGGATGATGTGGGCCATCCATCCACCATCCCTGGGAATACTCCTGGTCCCTGAAAATTTGAGAAAAACTATTATCCCTGCAAGCAAAGCTGAGCTGAGTGTAGCTTGGGATCCACTGGTGGGTTGGGGATATCCAGCCCTGCATTCTGCTTGGATCCAGCTTTGGATCCAACCCAGTCCTTGTGCTGGGGGAAAACACAGCCGTGCCCAGGTGTGCCATGGGACAGGCATCTCCCTCCCCCATCCCAGCTGCATCCCCCTCTGGAGCGTGACCCTCTCCCGTCCCTGCTCCAACTCTGCTTCTCTTGCTCCCCGCAGTGAACACAGACACAGAAACTGCCGTTGTCAACGTGACCTACGCCACCAAGGAGGAGGCAAAAGTGTGAGTGGGGTTTCTTTGGCTTTGCCCATAGCTTCACACCACACCAGCTTTCCCAGGGAATCCCAGGTGTCTTCCAGGCTTCTCTAAGCTGTCCCACTGCTGGGCTGTCTTCTGCCTTCCCTCCTGGCATGGGAGATGGGGTAGTAGAAATCAGGGGTTATTTCAGAAGTGCAAGCGTGGTTCCAAACAAAACGTTCTGTTCCAGTCTTGCAGAGACTTCAGCCCTGTGCTGGACACCAGCCAGTAAGCAGTGAGCTTATTGTTATTAGTGACCAGGGTATTTTTTATATGATCAAGAGCAGATCCCAGGCCACAAAGAGCTTTTGTGAGTCCATTTGTTGGTGGACATTCCACCAGCTTCCCATCTGAGTTGACCCATCATGGCTTTGGATAAGTGGGGACAGAGACGGGGACAGTGATCTGCTAGGCCAGGAGGACAGAGGAGAATCCTTCCTGTGCCTCCAGCCTTGGCTGGATGTGCTGTGGAGCACAGATAAACATGACATGAGTGTTTTAGAATCATGGAGTCCCCTGAGCTGGAAGGGGCCCACAATGATCAGAGTCCAAATCCTGGTCCTGCACAGGACAGCCCTAAAAATCCCACCATGGTGTTGAGAGGTGCGGCAATAAAGGAAGACAAAGAGTTTCCCCGACACAGCAGTGCTTAATTCTTTGGGATAAGAGGCTGTTTTGGACTCAAGAAGAGGTTGGTGAAGCTGCAGAAGTCCTCAGAGGATGTGGAATTCAGGCCTGGCAAGGAGCTGCTTGTGGTCTGTCAGTAGCCGCAGTGGGATGTGGTAGGAGCAGGGAAAGCTGGAGCCAAGCAGGGTCATGGCAGATGCTGGCATGGCCAAAAATCACTGCTGAGGGGGGGCTTGGGGGATGAAGAGTCCAGGTGCTGCCTCCCAGCCTTATCCAGCCAGGAAGGGAGTGGGGGTTCCCAACAGAGGGGGCACCACGTGCTGCACCCTCTCCCTGGAGCAGCGGTGGTGGCTTGGAGCTGCTCTCTCACCTTTTCCATGTCCAAAAACCCTGTGAGACCATTCCCAAGCTGCATGGTGGCTTCTGGTGAGGACTTTTCCCAGGTGAAGGGGCAGGTCCCTGGGCTGCCATCCCACCTCTGCCCGGGGGAAAAGTCACGTGCCAGCTTTGGCATGACCCGTGTGGAAGGGGATGATGTCCCACCAGGTTACAGGACTTGCTCCTCATGGGAAAAGTGTGGGGCTCTGGCTTCCCATGGCCACCTTACCCAGACCGGGGAGGGAGGAAGCTGCAAGTTGGGAAGGCCCCGTGTTCTACGTGTGGAGGAGATGCTGGAGGGGAACCCATCCCTGGGGAGCCCCTCACCACCCCCTGCATCTCACTGCCTTGCAGAGCAATAGAGAAGCTGAGCGACCACCAGTTTGAGAACTATTCCTTCAAGATTTCCTACATCCCGGATGAAGAGGTGAGCTCCCCTCCGCCCCCGCAGCGGTCCCGCCGTGGGGGCCACTCTTCCAGGGAGCGGGGCTCCTCCCCGGGGGGCTCCTCGCAGCCCAAACAGCTCGAGTTCCCACTGCGGATGCTGGTGCCCACGCAGTTTGTTGGTGCGATCATAGGAAAGGAGGGCTTGACCATAAAGAACCTTACTAAGCAAACCCAGTCCAAGTAAGTACTTCCAATGGTTTTGTTTCCTTCCGTAGGGTGCTGTAGGTCCCGGCTCGGGTTCTCCCTGTGCTGGGGGCTTTGGAGTGCCAGGCACTGCTGATTTCTTGGGGTGCAGCCTTCAGGGGGTGGTGGTGGAGCTCAGGTCCTGAACCATTCCTGCTGGGCAGGGTGGTCTGGGTGTGGCGAGAGGGGTTGCACACTGGAAAAGGCCTGGGATGAGTTCCTAAAGCCTCGTGAGAACAGCTGGGGATGAGGCTTTAGGGAGAAATGGCAAGTTTGGGGAATAAATCCTAGAGGTGAATCCTCAGTGCAGTGGTCTGTGTTCTTGGGATTTGCTCATCCTGCAGCATCCCATATGGGCTAAAGCTGTTGAGGGGAAAGGGACACTCTGGAGCACTGCTACAAGAAGGATGGGCTTTTGTAACTGTTTGAAGCCTTTTTTAGCTATTCACGTGTTTGTTTTTGAACTAAAACAGGAAAAAAACCATAAAGTGGGGTGGTCTTGCCAAAGTTTTCCATGTTTCTCTTGTTGCTGTTCTCCTGATCTCACCGCTCATTCTCTGCATGGTTTTCCTGCATGGTTTGCTCCTGCCCAGGTGTGTTTGTGTTTAACCCAAAGCTCTCTTCTCCTGTGCTCATCATCCTGAACCTGGTGATCCCATGGGATGTAGGACTCCTGTCCCAGAGCATTCTAGTTCTCAGAGGAGTTTTTAGAGGCAAATCTTTGGTAGTAGTGTGTCTGGAGGTAGAAAGACGAGCCAAACCCTGGCGCTGGGTTGGCAGGAAGAGGTTTGTATGGAAAGGGGGCAGAGGAGTAGGGAGAGGAGCTCTTGGAGCCTGGCTCACCCCAGGGTGTGGCCACCTGGTAGCCGTGAGCAGATACTGGTTGGCTGCAAGCCCTTCTCCAGGTGAGTCCTGGTGGGATGAGCAGCAGGCGTAGCTGTGTCCTCACCACCCAGGAATGGCATTTGCCCTTTCCAAGCCCTGAGCCTGGCAAGGAAGGTGGGGAAGTGCCAGTTTCTCCCAACCATGAAACCAAATGCTGTTGCTTGGAGCAGTTTCTGCCGCTGAATTGTCCCTCCCTGTGGGGTGGCTCGCTGTGCCTGCCCCGAAGACCTGGTGCCATGGAGAAAGGCCCTGCTCAGTGCTCTGCCCTCTGCTGCCCTACCCACAGTGAGGCACTACCTCTGCGCAGGCTGGGGCGAAGGGGACCTCAAAAAGCCATCCCAGGCAGTCACAGGAGCCCCTGTGCTTCACTTTGGGTGTCATTCCACGCTCTGTCCCTGCTCAGGCCACCCTCATCCACCCTTGGTGTGATGATCCGAGGGTGACATCCTGTTCCCTGGCCCCTGCTCCTGCCCAGAGCGACGTTGGGTTCTGGATTCCTCTGGTCACGTTGGATTTCAGCCCTGATTCCACACACAGAGATCCCAAAGATGCTTCTGAGCCCCAGGAGGCCAAACTCCTCCCAGGCTGAGCCATCTTTTTCCATGAAGAAACCCAGACCAAGAGCCCACCCCACCAGGTGATCTTCCACAATCCCTGGAACTCCATGAGGAGAGGATGATGGCTACCCAGCAGCCCTGGGACCAGGATAACCCTACAAACACGCTGTGTTATCCACCTGGAGAGGGCTGTCCCTCATGGCAACCACTCCCTGAAGCATTCCCAGCATCTTGTAAGGTCTCTTGGAGGCTTTTCCTGCTGCACCGTAGGCAAACCCTGTCCCCCCAGCCCTGGTCATTGCTCCCTGCAGCACCTGGTGATGGGGTGAAGGTACTGAAGGTCTCCTTCTGCATCCTCCTGTTGGAATGGAGCAGTTCAGCAGTGGCACTGGGATGTGCTGGGAGCTCCAGAGCTCTCCCTTCCCCAGCTCTCTGGGGTGGGACACGCCTGAAAGCACTGGCCCCTTCCTGGCATCCCTTCTTCTCTCCAGCAAGTGACCTCATGCCCACACATGGGATGGGTTGGTCAGCCAGGAACGTTGCTTGTGCCCCTTTCTAAGGCTTGTCCAAGGCCCTCATCACCTCGGTGCCTCCATTCAGCACTTCCGTGGCACTTGGTCCCTCTCTGGCACGAAGGCTCAGCTGTGTTCTCACCTCCGCCCACCTCGGCTGCTCCTGGGTCCAAGGAGCTGCCTGGCTCCCATCTATGAGCTGTGTTGGCATTCCTCATTGATCCCTTCTCCCTGGGGAGCATCAGCCTGGTCTGTCATCGCTTCATGTGGCCGTCATGACGTGTTCATCCTGTCCCAGTGAAGAGGTGGCAGCAAGTGTCCCTGTACTTGCTGGGAACGGATCCTCCAGGCCAGCCTGAGGGAGCTCCATGGCTGGGAGCACCAGCTGAAGCCACGGGAGATGTGGAGAGATGGAGCCTACAAAGGGAATCACACTGTCTTCACTCCCTGTTCAGTGCTTGGATGGAACCATCCTGGGGTCCCTTTGGAGCGGGTGGGGTGGGCCCTGCCCTCCTCTCTGGAGCAGCTCACCCAGCTGCTCCCCTTCCACCACCTGTGTTCCAACGTGCTGGCTCTCGAGCTGCCGGAAGAGCTGCCCTGTGCAAACCCAGCCGGACCCCGCAGCGTCCCAGTGTGGCACTCACTGTGTGCTGACCCTGCCCTGCAGCCCTTGGCCTGGCACCCAGCACCCGGGATGATCCCGTCGGGACAGGACCTCGGAGACGCGGCCGGAGGGGACCCGCCGGAGCCGAGTGCTGGCAGCGTTCCGGAGTGGCTGAGCTGCCACTGGAAGACCTGGCCCTGGCTGCAGCAGTGACAGGGACACCGAGGCGGTGGCCGATGGCAGGATGGGCGCACGGCACCACCCTCCGGCGGGAAGAGCGCGCGGACTCGCGCGGAGAAGACGGAAAGGTTCTTCCCCCTGTTGTCCAAGGCGCGTGGTTGAGGTGCGGGAGTCTCCTACCCTGCTTTCCTCTCTCCCTCTCTCTCAGGGCTTTGCCAGGTACGGTTGAGCGTGAGGAGCGAGCTGGAGGCCGTGCCTCCTCCCGCCATGAGCTGAGGGAGGACCAGAGGAGTAGAGCACGGTCCCTGCCGCTGCGCACGGGAGCCTTGTGGTCTCCCCGGGAAGGGCGTGAGTACCAGCGCTGTTGTTGCCGGGTGCCTCCGTGCCGTGCCAGATGCTGCCCACGGGTAAGTGCTCTCTGTGCCGAGGGACGTGGTCGCTGGACGGCCTCGGGTGTTGTGCAGAGAGAGGCGGATGTCGGAAGGGCCTCTAATCCGGTCTCCTGCTCCAAGCGGGGCTGGCGTCAGAGAGGATAGGCCAGGTTGCTCAGGGCTTTGTCCGGTTGAGGATTTGTTCTGCCCCCTCGATGCATTGGTTGATGTTGTGACACCCCTCAGCTTCCAGGACCTCGGGTCCTACAGGCGAGCGTGGCCCAAATCTGATCCAAACCACCCGAAACCAAACACTGCCTGGGCTTGCGTGAGCCAGGTGATGGTAGATGCACCTGAGACCCAGGTTCACCCCAAAGCTTGAGCAAGTGCCGAAATGAGTTTTTCTCAGCTCCTGAGCTCTCAAAAAGCCTCTGTATGGCAGCAGGCCCATCTCAGGGGCTCCTCTCTGCTGGTTGTTTCCCCGCAGGGTTGACATCCACCGGAAGGAGAACGCCGGCGCTGCCGAGAAGCCGATCACCATCCACGCCACACCGGAGGGGTGCTCGGAGGCGTGCCGCATGATCCTGGATATCATGCAGAAGGAGGCTGACGAAACCAAATCGTGAGTGCTCCTGGCTCAGCCAAAAGCGTGGTGGGAAACTGTCTTAGTTTGAAAAGACAGGTAGACACCTGTCTTCCTGCCAGGGAAAAGCCGGAGCTTCCCTCGGAATGGAGAATGTAAACCCCCTCTTTATGAATTATTATAATTTTGGAATTAATGAGGGTTTAAGGCAGAGATATGGGAATAGGAATAACAGTTCTTTACTGGGAATATTAAAAATGTAGTAGTAGTAGTACAAAAAAAAGCAAATGAAAAAAAGAAAACCTCCTGGAGTGACAGATGTGGCTCTGTTGGAGTAGAGATGATCCTGTAGAAGGGTCCAGTGGTGGTGAGATGGGTCCAGGCTTCCTCTGGGAATGCAGTGCACACAGGCTGTGCTGGGCTCTGAATCCCAGGGTTTATCCAGGTGGGAATGCAGTGCACACAGGCTGTGCTGGGCTCTGAATCCCAGGGTTTATCCAGGTGGGAATGCAGAGCACACAGGCTGTGCTGGGCTCTGAATCCCAGGTTTTATCCAGGTGGGAATGCAGAGCACACAGGCTGTGCTGGGCTCTGAATCCCAGGTTTTATCCAGGTGGGAATGCAGAGCACACAGGCTGTGCTGGGCTCTGAATGCCAGGGTTTATCCAGGTGGGAATGCTGGGCTCCTCCCCTGGGTGGAGCATCTCCCATGGATGATGGAATTGGATCAGCCCTGCAGGGAGCCTCGATGGCCCATGGACAGCAAATATCCCCTGGAGGGAGGGTGGGTCCTGGAAGGGATAAAAAACACTGCCCCAGATGGGTTTAACAGCTGGCCCATTAACAGAAGACACCTGCCCCTTCCCCCTGGAGTTATGAGGAGTGGGTCATAGAAGAGATAAAGAAAACACCTCCCCAGCCAGTTTCAACAGATGGCAATAGAATACATCTTGCATTGCAACCCAAGATGGAAATGGTGGTGGTGGTCCTTTTCCTTTCCAACACATCCTTAGTACCTGTGGCTGCAAATTTCTATGTTTCCTGACTGGCTGGACCTTTAGATTTTTTTTTTTTTTATCCATTTTAGAGCAGAAGAGATTCCTTTGAAAATCCTGGCACACAACAGCCTGGTGGGGAGGTTGATTGGCAAGGAGGGCCGCAACCTCAAGAAGATTGAGCAGGACACGGGCACAAAGATCACCATCTCCCCGTAAGTTTCTGTGGCAGGACTGGGGGAAATGGCTTCCCACGGTCAGACAGCACGGTTAGATGGGATATGGGGAAGGAATTGTTCCCTGTGAGGGTGGTAGATTGCTCAGAGAAGGTGTGGCTACACCTGGAAGTGTTGCAGGCCAGGCTGGACAGGGTTTGGAGCAGTCTGGCCTAGTGGAAGGTGTCCCTGCCCATGGCAGGGGATGGAACTGGATGTGCTTTCACATCCCTTACAACCCAAACCATTTCATGATGTCATTTAATGGTTCAGTGAAGTCCTGGTGAACACCAGGCCACTCTGTCCTGTCCAACATGGTACAAGCAGTGCTGGAGATGAAAACAGAGCATCTGTGTCCCCCCGTGTGCATTCCCTGTCCCAGGTGGATATTCCCCATCCCAGGTGTTGGGCAGGGAGAGGGTGTGCGGCTCTCACACTGTCTCAGGGGGAACCCTCAGCTGTGGTTTGAGTTTTCCTGGGCTTTTCCTTGACCTGAAGAAGAACTGTAACTGTGTCTCGGGGGTTTCCCGTGGGGCAGCCTGCAGGATCTGACCATCTACAACCCCGAGCGCACCATCACGGTGAGGGGCAGCACGGCGGCCTGCTCCAGCGCCGAGGTGGAGATCATGAGGAAGCTGCGCGAGGCCTACGAGAGCGACATGGTGGCCGTCAACGTAAGCGCCGCCCTCCCTCCCTCCCTCCCTCCCGCCGGCCTGCTCCCCGCCAGAGGAGAGCACAGTGGAGGTCCCTGTGTTACAGCAGGCTGGGCCTCGCCCCTCACACCCACACTGCGCTGAGACCCCGGTGCCTCACCTTTCACACCTTTCTCCGTGTCTCTCCTTCCCCAGCAACAGGCCAACCTGATCCCGGGGCTGAACCTCAGTGCTTTGGGCATCTTCTCCACGGGGATGTCCATGCTGCCGTCCACGCCAGGGGCCCGGGGGGCTGCAGCTGCCACCCCCTACCCACCCTTCGCAGTAAGTGTGAGACTCTCCCGGGGTCTGGAGTGTCCTGCTGGAGCTGTTGGTTTGGGTGGATGCTGTAGCTGTAGGAGCCACCTCACAGGGAGCTCTGGCTCTCGGCCGTCTGGGGAGGATGCTTGATCCAGCAGCGAAGTGGAGAGGACAGGGAATGAAGGTGGCAACCCCCTGGGAAGATCAGCTGTGTCCCTGTGTTGTGCTGAGCTGGGTTTCACCAGTGTTCAAGGACTGGCTGTGTCCTAAGGGTGCTGCTCTCTGAAGGGAGCATGGAAAAGCCATGTCTTCAGTCTGGAGCCCAAGCCCACCACTGGATTGTGATGGCATGGACTGGGTTGTGCCCTGTGGGTCTAGGCTTGGTGGCCACCAGAGCCCCTGGTGTGGCCACAGGGCTTGCAGGGGACAAGCAGCCCACCCTGTGCATCCACTTGGACCCCTGCCTGGCGGGCAAGGGGTTGTGCCTGTGGGGAGCCAGTCTGCAACCCCCCTCACAGGGGAGGGCTCTCCTTCTTCTTGGGGTGCACAAACCTGAGCAAGCATGGTCACAGCCCCTGAGGTGACAGTGGGCAGGGATGGTGCAGTGCCAGGAGAACAGGATGGCCAAGGTGCCAGTGGAGAAGGTCCATCCCAGGTCACTCAGGCACTGTGGGCTGTCTCCCTTCATCCCTAAATAATTTATTCAGAGCTGGGTTAATTTACCTGTGCTGTTTTCTTTCCCTGGAATGCCAGCAGCAGAGCGGGCGGAGGAGGACGGTGAGTGCCTGGGAGGGTGTGTGGGGTGTGGTGGCTCTGGAGGGCTCTAGGAGGGTTGGTTGGTCACTCTCAGCCTGTGGAGGGAGGGTGCTGTGCCTGTATCCACAGCGGTGGGAATTATTTATGTGTGTGATGCAGAGGAGCAGGACAGGTCTCCTGAAGGGCAGTGTTTGCTGTGGGGTCCTTTACCCCAAAGCCTTGTGTGGCCTTTTTCAAGCCCCCCTGGTGAGGCCAGATGGGAACCTCTTTTCTGATACAAACATCAGCAGGACAAAGCCAAAAAAGCAGCAGTGGGGAGGGACTGGGGTTAACTGGGAGCTCCCATCCACATCCCAGCCTTGTGCTGTGCCATAGGCACAGGGTCTGGGCTGCAGCTCATCCTTGGGTGTGCTGTGCTCTCCTGGAGGGGATGAGGGGTGGTCACCATGTCCCTTGTGTCACTCATGGTGGTGACACATTCCTGGTGTCAGGTTGGGGTTGTCTGGGAGGGGCTGGCACCTTGAGGACATCATTGATGTCACTGACCCTCATTTTCTGTCCCACCTCAGGGCTCCTCAGCCTATCTGTCGAGTCTGTACGGAGCCCCCCCAGCCAGCGCCTTCCCCCATCAGCACCCTGTAAGTTTCCCTTCCCCAAAAGTGCCCTGGCACCTCCTGCCAAGAGTGCTTCCCTTGGGCACCTTGTGGGAGGGCAGGCAGAAAGCCGGGAATGTGTCCCAGGACCACAGCCTGACCCAACAGAACCCAGCCCAGCCCAGCCCCTCTTCAAGCCTGGACTGCTGGCAGGGGGAAGCCACCCCCTGACCCAGCTGTTCCCTGACCCTCTGGCTCTTTGTGCCCTTTCCAGCTGCCGGAGCAGGAGGTTGTGAACTTGTTCATCCCAACGCAGGCAGTGGGGGCCATCATCGGGAAGAAGGGGCAGCACATCAAGCAGCTGGCACGGTTTGCTGGTGCCTCCATCAAGGTGAGCAGGAACGAGGGGCTGGGCCAGGGCTTTGTGCCTCAGTTTCCCCTTCCCACTGCTGAGGGTAGAGAACGGAGCCCTTGGTGAATGGTTTTGCTCCCCGGATTAGTAGAAACCCAGTCCTGCAGCATCCTGACTGTCAGCACTGCTGGGGTAGGGGGTGTCTCTGCAGGGGGGTGTCCCTGCACGGGGGCACACCCCACACAGGGAGGTCCTGCCCGAGGAGGGGTCAGGCTCACACTCCTTCCCCGTCCCTCCGCAGATCGCCCCGGCGGAAGGTCCGGACGCCAGCGAGCGCATGGTGATCATCACGGGGCCACCTGAGGCTCAGTTCAAGGTGCGATGGCCACAGGGTGGGGGCTGGCTTGGGGACATGGGTGGGGCAAGGTGAGAGCATCCCTTTGGTCCCCACGGTGCCAGGGGGGCTTCTCAGCTTGGGACCACACTTTTGGTGCTGCTGGACATTGGCACATCATTGCCTGCAGGCCAGCTCCAGGATGCTGTCCACCATCTCTGTGTCTCTTTTGTTCCCTCTCCAGGCCCAGGGGCGAATATTTGGGAAGCTGAAAGAGGAAAACTTCTTTAACCCAAAAGAAGAAGTGAAGCTCGAAGCCCACATCAAGGTGCCTTCCTTCGCCGCCGGCCGTGTCATCGGCAAAGGTGGCAAGACGGTAGGTGGGGTGTGTGGGCTCCCAGCTGCCCTGGGAACAGAGAGCTGGGCATCCCCTGCCCCCATCACCTCTGTCCAGTTGCTCTGTGGTGTCAGTGGTGTCTCTCTCCCAGCCCCGTGCCCTGGGGGTGGCTCTTGGGTGGCAGCCATCCCAAGGGGCAGACAGGGTGTGAGGCATGGCAGGCTGGTGCCACGTCCTGGCTCAGAGCTGGGGCAGCACCAGCAGTGAAGGATTTGGGCTCTTCCCAGCAAAACCTGGGTCTGTTGCTTGCTCCAGGTGAACGAACTGCAGAACCTAACGAGCGCAGAAGTCATTGTGCCGCGAGACCAAACCCCAGACGAGAACGAGGAGGTCATCGTCAAAATCATTGGGCATTTCTTTGCCAGCCAGGTAAGGGTTGGGGGTGGCTCTCCCAGCATCCCCAGTTTAAGGAAAGCTGCCAAGCACAGCATCCCCTGAGCTACTCTGAGTGGTTTCTGTGCACCCAGGATGCACTGAAGGGGTTTTTGGCTGCATTAAAACTAAAGATTGGCTCGATTCAGCCAAAATCTGTGCCTTGGACACGGGATGGGAATTGGCTCCTGGGTGCATCTAACCTGGCTGTGTTCCTGATGGCAAGGGTGTGGTGACACCCCAAAATGGAGGCTTGTGACTGATGGGAGAACAAGCCAAGCCCTTGCTTTGGCACATTCTCATTTATCACAGAATCACTTAGTGCTCGGCCCGCTGTTCAAAGCTGTAGGGTGCTGCTGCTGCTGTGCTCGGCGGGGGCTCAGCTCTGCTGTGGCTACCCCCGTTTCTCACCCTCCCCCCAGACTGCCCAGCGCAAGATCAGGGAGATCGTGCAGCAGGTGAAGCAGCAGGAGCACAAACACGCTCAGGGAGCCGCGGCCTCGCAGCACAGCAAGTGAGGCCCCCGCCGGCGCCGCCCCACGAATGTAACCCCGCGCCGCCGCCGCGCCCCGCGGGTCGGGGGACAAACCAAAGACCCCCGAGCCGCCGGAGCGCCGAGCTGGGCACGGGGGGCTCTGTCCACCCCGCAGCTTCCGCCTTACTCCATCGCCTCCCACCCCCGACAGCTGGACTAACACAGGCAGAGAGAGGTGGTTTTTATTTGGGAATTCTCCCCACACCTGCCCATTCCGCCCTGGAGCTCACCCGGCCTGGGGGGCCGTGGTGCTCGTTAATTTAGGATTAATGTATCAGTAATGAAACTAACGCCCGTTTTTAAGTTTTGTAAGGTTTTGTTTTTTAACTCACTTTTTAAAATTTTTTGGGGGGAGGGGGCTGTTTGTTTTTAGCAAAAGCAGGCTTTTCTAGAGGTTTAATAGCAGGAGCTGGTTCATTGGTTTTCTGATGCACCGTAGAGCAGAGCTGTAGGATCGCCAGCAGGGAAAGAAATACTAAATAACTGTTAAAAAGCAATTTCAGAAGGGCTTTGAGAAGAGCAGGGCCTGTAGGAGCCAAGAAGATTCCTCATGTAGGAATTACTCCTCTCCTTCACACACCTTTTTCTCTTTGCTTTGGACTCCAAAAGCAGGGTTTGCATCCGTTCTGCCCCCGCTTTCTGTCTGTCTGTCCTCTCTCCATCACTGCCCAGCACTGAAAATGGAAATGGAAAATGATGGGCATCACCAGCCCTGCCCATTTTGGACTGGGATCTCTCCCCAAAGATCCCTGTTGCAAGGAGAGGAGGGGGAAATGGGTGAAAAAAACAGATTTACAAGAGGTTGTCAGCCCGGGGCTGGAAAACCCAACCAGCAAAATTGGCTTCAAATGAAAAATAACCCAAACAACCCTCCAAACACAGACACACACACACACACAGAAAAACTACCTCAGGTTTTCGTACCTCAGCACCTTGCGCTTGTGTTGCCCTTTTAGAGATTTTTGTATGCCTTGTAAAATTGATAGTTGGAGCATTTTTTTATTTTTGTAATAAAAAAAACGAGTTGGAAAAATGATCTCGACCAAGTCAGCTGCGAGGTGGAAGAAGGAAACCGTCCCCCGTGTCCCAGAGCTCTTCCGTAGTCTCCTGCAAGCCAAGAGCCAGTGGCTGTTCCTTTGGAGAAAGCTTGAGAAATGGTTAAAAAGAAAAAAAAAGGGAAAATAAAAAAAAGCCAAACACAAAAAAAAGAAAAAGAGGGTTGAAGCAAATCCAAGTGATGGATGGAAGTGGCGAAAGCCGACGGGCAAGAGCAGGGATGGGAGCAGAGGTGCCGGTGCCAGCACCGCTCCTGTGGGCTGCAAATCCGTGTTTTCCTCTACTGCAAAGTGTTCTGTGAAAACCAACCTGAGACAATGACAAAAAGAGAAATATATCCAGCTAACCAGAGCCTGAGCCTGCTCTTTGTGCTTTCTTTGGGGTCCCTTTTGCTGGTCATGGCTGGGAGTGCCCAATTCCCTGCTGGCAGGGAGGGAAGGGCTGGATGGGGGGTTGTAGGCATTGCCAGGTGTGGTTTTACCTGGGGAGTGTTGCCATCACCTCTCCCTTCCTGCTCATCCCTGGATGGAACAGCCAGGGGGGAGAGATGCCAGATGGGGCTGGGATGGCCTTGGGGGCAGGGTGGGGCTCTCTGGGATGCTGACAGGTGCCACAAGGAGGTACCCACCCCTCCATGAGCCCAGAGCCAGGCTCCTCCCTCCCACCCCTCCAGCACCGGGAATGCTGCCACGGGAGGGTGGCTCTGGTGGCAGCTGGACAGTCAAAACTGCAGCCCAGACAGGGGGAACTGAAGGGAAGGGGGAAGGGAGACCTAAAACACTCCCAGCTGCTGCATCCTCATGCTTGTATCTTCTGCATGCTCAGGGAAGATAAATTATCCCTGATCAGTTAGTTGTAAGGATAAAACACGAGTGTCTTTGGAATTGTTTTCCTTTGGAGAATCAGATCAAACCAATCAGTGAAAGCAAAGACAGACAAAGCCCCTCAATGGCTCTGCCAGGATCCTGTGGGTCTTTGGGTCAGGAGCAGCACAGGGATGTCCCCACAGCCACCAGGAGAGGACACAGCCCCTGCTCTTCTTCAGATGGAGAGCAAGTTAAAAACCACACAGAGACAGCAAATCAGTTTTCAATTAAAAAATAAATTACTCTATTAACAAGTTACGTTCCCATCCAGTAAGGCTCTTACATAAGTTAATATTTCTCTTGTCATACCTAAACAATAAGAAATAAATACTACTCTTTTACAGAACAGTGTTTTCCGATCAGTGCATGTCTCCCAGCAGCTGCTGATGCATTATTTCCCACACCATCTTCCTGCGGAAATAAGGCATGTGTTCCTGAAAAGAAACAGGAAAAATCCATCACACAGGAAGCCAGGGGAGAAAGAGGCAGGAGATCTCCATTAACACCCAGGGAATTCCTGAACGGGAGGCTGCTTTTGAGCACCTGCCATTTGGGGACAAGGTGGGTTTCACATGAGGGTGACACAACCACATTTCTTTACAGGAACATTAAAGGTCACTGCACTGGAAAATAACCAGGGTCAGAGCTGGTCCAAGGGGGAAGCCTGTCTCATCAAGAGATACAAAGGCCAGATGTCCCAAACCCCTGGCTGCAGCATTCTGGGGTTGCAATGAGATGGTCCTGAAGGTCCATTCCAACCCAAACCACCCTGGGATTCCACAGTTCCATGATCTTGCCCAAGAAGCAGACACCAGCCATGAGAACAAACCCCCAGCCCCTGCCCCAGCTGCTGTGCAGCTTCCCTGGCTCTCTCTCGTGTGTGGGAAAGGCTGGAGCTGTTTACACCTCCTCTCACCGGGGTGAAGATGATGGGTTTGTCTCTGGAGATGAAGTCGGCAAATTTGCAAACAAAAACTCCACAGTCATGTCCATTATTTTGTTGAGGGATTTCCTGAGGAATACAAAAACATGGGAGAATTTTTACCTGTCTTGAAAGAGCAGCAACTTGGTCGTAGCACACATTACCCACACCTCCTCCTGAAAACCTATTTCCATAATCCATTTACCATTCCCAAACCCCAGGAGCAGTCCCAGTTAACTGCACATCATCTCCCTCCTGTGCTTGCCTGGGAAGTGTTAAACCCTATGTGAGTTCTAGCTGCCATTCCAAACCCAGGCATTGCTCCCATACCTGTGTGCCCATGCTGTGAAGGGTCCACTCAAAAGCAGTCAATTCAATGCTTCTTCTTTCTCTGCTTTCCTCTTCCAGGTATTTTCTGTTGAAAACAACACAAAAATCACTTTCCATCTCCCTGATTTAGGGCAGGAAAAAAAAATCTGTTGAAAGGTGACAGGAAGATAAATCACAGTGAAATGGCAGAGGATCCTCACAGCAGGGGATTTAAGGAATGTGGAGGAAAAATCCCAATCTTAGAGCCCTAGTGAGAGGCTGTGAGCAGAGCTCCCCAGGGCCCAGCCCTGTGCAGTATCTTTATCCATGACCTGGATGAGGGGACTGGGCACCCTCAGTGCCTCTGGAGGTGACACCGAGCTGGGTGGGGGTGTGGAGGGCAGGCAGGCTCTGCACAGGGCTCTGGGCTGGTGACAAGGTGAGGATCTGTCATGGGTTGGACTCAATGACCCTGGAGGGCTTTTCCAGCCTCAGTGATTCTAGGATTTGTCTCTGTGGGGCTGCCCTCACCCTACAAAGCTGCTGGATGAAGGGTTTTTACTGACAGAGACATGTCAGGATGTGCAGCACATGCAGAGACTTGCACCTCTGACACTCCAGGGGATTCAAAACACTGAGAGAACAGAAGGAGCACCACGGGACAGGGCAGAAACACTTCACATGGGGAGGGGAAAAGGCCTCAAAAACAACCCAAAGGGATAAAAAAAGCAGCTACTCACAAGATAGTTTTACAAATGTGGTCTCCTTTCTGTCCCAAGGAGTCAAAGTATTTGATGGTTTTCTCTCGGAGGTCTACAACCTGGGGTTAAAAGGTGACTTAGACAAAGCACAACCCAAACACTAAGGGACTTTTCTTGCTAGTTTTATTCTCCCCATCCCCTAAATAAAAAGCCACTTTGACTCACCAGCAGTGTCCAGTGAGTTCTGAGGTGAATGGGCACCAAGATGATATCGTGCTGGAAGATATCCACACCTTTGGTCCATTTCTTTACTCCCTTGTGGCCTGTAGAGCTCAGCTTGGCATAAAAGAAGGTATTAAAAGCATAGACTGCTGGATATCCTTCCTTCTTGCTTCTTTCCACCAGAAGACCCATGTAAAAATTCATGATCTGGAGCAGAAAGAGGCAAAGTGAGATGAGAAATAAGAGACTAAATTAAAAAGAAAGCAACATGTCTTTGCTGGCCACCCTTGAGCTGAGAAAACTCCAGCTTGGCAGCTTTTGCTCCCAGAATTTTACACTGGGGGACTTGTGCTGTTGGTAAAGGCCCCACACCCACTCTGATAACCCAGACTGACTCCTGGGAGCTGCATCATCCAAGTGACAGCTTCCAGAAACACCAGCCCACACTGTGCCCAAAATAAGGAGCGTACAGCTATTTCTGGGCTCTGCAGTGAGCTCCTGGGAGACTCCTGTGCCCAGGCAGGGGGGATCTCCCAGGAAGGGCAGGAGCAGGAGCCCGTACCCTGTCGTTGAGCCAGCCCAGGGGCTGCAGGGTGCAGATGTCCTCACGGGTCACAGTGAGCTTGAAGGCCTTGCTCAGGACGTCCTCAGGCTCACCACAGTCAAAGGCAGCAGAGACCTCATTGTCCATGGCCTGGAACAAAGCATTCAATAGGGGAGGGCTCGTGGAACAGCACATGAAGCCCCCAGAAGGCCTCCAAGTGCAGCTCCAGTGCCAGAGCAAGGCTCTTTCAGGCCTTTCAGCCACAGCACTGGCCTCTGCTGAGCACAGGTACCTCTGTCAGTGGAGCCAGCTCATCTGCTGGCCTTTCCCGGCGTGGCACTGGCTCGCTGTCCACAAAGAAGAGGTCTTTGGACAGGACTGGGGTCACATGGAACTGGAATAACTTTCTCTGGGGGACTTCGGCGTCACGCTGGCCCTGCCAGGCACAAGGACAGGAGGTCAGAGAGAAGCACAAGGGGTTTGCTGGGGGACAGGGCAGAGAATCCTGCAAGAAGCTGGGAGGGGTTGTTAAACACATCCCAGCAGCAACCCCCAAAGTCATGTTTGATTGGTGACTGCACTCCAACTGTGCCCAGAGAGGCAGGACCTCCCTTGGGCTTGGATCAACATCCAGGACCCCAGCAAAGCTGGGATCAAGCTGAGATCAAGGTAAGTATTTCTGATTTCCACACTTCCAATTTTATTTTGAGCTCAATCCTGAGCAGAGATGAGTTATATTTTCCAGAAAACAAACTGAAGTAATGAGTAACTCAAACTTACCACTGAAGCTGCTCGTTTCTCTCGTTTTCCTCGTCCATGAGAGTCTTCTGGTAGTGTGCAATAGCTGTCAGGAGACAAAGAAAAGTGAGCAAGATATCCACACTATCCCATGAAATTCCCCAAAATTCCCCTTATGCATAAGAAATGCTTTTTCAAGGCTGATTCTGACATGATAACATCTCAGTTTCCTTCTCTGATCCTTTGCTAACAGCCAGACTGGGATAGATGAAGAGCTGGAAGCTTTGCAAACTTTCTTCTACCATCAGGTGCTAAACTCCTTTTGTTTCTCAGTTTCAGTCTTTGGATAACAGGGAAGCAACCAGTGCTTCCTCTGTCAAGTGCTTTGTGATCTCCTGGTGACAAATGCCACCCCACCCGTTATTTCCTCTCTCCCCCTGAGCTTAGGGGACAGTGACAATTTAACTCAGGACAAATGCACAGCTCAATACAGTGCTCGTGTCTAAGGGGCAAAGAGAACAGGGACAAAATCACCCCAAACCAGACCTGCCACAACCAAACCTCTTTCTGCCCCCACCTGCACTCTATCCCCTTCTTGCCTGAGGGGAGGAAGAGGAGGGCACCAAAAATCCCCCCTGGAGCTTAGAAGTGCCATGGCCTTCCTCAGAAGTGTCCTGAGAAGGAAGTTCTGGGAGGCACAGGCACGTCCCAGCCCCTGGAGTGATCTGGCTCTGTTGTGAAAGCCACGGGATTCGGGTGACACGGAAGGAAGGGATGGAGCTTCTGGTGGAGCTCCTCAGAAGCCTCACTCCTTCTGGTGGAGCTCTTCAGAAGCCTCACTCCTTCTGGTGGAGCTCCTCAGAAGCCTCACTCCTTCTGGTGGAGCTCCTCAGAAGCCTCACTCCTTCTGGTGGAGCTCCTCAGAAGCCTCACTCCTTCTGGTGGAGCTTCTCAGAAGCCTCACTCCTTCTGGTGGAGCTCCTCAGAAGCCTCACTCCTTCTGGTGGAGCTCCTCAGAAGCCTCACTCCTTCTGGTGGAGCTCTTCAGAAGCCTCACTCCTTCTGGTGGAGCTCCTCAGAAGCCTCACTCCTTCTGGTGGAGCTCCTCAGAAGCCTCACTCCTTCTGGTGGAGCTTCTCAGAAGCCTCACCCCTCGAGTGGATCAGGGCAGGAGACACAAGAGCCACGAAAACCAGGGATTCTTACACAGGGGAGGCAGGGGCTGGGGCTTGCACAGCTTGGCCAGTCAGGTTAGGATTGAAAATGGACCAGCCAGGGCAAGGATTGAAATCAGACCCATTAACTGGGGTGATAAGGAGGAAGGAGGGGAAGAACCAATGGGGTACAACCAATTAACCTGGTACTGATAAAACTGAATGGGGGGAAACACACCTTATCAGCAATCTCCTAAGCTTTCCTCCCTGGGGGCTTACCCCAGCCCTGAAGCCTGGGGGCTGCTTTCTCTCCAGGGGAGAGTGTCCTCACCGTGGTCAGGCTCCACAGCCTCCCCAGGCTTGACTCCCTCCACATGGAGCTGCAGCCAAAAGCCCCTTTCGCTCCACAAGGAGCCTCCTGCACTCCCATCCTGCCACCCCTGAGGAGGGACTGCAACACTTCCTCTTTGGTCTCCTATTTCAACCCAAGGCATCCTGCAAGCCTCAAAAACTACCTCAGTCCCCCCAGGCTTTACAAGCTCCCCACTCCTTTTGCTCAAGATCCACAGGAAATGCAAAGTCAGCTCATTAATGGTGTGGCACTAAGACACTCAGGGGCAAAAATGGATTCTGCAAGCCCAAGGTCAACTTGGTGTGGCCACCACTGTCACCCCTGCTTCCTTCTCCCAAAAAACACCCAGCACATCCCACAGCTGCCCAGCTGTGACAGGGGAGCTGGATTTGAGGGACAACTGGCTGTGAGTAAGTCCTCAAACCAACTGCTCCTCTACCCAACACTGAGGCACTGACCAGGATTGGTCTTCTGGAGGCTGACACAGCCAAAAGAAACAAGGGCCATGGTTAAAAGAGACTCTTACCTGATCATGACACCTCTCTGAGGCAGCTGGGGGCTGAAAACATCCCCATGTTTGACACCTGCAGGGAAAAGCAGCAATGTGAGAAGAAGGGGGTGACTTCCCATTCCAGCAGCTGCACAGAGCTCTCAGTTTCTGGGTGACATCACAGACATTTCATCAGCATTTTCAGCTTAGAACTTCAAACTCTGACACCTGCTCAGAAATCATTTCAATCCCCATATGATCATGTCATAAAGTCCAAGATATAAAAAAGCCAGTGATGAAAAAGTATTTAAGTAATGAACAGGGGAAAAAACCCTAGAACAAAATTAAACATCTATGTAATTAGTTTACTTGGTTGGGAAGCTCTAATAGTCCTGCCTAGCACTAAAAAGGGATTGAAGTGCAGCTCTGAGGGTGCAGAGGCAAATATCCCCCTCCCGTGGTACCAAAATAAATTAGGTAAGACAGGTACTACAACCTTCCCCTGTGCAGTTGGGTCACATCCACCTACAAATTGCACTGCTACAGTCACAGCCCTCAAATACCATTTAAAACCAATCCTTCCCCTTCACTTAAAGCCTCACAAACCCAGTTTGAGGAAATGCCCTGTTTGGGCTGGACAGAATGGGCCAGCCCTCGGTGCTGGGGATACTCACGGGTCCTTTCTGGCACTGCTGGAGAGGCACCTCTGGGTTTTTGTTCTTTCAGGGGACTCCCAGTCATCCCTGGTTCCTTGGTTTGAACTCTTTGGTGTAGCAGAAGAAAAGGACAGAGTTTTTACAGGTGATTTGTTACCAGTGCACCTCAATTCACTGCAGAGGACACGGCTATTTGTACACAACTGGCTAAATGAAAGCAACAGAAATACATAAAGTAAAATTAGGCTGTTTAATCCTTAACCGAACCATGTCAAGGTTGTGTACATTGTCACTGGTCCCATGACCAAATGCAAAAGGCATTTTGAGGAGTTTACATCCAGAATCTTCAATTCAGGCATAGTGAACACACAAGAGTCAAACTTTCTGTGCCCACTATTCCAAAAGAGGCTCAGTCATTACATTTGGTTCTGTCCAGACCACTGAGAGTAGGAAAGATAATTCTCCTCCCCTTCCACATACAACAAACTCACCACCAGAAAGTTAAGGGTTATTTAGCTCATAATTACTTGTTGAGTCTTGCTGGATGTGGAGAAGTAAGCCTTCCAGAATATTTTTCCTTGAACAGGCTCAAGAACTCTTTGTACTTCTTATTTTCTGCTTGCTGAACATCCTTGAAGAAAGGAAGGAAAAAAGAGACTTTAGCAGGCATTCCCAGCCCTTCCTTTTGTCTCAGCCTAACTGCACAGGAACTCCACAGCTGTTTCATCCCAAAACAATTCCCTTCTCCCCAGTTTACCTCTTCAGCAGCACACAAAGGCCTCCTGGTGCCACTGACTCCTCGGGAGCTGGGTCCTAGCTCCTTGATGGGGGGCCTGGGTGTGACAGGGCTCTCCGCAGCAGCTCGGATGTGGTTATTCCTGCTCAGGCTGAAAACACCAAAGGCAGAAGAAATGATATTAAGAGGACATTCAAAGCTCCTGATTTATTAAGTAGGTTTTCATTAGCACCTCCTGATTCAAGGAGGCACAGCAGGCTGCCCAGGACCATGTCTGGGAGGGTTTTCCAACATCTCCATGGGCAGACTCCACAACCTCTCTAGGTGACCTGTGGCAGCAGCTGAACACTCCCAGAGGAGAAAAAAAACCAGAAGAGTTTCCAAATGGAATTCTCTGGGGAAATGGAAATTCTCTGAGGTTTCTTTGGGGTTTTTTTTGGTGGTTGTGGGTTTTTCTGTTTGTATTCCTGGCCTCAGCCTCTTCCCAAGTTCAACACTTCCTCCTGCCACAGGAGGTGAGAGTGTTGAACTTGTGAATCTTTCTCTGATCTCCTGAGTCTATCAACTATCTGGATTTAAAGAGGAAGTTTAAAATTGGTCAAAGGCCAGAACACAGCTGTCTCCCACAGCTGGAGACCCCCTCAGTATGGCAGGCAGGAGGAGGAACAGGAGTCCCAGAACACTTTGGAAAAACGCTGCTCTGTGCACACAAAGACAAATGTTGGGCAACACAGGAACTTCACGGATGAAAGTGAAAGACAAGAAACCCTTCAAAGCAGAAGCGAAAGAACACAGAAGGATTTTTACCTCAGATATGGAATTCTCTTGGAAAGAGAGGATGGTGTTTCCTCAGTCAAGCACGGGCTGGTCTCACAAGGCATTTCTGTGAGAGAAGAGCACAAGCCATCAGCAACTGGTCAAGAAAACAGGAGTTTTATGAGTTTAAAGAGCTTCACCAAAGATAAATTATTTTCACTGTATCCCTCATGTTCTAATATTATTTGTGTTACGTTGCTTCAGGATATTTTCATATTGACAGCTTCAAAATGTTGCCAGTCTAAGCCTAATACAAAAGGGTTCTGAGGCTCTACTACCTAAAATCAGCATTTATAGCAATTTCTGGCAAGCTAGCAGTGGGATGCACTAGAACTGCATCCAAGGCAGTGAATATCTGGGATCCACAACCATGTGAGCATCCTGGGATAAACCCCAGAATATGCTGAGCTGGAAGGGACCCACAGGATCATCCAGTCCAATCCCTGGCCCTGCACAGACACCCAACAATCCCACCCTGGGCATCTCTGAGAGTGTTGTCCAAATGCTGCTGCAGCTCCTTGGGGCTGTGCCCGTTCCCTGGGGAGCCTGTCCCCAACCTTGCTCCAAATCCAGAAGCAACACCAGGATGCAGGGGAGAAACAGAGCTCACCCTCCACTACTCCTGGGTGCTACCCAGGTATTTTACCTTCAGCAAGCAGCCCCCAGCCTGGGCAGAGCTGCCCAGACTCAGAGCAGCAGCAGAAAGGAATGAGTGAAGGACTTGCTGTCAGCCCTACCAGATCCTGTTGTGTGCTCATCCTCAGCAGATGCTACAAATGAAGAATCGGAAGAAATGTACACAATCTGAAATAAAAACAAGTACCAGAGTGAGCATAACCTGAACACAAATCCAAGCAAACACCTCCCTCTTCCCAAAATTCAGTCAGCCCTGTTCTGACTCATGGCTTTGCTTGGGTTGCAGCAGAAGGCAGGGCACTGATGGCACCAGTTTTGTAAAACAGGCTCTCATACATAGGATACAGGGACTGTGGGAGCTGATCCCTGAGTTCCCCTCAAAATCCTTGCTCACCTCATCTTCAGAGTCAGAGAAGAAGTAGTCATCTCTCTCTTTAGTCTCCTGGCTTCTACTTGTTGCCCCAGGTGGCAACTTGGCAGCCACAGCAACCTCTTCGGGCTCCTTGCTAGCCCCTGAGACACATTCTGGAAAAGCCACACCACCAGGCCATAAGGAATGGGACTGGACACAGGCTGGGGGTTCTGCTTACACCAAAGCCCAGCTCCTTGATGCCACGTGAGCAGATAACTCATTTCACCCACACAGCAACAGCCCAGCAGCATCCCCACCCATCACTGGGGATCTTGTTCCCAAGTAGGAATTAGGAAGCTCCACACCCCCCATGGAACAGCAACAGCCTTGATTGAAAAATGCTCTTTGTGCTGCCCTGCAGGGCTCAGTGCCAGAGAGCCCTGGGATATCCCATGCCCTCCCCAGCCAGGATTTATCCTCAGTGCAAATACATGGCCCTCCCAGGACAGAAAAAGTTGTTCCCCCCTTCTCTTCCTGCCTTCATCTGGCCAGGATCTCCAATCCTCCACTTGGTTTGAAAATCAGAGTCATTAAGGTTGGAAAAATTCTGTAAGGTCATCAAACCAAACTGTTCCCAGAGCAGTGCCAAGGCCACCCACGTGCCCAAGTGCCCCATCCATGAACACTGGGACACATCATCCACAGGCCCAGGCCCCATGAGACCCCTCCAGCCACAAGAATGGCTCAAAAATCCTCACTTTCAGCAGCAACTCCAAAGTAGCAAATCCAGAGGTCCCCAAGGTACCCCAAACCCAAGGAAAATCAGACATATTAAACCTCTCTGTGAGGGGCAGTACCTGTCTTCAGCCTCTTTGCAGGAATCTCCTCAGGATCTTCCACAGGTGACAGAACACTGAGGGAAGAACACAGAGAACAAAGTTTTGCAATCACAATTCAGCTCCCAGCAGGTTCACTCCCCTTCCAAGCCCCAAACCTCCAAAGGTGGCTTTCCTACTTCCCCAGGATCATCTCCCACCATCCCACTAAAGCAGATCAGGCCTCTTTTCCTCTTTCTGTTAATGCTTCCTCATGTTTTATGTTTGTTCCTATCACCAAAAAATGCCTTAATACGTAATGCCTTCCTCTTTCCTCCAGGAAAGATGCACTCCACAGGTCACTGAGCCACCCAAGCTCATGTCACTAAGCTGAGTTGCAAAGGAAAGTTTAAGTAGAAGAGGAGATGAAAGGTGGGAAAGGCAGTCCTGCTTACACCCACTCCAGCAACTTCCTGCTGAGTCAGCGCTCAGGAACATACCCTTGAAACAATTAACAGCCTCTCCCTTTCTCAGAAGCCTCAATGCAAGGATTTTTATCAGCTAATACCACCACTAAGTAGGGTAAAAACGTCTCCTTTAGGAACAGAGCTGAAAGAACGCTCCTATTTTTATTTTTTCCCCCCCTCCCAAGAGCTAATTCCTTCTGAGCTGCTCGTCAGTGAAAACTACTCGTGCAACACGCGGCTCTCTCCAGAGCCATTCCCTCGTTTCTTTCCCTCTGGAATGGGAGCAAAGCCTCCCGGGACGAATGGGCACACAGAGCACAGGATGGAATCCATCCATACATTCCAAGCGGCGGGCACGGGGGCGGTTCGGCCATCGTCACCGGGAGCACAGGGGTTAACGCCTGGCACGGCATCCCTCTTTTATCGACTTCACATCCACGTTACTCCGTGACTGCCCTCCGGCCAGCACATCCCCGCGGGTGTGCCCCGCTCCTGCAGCCCCTCTGCTCCAAAGCCCACCCCGCTTCTCCTCCCGAGCCCGCACCGTGCAGGTGGGAGGGGAGCGAGGGGCCCAGGGGTTCACTGGGAACACCTGGGACCCACAACCGCCCCCACACGCGGCTGCGGCCAGGGGAACGCCCGGGGCCCGCAGCCGCGCGAACACCTGCGCTTCAGCGGGGATTCCCACACCCACACGGGGAGCTCCGGGGGCGGGCCCGGCCGAGCCGAGCGGCGGGGGCAGCGCACGGGGCACGGCGGGAGGGGCTGACCTGGGGGGCGGCTTCTTTCGTGGCGGCGGCCGCGGGCGCGGGGCCGGGGCGAGGGCCGGGGCCGGGGCCTGGCGGGCGGCGTCGCGGAGGGCGCGGAGGACCGCGAGCAGCCATTGGTACATGGACCGCGCGCACTTCCGGCGCCAGGCCCCGCCCCGCGCCGCCAGCGGCGGGCACGCCCCGCCCACGGCCCGATGGCCCCGCCCATAGCCCCGATGGCCCCGCCCACGGCCCCGAGCGACCCGCCCCGATCGGCCCCGGCCCCGAAAGCCCCGCCCACAGCACGACACGTCACGCCCACGGACCCGAACGCCCCGCCCTCGACCGGTCCGAGCCCTGAAGGCCCCGCCTACACCAGGGCAGACCCCGCCCACAACCCTGGAATCCCCGCCCACCGTCCTCCAGGCTCCGCCCCTCCCGCGCCCGTTCCCGCAGCGCGCCCGACGGGATGGAGCGATGCGCACGTGCGTTTTGCAATACTCACAGGCCAAAATTTGGGCTGTTTCTGCCCATTCTGCTCCTGTCTGGTTCCGTTTTCTTCCCCGCCTCAAGCTCAGCCGGCCCTAAAAGCGCTACCGTGGCTGGGTCAGGAGCTTTGTCCTCTCCTAGAGGCAGAAGGTTTTGCCGTCTCCGAGGGTCAGGAGCTTTCCCTACTCCAAGAGTCAGGAGCTTTTGCCCTCGCAGAGAGTCAGCTTTCCCTACTCCAAGACTCGGTCGTCGGGCTTTGGTGGGGATCTGGCGTGGGGAACTCGCCGCGGGTCCCTGCGAGGCGCTGGGACTCGCTGTGAATTTCCCGGGGCTCCGGTGATTTCCTGGGACTCCGGGGGTCAGAACTTCCGGCATCCTAGGAAAAGCAGGGACCGGTTCCTGTGTCCCCCTGCCCTTCCTCTTCGTGCTCCGGGTGCGGAATCTCCGACCCGGCGCGTTGGGCTCACGTCGGAGCTTTCTCCTTCTCCGCATCGCGCTCGCCTTGCAGCTGCTGCCGCGACTGGACCGCGACTGGACAGCGACTGGACAGCGACTGGACCGCGACTGGACCGCGACTGGACCGCGACCGAACGCGGGGCTCGAGCCGGGGCCAACAGCGCGGGGCGCGGGCGGTGCCTCGGGGCTCGCGCGGGCCTCGCTCCCGTAGACCCGGTGATGACCCCGCTACCGGTCCCGGTACCTGCCCAGCTCCCTGCCCCGCTCCCTGCCCCGCTCCCTGCCCCGCTCCCTGCCCCGCTCCCTGCCCCGCTCCCGGCCCCGCTCCCTGCCCCGCTCCCTGCCCCGCTCCCTGCCCCGCTCCCGCCGGTGGATGCACACCACGCAGAATGAACTTTTTTGGGAGCCCGGGAACAAGCTCAAGGATCCCAGCCCATTTCAGGGGCCCTGTGGCCGCCTAAAGTATCAAACTTCCCAGGAACATGTAGCACTTTCCTGATTAACAGTATCTCGTGGCTAACAAACACGTGTAGCAATTTGAGCCAGGCGTGCAGGTAAAGACACAGTAATCCCTGGGCCATCCAGCGCTGGAATAAAGCAATGCCTGCTCCCTAATACTGCATCGGTGTTTAGGAGTTTCATTCCCGAATTTCGGTGTCAAAATGGCTTTTTAATGCTTTTCCTGTTGCTTCCCAGCTGCTCACTCCAAGCTGGCTCCAGTATTTTACTCAGGAGCAAAAAGGATTTTTAAAGGAAAGGAAAATGGGCAGATTGAAGCTCTTTGAGGCAGCTTTCCCAGCAATAGGTCCCGCAGAGAATCTAAGCGGTGGTGGGGTCTCCTTTAATTGAAAAGACCTTCCTGGTTACTTTAGGAGTTTAATTTCCAGGCTTCAGGCCTCAGGGAAGGAGCGTGAGCCTGGATGCAGAGCCCAGCAGAGGGCACGGCAGCCCCACGCAGGACCTGCACAGCCGCCTGTTACTCACTCATCCTCCAGGGACAGGGGGAGGAGAAGGATTTTAGGGCTGTCAAATGATTTTTAACGCCTCTGATTGGATTTTCCTGAGCTGGGGACGTGCCTGACTGTGTCCGTGGGGTGGGAGCGATCACTGGACATCCAAGTGTGGCCTGTGCAGCTGGAAGAATTTTTTCCAAACACAGGATAATGAACATGGAATTACGGGAGCTGGTTCTCTTTTCCACAGTATTGACATGCAGACTATCACGATCTCTGAAACATCAATAACCAAACACAGGAATAAATTAAACTTTAATTAAAATAATGCCACAACTGACTGAGCTTTCTTCTTGTATTGCTTTCCATACAGCAGAAGTTGTCCCATTTTTTCTTTTGCCCCAAAAAACGTAACTATATCTGTGTTGTAACTCCTGCCATGCCTTCCCAGAGCACTTTGACGTCGGCTGCATTTCCCAATCCCTGTATTTTTGCAGCTGCTGGTTCCCTCCATGACTTCATCCTCACTCTGCCCCTGAGCATCTTGCTCAGAGCACTGACGTGTTGTGACTCAAAGTGATGATATTTGATGCATGCAAACCAAAATCCAGTTCTTGGCTGTTCCTGGCTAAACAGACCTGGATCACATCTGTCCCGTCTCCGACAACAGAGGGAGAGCAGAAAATTCCCATAAATAATTATTCAGTGTGGCTCATTATTTATGCATTGCTCAAAGTGTCTCTACCTCTGGTGCAGCTTCCATGTGACAGCAGTGGGGTTCCAGTACCTGCTGCTTCAAATTATTGGGGTGAAAAAGTAATTCAACTGAGTGGGTAATTTGGGAAATGATGGGTGATTCTAGGCACATGTGATTTTGGTGATATAATGCCAAATAGGCTCAATCTGTCATTTAAATCCCTTTATTTTACATGAGGGCAGGATGCCAGGTGGAACAGCTGTGCCTGCAGGGCAGGTGGTTAACCTGGATGGAGGGAAGTGAAGGGGAAAGGAAAGGGATGGGAAGGCAAGGAAAGGAAGGGAAGGGAAGAAAAGCAAAGGAAGAGATGGGAAGGTATGGGATGGGAAGGTAAAGAAGAGGAGGAAAAGGAAGGGATGGGAAGGCAAAGCAAAGGATGGGAAGTGAAGGCGTGGTAAGGAAAAACAAGGGAAAGGAGAGGGATGGGAAGGCATGGCAAGGTAAGGCAAGATTAGAGAGTGAAAAACAAGGAAAAGAAAGGCAGAAATTCTGAAATTTGGGAATAAAACTGCTAAACACTAATCCAGTATTAAGGAGCAGGCATTACTTTATTCCAGCACTGGATGCTCGAGGGATAACTCTGCCTTTACCTGCACGCCTGGCTCAAGTTGCTACATGTATCTATTAGCAGGAGATACCATTTAATCGGGAAATTGTTACATGTTCCTGGTGGGGAGAATGGGAAGGCAAAGCAAAGAAAGGCAAGGCAGGACAGAGGGCAGCTGCAGCAGCCTGGGCAGGTCTCCCAGCCCCGGGTGGGGACAGGATGGGAAGTTCCACATGCCCCAGTATTTCCCCACCTCCCACTCCCAGGCCCTCCCAGGAGACGAGCCCAGGGAGGGCAGAAGGTGCCCAGGAGGAGCAGCCTGCTGCTGGAGGTCTCCTGGAAGAGCCCAAGGAATCTCCACTCTGAACTTGGGAGCCCTGGGGAATTCTCCTGGTGTGAGGACAGAGTCCTCCCTCCCTGTCTGGGGTGGGTGATAGCAATGGCCCTCCTGAACCTCCAGGTCTCCTGAACCCCACACTGCAGAGAGTTTATCCCTGACCCTCTGCAGTGTGAGCAAGGGATTATCCTTGACCACTTCCTTCCAGACCCAGCACTCTTTATGCTATTTCACCAGCAGCTACTGGATCCCTGGATGGTGTGAGGTGCTCATCTCCCTCGGGATGGCTTCTCCAGTGACTTCAGATGGGAGTCGCCAGGCTGGAAGCCTCAGAGCTCTTGGAAAAGCCCTGGAAAGGGAAAGTGCTGGCTTCTGGGAAAGGGCTGCACACTCAAGACTGCCCTGGCAGTGTTCAGAGAGTGCTGAAACCACCCACATTAAAGCCAATGTTTACTGGGACAAAACCAGCTCCTGAAGGCTGCATCCATGTCCCAGCCATGAGCTGGCTGCTGGAAGGTGCTGGAATGCTGCTGGTGATGAGCAGGGGAAGGAGAGGAGGAGCACAAGGAACTGCTTGCAGGACGGATATGATTGCTGAGATGCAAACCCTCGGTCATGCAAGCCATGATCTTGGCTGTATCTGTATCCCATGGAGCATCCTCACAGTCATGGGGAGCTCTGGGAAAGTCTGGGCTGCAGGAGGAAGGCTGAGGTGAGATTTTGGGACAGGCAGCTCCACTCGTGCCTGAGCATGGGCTGCACTTTGGGATAAGGAACAGGTTGCCAGGGGAGCTTGTGGCTGCCCCGTCCCTGGAAATGACCAAGGCCAGGTCGGACGGGGCTTGGAGCAAGCTGGGATAGTGGAAGGTGTCCCTGCCCATGGCAGGGGGTGGGACTGGATGGGCTTTAAGGTCCCTTCCATTCTATGTTTCTGTGATCTCAAGCATGGGCTTCCCTTTCACTCTCACTTTCACCAGGTGATTTATTTCCCTACCAGTCCCTCTGCTGCCAGAAACTATCCATGAGTGCAAGCCAGAGCATCCAGCCACTGGCAACTGGATTTGGAGCAGAAGTGGGCAAACCATGTGCAACAGGTGAGGTCCAATTCCACCCTCTGTGGTGTAGTTTGCAGAAAGATGAGACAGGAGCCTTTACACAGCCCCCCACCCATTCAGAGACAGGATATTTCCAGCTCACAACAATTTCTGTGCCCTCTTGCTTTCTCACCCTGCAGGGACAGGACACCATCCCCCAGAAGAGGCTGTCCAGAGCCCCATCCAGCCTGGCCTTGGACACTTCCAGGGACAGCAGTTCCCTCCTGCCTTTCTCATGGTCCCTGTAAAATCTGTAAACCAAAATGTCTCTGTCAGACAGCAAAGTTGTGGCTTCTCCTGGGCTGGGACATGGGACTGGAGAGGACGGGAGTGTCCCCACTCTCTCCAGAGCCTTCAGGGCAGGATGGGAGCTGACAGGTATGACACAGCACGATGAGCACCACTCTGGGCCCGGGGGTCCTGGGGCTGGAGCTGAGGCTCTCTCTGCTCCCCCAGGCTCGGATTCAGCACTCCATTGATTGAGAGCAACCCTGCCTGACTCACCCAGGAGCAGGGCTGAGCCTCTCCAAAGGAAAACTCGCATTAAACTCTGCCACAAGGCTCTGGCAACCATATGGAGCTGGGAGAGGGGTGGGGGCCAGCCCTGACCTTTATTGTGGGGAGGGCAGCGCCGCTGACCCTGTCCCTGCCCCCCGGGGTGGCTGTTCCCAGGCCACTCAGGTTGTTCTACAGGGCTCGCTGCTAAACAAGACAATTAAATCCTTGAGCCCAGGTTTTAGTGTTTCCATGTGCAGCCAAGTATCTTAATCTGGGCTGTTTGGGGAATTTTTATCCCGTGGATCCCTTGGTATGCCTGGAATGTTTGCTTTTCCTACTGTGTGCGTGTGTTTGAGGCACTCCTGTAAAAACAAGAGCTTCCTGCCTGCCTTGTAAACCTTCCCTTGATTGGCAGAGTGGCCTTTGGTGATTAATCAAGGGGCACGACAGAGCTGACACCCCACAGGAGCTCGCTCCTTGCAAATCCCCGGCACGGTGGTGGGAGACCTGGGAAGGGACCCCGGGAGCTGGCCGCTCTCCAGAGCCGTGTGGTGACATCGGTTTTCGGTAAGAGCCTGGGAGAGGAAGGACTGAACGGAAATTCCAGAGAGCTAAGGAAATGCTCCAGAGGGCCGGGACTTCGGAGGCATTTTCTATTGTATCATCGGGATGAAACACGCGGCTGCGCTCGGAGGGAGTCACTCGGTGGCAAACCAAACCTTCCCACCTTGGCTGGGGAGGAGGGGAATTGTCCCAACCAAACCTTCCCACCTTGGCTGGGAGGAGGGGAATTGTCCCAACCAAATCTTCCCACCTTGGCTAGGAGGAGGGGAATTGTCCCAACCAAACCTTCCCACCTTGGCTGAGCTGGGGAGGAGGGGAATTGTCCCAACCAAATCTTCCCACCTTGGCTAGGAGGAGGGGAATTGTCCCAACCAAACCTTCCCACCTTGGCTAGGAGGAGGGGAATTGTCCCAACCAAACCTTCCCACCTTGGCTGAGCTGGGGAGGAGGAGAATTGTTCCAGCCAAACCTTCCCACCTTGGCTGGGAGGAGGGGAATTGTCCCAACCAAACCTTCCCACCTTGGCTGGGAGGAGGAGAATTGTCCCAACCAAACCTTCCCACCTTGGCTGAGCTGGGGAGGAGGAGAATTGTCCCAACCAAACCTTCCCACCTTGGCTGGGAAGGAGGAAAATTGTGCCAACAAAGCCTTCCCACCTTGGCTGAGCTGGGGAGGAGGAGAATTGTCCCAACCAAACCTTCCCACCTTGGCTGGGAAGGAGGAGAAGGGGAAGTTGACTCCATGCATGGAGAAAGGTTTCTCCAGGAGATGGACACAGGATAGGGCAGACTGCAGAGAAGAATCACCTTGTTGGTGTTCCTGGGTTTCTTCATGCTCCCATTGGAGGCTTCCAGGTATCCCCGGCTCTGCCTGGATGCGGCACAGATGTTCCAAGTTAGCTCTAACCCCAGGAACAGCAAAAACATTTCCAGTATCTTGGCCAAAGGGCTCTAATTTGTCCCAACTGTCACAGCTACTGCTGTTCCAACCCTGAGCTTGCCTGGAGCTGGCTGTGGGATCCTGGTATTGTGTTGTGCAGGCCACATGTGGGCCTGTCCCCATGTCCCCATGATCCCAGAAGAGTCTCAGCTTGGGAAAAAAGCTGGCAGAGCTGCAGGCTGCCAGCCCCAGGGTCAGCCCCAAACTCATTGCTGTAAGCAAGGAGACCTTCAGTGTATGAGCCTGGTGGAAATTTGCCATGGGAGAGGTCAGTACTCATCATTTTAGTGGAAATTGTGATATTTAGCAGGAAGTTTTTACAGTGAGGGTGTTAAAACACTGGCACAGGTTGTCCAGAGAAGCTGTGACTGCTCCATCCCTGGAAGTGTCCAAGGCCAGGCTGGACAGGGCTTGGAGCAGCCTGGGATAGTGGAAGGTGTCCCTGCCCATGGCAGAGAATTGGACTGGGTGAGCCTTGGAGGTCCCTTCCAACCCAAATCATTCCCTGATATTCAACTTCTGGTCTTCCCACTTTTTTTCCTTGGCTTTTGCCCACTGCTCGAGGCAGGATCTGTGCCAGGACAGGATCAGGGCCAGGATGAGGAGCTCCAGGAACAGAGCACAGTGAGCAGGAAGCCAAGGAGGGTCTGTGTGTCTGTCCCAGCTGAGCCATGGGAGGAGAGACAGGTGGGAAGGAGCAGAGGAGCTCTGAGGACACACAGGAGTGCTGAGGACATGCAGGAGCTCTCAGGACATGCAGGAGCTCTCAGGACATGCAGGAGCACTCAGGACACACAGGAGCTCTCAGGACACACAGGAGCTCTCAGGACATGCAGGAGCTCTCAGGACATGCAGGAGCACTCAGGACACACAGGAGCTCTCAGGACACACAGGAGCTCTCAGGACACACAGGAGCTCTCAGGACACACAGGAGCACTGCGGACACACAGGAGCACTCAGGACACACAGGAGCACTCAGGACACACAGGAGCTCTCAGGACATGCAGGAGCACTCAGGACACACATGCTGGCTGCTCCTTGGACCACAGGAAGATGATCTTTAAGGCTGCTTCCAACCCAAGCCGTTCTGTGATTCTGTGAAAGAGCATTTCAGCCATGCACGGCACTGACAGTGTGGGCAGAGCCTCTCCCTGCTCTTGGACAAACTGCTCCTGAGACCCTGCCTGTTCATCCTGCTGACATCAGAGGTGCTGGTGATGGGTCTCCCTGGAGCCCATCTCTCCACATCTGTGAGTTCATCCCTGCTCCATCTTTGCCGGGCAGTGCTGGGGTTGGAGGTGCTGCCCCACCCTCCACCCTAACACCACCTGTGCTCCCTCCAAGCACCTGCTGGAGGATGCTCTGTGCTGTCCCCTCTCCACACCTGTCCCGAGGCCACTCCAGCCTCTCTCCCAGCCATCATTGACAGCAGCTCAAAAACTCATGGCAAGAGGGTCAGGGGTGTTTCCCAGGCTTTCTGTGTCCCCAAGCAATGGGCCCTGTAGCCATCCAGCCCTGTTAGCTGTGACCAGCCTGGTGACAACCTCACTGCCATGGTGCCAGGGGGGATGTCCAGTGCCATCAAGGCCACCTCCATGTCTGGCACGTTGTTCCCATGTGTTCTCACCACCACACAGCTCCCAGCATGGCTCCAGTGTTCGGATGCAGCTGGCAACGATCCCAGAGGTGACACAGAGCTGCTCTGTCCCACTCTGTCCCACTCTGTGTGCCTGCCTCTGATTCATTACCACAGAGTGCCTGGAAGGTCCCAGCACTGGTAGGAGCCCAAGGGAGCAGGCAGCAGGCAGGTGAAGCAGCAAGACAGTGACAATTCCTGCTGCCTTTGGGATCCTGGGAGGAAGAACAACCCCTGCCCAATGCTGTCCTTCCCCTTTCTTGTTTCACTAAGCCTCTCCCTGCACTGGGGACAACCTGCCTGTAAAGTGTCATCACTGTGCACTGGAGTGAACAGCCCTTTCCTCTGCCCTCAACCTCTCCCCGGCCAGTGTTGCTCTTCCAGTGTGGATAGTTCCCACGTATTCTGCGTTTGGGAACACGAGGCTGAGCTGATTTTGCCCTGGCTGCATCCCTGTCAGGTTTTCCTCATAGCCAGGAAGATGTGAAATTCTTTAGGGATCCAGATGTGTGTGCTTAATTTCATCCCCACACAGCAACAGGGATGTCTGGCATCCATCCCCCTGCCCCTCTGGGTTCTGCCTCCTCCTTTTGCAAGTGGTGGCTCCAAACTGGGGTGCAGGTCCCCCACATGGCCCTGGGGAGGGGGCACGGACCCATCCATCCACCTGGATGTGCTCCAGAGCCGAGTGGGCAAACGTGGCCAGTGAGGAGGTGCTGCTGGTGGCCACCTGCCTGTGGCACTGGCCCGGTGTCTCTGTGTCACCCCGCGTTCACACTGAGCTCTGGGGCAGGGGCTGGAGCCTCCCCTCTCCCAGAGCCGTGGGGGCTTCCCTGCCAGGTGGGCAGGAAATCACACCCAGCACTCTGAATTTCTCAGGAAAAAGAGAAAATTCCTCAAAGGTGGCAAAACAGCAGTGAGGGGCTTTGCTATGGAAATGCGGAGCCGTGTCCCCTGGGGCTGGTGGCTCCACCTTTGTCCCTGCTGGCATCTCCTTGGCAGTTCCCTGGACTGGGTCCCACTGGTGCTGGCAGGTCAGGAACAAGCCCCTTGCAGGAAACAGGGAAATAAAGGAAAGCAGAAAAGAACAATTTAACATCCAGGAATGGAAATGACTCAGGGCAATTAAAATGCAGGGAAGATGAGAAAGGGGAGGGTCCTGGCCCTGTTTTCAGCCACATTTTTCCCCTCTCAAAATTCCCAAGAAGGGGCTTTGTGAAGGTGGCTGTGGCATCACCTCCCTGAGTGTTTGACTGACGAAGAACTGTGGCAGGAGTTCCTGGGAGTGGGGATGTGCCCTGCGTTATCCAAGTGACAGAAATGCGATCTATAGATCAGCTATAGAAGAGGACAGAACCCAGGAGAAGGTGGGAGGTGGGGGAGCAGGAGCACTCCAGGTTTCTGTGATCCTTACCTGGGGCAGATCCAGCGTCCCCATGAAAAAAGGGGAATCTCTGGGACAGACACCTGAGGCATGGAGGATCTGGCTGTCCCCAGAGTGGTGGGACAGGGGGGAATAGTGCTGGATTCATGTCTTGGGGATGGCTGCCCGTGGGGATGTCCCCACCAGCCTCTTTCAGATGGGAACACTCCTGGCCCCCTCATTGTTCCAGCTGTGCTGGGGTTCCAAGACTGCTGGGGTTCTCCCCCAGGTGGGGAGGGATCTGTCCAGTCCTTCCTCCACTGAGAAAGAGCTGGATCAGTCACCAGCTCAGAGCAGGAACAGGAGTGAGGGGATTTGGCACAACCAGGAGCATCCCAATCCCAGCCATACCCTCCCCAGTTGGAGACTTGTTCAAGGCAAGTTCCCTGCTGGAGTTTTGGGATCAGAATTCACTCTGTTGCACAGCAGCACCCCAGGCCACACATTCCCAATGACGGGGGGGGAGATCAGACCTGGGACACCTCAAAATGATGGAGATTTCAGAGAAAGGACAGGGAAGACAAGTTGGCCTCAGGCCTGGCAGCTTGAGGGGGCATCTCCAGGAGGACAGGATCCCTCTGGCTGGGATGGTGGGGGCAGGGGAAGGGCTGGGGTGGTGCCTTGGCTCCCTGCCCATGGGGATGCAGTTCCCTTTGGGGCAGCCTGGGGAATCCTGGCACTGGAAACAGCGATTCCTTAAACTCCAGCTCTCCTTCCCACCTGGCTGCAGTTTGAATCCCGGGTTTGGGACAGAAGCAGGTACCTGGAGGAAGCTTTATCAGGGAGATTGCCATGGAGAGGTTTGAGGGGTTCAGCACAGTCACAGACACTGCCACTGGGGCTCAGTGGTCACGGGATGCTGTCACCACTGTCACCATCACCCCAGGAGATGTGCTGAGGCTGCAAACCCGCTCTCCATCCCGGGCACCTTCCTCTGCCCACAATGCCCCAGTTTTCCAGGCTCAGCACGGCTGAGGGCTGAGGCACTTTGGGAGCCTGAAGACAGCCGAGGTGATCTCATCCCACGAATATTTTCTTGGCTCACTCTCCTGGCTCCAACGCCTCGGCGATAAGGCTGGGCTGAGGTCAGTGGGAGGGTTTGGCATTGCGGAGCCGTGTGTCACCCCGCCGAGCCTGGGACACGGCACCTGCGCCTTCCTGGCTCCAGCCACAGCCCCAGGGCCCTGCTCATCCACCAGGATGCTCCACTTGGGAAGAGGGGCTGTGCAGGCAGCCAAAGGTGTCCCCACCACTTCTCACAGGTCCAGCTGCTGTTTCACCTTCTCCTGGGGAAAACAAAAAGGTTGAGGTTTTTCTTACTTCCCCCATTAGAAAGAAGGAGAGGAAATTCTTCAGATCACTTTCCAAAGGGGTGTTATCAGCCCAGGAGGGGTTTCCTGCTGCCAGAAATAGAGCGGTGTAAAGATAGGGAGGGAAGCAGGATGACACAGGCATAGATAAGGGGGACGAGCCAGCAGAGGAACCCTGGCTGCTGGGGGAGCTGGTCTGGCTCCCTTGGAGCTCGGGTGGGAGCCCCATCCACCTGGGAAAGAGCAGGGCAGGGCCACAGCTGGGTCCCTTTGGAGATGCTGCTGCTGGGCTTGGTATATTGGAGTGGTGCATCATCCATCCATCCATCCATCCATCCATCCATCCATCCATCCATCCATCCATCCATCCATCCATCCATCCATCCATCCATTTATCCATACAATCACAGACTGATTTTGGGTAAAAAAGGACCTTAAAGCTCATCTTGTTCCACCCTCTACCTCAGGCAGGGATATCTTCCACTAGACTAGGTTGCTCCAAGCAACCACTAGACCAAGTCTGTCCAGCTTGTCCTGTCCATCCATCCGTCCATCCATCCATCTGTCCGTCCGTCCATCCGTCCATCCATCCATCCATCCATCCATCCATCCATCCATCCATCCCTCCATCCATCCATCCATCAATCCCTCCATCCATCCATCCCCCCCTGTGGTGCTGGGCCTGGGCCAGTGTTCCCAGACTCTGCACATGCCTGGGGACACAGGGACAAGGGCTGTGCTCGCCACACACAACTAGACCCTCACTGGGGCTTCAGGGTCGGTGCCAATTCCCACATTTCAACCTTCATCGTGAGGATTTGACTTGTCACTGGGAAAACTGGGCTGAAAAGCCTGTTTCTTGAGCATCCAGGTGCTCCTCTTCCTCCAAGCACTGATTCCATCTTGCTGCATTTTCTTTCCATGCACTCCTGCCTTTGAGTCTGGTGCCTGCTACATGTAGATTTATTTTTTTCCCCATTTTATGGGAGATAACCCAGAGGTAGTGAGGTGCTGCAGCTCTGTGCCTGCTATTGCACCCTGGGTACCCCAGGGGTGATACCAGAGCAGAAAAACAAGGAGAGGAGGCTGGGGACCCCCATGTTCCCCTCCCCAGATCAGCCTCCCGGCACTGTGCCAGTCGGAAGATGCCGAGTTCCCTCCAAAGAATGGGAGCTTAATGTCCCGGAGCTAATAAGCAATTTTCCCCTGCACCTGCCTCTCCCCGCCGCCTCCCCTCCGGCCATCTGCCACCTCGGGGCCTCTGCACTCTGCACCGGCAGCCTGCGCTGAGGCAGGGCGGGTGTTTCACTGCTTTGGGGCTGGGCGGGCTCAGTGTCCCCCCAGAGATGAGCTGGGGTGCTTTGAAGGGGGACTTTGGCCCCTGGTGGCTTTCTCCATCCCTGTGTCCCCCCAGGGAGGTGGGTGGCAGAGCCCAAAAGGGGAAACTGAGGCTGAGAGAGCAGCAGGGAACATCCAAAGGTGCCAAGCCAGAGACGAGCTGGCAGGAATTACTGTATCCACAGGGAGCTGGCATCCCCAGCCAGGGGATGTGAAAGAAGGGCTGTGAGGAAGGGGATGTGAGGATGAAGGACACAGGGAGGTGATGCAAGAGGGAGGAATGCAAAGAGAGGGATGTGAAGAGGGGATGCAAGGAGGGGGAAGGTGAGGAGGGGGTGCGAGATGGGGGATGCAAGAAGAGGGATGTGAAATACGAAGAGGGGGACATAAGGAGGGGATGTGAGGAGGGGGATGTGAGGAGGAAGACACGAGGAGGAATGTGAGAAGGGGAATGAGAGGATAGGGGTGTGAGGGGGGGGATGTGAAGAGGGGGATGTAAGGAGAGGGAATGAGAGGAGGGGGGATGCGAGAACGGAGAATACGAGGCGGGGGGTTGCGAAGAAGGGGAATGTAAGGAGGGGGATTCGAGAAGGGGGGTCCGCGGGGGAAGAGCAGATGGGGCCGGCAGGCTCGGGGTTGCCCCGGCCCCGCAGACAAAGGCTGGGGCAGATTTACGGCCCGGGACAGCTGGCGGGCAGAGCCGCCCCCCCTCCGCCGCAGCTGCCGCTCCCGCTCCCGGCCGCGCTCCTGCGCCGGCGGCGGCCCCGGGGCGGAGCGGGGCGGGACCGGCCCCACATTCCGGGCATAGCAAAGCCCGGCCCGGCCCCCGCGGCCCCGGGACGCTCAGAGCCGCCGC
Organism: Prinia subflava; assembly: GCF_021018805.1. Classification (NCBI taxonomy): domain Eukaryota; kingdom Metazoa; phylum Chordata; class Aves; order Passeriformes; family Cisticolidae; genus Prinia; species Prinia subflava. The sequence goes on along the minus strand of NC_086257.1, from coordinate 4,807,711 downwards.
AGCACCGCTCCGCTCCGCCATGCCCCGGTGAGTTCCGCCGCCGGGATCCCCGACAGGCACCGGGGGCCCCTGACACCGGGAGTTCCCCAGCACCGGGACCCTCCCGACCGGCACCGGGACCCCCCCGACAGGCATCGGGAGCCTCCAGCACCGGGAATCCCCCGGTACTGGACACCCCCCCCCCGCGACTCCTCGGGCACAGGGAATCCCCTGGCACTGGGACGCCCCCGACCGGGATCGGGACCCCCGACAGGCACTGGGAACCCCCCGGTCGGCACCGAGACCCCCCGGCACGGGGATGCCCCTCGGGGAAACGAAGCCCCCCCGGGCACCGGGAGCCCCCCAGCAGGGATCGGGAGCTCCCTCGGCACTGGGACCGACCCGGACCAGGAACCCGGGACCCCCCTGGACCGGCATCCTCCCGGCCGGGACTGGGACACCCCCCTGGGGCTGGGACTCTTCGACCGAGACCAAACCCCCCCGGCCCAGACAAGTCCCCAGCCGGGACTGGGACCCCTCCACGGAAAAAGGACGTCCCTCGGAACCGGGACATTTCTCCCTGGGATCGGGACTCGCCGTCCCTGGCACCTGGACCTTTCTCGGGGAAAGCCCCTCTCCCTTGCCGGATCCACCCCAGGGACTGGGAACCCTCCCAGCACCCTCCCAACCGGGACCTAGAGCCCCCCCCGGGAAAATGCAGGACCCTCCCCGGGACGGGGACACCTCTGCAAGTCCAGGACCTGCGGGGACGGGGACGAGGGGTCCTGTCGATCTCCCGGCAGCTCTGTGCCTGCTCCCGCGGGGCCACTTCATCCCCCGTTCCCGGGCCGGTGCCAGTCCCGGCTCCATGGATGCCAGTCCCGGGTCCATGGGTGCCAGCCCCGGGTCCATGGGTGCCAGCCCCAACCGCGCTGAGGCTGCCGGTGCTCGGCCACCCCACTGCGGAGGCTGCTCCGCTCTCCCGCTGCCGCCACGGGCTCCCACCCCTCCGGCACGTCCCGGCCACATTCCTGGCAAACAATCCCGCGTCCATCAGGATCCGCACTGTCCTGCCCGACTGCTTCCCAACGATCCCGCTTTTCCCTCTCGCAGGTGTCTCGGCGTGGCCAGTCGCTGCTGAGGTCCCCCGGGACGCCCTTCTGGGTGGAAACGTGGCTCTGCCGCCGGCACGGACGGACATGAGGACGGCGGAGGACTCGAACGGGACGGTGCTGCACCGCCTGATCCAGGAGCAGCTGCGCTATGGGAACCTCACGGAGAACCGCACTCTGCTGGCCATCCAGCAGCAGGCCCTGCGCGGCGGCGGCGCCGGCAGCCCCCGCTCCTCCCTGGAGAGCCTCAGCCCGGAGGAGAGCCAGATGGTGCAGCAATCCACGCGGCAGGAGCCGCAGGGCCAGGAGCATCACTCTGACCACGTCTACTTGGAGAACAGCGTGTACCGGCTGTGCCCGCCCAAGGGCGAGGAGCTGCCCACCTACGAGGAGGCCAAGGCGCACTCCCAGCTCCTGGCCTCGCAGCGGGTGCGGGCCGAGAGCGGCGCCCGGCGCCCCGACGAGGCGCTCAAGGACCTGAAGCACGGCCACGTGCGGTCGCTGAGCGAGCGGCTCATGCGGATGTCGCTGGAGCGGAACGGGGCCAAGGCGCAGAGCCCCATCAGTGCTTCCCACAGCTTCCCGCAGCTCTCCCGCCAGCTCGTCCCCCTGCGCGGGCAGCACCCCGAGGGCACCGAGCCGCGGGGACCGCCCCCGGAGTATCCCTACGTCATCCCTGCCCAGGACGCTTACCTGGCTGAGCCCCGGCCCTGCTCCCGGGAAGGTCCTGGATTTCAGCATCCTGAGATCAGGTAAACGGTGGCACCTGGGCTCTGCTTTTGGATGCCTCCCAGGAACGTCCAGGATGGATGCTTGGAACTTGCAGGATGTGAAGGGCAGTGGGGGCCCAGAGTGGCTGCTCCTGTCCTCACTGGCTCAGGCTATTGGGGGTCTGCTGGGAGCCCCCCACTCTGCTCCTGTCCCCAGTTCCCCCAGCATGGCTGGGCTTTTCCAACCAGTGATGAAAATCCCACTGCCCCCTCCCCGTGCACCAGGAGAAATCTGGGGGTAACTTAGGGGATAATCTAGGAGCTGGAAGCAGCCCAGGAAACAGCTGGATGTGGAATAGGTATGGGGCAGGGTGGAAGACAGATATGCTCCCTGCTCCACAGAAACGCATCCCATGGTCCTGAGCTGGGAATGTCCATGTATCTTGGAAATGCAGTTGAGCAGAGCCTGGGCTGGTGCCAGGTGGTTTGTGGCCCTTTGGCAGCTCAGTGCCTCTGGCAAAGCCCCAGGCTGACTGTGAGATGGACATCTGGGGGGCCAGGCATTGCCTGGAATTTGGAAACAACCTCTTCCAGTGTGGAAAATGATGGGAAGAAGGGAATTGGTGGCTCAGTGGGAGGACACACTGCTGCCAGCCCTGCTGATCTATCCAGGCAGAGAGCGATAGCATCTCCAGCAGGAAAACCTTCTCTTTCCAGGGAACAAAGAGGGGAAGGGGAGTTGCGAGGAAGATGTATTTATTCTTCCTTGCTCCTATATCATCCCGCAGGAATGCAGGCCCTTGGCGGGCAGCCCGTGGGGGAGCGCAGCGGGGCTGGGCCCTGCACAGCCACCCTGCTCAGGGTATTCCAGGAGGGATGTTGGGGTGGGATGCTGGAGCAGTGGCACGAGGGGCAGCCAGGCCGGCCTGGCTCCTCTGAATATAAAAAGGACATATCCATAGTTTGGCAGTGAGGACCTATGTCAGGAGCCCTTGCTTTGTCCAGAAATTCAGGAAAATGCCGGCTTCCAAGGTGCACCCTATGCCAGGCTGCCTGCAGCATTCCAAGGAAGAGAGGGCCCTGGGGGTTGGGAGCCCATCCAGAGCCACTGGCCAGGTCCTGGAGGGGTCAGGTCAAAGCATCCCTGCAAAATGTGATTTGTGGTTAGAGAGCAAGCGCTTCCCAGTTCTACAAAGCAGGACAGGCACTTCCACCTCCTTTGAGGTGGCTCAGAGACAGCAGCAGCACATGCTCGGTGGGATGCTGGAGCTGCAGCCGCTCTCCCACCCTGCCAAACCATGACAGGCTCTCTTCGGTCCCGCAGGGTGCTGCCCACCCCAGTGCCAGCTGCCTTCCTGCCGCTGTGTCCGGGTGCGCTGGGTCCGGCCGGCGTGGAGGCCCTGGTCAGCGCCCAGGCCGTGTCGGCCGGCAGCCGCCTGGCCCGCGCCGACGCCGTCCTGCGGGAGAACGAGAGGCTCCAGCGGGAGAGCGAGAAGCTGCGGCGGGAGCTGGAGAGCTGTGCCGAGAAGGCGAGCCGCATCCAGAAGGTGAGGGAATGCTGGCAGCCCCGTGTCCCCCCTGCCCGGGGGGATGCTCAACCAGCTGCTGTGAAAATTCACCCCCTTTAGTGATTTAATCCTTTCTCCTCCTCCCTCCGGCAGCTTGCTCCCCTCGGAGCAGCTGCAGCGTGGCAGCCGGGACTGGGCAGAAGGAGCCCATTCTCCAGTGGCCCCATCCCGGCCACCACAGAAAGCCCTTTGTGTGGCCGTGTACAAGGGGCGGCTGTTCCCCAAGGCCAGGCTATGGCAGAGCCAAAATCTGTGGAGAGACTCTTCCATAAGAAAAAAGACTAAAAAAAAATTCAGTTTTCTTCCCCAAAACATGTGCTAAGGGTCAGCTTGGGGTGCACTGAGGTCCTGGGGCAGCTCAGGTTGGGCTGAGCACCCCGGCTGGGCTTTAGCTGGCATCTCCCTTTCCTTTCCTCATTCCATGAATATCTAACCCTGGCCTGTCCCTTCCTCCACCCCAGCTGGAGAGCGAGATCCAGCGCATCTCGGAGGATTACGAAAACCTCGTCAAGGCGTCTTCCAAGCGGGAAGCCTTGGAGAAAGCCATGAGGAACAAGAGAGATTGTGAGATGCGACGGCTCCAGGACTTCAACCGGGACCTGAAAGGTGAGGGACCCCCCGTGTCCCCATCCCTGTGGGTGCTCAGTGTTCCCTGGCTGTTTCCATGGGAAACATGGGCTTTCCCCACTTCCTCCAGCCCAAATCGTGTATTTAAATCTTAATTGGGTTTGATTGTTTTGGACCAGAGCGGTTGGAATCGGCGAACAAGCAGCTGGCCAGCAAGACCCAGGAGAACCAGGAGAGCAACCAGGGCAGCGTGGCCAAACTCCTGGCACAGAGTAAGTCCCGGGGGACACCCATCCTTGCCCGGCTCCCCGTGGCATCTGCGAGCAGGGCTCTGCTGGAGGAGGAGGAGGGTGTCGGGCAGCAGCCCTCGCCCTTCCCCAGGGAGGATGGAGCAGCTCTTGGCGCTGGACTCGAGCCATTAATCCCGGCGGCCGGCCGGCGGCGTGACCCGCATTCCCCACATTCCTGCCGCAGCGCCGGCTCTTCCAGCACCAAGCCCGCACTCCCGCCCCACGCCAGCCTGGCCGTTCTCTCCCTCCTCCCTCCTGAACTTCACAGCCATGCCAGCCTGGGCTTTTTTGGGGGAAAACGTACTTAAATTTTAGCAGAGAGATGTGCTGTTGATCAGGAAGAATTGCATCCCCTTTCCCTAAAGTGGCTGGATTCATGCCAGGCAGGTTTCACACTTCCTGAGCAAAAATTTGGGCTGGAATGTGGCATGGTGGAGGCTTTTGGCCATCTGCCCAGGTGGCTGGAACGCCCCTGACCCCCATTTCGTGGAAGATCTGGAGGAAGGGGTGGCACGGCCAGAAGTCGGGAAGCAAAGAAACCCCACTGCGCTTCATGGGCCAGCCTTGGGCAAGCCAAATGTCTGAGATTCGCGGGGTTCCCTTGCAGGCTACGAGCACCAGCAGGAGAAGGAGAAGCTGGAGCGGGAGGTGTCCCTGCTGCGCAGCGCCAACGAGGACCAGCGGCGGCGGGCAGAGCTGCTGGAGCAGGCACTGGGCAGTGCCCAGGCGCGGGCGGCCAAGGCGGAGGCCGAGCTCCGGAAGAAGCGAGCCTACGTGGAGAAGGTGGAGCGGCTGCAGGCAGCCCTGGGGCAGCTCCAGGCCGCCTGCGAGAAGCGGGAGCAGCTGGAGCTGCGGCTCCGCACCCGCTTGGAGCAGGAGCTGAAGATGCTGCGGGCTCAGCAGGTGGGTGCTGGCCAGCCTCAGTGACCACAGCGAGGCACGGCGGGTGCTCCCAGCACCTCCTCCTGCTCACTGGGGCTTTGTTTTGGCCGCTGCAGAGGCAGGCGGGCACCGCGAGCGGGGGGACGCCAGAGCTGAGCGCCCACACGCTGTCGGAGCAGCTGAGGGAGAGGGAGGAGAAGATCCTGGCGCTGGAGGCCGACATGACCAAGTGGGAGCAGAAGTACCTGGAGGAGTGCACCATGCGCCAGTTTGCCATGGACGCCGCGGCCACGGCGGCCGCCCAGCGCGACACCACCCTCATCAGCCACTCCCCGCGGCACTCCCCCAACAGCAGCTTCAACGAGGACCTTCTCCTGGCCAGCCACAAGCACCAGGAGATGGAGAACAGGTAGTCCCACCTTGCCAGGGGCGTTTGGATGCCCTTCAAATTTTTCCTGGGGTCTGATTGGGCAGTGGATCCTCCTCTCCCCATCCAGCTCCTCTTCCAGCTTCTGCCTTTCCTCCTCTCCAGGTTGAAAGCCCTTCATGCCCAAATCCTGGAGAAGGATGCTGTCATCAAGGTCCTGCAGCAGCGCTCGCGGAGGGACCCCAGCAAAGCCCTTCAGGGCTCCCTGCGGCCGGCCAAATCCGTGCCCTCCATATTCGCTGCCTCCGCTGCCCCAAGCTGGCCAGGGGCTGGCCAGAGTGACCGGCCATCCGAGGGCAGCTCCCGTGGCAGCACAGGTAAAGAGTGACACTTGCCCACTCCCTACCTTCACTTGGTGGTGGGGACCTGCTTGCTATTTCCCCCCGTGGTTTTGGAGTTAGAGAGCGTGGGGAGGGGTGATTCCTCCAGGACCAGCCAGCAATCACAGAATCCCAGAATGGTTTGGGTTGGAAGGGACCTTTAAGCTCATCTTGTTCCACCCTCTGCCTCTGCCTGTAGTGGGCAAGGACACATTCCACTAGACCAAGTTTCTTCAAGCCCCATCCAACCTGACCTTGAAAATTTGAATGCCTTGCCTTGAATCCCTAACAGAGTCTCCTCCAGCAGGCAAAGCCACCGCTGAGGGGACAGCAGTGTCCACTGCCCTTCCCTTGCCATCCCACTCAAAGCACGGCAGCAAGGACGGCAGCACGCAGACGGACGGAGCGGCCGGGAGCAGCGGGCAGGGCGAGGGCACCGCAGGGCTGGGTGAGTCCCCCTGGATGGCACTGGGCAGGGAGTTGGGATGCCCAAGCCCCCACATGGGCTTAGCATCCCTGGGATGGGATTTGCACAGCAGCAGCAAATTTGTAAGGCATTTTTAATGCCTCAGCTGGCTGGGTTGGAATCCCTGCAAGTCCCTGTAAATCCCTTCTTTCTCTGCAGAGAGCTCAGCCACTGTCAGAGCCCCAGACCTGTCTGACATGGTGGAGATCCTGATCTAAGGCCACCCGGGGCTGCACAATGGCCTCTCCGCCCTTCCTGCCAGCACGTCGGGATGGAGAAGCATCTGGGAAGGAGGGGCCGAGCCGGGAGCTCAGCAGTGTCCCCTCAGCCGGTCTCAGCAGTGACTCTGGGGTGTGGGAGGGTCACTGTCCCCCCATGGGTCCCTGGCTGCGCAGGGCGCGCCAGAGCCCGGGGACGCTGTGGTGCCTTCATCCCCATCCCGGCTCCATCCCAACTCCATCTCCATCCCAGCTCCCACCTCTGGGTCTTGGCCATCTGCACCCAGCCAGGTGCTTGGCTTCCAGCTGGAACATCCCTCTCTGATGGCCCCAACTGTACCCACAAGCTGAAGTCTGTGCATGGGAGGGATCCTCCGTGGGTCCCATCCACCACCCGGATCCACATGGCCAAGCCAAGCACTGGGAGCACCAAACTCCCATCACCCGCACCCTGCCTTTGGGTTTTCATCACGGGCTTTGTGATGGGCTGACAGTGAAACAGAAATGACAATGGAGGGGATGAAAGCTGGAGGTGAAAGGCTCCAAGGATGCCGATGGAGGCGGCAGGATGTGCCGCCCTTCTCCTGGCTGCATCCCCTGGTTACTGGCAGCTGGCTTCTGCCATAGCCAGCGCCGACATCCCTCTCCTCGGAGCTCCCCATCCTTGCCCTTCATGTAAATATAGATATTTTTCTTTATTTCTTTCCCCTTTCAACATATGCATTTGCTGGCCAACTGCATTTTTTATTTTTCTCTCCCCAGACATGTAAAAAATGCGTTCGGTTCTCGTGCATTGTTTACAAAATGGAAAAGAAACGAAAAATTATGAAAGAGGAAAAAAAAACCCCAAACTCCATGACTTAATATATTTTATATTAATATTGGTATTTCTTTTTAAGTATTTTTTTCGTGCTGTGAACTTTTTTTCCTGCCAAAGACGACAAGTTCTCGTTTGTGCATTTTAAGTTATCTTTAAGTATTTAAACATAAACTTGGCTGTTTGGTTACGCCGCCCTATACCGAGATTGCTGTAGCATTCCACTTGGTATAACAATATTTTAATAAAAAAACCCAAATATTGATCCATGGATTCTCTTTTTTTCCATGCAATGCGGAGAGATGGAGGTGCCACCAGGGGAAGAGGGTCTGGCAGTGCTGACCCTCTGCTTCACATGTCTTTCCCAGCTCCCCAGGGCAGAGATTTGGGGTGCAGCTGCATGGGAGAGGGGAAAAATGCTCAAGAGCATTTCTGCATTCCCCAAAATCCCTTTGGGGTCTGATTCCCCTCACCTTCATGGGGGAAAAGGATGGAGTTGCCTAAAAGTGTTGATGTTTCCTTCCTGCTCTGGCACCCCTGCATCCCTGTGTCCTTGGTTTCTGCATCCTTGTGACCCTGCATCCCTGTGTCCTCAACCCTTGCACCCTGCTGTCCTTGATCCCTGCATCCCATAACTCATATCCTGATGGGATCCTCCTCTTCCTCACAAAACCCCTTCCTGCCCTCCTAAGCCCCAGCCACAGGGACTCCCTGATGTCTTCCAGCATGGATGGACCTGGTTCCCAAGCTGTCTTGGCTGTGTCAGCCATCTCCAAGCCCTTCCCACTCTGCCTGATCTTCCTTGATCTTCCAGAAGACCAAAAGTTTTCCAGGAGCTGGACTTTTATTTTCTGATAACAGTGGTGTTAATGCATCCTGGGGAGTGTCCCTGGGGACTCAGCCATCTCCAGCCAGGCCAAGGCTTTCCCTTTGTGCCCCCCCTTGGAATAACTGGGAGCTCATCTTTGTTATCCCGCTGTCCCTGGGGACTCACAGCTCTTGTGCTCTGCAATGGGGTTTAGCTTGGATTGTGTGGAACAACAGCATCAGAAATCAGTTTTGCTGCCAGCTCTTCCACGGAATCATGGAATCCTTTAGGTTGGAAAAGCACTTTGAGATCATCAAGTCCAACTGTTAACCCAGCACTGGCAAAGCCACCACTAACCCATGTCCCCAAGTACCACGTCTACATGTTTTTCAGCACTTCCAAGGATGGTGATTCCATCCCTTCCCTGGGCAGAATGCCTTGGGACTCCATTGAGGATCACTGGTCTTGGTGAGACAGTGATGCTGAATCCCAGCTGAGACCCAACTTTCCCACTTAGGACTCTGGAAGAAGTATGGCTAAAAAATGAAAATTTGGGTCTTTCTATGGCTGTGGAACAGGTCCTATCCCTGAGGAGCAGGTTAGGGACACCTGGAGCGATGTGAAGCTTGGAGCTGGGATCCTCCTTGCACCTCTGGCTTCTCCTGGGTGTTGCAAGCAGGGAAATCAGCTCCTCCCATGCAGAAGGCTGAAGAGAATCCTGGAACGGGGCCAGGGATGGGAAGAACAGGGTGGGAAGCTCACAGGGAACTGCTGAGGTTGGGAATATGTCTGGGGGATCCTGGCGGCCTCCAGCCAGGGCTGTACCTGCCCTGCCTCCCCCAGCTCCTGCCGCTCCAGAGCCAGGAAGGCCAGCAGCATTCCTGGCATACCGCAGCTCTCACACCCCATGCTTTATTTACCCAAATCCGGATGCAGAGTGGCCTGGCTGCAGGTCTGGCTGTTTGCAGAGATCCTTCTGGGGCCAGGGATTGAGGGAATGGGCTCCTGTTGAGAGCTTTGCCCATTGATCCTCACCCCCAGGGCTCTCAGTCTCGGGCAGTCAGACAAAAGTACAAAGCCCACCTGTGGATACAGGGATTGGGCTACAGGGAGAGGATTCCTAAATCCAGCAGGTAGAGCAGGGGGTCCCAGTTCTGCCTGCTGCACCTTTCAAGGAGCCGTGTGCTTTTGTACGGATGCTGTTCAGCCAGGGCAACATCCCAAAGGAGCTGCACACCCTGGCCATGGAAGGTGCTGTGGGGTGTGTAATCACCTGCTCTGTCCTCACAGGCATTTCCCTCTGCCCTTCCCACACCGTCTCCCTGGATTTCACCATCGCTGTTGCCTGGACCCACTGTCCTTTATCCCATGTCCCTGGCACCACGGCACGGCTGAAATACCATATGGGAGCCAAACCTCCTGCTCCCATCCCTGTGCACGTGATCTCTGTGTTCTTGATCCTTGCTTCTTGTGTCCCTGCATCCCTGTGTTCTGTTTCTGTGCCCTTACTCTCTCCATACCTGTATCCCTGCATCCCTGTATCCTCAATCCTCGCATCCCTGTCTAGGACACAGGGCTCCCATGCCCTGGGAGGGGTGCTGGAGCTGCCTGCAGAGCTGCAGGCTGGCCTGGCACCTGCGTGTGACTCCCCCTGTGGGCTGCACGTCCCCATCCCTGGGGAGATGGGAAAGGGCCAGCAGGCTCTGCTCCAAGTGCCACCAGTGTCACCTTGGTGGCTTTGGGTGGGATGCCCTGTCCCGGGGCAGCAGCTCTTGTGGGTGACAGGGAGATGGCTCTGCTGCTCCAGGGCTGTCTGGGCAGTTCTGGTCCCTCTGTGGTCACAGTGGGCTGGGACAAGGCCAAGGATCTCCTTGGGGCTCCCTGGCTGTCCACAAGCCCCATTCCCAGCCAGGAACACCTCATGCCCTTGGTGCCACTCCACAGCAGCCTCTCTGCAGCTTTGGTTCCTGCTTTACCTCATTTCTCTTTGGAGAACGTTGGAACCTGGTCCCTGGAGCATCCTTGAATTTTGGCATGTCCTTTTTGAGCCCTGGTTCCTCCCCCTCATCTCCTTGTGCATTCCCCCTCCTTTTCCACTTGCTAAATGCTAGAGCTGAATGGGGAGAGACAAGCTCATCACACTCCCCTTCACATGGAAAACTGTTTTAAAAACCAACAAACAAAAAATCCTCACTGGAATTTGGGAGAAAGGGAATTTCACCCCCCTTCCAAAGAATCCCGATCCTCGTGGGGGAAGCCTGGCGAGGCTGTGGGCCAGCCCCGCAGCCGCTTCCCAGCAAACCAGTCAGGCAAACCGGCTGCTTTCTCTCGCCTCAAGTCCCGGCTTGCTCGTCGGACCGGCAGGAATGAAGCTCTCCCCGCCGGTCCTGCTGAACCCTTCCCTTCCCCCTCCCTCCCTCTCCCATCCCACCCCTTTCCCGATGTTCCCCCAAGCCTCCAGGCTCCTCTCTGTGTCCAGAGCTTGTTGGGGGGTGCCTCCCGGGCTTTCTTCTGCCAGGGGGTCAACGCTCCCTTCCCGAATTCCTTTCATCGGGATTTGCATTCCATTGCAGAATGAGCAACCCCAAGGTGTCCCCTCCCTTCAGAACATCAGCATGTCTCGATTTTTGCATTCCCATGACCCTGCACCCCTCTGTCTTCGATCTCTGTATCCCTGAGTCCTCAGTCCTTGCATCCCTGACCCCCTGGCTCCCCATGCCCCTGCGAGGGGGTGGCTGGAGATTCCTCTGTGGTAGGGATGGGATCACAGGATGGGGGTTGTTATTTAGGGGTTGGCCATGACATCCGCAGCTCCATCCCCTCAGCCTTGGAGCATGGTCCAGCTTGGGAGCTCCCACCCCATCGTCCCCAGCCTCAGGGCCACCTGAAACCCTTCCTGCAGGGCTCTTGTGGGGTGGGGACTGTCCAGGTGTCCCTGTGGGGCTGCCCAGCTCCTGCTGCCACAGCCAGGATCGCCACCCGGGCTCTGCTGGGCTCAGCAGGAGCGGCCGGACCCGCGGTGCGAGCGCGGCGCATTCCTCATTCCTCTTGCCTGCGCTGTGCTGCCTGCCTGCCATCTTTGCATGCAAACAGTAAACAGGCTGTTATTATCCTGGATGCTTTGAATAACTGTGGCTATTTTTTCTCTTCCCAGTATTCTAAAAAGGCAAAAAATTCCCTGCGGTTTCTGAGTCAACTTTTTTTTCCTCGCTCTCTTTTCTTTCCTTCCCACCACCTCTGTGACCTTGAAAAACCAGGCGGATGAGCTCCCTGGCTGTCTCTGCTCGCACCCGCTCCCGGCTGCCGCTCCCGCTGCTCCCGGAACGATGGAACGCGGGGCTGAGCCTGGTGGTAGCGCAGGGCCGGCGTGGCATTGGCAGGACCCGGCCTGCTGGGCACTTTGCTGGTCTCCTCCCCTGGATGAGGAGCTAGGGATGCTCACAGAGGTGTTGGGGATGCCAGAGGAGGCTGGGGATGCTGGAGGTGCTGGGGATGCCAGAGGAGAATGGGGATGTTGAAGGCACTGGGGATGCTGGAGAGGCTGGGGATGCTCAAGATGCTGGGAATGGTTGAGGTGCTGGGGATGCCCAAGGAGGCTGGAGGTGCTGGAGGTATTAAGGATGCTCGAGGAGGTTTGGGATGCTCAAAGATGCTGGAGGTGCTGGAGGTATTAAGGATGTTTGAGGAGATTTGGGATGCTCACAGATGCTGGGCATCCTTGTGGTTCTGGGGATCGAGGTGCTGGGGATGGTGGAGCTGGCCAGGGATGCTGGAGTTGGCCAGGGATGCTGGAGTTGGCCAGGGGTGGTGGAACTGGCCAGGGATGGTGGAGGCACTGGGGGGGCTCTGTTGGGTGTAGCTCACACGGACGTCTGGGGCAGGGGCATGGGATGCTGCCTGTGCTCCTCACTTTGCATCCCCAGGAGCTGGAAGATGTGTCCAGGAAGGATGTGGGCAGCTGGGAATTGAGAGGGACACGAGAACAGCCTGACCATCCAGCCCTTGCAGGCAGCAGGTATTCCCTGGTTCCCTCCATAGATCCCCTGACAGGTCTGGAACTGGATCTGATGGGAGGGTTTTTTTTGGTTGCTTGCTGAGTTTGGTAACAGCAGGAAAAATTGAGAGGTTTGTGGCAGGTCCTGGCACACAGGGCTGGATCCAGCATGGAGCAAAGGGCAAGTCCCTGGGGTGATGGGCCACATCCCACCACAGGGTGCTGCAACAGCTCTGGAATAATATCTGTAGGAAAACAGGGATGAATTAACTGGATGGAGAAAAATTGTGGCCATTAGAAACTAATTTGGAAGCAAAGGGGCTTGGAAAGAGCACTTCCTCTGCTGGAGGGGCAAAACACATCCAGCTGCAGGAGACGGAGATGGCCGGAGCCATCGCTCCAGGCAGGGAAAGCCTTTAAAACCCACCCAGCCTCATTTCCCAGCACAGGGTCATTACACACTAATGATGCTCAGGCCATTTCAAGTGAAACTTCAGTTTCAAGTGTTTTCCCATACAGAAGTGCCTCAGGGTTGTTTGTTTGTTTAAAACCTGTCTTCTTCCTTCCAGGAAAAATGGGATGTTTAGCCTCTCTCCCCACTGCAGGGGAAACATTTTATTGTGATTTTCCTTTCCTCTGCTCCCTCCATTTGCAGCTGAAACTCTTCTGAATAAACAAGCATTTAAGAATGTGTGTTGGTTCATGGAAGAGAAGGGGCCCACATCTCACTTTTCCAGAAAATCACAGAAATACTGAATTTTTTGGAAAACATTTGGCTTCGGGCCAAAGGAAAGTTTTAACTCTGGACACTTGAAACTGTATATGTACAAAGTTTCCTTGAAACATGGTGGGGGGGAGAATCACTTTCCCTAAATTTCCTAATTTTTCATTCGAGAAAGCCGGAGAATAAAAAAAATATCTAGGTTTCAGGGAGAAAAACACAAACAGAGAACGGCAGAATGTGAATTTTGGCCTCGATGGAAAATGACACAGGCTGGAAAATATTCCCACCCGCATTTTTACAGCCTGAAAGTGCGATCCTGTTATTTTTTTCCCTCTTGCACAGGGTCCAGCATGAAGTAACACTACCCAGCCTAGAGATCCCATGGCATGTCCCAGGAATTTGTAAGCAATGTTGTATTTGCCGAGTAAACAGGGGTCGGGACATAGGGTAGGTCAGGGCCACGTGTGTCCAGAGCCACTGGAGAGCAGCTCCTGCCACTTTCAGGAAGGGAGGGCAAGCCCCCACCACCCTTACTGACCATCCTGGAACTCCAGGCATGTCTTGGATCTACCAAAAGTTTAGGAGCATGTTACCAAGGCAACCAAAACATTATTTTTTCCAGCTGCCTTGAAAAAAAAAAAGGTGGAATTAGAGAGAGAGAAAAAAAATGGAACCATCAGAGGAAATTCTAAGAAAATTAAATCAGATGGAAAACTGGCTAGTCCCTCTCCCTGGCCCTCCCTGAGGAATGCTGGATGCATACAAGCAGGGAAGATGCTCGTGGCTGTCTTGAAGCACACCAGGGCTGCCCTCACCAGCCAAGGCTATTCCTGAGCTGCTGCCCCATGCCCAGACCAGGAGCGGCTCCATCCCGGAATAGAGCCCCCATGGAGACATTACCCCATGGCAGCTATTTTGGGTTGTGTCCCTGCAGAGTTAAATGTGTCTCCAGCACCCAGGAGGGTCCATCCCTGTGGCCCAAACACAGCTTGTCCTACCTAAAATCCTCAATATTTTGGTCTTTGCTCCTTCCTCTTCCATCCTTTTTTCTCCCCATCTCCCTCAGCTTTGTGTCTGTTTAACCAGCAGCCTTGCTTTCCTTCCCCATGTCCAGCTGGCTCCAAGGCTGAGCAGTGCCTGGAGCCACCATGGTTTGGGAATGCCCATGGATCAGTGGGGAGGAATGCTCAGCATCACCCAGCACCCCAGCACAGGGCTCACCAGCAAATCAGGAAGACTGGATTGCAAATCCCAGGAATATTTTTGCACTCTGCTCTCTTGTTTACAGCTGCTTGCAGGGTGTAATCTCTGCTGTCCTCCTCTTCTATGCCAGGCATTTGCTGGCAGCGATTCCCTGCCCTGCCACAGAGCTGCATCCAGGAGAGTGTGAGGGAAGCTGGGCAGACGATGCAGGAAAATCCACTCCGGCTTTGCAAGGTCCAAAACAGCTGTAAGAGAGGAGAAAACTCATGGAAAAGAGGGACGTGTGCCATGGCTGCAGCAGAGCTCAGGCAGGCAGCTCATGGCTTTGTGGTCAGGGGAACAGGAGTGCATGGGAATGGACATCTCCCTTGAGACTGCTGCACCATGGAGACTTTGGAGAGAGTTTGGAGAAAGTGTCATTCCATGGTGAAGCAAGACAGTCATGCCATCACATCACCCCCCTCGGCCTCTGCCTGCTTCCAGGCAGGAGAACCAGTCCCAGCCCTTCCAAGCCACATGCTCTTCATGCTCCACCAAACACCATCCCCACTCCCACGGTCCAAAGGCCATCTCCAGTCCATGGTCCATCTCCACTCCCAGTGCTCCTTGGAGGCTGGTGCCCTGCCAGGTGGGAGAACACTGAAAACAACCCCAAAGCTGGAACATTTCCAGCTCCACAGCCTCTCCTGGCTTCAGCACCAGGAATCCTTGGGGCTAGAACTAGGGATCCCTGGGGTGACTGTGGCACAAAGACTGAGGGGTGGAATCCTGAGCATTCAGGCTCCTGTGGTGCTGTGGATCTCTCTGGCTGCCTACACACACACAGAGTCATGTGCTGCACAACCCAGGCACAGCTGTGCATGTCCCTGACTGGCACATCTCACTCACAGGCCAGGGAACAAAATCCTGGGATGACAAAGCAGGAGAATTCCAGGGTGAGCTCTACCACCATAAAAGAGTCTGCAGAAGAGAGAGCTTTGGGGTTACCCAACTGCAACCTTCCAGTGTCTGAAAGGGGCTCCAAGAGGGCTGAAAAGGGACTTTGAACAAGGGCATGGAGGGACAGGACAAGGGGGAATGGCTTCCTGCTGACAGAGAGCAGGGTTAGGTGGGATACTGGGAAGAAATTCTTCCCTGTGAGGGTGGTGAGGCCCTGGCACAGGGTGCCCAGAGAAGCTGAGGCTGCCCCATCCCTGGAAGTGTTCCAGATCAGGTTGGATGGGCTTTGGAGCAACCTGGGATAGTGGAAGGTGTCCCTGCCCATGGCAGGGGGTGGAATGAGGTGCACTTTAGGATCCCTCCCAACCCTGGCATTGGGATCTGGAGATTCAGTAATTCCCTCCTGGAGACAAAAATTTGCAGGGTAACCCCGTGTGCTCCCCAGGCTTGACTTTCAGAGCACGACTAGAAAGCGCTGGCTGGCTCCAACATGCTGAGGCAAGCGCTGCCTCTTCCTGCAGGTTCTGCAACAAACCACTGCTGCTTTGTGCAACACCTGGAGCCTTTCCAGAGGCTCGGCAGGTAGGGAGGTATGGGAGCCTGTGCCGGGAATGCTGCCGGGTCAGCCAGGGTGCTGCTGAGCCCCGCTCCTGGCACAGCGGGCTGGGAATGCTGCTGCACTCACCCCCTCCCCAGGAGCAGAACAAAGGCAGATTTTGTGATACCTTCTTTTATTTTATCCTGTTCTCAAACAGTTGCCCATGGGCTGGGGAAAACTCTCCTCTTGTATTCAGGTTTTGTGCAAAAATTCCCCAAATTCTTTCAAAACTCCCCAACTTTCTCAGCTTCACTGCAATCTCGGGGCTTCACCGTCCTCCAAAATCTGTGGAATGAGCAGCATTTCCTGGTGTTGAAATGCTGATGTAACAGGGTGGTGAATCAGTGGGGATCTTTCTGCCTGAACCATGTTGTATCACTGTGAGTGCTGAAGTTTTGCTATTTCAATCCACAAAGTCCCACAGAATCCAGCCGGAGTAAATGGCGAGTAACCTCGCTGTATCCAGTTTCAAACCCAGGAATTGGTGAGAACTGTATTAGTGCAAAACTATTCTGGTTCATGGGACCCCGCTCCAAACAGACTGGATGCCATGCAGTAATCCAAGCAGTGTGTAACATTGTAAAGTGTATAAATAGTCCTCTCTGGGTGTGTCGGAGGGGCAGGGGGAATGAGAGCAGCCCTGTTTGCCTTGGAAAGATGAGCTAAAAGCCAGCTATGGGCCTGGGGCTTGAATTCACACTCAGTCCTGGTTCCTGCCATGTTACAGACACTAAAATGAGCTGGCTTTGCTTAATATCTTCAGCCTGCACTGCCTCTTCTGGGTCTTCAAGTAACACCCATCAAACCAGGGTGCTGGTCCCTAACTGCTGGTCTCCTTCCCTGCCAGCGGCTCACCGAGGATGGGTTTGGCTTCTCCAAAGTTAGAGCTGCCTGCTGCCCTGAACCCAGCTTCTCAGCTAGCAGCATCCTCATGTTCTCCCAGCTTTTCCAAGAAAAAGCTGACGCAGCTGCAGATTCAGGGGCAGAGGCCACGGAGGCACCAAAACAAGGACGAACAAGGGATGAGTCCCCAGATGCCATGGCATGACGTGGGGAGGTCTTTGGAAGCCACAGGGGAGCTCATCACCCCCAGGTTACGGCAGCCTGGTCACCGAGGGCCGAGTCTTGCTCAGATCCCAGCGTCCCCCTCCTCCAGGGTGAATGAACTCCAGCGCTGGAGTTTGGAGCGGACACTATGTCCACATTCTTCAGCCCAGGGCCCGGAATGTCAGCTCCTGTCCCGACGCCAGGGGCTTGCATTCCTCCCCGATGCCTCTCTCCGAGAATGCCAGCCCAGAGAGCGCCGGGGAGAGGGTGCCACTCACTCCGGGGGGATGTGGGGAGCCGTGCTTGACCTGCAGAAAAGCTTTCCCCGAGCTGGCAGAGCCGGGCAGGCGTTAGCACATGTGTGCTGCCGTGTGTTTACTAAACACTGCTCCCAGCGAGAGGGAATGGCTGGAATTCACCCCGCGCTCCCCACCAGACCCCAAGGACACGCAGGCGGACCGGGGGAATTCGCTCCTCCAGCCTGTTGCCATGGCTGCATATTTCAGAGACTCAAGCAGCGAAAAAAATAAAAGAAGAAAACCAAAACATTTCAATGGGAGAGAAGAAAAATAGGAGGGGGAAAAATGCAGAAGAGTAATGAGAAGGATGAGTGAGTCCAAGAAATGTATTAGATCATCCTTAGAAACTGGTGTCTGAGGAGTTCTCCTCAGCTCAGGCTGTTCCAATATTCATTGTGTATTATTTAAGCCATGACTCCTGGCACCAGCTGGGGCTCTGCAGCACTGTGCACCGCTCAGGAACATTGCTAAAAGTTGGTCCCAGGCTCCAGGAGCGCTTGAGAGGGGCTGAAAACAAAACATCCCTGCTGGCTGTGGGAGGCAGCCTGCTCCAGATGAGTTGCTGGCAGAATGGCAGCAGGGCTGGATCCTGAGAGCAGGACCCAGCATGGAGCTGGCAAACAGCAGTGTGGGATAGAAACTCCTAAGTTATAGGATCAAATCCTTGGAGAGGCTGAGCAAGGACAGGAAAGGGGTGGCTCCGGGGTGAGAATTGAGCTGAGCAGCAAGCTGAGCCTGAGCAAGGGTGAGATGCACACCTGCAGGCAGGAAGGTATCCTGGCTCCTCTGATCCTGGAGGGATTTGTTGCTATCAGTGCACTGGGTATTTAAAGTCACTCTGTGGGCATTTTTTTTTTTATGAATAGGTTTTGGCACATGGATTGCTCCCTGTGCTTCGTGTCTGTGACACTCTGGAAAAGCATCCCTTTCCAAGGCAGAGGCAGTGCATGGCATCAGGAGCCTGGAGTTCCCACTCTGGCCAGGGTGATGCAAGTCTGGCTCATGTATCCCTGTGGTAGGAGCTCGCAGGGGAGCCACAGGCATGCCAGAATCCAGCTGGATTTAAAACCCTACAATGATCCAGCACCTTTGGCTCTCATATCTCCCAGAGGAATCTGGATCTGCAGCAATGTTTATTCTCTCCTGGGATTCCCACTGTTAATTACACGATCTGGAATGATGGTGCCATGGTCTCTGCTCTATGCCAGGAATGCCAGGGCTGTCTGACCACATACAAGATCTGGTCTGGAGCTGGATGCAAACAGGAACAATTTCCCAAGGGATGAAATCAGACAATCAGGTTTGGGTGGGAAGGGAACTTGAAGATCATCTATCCTCACCCCTGCCATGGGCAGGGACACCTTCCACTATCCCAGGTTGTTCCAAGCCCTATCCAACCTGGCCTGGAACATTTCCAAGGATGGAGCAGCCACAGCTTTTCTGGGCAACCTCTGCCAGGGCGTCTCCAGCCTCAAAGGGAAGAATCTCTTCCCAATATCCCAGCTAACGCTGCCCTCTGGCAGTGGGAAACCATCCCCTCTTGTCTTGCCACTCTGGGCCCTTGTCCCAGGTCCCTCTACAGCTCTCGTGGAGCCTCTTCAGCTCTGAAAGTTGCAGTGAGATGTCCCTTCCCTTCCCTTCCCTTCCCTTCCCTTCCCTTCCCTTCCCTTCCCTTCCCTTCCCTTCCCTTCCCTTCCCTTCCCTTCCCTTCCCTTCCCTTCCCTTCCCTTCCCTTCCCTTCCCTTCCCTTCCCTTCCCTTCCCTTCCCTTCCCTTCCCTTCCCTTCCCTTCCCTTCCCTTCCCTTCCCTTCCCTTCCCTTCCCTTCCCTTCCCTTCCCTTCCCTTCCCTTCCCTTCCCTTCCCTTCCCTTCCCTTCCCTTCCCTTCCCTTCCCTTCCCTTCCCTTCCCTTCCCTTCCCTTCCCTTCCCTTCCCTTCCCTTCCCTTCCCTTCCCTTCCCTTCCCTTCCCTTCCCCTCTCCCGCGCCGACAGCGACACCTGGCGGCCCGCACGGGGCCCGCAAATCCCGGAGCGTGTCCAGGGAAGGGAACAGAACTCAGGATGTGTCTGCAGCACCAGGAGCAGCTGAGGGAGCTGGGAAAGGGGCTCAGCCTGGAGAAAAGGAGGCTCAGGGGGAACCTTCTGCTCTGCACAACTCCTGACAGGAGGGGGCAGCCGGCGGGGATCGAGCTGTGCTCCCAGGGAGCAGGGACAGGAGGAAAACAGCCTCGAGTTGTGCCAGGGGAAGTTTAGATTGGATATGAAGGAAAATTTCTTCATGGAAAGGGCTGTTCAGCCCTGGCACAGCTGCCCAGCTGGTGGAGCGCCCACTCCTGGAGGGATTTAAAGGCCACATGGATGTGGCACTTGGGGACATGGGTCAGTGAAGCCTTGGCAGTGCTGGGGGAACAGTTGGACTCTACGGTCTTAGAGGGCTTTTCTAACTTAAATTAAACTTTTATGAGTCCATCTTTATATTGCATTTAGTCACCCATTCCCCACAGCGGAGCGTGGCAGTGGTGTTTTCCAGCCAAGGGCTTTCTCCTGTAATTCATTCAGGAACATTTCTCCCTGGCTGGTTTCATTCTGCTCACAATAATGAGTGTTTAACGACAACCCTGTTGCACATTCAGGACAAAGCTTGGAAATGAGGGATAGGGAATGTATTGCCCTGTCCAGATGGGATTATGAGCACGGGCAGTGAGATGCAAATATCACCAATCTAAAAGCAATTTTGAAAGTGAAATGCATGGCTGTAAACTGTCCACACAGCTTTCACCCCATAAAAATGCCTGTGGATGGTTTTCCAAGGTCCGCCTTTTGCTTTTTGTGGTGTTCAAGAGATATTAAGCAGCAGAAAGTTCCTTTCCAGCTGACCTAACCCTCACCCTGCCCCACAAGGAGATGCCTCCAGTAGGAAACGGGATGGAATTAATTGCTGTGACCCATCTGTGTCCAGCCCAGTCACCCGCAGCTCCAGAAAATGCTGAAATAAGACCTATGGAAGTGGCTCAAGGTCAGACTTCTGCTTCACAGGGAGAACCCAAGGAAATGCAGCTTATTTCACTCATGCAAGCAAAACAGCTGAGCACAGTGATGGCAAAGCAGGAAAATGCCCAAGGATTTTTGCCACAATGGAGACAAAATTTTAATCAGTGAAAATGTGTGAGGATCCTGAAGTGTCATCCAAACTAGGGCAACACCTGGCCTGTGCAGGTTCCTGCTTCCAGGTTCACTTCTTGCTTCCAGAATCCCTTCTCACTGTCTCTGGGGCTTAAAAAGATTTCCAAGTACAGAAAACAACATGGGAATACTGTAGGTTTTATGAGAAGCACCTTAAAATGTTTTGGATTTCTCTGATTTTTTTGAAAGACATTTTCACTGAATTTTGGGTATAGAGGGCTTCATGTGGTGGGAGCTGCTGGAGAGTAAATGGTCTGGCCAGGATTCTGAAATCACCCAGCAATGGTTGGATGGGAGGAGAACAGGTTGCCTTTCCAAAGCCTTTTTCCTGACTTTTCCCACAATTTCAAGATGAGGATCTATGAAAACACAGCAGCACCGAAAGAACAGATTAGAGCCAAAGGCACAAAGCATTTTAATGAGGGAAAAACATCCTGCTAAGTCTTTTAGTTTATTGGTGTTGAGCCTGTTCCAAGCCCAAAGAAAAGGACTCTGAATCTATTAAAATAGTTGGCTTGTGGGATCTGCAATGTAAGCATGATTAAAATCCATCTATTTTTATTCATATGAGAATATATCAGCCAGAGGAATCTGGTTTTTTTCAGAAGTAAAATATATTTGTCTTCAATAAAAGTGCCCAAGTGAGCTCAGCATGTAACAGCATTGCCCAGAGCTGGGAAGAGAGAAAGGTACCCGGGTTTGCTGCTGCCCAACCTTTGTTGGCTGGTGCTGGTCACATTCTAAGACCTGTCATGCCACTTGCACAGAAAATGGGAGACAAGAGTTAGATCACTGCAACCTGCAGAAATTCAGGCTTGCTGCTGACCAGAGTAATCTAAACCCTGAGAATAGTAGGAGAGTCCTGCTCTTTCCTGCTTCCAGTTTTGATGGATCCAGAGGGGCCACAACCTCTTCTGTAGAGGGTGTGGGATTTGCTCAGTACTTCTTTCTGCTTCTCATTTATCCCAGTGAAAATGGCGATTTTAATACTTTCTCAGAAAGAAAGTCACATAAATATTTTCCACTTCCTGGGCAAATGCTCCAATTGTGCCTTTTGTAAAAGAGGGATGGGATACAGTGACTCCTACAATTAATTATCTCCATTCCTGTATTGTGTGTGGGCTCTGAAAAACCATGGTAAACCATAAACCAGCTCCAACTGCCAGAGCACAGGGAAATGCTTGCATAAGTGACCTGTAAAACACAACCACATCAGTTTATCACTGCTGCTCTGTTGGCTTCCCAAGGGGAAAGGGGAAGTCATGGAGAAGACTGAGCTCTCTGAGGATGGGTGCTGGGTTTGGAGTCATGTGCTGAACTACAATGAAAAGTCTGATGTTAGAGCAGAGACATAATAAAACCCCTGGAGACGAATTTTGAAGGATCATTTGCACTGAAAAGCCAAAAAAGGACCAAGCAGGAGGGGGTTCAGGTGCCTGCTTTCCTTTTCTTCTCCGTCTAACACACTCATCCAATTTTCCCTCAATTTTTTTCCACTGAAAATGGTTTGATTTGTAATTTTCTGCCCTGATACCAGCTCTCACCTGAGCTCTGATCAAGCTCTGATCGAGTGCAGAACAAATTGTAAAGGCATTATAAGCCTTGTTGTGGAACATCCATGGCCCCAAATCCTGACACCCGCTGGCAAGGAAAACGCTCCCAATGACACACACATCAGCCAGCAACCCCCAGGTGTCCTGGGGAGGGAAGAGGTGAGACAGCCAGCCCCCAACACAAACAATTTATTTCACATTTAGCAATATCATGGCGTGAACGCTCCCCTTACAAGGCAAACACAGCAATGGCATGTGCCTTCCCAACCACATGCTGAAACCGTATTCCGAGGCTCTGCTCTCCCCCAGCCTCCCTTGCTTAATGCCACAGCAGCTCCAGCCAGCTTCATGTTCCCAGGATGTTTTTTCCATTAAATGCTACATTTCCAGGAACTTGTACGCACATTTCCCTCTGCTGCTGTGTGAGTGACTTTTCCTCTCTGTTTATCCTGAGCAGTCCAACTGCAGCAATGGAGCAGCCAGCTCTTCCTTCTCTAGGGCAGCTTTATGGTCCTGCACGCACAATTAGGAAATAAATATAGGAAAAATAGAAGTCTGGTGCAAAGGGAGCAGGTTGGAAGTCTGAAGGCTTTTATCCTTGCCTCAGTGCTATTCCAGAAACAGGGGACACCAGCCTTCCCAGTGCTGCTTGTTTACAGTTGATGTAATGGGACAAAGAGTTTGTGGAAGGTCTGTACATTTTAAACTTTGAAATTTCAGCTCTTCCCTCCTCTGGAAGACTCCATGGGTCAGTGCTGATTTGAGTGAAGCCATCTGTCTATTTATATTACTCAATATGTTGTCCATTCCCTCATTCTCAGTTCTCCTCATGCTTTGGGAAAAGGGATGGCAAATTCAGAGATGTGGGAGAAAACGAGCAGCAAGCTGCCAGTTTGTTCCACACCGATGAGTGAGGAGAACTGGAAATCCTTGGGCACTGTGCTCTGTGAAAGACAAAAGGGAAAACCCCTCAGGAAACGGCGGGAAGTGAAGCAGAGCAAATGAATGGGTTTATCCCTCCTCAGAGGTGTATGGGCATCCTTGCCCATAGAAAGGGGTAAATAGATACTAAATAAAGGGAAATACTAAATAATAAAGAGGTCAATCCATACTAAATAGCTTCGGGAGCCTGCTGCTTGCACAAGCTCAGCTGTGCCATCTTTTCCTAGCACTCCTAAATCTGAAGCCCCTCTTGCCCATTTCCAATGCCCATCCATGAGCAAAGCCAAAGCTCTGAAGCGTTCCTGCAGAGAAGCCTTGTAGGCAGAGGTCCTTGTGCAAATGATGAGCTGAAGATTCCTGGGCTAAGGAACCAAGGTGCAGTTGTGTTGGAAGCCATCCAAGCACTGACGCCACTCGTAAAGGAGAGAAGCTGTTTGAAGGGAAAAATGTTGGAAGACTAATTGGAAGAGGCAGCAGGACTTCATTCCTGTGTCTGTTTGAAGGGGCCAGCTCTCCTCTGCAGGGAATGCTGCACAGTTACTTACAATCACAAAGAGGAGGTGGGAAAAGCCACCCCCTATGGCAGCAGCGTGTGCGAGCGAGTCTGGACACGGAGCAATCATTCCCAAAGCCCTGTCTCCCATCTTCCAGCACCCACATAAACATCCCTATATCATGTGTCTTCCATGAGGCCCTCACGTATCAAATTCCTATCGGTGCCATTAATTGTCAGCTATTTGCTTTCACGGATTTGTTTTACATCCAGCAATGAATCCCAGCTCCTCCGTGCCTCTCGGGACGCGGTGGTGGTAAATGCTGATACAGTCAGGCTGGGAGCACACGCAGTGAGGCATCCCAGTGTCTATCCAAGCAAAACTTTTCCATGAAAGTGCTGCGAGTTCACAGCTATTGCTAGCAGCTTGCCACAGACAGACTTTGTGTATCCTCTTGCAATATAATCTTCCCTAGAATGGTTTTGAAAGACCGTGAACTCGATCCTGCCAAAAATAGTCTGTGCAGCCAAAAAAAATCAGCACAAGATCCTCAGTGTTTGAGCTGGCCTGCGAATTGCATTTTTCACCTTTTTCCAATGAGATGTTTCTTGACATCCATGAAACCTTCATTTGGCTTCTACTACCCCCAATTATCCTTGCAGCCTGCATTTTAATTACAACATCAGAGCCCAGCAAGCAATTGGCTTGATGGGCAAGAGGGGCCCAGCCAGGCCTGTAGCCCCATGAGTGGCTGTGCACAGGCTGGCAGCTGCAGCCCAAGAATGTGTTTATTTGTGTTTGGTTTATGTGGCTTTGGTGACCTTTGGTTAAAATCAGCCAGTGGCTTCCAGGAGCCAAAGTTACATACTCACTAAAAAGAAATGCAAGGAAATAACCCCGCATGGGCCCTTCTGCTGAACGTCACATTTGTGCTGAATATCATGTCCTTATGCCCAAGGCAGGGGTGGCTAAGGTTAAAGTCATGTTTGTTATCCATGGTGGCTGTGTGAATATTGGTACTCGTGAAGGACAGCCAGAAATAAGTTTGAGGAAAATGGGGCACAGTTGAAAATGAAAAATGGACTCCCATGCTGGGGCTCCTGTGGGCCCTGCCACCATTACAGGGTATTACAGCTGAGGAGTGCCCGTGTTCTTCTGTCCCTTCTTCCGACTCTTTGACAAACTCATGGATAAAAAGCGCTGATTGTCTCCTGCCTGGTGCCTACACCACATTTTCGACCTCGCTGGGCTTGTCCAACCTCCAGAAAGCAGCAGCAATTTCTGCTGTGCCTTCATGCTTATTGTGAGTGAAGCAGGGACCTCTCCAGTGATAAATCCATGCCAACACTCGCGTGGCTTTGGCAGACTTCCCACATAAGCTGCCTGCTCATGTCACCAGAAAAGGGCATCAGAAGTTTGCTTGGTCTCTGCCTAGTGAACCTCAGTCTTGGTTTTGATCACATCAGACACCACACGTTGTCTGTCTGTCCGCGAGTCCCTAAGTGAGGTGCATCACAAACCATGCGGAGTCTGGGATTTAGGCTCCATCTGCAGGGCAAATAAACACAGATGCCCGGGCGCCGGGTCTCCGGGCTGAGGAAATGGCCTGTGGAGAAGCTGTGGTGTGGAGGGCTCTCTCAGCAACCAGCGCTGTGCAGCCGGGGCCACATCCCCCAACTGCAGACCCATATGTAATTTTCAGCTCCATTCCAGTTTGGTGTTTTATTTTTTTAACGCCTCACACTGTTTAAGCAAGTGATGGATATTGTGGGGAGGAGTGCGAGCAATTTCTCTTTCACCTCAGCGATTAGAAGAGCAGAACTTCCTACACACTTTCCACTCTTACGATTACAAGCTGAAAGACTCAGTGATTAAACCTCAGTGATTAAACCATGGCCAATTAGCCTGAAGTGTCCTTCTGTCACAGGGTCCCACAGGAAAAAATTCCTCCCAGCAGGTCAGGAGGGAGTGTAGAACTCAAAGCCATTAAGGGATTTAATGATCATAAGTGAATATTGTGATGCTTCTGTTAAAAATCTCTACCAAGCAGGCAGCTCCCAGAGATGGATTTGCTAAGAGTGAAGCTGTCGCAGCTCTGGGGATTCCAGAGGAGCTGGAGAGCAGCCAGGTGTGACAGCAGGTAGGAAGGTGACAATGCAGGTGGCTCTTCAGCCTGGATGAGGTCTGTTTAGGTCAGCAGCCAGCTCAGAAAACCAAAATCCCCTTCCTAAGCCAATTGGAACAGAGGTTTTGTGTTTCAGGGGAAAGGTGGACACCTTGAAAAAGGGTTTTGCACCAGACTGCCACAGAAATCCTTATTTTTGAAATTCTGCACAGCTGAGGATTTTGGGAAAAGGTCAGGAATGTTTGTATAGGAGATTCAAAGCCTCACACTGGAATTTAATGTTGTTTGCATCGTTGGACTTGATTATTATTGCATTCTTTTAAAATATATCAGCTGTCAAGCAGCCCTGCTGCTGGCATTCCATACTGTAACAGAACAGGAGATGTGTTTACAGTTTGGATTTTACTTCAGGATCGTTACAGGCAGCAGTGGCTTGGCTGGAGCTGAAATCCCCATCCTCTGTGGGCCAAAGGCCCTTTGTTACAGTGAAATGAAATGCTGCTGCTTCTTAGCTCTGAAAGGACCGTAAGATAAAAAAGCAGATTAAAATATTAAATATAACATCAGTATGTTTTATATATTTAAAAACAGTACATTAAAAAACCCTTATTTTTTTGTTCAAAAAATTACCAAAAAAGGAAATTCTCTTAAACTAAAGCACTGGTATTCCAGCAGTATTTCCAGTTGGGAGAGGTTCTGAGCAGTGTGTTGGGTTTTGGGTAGTGGGGGAGCTATAGGAGTGGCTTCTTTGAGAAGCTGCCAGAAGCTTCCCCTGTGTCTGATGGAGCTGATGCCGGCCAGCTCCTAAACAGACTTCTCATTATCCTTCTAATCTGATTGGTAATAAATTCCATAAATTTCCCCAAACTGAGTCTGTTTTGCCCTTGACAGTAACTGCTGAGTGGTCTCTCCCTGTTTTTATCCCAACTTAGGAGCACTGTATTTTCTCTCCCCTGTCCCCTGATGGAGCGGCTTTGGTAGGCACCAGTCATCCCACAGTCTGTCACACTGGGATTATCTTTTTTCAGGGATATTTTGGCAGAGCATTTCCAGTCGTGGCCATGACCCCTTGGCCCATCCTAGATGGATGGCTGGGGCAGGCTGGAAGGGTTTGGGGATGGAGGCAATGACAGCTAAGCAGGAGCATGGGGATGTGCAGGGTCTCAGGGTGAGCATGAGGTGATTCAGTGGGTGACCTCCAGGATGGGGCCAGATGCCACAAAGGACCTGGACAAGGCATTGGAGGTGCTGATCAACAGTGGCTGGACATGAGCCCAGGTGTGTCCATGTGGGCAAGAGGCCAATGAGTCCAGCAGGACGAGGGCAGTGACTGGGCACAGTGAGGCCCCTCGAGTGCTGTGTCCAGTTCTGGCCCTCACAAGAAGGACAATGAGGAGCTGAAGTGTGTCCAGAGAAGGGAACAGAGCTGGGAAGGGGCTGCAGCACCTGGAGCAGCTGAGAGCTGGGGGACCTCAGCCTAGAGAAAAGGAGGCTCAGGGGGAACCTTCTGGCTCTGCACAACTCCTGACAGGAGGGGACAGCTGGGGGGGTCGGGCTCTGCTCTCAGGGAACAGGGACAGGATGAGAGGGAACGGCCTCAAGTTGCACCAGGGGAGGTTCATACTGGACATCATGGAAAGGATGACCAAGTACTGGAAGGGGCTGCCCAGGGAGGTTTGGAGCCCCCGTCCCTGGAGGTGTCCAAGGAAGGCCTGGACATGGCACTCAGTGCCCGGGGCTGGGTGACAAGGTGGAGACTGGTCACAGGTTGGATCTGATGGTCTTCGAAGTCTTCTCCCACCTCAGTGATTTGGTCATTCTGTGATCGGCACTGCGTAGGGACCGGGGATTTTCTCCCTCCTCCTCTTCCTCCCGGCGCCGGGCGGGATGCGGGAAGAGGCGGGAAGAGCGGTGAGGGGGATCCCGCCCCTCCCGCCCGCGCTGAGGGGGCGCCCGCGGCGGCGGGAGCGGCGCGTGCGCGGGGCGGGGCCTGGCGGCGGCCGCGCCGTGCGAGGGTCCGGCGGGGCGGGGGGTTCCGCCCGCTTCCCCCCGGCCCTGCGTCCGTCCCTCCGTCCCCGCGGAGCGATGGTGCCGCGGCGCCGGGAGCCCGGCGGGGGGCGGCGGGGCCGGCCCCGTGAGGCGGCGGGGGAGGCGGGCGCGGGGCCGCGGCGGGGCCGGCGGGTGCGGGGCCCGCGCCGCCATCTCCTCCGCCTCCTGCCGCCGCCGCTGCTGCTGCTGCTGGTGCTGCCCGCCGGCGTCCAGGGCCAGCCCGGCCCCGGCCCGCACGCCCCGGACTGGCCCCCCGGCGGCCCCGGGCCCAGCCTCAGCATCTACCTGAGCGAGGAGGAGGTGCGGCAGCTGATCGGTGAGTGCGCCCGGGGGCGACGCGGGGCCCGGGGACCGTGCGGGGCTGAGGCGGGGCGAGTCCGGCCGCTCAGGAGGGGCTGGGGACAGTTCTGTGGGCCGGGGTGGAAGTGTGGGGGGCTGGAAAAGGATGAGGGACTGTGGGTCTGGGCTGGGAGTGATGGGCGTCAGCAGGACCGGAGGTGGCTGTGTGGTGTCCAGGAGGGATTTGAGAGTGTCTGTGGGAATGTTGGAAGCACACCTCGGATGCAGGGGAGAGTGGAGAGAGCTGTGGGTGGGCATGAAGGACCTCCAGCTCATGAGAGGATGGGAGTCTGTGGATAGGAATGGGTGAATCCAGAGGTTTGTGTGGGTTCTGTGGGAGTAGCTGCGAGCGGGGATGAGGGATCTGGGGCTCGGGAGGGTGGGGGGTGAGGCACTGGGGTGGGGATGGCGGTGTCAGCAGGACCAGGGCTTTGCTGTGGGCTCCAGGAGACGGGGGGTGTCTGTGGGACTCCTGCAAGGGACGCAGCTTTGGGGGTGCAGAGGAGGATGGAAGGGGTCCTGAGTGGGGATAAAGGACCTGGAGCTCAGGAGGGGATGGAGAACTATGGGATTGGGGTTGGGATGGGTGATCCCAGGGATCTGTGGGTTCTGTAGCACTGGGGTCATGGTGAGAATGGATGAATCAAAGGGGTCTCTGTGCTGCCTTGTGTGTGTGTGGTTGGGGGAAGAAAAGAGCACAGGGCTTCACCTTAATGGTGAGGGGCTCCCCAGACTGGAGCAACCAGGGATGGTGTCCTGTGGGAGCAGGGTAAGCCCTGGAAGACATGAGGCCCACGATTTAATTAGCCAGGCAGGTGACATGCAGAGGGCAGAGGGGAGACCTGGCAATAATTGGGTGTGTGTGTGTGAAAGGAATCTTAATTTCTAGGCAGGCTGACAATTGCTGCGCAAGGACTTGGAGGCAGTTCCTGAAGTCCCCCATCTGGCCTGCTGTGGAACGCTTTCACAGGAGCTCTGTGCTTGGAGAGCCTGACTTAAACAAAGATTTGTTTTCTGTAGGCTTTGGCTTGCATAGGCTCTTGTTTAGAGTTGGTGGCTGGAGTCTCAAAACAAATCTGTTGGTGTCTCCGGTGATTTGTTTTTCCCAAGTGCCTTGTATCTCTGCAAGCTGGAAAGCTGGCAGTGCAAGAGTTTATTTGCGTCAAATGGACAAAATAAAAATATCTCCAGTTAATTTGCACTCTGTGAGCACACAGCTGACCCAAGTCAGGGGATCTGGGGACTGAAGAACACTGTAAACATTTTTCCCTCATGGTTTGCCTTGGTGATCAGCATCCTGCTGTTGTCATTTGTACGTGGCTCGTGCTTGCTGCCAGACACTCTGGTACAGATAGAGGTTGAAAATGTCTGGCTTGCTGGTGAGCTGGGGTTCTAAATAAGTAGTTAATCTCCGGAGTACTGAATGGTAATATTTGAGCTCTCCCCTGCCTAGTGCATGAAATCTCTGCTAGCTGGATTTGTTCAGGCTTCTGTGGCCCACTGGCATAATTATTCATCGTGAGGTAGCCACTGAGGAGGCAAGATGTGCTGTTTCTATTTTTTAAGCTAAATTTCTTCCTGTAGCCTCCCTTTTGGGTGTCTGTTACTACATGGCTGAAGGGCACTTACTACTCAGCTGTCTGTAGCTGGTTTATATCACTTTAAGTATCTGACATGAATGATCTGTTCTGTCTCTGTGACCCCAGAATCTTGGATAAATTGGAAGTTAATGTGGAGGTAAACTGGGACTTCCTTCATTTAGTGGGGTTCAGATCACTGGAAATCTGTTGCAAACTAAACTTCTGGGATCTAAAGTGAGTTGTTTGCATGAGCAGATTTAATTTTAGGGGTATCTCTACATGTGCTGTCTGCTGTAGGGGAGGTGTAGTTTAAGGAGGCATTTAGACACTGGCCAATTTACCAATAACTTCATGTATTCCTCTGGCAGAAGAAAATCCAGAGGAACAGACAGCTTTGTTCTTCATGATTCTGAAAACAAACCCAGCTTTTCATATGTTCCATTTTGTGGTGTCTGATTGGGGTTTGCATACAATCAAGTTCATGGTTTAAGGCCTCATACCAATGTGTGAACTTGGAGAGAGCAGTGAGGGGGTTCAGCTTCTGGAACTTCCTGAGAAAAGCTGTGGTTCAGCAGATGCTGGGATGGTCAGTCACGGGGCATAGAGAATGAGGTTGCTTTTGAAGTGAAGTGTTAAGTTCAGTGAAGCTGCTAATAGAAACTGGATTCTTTCACCTTTTGTCTCTAAACAAACTCTGGTCTCTGCTGCTGTCTGGCTGTGGCTGAACAGAAACTCTCAGACTTTTCTGCTTACAAACCCGAATGTTACATGGAATAACTGCAGTTACTACAGCCTGTGCTGTTTCCATGCTTCTAAATATCATCCCTATACATCTTTAGGTGACAAATTAGATTAGGAATGGATGTAAGCACACATGTGGCTGCTGAATCAGTCACAGACAGCACTGCAGAGCTGAAGCATCCCCAGGGTTTGGTGGAAGCTCTGTGGGGCCGGATCCCCACGTGGTCTCTCCATCAGCCAGGCTGACACGGTTCACTGGAGTGTCTGGTGCTGCTGCTTTCCCCCAGCCCGGGCTTCAGTGTCTTGCAGAACCATGGATTGTGTTTTAATCAGGTTGTGGCTCTTGTAAGTGAAATAGGAACTAGTTGCAGATTATTTGTGGCTGCTATTCTTTGTGGCATGGAGGAAGGACAAATATGGTGATTTACAGTGAAAAGTGCCTGCTTCTTTCCTGTATGCTCACGCCAGATTTCCACCGTCAGGCTGTGGAATTCTGACCATGTGTCTGCCTTAGCAGGAATTGTTTTGTAGTCTTCAGGACTTTATGTGGAAGAAAACTAGAGGAAACTGGCTCGTCTTGTTGTGTGAGGTGGATTTTTGTTTCAAAACGCTGCAGAGTTCTCAGGGTCTAAAAGCAGGACTTGCTATATGGCAGGCATATGGTGTCTGTGTCAGAAATATCTCTTGCCATTCCCATGGAAAATATTCCCATCCATCCAGACTACAGGCCTTTGGGAAAAATAATCTGTGGTTTTCACATAGTTGAACATGTCAGGTTCCGCTTGCACCAGGCAGGATTTGGCGATAGAGGGGATGGAGTAGGAGGGAGTTAGCTTAGGGGGCTTGGCTGAGTGACTCCAGCGATGGCAGCAGGAGCCAGAGGCACCAGGGTTGGAGCAGTGATGAGGTACAGGGTGAGGAGGAGCTAGGGAGGAGGAAGGGAGGTGCTGCTTTTTGGGGAGACTCATCCAGAGTACCACAACCATTTCAAGGGTGTCTGTGAACTCTCTTGGCACCACCATCTGTAGGTTTTTGGAGCTGGTTCATCTGGAGAATCTTTCTTGGGCTTGTGCTTAGACCTGAAGAAAGTTCTGTTAGTCTTACGTAGTGGCTGTGCAGGTGTGAGAACACCACCTGATCCTGTCCCTTTTTCCAGTGACCGCCTTGTGGTGCTGAAAACACAGGTGGTGTGAAGTTAGCGATGAGTTACTCGGTAGGAGGGCTCTACTTGATTTAGTGACTTTCATTTTTGCCATGAAATCCAAATGTGGTGTTTGCTTTGTGTTGAAATGCTCCATTGTTCTGCTTCTCGCAGGATCCTGGGATGTGAAGGCTGGTATATCCCTGTTTTGCAGGTAGCAATCTAAGGTTTAGAGAATAAGGTAGAAAATATTAATTATTGTTAGATAGCTCACTTTAATAATTAAGGGTTGGATCTAGTCTGTTTCAGTACATGGTGTTATTTGGCACTTTGTGCATTCCTGGTGTGTCTTTTAGACCTTGATTTTGAGTTCCCAGCAGTTCTGAGCTCAGCCTCACAGGAGACCTTGGGTTCTACCCTCTGAATCTGAGCACCAGAATCAATAGCTGCCTGTGAAAACTTGGCTTAAGCAGTTCTCCTGGCATTGCAGACTGTGCTTTTGCAGCATTCATGGCAGCAATAAGGTGCTTAAGCAGTGAGGACAACCCTTTCTGTCCCTGTGGGGTTTTTTTTTGCAGACTACATGTATTTCAGCTGTGAAATTTGTCTTGTGGATAGCCCTCCTGTCACATGGCTCTGGGTCTTTTTAGGAGTCTGGTCTGGATGTTAGCTGAGACTTTAGTCCCATGGGGGGAAAATACCACCACATTATTGTTTAACTAAGAGCTATGATAATGCATGTATATACAGGGGATAAATTAGAATTGCAGAGGAATTTTAAAGTCAGAAGTCCTACAGTGTTTACACTGAGTTTCCAAATTTAGTGTTCTCTGGCCCAGTTTCTCTGAGCAATCACTGAATGCTGTCTGTTGTTACTTTTATATTTGCACTCGGTCAATTAGAGAGTTAAATTAATTTCACTTACGTGACATGTACTTAGTGTTCTAGAGTTTCATTAAAAGCCATTGTGCAGTTTACTAAGAGGAGTTGTCTGGCTGGAAGACGCGACATTGATGCAAAATCTATTACAGGGGAGGGTTGTTTGTTTGGTTTTTAAATTGAGGTGGTGACTCACAGGGTGGTTGAGGTTGGCAGGGACCTCCAGAGGTCATCTGGTCCCACCCCCTGCTCAAGCTGGGCCACCCAGAGCTGCTTGTCCAGCACCACATCCTGGAGCTTTTGAACATCTCAGAGGATGGGGACTTCACCACCTCTGTGCACAGCCTGTGCCAGTGCTCAGTCACTCTCACTGTGTGAGTTTTTCTTGCTGTTCAGGCAGACCCTCCTGTGTTTCAGTTTGTGCCTGTTTTTTGGATCTTGTCACTGGGCACTAGTGGGAACCTGCCTCCATCCTCTCTGTGCACACCTCTGAATATTTCTATACACTGAGGAAATCCCCCTGAGCCAGCTCTTCTCCAGGCTGAACAGCTCCAGCTTTCTCCGTGTCCTCTCATGGTAGAGGTGTTGCAGTTCCTTTAATGCTCTTTGTGGTCCTTCACGTAACTCTCTCCTGTAGGTCTGTACCTCCTTTGTTGGGAAGCCCAGTGCTCCAGGTGTGCCTTCAGCAGGGCTCAGCAGAGTCCTGAAGAATTACAGGCCAAACGCAATTTTGTATGTTAGAAATGGAGTCTAAACATCATCTTATGGCAGCAGATGATGTTAATTGTCTTCATTTTATTCTGTGAAACAGCTTTGTGGGTGTCACTGTTTTGGGGAGTTTGCCACAGGAGTTCCCATCAAAAGTGCTTTATGGTACTTGCATTGCATCTATAGTGGCTGGAAACCCTCTTGTTCCTTTGTTGCCTGATTGTTCTGAAAGGGAGCTGGAAGTGTGTATTCTTTGTGATGCTTGAAAAGCTTCAGGGCCTTGTTAAAACCCCACTCAGCCTGTCTTGGATAGCACCTCCAGCCAGGCAGTGCTGTGCTCTGAGTGAGGGTTGTTAGCAGCACCCAAGATCATTTTCCCTGGGAGATGGGGAGCTCACAGGTGCTAGAAAAAATGCAGCGAAGAGGTTGCTGCAGGATGAAGGTTGCAGGAGGATGAAGGAGATGTCCCCCAAGGAGCAGATGTTGGAGTACCCCAAGATGTGGAAGCAGAGGTGTGTGTGGTACATGACTTACCATTTAGGATCAGGTTCTCTCATATACGTGTTCTGAAATCTCCATTTCATAGCTTTAAGTGCTTGACTCTGAAGAACAGAAGCTTTTTGCAGGCTCTACTTTTGTAGTGTTCCACATGCCTGTCTTTGCAGGAGTACAAAATCCCACTTCACGGCACCAGTAGAAAGGGAAGATTTACATAGGTGCACACCTGGATGGAAAGTTTACTTCTAATCCTGACAAACACCACACATGGAAACAAAACTGAACTGCTGAAAATGTTCTGATATATCCAGTGAAGTGCAAGTGCTGTTTTTAGGATAATAATTCTGTTACCTTGCTCTGTTAGCCCACTGACAGTCTGCGATGGATGTGCAGGAGCCTGTGGGTTTGGGATTGTGGGCGAGTGTTACCCAGCCTGCTCTGGAGCAGTGGGGCTGGGGACAGGCAGATATTTGGGGCTCAGCAGCAGCAGCAGGTCGTGACAAGTTCCCTGCAGCAGCCTGTGTGCATTCTGGAGCCTCCCATGGTGCCTGGGTGTCTGTCTGTCTGATTTAGCTGTGTTCATTCTGGAGCCTCCCATTGTGCCTGGGTGTCTGTCTGTCTGATTTAGCTGTGTTCGTTCTGGAGCCTCCCATTGTGCCTGGGTGTCTGTCTGTCTGATTTAGCTGTGTTCGTTCTGGAGCCTCCCATTGTGCCTGGGTGTCTGTCTGTCTGATTTAGCTGTGTTCGTTCTGGAGCCTCCCATTGTGCCTGTTGGTCTGATTGACCCAGTGCTGTGGTTCACATCCATATTGAGGCTTCTGAGAACGAGCTGCAGTTGGGGTTTCTCAGTCCCTTTCCATTTTGTTACCTCCCCTTCAGCTTGCACAGTTCTAATAACAGTGCACTGCCATTTCTTTGGAGATACACAAAATCGTATAATCCACTGCAATATTGGTAATGCTTGCAAACCTGCAGAAGAGTAAGCTTCTAGAAGCTTGAAATAGCCAGTGGAAGGCCTTCCTCCCAGAGGAGGCAGCCTCTGGCCTCGATTAGGATTGCTTTGAGACCATTTTCTGTGATGCCACTAAGGTGGAAGTCTGTGAAATAAGCTTCAGTCCTTGCGTGTGTTGAACTGCTCAGCATTGCTGAGGTGGGTGGCTGATATCTGAATCCTGCTCTACCACATCAGTTGATATGTTGGGATTGACACTGCTGGGGGCTCTGAATCCTGCCTGGAGAAGGCTCTGTGCTCCCACAAATTGGTGTCCAGGCGGGACTGCACAGGCGGAGTGCGGCTGGGCTGCCTCGTGCAGCGCTGTCTGTGCTCAGGCCTGGGAGGAAACAGCCATTTCAGCTCCCCAGAGGCCAAGGTCTGCCTAGTGATAAATGTTTGTGGCTCTTGTAACATTTGTGTGTCAGGGACTTGGAAGAAACCTGACCTCTGAGACTGAAGGCTGTCCTGGTGGTGGTGAGGGGAAAAATTCCCAAAGCTGCATTCCTCACTCTTGTGACTTTACACCTGCATTTTGTTTGGCAGCATCTTATTTATCAGTGCTGATTGCTTGGCCTCTTTCTCCCTCCAGTGCACAGACAGAATGGGAACAGAAAGAGAGGAAATGGAGGCACACCTCCTTGCAAAGCAAGAAGGGCTCAGGATACTGAGAGGAAGGCAGGGACCAAAACAGCTCCTAAACACCACCTGTGCAGAGGAAAATACAGGAGATAGGGATCATGTTCACAGGCATGAGAAATCCCAGGGTGCTGTTTTCCTGAGAGTGGGAGCTGTGGAGGCAGCTGTACTGTACAGTCTGGGTATTTTAAAGGATGAAGCCTTGTGTTTTTTGCCTCCCCTTCTGCTATTCAGAGTTGTGTTTGGATACTGGAAAAACTGAATTAATGAGACAGATTCCAAGTATGTTGATTCATGGTTGAGCTGAGCTCTAGTGAAATGGCTTGCTGACTAATTCCTACCTGAAAATATCCAGACTGGAGTATCTGGAGGCTCCTACTTCCCTTGGAGTAGACGGGTGCTAAGTCAGAGTCACTCCTCTGTACTCAGGCTGCAGGATTGAACCACACTCAGCCGTGAGAGCAGGGAGTACAGGCTGAAGTGCATTTAATGAGTTGTGCCTGGTGAATTGAGTTCTTTTCCCTTTTTCCCCGGAATGGCAGCAGCACCAGCAGCTCCCGTGTCGGGATGAATGCTAACACTCTCTGCAAACGCCTTGTGGTGGCACAAAGGGCGCGATGGCAGAGGCTTCAAACGCATTATTCCTCTTCCATCGCTGCCTTTGTCCTTCTCTCAAGCGGATAACTCACATATTTGCACTGACTGCTCCGGAGAGCTGGGAGCAGAGGCAACAGCATGAAACTAATGTGATGCTTTAGAATTTCCCTGCCACTTACTGGGTGTTGAATAGCTGTAATTAAATTAACCAGTATATTGATTTCAGCACGCTGCTTGGGAAAGAGCAGAGTGGGAACACAGGCATGGGAGCTGCTGCTTGGGAGGCTTGGAAAGCTAGAGCAGGCTGATAAACTAATGATGGTTCTCCTCTCCAGTGTGTTTGGGCCTTTTTTGAAATAAGTTGATGGCCTTGTCGAGTAATTCCTAATGAAAGAAAAAAACCACTAAGCTCTGTGGGTTTAGAGGTGGCCACAGGAGTGAACAGACCTGGCTTAGTTGGTTTAGAGCTTGGTTTTGTGTTAACCAATCCGTGTCACTCTGATGAAAGTGTTCAAAGCATCTCAATCCATTATCTCTTCAGCAATGCTGTCAGGCACAGAACCAGGAGTATGAGCTTCAAGGCTGAGAGATCTGAAGCACTGACGGTTTGGGTCTCCCCCCCATTAAGAGGTGTCATTTAACTATTTCTACAGGGAGCTTTATATTCTACCTAGCAGAAAAGTAGAGATTTTTTTCTGTAGGTGAAGGAGAGAAGAACCAGCAGGTAGTTGGAATGTAATTGTTGTTGCTGTTTAAAGACAAAGGGTAAGCAGGTGGGTCCTAGGAAAAATAAATATCTTCTATTTGGTATGGATTCAGGAAAATATTGATAATACTTCAGCAACAGGTGGCATCTCTTAGGGGAGCTTCTTCCTGTGGAAGTGAAGTCCTCCCTCTGACTTTCTAAAAGGCCTTTCAGTGGAAAAAATCCCATTTGCCTGGGGTGTTGAATTTGCAAATTGTATTTAACAGTATCAATGAGGTGAATTGGGGGTGAACTACCTGTGAAGATTCACAAGGACTTAATGAGACTCTCAGCTGAGAGTTTTTCTCTTTTGCTGGATGTTGGGAAGCTTCCTACTAAGATTTCCTGCGGAGGAGTCTTGGTCGGTTTTCGAGGATGCATCAATGGCCTTGAAGCTATGTTGGGTGTTTCCTCAAATCGAAGGCCTTGCACGTTGTACTCCCCCTCCAGCTCGTAAGAAGTTAACTCTGCACAGGTAACAAATAACCACAGCCCGTGTTCCCTCTGCTGCTGCTCTTGCAGAGCTGTGATATTGCCGAGTTTGTGCTGCTGCTTTGTCTTTCGGCTTGACACTGATCACCATCCTCTGACAGTCCCTGGGGCCTGTGTTAAGAGACTGAAAAGCTGCTTCTTCCTCATCTCCACATTGCTGGAGGTTTAATTTGGTTTTGCCCTGTTTTATTTTTCATCAGTCATCTTTTCCAGAGACTCCCAATGTGTAAGGTGCTTAAAAACAAGTATTTCAGGCCAAAATCCTGACCAGCAACTCTTAACTGGCAGACTGTAGCTTTGTGGAAAGCTTAAGTAAAAATGCAGGTGAAGGCAGTGGTCAGTTACTTGTTTTAATAAAACAAAATTTACTTTGTTGTTATATATACTGGATATTCACAAATCGGATGAGTAGTTTTTTGTGTGTCTGTATTTTCAGAGGCTTAGTGTTGCATTCCCAATAGTTTGCTATTTTCTGAACTAAATCGATCCACGTGGATCAGTTTGCATTTTTTTCCTTGTATCTTTGAACTCCCAGCTGTAATTTCAGCCCGGGGCAAGCTGTTTGTTAAATTAATTAAATACATTCAGACTAATAAGGCTTGCTCTGGGAAGCAAGCCTTATATCTGGACGTGTTTTTTCTACCCTGTAAAAAAAAAAGGACATTTCAGTAGTCAAGGGCTGATTTTTAGTTCTGCAGTCACATTTCCTTGTGTTTGGGCTGTATTTTCCAGTGGACATTTGCAGAACCTGCTGAAAAAACAGCAAACTTTAGCATTTAAAGTCAGTGTTTCAGACTTAGGGTGCACTTTAAATGGAAGGAAAATGGAAGTAAAAAGAAGCTGTCTTTCTTCAGCAAGGTAAATTCTCCAGTGGTGGGTGGATCCAGTGTGTTTATGGAGTGGGATGAGCAGGCTTGGGAAGGGGGTGATGTTGGAGGGGTGTTGAACCTTGAGATTTGTACTCTCTCACAATGAGTGTTCATCCTGGCATAGAAATTTGTGGTCTGGCCAGAAGACTAATCCAGATGAGCTGCTCAAGAGCAGAAGCCTCATTCTCTGGAGTACATAATAGAACAAATAAAATATTTCTATAAAGATCATAACTCACTGAACTGGGTAAATCTTCCCTGTTAATTGGTTTCAGTGGCTGTGAGTCAGGATCAGGAGTGGCTGTGCTCTGGGTGGGCTGTGGTGGTTTGATGTCACACTGTGGAGATTTCTCAGCTGCTGATGAAGAAACTTTTAAATTACAGAGCATTAAGGAAACAGCCCCCAATTTCAGTCATATCTCTGCTGGGGAGCCACTGGACTGATAATTGTCAGCTGTTGTTACCAGAGTGCTTTTAATGAAATGCTGCTTTTTGCAATATTCTAGCCCTAGTCTAATAGGAAACTCTTGCATTGCACACTCATTTTGGATCTCCCCATTTAATTCAAAATCTGCCAGAATTTTGTTATGGAGATTTGAAGTGATTTAGTAATGAAGTGAAAGCACAGGTAAGAGACTGCTAAACACTGCTGTCATCTTTAAGAAGAACGTGTTAGTACTGGTGCATGTTGCAGGATAGATTTGCGTCATAAAAATAAAATCCAATTTTCCCATGGTGGCAGAGGCAAGGTTCTTTTGTATATTGTGCTTAAAATGAAAAAAAAAAAAAAAGAGTTGAAGCTAGACTGCATTTACACAAGGACATTTGAAAAGAAGGGTTTGTTAGGCTGCTAGACTGACATGATTCAATTTTGTCATGAACACAAGGGCTGCCCAGCATCTTTGGCATCTGGGAATGAAAGTTGGCCTCTCCCCTTCCTTTCTGAGCTTCTTCAGATGCTTTGTTATGTTAAACAGTGCAAAGAATGACAGACTTTCTCTTTGCTGCTGCTTAAATTTACCTTTTTGTTTGCCTTCAACTTTAATTTATTCTTTCAAGTCTGTGCCCAAGGTACAAAGATGGGGCAGTTAATAATGAGATTCAGAGGCTGCCTGGGTAAAAGGTGGTTTTGCCTCGAAATCCAGCAGAGCATTGCTCTGAACTGATTTCATGTGTGTTGGTGTAGGTTGGTCAAGTCCAAGTAAGGAGAAACCAGATCCTTCTGTGCTGTGCCCTGTCTACATATGGACTTGTTTAGGGAGCTTTGCCAAGCAAAGCTGCAGCCCAGCTTTTCAAACTGGTCAGGATCGATCACCAATATTGTGCTTAAACCAGCAGAAGCTGCTTTTCCTCTTCTGCATTTTGTGGTATTTCTTTGTGAGGCTCTCCACCTCTCAAGGTTATTGTTTCTCTGAGATTCTCTTTGGGGTTGGTGTTCTCTAAGGTAATAAGGTTTTTTTTCTAGGGTAGTTATTCTCTGAGGGTTTCTTCTGGGTTGTTGTTCTCAGAGATAATAAGGGTTTTAGTCTTCTCTTTGCCTTAAGTGTTACACACTAGAGGTAGAGACGACAAGTTGAGTTTGCTGGTGCACATTTCTAAGGTTGTTTATTCTTCATTATCTCAGTCTTTTCTCAGCTCTGCCAGGCCTTCCTGGCAGGGTACCTTATCTTAGTTCTTTCTCAGCTCTGCAGGGCGTCCCCAGCAGAGCAGGACACGCGGCAGGACTGGGCGGATCAGAGAGCCCCATACCTTATGTACAGTATCCCTGACCCAACTACTGTCTGAGACGTATTTTTTATTTACAAAATTTTACCAATACCTACTACCTTTACTAACATGTCAGTTCTACTCTAAGCCAATCTCTAAAACCCAACTCAGCACAAGATGGGGGACGAGAACAAGAACAAGGAAGACAGGGGCCACTCCCCAATTCCTCCATCTTGCCTCTTCAGCCCCATATGCTAAGAATCCTAATTTCTATATTTATATTCTATAATAAACCATCCACTACTTATTTCAAATTCTTAGGATTTGTGATTCTTCCTGCATGTGAGTGTTCACTCCCATGGACAGGAATCAGAGTCAGTGTCCTCCTGGGATCTGTGTGGGTCTAACTGACCCCCCTGTACAGATCCCAGACCCCCCTGTCCGGTTTCCAAACCCTCCAGGGTGGCCAGAGGGATGTTCTAGACTCCGACATCCACCTTTCTTTTAAAGTTTTGCCACTTTGCCTAGAAAATGATTGAGGAGCTGCCCATTTCCTGTAGCTGTTTGTATTGCATCTGTGTTTTCCTCCTAGAGCCACCTGTTTTCTCCTTTTATTATTCTATTCAGGACACAAAACATTAAATCCATCTTGGATTTGCCCTACTTAGTGCAAAGGAAGAATTGAGCACCTTCAGAGGAACCCGGCATCTTGCAGAATGACATTTTCCCTCCTCTCACCCACCAACAAGGAGGTTTAGGTTTACTGAGCATTCTTACAATCTGAAACAACTGAGAAACTAAAACTTTTTTTCCTTTGCTATGCAACCTGCGACTTCAGCTGGTGCAACTTATACTGCTGCTGAGTTTGAAAGAGATTAACACTAAAAAAGTGAAAAGTTGAGGTCGCTGCTTTAGACTGTGTATTGGCAGTGACCTGCTTCATCTGATGCCATTTTTCTAAGCTGTGTCCAAAGCATGCTGGAAAAACCTTACAGTACCTGATGAAGTCACAGGACTGTTTTAGTGTAAGCTCCATCTAAGTGCTGCTGCTGTCTCACCCTCCTGTGGGATGCTCCTGGGCATCCTCACCAATCCAGGGAGTTAAATTCACTGAGGAGCGTTCCCCCACTTGTTTTCTCTCCCTGCATAGTGCCAGCTTGGCTCCTTGCACTTGGCTTCCTGAAGGCTTAAATAAGGAATGTTGCCAGGCATGTGTAAGTGTGCAAGTCTGAAGGAAACAGGGGAAATGCAGAATTAAAGCAATTCTGAGTTAGACTTCAGCTGTCACGATGACACTCGGATCCCACACCCCATCAGTGAACCACGGCTCTCACTGCTGTTCTCTGCAGTGTTCTCTGCAGTTCTCTACAGTCTCTCTGTGTGGTTCCTGATGTGGCCATACCTTCCCAGTGCCTTCCCTTACAGCTGGAATGTGGTGCAGCTCCCAGGATGGGCTCCCCTGTGGCTGCAGCACACGCTTGCCTGCCTGGCTGCCTGCCTGCAGCACAGGCTGAGACTTCTTCTCACTGGCAGGTTCAGCTGCAAAGTTTTGTGTGTTTTGCTGGCCTGATTGAGATAAATTATACAGACAGAGTGCTTGGGGAATTCAGGATTGAGTTGGGGAGGTAGTGAGGGGGTGAAAAATTAGGAATGGAGGGATAGTCTGGAAGCAGATCTGTCCTGTGGTGGGTTGGAGGTGGGGAGATGGGAGCTTGCTTGTCTGGGGAGGACCCTGGTTCTTAGCTGTGCATGGGAAATGGAATTTGGTCTGTAGTTCACTGATGGGAAAAGATGTGCTAGAGAGGAGAGGTCTTAATTGTTGTTAAGCTTAAAAGAGGAAATTG
Organism: Prinia subflava; assembly: GCF_021018805.1. Classification (NCBI taxonomy): domain Eukaryota; kingdom Metazoa; phylum Chordata; class Aves; order Passeriformes; family Cisticolidae; genus Prinia; species Prinia subflava. The sequence goes on along the minus strand of NC_086257.1, from coordinate 4,766,629 downwards.
CTGTACGGAATTCAGGCACTGACATTTCCCAAGGGTGTATCTGTCAGTTTCCAGGCTTGGAGAAAACATTGACCCAGATTCCTGGGAGAAAAAAGATCTAGTGAGGAGCAACTGGGAGATAGTGCCTGTGAGTTTAATCATGGAAAGGTTTGGGTTGGAAGGGACCTTGTAGCCCATCCAGTCCCACCCTCTGCCAGGGGCAGGGACACCTTCCACTATCCCAGCTTGCTCCAAGCCTTATCCAGCCTGGCCTAGGGACACTTGCAGGGATGGGGCAGCCACAGCTTCTCTGGGCACCCTGTGCCAGGGCCTCGCCACCCTCACAGGGAATTTCTTCCCAATATCCCATCTGACCCTGTCCCCTGGCAGTGGGAAGCAATTCCCCCTCATCCTGGCACTCCAGCCCTTGGTCAAAAGTCCCACTCCAGCCTTCATGAGGAACTCCTAAAGCTTGTGATCCACGAACACTGGAAGCACAGAGGATCTGCTGGTATAAAGTGTCACCGTGTCCTCAGGTTTTAATCCTTCTCTAGACAGTTTCTTTAGCTCCCTGATGGGAACAGGACTCTGAGTCAGACAATCTTCTGCCTTTTTTAGGAATTCAGAGCGGTAGTACAAAACCTCTGAAGTTATTTTTCTATGCCAGTCTTGAAGCATAATATTTTGAAGCAATACAACACAACATTGATTCTCATGCAGCTCTTCTATTTTGCTTGTGAAATTCATATAATTAGTGTCTCCTGTTAGTGTGGAGCTTTTTCTGGCAGTACAGGCACAAAACATTAGTGTCCTATAAAATGAAATTACTCAGTGTTGTGCCACAATTAAAGCTTAGAAGTTTGATTGATCTTCTGTAGGGTAATTTGCTTTTGTACACTTTTAGATAATATTGCACATCAAGATATTTCTGACAGCTTCAATTACGATTGCATTGTATACTACTTTTATGAAGCTGGGTTTTTGAAAATGGCAATTTTATTGCTGTGTACCCATTTGATTACAATGACCAGTTTCTCTACAAAGTTTCTGTTAAATCAAGGATTATCATCCTGAAATTCTGAAATGTTTCTGTGAACCTCTGGTTTCTGGCACCACTTTAGCAACAAGAGATTTTCTTTATTCCAGAGGCAACTCCCTTGTTTCAATTGCGTTGTTTCACATTTCCTTTTGTTTCCCTAATTTTTAAAATGTTTTGTACTTAATGGGGTTCATTTGAATGAAGGTTCTGCCTTTAAACCTTCCCATCTTGATTGGGTCTAATGCCAAGTGTCTGATAGCTGTGAGCTCTTCTCCACGCTCCTTCTGTGTTTGCTAACTCCGAGTTGGGTTTCATGTATAAACGTGTAGACATGTAAAAATGATCTGGGCAGGGTTTTTTGAAGTTTGAAGCTGTTTTTTGAAGCTGTTGCTTCTAAGTGTTTTCAAAATTTTATTTTGTTTCTGGGGCTGTGTTGGGGCCCTCCTCCCTGTTTTGCTGGTTTCTGCATTTCCCATTTATTTTTAAGTGGAAATAGAGACTATGTTTGCAAGGAATATTGAAGTTCTCTGCACCTGCATCTTTTTCTGCTTAGCATCTCGTGTGAGATCATTTCTCCCTAGGATTACTCCATTATCTTGATTCCTTTCATGCATCCAGTCTTTGGGCTTCTCCCTCTTGCCACCCCCAGTACTGTGGGGTTTTGTTTAAGTTTTTGGACCTTGATGAGCCAGTGGGGAATAAAAGTGGTTAACAGCAACAAGAGTGAGGAGGAACATCTTGACTGCATTTTTGTATCTTGTGGAAACAAGGTGGATTAAATCAAGTTCTGAAGTAAGAGAAAATGTCACTTTGTACTGGTCTGTATCCAGTTTTTGCACTAAACAGGAAGAATTATTTCTCTTGAGCTGATGCCCCCTTTCTTCAAATGCAGCTTATCTACACAGTTCACTGTTCAGCTTTGATTTATTTTTCCTTAATTTCTTAAGAAACCCCAGCCTTTCATGATTGCCTGGATTCTTGAAATGATTTCAGGATGCCTTAAATGCTTTAAGTCACAGCCTCTCCAATATTCTTGACTTTCTAGCCATAAAAAAAATAATTCATGGCATCACAGAATGGTTTAAGTTTGAAAAAACCTATCCAGGTCTACTCCCTGCCATGGGTAAGGACACCTTCCACTAGCCCAGGTTGCTTCAAGCCCTAATCCAGTGTTTCTGGCCTGGAACACTTCCAGGGTTGGGGCAGCCACAGCTTCTCTGAGCACCCTGTGCCAGGACCTCTCCACCCTCATAGGGAAGAGTTTCTTCCCAATATCCCATATGAATCTTAGTTTAAAACCATTCCCCCTTGTGCTGTCACTGCCTCGCTTTGAAAAATGTCTTCCTGTTTTTTAAAGTACCCTTTAGGTGCTGGAAGGCCATGAGGAGGCATCCCAGAATCTGCTGTCTCCATTCCCATTTGCACTGTGACTGATTTGATCTCCTTCTCTCAGTGTGGAATATCCAGTGTCTGATTCACCCCATTGTTTTCCTGGCATGTCCAAGGGCCTCGGCAGCATTTAACTGGGAGCACTGGAGGAGGAGATGTATGAGACAAGGCCAAATGGGACTGACTGCAAATCCAGAGTGGTTTTATGCTGAGGATATGGAGCTGGGATTCATTTTACCCCTGCAGGGAAGCAGTGCTTACCCTACCACTAATTGCTATTGACACCCAGGGCAAGCTGCAGGGTCCTGCCCTGTGTTCAGTGTGACCTTGGATTGTGTGCCACAAAAAATAACAGCAGCTGCAGGGTGTGTAATGTCTGTGTCCTATGTAGGGAAATGCACCTTAGTGCCCTGGAATTAATAGTTTTGTGGGGCTTACAGGTCTCAAGGGTATTTAAATGTTCAGAGAGCAAAGGGTAGATACCAACAAAATGTTGGTGTTGCTGGGTGTACAAATTTCACCCCTCACTCTGTGTGAGGGAGAGCGGCTTTTTACGCGAGCAGACAGTGATAGGACAAGGGGGAATGGCTTTAAACTATTAACGAGAGATTTAGATTAGATATTAGGAGGAAATTGTTCCCTGTGAGGATGGTTAGGCCTGGCACAGTTGCCCAGAGAAGCTGTGGCTGCCCCATCCCTGGGAGTGTCCAAGGCCAGGTTGGACAGGGCTTGGAGCAACCTTGGGACAGTGGGAGGTGTCCCTGACCATGGCAGGGGGTGGGACTGGATGGGCTTTAAGGTCCCTTCCCACCCAAACTGTTTTGGGATTCTGTGATCTAATTACCTTGAAGATAATTCCATACAGCCTAGGTGTCTCAGGCTCAAGGAATGGGCTATTCCAGAAGGAATTACCTGTGATAACTGACTGATAATCCAGAGCAGTTTGGTTTAAGTGAACGCAGTTGTAAATAAAACGAGCTGTGATTCCCAGGAGCAGAACAGGGGATGTTCAGGAGAGCGTGTAATGACTCTCCTGGATGTTTGCATGAGAAGTTGTGTTTCCTTCCATCACATTCCAGCTTTTGCCTGTTCCTTAGGCTGTGGCATCTCTCTAAAGTGATTTCTCTGTAAGGCTTTGCAGCACTCTGTGAGAGCTGACAGCTGTGAGCCTTGGCTTCCAAACCTGCCGTGGAATTTATGGACTGAGAGAAGCGTTCACTTAAACATGCAGATATAAGTGGAGCTGGTGGTGCTGAAAGTTGTTTGTTCCAAAGTCCTTGGTGCTGTTCTTCCCTGTCTTACTCTTCTCTTTCTTCTCACAGGTCTGGATGCAGAGTTGTCTTACGTGAGGAACGATGTGGTCAATCACTATGCCCTGTCCTTCAACCTCCTAATACCCAGCGAGACCAACAGTCTCCACTTCACCTGGCATGCCAAATCCAAGGTGAGCAGGCAGGACTTCTGCTCTGGCTACTTGAGACACAGGCTGTTCTGCTTGGTGATACCCACTGCTATCATTTAATGGCTTTTTTTCTTCACAGAAATTAGCATATGCAAGGTGCAAAATACCTTGTTTATGACTGCAGCCACTAAGTTAAGATGGCATACATCCAAGCTGTTCCTTACTTTAGAAAGTTGAAGCACTTATTTCAAAGTATTTTATACTTCTTGTTCCTGGCAAGGTCCATACAAGCCAGTGACTGTGGAATCTCTTCCCTTGGTGCATTGGACACACAGAAGGGCAGCCATAAACTGAAGCCTCTGGAAATCATATGCAGAGCAATTGTTGTAGAGATTTCTAGAAACATATGCTTGGAGACAAGGAGAGCTTATAAAAGCAGCATCCAGTATGTTATTACTGATCCCTGATTAAATGGAAAAGGTTTTTATGTCACTTAATCACCGTGCCTGGAGCATGCAGCAGCAGCTGTCAGAGAGATTGCGTATGCTCTTACATTCTGAAGCATTTCCAGTTACTTAACAATTTATTTTCATATACTAAATGATCTGTTTAGTCTCTGCCAGATGTTCATTCTGGATTTTTTTTTTAAACTTGAGTGATGGTTGTTCTTCTGCCCTTAAGTAGGAAAGGCTGCAGGAGGAGCAGTAGCATTAAACAACTCCACCAGTGCAGATCCTGGAGATTCCTCCTGCCGTTGTTCTTGCCTTTGAGGTGTAACTTGTTAAGAGGAGTGACTTTTGGCCAGCAGTGGGGTTGGGTCTAGTGACAGCCAGCCCCGATCCCCTGTTCCACATGCACAGTGACACTTCAGTCACTTGTCATTTGAGCAGGAGCTCTCTTGTCACAGCTTCAGCCGAGGCTCCCTGCATCACTGGCCCTGCCCTGTGTTCCCTTGGGCCTGGCTGTGAATTCTGAGGAGGAATTTTGGAGGTGTGTAGCCCTGCTTCCCATTCCCGTGATTCCACCCCTCGGCATCGTCCATTCTGACTTGGTGTGGTGCAGCTTGGAGGAGCTCAGAAGCTGAGCTGTGTCTCTTCCCTTGGCATCTTGGCTGAAAAATAAATTGATAACAGAAATGAATCAAATTATGTTTTAGAAAGGGAGAAAAAACTGGCTATTGGGACCAAGTCCAACAAATTAATTCAGCTGAGAGTGGAGGGGTAGGATGAATTTCCGAGAGGAGCTTATGGTTTAGTGTAGGTCCTGTATTTTTTTTTTTCAACGAGTGTTTGCAGAGTCAGCTTCTTAAGTGGAAACAAAATCTTGACTATAGTTGAATAAACTATTTCTGAGCAATTTTGTTTGTAAAACTGACTGTGGGAGGGGGAATGTTTTGAATTCTAGCAGCTTTAACAAACTGTCTTTTCAACAAGTAAGTTTAAAAGTATCGAGTGAGGTTTGTGGGCGATTTTTTTTTAATACAAGTACGCTGAATTCTGCCCCAGATTTTAAGGAATGATTTTAAGAGCAGCTTCTGGTTTGGCTTTCTTAATTTGAACTGTCACAAAAGTCTTGATACTAGAATGTCACATAAAAACTTGGAATATGGATGCTTAAAATTGCCAGCACTCCTTGAAAATAATGTATGTGTTTTTATATTGCAGAAGAATTCTGAAAAGGGATGTTACATTTCTTTATACTCCTAGACAGATTTCTGATGTGTTTTCTCTCTCCCAACTGTTGTTACAGGTTGAGTATAAACTGGGATTTCAGGTCCATGATCCCATGGCTATGGCTCTGCCCCAGACCAACATTTCTCTGCAAGGAGAAGTTCCTCGCACCCTCTCAGGTAAACTCCCCACCCCCATTATGGATGAATAATGGTCATTTAGCCACAAATGCAGTTTTAGTAATTTGAGAACGCTTAATAAAACCGACAAAAATTAATTTAAAATCCATGTCCTTTAATACTCTAATAGCTGAAGTGATGAGGCGTGAAGACTAAAATAGCATTTTTTAGTATCAAGTTCTTTATAATGTGATCATTTATGATGTTTGCAATGTACTTCAAAAGGCCCTTATTGAAGTATTTCCTCATCCCAGTGTGTGAGAATGTCCCACTCCCCATAACCCCTGTGCTGTGTTCACAGTGTTCCGTGTCGAACTCTCCTGCACCGGCAGACTCGACTCCGACGTCACAATACTGATGCAGCTCAACTTAACAATAAACTCCTCAAAAAACATCACAGTCTTAAACTTCAAACGGAGGAAAATGTGCTACAAAAGTAAGAGATTAAGTTTCAGATATTTAAAAGTTTTTACTGTTGGAGTGTGATAGGAAAAGGAGGTAGGATGGTGTATATCCAGGACAGGAGTAACAGAGTGAATTTTGGGGAGGATCAGAAGAAATCAGGTAAAGTTCTGCCTTTCAGAGAGGAATGGGGACCTTTGGTTAAAGCAGAAGCTGGTGAATAAACAACTTTCCCCAAGAGTTCTGCTGCACTGACTGACCTTTTTATAGATACATAACAAAACTGCAACATTCTGAGAAATCAAATTGTTCTAAAAATTACCAAGAAAATTGACTTAGTTTATAAATTGTGATAAATTTAATGAGTGTAGAAGGCCTTAGTCTGTTAGCTGTGAAGTACAAAACGATCTTGGGAGATAATCCAGATTTTGGAAATTTTAAATTGACTTGCTGTGTGACCACTTGGGAATCTGCAAGCATAATTTATTCTTGGATTGTTCCTTTTTACTGTTGCTGCTTCCTAGAATTTTCATAGGATTTTCTAGTATTTTCATAGACATCAGAAGAAAATGGTTTTGGAGAATCCCAAGAGATGTGCCCACCTTAAAAATGCCTGTGGTGTCCCACTGCTAGGCAGTATTTGGGGATGTCCACCTCTCTCTTTGCCTTCTCCTCCTGCCTCTGTTCAGCTTACCAGGAGCCTTTGAGGACAGTAGCTGTCATTCCAAAGGGGGTTTGTCACTTTTCTTGAGTATAAATATCTAAGGACGAGCTCGGGGAAGGTGTGGGTGGATGAGCTGACCATGCCTTTTAGCACATAATGTTGGGATACTCATGTTTCTTGCATTGAGGCTTCAGGAAGACCAGTCTTAATTCAAAGTGTGTATCTCCTTCTAGTAAAATGGAGGTCTGGCTGATGATGTCGATATTTTTACCTTTATCTCGTGTTTTCTTGGGTATTTTTTCAAATACTCCAGGTGGGGGAAGTCAGCCCTTCTGATCCATTCACAGCTTACTGAGCTGTGGATGTGTGATGGAGCTTTCCATAAGCACCACACAGTTCTCTGAGGGATGAGACAGCTACTGCTTGAACCATCAGAAGTGCTCCTTACAAGGATCTCATTTCTGCAGGTTCATAAAAACAAAAAAATTGCTTTATTTGGTGTGTGTTGATTGGTGTAGAGCATTTGAGGGTTTCTGATTGAATTTAATGCATAAGTTAAGAATATGCAGGAACTTGCTAGTTTTGCTCAGGGCATTCCTGATAGTTCCTCATCAAGTTCAAAAAAGGGATTAAAAAAGAAAAAGTCTTTGATTTTTCCCTCCCTTAAATTACTTTTTCCTAAGCTGCTGGTGTACCAAGGAGTGGAAAGGGTAACACAGGGTTGGACACAACTGAGAGCAAGGAAGGGGGATGTGCAAGCGGGACTGTGTCTGTGCAGCCACAGAAATCTGTGGGATTCCCTCAGATTCATCTGGAGGCATCTCCTGCATTCCCCAGGTTTGCTCTGCTCCTCTTGGTAACCAGACTCAGAGTAAGCTTAAGAAGATTTACCCACTTTCTAAAGGACTGCCACCACTAATGAGCTGAGTGTTGTCCTCCTACCTTCATTTGCACATTTATGAGTATTTCAGTGGACATCACCTCTTGCATCCTTCTGTTTTAACTCTTTGACTTCTCACTGACATCAGCTGAGAAGGCGCAGTGCCTGTGGTTGCATCTCTGATCCCTTCCTAGGATGGGCAACATTAGACTGGAGCCAGGATTTCCTCCAAAAGATCAGGGTAGTTTAAAATGAACATCCCAGCAGTGATTTTCTCTCCTGTAGGAACTGATTCTGTGAGGTCTTTGCTTAGGGCCTTAACAAACACATTCTCTGCCACCTCTTCTTTCTGCTGCTTTGGACCTTGGACAAGCTGCAGGGTTTACGTGGATTCAGTGGGTTCAAGCTTTGCCTCCCTGGACTTGTGTGTCAGTGGTGAAACACCTGACCTGTGTGTTTCACTGTGATTTTCATTCTGCCTGGTTAGGTATTTAAATGGAAATGTAGGGATTAGTGTAGTCCTAGAGTCAGCTCTTCTCTGTGGAAAAGCAGATCTGTTTTTCCATACCTGAGGCAATGTGAAGGGCTGCAATAATAAATGTACTCCAAAGTTAATGACTTTCTCTCATCTCTTTAGAGCTTGAACCAGAAATCAAATCTCCAACAGCTGATAAAAACAGCAGCAAGACTATCTGTAAGTAATCCTGAATGTACAACTTTCAGAGATGTAAAAACTGAAAAACTTTATATGTGCTTTGATTCCACAGCTTTGCCTATGAAAACAGTCCCCAGGTAGTCTTTATTATACCCAGTATTGCAGTGGTTTTTTGGTAATTATTGTTCTAACTGGTGAAGAGGAAAAAACCCTTTTTCAAGTCTTATAACAACTTTTATATCACATGTTAGGGGCTCTGGTTTCCGTACATGACTCTGATCTATTTTCTTGACCTGTCTGGTTTGCTGTTTTAATTTATCACTATTGAAGGAATAGAGTGAGGTCGTTTCCTTTCCTCCCCTTCTACATGGAAATGTCATTGGCTGACTGGGGCTCCATAATACCCAAAATGGAAGTGTTTTTGCCAAAATTCTGTTGGAAAGCAGTGGGAAAGAGTGCTCAGTGCTCTCTTTACCTCCCACTGTCTCTTCCAGGGTAGTTGTTCTCCAGGATGCCTTATTGAACATCTGGGATGGCTGAGGCTGCTTCCTCTGCCTGCCTCCAGCGTCCCTGTGTTTGTGTTGCTGTAACAAACTAACAAAATGTCATTTCTTGGGGGTTTTGTCTGGGGGTTTTGTGTTGTTTTTTCTCCTTTTTGAGAAGGGTTCAGTAACTTTCCACATTTGTTGCAGTCGATCCTGTAAACGCAGCTCCCACCACTTCGACCCGGGTGTTCTATATCAGTGTGGGCGTGTGCTGTGCTGTGATATTCCTGGTGGCAATAATCCTGGCTGTCTTGCACCTCCACAGCATGAAAAGGATAGAGTTGGATGACAGGTATGTGTTCAAGCTTCCCCAGTGGGGTTTTGGGACATACTTACTCAGATTTGTGGCAGTTTGGTCTCAGAATGAGCACGCTGTGGTAGTTTGCATTTTCTGCTCTCAGTGGCAAGCTGTAGCAGGTAGTGCCTGTGTGGGGTTGTGGTGAGAGCTGTGCTGCAGAAAGGCAGCAGTTGCAGGTGCTCTGCTGTTTATGAGGTGGAAGGGCTGTTCAGGTTTTGCCAGAATGTTTGTGTGGAGTGGGAAGATTCAGACAGAATCAGATCTGCAGGGATTGTCAGGATTGAAGGGAAAATTGACTTGGGCACACTGGAAAGGCAGGCTGAGGGAGCTGGAAGTGTTCATGCTGGAGAGGAGAAGGCTCCAGGGAGACCTTAGAGCCCCTTTTAGTACCTAAAGGGGCTCCTGGACAAGGGCCTGGGATGCCAAGGCAAGGGGGAATGGATTCCCTCTGCCAGAGAGTTTTTACCTTTATTTTACCTTTGATGGGATATTGGGAAGAAAATCTTCTCTGAGAGGGTGGGGAGGCCCTGGCACAGGCTGCCCAGAGAAGCTGTGGCTGCCCCAACCCTGAAAGTGTCCAAAGTCAGGTTGGACAGAGCTTGGAGCAACCTGGGACAATGGGAGGTGTCCCTGCCCATGGCAGGGGGGTGGAACAGGATGAGCTTTAAGTTCCCTTCCCACCCAAACCATTCCATGATACATGATTGGGTGAAAACATTTGGGTTTTACTGACATCTGCAGGAGACTGAATTTCAGTTTTCGCTACTTTGATCGATTTCCCAGTATTCACTTTGGCCTGAGGATTCAGTCTGAGCATTACAACTGCTTGGTTATAAAACTGGCAACGTTGGCCTCTCCCAAATATATTTCCAATCCGGAAAAACCGTAGCATATGCATGGAAAAGGGACTTGTAACCTGAGTCCAAGGGCATTGGAGTGGGGATTAAACACTGAGGAGAAGGGAGGCTAGAAAAGCAGGTGGACTGAGGCTGTGTGAACAGCATGTAGGAGATGCAACTGTTCAGGAGCAGGCAGTGTGAAACTGGATCCTTCGGAGAGCAGTCGGCCTGTGGGTGGTCACCCCTGTGAAAGGATATCTTGAACTAAAGGATGTGTTGATCTCCTGTGCTGCCTGCAGCCTTGTGGAGTAGCTCTATCTTTTCATCCTCCTCCTTATCCATTCATCTGTTCCTTTCAGTTTTCTCCCTACCATTCCCTCCCCTGGTGTACCCAGCCCATGTGGCTTTAGTGCTGCCACTGCATTGAGCAGTTATGGTTACTCAGTTGATTGTAACCAAATGAACTTGGCAACTTCCCTCAATTCCTTTGTGCCTGATTGTCTGATTAAGGGTTTTAATCAGCTGAAGGTGTTAAAGGATGTGCAGCTTGCTTTAATTCAGAAAGGAAAAACATTACATTTGTAGTGTGGGATACTGTAATCTGTGAGGTTTTGAGGTGTCCAGCCCAGCAGTGTGATCCAATATCCTTCCATCTACTCCATTGCACTGGATTTCTGTGGAGATACAAGGTAAAAATCCTAAAAAAACAACTGACTTTCTATGGAGATAAAGCTGAAAATCCATCTAATGTAGTCCTCTGTGGTTTGCAGGTGTTAATCATTTGATCTGAATCACCATATATACTACTGATAAATTCTGATAAATTCAGGTTCCTTTCCCTGTCTGTGGAAGAGGATTGGACCAAGATAATCCTCACAGTCCCTTCCAACCCAGACCATTGTGTGGTTTTTGGAGTTTGTGCAGCTCCTGGGTTTAGCTCTTCAAGCATCATGGGATGATTTGTTTTCTGAGCCTGAAGGTGCCTGGCCTGTCAGAGCTATGTGTGTACTGCTGTGTAAAAGCTGCTGCTCAGGGAGTGCCAGAGCAAAGGTGCAACAGAAGCAAAATGTGCCTGAAAATCAGAAGCTGTGGGGTTTGTTTTAAACAAACTCACCAAGGGAAGCAAGAACTTCTGATTTGCTTGTGAAAAATAATCTGAGACTGTTTCTGTAAAAGGTTCCTGAATGGAATATGACAGTGCCATTAGGGTTAACGACCTCCCAGGAGCAACAGAGCCTGGAAAACCCACTGGTGCTCTTAATTTCAACCCCTAGAACTAAATAAAACAGAGGAAGGTTGTTAACTGGAAGCTCAAGCCAGGCAGCCGAGTTTACAGGCTGCACATGGATTTTTTAGGAACATTGTATTGGAAGTCCACAGAAATGCTGCAAACCTCGGAGCAGAGGCACTGGAAAAGTGCCAAGGAAAGCTGGCATGGCTTAACAGCAGGATAATGGGAGTCATTAAAGGAAGAAGGCATCGTTCAAATAGCTGACAGAATATGTAAATGAGGAAGCTCAGGAAGCGGGTTAAACCTAAAAACCAGAATGAAGCCTACCCAGAAGGGAGTTTTTCAATCTTGCAACAGGCATTAAAAGAATAATTCCTTCCTCACACTTGCCTCCAGCCAAAGGAATCCACAGGGCTAGTGGGTGATCAGGTTACAAAAGGAGTTTCCAGCCAGAGCAAGAAAAGGAAATGCGAGTTGTGCCTTGGTGTTTGATGTGGTGACCGTGCCAAGACTCTCCTTCCTGGGGAGTTTGCTGCAGACTGGATCATACTGAAGCAGCTCATGAATGCATTAGTGGGAACAGTTCAAATAAGCAGTAATAAGTTGCCATATTCATTCAAAAACTCTGAAGGAAGTTTAAAGGGGAGGAGCTAGACCAGCATCTGTGGCTTTTAGGCTCATGCTAAATGCTGTGCTGGAACCCTGCACCTGGAAGACAGGGAATGTGGAAATAACTAAAAAATGTTCCAGGGAGAGATTGAGGCCAGCTATAAATAAGTTTGTATTTTGAGATTCTGTTCCAAAGGAAAAATTCAGTGGGTGCATCCATGGTAGTGGTATAATGGAGAAGAGTAGACTTGGATTTCTGGTTTTTAAAGGAAGCCTGGCTTCAAAGGTAGCAGTGGGCCTGGAGGGCATCACCAGCCATTTCTGACAGACCTACAGGGATGACTGGCACTGCTTGGTCAGTGCTCAGCAGCAGCCCAAGAAACCTTAAATGTTGATTATTTGGCAAAGCAGAGGTTGTATCCCAAACCAGTTTCCTCTTTGTCCTCCCAGTACAGTCAGCAGTGGAGAAGCTTTGAAGCTGGATCAAGTGGGGGGACGTTTGTGTGTGTTTGGAGGGGGAGAACATCAGAAAAGCTTCTGGCTCTGCCATCTGACCTGCTAACGGGGTTTTGGTCCATTACAGCTGAAACAGCTCTTTTTGTAGGGTTTTGGCTATGAAAATAAGACAGAAGTTAGCCTATTGTGGTTTAGGCTGTGGTTTACATGTTTTGTGGGTACTCTGTGGACCTCTGATCCTTCTGCCCAAAGAAAGCATCTCAAAAAGCACATTTTAGGTGGTGCTGGAAGGGGCAACAGGTACTCTTAGGGAGGATATAACAAAGCATGGTAGAGCAGTTTGGGCTGTAAAACAGAGCCCTCATCTGAGTGGGACATCAGTGCCATGAGAGAACGTGTGCAAATCTTCCCTGGAATATAATTGTTGTTCTTGGTATGACAGGGTGGTTCTGGCAAGGAATGTGATTATTTTGATTATTCAAAAGTGGGGAGAAGTACTAGAAGATAGAGCAGATTCTGGAAAGCAAATAGGAGGAAGCTGTTCATGCTTAGTGCCAAGATTTTTGAGTTACCTGAAACACATTTTTGTGTGTGAGAGACTTTAAGAACTCTGCTCTTTTAAAGTCTTGCCCGGAAAATCTCCTGGTTCTGACCTCGACAAGTTAATCTGGGATATGTTGGAGTGGCAAGCAGTACTGTTGACCTGCATTTTTGTCTCCCCACAGCATCAGTGACAGCGGCAGCTCGCAGGGGCTGTCGCAGCCCTCCACGCAGACGACGCAGTACCTGCGAGCTGACACGCCCAACAATGCCACGCCAGTAACCAGTAAGTGTTAATCTAAGCACAGACCCCCCTGCCACGCTGCCTTGGTGTCAAGTGAAGAGAGGAACTTGAATAATCCTCTGGCTCTGTCACTTTGCCTCTTGAGTTCACACAATGCGTGATTAACCAGCCATGCCGTAGTCAGGAGTGAGTTTGGGGGTGAGTGGTCAGATGAGCATGAGGCTGTGTTTGTCCCTTGGGTTGTTCTCCTGCACCCAGAGCAGTCAGCCAGCCATAGTTCACCAGCAGCTGTGAGGCATCTGTGTTTTAACCCTGGGAAGAGCCTGCCTTGTGCAGTCCAAGCAGAGGAGAGAGAGCAGGATGTATCCACCCAGCCCTGGGATCAATTACTAAAGCAGGTGATGCCTTGTGCATGAATCCTGATGGTTGTATTATTCTTGTCATCTCCTGTTGCTAACGGCTTTGCTTGAAAGCACTTGAAATAGCTGAAGAGAGCAGTGAGTGGAAAGAAAGGGTGGCAGCAGTTCAAATACTGATCTGGTAACTGATACCACAGAATCACAGAATATCCCAGCTGGAAGGGACCCACAGGGATCATCCAGTCCAGCCCATGGCCCTGCACAGACACCCCAACAGTCCCACCCTGTGCATCCCTGAGAGCATTGTCCAAACACTCCTGGAGCTGTGGCAGCCTTGGGGCTGTGCCCATTCCCTGGGGAGCCTGGGCAGTGCCCAGCACCCTCTGAGGGAAAAACTTTTCCCTGATATCCAACCTAACCCTCCCCTGACACAGCTCCAGCTGTTCCTGGGGTTCTGTCCCTGGACACAGAGAAAAGAGCTCAGAGCTGCCCCTTGGGAGGAGCTGCAGACTGGGATCAGGTCTTTCAGTCTCCTTCAGGATGAACAGACCAAGTACTCTCAGCTCTGTTCTGAGTTAATTTTATAGTTAATGAATGTATTTATTACCTGTGGAATTTCTGCTCCTCAAATTATTGTCTGTTGGAGGGCTATCCCATCCAGGACTGTTCCAGCTGGAGGGAAGGTGGCCAGCACAGGGACACACGTGGGGTTTGTTAAAGCAACTAGTAAGACCCCAAAGTCTCTCCCATTGTCCTCTGATGGCACTTGGTGACAGTGACTGTCCCATCATGAGAGAGCACAGCAGAAATGTCATCATTATTCTCAGCCCTCCTGTGTTCTCATTTTTTCCTCCCCATGTGTGGAAGCAGGTTTACCTGAGGTTGAACTGCACCTCAGGGAGAGATTTGGCTCACTTCTAAATTGTCCTGTATCTCCCTAAAAAAAAAAAATCTTATTTGTCATCTGAGTTCATCTTTCCCTTGTTAAGAGTGGCCTTTAAAATATATTTGGTTAATATATTAATTTAAAATTAATTTAAAAACAGGCATGTAAAAATTTAATATATGAAGTGTTAAAAAAATTCCTTTTCACAGAGTTTGGAAGAGACCTTATCCTGCAAATTATTTTAGCACTGGTTTCCCTCTTGTCACCTGAGTCCCTCCCCAGCCTTTTTATTTTCTATCTCTTAGAATCACAGAATCATTTAGGTGGGAAAAGCCCTCCCACATCATTCAACTGTTCCTGAGCACTGCCAAGGCCACCCATGTCCCCAAGGGCCACACAGCTTTTAACTCCCTTCGGGGGAGGACTCCATCAGCTGGACAGCTGTGCCAGGGCTGGACAAGGCTTTGGGAATGGAATTTTCCCTCATGCCCAATCTAAACCTCCCCTGGTGTGACTTGAGGCTGTTTCCCCTCATCCTGTCCCTGTTCCCTGGGAGCAGAACCTGACCCCCCCAGCTGCCCCCTCCTGTCAGGGAGTTGTGCAGAGCCACAAGGTTCTCCCTGAGCCTCCTTTTCTCCAGGCTGAGCTCCTTTCCCAGCTCCCTCAGTCACTCCTGGTGCTCCAGCCCTTCCCCAGCTCCATTTCCTTCCCTGGACATGTTCCAGCCCCTCAGTGTCTTGTCCCAGGTCAGGTTGAGCTGTTGATGTCCAGTCAGCCTCAGGTTTTTTGTTTGGCTTTCTAAGTGACTCGGGTTAATTTGGCTGAGTTCCAGTTGCTGGAGTGTTGTCCCTCAGAACCCTCTGACCAAGGGACAGGGGACCAAGCCCAGGGTGATGGTTCAGCCCTCCTCACCCTGCCCAGTGTGGTGGCCACTGTGCCAGAGTGGCACCTGTTTGCTGTGGGCAGCCCTTGCTTCACAGTGTCTCTCATCTGCTTTGGGACACCCCCAGTAGCACTGGAAGTGGTGAAAATTAGGAGAATAAAAGGTTGGCTGTGTGTAAAAAGCAGGACTGACATTCTTTGTCATTCCACAGTTGCATAATTTCATTTTCAGTAATGTTTAAATTTTGAAGTAAGTATTATCAGAGTAATTCTCAAGATTTCTCTAATAATTCGTATACATGTACAAAAATATTCCGGCCTTTCTGACTCTACTGGTGTATCCAGATGTGTGGAAGTGCCAGAAGAGGGCACTGCGAGTTTGTTAATGTCCTGCTGGGGTAAGGATCTTCCCAGCTCCAAGTTTTCCAACAGTCTGTTTCCTCCTCCTGAGGGCAGTGCAGTGTTGATCACCTTCAGTACAGGAGTTTATTTCACGTGGAGTTAATAATAAAAGTTGCTTGCATGACACTACAGGGAGTTCCTGTGTGATTTCTTACCCTGCAGATGATTATTCTTGAGTTTTTCATCGCTAAATACTGTCATCTTTTTAAAATTACTATATAATATGTTTAAGATTGTGCTGCTCTTTGTGTGTGGAGCTGTAGGTGGTCAGAGGTGAAGCCCTGTGCCTGTTCTCATTCCAAGGGTATTTATGTTGGATTGTTTGGCTCTGCTGGCTCCTCAGGTTATCCCACATTACGGATAGAGAAGAATGATCTGAAAAGTGTCACTCTCATGGAGGCCAAAGCTAAGGTGAAGGACATAGCCATCTCCAGGGAGAGGATCACCCTCAAAGACGTGCTCCAAGAAGGTATTTACAGCACTCTGACACTTCATTCTTACAACATAATAATGTAGATATGTAAATACAAATATATAGATATTTATTTACAGGTTTTTCTGAAAGCATTCACAGATGACGTTTCTGATCTTCATAGCTTGGTGGAGGGGAGGAATGATGAGTTCTGTTTGCATTTGGGGTGTGGGGAAAGCAGTTTCCAGAATTCATTAGGCTGGGGGAGCGACCAGGCGTGCTCAGTAAATCATTCAGTTGTCTGTCTCAATAACCTGCTCCCTGAAATGAAGGGTGGCTGAGGAGAGAGGTTATCAGCCAGGGCTCTCAGTGCCAAGTTAACTTCACTTTTGGGAGTTCCTGCAGGAGAGCTGCTCTTAACAACACAAAAATCAAAACCAACCCAAAGCCCAGAAAAACTTCAGTTATCCAAATCTGGTGTCTCAGTTTGATAACTTTGACTTGGAAATCTAATCCACACATGCAACATTTACAGCCCTGATCTAAAAGATTCAGAGATTACCTGATTGTTTTTGTGGAATATCCTGAGTTGGAAGGACCCACAAGGATCATCCAGTTCCTCAATTGTTCACTCTTTGTTTAATGTGCACTTGGAAAGCATTCGTGCACAACATGAGTTGATTCTTGTTGATACTGAATTTGAAAAATAGGCTTAAATAGTTTTCTTTGTCATTCACCTTTGCTGCTGCAATTTCCAGTCCCTGTTCCCTGAGAAATCAAACTTCCCAAAGCTGGAGATTGGAGATAATCATCTTTTGGAGGCAGAATGCTTTGTGTTAGTCTCAGCAGCAGTGGAGGATGTTCCCATTCTCGTTCAGTGTGTGCCTCTGAACCTCTGGGGAGGCAGCTCCATGCTCACTTCCAGAGTGGGCCCTGCAAAAACCTTCCTTGTGGGATGTGGGATGTGCTTTGTGTTCCTCTGGGCTGCCTGGAGCTGGGATATTGGGAGTCATCCATGACTAGAGGTGACTCAGTGCCCCAGCAACGCTTCAGATGTTTGGTGGCAGAGCTGCCCTGTTCTGCCAGATGAGGCATCAGGAGCTGTTGAATGCAGTTTGGACCCAGTTAATCCTGGGATCTCGTTTCTTAGCCTCCAGCTGTTAATTTGAGTCAGAACCTTCAAAAGTTAATCACAAAGTCATTAAGGGTAGAAAAGCCCTGTAAGGTCATCGAGTCCAAACACTCCCCCAGCACTGCCAATTTCACCCATGTCCCCAAGTGCCACATCCACATGTCAGAGGATGTAAAAGTCCTGACCAATTTTAGTTCGGGACTGTAGTGGTGTTGAGTCTCTGCCATTGAAGAGCAAAAGAGCTTCAGAGAGGAAGAAGGGGATAAAGTAAATGCATGCATGGGAGACTTCTTTACAGATCTTGGCCACAGATCCATTATAAACTTAATGTAGCTTCCGTAGCTTCACCTGCTTTAACATTTTGGAAATACATATTTAGGCATTTTCTTGAAGTCTTCAAGAACCAAGAGGAGGATTTTAGCTGTTAAATAATTCATGGTATTGTGGTTTCCTGAGAGTCTCCCAAGTTCAGCTGCTGCTTAGTGGAATTGCAGTTTGAAGACCCCTGTCATACAAGGTTTCCTTGCAGCCCCAGGGTAGGTGACAGAAATATTGCCCCTGTTTAAGGTATTTAGAAACAAATAAGAGCTGTGTTTCATACAATAAAAGATCTTTCCACCTACTCAGGCAGGAGGAATCCCTGGGAAGGGGCTGTAATGCTGGAATAGACTGGAGATGATGCGCACCTACATGCAGAAAAGTGCTGCCAAGCTGAGCAGTAAAAATCAATTTATTTTGTGTGTTACCAGCTGTTCTCAGCCCAGCTCCTCAGAGTAGTTCTGCAGTAGGATCAGTAACATCCTGTGAATGAAAAAATGCTGCAGAGTCTGAAAGACCCCCAAACAAACCCAGCACCTTCCAGCTGAGGTGAAACTTGTGAATAATGTGATGCTGCCTATTTCAAAGTGTTCCATGTGTGCTGGGTGGCCAGAATTGCTGTTTCCTTGTGAATATTTCCAAAAAAACTTGGGCCTTGTGAGAGGTGTTTTAGCTTAGAATTCTGGACCGGGTGGGTGAGAAAAGGGAGCTGGAGTTCTTAGTGCTGAGAGTTGACTGAAGTGCCACAAATAAACCATCATCATAATGATATTTAATTTCACTGGGCTCTGCTGCTATCACTAGTTCACTCTCATGCTTGTCCCCTTAAGTTTTACTTTATTTGCTGCCTGTAGTTGTGAATCTCCCTGGTGCTGGAGAGCAGTTGGGTTCTCTCTTGGTGACTTTAGAGGGTTTAGAGCCTTCAACTGCAGGCATTGCTCACTTTCTGCTGTGAAAGGTACTGTTTGCTTAAGATACTCCTATTGCTATCAGTGTTTCTTAGCCACACATTACTAATTGGATGTTCTGTTCCTAGGCACATTCGGGCGCATTTTCCATGGAATTCTAATAGAAGAAAAAGACCCCAGTAAAGAGAAACAAGTTTTTGTCAAAACTGTTAAAGGTATGTTTGCATAAAGGAGTGGGTTTTTGAATTGCAGGTGCAGGTGTTTGAATTGTGCTGCAGACTGAGGGTGCTAAACTTGGCTTTTCAACAACCCCCTTCTCTGCTAAATATGCAAATGATGAAAAGCAACAGCAATTTGGATGCTTCCATCAGCCACAGAGAACAGCAATCTTATATGGAAGAAAAATGCATGTGTTCTCCACCAGTGCCTTCAGTCATCGCCCTTGAATACTTCTGTTCATTAGTCTTCTAAGTAAAAATTATCGTGGTTTTTTTTCCCCAGCATGTCATTGTCTTCCCAGTCACAGCCTTGTCCCCTGCAAATTGCTGAAAAACACCTGAAATGCATCTCAGAAATATTTTATAAATGCATGGCTGTACAAAAGACAGGGTATAGTTTCTGCCCTCCTTAAGCTTTGCAACTGAAGCATGAGAATTGGCATTTAGAACTGAATTTATCCAAATGCAGAACCTGTCTTCAGGAAATACCTTGTTGGAGTGATTGAAATGGGGATGGGTAGACTAAGGAGCAAGGTTGGTGTAGATGAAAATATTGCAAGTGTCCTACGTGTCTGTCACATGTATCCTACGTGTATATTACAAGTATCCCATATGTATCCCTATTTTACATGTATCCTACATCTGTCCCTTCCTCTGCCATCATCACAAGTTCTCTGGTTGCTCACAAGAGTTTTGCCAAATTCCCGGTGCAGTGGTTGTTTTATCACTTATTTTTGTCATTTCAGTTGGGTGTCTTACTGCCTTTGGTTTTTCATTTGACAACATATTTAATTCTTCCTTGAAAAAGAAATAAGCATCTATGAGAATTTAAATTTTTTTTTTTTTCTGCCTGGCTATTAATTTTTGAAGATACTGATTGGGAAATGGTGAAGGTGCTGAACTCAGTTGTTGAATCTTTCTGCTACCCATTTATTCTCTGCCAATTTTAAGAAAAGTATGTTCCTTAAAGGAAGCAGCCACCTTGATCTGTTTCTGACACAGTCAGATGCTTGTGGTGCTCTTTTCCCTCACATGACATAGAATCGTGGAACCAATCATGGAATGATTTGGAATGAGGGAGACCTCACAGCTCCACCCCTGCCAGGGGCAGGGACACCTTCCACTATCCCAGGCTGCTCCAAGCCCTGTCCAGCCTGGCCTTGGGCACTTCCAGGGATGAGGCAACCACAGCTTCTCTGGGCAGCCTGTGCCAGGGCCCCACCACCCTCCCAGGGAAGGATTTCTTCCCAGTGTCCCATCTAACCCTGCCCTCTGGCAGCTTAAAGCTTGTACTGTCCCTCCATCCCTTGTCCCAAGTCCCTCCAGCTCTCCTGGAGCCCCTTTAGGCCCTGGAAGGGGCTCTAAGTTCTTAAGTTCTCCCTGGGTCCTCCCCTTCTCCAGGTGAACACCCCAAGCTCTCCCTGCCTGGCTTCTTTTATTTAAAAACCAAGAAATATGCTTCTTTCCAGGATTTTGGGAATGTTTTCTGAATTCTGCCTTCTTCTGTTCCCTTTCCCTGCCAAACAGTTCTTTTTTTTTTTCTTGGCTCTTATTTAATATAGTTCTCAAAAACTTAGCCCTTGGCATGCAAGCTACTTTTTATAGCATTGGATTAAACAACATAACAACATTTATCAAAATGGATCTTAATTTAGCTGCCTCCCATGACCTCTTATTGAATTGCTTTCCCAAAATGGGACTTCCAATGCACTCCTAAATCCCTAATTCTCCCTTACCATGGCTCGTGTCTGTGACACAGCCGTGTCCTACAGGGAAAAAAGCTTTTCCCTTTGCAGGGAAGGATTCGCTGCAGTGAACTGGAGCATGGTCTTCACGGAGTGATGGCATTCACAGGATCCCTGTAGAGAACTCCCCAGCATTAAAAAGGGATGTAAAAAGTATGTAAAAAGTGTACTGTAGGTTTTGCTGATACTTTGGTCTTAGGCAGCAGAAGTTTGCAAGGAATAAAACCTGTAACATCCCCTCTCCTCACAGCAGCTCACTTGCAGTGCTGATATCACACAGCTTCTTTTTCACACCCTGGCCTGTGATTGCTGTGTGTGCAGCTGGGGCGTGTAATAAGTAGGGAATTTGATCTGGTTGGAAGAAAAAACATGCAAAAATTCTCTTGTAACCAGACTTTTTCCTTGATCTCAGTCGTTCTGTGGCCACACACACACTGCTGTTCTGGCACAAACAGGAGCAGGGCAGGACCATAAAAGCTTGATGGGTATGAGAACTCTTTGCTAAAGGCAATAAAGCCTGAGGGTCATGGAAAATAGACAAGGAATAAAGTCTTTGTCTGCGGAGTTAAATTATCTCTTCCCAAAAGTACGAGCTGCTCCAGAACTGTCTTGTTTTGCCCAGAGATGCACTCTGAAAGTGATAAAATGAAGTCCAGTGGTGCCCCAAATATCAGGAAACAATGGGGAGGGGGGTTGAGTATCCCAGATCTTTGGAAAATGTGAACCTTTGTTTAGTAGGTACTGTGAGGAAGAATAACCTCCTTGAGAGACAAAACACCTCTTCTTTTCTCACCAGGATCAGAGCTTGAGAAACTGAAGACTCTGTTTTGACATTAGGGTAGTTGTTATGGCTTTAAACCTGGAATTTCAAGAGAACCCTAGAATCCCAGAATTATTTGGGTCGGAAGAGTCCTTAAAGCTCATCCACTCCCACCCCTTCCATGGGTGCTTGGCACTCATGGACCAGGTTGCCTGGACCAGGTTGCTTCAAGCCCTGTCCAACCTGGCCTGGGACACTTGTGGGGATGAGGCAGCCACAGCTTCTCTGGTCAACCTGTACCAGCATCTGGCCTCACAGGGAAGAGTAACTAAATAAATAAATTTTGAACAATTGTCTTCCTTATGTCCAACGTAAATCTGTCTTTTTCCTGTTTAAAACTGTTGCCCGTTGCCCTGTCCCTGCAAGCCATGATCGAAAGTCTGTCTCAGTCTTTTTTAAGATCCACAAGCCACAAAGATGTTCTTGGAAAATTTTCTTCTCCAAGCTGAACCCCCTAAGCCAACAAGTATTGTAGATGGGCCGTGAGCTTGGGTTTGTTGGCTGTTAGGAGAAGAGCTCTGCACCACTCAGGTGGGTGTCAAGGTTGTGCTGTTCAAGGAGTGGTTTCTGAATGAAAATCCATGAAGAAAAGTCATGCCTTAAGTGCCTGTCACAGTGGATCTCTTTTCACGTGTCCCTCCTTCAGCTCTCAGTGTATTACAACATCTATATCCTTTCAAGAGAGGTTATTTCCAATAATCTGGACAGGGAGAATGTGCTGTCAGTTTTCTCATTTCCTGTGCCAGGGAAGGGGAATGTTGTGGCTGTTGTGGTCATCAGGCAATAGTTACCTCTGTGGGTATTTCCTGCTCTGGAGGGAGAGTGATTGCAGCCTTGTCAGTTTGTCTCTTCCCTGTATTCTTTCCCCATGGTTGACTGTTGCCCCCAAAGGATCAAAAGCACAGGTAGCTGACTGCAGTAACTGCAGCAGCCCTTCCCACTTTCCTGCCCTGATGTTTCCCAGAGCTCCAGTGAGATGCAGAACATTGCTGTAAACCAGGGGAGTGCTCAGTGAGAACAGGATCCCTGGATTTCTCTGAACTTTGTGCTTGTTCCCCTTCTGAAGTGATCTGCTCTTAGAGGAATCAGTAATATATGAAAACTGAGAGAGCTTGGACCTGCCTGAGAGGTGGAAGAGCTCATCCTGGAATATTCTGTATTCTCTGTTGTCTCAAGCTGTCAGGTCAGGCTCAAACACCAAGTTTGAGCCTGATTAAGCAGTATCAGTGCAGGGGTTGAATAGGTTGGAGAGTGCTCATGCAGCATGATCTGACTGGTTTCTCATCTGCTACAGAATCTGGGGTCTTTCATCTGAACACTTGATGAAGTTATTGAAGTACTTTTGAAGTGATTCAGTGATTGCTTGTTCTGTAGCTCTTAAATTGATGGGGTGTAAAAGTTGGAGATGTTTCTCTTGAAGGCTCAACTCCACATCTCTTATAAAGACCAGCTGAAGGAGGATTCATCCCTGGGTTTCACTCCAGATCCTTAAAAGAGTTTTTTTCTTTCATGGAACTTTGGTTCACTCCAGGGAGAAAGTTGTAACATGCCCGTGGCAGTGACAAAGTTTCTACGTGCAGGTTCATGAAATACATAAATTTATAAGGTTTTTTTTAACGTTGTATCGTCTGGGTGCCTGAGCCTTCTCATACGTGCAATGCCTTGTGCCAAGGAGAGCTTAAAAGGCAAATGGATCTCTCTTGGCTTTCTGGAAGCTCTGATAACTTAGGGCCACAAAGATCCCAAGCTCTGGGGAAAAGGTGTGACTTGTTCAGACTGTCCTACATCCTTTATGTTGGCCACACAGTTGTTGTGTTATCCTTGCACTTTACACTTCCACTGTGTTCATTTGCTAAGCAAGGTGCTCAAAGCTATAGTTACTTTCACACTTGGATATTTCAGTGGAAAATTTGCCTTCGTTCTGTCTTCAGACAGACACTGATGAGGACTGAGGCTGTGTGTCATTGCCAGCAAGAACCAGGGTATGTTATCTAGAATATTTGGGACTTTTGAATCTTTGGATCAACACAACCTGAATAACTTCTTTGTTAGAAAGATGAGAGACAGCTGGCATTTGCTTTCTTCGTTGTGTTTTTTGTTTCACAGAAAAATTGTGTTATGAGGGTGGAATGCTTCACTTCCCAATCAGAGATTTCCAATCCCTCTCATTTTTGGAAGTGTCTCTGATTGCATGCTTCTCCAAGCTGGCATTGCATCTCTTGCAAGGGTTTAACAGATCCCTTCAGCCTTTCTGTGGAATCTTTTAAATCATCTGATGTCAGAGGAGGAAGAAAACACACAGGTTTCACCTTTGATTTAAAGAACACATTGTTTAATGGTGCTTTTCCTGTGAAGGAGAAAATTCTTAGTAAAACAAATGGAATTGTGTTATGCCAGGAACATATGAAGTGAGGGTGAGCTTTGCAGAGCCCTGACTCATTTAGGATGTTCTGGCCAAGGTACACTTTTGGTAAAAACAACCAGTGTGCAGTTCAAGATAACCTGGCTGCTCCCATTACATGTTCTAACCACTTAACATTTTTCTGATGTACAAGGAAGGAGTGTTTGGAAACAAACCACCCATGGAAAGCACTGGAAACAAAGTGGATGTTGACAAAGGTCAGCTCCTTAAACTTTATTGTTCTACCAACATTTAACAAAGCTTTGAGTTCTGTCATCTTAATCACTAAAAGACTTTCAGCATTTTTGGCTATCTCTGAAACTTCACTATTTAGATTTTTTAAATGTATTGCTAGTCTAGTTAAGAGGAGATGCCCCATCCCTGGAAGTGTTCAGGCCAGGCTGGACAGGGCTTGGAGCATCATGGTCTAGTGGAAGGCATCCCTGCCATGGCAGGAGGTGGAGTGAGATGAGCTTTAAGGTCCTTCCAACCCAAACCATTCCATGATTGCAAGGCTGGTGACCCTTTAGGATTTCATGCAGTTGAGAAGTGCAGGAGTAGAAATCCTGAGAATTCAGGAGAAAGCATTTAGGGCACATTCAGGGTATGTGGCTGTAGACAAGCAGCTCTGTGTTAACCAAGGTGAAGGTTTCTTGTTCACACTAAACAGATACCAGAACTTGGACCATCCACAGTTGTTCTGTGTTTAAATTGATGGAATTTGCTATTCTGGGCGGTTAATTCTTAAAAGCACAGCCTTGTGAAAATAGTTCTAAGTTTAAGTTCATACCTTAAACATGCAGTATTTGAATTAATTGTTCAAAGTATTTAACATCCCAAAATCAGAGTGTGGTATCCTGTTTCTGAAGAATATGGCTTATACAAAAAAAAAATCAAGAGCTACTGCTCATCTGAGCTAAATTTTTGAGTATCTTTGTGAAGGAAGATACTTGAATTTAAAGAATTTGGGATAAGTAGCAAATCTTTGAATATCAGCATAAAAATGCACTCAATTTGTCATTTAATCCTAGTCCTTTAAGAAAATACCCTGAGGCACCTAAAGCTGTACAGTATGCTTCAGAAAATACTGAGGGGATGATTTCCAAAGTATTGTACTACATCATTTAAAGATTTATTATTCCCTGTGCTAAAAAATTCACCTGCAGGACACTTTAGTTTACATACAGTTAAAATCTCTACTTGTACATCAGTTTTATTATGTGCTGTCCCTTGACCTTTGGAGCATGACATCAGTCATGTCTCTCTTTCCCAGTTTCACTTTGCAATGCTTTCAGGTTCATTTTGAGTTAAATGAATTATTGAACAAAAAGCCTTTTACTTCCTCCTCTTTGCTGCTGCTTCTTGGATTCTGGTGTTACTGTTACACAGGGAATTAAGATTATCCCCAAATCCTGCTTTTCTCTGCCCTTTTCTGTGGTTTAAAACTACATGTGCATTTGTAATGTAGGATAACAAGAATAGCTTTCCCTATTTTAGCAGTGCCATGTTGACACAGCCCCAGGATTTATTAAAATTGGGTTTGGATTTGTCAGTGTGAGCTGCCTTGCTTTGCAAAATGAACTCATGTGGTTGATACTTGATGCCTGGATACCAGGATTGGAAGAGAAGTCCTGCTCTCTGGAAATTTTATGGGGACTAAGTGCGGTGTGTGCCGTGCTGTAACCTCCTCCTGCTGTGGCTTGGTGTGCATGGTTTACCTTTACAGGAGACTGGAGTTCTGTGGAATGCAGGGCTGCCTTGGAAAGCAGGGGGATGTTGATTTGTGGAAGTGGTTACCTGAATATCTCCTGCAGCTCTGAGCTGCAAACAGGAGCACAGCGTGCTGTGCTCAGTCCTGGGCAGGAGGAAGCATCGGATGCTCCACTTGGCCCTGTCTGACTCCTGGCGCCTCAGAATTTTAAAGCTGAAATATTTTTTGTATGTAGTTTCCTTTCTGCCTATGAAAAAGCAGGTTGGATCATGACTCTTTGCATTCCTTTAGCATCCTTCTGGTGAAGGAAAGTTGTGAAAGTTATCTGCTAGAAGCATTAAAAATGTCCTGTGCAACAGATGTGAGCACAGGCATTGAATTTCTTCCAAGGACTTGTGTAGAAGGGTTAAAGCAATACTCAGGCATGCATTCTCTTTGAACTGGAGTGGAATTCTGCCTTGGGAGCAGTTTTACCTAATTAATTACCATGCAGAAGCAGCAGTAATTAACAAAGATGTGTTGATACTGGGAGCATTTATCACCTGGAGCTGCTCTAGTCCTGCACTCTCAATTCCTGTGGCCATACTCTGTGACCTCTGCCTGCCTGTGTGCCTGTCACCCTGCAATAACTGGAGCTTATGTGCTTTGTCATGGGATGTTTGGCAAAGCCCACAAGGCTGTAAAATAAGAAGGGTAATAGAAACTTGTGAAAACAGGCAAGTGTGTAGAAAATGGGCTGTGTAAGTGTTGTCATGTGGGGGAGTATTACCTTGCAATATGAAACAGGAGGAAGTTCACAGGGGAACAAGCCATTACAAATTATGGGAAAAAATGAGAAAAGCTGCAGGTAAAACATCTTAAATATTGCTGTTGGAAACATTCATAAGAAGCCTTGGAGCTCTTGGCTGTAGCATTTGCAGAGCTGCTTCTGCCAGGAGTGCTGAGACAATCTGCTGTTACTGTACCTGCAGCAGGCTGTGAGAGGGTTCAAATGTGACTCAGTTCAATTTTGAGACCTGTGGTTACATGGATTTTCAGGTTCTGCTTTGTCTTCTGAAGAAACAGATTTCAGTGACCATTCTACAATCAGAAGTGTTTTCAATTGTGATGCTGCCTGAGAGGGGGTTGTGGTGAGGTGGGTGTCAGTCTGTTCTCCCAGGGAACAAGGGACAGGACCAGAAATTGCCTCAAGTTGCCCCAGGGGAAGTTTAGGTTGGATATCATGGAAAATTTCTTCCCAGAAAGGGCTGCCCAGCCCTGGCACATCTGCCCAGGGCAGTGATGGAGTCCCCATCCCTGCAGGGATTTCAGATGTGTGGATGTGACACTTGGGGACATGGATTAGGAGTGGCTTTGGCAGTGCTGGAGGAATGATTTGCCTTGATGATCTTGGAGGGCTTTTCTAACCGAAAGGATTCTGTGATCCTACTTAGCTGTGCTTTGCTGTTTTGAGGTTCTGGGAGGTCTGACTTACAAAGTGACTCATGAAAACATCCACCTAATTGGCTCCCCACTGCAATATCCAGGTAATTGCTGCTTTTCATCTCTGCTACGTCCTTTGGGGTGTGGAGTGACTTTTCCTGGTGAGACAGAGCCTGGTGCCTTGCAGCTGATGAGTGCCTGGTCTCAGAGCAGGCAATTTCCTTCAATTTAGAGTCATCACAGGAACTTCCCAAGATCTTTTCACCTGATTACTCATGTGATCAATGAATGATAAAGAACAAAGATTTTAAAATGCATTTTTGCATCTGGATTTTAAGAATTTGGTAAAAACGGAGTAGGTGGTTTTTCTCCCCATGAACCAGGCAGGGCCCCAGCACATCCCAGCACAGAGGGATCATCCTCTTCTGTAAAATCAGCAGTGCCAAGAGCCCCATTGTGCCTGGCTCCATACAAATCCTATGATATCAGGAGATAAACCTGCAGCTTCAGCAGAGCTTGAAATCCTGCCTTGTTCTTGTCCTGGGCCTCAGGGCAGGCTTTCACAGCCAGGCTTTTGGGTAAAACCAGGGTTTGGAGAGCATCTTCCTCTCTGGGATTCATTTACATCCATCTCAGTCTTGGTTCTAACCACCTTCTGAAAGTTGGACCTTTTTGGGCCTAACAGAGCATCTGGAATATATCTGGGTGTTAAATCTTCCTCTGAACTCATCTGAAGCTGCTGCTCTTTGGTTTCTCAGCTGTTGGTTGGTGCATGATCACCTCATGAAAACCTGGCTGCTCCCCATGACTATCCAACTGCAGCTCCATTCATGGCTGAGCACTGACACGTTCTTAATCACAAATAATGGTAATACCTCAGTTTAGCTTTTTTCAGGGCTTTGAGGAAGTTTTGCAACGAGCCCTTGCTGCCTTGCCCTGGAGCGCTCAACTTAAATTCAGGGCTGTTCCTGTTGCCCAGATTTAATAAATAGGAGCCTGTGACCTCCTCAGTTGTGTCTCCAAGTAGCTGATGACATTTCTGGCTCTGGGGGAGGCTTTCCTCCCCTCTCCCCTGTGCGCTGTGTGTGTGGCTGTGCTCGCATCCAACATCTTTACGGATCCAGGGCAGACAAAAGGAGCTGCAAAAGCCTGTGGGCATCCCGTGGGTTTGACAGGATCCTTCCCCTGTTTTGTTTGAGAGGCTGCACAAACACCTCTGAGAAGAAAACAAAATGTGTGTGTGCTTACATGTAGCACTCAAGGATTGACACAGTTTGGGGAATTTGGGATTATACATTGGCCCAGGCAGGAAGATGAAATGTGTAGGATTCATCTCAGTATGTCCTTGAAAAAACATCTCAGCAAGCTGAGATTGCTGTGGCACAGCTGTCATTGGTGTGGCTCTGGGACTCTGTTTCTCTTACCAAAACTAGAAATTGTGGGTTTGCTGGATTGATTTTAAAGGTTTTCAGTACAGGATGGTCAGATTTACCAGGTCCTTACAACAAAAAATGTAATATTGCCAAAATCGTCTTCATCCTGGTCTGTGAAGACTTGTGTGTTGGTTGCTCAAAAGTGGTTATAGTCTACTAAATGTGACAAAGTTTGTTTAACTGAACTTTTTCCTTTGTAAGTGATGAAAATGGCCTTAAAAGGAAGCCTGATTGCAGTGGGGACTGTTACAGTAGCAGTATTTTGTGTTCTTTTCCCCTTTTTGACAAGAATCACTCCAAGAAGTGGTGATTAATATTGTGTTTTGAATTATGTCTAGTTCAAACCCACAATAATCAAATTATGTGGTGGTTCTAAATTGGCACTGGTCTCAACTGAAGGAGGATTAGCCTCGAACACTATTGTTTGTTCTGGGTCTGTTGAATTTGTTAGTGTTGGGTAAGTTTTTTCCGTGTAGAAAACAAGGAAATAATATTGATAAGCAAACACAATATGGATGGTGGGACTGTTTCACAAGATAAGATTTCAGTTTCCGTATATACTTGCCTGGGAGTCAATCGTCCTTTTTGGGTGCTCAAGCACTATAATGTGGAGAGAAAACAACAGAACGTCACAGTGACCTGCTGGAAACCTCCCTGAGTGCTGGAAAGGGAAAGGCACCGGCAGAAGAGTCACCAGCAGGAGATTAATGGGTGCATTGTCCAAACCAGCCTGACTCGTTCTGGAGATTTTAAATCCACTCTTAAACAATGTGATTTAAAGCTTCCAATTATTGCTTGGTGGCACTTATAATTAAAAGCAAACCAGTTCAGCAAGCACAAGGCCAGAGAGTGTGTGAGGAGTTAATCAGCTTAAACTCACACCCAGGAATCTCTTTCCTCCCATCGTTGTGTGCTGGGTGAAGAGGTTGAGGTCTTTGGGCCCTGTAATTAATTACTGCTTTTACACCTGAAGGTCTGTACAGGTAACCTGCTCCTCTGACTTCTCAGAATCTGTTTCCACCTCCATTTGTAATTCTGGCTTTTAGAACTGTCTGACTCAGTCATTCAGGGCTGTGTAACTTCATTTTAATGTAGGATCTTGGTTTTTCTTTCCTCTTTCCAAGATTTTTGCATCTGTCTCATACACAATCAAATTCATGAAGTGTCCAGCCCACAGGGGTAGGACCTTCTCTTTCTCATGCTTCTGTTGGAGAGCAGCCCAGAGACTTCAGCTGGCCATGGCTGCAGTGTCTCCTGCACTGCAAGAACCTGTTCGTACCATCCCCACATACAGATTTGTTATCGAATAGAAGGGAATCATAGATTTGTTTGTGTTGGAAAAACCCTCCAAGACCATCGAGTCCAACCATTCCCCCAGCACTGCCAAGATCACCACTGACCTATGTCCTCACATGCCACGTCCACACAGCTCTGATTCCCTCCAGATTTAAATCCTCAAGCACTGCCCCAGGCAGCCTGGTCCATTGTCTGACCATCCTCTCTGCCAGTAAATATTCCCCAATATCCAACTTAAACCTCCCCTGGTGCAACTCGAGGCTGTTTCCTCTCCTTCTGTCCCTATTCCTCAACCCCCCCAGCTGTCCCCTACTGTCAGGGAGTTGTGCAGAGCCAGAAGGTTCCCTCTGAGCCTCCTTTTCTCCAGGCTGAGCCCCTTTCCCAGCTCCCTCAGCCGCTCCTGGTGCTCCAGCCCCTTCCCCAGCTCCATTCCCTTCCCTGGACACACTCCCAGCTCCTCGATGTTCTTGTAGTGAGGGGGCCAAAAGCACTGGCTGATGCATCCCATAATATACCACAGCCATAATTGTCACTAATTTCGTCGCACCTCTGAGCTTCTCTAGAGTGCTCCCATCACTCTTCACTCAGCCAGTCACGTTTTCTTTTGCAGGGCTCAGGCTCAGTTAGGAGAGGGTGTCAGGGCTGTACAGGGAGCAGGATCAGACCTTGGAGGAGGGAAAAGAGCAGAGGATTTCTTGCCTATTCTTCCTCCCAGGGCAGTAAAACCTTGGCTTGACTCATCCACAACATGCAAATTCCTCCTGGTGCAGCCAGGAGAGCTCCTTGGGCTGTGCTGGGCTCTCCTGTGCCAGCTCCCTGCCAGAACTAGTCCCAGCACGAGGGAGACACAGAAAATGCTCCCAGGTGTGAGGAGGGTGGGATTGGGAGAGCTCTCATTGACGTCTCCTTAAGCTTCCCTGGAGGTTCTTGCCACCAAAGGGTGAAAAAAGCCCCAAGTACAAAAACAGCAATGGGAAAGGCGTTCCAGGCACCACTTGTGCTTCTGTCCAGTGGATGCTCTGATTGCTGAGGGCTACTGGAGTTATCACAGGTGCCTGAATTTTAGCTGGCAGCAGTGGTTTTATTTATTTATTCATTTTTAAAGGTGGGGGTGAGAACAGCAAACAGTTCTAAGGTTACCAAGCGTGTCAAGCAGACAGCAGAGATGAGTAAATCTAGACATAAACAGCCTCCAGCCATGTGGCAGTAAACACAACTGTACCTGGAGTGGTAACTCAGCAGCAAAGCAGTGTCCTCAGAGCACATCCCCCTGCTTCCACGGGCACCAGTGCTGTGCAGGATGGGGCCACACTGCCCAGTGCAGCCGGCTTGTGCCTGCCCAGAAGCTGTCAGGAAGTGCAGAGCCACAGCCTGTCAGCACCTGGAATGTGCTTGATTTCCTTTCTGGGCTTCACCCCACTCCTTTAAGCAGAAATGAGCCTCAGAACTTGGCCTTGAGCTTTGGGGCTTTTTGTAAGTGCCATTTTAAGAAAGGAGGCAAACAAGTTTTGTTCGTGCTCAAATGACCTCAAGTGACTCGCAAATCTGGACTGAATTTTAATTAATATGTTGATTTGTTTCCAAAGTTTATATGTGGTTCCTTTTTCCCTCAGATCAAGCCTCAGAGGTGCAGGTGACAATGATGCTGACGGAAAGCTGTAAACTCAGAGGGCTTCACCACAGGTAGGGCAGGCAGGGCTGGTGACAAACCCATGTCATTGTGAGGTGGAAGTACCTGGGCTAAAGCTCCCTGGGGAGCTCTTTGTGGGGAATTCAGCAACACTTCTGTAGAATCATGGATTGCCAGGGTGGTTTGGGTGGGGAGGGACCTTAAAGCTCATTTCTGTCGTGGGCAGGGACACCTTCCATTAGCCCAGGTTGCTGCAAGCCCCATCCAGCCTGGTCTTGGACACTGCCAGGGTTGGGGCAGCCACAGCTTCTCTGGGCAACCCATGCCAGGGCCTCACCTCCCTCCCAGGGAAGGATTTCTTCCCAAGATCCCATCTATCCCTGTCTGGCAGTGGGAAGCCATTTCCCCTTGTGCTGTCACTCCAGGCCCTTGTCCAAAATCCCTCTCCAGCTCTCCTGGAGCCCCTTTAGGCACTGGAAGGGGCTCTGAGCTCTCCCTGGATCCTTCTCCAGACTGGACATTCCCAGCTTTCCCAGCCTTATATAATAAAGGCCTTGCCTAAAATACAGGACCAGCAGGTTCTTGGTGAAACATATCTAAAATAGAAACAAAATGAACCTGCCCTGCTCTCATCATCCCAAATGAACTGTTTCCTCCCTTTTATAAGTGAAACTTCAAAAAAAAAGTTGAAAAAGCTTTTCTTCCCAACTCTGCCCATAAAGCTGGGGCTTTCATGGGTCTCTAGAGCTTATGGATGTGACACCTGGCTGTGAGAAATTTTCAGGAAAGAGTAAGAAAATTCAAAATTAAAACCAGTTGTAAGTCATTGGTGACTTTGACTAATGGTTTTCAATGGAAAATACAGATATTTTAAAAAGTGATTAGTGGAACTTGAAACTGTATCCAGTTTGGTTTGAGTTTCTATGAATTTACATATTGATATTTGTAGTATTTTATGTATCTTCTAAGGAAGATGGGCAGAGACACTGCAGTGTGGGGTTTATCTGAATCACAAAAGGCTTGGAAAGGCCCTTAAAGTGGCTGATTCAGAACTAAAATCTTCTGTCAGTTTGCAGCAGCTCAAACATGATGTTCTTTTTTATGTTAAACTGCTGTAATGGAAGTATATATTTTATATCTGTAGTTGATTTAGAATGCTACACCTCCACTTTAGGATATAGCACTTCTGTGTATGAATGGTAACCTGAATTCACAACAGTTTGTGTCAGCCCTCTTGGACCAAGTGAAAACATTTGGAGGGTTCTTCATAACAGGAAAGTAGTCAAATATTTCGTTTATGAAAAGATGTACTGTCTAGGGTTTTAGTTATTTGGACATGTTGTACTCTGCAATTCCTAATACAAGATTAAATGGTTTTCTTCCATGTTGAATTAATTTTATTACTGTGTTTAGGAATCAAAGGTGTTTTTATCAAATGTCAGTTCCATAACATTTGGAATTTCTCTGTCTTCCAGGAATCTGCTGCCTATCACTCATGTCTGTATAGAGGAGGGAGAGAAACCAATGGTGCTGCTGCCCTACATGAACTGGGGGAACCTTAAACTCTTCCTGCGACAGTGCAAATTGGTGGAGGCCAACAATCCTCAGGTACCCTCGGGCACATGGGACTTTGTGCCCATTAAATCTCCATTTCCTCGGGCACCTCAGTTTGTGCCACCAGAGGAGTGGTTGTGGCACTCTCCCTTTGAGTGGGATGGCAGGAGAACTGCAGAGGTGACTCCCCAGCAAGTGTTTGCCCTGATTCCCACCAGGGAAAGCATTCCTGGCTGTTTATCCTGGGTGTTCAGAGGGCAGGAGGCTGGGTCACCTCTCATTAGGGTAGGAGCTTAATCAGTGCATCCTAAAATTCTATCAACAATTGGAGAAAATTGTGAATTAAGGGAAATCGTGTATGGAGAAATTTGAGATTTACTGATACTACTTTTGGTATCTCAAGCTATAAATACATGCAAGATTTTAATCATGATGGGACTGTGAAGTTGCAAAAGGAGCTGAAGCAACAGCCTTTGATACTGGTTTTGGAGAGCAACAAGGATTTTGACTGTGCTGCTGCCTGGAAATGAGCTGGTTTCCAGAGAAACAAAGTGAAAAAAGTGTGGGAAGAGGGGTAAAATGGACCATTTTTGCCTATGTCCACTTCCAGTCAAATGAAAAGTAGGTACAAAGAGTGAGGCACTTGGCATGTCAAAAAAAGAAGTTAAAATTTAGAGCAAGGCCCCATCATGAGTGTCCGTAGTGGTTGTGACTGTGGGGACTAGAAGGGGAGGGGCCACTGGGACACAGCAAGCCTGGTAACCCTGCAGGTTACCCTGGGGAATTGCCCTTTGGATTGAATTTGTTTTCAAACGGGTCTTCTAGGAATTCTAAACTCTTAAAGGAAATTTCCCGGTGTGTAAATTTTGAGGATAAGGAACTGACTTGGAAGTGCACAGAAATAAAATAAATAAAAAGGGGCTGAAGGGGCTGATGGCTGCTGCTCTGGGCTCTTGCAGGCCATTTCCCAGCAGGATCTGGTCCATATGGCCATCCAGATCGCCTGTGGGATGAGCTACCTGGCCAGAAGAGAGGTCATCCACAAAGACCTGGCTGCAAGGAACTGTGTGTAAGTACTATCCCCTCTGCAGCTCCCTGCACTCAGCCTGAGCTCGCCTTCAAAATGCAGGTTTGAGCTCGCTGGTGTAGTCAGTGAAGTTGTTTTCCTCCAAAGCAAGGGGAACCAGGAATCATGGTTTTAAAGGACACAGAACATTCTCTCTGTAAATGCTTCAACTGGGCTTGTCTATCACTTTTTCAAAGGCTTGGAAAGAATTAAAGCTTCCCTTCAACTTTAATAAAAACTTGGAATATCTTCAACAGGTTATTGATAGATAGATTTTTGTTGGAAGTTGGTTTTCTTCATTTTTGCCTCCCTAAAATCTGTGTTAAAGAGTTTGTTCACTGATAGTTTTCTTAGTTGCCAAATGATGGATAGATACAAGTGCTCTGGAATGGCAAGAGTGCCAGAGAGGGGTTTGAGACCTCTTCAGGCTGGAATACACTCCAAAATGCAGAGATGGAGGTGTTGGGTGGCCTTGTAGGAACCCAATCACTCAGTGACCACCATCTCTGTTCCTGTGCCCCGAAAGGATGCTCAGTGTGATGGGGCTCCTGACAGATTGTGTTCCTAATTTCTATTGCTTTTCCTCACTGCTGAGCAAACTGAGTAGGAAGTAGGACCACAGGAGACAGAGATCACAAACATCAGGGACATCACCTGGAACTTTATATCTGAGAGTATATTTTTATTTCTTTTTCATATTGGAGAATGATTTGGGTTTGGAGGGACCTTAAAGCCCATTTAATCCCATCCCCTGTCATGGACTGGAAAGAGAAAGAGGTGCAAGTAGCCAAGGTCCCCTGAAGGACTTGGTTCCACCTGCCCCTCTTTGTTCCCCAGGTTTGCTCTGGGTGGTGGAAGGCTGGGAAGTGCATCAGACTCCTGATTTTGGGAAAGGAGCCAGGATTCCAGTGATCTTGGCAAGTTTAAGGCAGGAAATGCTTTTTGGTCTCATGTGCCCATGGCACAGCCAGGTCCAGTTACAGTGGACATGAGGATTACACAACTCAGGGCTCTCCAGTCGCTGGGGAATTGCCCTTTGGATTGAATTTGTTTTCAAATAGGTCTTCTAGGAATTTCTCTAAACTCTTAAAGGAAATTTCCTGGTGTGTAAATTTTGAGGATAAGGAACTGACTTGAAAGTACATAGAAATAAAATAAATAAAGAAATGTATGACCTAGTAAAGAGGGAAACACACAGAGCATTTATATTTAATTATTTTCACCAAAATAAAGAAATAATTGGCAAAATAAGAAGACGACAAAAACAACCCCCCAACCCAATGTTCCTTCTGTACTTTTGTCACACAATGTTGAAGCCAACATCTTTGCCATATTCTGAAGTCAGCTGTTTATGAGAACACTGAACTTTATTACACACAGTTTTAAGTTCAAAGAGTTTGAATCACATCCCAGAGAGGGCAAGTTCTCTGTGCTGTTTTGAGTCATCTTTTCTTGATTAAAGTAAGTTTCCCTTAGTACCCGATTTCTGACAAGCATCAATATCTCTTGTGGAGTGAATAAACAGTTTTTCAGCAGATGGCTTGATCAGAGATGTGCTTTTGGTACCACAAAGAGTACTGGTTTCTTAAAGATATGACTGACTCCTGCTTTGCTTAGATCTTTGCCTCATTATTGCCACAGAGGTACTAGAGCTACAGGGTGTTCAATTGCTCTGATAGGGGATCTCTGAAAGAGCAGGAGTAACTTGAGGCAGTTACTTGTTTGCTTTAACAGTATTTTTTTGCACTTGTAAATGTTTGGTTTTATTTAATCAAGCCTGCTGATTTTTCTAGTGCTTATCAGTTGGCACAGAATAAATTAGTGCTGTGATAATATTTGCTAATCACGGAGTGAGTGTGTCCTGATGCAGGAGAGTGCCAGTGCTCGAGACGTGGGTTAGCAGTCCCTGGGTAGATGCTGAGTGTGGGCTGAGCAGAGCTGTTTGCTGTGGGGCTGTTTGCTGTGGGGCTGTTTGCTGTGGGGCTGTTTGCTGTGGGGCTGTTTGCTGTGGGGCTGTTTGCTGTGGGGCTGTTTGCTGTGGGGCTGTTTGTTTGCTGTGGGGCTGTTTGCTGTGGGGCTGTTTGTTTGCTGTGGGGCTGTTTGTTTGCTGTGGGGCTGTTTGTTTGCTGTGGGGCTGTTTGTTTGCTGTGGGGCTGTGCTGCTGGGGTTGCTGAAGGCTGCTCTTCTCTGTGCCCCAGCATCGATGACGCGCTGCAGGTGAAGATCACGGACAACGCGCTGTCCCGGGACCTGTTCCCCATGGACTACCACTGCCTGGGGGACAACGAGAACAGACCAGTCCGCTGGATGGCTCTGGAGAGCCTGGTGAACAACGAATTCTCCAGTGCTAGTGATGTGGTGAGGAGGTTTTTTGTGTTTTGTTGACATTTTTATCTTTTTTCAGCTGTTGGAGAATCACTGAATCCCAGAATGATTTGGGTTGGGAGGGACCTTAAAGCCTATTTAGTTCCACCCCCTGCCATGGATTGGGACACCTTCCATTGTCCCAGGTTGCTCCAAGCCTGGCCTGGAACACTTCCAGGGATGGGGCAGCCACAGCTGCTGCTGGGCACCCTGTGCCAGGACCTCACCACCCTCATAGGGAGGAATTTCTTCCCAATATCCCATCTATTTCTTCCCTCTGGGAAGCCATTCCCCTTGTCCTATCCTTCCATCCCTTGTCCAAAGTCCCTCTCCAGCACTCCTGGGGCTCCTTTATGCACTGGAAGGTGCTTGATGTTTCCCTAGAGCCTCCCCTTCTCCAAGTGAACCCCTCCAGTTCTCCCAGCCTGGCTGCAGAGCAGAGGGGCTCCAGCCCTTGGAGCATCTCTGTGGCCTCCTCTGGACTCACTCCAGCAACTCCAACGTCCCTCTGCTGTTGGGGACCCCAGAGCTGGAGGCAGAGGATCATGGCACTGGATAGGTAACAGTGGCTTGTTCAGAGCAGCATCTCTGCTCCCACTCCCTCATCAGCTGCTCGTGGCAGATGGTTCAGGGGCACAGCAAAGTGCACCTTGTTCCCTGTTCCCTTGGGAGTGCTGGCAGGGAGCACAGTCAAATTCAGGGAGCTGCTTTGGGACTAGTCTGCTTTTCATAAAGTATCCCAAGTTGGAAGGGACCCACAAGGATCATCCAGTCCAGCTCCTGGCCCTGCACAGGACATCCCAGCAATCCCACTCTGTCCCTGGGAGCATTGTCCAAATGCTCCTGGAGCTCTGGCAGCCTTGGGGCCGTGCCCATTCCCTGGGATCCTGTTCATTGCCCCACCACCCTCTGGAAGTAAAGGTGGACATGCACTGCTCACCCTCTGTCTGCTCAGCAAAGATCTGGCCAGGCACAGGTTCCCTTCATAAATCCCCACTGGCTGTTCCCAGATGTCCGTGTGCTTCACACACACAGGAGTGAGTTCCAGGATAATGAACTCCCTACCATTAGCAGGAGCTGGTGTTGGACTGTGTGGCCCATAGCTGCATCCCAGCTCTTCCAGAGGCTGCCTCCATTCCAGTGGTCAGGAACCTCTCCCAGCTGAGGTGACCTTTCAGAGATAAGAGCAGTGTTGCAGTGACCTCAGCCTGTTCCCTCAGTGCCCTCGGATGCATCCCATCTGGGATAGTGGTCTGGTGCCAGTTTGGGAAACTTCAGAGAAGTTCTGGTTGTTTTTTCCTTCCGTGGTCTCTGTACTAGTGCTGCAGCCATATAAACAACAAGAAAAAGAAGGAAGGAAGGGAAGGTGCCAGTTGTGCTCTGCATGTGTATTCATTGGAAAACACACTGGGGGTTTGCGTTATACCAAACTTGAAGACAGAAGAGGAAATGGAAGTTGCCTGTAAAAGCATGTTTTTAGAGAGCTAAATGAACTCAATTAAGTGGTGGGGTTTTTTATTTTTACTTTTTTTAAAAAATCTGGAACGTGAAAGCATTCGCTGTTTGTGAGGACTGGGAAATCAAAGCTTATGTAACAGTGGCAGTGAGATGTGGAATTTTATTAGGATGAGTAAATCTCAATATTGTAACCATTTTTGAAAACTCCAGTGCAATTCAGCATCTCTACCAGCCCATTTTAAGCCAGAAGTCCTTTTTTCATTGCTTAGAGACAAATGCCACCCACCTTTTAACACAGTTCTAGCTGCAGACACGTGGCCATATGGGTTCTGTAGAGTTCAAAAGTGAACAGTTTTTCTGGGTGTAGAAAACACCGTGTGCCCTAAATATCAGCTTTGCATCTACCTGGACTCCTTTCACAAAAAGCTGATGTCAGATGTTTTTGTGGGTTTGGTAGGAACAAACCCAGTGATCCCTTGCATGTAACAGGGAAAGGGTGATGAAGTGTGGTACAAACAGCATTTGTGTCTGCAGAGATGCCATGGGACGTGTTCCAGGCTTGCTTTTTGGATGACTTTCTTTCAAATGTGTTCGCTGGCTTGAAACTTTCCCAATAATGTGTTGCTCCCCTGCCAACAGCTCTATCAGTCAGCCAGAGTGTAGGAAAACAAACCATAGATTCCTGCTGAATCCTAATTCTGTGGTTTTCCTGCTGTTGGGTATGAGGCTCTGCATCTCTCTGTGCCATTTTTATGCAGCTGCCTATGGAATTAGAACAGCTGTGTTCCCAGAGTGTGTGGAATCACTCTCTGTCTTATCTTCATGGCCACCCCTTGTCCCTCAGCACTCCTCTCCACTGCAGGTAAAAAGGGGCTTTATTTCCTTTGGTGGCTGTTTGGAGTGGGGCCACATCTGCGCCCCTGCCCTTCTCTGCCCTTCCCACATGAAAATATCCCTTCCCTAAGGCTTGGATCAAGAACATGGTGGGATTTCTCTTGTTTAAAACAAGAATCGTGTGAGCCTTGCAGGATTCTGCCCCTTTTAAATGAATGATAATTTGTAACTTGAGTTGTGACTCACGAGCGTGCAGTATTAGCCCTATCTCTGTTTGGTCTTCTGGGTCTCTCGATACCAGATAATAAATCATTTTCCTTGTACTTGGCTTGTGTGTGGATTAACTGATGGATTTTTCATCACTTTAAGCTCTTTCTGGCAAGAGTTGCTGGCTGAACGTGTTGAGTGCTGATCCAGCTGTCAGGTTTACTGAGATGAAATCTCTTTTTTTTCCTGAGTCCTATTCCTGAGCATACTCTCCAAATACACAGATTATTGTGTATAATCAAAAAATTATAATTTCATTCAGTTTGCCTTTCTGATCCTTTGAAGTTTGCAGACTTTTTTTGAGGATTTTTGAGACATTTTGAAGCAGTAAAATGTAAAAAAAACCCAAACGGTTTTATACTAGACGATCATTCAGTGTTCAGTATTGTTTAGATTTAGGTGTTCTGTAATGTCAGGTTTAAAAATGCATGATTTTTTGCACTGATATCTTAGTGCAGTAAGATTTTAAGTTTAGTTCAAGCTTGTAGGATCACAGGTTGGTGTGGGATGGGAGGGATCTTAAGGCCATCTGGATCCTATTCCTGCCACGGGCACCTTCCACTGTCCCAGGTTGCTCCAAGCCCCATCCAGCGTGACCATGGACACTTCCAGGGATGGGGCAGCCACAGCTGCTCTGGGCTATTTAACACCAGTTCTGTGATTCTTAATTAGCCCAGCTCAAGACACATTGAATTTAGTTCTGTAGAGCATTTATGTAAAGCTTTCTCACTGTGTGTGCTCTTCCTTCCAGCTGTCTTTGTGGCCTGGCAGGAGGAGCTCTGGGGGTGTTTTGTTGATGCCTGCTGTGTTCCTTTGCAGTGGGCCTTCGGGGTGACGCTGTGGGAGCTGATGACCCTGGGCCAGACCCCATACGTGGACATCGACCCCTTCGAGATGGCAGCTTATTTAAAGGATGGCTATCGAATAGCTCAGCCCATCAACTGCCCCGATGAACTGTGAGTGCCTCTGCAGGGGGAGGAGAAATGTGCTGCGTTGTGTTTGGTGCCCAAAGGGAGAGAGACAGGACTGCCTTTCCCTGCGGGTTTATTCTGCCTGTCAGACAAACCCTGGGGTAAACATTGCTCGTGGAACCCTGGCTCTGGGGTCTCCAGCATCAGAGGGATGTGGAGCTGATGGAGTGAGTGCAGAGGAGGCCATGGAGATATTCTGATGGCTGGAGCCCCTTCTGCTCTGGAGGCAGTCCGGGAGTGTTCAGCATGGACCAGAGAAGGCTCCAGGGAGACCTTAGAGCCCCTTCCAGTACCTGAACAGGCTCCGAGAGAACTGGAAGGGGGCTTGAGACCAGGGGCAGAGTGACAGGACACAGGGAATGGCTTCCCACTGCCAGGGAGCAGGGTTAGATGGGATTTGGGAAGAAATTCTTCCCTGTGAGGGTGGTGAGGCCCTGGCACAGGTTGCCCAGAGAAGCTGTGGCTGCCCCATCCCTGGCAGTGTTCCAGGCCAGGCTGGACAGGGTTTGGAGCAGCCTGGGCTAGTGGAATGTGTCACCCCCTCTGGCAGGGGATGTGACTGGGTAATCTTCAAGGTCCCTTCTGACCCAAACCATTCCATGCTTTTATAGCAGTTGAGCAATTTCCAGTGAACTATGTGCTGCTCCTTCCTGGATTGCCATGGGTTATATCCTAAATCAAGCCAGGACCTCTGGGGACAACCCCTTTGCTCATCATTCCAGGTGCCCATCCTTGGAAGGGGCTGTTCAGCATTATGAACTATAAAATCCAAGGCTCCTTGTCTCTCTCTGGTTGCTCACCAGTTTCCCAGTGGCAGCTTCTGTTGTGCCTTTCAGGCTGGGGCTGTGCTGGCCTGGCTGCCATTCCCCTGTGCTCCATGTGCCTCTGTGTTGCAGGTTTGCTGTGATGGCCTGCTGTTGGGCCCTAGATCCTGAGGAGAGACCCAAGTTTCAGCAGCTGGTGCAATGTCTCACTGAATTTCACGCAGCGTTGGGAGCCTACGTCTGAAACAGCAGCAGAAGATGGAATTCCCTGT
This sequence comes from Prinia subflava, assembly GCF_021018805.1. Classification (NCBI taxonomy): domain Eukaryota; kingdom Metazoa; phylum Chordata; class Aves; order Passeriformes; family Cisticolidae; genus Prinia; species Prinia subflava. The sequence goes on along the minus strand of NC_086257.1, from coordinate 4,726,083 downwards.
TTGGGAGAAGCCATGGCATTCCATCTGCAGCTCCATGCATCCCTCGGACTCGCACACGTGATGTGTATAAAGCAACACTACAGGGAGAAAGCACTTCTTCCAAAACACTGTGCCTTAGAATGCCTTAGTAGTCTCAAGTTTTTTTGTAAGACCTCTTGGTGTTGAATATTTTCTAGATATCACTTTTGCTAAGTTAAATTGAGACCTTTTGGTTTGCCATCAGGATTTGTAAAGTGTAGAGATAGTGAACTGAAACGCGAGATTTGGATGGACTTTGCACTCTGACAACAGACACGTGATTTTTTCGGAAGGGTTTATGGAACTGGTGGAAAAGTGAGGAGAGGGGAAATGAAAAGCCACACTACAGAAAATTTTCCCTGCTTTTAAAAAAAAAGTTGAAACTGAATCTTTCTGACCAGCTCTAGTGTTTGTACTTGTATGTATCTGGAATAGCTTTTTAGTATCAACTTCTTCTATTTTGAGACAACAGCACATTATGGTTGGATCCACACATCTTGCCTTTTTAACCCACTCACAAATGTTCTTTGGAAAAGCTGGTCTTCAGGTTACAACATCTCCTTTCTAAAGTGATGATGTAAAAGTGATCCCATGTTACCTCATACAGAGTGGTGAAAGTGGGGTAAGAATGGTGCCCCTTCTTTCACATCAAAGGATTTTTGAGATGGTTTTATGTGCTAACTAAAGGCCTTCAGAGAAGCGCCAGAGCAGCCCCTGTGTGGGAGTCTGTCACCTCAGGCTTCTGCCCTGCAGTTTCTCGTGTTCAAAAAGGTACTGGTTGTTTTTTATGGGCTTTTATGGCCTGAAATGGGCTTAAATATATAAATATATATTTGTAAAGACACTTGCAGAGTAAAGAATGTTTTTCTATTACACCTAATGTGAAAGCTTGGTCCCTCACCTTGCCCTGTGTGTGGATTGTGCGGGTTGGTGGTGGTTAGGTTGGAGTTGGCAGAAGGAGAAGGTGGATTACCTGCCTCCCTGTGGAATGGTCCCTGACACCTCAGGTATTATCCTGCTGCCTTCCTTAACCCAGAGATCCATTCCAACCTGGGTTGTTTTGAGCTGAATATTGCTTAAGAGGAGTGAACATGTTTTTTCAGCAACATGTGTGATAGATTCAGGCTTTTTCTGTATGTATCAAAATTACTTGCAGGATAGCTCCCAGTTCTCCTGGGGAACTGTAGGCTGCATCCTCTGCCTGGTGGCACACAGGGAGGGTTGTGCTTCAGCACGGTGTGGGACATGAGAAGTTGCCTTTGTCTCTCACCATCTGCAGCTGAGCACCCGCTGCCTCGAGTGTTTGTGCAACTGCAGGGCTGGGACATTGCCCTGACAGGCTCCGGAGCCATCGGAGCATTTCAGGAGACTGCTGTGCAAGTAGGAGCACCTGGATTTGGCTGGGTCATGCAGATGTGCAGCTTCTGTTCTTTCCAGAGGGAACCTTGCTAAGAAAATTAATCCTTTCTAATTAGCATCACGTAAGGCAGAGCCTTCTGTGGTCTTTGTCCCTCAAAATGACAGAGCTTTCCTGTCTGTTCTCCAGGGTTTGTTACTTGTGGCCAGTGACCCAAGCCTTGCTTTATCCTGTAAGGAAAGTTTCCTGCTGGCTCAAGTTTGGGCATGTTTTAATGGGCTGTGCTTGCCTGACAGAATTGAAACTGGTTTTGTTTGGTTGAATTTAGAGTGGCTGAGTTTGGGGACAGCAGCAGGGCTTTGGGTGTGTGGTCTCTCCATTCTGACCTGGGGAACTGGTACCAGTGACAGGACCTGATGGTGACGTGTGTGTTGAAGTCAGCAGAGGCAGTTCCTGACATCCAGGTCAGTGTTTCAACAGGATCTGCAGAGATCACAGCTCTAAACGTGAGGTTGGAGAACAGCCCAGGGTGAAAATGATCCACCTGTCGTATGTGCCCGAGGTGGAGTCACACAGGATGTGCATTGTGCAAGTTCTGCTCACATCCCAGGAGTGTCACAGGTGACATCTGACCAGTGTGGGCTGGACGTGGCTCAGGGATGTTCTGCACCTGAACCTGCTCCACTCAGAGCTGTGGGAGCAGGAAATACATCAGCTTTCCCTTCCCTAGGCAGCTTCTCCCTTGCTTTCATCCACAGAGACTGGGAAGTGGTTCAGTGTAGGTTAGGGCACAGATACAACTCTTAATTTTGGAAATTTACTTTCAGTTAATCAGGGTTCATCTACAGGGATGAGGCTGCCACCTGCTCCACCCAGGCATGCACTTCCACCATCCCTGGAAGTGTACAGGAAACACTGGTGGATGTGGCACTTCATGACACAGTTTGTTGGGCATGATGGGCTGTGGTCAAAGGTTGGACTCAATAATCTTGGATATCTTGTCCAACCCTAATGATTCAATGCTTCTACAACAGGCATTCTGCTGATAGCAGAGCTACCTTGAGTAGATTCCCTGCAGGAATTTGTTGTACCTGGGACTGCAGATAGTTTTCCTGCAGGGATTTTGCTGCATGTGCTGTATCTTCGCTCTATGGGCTTTTGGGGAAACTCTTGAGGAGCAGGTCACTTGGGTAGAAAATTGGAAAGACAGACTTCCTGGAAAGAGAACATTTTTGGTAACTTTTAGTCTTAAAGTACATGGAAAAGTCTCAGTGTGACCCTGGGGAGAGTTGGATGGAGCATGGCTGGGAGGTGAGGCCAAGAGATGAAGAACAGAAAGCTGTGGTTACAGGAAGTAGGAAATCAGGAAGATTTTGGCTCCCAGGTTTTTGTTGTTGTTGTTGTTTGTTTTGGGGGGGGGCTTTTTGTGTTTTTTTTGTTTTGTTTTCCTGGAAGCATAATGCCAGAAGTAAAAATGAGGCACAAAGGAGTAAAAGGTAAGAGGTGTTGAGTGCTAGAGGCTTAGGTGGGAAGCCAGCTGAAGGACAGGGTAGGATGGGCAGAGGGCAGAGTTCTTGGGCAGATGGAGGAGTGATCACTCTGGAGTGAAGAGAAGGATCAAACCATGGGGAGGGGAGAAGGCTGAGAGCAGACAGGGCTTCAGAAGTGATGGTTGAGAGCTGTGGAGGTGTTCAGGAAGTGAAGGCCACCTGGAAAACAGCACTCAGAGAACGGCTGCTCTGTGGTTTTTCCATGTAACTCAAGACACCTTGGAGGATCAAAACACTTTCCTTGTTGAGCCTCGAGTCCTTTGTTTCCCACTTCAGCTGTGTCCAGATTGGCAGCAAAGGGCAAGGCTGACAAAAGAAGATGGGAATGAAGACTATGTTTTATTTAATTATTTTCTTCCCTGGAGTTTGACACTTGGAATCAGCACCCCAGAGTGTTCAACAACCTTTGTGCTGGGATCTGAGAAGGCTTCCAGCTGTTTTGTGTGGAAAGACTCATGTTGTGTGCTCTAAACTACAGCGTGGAAAGGTCAGCTGGTGTTTGTCAGGGGCAAGTGGAAATATCGCCAAAATGGTGGAATTCCTGTCCGGGCATCGAGTTTAAACATTTTTGTGGTAACTGATGGATGGGAATCATTTTGAAGAAATGGAAGATTAAAAACATTAGGGAGAAAAAGTCGCCAGTCCAGTGTTAAAACTGTCACTTGGCACATGAAGGGTGTTCATGCCATCCTGTTGGGAAGCAGCGCCCTTGGAGTGTTTTGTACCTCACATCAGGTATTTTTTCAGCACCACACACGTGCAAATGACCCGTGGATTTTGAGTGCCCAAGGCTGTAGGAATTCAGCTTGAGAAATCCCTGTCTGTCAGGTAAATACCTGCTGATGCCAGTGGATTATCATAGGATGCTGTTTGATCTCAGCACAGGAGTTTCAGTGAGGAGCCATTGAAAGAAACCAAAGAAATGTGTTTAAAATATGCAAAAGGGCTCTGAGAACTGGTGTGAGGGATCCAAGTAGCTCCACTGGGGTCACAGAGTGCCTGATAAGGAGCCAGCCTGGCAGCTGGAATCTATGCAGCTGCTGCTGGGGGAGTGAGGCACTTAATGCCCTGGCACATCCAGATTCTTCCCACCAGATAAGGACATTCCTGCAGCCATCTGTGGGCTCCACGCAGTGATGCTCCTGGTAATTGCTGCTTCCTCACGGTGAGGATGTGGAGAGCCTACCTTTGCTCTGGGAGCACCTTGCAAATACCAGATGGTGTGGCATTGCAGAGAGGCAGTGTTTTGGGGTGGAGGGAATGTGCTTTATTCCTGATGGCTCACCCCGTTCCCACAGGGTGTGTGCTGTGCCTGTCCTGACCTCAGGCTGGGTCTTGCTTGGAGCAATATGTAAGTGCTGCTGAGAAGGGGCTTGTGTTGCTGAGCAGCAGCTCTGAGCAGGAGGCAAGGTTTGACTAGAAGATTTAGGGGCTGTTTTGGGTCAGTTTTTGGCCTGATTTGGCACTGAGTGTTGGACTCAGCAGAGCTTGGTGTGTTCTCACATGGATGAGCTTGATGTCCTGCTGCCAGACATGGTGGCTTTCCAGAAGCTTCCAATGAAAACATTCTTCCACTAAGAAATCCAAGAATTAGACAAAGTTAAACAAAATAACATCCCACAAGTGTGTTTTTGATCCATATGCCAGCTTCTGTGCATTCCTAGAGTGGGAGAGGCCAGATCATCAACCTGTCTCCTCCTCTCCCTCCTTTCTGCCTCCAGCCCCTTCTGCAGCTCCATACTCTCAGCTTCCTCCTAGGTTTCTTAAGCAGGATGACTTCATTTGTTCCAGCTCTTTGCTTGGGAAGTTTTATCTTCAAGTTTTATCTCAGGCTCTTCAATTGTGTCACAATCCCATAGCTTTGGACCTGGTGAGCTGGGTTATATCTGGGAAAAACCCTCTGGGATCCAAGACCCCCTGCCTTGCCCTGCAACCATGTGGAGCCAAAACAGAGCAAGCAACCAGAAACCCGGGCTCTGGCTGGGCTGCAAGGAGTCCCCCGGCCCAAGGAATTTGGCTCATGGGATCAGAGTGGAACCAGCTGATAAGAGAAGGATCTGTGGTTCTGCTCATGTCACCCTGGAGATGACAAGATGTCTGGGACCTGTCCTGATCTGGGAGAGGCCCAGAGCAGAGGCTGGCACTTGAGGCTTGTTCTTGGAGCTGTCCAACACCTTCAAATGAGGCAATTTCACTGTTGGAATAGGTTTGAAATCCCAGTTCAGTGCAGGTCCCAGGCTTGCCTGCCTTGTAAGACAGTTGTTCTAAGGATGGAAGTTAGGGGAAGTGGCTCCAGTATATTTGTGATGCTTCAGCCTCTGGAATAGACTTGGAGAAGTCTGGAAGCTGCAGCTGAGTGCTGAGTGCATTTCTGCTGTAGAACTGGGATGAAAGCCAGTCTGAATCTCCTCTGGATGTGCCTGAGTTGTGATAGCCTGTGCAGGATGCAAATATGTTGCTGCAGCCAACATATAAAAGCTGTTTTCAAGCTTACCTGGTCCTGAGACTGCTCAGACCCGGCCCTCTGTGTCCCACCTCATTCCAGGCAGCCCTGGGGCAACACCGCTGTGAGCACGTCTTGGTTCTTGGAGACCCTTGCTCACAGAGAATCCAACTGATCTTGATCCTTCCTTTCCAAATGGAGCAGAGCTGGTGGGACTTGTAAACAGAGCTGCCCTCCAAGCCTTGTCTCTGAGCCAGGAGAAACCCAGGGGTGGATACACCTCTGTGTAAACCTCCCCTGTGGAGTCAGGCTGAGGAGACTGAGGCTTCAGCCTGGAGAAAAGAGGGTTGTGTGGAGATCTTAGAACAGCCTTCCAGGATCTGAGGGGACTACAGGGAAGCCAGAGAGGAAATCTTCATCAGGAGCTGGAGTGACAGGACAAGAGGGAATTGATTCAAACTGAGAACAGGTTTAGATGGAACACTGGAAGAAATTGCTATGAGGGTGGTGAGGCCCTGGCACAGGTTGCCCAGAGCAGCTGTGGTTGCCCCTGGATCCCTGGAAATGTCCAAGGCCAGGTTGGATGGGTCTTGGAGCAACCTGGGACAGTGGAAGGTGTCTCTCCCCATGGCAGGGGCTGGAATGGGATGAGCTTTAAGATCTCATCCAAACCCTGATATTCTGGGATTCCATGTAAAGAGGGTGTCATGGTGGGGGTGATTCATGCTGTACAAGGAAAAATAAATACATTGTCTATCTGGGTGATGCAAATGGGATAGATGTTGGGAACAGCTCTCTAGGAAATGCTGAAGGACAGTGAATAACAGGGTTTGATGGAAAAGACTTGAAGGAATAGGGAAGTGGAGCGACTAAACTTGTCTTTGCAGACATGTCTAAGTGTTAGGAGGTGGGGAGACAGGAAGCTGCTGTGGATAGAGGCTATTGATACCATGGGTATCAATAGCATGAGCCAAGCAGGGAGATGGTCAAATACCAGGGGAGAACAGCTATGTTGGCCTGGCAGGAGGCTTCAGGCTCTGTGTTGGGTAAATGCCATATTTGGAGCATCTCTTTTTATATATAAACAGTGTTTCATGGAGCACAGAAAGAACCCTGGCTGATGCACAGGGCCAGGCGTGGAATTAGTGAAGAGCTGCTCTGTACCAGTGACCAAACTGGGCTTGGATCTGCAGTCCTGCTGGGCAGGGAAAGAAAAAGAGCAAAGGGGGTGAAAAACAGGAAAAAACTCCAATGAAAAAAAAACACACAACAAAATCCCACAACTAAATTCGTGTTTAGTCTTGAAAGAAAGTGGTGGCTGAGGCTGCCTTGCTGAAGGATTTATAGGAGCACCAAGAAATGGTGGGGAAGCGAGGCCAGAGGTGGTTTAGGTTGTATATTAAGGAAAATTTCTTTGCAAAAGGGTGTTGGAACATTGGAACAGGCTACGCAGGGTAGTACTGGAATTCCTGTCCCTGGAGGGATTTAGAAGCTGTGTGGATGTGGCACTTGGGGACACCGTTAGAGGTGGCCTTGGCAGTGCTTGGGTGGGGTTGGACTCGATGATCCTGGAGGGCTTTTCCATCCTGTTCGTTGTCAGGAACTGGAAATAGCACAAGGAAAATTGAACATGGGAAGAGGGCGTTGCTGGCAGCTTCTCTGGCAGTGGGAAACCTGTGCTGCATCTCCAAGGGGTCCTTCCACAGAGTGCCATTGTAGACTGACTACCAAATTTTACTTCTGAAGCAAAGGAGGGGTTTACTGGGGGACTGAGGAGACGGTTGGCCTTGAATTCGTACAAAACCATGAAGGGATGGTGAAAACCCACTGAAAAGTTTGCTGGCTTGATCCTCTTCTCCAGCAGGATGGTGCTGGCAGCTGAGTTGTGGGCCCAGCTGGTCTACAAATGCCCTTGGTGGCCTGGGTGATGGCAGCAATTTGGGTGGAAATCATAAAAAAAGGTGTTTTCAGTGCCAGTGTCCAGCAGAAATCCCAGCTGTTGCTCTTGGAAAACAAGTGAAGCTTCAGGTGATGCCATGCCAGTCCCTCCTTCTCTGACGTCACATTACCTCAGGATATCTTGGTCCTACCTGCAGAAACATTCCTAGCTTTGTTTTGGCACCGCTGGGATATAACAAAGAACGTGGATTCTGGGAAGGGCTGTGAGATCCAGCTCTGCTCAGCTTTTGGGAACACAGGATTGCGCGTCAGAGGCGGGTTTGGGTGTCTGCAGGGAGTTGTTGTGCCCTGGGGGATCCGTGCTGGATCCTCGGTGCCGGTGCCCTGGGATGGTGTTGGCTGCTCCCCAATCCCCCGTGGTGCCAGCGCTGCGGAACGTCAGAGGCTTGGCTCTTGGGTTGCATCCTCCAAAGACTCCCAGCCAGAAAGCTGTACCTGGGAGCAACAGGAATGCTGCTTCCAAGAAACAGGAGGACTTCCTGGGATAGAACCAACCACCCTTGCGTTGCTGCCGCAGGTCTGAAGACGTGTGGGCACCCAGGCTGGGACCACCTCTGAGGTGGCTTCTCCTCCTTAACCCCAGTGTGGTTCCTGGACCCGCTGAGGAGATGCTGTTGTTCTGCTCCTGGTTCTGACTTTACCCACCAGATACAATCCCATTCCTTTGGATGTTAAAAATTAGGTAATTTTTGGAGCAAAAGTCTGATGAGGAGCAGCTGGGGACACTCAGCCTGGAGAAAAGAAGGCTCAGGAGGGACCTTCTCACTCTGTCCAACTCCCTGACAGGAGGGTGGAGCGGGGGGAGTTCAGTCTCTGTTCCCAGGGAACAACTGGAAATGGCCTCAGGTTGCACTGGGGGATGTTTAGGTTGGATATTAGCAAAACATTTCTTCACAGAAAGGACTAGGGGGGCATAAACACCCAAACAATTCCTGGTGTGGGTAAACCCAAACAGTTCCTGGTGTGGGTAAACTCTGGATTTACCCATCACTGCAATGAAATTTGTCTTCTTTTCCCCTTTCTAACCCATTCCACACAACACCTCACATTCAGTTCCTCGCTGGGGAGGGAGTGACGTTGTCACGGAGCATTGCAATTACAGAAAGTCTTTAGAGATAAATTAAAGTTAATGCAGCTCCTGACCCAGGTGTTAGATTTGTCCTTCTCCCTTGTGTAACACTGGTGTAATGAGGAGTGCCCCACACTGTGGACAATTATCCATACTGGAAAACTTCAGCATGACTCCCAAACAAGGGAAAAAAGACTTTAACAATGAAAAGCTTAGTGCCCGAAGTTGTACACACAGGGTTTTGCTGCAAGAAGGGACTTGTGGATATTGTCTCCAAGTCTATAGAAACACATAATTCTCTCAAAGCTGCTTTGTTCCTTTAGGTAGCCCGAGCCATGCTGGGTGTGTGTCTCTAATCTTTAAATCTATGAGCTTTAAGGAAAAAAATTAAGTTAATTAAAGCAGTTTTTACATGTATTGTCAGGTGGTGCTTCTGAGTGTGGGACCAGACTGCCTGGATCCATGATCACTGAAACACAGGAATCTCTTCCCATTATCCCCTCCCAAGATCTGCTTGATTTGGACCAGAGCAGTTTGAACCTCTGATGTTTAGGGAATTAATGTCTCGTTTCTCAACGTGTCTGCTGAATAGACGCCGAGTCCCAGGGGGGAAATTGGGAGCCATAGGAAGGAGAGGTGGGTGGGAGAGCCCATTAAGCAGCCGCCACTCCCACGAATATATTTCCTCCTAGCAAGTCGTTGATGAGCTGCTCTGGATTTGCAGGAAGCTTGAGTGCTGCCACTTCTTTTTATCTCCTTCCTGTGTCCTGGCAGAGTTCATCTGAGAGTAATTGGTGACAGGTTTGTGTTTTCCTCCAGTTCCCTGGAGCAGAAACTCTCCCTTCCCTTTGCTGCTGGCAGTAAAGTCATGGTTCCAAGGGCCTTGGTGGTCAGACCCCATGTGGAGCTTGTTGTCCCCCCCTATGCACATTCCTCAGGCAGGAGCAACATCTTGTACCACTTCCAAAGTTCATTTGGGTTTCTTTCACCTGGCATTGGTGCTGGGCAGGTCCTTGGGGTTCCAGAATCTGAAGGTCTCCTGGATTTCCTGTTCCTGTGGAGTGAGGTGGCTGCAGGGCCAAAGCCCGGGTTTGGTTTATTTTGGTGAGCTGATGTTGCTGCCTGTGGCAGCCACCACAGATTGGATGTCAGCGCCACAGAAAACAGCAGAAAACTGCCAAATGGGGCTTTTTTAGCGTTGCTTTAATTTACTCCCTTAAAAATATCAGGGTCTGGAGTCCTGTCCTTATGTGAACACCTCATCAAGGTGCTGCAGCAAGTTCCCAGCCCTGAAGAACCAAAACCTGGAAAAAAAATGAACTCTGATAGGGATAATGTCTTCATGAATGTCATTTTATAAAAAGTATTTAATTAGTTTTGAGGTTTTTTCCATCTTGGAGGAAAGCTGCTTTCCTTCATGCAAGGCGCAGATGCCGGTAACGCGTCAATCCTTGAGCATCACCCAGAGCTTGGACAGCCCCAGCACAGGAAAGAAGGAAATTGTTTGTATTCTGCAAAAATATGGTAATCTGGGAGGCCAGTTGGTGGAGGAAGCAGCTCTAAGTGTCAATTAATTGCTCAGAGTTTGTTTTTGATTTCCCAATCTCAAGTTTTCATTCTTTCCCTGTGCAGCCCAGAAACCCACCCTGTGCTGGGCTGATCCCCAGAGTGGGCAGCAGGAAAGGGATTGGGATTCTGCCCCTCTGCCCCACTCAGGTGAGACCCCACCTGCAGAGCTGCCCCAGCCCTGGGGCCCAGCCCAGGGAGGACGTGGAGCTGCTGGAGGGAGTCCAGAGGAGGCCCCAGGATGATCAGAGGGATGGAGCAGCTCTGCTGGGAGGAAAGGCTGGGAGAGCTGGGATTGTTCAGCCTGGAGGGGAGAAGGTGATTGTGGTCTTTCAGTATCTGAAAGCCAGAGAAATACTTTGGACTTTGGATAGAGTGACAGGGCAAGGAGGAATGGCTTCAAACTGAAAGAGAGTGGGTTTAGATTACATGTTAGAAAGCAATTCTTCCCTGTGAGGGTGGTGAGGCCCTGGCACAGGGTGCCCAGAGAAGCTGTGGCTGCCCCTGGATCCCTGGAAGTGTCCAAGGCCAGGCTGGACAGAACTCGGAGCAACCTGGGCTAGTGGAAGGTGTCCCTGCCCATGGCAGGGGTGGCACTGGAGGAGCTTCAAGGTCCCTTCCAGCCCAAACCATTCCATGCCTGCGTGAAGAAGTCACTCACTTTGCTCAGCTGCTGTGTCTCTTGTTGCAGGCCTCACAACCTTCCCAGGAGCTGCAAAGGGCAACTCAGAAGTCACAGGAGAAGCTTTCCTGAGCCCCTTTGCTTCCAACAGATGGTACTTGTAAGGATAAGGGGAATGTGTCCTGGGAGGGGCTGGCTTGTCCTGGGGCTCTCCTTTCAGCCGAGTTCTCCTGTCAGGACATACCTGGGGCTACTGTGAGTTCCTTCTTTGGGAATTCCATCCCTAGGATGCTTCAGGCCTGTTCTGCCTCTACCAGCAGTGAGGTGAGCTCATGCCATGGGAAAGGGATGCTCCTGGAGAGTGAAGCCCACATGCCCTGGGACTGCTGGCAGGGGCTGCTCCAGTGGTCCCTAAAGGTAAATGTGGGTAAAAAGGCTGGCAGAGACCCCCTTTCTCCCAGCACAGGGCACAGGAGGACCTGGAATGTGCAGCCCACATGGGTGAATCCTGGTGGGATGTGGTGCAAAGCAGCCTCTCTTCTCCTGCCCCCATGAATCCTCTGCAAAAGGTGGCTGTGACCATCCCACCCACCCCAGGATTTCCTTCATCGGGGATCTTTAGGGTAAATTCCTCTGTGATTGAGTCATGCAAAGCTGTCAAATGAGCTGTAAACCCAGTTTGTGTGGGGGGGCCCCCCTGCTCCCCCCGCTCCAAAGAGATCCAGAATTTCCCAAGCCCTCTGGCAGCACTCTGGGGAGGGAATGCTCACATCCTTGTGTAGTTTTGCACTGCTGGGCTGCATCCTGCTCCCACTGCAGAGGGTTTGATGCCACCAAAGGCTCATGAACTTGCCTGACGTGTTCCAAACGTGCTTCCCCGTAGCAGCTTGTGCCAAGCTGTCCCTGTGGGTGGCACGTTCCAGCCTGGCACGCTCCAGCCCTGGGAGCCTCATTCCTTGCCTTGTCCAAACAAAGGCAGGTGGCTGATGTGGGAGCAGGAGCGATGCTCCGAGCTCGGCCCGAAGGAAACAAATGGGTGGGAGCTGTACCCTTTGTGGGGAGGCCTCCAGAAACAACAAAGTTGTTGGCCAGGCTGGGGCATGGGCAGGGCCCAGAGAGGTGGGAGCAGCCAGCACAGCTCCAACAAGCACAGGGCAGCTCCTCCATGTGCCCTGGGCAAACAAAGCAGCACCTGCATGGCAGCACCTGAGCCAACAGTGGCAGGAGGCAGCAAGGGGTCAAGAGGGCTGGCAGGTTTCTAAGGCACCTTCTCTAATCTCCCAGGAATGTCAGAACCCGGAGCAAAACATGCCTGTGTTACCCTCTGACCCCAGCAAGGTGTGGAATTCCCAGGAATGAGCTGGCTTTGCTTCCTGAATGTCCCCCAGGATTCCAGCACGGCATTGGGTCACCTGTCCCTGCTGCTGTGTCCAGAGCTGTTTCATGTAGTAGGCTACATACTATGATACTATGAAGAATTTCTTCACAGAAAGGGTTGCCAGGCATTGGAGTGTGCTGCCCAGGGAAGTGGTGGAGTCACCATCCCTGGAAGTGTTCCCAAAACATGTGGATGAGGCCATGGGTTAGTGGTGAGCTCTGGTGTTGTCTGATGGTTGGACTTGGTGATCTCAGAGGACTTTCCCAACCTTGAGGCTTCCATGACTGGAGCAGGGCAGTAAGGATGCTCCCTCACCACAGAGATCACCAGCTTGCCTCTGGCAGAGGGAGCAGCACAAAGGACAGTCCCACCTGGGCCGGGAAGAGCGGGCAGGTGCCACCTGCACAGCCAGGCCATCCCTGGTGCCACCTGCACAGCCAGGCCATCCCTGGTGCCACCTGCACTGCCAGGCCATCCCTGGTGCTGCAGAACCTGGAAGGGCCATGCCCTGCTGGCACCCTGGCTGCAGGCTGGGCTCTGGTTGGAGGGTGGCTCCGTGTGCCCTGGGATGGGGCACATCCTCCCCGTGGAGCTGCTCGGGGCTCTGTTTGCTGGCAGAGATAAAGGCTGGCGTGGGCTCGGCCCCACGTGGGGCTGCGGCTCTTGCTCAACCCCGTGAGAATGAAAACAAGGCCGGTGCTTCCTCTTCCCCTCAGCCCTGGCGTTTAGTGGAATTGAGGATAGGCCTGGTCCGTGTTGTTACGTTTGTTTGTTGCTTTCGTGCCGGCCGAAGTCCACGGAGCCGTGGATTTTCAGTTAAGCTTTTTCCGGGAAACCTCTGCCTCTGTGGAAGAGGAGGAGTGCCCAGAGAGGACCTGGGGCTCTGTGCAGGTGCTTCAGGGGAGGCAGTGGTGGGATGCACTGACCAGGGCTGAGACAGGGCCATCTCCTGGGGCCAGCAGGAAATCTGCAGCCTGGAAGATGGAGGAAAACCTGCATGAGACCAAAACACTTGAATACTTTGAAAATCACAAACCTAGTGGGGAACACATGAGGGAATCATGAAATGGTTTGGGTTGTAAGGGACCTTGAAAGGTCATCCAGACCAATCCTCCTGGTGTGAGCAGGGAGTGGGACCTGGGAGAAGTTCAGATACTACTGAGGATATGCAGGGAGAGCTGAGGAGCAGCAAATATCAGAGCTGAGTGACACAGGGTGGGGTGGCTGCCTGTCACCTGTCCCCACCACGCCCCGGGATGGAGCCAGGTGTTTGCTGAGCTGCTGTGTCAGGATGGGTGAGCGTGTCCTGCCCTGGGCCGTGTCCTTATAGTGAGGGATCTCCCTCCAGGAAGCGATGGGGGCAGAGGTGGTGCTGGAAAATGTCTCCTGGTCTCCTTGCAGTGACCCCGAGCCCAGACAGAAGGGCAGAACTGGTGTCACACCGTGGCTCTGTGAGCACAGAGGGTGTTACTTGCAGGGTGCCTTGGTAGGGTGGGGTGTTCAACTTTCTGTGAAAAATCTCTCCCTGGGCTATTTGCAGAATCACAGAATTGTTTGCTTTGAAAGGAACCTTGAAGCCCATCTCATTCCATCCCCTGCCAGGGGCAGGGACACCTTCCACTAGCCCAGGTTGCTCCAAGCCCTGTCCAAGCTGGCCTTGGACACTCCCAGGGCTGGGGCAGCCACAGCTTCTCTGGGCACCCTGTGCCAGGGCCTCACCACCCTCACAGGTAACAATTTTTTTCCCACTATCCAATCCAAATCTCTCCTCTTTTAGTTTAAAAACCTTTCCCCTTATCCTATCACTATTTTCTTGTGTAAAAATTCATTCTCTCTCTTTTATAAGCCCCCATAGGAACCAAAAGGCTGCAATAAGGTCTTCCCAATCTTTTTCTTCTCCAGGTGAACACCCCGGCTCTCTCAGCCTGTTAGTGGCAGCTGCTCTTCCCAGTGCTCTGTTCCTCTGCTCTTGTCCTCTGCAGGCGCTGGTGTCCAGCAGTCCTGGTGATGTTTCTGCAGAGAGAAGAAGGCTCATCCTCACTCACGCTGAGTCACGGCACTGTTCATCCCTCTTGCCATCCCAGCTCCTGGAGGGAACCTTCCTTGTGGGGGTGATGTGAGGTGTTTAAAGTGTCTTGTCAGCCCTGGGCAGGTGCTCCAGGAAGGTGGGCACGATGTGTTTGTCTGGACTTCATGTTGGACGTTCCCCCTGGGCCCCTCTGGTCAGACCCTTCTCTGGAGCCATTTCCTCCAGCACAAGCTGTGCTGGATGCCCTCGTTGGACCAAAATAGAACAATGACTCCCAGGGTTTTCCTTTGAGAGTGTCTTGAGGGAGAACAAATGGGAAGGACTCAAACAGGCCATCTGCTCCCCTCCCATCCGGCCATGCTGGGCCAGGCCCTTGATAAGGGTGGTGAAAGGGGAGGTTTGCCAGCAGGGTTGGTGTGAAGGGCCTGAGAGGGGGCAGCACACAGGGGCCCCTTGAATCCCACCACACCAGGGACCACTCAGGAGGAGAAGCCAACAGAGCCCAAGAGAAAGTGCTGTCCCTGCCAGCCTGCTGCACCTGGGGCAGCTCGTACCCTGGGCACCCCTGCCTTCTGCTCTGAACCCTGGCTGGGCTGTGGAGCAGGGACTCCAGCAAACACAGTCAGCTTGCACTGGGCCTGGCCTGGTCCTTGGAGCTGGAGAAGGGAAGGCTGGGAGAGGGAACATCTCCCCATGTCCTGGTTAGAGGCAGGACCTTGCCAATGGTATTCCCATGGGCAGGGTGAGTTACAGGAGCCCTGGCACGAGGAGATGCCAGGGCCTGGCTCTGCTGTTGGTGCCCAGGGTCTGGTGTTCCCAGCCTGGTGTGGAGGGAGTGGGCAGGAGCTGGACCCTGGCCATGTCCATGGGTGTGCTGTGCCCTGTCCCCAGGCCAGCGCTGTCTGTCCCACCCGGGTGAGCCACGTACTTCCCTCCTGTACCTGGTGAGACCCAGTTTGCCAGCAGGATCCTGCAGCTGGAGCAGGAGGCACAGTAAGCTGGGATAACTTGCCAGAGAGCAGGGCACGAGCCCACAGGGTTGGTAGCTTGTACTGGAGCTGTCACATCCTTGTGGCTTCCTGACTTTGAGTGTTGTAGATCGTGTTTCTCTAACCTCAGGTGCCCTCCTGGCTCTGCTGGTTTGGTGAGGAGTGAAGGCTGGCAGGGAGATTGATGCCCTGCTGCTGCCCTGCTGCTGCCTCAGGTTCTGCTCTGCTCACAGAGGTGTTTCTGTCTCTCCTCTGGCCCTGAGGGCCCCAGGTCCTTGTTGAGCCCAGCCTGGGGGCTGAGTTACAGTGGCAGTGCTGGGTGACCCTTGTGTTTGCAGTTCTCCTGCCTCTATTTTGGCAAGAGACAGGTCCTGGCAGCCCTGCTGGCTGTGCCCAGTGGGGCACCGTGTGCCTGCAGCAGGGATGGGAAGGTTGGCATGCAAAGCCAGGATGGTGGGATGGTCAAGCATGATGACTAGAAGCAGCTCCCTGTTTTCCAGGAGTCTTTCCAGCTGCTCCCTCAAGCTGGTGCCAGCCTGGCCATGTCCCAGACATTCCCTGTTGCCCAAGCCCTTGGTGTGGGTCGGGACTGAGTGTCCTGAAGATGTTTGTCTGCTCCAGGAAAAACCCCAGGGCTGAACCTCCTGAGCAGGGAGTGAGGCCTTGGCTGTGCCACTCCTCTGCAAGAGGCAGCACACCATGGCCATGGCCTCTGTCCCTGTGCTGGGCAGAGCAGGGAGGGACGAGCCCCGGGCCTGTCCCTGGCACTGCACATCCCTTGGTACACAGTGGGCTGGAGCCACGAGCAGCCCCTGCCAGGGCTGTGCCTCCTCCAGCCCTGTGCCCTGGCCACGCTGGGTCCTGCTGGGTGAGCACAGGGGCTGCTGAGCCCTGGGGGCTGCCCGGGCATGACCCAGCCCCAGGCAGGGCTCAGGCCGGGCTCAGGCCGGGTCAGTGTCCAGGTGCAGCGCATGGGTTGGTGCAATGCGCCCGTTCCTGCTGGGCAGGGATGTTGCTCACCTGCCCGGTGAGGCACGCGCTCTCCACGGCTCAGCACCGCCTGCCAAGCCTTAATCTCCACTGTTTGACAGCTGGAGCGCTGCTGACGTCAATGCCATGGCTCAGGGGGCTTTTGGAGAAGAATGGGCAAGTCTCCGCACACGTGGGCTTAGCAGGAAAACATCGCGCTGAAACCGCAGCGGGAGAGCGCGGGGAAGGAGGAGCTGGAGAGAGGACAGGGTGCAGTGCCAAGGGACGCCGCTCCTGCGCTGACTCAGCCAGCCCTGCCTGGCTGGGCATCGTCTCTGAGGCAGGAAAATGCCACCCTGTGTGTCCAGCTTGCTGGGAATCGCTGCTGGGCTCCCTTCCCTGCTCACGCTGAGGGTCTGGGTGTGTCCTGCCCTCCTGGTCCCACAGGGCCAGCTGGGACCACTGCTGAGGGAAGCTGGATGTTGTCTGCACTGCTGGGTGACAGCTGCTCTGCTCTCACCCGTGTCTCAAGGCCTAAGGAAGAGGTGCGGGTCTGTCCCTCCCTTCACTCTGTGTCATTAACGAAGCTGCTCGCCCCTGTCTGGATTGTGCCAGCTTTGGTTATTGCTGTCCTGCCTCAAGGGAACATTCCAGGATGCTCCTTGGAAGCCGTGCCCACATCACTTTTGGCTTTGGTCAACTCAGCTCTGCTGCTCTCCTCATGAAGGAAATAGGTCCCGTGAACAGGTTATGGGAACAACACCCTGTGTCTCCTATGGACTGAGCCTTCCTCCACAAATCCACAGGGTGATCCATGTGGTATTCCCTGGGAATGCTGAGCATCCATTGTTTCTCCTTGCAGGAATGGTCTAGGTCCAGCTTCCTTGTGTCTGTCTTGCAAAGCCTCACTTGTCTTTGGAGCCTGGATAAAGCTCTCTGGAGAGTCTTGGCATGGAAATCGTTGCTGCTTCCACTTGTGACCTTAGCAACACATCCTGATGGCAATTGTTCTCCAGGCTGGAAATCCTGTCTGCTCTGCTGCAGGACTCGTGCTCCCCAAGCAGCCCGAGGCCTTTGGCCAAGGCACTCAACCCTTCCTGCAGGGAAATCACTCTTGTCCTGTGGCACGGGGCAGCCACCCCTGGCACAGGCTGCTCCACTCCCTGGGCTGGGCTGCTCCACTTTAACATCCTTAAAAATATTTTATATTGGAAAAAAAAAAAAAAAAAGCAACAACCCAGGGAGTGAGGAGACAAAAGAAGAGGAAGTCAGGAGTTACCACAAGTAGCTCCGAAGGGATGTTGTTTTTTCCTGGCTTAGAAAGCAACTTGATGGCAACTGTGCTGAAGCTCAACCTGGGTCATACCTGGGAAGTGGAAAACCCTGAAAGCCATTCCAGGTCCTGAGCTGAAAGCCAGGAGGGTCAAAGAAACCTGTAAATAATCCACTTCTCAAATGTAAGTTGTTTTCCTTTGCCCCTCACCCCTGTCAGCACAAAAGAACCCGAGTAACCCTGGAGTAAATTACTCGACATCTTGCCTTAGGCTGCCTTTGGTTATGTTTGCACCACTGGCATGGGGCTGTGTTGCTTCCTGAGCACATATTTTTGAGGCCTTGGAAACTGAAAGTTGGATGATCTCCACCAGAAAAGGTTTTTAGCAAAGTGTCTCAGTTTTCAGATCTCTGGGGAAACATCGACTATGGCTTGGTCCAGAGGAGGGGAAGTAGCACAAGTTGTGCCATGGTGAGTTTTTCTGGAGAAAGCTGGATTCCTCGCTGTGATTAGTCAAATGCTGTGATTCAGCCCTCTCTCACTAAATGAGGCATCCTAAAGTATGCAGGGAGTTTTTCTTCCTTGAACTTCTGCTCCAGAGGGTACATGTGGGCTGCATAACTCAAGTTTTCCTTCGTAGAGATAAAAGTTGCACTTGATTACCCAAAAAGGCTCCTTTGATCGCTTTTCTGAAATGAGCATCCTCTGTGTATGACCTTATCTTCTTGTCCACCCTGCCCCAGGGTGCAGTGGTAATCCCCACTATTTTCTAGCTGATATTCCAAGAATATTTTCTAATATTCCAGCCAAGACTTCCCATGTGCCTGTTTCTGTAGCTGGGGGCAGGACATGCTCTGCAGCCCAGCCCAGGCTTTGGAGACCCGCGATCAGTTCTGACCATGCCAAAGGCAGTTTGAATACCAAAATAATGAACAAATCAAAGGAAATTATAGTAAGTGTGCCACAAGCTTCCCTGGAAACTCAGCAGGGAAGACTTAGGAAGAGTTTTGTGCATGCCTTTAGCAAGATGAGGCTGAGAGGAGATGTGATGTTTTTATTAGAAATATTAATAAAAGGTGTTTCTTTCTCTTACAGACCTGATCTGCTGCTCCAGTGACCCCAGTGTTGGCACATGCTGTGATTTTAGCAATGACTTAATGAAATTTGTGCTCATCTGAAGCATCAGGGAAGCTGAGACAGGGAACTGAGAGTCTGCATGGAAAAGATGCAGCCCAGTGGCACAAGGGTGAGGGGTCAGAGTGGGGCATGGTCTTCTCTGGAATCCCTGAGCACCCTTGTCCATTAAAAAGTGGGATCTGTGTTCAGGTTTTCTTTTGGGCTCGTCTTTGTAACCCCTGTGAGTGGTGTGGGGCTCCAGCTGCTGCTGGTGCAGCTGGGTTTGTAGAGGCTGAGGGGATCCTGGACTGTTCCCTCCCCAAAACAGCCCCAGCCTGGGTTTGGGCTGAGCCTGCACCTTCCCCAGGAGGGGCTGCCAGCCCTGGCTGGCTCACTGCAGGGCAGGGAGAGTCACCTAATCCCTTCCACCACTGAACAGCAGCATCTCATCAGGACCTGCCTTTCTCTCTGAGCCACAGTGGCTGATGCCACCTCCTTGGTGGTCAAGGCCAGGGGTCCCAAACCCCTCTTTGAAATCCTTATGGCCCAAAAACATTGGCACAGGCTCAGCTCTGCTTCCTAAAGAGCTCCCATTGTTTCACTGGCCCCAGGAGACAGGGACTGTCTGCCTGAGAGCGGGGTCCTTTAGGTCTTTTCAATCAAAAATCATGTTTTACATGGAAAAAAAGTTCTGAAAAGCTGACATCTGAGAATCCCACTTTGGTCACAGGGCTCCCTCTGCCCAGGCTGGGTCAGTCTCTTCTGTGTCCTTGCAGACTCCAATGGTTTTGCCACAGACAGTTCCTTTTTCTTGTTCTTTCAGCTCTGGGAAGAGCACGGCTGGTGCTGAGAACTCAGCGCAGCCTTTCTGCTCACGGCTTCCTCCACTTCAGACAGCTCCGAGGCACAGGCAGGCAGTGTCCCCTCCCTGCCAGCACTGCCAGCACTGATCCCACCCTGCCACACCTGCCCCTGTGGTGGTAAGGGTCCAGATGTGGAGCACAGAATCCCAGATGTGGAACACAGAATCCCAGATGTGGAACACAGAATCCCAGACTCTCAGGGTTGCTGTTCCCTGAGACTTTCCTTGGGGTTGCTGTTCCCTGAGGCAATCAGGCTTTCGAGCTTCTCTTGCCCAAAGGGTCTCACACCAGAGCCAGAGAAGACAAGCTGAGTCCCCAGTCCGTGTTTCCAAGGGTGTTTATTCTTCATTATCTCTCATTTCTTTCTCAGCTCTGCAGGGCATCCCCAGCAGAGCAGGACACGCAGCAGGACTGGGTGGATCAGAGGGTCCCGGACCCTTTGTACCATTCCCTGATCCAACCACCGTCCACAAGGAACTTTTTATTTACAAAATCTTACCAATACTTGCTACCTATGTTAACATGTCATTTCTACTCTGAACCAACCCTTGTGATCCAACTCAGCAGAAATGGGGGAAAAGAACAAGAATAAGGAGGACAGGACCACTCCCCAATTCCTCCATCTTGCCTTTTCAAGGCCATACACTAAAAATCCTAAATTCTACATTTACACTCTGTGATAAACTAACTACTGCTTATTTTGAATTCTCTTGGCTTGTGATTCTTCATACAATGTGGGCATTCACTCCCGTGGACAGGGATCAGAGGCAGTGTCCTCCTGGGCTCTGTGTGAGGCTGGCTGAGCCCCCTGTACAGATCCCAGACCCCCCTGTCCGGTCTGCAAACCCTCCAGGGTGGCCAGAGGGATGTTCTGGACTCCAGACTGGTTTAGGTTGGACAGAACCTTAACACCCATCTCAATTCACACCCTGCCATGGGCAGGGTCACCTTCCACTATCCCAGGCTGCTCCAAGCCCTGTCCTGTCTGTCCTTGGACATGCCAGGAATGGGGCAGCCACAGCTGGGCTGGGCCACCTGGGATATGTTTGTGGAGAGATCCCCTTGAATGAATTACAGAGGGCTCTGGGATAATTCAACTCCCAAGAAATGGAGAGAAGAGACAAAGAAGCATCCCAAGGAGGGAGAGGTCACAAGGATTTTCCCATCCTTTGCTGCCTGGACCACTGAGTGTTGCATGTCCTTGGTGCTGAGATGGGGGCCACAGAGAAACAGGCAGAGCTGTGGGATAGTAGAGGAGAAAAGCAATGTGTATAAACACCAGACCCTTAGAACCCAGGCTTCTCGGCCTTTCTAGTAACTCAAACTTAGCTTGATGCTCATGCATTTCTCCAAACCAGGGGCTGACATTCCCCTAACTGTTCACTTCTGAGAAATGTCCCTTGCAGTTCACTGAGATCATCAGACAGAACGTGCTGATCTGTGGCTGGTTGTGTGGTTTGGGAGTTTTTGCTAGCAGAGAATGTTTTGGGAGGACGTGTCTTGCTCCTCTTCAGCCCCAAATCCAGCAGTTTTCAGAGAAAAATCAGAACATGTGGGCAAAGCTTCCCCCTCACTCTACCCACCTCCCTGCAGATTTCCTAAATCCATTAAACTGGGTGGAGGAGGCTGTTCCTTAATCTCAAAAATGCAAGGCTCAGGTTTGTTGTGCCAGACTCTTGGCCAACCTGGTTTCTGTGAGCATGAAAGACCTCAATGAGAAGCTCTCCCCACCACATCAGCTGATATGAAAACCTGCTTCTGGAAAAGTACTTTCTTCCTGCCTTTTAAAAGCCAACTGCAGGGTGTTCCTGGTGGAGCCGGAATATTTTCCAAGGGCTAAATAATTATGTTTAATTAGTTTTCATTAAGGTGATGCCAATCCACCCTTCTCTTTGGAAACTCAGCTTCTGAGTGGGCTTGAAAACAACGAAGCAGGGAAAATATTGTACCTGTACCTCACTCATTTCCATCTGTGATGGAAAAGACAAAGACCACCACTCCCAAACTCCTTGGGGAAAGGGACCAGTAGATTGCACGCTAGATGTCCATCCCTCTCTGGTCCTGGGAAGCCATGGAATGTCCTGCGGGGGGACACAGGGTTTCCCCTCTGGCACCTCTGTGTCACCTTTTCTACAAAGCCAGCTGTGGCAGTGGATCCAGGGTCTGGAATACCAGTGAGTCACTGGTTTCCATTTCATAGAACCATCATTCCACCTGGAGCATTAAATCCTAGAATCACAGAATGGTTTGGGTGGGAAGGGACCTGTCCATTCTGTTCCATTCACCTGCCTTGGGCAGGGACACCTCCCACTATCCCAGCTTGCTCCAAGCCCTGTCTAACCTGGCCTTGCACACTTCCAGGGATGGGGCAGCCACAGCTTCTTTAGAAACCCATTCCTCTGCTTGAATCTATGGTGTTTGATCAAAAAATGGTTTCCTCAAGTTCTGCCTCTTATTGGTCTAATTTCTGCTGTTTTCCATTGGGCTCGAGTGCAACACATTCCCATTTAATTAAGGAATAAAATTTGAGAGCAAAACCTCCTTGGATCTGCTTTTACCTGGGTGCACACTTGCTTTCAACTTTTCTCAGCTGAAATCATTGATTTTTTTTTTCTTCCCATGGAGAACCCTTCCTGCAAGAGTTTCTTGTACACATGTATTGGTGGGAAAAAACAAAACCTGCCACCCAGATGTCTGCACATCTCCAGCTGTGTTACCAAGGCAGGCGCCTCTTCGTCTGGTCCCGATCCAAGCCCCAGCAGTGGCAGGGGAAATTCCCAGTTCAGAGGAAGCCATACCAGCATTCCTGTCAGCCTTTTCAAAATACTTGCTGAGGAAAAGCACACACCCTCCGTTTGAGTCCATCGAGTGTCCTGTTTACCTTTCTTCTTGGACGCTGCAGGAGAATGTCCCAGCATCACCTGGCCCAAGAAAAAGGGAATTATCCATGAAAAATCCCCTGTCCTGGCACTTTTCAGAGTTGAAGAGGTGCCAGCAGCCCAGGTGAGAATTCCTGGGATGGGGATTGTGAAAGAGGCTAAAAAACATTTGAGACTTGGCACTGTGAGGTGGGGACAGCTCTGCCCTGAGGAGCTGCAGGTCTGCTTTCCCTCTCTGCACCCCACACCTGCTGGGTTTGCTCTGTGCCATAAGATTCTGCTTCTGTGAATTGTGGTGCTGTCCTGCGAGTAGAAAGGGGCTCGGTGCTGCAGAGGGAAATGTTGGCCTGGGAACTCATCAGAGACACCTCGTGCTCCTGGACAGGATGGCAGGAGCAGCAGAGGGGCTGCATTTCCCTGGGTACTTTTTTGTGCAAAGGATGAGGAATTGCTTCTTAAAGGACGTCACTGAATAAACACTGAGTGTGTTAAATCAAGCCCCACGTCTCACTCCGGGTCTTTTGTCCTCACCATTCTTGTGTGATTCCTGGGAATGCTTCCAGCACCAAGCTGGCAGTCAAAGCACAGCATCCAGCATGCTCCATGTGGACAAGGCTTGGAGCAACCTGGTCCAGTGGAAGGTGTCCCTGCCCATGGCAGGGCTTTGGAATGAGATGGGCTTTAAGGTCCCTTCCAACCCGAACCATCCTGGGATTCAGTGGTTCTGTGATCTGCCTGCAGCAACCCCAGGGAACTGCAGTGGTCCCAAACTCTCTGGAGCTTCTTTGGACTGTCCCAAAAGTAGCTGGAACACCCCGTGCTCCAGTGAGACCCCAACCCTGTACTGTGTCCCCAAGAAGGTTGTCTCTTCCCCGTGAGAGAGCACTGCCATGCCCTGGCATGCCCTGGAACGTGTCCATGGGCTCCAGGAGGAAAACCACCCCCATGGGCACTGGTGGGAGACGTGCAGCCCCTGCTTTGGCACAGCCAGGGGCACAACCTGCTGCCCTCCCTGGAAATCTGGGTGCTGAAGGTGATGTTCCCCAGGCTGGTCCCTCCAGGAGAGGGGTTGGCTGTCGCTCAGCACCCCGTGAGTGGCTCTGCCTCTTATCTCTGGCCATGGAGGGCCGTGCTGAGGAACAGGGAGTCCCGGGCCGGTGTCCAGCGGGGGATGCCAGCAGCTCTGCACAGGCTGTGCACAGAACGATTCCTCCCGCTCCGGTGCTGCCACGGGCTCTTGTGAAATGTCCTGGCTGCATCGGGGATCAGGGCTGGCTCTGGGCACAGGCTGGAGGAGGCAAGGAAAGGCCTGGGGAACAAAGAGAGCGCCAAATCCCTCTCCTTAAACCCCTCTGTGCCCATGACCTGTGAGGAGGTCCCCGTGTCTCACATCAGTAGTTAATTCCCAAGGAACTGTCTCTAGACCATGGCACAGCCCTGCTCCGTGAAAACCCAGAAATTTTGTCCATCTGGTTGGCACCACCTGCATTCAGGTGCCAGAGACCTGCAGCCTGTACCCACCTCCCCGAGGGGCTCTGTCCACACCAGGCTGGGATCTTTCCCTTCTAGGTTCCTCACAGCCCCAGGTTTGCATCATGTCCTTGGCTTCTCTTCTGGGAGTTTTCCTGGCTGGTGGAACATGTTGATGTGCCTGTCCTTGGGTCTTCCCCAGCACTTTGGAAGGGCAGTAGCTGCTGCCAGTGCCAGCACCAGCAACCTCTGCAGGAGTTAATTTTCCTTAATTTAGGTGAGTTAGGAACCTGCTTCCCGATGGACCAGGCAAGACCTGCACTGCTGTTTGTGGCAGCAGAGGGGAACTGGCTGAGTCTTAATTCCTCGTGGCATCTTCCCATCCCTCTGCTGCTGCTCTGCTTGTGCCCAGGCTGGGTTTGAGCTGACATCGTTCATCTGAGAGCAAACCTGCTGTCAGGACTGGAAAAGGAGCTGAGTCTCCAGGTGCCCACAGCCTTCTGTTGACATCCAGAGCCCACAGAGAGGGCAGCTTGGATCCCTGGAAGACCCCAAATGCCAGGGCCTCTGGGGATGGGAGGAGGTACAGCCTGAGTCATGCAAGAGAGGAACTGCTGCTGTGCTCCACCTATTCCAGTTATGTTCCATCCCTTGCCTCGCTCCCTGTAGCAGGGGAGCAGGCAACAAACGATGAGTCAGGCATTGTCCAGAGAGTCCAGAGGGACAAACATCATGCTATCATCTTTCCTTGGCTATCTCCTCAACAACTGCATCCTACAGCTGGCCTGGCAGCTTCTCCTCCTGTTTTCTTTGCTTCCTCCTGGCTGCAGACCGCTGTTGCTGGAAGGGGAAGTGTCAACGGTGCCTCTCAGTCTATCCTACCTAAATTTAAATCACTATTTTTATCTTTCCAGGCTCATTGTGTTTTAAATTTGGAATAAAGTCACACGAGGAAAGCTGTTGTCTGATGTTTGGTGCCTTGGTGATGAAGCCCTGGGGCCAGGACAGCCCAGTCTCACCCTGAGTGTCCTGGCTGCGAGGGACAGGGTTGTGTTTCCTACAGACATTCCCCAAAGGAGCAGGGAGGAGGCAGGAGCAGGATGGGATGTCCTATTTCTCTTCTCAGTTGAGTGTTTCCAGTCAAGGGGCTCCTTCAGCAGCGTGTCAGCACAGAGATAACAGAGGTGGGCACGTCTCAGGAAACGGTTCCCAGAAGTGGGCTGGCATTTCTCACCGGTGTGACCTGGGCCGAGGGGTGACCTTGCAAAAGAAGGAAAACCAAAGGCAGAGGTCAAGCAACAGGAACAAGCATTGAGGAAATGAACCCTTGCTGAAATTATTGAACTCGTGTGGATAACATGTCTTTGGGTGTGAGTCAGAGCTTTTCCCTCCATGGCCCTGAGGGGAGCACAGGGTGTTGGGTACCCGCTGTCCCTGGGGTGTCTGGGCTGGATGGGGTGAGGATTTTGGTGGCTCCTCACCGAGAGAAGGGCAGTGCTTGGGATGGGATGGCTGGGCAGCCCCCACTGAAATCACCCCACAGGCTGATTGTGAGGAGCTCAACTGGCCCCAAAAAGGGTGGTGGTGTCCATGCAGCTTCCCCTTGTTCTGGCTGGACGGTGCCCACCCCTGCCAGGTGAAGCTCACCAGGAGATCTGCAGGAGGGAGGGAGCTGAAGGACGACTGTGCAGTTCCAGATGCTGACCAAACTCCCCCCCAGCCTCTGCCATCCCACCCCTACGGCAGCAGTGCATGGTCCCCCCTTCAGCTGAGGAGCTCAGGACAGTTTCTTCTCAGAAGAACAGCAACTCCTATCCCTCTCCTTTTGCTCAGGGTGTGGGGAAACTTTAAAATGCCACTTCCAAGGGAAAACAGGCAGCTTGCTCCGTGAGCTGGCAGCTCACTCTTGAAATGATTGGTTTGGGGAGAGCTTCAGGGGACCCCCAATGACCACATCCTTTTTACACCAGAATGTATCTGCCCTCACAGCTCTGTGCTGGCACGTCAAAGACAGCTGGAGTGGGGTCTCTGTGCTCCAGCCAGTATGGATCCAGCTGGGATGGTGGGATCTCAGCCATGCCTTTTGCTCTGGAATTCAAACCTTATGACAGCTCCTCCATCTGACTGTCACCTGCCAGATACACTCGAGGAACACAATGTTCCTGGTTCAAAACAAGTAATTTCTAAGGTAAGTAAAGTCAAGCCCATCAGGAAGATGATTGATCAAAGGAGTTATTCTGGATGGGAGTGCTCCATCATGGCTGTCAAAACAATTTACGGATTTCCCTGTAAAAATAAACATCTGCCTCATTCTTTAGGGTGAGGCTGAGCAGCAGTGGCAGAAGTCAGTCAGTCACTCTCAGTCACCTGGCGGGGTGGCTCTCAAGTGGCTCAGGTGGAGTGTGAAGGCACAATGTGTGTCATGGGAGCTGGCAGCTCCTCACCACACCTGCTCCTTGCTCCAGGCTCACTCCCTCCCGGTGTGCCTCGGGTCCTTGCTGTCCCCAGAGCAGCCAGAAGCTGTCAGGTTCCCCTGCTGGCACTGTGGTGCTGATACCCCGAGGCAGGGGCTGCCTGGGCTGGGTCCAAGGACGTGGTGCTGAGTCTCTCCTTCCACCAGCCCATCCCCAGCACAGTCAGGGGGTCAGGGGGTGTGGGGTGGGCTGGGTGAGCATCACCTCCATCAGGATGTTCCTGTAGGATCATGGAATCACACAATGGTTTGGGTTGAAAGGGACCTTAAAGCCCATCCAGTCCCACCCCTGCCATGGGCAGGGACACCTCCCACTGTCCCAGGCTGCTCCAAGCCCTGTCCAACCTGGTCTTGGACACTGCCAGGGATCCAGGGGCAACCACAGCTCCTCTGGGCAACTGTGCCAGGGCCTCACCTCCCTCGCAGGGAAGAGTTTCTTCCCAACATCTCGTCTGACCCTGCCCTGTCTCAGTTCCAAGCTGTTTCCCCTTGTCCTATCTCCTAAAGGAGAAGAGGAAAGGAAGGATCCTCTTTCCAACACATTTGACTGGAATACTGTGATTTTTTTCCCGTCTGTGTTAATTTTTTTTTTAGAAGAGGAAGGGAAAAAGGACACATTTTGTTTCAAACCCAAAGCTTTTCACAATCATTTAGAGTGTGGGGGGGAGGGGGATGAGGGGAGGAAGATGTTTCAGAGTCCTCAGCTCATTTTTGAAAGGAAACAGCAGCAGATTATTCTGCTCAGAAATTATTGTTTCGGAATGTGAGCTAATCACACAGTGCTAAAAAAGACATGATCTAAAGGAAATGCTTTGAAATTGTGAAAGCTGTAACGCTGCAGCCAACCTGAGACTGCAACTTTCTTCTGCTGATGAAGCTTTTCAAGAACAGAGGTTTTGTTCAGATTGGAGATGGGAGGGGGTGGAGGTTCCTCGAGCTCTCCAGGTACGAGAAACCTGAGACAACAACAAAGCAGGGCTCAGGTTTCTCATTTGTTACCCGTTTTCCTTCCATTTCTTTACGGAAAGGATTTTGGCTTCTCTCCAGTGCTCCTCTGGTGCCCTGGACGTGGGTCCACAGGGATGTGCTCCCATCCAGCCCATGGAGGAGATGCAAAGAGACCTCCTCCTCCTCCTGTCAGGTCGAAACTAAGAGCCTTAAAAACCATCCCCAGGTCTCCTGTTGACCTATTCTGTGATATGTCACATTTCACTACTGTTCTTCTCCACATTTGTTGGCCTTCCCCCAAGGTCTTCAGTCCAAAACACATCCCCCTGGATGCCTTGCCCTCCATTTTCCATGTTAAAATGAGTGTTTCCATGAGCTGTGCCCATGGTGGCTGCTTGTAAGGCTCTCCATGCCCCTGGATGAGGTGGTTGGATGGCTCTCCACTGCTCTTGCTTCTGGCTCCATGGATCCCTCCTGCTCAAGTGGGAAGGGCCAGAGAAGGATGGAAACTCTAATGGGACAACTCCTCTGTGTATCAACAGAAACTAAATGTCATTTCCATTGGAAAATATTTCAAGGTGTTGCAACCTTTCAAGATGAAACAAAATCTTTCCTTGCAAAATGTTGATTCCAGCCATTGTTCCAGTTGGACTTGCCTGTTCCAAGGAAAACAAATTTCACTTGCAATGGCTCGTGCTGATAGCAGCTCAAAATCAGCTCTTCCCTGCCCACACTCAGAGTTTGGAGGGGCTCTTGTGATCCAAAACCTTTTCGCTGTTTTGATTCCAGCTTCTCCAAACAGAGAGTTCCCAGCACTTTCTGTACGACGGACATTGCAGTTTTCCATCCTGCCCTGGGCAACGCCCGCATTCTCCTCGCAGGATGACGCCTGGGATGCAGCCAGAGCTGCCAGTACCGAGGCATGGCCAAGCCTTCACCTTAATTTTGGGGTTTGAGCTGCTAAATCTCAGTGCAGGAGGGAACCCCACAGGCAGAGACACCCTCTGAGGTGTTCATTGTGGGGATGTAAAGAGCTCGCAGCGCGTTGTCTCCTTGGGAAACCTCGGAGGGGCAACGAGGAGATCTGACTGCCTTGAGCATCCAGAAATGGGTCTGTCCAACCTGATTCCCAGCTGGGCTCCACAGAACTCGTGTCAGCAGGGCCTGGTGGCTGCCAAACCTCGGCGCCCTGCTCAGAGCCGCCGCTGCCTCGCGTCCAGCCTGAGCAGGGCAGGCTCAGTGGCTTTGTCTGGGGTGTGCTCGTGGGTTTGCTGCCTGAAATCCAGGCTGGCTCATGGAGCAGGGGGACCCTTCCCCACTGACAAACCATGCAGTGATGCCCCACAGCATCGGGGAGAGTGGCAAGGTTTCGAACCAAACAAGGAGTTTTTATGAAACCTCTGAGTGGTTGAAAAACAAAATGGAAAAAAAAAAAAGAGAGAGATGATTACACAACTTTGTTGGCACTCCTGTTGCCATCATCGTTAAGTAAGTCAATATATAGTATAATAAAAATATTTTGCTCCCTATTAGTGGAGACTGAAGCATTTTCCTTGCAAACACATAACTCTCATTCCATATTTAACAATACCCAGAGCTTCAGGACTTGCAGCAGTTCAGTGCCAGAGATATTAGGAATGAGATGTGCTGAATTCACTCTCACTTATCCTCTTTTTATTGAATTTAACATTTTTTCCAGAGGGAAGCCTGCAAGCGTCCTAAGTTTGTGGTTTTATTGTCCTTAGAGCAGTTTCAGGAGGAATCAGATCAGAGCTGTGATCTTTGCACAGTGCC
Organism: Prinia subflava; assembly: GCF_021018805.1. Classification (NCBI taxonomy): domain Eukaryota; kingdom Metazoa; phylum Chordata; class Aves; order Passeriformes; family Cisticolidae; genus Prinia; species Prinia subflava. The sequence goes on along the minus strand of NC_086257.1, from coordinate 4,697,318 downwards.
TGGACCAGCTCCTGTCATGTAATGGGGTAAGAGCCATTAAAGCTTTTGGATATTTTGCTTTTTTTAGTTTAATTTCCATTCAGTGGCGGCTGCCAGAACACTCAGAGGTCTTTTAAAGCAGGCAAAACAGCTAAAGAAAATAATTCCCAATCTGAGGGTCACGGAAGCTGTGGCCGCCCCATCCCTGCAAGGCCAGGTTGAACAGCTTGGAGCAACCTGGTGCAGGGGGAGGTGTCCCTGCCCAGGGCAGGGGGTGGGACTGGGGGGGCTTCAAGGTCCCTCCCAACCCAGACCATCTGTGATTCCATGATCTACCCAACAAGGATCGGCTCTTGGAGGAAGTGAAGGTTCCCAGTGGGAAGTGACCACAGAGACCATCCCAGCCCCTCTGGCCCTCCCTGGGGTGTCTGTGGGGACTCTGTGCTCACGTCAGTGCCTTGTCTGTCAGCGAGCAGAGACTCCTCACCCTCAGTGAATTAGAGGCTGTGACACATCCCACACGTCCCCTGCCAGGCCTTCCCAAGGGAAGCAGGAGGCTGACACCTGAGCTCTCCACCTCCTCCTGGGATGGCCAGTGCAGCTGGATCACACCCAGCTGGGACAGGTCACGCTGAGGTGTCACCACCTTCTTCCCTGTGCTGTGGGGTTCCCATGAGCTCCTTGCTGTGGGGTGTGCCTCTGGACAGGAGCCTCCCTGGGCTGCTCAGGGTCTGATGTAGTCCCATGTCTCACCCCTCACACCCTTGAGTGAACAATCTCAACCCCAATCTCCCACCTCCTCCTTTAGCCAGCCAGAAGAGTTTCTCCTCTGGAATGTCTTGAGATAAAGGCCTCACATGTGACACCTTGGAGCTGGCATCTCCAAAAGTGCTTGGAGAGAAAGGAGAGGTGGGAAAGGGGTCACGGAGAGTGAAGAGTTGGCCCTCCCACCAAGTTAATCCACCCCTCAGCCCATCTCCAGTTCAGCTGAAGAGCCTCTGGTGCACCATGGCATTGACGTAACTGATGGTGCAGCTCTGCAGACCTGCAGGGATTTAGGACACTCCTACAGCCAGCAGCAGGTTTGGGTGCTGCTGGGTGCACCAGCTTTGCCTGCAACCCATTTTGAGGCAGAGGAGGGCCTGGAAAATCTGTGTCTCCAGGGTGTAAGTCCATGGAGGTGTAGAGGTTAGGGAACTTTACATAAATATTTGACTCTACCTTTCCAGGCAGCAGAATCCTTGCTTGGGGGCACTGTTCCTGAAATATTTACCATCTGCGCAGTTTATTGGCAGTGGGCAGAAGTAATTTAGATTGTCTCATCATGATCACTTGAAGCAATTTCAAGGAAACACAATCCTGCTTTGAATGGCTCTGTCAGATCCTTGTCTGCCTCCTTTAATTGCTTTTCCTACAGGATACTGATGCTTTAGATTGCAAATCCTCCCAGGCAAAGGCCGTCTCTTTGTTCTGGTGTGCAGAACACATCCTGCAGTGAAGACCGGGGCTCTGGCTTGGCTGCAGACATCTGGCTGCTTGAAACACCGTGCTCAGAGTGCCAGGAGAGTGGGAGGGCTGGGGGGGCCCTTGGGTGCTGGCTGACCCCTGGCATTCACGGCACCACACGTCACCGTCCGTGCTGGCAGCCGCCCGGGCGTGTGGCACAACGCAGACAGGCAGGGCGGGGAGCAAACAATCTCAACCTCAATCTCCCACCTCCTCCTTTAACCAGCCAGAAGAGTTTCTCCTCTGGAATGTCCTGAGATAAAGGCCTCACATGTGACACCTTGGGGCTGGCATCTCCAAAAGCGCTTGGGGAGAAAGGAGAGGTGGGAAAGGGGTCATGGAGAGTGGAGAGTTGGCCCTCCCACCAAGATAATCCACCCCTCAGGCCATCTCCAGTTTAACTGAAGAGCCTCTGGTGCACCATGGCATTGACGTAACTGATGGTGAAACACAAGGGGCCACAGAATGAACAGGAGTTACTTGAAACAGAAAAGGCAGAGGAAAAGAAAGTGGCTGTTTTAAGAGACACGAAGCACCACCAGGGCTCATTTAAGAGCATTTCCTCCATTCCCCTGTTAGCTCTTAAAAGTGGAGGAGATTCTGCTTTCCTCTCTGCTCTTCCTAAAGCATCAGCCTGCCAAAATTGCGACCTCCCAGCTTCCAGGCTCCACAGCCACCCTGCAGTCACAGCCTGGCAAAACCTGCCTTCCCATTTATTCCTCCAGAATGCACCTCGCTTCTGCTGCTGCCCTGCAAGAGGCTTGATTGCCTGGGTTTGGATTTGGGATGGAGTTGCTTGACGTATTTATTAGTCAGCATCATGGGAGGGAAAGTTTAAGGCTGGCACGCAGCTCTGCCCTCACCTCCCGCAGCAGCTCCCTGCCCCCCATCCCACCCCGACCTCACTCCTAATCCTGGGCGTAGCTCTGCGGGGCTGCTGGTGGCCTCGGATGGAGGGCAGGCAGTGTCACCTCCTGCTCTGGGGCTCAGCTGTGGCTTGTCCCAAAAGCCAGTCCCCTGTGGGCTTCTCCACCGAGGGGACAGCAGTGTCCCCTCCCTGGGGTGCTGCTGGATCTCCTGCCCCTCACTCTCCGTGCCCAGGACAGCCGGGCTGTGAGCCAGCCAAGCCTGTTCTTCAGGTACAGCTCTGCTTCCCCTGGGCAGTGTTCCTGCTCCAAATGCACACTGCTGGCAGGTCAAACCCAGCTCTGTAATTCCCAGCCACAGGCATTTGGCAGGAACCACCGGTGCCACTCCGGTCCTTGTTCCCCTCTGTGCCACACCACCAGCCCTGGAGAATAAATGAGGGCTCCAGGGAGGGGTTGGTGTGCTGCTCTGCACCCCCAGGGACTGGCTCAGGCAACTTGGAACCCTAAATCCACATTCCCAGTGCAATGTTTGTACTTGCAATTCTGAAACATCCTGGAGACCAGGGCCTTTGTGTTTGCTTCCCCAGCAAATTGATTTCCATTCAGTGGTGGCTGTCAGAGCACTCTGAGTTCTTCTAGAGGTGGCAGAACAGCTAAAGAAAATAATTTTCAAGTTTAAAGTTCAGAGAAGCTGTGGCTGCCCCATCCCTGGAAGTGTCCAAGGCCAGGCTGGACAGGGCTTGGAGCAGCCTGGGATAGTGGGAGGTGTGATGGTGAGGTGTGAGGGTATGGGACTGGATGAGTTTCAAGGTCCCTCCAACCCCATCCTTTCCATGATTTCTGTGTTTTTAAAGCCCAGTTAGCAACAAATAATTGAGCAGGACAGGTTGGCGATCCCGTGGAGGAAAAGTGAGCTGCTCCAGCCCCTGCCAGGTTGAAGGTAGGTGGTGAAGCAGAGTGAATCTTGTCCTCAGCCCAGGAAAGCATCAGCCCACGCGGTGGAAACTGAGAAGGGGGATGTGAGGAAAGAGTCTTCTCTTTACTTGTGCTCATGTTCAAGCAGCTTGACCCAAACACCTCCCCAGCAGAAGGGAAGTGGCTTCAGAGGGTTCTGGTGTTCTGAGAGTAGGCTGAGTACCCAAAGAGGGACTTGTCTTGGTTCCTGCACTGCTGCACCAGTGAGAGTTTGCTCTGGCCATTGGAAACGTGCAAGGTGGGCAGGTTTCATTGAAGACAAACCATTCCAGCAGTGGCTTGTTCTGGGGGAGGGAAAGGGCTGGGTTGGAGGATGAGCTGCTGGGCACATGGAGAGCTGTGGCCTGGCTCAGCCTTGCTCACTGAAGTTGCTGATTTCCTCAGCCAGCAGCGTGAGGGGTTCTCCTTCCCACTGATTCCTTGGCCAGGGGAGCGTCACTGCTGGAGGAGGAGCTCATTTCCAGGGCAGAGGGTGAAGCACAGCCCAGGAACGCTGTAAAATGAACCAAACCCTGCCAGTGTGGGATCTCTCCAGCCAGGCACTTTAACCCTATTGCCCTGACCAAGCATGATGAGAGGAACGTGAAACCCAACTCTCCTCCCCTTGCCAGGACCACCATAAATCACTTCCCTGCCTTGCATTCATCTTCAGGATGAAGAAAGTGAAATGCAGTAGAGAATCCTCAAAAAGAGGCAAGAGACCCCCATTTTCTCACGTGCAGCTCATTTTGTTAACTCCTGTTGCACAATCTGAAGCCCATGATTAAAAAGCAATGTTGCTGTAAGAGAGCTGGAGATGAACTCCTGTCCAAGGGCTGGAGTTTCTCCTCCATCAGGATAAAAGCTTGGGAGATGTCAGCAGTGCTCTCTGATGGTCGGAGATGACTGGACTTTAAATTGCCAGCTTTATTGTGTTACTGTGGCTATTTAAGCTGTCAGGGCTTGTGCAGTGCTCAATTCCATGGAAAAATGTTCCCTGGGAGCTCTTCCTGGAGCCCAGACCAGGATGTGGCGTGGGCTGGGTCAGCAGGGTGTGCAGCCCCTGGGGGTCCCAGTGCAATCCATGGCTCATGGCTGGGCATGACCCAGATGTTTTCTGGCCTTACCTATTGCAAGAGCTGCACATTGAGAAACACAACGGCAGCCTGGCTTGCCAGCATCATTTCTCCCTGCCCTGCAGCAAATCAGCCCCGCTGGGGCATCTCTCCGTGTCTGAGATCCAGCAGGGGCTTGCTGGGGTGGCCAGACCTGGGGAGGACAGGGGTGCCTGGGGGACAGGTCCTGTGCTGCTGAGCACGTCTGAGGCTGCTCCAGGCACTGAGTGGGGTGTGTTCCCACCAAGGACCTGCATCCATGAAGAGTCTGGAGCACCGGGAGCAGCAGAGGTATCTGGGAAAGGAGCTCAGCCTGGAGAAAAGGAGGCTCAGGGGGAACCTTCTGGCTCTGCTCAACTCCCTGACAGGAGGGGGCAGCCAGGTGGGGGTCAGGGAGCAGGGATAGGATGAGAGGGAATGGCCTCAAACTGTGCCAGGGGAGGTTTAGACTGGATATTGGGAAAATTCCTTCCCAGAAGGGGTGGCCAGGCTTTGGAAGGGGCTGCTAAGGGCAGTGGCGGAGTCCCTATTCCTGAAGGGATTTAACATAGGAGTGGATGTGGCACCTGGGGACACGGGTTAGTGCTGGACTTGGCAGTGCTGGGGGAACAGTTGAACTCCGTGGTCTTATAGGGCTTTTCCAATCTAAGCAATTTCAGTGGGGCAGCGACATCCAGCCCCCAGAGGTGTTCACCAGAGGCAGAAGCAGAGGATCCTGATTCTCTTTTGACCCACCAGAGCCTTTTGCCTCCCCTTGTGGGGCTCACCAGTCCCCCACTCATGGGGTGTCCAACTCCTTCCATGGCACAGGGCAGCAGGGCAGGGGAGTTTCCCTGCTGCCAGGCCGGGCTCAGGCTTGTCAGGCATCTTCCATGTTATGTTTTGCTGTAAGGAGACAAATCTGTAGGAAAAAGCTGGAGTCGGTGGCCAGAACAGCTGCCACGTGAGGAGGTTGTTATGACAAAGCTGCTGCAAAATAAAAGGGACGGGGAAGGTCAGACACTGCCTGGAAAATCAGGTCAGTGGCACGCTGGGCTCCCGGGGAGGATGGGAGAGGAGCAGGGATGTTGGTGTGCTTGAACTTTTCTCTTGGTGAGGCTGAAACTTCCACGTCTTGCCATAGAAGGATGGTGAAAAGGACTTGGCTAGCTCTGACAGGGAAGAAAAGGTCCCTTCATGCCCCAGATCTGGCAAATTCAGGGGTGGGAGCAGAAAAAGAAAGCTGGAGAAGAAGGATGCTTCTCCCAAAGCCAGTGATACCCACACGTCCTGGGACGGCGTTCAGAATCTGGGAAGCTGCACCCAAAACGAGCTCTTTTTATCTCAGCAGCGCTGTCACAGTGCCCTAGGCAGGGTCGGATCCCCGGGGTCCCCACCTGGGGGTCCCGCGGGTGGAGGGAGGATGGCAGCGCCCGGGAAGCGCTTCCCGCGGGTTCCAGGCACCCTCTCGTGGTGAGCGTCCACGGCCGGGGGTGCCACGGAGAGGGCTCGGTCCTCGGCACCACACACGGAGGAGCCGCCAGCCCTCCCAGGGGAAACCATCCCGGGCGCTGGGATTTATTTCCCCAGCCTCAGACAGCCCAGGGTGCGCCCCGCTGTTGGGGTGGGGTCCCCCAGCTCTCCCCACCTGCCTTACGCAGGGAAGGGGATGATGTGGGCTAAACAATTGAAGCTGGTTTCTCCTCCGGCTGGATCAACCTGCCCTTCTCCTTCTGACGCGTTTCCCGCTGAGAGGAGCTTGCAAAATAAATCAGCGCTTTGCATAAACACAGCCCCGAGAGGTGTCGGTGAGAAAACCAGTGCTCAGGAGCTTTACAAATGCAGCTTTTTCTCTGAAAACAAACACCGGAGGGTTTTTTTTCCCTCCAAACCCCCTCTGCCCGGGGAAGGATTTCTCCGTCTGGCCACGCAGTTTCCCCCTCCCACCACCTGAGAGCCAAATCCCAGTTGCTAAAGTTGCCTCCCCTTCCTCTCGCCCCTCCAGGGAGCCTTTGAATGAAAACCCCGCTCGTTTTCCCTGCGGGAAGGCTCCGCTGCCGGGGCCGTTCCCTTGTCCAGCCGCGTCCCGCAGCCTGGCACATGAGCACAGGGGCGGCCCGGGGCGCTGGGTGTCCCCAGGGGTGGGCAGGGCATTGTCACACCCCCACAGTCCCCGGTCCCCAAGGGTCCGGCTGGCCGAGCCCTCGCTCCCACCTGCCCCGTGCGCGCCGCCTCGGCTCCCTGCGACTTTAAAGTTCCCTCGGCGCACAAGGCAAAAGAGGGAGGAGAAAGCGTTTCATCATCGCTCCCGGGAGCCGACTTATAAAAACTTGACGCTCCCGCTGCCTGCCTCACTCGCAGCCTTGGAAGGATTTCAGCGCGGTCCGTGCGGGCCGGAGAGCGGCGGGAGCCCAAGAGCAGCCCGACAACCCCGGGCTCCCCGGGAAGCCCTCGCCATGGGAGTCCGCCCCGAGGTTGGCAAATCCCCGGTTGACATCCCCAAGAACTCCAGCACCTGCTCCAGGGGTATCTTCTGCAACATCAAGGTAAGGACGGGGCAGGGATGCTGGCGGGGAGGGAGGGGGATTCCTGCCTGGAGAGGGACCCCAGCCCGCCCCGCGCATCCCCGCGTCCCTCGCACGCCCCGCGGGGGAACGAGGGGTGTTGGATGATGCGGAATGCGAACACCGGGTCCTGGGGCAGGCCCGGGGAATCCTGCCCCGCTCGGTGCCCGCGGGTTCGGAGCGATGCCCTGCCCTCACCCCATGGAGCAGCTCTCCGTGAGCTTCCCCACGGCCTCTGGTACGCGGTGTGCTGCTGCTTGGGGAATGATTAACCACATCCTGGTGTGAAAAGAAAGCACTGCCCTGGAATAACACGCGCTTGCTTTAAAAACTCGGGCGAGCGGAGCTTTTGAGTACAGAAACAAAAGCTCGGTGGGTTGAGGTGGGTTTGCCGGGGCTGGCTGCCCCGTTCCTCACCTGCTGTCACCTGGGAGCCGGCCCCTGCCTCTGGAGCTCACTGCCACAGTGAGAACACCCCGCTCTCCCCGGCCGTGTGTCACATCTCACCCCCTGCGACCATCCTGGCTTCACACCACCCCTCATCCGGCTTTCCCCCCGCTCTTTGTCCCGTTTTTGGACGTGTACCGAGGCTGCTGCACATGCTGGTTCCCGTCCTGGGGATGTCCCTGGAACGGTGGCATTTCCACGCCTTACACACCGGCACCTGGAGCGGCCGGGTGCAGCTTTTGGGAAGGGCAGAGCAGCTCCGGGGCTGTGCCAGGGCACCGGCGGGCAGCAGCCCCTCCTGCCGGGCCGGGCTGTGTTTTCCCGGTGCTCCGGGTCCGAGCGTGCCTGCTGAGGTGTGTCAGCGCTTCCCAGCCCAGGCTGCTCGGGATGCGTGGCCGTGGATGAGGTGTCCTGGTCGGGATGGGTTTGGGGTTTGTTTGCCGCCGAGCTTCCCTCGCCCTGCGGGAAGGACCGCCCTCCCCGGGCTGTGCTGCGTTCTGTGGGGATGCTGTGGGGTGCCATGGGGCTGCTCCCCGGCGGCTGCTCCTCCTCAGAGCTCCCGGGGCTGGAGGCATGATCCCAGATGATGCCTCCCAGACCCCTACCCCTGAAGGTCTCCACTGCCCAGGCTGGGCTATTCCAGCAGGTGACTTGATGACACTTTTTGGCTGTGGGCTCCAGGAGAAAGGGCTTGAGATTACCCCGGGTGATTTGGGGCTGCCTCTGGGCTACACGGATGTTCCTCTGGAGGGGACTGCTGATCTGTCCCTGCTCTGCTGGAGGTGTCAAATGTGCCCCTAGTCCCCTCCAGGCTGCTGCAGTATTGACCCTGACTTGGGGTGAGTAAAGGCACCCAAAAACAGAGCCCTTCTTGCAGCACATGCTCCTTCCTGAAAACTGGCAGCAAGCAAAAATAGCCTGGGGTGAAAAAACATTGCCAAACCCTCTTGCAGGATGTCAAACTTGGGGATTAAAAAACAAAAGCCCCAACAAATAAATGCTACTCCATTTGTACACTCCACGGGCAGCTGCAGGGTGAGGGATGTGGGTGCCCCAGAGTCAGGCTGAGTGCTCAGCACCCCACATGCCCCGGGGCACTTGGATGGGACCTTCTGGGGGCATCTGGCCAAGGGCAGATGACTCAGGGGTGTCACTTTGCAAGGGGCAGGAAAATCATTGTCTGAAGAAAAGCTTTAAAACTGCTTTTTCTTTTAAAACTTCTAGTTTAAAATTGTGTCTGGTTTTAAAAGTCCATGGTCTGGCAGCAACACTTGCAAGCATGGGAAGGAATGGTTTGAGCTCTATCCAAAGGTGCTGGTTGGCATCAGAGGGATGATGTGCTCCACATCTGGGATGGTGGGCAGTCAGGACACCCATCCCGCAGAGAAATATTCCTGCTTTTAAGAGCAAATGTATAAATTGACAGGCAACAACGTCCCCCACCCTTTCCTGACCTATTCACTCTTCCTGTCCTGTGATATTTGCATTAAAAATGTATCCATTAACAAAAGAACTGCTTCAGGGTCAGAAAGCATTAGTGTGTGGTGTCAGCCCCCTCAGCCCCCAAAAAGGAGTAGGATGTCAAAGTGTCACAGTGGAATTTCCAGGTTTGGGGAGTTTTGGAGTGAATGCTCATCAGAGGGCAAGGCATGGTCAACATCTGGGTTTGAAAAGGTTTGTAGCTCTTATTTGTACAAGAAACCACTGGTGCTAAAAATGATAGATTATTACAAAAGCATCATACAGACCCAAATTTTATGGGAAGCTGAGGGCATCACCCTTCCCAGAGCCATCAGACACAACATCCTCATAGAGGCAATGGCACTTTCTGATGGGGATACTATTTCCAACACAACAAAATTCCCTGCTTTTAACAGGCTTGGAAGGACAGGATTAAAACTTGGAAGACTTAATCACGAAGCTCATATTTAATCCCCAAAGCCCATGTGATGGGATCATATTCAGGGTGTCTTTTGCAGGGTTGGGGCCAAAAAAATAAAGTGTTTTTCCATGTAAACCGTCTTGCCCCTCCGTGATCCCTGTGACAGGAACCAGACCCCATCTCTCTCAGGGTGTTTTCCAGAACTGGACCCATTGCCACTGAGGTTTGGAGGTGTGGGAACACAGTGGTGCCAGGGATGGGCGTCAGGGAGGGAGAAGTCCTGGTGGAAAGGGGCAGTTTGGGGGATTCTGTGGGGGTCTGAGGAGTGGGATGGGGTTGGAGTCATGGGGACACTGCTCGGGGTGCAGCAGGAAGCAATTCCCTGTGGACGTGGCCGTGGATCCATGCGGTTCCAGCTGCTCCCGTTCCCTCTGGAGCCCGGCTGTGACAGTTCCATGCGGAGCTGCGGAGTCACTGCCAGCCCCACGTGTGTGTTTGGTGGCGGTGGCCGTGGCTCTGGGCGGGCTGGCTCTGCTGATACTGCCGGCTCCGCCTGGCGCGGCTGCCGCCTGCCGTGCCTCGCACCTGGAACCAGCCCAGCCACCAGCTTTGGCTCTGAGGGCAGGGCTGCAGAGCCCTCTGCCTCTGCTGCCACCCTGAGCCCCCTGGAAGGGACAGAGCAGAACACAAAAGGCCTTCAGGTTCTGGGGCTGGGAGGTTTTGGGGCCGCTGAGCTCTGATCTCGGTCAGAAATTAGAGCAACCCCACAGCATTGGAGGGGATGGGGGTGATGATGAGACAATTTGATGGGATAGTGGGGAGAAATCCTTCCCTGTGAGGGTGGTGAGGCCCTGGCACAGGGTGCCCAGAGAAGCTGTGGCTGCCCCAACCCTGGAAGTGTCCAAGGCCAGGTTGGATGGGGTTTGGAACACCCTGGGATAGTGGGAGGTGACCCTGCCCATGGCAGGGGTGGGACTGGATGAGTTTTAAGGACCCTTCCCGCCCAAAACACTCTGCAGTTCTGTGATTTCTCTGATGAGCAGGGACACCCCCTGCTTGGACATTCCCCAGAGCTCCCGGGGCTGTGCTGGCTGGCACTGGGGTTTGGGGGATTTCCACCTGTGCTGCTCAGCAAATGCAGGATGAACCCAACCTTCAGGTGGCTGCCAGCTCCTGGTGGCACTGGGGATATCAAGAACCTCACAGCCTAAAGGATTAAAGCTGGTTTAAAAGGTGGAGAAGGTGGTTGGTCCTTTTCATACCCACCCATGGCCAAGGACCCCATCAGTGTCCCCCAGTCCAGAGCCCCAAACATGTGATTTAAGCTCATGTTGGGCTTGAGGATCTTGGAGGTCTTTTCCAGCCTTAATGATGCTATGATTCTATGTCCATTTTCTGCTCCCAGACAACCACTGGAAAAGGATTATTTCACAGGAATTCTCTGTTTACAGAGCTTGAGATATTTTGGCTTCTTCGCCTTTTCTGTCTCATTCGTGGTTTTCAACTATTTTAATTGATTTTGGGATCCCCAGAAAGATGACAAGGAGGAGAGCTTTATAAATATATTTTGATTTAGAGGAGCTGGAGTGGTTTCAGCTGGAAGCTGGAGAGCACAGAGGAGCAGTGTGAAAGTGTTGTGAGTGCAGGCAGGGAGAGGCTTTTTTTCCCCCATGCCTGCAGACTGCCTGGCATGAAAAAGGAAACAGGAGGACAACAGAGAATTATTCTCACTTATGTCAGCTGGAGGTGATCCAGGGAGAGATTTAAAAGCCTTAGGAGAGGTTTAAATTGGGTGTTGTACTGGGGCAAGGAGAGGGAGGAAATGGAATAGGGTAGGAGAGGGGACAACAAGGTCAGGAGGAGACTGGGGGCTCTCAGAGTGTGATAAGGCTTGAAAGCATCCCAGGGTGAAGGTGTTGGGAGCAGGGAGCTCTCCCTGGGCAGGCTGGATGTCTCCTGCAGAGGAAACGGAGCCTGGCCCTGGGGTCTGAGGTCCCAACAGCAGCAGGGCAAGTTTTTGGTCCCTTCCTTCCAAGGGACTGAAGGAATTTGCTGAGGAGTGTATTCCAGAAGCCTGGAGATGCATCAGTTGTGCTCTTATATCCTCTTAGAGAAGAATATGAATTGCTTTGTTTAGCCAGAACAGGAGATTCATCAAGTCACAGATCTGGAGGCAGAGTGGCTGTAGGTTTGGAGAGGGAAACACGAAAAGGAGAAAGTCATGGCTGATTAGAGCCATTGATTTAAGCAAGAAAATCAAAGCAATATTGCAATCCTGGGCACTGTGCAGGCAGGCATGAAGGGTTGGATGAGTGTTTGTGGCAAAGGAGGGTCCTTAGTGACACGAGGAGAAGGACCTGGGTCCTTCCAGCATTCGTGGTGGTGGTGCTGGCACCAGACAGGTTGAGTTTGGATGGTCCAGCACTGTGGCCACATCTACTTTTGGTGGGATCAGCCTCCAGAAGGGCAGAACCTCCCGGTCTTCACCAGCAACACCAGCAGTGGGATAAGGAAAAAGATGGGTTGCAAAGTTTAGTGGGATCAAGGTCTAGGAGGCCTGAGACAAGGTAATTTTATGAGGGGCGAGGTGGTTGGGTGCCCAAACAGAAGCAAGGAGTGGTCAGCGTAGATAAGATTATGGGGAGCAGGACGGGAGAGGAGTGACGCTGATAGGGAGCACGAGGCACGGCCGGCCGGGCGGGAGGAGTGTTTGCACACACTTCTGGGTCAGGCAAAGCCCAGCCTGGACCTGCCCTCAGGAAACCCTGAGAGGATCCTGATGCCCTGGAAAGAAATGAGACCTTCAGGAAAGAATGAAGGAAGAGCAACCACCCAACCTGCCGGAGGGAGGAAAGGCTGCGGGATGCTCGGCATCCTCTTTTGAAGGCGGAATTTTCCTGGGAAGATCTCATGCTGAGGGTCTGTCTCAGCAATCCTCTGCAGCCAAAAATCTTCATTCTGGGCAAAGCTGGGCCTTGCAAAGTCACTGGGATGGAGTGCCAGGAAATCCCAGTGTCTGTGTCTGTGTTTGTGTTGTGTTTGCAAAAAGAGCAAATATTGTCTTTGCACATGACAGCTGGGGGTGTAAAACGTGCATAGCTTGGCAGTAGACAGTCGTCATTCCATCATGCTTCAGGCAATCCCTGATCAGGTTGATTTTTGTAGTATTTTATTATTTGCAATAGAAACCCTACTTAGAAGTCAACTTCTGCCATAGGACCAGCCTCAGAGGTTCTATGCTAAAGGATGGGGTCTGTGCAGTGTATTTGGTTCCGTTTTTGTGGAAATGCTGTGCTTTTTTTCGTCTTTCATGGTACTTTTTGATCTACAAATCCAGGCAGCTGCCCATAGGAAAGTGATGCCAAGGAGAGATGTATTTCCCCACTCATCCTTACACTTTCCATATCCAGCTGAAATATTCCTTGTGGACTGAGTGACCTCAGCTGTCCTACTGCAGGGGGATCTCTAAGTGTAGTAAGAGTTGATCATATGAAAACTCTAAAATGAACACTCTGTTGTCTCCCTATTAATATTTTGGGGATATTCTTATTAATTAATTCCTACAGTTCCCCCCTCCCTTTCGTTTTTTTTGTTTGTTTGTTTGTTTGTTTGTTTTTGTTTTTTTTTTATTTTGCAAGCTCAGGAGATTAAAGTAGAGGGAGACTCCAGAGGTGGGCAGCTTGGAGTCTCCTGCTTTGGGAGGAATGTTCCCTGATTTTGGGAGGAAAGTCTTCTGACTTTCCACTCAGGTCAAACAATTTTGCCTTGGACTCAACTCCAATTGTACTCCGCATAGGGAAAGAACTAACAAAGCATCCTTACTCCTAGTCCTTTCCAAAGGTTTACTCCAGCCAGATTAATTTTGCTCTTGGCCATGTCCTACTTTTATCAATCACCTGGGAGCAATTGGACAAGTTCTGTGAGGGTCTCCAGCTCTCCAGGCAGTCCTTGTGTCCCTCTAATGAACAAAGCCCTGGCTCTTTCCATCCCCACTGCCATGGGAAAGGTGCCAGGCATGGAGACTAGCACAAGTGTCCTCAATATTTCCACCCTCTTTATCTCCAGCCAGGGCTGCCAAGGGGAAGACACTGAAAAATGAAGTGGGGGGATGACTTTGGACATGAGCTGTGGAAGCAGAGCAAGGAATTAACCCTTAACTCACTCCCCCAGGTGGAGGAATGGCCATGCCACACATAGCCAGATCCTCCCAAACCTGTGATCCCTGGAGGGCAGAGTTAGGCTCTTGCCTGGAAGAGTCTTATCCTGACTCCTGGAGATCCCTGGAGGCTCCATAGAGATGGTTCACTCCTATGAAATGAAACCTGAGTATTTGTTGGACACATCTCAGACAGAAGTTTAGGCTGGGGTTGGCCGAATCCTTGCCAGCTCCTGTTGTCCAGAGCATGGAAGGACCAGTCCTCCCCCTTCCCTGCGATGGGGTGGGTTTCACTTCCTTTGGAAAAAGCACTGCCCTGGGAGGTGCTGGTCTCCACGAGCTGGGTGGGGGCAGCAGCCTGCCTCCCCCAGGAGTTTGCTTCCCTTCTAAATGCAGCTCCTTTTGGAAGGGAGTCAAGTGCCTTGTATAAACAGTCTGGAGCCAGGACTGCTCTGAAAGAAGTACGGGGATGACTACAAGGGGATTTTGGGGGGTCCACGTGGGTGCACGCCTTTGGCCTTCCCATTCTGCTCCTGCCTGTCTGCAGTCACTCCTTGCCTCCAAAAATACCCCAGGCTCCCGTGGGAGCCTCTGCTCCGGAGGGTCAGCGCTCGGGAGTGCCCCCGGCTCCTCAACCTCCCACCGCGCCTTCGCCCCGGCGCGGCCTCAGCCAAACCTCCCTGCCAGGGAGCTCGGCTCCTCCTGAAGAACCCCTTCTTGTCAGGAGGGAAGATGGATTACGGCAGCTCCCTGCCCTCCCCGAGGGGCTGGGGCAGCACAGCACATCTGGCGCAGCTGGAAGGGCCCGGCCAGCGCTGGTTTCCGTGCACCAGCAGGTTGTGGGTGGTCAGCAGGAATGGGAACGCGTGGGAAGAGGGACGGGGATGGGAGAGACCCTTGAGGACCTGTGAGTCCTCAGTGGAGCCCCTCATGTCCGCCAGCCTCAAGGGTTGCATGAACTCCTCTTGGAGAGCCCTCCAAGTAAGGCCCTCTCCTAGTTTTTTGCACTCAGAGCCTTCAAGGTTAGGGATGTCCTTATTTTAATTAAAACGGAGGGGAAGTTTTGAATCAGGCCTCATCTCACCTCCAGGCACTTAGAGTGTGTCTGGAAAAGCCATGCACAAGTCCTGGAGCAAAGGCTGTTTTGCCTTTCTCCGGCTGCTTTGGGTGGCAGGCTCTTCCCAAGGAAAAAAATCACCCCTGCCCTTCCCCTCCCATCCTCTGGGCTCTGCACATCCGAGGGCTGAGGCTGCTGTGTGGTGTCAGGGTGGGATCACATCCCCAGAGCATCCGTCCGGCTTTGCTTTCCGGTTAATCCTGCAGATGAGAGCTGGATTAGAGGGACCCATGGGCAGGGGGAAGCAGTCACACCCCAAAGTTTTCCTCTCCCTTTGCTGGTGCTCTCCAGCTGCATTTCTCCCACCTCATCTTCCCTCCTGGCAGGAAGCCCCAGCTTGTTCCCAGGCATCTCTGGATCCAGGGCTCCATTTTGGCCATTCCAGGCTATCACCAAGGCATAAACACATCTCAGGCCACCTCCTGGCAGTTCTGTCTTTCCTTCCCTGCTCTCTCTACCCATGGCTTGTCCCTCTCCTCTCCTCTCCTCTCCTCTCCTCTCCTCTCCTCTCCTCTCCTCTCCTCTCCTCTCCTCTCCTCTCCTCTCCTCTCCTCTCCTCTCCTCTCCTCTCCTCTCCTCTCCTCTCCTCTCCTCTCCTCTCCTCTCCTCTCCTCTCCTCTCCTCTCCTCTCCTCTCCTCTCCTCTCCTCTCCTCTCCTCTCCTCTCCTCTCCTCTCCTCTCCTCTCCTCTCCTCTCCTCTCCTCTCCTCTCCTCTCCTCTCCTCTCCTCTCCTCTCCTCTCCTCTCCTCTCCTCTCCTCCCATGGTTCCCATTCTCCTTCCATGTCCATCTCCTGCCAACCAGGGTTGGCATTCCGGGGATCCAGGCTGCCTCTCCTCCCCATCTTCCCTCGGTGCCAGCATCCTCCCTGTCCTCGACACTCCGTGTCCCCATCTGCCCTGGGATGGGGCTGACATTTGCTGCGCTGATTTCTCCCTCAGTCATCCACCCTTTCCCCTCCCTGTTGGTAAACAGCTTTGCTCCTCGGGCTGGCGCCTGGCTCCAGGAGAGCTCCGTGTCCAGCTGCTCTGCAGCTCAGATGGTCCCAGGCTGCTGCTGCTCAGCCGGCTCCTCCTTGCTCCAGCGGCTTCAGTAGTGTCTGGTCAGAGCCACGCGAACAAAAATTGATGTTTTCTGGCAACCAGATGCCCTCTTCTGTTCCCATCCTCACAGGAGTCCCCCTCTGCTCCAGATCAGCCCACGATGAGTCCAGGTCAGCCTGGGGAAGGTGGTGGATCCAGCTTCCACCCACAGGATTTTGTCCTGGGATGGGATTTCGAGTGTGGGAGCTGATAGTGGGAGGGTGGAGAGATCACTCAGCTTCAAGAGTTTTACTGGCAGATATTTCACTTCCACTTTGGCCCTGTCTGGGAGGATTTCCCACGTTACACCCCGAATTCCTATTCTGCAGCTTTTTCTCAGGGCAAAGTCCCAGCTTGGGACTTTGTCCTCACCTGGTAATTGCAATGGCAACGCCAGCCTGATGCCAGCCTGATGCCAGCCTGATGCCAGCCTCTCTGCTCTCACCCCTCTGAGATGTGGGACTCTGTGATGGCAGCTTTTGCCTGTGATCCTTCATTCCTCATTTTTTGGGTGTTTGCCTTTCTCCTTTGTCTTCCCCATGGTCTCCACGTTTTTCCAAGCCTGCCCTCACACTGCCAGGGCTCCATTTTCTCCTTCTCCTTCATCTCCAGCCTCTTCTCTGCTGCTGTCTGTCAGCATCTCTCCCATCCCTTATGCTTTTAGATCCCCAGCCAGGTCTTTTGGCTGGATCTCTCCACCCTCGCAGAAAAGACTCCCAAGAAACCATTTTCTTGCCCATCTTCTTCCCAAATTCTGCTACAATTGCTGGGCCTGGCCCTGCATCATCCTCTGCTCCCAAAACACAGCTCCACCCACTCATGGAATTTGCATCCTCCAAGCTGGGTGGACAATTTTGGTCTTTTTTGATTTTTTTTAATCATTTAGTGGGTCAGGGCTACTGGTCACTACAGCCCTTCCAAAGAAATCCTCATCAGGACTATTGCTGCTCTCCTGGCCAAGGACACCAGGAATCTGTCAACCCTGCAGTACCTTTGTTCCCCCATCCATCATCCCGCACTTCCCAACGTTATCATGGAGGGACACTCTTCCGGTACTCAGCAAATATTTGATTTCCTGCGGATCTAAATAAAAAGACCTTCCCCCGTTTGTTTGGGTTTTTGGTTTTGGTTGGGTTTTTTTTTATTTTATTGATTTCAAAATAGTTTTGGCACCGTGTGGATGCATTCCATTCCAAGAAAAATAAAGGAAAGCTGTTCTGACTAAATATAGATCAAAAGACACTTGTGAGCTGCCTCTTGCATCCCTGGCTGAGAGCCTCTCCTCTCGCAGCCCACCCGGGCTCTTTCACCCAGATTTCTCCCTAAACTCTCTGTATTCCCTGCTCTGCCTTTGCCCAGCTTGGCTCCTGGCTTGGCTCACTGCCTGGCTCCAGGGAAGACACTGGGTTTGGAATATTATTTTGGAGTCTTCCAGCAGTGGGACCACGCTGTGCATATTTCATCCTCTCTCTCTGGGGCTTTTAACGCCCTTCTTCGACTTTTTCTAACAACACCCCTTGGAGCAGGTTGGGTTAATTGACTTTCCAGCTGAGTGAGCCCCAGGATGCTCCATGCCAGAGGAGCAGCCGTGGGCCAAGGCCAGCTGGAATAGGCTCATGCAGGATGTGGTCACCAGCAGTTACTCAGCAGCAGGGCTCTGTGGTCTCATATAGCCTCAAAGGGGGCATGGAGAGGCTCACATCGGATATCAGGGATAATTCTTCACTGGAAGAGTGGTTAATCATTGGAACAGGCTGCCCAGGGAAGTGGTGAGGTCACCATCCCTGGGGATTTCAAACAGCGAGTAGATGTGGCACTCCTCAATATGGTTTAGTGGGCATGGCGGTACTCGGCCAAAGGTTGGACCTGACGACCTTGGAGGTCTTTTCCAACCTTAATGAGTCTGCGATTCCAACTGGTCCTCACTGGGGTGGTGCTCTTTGTTTGCCCACAGGTGTTTGTGCTGTGCCATGGGCTCCTCCAGCTCTCCCAGCTCCTCTACAGCGCCAACTTCAAGAGCAGCCTCACCACCATCGAGAAGCGCTTTGGGCTCTCGAGCCTCTCTTCAGGTTTCATCTCCAGCTTGCACGAGGTAACTGGGAACACCCAAAGGCTGGCCTGAACCTGGGGGGCACCTTCCCAAAGCAGGGTCTTGGGGCTGTTCCCACCCAGGGCTTCCTCAGCCTCCGTGTGCTGGGGGGAGCAGCTGTAACCTTGTCACGCCTCATTCTGCTCTGACGTGTCCGGGGGGCACGGAGGGTCCTGTGTTGATGGCCCTTGGACAAGAGCAGACTTCCACTGGATGGAATTCCAGAATGGTTTGGGTTGAAAGGGACCTTAAAGTTCATCCCATCTCATTTCATCCCTTGCCATGGGCAGGGACACCTTCCATTATCCCAGGTTGCTCCAAGCCCTGTCCAACCTGGCCTGGAACACTTCCAGGGATGGGGCAGCCACAGCTTCTCTGGGCAGCCTGTCCCAGGGCCTCAGCACCCTCCCAGGGAAGAATTACTTCCCAATATCCCGTCTAACCATGCCCTCTGGCAGTTTAAGGCATATTACTGAGCTGGCTGAGGATTTTCTCACTTTCTTATTAAGAAATCCCTTGAAATAAGTTTTCTTGTTCACATCTTCAGGAATTCTGTCCTTCCTAGCAGCTCTCCAAGGCCTGGCAAAGGCCAGGAAGAGATCTGCTGGTGGAGACTTTTTTGCTGGCACCAAGTGGCCGCACACTTGTTCCTGAGCTCCCTGGTGAGCACATGGGATGCTCCATCAAGAAGCTGGACACTGGGAATCTTCCTGGATCCTTGGGGAAGTGGATGCCCAAGTCTTACCTCAACCAGCACGGACATTTGGGATTAAAAGGATGTCTCAGGGCCCTATGAGATTCCCTACTGTCTGTGACTGTGTGAGGTGCCCTGCCTGTCCAGGACACCAACCTTATTGCGTTGGTGCCTACAGCAATTCCAAGAACAAAACCCACAAAGAGACAAACAAGGGAGCCCACGCAAACACAAAGACAAAGTTTTCTTAGCCATACATAGAATCACAGAATGGTTTGGGTTGGAAGGGACCTTTAAAGGCCATCTTGCCCAACCCCCTGCAATAAGCAGGGGCAGCTTCAACATGCCACAGTTAAAATTATGTTTAGCTTGTCAAAGCCCATGTAATGGGAATTTTGTGGTGTTCACCCACTTGCCTGAGTGAGCTGAGTGGTTTCATGGCTTTCTAGCTGATGCTATCTTCAATTGCAAATGTCCAGGCTCATAAATATTTGCAGTGAGCTGGACTTTGTAGCAGGGCTCCTGTCTTAGTCACAGGGGCGGAGGAAATATGTTTCATTCCTTGCTGGTTTTGGAGGAATTGTCAGTTTATGCCACATTGGTTGATCTCTTCTCCCAGGGAACAAGGGACAGGATAAGAGGAAATGGCCTCAAGTTGTGCCAGGGGAGGTTTAGTTTGCGTATGAGAGAAAATTTCTTCACTGAAACAGCTATCCAGCCCTGGCACAGCTGCCCAGGGAAGTGTCCCCATCCCTGGAGGGGTTTCACAGATGTGTGGATGTGGCACTTGGGGACGTGGGTCAGTGGTGGCCTTGGCAGTGCTGGGGGAGCAGCTGGACTTGATGGTCTTGGAGGGTTTTTCCAGCCTGAATGATTCTGTGATGCCTGTGGGGTGGGGGGCAGGTGTGGGTGCTGAAAAAGCCCCAGCCAGATCACAGGGAGGCTGTGATATTGTTCATGCCAACAAGGGATGCCCAGAGGTGTCCGGGGCTGAGGAGCGACTCTCTGGCTGGAGATGAGAAGGGAGCACGCAGGGCGAGGGGATGAAACACCTCCTGATGAGAGACCTGTCCACCCACCCAGACACAGCCACGGGGTCTGGATGTCCTCCGTGACATCTTCTCACACTCCTCCTGCCTCTCTGTGCCTTCTCCAGATCAGCAACGTGGTGCTCATCATCTTTGTCAGCTACTTCGGCAGCCGCGTGCACCGCCCGCGCGTGATCGGCCTGGGGGGGCTCCTGCTGGCGCTGGGAGCCTTCCTGGTGACCCTGCCACACTTCCTCTCGGGCCCCTACGAGTACACTGCCCTCAGCACCGGTGAGTGCCACCCCTGTGCCCCACACACCCCGAGCCAGCTGCTCCGGGAGGGTTACCACAGCGTGACTGCCAAAAAAAGGGCACACATGGTTAAAGCAGTGCTTGAGGGCAGAGCCTTAAGGTGGGGGGTTGCTGGTTAAACCTGATGGCATCATAGCTTTGGAACCCCTTCTGAATGCAAATATTGCATGTGGGATTTCTTCTGCTTCTCCTGCACATGTTACTCCAGCTGTTGTTACAGAATCATGGAGTGGTTTGAGTTTGAAGGGGCCTTAAAGACCCAGAGAAGGCTTTGGGAACAACCTTGTGTGAATAATGACAGCTCTACTTTCTGTGCAGAATGGAATAAGCAGAAGAACCTGCATCACTTGCCACAAGACTGGCTTTGGTCTCTCCAAAGTGGTTTTGGTCCCTAAATCCTCAGAATGCTGATGAGCCTCAGGCTCCGTAGGGATTGCCACCTCTGAAACCCAGATCTCTGCTCTGACTTTTGACTTTGGATAGTAAATCAGGCATCAGATGCCAAGTTTTCCAGCAGCTTAAATTCATGCGTCAGGCTATGGACAGGTCAGAATTTGGGATGGGGGCTGCTCTTACTGCAAAGGAAATGAGGAAGGAGCAGGTATCACCCTGCTCCCTGCCCAGAGCCTGGCTCCCCGTGTGGGTGGATAGGTGAAGCAGTAAGGAAACTGGACAGGAATTGTGCACTGGTGAAGTAATGCTAATGCCCCAATTGCTCAGTGTTGTACTTGTGTGCAATCATGGAAGTATAACCAGAAATCACTGAAAAGGTTAAAAGAAAGTACCAAGAACTGTGTTTGACTCAGAAGTTCTGTACAGAGCACAATTCTTGCAGAACACCTTTGTTAAGCTGAGCGGGGTTAGAGGATGGACTGCAAAAACAGATGGACAGGGCTGAGATATTGACATAATGAGGATGGAAAAGGACACATCCATTCTGTGAACAGCCCTTGATACTTCAGTCCTGGCTGGAGTCTGGAGCAGGTGGAGACCCCCAGTGTCTGGGCTGTATGAAGAATCAAGGGCCATGCTCTGGAAGGAGCTGAGCTACTCCTGAGCCATGGGGGCAGCAAAGATTCAGGGCAGGGTGTCCTGAGGACACCACTCCCTATTCCTGCCCGGGTACCACAAGGGAACAGAGACCACAGACAGCAAAAATGGGTTAGGTCTGCCCTCATTAAACCCAGAGCGCCTTCATTCCATGGTGTGAACCCTTTAAAAGTTTGATTAAAATCACAGTCTGGTTGTTTGCTACTCTGACCTCAGTGTAATACTCCAAAGGAAGGGCAGGGTGACGAGCACTGCTGAATAAAATGAGAAATCCATCCAAAATCCAGCAGCTTGTGCCTATTCAGGGGGGTTGGGAGATTCCTGCTATTTGGGGATTTAGTGTGGGAAGAGGCAGGGGTTGTACCCAGTGTTGAAACGCTCATTTTTCCCCCTTCCAGGCAACAAAAGCCAGGGGCAGGTCGAGCTGTGCTATGCAGAGAGCAGATTTGTGTGCCCAAACACCACCCGGGACCCGCAGAAGGAGGCCAGCAGCATGTGGGCCATGATGGTCATCGCCCAGCTGCTGGCCGGCATCGGCACCGTGCCCATCCAGCCCTTCGGGATATCCTACGTGGATGACTTCGCAGAGGCCAACAATTCCCCACTGTATGTTGGTAAGTGCATTGTTCTGTCTCACAGGATCCCAGGACTGGGCTGGAAGGGACCTGAAAGCTCACCCAGTTCCACCCCCTGCCATGGGCAGGGACACCTTCCACCAGACCAGGTTGCTCCAAGCTCCAGCAGCCTTGTCTTCCCTCGGTAGTGAGGAATCACTGTTCCAATGAATTGTCCCCCTAATCCCTTAGAATTCTCAAATGTGCAAGGAAAATGAAGGAAAGAGGACTGAAGGAACCTGAAAGGCTCTGAAGAGGAAGGAAAGTGGGGCTGGTGTGTTGTTTGTAATACAAGTGCTCCCTTTAGGGTTGTGGGAATGTCTGACCGGGTGAATGGCTCCGGGGGGTCTGGGTTGCCTCAATATAGCAGAAATTTCATCTCTCCAAGTCCTGTTTCATTTTATGTCTGATGCAGCTCAAGCTCAGCTCAAGCTCTCCTTTTAAACATCTTGAGAAGGTTGTGTAGAGAGTTTCTCTCAAGGAGGGAACTTGGATCCTGTCATTGCAAACAAGTCAAAAGAAAATGTTCTGACCTTATGAGTTATCTGTTTCAGAATGGGAGGGTTCAGCTGCACCCAGGGTGGTCTGGTGGCCTTTTTGCCCTCAGAATCTTTCACTTCTCCTGGTGTTTGTACCAAATGTTTTTTCTTGGATCTGGGGATTAGGATGTGTTTGTTTCCTTGGCATCCTAGAGGCAATGAAGGTCTCAATCCCCTGTGTGAGCCCAGGATGTCACTGCCCCGCTGCTCCCTGCGGTTCATGAATGTCATGGATATTCATGGTGTAGCTGACAACTTGTATCATGTCAGCAAAGCCTTGGTGGCAGCAGAGCAGAGGGACTTTTTCCACAGGCAGCTGCCTTCCCCCTCCTGTTCCTGTCAGGTAAACACCGCCATCAGTGTCAGGGCAGTGGGGACCTTCTCCCCATTCAAAGCGTGATGAAGGTGGTTCCTCCCCTCTGTGTGTTGTGGCCGCAATTCCTGCGTCTCCTGGGCAGACAGAAGCCATATAAAATTACCATTCCCTGCTCACAGGGCTCTCTGCTCCCTTTCCCAGCCATCCTCTTTGCCATTGCTGTGTTTGGCCCTGCCTTTGGATACTTGCTGGGCTCCGTGGTGCTGCGGCTCTTCGTGGACATCGGCAGGGTTGACTCTGGTGAGTATTGCTCAGGGAGCAGTGGTCCTAAAGACCCTCTGTGGGCCAGAAGGTCACTGAGATGGAAGGTGACAGAAGCCACCACTCCTGTGACCCATAAAACACACAGCCCTGGAAATATCCAACCTGGAAAAGCACCCCCAGCATACTCCTCCACTCCGTAAGGACAGATACAGGTG
Organism: Prinia subflava; assembly: GCF_021018805.1. Taxonomy (NCBI): domain Eukaryota; kingdom Metazoa; phylum Chordata; class Aves; order Passeriformes; family Cisticolidae; genus Prinia; species Prinia subflava. The sequence continues at coordinate 4,674,548 of NC_086257.1, read as the reverse complement.
ATCCTGAGACCACCCCTGAAGCAGAGCCCTGGGGTCATTGGAATTGGACATTCCAATGCCCAAATCATGGTGCTGCTCTGGAGGTCATGGCTGGGGTCTGCCCACTGCCACCACACTGAGGAGTATCCCACAACCCCAGCATGGTGGTGGAGAGGAACAGGGAAATCTGAGGAACCCAGGGATGGAGAAGACAACCACAGAGCAGCCACTGCCCTATAGATACACATAGAGCTTGAGTCTGCTCATCCTCCTCCCCAGCACCCGCCACCAGCACGCGCAGGGAGAGGGGCTGAGCTGACGCCAGCGCAGGGATAATTTGCTTTATCCATGGCATGTGCTTATTATTTCTGGTAACTTAATCACTAAAGAATTCTCCCCAGCTCCATCATTAACATGGCTCTTCCTGTGTTTCCTTAGAGAGATCAGAGCCTGCCTGACATTTTTGTCCGGTGCCTGATAAGAATAATAAATGAACGTGGGCAGGAAACACCAAAAAGCCTTGGCCCGCTCCCCGCGGCGGCAGACGGATTTAGCAGCCTCTGCCTGGTCGCTCCATGATGAAGTCCAAGCTCCCAAGTGGAGTGGTCCTGTTTGGGAAGTGGGATGATTGTTTCAGCGGGGTGTGGGCTCCTCTCCTGTCACACCCTGGCATGGAGCTCCCACCTGGAGCTGGCCTCTGGTTCCTTCCCAGCCACCACATCCCGGCAGTGGGCAGCTGGGTCCCCACGCCAGGCAATCTGTCAAACCTCCCGTGAGCATCCCTTGGCCCGGGCAGAGGATGTGTGTGAGGAGACAGAGTGGCTCTCACCTTCTCCTCCTTTTTCCGGAGAAAGCGCCCGGAGTTTGGGCCACTCGGAAACCAGGAGCTTCTGCCAGCACAGGGCCGCCCCTCAGTCCCTGCAAGCAGAAGGTGACCAAGCCTGGAACAATGGGAGAGCAGCTTTTTCCAGGAAAGCAGCGTGCCCTTTCCCAGTCCCTGTCAGGCAGCATGGTCCAACCCGCTGTGTTCTCCAGGGAGAGGATGGAGTGGGGCCCCCGTAATCTCTGCCTCACTGGTTGGCTCAGGGGATGGAGTTGAACCTGTGCCACCCCCATGCTTCCATGCTGACCAAATCCATCCTGCAGTCCCCTGGGAGGCTCAGCACAGCTGGGATGAGTGGCAGTACAGGGCCCTGGCCAGGGGAAACACAGCTCAAACACAACCAGGGCTGCTCTTGCTGCCAGTGCTGGTGGGACCTCCCACCTCCATCCATTTGCTCTTACATGCCAGTGGAGAGACCCTTGGGCTGTGCCCACAGGGACTTTTCATACTCCCCCAGTCCATATTTTCATGGAGATTTGTCCCTTCCACCCTTGGAGCCCTTAGAGTGTGTCCTTGTGTCTTGCAATGCCAGTGGACCTGACGCCGAGTGACCAGCGGTGGATCGGAGCCTGGTGGCTGGGGCTGCTCATCTCCTCGGGCTGCTTGGTGCTCACCTCCATCCCTTACTTCTTCTTCCCTCGGTACATGCTGAAAGGAGAGGTGAGACCTCATCTCCAGAGGCTGGAACGTCCTGGAGCCAGGAGTGTGCTCAGGGAGGGAATACCTGTCCCCAGAGGAGAGGGGTGGGAGGGAGGAAGGCAGTCCAGCAACCCTTTCCCATTAAAACAAAACTTAAAAGATGGAAAATCATCAACATGAATCATTTTGGTGTTTTCAAAGCCAATCCCTGCTGGTTTTGTTACAAAAATGCTTTAGTTCTGTTTTGAAATTGTTTACTCATTGATTCTTTAAGGTAAAATCAAACCCAAAATATTTTACAGTTATGCCTAAAGATCTCCCCAGACCTGAGCTGAACTATCTCTATCTTTCATTTTCAGACTTTTTGTTGATTTAAAAGGGAGGTGTTTTGTCAGAGTTCAGGGGAGGAAGGATTTCCAGGTTCTTAAAACCTCCCAACATCAAGCTGTTGTCTTGCTGCTCTGCTCAGGGGCTGCAGTGATATTTGAGATAATTCACCCCTTTAATCACAGAATTCAGGACTGGTTTGGGTTGGAAGGACCTTAAAGCTCATCCAGTCCCACCCCTGCCATGGCAGGGACACCTTCCACTATCCGAGGTTGCTCCAAGCCCTGTCCAAGCTGGCCTTGGACACTTCAGGGATGGGGCAGCCACAGCTTCTCTGGATTCCCTGTGCCAATTCACCACCTCAAGAATTTATTTCCAAGATCCCATCTAACGTTAGTGTAAAGCCATTCCTCCTTGTCCTGACACTCCAGGCCCTTGTCCAAAGTCCCTCTCTGGTTCTCTTGGAGCTCCTTTAGGCCCTGGAAGGGGCTGTCCCCAGAGCCTTCTCTTCTCCAGGTGAACACTCCCAGCTCTCCCAGCCTGGAGAAGTGCTCAGGGCATGTGGGATGGGGCTCTGCTGAAATTCTCAGGCTTGGCTGGGGGTCAAAGGCCCCTGGGACAGACCCTGGCCCTCCCGAGGCTTCCTGTGCCAGCACAGTGCCAGCCCCTCTCAGCACAGGCTGCTCCTCTCTCCCCTCCCAGGAGCGGAACACGGAGGCCGGGATGCTCAGGAAGATGGAGACAGGCGCTGCTGAGGAGACCTCCCTGCTGGAGTTTGTAAAAAGTAAACTCCTGGCGGGTCCAGGCGAGGGTGGACGGGCATGCTGGGCAGTGCTGGGTGGGCACATCCACTCCAAGGGGGCTTGCTGGGAGTCCTTGGGAGCCCAGCTCTGTGTGTGGACCAGCTCCAGCACCATGAGGACCCACGGGAAGGTGGGCACAGCCTCCCCCTGACTACAGACCTCTCCTCTGTGGGGCCTGATCTGTTTCCAAATTTTGCACTGAGGACTTTAAAGTGGTACCAGTGTGTCAGAAAAGGGTCACTGGGAGGTTTAACCCCAGCTCCAGGAGTGGGCACGGGGCTGCCGGCGCCACCAACTCCTCTATGAGGTCACCCCACTGCTGCTGACACTGTTTATGTGGAGCCAAAACAGGCTTGAGAAGGATGTCACCGCTGAGGGACCAGATTAATGACTCTTAGCTCCAGGGGGACTTCTTCCCAGATAAAGCCCCTCCCTCCTTGCCTCTTCCTCCACTGCAGTCCTGTCCTGGAGCTGCCAGTTCCCTCTTCTCCTCTCTTTGGGCTTTAATGGATGCTGGCTCTCCACCACTCTCAGCTGTTTAGAAAACTCATAAGAGACCAAATAAACAGAGTTACTCCTAGGGCCCATCTGCCTCTGTTGACGGGGCCAGAGGACACAGTGTCCCACCAGGAAAACACATCCATGTCCTGCCAGCTGCTGGGATGCATTAGGGTGTCTTCCCTCCTGCTTTCCCATGCCCGCAGTAGATCATCATCATCATCTCACAGACATCCTCACTGGGAACAGGCTAAGGGTGGGGGTTTCTTCCCAGTACAGATTGCTGGCGTGAGGGTCACACAACTAAAAGACATTTTTCCTATGATTTTCCTGTAGGATTCCCAAAGATCTTCCTCAGGCTGCTGCTCAACCCCCTCTTCATCCTCCTGGTGCTGGCTCAGTGCAGCTTCTCCTCCGTCATTGCGGGTCTGGCCACCTTCCTCAACAAATTCCTGGAGAAGCAGTACGGTGCCTCCCCCTCCCAGGCCAACTTCCTCATAGGTGAGCATGGATGGAGGCAAAAAATATCCATCAGCAGGGAGCCAGCTGCCCATATTCCCCAGGCTTTTTAAACCATGGAGAAGAAGTCACTGAAAGTCACATTTTTGGATGAGACCTGGGGTTCACCTTAGGGTGGTTGGTGATTTTCCAGCTGCCTTGGGTTTGGGCTGTCTCGGACAAGAGTTGGATCTGCGGGTTCTCCCAGCTCCTGTGAGGTTCAGAGAGCTGCCCCCTGCCCGTGGAGGGGTTCTGGGCAGGCAGGACCCCCCTGAAGGCTCTGTTCCTCTGCAGGAGCTGTGAACCTGCCGGCAGCAGCCCTGGGGATGCTGCTGGGAGGGATCATCATGAAGCGCTTCTCCTTCTCCCTGCGGGCCATCCCGCGCTTCGCCGTGGTGGTGCTCGTCTTCTCCATCCTCATCTGCCTGCCCATTTTCTTCATGGGCTGCTCCACAGGGCACATCGAGGGCATCTACCACCCCAGGTAATATGCACGTGCTGCTCCCAGCTCCTTGTTTCTCCAGCTCTTATCCGTGGGGAGGGATGCACATTGGTGGAGAGGCAGAAGACATCACCATGCTGCTTCTTGCTCCTTGATCCCCACTGCATGGAGGAGATTGAGGTTCTTTACAGCCCAGAGAGCTTGGGAGGGTGTTTATCCATGATCTTCTGGGCCAAAGAAGCAGGGTGTAGTTTTTCACTCTGGATTTTTAGGGGAAAAATAGTCATATTGTGTCCACATCCCTTCACAAGCTCCCAGTGTTACAGCTGGACATCATCGTTCCCCTCACCTCAGCGGATATTTTTGGCTCTTACTGTGACTTCTTAAGATAAAAATGACATTTATATACAACCAAGGCTTGATGTCAAGTGCATTGAGCTCATTTCCCAGTGCCCTGCCAGCAAGGAAGAGATTTCTGATGCCATCTTCCCACAGGAGGTGGAGCAGGCCCCATCCCACCCTGCCCAAGGGCAGCTCCCCAGTACCACATTTCTGCAGGATTCAGGCTGTGTGACTCCAGCAGACGCACTCCTTGGCAGAGTGAGGGAAGACAGGGCAGATTTAGGTTTGTCCTCTTCGATTCCAAAGCCATCAGGCTTGTTTGGGAACATGCCCACTTTCAGTTTGTGTTCGTGTGGTGTTTCCAGCTGTGGCTGTTCACACATCTGCTTGTGCAGCTCTGGATGGAGCCCAGATCCCTTTCTCCAGGCTTTTGGCAGAATAATTTTCAGCTGGAAGAAAAAAAAAAAGTACAAAAGAGCAAAGAAGTGTGTATTTGTTTGTAGACATAACATAATTCCTGTGACATCCACTGCACGCTTCCAGAGGTACCTGCAGGGATCAGGGGCTGGCAGAAGGCCAGGCTGCTGCTGGCAGTGTCCCAGCCCAAACAGGAACAGGAAAACTGCTCAGCTAGTAAAAGGATTTTTTTTTTTTTAATTCCTCCTGTCCTATGTCTTAATTTTTTACCATTTTTCCCCCCTCCTTTCTGGCAGTACACCCAATTCCCAGCAGCAGCTTAAGGCACGAGTTGGGTGCCAGTGCTCTAAGCAGATCTTCCACCCTGTGTGTTGGAAAAACACCACGGAATACATCTCACCCTGCTTTGCTGGCTGCACCAACAGCACCACCAACCCTTCCAATCCCAGACAGCTGGTGAGTAAAGCAAGAGGTTAGCAAAGTTGTTATTCCTTGCTAGGAATGGTGGAGTGATGCTGCAGGAACCCAACAAATGCAATAAGGGGGTGGAACACTTTGTGCTGAGCCCTGGGAAGGGGCCGTGGAGAATTGTTGTAATGCCCTGGGAACCTGCTTGGAGGAACAGGGATGGTGGCAAATCCCATTACAGGCTGTGCCTTAAAACTGGAGCTGGTGCTCTTGTTGGAGTCCTGCACAGGGATGTGGGATGGTGGCTCACGAGAAACCTGCTCCTGGCACTGGGAGTCTGACGTCTGTTCTGTTCCAAACGTGTCCAACAGATCTACCACAACTGTTCCCTGAATGGGAACGAGCTGTTCTCCACCTACACGGGCTCCTGTCCAGTCAGCTGCTCCCATATGCTCCTGCCTGCCATATTCCTCATCTCCTTTGCTGCCCTGGTGGCCTGCCTGTCCCACAACCCCCTCTACATGATGGTGTTACGGTGAGCGGGGCTGAGGGGAGTCCTGGGTCCCGGGGGGGCTGATGTGATGGTTCCCCGTGTTGGGACCAAAGGCATGTCACAAACGTGTGACCAGCCCAAGCCTTGGCCAAATCCAGCGCCAGCAGCTCTGATCTCCTGTGGCTTCTCCCCTGCAGGGTGGTGAACCAGGATGAGAAATCATTCGCCATCGGAGTGCAGTTCTTGCTCATGAGACTGCTGGGTGAGTGCTCATCTCTGGATGAGGCCGGGGGTTTGCTGGAGACGCGGGAGGCGCTGAACCTCCCCGGGATCAGCACCTGACTCCATCCTCTCTTCCCTTTCAGCCTGGCTACCCGCCCCGGCCATGTTCGGAGCCCTCATCGACTCCTCCTGCATCTACTGGCAGCAGCAGTGCACCCAGCGCCGCTTCTGCGCCTACTACAACAACGATTTCCTCCGGAACAGGTACCCTGCGCCCCGGGCCGGGCAGGGGAGGGCTCCCGGGGCTCCTGGGGCCGGCTGGATGTGCCAGCTCCGGACGTGGCATGTCCCTGCTCTTCTCCCGGCAGATACCTGGGGCTGCAGGTGGGCTACAAGGTGGTGGGCACCGTGCTGCTCGCCCTCATCAGCTGGAAGGTGAAGAGGAGCAAGGAGTACAACGTGCAGGAGAAGGCGGCGGGGCTGGTGTAGCCCCCGAGGACTGACTGGCACCCCCAGCACACACTGCCACTACTTTGTCTTGTTTGGGTTTGTTTGACTTTCCGCGGGAGCGGCTCCGAGCTCCTCTCCCGCAGCCCGGGTGCTCCCGGCGAGGGGCGCTCCGGGCCAGCCCCATCCCGGGAACGGCATCTCCGGGATCCCTCTGCGAGGGACAGCCCCATCCCGGGAACGGCATCTCCGGGTGTCCCTGCGAGGGACAGCCCCATCCCGGGAACGGCATCTCCGGGATCCCTCTGCGAGGGACAGCCCCATCCCGGGAACGGCATCTCCGGGATCCCTCTGCGAGGGACAGCCCCATCCCGGGAACGGCATCTCCGGGGTGTCCCTGCGAGGGACAGCCCCATCCCGGGAACGGCATCTCCGGGTGTCCCTGCGAGGGACAGCCCCATCCCGGGAACGGCATCTCCGGGATCCCTCTGCGAGGGACAGCCCCATCCCGGGAACGGCATCTCCGGGATCCCTCTGCGAGGGACAGCTCCATCCTGGGAACGGCATCTCCAGGGTGTTCCTGCGAGGGACAGCTCCATCCTGGGAACGGCATCTCCAGGGTGTTCCTCTGCGAGGGACAGCCCCATCCCGGGAACGGCATCTCCGGGGTGTCCCTGCGAGGGACAGCCCCATCCCGGGAACGGCATCTCCGGGGTGTCCCTGCGAGGGACAGCCCCATCCCGGGAACGGCATCTCCGGGGTGTCCCTGCGAGGGACAGCCCCATCCTGGGAACGGCATCTCCGGGGGTCCCTGCCAGGGGCAGCCCCCGGCCCGCTGGAGCAGGAGGCAGAGCGGGCTGGAACACACGGACCCGGAGAAGCGCCTGCCGTGGGCGATGGCCCCGCTCCGGTGTGACATTCTCGGCTGGGACAGGAGCAGGGGAGGTGGCTGCCAGCCCGGGACACCCCACACGTGTTGGGACAAGTCAGCACAAGGGGTTTATCGCAGAACATCTGGGGTTTGATGCTCTTTTTATTTTTTAAATAAAGGTCACTTTTCCAAATGTGGTGCTTGCTTGGTCTCCCCCCAGCAGCAAGACGAGCCCTGGGGAGGCTGCAGGTCATGCCCGGCCCACGCTGAGCACATTCCAGCCGGGAAAGGGGACGAAATGGTGCCAGAGGGGGACATTCTTCTGCAGCTCCATCGGTGATGGGGGAGCTCAGGGCCGGGCAGAGAAGCCCTGCCTGCAGTCCCTTGGAAGCTGCCCAGCCCTGCCCGCACCTCCCTGATGGGCAGGGTCTCTGGGCAGGGGACTGCAGGCACAGCAGGTTTTGACCTGAGGTTCTCATCCCCCATAGGTTTGTTGGCACAGATCAATGCTGCTATTTGGCTGGCACTTCAGCGGAGGGACCATGAACAAAGAAATGTCTTGCAATTAATAAGTTTCATTCTCCCCCACCTCACATCACAGCACCATATCAGAGTCTGGGATCCTTCTCACTCCCTGTGAGTGAGAAGTGTGACTCACAGGGAGTGAGAAGGACCAGTATGAGGTCCAACACTCTCCCTGTGTTGCTGTTTTGGTTGTTTCACACCCCTCCGGTGGGTTTCGGTGGGTTCTGTTAGTCCATTCTGTGATGGGGTTGTTACAGAACACAGACCACAACCCGCTCCAGCATTTTAAAGTAATATTTTAACTTCGCTTTGCCTATTGCAATTATTAATGATCTTTACTATTAGTGATCAGATTGTCAGCTCCACGTTTCCTTCTGATCCATCTCTGCCTGGCACAGCACAGCCTTAGGGTTCACATCAAGTTCAACCCATGGCCCAACAAGTCCAGCTACTTATGTCAAGCAGAGAGCTACTTTAAAATCCTGCAATTCTTTCAATGCAGTGGGCTCTGGGCAGGGTACAGTGGGTCTGGGGCTTTCTTTCAGGGTTTTTTGGGTTGGATGTATTCAGGCCCTGCTGTCCTTACCCCATGGCTTTTCCCTGGGAGGAAAAGGAGGGGTTCATGAAGTCAAAGGAAAGGAGAGGACAGGAGGGGACCTGCCCTGGATTTGCTCTGGATCACCAAAGTTTTCACAAAAAAGAGATCCCTCCATGTTATCCCTATTCCTGTTCCACCTCCACCTGGCAGATCTTCTCTGAACACTTACCTAACATTCTCTAAGTTTTGCACCAGGCCAAGCCCCAAGAGGTGCTGTCCTTACTGCAGGACAAGCCCTAGGAGGGGCTGGTCACAAAGAGCACGAGGTGGCCCAAATGGGACCAACAGAAGCTCCCGGCCCTGAAGGTGCCAGGGTCGTGGCTCTGTGCACAGGGAAGGTCACAGCTGGAACACCTGCTTCAGGGAGCCTTGGAAACCACCCTTCAGGATGCTGATGTCCAGGCATTGTTATTTTTTTCTTTGCCTTTCAGCAATCTCTCCTCCTCTTTCAGGTTTGCTGCTATCCTGGTTATCACTGTGCTCATCATTCTCCTCCAAAAGCATCTGCCTTTTCCAGGGGAACAATTCAGAGTACAAGCCACAGGAAAAATCCTTGACCAGAAAAGCTTCAGCACAGTGAGGGCTCAGTCCCTGGGGATGTGTGAAGGCAGTGGGTTCCCAACTCAGGGTCAGGCAGCTGGAGCAAGAAGGGGCTGAGTTTATCACTTCCCACTGTCCTGCCAAAGCCATCCCCACACTGCCCTGCTGAGCTGCAGCCTCAGGAGCAGCACTCCTGGCCAGCAGAGCCACAGGCTGGGAACAAGGTCAGAAGAGCAAAGAACAAAGCACAGAACTGACTGGGGAATAAAGAAAAACAAGAAAACAACACTCAGAGTTTCCAGTTCTGCTCTTTCCCCTCAGCCACAGGGGAAAAACATCCACGAATATATAAATATTTAAAAAATCATGGAGTGAGGCCCAAGAAACTCCTGGAGTTCTGCTCTGTGCTCCAGCACGAGCAGCTCTGGGCACAGCCCCAGCTCGGCCGTGGCTGTGCAGCCACTCCCCAGCCTGGGACAGCTGAGGCTTCTCATCTCCATCCAGCAAAGCCACAGGGTGCCCAAGCCACCTCCAGGACAGAGCAGCACTGCTGTGTCACCACAGCCACCACAGCTGGCTGCAGCTTTCCTGTGCACATCACCAAAGAGCCTTTCAATTATCATTTGTGGGCATTTTCTGCTGTGGGATTATCAATTTCTCAATTAATCAGAGTAAATAAAAAGCCAAAAAAACCCAACCCCAAAGCCCTCTGTGTGCAGAAAACAATGTTTTTTGACAACACAGACCTGGCCACAGAGCAGGAAGGTGATCCCCAACACTGCTGAGCAGGAGCAGAGCCCCATCCATGGGGATCTGACACTGTTGGGAAGAGCCAAGGCAAACACACAGACTGAAACAAGACTTGACTACAAACAGTTAAGCAAAAAAGAATTTACTTAAGGAATACTTTTAAAAAGAATAACTTAAAACCCACCACAACCTCATGGTACCTTCCCCCCTTTAAGATGAGGCTGGTGCTTGGCTTCTGTGTCTTTGCAAGAACAATCACCCAAAGAAACAGCATTTTTTGCCCAAAATCACTTCAGCATTATGGATTCAAAGCAGGCAGCCCAAGACCCCCAGCTAGAGCAGTTCAAAGCATGACAAACATGTCCCAACAGGACTCTGTCTGCAGGAAACAGAAGAATATGACATGTTTGGTAAATATAACCCTCCCCACCTCTGGCAGGGATGGTTCCTGAGGGTGGAAATGCAAGGACCAGTTTCACTGCAGGCACAGGGCTTTGCTGAAGGCTGTTCCTGCTCTTCCCAACACTTGGCAATGCTGCAGGGAGGTAGGAAAAGCTCCAGAGAAGGAAAAGAACACAACAGATGAGTTGAGTGGTGAAGGAGGCATCAAACCACAGCGGGGAGGGGGCTACAAACTACAAAAAGGGTTTGCCAGGAGCCACCCACCCCCTCAACCCTAAAACAACAGGGGAAGCACAAAGGAAGGGAAAATGTCACTGCATGAGGACTCTGCAATGTGCACTGAAACACTCAGTGGGAAAATCTCCCATTTCTTTCCCCTCTTCCTCGAGCATCTCTGCCATGAGGAAGAAGCACACCCACGTGCTGGCAGCTCCTCGACTTTCCCTCTCACTTTGCCTCAAGTGCTGACTAATTAACTCCACACAAAGCAAGACCTTCCTGCAGCCACTGGAGCAGGAGGCAGCAGGAGATGCACAGCAAATGCCTGGCACGACAGCCCCAGAGGCAGGGACAGATCTGAAACTGTGCCCATGTCACAGGTTCATGCCATGACCCCCTGTAGCTCTGCCACTCTTTGAGTGTTTGCTCCTGGCTGTGGGAGGAGAGCCTGGAAGGAGAAGCAGAGTGAAGCTTTCAGGACACAGCCCTCAGCTGAAGAAAACCTCCCAGGAGCTGGTCAAGTGAGGAAATCACCAGACATGGGCACAGAGTACAGGGAGTAAAGCAGGGCAGGCAGTCTGGTTTGGGCATTTCACTCCTCCAGCCCCACAGAAATTGGGCTGCACCAGTTTGGAGCAATGGGAAGGCAGACACAAAGAGGAAACCACCTTTTACACTCTCTCAATGCCTGCCCAACTTAAGCAGCTTTGTGCAGTGCTCCCCAGCAGCCCCAACCATGAGGTGGTCAGTGGCTCTGAGAGGCAACAGGGGTCTAAACCACTGCAGGAAATGACAGGCACACTCCAGGCTCTAAAAATCTCCTGCCAGTGCATTCCTCCCTAATTTGCTTGGAAACTATTGAATGAAAAGCCTAAAGATTAAGGAAAAAGAAAAGCCCAGAGGAGGGCAAGGGAAGAGGGGAGAGGACAAAACCATTGCAGCATGAAGGAACAGTCAGAGGGAATCACACCAGCAATTCTCACATCACTCCCAAGCCCATGAGCAGCAGAGGAAGACACTACAGTGCTGACTTCCAGCTGAAGTTCCTTCTATTTACATCACGATGAGATTTGAGTGCTCCACACCATCTTTTCCCCTTCAGCCCCCCAGCCCTGTCCATCCCTGTTCAGGCCACCTTCACCAGCCACTTCTCCAGGCCCTCCAAGTCAGCCTCTCCCTCCTCTCCCTTGCTGCCTCGAGCACTGCACTCCACAAACTCCACCTTCATGGGCAGCTGGGAGAAGTCGAAGTCCTTTCCCTTCTTGCCCAGCTGGGCAGGGCCCCCGGTGGCCTCCAGGCTGGTGGGGGCTGCAGAGCGTGTCACCCGCAGAGTATTGCTGCAGGGAGAGAAGGGAAAGGGTCAGGAATGAGGGCCAGGAAACATCACCTGCACCACGGCTCTGGCATCTGGCACAAATCTGTTTGGGACCCTGCCAGCAGCATGCCAGCCACACCAGGGACACAAGGCCCAGCACTGCCCTGGGGGGCTCAGCCAGGCCCTTTGGCCACCACGGGCAGGGACAAGTGCAGCAGCTCAGGGGAGCAGGAGGGCACTCGAGGTGTTCAAACTGGTTTGGTTTTGTAATAAAGGACAGCACAAGTCAGATGATGATGATGATGTCCTGATCCCAATTTTCCCACAGTAAACACTGGGATAACAATGCCTAACAGGGCACAGTAACTACCCAGAAATCCAACACCAACACACAGGTAGTGGGCAAATGTTCAATATCAGAACAAGCAACCCTTATTTTCTTGGAGAATGTGAATATGTGGCAGCTAACTCGTCTGCTAAAAACCAGAAGGTTGGGTCTTCAGCCTGGAAGAGGCACAGCACAAACACCCCTGCTGCTGTCTGCTGGCCAAAGGGATTATAGATCCAGGGAATCATCCAGCTTGGAAAAGCCCTCTGAGACCAACTGTAAACCCAGCACTGCCAAGCCCCAGACTGAGCAGAGTGTTCCCAGCTCCACAGGGAACTCAGACACGGCTCCAGGGAGCTCACTGAGCACTGTAAGAGAGAAAGGGCAAGAGGAAAAGCTCAGAGGGATTGAGATCCCATCCATACTTACAGCTCTTTCTCCAGCTGTTGCTGGATGAGTTTTGCTGATTTTGCCATTGTGACATCTAGAGAGAAAAGAACATGCAATCAGCTCTCTGGTTGTCTGTCAGAATTCAGAACCTGGTTCCTCTCCCTACAGTAAGGCCAGTTCACACTGTGCAGCCACTGGAGTTACCAGGACAAGGACAGCTGTGCCTGCAGTAGGATGAGGGATGCTGGAGCTTTGGGATGGCAGGCATGAATGGGAACAACCCAACAGTCTGATACAAAGCAGGGAATTAATTTCTTCTTGCTGGGCAGGAGGATGCTCCAGAGGATGGGTTTGATGCAGCAGCACTCCCTCCTGTTCTGTGCTTTCCACCATGGGATGCAGAGCCATGAAGGCTCAGGCAGCTCCTGAGTTAGTGCAGGAAATAACTATAAAACCTAAATCTGATGCTGCCCCAAAACATCCAACTGCTAGAGGGACCCACACTTTCACTGCAGAATTTGTAGGGATCTGAAAATTGACTCTTTTCCTGTAGCTGGATGCTCCTGCTGCTCCAAACCAGTGAAAACATAGAACCTTGGCAGCTGAAAAACTCATTTTAACTTTGAAGCTGCAGTGTAGGGATAGTTCATTATGCTCCAGCTGATCCTATTTCCTGCTGCCTGGAGACTGGGGAACAGCTCTGCACAAAGCAAGCAGAAACAAAAAGCCACACAAAAGCCACCTGCCTTACACCCACCCCTAGAGCTGCAGCTCCCCCAAGCGGTCCTCCAAACACTCCAAAGTTTAAACCTAAATTCCAGCCTTATTTTGCTGAAATCCCAACAAGCTCAGCAGCCATGGCACAAAGCCTGGCCCTGGCAGGCGTGGCCAGCCCCAGTCCCGGGGTACCTTGCTTGTTGCAGGCGATGAGCAGCGCGGGCGCGTTCCGGAGCACGGTGCTGTCCACCAGCACCTGGTACAGGAATTCCGCCACGTCCTTCACCTCCCGCTGGAAGGCCACGCTGTCCACCACGAACACGATGGCTCTGGGGCAAGAGGGAAGCACAGGGGCTGGGCAGGAAGTTCTGCAGTCACCTTCTGCTGCAGGTATTCCAGCCTGGGCTGAGATTTCCACGGCTGGTCTCACCCAGCCCAGGCGCAGGTTCGCAGAATGTCCTGGCTGAAATAACAGCCAGCTACAGCAGGAATTCTTCCCCTGTCTGCCCCACATCCCCCAGACCTCCCTGCTGCAGTGGCTTTGCCTCCTGGTGCACTACAAGCACGGGTAAGTGGGGAATTCATGGTGTGATTTTTGGGATTGTCCTGTGCAGGGTCAGGAGCTGGACTCAATGATCCTTGTGGGTCCCTTCCTACTCAGGCTATTCTATGAAGGCAAAGCAAAAATTAATCAGCACCACCCCACAGCAGAGTTCTGACTCTCGGGGCACCACCAGCCCACCCCACAGCATTCCCAGCACAATTATTTGGTTTCTGCCTTCCCAAAGGGTCACCCTATCCTCCCCTGCTGAGCCCCCCCACGTTACCTGGCTGCGGCCTTGAACCTCTCCAGGAACTGCAGCCTCAGGCTCTCATGGCCTGGAAGGTCGATCAAGGTCACACTGGTGCTCTGGAACACAGGCAAGAAGGAATGAACAACCCCTCATCCAGGGGTTCCTGTGATCACAGACTGGGGAAAACCAGTCTGGCCCTGGATTTGTGTCCTGAAGGCACAATCCCATCTGCCCCCGACACAGAATATAAACCTACAGCCTATTCACACCCACCAAAGTCTCCCTAAATACACCAAACCGTGCTGGGAATAACACAAAAATGCCTTTTTTAACTGAAAGCTGCAAAGGTTTCCCTGCCCAGGAAAGGGAACAAGCAAAAGCAGGACCTGGGAGAGAACAAACAGCCCAGCAAGGCCACGTCACTGCTCTCAAGATAAGGCTGCAGCAGCCCCTTCCTGCCCACTGCTCTTGGCTTTCATTAAAAACCTTGGCTATGATTAAAAAAAAAGGATCAAAAAAGCAGCAATCTGCCTTGCAGCCTCACCCCTTCCAAATACCTGTCTGCTCAATTAAAGAGACACAAAAATGGGAAAAAAATTTTAAAAACCGTGCTTGTCCCTTTACCAAGTTTGTAACCTTATTATCACTGTTGTTAATAATGACTGAGAAGGTGAAGCCACAAAACCACCCTCCACTTTCACAATTCACCAGCAGTTCGAGTGCTGCCACCATTCTGCTCTCCCTGCCACGTGTGCATCCAGCACAAGAAAGAGATTTCCAGAATGAAAGAACTGGCAAAAGCTGAAAATAACCAGGTCTGTGGCAGCTCAGGACCTAAAAATAACAAAATTCTTTCTGAGACCATATAAAGTGCAGCTGGAGCCTCTGCTTAAACCTGATAAAGCTTTTTTATTTCAGGTTTTCTTGGAAGAAACAGAAATTACTGCCAAGTAAATAAACCAATGCAAGAGAACAGTGAAACCCCCAAATCTCCCTCCTGCTCCAACCCACAGGCGTGGTTTTCAGTCAGAAAGGTTTCACTATTTTAAAAGCAAAGGAAAAAGAACCTGTGGAGTCCAGCAGGATCTAACACATCCCAGTATCTCCCAACTTTCTCAGCATGGATAAATCCTGTCCTGCACTCGGACCAAACTGGGGCCTGAGCAGCACAAAAAAATCAGAGGTTTAGCACAAAGAGCGGGAAAAGGCTGCAGCCAGAGGTGAGTCAGGGCTGAGACTGTTGTCTTGGGTTATGTAACAAAAAAAAATGTGTATTCTATCTCACCTATTGAAAGCAGTTGGGGGATGGTTTTTTTCTTTATCTCTTGTAACTCCAGGGGGAGGAGGGCGGATGCCTTCTGATAACAGCCCAGCTGTTAAACCAGGTGGGGCAGGGTTTGTGATCTCTGTCACCACTGCCCACCCTCGGGGATATCTTCTGTTCATGGGCCATTGAGGCTCACCAGTGACTGACACATTCCATCATCCATTGGGAGATGCTGCACCCAGTGGGGAGGAGCCAAACATTCCCTACCCAGATAAAAACTGAGCTGTAGGAACACCAGGCAGCCTGTTTGTCACTGAATTCCTGGAGAAAGACCAGACCCATCTCTCCATCACTGGACCCTTTTCTACAGGATCATCTCTACTGCACAGAACATCTGTTACTCCAGGAGGATTTATTTGGACTGCTTCTAACACCCTGACAACAGAGTGTCAGGTTGTATTCCTGACTCTGTCAGGGTTTTCTAGGACTTCTGTTTGTTTGTTTTTCTGTACTACTGCATTTGTGTTTTTTAATATTCCTAGTAAAGAACTGTTATTCCCATATTTTAGCCTGAAAGCTCCTAATTTCAAAATCACAATAATTTGGAGGGAGGGGGTTTTACATCCTCCATTCCCAGGGGGGCTCCAGCTTTCCCTGACAGACACCTGTCTTTCCAACCCAATACTAACATTTACAGCTACCTGTGTGCAGGTGTTGGATTCCCGGGTAGCTGCTGTGCCCTGTCAGGCACTGTCACTGCAGAGCTCCCTGTGCACTCACCTTGTCCTGGCTGAGCCTGTACACGGCGGAGCTGTCGGTGATGGAGGTCTGGGTGTGGCGGTAGCGCCCCGACAGCAGCTGGGGGAACAGGCACAGCTTCAGCACACACAGCCCCAGGGGCCCACCCTCACCACCTGCAGCCTGCTCACAGACTGGAATGGTCTCACAGGAGTGATCGGAGAGCTGAGCTCAGCGTCCTGCAGGAAATCATGGCTGGGGTTGCTCTCCCTTATTAATTAAAAAATGGTCACTAGGAAAGTAAGTATATATTTATGTTGTGAATCTCTACTAAAAGGAGAAGAGGGTGTGCCTGCAACTCCTTTGGAGTTTTCCATAAGCATGGCCGTGCCCCTTTCCTTTTCAGACTTAACAGTAACAGAATATCCAGGGTTGGAAGGGACCCACCAGGATCATCAGCCCAACTCCTGGCCCTGCACGGACACTCCAACAATCCTCCCCAGTGCCCGAGAGAATTGTCCAAACACTCCTGGAGCTGTGGCAGCCTTGGGGCTGTGCCCATTCCCTGGGGAGCCTGGGCAGTGCCCCACCACCCTCTGGGGAAGAATCTTTCCCTGGTATCCAACCTAAACTTCCTTGGCACAGCTCCAGCCGTCCCCTCGGTGCTGTCCCTGGTCCCGGAGAGCAGAGACTGGAGCTGCCCCTCGGCAGGAGGTCAAGTGTCCCTAAACCTTTCACTATGACAAATCCAAACCAAAATGCAATTGCTTCGGACACTCCGTGGTAGACAAAACTCGGTCTCCATCCCTCCTTATATCTATAAACCCCACCTGTCAAGTTTCACTAAAAGATTAAAAACCGAACTAAAGGGAACTCCTTCACCTCCGTGAGGAGCCCCAGCGCCGCTCCCCGCTCACCCGCGCGAAAAGCAGCGTCTTCCCCGCGTCGCAGAGGCCCAGCAGCAGCACGGCCTTGCGGCTGCTCCTCCTGCCCTGCACGAACCGCCAGATCACTGCGGGAGAGAGGAGGATGAGGAGGGAAGGGGACACCCGAGCCCGCGGCGGGCGGCACCGCCGCCCCCTCAGCGAGCGCTGTCCGCCAGCAGGCCGCGGGGCGGGGGGAAAGGCAGGTTCCCGCAACTCACGGAAGGTGATGGCGACGGCGATTAGCGCGACGAGCACGGAGAGCACGGCGGGGCCGTGCAGCTCCCGCCGCAGCGCCTCCAGGTGCGGCTCCAGCCCGCCCGCCATGGCCCGCACACGTGGCCACAACACACTTCCGCTTCCGGCCGCGCGGCACGCCGGGAAGGGCGGAGCGCGGGGGCCGATGGGAGCTGTAGTTCTCCCTGAGGAGCTGGAGCGGGAGGGACCCGCCGGGGGAGCCTGCAGAAACATGGAATGGTTTAGGCTGGAAAGGCTCTCCGACCCCAGCGCTGCCAAGGTCACCAGTTAGCCATGTCCCGAACGGGCACATACACAGGGCTTTAAATCCCAGGCAGATGTGCCAGGGCTGGACAGCTCATTCTGGAAAGAAACTTTCCTGATGCTCAACCTGAACCCACCTTGGCACAGCTCGAGGCCGTTTCCCCTTGTCCTGTCCCTGTTCCCTGGAGCAGAGCCCGACCCCTCCAAGCTGCCCCCTCCTGTCAGGAGTTGTGCAGAGCCAGAAGGTTCCCCCTGAGCCTCCTTTTCTCCAGGCTGAGCTCCTTTCCCAGCTCCCTCAGCCACTCCTGGTGCTCCAGCCCTTCCCCAGCTCCATTCCCTTCCCTGGCTCGCTCCAGCCCCTCGATGTCTCTCTTGCTGTGAGGGCCCAGAAGTGTCCCCAGGGCTGGAGGTGCCTCAGAGGTGCCAGCACAGAGGGACAGTCACTGCCCTGGGCCTGCTGGACACACCGTGGCTGGCACAGCCCAGGGGCCATTGGCCTCCTGCCCACCTGGGCACACCTGGGCTCCTGTCCAGCCACTGTCACCAGCACCTCCAGGACCTGTCCCAGCTTTCCAGCCACTCCGCCCCACTCCCTGAGCATTCCATGGGGCTGTCCTGTCCCAGGCAGGTCTGTCTGTTTGTACCAGGCATCAGGAAGAATAGGCAGGCTGCCCACAGTGGTGCAGGGTGAGGAGTAACAGGAATACATTGAAATGATACAGGTTCCAAGAGGATATGAGAGGAATGTTCTCCTTTGGGGGCTGCCAGGAGCAGGAGAGCCTGCCCAGGGAGGTTGTGGAGTTGCCATCATTGGAGGTCAAGCCCTTAGCACCCTGGTTGATCCCTTTCCTTGAGCAGGAGATTGGACCAGAGACCCCCAGAGGTCATTTCCAGCTTGAGTGATCCTGTAGTGAGGTTCCTTTTATCCACACCTTTTACTTATGGGACAAGGGCTTACACCTGACAAGAAATGCTGATGGTGCAGCTTTTTGGGGAGAAAGTTTTCTATCTGTAGCCATACTGAGTCTGAGAAACAGCCTGTTAGAGGCACCAATTCTCTTTCTTTGCTAGTTTTGAAGAATGGATTAAAAAAACCACCTATCCAGTGTATTCATCCTATATAAACTGAGGGACTACATTTCATCTTTTCCTGTCATACTCTGCCAGGCTGGTGGACTTCTCACCACACTTACCATATGCATCTAAAAATCATCAAAATATTCATTCCCTCAAAGCCAGGAGCTTTGTGCTCTCAGCAGCTCCTCCATGCCTGCCTTGACAGCAGGATTGGGACACCCTGGATGAGCCCAGGCTGTTCCTCTGGAGCAGAGAGCTTCAGCAGCCCTTTTTGTCTCGCCTTTTTATTTTCACTGTGGCTCAGAATCAGGCAAAACAAACTACATTTTGTTATCAGGTCAGCAGTACAAAATCAGCCAGACTGCCAAAAGAACCACGTTTCTGAGCAAATCCTAGATTTTTCCAGAAAGGAAGCCTAAGCCTGGACTCCCCCCATCAATACCTGTATGTGTTCAATGAGTCCTGCCTAGTGGAAGGGACTCAGACCCAGCCAGCTGAGATCTGAGACACAGCATTTGCTGTTCACACCTCCCATTTTACTCCCATTATATTATTTTGGTTTGGAGTGGTTTCTATTCCTTCTTCATCCGTCTGCTTCCCCAACACAAACATTTTCCCTCTTCCTGTGTCCCAACCACCCAGGGGAACCCTCACCTGCCAGGGAGACAGTGGGATAATGTAGGCAAAGCAAAAGCATTTGTTAATTAGGCTCCAGAGTATATTCAGTCCATTTTGCTTTGGCAAATGGTGCAAGAAATTTTCCTCAGGGGCAGCAGTCAGTGACAACAGCCATGCTGGTACCTGTCGCTGTCCTGTGGTGAGAGATGTGAGGAAGGGATGGGCTTAAGGACCATTTGGAAAAACCTCAGGACACCTGTTTAGATTTGAGATTTTATTTTTTGCTGTTCTGGCAGCAGAGAATTGTAAAGTCTCAAAGAGCTACTTTCAGAGTGATGAGGGAGGGCAGAGAAAGCAGCGAAGGCAGAGGGCCCTCTGCGGGTCAGTGTTCGTGCTGAGGGCACGAGAGGAGTCATGGCTTGAGGTTTTCTCCCTCACTTTGAGGATCCTTCCCATCTCACTACTTGTCCTCAAGGAAGGTGCACACCTGGAGAAGATCTGGAAAGGGAAAAGACAGGGAGAAGTTCAGATCCTGTTTTTAAACACTCCTGTCCCACCAGCACACACCCAGCCATGCCAACAATGTCACGCCATGGAAAATCCACAGTGTGCCACAAAAAAAGGGCTTTAACCACAAATCCCACACTGATGTGTCTTGGGGAGTTCTCTGTGCCATTTCTCAAAGTCCCTGTATTCCAAAGGTGAGGAAAAGTCATTTATTCACATTGCTGCCAGAGCAGCAGATTTGAAGTCTGTTCTCAGTTCACTCAGGGAACTTTGAGAAAAGAATATTGGCATCCTCTTCCTTTAAAAGAATTGAATGAACAGTTCCAGAAAGAAACTGCTCATGCCTGCAAGGTAAGGACTGCAATCCAAGACTTCCTCTGGGGCTGTTCCACTTACCTGATGGATTGCAGGTGTTGAGGCTGGCAAGTGAAGCATAGTATTTCTCTCCGAGGAATTCCTTGTATGATGTTCCATCTTGGAGCTTGATCAGGCACTTTGTCCGGTCTTTAAACAGAAGATCCTTGGTTTCATATGCAAACATATTGAAATCTTTATTCCTGGTTCCTTTTGCTCCAAACAGCCTCTGAAATAAAAGCACGTAGAGGAGAGAAGTAGAAAGTTGGCCTTCTTCTTGTTCCTGGTTCTTCATCACCAGCCTGGGGAGCCCCAAGCCAGGCTCCAGAAATTTAGGATTGAACCTTCTGTCTGTATAACTAGAGGAGGGATTGCTCACTGGCAGGGACATTTTCTCCCCAATTTTAACATGTCCCTATGTGCAGAGATGCTGGCAGCAGGTCCTGTGACTTAACCATGAGTAGAAGAAAAAGACCCCAAATGCCTCTCACCAGACCCTGATGATGGAGCTGATATTAACGTTTGCAGGGAGAAAGAGAAGGTTTAGCCTAGTTCTGGTCAGCCCAGTATCAGTAGGACTGTGTGTGCGGGGAGGCTGCTGCTGGGCTGACCCTGACCCAGCTGTGGCACAGACCAGGCACCACAAAAGAGTTTCTGAAACACCCCAGCAAGAGCAGAGGCTGGAAAGGAGGTGCTAAACTCCTGTCACACAAGCGTAGTGTGACAGCAGCAACAACTGCAATCCCACTGCTACCTAAACGTGTGTTTGCTAAGGTGGCAGAGGAGAAAGAGCACTTGGGAGGGGATGGAGGAAGGGGGAGGCCAAGGGACAAGGCTGTCACCCCAAAGCAGTGAGGTAAAAGTTTCCACCTTACGTTGACTTGGGGAAAATCAGAGCAACCCGACAATATTTCTGCTGCTCTCAGCACTACAAACCTCTTGGTTCTCCAGCATCTCACGGACTTGCTGTGCCTTCTCAGGACGTGCCATCACAGCGTGGGTAGGGACTCTGGCCAGGTTGCATCTCCTGTAGTCCATGACATTTGCCCGCTGCCCATCAGTGCACAGCAACTCAAATTGGTTCATTTTCAGATCTTTGGCCCAGCTTTCTGTATTTTTGCCTTTAAAGAGAATGGGTTTGGAGATTCAGAGGTCTTGTGTAGCAGGAGAACATCAGCCTCAATACCACCTAAGCAATCATGCAGATGGGGAAGGCAACCGTGACCACATACCATCAGTGTTCTCCTCAACAGTGGTGTGCCTGATAAAGGCCACATCCCCCTGCTCAACCAGACACCTGGGAAGTAGAAAAGGAGGCCAGTGAAGTAAATGCTTGAATCCTGTCCCTTTCCCACAGATTTGTTTTAGACTTGAGTCTTATTCTGTACAATTAATCTCCAAGGACATCCAGGTCTAGGAGCCCTACCACAAAATTTTTAGATATATCTGAAACATAGTCTTTACACTCCTTATTTATGTTGAAAGAGGGGCACTTGTGCCATTCTGGGAGGGCTTGTGCCTCTCCAGGTTTGCCTGGAGGCACCAGGACATGAGTTTTACAGAACGGGGGTATTTTTCCTCCAGTTTCAGAAAGCAACAGAAAAGCATGCGGCGTATGCATAGTATGACTGAGATATAATTTCAGTGGTGTAATGGAGAAAAAGGACAGCTCAGCCAATTAGTGTCGACATGAGGCTGTACTTGAGCTGTGGCCTACCCTCTGTGGCAGCCCCAGGAGCCTGGGGCAGCCCGGGTGTCCCCAGCACGTACCGTAGAGCTCCGGTGTAGCCGTAGTACTGCTCGTGGCTGCTGGCCACGCACTTCTCCGGAGGGACCCCCCCGGAGCCCTTGCACAGCTGGCACAGCCGGGAGGTGGGAGGAGACCCGGGAGCACAGCCCTGGCTGAAGTATTCATCTGGAGGCAGGAATAGGAGAAATTCACTTTTCCTGCCCTGGGAAGTTAGGTTTTATTTTAATGACGCGTTCTCGCCCTGAGGTTGCGTTAGCGCTCACTGGGGAGATGGAAACGGGCTGGGAGAAGGAGCATGACTGAGTGGGCAGCAAATCACGTGCATCCAGCTTTGACCATGGAACTTGGGTCCTGTTATTGGTGATAAGTATTGGGATTGTTGCCCAGAGAAGCTGTGGCTGCCCCTGGATCCCTGGAAGTGTCCAAGGCCAGGTTGGACAGGGCTTAGAGCTACCTGGACTAGTAGAAGTTGTCCCTGCCCATGGCAGGGATGGAATGGGATGAGCTTTAAGGTCCATTTCCACCCAAACCATTCCATGATTCTGTGATTCTGTGATGAAGCAGGGCCTAAGGCTCAAGTGCAGTAGGCACTATCTTGACATGAAAAGAGAAATGTTTGCCCTGCAAACCATTCCCAGCTCCCAGCCCAAGGCTCCACAACCTTTATGGGTCAGCAGAGGTGCATTTGGCAGCAGTGTCAGAGCTCCTGGGGTAGAAGGGACAGTGGGAAAGGAAGGCAGGAGGATAGAGAAGCCAAGAATAAAATTTACTAACACTAATATCTTCATGTGGTTAGAGATTTCCTTTCAATATTTATATGCTTACTTTGTCTTGGTTGATAACATTGATAACATTTCCAAATTATTTTTGTTGGGCCATAACTCTCAGTGAATTCTCAGGCAGTCAGATCAGACTCTTAAAGTTTCTTGAAGATCAGCCTCTGTCCCTTATTCTCAGCCCTTCTCCTCCCTTTGAATTTCATCCTTTATCCCCACTCCACACCCTGCACAAGCACCAGGCCCATGTGAGGCAGCCCATATTCCCTTTTTGGGAATACCTCTTGGGCTGCTGCAAAAGGGAGGGGAGAGATGTGAAAAGAAAGCAAAGACCCCCAAAGTAGATGGTGTGCCATATCTTACTCTGAAGCAGACACCAAAAGCCTAAAATTTTGCTCAGTGAAACCTTAAATGACAGAGTCTTCTCCTTTTCCTCCCTCTAGGAGGGAATCTTTGAGGCACAAGAAACTTTGAAAACCTGATGAAGGATGGTAAAACACTTTTTTGTGAGCAGATTCCAAGCTCAAAGAAATGGATTCCAAACTGGACTCACCGAAGTTGCAGTTGCCTGTCCTGTTGTGGATCAGGCCCATGGGGATGTTCCAGCCAGCAGTTCTCCCCACGGCGGTGTGGCACGACTTCTTACCCTGCAGGTTGTTCCAGCTGATATCCTTGTCAGACTTCTTCACAACAGCCACAGCAAAGTAGGTTGCTTTCAGAAAATAAAATAGAGAAGAACTGAAACCTGACCCAAGGATCCCACTGTGATCCCTTAGGAGAGAGCACTGCCTTCACTTGGGAAAGGGCACCTACAAACAGCACGGAATTACTTTGTGCTTATAAATACTTGGCCAGGCAGCAACAATGGAAGGGTTTGTAGATGTGATGGATCTACTTCCACCACACTCCTGGGAAATTATTATACCTGACATTTCCCTGCCCTCCAAAACTCCAAGGTATATGAGAAGGCTGTGAGAAGGCAGGATACATGAAGATTTCATAGCCACTCCTGATTTATTATTCTCTCCTTAGCAAAGGACAAAACCCTCCCCTCCTCTCCCCCCTTTCCATTTCTAGAAAGAACAATTTCCTAATGCTGCAGCCCAGCCTCTTTCTCTGTTCACAGGCCTGCCACTGTTACGGTATGACCACACCAGTCTCTGCCAATAT
Source organism: Prinia subflava (assembly GCF_021018805.1). NCBI lineage: Eukaryota > Metazoa > Chordata > Aves > Passeriformes > Cisticolidae > Prinia > Prinia subflava. The sequence continues at coordinate 4,651,020 of NC_086257.1, read as the reverse complement.
CAAATGACTCACCTTGATCTTATTGCAGTCCCTAATTTTCCCTCCAACTGCTAAACCTATCTCCTAAAATTCTAATATCTACACTGGACACTCTTTGGGTGGAGACTGGCCATTTATTGTCCACTGATGACTCATGTCTACTTTTCTGCTTATATCCCTCTGGACTGTTTTCTGTCCCTCTGTTGGCAGTAATTACCTGGTTCTTCTTGTGACCCGCAGTGATTTTCTGTGGGAGGGGAGAAGAAGAAGATGTTAACTTAAAGACATCTCAAATCCAAAAGAATCGAGCTCCCTAATTTCTGGAGAAACTCTCTTGTAGAAGTGACCATTTCAAGTAACACCTTGTGCATCAGCAAAACAAAGCCCAGCCTCCTGCTGCTCCTCTGAGCTAAAATAAGCAGTTTTACCAAGGCTGGTGCTAAAGGACCAGGGCATCCTAATTAAAAAACCAGAAGAGTTCCTGACTATCCATGCCTGCTCCACCAGGGCTGTTCACTTTTCATGGAAAGATAAGGCGTGCAGTGGTGAGCAGAGTTGCCTCACAGTGTGTTAGGTTGGATATCAGGAAAAGCTTCCTCCCTCAGAGGGTGGTCAGGCACTGACCTGGCTCCCCAGGGAATGGGCACGGCCCCAAGGCTGCCAGAGCTCCAGGAGCCTTTGGACAATTCTCTCAGGCACTGGCTGGGATTGTTGGAATGTCTGTGCAGGCCCATGAGTGAGACTGATGATCCTGGTGGGTCCCTTCCAACCCTGAATATTCTGTGCTTTCTGCAGGATGCAGCACTGCAGCTGCTTTGTAAGATTTCAGAATAAAACTGGCACTTTGGCACCAGCCCAGTCCCCACCACCTGGACCCTGAGACAGAGCTGTGCTTACCCTCGTAGCTCTCTGCCATCACTGGCACCAAGCCACACACGCCGGCAGTGTAGACAAAGCCTCCATCTAAGCTGATGGCATCTGCTTCACCTTTCTGCAAGAGAAAGGTGCAGAAATTAAAAGCTGTGCGTCCCCAGGACAGCACCTTCCAGAGCTCAGATGGTAAAAGAAGCACCTGAGAAGTTCACAGTGAGAAGGAAAAAAACAAAAGCTGTACCATGATCTTCGTGATGCATTCCTTGGTGTCCTCTGCCACAACGCACTCCACATCCCCGTTGCTCATCACGCTCCAGACATCACACTTCTTCTTCTCATCCCTGCCAATGGCACACCACTGGACCTTGCTGCCCCTGCGGCTGGGGGTCAGGCGATCTGCAGGGAAAACAGGGATCAGCCCTGCTCAGCCACGGCCTGGGAGTGAGGGACAAACCACAAACCACCTGTGCACACCAGCCTGCTGCTGCTGCCCAGGGCAAGGAGCTCTTGTTCATTAGGGCAAGAGTAGAAAAGGTGATTCTTGAGCTGAAGCAGGCTCAGAAATCAGATTCCAGGTCAGGAAAGTGAATTGCTGCATAACACAAGGCATAATCCAGGCAGATTTCTGTTAGCTGAAACAGCACAGCCACTAAACACTCCTGTAATAACAGCATTTTGAATTGCTGCCTGTATTATATCCCACATTTCTGCACTTCTCACAGCCCAGACAGCCATGAGACTCAGACCAGACTGAGCTCAAAAATGACAACCCAGTTATGTTTCTGTAAAACAGCACTTGAATTATCTGGTTCAGTGCTATGTGAAGTCCATTCACCCCCTTCCATAAATGCCACTTAACAGAAGTGAAGTACTTTAAATTGCACTGAATGAATTCTAAGTGGGTTTCAGAGATAATTTGTGGGGTGTTTGACTCTCTGAAAGCTACCAGAAAATGCTTGATGACTAAATGGAAATCAAGGACATTGTTTCCCTCAAGTGTCTGAACCTGGTGTCCTGAGATGTTCCTTCTTTTTACATCCCAGAAATGACTTTTCTAAGCAGCAGTATTGACCATGCTGAATAACTGGTGTAGAGTTTGTGTAGATTTTCCCTATTTGTCAGTGTCGTGATTTGGGGTTGAATACAACAAATTCCTTTGCTGATGTAAGTGAAGTTAGTGAAGGTTCTGTGATTTCACAAGAAATATTCTGCAGATGATAGTGTCTGTGTCTGAAAAGATCATGTTCCTCTTGCCTGGCTGTATTTGCCAATGCCAACTCTTCCACACAGCCCGTGCTGACATGACACTGGTGTTTGATGTCCTGCCTACCTTCCTGGAGGCTCTGGACAGCACTGTAATACTCAAAGCCCAGGTAGAGCTGAGCATCCATCAGTGACGGGATTTGCTTCAGCTGTACTGCAGAGTCTTTGAAAAGCAAGTCTTTGAGGGCTGGGTCCTTCTTGCCAGGTGGCCCAAAGAGGTGGAAGGTGCTGGTTGTGCCCACGCCATATTTTTCCTGCCAACAAAGGAAAAATAATGAGCAAATAACCACACCAAAACTCCTGGAATGCTGGAAAAAGCAAAAAAACCAGAGGGCAGGGCAGGTTAGAGGAAGGAAAGGAGAGCTTGGTGATACCTGTGCTTTGGAGAGGAAGTTCCAGATGTCATTGACCTTGCTGTCATCTCGAGCCACAACGGCGTGAGCAGGGACCCTGGCCCAGTGACAGGCCTTGTAGTTGTCCACGGGCTGGCGGGTGCCATCCAGACACAGCAGCTCGTACTCGTCCTTCTCAGCTGGGGCATTTTCTGAAGGAAGGGAGCAACCAGGAGTCATATCACCATGAAAACAGAAAGAAAGGCCAGTTTGGGAAGCTTTGTAATTAATTTATTTCTCCTGAAGCTCTGGCAGGAATTCTTTGCAGAAGACAGGCTGCAGGCACCCCCCTTACAAAATGGGCTTATGAAGGCATTTGAAGGCAATGCCTTTGGAAGACAGATCACCTCAACTTCTGCTGTAACTAACCCAACAGTACAAGGATTTATGCACAAAGGGATACAAATAGGTTTAAAAATCCCATACAGATGGATTGAGCAGGTCACGAGCTGCACATGGTCTGTGAAAGCCAGTAGGTGACTAATGTCAAGGCTGAAGACAAAACCCAGGACTGAGATCACAAGGTTACAGGAGAATTCAGGTGTGAAGGGACTTTTGAAGATCCCTGGTCAAGGCAGGGACAGAGCAGGATGTTCCAGGTAGATCTTGAAACCCTTCAAGGATGGAGAGTGCACAGCTGTCCTAGGCAGCCTGTTCCAGTACCTCACTGTCCTCAAGGGGAAAAACAATTCCCCTTGTATCCAGTCGCCAGGCTGATCAAGCCCATCCCACAGAGCACCTCCTTGCAGGACACTTATCCCTGCCCCACGACCACCTTGGTGAGCCTCCACAGAGCTCACTGCAGGTCCTGGGTGTGCCAGGCCATCCCTGGCCTCCACAGAGTTGGTGAACTCTTGCTGTGGGCTGAATTCCCTCCAAAATCCCTTCCAGAGGGAGAGGTGACCCGCTCAATTGCTCACATTACAGCTGGCTCTGAGATATGGCACCAAGCAAGTTTTCCAACTACAAAGAAGAACCTCAGAGAGGAAAAGGTGGATCCACTGTAAGCCCATTTCTCAATAACAGGGATGAGTCAGTTAACAATGTGCAAAACTTTTTTCAGGAGATGAAAGAAGCATTTGGGCCTGGAGAGGAATGAAAGCTGCATAGTGTAGACAAACTGCAGGATGTTGAGGCAGCAAGAGGTGAGACCAGAAAGAGGAGAAAGATCTTGCAGGTGTACCTTGAACAGTTGTGTGTTTCACGAAAGCCACTTCTCCTTTCCCATCTTTCAGACAGCTGCAGGTGGGAGGAACAGAAGGGAAGTTAGAAAAACTGATATTGTGACTCCCTATCTCCCATTTCAACAAATTATTTTTGGGATATATTGCAGCCATAGAGGAATGGTCTTCCCCAAAAAAGCTGTGCTGAAAAGGAAGAAACTAATGGCAGAGAAGTACTTCTGTCTCCTCAGGACATCTGATTCCAACACAGCCCTCCTTGGCATAAGAGAAACTTGCATGTGTCAAGGCTAGAATGTTTCCCCAAAGGAAAAATATCTCTCACTCACTGAAAAGCTCCAGAATATCCAGAATAAGGTCCTGTGCGGGACATTTTGGTCTTGGCATCGCCCTTGCACTGACGGTACAGTTTGGGTTCAGTGGTGGCACCGGGAACACAGCTGGCAGAGAAGAAATTGGCCACGGCTATGGACGAGAAGGAAGCAGTAATTGGTCAAAAATTCACTTTTAGGAGGACTGGGAAGGGAGAGGATCCACAAGAAATGCCAGAGGCCCCCAGAGAAGACTGGGCAACACCCCTTTCCCTGTGACACTCAGCTCCCACCACCCATCTCCCCGTGGCCAGCTCACCCTGCTCGATGGAGCCCGAGTCCTTGCCGTCCCACTCGATGTCGCCGCGGTGGGTGAGGATCCCGATGGGGATGACCCAGCCCGCAGACCGGCCCAGCCCCGTGTGGCACGAGGTCTTGCCCCGCAGCTCGTCTATGGAGAAGCCCGTTCCTTTCTTCACAACGGCCACCGCGTAGTAGCTGGTGGTGGAGCCTGCAGTGCAGGGTAAAGGAACAAAGCAATGAGAAGAGAGGACTTAGGAACATCTCAAATCCTGCTGAAGGCCCAGGTTCATGGAGCAAAGTGCTGGACTTCCAAACCATCAGTGAATTTGGTTGGACACTTGTGGTTTTCTCATTTTCTTGGGGGCGAGCTAATGCTGCCCATATTGAACTAATGCTGCACATTACAACTTACAGGAAGTGACCTGAAAATGCTATCACATTCAAGGTGCCATCGTTTTGTAAGGAGCTTCAACTAATCTTTTTGCACTGGCAAGTCTCTTCTCAAATGCCACTGCCCACTTGTGAGACTGGAACTCCATATTTAGTCTTTAGAATTTTACCCAGTCTGTCACATGCTGTATATGGATACAATGACTGAGTTTTGGGGGTGGTAGAGACATCAGCCTTTAAGGTTTAAGATCTTTTTCTTAGCTGCCACATTGGGAATGACTCGGCCACATTGCTTTGATCCTGAATAATGTGTACAAACAGGCTGAACTCCAGGGAAGAGGTCAAAAGAGATTGGGAGCTTTGGATGTGGTGGGGAAATAGCATCTGTTTGGCTCCCAGGAAAAAGATGGGAGAGATGAAGGATGGTACAATGAGTAAACAGGGATGGAGCCATGGATCTCACTCTGATCAGAAGGGATTGTTGTAGAGCCCTTTTTAAGCTTTTCTTTTTTCTTTTTTTTTCTTTTTTTTTCTTTTCTTTTTCTTTTTTTTTTTTTTTCCCTGGGGACTGCCTGCATTTCTTGCCTCAGTGATCTCAGCTGGGTGTCCCTCCCAACCACTACTAATGCTGTTGCCTCTCCAATAATTTTATTTTTTGTCTTGATGGCTGCACAGGGAATCACAGAACTTATCTGTGCCTCCCAGCTCCATGCTTTACCCACAGAGTTCAAGGGCACTGAAAGCAGAAGATCTCTGGGACCAGCATAATTTTTATGCCATGTTTCAGGAGGACCATGATTTCTGCTCATGGGATCAGAGACCTTCACTGCAGCAAATGACAAGAAATGGGGCACTGGACCCTGTGACCATGGGTGATGATTCTGAACTGCTCCCCCAGCACCTTCCCCTCTGGGAGCTGGAAACCAGGGGCAATATCTTGGACCCCCACCCAAAATATGTGGGAACTCTGCATGGAAAAGATGGCACTCTCAGGTTGTTAGCACCACTTGCCTTAAAAATATTGCATGGAAATTTACCTTCACTGTGTTCATAGACCTCAGCAGCAATGGGCTTCAGCTTGTAGGGAGCAAGGCCTGCCTCAAAAATTTGACCTCCATCCAAGCTAATGGCATCTGCTTCAGTATTCTAAACAACAAAGAGATTTCATCAATTAACAAAGAGCAGGAAAAGCGCTTCCCAGAGTCTCTCCAGGATCCTTGTGTGCAACAGGGGGATCACAGGTAACAATGAGTGACTGAAAGGAAACCCCATCTCCAGGTGTAACAGGCTGCTGAAACATCCCAGCAGAGGAATTTGCTGCCCACTCACCGAAATGGCTTTTATGCAGTCGAGGTACGATGCTTTCTGCAGGCAACTGAAAGCAAAGTTCTCCTGTTGCATGTGGTCCTTCAGGTTATTGCATTTTTTCTCTTCTGCTGAGGATATTGTGCACCACCTGATGCTTGGCTTTTGGGGAGCAGCAAAACACAGAGCTGTGGAAAGAACCAGAAGTAAATAGTCTCAGAGGGGTAGAAAGGCGTTGATTGGAGAGAAACAGCATCTCTGTGAGCACAAGGTCAATGGTTGCCTGTGAGCACAAGGTCACTGCTTCCCTGTGGTCACAGCTTTGGGTAATAGCCACATGCAGGATCTCCCAGGATCCTTTCTTGCTTTCTTTCTTGCCTGCCATGTGCACCATCAGGAACATCTGGGACAATCATTCCTGTCCCTGGACTATTGTGATTTAAGCAGCCTGGACTCACAGCAACATCCACAGGATTAGGAGAACAAATCCACACACTTCAATAGAAATCAAGCTCAAGCCTTTGCAAAAACGGAGAGGAAAGTTGGAACACTGAAGCAGTGCCTGTGCCAATAGCCCAGAGGGGGAGCAGCTCTGACCTGGCCAGGCTGTGTGCAGTGCACTGCCACTCTCACCTCCTTGGCAGCTCAATGATCTGATGTATTGAACTGTCTGTGTCTCACCTGCTCCACTGCACCCCGTGAGAGATGCCACAGCACCACCACAGTCCTTCCATGAGTCCCTGACCAGTAAAGGCAGCTGAGGGGGACCAGAACAAATCAAAAGCCCCAGGTGGATGCAGATTCAGTCCTCCTCCAGAAACCTGAACCCAGAAATGCTGGAAACCTGCAGTTCAAGGATGTGGCCAGCCTGTGCTGACACTTCACCTTCACTCTGCCCCTTCCTGGCAGGGCTGTGCAGACCAAGAGGCCACTTGCACCCCCGTCTCCCTCCAAACCATCGACGGCACATTTCATCCAAACACCTCCAGATTAACCTGTGTCATTTCCATTTTCTCTTTCATCTCAGAAATAGCCTGTCTACTTGATTTCTGAGCCTCCCAGTGGAGGTGCTGAATTTGACCATAGGGAGAATCCTTAGCCTCAATTCCTGTGGCCACCACCTCTTTTTTCATATATTTTTCAAGTTCATCATACATTTTTCAAGTCTTGGCTGCACAAAGGCATGGTCACCTTAATCTAATGCTGGCAAGCATCCTGCCTGGGGCAGAGGCTGGGTGGGGACCTCCTGGGGGAGTCAACCCAGCTGCACTGGTGACACTGGGAAGGGAATGGCAGCCTGAGTGACCCAGCCACTGTCACAGACCTTTTGGGTGACCTCTTGTCTCTTTCTGTGCCGGGGAGGAAGAGGAAGAACCATTAAAAAACATCTTTGCATGCTAATATTCAGCAGAGGTGCTGAAGGACTTCCAGAGGCACGGGGAGCACTTCCTACCAGAGGACATTAATCACCACCACACTTCATGGGGGGTCAGAAGGGACCTGCTGCCTACTCCAGGAAGGAGATCCCTCTTTCCCTGTCCTGGCATCAGTCCCCAGGCCAGGAGCAGCCACGGCTACCTGCCCATTGCCTGCCAGAGCTGTGAGCAGAGCAAGAGGAAAGAACGGCTCCAAGCAGAGCCAGCCCTGCAGCAGCACAAATTTGGCATAAAATAGGCAGGAGCCTGAGCGAAGTGCAGCTGCAGCAGCAGGATAGAGCAGAGAGGGAAGCACAGCACATCTTTCATTATTTGAGCTCTATTTTATTGTCACTGCCCTCAGGTTTAACCAAACACGTACAAGCTTGGCAGGCAGGTCTTGCAATAATTTCTTGCCCCTGGCTGAGCCCGTGCTCCTCTCCCAGCACAGCAGTTTGGCCGGAGGATGATTTTTCCCTTCACCCCGGACAGCGGGAGCGCGGAACCTGTCCCAGGCATTCTCCTCCGTGGCGGTGGGAGCGGAGCATCCTCCTCCTCACGGGCACTGTGGGGAGCTGCAACCCTCCCTGCACCCCACGGGCTGGCCAAAGCTGCCGACAGTAACTCTAAACACCGTCCTCCTTGACACATCCACGGCTGCCAAAGGGGGCACAGCTTCGTGTCCCCCCGGCTTCTCCTTAACAGGGCTGGCGAATGCCGCAGCTCCAGAACAGCCTTGCCTGGGGGAAGCCTGGGGTCCGCGGAGGTTTTGACCTCCTTCCCCCGAGGGCTGCTTGCAGCAGACACTTACCCACTATCCCGAAGGACAGCACAGCGAGGAGAGCGGGTTTCATGCTTGAGCAGGGGGTCGGGTGCCGAGGGAGGGGTGCAGCAGCCTTGGTCACAGACCGTCCCCTCCAGGTCTGTGATGGCTCTGGAACCGCTTTCCGCCCCTTTTATAGAGGAACAGCCTTGGCTGTGTTTGCAGAAGCAATGACCTAACACTGTTTGTCCTTCCTTGTTTCTCAATAGCTCCTAAATCGCCCCCCTCCCTGGATCAGCCCCTTTTTAGGAAGCCTTTCACTTTGGCACTGAACCCTTCCGCAGGCAGGAGTCAGAGCAGGGCGCAGCGCTTTGCATTTTACAAGGGGCTTCAGATGGAAAATTCCCAAGTTGTGACATTTGAATTCTCCTGCGGGCTGAAACGCCGCAGGAGGGGCGATTTTCTTTGTGCTGCCCACCCCCTGCCTTGCCCAGAACTAATCTCAGAAAGTCCTGTTGGATCCAGAGCCGAGTTTTGTGTGTTAGCCAGCAGCTGCTGCTGAGGTGCCCATCACAGAATGCCTGCCCGCTCCCTTGAGTGCTCCTGGCAATGGCAGCGGGGTTGAGAGGCAGTAAATGATTGTTACACATGATCTGGCCAAAAAAAATAAAAATAAATAAAAGCCAACAGCAGTGAGCAGACAGCTCGGTAAGTGCCCTGCAGACAGAAGAAAGCATCACGCTGCACTTTCAGTAAATTTTTGGGATGAAGCTGGGAAGAAATGCTGAGATTAGCAGTCAGCCTCCTTCCACTTCCTCTGCAAACCTTCTCCATCCGATTGTGCCACTCCTGGCTTGTCCCCCTGGGGCCAGTGGGGCACGGCTTGGTTTATGAGGGGCACCCTCTGTGATGCTGTCCCAGCCTTCATGTCCCCATCTGTGCTGCCAGGTACAGGACCAGCTCCAGCCTTTGGCACATGCACACAAACTGAGAATTCCCAGAGCACGTCAGCCAGCCCTTGAGCCCAAACAGCATCCCTAGACCACTGCCAGGGCTGGGCCACTCGTCATGTCCACCCCACAGAAGTTAGAGGTTTGCTGTTGCAAGCCCAGCCAGGAGGTCCAGCTCCCAGGCTTGCTTTCATGAGCACGAGCCTCCCTTGGAGGGAGGGAGCATCTCCTGCATCCCCTGCACAGGTCCTCCCTCCCCTGCAGCCTCCACTCTCTACACAGCTGGAGGCTGACTGGAAGCACCTGGGTTGGCTCTTGTCCCTTCTCCCAGCAGGCTCAGGGCAGAGTGACCTGCAGGTGGTGGTGGTGCCCAGCACAGGTGGGAGCCCAGAGCCAGGCCAAGGGTTTGGCTCTAGGGTGACCCAGGGAGGGTGGAGGCCCTCAGGCAGTGCCCACCTCCACCGTGTACCGGGAGCCCACCCTGCCTGTGACTGGGTGAGAGGCACTCCTGGCCACCCTGGTTATTTCAGCATCATCTGCAGCCCTTCCTTCAGCATGGCTGGTTCCTATTTCTCACCCCTTCATACCCTGCTTTCCCAGAAGAGCAGGATTTCTTGTGTCCAGAGTGTCTCCAAATACACTGCAGCTGGAGGGGGACTGACTTTCACCCACCTCAAGCCTCTCCTTTTAAAAGATCTCCCATCCATATTTACTCCAGCAATCTGTGGCCTTCCAAGGTCTTTTTCCACCAACACAAATAGATGCCACTGAAATCCACCCCCAGCTTCCTGTGGGTCTCACTGGTCCCTGCCTCACCCATGCAGCCTTAGCAACATCCCCATGCATGGCAAGAAGAGGCACAAGGGCTTGCAGGAGACTGTCCCACGTGGTTCCTCCAGAGCCTTTTGCTGATTTGTTCCAAAAGGCCTCTTCTAACAGACATATTGAGAAACTGCAGCTGTGGCTGAAACAACAAAGACACCTGTACACATAAATACTGGTGGGAATGCTTGGACATACTGACTCCACAAGTAGTATAAAGATACTTTTACCACATGGCACAGGAAGCAGAAAGATGCAGAAGAGAGCTAGGAACATAAACGATCCACTCAAATAACAGAAGAGAAGTTGCTGGAAGAGCCCAAACTATCTTTGCCTTCTGCACATGGTTCCCAGACCTTTTTCCAGGGAGGACAACTCCCTGCTCCTCTCTCCCTTCTCACATTATGCCTGCATCTCGATGCCTTCTCCACCTGCCAAGGGGATGGCTGGCATGTGCTGATGGGATGGGTGGTGTTCACATCTCCTTCCCCTGCTCTCCCAGATGGCATCAGGGCAAATCCAGACGTGAAGGAAGAGGCTTGGACTGCAATACCTCTTGTACTCCAGCACCTCCTGCATTTCCAGAGGTCCAGCCACAAATCATCTGGAACATCACCAGCCACATGCAGAGGTGCTTCTACACCTCCTTTTGGTGCTAGAAAATCCCACCTTTCTCCATGATGGATTCCACTCTCCTCCTGGTGTGCATCCTTCCTGTGAATGCACCTTTGACAGCTTGGACTCCTGTGGCCAAGCCTGCGGAGAAGAAACCCTTCCAACACACAGCTATCCTTGGAGGTATCCCATGGCAGAAGCACAGCAGTCAGGGCAGTGTCCTCTAGGCCACCTGGGCTAAGGGCTCAGGCCTTGATCTCCAAAGGACCCAACAGGTCTGCAGGGTGGTTCTTTCTGAGAAGTACAGCCCACCGTGGGAAGCCTTGGAAGGAAAAGGAAAAGTCTCCTGGGTGGCCTCCAGCTGCAAAATGCCATTCTTTTTGGAGTCCAGGAGGGATGAACTGCGTGATGCAGTCAATTTTCTCCCCTGAGCACCCATCAGACACCTGCTTTGCCAAATTTTGTGTTAGAAAATGCACATTTGGTCACATGGTGAATCCTGCCTCTCACTAAGTACACGCACCTCCTTCTCCAGGTTCTGGTCAGGCTTGTACCTTGCTGCCTGGGTGCACGGGTGGTCCCATTCCCAAATGCCTGTGTCTGGCTAACTAAGCTGAGATTGGACAGCAAGGGCCAATTTTTAGGAACACTGGAAATTCTTGTTGCTTTCAAGGTAAAAGCTCCATGCCCTGGCTCATGTGAGCAGGAGCAGCTTTACAGAGCTAAGTCAGTGCCCCTGAGGCTTCGTCCCAGATATCCAGAAACATTAACCCTTCTGTAGTGCACATCTTCATGGAATGACCTGCACTGTTGTCACACACCCCAAGTTCGTTGCATTGCAACACTGCACATCCCGGCCGTTGTGTTTTCCAAAAGAGGATGCTGCTAAAAATTACATGAATGATGGAGAAATACAAATTAACACACCCTCTGCCCAACCATGGGTCACTGGTGATGTATAAACACAGCTGAACCCTGGGGAAAGAACCATGCCAAGTGAAAGAGAAGACAAAAATAATACTGTTTATTTCCACATCTCCCTCATTACTGTGAGGCCGTGCGTGTGCCCTGCGGTTCGTGGGTGAGATGAGGCTGTGCTGGAGTTTTTTGTCCTAAGGAAAAGGCGTTTGTTGCAGCTGGGATAAAGTTAGAGCTGGCCTGGCTGTGTGGGAGAAGGTTTGGCTTTAGCACAGAGCTGGCTGCTGCCCATGGCACAGCTCATCCCAGAGCCAACACAGCTGAAAGGGGCCGTGGCTGAGCTCTGGTTGTGTGTGGGCCTGTGGAAAACACCAAAAAAAACCAAAAAAGGCAAATAGGGAAAGCTGCCATCAAGGCACCACCCCATCACAGGTATCTCACTCAATTCTTTGGAGCAGTTATTTCCATAGAGGTGCTCCCAGGCAGCTGTGGAAGCCTGTTGGTGTTCCCATGGGTGACCAGGCTGGCAGTTGTGATGAAAACCCAACTCACTTTGAGTGACTAAGGAGAAAATGCCCTGAAAATGGAAGAAAAAAACAAAGGGGAATCTACTGAACCTCGAGGTGGGGTGGGCTGAAGGAAGAGGCCAAAATACCCAGCTACCGGGAGACTCAGCTTCTCCAGAGTTAACTTGTTTCCCTCTAGAAATAGGAATTCCCAGTTGGTGGAGAAGCTGGAGAAGGCTGGAGTGTCCTCACAGTCAACCACTGGGCTCAAGTTCTTGTCCTGTCCTGGGAAGGCAGGAGAAGGCAGGAAGAGCAGCCTGATGGGAACACATTTTCCAGATCCCCTTCTGTCAGTAGCCAGGGTGGCACAGAGGCTGAGACTGGCACTCAGGGGGCAAAGGTGCCTATGTCAGGAGATGGGAGATGGTGACCCTGGGCCGTGAATGGATGGGGGGCATCCCTGTGGAGGAGGTTTTGGGGAACTGATGGGTGACAAAATGGACATGAGCTGGCACTGTGCAATTGCAGCCAAGTGTCTGCTGGGCCACATCCAAAGCAGTGCGAGCAGCAGGACTAGAGAAGGCTCTGGGGAGAGCTTAGAGCCCCTTGCAGTGCCTTAAGGGACTCTAAGAAAACTGGAGAGGTGCTTTGGACAAGGGCGTGAAGTGACAAGGCAAGGGGGAATATAACCCAGAGGGCAGGGTTAGATGGGATATTGGAAAGGAACTCTTCCCTGTGAGGGAGGTGAGGCCCTGGCACAGGTTGCCCAGAGGAGCTGTGGCTGCCCCATTCCTGAAGTGTCCAAGGCCAAGCTGGAAGGGGCTTGGAACAACCTGGTGTAATGGAAGGTGTCCCTGCCCAAGGCAGGGGGTGTAATGGGATGGTCTTAACAGTCATTTCAAACCCAAACCATTCTGGGATTCAATGTTCGGGTATCCAGAAGGGGCGGGGAGAAGTCAGGGGGTGTCTGCAGAACTGGTTTACCTCACCTCTGTAAGAACCTGGGGGAAATCCCAGCCGTGTTGCTGGATGCCAAGCCTCTCCAGGAAGAGGGAGTCGCTCATGCCCTGGAGCCCAGGTCAGCATGGGGCTTGCAGCAGCTGTAAGCCACTGTGGGAGTGCCAGCTCTGAGAGCGTGGCCTTGGCTGGCGAGGGACTGGGACCAGTTTGGCATTCCCCGTGGCTCCCAAGGCCACAGATACCTGGAGAGCTGTGGCTGGCTTTCCAGAAACAGGCTTCAGGCCGTGTTTGGACCTGTGTGTCAATTCTGGGGCCATGCTCCAATTGCAGTGTCAGTGCGCTTAGTTTATTTTTCAGGAAATGCCACAAACCTGTTTCCCCGCTTGTTAGGAGAAATATTCGGTGTCAGGTTTTGACTGTGTTGCAAAATGCTGTTTTCTACCTGGGATGAGCCAAACTGGCCACTGGAGAGTTGGAGCTGATGTTGTTTGAACCAATATTTGCTCCTAAGTATTGCTTCTAAGTATTGCCTAATTTCTAAACCGCACACAGCAAACAAAGAGCTCTCTGTCATTTTTAAGCCGCTTTTCCCAGCTTGGAGTGTTAAGCCCAGCTGCAGACTGAAGCCTCTTGTCCAGAGCTGCTTACCAGGTCACACCATTACAGATTTGCATTTTTAGGTTGGAAACTAATGGCAGCTCAGCAGGCAGGTGCCAGCAGCTCGACGCTCAGTGCCCTGCATGGCAGCTCTGCAGGACTGTGCCACTGCCCCACGTCGTCCCCATGCACATCCCCCGCTCCAGCAAACACCAGCTGGCCCAGCAGCCCTGAGGAAAGAGGATTTCTTGACCTCCTTTCCCAGGCAGGCTCCCATGAACTCCCCAGCCCCCTTGCTGAAGTCAGCAGTGGCTTCTGCCCCACCAGCCAGCGGTCTGTGCAAAACTCACCCTCTCAGACATGCAATTAGTGCCATTCCTCCTAATGAAGGATCTCTGTTTGCTTAATTAACCCAAAGGTTAACAGGATTACCAGCAACTCTGTGCAACACCGGGAGCTGTGATATTCCTGAAAGGATTTTGGAAGGGAAGGTGGTGGATTCCTGCTGAAGATGCTCTTGCAAAGAGAGCGGCTGGAGCCTGCTAACACTCAGGCCTGCTCCTGTACCTTTTCCAAAGATCTGTGGGAACAAACAGATAAACACTGCTATCTGGCAGAGAAATGGCAGGAGTGCCAGCTGCCCTGTGTGACCACAGCACCCTCTGCTCCTCTCCTGCAGGACCCCAGGTCCACACCAGGGCATGCACCAGGCAGTTGCACAACTGTCCATGAAGTGGCTGTGTCCAGCTCCCTGGGACAAGCCAGTTTCCACAGGGACTTGTCCCCACAGTGAGATGCTGGACCATGCCAGAGATGTGGCTGGCTGAGAACAGGAGTGCTTCTTTCCAGGGGGAGGGAGCTGTGGCTCTCGTGCAGTGCACACATCCAGGGATGTTCTCCTGCAGTGGCAGAGCTCAGGGCACTGGGGTGGGGACAGAGGCTCGACTATGGCAGAGATGGTCAAGAAGAGCTTGTAGTGAGAGGGGAGGAAGGGTGGAGGAGCACAGGGTGAACCTGGGGGTGAGCCACTGCTATCCACCCCCAGAAGGGTGCAGGGGACATCACTGAGGCAGGTCCTGGCAGATGCAGCCAGGGGAGCAGCTCTGAGCCTGCTGCAGAGTGATACTGGGAATTTTGCTCGACCAAGGGTCACTTTCCTATTGACTTTGCTGTGGGCACAGAGCTACAGGTGGAGCAGGCAGCAGAGGATGGCAGCCAAAAGGACACAAAGGAGAAGGCAAGGGGAGACACCAAGAAGAACGTGGGAGCAGCTTTCCAGTGCCAGCAGTACCAGAGCAGGGGCTGGAGCACTGTCCATCTGCTGGAGCAGCTCTCTCTGCTAGACCTGACCCAGGGGGCAGGGACTGAACCTCTCCTCATCCTCCACAGTCCCCAGGCAGCCCAGCTGGGCTGGCACAGCCACCCACCACTGTGCCCAAGCATTGGAGCTGCTGGAGAGCTGCTCTGGCCAGAAATGAGATTTGGGCATTAAATGAACGGGAAATGAAGGGTCAGCTCACCAGTGGGTCAAGCTGAACTCTACCACTTGCTGTTCAACCCCTTTCCAGTTAGTTAATTTATGGTAATCATTAATTCCAAGCCCCTGTCCATGCGGGAAGCTTCACAATGGCTAATTTTTAATCTGTCACCACAACTACACGCTGCTACATGTGCCCTGGTTGAAGCCACCTTCCCGTTTAAACACTCTTACAGCCAGTGTAATTCCCTGCTGATTAATAGTGGTTGTTTTCAAACCACAAAAAAATCTGTTGGCCAACATTCCCTTCCACTCTGTAATTTTAAAGCAGCATTAAAAGGGAATTAATGGAAATAACACTTTAGAATAACAGCAAGGCTTAGTCTTTATTGGAGACCCTTTGAACTCTAGTTAAATTAATTTCCCTCCTGCTCTTGAGGTTTTCAAAGGCAGATCTGTCACAAGCCATGCAAACATCTCACCCTTCAGAGGTCAAGAGCTGAGTGTGACACCAGTGAGCAAATACTGGCCCCAGGGCCTGGGAGGGCATCTCCTCCCTGCCAGCACTGGTGACCACCCCACCACCAGTGAAACACCCGCCCAGCCCAGGGATTGCTGAGGAGCCCACGGGCAGGCTTGACCTCTTGGTGCCCCCTCTCACTCCTAAGTGGCAGAGGAATTTGTTTCTTGCTCTCTGGTCAAGATGTTCTCATCCAGATAAAATCCGGGGGGAATGGCTCCTCCCATCCTCACTCTCGCCCACCCGGGGCTGGCACAGCCTTGAGGCACCGCTGGACCCTGGCTCTCAAACAGCCTCGTCCTTTCCAGTAATTTCTGTTTTGCAATGTGGAAAATAATAAAAAAGTCTTGGGACTGTTAAGAGCTCTGGGAGGAGAAGAGGGGGGGAGCAAAAGACCCAGCTGAGCAGATTTCAAACCCCCTTCTGAGGGCTTCTAGACTCCCGTGGCATTTTAATCATCACTGCATTTCCAGCTGCAGGGATAAAGGAGCAGAAAACACAGGCAGAGATGAGGGGGCTTCAGGACACAGGTCTGGCTGGGGCTGCTCTCAGTGAGGGAACTCTGTGCTGGGGTGGACATTGGGATGCAGCAGTGCCTTCCCAGAGACCCCAGCATCACCCACTGGGTCCCTGTCCCCACACTCTGCTCACGTGGGTACTGTGGCACTGGGGAATGTGATGGCAAAGCCCAGCTACAGTGTGACATGGCTCTAACAGCTCCTGAAAACTGTTGCAAGAATAAGGAAGAAACCAGAAAAATTCTTGCTTCAGATGCTTTGTTAAAAGTTGCATAAGGTGGAGGGACGTGGCTGCACTCTGTTGGTGTAATCATAAAATCTCCGAATGGTTTGGGTTGGAAGGGACCTCAAAGCTCATCTAACTGAGCCCTCCTGCCATCAGCAGGGATTGCTTCCAGTATCCCAGGTTGCTCCAAGCCCTGTCCAACCTGGCCTTGGACACTTCCAGGGATGGGGAGTCCAGAACCTTCTGGGCAACAACAACCATTGTTGTACAACAGTGATTGATCAGTAAAGATCAGTTGTGTTCTAGGAGAGGTATGGGGAGAAATTACCTAATTCCACTGCAATTCCCTTTTAATTGCAGTGGGAAAGAAAAATGAACTCCTTTTGGGGAGCCTGCTCACTGCCAGGGGTCTCAGCATGGCCATGTCCACAGCCTTGCAGGACCTGATCTGACGTCTGTTGTTCCCCCCTTCACCAGAGGCTCTGCCCTTCCACCTGCACACCTCTGACCACCCTCCTCCTCCTCCTGTGGTCCCCTGCAGGCAGCAGGTCCTGCCACACCTCTGCCAGGTGGAACCTGCACGGACACCACAGCCAGAGAGTGCCAGGGCCACATGCTGGGGACAGAGAGAGGGAATGAGCCTTGGAGAAACCCTGGGCAGCTGTGCAAGAGACATCCCTTACCAGAAGGCATCACCTGCTCCTACAGCCCATCCTGCCTCATTCCCAGCCTCCCTGGGGACCTCCACTGAAACCTTCCAGGAGCCTGTTCCTGCTCAGCTGATCCTTCCCTGCCTGAGCAGTGCTGGAGAAGCGCTGGTCCCCAGCTCCACCACAGCTCTGCCCCTGCCTGGCCATGGCGCTCTTGGTGCTGACCCCAACCCACAGGCAGACTCCTCAGGCAGCCCTTGGATCTCCCTGGTGGTTCCCAGGATGTCTCCAACCCTGCTGCTGTGCCCAGATCTGATCCCAGCCTCAGACCTTCCTTGTCACCAGCAGATCCCAGGAGATCTGGGCTCTGGGCTCAGTCCAGCTGTTATCCAGGGCCCATCCTGATCCCTTTGGGTGGAGGCTGTGGGAGACAAGAATCACGCTGGGGTCCCCATTCCTTTGGGAGCAATCAGCCCTTGTGGTACCCTTGTGGCACACAGGCAAGAACAAAAAGCTCTCCCCTGGTTAGACCAAGGAATGGAAAACAAGACTCCAACTCTTTGTAGGGCTTTGGTCCCATACCTCAATCCATTTCCATCCCACTTGATCCTGGGAAATGGTTTCTTGCATTTTTTCCACCAAGCATTTCTACTGAGTCCTGGCTCTCGCAGGAGTCCCACAGCCCCGTGCTGACATCAGCACCATCCTCATAAACATGCCATGGAGACACAACATGAACAAACAGCAGGAAAAGCTGTGTGGAGATCCTGTTACAAACAAGATTTTTGTTCCTTTTGCACATTCTCTGAGGTGGGAAATCCCCCAAAAAGACCAGGCCTTTAGTCAAGGTCATCAGGCTTATGTAATGACAACAGGCTTCGGGGAAGTTGGAGCCACCAACCTGTGTCTCCTTCCTTGTCTACCACGAGGGGTGCCAGCACAGATTTCACAGCACAGCAGCAGACAGCGTCCCAGGGGAGAGCTTTACACCCAGTGACCCTAATTTCTCATTAGCATAATATTCCCATTAGCAGCTCTTGCAGGCTCTGGCTGTGACAAAGGACTTTCTAAGTTAGAGAAGACAAAAGAAGGGAGCAGGTTGCACTAGTTTTGCTCCTAAAACATAAATCTGAGCTGCCCTTCTCATTCCAGGGTGTTGACACCTTCAGAGGGTAATTACAGTGGAGGCAGCAAGGAGTATCTCATGTTAAAGGGCACAGGTGGTGGCTCAGAGGTTATTCCCACCTTCAGCAAACCAAGCTGAATTAAAGGATTAGCTGCAAGTCGAGCTGTCCTGGTTTTAAGGAGAGACATGAGCACCTGGAGCAGCTCAGGGTTCTGTCTGCTGTGCTCACAAATGCCAAAGTACAGGCTGCTCAGTTTCTCCTGGTCACAGGTGACCGACCAAAAATAAAAGAGGTTTAAGCAGAAAGGGCACTGGGGGAACACAAAGGATGTGCCGTGGCCAGAGTCCTGTGGCAGGGACATTGCCCCCAGCTGGGGCACCTGGAGTTTGGGACTGTGGCCAGCTCCTGTCCCAGCTTCTGGCAGCACTCAGGGTCTGGGCTTGAGGGGACAAGCCAGGGAACAGGATCCCAACCCAAACCTCAGACATCATCCTCTCCTGAAGCATTTCAGTGGGGTGCTGGCTCTGCTCAAGCCATTTTCCTGCACCTGCAATCTCCTTGGCTGAGCCAAGAAAGGAACTCCAGCTCTCAGGCACAAGACACAGCCCTGCCCCAGGAACAGCACATACAGATGGACCCAGGGCTGCTCTCTGAGCTCTAACACACTGCAGGATTCCCTGTTTGGGCTCTCAGTTTGAGCAACTATCCCCTTTCTTTCTTTTTTCTTTAACCCATCCCTTAGTCAGTTCACAGTTGTCAAACTCCCATGTTCATGCACCTCCTGCTCAGAGGTTTTGATGGTGGAAGGGAAGGCAGGGGGCATCTAGAAGGTTGTGATCTGTAAGATTGGCTAAGGTTAAGGAGCAGTGTAAAGGTGGAGAATGGTTTTATGCACTATCTGCTGATGTTGGTTGTTCAAAAGAAAATAATTCTCCCAGAGTGGCTGAGGAACACCTGGTAAAAGACACCACCAGCAGGACAGTGGTCTGAAGCTCTCTGAACAGTGATATCCATTCCCTGGGGTCCGGGGCAGCTCTGGAGGGGCACCAGGCCCAACTCTGGAGCTACCACACATGGGAGCACACAGACCACCCCTCAGAGAGGGTCTGCAGGCTCTCCGAGGCTGGTGGACACCACTGCAGCTTCACAGACACCCAGAGAGCTCCCCCACTGCTTGTGAGCTGCCCTCGTAGCTGTCATTCATCCTAAGACATTTGAAACTACTCATGTGTCTATGGCTTCCCCCTGTTTTCCCTTTCAGTGCCAAACAGCCCAGAGTGCTCCAGTCTCTCTCTCCTGGGGCTCAGTTCCTCGTCTCCTCACTTCTCCCTGACCTGGACTGGCATTCTCCTTACTCAGAAATTGCCTTTTCAGAGATGGGATCAACCCATGGGAAGAGGAGACAGCTCCTTTTGGGACCTGGTTTTCCAGCTGATTGTTTGCAACAGTTTCTATTCCATTCTTCCCTTCTCCCCAGCTGAGCTTTGCTGGGGTGAGTATCTTCAGCATGGATCTGACAGGGGAAACACGTCCCATGACCAGTGCCAGTAGTGTTAACATGCCCCCCATGCCTGCACACACCTCTTGCTTTGATCCACATTGTGCCATCTGCACTCCCCCGGCCTGGTTTTGCAGGGAATTAGATATTTTCCTAAATATCAGCTCTTGCCTCCTTACAGCTTCCCAGAGACGGGCACCAAAAAATGCATCAGCTCTACCCAGTTCCACGTCTGGTGGGACAGAAGCCCTCTGAGCAGTCCTGCCAGCTGTCCCAGGTCAGGGTACTGCAGAAGATACTGGAGATAACTGTGAGCAAGGACCACGAGGCAGCAAAGATAGAAACAAAACTTATCCCAGAGAAGCTGTGGCTGCAGTGGCAGTGTCCAAGGCCAGGTTGGATGGGGATTGGAGCAACCTGGGATAGTGCAAGGTGTCCCTGCCCATGGCAGGGGTGAACGGGATGAGCTTTAAAGTCTCTTCCAACACAAACCATCCTGTGATTCCGTGATAAATGGAAGATATTCCCCTGGCCCATGGCAGAGAAAAGAACCCAATCCCAAGGCAGCAGAGGTGAGGGGAGCACAAGCTGTCAGAGGTGATTCCTGGAACAAAGTCCAACCCACCTGGAGCCTACTGAGTCCCATCTGTGCAATCAGCAGCTGCTTGCTCAGCAAACACTCCTAGCCCAGCCTTGCTGCTGCTGCTGCAGCCTCGACAGCATTTTTGGAGAAGGGGATGTTTGAATATCCACAAAGAACTGGTATCTGGACCACTTATGCAATGGTGGGGTGTGGGGTGGGGGATGTACCTTCCCCCACAGCCCCAGTTCAGCCCATCCCCCTCACTAACCCACAGCATTTCAGGGACTCCGTCCCCACCTTCTCCTGCTCCTTGGCTTTCTGCAGGGCTCCGTTCCTGTGGGACACACGTGCCCTCAGACCGCATGGAAAGAGAGATCTCTCCACCCAGAGCCAGATGGGAAGGGGCATCTGAGGAGACAGGGCAGGAGGAGGGAAGGAAGGCAGCCACAGACCTGCCCCAGGGGCAGAGTGTGTGTGGGCAAAGGAAAGAAATGAGCAAATTGTGCTCCTCTTCCTCACAACATCCACCTCAATCTGCTCTTCCCCTCCTGCCCCAGAGCCCACCATGGTGCACCCACTCTGCTCCTGAGGCCGCCCCTCTGAGTCCCCAGCGCCTGTCATGGCTCTGATGAGTCACAGCCCTCCTCACACATAGACTCTGGACCCAAACCTGTCCCTCTGAACCTCCGACCTTCTGCTGCCAGCAAGAAATGGCCGCAGCAGCCTTGGCCCGGCACGTAGTGCTGTTTGCACAGCCCTTGCTCAAACACAGTGGCCAGAGCTGGCTCTGCACCCCCCAGCAGTGCCACCAGCTCCCTCCATCCGTGGCAGGGTCACAGTGGAGCACTGTGCACCTCCTCCTCAGCTTGGGCACCCTTGGGGGCTCGCTGTGGCCCCTGAGGCTCACCCCGTCCCTCCTCAGCTCACCCACACTGTCCCACGGGGCACTGGCACCCCAGTGAGGCCAATTACTGCACTTGGATATGGAAATCAACCGTCAACAATGGTTTATAGTTAATTAATGAACCATATGGCTAATGGTTTAATTAACCATAAACAATGACAATATCATAGAGTGGGGCTCAGTTGGTCTTGGAAAAGATGACAGTGACTTGGCCAGTGTCCAAGCCCTGGATACCCTCTGTGTCAACATTGTCCTGAGGGCAGGAAAGGTTGGGAGTGTGGTTTATCGAGAGCCTTGATGCCAGGAGAACCAAGCAGGGAGCTTGGGAGCCTCAGCAGGAGCCTGACCTACAGCTCCAGCCTGAGCAAACACTCCCCATTGACACCTCGAGCCGTGAACTCCCCTAAAGGAGTATGAAAAAGCCTCAAAAAGTAATAAATAATTAAATAGATAAATAAATAGATTGATCCATCAGCAGGTCAACAAAGGACCCACTCCCTGTGTAGGAGAGCTTCAAGTGCAGTGCTGCTGGAGAAAGGAGGACTGGCCACCCTTTCGGGCTCATTGTGTGTGTGATGGAGCAGCCGTAGGAACAGAGCATCAGCTTTGCATTCATGGTTGAGTGTCACACACTCACCTGTGGGAGCTCCGGGGACCAGACCACGAAGCTGGTGGGGCCAGCACAACTCAGATCTGATGGACTTTCTGTGAGGATTTCACTTAAAATTCCTTCCTTCTTGGGATGAAGATGGTGGTGGTGAAGGAGCAGGCCACAAAAGATCTGGAAAAGCAAAGGTGTGAAGTGTGGCTGTCTGTGATCTTTATCCCCTTTGCAGGTTTCCAAGGACCAAAGATTAATTTTCTTGCCCTTCAAACATGTCAAGATTCCTCCACTGCAACTGAGGATAGAAAATACAAATCTCAGAGGCTTTTTTCCTCCAAAAGTAACTCTGACCAGGAAATACTTTATCGTGCCTGTTCCCTGGGCAGATACCTGGATTTCTATGCTGCTTTGATGACCCCTGCAGGGACAAGCAGTAATGGTTTTGAGTTTTAATTCCTTCCTTACCTAGAAGTGCATGGCGTGGTTATGGGCACTGCCTGAGGCTCTTGAGAGGAGTCCTCTGGGATGGAAGTAAGGCTGCTCTCTAAGGAGGGAGCTGGGTGTTCTCTCAAGAGTTTGTTTGTCCCTTTGTCCCCTGGCATGTCTAGGAGAGAGCCCTTGTGTCTGTGGGGTGGCCTGGGGGCTCAGACTGCAGCCCGAGCTGTGTGAGGGAGCTGGGGTGGGAAGGAGGATGGAGCTGCTGCTGCAGCACGTGCAGCCCCTGTGCAGGCTGTGCAGGGACCCGGAGAGTGTGGGCTGAGGAAAGCTGCCTGTGGCCTCCTGGCAGCTGGGAGGGCTCCCCGGGCTGCCCTGGGCTCGGGTCAAAGGCTCCCTGTGCTCCCTCTGCAGCTTCACAGGAGCAATTAGAAACATCACGAGTGGCTCCATCCCAGGCTAGGGGAGGCAGCCCCCAGGATGAGCACGCTGCAGCCCAGGATGAGCTCAGGATGAGAGCAGAGGACAGTGCCTCTGTCCAGGGACACTGGGTGCTGCCCTGTCAGCATGGCAGGGCCTCTGCTTGTCCCCAGGGCACGGCCACACTCCTTCCAGGCAGGGCCTGGCTCCCAGCAGGTCTCTCTGCTGCCCTGGCTCAGCAGAGGACAGAGCCAGGCACAAGTGGGGTCTCAGGAAGAGCAACTTGCTTGCGGGGGTCCCCCATCCCTGCTGGGCTTGGAGGCATCACCCCTTCACGCTGGCAGCAGGGCCAGTCAGTGGGAGTGCTCAGGGAACCCAAAATGAGAATACAGGTGCCAGTCCCAGGGCAGGAGGGGCACTGGAGCCTGGTGCAGCCCAGCAGGGGAAAGGCAGCTCAAAAGGCTTTAGCCCCAGCTGGCCCTGGACGCTGCTGGCTCTCAAGCAAAGCCCCCACAGCTTCCCCTGCTGGTTTGCCTTGATGTTTTCCATCTTTCCTTTGAACACAGGTCTTCCATCCCACCCAAGACTCCCAGATCTCTGGATAATAGTTTTCCAAGCACTGTTTTTTCCCTTTCTCTGGTGGGTGCTCTTCCATCTCCAAGTCCCTCACGAACACCAGCACTACTCCACTTGTTGATGGGACTCCATGGACAAATTCCCAGGAGATCTGACACAGCCTCACGGGAGTTCTAAGACCCTTGGTATGTGAGGCTCCAGTGTCCTTCCCCTGACTGAACAGGGGCTTGCTTGTGCAGAGATGGGACTCAGAGAGAGGAGAGCAAACTGTGGCATGACCCTGCAAAGCCACCTCAGTCAGCAGGGCAGGGGTGAGAGGGATGCTCCCCTTGGAGACCCTGCAGAGCAGCCCATGTTAGCCACTCTCTTCAGGTGAGGATCCTCAGCTTCCCTCCATGGCCCAGGAACACCCCTCAGCACGAGATGAGGCCAGGGTATCTCACACATAGGATCAAGGGATCATTAAGGTTGGAAAAACCCTCTAGGACTGAGTCCACCCATTCCCCCAGCACTGTCAAGTTCACCACCAACCCATATCCCCAGGTGCCACATCCACACAACTTTTAAATCCTTCCAGGGATGGGAACTCCACCACTGCCTTGGCAGGCTGTGCCAATGTTTCTTTTCTGTGAAGATTTTTCCCTGATATCCAACCTGAACCTCCTCTGGCACAACTTGGAGCTGTTTCCTCCCATCCTGTCCCTTCTTCCTTGGAGCAGAGCCTGACCCCCACTTGGCTGCCCCCTCCTGTCAGGGAGTTGTGGAGAGAGAGTTCTCCCCTGAGCCTCCTTTTCTCCAGGCTGAGCTCCCCCAGCTCTCAGCTGCTCCTGGTGCTGCAGCCCTTCCCCAGCTCCATTCCCTTCCCTGGACTCACTCCAGCCCCTCACCATCTGTCTTGTGATGGGAGCAACTGTTCAGTACACACAGGGAGATGCTGAACTTTCCTAGAAACCATAAAATCTCTCCTAGATTTCACTGTTTTGTTCTTTCTTCCACCAGGTGAGGCATCACATTTATCTGGACGTCCTTTACATAATTAGGAGGTGGCATCAGCCCGCGAGGTTCCCGCCCTGTTTGCCTGCTGATATATTTCAAAAGGCATTTGCTCTGCAAACACCTGCTCCACCCAGTTTCCCTCGATCAATACCGCTTTTCTCTCCAGTCTGTGCCTGAAAACCATGTCCACTGTTTTGCTGAGGGCACCAAGGACTGGATGAGGCAAAGCTGGGGCTGGACCCAGCACTTACCTCTTCCCCCTGCTCGGGGTCAGGTGCAGCACACAGCTCCTGCTGGCCATGGAGAGTCCTAAAGACATCCTTGGGCATCCCTGGGTGGAACACAGCGTCCCTGGCTCCAGCAGCCTCCCTGGCTCCAGCAGCCTCCTTCCCCACTCTGTTCAGTGCTTGTGAGGCCACACCTGCACTGCTGGGTCCAGCTCTGGGCTCCCCAGTACGAGAGAGATGCAGTGACTGGAGCCAGTCCAGTGCAAGGCCGTGAAGGTGGTGAGGCTGTGAAGCCTCCCTCAGGTGAGGAGCAGCTGAGAGAGCTGGAGCTGCTCATCCCAGAGCAGAGCAGTCTTGGAGGGACTTTGCAGATGTGTATAAACTTCTGATGGGAGGGAATGAAGGCAGGAAACCAGGCTGTTCTCAGCAGTGCCCTGTGACAGGACAGGAGGCAATGGGAGCGAATTAACTGCACGAAATTCACCCATGGGAGCTGCCCCACAGAATCCCAGAGTGGGCCAGGCTGGAAGGGACCACAGCGGGTCCGTCTGCTCCAGCAGGGCCATCCCAGAGCACAGGGCACAGATTGTGTCCACACAGCTCTGGAACATCTCCAGTGAGGGAGACTCCACAGCCTCCCTGGGATCTGTTCAGGGCTCAGGCACTGCCCAGGAAAGTTCTTCCTCCTGTGCAGGTGGAACTCCCCGGGGTCAGTTCCTGCCCGTTCTGTGGTGCCATTGCCGGGCCCCCAGAGCAGAGCCTGGCCCTGCTGAGAGCCCTCCCTGCACACAGGGACCCCCAGGGCTGAGCCCCTCTCAGCTGGGGCTCCTCTGGAGGCTGAACAGCCCCAGCTCCCCCAGCCCTTCCTGGGCACGGAGATGCTCCGGGCCCTTCAGCATTTTTGTCATCCTCTATTGGACCCATTTTGGGTGCTTCAGGTCTCTCTTGTTCTGAATAGCCCAAAACTGGACAAAATATAATGACAAGGGGAGGCTGGTCCCACCTCTGCGGAGGAGAGCCCGTGGCACCCGGTGATTGGGATGCCCACTTTCATTTCTTCTCCTGCAGACAGACCAGCAACTCCTCCCAGTAACACGTAACCTGATGTCTTGGATGAAGACAGCATGGACAGACTCAGGAATGGTTCAGATCCTGGATCCTCCAAGGCCCTGAGGGATCTGGTCTCTAAAATATAGATGTCTTCCAGCACCCAAGTGCTGCAGCCCCAGAGGCTTCCAGGCAAAACCTGGTTCGTGAGGGATCACTTAATCTCCTGGAGGTCTCTGGCAAGGAAACAAAACCAGCCAAAAAGAAAGAGGAAAGCCTGTTCTCAAGTTGAGCAGAGATGTGTTTGGTTGTTCAAAGGCTTCTGATAAGGTGACTGAGATTAAAGAACAAATAAAAGTACGATTAGGGCCAAAGTCCCAACGGCAGCCAAGACCATACAGCCAGAGCAACAAGGCTCTCCT
The DNA here is from genome assembly GCF_021018805.1 of Prinia subflava. Taxonomy (NCBI): domain Eukaryota; kingdom Metazoa; phylum Chordata; class Aves; order Passeriformes; family Cisticolidae; genus Prinia; species Prinia subflava. The sequence goes on along the minus strand of NC_086257.1, from coordinate 4,625,247 downwards.
TGCCTACAGCCACACTTATCCAGCTGCTCCTCAGCCTTCCCAGCCAAGAGGAGCTCTGCCTGGTGTTGGCACAGGCTCTGTCCCTCTCTCTAGGACAGACCCCCAGGACAGTGAGATGCCACAGAGCCCAGCAGCCACAGCACCACTCCTGCACTCAGCTCCACCACGCTTTGCTCCCACATTCCCAGCTGGATGCATTTTCTCCCTGAGCATCCTCTCAGAGAGCTGGTATTGATGGGCACGGCCACTGCAGGGCGGGCTCAGAGTCCAGGAGAGCTGCTGGAGTTAATGGGCCTGCCTTGCTCTCTCTGCTGGGTGCAAAATTAACGACAGATCAATTTAGGTGGAACTGCCGGAGTGCGGCAGAGGGGAGGCCCAGGGGCTGATGGATGGGAGAACGACTCCGAGAGCAAACTTGCACCTTGCTGATAAGGCAGAGTGCTGGATACCCCGGGGAGAGTCTCCAGAAATTATCATGGGTCAGCCCAGGAACAGGTCTGTCTGGAAACTGGGCTGAAAAGCAAACAGAAAAGCTGCACAAAGGGTGTGCTGGCAGCAAGGGGACAGCTCGTTCCTCTCTCAAGAATCTCTCCATTGGGAATTTTGTGGGAATGACTGCAGACCCAGGAAACTCGAGTGTGCCAGAACTCAGCTTCCCCAACCTGTCCCTGAGTCTGGGACTGCCAGCTGACTCCTGCTGGGAAGGCACACACACTCCACATCCTTTCATTCCCCTTTAAGATCCAGCAAGCTCCAGGCTGCCAGGGTTCAAGTGACAAAGTGACCACGTGCTGGCAGAAAATGATGGAGATAAATCCTCCTTTGAGCGGAGTGCACATGCAAACACACAAACACAACATAAATATAAAAAGAAAAAATAAAGAATTAAATACGGGGGGAAAGAACATACCTAAGCAATGTGAACAGGGTCCTTGTGGTCATCCACAGGGAGGAATGGAACCCAGTCCCACATCAGGCATTCATTCCCTGTCTTATCCCAGTGGCAACAGCCTCCTTCCTGGTCTTCAGACTCTGGCTGCCTGCAGGAGGCAAAGGGACAAGTGTGGAGCTGGGAGACTCTGGGCTCAGGCACCTGCACTCCCACTGTGGGTGCAGCCAGTGCCACCCTGGTCCTGCCCTGTGGAAAGGTTCCTCGTCCCCTTGTACCAGCCAGGGCTCTTTGGAGTCTGCCCCACCATCTCAGCACTGCCAAGAGATTTTCCAGGCCCCTCTAACATGAGCTCATGAGTAGCACTTTGACTCCAGGACCTCCCCAGGATAATTTTAACCCTGAATATGACTTTTCTGTATCGCTCCAGCTTACCTGCTCCAGCTAACGGGTTCACTTAAGCAGCATTGACTCCTTCTTTCTGAGGTTTTTGTTTATTTTGCAGATGTTCTGCTTTGACTTCAGAAGCAAGGAGCCATTTCCAGCAGGAGCTCCATCACTCTCCACCCTCTGCCAAGGAAATCTCTGCAGGCCACTCCAGAGCCAGGATATTCCCAGCTATTGCCCCTGTTGGCAAAGCCCTGCGGCAGTTTCATCTTCCCCAGGATCCAGACTGTGCTCCTGACACAGACACCTCCCTGGCTGCCTGCACCCTGCAGGCTGCACCTGCCTCCCTTCCCCAGCACACAGGAGGGTGCTGGACTCCTCCTCAGCCAGGGAATTCTCCCGGGGAGCTACAGTGCCTTTTCTCCTGCTCCTCACTTCTGCAGTGCTTTCCTGCCACCCAGGCCCTCTCAGGAGAACAAAGCAGCTCTGTCAGAGAACAAAGCTCAGCTGCTCCTGCCGGGAGGGTCCTTGCTGGCTGTCACCTTTGCCAGGAGCCCTGCTGTGAACACCTGCAGGCGGCTGCTCACACCTCAGGGCTCAGCAGGGAGAGTTGTTGATGGCAGACAGAATCTGCCTTCAGTGGGCCCCAACAAAAACCCCCACACAGCTCTCTGCTGGCTGTGCTGGTGTGCTCCACATCCAGCAGGAAAAGGAGGAAGGTGAGGATGAAGGAAGGCAGATGGCTGGCCGAGGTTACAGTGAGGCTCAAGCTGTTGCAAAGCCCAGGGCTCTCCCTCACAGCACCCATTGCTCAGGCAATTGGCCCAGCCCAGGGCTGGGAATCCGTGTCACAGGTCTGCTCTCATCCTCACTGGAGGGGCAGTCACAATCCCAGGTCTCCTCTTCACCAGAGAGGCACCTTCCCATGTGCTCCTGTCCACCTCCACCCCGGGTACAAATGCACCAGAGGAAAGTACAACTCTCCAGGTGCCAATCCTGGGAAAAACCCACCAGCAGCTCCCCTGGGCCACGGACAGGCCAAGCAGGAAAGCCCTTGCATGAGAGTGGCCAGGTCCTGAGGGTCCTGAGGCCGTGTCCTTGCCCATCATCCTCTTGCACAGGGGCAGGAAGGGACTGCAGCCTTTGGGGCCCCTCAGCTGCCTCTTGCTGAGGCCAGCAGTGAACGAGCAGCCACCCAAGGAGGTGCCCAGCCCCTCCTATGAGGGCACCTCTGCTTCTCAAGAGACAAAACTGCAGGAGGTGCATTCACCTGGCCGTGTCCTGACCCCCACTCCAGCATCTGTGGGAAGGAAGAGACCACCAGGTGCAGTCTCAGAGGAATGACATCTTCACTGAGGCCACCTGGTCCTGCCCAGGTGACAGTCCAGGACAGCCCCTGTAGGATGCAGGTGTGAGGTAGCAGAAGGATCCCAAGAGAGCTGCTGAGGTCCCTCAGATGGAGCCTGTGGCACAGGAAGCACACAGGCAGTGGAGAGCACACACCGTGCTTCCATCACCACATTCCTGCAGGCACAGACAACTTCACCTTTTGAGATTTTCCTCCACAGGTGCCTCAAGTTGTGCCCAAGAAGAGGCTGCAGACAGGAACAGAGCATGTCTTAAACAGGATTATGGAAACTGGACCTCCATGAGGTCACCACAGACGAATAGGTTTGTCCTTAAGCAAACAAGTGAGCTGAGCTGTGGCAAATCCCACCAGTGACCATCAAGCAAGAGGAAACACCCAAGGAGGAGCAGGATCAAGCCTGTCTGGACACCCTCATGTTGATGAGCCTCTGGGTGCTCCCAAGCAAAGGTGCCCCATGCCCTGGAGGTCCTGCATGGGGGATGCTCACAGAGCCCTCAGCCATCCACCCCAAGCAGGCTCATCCAGCTTGGACTGCACAGAGCACGGCTGTGCAGAGGGAGGAGCCCTGTCCAGAGAGGATCTGATCCCTGCAAGCTCCTGCGTGGCTCCCAGGCAGCCCCAGGCTCCCCGGGAAGCTGCCAGCCAGAGAGCTGGAGCTCAGGATGGGTGGAGAACACGAGAGCCCCACAGCAAACTTGTGGTTTGGATGAGGTGGACGGGGAGAGGCAGCGCCTGCCTGTGCCAGGGTGAGGGGAACGGCTGCCTCGCTGCTGGCACAGGAAAGGAGGGAGCTGGGCCCTTCTGGCCCTCCAGAGAGCCAAGATCCAGCCTGGAAGTGACTTATCCACCCTCTCTGCACTTCCTGACCCCCGTGGGCACGGATCAAGGGAAAGCACACGTGGCCAGGGTCTCTCCTCCAGGGCCTGCAGGCACGTGGGGCACCTGGTCCTGCAGGCTGCATGTGACACAGCTTGAGCCACTGGTCCTCGTGTCCCAGGTCCCAGCCACCCCCTACACCTCCACACCACCCCGGGAGTCTGTGCCCAACTCCTGGGCCTCCAGTCACACGAGGGCATGGCTGATGCTGTGCTGGGTGCTGGGATGAGCCTTGAAGGCAAAGGATGTGACCAAAGGACCTCCATGGTGGAGGGCAGCCTCCCTGTCCTCCTCTGAGTTGTCTTTGTCCACCAGCCAGCAGGAAGCAGTGGCCACCTTCCCAGCTGACTTCCTGCAGGGTCATCCTGGCACAGCGCAGTCCCAGCACGAGGGGTTGGTGACTTTGCTTCCCCTCATCACATTCCCTGCTCCAGACACCACTGAACACATGGACCTTTCATGTGCCATCCCCAGACTGGCCCCCTGTGCCCCCCAAGGAGGGAGCTGGGGAGTGCCACACCGCCAGCCCAGCAGGGATGGAGAGGACAAGGTGACCCAGCCATCACAGGGTCTCAGCAGCAGTGACCGGAGGCATTGGGATCACCAGGAGCTCAGCAATCACAACCCTCTCTGCCCTCAGCTTTGTCAAGAGGCAAAATCAGGACATGAGAAGGAAAAGGTGTTCACAGTGGAACACCAACAGCCGTGGGTGAAACCCAGGAGTGAGGCAGGGACCCTGGCACGGGTGGACAGCCCGCCCAGCGCTCCGTGTGACGTGGCAGGGGTGAGGGTGCCGCTCACCCTCTGGGAGGCTGGGCACTCCCTGGGGCAGGCACAGGGCACTGGTGGGAAGGTCTGACGGGATCTGTGTCCCAGTGCCCCCCCCGGGAGGGGCCCCTGGCTGAGCACTCAGCCCAGGCTGCGGCTGTTTGCTCTGCAGTCTCCCGGGTGGATGATAACCACGCACTCCAGCCAAGGCTCCAGCTCACCATGCTCAGACTCAGAAGGTACTTGGTCACGTAAGTGGAATGTCTTTATGTATTTATTTAAGTAAAATGCTATTTCCCTGAGTAAAATTCCCTTTCCATGCTAGCCAGAGGTGATGTCCTGGTGTCCTTGCGGATTCCCCCGTGTTGGGAAGCAGTCGAAGTGATGATGGGAATGGGCAAGGCAGATGTTCCTGCTCCGCATCAGTGCAAGGCAGTCTGGGGTGATGGGGATTTTCCCTCCTAGTGACGCTCCAAGGGTGGCTGGGAAACAGCATCTTCTGTGAGGCTGCTGCCACCAAGGAAGGAGAATGGCCCAGACTTTGGCAGGGTGCTGGTGCCTCCTGCAGCGTCCCAGGTGAGGGATCACCAGAGGAGCAGAAATGTGTCTCTGTGCAAGTTTTTCACAGCCCCTAGGGTGAGGTGCCCTCCTCCACAGCCTCTGGTCTGGACAGGCAGGATGAGGGAAGGGCAAGGCTTGACTCTGCAGCAGGGTTCTTTGGCTGGGGGGAGCTGCAGGCTGAGAGGGCTCGGGGTTATTCCCAACCCGGCTGTCCAGTGTGGGATGGGCAGAACACAGGCAGGCAGTGCCACTGTGCCCTCGCTGTGCTGGCTGAGCATCCTGCTGACCATTCTGCCCAGTTTGCCATTTACTGCCGAAAGCTGGCTGCAGTGACTGGTCAGAGGGAGCAGGCTGTGGCTGGTGTAGGTATTGTGTACAGTAATTCCTGGTGCAGCTTTGCTCACTGCCTGGAGAATATCTGGGCACAGCAAAACAGTAAAATCTCTTTCTGCCTGGTGAGCTCAGCCTCAGCACCTCCCGCAGCACCCACAGCTGGCTGGGACCCTGAGGGCCCAGAAACTTCCAGCCACAGACCCATCCTGGCTGGGGCTTTTGTTTCTGTGTTGGGCAGGGAAGGGGCACGGGTCAGAGGGAAGCTCTGCTTGGAGCAGGGAGGGAATAACAGAGGGGAAATCTGCAGTCCTGCTCAGAACAAGTGGCTCCCTCTCCCCTGCTTTGGCTGGCACTGGGACAGCTGGATCGCCATCCCTTGCAAAGATGTGACCATCAGTTCATGTTTGGATTAAATTCCTTGAGCCAGCATAGGGGGATCCAGCAGCTCTGGCTCTTCCACTGAGCCCTGGCAGCCAAAGGCATCTTTGGGGTGCTGCATCCAGCTGTGCACCCTGTTTGTCACTTCTGGAGGTGACAGCACACAGGCTGTGGTCTGAGGGGGCTCCTATCCTGCCTGCAGATGGAGGCAATCTCCAAAGACTGCAGGAGCTGGGCTCTTGCAGCCCCATCTGCCCTGCAGGTGCAGCCTGGACACCCCCCTGGTGCTCTGGCCTCAGGTGTTTAACTCTGCCCCAAGACACACATCCAGGATCCCATCCCAGTGCAAATGGAGAGGAGACTGTGCAGGGCTTACCCACGGAGGGCAGCTGAGCCTTTGGAAGGGTTTTTGTTCATTTACATCTTGCCAGCCTGCTCCAGCCTCCAAGAACAGGGCTGCTCATGCACTGTGTGCCATTTAATGGATGCTTTCCTGCCTTCAGTGCAACTTCCCAGCACACCCTCCTCGATGTCCATGTATCCCATGAGAGCCAGCCTGGAGGAGGAAAGGAAAGGCTCTGGCTTTGTGTCTTCTCAGCTGGGTGTTCCACCAACACAAGAGCCACCTCAGAAGAGCCAGAGGACCTGGATCTTTCACAGATTCTCACAGGCTGAAAGTTTAGGACCTCTGTGGAAGCAAGCCCAGAATTATACCTGCACCAAACACATTTATGGGAGTGGCAGAGGGTGCTGCCCCCAGCTCTGCCTGGGAGGAAGTGTTCCATCATTCTGCCTCATCTCTGTGTGCTTCTGCAGATCCCCCAAAGAGCTTGTGTGTATCACAAACATCACAGTGCACTCTTCACTCCATTCTTGCTGCTTGTCTTACCATGGTCAGACAGACAAGATGAAGATCAGCCTTGCCTGGAGTGATGGCAGAGCTGGATTGAGTCTCCAGCCAGATCCAGAGGAATCTCTTCATTCTGGAGCAGCTCCTACCTCACTGCCTTCTCCCTCTGTGGTCTCTCTGATCTTCCACATGGAGTTATTTCAACAAACCTTTCCTCAGACCAGCTCTGGGACAGCCTCGGGTCCCTGCTTCACCCCTCCCTCCTTAACACCTCTCGGCATTTTAAGCTCTGTTTAAGCATTTGGCATTTTTCTGCTCTGTTATTTGTCACATCTGTTTATCTCTGCCCTCACAGGGGGCCTCCTGTGCTGCTGGCATGGCCAGGCAGTGACCCACACGTGCATTTGCCCCCTCCTGTCTCACCTGAGCTTGGCCCTTTGCTCCTCAAGTGGCAAAGAGCCTGGGTACCTGCAGGCTGCCGTTGGGACTGGGGATGCTGTGATGCTGATGGGCAGTGATTACCTGCAGCAATGACACCTTCTGAATCCTCAGTAGCACTGCCACAGCCTCAGACCTCCCAGCCTCTCCAGTCCTGAGTACCTGAGACAGTAAAATCCTCCTGGGAGGAGCTGAGAGTTTCAGCTCAGTGAAGGGAGCAGGGCAGAACCGTGTCCACGAGTGTCCAACCACTGCAAGCAGTGCTGTCATTATCAAACTGCTACTTAATCATGACAGCTGATGATTTTCCTGGAACAAATCCAGTTTCTCAATAATTCAAATTCTCAATTCAAAACCTGAATTCCTGACCTGTCCCAGTGGGATGCACGTGGCCCCTTCGGACAGCCCATGTTGGTGTCACTGCTGCCTCAACCAAGTTCTGCTCCCAGTTGTCACAGGACTGCCCAGAGCAGGAGATAAAGCACCCTGGAGATGCACAAGCTTTGGGACAAGCAGGTCTGTGCAGCCCCAGTGCCACTGTCTTGGTCCAAAGCTGGCCACTGCAGGGAGCCAGAAATGCCGATGAACCCGGGGTGGCTGTTGGAATGCAGCTTCCAAGCAGGCTCTGCCCAAATTTCTGCTTTCATTCATTCCTCCCATTTAGATCCTTGCTGCCTGTGGCCCTCTCTCTCTGGGGCTGGCAGGCTGCACTTCCCCCATAGCAGAGCCCAATCCCCAAGGGTTTAACCAGATCCTCAGAAATCATCTCCTGTTATGCAACAATGAGCAGAAAACCCGGGGGAAACCTGGCAGAATAATGCAATTAGTCAGGCTGCAAAAGCCCTCTAAGATCATGGGGTCCAATCTTTCCCCCAACGCTGCCAAGGCCACCACTAATCCATGATTCCAAGTGTCACACCTGCTGGGACTGGACAACCTTTCTGTGAAAAAATAAAATGCAAACAAATCCTTTTTGTCCAGGAAATTCAGCCCCTCAACCGTTCCATTGAAAATTAAAGCTACAATCAAGCTCCACCAGGGTTTGCAGCAATCTCTACAAACAGAAGGAGCCCTGTGGCAGCACCTCCATAGCCTTAACGTTGTCATACACAACCCAAACCCTGACAGCACAATTCTGATGGCCTGAAGAAATCACACTGCTGTTGTAGACAAGGCTAAAATCAGACTAAAATCCAGGCACTGCTGGGGCCCCCATGGTGGCACCTCATCTGCAGCCACAGCTGGAGTCTGTGCAGATGGCAGTCCAACGGCAGAGAGTGGGGAGAGCAGGGAAAAAAAGAGTTTTATTGTCCATGTTGATAAAGACAGGATGCTGATCCTTCTTGGCCAGGCAGGGCAGGGAACACACAGGCAGTGCCCTGCTCCTGCTGCCTGGGGGGAGCTCAGGCTGCCCCAGGAAGGCGTCCCTGAGCAGCCAAGGGACTCAGTGGTTATCACTGTTTGCTTTTCAGCACAAGATCTGTGGCCCATCTGGAAATTTCCATGAGGCTGCAGTGCTGGGGCACAGCCTCGGAGGTTCCTCGGTTATCGCTGCCTCTGCCTCATTTCCGCCCCTGAAAACGCAGTCTTACCTTAAATAAAGATAAAAAATAAAAGAGCCTCGAGGTGCCTTTCCCGCCTGCCTCACACACACCACCAGTCTTGGCCTTTTCTCCCCACGAATGGTCTCAAATGTCTGTTTCCTTGCAGGAAGCTGAGTGCAATCTACAGGTGCCAGCCAAGTCGGCTCTGGATCTCCTTCAGCCTCCTCGTCCTCCTCCTGGTCACACTTCAGGTTGTGGAGAAGCTGCAGCCTCCTGGGTAGGTCCTGAGCAGGATTATAAACCTGCACCTCATCCCCCAGCCTTCTGCTGCCCACTGAGGTGGGCTCAGAACCACCCTCCTGAAAACCACCCAGCAGGGTCTTCCTTAGCCAGGGAGGAAAATTCCAGGTGAGAGAGAACCCTCTGAGGGTCCCACATCTCAACCCTATGCCCTGGCCAGAGCTGAGCCCACCCTGGGGTCAGACAAAGCTGCTTTGGGCTTTGTCCTGGCTCTCCACAAAACCCTACAGCCCCTGAGCTCAGTCCTCCCAGTCTGGGGTTATCTGCAATCGTTCCTCCAGCTTCTCCAGACCACCAGCCCTTTTCTCTCCTTGCCTCCTCTTGCTCTGCCCCTTCCACCATCCTGTCATGCTCCAGCAAGACAGAGACACTGCCACATCACTGCTGCCCTGTCCTTCTCTTCTTCATGGAATCATTAAGGGTGTAAGGGACCTCCAAGATGATCAAGCCCAAGCTCTTGCACCCACTCCTATCCTCCAGGGCAGCAGTGAAGCCCCTACACCCATCAGCAATGCCACCCACCCCAAGAAAAGAGGGAGATATGTTTTAGGGTGATTTGGAGGGTTCAGGGGGTCCCTTGGGCTGCAGAGGAGCTTTCTCTGCACTGTCCTCCCATCTCCAGCAGCTGAGCCTTGTGTCCTCCCCACCACAGGAGCTGCCAGTGTGAGCTGGAGCGTGGCCTGCAGCAGACCATGGGCCACGGGCTGGGCCCTGCCCTGCACAGCCCCGACCTGCTCTGGGGGGATGGCTCCCCTCAGGGACAGGGGGAAGCCCAGCCAGCCCCTGCTTCCACTGAGGACGTTCTCAGGATGCACCTGTACCTCAGACAGGAGAGCCCTCTGGAGAGCAGCCCAGAGCAGCAGCCCGGGGAGAGCAGCCAGAAGGTGAAAGCTCATCTGTCAGCCATGGAGCCCCAGCTTCCTGGCCTGGGAAGAGCAGCCAGGGAAAGTCCTTCTCCAAGCCTTCCCGGGAGGGTCGCCGCAGTTTTGGCAGAAGCTGTCACCAGCAAGTTCATCATCTTTGCAAACAGGCTGAGCACAGAGGAGTGGAGGGGGATGCCCCCGCCTGGAATGGTGCAGGTGGAGGTGCAGGGCCAGACTCAGCCTCGAGCCGTGCGTTCTCCCCACCCTGAGTGGGGCACCTCACTCACACAGCCCGCCCCAAACTCAGCTCAGCCTCTGCAGGCAGAGGATCCTTACAAAACACACCTGGAGACAGGATTTTTGCCAAGCTGGACAGAAGCCTTGAAGGTCGAGGAGTTAACAGCTGGAGAAGGTCAGCAGGCCAGAGGGGGCACCCCTCAAGGGAAGACGTGCAAGCCCAAGACTGACATTGTTTTCCTGAAAGTCCACAAGAGCGCCAGCAGCACCGTCATGAACATCCTGTTCCGCTTCGGGGAGACGCACAACCTCACCTTCGCCTTCCCCCAGGGCGGGGGCTTCCAGCTCTACTACCCACACCACTTCCTGGCCAGGTTCGTGCAGGGCTTCTCCCCACACAGCCCCCGGCGCTTCAACATCCTCTGCCACCACATGCGGTTCCTGCAGCCGGAGGTAGGGGCAGAGCCCGGCGGGGAGGGGAGGGGCACATGGGCCACGGGAGGGGCACCCGTGGAGCACATCAGCTCTGCAGGGAGGAACCAGAGAGCCAGGATTGCCCACGGGACCTGGCATGTTGTTGGTATCTCCTGAGAGGTTTCGTGAGCAGGTTTGATGAAGCCCTGTGAAATGGCAAAGTGGGAGGCAGCATCTGTAGCAGTCAGCAGCTCTCATCTCTTTTATGTCTGGTGGGCCCTGGGGCGTGTCCTGCTCCCTGGACAGGCCCAGAGGGGATCAGCTGGAAGAGGAGAACACCCAAAGTGCATCAGCTCGGGTCGGCTGTGCCCAGCATCCACCCCTCTGGATGCCACCTGAGGACAGGGGGACATGGAGAAGGGGAAGGAGACGGGCAGTATCTCCAGCCCAGCCTGGCCACGCAGCTGTGGCAGCCCACTGTGGGGAGCTCTGCTCACTGCTCTCCCCGTGTGGCTCTTCTGGAGCTCCCCACAGCTCCTTCGATGAGCTGCACCCTGAAATCCTCCCCAGCACCCCCAATCTCCATCCCCGGCAGGTGGGCGAGCGGGATTCCCTGGCATCCCCAGCACTGTGGGCGAGCGGCTCCCTTCCTCCTACCCCGCCTTCAAGCCCTCCTTTCCCTCCTCCGCAGGTGCAGAAGGTGGTGCCCGGCTCTGCCGTGTACTTCTCCATCCTGAGGAACCCCGTGCAGCTGATGGAGTCCTCCTTCGTGTACTACAAGGGCGCCTCCGCCTTCTCCCGCGTCCGCAGCCTGGAGCAGTTCCTCAGCCAGCCCGAGCTCTACTACGACCCCTCCAGCGGGGACCGCCACTACGCCAGGAACCTCATCACCTTCGATTTCGGCTTCAACCCCGACGGAGACGCGTCCCCCGAGCGAGTGCAGCTCATGCTGAAGGCCATCGAGGCGTCCTTCGACTTCGTGCTCATCTCCGAGTACTTCGACGAGTCCATGGTGCTGCTGAAGGAGATGCTGTGCTGGGACCTGGACAGCGTCGTGTCCTTCCCGCTCAACACCAGGGACAGCAGAACCAAGTCCACCCTCCCGGCCTCGGCCGTGGAGAGGCTCAAGGCCTGGAACAGGCTGGACTGGGAGATCTACACCCATTTTAACAGGACCTTCTGGGCCAGGATCCACCGCGACATCGGCCGGGAGCGCCTGCGGCGGGAGGTGGCGGCGCTGCGGGCGCGGCAGGCGGAGCTGGCGCGGACCTGCCTGCAGGGCTCGGGCAGCGTGGGCCCCAAGGACATCAAGGACTCCTCCCTGCGGCCGCTGCAGCACGGCGGGGCCAGGATCCTGGGCTACAACCTCAAGCAGGGCTTGGCCCAGGAGCTGGAGCGGACCTGCCGGCGGCTGGTGACGCCGGAGCTGCAGTACAGCACCTTCCTGTACAAGAAGCAGTTCCCCCCGCAGCCCCCCGAGACCCCCGAGCCCGCTGCCTCCCGGCAGGACCCAGCCCCGCGGCACCGGCTGGAATCCCCCCGAAACTGAGCCCCCCTGGCCCTCCGGGCATCCTTCTCCATCCCCCTTTGCGGGGCTCAGCCTGCCCGGCCAGCCCCGGGCACCTCTGTCCGTGCCAGCTCTGGCGCTGCCGGGGCAGGACGGGCTCAGCGGAGCTCCCGGGGCCTGGACAGGACTTTTCCAGAGGGAAATCCTCCTTCAGTCGGCAGCTGAAGCCTCCGCACAGCACCGGGCTCCAGCAGCCTGGAGCAGATCCGGGAGGGCAGCCCCGATCCTCAGCCCCGCAGCAGAGACTGCGACAGAGCAGAGCTGTAAATCAGAGCTGTAAATCAGAGCTGTGGAGTTTGATTTGCAGCCTGAGAACGAGTCTGTCTGTCTGTCTGTCTGTGCAGCTCTCCCCTGCTGCATTAACGTTACCGTGCTGGAAAAGCAGCCTCTTAATTAAAAATAACAACAGCCACTGTCACTCCTTAAATTTCCCTTAATTACATCAGTCTGCCCAGTAGACAACCTCCCCAAAAGTCCCAGAAACACACCCCAAACACTTCAATATATCCTGAAAGGAAAAAAACCCACAACAACCAAACCAAACCCCAAAAAATCACCAAAACAAACAAACAAAAAGGGGAGGGTAAAGGGAACACCAGCATTACTTTGCACTGACTCTGTGGTTACAGGATGCCTTTGGATGCTGCATTTATAGGATCAGCATCCTGCTCTGCAGAGTCAGACTCAAGTCCCATCCCTGTGTGACAGGGACACATCTCAGGAGCCTCTCTGCAGCCAGATATCCCAGCCACTGCTCTGGGCTGCCACGGGAATATCCTCTGCCCAGGGAAAGATCCTGCAGGAATGGCTCGTGGGGGGCAGCTCAGCCTGATTTTTCTCATCCTGCACTTCTCCTTGAATCAAAAGCAGAGCCAGCAAATCAGCTGGGATAAACAGAGGCCTCATCTCTGGCTTTTCAGCACAATTTCCAAACCAAAAGAGGTTCTGAAAAAATTGCCCAGGGGGATCTGAGCATCCCAGGCTCTCCCTGGGGCAGCTACAAAGAACACCAAAGGTTCCAGTTTCCACCCAAAGGTCTCCTGCTGAGTTTAACCAGGAAAAAAGCCCGACTGTGCTCCCAATGCCCTTCCCAGGGCATTGCCGAGCATCTGGTCAGGCACAAGGAGAGGGCACCGTTTGGGGATTTTGCTCCATGGCTTCAGGGTGCTGTGTGTCCCATGAAGTTTCATCTCCGAGGCACATCCGTGTATGGCTGTGTTGGTCCCTTCCCTCACCTGTCCTGAGCTGTGGGGTGGGCTCAGCTTTCAGAGGTCCTGGGGGGCCTGCAGGTGTCCCCCCCCCCCCCAGAGGGCAATCCCAGAGGGAATAACTGGGCTGGGCAGCCCAGAGGCCATGCAGCACCCTGGGCTGTCTGCCTGTGGACTGAGCAGGGTGGAGGGAGGAGCAGGGCTGGACACCGGGTACCAAACCTGCATCTGACACCTCCACTCCGGCTTTTAATTGGGTGCCACTTGATTATTCCCTGTTTGCACCTCAGGAAATGGCAGCAGGTCATTCCTGTCAGAACTCTGAGACGCTGGAACAGGCAGAGCATCACAATCTCCCTGTGCTGTTCCTGAGGAGAGCATCCAGGGTGCAGCTCCCAGGGGATGCCCTTGCCCCAGAGCAGGCAGCAGGCAGGGCAGAGGTGGTTTGGGCATCACAGTGAATCCCATTTTCAGGGATGTCTCCCAGCAGGGCTCCCAGGAATTATATCACTCACCCACATGCCAACCACAGCATTTATTTTTATTAGTTTTTTCCACAGACGGTAATTTCATAGTCAGGAATATTTCACGTAGACATGGAGCAGAGTCCAGGGATGCACTTGCTCAACCACAGCAGCAGTCTGGGTCTCTTTTTTCCTAAGCACAGACCCTTTGATCACCATTTCTTGATGCTTTACCAAAACCCAGGCTCAGCACATCCCCAGAGGAGCAGGGTCTCCTGTGGCCAGTGAACTCTCTTGCCTTGGAGAATTTTTAATTCCTCTCCAAGTTTTGCCAGGTTCAGACTGTCCAATTCAAGGTCAAGTTTAACTCAAACCCCACCAATTTTTAACCATTATCCACTAATAACTCAAAATATCAAAGCCCGTTTCCTCCCCATCCCAAGTGTCCAAGGCAGTTACTGGCTTACATTTTGTTTTTACGGCTGCAAGAGACCCAGTGGGGTTATTTCAGGCATTGCACAATGCAATAACCCCAGGTTGCTCAAGCCTGCCCATGGAATGGTCCCAGCTTTCTGTGAGATTCCTGGCAGTACCAGACAACCAGCAATTTATCCAAAAGTGTTCAGTGTTTTCTCTCTGAGGCAGCAGTGTGGGCTTGAAACATTTCGGGCTCTCCAGAGAGGTTTTCAAAGCAATTCCCAAAGGAGCTCAGGGGCATCCTGAGGATTCCTTTGTGATGCTTTAAGGACTGAACGAGCAGCAAAATCCTCCACACCAGGAAACCCTTCCCTAGGAGAAGGGCTGCCAGGACCCCTGGGCTCAGGCACGGGGCTCAGAGTTGCTCTTCCCCGTTTTCCTCTTCCTCTGTGGTTTGTCACCCTCCACCTGCGCTGTCACCTTTGCCTTGGGCACCTTGTATTTGCTCCTCTGGCCATAGAGGAGGTTTTTCTGGAAGAGGCGTGGGATGTTGCCCTGGAACAGCAGGAGGGCAGTGAGCATCCCTGCAATGAGAGCACAGACCCCTTCTGAGCACTGTGTGGAGCATCTCCATCCTCCCCACAGCTCTGCAGCAGTTTTGGATCCTTCTCACAACCCTCACCATGACCAAAAGGCAGCTTAGAACCACCGGCATCCCCACCAGGAGCTGAGGGACCCTTGCTGTACTGCTTTAAGGAGCATTTAACCACTGTGTCATTAACATAATAAACAAGGCTTGTTTTGACCCAAAAGGACCACAAACCACCCTAGTGGTTTTCTGGCAGAGAATCCTTAAGGTTGGAAAAGTCCTCTGAGCCCATGGAGTCCAACAATGCCAAGGTCACCAATGGTCATGGCCTGAGTGCCACATCCACATCCCTTTTAAATCCCTGCAGGGATGGTGTCTCCACGACTGCCTTCAGCAGAGTGTGCCAGTGCCTGACCGTCCTTCAGGGAAAAGATTTTCCTAAAACCCAACCTAAGCTTCCCCTGGGGTGACTTGAAGCTGTTCCCTTGTGTCCCATCAGTGTTACCTGGGAGCAGAGCCCAACCCCACCTGGTTCCACCCTCTGGTCAGGGATTTGTCTCCCCTCCCAGCACACATCCAGCTCCCCATGACCTCCCTGGAGCTGAGGACAACCCCAGAGCATAGCTCAGCCTGTCAGTACCCTAAAACACCTTTGCTAAACCTCCCCCAGACTTTGGCTTCAGGGAGATTTCTGCCCTTGTACCCTGCAGAAGTTGGATTTTAAAAAATTGCATAGCAAAGAGATGACCCCAGACACAATGAGGCAGGATGAAAAATGACACTTGCCACTGGCAACCTCAAGTTCAGCCCTTTGCCAGAACAGTCTGTGTTACACTGAGCACTTCTGCCTTGCCCTCATGCCAGCTCCTGCCCCTGGGAAGAGCTCACCTGCGAGGGGCCCCAGCCAGTAGACCTGGATGTAGTCCCAGAAGCTGCTCCCCGAGCAGTGGAAGGTGCTGGCTGTGGCCAGGGCAGGGTTGAAGAAGGCCCCCGTGAACGGTCCGGCTGTGTGGGAAGAGAAACGTGGCCAAGAGTCCCAGTGCCCCCTTTGGAGCACTGACAAAGGGCTGTGAGCCCTCCTGCCTGCCCTCTTGGACTGGGAAATCCCACCCTTGTGGCCCTGGACTTTGTGGGAAGCTCAGAGCAGGACTGAGGGACTGCAGTAGGGGACATTCCTGGGAGCGATCCCAGTCTTGAGCTGTGGCTGTGAGCTGACATCCACCTGCAGCCCAGGCACCCCAAACTGCCCTCTTCATCCCCAAACGAATATTCCCCAAAATGACAGAAAACAAACACCTTAGTAGCCGTTACCTTGTTAATCCCCACCTCCCCAGTCCTGGAAGATGAAAACCAGTGGGTCTGTTCCTCCCCTACAAATGAGGGGCTTTTCCAAATGACTCAGAAAAAGCAAGGCCAGTGCTGCTCACCTGTGTACGTCAGGAAGGTGACAGTCACTGCCAGCACAGGGACCCGGCACAGGGGGTGGCTCTGGCGCACCTTGAGGAGCACGAGGTGGAAGAGGAAGGAGCAGGAGCCTTCCACGAGGGCAGCGTGGGGCAGGGAGGCGCGGATGGAGGAGCTGCACTCGGGCGCGAGCAGGTTCTGGATGAAGTGGAGCTGTGTCAGCTCCCAGGACCAGCAGAGCCGGGTGACAGCCCAGCCCGCCCCTGCACCCACAGCCTGGGCCAGCAGCTTGGCCCCCGTGGCTGCCAGGCTGGACTCGAGCAGCAGGAACTCCTGGAGGGACACGGTGGGGTTGGCGGAGGCTCCGTCCAAAGAGGCGCCGTGGACGGCGGAGAGGAGGAAGAGCAGGGTCAGGACCACGTCCAGGCCAAAGCCGCCGCTCCAGGGCCCGATGTCCATCAGCATCCTCAGCTCCAGGCAGCTCGTGCACAGCTGGAACGAGCCAGCAAATTCCCTGGCAAGGCAGCCGTGTGTTCCGGGAGACAGAAACCTCTTGGAAAGCCACCGGAGCACCTGGCACGCCCCAAAAACCAGGAAGAAAAAAGCAATGGAGACATTCAAGCCATCCATGGTGAAGGCTGCACTGGGGGCAGAGCCTGGGAAGGAGCAGAGGAAGCTCCTGCACCTCCTCTTTATAAAGCCAAGCAAAAGCAAACGTGGCACAGCCCGACAGGCCTGGGAAAGGCCCCACGTGTGACCCCCGGGGGCAATGCCAGCGCCACACGGAGCTGCTGGAGTCACAGCAGCTGGAGCAGCCACCAAGGTGTTTGTCCCAGCAAATCCCGGTGTTACCTTCACCAGGCACTGAGTGAGCCCCCAGCCCCAGCATTCACACCTGAGAGCCCACAGCAGCTCCCCAGAGCTGACAGCTCTCCCAGAAGGAACAAAACATTTCATTTTCTTTCTGCTTGGCTCCAATGCCTGTGGCTGCCCCATCCCTGGAAGTGTCCAAGGCCAGGTTGGACAAGACTTGGAGCAACCTGGGATAGTGGAAGGTGCCCCTGCCCATGGTGGGGGTGGAAAGAAATGAGTTTAAGGCTCTTTACAACCCAAACCATTCTGGGATTCCATGGTAAACAACACATGGTGTATCCTCTGGGTCATTTCCCTGAGCTGCAGAAGAGCCCACAGTTGCCATCCCTGCAGGCTCCCCAGCACCCCCAGGGCAGGCAGTGCTGCCAGGTAACCCAGCTCCTCTCCCTGCCCCGTCACACACACAGAGCCAACAGCTTTGATTTGGGCCATTTTATTTCCCCCTGTGTCATTTATAAAGGAAATTACCAGGAACCCCAGGTTTGAAGCCCACTTGAGCAGGGATGAGCTGTTCACACAGCTCAAGGTGGCTCCAGCAGTGCAGCCCATGCCATGAAAAGCAGGAGCAGATGCTTTGACAGCCTCAGCAGCCTTTGACAGCAGAGAAGAAACTCGACATTGTGGGGAGGCTTGTGAAGGCCACAGCTCAGCATCTCCCCTGCACCACCCTCCCTCCTTTTCTTCCTTTCCCACTCCTTTCTGTCCCCAAGTACCCACCCAGCAGTGGTTTTGGGAAGGCTCCCTGGATCACTGCTCACTGGTCTGGAAATCACAGGAAGTCTGGGCAAGGAGTGGGACCACTCTGCCATCCACCCATCATCCAAGCCCTCCTCTCCTCCCTCCTGCTTTTGGTCAGCCTGCCTGAGAACTTCCCCCAGTTTAACTCCTTTTACCCCAATTCACCCTCCAGATGACAGGGCAAGCACTCATCTTTCACCTCAAATAAACAAATTACTTCACTGGAATAAAAGAAGATGAAATGTTCTTTAAGAGTCTCATAAATTAGTAATTTTGTCCCCAAGAAAACTGACCTCCAGCAGCAACAAAGTGCTGGTCAAAGCTACTCACCACTGCAGAACCAACCGTAAAATACTTAACATCACAATCCAACTTAATTCTTTCCACCTCCCCTCCTCCTGTGTTTCTCAGGAGTAGAGAAACCAGTAGAGTTTTTCTCTTTAGAAACAAAACCTCACAAGGACCCAGCTTGAATCCAGTCCCTGGAAGAAAACCACCAAATTACAGGACACAGACTGGTAAAACTGGGAAAGAAATTCCAACATCTTTTCTTTCCCCCAGAAATGAATTTTCCCCTTCTTCTCAATCACTGTAAGAGTCAGGCCTTAGGAAATAAACATTCCAAGGTTTAAAAACTATTTTCTACCCACTGCTTGTAATTCTGCCCATGGCACATCCTGCAGTTGTGGGACATTTAACCCAGGCTGGAGAGAGGAGCTGGGAGCTGTTGATTCTAAGGATAACTATGGGATTAAACAAGGCCAGGGCTCATTCCCTCATTTGTATTAGAGCTGACAGCAGACTCCACGCAGTTTTGCAGGGCTAGTTCTTCTAGGAGCAAAACTATCTAAAAATTCAATATTCTCATCAAAACCCCTTTTCTCAGCTGGAACATTAGTGTCTTTCTAAACCAAACTTGCTTTCAGAGCTTAAAATGCAGATATTTAAATGGGGGGGTTTAGCCATGGGACAGGAACCCGTCAGCTCTTCCAAAGTTCAGCACAATAAACACTCCCCAGAACACTGAAGGGTCACAAGAGCTGAGCAGAGCCACCCTGGCCCCCTCACTATTTTCACCCTCAAAGAGGCAACAGAAAAAGAGCTAAGAGAAAAAGAGCTACAGAAAAAAAAAGAAAGTTATAATGTTATTTAAGGGAAGTTTCACTGGGCAGGAGGTAGATTAGAGCTTTCCAGGAGCAGCCACATGTTCCCAGCTGCTGTGACAAGGCAGCAGGAACTGGGGCAGGTTTGCCCTCATGGTCTGACAGGGAAAAGGGCTCCAGGGGATCCAGGAGTTAACTGTGCCTTGTGAAAAGACCCAAATCCTTAGAATAAGCATTCAGTGAGAAGAAAAAATAACAAAGATGGGTCATCCTTGGCTCTAGAAACCTCAAGGCATTCCAGAAGACATCTGTCCTGAGGAAGGTCAGCCCTGCACATGGTGGGGGCATGTCTGGAGGAGCTGCCCTGAGTCCCATCAGTGTCTTCACCACTGATCCACAGTTGGAGTCACTGCTCACGAGCCCTCCAGCACACACCAGGCTGTGCAGCCTGTGCATTGAGACATCCATGCACTGAGACACATCCGTGCCCT
Source organism: Prinia subflava (assembly GCF_021018805.1). NCBI lineage: Eukaryota > Metazoa > Chordata > Aves > Passeriformes > Cisticolidae > Prinia > Prinia subflava. The sequence goes on along the minus strand of NC_086257.1, from coordinate 4,606,186 downwards.
GACACGGCCTGTCTGCTCTTCCCTCCTCTGCACTGACTCAGCACAGCTCCAAAGCAGAAGTCTGGGGGCTTGTTAAGCCCCTGAAAGAGAATGAGCAACCCCAAACTTCCCACTGGGAAAATCCCGTTAAAAAACGCAAACCATTAGTCCCCTAATAGCCTGTTTCAACACTCAGGTCAATGAGGATTTGAAATCTTGATGGACTTGTCTTGATCTTAAAGGTCTTTTCCAACCTTTCTGGTTCCATGATTTTAAGTGAGGATGTGCTGCAGGACATTCCTTTGCTTTGTTGGGAAAGACACGACGAGTTGTGTCAGTGCTGCCCTGCTCCCTCCGAACAGGCTGCAGGTAGAGAAGTCACAGAAAGTCATCGTTCTCACTAGGTGGTATTTCTCACCCTCCAGGAAAAGAAATCCTTCCTTAGGCTGGATTCAAAGCAGGGAAAACACCTTAGAAGAACCTGCTTCCTCCACATCTGGAGAGCAACAAGCAGAGTTTGGCTGAGCTCAGCAAACTTTCACGGTGCTTTCTCACACAACTGAGGACAGCTGTTTTTATTAAAAATAAAGAGAGCAAAATTAAAGTTATATTAAAAATGCAGCTGTACAAATCCCTGGGAGCAGGGATCTACGGACAGCACTGTGCTCCAGCACAGGAGCCACGGGAACTGCATTGAAACCCAACAATGCTCTTCAAGCACCACCACAAAAACGCTGCTGCTGAGGATCCTCACTTTTCACCCACCCTGGTTTTAACCAGCTCCTGGTGCAGTCCAAACAGCTGTGCTCAGCTTTGCAGTAACTCACTGCAGCTGAACAGCAGCCCAGAAAGGGAGAAACTGCTGCCCCCAAATTTACTGCCTTCAAGAACTATGTTTTAGATACCCAATCTTGAATAAGCTGATTTAAAAAAAAAAATGGGGCTGCTCTTGGATTTAGTCTCAGGCAGGTACGTGCAAGGGATGAGCAAGTTCACACAAGGCTTGGGAGGATTTACCAAGGACCTGCAACTTTCAGCCATGCAAGCCAAAATCAGCCAAAGCCCTGCTCTCCTTCAAGTATCAAAATCCCAACAGTCCTGAGTTCCACTAAGCACCTTCTCCTCCTGTCCACTTTTCCCCCAAAAATTAAATGCCAAATCACTTAAATGCAGTGTTAGAGAACACCAGTTTAAATGCACAAAGAGTCAATCATATAGAAAGACAGAGATACTACAACAAATTGATAACCCTGAAGAGACAGGCTCTGAGCCGACCAGCATTCTCATGTCTGGGTGAAGCAGCTGCTGGAGGTGAGTGGTTTCTTCATTTCCCCTTGTCAGTGTACGAGCAAAGCTTGTACAACATGCAGAAAAGGGAAGAGCCCCTTGCCCAGTAACACAGGGGAAACACAGGACATGCCAAGTCCTCGCCATTCACAACCGAGGCAGGAACTTCATCCGGAGCCAACTGACCCAGACTCAACCCCAAAGTAAATCCCTCCTTGTCCTTGGCTTTGGCTGGACTGGCAGGCCAACATCCCACAGCCCTTTTGTAGGTGCAGTGCAAAACAGAAGTGTCTCTGCAGCCTTGGAGAGGCACCGTGGATCTCACCCCGAGTCCTGGCAGAGCTGTGGGCACGCGGTGCCCTCGCTCCCACGGCCCAACGCTGACCAGCAGTGGCAGAGCAGCCCCAGCAGGCAGCAGGACAGCTCAGCCCCCTGGATCCTGTGCTGGAACATTTACAGGCAGGAACCCACTGCACAACAAAGCAGAGCTGCTGGGAACAGCTCCTGAATCAGCACCACAGCGCCAGAGGTCACTGGGCACACCAGTCCCACCCCAGCGCTGGAGAACAGAAGGGGAAGATGCAGCTGGGACGGGCCAGGCTGGCTTTTGCTTTGCTCCCTGTGCATGGAAGGTGAGGGATCTCTTCCACAGAGGGTGAAAAGGCTGTTCTGGAGCTGCTCTCCTCCCTCTCAAAGCCATCCAGAGTTTTCTGGGAGGTACAGCCATACACCAATAGCACATGGCAGCAGGGAAAGCTTGTGGTGATCCCAAGGCTGGTACTGACACCAATGAGCAATAAAACTTTAAAATAAACAGGCTGGTAGAGCATAAAATTATACCCACCTTCATTAAAGCATTCCTAAGAATCTTAGTTACAAATCTATGCTGTAAATCTCAGTAAAACACCAACACATGAACTCCTTCAGATACTCTGATCTTCAAAGGTACAAAGTCATGACAGGGAAAAGGGGGAAAAAAAACCCAAAGGTTTTTTAAAAGTTTATTTCTAGCCCTGAAAGAACAGTTATTAAACAAAGTCAACAAATACAGTAGTTAATATTGCAGTAACAATTAAATAACATAATGGGATTAAATTACACAAAAGGCAACATTAACATCTGAAGACAGTTAAAAAAATAAAAAGAAAGCTTGCACCTACTTCCATTCCCATCAACAGCATAAGGAACAGAGGGAAAAACAGGACAGAGAGATTTATTGACTCAATTCCAGCTGGAGAGACCCTTAATCACGTTTTTGCTCCCTCCCCAGCCCCTCTGACAAGGGGACCCATCTGCTGTAGCCAAACTTTTGCACCTCCCTGCACAGAGAGCCAGGGGGAAAGGCTCTAATTAGTCTCATTAACACCTCAGGCAGGGCAAAGTGCTCATTCCCATGGTTGTTTTTGCTAAGAACTCCGGTTTGTTCTATGATAACAACACCCCAGGAATCTCACACCCCCTGCACACTCACACCTCAGCCACAAGCTGACACTTCACAGGGATCTTGGGTGGGCACCCAAGAGGGATGCAGGGGAATCCCCACGTTGGGATGCCCCTGGTCCCTTCCCATCATTTCCTCCAGCTCTGGCTGCTCTCCACCTGCCCCAGTGCCACAGCAGAGCTGACAGCCCTGCACCCACTCAGGGGCTCCACTCTGCTCCCACCAGGGAAACCCCAGCCCTTGGAGCTCCCCACCTTGCAGACACCCTCAGAAAAGCGATGCCCGACCCTCCAGACACAAAAACACAGCACAAAAACCCTTCCCTGGCTCTCCTCTCCTGCCAGCCCCACCTCTGACCCCCACGGAAACCTCACCACAGAACGGCTGCTGGTGGGGCCTGGGAGATGCTGGCACCTCCCAGCCTCGGAGCTGAACACCAATCCAGGTCACACACACAATTTGGGAGCTTGGGATTGGGCCAGGTTTTGTGCATTAGGATGGCTGAATCTTCAGAAATTGTCCCCTAAGCTAAATTGGACAAATTTTGCAACATATGATTGAAACCGTTCTCATTCATCAATAAAAGGGAACTAATAAGTTAAAATTACTTATGATTTCTTGTTTTCTATTTAAAAAAGCTAAATTTATCTAGATTGTGCCATTAAAAAAAACAACAAAACAAAAAAAAAGAAAGAAAGAAAAGCTCCCAGTTTAACTCTGGCACAAGGAGTTTCATCAAGTCCATTGCCAGCAATGGACAAAGAGGGAACCACTGGTACAACAGGTTTTTTTCTTCAGCCAAGCCTCCTCACTGCTCCATTTGACCAGGGAGCCAGGACACACTCAAACCAGGGTGACTACAGTGTCCATGGCTCATAATAAACCTTTTTTTCCAGGCAAATGCACTTGGATTTCTTTACCTGGCATGAGACACTTCCTTGAATTTAAAATTTAAAGCCATAACTGTTCTCACACTTACAGCCAGGGAGATTTATCCCTGTGAGGAGCAGTTAAGATAATTAACCCAACATAGATTTAACTACCACACAGGAGCAGAACACAGGCTGAACCTGTCCAACAAGGCACCCTGCTGGCCCCACATGAGCCCCACGAGCTGAGACCCCAGCCCTGCTCCCCTCCACCATCCCCCCAAAGTGCCTGTGCTGTCCTGCCCAGCTGCTCTCACCTGGAAGTTTGTTTTGTCATACCTTGGCTACCAGTTCCCAAATGTCATTCTCTGAAAATGCCTTCTATCCCCTGCCAGCAATGTTCGGAAAAGTGTGCAAAAATTTTTATTCAGGGTCCTCTGTCCACACCCAACCTTGGCTCTGTCTGTCCCAGGCCCTGCCCCACTGGGAACGCAATACAATCCCACTAAAGTCATGGCTGTCCTTTCACAGACTCATTTGGCACATTGGCACTACTTGGCTCTTCCTTAAACACTTGGGGAGGTTGAAATGCATAGGCTGTAGGATTAGAAGGGGCACAGACTCTGTTAAACTCATCCCTGGCAACACCCCAAGAACTCAACAGCTCGGGCTGTCGCTGTCCTTCAGAAGGAGGCACTTTTTGTAGCGTTGAAGGGTTGGCTGCAGCCATCCTGGCAAGCACAACGTCCTTGGTGACAAGGATCAGAGTGACACCAGCCAGTCCAACAGGCCCCACGATGGTCTGGCAGCACTGCTTCCCCTCTGCTTCATCTCACAACTTCGGCATCTCCAGGTGTTCACCAGCATCTGTTGAGATCACGTTGCCAAAATCCTGTATTGTCAGTGTCCTCAGGTCTGGTTATTTGTTCTTCTGTTTTCATTAGTACAAATGGAGCACATACAAAACTGGAAAAAAATAGCTCTAATACTTTAAACTCTGACACCTCCAAAGGTTGATGCATTATTTGCTTGGCGGGGGGAAGAAGGGGGAAATTACAACATATACAAAAATGTATTTGATACAAAGAAGGGAAAAGTAAAATAAAAAAAGTCAAAGGCACCAGCATAACTTCCAAAGCCCAAGTCAGAGCACAGATACATGTTTGTGAACCACCCACTGCACCAAGCACATTATCCCTCAAGCTTCTGGCCAGCAAGTCTAACAGGGAAAAAAGAGCAGACAGGAAGACAGCTGGAATCTTTTCTTGCCCTGACTAGAACTGATCATTTGATCATAAATAAAGTATCTGATCCCAACCTACACATCTATAACCCACATCCAAAGACCTGACCGACCATTACGGTTCTACAAAGAGGCCACATTTTTGATTAAAAAGAATGTCCACACAGCACAGGCATGAGAAACAGCTGAATACTTCTCTTCCCCCTCTCTCTCTCTCCTTATTGATCTTCAAAAGTGAAAACCATCTCCATACATTGTGATTCCTTAAGTAACCGAGTTGTTGATTCTACAGTACAGCGACAGCTAATCCGAAAAAGAAATGAGGGGCAAGATGTACCTTCACATTCACCACACCTGCTGTGAACCTGGTCACTGGGAGCTTCCCACAGGGATTGCAGGTAGAGGGGAGGAAGAGGAGAGGCAAAGAGATCAGCAGGTAAAATTAGTACTGCTCTCTGAAAGCTTGAATCTGTCATTCAAGTATTGAAAGTACCCAGAGGGTACAACGGGAGCTGTTACAGCGAAGTCGTTAAAACCCCTTAAAGCCCCGGGCACAGCAAGTGGTATTTCTGGGCTGTCTGGGAAACAAAAATCAGAATAAAAAAACCCCACAAAGGCCAGTGATTCAGCCCTCAATTCCTTCTGGACCCCAGACAGGGATCTCTAGAGATGCCACAATGTATTCTGGGTGTCTTCTGGATGAGTTTCTTCCCTTTTGCAGACGTTTCCCACCCCCACAAAAACCCCTTCCCTCCCCCCCGAAGTGTAACAATTTCATATATTATAAAGATTTGTAAAATACAAACAAACAAAAAAGGAAGAAGGCTGTGGCAGGATGTTAGCGGTTACTCTTCATTGCTTCTTTGGCTGCCAGGATCAGTGGCGTCAAGCTGGACAGAGGTTTGGCCAGTTTCAAGAAGGGATGCTGCCAGGAAGACAGAAACAAGGAATCAGTCAAAGACACACTTTCAAAGGTTTGGTTTCCAGCAGGACTCGTGTTTCCATGGAGCTAGGCAGCAATGACTCTGCATTTTAACTGCTGACTGGTTTCGTGTGTTTTTCCAGATGGTTACAAGGACAAAAGGATCCCAAGCTGGCTGGGATCACACTGCCTTGCCCAGTGGAGTTTCTCCTGGAATATCTCAGTTTCTGCAAAAGGTGTCTATTGAAGCTGCACTTGCAATGAGCAAAACAAAGATCTAAACAAGAAATAATCAGAGAAAGCTAAGAAGCAGCAGCTGGCTTTAGTGGGAAAGCCTCTACACCATCTGCCTCAGAGCTATCCCTGCTCTCCCCAGGAATGGCATCAGTGATTCTCTCACTCCTTCACACAATGCTGCCTACAGGCAGATCTCATTTAACAAAACAACTTTTTCCCAGTGCACAGAAAGTACTTAAAATCAAAACTAAAATGAGGAATGGTGGCACAATGGCTGCTCAGCCTGTAGGGTAGAACCCTTGGGGGAGAAAGCAAACTTCTCTTTTCAAGGCTTGAACATCAATGTCAGCCCAGCAGATTATTTTATCAGGAGTTCTGAGGGGGACGTGTGCAACTGGAAGGATGAAAAGCAATGCAAATGCTATCAGTGGCCACCTTCTGAAGGGAGTCCCTAAACTGCTGGATGCTTTAGCAGTGGCAGAGTGAAATCACAGATTATGATGGAATAACTTTGGAGTATCTTATAAATCTTTCCTATCAACTGCTCTCACAACAGTTCTCAGGAAAAAACATTAAAAAAAAATAGAAAGAGTGCCAGTCTGTGGTTCATCACAGGCTGACCTGACTGTGGGCCTCACACTGTGAGCAGAAGCTGAGTCTCACCTGTAGCAATTCTTTGGCTGATCCTCTTTTCTCCACGTCCATCTCCAAACATCGGTTCAAGAAATCCCGGAATATTGGGGACAGTTTCTCGGGGTTCTGGAGTTCTGGTGTGCCATTAGTTGCTATCAAATATAAAGCCTGTAAAATGAAGAGTAAGGTATAATCAAAACCAAGCTTTAAAAGATGCCAAACTGACCTGCCTCGTGCCAGGTCCTCAGATGAGAGGGCTCTGCAGCCTACTTCTCCTCAACTTCAGAGGTTAGAACTGTAAAAATGTGACATCTGTAGGCAGTCATGACCTATTCTTGCTAGTGGCAAAATAATGTTCAAGATCTTTTGGCAACAGATACTGACTTTAGCAAAGAAAATATCAGTTGGTGACACAGCAGCACTTTCCAAAATATCTTGGGTTTACTTTCCCTAAACTATCCCAGAGGCCTAGGTCGAAGTGCTGTGTTTCAGTTACAGGCAGGTAAATCTTCTAAGTACCATCACAGAATCCCAGACTGGTTTAGGCTGAAATGGACCTTAAAGCCCATCTTGTTCTACCTCCCTGCCTTGAGCAGAGTCACCTTCAACTAAACGAGGTTATTCCAAGCCCCATCCAACATGGCCTTGGACACTTCCAGGGTAAGGCTGACTGCAAATTCAAGACAGCTTTCCTCCTCTGGAGGAATTTTCTTGCACTGCTGAAGCTTGATGGTTTTTTCATTTCACTTTCTTTTTAATGCAGATGCAATTAATGAATTTCAGACAGCGGTGAACACCTAGTTCCAGCAACACCAGGGCTTCTTACCCTCAGGGGGTTCTCGTTGAGGTATGGGGGCTCTCCTTCCACCATCTCAATGGCCATGATGCCCAGGGACCAGATGTCCACCTTGGGGCCATAGGCTTTCCGTGTCACCACCTCGGGGGCCATCCAGTACGGGGTTCCCACCATGGTGCTGCGCTTGCTCTGCTCAGGGGTGATCTGGGCACAGAACCCAAAGTCGGCTGCAGGACAACACAAGTTTGAGAGGTTAAACTGGAGCACCCCAAGAAGTGGCTCTCCTACAAGACTTCTCTATTGCTACACACACATTTCATTGAGAGGGGTTTGGGGGCAGTTTCTTCTTTCCTCCCCCACTACATTCTCCGTTTTAAAAAAGCCAACGTGCAATGAAAATACAAAACCTGAAGGTGGTTAAGCAGGGCAGAATTCCATGGAGTGAAGACAAAGCTTTTGTCCTCTGGAAACGAGAATTACCCTGTAGAAGAATGGTGTTTTGCCCAGTCCTTCAGGAGTTCTAGAATGCTAACAGCCAAACTAAGCAATCAGGCAGAACACAGGCAGCGTGTTCTGCGTGTGGTGTGTTACACAGCCTGAACTAGAAGAAATCCATCCACAATCCATGGCTTCTGCCCTGCTAAACAGATTGTACTTGTGCAGCTACTGAGGTCAACATTTCACAGCACTCTGGCCATCTATACAGGTACTACAGCCGACAGACATGGAAACAAGGCTCCAGGGAAGTGCAGTGCTACCCCACTCAGCAGCAGGAACCTGGACAAACAAACCTTTCCACAAGGTAACTACCAAAGAGAACAACCACACTCAAGAAAACAAGAAAAGTCACCTATTCCTATAGCCTTCAGGTGCAGCAGCAATGCATGTCCCATCATGTTACTTTATCCAGCTGCAGCACTCCCACTTCCCAGGCATGTAAAGCATCAATAAGAACACAGTTAAGGCAGGAGACATATTACTTTATCATTGACACTAAGTTAGAGAAAGAGAGAGAGAGAGGGAGAGAAGAGAGAGAGAAATTTAAATTCCAGGGTGATTTTGGAAGTGTTATGCCAAGCAGTGCTAAGGAAAGAGCCAAGCTGTACCAAGACCATTTAACACAGAACTACCCCACCCTGACAGTCAAGATGCTGCCTTAAAAAAAAACCCAAAACCAAACCTATAGGAGTCACCAAGTTCCTCCTGCATTTTTTGGCCTTATCAAGGTGTCAGTCACCTCCCAGCACGGCCCATTTCCATGACCAGCCCAGGGAAGCAGCTGCAGTGTGTTCTCCTGAGCTCCCAGCCAGGCCTCCAGCACCAGCCACCAGCACAGAGGAAGAAGAGAGGCTGGAATCCAGTTTCACCCACCAGTAGCATGTGCAGCTGCAGTGGTGGCACCTGTCCTGTCACCAGACTCCCTCAGAGAAGGGCAAGAGTTCAAAAAGAAGGTGCAGCTTCTCCCACCCTCAACTTTTGCTGAAGCAATATAATCACACAGCCCCAGAAGAGCTGGCTCAGCACTGATTACTCCACCTCCCCCTCACACAGGGAATTTTTGCAGCTGACTCCTGTCTTCTCCTGTGTCTCCTTCCTCCTCATCCTCCCCCAATCTGCTGGCATGATGATTTTGACTCAGCTGCTCTGTCCTTTGGCTACTTTGCTTTGCAATTTTGATCCTTTTCCACACCTCTTTTGCAATTTTCATCCTTCTCCAGCTAACTCTTCTCAGCCACATCCTCTGTTGTAACTGTCCACTTCTCTTCAGCCTCTGAATCCACAGTTGGTGCACAGACACATCATATCCTTAAAAAAAATCCCCTCTGGAAGTCAGCAGCACATCCAGCAATGCTGGCATGCAAATCAGGTTGCTTGTAATCTTCCTCCAAACTCCATCTCATAAATAAAACGAGACTGCAAACCATCCAGAATAGGAGTACTGCTAAGACACATCTTCATGGCACTCCAAATTCCTACTAAAAACACTTTTTGCTTCACACCTTTTTGCCTTAACTCTTTGATTGTTATATGTTTTGTACATTCCTACATACAAGAAAGGCAGATAATGCACCTCTTTCTCAACAGTCCTGGAGCTACCAGTGCTTTCACATCACCTTTATTTACACACACCAGCAAAGGATTTACTGTACAAGCCCATGCATGGATAACCATTACCCCAAAAGCAAGTAGTTTGTTTTGTCATGATTATATTAATAAAAGTGTTACACTTCCAGTCCAAGAAAAGGTTAAGACTAGACTGCAATAAATGATCAACAATGCTTAATTTTCTTGTTAGTGGCCTTTTCAGGAATGGGGTAAAGCATTAATATCAAGTCCTGGCATCCTAACAAAGTCACTGCAGTTTGCTGCAACTTTGCTCTTGCAATCATTCCCATTTTGCTTCACTGTCTGTGCCAGTTCCTTCCTATTTACCAACGTATTCATGGGGCCACAGGTTTGCTTCAACATCCTTCCGGGCCACCACGTTCACAGCCCCAATGTGAGGGCCCCCAGAGCATCAGCACCTGCTGTCTGATACATATTTTATAACAGAATTGATTTCTGTTACTCATAGTCAATAAAAACCACCTCAAATTTCCCTGCCAATTTCTCCTTTTACTGATTTACATACTCCAAGCCAGAGATTCCTGGAAAAGGGAAAAGAGAACATGAAACAATTGTCTGCTACTCACTTAATTTAACTGATCCATCCATTCCTAACAGCACATTGTCACTCTTTATGTCCCTGTGGATGACCTGGTTGGCATGGAGGAACTCAAGCGCTTGCAAACACTGGACAGGAGAGAAAAAAACAATATTCAGCATCCAGAAACAGAACTGTTGTATGTGGAAACACATTCAAAGCCATGCTCACACCCTCAGCCAGCTCTGAGTGCAAGGACAGATAGGTATTATTGAAAATAACCAGCAGAGGAAGCTCTTGGGCTAAAAAATACACTCCAGATTTCAGGAGGTCAAAAATCCTTTCACTGTGGAGTTTCCCTATCTTAACAAAGGCATCCTTTAAACTGCTCATCACCCAAGATGATGCTCTAAGAAATCCCTGATGTTGATTTTGGTACATCCCACAGATTCTGCAGTGGAACCATAAAGGATTAAGTGAGAGCTTTTCAGGCTGAGGTCTCAGCAAGAAGAACTGGTGAGGCTTCATGCCCAACATCCACCCAACTTCTCCAGCGAAGGCTGTAAAACATCTTCATTCTGGAAGGCACTAATACTGGTTTGCATTGTTTTCAGATGAAAACCTTTCACACTAAGTTTCTGCCCAAAACCATATTGAAATTTACTTTTGTTATTTGAGAATAAAAGGCGAAAGAACAAAAGCCAGATTTTTCTCTTCTATCTAAACAGAACATTTGCCATTTGCAGCCTGGCACAGATGTCCCCACTGAGTTTGGGGTTTTTTTTATTTTGGTTTGCTTTAGCAAAGTGACACTGATTTACAAAACTGAATGTACCTAGAACACTGGGCAGCAGAGTTTTGATGAAGTACAATAGTTCAGTATTTGATTTCTTCCTCAGACAAGTTCATTACTGTCACAGTAAATAGTTACTCTTTTGGTTCTCTGCTCCCAGCTCTGGTTTCTCTGGAAACCATTCCCTGTCCATACACGTTACTGTGCAAGTTTGCTTTCCCTCCCCTCCCTTGGGGTGAGTCACAGAAACACTCATCATGCTGATGGAGTCAGATGGGCTTTTAAAAAGCCTCCGTTTCTCCTGCACAGCAGATAACAGAATTCTCCTTTTGCCAGGATAAAATCAAGCCTGAGCTGGATACTGGCACTTGCTCAGGGCAGAAACCACTGATAAGCTGTGGTATCAGCTGCTTTTAACACTTTCATTTGAAATCTTACTGCAACCTCGAAGTTATCCCAACTACAACCTTCTGAAACATTATTTTCCTGAGAAATCCATAAAGCAAGCTTAACTGGCACAGAACTACAGATGTCACACACTATGACTGAATTGGGAATGACTGAAGTGGGAAAGGGATAGTCTGCATTCCGTTCAGCTTTATTTTAGTATACATTTGTTAAAGTCCTCCTGTTTCAGCAGATTCACTTCCAAACTGTGAGCAAACACCATTCCCCTTTCCTCCTTCTGGAAAACACTTCAAAGCTTTCAGGAGTTTTTTCTTTTTCTTTTTTTTTTCTCCTTTCTATACTACCCATACTTGAATATGCAGATTTTTTTTTCTTAGTGCCTCTGAATGTTCTTTGTTAGTCCAAGTTAAAAAAGCCATTCCTTCCAGCTGCTTAACTGCTCTATTGCTTCTCCTTGAACTTTATTCATAATAATCTGTTAATAATAATCCACATTATTCATAACTTTCTGTTAACACTGTCAGCAAGATGAGGCACCCCAGGTACCAAACCCACAGACTTTATTTGCTCTATTATCAAACATTCTCAAACACCCACCTCAAAAACCACTGTAGCTCTTTCGTGTTACAACTTGCAAAGCCCCAGTTTTCTGAGTTAACCTAATTTTGTCGCTTTCTGCAATTTTAATACTGATTTCTGCTCATGGTACCATTTATTCTTTACTCAACAGCTTCAGCAACAATTGTGGCAATTAGTGCTAACCTGAGCATGTCACAAAAATCAGGGGAACAGAGAGGGAGCCCCTCCACACTCACCTCTCTGCAGACAGCAGCGATCTGTGCCTCATCCATACACGTCTCTGTGACCACATCTGTGAGAGAGCCTCCAGCCAGATACTCCATCACCACAAACAATTCATCCCCTACGAGGTAACTGCAAAGAGAAAACCAAAAGCATGTCCCTGTGCCATCAGGGTGACAGTACACACAGCCTCATCTGCTTCCAAGACCCTTGGGAAGAGGAAGAGCAGGGCTGTGCAAGGGATACCCCTTGGGATGAGGAATCAGCTGCATTTACCTGTCCAGGAAGTTGACTATGTTGGGATTCTTTAATTCCTTCATTACCAAGATCTCATTAATTATCAGCTCCTTCTTGGGCTGTTTCTGCAAATTGATCTGTTTAATAGCCACCTGAATAGGGCAAAATAAAACAGCAGTCTCAAAACTCAGTTCCCAAACCTTTCAGTCACTCTTAATACAGAGAAAAGGCAGAAGGAATCCTGTAACAAGATTAAAGGAGTTTAGAACAGTTCGTGGCTGGCAAGTTGGTTTTTTTTTTACCAGCATACAACTTAAAAGAATTCAGCTTGATCAGCACACAACTTGCACCCATAGCCAACATCATCCTCTTGCAGCTGACAGGATCCACAAGCAGTAAGAGAAGCCACACCAGACAGCAAAGGGCATTCAGGAGATAGAAAGATATTCACTCAATTCCTTATCCACAGGCCTGAAGCAGAAGAGAATCCTGTAGCAACTCAGAGAGAAAATTTGACCCTTTGAGTGCATGGTGAGGCAATTTGTTGTTCTTTATTCTGACCAAACTGGTGTTTGGGTATAAGGAATGCTGGGAGGCAGAGGGAATTCCTCTCAAAGCCATTAACTCAATGAACTATCCAAGAGAGAAAAGGGAAGATAAAGGCCCACCTCACCCAGGAAATAAGCTAACAAGGACAAGTACTACAGAGTTTTCAATGGAGAAGGATCATCCTGGCTCTGTTAACTCCAACACTCTGAGGGGGCAGTTTGGAGTTCAAGACAACCTGGATTAACTCCAAAACCAAACACAAGAACCAACATAATCCTGTAGAAATGATTGTTATTATCTTGCCAAGGACATTAACAGAAGAAATTCTCATCACTCTGCAGCACAGAGTGACAAAATAACTGCTTGGAGGTGGAGCAGGTTGCTGAGGGTTTTGTGGGAGTCTGGAATGGAGACCTCAATGAGCAGATACTCCACAACCCCTCCTGAGCTCCTGTGCCATGCCCAATCATCCTGCCTGAGAGGGAAAGAATTTCTAATATCTAACTTGAATTTCCCTTACAGCAATTTTTGTCTGTTCCCTCCTGTCACTGTGTAGCTCTAAGAGTGCTCCTCTTACTGATAAACAAACCTAACTGTACCTTCAGGCATTAAGCAGAGGAAATTTGAGCACTGCATGAAGGCTGCAAGCCATCAGCTGCCTGGGGAAGTGCAGAGCAGGTCAAAGAAAGGCCCTGGACCCCAAAATTCACTCTGTAATCAGTAAGAGGACATGAAATACTGCAGTGTGTAGAGAGCAAGCTAAGAGACCCTGAGATGATGGCAAGGCTCATGTTTAATCAAGATGTAGTGCTCCACTGCAGGGCTACTGAATATGGTTACTGCTGAAAGGGCATTTACTTATCAGTGACCTAAAGAATGCCTAATTCAAAGGAAAATGTAGGAAATAACTTAAATAAAAACATTAAAAGAAAATTAAGGGAATCTGAAGTTAAACAGAGACAAATAATTCCTAAAATCTGAGTCCCAGGAGCCCTCTGGGTTGTCTCTCAAGATACTGCCACTGGATGACAAACATGCAGAGTATTGCTGATGCCACCAATTTCACTGCAGAAAACAAGGGATAAAAGCAAAGAGTAGGACATGGAGAGGACATTCTGACTGCAACATGAGACAAGCTGCTTCCCTAGAGACAGACACAGCCAAGCGTGCAAAGACTAAACAAAATTTTATTTCTGAAAACATAAAACAACAATGCCTGCAATTCTTGAAGGATAAACCATTTTCCAAACTCACTTCTGGAACACCTCACTCCCTCTGCTTTTCACAGGAAAGACAAATCTCTGGTTTCAGCTTTCATCATCTGATTACTACAGAAGAAGGCACTGTTACAACTCTGACAAACAGATCTGAGAGGTGATAGCAGTGAAGGGAGCCACTGAAGGAAATCAGTCATATCACTCTGGCCACCAAGAGAAGAACATTTAAACAAAAAATGAACACAGGAATCTTACCTCCTGCCCTGTTGCCACATCAATAGCTGTGAAAACTGTACCTGATGCCCTGTGAAGAGAAAGAAAAATGTTTCAGCAAGTTGCATCTCCCTGTGTAACACACACACACCTGTACAGCCAAGTCACAAACACAAAACTGTTTCAGTTCTCAATTCAAAATTTCCACCACTGTGTGATGCCTTCACTGTTTATTTACTTTACTGTTTGCTGCCCAGAGAGGTCATGGCTGCCTCTCCCCTGGCAGTGTCCAAGGCCAGGCTGGATGGGGTTTGGAGCAACCTGGGATAGTGGAAGCTCTCCTTGCCCATGGCAGGGAGTGGGACTTCAGGGGTGGTCTCTTAAGGTCCCTCCCCACCCTAACTAGGGTGGGATTCTGTGAATTATCACTGCTCAGTGCAGCCAACATCTCTGCCTGCACTGTAAGTGGTGTGAGGCAGAGAACAGCACCCTGATGCTAACACTGCCCCACTGGGAATAAAAGTTGAGGTCATACTTACCCCTGCCCAATTTTTTCATATCTGGTGTATTTTTTCTTGGGATCTCCTATGCTTACAATAGTGCCTGAAAGCAAAATAAACAATCAAAATGTCAGTCCAATCCCACTGCCCCCAATAACAGGGCTGGCCTGGCCAAGACAGGCCCAAGAGTGGGTCAGCTCAAGTAGCAAAGCTGCTGCAGCAACAGCCAAAGCTTCAGGGGAACACTAACACAGTGAAAAAATCATCATCAAGATAGGTACAGGACAAGCAACAGCAGAAACTCTTTCATGTTACTATGGTTTGGTTGAAGTTCAGTTGTGCCACTGTGATGTGCATGCATGATCCAAACCCAGACCTGTTCCATCCCTGTTTTGCCCCCACAGCATCACAAACCAGCCGAGGCAGCGCAGCGCCTCAGCCGTGCTGGGCACAGAGCTACCCAAGCTCTGCACACACAGCAAGGGTGAGGGCAGGACTCTGACAGTCCTCCCCCAGCCCTGAAGCCTTTGCTGCTCTGCAATGAAGGCACTTACGTAGTTTTTCCATGATGTCTTCATCTGACATCTTGGTTTTCTTCTTCTGCTTGTCGCCCGCTTTGGAGGCGCTGTCGGCGCAGGGGTCGCCGGCCGGGGCAGGGATGGGGTCGATGACGGAGCGGGTGTAAATCTGGAAGGGAGAGCAGAGACCTGAGCACCTGCTCTGCCAGCACTGACCTCCAGCTCAAACCCACCACAGCTCTGCAAAGATCCCCAGGCACCATTCTATAACAGGGGTGAGGCAGAAATTAGACCTGACACACGTTAAAGCTCCACAAAAACAAGATGCTGGCAACATTACTGAGCTCTGAAGGAGATCCAGGCACCTCCTGAACAGAGAGGATGCTACGAGATTCCACTGTGGGCTTCTCAATTTTCATCTGCTTATTCTTTATAACCCATACTAGCTAACAGAGCAGAAACCACTATTTAATAGTGAGATCAACTTCTACTAAGATCTAAAGGAAAAAGATGCTTGATTGCCACAAAAAGAAGGATGAGATTCTCAAGTATTTCCCAGTTGTCCCCAATTTAAGGTTTTTTTAAAGGGATTTAATTTCTTGCAGCTTTATTTAATTTCCTCCTAAGCTGTTCACAGATACATACAGCTACTCCAGAAATATCCAGCTGTGGACCTCTCACCTTTTATATGTCTAAAGCCCAAGAGTGGGAAATCATAAAGCAATATCCCTAAACAAATAAACATAATTCACATTTGCACTCCTGGAAAAAGTGGGCAAGAGAGATGCAAAATGTACAGCTTCCACAGCCAAAAGAAGGAGCTGGAATAAGTGGGATCCCTAAGACACCATTACCAAGGTGTGTAGGTAAGGCCTAAAACTTAATGAACAACTTCTCAAGCATTTCACTGTTCCTGTAGTGCTGCTGACTTTGTGATGAAATAAGCTTTCAAACCTAAAATTTGAATTGTTTGAGGTTTAGGGGTTGTACTTGGAGGTGCTACCACACTGCAACCCAATCAAATCAAAGAAAGCAAATACATTACACCTCTACCACCATGCTGTGCAAAGTTACACAAACGGCCTAGAGGTTTTATTTAGGAATAAGAATCCGAATCCTCCTCACAAGGATAAGCATAACTGGATGTCTTCAACACAAGCTGACAAAGAAATCAACAAATTTCAATTATCTGAGAGGTCTTTTCCAACCTAAGTGATCCTATGATTCTATTAACTACAGGGCTTCTAATCCAACTGACATTCAGAAATTAGGTATTTTCTCAGCAAATTCATAAAACAGAACTTTGCTCTAAAACCTTGCAGCAGCTTATTGCCCAAATAAAACACTTCCCTAAAAAGCATTTTTCATTTGTCAGCATTTCTGCAATGCTGAGGAATGCAGGTGTGTCAGTTTTACAGCTGCTCACCGATTTTGTGTGATCTGGCCGGGGAGCAATCACAGGAGGAGGAGCCTCTTCATCATCCTCATCATCATCAGCCACAGCTGTCGACGGTTCTGAACCTTTGGCATTGGTCTACAGTTTTACCAAAGTTTAAAAAAGACAGGTAAGCAAATTGTCTCTCCCACAGTATTAAAAGACTTCATGTTAAGAGATAATTCTTACCCATGTCAAAAGAAAATAACTTAAACCACTCAGTCTATCCTTTAGTTATTACATTTTATTATGAGACTCAAGCACTGTTGCTGCAGTGAAGTACATGACTGACCACCCAAATTTATGTTTCTATTCCACAAAATATCCTAATTTTTATACTTTTAATCTTTATATAGTTTAATACTTCAATATTCAGGACATAACAAGTCCAGAAGACCTGAACTCGTATGCACCACAGAATATCCAAATAACAGTAAACACTCACCGTTGGTGTTCCTGAAGGGAAGCCATCTTTTTCTAAACAGAAAATAACAGAATACATAAAATCATCAGAAAAAAAGTAATAAAAAGTGAAGTTTGACGAGTACAGGGTAAGAATATTACAAAGCTTTATTACTAAGCTACTTTCAGAAAGAATTTGGAAGAAAACCAGTTAAAACTGCACCTGATTGTGGGAGAGTCCTTCTCTCAGCCCCCAAACACAGGTCTCCATCTGTGAGTCACAAATTATTCTGCAGTGCTGATGTCACCAGCTGGTGACAACAAGTTCAGAGACAGCTGTGAGGGGCAAGGCCTCCAGCACAAAACCAGTTCATCCCAGTCCCAGAGCCCCAGCTTGATAAACACAGCCCATTCAAGCTCATTTTGGCTGCTACTCTGTATGATCCAGTTCCCTCTCTTCCCCTCTCCACTTAAAACAGGAAATTAACTGGACAACGCCAGTTTCCAGTCAGTTTTAAATCCATCTTTGTATATTTGTGCCTCGTTGAAATGCACCTTGATTTTAGCACTTGAACTTGATTTATCATTCTTACAGAGAGGAAGACTGTGCTGCAAATACCCAACCCCAGTGTTGTGCACACTTGGCTCTCACCTGGAGCAGAAAAACTCAGATATTTCTGTTTTGCTGTGTCTTTTGAGTCGTAGAATTTCAGCACATCTAGTACCGCCTGGGGGTTTTTCTTCTGTTCTAGCTTGGTGATATTTGAGGTCTGAAGTAACCGAGCCCATTGTTCTGGCATTCCCTGAAAAAACAGGGGATTTTAAGCAATTTTTTTATATTTAAAAGGTTTTTAAAAAGCAAAACAAATTTCTTCTCTCTATAAAAGCCTAACATGCACAGCCTTAAGTACATGAGCGAGTAGGATGGGGAGCCAAAGGTGAGAACACAGATCACAGGACACAACTCCTCCAGGTATGCTGGGCCAGACGTGAGGAGTGGGGACACAAAAACCCTCAACAGATCCACGGTTGCCCACTAAAGAAAGCAAACTGAAGAGGGTTTGTTAGGGACGGCTCTCCCAGGTGACACAAAGCATCAGATGTGACACTGGCACTGCAGAAGCACTAACAGGTCACAGAGTGCTGTACAAACACACAGGAAGAATAGTTCTTTGGTAGAAACAAAGACTAACTCGCACTTTTATTCTAAAGCTCTGCCCTGGCTTCACTGCAGCACTGACCCGTGGTGTTTCCTGAGCAGGAATACTCACAGTGAATTCTCCAGTAACAGCATCAAAGCCAACATGGATGGTATGTTCAAAATCTGATGGTGGGGAGATTTCTGGCCTTTCCTTTTCCTTCTTCTTGCTTCCTGAAAAAGACATTCAAAGATCTCAATGTCAGAAAGAAATTCTTCCCTGTGAGGATAGTGAGGCTTGGCACAGGTTGCCCAGAGAAGCTGTGGCTGCCCCTGGATCCCTGGAAATGTCCAGGGCCAGGCTGGACAGAGCTTGGAGCCACCTGGGACAGTGGGAGGTGTCCCTGTCCAAGGCAGGGGGTGGAACTGGATCGGCTTTAAGGTCCCTTCCAACCCAAACCATGCTGGGATTCTGTGATTCCAAGAACTTTGTTCCATTCAAATAATTTATACTATGGCAGCAAGAAAAAAGAGACTAAGAACACCAGAGTGCTCTGTTGAACACATAAATTCTAGACATATTAAATGTTTACAATGCAAAAAAGGACATTTTAATATAGATTAAGAACAGCAGAAAAGACAACTTCAACCTCAAGTTCACCCTAAAGACACTTAAAACTCACTGCTGCAATTCAAGGTAATTAATGCAAAATAGGACTTCCTGTGATGAAGATAAGAGTTTATAGCCTCAGAGCAATTACCTAATTTAAATTAAAAGAGAAGGGAGGGGGGAAAGCATAATAAGTACCAGAAGCAGGAATAAGTAATTACAAGGACCACGTGCACAAACCAACCTAGACTCAATTGAATTTATAAGATATTTTCTAACACCTGGGGCTTCGAATTTTTGTTTGTTTGTTTTGGGAGTTTTTTGGGGGCGGTTCAGGGGTTTGGGGTTTTTTTCTGCTTTTAAATTTGCCTTTGAAAGTCCTCTTGTTTCAGGATGAGAGAAGCAGGTGAAGCAGCACTCTCTTCATGACTGCACAGCAAGCAGCAATGGTGCTGCTCAGAGGCAGGAATGTGCCTGAAATCCCCCAGGCTGGCGGGAAGGGAAGGACAGGCCAGGAGCGAGGACAATACTCCCGAATGAAAAGCCATGTGGGCTGCCTGCAGCTGAACAATGCCGTGGAAAGCCAGGGCTGTTATAAACAGGATATCTTTAATATGGCTGCACGGGGCAGAGCCAAAAAGCAAAGGGCTGGCAGACGCTTCATTAACAGCGCTCGGCCGCCGCGCAGGGGAAACTCGCTGCTGTGAAAACCAAGGAAAGCACCATTCTGCCCTGTTTCTTGCAGGTTTGTATGTGGAAGCAAGGGGGAACATACACATATAGATATATTTCATAAAAAGTTGTATTCCTCAGGAAGGCTCCTGTTTGGGAGCACTTGACATGCAGTGAACAGGAGTCGGTGCTCAAATGCTCCAGCATGAGCTAAATAAACCCACTCCTTCCAAAAATACACAGATCCCACGAGCAGGCAACGCAAGGAGACTAAAACCCATTGCTCTGCCCACAGGAACAGCAGAGCAGCACTTCAAACAAACAGCCCCAGGCAGAGGCAAGCCCGGTGAGTCATGTGCTGGCAGGACATCCTCAGCTCCCAGAACAAGGCCACGGTGAGGCCACGGCTCCCCTCAGCGCAGGGCAGCGCTCCCTTCCAACTGCACACGCTGCTCTTTCCACTGACATGGGTGAGCCCGAAGAGCAAAGTCTGTAAGGAGAACATGAGAAGCTGCTACAGGTTGGTGGCAGCACACCAAGAGAGGCTCCAGCCCTCGGGGTGCTGAATTTGGGTGCTGAAGGTGGCAGGTCTGGCTGCTGGCAGTTCAGTGTAGCGCTCTGTGGCTGGAGCAGGTTCTGCCTTAGCGCTTCAGTCCTGCAGAAATTGGTGTTTTACCATTTTATTATTGGTCATGGGACCCAGAATTTGGCCCTTGGCCTTGCAGAAACAGCCACAGTGTCTCCCTGTTCCCAAGAGGGAAGACACACATGTCCTTTGGAAGGATTTGGTGAGCTGGAGAACGGCTCTGTCTGATTAAGAAGGTGCCTCAAATACAACCGGTCTCTTCCCCAAGTGAAGCCACAGGCGCTCAGGAAGGTGTCACCCTCAGTCCTTCCAGCCATCCTCAGGCTGCCCTTGCTTCCCACCAGCCAAATTCCACACACAAGGAAGAACCACAGCTGGTTCCCACCAGCTGGAGGAGCAGGCAGCTGACTCCAGATGTGCACCTGGAGCTGCTGAGCTCCAGCTGAAACCACACCCAGATGTGCCCCTGAGCACGGGACATGCAGGATCTGGGTGATGCCCTCAGCACCCCCTCCAATACCTTCTGCTCGAAGACAAACATTTCTGGTTTTAGGGGACTATTTTAAAGCTTTCCAAAACCACACAGAGGATCCTTTGACTTCAGAAGTCAGGCCAAGAAAATTCATGGCAATGAAGTACTCTGGTAAGAAGATGACTATCACTTCATTTATCCTAAACAATGGAACCAGGGGGAAAAAACCTTCCATGACTAGTGATTAAATAATCCCTTCAAACCCTTATGATTATTTCAGCACAGAACTAGCTCAGACTTGGGACAGAAACTGTGTAATTGCTAAACCTCTTCATCTGCAAGTCCCCTAAAGCACAAGAACCTCCCAAGAGAGGATCCAGGAGCAGATGAGGCTGGCCAGGAGGGACCTTGCAAAATCATATGGACAGAGATGTGCAGACAAAGCCAAACAACATTCCTGGACAATGGCAAGGATTTCTTCATTTTCTGAAAAGGAAAACCAAACATTTTTGTAGTGATTTGTTAACTTACATGCTGCCTGGAGACATTTCTCCCATGACAAAATTTCTACCCCAGGTTGACAGATTATTTTGCACCTAATCCCAATGTATTTTTTAAATCTGAGCAGGAAGTTAGTATTTCTGCAAAGCTTCCCAGCAGCTGAATTTAAAGAAAAAAAGGATTTAAATGGGCATTTCTGGGGAGGGTGTGTCCCAGCCATGCTAATGAAGAAAACAACTAACATCTGACTATTGCGTGAGTGCCAGAAAGACATTGTGCCCACTTCTGCTCTGCTTACATTCAACAGCCAGTTTTGCAGACTTGAGGGCCAAAATCCCTTCTTTGGATATTTATATTAGCCTTGCTGCAGGTCATGCAATAGACAAGTTTCTTCCAAATTAAAAAAAATTTACAACTTTCAGATAGTTTCTGGAAGTTGGGTAATTCAATTTCCATTTTTCCTAATATCTTGCCATGCAGGAAAGCCTGCTTTTTTTCAGGAGGACATTACTGGAATTGCTTTTTAAAATCTACAAAACACAAACTGACACTCATTTCCTCTAAAACTCAGTTTTCTCAGCAGAAATTCTTTCTCCTCTTTTCAGTTCACAACACAAAGTATCAGTAGGTAGTTGCTAAATAAATATACAGATTGATTTCCCTAAATTTGATACTTGTCAGTATCTAGAGTGGTCTGGATGATCATCAAAGGACTCCACAGCAACTTGAGATGAGCCAATACAACTTTAGCTAATTCTTCACCTCCCCATTCCAGCAACAAACAAACCCACCATCAAAATGAACAGAGAAAAAGTCCATGGAGAAAAAAAGATGTCATGGAATGTCACAAAGCTCTCCAGCTACAATTGCACCCACTTGCAATCATAATTTGTTACTAATTCAGAGAAAGGAAAAGTTTCCTTCACGTGGGATTTATGTTCTACTTCATTAAGCTCTACTTTATCCCTGTCTGTAAAAGGGCTCAAATGCTCTGATCAATCACCAATGAAACAGCATAAAGACAAGTGCCATCCCAGCTCCTAAACCATTCTCCTTGCCTGAAGATGGACAGATTTGATCCTTGCACAAGATTTCCTTGTAGAACTCACTGTGAGTTAGAAAGGAAAGGGTATTTCCTTGTGAGACCAATAATAAAATGGTAAAACAGCCATTTCTGCAGGATTGAAGGGCTAAGGCAAGACCTGCTCCAGCCACAGAGCTGCCAGCACCCAGACCTGCCACCTCCAGCACCCAAATTCAGCACCCTGAGGGCTGGAGTCTCTCTAACCTGTAGCAGCTTTTCATGTTCTCCTTACAGACTTTGGTCTTTAGGACTCACCCATGTCAGTAGAAGGACCACCACTGCTACTGCTGTAGCCCAGCCACACAGGCTATTTCACAATAAATGACCTTGTGAAACAACTATTCTGCCTCCAAAAGCTACACTGGCCAAATCCTTCCATCCTTCAAAAAAGGAAACACACCTAGTGTTGAGGGCAGAAAGCCAGATCTCGGGAACAGAGGGCAACCTGTCTCTCTGGGTTTGATCTCCAGGGAGAGGCACGGCTGCAGAGCTGCTCATACAGCTGAGAGAGAGTGAAAACCAGCCCTGGGGAAAACACTCAGCCAAGAGAATAATCAACCAGAGGAGCAGAATATCTTCAAACAACTAAACCTGTGTCAGCATGACTGAACCAGTCCTACCCAGCACACCAGCAGCGAGGCACGGGGAGCCAAGAGCACAGAAGGCATCAAGAGCAGCAGAGCCCTCTCCAAGGTGCATATTTAAAGTAATGATAACCAGCAGATTAATAAAAAGCTTAGCAGATTCAGGTCAGGCTTAAGTCCCCGTGCAGTTTTACCATCTCAGATGTTAGGAGGTGTTTCTGTCTATGAACTGTTTTGTTGTACATGGACACACGTTCTGGAGAGCCAGGATAAAGGGCTCCACTGCTGTACATGCATTCCCCATACAGAAAAGAGGACAAACAACACACAAATATGGTCTAGTATTCATTATAGCATTTTTTTTTTCTCAGAAATAATCTTTTTTACAGCATCCCAGGTTTATCTCCATTAGTAATCAATCCTGCAGCTCCACAGACAAAAATATACAACAGCTCTGAGTTTTCCTTCATGCAACTGCACCTTCACCACTATTTCTTTACTGACTTTTTTTTTTCCACAAGGTGCCACATAAACGATCATCAACAGAAGTAACTTCCAAACCAGCTGGGTGCCCAGTTTGAACCAGAAATTTGCATCTAAGTAACATGATTCCCCAGGAATGCCAGACATCGATTAGGGTTGTTTGGAAATGCATTACTTCGAGCTGGGCAGCAAACAGGGGGTGGTTTTCCAATCCCCTACACTTGGACAGGCTGGACTCCGACATCCAAAGCACTACCAAAACTTACAAACAGAGTAAAGGAATACAAGCAGGAGTGGGGAAAGGAGGCATCTTACCTTTTTCATTGCTATAGAATATGGAGATGATTTTATTCCTGGGTTTCCTGTCTTCTGGGACAGAGGGCAGGGGTTTAAAGCTGTTGTTGGTCGCCAACTGGTCTTTGCCCCCTGCACTGAAGATAGCGCTGCTCATGCGGACGGGAGGGGCGGGGGGCTTGTCTTCCAGTTCTCCGTTGTCAGACATGGCTCTCAATAGCTAGGGGAAGCCCTGGAAGAGAAACAAAGGTGATTTGAACACAGGAAAAGACCCTCAACGTACCATTCCTTCTGCTGGCAGAGGGGAAGGAGGCGTGAATTCAACTCCGAGGAACGCAGACACTGACGCCTCCACCAAAGGAAGCAAATCCCTTCCTCATTCCCACTTCTGGGCCACCCATTCATTTGTGCCAGCAGCAGCATTTGTGGGATGGAGTGACAAACATTTCCACTGATAAAAGTAATCCAGACCAAATGGGCAATTCCCAGATCTGGTTCTCAGTTCACACAAAGGGCCTAAGTACAACATCCTTTGGGAGTAGCTCTAGTCCAAAAAGCTTCATGCTCTAGTACCAAACAGCTTTAAAAGTCTTAGATGCTTTCCTTTTTGTCATTTATCAGTTAGGACCTTGGGGACAAAGGAACAGCTTATGTTTGTAAGTCATAATTCAGCACACTATCCACATTTAGCCACAATCAAAACACCTCTACCCAAATCACACAGCCTGCATTAAAGAGCTCAACCCGAGATCCACAGGATGCACTCCACTTCTGAACGAGGCTTGCACTGCTTCCCCACTTGGTGCCAAACTTTCTCCACTTGCAGAAAATAACATATAGTATCATCACAATCCTCTTTGAATCCTCAACAAAAACATGAGCGAAAACACGGACAAACAGCTGCTAGAGCTACAACCACAGCACAATAAAACATCTACGTGACACATTCCCCATTCAAAAAGATCTCTGCTACCATTTCCTCCCTCCTTGTAGTATTTTGGAGATTTTTTTCTGATCACCAGGAAACAGGCAGCCTCTCTGCTACAGAGTAAAGAGCACAAAGAAAGATGTACAGAAAATACTTCTCAGTCAGAGGTAACAAACAGTAACAAATTCAATTCCTCTGTTCACTCAAATGACAAGCTGTCTCTTTGGAACAGGAGCCAACACATCTTTGTGTTGACCTCCTTCTCCTCTCACAACAGTTTGAGAGGGAAATGAGAATTTAACTGGGAAATTATTGGCCTCCTGGTGCCAACCAGCTTCCCATCACATCTCAAGGCATGACTGACGTGGTCAGTGTCACTCACAAGAGCCACAACAAGGCAGTGCCATCTCCTCTCAATTACTGTGCTCCCAACAATACAACACCTGCATCCTGCCCAGCAGCAGAACTAAAACAACGTGGGCTGTCATTCCCTGCCAAATCCCAACAGAGACACAAGTCAGGCCAGCAGCCTGCACTGGAGCAGCTCTCTGGTTTATGTTGTGAAGCTCAGAGAGATGAACATTAATTATCCCCAAAAACGACCATGAAAGAACGTAATTTGTGTAAAATATCATCAGAGGCACAAGCAGCACAATGTTCTGGCAGAGCAGTAGAAACTGGACATGTGCTGGATGCTCCATGAGTTGGAGGCCAGGAGGAAGAGCACCCACCCAGCCCTGCCTTGGAGCCTTCTCTGATGATGGAGTTACACACAGCCCTGCCTTGGAGCCCTTCTCTGATGATGGAGTTACACACAGCCCTGCCTTGGAGCCCTTCTCTGATGATGGAATTAAAAACAGACCTGCCACCTGAACGTGGCTGCAGGGATGCAGCAGTGATTCCCAACACTCCTCCAAACCCACTTACTGATTGCTCTTTCAGATGTTGCAAGTTATCTGTGAGATTGTCTTCCACCGTAATATGGGTGACAAAAATTAAGTATCCTGCAACCCAACAGTAGGTCTGAGCAGCCAACCCACAGGGATTTTAATTCCAAATGCTCCCCTTACAAGGCACTGCAGCGAGGATATGCCACCCATTTGAGATGTAGAAATCAAATGAGGTATTTGCTTTATAAACATATATATACACTAGATCCACCAAATCAAACTGATATATATATGTATATATTCCTATACCTATATATTTATATATACAGATACACTGAAGTCAGGTTTGGAGTGATGGTAGTACAGGGGACCATAATCTATGTCCCTTCTGTTAACCAAACCTAAGAAAAGAGGTGGATATAGGGTCCTTAGGTATCCAAATGGGGACAACTAAAACAAAAAATGTCTCCTTTGCAACAAATACAATCAGACAGACAAATAAACCATAGCAGGTAAAGAAGTGCATCATGTAACTTGAATGGCAAAATGGTACACTGGGCAAAGAAAACAACACCATGAGTGGCCTTTTGCATTTTCCTAAAGCAAACCCTATTACTTCCTCCACCTGTGCAGTTTTTCTGAGCTGTCTGATAAGAGCAAGAGGAGGATCTCAGGATAAACAACTCACCTGCATCTGAAACTGGACAAGAACAGACTTGGCCCTCCAAACTCACAGTAATTCCCCACACACTCCCTTGGAGAGGCCAGTCACCAAATTAACAACACTGTCATGTGGTATTCAGGCTACAAATTCAAAATATAAATAAATAAAAAACCTCACACCAAAAAACCCAACCAACTGCACTTCTGCTGATGTAATTTTAAAATGAATTTCCCACTCTAGTAAAAATCCTTCATTTTCAGTGACAAGCAGCTCATCACATACTCAGTCTTGATCCAAAACAAATTATTCCTTAGTATCTTGTATGCTCAAGAGAAGAGAGTGTGAAGTAACAAGTTAGATGGAAGGATATGGAAATCCAAATCTATTTCAGGAGAAAATCAGTGCTTCAAAGAACTGGTGTAGAGCATCTGAGCAGAGCCCTCCGAGCTGCAGCTCTGATCAGCTGCTGACTGTTCCAAGTGTTCACAGAGATCCCTGACCTCGCTCCAAGTACAGCCCAGGAGCTCCCCAGCAGGAAAACAACCTGTGGAGCTGGTGGAGCAAAAAGGAGTGACAGAAAGAGCTCAGGCATCAGCCTCCCACCTCGAGGACTGGCTCCAGCACCAAAACCCTTCCAGCTCACTAAATCTGTGGTCTAACAAAACCTCAGCTTTAAGGAAAAATTTAAACTGTGATTTATTTAACAAGACATGGCAGAATTTCTGAGTGGCTGTTTCAAAGATCATTGATAAAATAAAGTGCTGAATTCAAACCTAGTTTGCACAAAGGCCCATTTCAAAGCACGGCAGCTTTGAATTCATCATTTAAATAAATGACAACAGATCCACTCACGCCAAGTACGTCACGAAGCACAGTTCCTATTCTTCAGTCATCATGGGAAGTGAAAAACCAATCATTCTGTCCAGGTCCAAATCCAAATAGCTCTTTTTCTTCTGCACTCAGCTGAAGAAGAGAGCAGTTCCCCTCTCCTTTATCCCTACCCTGCCTTCATCGTGCAAGGGAAGTTTCCACGGCGTCAGGAAGTATTTGGAAATGGCTACAGAGGTTTGGCATTATGGGGAATGACTGCAGCAGGGATTTAAAAAAAAGAAAAAAGAATTAAAAGAAGAGTGCAAATACCCCCCAAAGCTCTGTCCCTGCTCTCTCAGCCTCCAAAGAGGAGAAGGAGCCAGTTCAGATGGCAGCAGCCAGACAGAATCACTCCTGCACCATCAGCCACGTGCCTGCCCTGCTGATTCATTCCTTGTTCAGGGAATTGCAAAGACATGGGGAATTGTTTTCCAGTGCCTGCCAGGAGTCTGTAACCCAGCAAAGGGGATGTGAGGTTCGTATTTCCCTGACACAATCAGACAACACAAGTGATGGTGTGTTTTTTCACTTGGCTGAAGGACATTTACTGAAATAGTTAACCTGAGTTTGAGCAGCCTCATGAAACTATGCTAAAGGTAACACATGGAAGAGGGATTCACTTCCATCTTTGCCAGTGAAGGAAATACCAGTAATAATAATGTATTCAAGCATATCAGCAGCTCCCCCACAATCACTACTCACACTACATTTAATACAAGAACTAGAAAGCAATGGATTGAACCACAGAGACAAGCTGAGAAGCTGCAAATGACACAACTACAGCCTTCACACTGGTTCAGTCCCACCACAGGACACAACTGCAGCCCAGTACACTCCCAAAAACACAGACACAAAAAGAGCTAAAAGCTTTTTTTCCCCACAGTTCTGCTGCTTAGTCCACAAAATACATTCACAGGTGCCAGTGCTGGTGACCACAGGGCTCTGATTCTCAGTCCTCATCCCCAGTACACGACACTCCTCTCTCCCTTTGACCAAGGTTTCTTGCCCTGCACTGAGACAGTGAAAATTAGGTGCTCCCTCCATCCTAAGCAGCCAAAGAACAAATGTGCTCTTCTGCAGAGGCAGCAGCAAGTGTCTAGCAGGGTCTGGGTGTCCCAAATGCCTCACCACTAATGCTTGGAGACCTGGAACCAGGTTCCTCACAACTGCAACTCCTCTCTCCCATTAAATCACTTAGCTTGGAAATGACCTCTCAGATCACTGAGTCCAACAGTTAACTCAGCACCATTAACCTTCCCACCTTTGCCCACAGAGGCTGAGGCAAGACACTACACACACTTGTGTAGTTTAACCCACCTCCTGTCCCTCCCAACCCCGAAGGGACCTGCCCACCACGCTCACATGCGCCAAGTTTCATTTTTACAATCTACATCCTGCTGCTCGCTATCTTTCCTCTTTTGGGGATGGAAAGCGCCCGAAAACCCCTGGTCATGGCCAGGTCACAGGAGAGAAAGAGCCACTCCTGTGTCTGCCCTCGGTGGGAAAACACCCAGAGAAACGTAACCCTGCCAGGGAGTAAGAGCTGAAGTGAGGATTGGGCAGTGCTTTCAGAAAGCTGACAAACACACACTGCTGCGGCACGTCAGCCTGAATGCTTTGGCTTTGACTTGCCCTTCTTTGTTGTTTGTCCTCCCCAGTTCCCCTTGTGTGAGCATAAAGCTGGGCTGCTTCCTGAAGGACTTCCTAAGCACGGCTCCTGTGCCGGCCGCGGCTCCCTCGTGACAGGGACGGAGCCTGACACGCACTCCCAGCCCAGAGCTCTGCGCTGCTCTTCTGCTCCCCTGACTCTACAAAAGGACAAACATGCTTCTTCTACAGCCTGCTTGCAGACAAGGAAAGGAACTAAAAGGAAAAAAGGAATAAAAGGATGAAAGGAAATAAAATAAAGTCAATCATTCTGTTACCTGCTATGGTGCACTCTCAGATTTTCCCTGGAGCACTTGTATTTGAGCAGATTCAGTTTCAAATCCGGATTACAATGCACACACATGAGCCTTACAAAGCCCTGAGCAGGGGTAGGAAGATGGTACCATGTGCCAAAGCAAACAGCTGGTGTACCAAGTTCTCACATCACAATGACCTGAATTTGTCCTCTTAAGATGTTCAAATTAATGTATTTGAGCAGTGTAGGCTGCACCTGTATTTCACTGCCTGAGATGCAATGCAAAACTACATGCTTGGAAAAAGAAACCAAAACTAAACACATCCAGATAGAGCTCCTTGGTAACATGTCCTTAAATTCCTGCTCCTGGCACACAATACTGGGCTTTACACTGCCACTGATCGCTGAGGAGCCAGAGCTGAATCAGTGAAATACATCAAATAAATCTGTCACAGGAGCCTCAGAGAGCTGCCAGCTGAACTCAGCTCTTCACTGCAGGTAAATATTACTCAGCACAACACAAAAGGAACAGCACAAACATCACATTTAAATACATTTGGCAGGGCTGATCAAAAAGGAGGAGTAACAAATTTGAGGCTAGCGAGGCATTAAGGAACAAGCACTTTGCTTTTGATGTGCCACTACAGCTGCAGGATACTTTTGGGACAACACCTGAATTACAAAACACTTGGGCCATGCACACAAGCTTGAAGGCAACACAGCAAAATTCTGTGCCTTGACAGAAGGAACTGAAAATAAGAGAACAGGCCAAAAATGAAGGAAGGGCTGCTGGTGAGTGTCCCTGCAGAGGACACCAGGCTTGAGAAGAGTGAGTTACCACTGCAGCATCTCCAGGCAGCAGCTTCACCACTTCCTGGAGGGCCTTAGAGGGCCACTGGCAACACTTGTCACTGCATCTGAGACAACCACAACCAGAGCAGAGGAAAAAAGAGAAGGAGATGTCTGGGAAACAAATCCCCCAGGCAGAAAGTGTCACATGAAAAAGAGCACAGAGCCAGTAAGAACAGTACCAGAGCTAGTGTGTGATGCTCCAAGGAAAGACTGGTGTGACAAGGCAGAGTTAAGATAGTCATGCCCCACTCTTGCTTCATATTATAAAAATCCTTGCTGAAAATGCCTGGAGACTCATTCCCATTGCCCCCAGGCCTCCAGTGGTCTTGGTAGTTTACTTAAACACAGCCACCCCACACCACCACCTCCTAATACCTGAAAATCACCATTCTGGAAGAGATGAGACTTGATGCTTCATTACTCTGGAAAAGAGGTGCTGTTTTAAAGTAGAGACTGGAGGGCTGCTTACTTCAGCAGATATTCCACTTTCTTAGATCAAACAGATTTTGGAGTCCAAAAGCAGAATGAAAAGTCTCCAAGGGTATTCTTCTTTTCTCCCTGCCCCCCTCCTTTTTTTTTTTTTTTTTTCAAAGGCTCCTGTTGAGCAATAGATTTCCTGTGATTAGCTCACTTAGTGCTGATTATAGCTCACTTCCTCCCAGGGATTAGCAGAAAGCAGCTTTCTGACAAGTTTTTATTCAGATGGTGCTACCTAGCCACAGCTTCCTGCCCCATCACTAACAGCCTCTTAGTTCAGCAGCTCAACAGCTTGAAATTATTTCACTGCTGCAGAAAAATTCACAAAACCAGCACATCTCAGACTGTCTTCTCCATGCAAAACAAAACAAGTCTTCTGGGATGTCTAGCTTTCCAACTTGAAGCATTTGGATCCACGAGATTTATTTAATCAGGTCCAAAAAGGAGTTTTTTGGAACAGAATGAGACTACCTTCAGAGACTGAAAATACTTATCTCATCATTTCAACTGAGAAAACCATGCAAAAAAAACCAGCAGAGGCAGACAAAGAATTGCTTTCTTGCAGACTTGGCAAACGGAGTCCCAGATCTTCTGCCTGCCAAGAGAGGACTTGTGCAAAAGCACGGAGAAGAGTAACTGTGATAGTGGCCAGGAGGAGCCAGCGGGAGGATCTGTTCCAGTTATTGCAAAAACCTGCGGATGCTCCAACGCAACACGCGGCACTCGGAGCCATCCCTCCTCTGGAAATGCAGGTACCAACCTCCAGGGACAGGCTGGAACCTCTCCTTCCAGCTTTAGGGGGTCTCAGAAAAGAGGATTTGGTCAATGCCAGACCACACATCCGTGAAAAACAAGTTATCTTTATTTAGCTTTTCTTTACGGGGAGTGCAGAGGAACCCACGCTAACCTAAAATACTCCAAACGAGCTCAGATCCCCTAATTTACAACCACAAACAGGCAAGACACTCACCCTTCAAATGATGCAGTTGAGAGAACAGTTGGGAAAAAAAAAACCAGAAATAAAAAAATCTGAGCAAAACCAATTTGTCATTAAGATTTACAAAGGGACACAGTAACCAAACCAACTGGCAGGAAGTTTATAAACAGGTCAGGTCCCTCCTTGCCATCTTCCTTTTACTGCTACAGGTGGCAAAGGAAACACATAATATTCCCACTCTTAATGAGGGTGTAGGACAACCTCTGCCTGATTTGGCAAAATCCAACTGGATGACACACAGAACATACCCAGCTAAATTCTTTCCAATTTGTCTTTTTCCAGCCCATTAATTTCCTCACGGTTTTTGCTGAGTCACACAAATAGAAGGGAAACATAGCACAAATAACTGCTATTTAATTGCTAAATGATAAAGAGATTTGGGGGGAAAAAAGATTACAAAAATCAAGGTTGAGTGGAAGGAATAAAAAAGGAGAGAGGAAATTATCTTTAGCACAGGAAAAGGAATAGCCAAAACTGTAATAGATGTGCTTACCATGAACTGAGTTACACAAGACAAATATCCTATTGAGGGGTATTTGAAAGAGTTCCTAAGGCTTCCTAAAGGAAAATATTCTTCAAACCCATTGCCAAGTGCATTACAACCTGGAGCAATTATTGACTCCGTAAGGCTCTGAGCAGATGTGCAAAGTCTTGCACCTAAAATGAGCAACCAGGCTGCAAAAATATTGGTTCTGAAATCAAAAAGGATCTCAGTCTTTTGAGGAGGATCATGACTGAAAAAAAATAAACAGGAAAATCTGAGTAGGCCCAAACTATCGCCAAGACGGGCAAGAGTCCTGATAAAAGCTCATTAGTAATAGCAAATTTAAGCAAATTAACGATATTTGGCTCACTGAATCTGAGACCACCTGTAAGCTGTGATTCATCTTCACTTTGTCCCTTGAACCCTGCAGAGCACTCAACGCCCACCCAAGTCATCACTTCTGCTTCGTGAAACAAATGTGGCTCCTCTGAACTGTGGTGGCATTTTACCACCAGCAAACCAGGAACCTCTTTTCTGCTTTCTCACCTCTGCAAGACCTCAAACACCACAGGTGACAGTACCAGGTGGGCTTCAGAAGTGACTTCCCATCTGCCTTGATTTCCCATTTCCCCTAAATTTGGCAAGAAAACTCATTTTGGAAGGCAAGTGGTGACAGCAGCACACCGAAACAAGCCAGAGAGATGAGCTGATGCACACAAATGCCCATTCCCACCTTTCCCTGAGGCAGCCCTTGCAGGAACACAGAGGTCTAAGGAGCGTGGTGAAGGAGGAATGAAATGAATCCAAATGGATCCAAGGGATCCATTCCCACCCTCTGCCGCAGGGCTGGGGAGTCACCGCCTACCCAAATTCAGGCCACGCTCCGTTTTCTCCAGCCCGCAGCCAGAGTTTTCCTTCAAGGAACCATTGTGCAAAGATGCATAATGATAACACGTGCTCCAAGGTGCTTGAACCAGCCTGTTCAGAGCTGAACAAGGAAATGATCTTTCTTCTGCCTACTGAAAATCCTGAGTCAACTCAAAGCAGACGAGGCAGCCGGCGGCGGGCGCAGCGCATGCAAATCCATGAGTCGGGATGTTGGTGCTTACTCATATTTCACCACCTAGCAGACACTTTTCAGCCTTTATTTTTATAGCTGAGGTTTTCTAAAGATCAAAGGAGAATAGGGAAAAGAGCAAGTACGGAAAGTTTACAAGAAAATTAAAAAAAAAGAAAAAAAAAAAAGGTCTGCATTTCATTGTTGAGATTCTCTCTTAATTAAAGCTGACATTTACAGGCAGGGAGGGACCACACATTCCAGAGCAAAAGTTATTTGACTAAAGGCTGCCCTGCACGAGGCACCTGTGCATTTCTGTGTTAATAACAGCATTTTAACCTGGAGATTCACCATGCAACAGAGCTCTAAAAACCTCAGGCTGCTGCCAAAGGGCAGAAGGGTCACCAGTAACCCCAACACAGAATGAAAGAGCTTTGTTAAACTATTTTTTTAGCCACCAGAAATATTATTGGGCAATGGTGAGACAAGGCCATGGCTTCCACATCCAGATTTAGAGGTAACTGGAAACAGAAGAGGTAACACAAAGTGTGTATGAAGGTGGCAAAAACTGGAAAGAATCCAAGGTTAAGGGAGCCGGCACTCCCTCATCACACTGGTAGAGCTGTCAAACGTCAGCTAAGGGAAAAAGGAATAACAAGGGAGAAGACAAAGGGGAAAGATGACATGTCTCCCTCCAGAAGAGCTCTCTTTTTCACGGGCTCTCAGAATAGAGCTCTTTGTTTCTCTCTAGTGGCTGCCCAAGGCTTGCTCCAAGCACAGTAACCAGGGAATAGTGGGAACTTCAGCTCAGCAGAGCAGTCCTGGGGCCAAACTCTTGATTTCTTCTTACAGGAGGGCTAACCTACCACAAAATGCCACAGGGGGAAATCCCAGGGGACACCAATACTGACCAGATAGTCACAGCCCCTGGGAAAGGTTCACCAGTTTGCTGAAACCCCTGCATGACACCAGCTCAAGATGCCTCATTTCTCATACCCACTCTGGACACAAATCCAGCAGAGAGGGAGCAAAGGCTTCAAGAAATCAAATGCAGGAGCTGTAAATACCAAAAGCATTTGAGCACGGCAAAAACAACCCCCCACCCCAGAGATGGCTTTGGTGGACACAGCTCATTTCCAAAGCATATTCCAGCAGCACCACACAGAAACCAGAGACCATTTCTCCTGGGAGAGTCATATTCCATTTGTGTCACAACAGACTATACTGACTTCTTCAGACATGGAAACTTCTGCAGGAACTGGGCTCCTGCAGCATCCCACTTCTGCAGCAGGAAGTTCACTGCTGATAGCTGGGAAAGCTGGTTTTGGAAGGGACCTTAAAGCCCATCCAGTGCCACCCCTGCCATGGGCAGGGACACCTCCCACTATCCCAGGCTGCTCCAAACCCTGTCCAAGCTGGCCTTGGACACTGCCAGGGATCCAGGGAAAGCCACAGCTTCTCTGGGCACCCTGTGCCAGGGCATCCCCACCCTCCCACAGAAGAACTTCTTCCCAACATCCCATCTAAATCTCTCCTCTTTTATCCTAAAACCATTCCCCACTGTACTACTGCAATCTGCCTGTGTAGAAGTCTCTCTCTGTTCTTTATAATCCCCTTTTAGACACTGGAAGGTCTTCCCTGGAGCCTTTTCTTCTCCAGGCTGGAGACCCCCAGCTCTCCCAGCCTGTGCTCATGCCAGAGCAGCTCCAGCTCTCAGAGCATCTCTGCAGTCTCCTCTGGACTTTAACAGGTCCATGTTTCTCCTGCTGAGGACTCCAGAGCAGGATACAATATCCCAGTGGGATATTTTAATTAAATGAGAAAGCAACAGGCTCAGGAAGGGTCACCCCAATGTTTCCCTGCCAACAGCAGCTCAGGATGAAACCAGATCTTAGTAAAATACCCACAGAGCTCAGCAGTGAAACCTCACTCACACTTCTGCCACAGCACCTACATGAGGGTTTCAGGACATCTCATCCTCCTTACTCTGAGGAGGTCTGAAGTTTTACACACTTTGTACAAGGACACAATCCCTTATTTTGTTTTTTTCCTGGGATATTTAGGTCTATTAGGAGAGGTGAAGTACCTACATGAGGTATACAACCAATTCTGCAGCCAGTGCAGAGCAGCCCAGGCAACCCCTTCCCCATTATTTCCAGACAAAATAAACAGTACCAAAAGCACAAAGCACAGCTGCCACAAATTCAAATTACCTTGAATACTCAGATACAGTTCTGAACATTACACCTGGATTCCTCAACAGAAAAAGGAAATACTGTAATGATGTTTTCCTTAAAAAAGGGGAAAAATGACCAAGGCACATGTGCTCTGAAAATCACTCGCTGCAGTTCACACTCCAGCACTCCTGTTGTGACACTGCCAGAGTTTTCCTTGTGTGCTCTTACAGATTTTCTACTTTAAAATTAGTTAGAAGCAACAATTCACAAAACACATAGAAGCAACACATTCACTTCCAGCTTAATGCAGCAAATTTTCTGAAATTTGGGGTAATGTCTTGTGTGTCTTTCAGGGAGTCAGAGCACTCATCAGACACTGGAAATAACAGTGAAAATACCAGGTTTTAAAATATTGGCTGCCAGGATGAGTTTTTAAACTAACTTTCTGATTTTTTTCTTTTTTGAGTCATTCCTAGTAAAACTACCTCTCTCACTCTTCTTGCCCATAAACAGGTTTTTATTCAAAGTGCCAAAGAAAACAAACCGAAACCAACTAGAATGGGTACACAGGCTAGAAATCAAAATATATTAAACAGCCAGAAAAAAAAAAGCACAAAACTATGTCATAAATCAAAATATATAAATAATTCTCATGCTGATGTGGAAATTGATTTTTGCCAAGCCTACAGGACAAGTACAGGAGCCAGTAAGTAGGGAAAAAGTATGGAAAAGCTTCAACAATTGTGTTAATATGACTGCCCCATACACTGCTTACAATTTGCAAATCAAATGTATGATAAAAATGCCCTAAGCGTAGATATTTAAATAAATGTACAAAGCTTTAAACGCCAGCTTGAGTGTTTAAACAAATTGAATTTTCAGAGTGTTTTAATACATCCCACCAATATTAGTACACTTTGAGGGAGTTACTATCCACGGCTGTTTATGCAGGATGCAGCAGCACCTCAGCCACAAAAACTGATTTTGCAGCTCAAGAACAAAATACTTTTTAAAAAATAAAAATACAAAATGAAGAACACAGTTACCAACTGAATAGACAGAAGGCTTGTGAAAACTACAACCAGGCAGGATAACCAGCACCCTGGGAATCTGAAGGGCTTCCAAAGGAAGCTGTCAAGTTAAAATAATATTGAAGCAGCTGACAAAACATAATATTGCACTTAGAAAGCTGCAAAAACCTTGAAAAAAATCTACTTATATTGTTGCACAAATTCTGAGTTTAACACATAAGCAGAGGTAACTGTGCCTGTTCATTAAACAATGAATGGCATTCCTGTAGGCAGAATTAGAAGATTTCAGTGAAATATGACACAGCAGGAGTAAAGCTCCAGAAAATGCATTTTCATGAGGCTCAGGCATTTACACACCTAAAGGATGCAGCTCTCAGACCTTGTTCTACCTTCTTATCTTGCCCCAGTAACAGCTGTGGAATTATAAAGCAAATGAAGATGTTTGTGTCCATATAAAACAGACCCCCAAGACCAATGTCTGACATCCACAAAACACAAATTCAATGACAACAAGGAGCTGTCTGTCCATGATGTCCTCACACACAGACACCACCCCGATTCCAAATTAAATCCATTTATCTGAATAGGAATAAGAGAGACAGCACTTATCTGAGGGGTCTAATTCCACTGCAAGGGATGTATGATGATAATTATGGGAAAATATCAGACATGGCTCATGCTGTGCCATCAGCACTGCCTTCACCTCCAGCCTCCCTGAGCCCTCCTCATCCCAGGAAGGTGAGGGGAGCCAGCACTCATAATCCATTCCTTCAGCCAGAAGAACACAAACAGCAGCCCAAGCAAATCCTGGGCCACATCTCAGCTCCAAAAACACAGTCCTCCCACTAAGCTGGTGTCCATCACAATGACACTGCAGTCACCACACTGGGCAACCCACATCACCCAGCACAACAATTTGATACCTTCCAAATCTTCCTCTTTTAATTCACAATACTAGTAATAGAAACAAGGGCATAAAACACTTTTTGCTGGAACAAATGAGCATTGAGGGTTTATACTTCTTGTGTTTATGAAAATCCAAAGGCATATATATTTTTAATTTTAAAAAAGAAATTATTCTCTTCATAAATTTTATTGAATTATGGAAGAAGGCCAAACCTTTAGAAGTGGTCAGCTTTCCAAGAGTTTGTCATCTAAAGGAAAATTTTCTCAGGTCCTTTCAATTGTTAAGAAAACAGGAAGCAAATTTCAGTAAGCCATTTCAATAGAGTAAAACAGAGATAAAGATCTCTATTAAACTTGGCAGCAAAAACAGAGCCCACAGAATATCAGTCTGAGCAGCCCCTTGCCACATCATCCACTGTCAACCAGCTCTGGCTGCCCCACCCCTGGAATGTCCAAGGCCAGCTTGGACAGGGCTTGGAGCCACCTGGGACAGTGGAAAGTGTCCCTGCCCATGGCAGGGGGTGGCACTGGAGGGGCTTTAAGGTCCCTTCCCACCCAAACCATTCTGGGATTCTACAGCCAGGTATGTGTGAGAGCAGAGCAGCGAGTGAGAAACCAAAAGAAAGCACTGATGGCATCCTCATCTCATTTAGGAAATTGAAAACGTGACCAAGAGAAAGGGACAATAAAGACCTCAAGTGCTGAGGATTATTGACAAATGATTTGACAAAACCTTTCAGGGCTGGGCAGCAAAAGCTGCTTCAGGAGCACAGGACACACGGTCACTTGGACATCTTGTTCAGCACAGCAGCGTGCAATCAAAGTCACATTTACTTCAAATCCCGACCAAGAGCCTCGAAACAAAGATTTCCCCAGTTCAGATGTGTTTAAATTTAGAGAACTGACATCTCACTCTGGCCTATGGAATTTGGATGTGCTGAGGAAGTTCATCCACCATCACTCTCTTAGCCAAGCACGAGTGGACAAAAAGGCACTGCCAAAGCTCTTCAATCCCAGAGCAAGAAAGATCTCCAAGGAGTCCTGCCCAAAGTGTTACAAGATAAAACTCAGTGCCAACCCTGTGTCTGGCCAGTATCTCTTATCAGCAATGAGGGAATGAAAAAAAAAAAAGTCATTCAAGTTCTGATGGTGTTTGTAAAAATTTTGTTTTGCAGGAGTAACAGTCATCACTAACACAAATTAAACCAAACTAAAAATCATTTCATCTCAGTATTTTCACTTGTCCTTCATTCTTTCAGTTTGTTCCCTTCTAATTTTTTTAAGACACTAAAACTTTATTATATGAGATGCTCCAAGTTCTAGTCAGATTGATGTGGATGTACAGGTTCACCAGAAGCCTTAACTTCCTCTACAGCAAAACTCCATCCAGGTTTACCAAGACTGAGTACATTTCCTTGTGCTGCAAAAAGTCTTTCCAGCATACACACAACAAGCCAAGGAGAATGAGAATTATGCCTCTCAGAAGTAAAATATTTTACAATGGAATAATTACTAATGAACAATGAAATAAAAGACATGACAACCACACATTAAAACACAAAGCCCTGCTTGCAAAGAAACCACCCAAACCAGGTCTACTGAACTATCCTGAATTTTTATTTTTCATTTCCAGCAGCTACCTGGGAAAATAATCAGCATCTAAAAATCTTGACACCAATTCCCTCTTATATAAATATATATATATATATATATAAAATCCCTGTAAATATGCTCAAAAGGGCCGAAGAAAAGCAATAGTCACAAAAGCAATGAGTCCCCAGCCAACACATACTTTGGTTACTGCGAAATAGCCTCATCCCAAAAATCAGGAGGAGGTACTTGCTTGAACTTCCTGGCTGCAGCAGTCAAGGCTCTCTTTACACAAAGAATTACTTCCTAAGCTTGGGCACTGGTATCAAAGAGCCTTAGCA
Source organism: Prinia subflava (assembly GCF_021018805.1). NCBI lineage: Eukaryota > Metazoa > Chordata > Aves > Passeriformes > Cisticolidae > Prinia > Prinia subflava. Next base: position 4,567,471 of record NC_086257.1, on the reverse strand, counting down.
CATTGGCATCAGATTAAAATTAACTGTTCTTGTTGCTAAACAGCTTTGAAAATCCCAGACTTCACTCTTCTCTTTGCTTTTTCTACTAAGGAGTGAAGGCAGAAAATATTTCAGGCTTAGCGGTAATGCCCCAGCTCTGACAAATCAAAGATTTCACGTAATTTATTTTACAGTAATGACAGCTAGCATTTCACACACTGAAAATAAAAGGTTGATTCAAAGCCAAAAAATCCTTTAACAACATTAGAGACCTATTTGCTACGCCACAGAAAACGATGGCAGTATTTTGGGAGATCTTGCTCACTTTTGTGCTCGATCTGAAGCAGCATTCCCAAAAGCTCAGCAAACACATGAAGAAGGCAGGAGGAGCAGAAAGCCAGACACGCTCCCAGGTTGTTACAAACCAGCAGTGTCAGATCACTCAGCAGCATCCCCAAGCCAAGTTTAACATCAGGGATTCCTCTTCCAGCAGTCAATTCCCGGGTGGGAATCCCCACATGCACGGGGATCACTGGAATAACTGGTTTGGGGCCAGGGGAGGGCAAATCCCAGACTGTGGCTGGTGCCACCTGCCCAGGTGGCCCCAAGGAAGAACTTCATGGTCACGTATTTCTGTCCAAATTAATGCCAGCAGGTGGATTTAATGTGCTGGTAAAATCTCAAGCATTCAGCTTATTTAACACAAGCATAAAATACCAAGTTCACCTTTTAAGTAATGGTTTTGAATTTAAAAGTTGCTCACTTTCAAACATTAACGTAACCTACTAAACAACTGGTTATTTTTCACCATAAAGCAGATAATTCACATGCTGAAGCCCCTGCCAAGGAGATATTTCCACAAGAATCTGCCCAGCCAGGTCCTGCCTGCAGCCCAAATCCCCAGATCCCTTTAAACAGCTTTTGGCTGTAGACAGGCTTAGGGGAAAGATACTGTCATTCTTCCAGGTTCTCATTTTACTGGAGACCTTTTCAAAAGGAAACGGGTTAAATATTCAAAGGTGACTTTAAAGAGCGTCTTCCAGAGCAGCTTTTTCTTGCTCTTGTCCAGCAGACACCTCTGCTAGCTAAAGCAGCTCTTAAATGACTATAAATGAAAAACTAATGCAATGTGGAGCAGAAAACATCCCATTTCTAAGATAAACTACTGATAACTCTAATTTCACTCGTTAAAGAAGCTGTGGGAAAGCTGACAGTAGGCACACATTGAGTCACACCTCCAGCACTTAAACAGGAAGCAGAAAACTTTAGGGGGAAAACAAAAAAAAAAGTAGAAGTTGAACTGGAAAAACTTTTCAGAGTATTTCCATTCCTTACTACACCTGCCAGCTGCCCTCACCCTGATTCACATGATGTTAATCCTTCTCTTAACACTGAACATTACTTAAATCACATTCACCACTGCCCCAATATGTTGGCTCCTTCCTACAGCTGCTTCTGTGTTAAATCAAACTACAGAATTAAAAATAATTAAACCTGTCTTATCAAAATAACTTTTGCTGATTAGCTGAGAGAACAACCCCGACCTAAGACTCAAATATCACTCAGTTTTGGGCTACAACAACACCAGTGCTGGGCTCAGATCTTTAGGGAAACAATGACCTATCAATTATACAATTATATAGTATATAATATATATACTATATATACCCCCAGTATTTCCATGAGTATTAAAAATACTGTATTTCCCTAGTAAAATGTATTAATTCAAACAATTTTATGCACCAATACATCATTAGTAGCTGAAGTGAAGATTTTTAAAAGCATTTTCAAATTCACAAACAGAAATTAGACATATCCATCTGAGAATTTCAAAATTCACTTGTTTTGCCTGAAGGGAAAGAGTTGCCTCACCAATTTTTGGTAACCTTTAGAGAGCATGAGGAATTCCTACAATGAATTCACAGTGTATCTAATCTAAATTTATCTCAACAGAAAAACTGAAACTCAGTTTTAAGTCATCTTCTTAACACTTACATCCCTGCCTGCCAGGTAAGACATTTTCAAAGCCTACTTAATCCCCATTTCCAGCTGAGAAAATAGAAAGAAGCTGAGAAAACCTTAAGAATGATCCCCTTAAAAAACTGGCAAGTCAGGTAGAGAACGAGGACCAAAACCAGCATTTCCAGCTCTCAGTGACACACACTGCTCACTACATCAGCCAAAATACGAACACTGAAATGTGTATTTTCCCTTGGAAGGAAACTAACAGTTTTCGTAAAGTTTTAGGCTCTGAGTTCTCACAAACCTTGAACAGTGAAGTGAGGCTGGAGCTAAAACTGAGCTCCATTTGCACTTCATACCTGGTGGGTCACTAGGAGATCTCACCTGAAAGCATCTACTGCCTCTTACCACCTGCATTTAAATGCAAATAAGCGCTTTCAAAAGCTTGATCAAGCTCAAGACACAAGAAAGCACAGCCCGATAAGAATCCTGAGGCGTCCAGGGAACGCTGCAGTGTTTCCTTGCTGAAATGAACCCTGCCCAAGGGTTTCTCGTCCTTTGCCCCCAGGTGAGTGCTCCGGACTCTTCCCCAGCCACTCCTGAGAGCTGGCAGGAGCTGCTGCCTCCTCCACGGTGCCTTCCTGGTCAAACCGCCCTTGCCAAGAGGCAGAACCAACCCAGCTGGGCATTAATTGGACTTTATCCTTCCTTGGAGCCAGCCTGGCAGCCCAGCCTGGCACCCAGCTGACTGCTTATCTCTGCCAAGGCGACCTCGGCAGGGCCACGTCCAAGGCACCTGCCCGGCTCAGTCCCTGGCACTGCCACAGGTACAAAACCTCTCGGGAGGACACCGTGCCCTCCAAGCCCAGACACCTTTCATTCAGGCTTAGGAGGGAGGTGCCTGCATGGAAACTGAAAATGGAGCATGGGGCAGCCTTGCCGTCCCTAGGACAAGAAGGGAAAGCTCCACAAACACTTCTGCCTTCTCCCAGCAGCGATCAGGATGAACGCGATGCGCGGTGCCCGGCTGCCCTCGCTGCCCTCCCCATCCCCGTGCTCTGCTTCCATCTCCCCACGGGTGCCTCGGGGCTGGGCTCCCTCCCGGAGCCTGTCCCGGTGCTGTCCCTGCCGGGCCGGGCTGTGAGCGGGGCTGTGTGCAGAACAAAGAGCTGCTTCACACACACGGCAGGAACTGCGTGTGCTGCGAGGAGCGAGAAAACACTGGCACGAACCTCGGAGCACACAAACCTCCCGGTGCACAGAACAGACAGAAAAACCCAAACAAAACCAGCCCAGGACAGATGGGAGTGCTCTGAAGCATCTTACCAATAACACACGGACCTAGATTGGCGTCCCTACAGTTTCTCTTGTCACAAGAGCAAAACTTGCAGCATCAACCAATACCCTCAAGTCTGCAGGTCTTTTGAAACCAAAGGTACTTGAATAATTTCCCCCTTTAAACACAACCAAAACGTTGACCAACAACAACCCAAGCACACCTGGGATTTTAAAAGGGTATTAATTGAACATGTGCCCAAGATTGGAGCTGCCTTTTGTGGTTGAAGCATCCACCCACCTACCCCAGCATCAGCCCAGAGAGGGAGCCCGAGCAGGTGCCTTTGGGAATAAAATCCCACTGTCAGCCAAAGGTCCCAGCTGTATCCCAGTACAGATTTCATCCCAGTAAATCAGCCTCTGACAAGCAGCTGCCCAGCAGAGCACAAGCCTCAGATGCACTGAAAACGCTGCACGGTGATGAAAAGTGCCAAATAGACAGAGCCAATATTCCACAGTTAACAGCCTGATACTTTTGTTTTAACAACCACCTCTGTATAAAGATGAGCCAAATTCCATATGCAACTTAGCAGGGAAAATCCAAGTTACTCCCCCTCAAGCATTTCTGTTCTGGCCTCCAGAACTGCAATATCCAACCAGTGAACTTTAGAGTGAGGTTTTTCCTGCCTCTAAAATACATTACCCAGAGCATTTTTTTAAAGTGCTCCTACTATCTCAAAAAAAAAAATTCTACTCAAAAAGTCGTAAAACAAAGACTTTGTATTTTTGTGTTTCTACTTTCCTATTTTATTTCAGTCTGTAATGACCAAGCAGTTCCCTGGTAACATATGCTTTAACTTGCCTCCACAATATCCCTGTAAGTTTAATTACTTTAGTCTCTAAAATGAACAAACTGAAGCACAAAGTAGCTAATCCCTGGTTTTTAGGGAGATACCACCCCAGGACTCATGTTATGAAGACATTCCAACTGCAAAGCAAACCCCAGACTCTCTAGACTGGGCACTGTTTTTTTGCAGTATGAAAACAACAAAAAAAGAAGCAAAACCAGAGAAAGCCAGAAAACTTCACAGTATACCATGTTTGAATTGCACCTAACGCTGCTATTACTGCAGAACTTCCAAAGCCATGTTTATATTACATATCCAGACACTGCTGGCCGTAAGGCAGCGCATGAACTGTTTTATTTTGGCTACAGCAGGGCACAGCCTTGCTCCTCGAAAGCAGCTGATGAACGCTCTGCTCCCAAACCAGCCTTTGGGCACTCGCCACATGGACCAGGCTACATCCAACTTCACTCTCCTCACTGCCCACTGCCATTAACCTACTAAGAGGACATTTAGATCAGATAGTAGCAAGAATTTGTTCTCTGTGGAGGTGCTGAGGCCCTGGCACAGTTGCCCAGAGAAGCTGTGGCTGTCCCTGGATCCCTGGAAGTGTCCAAGGCCAGGTTGGACAGGGCTGGGAGCAGCCTGGGACAGTGGGAGGTGTCCCTGCCCATGGCAGGGGTGGGACTGGATGGACTTTAAATCCCTTCCAAACTCAACCATCCCGCATTTGATTCTAACCCATCCTGCTTGGCTTTGACGGGGTAAACACAAAAAGCAGCCACAGAAAGAAGGCAGAAACACGGGGAGCTGTAAAAGCGGGCGGGCGCGGGGCCCGGGGAGCAGCAGCTTTTCGCAGGGACGGAAAGCCGAGGGCCCGCGAACAGCCGGGGCCGGCGGGGCTCTGACAGCCCGCGGGGCCCGCAGGAGCTCGGAACTGCGGCTGTCCCGAGGAACTCGCACGGCGGCCCCCGCTCCCGGGGCTGGCCCCGCTGCCCGGGGACCGCGGCGCTCCCGGGGGCGGGGGCCGAGGCGGGGCCCGCCGGGGCCCGCAGGAAGCGGCGCCGAGCGGCGGGGCCGCGGCCGGGGCCCGCAGGGAGCGGCGCCGGGCCGGAGGCAGCGGGGGCAAAGCGAGGGAAGGAGCGAGGGGCGATCCCGCCCCGGGCGCGCCCGCCGCAGGCCCGGCACGGCCGGGGCCGCACAAAGAGCGGGGGGCGCGGCCGGCAGGTGTGAGCGGACTCACCGGGTGGGGCGGCGCCGCCGCCTCGGCGGACGGGCGGAGGGGCGGACGGAGCGGGGCTGAGCGGGGCGGCGGCGGCGGCGGGACCGGGACCCGGCGGGGCGGCGGCGGCGGGGCCGGAGGGGAAGCGGAACCGCCGCGCGTGGCCACAGCCCGCGGGGGCGGGGGCGGGGGCGGGGCGGAGCATTGCCGCGGGGCACCGCCCGCCGTGCGCCGGAAGTGCGTCACCGCGGGGCATGACGGGAGCTGTAGTCCGCTCCTTGCTGATGGAGAATGTCTTTTATACCTATAAACTATATCTAGTATTTATGGTTATTTATTTATCTGGTTTTATATAAAAAAATATATTCTATTTCGCTGTACCAGAGTCAGAGAAAAATAAAGGAGCCTGAAAGCATTACAATTTTATTTTATATATATAATTACATTGTATACAGTTATATATATAATTAGTTATATAATTAGTTATAGATGCACATAAACTATATTTATATGAATTTTTTTAGAATAAATTGTATATATCTCATATATACTATGTGTGATATTCTAGTATGTATTGTATAAAATATGTATATATGTATAATTGTATAATTGTATAAAATACATATATTTAATGTATATATTATATATACTATAGGATATCTCTATCTATAATGAATGTTATGCATAATATATTATGTACAATAAATGTTATAATATTTATTATATAGTACATATAAAATATATTATGTTTATTTACATATAAAATACATTATATAAATAGCATTTATGATATAATTTGTAATATATAATGTGAAAATATATATGTATAATATTTCTCTTTTTCTAGGCTGTTTGGATTTCTTATTTTTCTCTGGCTGTGGACAACAACCAGCTGCAGGGGGTAAAATCCACCACCCTAAAAAATCCAGCATCAAATCCAGCATCCATCTAAACTGGCTCTCCTCCATCCTTGCTTCTGTCTTGCGGTGCTTAAATTAGAGTTTATTTCCTCAATGCTTTCTTTTGTGAGGAGAACTGGTTTGACCCACGCGGGGGCTTCCTGCTGTGTCTGAGTGTCTCCTCCAGGTCTGTCCTGGCTCAAGGAGGTGAACCCCACCCTTCCCCAGGGGCGTGGAGGTATCAGAGCACCACGGGGCTTCACGGAATCACGGGTTGTCCTGGGTTGGAAGGGACCTTACAGCTCATCCTGTCCCACCCCTGCCATGGGCAGGGACACTTCCACCAGCCCAGGCTGCTCCAAGCCCTGTCCAACCTGGCTTTGGACACTTCCAGGGATGGGGCAGCCACAGCTTCTCTGGGCACCTTGTCCGTGTTCCTCCTCTGTGCTGGGCTCATTTTGTATCTTCTGTATGGATGCAGCTGGGAACAAACTAACCCTCCCCACCAACCTGTGGGGACCTTCTCAGAGCCCACCTGGCACAGGGGTCACATCACTGGTGACAGCAGCAGGACACAGAGCAGCTCCCTGTGCTGCCACTTGCAGTGGCACAGAGCCCCGGTTGGATACGCAGCTTCCAAGAAATCCAAACACAGCTGGGAATGCAGCCTGTGTGCTCTCAAGGCTTCTCCCCCAAAATTCCTGTGATCCATTTCATCTTCCATGTGAATTCTCCAAGCTGCCCTAGGGGCTGGGTCTCAGCTCCTCTGTCCGCCCAGGTTTGAAGCAACATCCGATTTTCCTTTGGGAAGGAGCAGGACACACAGCAGGCAGCTCCTCTTCCCCAGCTCCTGGGGAAAGGATCCACGGACACCTCAATCCTCCATGCAGGTCCAGGCACATCCGAATTTCCAGCTTGTGGGTTCCTGCCAACACCTGCTGGCTGTCTGCTCCCTCACTCTCCACAGAACCTCTGCAGAGGCACAGAACACTTGTCCCTGCAGACGTGCCCATTTTCCAGAACAGCATTCCCAAGTGATCCCGCCACGGTGCTGAGGTGGCTCCGCTCTGACCTCCTGAGGGCACAGCCGTCCTTTCACTTCTTTCCATGTTTGCCACTTTCCCTTTCTGACTCAGCCTAGCCACTGCTAATTCACCTCTGCAACACCCCTGGAGGAGCCACAGCAGGTTTGTGGCTTCATCCTTCCCTCGGCTTTGCTCCCCATCCTTCCTCCCTCCTCACCTCTCCGTGCTGCCCCAGACCCCCAGCCCCTCTCAGCTCCAGCTCCATTTGCGGAATCCTGACGCCCCTCCCACCCTTCTGTCTCCCTCCCCAACTTTTTAAATAAACTAGGAGGGGGGGTTTGTGTAATCTTTTTTAATACCCATTTCTTTGTGATTCAGAAAGCCTTCATTCCCAACACAGCCTTTAACACCCCATCCCCATTTCTCTCCTTGCTCTGATCCAGTCCTTACACATGTTAAGGATGGGGATGATCGTGTCCAACCCTTGTGGAGGTGGGTTTTTTTGCCAAGAACTCCTGAACACTTCATTCCTGCCTCCAAAACTGCCAGAATTTTTGCACAGGCCTTACAGCTCCTCCTGTGTTATCTGTGATCCCGCTGGGGCTGGCACTTGAATCCTCCTGCATGGCACACCTGCTGAATTCTGTGCTGCCTTAGTGACAGCAGTTTTTGCTCTCAGAGAGGGATTCACTGGCAAATTCTTTTGTAATTAACACTGCTATGGTTATCAGACTTATTTATAGCTTGCAAGGAAAAATGTGTCTGCTATAGTTATAATACAAGTGTCATGGATTTAAAACCAGCAAATATTTGCCACAACAAAAACCACCCCTTGTGCAGCTCTGCCATTCCTCTCATATTTTGCATTAATCAGAATCAATTATTTAGGTTCCATTGAAAAGGTGATTGATGGCAAACTTGATATATACTTTATTTTTATTTTTTCCACCTACAATATTTTTTTCTAGCTTGCCCAGAGGACATTCCCATTCCCTTGGTTTTGTTAGGGAGATCGATTTAGCTGAGGGATTCAAGCTGTGATTTTCAACTGGTGTTAAAAACCAGGCAGTGAAGTCCTGTCACTCAGCTCTGGCAATCTGGGATGTTGCCATTCCAAGGGTCAGGCTACAACAGAGTTACCTACATCAGGCAGAGCACAGGAACAAACTCAGCTCTGGGAATCAAACACCCCACTTGGAGACAAGTGATACAGTGCTGGTCTCAGTGCTGACAGGGTTGAACAGCCCAAATGTCTCCTTATTTCCAATCTGCCTTGGAAGTAGTCACAAGGAATTCTCTCTGTTGAATTCCAGCAGGAGAAAGATGCCCAAGGGACCCTGAGGCTACAACTGGACACCGATGAAAGGCTGCACACCAAGCCCTTGAAAGGAATTTTCATTCACACACTCACCCAGATTGCCTGCTTTCACTAATTTACTCGAGGTTTATCGGGAATAAAATCAATTTTCTCCACACGGGGGTTGCCGTGGGCTCCTAGTGCCACCTACTGACAACTGGAGACAGCACCCGAGCTCTGCACTCCAGAGCCTCTCGGCTTTTCCATTAGGTAATTTCCTCTCCATTTCCTTCTATTTATCAACTGCCCTGGAGACTGGATGAAGATCTTCTAAATATTTGCTTCTAGTCACCATCCTGTCCCTCACTTTCATCTTCCAAGGGTCTCTTTCCACTCACGAAATAGGGTGAAATTTCTTCAAATTTTCTAAACTCTTTCAATTCTGACCAATTGTTCAGCCTGGAGAAAAGGAGGCTCAGGAGAACCTCTCTCTTCTCCACAACTTCCTGGCAGGAGGTGAAGCCAGGTGAGGGTCGGGTTCTTCTCCCAGGAGACAAGGGACAGGACAGGAGCCTCAAGCTGTAGCAGGGAGGTTCAGGTTGGATATTGGGAAAGGTTCCTCTTGGGAAGGGCTGCCCAGCCCCGGCACAGCTGCCCAGGGCAGCAGTGGAGTCCCCACCCCTGGAAGGATTTCACAGATGTGTGGATGTGGCACTTGGGGACATGGATTAGGAGTGGCTTTGGCAGTGCTGGGGGAATGGTTGGACTCAATGATCTTAGAGGGCTTTTCTAACCTTAATGACTCTCTGATTCTAATTTGGCCAAGAGTAGCCAATCCCTCACAGTTATTAGGATGGGAGAGATTATTGATGTGTCCCAGGTAGGCAAAGAATGTCTCTTCACAAATTCATACACAACCCATCTGCATGACAAGCTTAAAATTCAGAAATTTTAATGACTTGATAATGTTTTTTATACCCTTAATAACCAATCCCTGAGTCAAGAAATACAAACACCTCTGCAAGAGGCAGCACTGCATTGGAAGCAGGCTCTGGACCAGGAGGAGGGAATAGGAGCCCCAAATCCACTCCTGACTGCTGCCTCATTGCCCACAGCAACGCTTTCAGCTTTTTGAGGCTTTTTCCTATTCTCCATCTGCTTTGGATATTGACAACACACCCAAAATGTCTTCTGGGCTGTGGAAGGCATTTGTAAGCACTATGAGCCAAAGGAACTCTAACCCATTATGGGACCCCTGCACCCCCTAAGATATAAATAACAGCAGAGTGGGTTCCAATCAGGAATCCAGTGTAACATCCAGTCAGTTCTGCTGGATGGAGGTCAGACATTCCCTGTTTCCTCAGGTCACTGCGGGAAGTGTCCGTACTTGCAGGCAGCAGCGAGGATCAAGCCAGAGCAGAGCCCTGTGGTGAGCAGGGTCAGGGCACACACCAGGGAACTGTGCTCCCTGAGCCCCACAGGAACCCTCAGCATCGATTCCTCATACACCTACAAAGAAAAATAAATACACAACACGCATTTGACCAGCTGGTTCTTTTTTGACTGCAACCGAGAGGATTAGGAACCAGACCCTGATTTAATTAGCCCTTGGCTAAAGCTTCTTCTGAGATTCAGTATCAGAACCAGGATAGGAAACCCCCTTTAATTCACAGCCACTGCTCAGGAAATGGATCTGCTGCCATCTGTGTCCCTGTATCTCTGCTCCTACTCCAGCCACCGAAGGTGTGTATGGAATTCTGCAGGGAGAGCAGCTCCCAAGGTGAGCTCAGATCACTAAGGAGACAGATTTCTCTCCAAAGTGAACAACCATTTGTTTTTTCATGTATACAGGAAGCTGCCAAATGTTTATGGACAAGAGCTGCAGATGTCTTAGCAGTCTGCAGGTATCTTAAATATAGGAAGGGACATGTGTTAAAACAACAACGGATTTTATTATATCAATGAGTCTAATTTCTGAATCCCTACTACTGTGGCACTTTTGAACATCAAGGACAGTTGTTAACCACACTAAAAATCCAACTTTCCTTGGTTTTGAACACAATAAGAAACTTCACCTTTTCCTAAACACTTACTCAACCAAGCAAATAGAAGTGGCCATTTTTTAGGATGCTACTCCTTAAATCTTTGCAGTTTTACCATTACTTTAGTTAGATCATCATCTTCCACACTGCTATTCCTCTGAAGAAGCAACACCGTAAAGACTTTCCTTAATTTGACCAGTGCTAATTATATCCTAGGATTCCAAATAAACTAGTAAGGGCAAAAAAATGTCAGGAGAGCAGCCATGCTAAAGGGCCAGAAGAGCACAGAATCACTGTAAACACACCAGAAGGGCAGGATGACCCCCAGTAAAAGCCAGTCAGAAAGGAAGAAAGGAGCCTGACAAAGAGGGAACCACCCAGGTATTCTTTTAATGATTAATTCCTGTGCTATGAAAGGTGTTAATCACAGAAATAAGGCAGCAGTTGTTAAAAAGAACCAAAGGGAGAACTCACAGGTCTGTGCTTTGTTCTGTGCCACTGACAGGGGCTCGTGTTGTCAGAGGAGCAGGGGGTGTCCACTTCAGCAGGTTCCCAGCACTCTGCAGATGGGTGACCTAGGGAAGGCATTCCTGCATCACCAGGAGCCAGGCAGGAGAAGCAATCTGGCCTGCAGGTTTTTTCCAAATAAGGGATCTGTTCCCTGGGAGCCAAGCAGCAAAACACCTCTGCATGGTCAACGTGACACTGGGCAGTCCTTGCTGTGAACTTCACAACTACAACAGGTACCCAAGAAAGAATCTCACCTGTGTGGTATCTTGGCCCTTCTGTCCTTAACAGGACAAAGAATTCCTGGTTAGCCTGCAGACCCCTGAATGCCAGAATTTTCCCAAAAATAAGTAAGTCCCCAAAATAAGTAAGGCCATTTCTCGGCCTCCTGTCAGCACATAAAATACATTCCTTCCAATACTTTAAATCCTTTCCCACTAATCATCAATAATAAATGTTTTCCTGTTCATAACTATTAAATGTGGCAGAAACCCAGGAAGATTTAACATCCCTTTTTTAAGTGAGCAGGTAGTCTTGCCTATCCCTATGCTTATCCCAGGAAATCATTGCTCAAATGATGCACAAGTAAAGAAAAAGGACTTGAAAATCATTAGTGTGCTTGACTTGGCAGGAATGATTTTGTGAAGGAACACAAAATTTGTAATAAAAATACAGGATTTCATTGTTCACATAACTTGAAATATTAATTGTAGTGGATATCAGGTTCTTGTTTCATCAGAGTTTGAGGCTCCAACCATTCCAAGCTTCAGGCACAGCTTCCTACATTCCCCCTTTATATAAAGGGAATGTAGCAACAGCGTGTTAGAAGCCATCTGAATACTTTGATTACTCTTAAAAGGTGACAGTGGCTACTAAACACACCCTGCACAGCTCCAGCTGCCAAGGGAAAAGCAGGAGGGGTTTTGGCAAACCCTGGGACTGTGACAAACACAGATCATGACAAGCAGCACATCTTGCAGCTGGAAGAGCCCAAGCAGCACAGGGGTACAATGGCAGCAGCACAACACAGAGCAGTCTCTAACAAGCCCCTGCCTTTGGCCAGGAAGCAGCACTCGGTGAGGAAGACAACGAGCTCTTTATCAGGGCCACACCTGCTGCTTTGTGTCCATGCAACTACCACGAGCTCCATCTCAGACAGAACCAGACTCCAGGCTCGGGGCTGCCCAAGGGCATCGCTGAGAGTCTCACCGTGGCAGCAGCAGAGCAGCACCTCTGGGCTCTCCAGGACCACCGAGGCTTGCTGTGTCCCCTCTCCTGGCCGGTGGTACCGCGCGTGCACGGGCACGGCGGCGCGCAGGCAGCGGGAACAGCGCGCGTCCGGCTCCAGGAACAGCAGCAGCACAGCAGCCCTGGCCAGGTACTCAGGAGCCTCCACGTCAATGGCATCAGGGAACAGCACTGCCTGCAGGCAGGGAGAGATACAGGTGTGGCTGTGGTGGAAATCTACAACCATTTCCCTCATTCTAGCACAGAGTTTGGTTTTGTGGTCGTGATGATCGAGTTGGGAATTCCAGCCTTAAGCTGTTCCAAAATAGCTTTTCAAGATTCTTCAGTGAGTGACTCCCATGTGTGAAAAGTTCAGTGTCACTGTGCCTACAGCCAAACCTGTGGGGTGTCAGCTCAAGGATGTGTCAGCAAGGGCAGGAGCTGCCCACAGCCTTTGCACCCATGTTTTAGACAAATTAAGCACCTAAGTAGATAAGCCTTTGCACATCTGTCTAATGTGAAGCAAAATGTGAAGCAAAGACTGGAAAGTGGCACTGAAAGCTGGGATGACAACAAAGCTCAAAAGCTGCTCAGTCCAAACACAGTCTCAGCCTCCTGTCAGCACATAAAATACCTTCCTTCAAATACTTTAAATCCTTTCCCATTAATCATTAATAATATATGTTTTCCTGCTCATAACTAATAAATGTAGCAGAAACCCAGGAAGATTTAACAGCCCTAAGTCACAAGAGCATGTGACTTAGAGCTCATCATCTCTTTGAAGGTTTCCCTTCCACCTTCTGAACCTGAGGTCCTTTTCCCACAGCTGCTCAGCTGGGGCTGAGAGAGGAGCAGCAGCTCCTTGGTACCTCACCTGTGTGTGGGAGTGTCAGCAGCACGGGGCCAGGGACTGAGCTGAGTTACAGAGACACCAGGAAGATGATATTGTTTGGCACCTCCTTCCAGGAATTAATCACCTTGGTTCCACGAGCCAGGTAATGACCAGACATTACAACTCCCCGAGTCCTTACCTGACTCTCCTGGTGCTGGGGCCATTACCTTTGTTAGATTGTGCTGCTGCAGCGTGGCCAGCTCGTAGGGATCCACGTAGATTCCCGGCGGCAGACGCACTTGAGCTGCCACTGCACATCCTCCTGCATCCTCCCCGAGCTCCACCTTCACCAGCAGATCCCTTCAGACAGCAACAGGAGCAAAAAATTCACACCCACACTTCAAAAATCGGCACAAGAGAGACCTTTCTCAGTTGAGACGAGAGGCAGCTCTCACACTGTGTGCAACCAGTTCTGATCACACCACACCCACACCCACGGCCAAAACGAAGTTTCACTTCTTTGTTAATGTCTCAGAACCAGCAACGGCCTCCACAAAAGTTTTAGAAAGGGGCCTCCTATTTTCCCTCCACCACAGCTTGTTAATTCCTTGATCCTGTTAACACATTCCTGACATATGCCTAGGGATCACAGCCCAGGGAGTTGATAGAACTGCACAGGAAAAGAAGAGAAGCTTCTTCCTACAGAAAAGCCCGTGGCACGTTATGCTGATGGGGGGCAGGGTGAGGACTCACCTGTGAAAGCCCTCCTTCAGCAGCTCCTGGGTGACAGTGGTATCCCGACAGGCTGCCTGCACATCTGAGGTGACACAGAGCCCACAGTGTAACAGCACAGTGATCACAGGGGCTGGCAGCTTCAGCACCTGAGGTTTTAAAACCCATGAACGCTTCCTCTGCAAACCCTCTCCCAGAAGAAGGGAAGCGGTATCTGACTGTGGTCAAAGAGCAGAAGGGGTTCCTTGGATCACTGGCCGAGCCATATTTCCCAAATCCAGAGTCATGGGATGGCTTGGGTTGGAAAAGACCTTAAAGCCCATCTTGTCCCACCCCTCTGCTTTGGGCAGGGACACCCTCCCCGAGCCCAGGCTGCTCCAGATCTGTCCTCGAACACTTCCAGCCACAGCTTCTCTGGGCGATCTGTGCCAGGGCCTCCCCACCCTCACAGGGAACAATTCTGTCCCAATTTCCCCCCTAACCCCGTTCTCTGACAGTGTGCAGCCATTCTCCCTTGTCCCGTCCCTCCATCCCTTGTCCCTAGTCCCTGTCCAGCCTCCTGGAGCCCCTTTGGGCCCCTCTGAGCTCTCCCCAGAGCCTTCTCTTCTCCAGGTGAGCACCCCCAGCTCTCCCAGCCTGTCTCCGGAGCAGAAGGGCCGGGCCCCGCCATCCTCTCCCGCGGGCACTCACGGAGGGCGCAGAGCAGCGCGCCCAGCGCGGCCCCGGCCCCGGCCCGCGCCGGCTCCCGCCGCCCGCCCGCCATGGCGGCCCCGTGCGGGCTGCCCCAGCGCCGCCTGACTGCGCGGGACCCGCCCGCTCCCTGCTCCGCGGCTCCGCGTCCCTCAGGCGTTGGTGCGGACAGCCCAAAAGGGGCCTTCGGTGGAGGGGGCCTTTACCGCTGGGGCTCGGCGGCGCCGGCGGCGCCATGGCAACCGCGCAGGGAGGAGGGACCGGCTCGGGGCAGGAGCAGCAGCAGCAGCAGCAGGTGGAAGAAGACAAAAAGGAGGCTTTCTGCGCCGCCCGAGGTGAGCGGACAGGCCGAGAGTGGAAGGGAGACAGGGAGCTGCTGGAGTGGGGCCCGTAGAGGCTGCGGAGATGCTGAAGGGCCCGGAGCATCTCCGTGCCCAGGAAGGGCTGGGGGAGCTGGGGCTGTTCAGCCTCCAGAGGAGCCCCAGCTGAGAGGGGCTCAGCCCTGGGGGTCCCTGTGTGCAGGGAGGGCTCTCAGCAGGGCCAGGCTCTGCTCTGGGGCCCAGCAATGGCACCACAGAACGGGCAGGAACTGACCCCAGGGAGTTCCACCTGTACAGGAGGAAGAACTTTCCTGGGCAGTGCCTGAGCCCTGAACAGATCACAGGGAGGCTGTGGAGTCTCCCTCACTGGAGATGTTCCAGAGCTGTGTGGACACAATCTGTGCCCTGTGCCCTGGGATGGCCCTGCTGGAGCAGACGGACCCACTGTGGTCCCTTCCAGCCTGGCCCACTCTGGGGGAAGCAGGAGGGACCCACCCGGCCCTGCCTCGCGTCCCTTCGTGCTCAGTGTTCGGGCCCCCTGGGCCCCTCCAGCGGCAGAAAAGCGGCTCTGGACGGCGCCGGGCGCTGGCACGGCCCGAAACCACACCCGGCTGTGCTGCCGGAGCGCTGGAGCCGCGGGTGACGCCGGCAGCGAAGGGCTCAGGGCGGGTTACCAGGAGATCCAAGCGCTCTATCCCGCACACATCCGAAAAGTTTGTGTTTCTCATCTTCGTACAATCCCGGAATGGTTTGGGTTGGAGCGACCTTAAAGCTTCTCTTGTTCCACCCCCTGCCATGGGCAGGGACACCTGCCACTACACCACGTTCCTCCAAATCCCGAACAACCTGGCACTGGAAATTTTCACTATTAAGGACATTGCTGCATGTTTGAACTCTTTCTTATGTGATTTTTTACAAAGGAGGAAGTGTTTCCAATTCTGCCTCAAAGTAGCTTTTCAACATCAATGTGATTTTTCTTGATGTGGAGAAATATATTGATTTTTTGGGGTAAAAGATATTAATTACTTTGCCTTACTGCAGTCTGTAGGGCAATGGGAGATCACCTTCACATTTGACATATTTTCGCTCATTTAAAACCAAAATAAAAGTACCACCCGCTGTCTTCAGTGCTGGGAAACTCAGGGCAGAGTTTCCCAGTGCTGTCCGCTGAGCTGGGAAACAGGATCTGCAGCAGGCTGGGATTTTTAAGTCCCCTCTAATTTAATTTCATAAATCATTTTCCCTGGGCTCTAAGGCCCCTTCTGGCCCAGACCACTCTGTGGTTCTGCGATTTTGCTGAAGGCTACTCCTGACAAAAAGACCAGCACTGAGACACTCTCCCACCTGCTTTCCTCTTCCCGTTTCCCAGGGAGCGTCGCTGGGGGCTCAGATGGAGCCGCGATGGCGTTCATCGCGCAGAAATGCGGGGTCTGCTTCCAGCCCCCGTCCATCATCCTCATCTACAGAGACAGCAGCCACGACAAGACCCGCCAGCGCATCATGCCCGTCAGGAATTTCTCCAGGTTCTCAGGTGAGGGGCACTCGTTCCTGTCTGGACACCTGCAGAGGTGTGGGGAGGAACCCACGGGTAGTAGCATTGTTGGTAACCACTGCACGCCCTCCTAGCAGCGCACAGTGAAAGGCTGTGCCAGGGTAAAGTTGTCTCTCTGAGAAGCCCAAGGCTGCATCTCAGCCTGAGCGATGGCTCTGTGAGCCTGCAGGGTTTGGAGAGACCCCTGGGGAGGGTTTGGGAGAAGATGTGTCTGTGGGCAGAGGTTTGTTGCAGCTGCAGGTGCCTGAGTTGGCTCTCCCCAGACTGCAGCAGGGCTGCTGAGCAGCTGAAGAACAACCCTCGGCACAAGGCCTACCTGGAAAGGGTCTCCCTGCACCAGCTCCAGAAGCTCTACAGGCTGCTGAGAGGTCATTTGGAAGGACAGAGCCTGGCTGAGAGCTTGGAAAAGTTTCGGCAGGAAGAGACCATTGACCCAGAGGAGGATATGAACAAACTGGATGACAAGGAGCTGGCCAAAAGGAAGAGCATCATGGATGAGCTCTTTGAAAAGAACAGGAAGAAGAAGGATGACCCTGACTTTGTTTACAACATTGAGGTGGACTTCCCACTGGATGAGCAGCTGGAGTCCTGTACTTGGGACATAGAGTCAGATGAGGAAATCTGATTCCAGACAAAGATGGGCAGTTCAGAGACAAATGTCAGCAGGCCAGCAGGAGAGAACAATGTCATACGTGTTCTGCCCCACGCTGGCTCAGGAGAACCCGAGGTGCCACAGCAATCCCAGGCTCAAGTGAGCTTTGTATAAGAAGCCAGGCTTGATTAAATGGAAATTGGGTGGCTGAAATGGTTGGCTGGTTTTAATCTTTTCCTACATAAAAGAATTTTAAATTATTTAATCTCTCAGTTTTTTACATTTCAGTCAGCTTTGGCTGAAAGTGAAGTGTTAAATATTCATGTCCTGAAGACACTGTTAAAGCTGTTCTATACAAATAGGGTGATTATTATTGCCCACTGGGAAGTTAAATATGTATCAGTCATTCTGGATAAATCAACTCTTCATTGAGAATATTACTCTCACATTTCCCTGGCAATGCTTAAATCTCCAGTTTTAGCTTACACAAAAATAAGTCCTTACATGTAAGAGAAGGAAAATCTTGAAAATGAATTAGTCTTGAAAGTACTTTTGAAAACACAGTTATTTCAAACTGCTGCAGTGGGATGGTTGAATCCTTACACTCCTGGATGAGGCATCCTCATAAGTGCCCAGTTCTGGGAGAATGTGCCTAAAATATCCTAAAAACCAGAGTGGTAGAAGGTCAAAGGCTGGGGATGGTTCTAGAGTAAGACAAACTCATCCCACTGAAGGTTTTAATCCAGCTGTCTACCTTGGCTGGTCTCTACTAGATTGGTCTTGCACTCATGTAAGAACTGGAGGACTAAGATTAGGATTCTTTGGGAAAGTTTACAACTCCAAAAACTTCCTGGGTTTTGGCTTCCTGAACCCTGGCAGCTGTGAGGGGTGTGGGAGATGGGTCTTCACCCCAAACTGAGGGGCCTCAACAAACTGCTGCCTGACATAACGAAGAGAAGTGGCTGGAGGAGCAGCTGAAGAGCTCTCACACCCCAGAACAAGAATTGCTGCTGTGAAAACAAGGAGCAAGTGTCAGTTAAACCACAGTGCTTTGCCTTCACTAGAGAGGATGAGGGAGCTTACACTTGGCCACGGGGATCTTCAGTCAGGAGAGAAATGAAAGCTGAGGCCTCACTTGCCAAAATAAAAAAAATGTAAAGGCTGACTCAGCTCTTCCAGGACCGGAAAGGGTGTGCAGGGGTCTGGCACAGGCCTTGCCTCAAGAGTTGCAACATAAAAACATAGAAAGATCCCACTTAGGAGAGAGAGGGCCCCTGGGAACCCCTCCACTCCCAGCCTGTCCCCAGCTTCATCCTGGCCGGGCTCAGAGGACGTGGCCAGCCCCAGGCATGGCTCCTCTGCAGTGAGGGCTGTGTGAGGCCAAAGGAGTGCCTGGATCGTGAGGTTCCTGCTGGCCCGTTCCTCCAGCCCACCTCAGACCTTCAGCATGGAGCCATACTGGTCCTCCCAGTTTGGGATCCTCTGTGAGCCTGACAGGAAGGCACTTCCCAGCCAGCTTCAGATGATGCATATAGAGATGAAATGGGACAGATCCCACAGCAGGCCCCTCAGCAGCTTCCTCATAGAGCACATCCTACTGACCACAGCCCTCTGCTCTTCACTGCCACTGCTCCTGACCTGCCTGGCTGCCCACCCACCCAGACTGTGACATCTGCACTTGTAAGAAGAACATTGTGGGACACTGTGTCCAGGCAGACGGAATCCACCACTCTCCCCTTGCCCACAGAGCCATCCATTTCATCCTGAGAGGAAAGCAGGTTGGGCAGGCATAACTTAGGCTCAGCAGTCCATGCTGACTTCTTCCAGCCACCATCTTTTTCTAGAATTGTGCTCCAAAGAAAGAATACTCATTCCATGGTTTTCCCAACACAAAGGTGACTGCCCTCCTGCTCTCTGGGGTGGCCTTTTGGCTGTTACTGAAGCTGGGTGGGACCCTTGGGTTCTCCAGTCACCAAGGACCTTCCCTGATCAGCTTGGCCTTGCAAAGATGGTGAGAGCAGCTTTATAAGGACACCCACCACTCAGAAACTGGAATCTCCTCTTGCTGCCCCAACATCCCACTTACATCACAGCTCCTGGAATGTTAAGTATCCCCACCAGCTCCATACAATTCAGAACTGCCCCTGGGCAGTGCCAGGTGCCCAGGTTTCTCCCTACGTGTTCTCCCATGGCTGCACCCCGTACCCCACACTGGATGGAGCAGCAGCATTGGCTGTAGAGGTGGGGAGGACACACATCCCCCTCCGAGCCCAGCCCCAGGGGAGGGGAGCTCACAGGGGCACCCGTTCACCCTGCCAGCAGGGACATGCCACAACGTATTTATAGGTCACTGCTGTCCCCCGGGGTGCAGCTTACGGGCAAAAGAAGGGTTGAAAGAGGCTGAGGGATTCCCCTGTTGGGGCCTGCTTTGGTTTTGGCTATTTCAGTCTAAAACTGGGGCAGAAAGTGGTCGTTTCCGAGCCAGATCTGACAACTGGGTTTCCAGAGCCTTTACTGCACTCAGCCCCAGTGGAGCTGCTGGCTGCTCTAGCAGGGTCTGACCCATCCATTGTCCAGCCCTGCACAGCCACCAGCCACACCAGGCTCCCCCGTGACCCCAGTCCCACACCTGTGTCTGGGAGGGGTCTGCCCTGCTGCCAGCCCTGGCTCCCCCTGCCTGCACCACCCCGGCATCCTCCAGCTTCAGGCCAGCCTCGGGCATCTCCCACCGTCACCTCCCAGGACAGCTCCACTGGGCTGGAGCCCCCTGGCACAGCCCACATCACCGACTGAGCCCGCCCACACCCAGGCAGGGACGAGCCCCCAGAATCCTCACTCCAACACTGCTGCACACTTCCCTGTGCCCCGTTCCCATTAAACATGTTTCACTAGAAAAATCCCAACAGTGGCACAGGAACAAAGCTACTCCAGTTCTCAGAAAGGCTTTTGAGTTAGCACAAACCACCATCACTTCTCCTTTCCCCTTACTGACCCCCGAGGAGCAGAGCAGCACTTCCCCAGGTGGTGCTTGCTGCTCTGGGAGAGCCAGAGCGTGCTGTGAGAGGAGCTGGGTGGAGGAAACCCCCGGGCACTGCTGGAGCAACCGCCCTGCCCTCGGGAGCTGGGCTTGCACAACAAGGAGGAAGGATTTCTCTCGTTTCCTTTGTACATTTAATCCACCATTCACTGGAGAAATCCATGACAAAATATCACCAAAAGATATAATTTATAACAGGGTATAACTCTCCTGATCTTCAATCCATATTTCCCATTGTTGCAACTTGGGCTGTTTTTAATGGACTTTTCTAATGCAGACTGTGACTTAGTGAAGAAACAACACCCCAAAATGTGTCTTTCAGCCCTGCTGACAACGCCTGTCTTTATCAGCACACACACACACATGGTACATGATCAGGGTTGCCTGCAAGTTTGGCAGTGCCTGCAAGAGCAGTGTGGAAAGTTCTGGCCACAGAGACCCTTCTCCACAGCACCCAGGTGATGTTTGCTCCAGCCTGGGGCACTTTGTGGACGCTGGCTGCAGATCTGGAGGACATTTTGAGTTTTGGTGGTAATAAATAAAAGGAACTGCCAAAAGGGCAGGGGGGAAAGAAGTGCTGGAGAAAACTGTCACAGAATCCCAGAATGGTCTGGGTTGGAAGGGATCTTAAAAATCCATCTGGTTACAAGCCCTGCCACGGGGAGGGACACGTTCCTCTAGATCAGATTGCTCCTAGCCCACTCCAGCCTGGCCTTGAACACTTCCACGGATGAGGCATCCACAGATTTTCTGGGCAACCTGTCCTTTCAGCTGAGGAATGTTTGATGTCCACTCAGCTCTCACCAACACCAGCTGAAGGTTTCTGCTGAAGACACATTCCTTGAGGATTCCCAGCACCCCACCACCAGACACGGCCCACACCCTTCGGATACCATGAGGGCAGGAATGGCAGCTCTCCCAGCACCTCCTGTCCTGCATCCATCAGGTTTCCATCTTGACCACCTCGGAGGGATTATCACCTGTACTCCTAATCACCCACTGTCACTGACTATTCCCGAGCCCTTCCTCTTCCTCAGCCATCAGTAAGGGCTGGACACTCCGCACCGGGTTTTCACCATTTTCAGCAGCTTCTTCTTCAGCATGAGGAATATGACAACGAAGGCCACCAGGAGGGTCAGGCAGGTGGGCAGAGCCAGCACCAGGTAGAGCAGCGCCAGGTCGGCCGTCTGCCACCGGCAGCTCTGCAGGACGGGCTCGGGCAGCGCGCCGGGGCTCAGCGCACGGGAGCCATGGCTGCAGGTCACCTCCCGCCCATCGGGGACACGCAGCCCCTCCGCCTGCTGCAGGGCGTCCCACCAGCCCAGCGTGCAGCAGTTGTAGGGGTTCTGGCTGAGGTAGAGCTCCCGCAGGCTCCTCCCCAGCGGCAGCCACGCCATGTCTGGTGGCAGCGCGGGCAGGCAGTTGTCCCGCAGGTCCAGGCTGCGCAGCCTCAGCGTGCCCAGCCAGGTGGGGAACGCGGCCAAGGAGTTCCCAGAAAGGTCCAAGCGCACCAGGCTGTGCAGGGCAGAGAAGTCCACAGCAGTGGAAGAGAGGCTGGTGTTCCTCAGAGACAGCACCTGCAGTGTCAGGACAAGGTCCTGCAGCCAGCCCAGGTCCCCGGACAGCACCTGGCGGTTGTCAGAGAGGTCCAGGTGCCTCAGCGAGGTCCCCTGGAAGGGGCGGCTGCTCAGCCCCTGCAGACCACAGCCGGACAAGGACAGATGGGTCAAGGTCTCCACACCCCTGATGTCCACGCAGGGCAGACTCTCGGCCTCACCTGGCTGGGGACAGAGGTCAACCCGGTTGCGGCTGAGGTCCAGGGTAGTGATCTTCCTGGTGTGGGTGAAAATCCCAGGAGGAAGAGCCTGCAGCCTGTTGGTGCTGAGGTTGAAGAGCTGCAGGTTGGGCAGGATGTCCTCAGTGCCCACCTTCACCCCCAGCTCCACCAGCTGGTTCTGGCTGAGGTCCAGCTCTGTCAGCGTGGCCAAGGGGTCCTCCTCCGACAGGTGAAATGCCTCCAGGCAGTTCTGGTTGAGCTTTAGGTGGGTCAGGGAGGGCATCTGAGCCAGAAAATCATCAGGCAGGCCCCACACCTGGTTCTGGCTCATGTCCAGGAGGCGCAGGGAGGAGAGGTTGCTGTGGCAGAGCTCATCCCAGAGCCTGACGGTTGTGATGTTGGTGGAGTTACCATCAATGATCAAGAACTTCATGGTGATGTTGGCCAGGGAGGTGCCGTTGGGGAGACGCTGGTAGAAGCTCATCCTGTTGTCCTGCAGCAGCAAGGAGTGCAGCTTGCTCTGCTGGGGCAGCACAGGGAAGAACAGGAGGCGGTTGTGGGACAGGTCCAGCACCTCCAGCTCAAAGAGGTCATCACTTTCCAGGGTGAGAAACCACTCAATGATGTTGTTGCTGACATTGAGCACCCTGAGCTGGGTCAGGTCAAACCCCACGAGACACGGGAGGTAGTTGTAAGCTATGTTCAGCCTCTGCAGCCTCTGCAGCCCTTCAAAAGCATTGTCAATCTCAAAGATGTAGTTCTTCTCCAGGTTCAGCTCCAGCAGCTGTGTCAGGTTTGTGAAGGTGGATGAGTCCAGCCTCATGATGACATTCCTGGCCACAGACAGGGACTCCAAGGAAGAGAGGTTCGAGACTAAAACTGATACCATGTTCTCCCTGAGCTGGTTTCCAGCCAGATCCAGCATCCTCAGGGCTGGCAGAGCAGAAAGAGCAGCGGCTGTCAGTGAGTAGTTGGTGAAGAGCAGGTTGTCTGTCAAGGTGAGCACCTCCAGGCCTTGGGTGCTGTGGAAGGCACCGGGCTCAATGAGCTCCAGCCGGTTCCTGGTCAAGCTGAGATGCCAGAGCTGTGGATACAGGAGCAGAGAGGCATTGCCCAGGACCTGGATAGTGTTGTCATCAAGAAACAGCTCCTCGGTATCACCTCGAAG
The DNA here is from genome assembly GCF_021018805.1 of Prinia subflava. Classification (NCBI taxonomy): domain Eukaryota; kingdom Metazoa; phylum Chordata; class Aves; order Passeriformes; family Cisticolidae; genus Prinia; species Prinia subflava. The sequence continues at coordinate 4,544,491 of NC_086257.1, read as the reverse complement.
GTTTCCTGGGATGGAACTCAGCCATCTCCCAGTGCAGTCCATGATGCTCTGCACCTGAAGGAAGAGGAGAATATGTAACACCACAGTGGGAGGCAGGAGATGAAGAGGGAGAAGTCTGGGGAGCAGAGTAAGGAGGGAGGAGGCGGCTCTTTGGTTACAGCCTTGGCACACCAGTCCACTCCAAGCCAGTAGTTGGGATGGAGAAGGTCTGGAGATGCTGAGTTGTCGTGGCTTTGCCAGGGAAGACCAAGGACTCAGAGGGGTGAGGGGTCACAAGAGAGGACTTACAAGCTCACAGCCCCCAGGAGATGTTGCCCAGGCTGCATCCATCCTGCTTCCCCATCCCACTGCCAGGAGGAGAACAAGCAGGGAGACACCAGGGAGCAGGGCCTCCATCTCAGTGGCGGCACTCCTGTGGAGAGGGAGGCAGAGGTGAGGAGGTCAGAAGCTGCAAACTGTTCCCCCCAAAAGGCCCAGGTGACCTGGGCCACCATGAGCTGAACATGGAAGAAGGGGCACAGAGCCCCTTCTGAGCCCACCCACCCCAGCAGAAGCCCTCGTGGGGCTCTTCCAGTTTGAGCTGGAAGGCAGGGGAAGAGCAGGGCCGGGTGTGGCAGCTCAGTCCCGCCCAGGGCAGAGCACAGGGGGAAGGCAGTCAGTGCTGCACAGCTGCTCGTGAAGGCCACTGAGCTGCATCCTTCCAGCAGGGTGTCCCCCCAGCAGGGCCCTTGTGCCCCCTCTTGGCACCAAACACTCCCCCAGGGCACACAAACCCATCCCCACCAAGGGATGCCCCCAGTGCCTATCCCTGCTGGGGGTTCTTCCAGAGAAGCGGATGCTCTCCAGCACGAGCTGCCCCATTACTGACCTGGTGGGACCGGAGCTGACGGCATTTGCATCTGGGGAAAAGCTGAAACTCAGGCAAATGAGCAGTGAGGGCTCAGTGAGTGTTTGGCACACAGCACTTTCACAGCTGCCACTGCATGAAGGAGAAACAGGGTTATTTTGGGCAGCCCAGGTAGCCAGAGTCTCACAGCACAGAGGGAACAGAGCATGTCCTGGGCTGTTTCCTTTCTCGGGACAGCCAAAGTGTTGAGCTGGTGCCTTATCAGAGCAGGATTTATTACTCTAGAGGAGATGGAGAGGTAGTCCCCTTTCCCCAGGCTGCAGCTGACACACAGCACCTTTTGCCAGCTCAAGCCCTTGGAGTCCAGCAGCAACTCACACCCAGGCACAGTGGCAGGAGAGGGACCCTGCTGTCCTGGACCTTGGTTCTTGCTGCACTCAAAGAACACCAGTTTTGGTTCTGGCTCCTGAAGCTCTCTGCGGAAACTCCCACTTTCCTTCACCCAGCTCAGCCTTTCTTGGCTTCTTCCAACACCAGAAGCATCTCCATCCTCCCCGTGCTCCCTGGAGCTGCTGGGATGGCACCTGCCCAGCCAGGAGAGAGGCAGCAGCCCCAGCAGGAAACCCTTGCCCGCAGCCCTACACCAAAGCCCACATCCAAGTGCTCCCCACACTCCACACCAGCCCCAGCGTGGGCCCAGGCAGCCACAGCTCTTCAAGCATGGGCGTTAGTGGCACACAGCCACCACAGATGCCCAGGCTGGCACAGGGAACCCCCCTGGTGTTCTCCCCCAGCAGGGTACCGGGGCAGTTACTCACCGCGTGGAACAGCGCGTGGGCTTCGGCACCGTCCATCCCGCAGCCCCTCAGGGGGACCTGGGGCCAGGGGTAGGGGTGGCCCGAGGGGTCTGTGTGGCACCTTCAGGGTCCGTGTGGCACCCTCGGGGTCCGTGTGCCACCCTCGGGGCCGTGTGCCACCCTCGGGGCCGTGTGCCACCCTCGGGGCCGTGTGCCACCCGCCCTCTCTCCGAGCACCAATATAGCCTTTGCGGAAGGAGCCAACGGAAACTGCAGTCACATGGAGGCAGCGAGCGCGGCCCAGCTCTCGCTTACCGATCTCAGCACTCCCAGCCCGGGTCATGCACTCACACACAGCTCCCAGCAAGGAGGAACCACGGGGCCAGGCAGGCAGTGAGGGGTACAGGGGGTCACACAGCTCCTGGGGACCAGCCAGCGCTGGGGACAGGCTTTGCACGGTGACTCCTCTACACAGCTCCAGCAGCAGAACTGCTCGGGGTTTCAGGCCACAGAGATGGTGACTGGGGGTGGTTCTGCCCTGCACAGCCATGGCACCACTTCTGCAGGATGGGGAAATGCCACCCCTGCATGGCACCTATTCCCTTTTTGTCCCTCCAGACCCCTCTTGCCTCCAGCACCCAGCTCGTTTGACAGGAGCCAAGGGATGCCTGTCCCGTGGGGGAAGAAGGTGCTGTTATTTCCTGTTGCATCCCAAAGCTGGGCAAGTCCCAGGTGCTGAGTCCCCAGCAACTTCGGGATGCCAGTGCCTGTCCCTCACGTTGTCTAAGTGAGATTCAGGATGCTCCAATCCCCCTGCTCCCAGACCTTTGGGTGTCCTGGGACTGCTCAGGATTGCAGCAAACCCAGCACTCAGAGCACAAGTCAGAACCACCCAGATACAGGGACCTCCTGAGTGCTAGTTCCTGTGTGAAGGTCAGCAGAAATGGCTTTTCCTGTGGCTGCCAGGAAACAAAGATCCACATTTCTGAGGCATTATGCACAGGGAGGTCCCCATCCTCCTCATCCCCATCTACCCCGCCCTCCATCTCCCCACCCCACATCTCCCCCTTCCCAGGGTCCTCACACACCCCCAAGTCCCTAGGAAATCCCACCTCTGAGGAGAAAAACTTTGCCCAGATCTACCTTGGTGGGAAAGGGTTCAAAACTGTGGAGAAAGGATCCAGGCCTGCAGCAAGATCCTGTCTGGGATCAATAGGTCCATGCTCCACATGCCATATGTTCCACGGTGCCAATGGGATATTTGCGTAGATGGGGGATGAACTGTGTCACTGCAGCACACCAAGACCCTCTTCAAGGAACATCCCAGCCACACTCTCCCCTCCCTGCCAGACCACGTGGCCCCTAAACTCCTGAAATCAGTAAAACTGACCAAGGGGATCATTTTCTTGCCTTCCCCCTAAATTTCATTTCTTCTCTGGGAGGAGGCTGACCTCTCCCATGTCACTCACAAAAAAGCCCTGTGGTTTCATTTCCTCCATTTTCAAGGAAGTTTGACGTATAAAAATCAAGAAGGAGAAGAGAGAAGCGAACAGGAGTGGCAGAAGCTCACAGAAGGGCAAAATTCCCATGGCATTGCTCAAGGGCACACAAAAGGCTGACATCAGCCAATGTCAAACCCCTCATCCCAAACCCTGCCATGAGCCCACATTCAAACCCCTCACCTGGTGCTTGGAGGCACAGGAGCTGGCAGAGCTGTGAAATTTGGGCATCCTCAGCCATGACCACACTCTGCTCTCTGGATCAGGAGGCTCCTGGGACACCTTCTGATGAGATTCGTTTTTGTGGTGCCACCACCAAGGTGATGCCCTGGGGGTCAAACCAGCTTCCTCCTGCAGCCCAGCAGGAACTGCGAGAGGAAACAACCTGCTTCACTCCCTGCTCTGCCCCCAGCCATCCCCAAAGCCAGGGCAGTGTAACCCCTGTCCCCAGCAGCACCAGGGGCTGGCACAGCCCCTGCAGGGCACACCCAGGTGTCCCCCAGCCGCTGTCCCTGGAAAGCAGCCCTGCTCCAGGGCTGACCCCGCAGCTTAGGGCTGGGCCATCAGCAGCAGCGCTGCTGCTCTTCACACTTTCCCCACATCCTGCAGCCGGATGGTTCTGAAAAAGCCCTGAAGCTGCTGCTTGGTCCCCTCCTTTCCTCCCCTCACACCCCCACCCAGCCCTGTCAGTAAGGATTTGATGTGTGCTTCGAGAGGGGGTAATTTACTTTTAAATGTCAGCACAGTGAAGGGACAGCAATTGAGGTGCCGGGAGCTGCTCCTCTGCTCAGCTCTTCAGGAAACTCCAACGCAGCTCAATAGCACGGGTGGGTTAAACTGAAGGAGATTCAGCTGCTTGGAGCCGTGTCCAAACGTGCAGCTGCAGTTCCTGCAGCTGTAGGAGAAGACTGGGAATCCCCTTCTGGTTTTACACCCAGTGAGCTCCTTCCGTTCCTCCCACCTCCTTCTCCTCCTCCCAACAATCTTTTCTCCCTTAACAATCTTCAAGTTGTCAAATACAACCCAAGAGCAAAGCTGTGACAACAGGGCAGGCTCCCAGTTTCTCCTGGAATGCATCCAGCACAGGACCCTTGGGAAAGAGGAAACTGCAACAGAAAACAGCAACCCCATCACTGAACGTGTGTTTGCCTGCAGGAAATGTGATTTATTCCCAAGTGGAAGCAATAGAAAGGTCACTCATGGTTCACACAGCAGCAGGACCTGGTGAGTGGGGGAAAATGGAAACGGAAATATTTCTCCATGGGCTTCCTTGACTCCCACTGGGATGGAGAACTGGCGAGAATTAAAGAAATGGTTCTGCAAGGGATGATGGTGCAAGGCATTGTTAATGTAATTTATTTTATTTAATCACCTACTCTGGATAAAACAAGGGAAACCTGAGGTCTCCTGTATCTCAGGAGCTGCCAGCAGCAGTAGTTGCCTTCAACTTAAGAGGAACTGTGAACACAAAAAAGAAAACAGAATTTGTTCTGTGGGCAAAAAGGAAAAGCTAAAATGGACAGCTCAATTCTTGAAGTTTAAACCTGAGCTCTGGAGTTTCATCTGGCTGAATTTCCCAATGGAATCCACCCAGCTTAACCCCAGGGGGTAGCTAGGGACGTGTCCCATCCCAGGATGGTGCACTGCAGTACAGGAGTGTGGGTTCAGAGGGTACCAGTGCTGCAGCGGGGCTGGGGCTCTACAGGAAGCACAACTCCCCTTGGGGCAGTTCCTGCAGGGGAAAATAGGCACAAAAATCAAGGATTTATAATCAGCCTCAAAACCATCTTTTCCCCCAAGCTGTGGCCAAATCCCCTCCCTGCTGCTGTACCTGGGTCCAAGGAAAGGCATGTGCCAGCTCTTGCATCTGTCAGTAAAGCTCCAGGCTCTGGTTTTGCAGTGACTTGTGTGTCTGGGAGCACCTGGAGCCCCAGCACCCTTCTCTGGGATAATTCTGTTCCACCCCCTGCCATGGGCAGGGACACCTCCCACTAGCCCAGGTTGCTTCAAGCCCTGTCCAGCCTGGCCTTGGACACTCCCAGGGATGGGGCAGCCACAGCTCCTCTGGGCAATCTCTGCCAGGGCCTCACCACCCTCACAGCCAAGATTTTCTTCAATATATTTCCAACTGTCAGGAATCTCCTAGCTCTTGCCAAGTTTTCTGATGGAAAGCAGGGTTCAAAGAAGACTTGTTTGAAGCCAGGGTTAGTTCTGGGTTGTTCTGAGCAGAGCCCTGGGCTTGCTCACCCACCCTTGCAGCATCACTCTGGCTGCCAACACCAGAGGAGCTGGGCCTGGGGGAGATCAGGGACGAGCAGGGAGGCAATATTCCCCCAGTAGGCAACAAGCCTATGGGATCCAGGTGAACTGCAGCAAAAACAATTGGGAAAATTATGTCTTTGGGCTTGGAGGACATTTGATAGAGGATCTAAACACCAGCCAGGAGCTCCACAGCAAGAACTTCATAGAGGATGCCACCTTTGACCCCTCAGTCCCCAAAAGGTGCCCATTTCCTCTGTGGGACTCAGAAAAAAGGCAGGAACAGGATTCAGTGGGAAGCAAACCCGTGTTCCTGAGGGCACAGGGTGGGAAGGGGAGAGGGGAGCTGGTCAGTGGCTGGGCCACAGCCCCTTCCCAGACCCCATGCTGGGGGTGAGGCTGCCCCCAGTTCCCTTCCCGCAGCAGGCCCAGCCCAGGCAGCTCCATCGCGGTCACCGCTCTTCCTCCTCGGCCTGTAAATGAGGAGGAAGTGGCCTGGGAGGGAAAGGTGCAGAGGGGACCTCATTTCCCCCTGTTCCCGCCCTGCGGCCGGGCCCTGGCACCGCTCGCAGCCGCCGCTCCCGCCCTTCCCAGGCCAGGGCGTGAGGGCTCCCCGGGATCCAGCACCGGGAGGGCAAGGCAGAACCTTCTCCTGGGAGAGATCCACCACTGGGAGGACAAGGCAGAATCTTCTCCTAAGAGAGATCCACCACCACGAGGCCAAGGCAGATCTTCTCCTGGGAGAGATCCACCACCAGCAGGCCAAGGCAGATCTTCTCCTGGGAGAGATCCACCAGCACGAGGCCAAGGCAGATCTTCTCCTGGGAGAGATCCACCACCAGCAGGCCAAGGCAGAACCTTCTCCTGGGAGAGCATCTGGATCACTTGGTCTCCAGAGCCCAGCAGGCAGCAGGACGCATCGGATGCTGAAACAGCAGAAACTCGTATTTCTGAGCAACTGGAAGCCAAGCACATCCACTCCCTGTGATATGAGACAGCCCAGATGCTCTGGAGAACGGCATCTGCAGGAGAAGCCAGTGCCCAAGGGAAGAAAAGGCCTCTGATCTTTTGCCAAGATGGGTTGTGGCTGCCTCATCCCTGGAAGTGTTCCAGGCCGGGTTGGACAGGGCTTGGAGCAGTCTGGGATAGTGGGAGGTGTCCCTGCCCATGGGCTTTAATGTCCCTTCCAACCCAAACCATCCCGTGATTCCTCCTAGATCTCCCCAAGGGCTGGAAAGTCTCACAACCAGGTTGCTTTCATCCAGTTTGACTGCAGTTTGACCTGAAGGAGCTGCCCAAGCTTTTCCCACAGGATTGACAAATGTGGATAAATTGACCTTTTTTGTACTGTACAGTAAAATACACCATTGAAAGCAATAAACCCCCAACCCAGCTACTCCAGCAAAGTAACCAAAGTTTTTTATCATAGAATCATGGAATGGTTTGGGTGGGAAGGGACACTGAAGGCTGTCTTGTTCCATCCCCTGCCATGGACAGGGACACTTTCCACTATCCCAGGTTGCTCAAAGCCCCATCCAACCTGGCATGGAACATTTCCAGGGATGGGGCAACCTGTGCCAGGAGGGAAGAATTTCTTCCTAATATCAAACCTAAACCTCCTCTCTGTCGGTTTTTAGCCTGAAACTCTCAAGGCTGGAGGCTGTAAGTCACCAGAAGGAGGAGGTTTGGACAAGTCACTGCTGTGACATCATTCAAGAATGCAAATTGTGACAAAAAAAAATACTCCCATCTGCAGCCCCACAAACTCCCTCCCTGCTGCCGTTGTGCTTCAGAGAAGTGAGTAATTCAGTCATGAATGCAAAGGGAAGTGAAACTCTCTCAACTCCTTGCAGAGCTCAGCGTGTCCCACCCATCTTCCTCTCTGGCCAGAAGGGCCAACATCCCTGTGCCACAGCCTGCTGTGGCAGGCAGATCTTCTGGAAGCAAATGCACGCTGCAAAGTCTTCTTTTCCAGGTTTTCAGCCATGGGGTGCAGCATCCCTGCTTTCCAGCATGCTCCCTGAGGGACACGGGACAAAGCCCCTCTGTGGGTTTTGGAGCCAGAGCACACTCTTGCACTTAGGACATATCCCTTGGTCTTGGGTAGGAAAGCAGGAAAACTGCCAGGATGTGTTTCTGTGGGGTTTTAAAACAAACTCTAACAGTGACACCTCTGTAACACAGTGATATCATTGCTGTGTCTGAAATGCCATCCCTGCAGCCGTGCCTGGGAGAGACTGAAAGCACTTCAGCCTCTCAATCTGGACCTGAACCAGCACAGGAGTGCAGGAGGGGAAGGCTCAGCCACACACACAGATCAATACTCAGATCTCCCCTCTGCTCTCCACGTTCCTGCCGGGAAGAACAGCTCAGGCTGCCAGGAGAGCACAGCATCACCTCCCAGAGCTGCACTGTGGGCTGAGGTGGGCACGTAAAACCACCTGCTCTCCATCCTGCACGCTCTCCTGAGTCCCACTAATGTTCCAACTCAATTATTTACCCAGGAATAGATAAAACCTTCTGCTGAAGCTGAGATAAAACCTTTTGGCTGCTTCCAAAGCAAGATCCCACCCTCCAGCTCTGCTCTTGCACAAGACCCTGTGGAAGGGCTCAGGTGCCCAATGTCAGATGGGATCTGGCAGGAGGAAAGTGGCCTCTGTCACCTGAGCACAGAAAAAACAAACAAAAAGCCATCAAAGAAACCCCAAAGGTGATTTGGGAGTGGCAAAGGCTGTACAACCTGGTCTAGTGGAAGGTATCCTGCCCATGACAGGGGGTGGAACTGGATGAGTCCTTTCCAGACCAAACCAATCTGGGATTCCATGAAAAATGTTTACCCCTGCAGTATCTGAATATGAAAAAAACATTTTGGCCAACATCCACTTCCCTGCAAGCAGGTTTATCCAGCACTTTACAAAGCCACATTTTGGAGCTGGCAGAGTTTACTGTCTCAGATTGCTATTTAAAAGTGATGGGATAAGGCTGAGTTCTGCTAAGCAAGGGAAGTTCCAGATTAAAAAGACAAATCAAGTAGACATGAAACCACTGCAGGTAACTCACACCACACCTGCCAGTGCAGGCATGAAGGGAAAATCCATTCAATTCCTGACTTCGTAAAATTGCAGAAGAATTAACAACACTTGTAACGTACAGTGAGTTTTATTTCAAAATCCTTTTTCAATTACTCTGATTTTTTAAAAATAATTGTTTGTGATATCACTGTTTCCTCATCATAAATGCCTGAGGGGAAGAAAAGCAAGTCTGGGAAAAAGTGGACCTTGAACAGGAACTCTGACATTTTGTTTGGGCCTCTCAAATCCCTTTGACTCCTTTAAGGTGATCTTGGAGCTTTGGCTCAGTTTGGTGTCACTAAAAATCATTTTCTGAAATGCAAATATTTGCTCAGCCCATTTCAGGATGCAGGGTTCAAATGAAGGAGTGAACTTCGAAAAATTCTATGTCCATCATTCACTTCTGTTAAGGGTTTCTAGCTTGGTTTGGTTTTTGAAAAGAACAGGAAGTAATTGTTAAGGGAAAAGGTTCTACATCAAAAACATTTACTGTACTCAGCACTTGTTTGAGCACAAGTCAAGGCTCCCACAGCTTTGCCCTCTCGTGGGGAGATGGGAGAGTTCCTTTGCAAGTCACACAGCATCATTCAGCAGTAGGAAAAAGAACTGCTTAAGGGATGAATTAACAGGTCCAGCAGCACTGCAGGAAAAGGGTTCTGTGTTCATTCACCGCTTCATTCATTTTTTCTTTCAATCATACTCTAGCACAAGGTGGGCTACTGTCCCTTACAGACAAGCACGGCCACTGCCAAGCCCCTGAAAACCTCCTTTTTAAATGTAGAAAGGATCTCAGTGCAATTTCAATAATGCTATTTTCTGTCTGTAGATTTCACTGTAAGTGAAAAAAAATTCACTTACACATCTAAGGGCTATTTATAACATGTAAAAACCGCAATATTCACGTGGAAATACATAGCTGAAGGAAAGACTGAGGACTACTCACCTCTCCAATACTTTAAGAAAACCAATTTTGCACAATCAGACTATGATCAGGCCCAGTGTAATTTTAACTCATCGCTGCTGTCATCAACCCAGCGAAAATGGAAGAGGGAAAAAAAACCTAGAGGCAGCCATCTGGAAACACACCCAGTGTGCTGAGGGAATTCAGAAATGTAGCTCGGGGCTAAGCAGGGAGAGAAGTTGGATTGCGAGGCAGGCAGGGAAGAGCACAGCCCCGGCGGGGGCGCAGCACCGGGGCCATCTGCTCCTGCCTGCGTTTGTCACCGAAACGCGGCCAGCAGGGACCGCACCGAGCCAGGGCACACACAAAACACTCACTGCAGCTTTCACCTGCGATGGAAGCACCTTCCAGAGGGGAGTTCCCCACCCCATCTTCATTTATCAGTTTGTCGGCAGCACCTGAGGAGTCTCACGCTTAGGAACAGCACAAGGCAGCACCAAGGACAAGAACAGCTTCTGCCCCCAGACTAGTGACCACACCGAGCTCCTCTCACCTCCTCAGAGACATGGCAGGGACACAGGACTGACTGCTCAGCTCCCAACAGATTTCACAGCACGCTCAGACCACGAGGAATGCTGACTTTTATTAAAATGACAGATAAAACACTCACTTATCCCCAAATCCTGTAAGATTCTGAAGGCAAGACCTGTTAATCTGACTGATTTCTGTTATGGGGGCTGTGAACACCTGATGTTGCCCCTGACCAAAGCCTTTAAATCCCTTGTCAGGGCAGGAAAAATATCCCAAACAATTGCTCAGCTGATCCTGAGGTCCCTCAGGCTGAAAAAACCTCCTCTGCCTCCTTGGCGAGCCAGCATCAAACCTCTCTGCTCCTGAAGGAGGTGTTAGCCAAGATTTACTGCTTAAAAGCAAACTCCTGGTGCAGAGCTTGGGAAGGGCCTCGGAGCTCAAAACTGCAACACTTCTTCCTAAAAGCACTGTCAAATATTGAACTTTCATGGGGCAAGCTGAGGAAACAGCAGGAAGGGGAGGGAGAGCCCTCGGTGCAGCAGTGGGGGCAGTGGCCACAGCACCCCAACTCCAATCCAGAGGCCTCCAGCAGGCAGGAATGCCTTTCCCACAGTCACCAGTGGGAATCCCTGTTCCAGAGCAGGCGATTTTCCAAGCACAGCTATCAGATCCCTGAGTTTCCAAGCCCTCCTTAACCACTCAGACTCTTTCATTCCCACAGTCACACAGCAGATCACACAGCCCCAGTGCCTCTGTCCTCTAGGGACACCAAACTGCAGCTCCCTTCTTCCCACCCGTGGGGTCCCACTGATGTCATTCCAACAATCACACCGACAGATCCTTCTGAATGATAGCAGAGTTTATTTTAATATTTTGTACAGCCAGCATTGGTCTCCAGGAATAAGTTATAATCTTACATAAGTGAGTCCACCCAAACCCACCCTTAAGGAATGTTCAACTTTCAGCATTTCTGATTGCGAGGGAAATTATTTAGAAGGTAAGATGCAGTCTGAGGAATGGGAATCAATCTGAATTTGTGATTAAAACTCCTTGGAATTCTCAGGGTTTCCTTGTCTCTAACTGGATCACGGACAACCGCAGAGGTTGCATCTTTCAGGACTGCACTATACATTCATCCTGGGGACTACTTATTTTCCTAAACTGGGCAGGGTTTTGTTTCCTTTATCCCCAACTCTTTGCCCCACGGTTCTGCTCTGCAGACACTTCACAGTCCAGTACAATCAATGCCTGTAACAGATTTGTCTGGGAGGTACCTGCATGCCCATCCCACATCCTTTATTTGGCTGTTCTCAGCACCACCTAAAACACCTCCAACTGCTCACAGCACATTCTGTCTGATGCAGCAAGAGGAATAGACCTTGATTTGCCTTTCAGCAATGAACACACAAAACAAATAAATACTTTTAAATCCTTTAAATGGTAACAACTTATACATTTCCAGGGCAGAACCTTGTGATCTACCTGGCCAAAAGCACTCCAAGGCAAAGCCTCACTCACCTCCTTGAGGAACAGGGAGGGAGATAAGCAACAGTCCAAGAGGAATTCCTCTTTCTTCCATGCTCAGAGAATTGCCAGTGTCTGATACCAAGAAACTCACATTCTCTAACACAAAAAAAAAAAAAAAAAAGGTTTTTTGAGAGGTTGTATAAACATTTCCTTCTCCCTCTCTGAAAAGTGGCTCTGCAACAGCCCAAGCAGTCTGGGAGATGCCAACCAGCACCAAAGCAGAGTCACGAGCCAGCCACGAGGCTCACAGCCCCCCTGCCCTGCTAAAGGGCCCTCCTAGGGCTCCCTGCACACCTTCCAGCCTCACAGCAAAGTGGTTTCACCAGGAATTCCCTCCTCACTACACCTGGCAGCTTCCCAGCCTGCACAGGCCAGCGCACGGACACACCTGGGGGCTCTGGACATGGCTTTGAGAAAATCAGTAAAGAACACAAACACCGACTGTGATCCACAATTCCCATCCCAGGGCTGGTGAGAGTTCTACTGGGCCTGGGCAGGTGAATGTTGGGGTACTGGGGGATTGGATTCAGTTAAGACAGGTTCAGGCAAGCCTTAAAGCTTTCTACAGCCACTGAAGCTGAAAGGAAGGTCTGGCTGCAGAAGCCCAGTGCTCCTTCCCATTATGTTGAGACATCTCCCAGCAGTGATCAGCAGTGAGGGGATCTCCGGAGAGGTGGCGGTTCTGGCGTGGAGAGGAAGGCAAGCTCAGGGCTGTGCTCACCTTCCCTCCCCCAGGGGAGCGCAAGTTCTGGCCAAAGGAAACTCGTGGGGAAAGTTTTGTTTCCTACAGAGAACAAACCTGTCACTGAAGCCATGGCAACTTTTACAGGAAACAACCCAAAGCAGCACTGCACTCCACAAGAGCATCCCAAAACACATTACAACAGAACTGCACTGACATGAGGGCTCTACACCTGCCCCAGGTGTGTGTTCTGGTGCCAGGGAGGGGGGGGATTTTTTCCCTTGAAGAAATTCTGTCCCAGTTAGAATAAAGCAAACCCTTTCTTTGAACTGTTCTTTTCAACGTTTTCTTTTATATACAATCCTTAAAATACACTTAAAAATAGCTGCACACGTGTTGTATGGTTGTACCAGAGAAGGGCAGTTGCACAGACCGTGCCTCTCAGGACACTAAAAACTGTAAATACCCCCCACAGCCCCGCTCTGCTCCAGCCCCCACGCTGGCCCCAGGGAGGAAAGGAAGGAACAAGCAGGTTGGAAAATGGGAGTCTCTCACAAAACACGCCACTTACAAGTCCCAGGGTAATTTCCTCAAGCATTTTTGTATCGAGTCCTTTCTTAAATGTTTGAGGTCACACTGCCATTTTAGCAATAAAAACTGTTGCAACATGCAGGTGTCAGCTTCCCACTCAATCAACTGCAGCCCTGAGGATTTTTCTGGCCTGGTAGAAAGAGGAAATGTAACACAATTTCTGAAGTACCGCTGGTCCTCCGTTCCCAAACTCCACGCGGTTCCCTCGATGGCTCTTGGACACACACCCACACTTTTTTGATGTTTTTTCCTCTAATACACGTTTCCCTCTAACCAACATGCAGATTTCTCCTCCCAAACATCCACAGCTCGACGTCCCAACAAAAGAATCCACGTCATCCATCCAGAGGCTTTCCCAGGTAGACCAAAGTCACTTCTGTGTTACCATACACAGCAGACACTGCTGGATACAGGCAAACTTTTGGCAGTCCTCTGAAGGCAACTCCCAGGAACTCATAGCCCCTCTCAAATGCTAATGTTTTGTCTTCCATGTCCAGGATCACTCGAATCCTTTCACCTATCTGGAAACAGAGACAGGAGGGGGAGTAAAAATAACACACAGAAAGGGTCAGCATGTTCAGACGGAAACAAAAATAATGCAAAGTGTAACGCAGCAGAGAATTTTAAAGCAAGGCTGTCCTGCATCTCGTGACTGATTGCTCTTATGAGGGAAACTTCTCAATTTCACCACGATCCTGAGTACCTCTGAAGCAGCACAGCCTGCATCCACCACCTGTTCATGATAATAACCGTGAGCTTTCCCTTAGGAAGCTGTGAGAGCACTGAGAGCAGGCACTGTGTGCTTTGGAAATGCTGCAGAGCTTTGGAATCTTTGCAATTTGGGCTCCAAGTTCTCTGAACTCTGCGTTCAGCTCCTGCTACTGCTGAGCAGAACTGCTCTGTGAGGAGCATTTTTAAAGACAATGGAGTTAAGAAAGGCAAGTGCCACCTACAAAAAACTCCCAGAATAGACTAATATGCAGGTGCTGTCGCAGACAGAGGTGTTCCCTCACCAAGGTAAAGGAAATTTCAGTACAAAATGTAAAATTAAAACCCTAAAAAATATATACACACACACAAGTAGAACCAACACTGACCACAGCAGGAGCCTTGGATCCAGGCAGGCCCAGAGCTCCCTGCATTTATCTAGCACACGTTGTCTCAGACATCAATAAAACTTCCAGAGAACAGCCACAAGCACAGCAGGTATCACACAAACTCCTGACTCTTCTCCAGCCAGCCCCAGCAGTGGGAATTTCTTCCAGCCAACACTAACGCACACATGTGTTTCCTTTAAGCACGTTTTCTACAAGCAGATCACTGCACACGTCTTAATCAACAAAAAATACACCAAAGGATCACTGATTTGAAGTTTCACATCAAATTTAGGAATATCAGATACAAGGTACTACACAGATCTTCACCCACAAGTGAAATGTAAGCCAGTACAAAGCCACAGCACTGGGGTCGGACTGGATTATTTTCAAAGTCCCTTCTAACCCATTCTTACGAGATGGACAATTACAGTGATCCAGTTTAAATTGTAACACAAGCAAATCCAACAGTGAAAAGGGAGTTGTGTGAGCAGGCAGAATGACAGGACAAGCACTTCTGTAAGGACATGAAGGTGGGGCGGCCTCTGCTCTTTAACACCCTGAAGTTATCTGAACATCAGATTCCAGATAAGGGATGTCACCCATGGGAAGGCTGGCCAGTGAGCAAAGCAGCAGCAATCAGCACTGCTGCAGGTTTTTGCAGGAACTCTCACCTAAGCACTAACTTCAGCTCACCCTGCCACACAACAAAGGGGTACAAGCCCTCAGACACTCACCTTGCTGTGGGGCAAGTTGCTACTTCAGAAAGCTACAAGAGTCTTTTCAGGTTTTATTCCAAAAAGCACTACAATGTCTAAGCAGACACCCACAGTACAGGTTCCACACTCAGCGTTTGAGATAAAAGTGTGGAAACAACCCAGGGTCAGGTGCACTGAACACCAGACAGGTGTAGCCTGTGGAAGCACTAAATGAAGGGGGAAAAAGCTCCCAAAGGTGGAATCATTTGCCTTCTACAGGGAAGGCAAAGAGACCTTTGAGGGTCACTTAGGAGCGATCCAGCAGCCAGCCGAGACAGCGAGGGACAGCCAGCACCCCCCAGCCCAGGCCAAGCCCCCTCACCTGGTATTTGGGCGCGTTATTGCACTGGGGGAAGCTGCCGTTCACCTCCCCGTTATGCAGCAAGTTATTGTCCACCAGGTTCCAGCCCCAACTCTGGTCGTCGCTGCCCAGCAGGGCCACGTAGCCCTGGCACTGCATGGGGGCGCGCTTGGTGGCGATGCCGATGACAGCCACGGTGCCCAGCGGGCCCTCCCACCACACCTCCCAGGCGTGCCGGCCCTCGCTGAAGCCGATCTTGGTGCGCGCCCCGTCCGTGCTCTGCGCGATGGGGTTGCGGTGCAGCGTGAAGCCGTTCTTCTTGATGTACACGTTCCGCGAGCAGTCGTTGGTGCTGAAGGCGTGGTGGAAGGCACGGACCTGGGCGAGAGAAGGTGGGTGGGGGGGACGGACGGGGCTCGGAGCAGCCCGCTCTAGTGGGAGGCGTCTCTAACCATGGCAGATCCCTTCCAACCCAAACCATCGTGGCTCCAGGAGATAAAACCCTGTCATGTTTCCCAGCCTCCCGCCCCCTTGGTTTCCGATGGCGGGTGGGCCTGAGGGCCGTGGGGGGGTCCCCAAGCGCCGCGGGAGGCGGTGAAGGGGCCCGGCGGGGTGGGGGCGGCCCCGCGGCTCGGGGGTCCCGGCCTCACCTTGCCCTTGTAGGTGGGCACGTTGCAGAGGATGTCGGTGCGCAGGGCCTCCTCGGCCAGGCAGCGGGCGGCCAGGCTGCGCCACACCTCGCTGTTCTCGTCGCCGTGCAGGACGCGGTGCCACAGCTTGCAGACCAGCGCGCAGCTCCGCAGCTCCCGCAGCTCCAGGTACGAGAACACCAGCTCCAGCACTCGCCCCGGCAGCCGCCAGCCCGGCCCTCCCCACGACGCCGCGGCCGCCCCGGGGCCGGGCCCGGGGCCGGGCCCCGCCGCCATCGCCCCCCGCGCTGCCCTCGCCGCCCGCTGTGGCCGGGGCCGCCCGAGGCCTCACGGCGCGGGGGCGCGCAGCGCCGCCATCTCGGCCGCGGGCACCGCCCCGCGCGTGCGCGGCGGGCGCGGGGGGCCGGCGGGGGCGGGCGCGGCGGAGCCGAGCGGAGCCCGGGGGAGGCGAGGGGAGCGCGGCGGAGCTGAGGGAGCGGAGGTGAGACCCGGGGCCCCCGGGCCGCCCGAACCCCCCGGGACGGCCCCGGCAGAGCCGCGGGCCGGGCCGGGGCGCGGCCCCAGAGCCGGGCCTGCCGGGACGGGGGGCGGTCGGACCCAGCTGCTGCAGGGCCCGGGGGTTGGCAGGGAACGACTCACCTGGGGCTCCCGGGGAGCGGCGGCCGCGGATCTGCCCCGGCACGAGCTGCGGGGAAGCTATCGGCCCTCTCTGTAGTGTTATTCGATCGCCAAGACCGAAGTTCCTCTGATGGAATAAATGGGCTCTGGCTACTCTTTAGATCTGGGTCAACAAAAATCACATGGAAAACATAACATAGTTAAAAAGGAAAAAGAAAAGGGAGCAAAACCACCAGAAACAAGCCGTTTATTGCCCAATAGTTAAAGAAATGCACGGGTGTCAAGGCTGCGAAGCTGCTGCTGGGCTGTCACACAAACCCCGTGTGCCTCTCTCACAGGGTCCCACTCCCTCCAACACTTGTGTGCTGCCCTTTTTCGCCCTTGGCTTAATTTTGTGCTGATGTGCTTCCCGCAGCACTGCTGTGACACAGGCTGCCGTGCGCAGTCACACCAGGGGGAGGTGAGGTTGCCGAGCGCCATGGGTGTGCCCTGAGAGCCAATTAAGTATGTTGCAACCTGTTTTAAATGAGTAGTACTTCTTTTTAAAAGACACCTTGTATCACTTGGGTTGGGAAAGGCCGGTCAGCAGCGTGGCTGTGCCTGCTGTAGTTGCTGGTTTTGGGTACTGAGCTGCCCATTGTAACTGGACACTAGAGTTTCAGGTAGTTCGCAGGATGCTCTTACTGCCTGATAAGTTTCTGCTCTAACGAGACCAACAACCACCTCAGTTCAGGGCTCGTTCCTGTTTGTTCCAGGGCTGTTCCTGAGGCATGGCAGTCAAGTGGAGCGGTGGGCACTCGTGCCCCGTGCTGTGCCTGGCCGTGAGCGCGGAGGGGCTGGTGGCCTCCGGCGCGGAGCGGGGCGAGCTGGCGCTCTGGGATGGCGGCGGCTCGCCCGCGGCGCAGCTGCGGCTCCCGCAGGCGGAGGACGTGACCTCGGTGGTGTTCTCGGCCCGCCGCCCCGGCACGCTGTACACCGCCCACGGGGAAACCATCAGCGTGCTGGATGTCCGCGCCCTGCAGGAGCCCCTGCAGCGCTTCCACGTGAACGAGGAGGAGATCAACTCCCTCTCCCTGAACGACACCGACGGCTTCCTGGCGGCCGCGGATGACTCCGGGGCCATAAAGGTTGTGGACTTGGAAAGCAAGAAAGTCAGCCGGTCCTTGAGACACTCCAACATCTGCTCGTCTGTTGCCTTCCGACCCCAGCGGCCTCAAAGCCTGGTTTCCTGTGGACTGGACATGCAGGTGATTTGCATACACGTGCACGGTTGTTAATGAAGTGAAACTGTAATTACCCACGTGTGTAGTGAAGCACCCGCGGACTTTCACCGAGCATGAAGGTGTTCAGCCTGCAGTCACTGGAAAGCTCCCTCACTGAACTGAAGTAGTTTTGGCCCAAAAATCTCAGTGTTGGGGCTGTTTGTGCTATGTTCTTCTCAGCAGCTTCTGCCCCTGTTTTTATCTTTGTTAACATTTACAGTTAAAAAGTGAGTGAGGGGAAATCAGAGTACACTGCAAAGCTCACTCATGCCGTATTAGCTCTGTTGGACTGAGCAAAACCAGCAGCTCTCCCTAGGGATCAGCTGTGGCTGCTGAGGAGATGCAAAGGATGGTGAGGAAAAGGCATGGTGCTTGAGGCAGGCAGGTAGAGCAGCATCTTTCCAAGTGGAGCACATCCCTGTGAGGACAAATGATTTGGATAATTTATCCTTTGTTCTGTTAGCATCTTGGAAGCACGAAATGTTCTTTGCCTTCTAAACTTTTCTATCCTCATCAAGAGGAAACTTTGTCCTTTGAATTCTGAGAAGAACCATGCTGGGAATTAAGTCCAGAGTTGGCCCCCCAGAACAGGTATTTTTAGTAATTTCTTTCCAGTGGTTGAGGTCTCACCACATTCCTGGTTTAGCCTGATATGAAAACTGTCACTTCTCAAAGGTTTCTGTGGTTCCAGCGGTGTCAGGGTGAAGTTTGTGCAACAGCGTTGAGCAGTTTCACCCTGTGTTTCTGAAACCAAACTACATCTCACAGCCGTTAGAACAAATACCTGCTGATATTTAGTATAAACTGTATTTTTCTGTGTTAAAGCCATGATGATAGATCCTGTCTGGGAGGAGTAAACACTCAGTCCCTCAGCTGGCTTAATTCTGGTCCCTAAAAATGCAGATACACAAGCTTGTGGCTGGAAGCTTTTTATCAGAATTGTAAACATTTATGTACAAGTAGGTACAAGCGAGCTGATTATTTGTTGTGACTTTTTAGTATTACTTTCATTTATTGTAGCTCAGCAAGTTGGTTTTTAGGTGAAAGTCGGTATCCCAAAACAGGATTTCAGTAGTGTTTTTGTAGAGTGAAAAGAGCATCATTCTGCATTGAGGCTGCATTTAAGATACATCATTTCCCAAAGGGGAGCTTAGCTGCAGAATGCTGAAGCCCTGTGCTGCACCATGCCTTTGGGCACGTTATGATACATGTTCGGGGCTTGTCAAACCCTTGGGGAAGCTGAGGCTGATGAGAATGGAAATTTAGGCTGCTGAAGTTCTTTCAGGAGCTCCGATGGAGCAGGGAAAGTGCCATGAGGACAGAAAATACTTAGTTTGCAGAAAACCTGTCAGCAGTTGATGGATTCGATTCATCAGGCTGTTGTAGTGCTGCCTTGATGAAAACAGGAATATTTTCTGTAAGCATTGCCCAGCCCCTCTGATTTACAGTAAATCAAAGTTGTGGAAGTGGTTTTAGTGCAGCAGCAACAGCGGTCACTGAAACAGGAAAGTGGCAGGAAATTCATTTCAGATGTTTTTATATGATTTGGATTCCAGAAATGCAGAGCCAGGCTCTTTTGTGAACTAAATTTAAATACTCCTGTACTTTTTATTGGTGATTACCACTGAAGGAATACTTTTATTAATAACAAATTGAAGCTTAACTTTATGAAGCAAACAGTACACCAGTGCTGCATTAGACTGACTTGTGCTTTTCGATTTTGAGAATGCTTAGTGTCAATTCAGATCCTACAAAAGTCTTGAGAGCATTATTTTTAATTGGCTCAGTATAAATCTGTAGTGCTTGAACTGCTATACAAGAGACACAGGATTCTTCACTGGGGGCTTGGAGGTGGGGTGGCATTGGACAAGGAAGTCTAAAAGCATGAGCTGCCCCATGTCAGCAGGTAAAGCATGCCCTACTCCATAGCATAAACCAGATCTACTCACTGGATATAAAAATAAATACAAATATGCCTATTTAAAAACATCAACTGCTGTTTTCCCTTTGCTCTCCCATTTTTCAGACACATTTGTGGAAGTGACAATTTTAGGTCAAGTAACAGAGACAGAAATGCAGAATGGTAATGATCTCTATTCACTGCTGGCATTTCCGTGTCCCTCCTTCTCAATAATTGATGTGCAGTACATCATGATTACTACTGCTGAGATGAATGCAAAAGCTTTTAGAGCAGTGTTTGTGTCTCCTTCGTGGTCTAAAGGTCTGAGTCACTGACTGCAGAGTATGGTGGTGGGGCTTTGGGGTTTGGAAGGCAGGCCAGAAAGATTTGCTCCATTTATTAGGGCGAGTTTAACCACTCCTCACCACATGCTTCACACGTCTTGGAGTCATGCACAGCCTTTGCTCTGCTAGGGCAAGAAGTGCGGTTGTTATTGTACTATTAAAGCTCTGATTTGAAGTAAAACACACAAATTATTGACTCATCCTGTTATGTTTTTTCCCAGGTGATGCTGTGGAACCTGCAGAAAGCTCGTCCCTTGTGGACTGTGAACCTGCAGGAGTGTGACACGGAGGAAGAGAGCTCCCGGTCAGGCGGGCAGTTCTTCAACCCTCCGCTCGTGCACTCCCTGTCTGTCGCCTCCTGCGGCAACGTCTTCAGCTGCGGGGCTCAGGACGGTAAAGTGAGAATATTCCGAGTCACCGGCGCCAGGTTTGAGCGTGAGCTGGAGTTCCAGGCTCACAGCCTGGGCGTCTCGCAGGTGCTCTTCATGCCAGAGGTGTACTGGTTGTTGTCGGGAGGAAACGACGGGAAAGTCTTGCTGTGGGATGTCAGCAGCAACGTTGGGAAGCAGCAGAAAAGTCCAGCAAAATCTCTGCACAGGAAGAAGGCCCAAGCAGCTGCTTCCAGCAGAAAAGATGGGAAGCTCAACAAAGTGGCCTCAAATGAACAGGCTGGAGTTGTGCCAAAGCTCAGCATTGAGCACGGAGAGAAGGTGAACTGGCTCTCGTACGCAGAGATCAAAGGCTCCAGGAGAGTGCTGGTTGCTGACCAGACCAGCTCTGTATCAGCCTATCCGTTGTCAGAACCTTAAGGCACTCAGGTGTTTACAGAAGTCTGGGGGACAAAACCACTTCTCAGAACCATCACTGTCACATCTAGTGACAGTGAACTGGACAGGGAACCCCTCTGGGAAGGGATTTGCTGTGCACTCGCGGTGTCCCTGGCCTCAGGCTGGGTCTTTGTGGCTGTTACGTTCACAGCCACTGTCTCTTGCAGGGTTGGCAGTTTGCTGCTTGAATTTAAGTGAAACGGGTCTCTATATTTAGGGGTAACATTAGTACATGGCTAAGCTGACGTAATTAAGGCTGGAGGAGAAAATTAGTGCTAAGGAGACACCACAATGGTAAGCGAGGCTGCTGAACATAGCAGGGCTGTCACTGGCTCAGCTCTGTGTGGTTTGGGCTGTTGCAGTGCTCTGTGTGACTTCTCCCATGAAGCTGTGTCCCAGTTGGCTTAAACTGCTCATGGTGGTATCTGGTTTTCATCACTCTGTCAGCAGCTGTGTAGACAAGAGATGCATCAATTAACGAGTAATCAAATGGGTTTCCCTGTGGTTGCCAACTGATTTTTTTCACTGGAGCAGGCGAACTGTTACACCTGTTTGCTGGGTCAGCTGTCAGTTAGTTGTGTATCCCAGGGAATAAGAGCTATTACACTTGTCTTAATAAATGCTTTCACCCTCACTGTTCCCTTGTCCTTGGACTCACTCGAATAGTGCCAGACTCACACAAAATTGTGTCAAAATGTGTCTTGTACCCCATCACAGGGGGAATACGAAGGGCCAAAGGCATGGCTTCTCCTTACCCAAATACTTCCTGTCTTCCCAAAACTTTGAAACACAATAAGCAGAACTTGGCTTGCAAGAAGCTTCCCTTTGTTTGCACACTGAAGGTAGGAAGACCTAAGTGGAAATGCTGCAGCTCTGGACATATTCAGTTCATGCTGGATTTCCCATGCGGTGGGCAAATAATTTTAAAAAAAGGGGTTTTTTTCTGGGCTGTCCTTATGCTGTCACAGAACTGTGACAGGGTAATTCCTAGTCCTGGCTGAGGACCTGCTGCACGGGTGGGGGGTTTGTGCTGCAGTGTTTCACCAGCTGGGCTGTTACAACACCCATATCATGGAAAAATTTCCAGCTCTGTCTTTTATATACCCATCTCCAGAAAATCATTATCTGGTTGTGCTTCCTCTCTCCATCCTTTACGGGAAAGATTCCAGCTGTCTTGGCTTTCCTCAAAGCAGCTCCCTGCAACCAAACACAACTCATTCTCATCCAAATCAAATTTTGCCTTCATATCTTTTTAATTAAAAAAAAAAAAAAAGGAAGGCAATCTGCTTGTACAGCCTTTCCCAGCAGGAAACTTTGGCCCAAGACATGATCTGGTGGGCACAATAGCAAATGGAAGCCAAAACATGGCAAAAAAAAGAAAATAAGAAAGGTGTAGCTGGTCCCTTTTGTGTTACCTGTGAATTAGTTCATCTGTGAAGACACAGGATCAGTGGGGCAGAGGAAGGGGTTGGTCAGGCTGTGTGGTTCAGTGTGTGATATGTCCATGAACGTGTGTTGGTGCATCCATGACCTATATTTGGATATACAGGCTATAAAAAGCCTCGGAACAAACAACCTCCTGCAGGACTCAGATCCCCTGTCCCTGCTGTTGCTGCTGGCTAGAGGAGAGAGGAGCGAGCCCACTGCAGCTTTTACTTCTTCTCTTGGTGCTCTCCAGGAGGATGGCAAAAACCAGCATCTCCCTGCGCTCCCTGAACGAGACACTGAACAGGTCCTGCAGGGTGCATGAGGGACGGGAGGGCACGGAGGGCTGGGGACACCACAGGACACCCTGTGAGCACAGCAAACCTTGCCTCCTTGGAAACTTCTGTGGGCAACAGACAAGTTTCCCTGTGTGTATACCCTGTATATACTCAGTGTATTCCCCTGTATATACCCTGTGTATATACCCTAGGAGCTCATGAACAGCCTTGATCTCTCCTTCACTCACTGTGGAGGAAAGAGGGACGGAGCCATCAGCTCCACGGTGCTGTTCATTCCCTAGCTGCCATCCTGGCTGTTTGCTGCAGGATTTGGGCATCCCCCATGGCCTGCAGCTGCGTGAAGTGTCAGCAGGCAATGAGGGCACTCGGTCTGTTCAGCCTGGAGGAGACTGAGGGAGACCTCACTGAGGTTTACAACTTCCTCCTGAGGGGGGAGGAGGGACAGGCACTGACCTCTGTGGTGCCCGGTGACAGGACCTGAGGGGATGACCTTAAGCTGTGTCAGGGGACGTTTGGGTTGGATATTAGAAAGAGGTTGTTCCCCCAGAGGGTGGTTGGGCACTGAACAGGCACCCCAGGGAATGTCACAGCCCCAAAGCTGCCACAGCTCAAGAAGCATTTGGACAGTACTCTCAGGCACAGGGTGGCATTGCTGAGGGGGGCCAAGAGTGCAGGGCCAGGAGCTGGATCCTTGTGGATCCCTTCCAACTCAGTGTATTCTGTGACTGTATGAAATTTGGGCTTGCTGTTCTAATTAGAGATTTGAGGTGAACTTCTGATTTTCAGACCATGCCTCAGAATCTGAAGGGTTCAAAGATAAGGAATAAATTATCATGAGCAAAAAAAAACCCACCCAAGAATGGGTCTTTCTTATAAGTTTAAGGAAAGCAAATCACCGTCACTGGGGAATTGGGACATAGGTGACACTGATTCACCTTCCATTTCCAAAGCTTGCACTTGGCAGAGGAACATGACCAACAGGTTCACGACTTTTTCAGGACTTCCTGAAAAATAATCCGGCCTCAGCTGCCCCTGCTGGCACCAGTCCATGCTTGGCTGTGCAGCAGTGGGCACGACTGGAGATGGCTCAGAGCAGATATAAAGATATGAGCATGGATCTTCAGGAAAAAGAGTCAAAGGGTCTGAAATTCTCAGCAGTTAGAAGGATACTGTCCCTACTCTGTGGATTTTCACATCTGGATTTTCATGAGCATAGTGAGGCCCTGGCACAGGTTCCCAGAGAAGCTGTGGCTGCCCCATCCCTGGCAGTGTCCAAGGCCAGGCTGGACAGGGCTTGGAGCAGCCTGGGATAGTGGGAGGTGTCCCTGCCCATGGGAGGGGATGGAATGAGATAGGCTTTAAGGTCCTTCCAACCCCAACCATTCTGGGATTCTGATATGCTACATTTAAAGGCGAACTATGCAGTGTTGAGACATTTTAAAGTCAAATCAGGTGTTATACGTACAACTGTGGTTTACCTGCAGTCAAAAGGATCCATATCAAGGGTATCGCAGCATGCAGTATTTCTGCTTAGGAAATGAATGATTATGTGTTGACAGACAGACAGACAGCTGACAGACTTGGAAAGAAACTGCTCCTCTTGTGGAAATACTGCTTATACTGTTGGTTCACCCACAGCCTTTATGACTCTGATTAACACGATGGTGAACACAAAAGTAGCTATTGGAGACCTAACCAGAGTGAGAAACAATTGAACAACTCTTGAAAGAAAAAAGTGAAAAGTGATTCTGTGGGAAACTGCTTGAAGAAGTGTGTGTCTAATGTACCATGGAGTGAGTGAATGGGGAGAGCTTGGAGAAGTGCAGGATGCTGCACTGGCCTGGAAACTCAAACCCACGTGACAGCTCTAAAATGTCATTTTCTGTAAATGCCTGAATAGCAGAAATAAGGTTTCACATAGAACCATACTTCCAGAGAACTGAACTTCTACTGCATGGCTTCCAAGTATGTTCTGTGTGCTAACAAGAGGGGAATTTTAAAAACTTTCTGGTAAAGAATGGGGATGTGGTTTGTGTGTACACTAGTCAGAGTCAGAGGTCAATGACTTAGTGGTAACTTCACTTACACTAAAGGAAAAAGTGTTCAGAAGTCATGATGGAAATGAAAGCAGGAGGTTTAATGCATTCTTCCTCTTTTCATTCCAAACTTAGATCAAGAGGCAGCAGCACTCAGTCTACCAGAATTCAGTTACAGCTGTGGGAGATCAGTTATGGATCTACCATGGTAAAACTGAACAGCCATTGTTAGATCCAAAATTGGCAAATGCTGAAATGTTTGTTGCAAGTGTTTAAAAATGCAGAAGATTAATTTACAGACAGGCAATTAAAAAACCCCAGGTGTTTGAGAGACAAAACTGGTCAAATATGAAGTGTTGGACTGAAGGTTGCTGAGAAACTGCTGCACTGAGAGTAGCATTAGTGATGAGATCTTGGATAACTTCACTCTGACTTGGAGAGGAGGAAGCTGGAGAATAGGCCATGAGGAAGCTTATTTACCATGATAAAAAGCTGCAAACCAGGGAGCAATTCACCGGCAAGAACACTCATTATCTGGCAACCCAGCTCGGAAAGTCATTCATGGCAAACCCCCACTCACCTCAGTTTCTGCACTTGCTCTCTCTGTGCTGACAGATTCGATCCAATTATGACACATCAATCTTTCCAGTTCTTCTGAACTCCCTACATTTCTACATGACACCAGCCTAATTTTCCAATTAAAGTTCTATTTTCGTCCCAAAATTCTTGCTGAAGCTAGAGGAGTCCTACCGCAGTAAGATGAGCTTTCAGCAGGCTGCAGAGGAAGCCTCGTAGCCTCAGGAAACAACAGAAAATAGACAAAGATCTGCATAAGCGGCCAGACAATGAATTAAGGTCGGGGATACTTAGTAAAATATGCTACTGTTGAAGTCTTTTGAGTTTTCTCCTCATTCAGGTCAGCTGCAGAATCCAAAGTAGGGTTTGGTTTGGTGAAGGGGGAGCCAGGAGAGGCAGGCAGGGAGAGGGAAGAGCTGCTGATGGGAAAAAATGGCATATTTAGTCTATCTCTTATAACAGGCATTAAAATACCGTGAGATACGTGTCAAAGAATGAAAGAAATATTTGAAGTGTTTTGTTTTGGCTTTTTTTTTAATGTCATCATCAGCTGCTGTGTATTTTGTCCTTACAAAAAGTTCATCCAAAGATACACGTATTAGGGCCACAAACATGAATAGAGTGTTTAACGCAGGTAGGTCACAATTCAGAACTCAATTCCCTGAGCATTAAAACAATACAATAGTAATAGTAACAGAAGGAGTGGAGCGAACTAGGAATGAAAAAAGATAAGATTAAAAAAATATAGGTAATAATATTTGCTGATGGTGTAGTTATTGTTAGTTGATACAGCCTGAAGTTCTGTCAGTAAAATCAAAAGAAAAATCACAAAAAAATCTGTAAGGAGTTGGTGATGTTCTGCTAGTAAATCACTACTGACTACATAGAACTGAGATAGTTCAGTATTTAGGAAGGGACTTTGAATTATTTACATTAGCTTTCAGATCCTCAGGATTTTCAAGAACATGCCTTGATATCAATTAGGTAACTGAGGAAAATGTGGAGAAAACTGTTTTTACAAAAACCACCCACAGTGACAGAAGCCCAGCACACCCTGTATCTTCAGGAAAGTGAGAGATGGGTACAAAAATAAATACTTGCATTCCCTTGTACCTTGTCTCAACACAGCAACTTCTTTTAAACCAGGCAGTTTTCTTCAGCACAAGTGGAGTGACATAAAACCTCATCTTTACAATTTACAACTTTAAATAGGGAAAAACACAACAGATACCAAATAGCGAAAAAGCAGTTAATAAATACAAGCTATGGAGTAGTTCTTATCACAGTTGTTCCATGGAAGGATAGTCCTATTAAAAAAATAACATTGTGGGTGGCTTGTTTATTATTTGTATTTTTAACCAGAGGAGTAATGAGAAGTTCTGCTTAATGTTAAATGAAAATGGTTCAAAAGACCATGACACTGCAAATAAAAGCATAAATCGCCTCAAAATGTGTTGGAGAAAAACCTATGCATATATGCATATAATAATAACGCATAATAATGCATATGGTTGAGAGCCACAGATATATCTACATGCTAATTTTGCAGCTGTATTTGGATATTGTAAGATCTCTGCACCAGCAAACGGCCAAAAAGACGTAGCCAAAAAGATGTGACAAAAACCCCTTGACTTTTAGTGGCGCTCATTCTCACAGATCTTGGGAGGACCCCAGAACGGGGTTTGGGGCTGTTCACAATGCAGTGTCACGGCACAAAGCCCCAGATCCTCCCGCAATCTCCTCCCTCTCGTTTTCCCGGCGCAGGGTGGAGAGCAGGCTGCAGTCGCTGGAGGCTCGGTTCGCGCAGCTGGACTGCAGCCTGCAGGCGCTGGCGCACCAGTTCGACCTGCAGGCGGAGGGGCTGGCCCGGGACCTGCGGCGGGACGTGCCGGGGGCACCCGCGGCCAGGTGAGCACAGCCGGGCACCAAAGCCGGGCATCAAACCCCGGCTCCGAGCCCGCCCGCCCGGCCCCGGGCACTGCCGGGCACGGGGCAGCCACGGCTTCCCGGGGCAGCCTGTGCCCGCGCCTCACACCCTCACAGGGAAGGAGCTATTCCTTAGATCCCGCCCAACGCTGCTCTCTGCCTGTGGGAAGCCATTCCCGCCCGTCCTACCGCGGCAGCCGAGCCCGCCTTGCCCCTGAGGGCTAGCGGCCTCTGTCTCCCAGCAGGCTCGGCGGAGGAGGTGGAAGAGGAGCAGGAGGAGACACGAGAAGAGGAGGAGAAGAAGGAGGAGAAGGAAGGAAAAGAGGAGAAGGAGGAGAAAGAGGAGGAGGCGGAGCCCTCAGCCGGGCGGCGGGAACATCCCCTCAGTGAGGGGCGGAGCGGAGCCGCCATTGCAGGGACCGCGGCCTTTCCCGGGCTCCGGAGCGGTGGGTGCCGGGTCCTCGCTGGGCCCCTCAGGGGCTGGGGGTGACAGGGCCCGGGGGGGACGAGGGGCCCCCTTTTCGCTGGGCGCCGACGTCCTGGAGGTTATTTCTTTGTCAATAAAAATAGCGGAAATAATAAATCCCGCCTTAACGTGTATTTGTTTCCATGGCGAGTTCTCTGTGAAGAATGGCAGCCTTTCTTTCGAGGGCCTCCTGGCCTGTTTAAGAAGCTTATAACTTAAAAATCAGTGTGTTTCTTCTTTTGCTGTATGTGTCTTTTGTTTTCTCTTCCACAGTATTGCTGGGCCAAGTGGAAAAATCGTGTGAGGAGACAGATGACCCCCACAGTTTCAAGGCATACAAGAAGGTGCTGAAGTCTTAATTCTTCATTTGTCTTAAGGAATTTTAGCTTTATAGTCATAGCTTAGGCAAGCAAATGTCTGAGGAAGAAGCTGCTCTGCTGTGATGTGTTTAATGTCTGAGGAAGAAGCTGGTCTACTGTGATGTATTTCGCCTTCAGAACATGCTGGAAGCAAGCTTGTGCCAAAAGCAGCTTTCAAAGGATGGGCATGTACTGAAAAAACGAGTGAATGGAAGGTTAAGGTAACTGGAATAATGTATCCAGCATATTTTATCGTTGATAAGGAGTGGTGGGAGAAAGGGGAGTAACAGAGGTGACTGGAAGAACTCTCACCTTCTTTTCCCCCCTCTCCTTACCACCTCCTTGCTGTGCACCTGTTACAGCTCACAGGGAGCTACAGTAGGAAAACCTGGTACAGTTTTTCCATGATTTCTGTAAAGATCTGCTTCTTCCTCAGGAATCTCTCAGGATATGAGCAAAAGCAACCAAGTACAATGTCTTGTACCCCATCACAGGGGGGAATATGAAGGGATAGAAGCTGGCTTCTAAATCCACTAACATTTTCTTAAAGTAGTTGTAAAACATTTTTGTGTTTTCCTTTCTTTTACTTCCCATGAAGAACATAAATGTTTCTTTTTGCTTCCAGGCCCTGATGTTGCCCTAGTGTTGTTCCTCTACCTGAAGTCAGTATGTCGAAGAAATCCAAGGAGCCGCTTTCCTTGTCCGACTGCCTGTGCCAGATTTGCATGGAGATCTTTATAGAGCCTGTCACACTGCCGTGCAGCCATACCCTGTGTAATTCCTGCTTCCGGATGACGGTGGAGAAGGCCAGCCTTAGTTGTCCCTTTTGTAGGCGCCGGGTCTCTTCCTGGGCGCGGTACAATACCCGCAGGAATACTCTGATCAACTGGGAGCTCTGGGAGAAGATTCAGAAGGATTACCCGGAGGAGTGCGAGCGGAGGATGAACGGACAGGATTTGGATGAGGAAAGTAAGTGAATTGTCACTTGTCCTGAATTGTCACTTGTCCTAACATGTCCCTGCTTTGCCACACGAATTACGGGGGTTGGCTGGGAAGTAAGGAGCTGTGGGTAGGCAGAGACAGAGCCCTCCCACAAAAGGGGCAGGGAAGAGGTGGGTAATGCCTTCTTCGTTTGTAGTACAGAGGAAAAAAAAAATTACATTGTCTGGTCATTTCAATGGGTGTTTGTTCATGCCTTTGGTGCGGGTATTGATGTGTGGCTGCCTGGCCTTGTTCATTGCTCATTTGTAACTGTAGTATCTGCAAGCAGAGTGTTTGAGTCTGTGAGTGTGTTTCTTCATCTCTGTCAAGTAAGTGAAGTGGTTAAAAGATTTTTAGGTGTAGTTTGTTGGGTTGAAATTCCAGGGATTCAGTCAATGCAAGAATCTGTGAGCTGAAAACTGTGGTGTCAGACAGAAGGAAGTGAAATCTGATTCATTTTTTGAAGAAGGATTTTGGGGTTTATGATGTTGTAGGCGCCCTTGGGGAGACGTTTTTGGTAGGTTGGCTGTAGGGCAACTTGTTTCCCTTGCAGTGTTCTGAGATCTTTATAGTAAAAAAGAGTGAAAGATACAAATTATTGTTAGTGTACCAACGGAGAATGAATGAGGGAATGCTTTAGGTTGGGAGGGACCTTAAAGGTCATCCCGTTCCTGCCGTGGGCAGGGACACCTCCACTAGCCCAGGCTGCTCCAAGCTCCATCCTTGGACACTTCCAGGGATGGGGCAGCCACAGCTTCTCTGTTTCCTTGTATTTGCTTTACATACAGTGCTTGGGAAACACCGCCTGTTCCTGCCACTGTGTAACACTGTACTTCTCTACTGTATAAACTATTCCTTGGTGGTTTTTGCTTTATTCCTTCCTTTTTAAAATCACAGCATTTGATTTAAGTCAAATCATTCGCATGACAGAGTGTGGAGTGAAAATCCTTTGTTGTTGTTAAAATCCTTTTGTTGTTGACTGTCATGACTTTGTGTTTGTTGACTTTGGTTTTTTCCTCTCCCTCCTCTTGATCAGTCTGCGTCCCCAAGCCACAGCACCAGCTGAGCAAGCCTGGGGAGCTGAGGCAGGAATATGAAGCAGAGATTAGTAAGGTAAGTCTAAATATACGTTTAAAAAGCATAAATGCTTTGTATCCAGTTATTTGAATTGGTCCCACAAACAGATTTTTGTGGCAACAAACACAAAATAAATTTTGTTTAATAATAAAGATACTTAAAAGCGCACTGAAGCTGCAAGAACACACTGGTCACTTCTGAATCATGAATTAAGTTGATGGAAGAGATTTCTTTGTATATGACATGAGGTGACATTTCTCAAATTTTCTTGATCAAATGTAGAAATTTGGAACTGTTTGGACTTTGGTTTTATATTTGTGTTCTTGATTTCCCTCCAAGTAAGAGACGGCAATTAGTTCAGTAATGAACATACAGCATTTTCTTTCTTCTTTGTTCACTCTGTTACATGTGCTCATTTAAACACAGTAAAGATTTTAAAGAATTCTCAACTTTGGCCTATTTAAGGATCCTTCTTCCAATTCAGACACAGCAGCATTAAGATTTAGGGTTGGAAAATATATGGGAATGCACCTTTCCCTGAGATCCCCTTGCTGGTGGTCACGGGAGCACATGAAGCAGAGGCCTGGGGGGAGTTTCCAAAGAAGGCTTTGTTCTTCAAGTACTTTGCTCTCCTCGTGGAGTTGCTGGTAACTGATCTCTCAGCATGTCTGCTCTAAGGAAGGCAGACTTCAAATTCCTGGCCTGCTGTTTTGGGGTTTGTGTGTTTCTAGAGAGCAGCACTGTTCTGGAAGATGTGCTGTCTTTGGGAGATAAAACGCTAAAAGCAGGTGCTGTAGGATAGCTGGCATTCAGCCTTAAAATGAATTCCAACCCCAGTTTCTCTATGGATCTATGTATTTGGAGATGTTAGTTTTTGTTACTAGCACTTTGAAAAGGTGAGGAGTGGAGTTGAACCTTGCAGGTGAGCAAGGTTAATGGTATGATCTTAGAGAAACCAAAAGGTTTGTCACTGTGGTCAAACCCAAGGCTGTACACACAGTATCCTTGTGATTCTCACAGCTTTGAGAGTTGTGCAATGAAACACTGCTGTATTTTGTGAACAGTGAACGCTGCACATTTAAGGAGTGTCACCTCAGAGGTGTAAAGTGTGGCAGTGGTAACCAGATAGGTTTTTCCAACCATCTGCCGTAGGTGAAGGCAGAACGGCGAGCGCACGAGCAGGAGGAGAACAAAGCCAGCGAGGAGTACATCCAGCGCCTGCTGGCCGAGGAGGAGGAGGAGCACAGGTTGGCAGAAGAGAGACGAAAGGAGATGGAGAAGCAGCTGAAGCAGGATGAAGAGCTGGCCTGGCAGCTCAGTAACAGCCTGGTGAGTTAGGATCGAGTGGGACAGCAGCAAATGCCAATATAGTGCAAGCAACTTGGACTTCTCAGGGCAAGTGGTAAAATTTGGAATAGTTTAAATTTATTTCAATTGTAGTTTGAAGCTGTTGTCACCCCTCCAGTACTTTAAAGCCTTGATTGACCATGAATTTTTGAAAAGCCAGGGGGAGGGTGAAGCCTGTGAAATCCAGCATCCAGCATGTGTGCTGCATGTTTTCATTGTGAAATATTTTAAAACATCAATTTTCTGCTGTATGCTTCCTTTTCCTCATGATTTTAAAAATCCTTCTTTGGAAAAAATGAGTATCTGTAACCTGTACTGGAAGAAAGGAACATACAGTGAAAATATACCTTACCTTTTGGAGGGTTTTTTTATTATTTTGTTTTGCTTACTTGAATTTTTGCTGCCCAATGACAAAACCTGTGTACTTACTTGAGCAAAGCCTCCTGTCCCTCAGTGCTAGATCCAGGAAGGTGTATGGAGCAGGTAACACTTCTTTTTCCATAACCATCCATTACTCACAGTTCCAGAATTCTTTGGACAAAAGTAACTCATTCTGCAGCAAAACCAAAGTAGTTCCCTGAGGTTTCTGCAGTTTGTGTGGTGTTTTGTTTTACTTAATGCTGTTTTTACTTGTCTGGAAGAACGAGGATCCCGAGGGACACGTGCCTGGCAGCCTGTCACCAGCACACAGCCTCTCCCTTCAGACATCCCCACTGAACCTGGGCAAGGCAAAGAACAAGCCAAGCAACTCTGGAGACATTCAGAAGTAAGGGATTCGGCCAAGTGTTTCTTTAATTGTTGGCCTGTTTCAGTGTCCCTCTGCCCTATCTGCTTCTTTGGAATGCTGTAGGCCAGCTTCCCGAGATAACTGGGGACAAACGTGGGAAGTTTAAAACATTTCCTCATAGGAAGAGAAGGGAAGCACTTTCCCTCTTGTTGGAATTTGTTTGTCAGAGTGAACCCAAAGATCTTGAATAATGCAAAGGACCAAATGTTTAAAGTGGTATCCTTTTTTTTCATTTTAAGGTATTTGTCTCCAAAGAATTATGGTGTGCTGGGATCAGCATCACTCTCCAGTACCACAGGAGGAGGCAGAAGCAACTCTATCTCTGCGGTAACTGGAATCATTTTATTATAAATTTCACAGTTTGTAATTGGGGGGTATTTTCCTCTTGCCTGTGGGATTCCAGTCCTCTACTCCCCTTGCACATCAGCATTGGGCAGGTTATGTTGCCCTTTTGAAGGTACCTTCAGTATTCATATTCCCAGTTCTGGAGTCCACCGGGAGAGGGTGCCCCCTGATTTACATCATGCCATGGCTGTCTGTGTGATCATCCCTGTAAGGCCTCCAGGGAAGATGAGCAGGCTGGCTCAGTTGGTCTGAGTCACTGATGAGAGGAAAAGGCTGCAGTTGTGGTTTCAGTCCTTTAGCTGGGCTTCTGCGGTTACTTTAAATATTTTCATTACTATTAAACAGTTAGGTATTTTTTAAAAAGAGAAGTATCTGAGTTGCTACTCCAGAGCACTCAGGGGCAATGCAGCCATGAGAAATGAGTTTGGTATTTATTTACATCCATGGGCTTTTGATAAATTTACTTCATTAGTTGTGTCTCCCTTTTCTTCAGGAGACCAACAGCAATGAAGGCAACAGTTCTGCGCTGCAGGATGAGCAAGAGGAAATGCCAACCCTATCTCCACAGCTGACCAGTGTAAATAAAGATTCTGGTGCTAAGGATTCCTTTTTGGAATCGTGCATGAACTATTTCAGTGCCTCAGCTTCAGGTGAAACTGCCACTGTCAAGCAGGAAGAAACACCAGGACCAAATGGTTTAGAAGATGGAGTTCCAGATGCACTTCATGAAACCACAGAAGGGGAAGGGTCTAGGACAGTTCTTAGATCCAGAGGAGAGGATGATGGAATTGAGTCAGACAGTGGCAATTTAACACATGTCCAAAGGGTAAACCTTGAAAAGTCTGACGAGACCTGTACCTCTGCTCAGTTAGGGATGAATTGTGTGATGTCTGACAGGCAGACTGCGTTGCATGACCTGCAGGAGGAGTCTGGACACTCGGGTGAAGAGGCACCAGAGAGGCCACAGAACTCCAAGGAGACTCCCAAAAGGAAGTTACTGGAGGCCCCAGCTGATGCCATGATTGACGTGTGCATGCTGGATAAGAGGAGAAGAACCTTTTCAGAAGGCACAGAAGACCAGGGAGAGCAGGTGAATGACTTCATCTTGCAGACACAAAGAGCCTTTGAGCAGGAGTTCTATGAAAGGCGCAGGCAGGAGGAGCAGGACAGGCTTCTGGCTCTGCAGCTGCAAAAGGAGCTTGACAAGGAGGAAAGGATTCTAAACCGACAGAAGGGCTCTCCAGACGAGTATCTGCTCCGCACCAAACCACCCCGCTCTGTGAAGGACTCCTCTGCCAGGAAGGGAGGTTCCAAGGTGGCAAAAGACTCGAAGGGATCAAAAACACAGGCTGAAACCAACCACCACAAGACTCGGAAAGGTTCCTGCAATGAAAACTGGCAGTCCCCTGCCAGGGTCCGGGTGAAATCCCCCAGCATCAAGGAAGGAAAGGTTT
Source organism: Prinia subflava (assembly GCF_021018805.1). Classification (NCBI taxonomy): domain Eukaryota; kingdom Metazoa; phylum Chordata; class Aves; order Passeriformes; family Cisticolidae; genus Prinia; species Prinia subflava. The sequence continues at coordinate 4,510,954 of NC_086257.1, read as the reverse complement.
TGAATTGTGTGGTTAATACCAGCGACAAAAATGATATTTGTTCACTGCCTAAGAACAAGCAAAAGACAATCCTGCAGATGTTTAAAAGCCCTGTTGCAGAGTAGATCAGAGCCGTGGACACGTGGTGGAGCGGGAATGGGAACTGTGGTGATGCTCTCCTGTGCTAGGCAAAGCTTCCCTGAGCAGTTTTGAGTGGTTGCTTTGGAGGGGAACCACTTTGGGCAGCGGTGCTGTGAGTTCTGACAAGTTTTGGTAACATACACCTCCAGAATGTACCATTTTTAATTTTTCTTGTCTTGAATATTATTTTCTAGCACTTCTTGCAGGAATCGGAGCATTTCTTATTTTCTAACTTGCACATGGTTTGGAGTGTGAATACTGGAGAACAAGGATAACTAATGATCTGATCTGAAAATGAGAATCGGAAGCCTTTAACGGAAAAGATGCACATTCCGTGGAGGAAACAAGTGAAAAATGAGTCTGTCTTCCCAGCTGGCTGTCAGCTGCAAGGTTGAAGCTTCCCTCAGCACAGCCACTGTTCTGTAAACTGAAGCACCTTGCTGGAATTCAGGCTGCTCCTGGAATTGCACTGCTGGCACACCCATTAACACAAGTGTAACCAGCCAGCCACTCTTTCCCTCTCGTATGCTCACCCCTCCCTTGGACACAGAAAAGAGAAACAGGTCATTGTCCACTGCCAAAGCCAAGGATCGTTCGTGGATGCCAAGGCTGTGGGCTCCCGTTCACTTCTGTCCACAGAGATCCTTCCTGCAGATCCCATTGTCCTTGTGGTTAAGAACAAGATACTTTTGTTTTCTTACTGTTAAATGTTCTGCAACTTTATTCTTGTACAATAGTGTTACTATGTTTAATGCTGTTTAATTTTCAGACTCAAACTGGTTTGAATGTGATTAAAACAATAGTCCAGAAGCCAGGTATGATGGAGAAAGTCAAAAGGGAAAGAAGCAACTGAAAACTGAAGTTGCCAGTAATGACATAACTGTAATTAGAGATTCACATAACTGCCCTGCCTGGCTGTAACTGTTTCCCTCTGCTTCTAGAGGCACTACTCAATACCGTTCCTGTTGGGTTTAAAACTAAAATAACTCAAAAAAAATTGTAATTTGAATGTGGAGGTGCTGAGGCCTGTAGGAAATTGAAGCTGGGGAAGAGGCAACCAGATCCTACTATGCAGAGGAAGTTTTCTTGGTAATTGTTTTATCTGTTGTCTTATGAAGCCATATTTTGGCTTCTCTTTGCTTCTTTGGAGCTACTTTTGCACCGTCTGTGTTTGAAATGGAGCCAAGTGCCAGCTGCAGTGCTGAAGGGTGTGTGCTAGTCAGCAAATGTTTGAGTTTTGTCCTTTTTTTGAACCCCATTGATGACTTTAATTCTGTTCTGGGGCATTCCTAACAGACTTGTTTCTTCAGCAGCATCTTCTGATGGTTTAAGTTTTAAAGTACCAAATTTTATAGAAAGCATGACCAGCACACTGAGCCGAAAATATTAATAGTTGGGTTTTTTTTTTTCCTCAAGGCCTGCATGTCTTTATCATTGGTGGGCTTCTCCTAAATAAATAAATAAATGTTCTGTTCAGAGATGTTTTTTGAGAAAGTTACAACAGCTGACCAGTGGCAAATCCTTTGATTTTTCTCCTGCTGCCTCAGCCATTGTTCTGGAAGCCTTCCTTTAATATGGATCTGTTTTTCTTTAATCCTTACCACAGTTGGGATTATTTTCTGTCTTACCCATGATGTCAAAAAACACTTAATTAAAAGTTTTTTTAAGGCAGAGCTACTGACTGTTTCCATTCTGGTGACCCTCAGCCTTTCCAGTCAGGGTAAGCCTGTAAAAAACAAACGCCGTTTTCAAAGCAGAATGAAAAAAAACCAAAAACAACAGGACTAAAAATTGATTGTTAGATAAAACCCAAACTGAACTGCAAAATGTCATCTATAGCAGCAGCCCTATCCAAGTTGGGGTGCTGCAAGCCCTCAGGTCCCTCAAATGCTCCCATTCCTCACCATATCCATGGCACAATAATCTTCACCAGGCACAATTTGACTTATTCTTTTAGATCTTCATTGTTAGAGGGTGGAATTTGGCCACTGCTAGGTGGATTTTGGTTGTACCCACAGCTTGTTTCTGACTCTGTGGTGCAGGAGCTTTGAAGCTGTTGAAATCAGCTTTGTTTTGCTGGTGTTGGTGAAGCAGGGGTCTGTATTGGGGATGTCTGGGCTGCTGTAACAGTTCGCTGTTGCTCTCCTGCCCTCAGCCCTGGTGATTCGTTTGTCTTGTTCATCATCGAATTCAGCTCATTCAACTGCCAGGGAAAACAAAACAAATGCCAAAACCCCACTTTACAGGCGTGGTTGTTTCCCTGAGGACCAGAGCTGGTGTGGGGATGGGAGGCAGGCAGGGAATAAGAGAGGGAACAGATGTACCTGTTCCCTTGGCAGTGAGGTATTAAATTATTAGAATTCTAGGGAAATCTTGGCTTTCTCTGCTGCTCACAGAGTTGACAATTGTTACTAGCAAGGTGTTCAGCAGCAAGGCAGCCACATTCCTGCTGTGCTGGGAAACTGGAAAGGAGTAAAACATTCCTTTCCTGACATTTCTTCAGGTGCCCTGGGGATCAGAAAGACCTGGTTGCGTGGGTGGGGACAAATCCAAGGGTTCCTGTTCTGGCTTTGTGACAATGGCAGGGGTGCCTTGGCAGGGCAGCCAGGACTGGTGCAGAGCAGACAAGAGCTGTTCCTTGACCACCTCAGGTCCTGCCTCACAGAATCCCAGAGTGGGCCAGGCTGGAAGGGACCACAGCGGGTCCGTCTGCTCCAGCACAGGGCGCAGATTGTGTCCACACAGCTCTGGAACATCTCCAGTGAGGGAGACTCCACAGCCTCCCTGGGATCTGTTCAGGGCTCAGGCACTGCCCAGGAAAGTTCTTCCTCCTGTGCAGGTGGAACTCCCCGGGGTCAGTTCCTGCCCGTTCTGTGGTGCCATTGCCGGGCCCCCAGAGCAGAGCCTGGCCCTGCTGAGAGCCCTCCCTGCACACAGGGACCCCCAGGGCTGAGCCCCTCTCAGCTGGGGCTCCTCTGGAGGCTGAACAGCCCCAGCTCCCCCAGCCCTTCCTGGGCACGGAGATGCTCCGGGCCCTTCAGCATCTCCGCATTCCCCTGGATCTGCTCCAGCAGCTCCGTGTGTCTCCTCTGCTGAGGAGCCCAGAGCTGGACACTGCAGCTGTGCCTCCCAGGGCTGGACAGAGGGACAGGACCACTGCGGGCAGTGCTCTGGCTGTGTCCCCGGGTCCCCCTGGCCCTTCTGATCCCCAGGACACTCTGCCGGCTCGGGCACAGCTGGCTGCCTATCAGAACCCCCAGGTTCTTCACGGCAGCGCTGCTCCCCAGCAGGTCACCCCCGGCCTGTGCTGGAGGTCAGGGTTATTCCTGGGTGTCTCTGGTCACAGCACCTGGATCTGCTCCGCGCCCGGCCCGCGGCCTGCCCAGCCCCTCGCTGCGCCGGGGCCTCTGTGGCGGGGTAAATCCGCGAGGGAACCCCAGGTGCGTGTCCTGAGAGTGCCCGCCCGGCCTCTGGGACCCGTGAATTTTGAGGAGGATTTCCCTGGGAATCCCAGGGAAAGCCGCTGAGGAGGCGGGAGGGGAAGGAGCGCGTTGCCACGGCAACTCCCGCCTCCCGTGCGACCAGGGGGGCGGGACCCGTTACCACGGCAACGGAGACCCCGCCCCTCGCGGCTGCGGGCGGGGGAAGGGGCGCGCGCGCGGGCGGGTCCCGCGCATGCGCAGCGCGCGCCGGCCGGCGGCGCGTGTGTTGTGGTGCGGCGGCGGCAAGATGGCGGCGCCCGGGGGTTCGGCGGGCGCCGCGGCGCTGAGGGCGCTGGTCCAGCAGTTCACCGCCATCACCGGTGGGTGCGGGGCGCGGGGCGCGCCGAGGCCGCCGGGCTTCCGCGGGAGGGTCCGGCCCGGCCCCCACCGCCGGCGGGCCGGGGGCGGGAGGCGCGGGCCGAGGCGGAGCGGTTCCGGGCGCGCTGCCCCTGCCCCCGGAGCGCCTCCCGCGGGGCGCCGGCGGTGCCAGGGCCTGTCCGCGGGCGCGCCCCGGGGCCGGCCCCGCTCCCTGTGCGGCGGAGACCTCGCCTGCCTTTGAGCGGCGGCTCGGAGGTTCCTCTCGGTTGTCCCGGTGGCGCGGGTGCGTGTCCTGTTCCCTCCCTGCCGCTTCCTCTCCCTCCTGCGCTCCGCCCGGGAGCCGCTTCCCGCTCCTGCGGGTGGCTGTGACGGCCGGGAGGGACCCGGGAGCTGAGCCCCGAGTCCGCCTTTGGAAAAACAGAAATATCCTGTAGCGCGGGCGACTTACGGCGACTTGAGTTCGCAGTCGGAAAGAGCTGGTCGCTTTTCCGTGGAAGTTCGCGTCAGGTGACAGCTCCTGCTTCAGGTTGTGTACTTGGAGCTCTTGACCCACTTTGTGTTTAATCTGCTTCGCTGTAGTTACCCCTGGCTGATGGCTTTGCTTGTCAGATGCTGCGAGAGTGTTAAATAAGATGTGCCAACTGAACAGCCAGAGAGAAGTGAAACTGCTCTAGTTCGGTTATCCAGAGCTCCGATTCAGGTTGTGTCCCTGTACTTGGACACACCCGAATTCTCAACAGGATGTAAGCAGGGAAATTATTATCTCTCAGCTATTCCTAAAGAATTTTTACAGAGTAAACCATTTGAACAAAAACAACCTTCAGCAAGTGTGTTTTCAGTAGTATGTGCCTGTATGTGAGATATTTGCCAAAACCTGAACCAGAACAGACAGAGCTGTGCTGGTTTCCTCCTCCTGACACCTTTTATGTTTAGACACATGTTTTATGCTCAGCTTAAGAGAACCCCTCTGTGCTTTCAAAAACGAAAAAGAAATCGCTTACTGGCCTTCACCCATCCACTATTAAGTGGAGTTTTGAAGTTTTGTTTTTAGCTTTAACAGAATTTAAGGTTGCACCTAGAAGTGTGTGGGGTTTGTCTGGCCGATGCTGGTGTGCTGTGACAGGTGCTCACACCTCAGTGCTTTGTGTTAATGGCTTTTCCAGCTCAGAGTTGTAAGTGTATGCAATCAGTCCTGTGTGTGGGGAAAAGGTTGAGGGAATATTCTCCAGCATGAGAGATTAGGAGAATTAGTCCTGGATGCTTTTCTCTGATCCAGGTGGCAGAATTCTGTTTCTGTGGTGCTCTCATCCAGGAGAGTACTGCTAAGAGAATGTTATTCCTGTGTGACTTCCCCAAGGAAATGATGGGATATCTGTGACATTTGCTTTGAAACTTAACAGATACCTAGAATTTTCTGTTTTCCAGCACAAGGACTGAAAGCTTTGATATGCTGGCACTTTCCTTAGGAATGATGAGGAATCAGTAAAGGCACTTGCTGTGCCAGTGTCTCTTTAAATAATAGCAGAGGGTTGAATTGTCATTTTTCTTCCAGTTCTTGCAAATGAATGGCTTTGCATGACTCTGCATTGAGGTGGAGTGGGTTGTGTGTGTGTGTTCCAGGCTCACAGGTGTGGTTTCATTGCTACAGTTAACATTGAAAAGTGCTGAAAATGCCAAAAAAAAATTTGAGTGAAGAATCTGAACTTCTCATTGGTTTTTTGGGGGATGTTACTAGTTTTTATTTTGCACTTTCTCCAGCTCAGTTAAGGTCTTAAAATACAGCTGCCTGTCATCCCAGCGTGCTTGTTGTGGCAGGTTGGATGTTTTGGGAAACCAGTTCCCTCAGTCAGTTTGGCTTTCTCCGTGGTTTGATGTGCAGCTGATTTAGAACGGATTGATCTCCACAGTTGCAAAGTGTATTCTGTGCTCAAACCAGAGCTTCCTGAGCCTTTCCCAGAAAATCTGAGAAACATCTGAATATGTTTTGCCTGATGTTGTCTGTGAGCCTGGTTTTGAGCAAAGTGTTTTTGTCGTTTTGGTGACTTGCTGCGAACTTAGGAAGAATTACTACAGATCCCAAAGCTGCTCCCAGACTGGTTCAGCTGCATTTTACCATTCTCCCTCTCTACCAGCCTTTTTAAAGGAAAATAAGCTCTTTGGCAGTCCACCACCCATGGAGATGGTGCTGTAAAGATTTCTGTTGCAGGAGAGCTTCTTTTCCTGAGGGAGCTTCTGCTGATGGGATGGGTTTTGAGGGGAAGTTGGGAGGTAAAGCCTCATCTTCTGAGGAGAGACTTAACAGGTGATGTTAGGAGCTGTTGCTTCATTGTGACCAGCAACATCAAAACTGGGATTAGTTGCACTTTAAGTGTTCAAAGCCAGTGTGGACAGCGCCTGAAGCAACCTGTGGTAGTGGAAGGCGTCCCTGCCCATGGCAGGGTGCAGAGCTGGATGAACTTTAAGCTCCCTTCCAACCCAACCCGTTCCATGATTCTGTGATTTGAATAAATGTTAGTCATTATACAAAGAACTCTGTAGACAAGTACTACTTTCTCCCTCTTGGCTGTTTTTTTTTTCCTTCTTATATAAACTGAGCTTCTGCTGGTTTGATTTTGCCTTTCAGCAGAATCAGTAAATCAGAGTGTCTTTTCTTCCATTTCTAAATGCCTGCTACAAGCAGATAAAAAACTTTAGCAGCTGATTTAATATTCTTCCTGTTAAAATGTTAAGTCAGATTTTCATTTTGCTTTGTGTATGCCTGCTTGTGTTTGGAAAATTCATAGAATTGTGGAATGGTTTGCCTTGGAGGGGACCTTGGGCAGGGACAACTTCCATTGTCCCAGGGTGCTCCAAGTCTGTCCTTGGACACTTCCAGGGATGGGGCAGCCACAGCTTTTCTGGGCAGCCTGTCCCAGGGCCTCACCTCCCTCACAGGGAAGAATTCCTCCCCAATATCCCATCTAACTCTGCCCTCTGGCAGTGGGAGCCATTCTCCCTTGCCTGTCCCTCCATCCCTTGTCCCCAGTCCCTCTCCAGCTCTCCTGGAGCCCCTTTAGGCACTGGCAGGGGCTCTGAGCTCTCCCTGGATCCTTCTCTTCTCCAGCTGAACACCCCCAGCTCTCCCAGCCTGGCTCCAGGGCAGAGGGGCTCCAGCCCTCACAGCACCTTTGTGTTCTCCTCTGGACTCATTCCAACAGGTCCATGCACCAGGAAAATGTCTGACCTCTAGGAGAAAATCCACATCACGCTAAAACCCCTCAGATGGTTTCCAGCAGGTTGCAGTTGCTGGCAGGAAGGAGCCTGGCAGTCCTGAGTGCAAGCATTCCCTTCCCCCTGAGCTGTGTGTGTCTGTCTCTTCCACAGTTGTGCTTCAGGGATAAATGGCAGCTGATGAACTGTTCCTCCTAATTATTAATGCTTTGAGACAGAAAGCTGTTCTGGGCGCTTCCACTCAAAACGCTGTGATTTCCCTTTGGCTTTGCAGGTGCCAGTGAAAGCGTGGGGAAGCACATGCTCGAGGCATGCAACAACAACCTGGAGATGGCTGTCACCATGTTCCTGGACGGAGGAGGGATCGCAGAGGAGCCCAGCACCAGCTCGGCAGCGGCCGCCGCCGTCCGCCCGCACCCCGAGTACGTACCGGGAGCACGGCCGTGCCACCGCCTGTGCCACAAATGTCACCGTGCAGAGCAGGCAATTGTCACTTCTCACCACAGCATTACACACTGCTTTGATCTTGTTCAGTTGATTGCTCCAGCGTTGTTCTGGTTTGTAGGCCAGAAGTGAGAAGTCTCTTGCACTTCAGTTTTCTGTAGCTTTCACCTGCTGTTTTTTACAAGCAAAGGCCAAGTCATTAAAGTAGGGATCTTGTAATAAGAGAGTCTTATTTTTAAATGCCTCAGCAATCTTGTTCTGCACTCATTTGGCAGTTAAAGAGTTCTCTTGGTTTGGTTCTTATAAATGAAGCCACATTGCTCCCATAGCTTTCATAGCTTTCATAGATTCATAGAGTTTAAGGTTGGAAAAAACTTCTAAGATCATCAAGTTCAATCATCAACCCAACACCACCACCATGTTCACCACTAACCTGTGTCCCCAAGTGCCACATCCATATGTTTATTGAACACCTCCAGGGACTGTGACTCTGCCACTGCCCTGGGCAGCCTGTGCCAATGCTTTACAACCCTTTCTGTGAAGAAATTTACCATAATATCTAACACAAACCTCCACTGGCACAACTTGGGGCCATTTTGTCTCATCCTGTCTCTTCTTACCTGGGAGAAGAGTCTGACTTGCAAGGATTTTATTGTGTTGGTTTAGCCCAGTTTGGCACTGGGAAGGCCAGGCCCTGTACACCAGTATGCAGAGAAATCAGCAACTTCAACACCTTCATCAGTCTCTTACACATCAGATGCCTGCAGAGGGAAGAGAATTCCCACTTAAGCATGGCAGAGAGTCTCAGTGCTGCCTATTAATGTGACTGCTTGAGATAAAGGGAATATCTTGAGTGGTATAAAACACATTCATTTAATATGGTAAATTAAAAGCCAGGCTTTTGTCCTTATAAAAATCTTTCACTCCAGGAAAAAGACACCTAACTTAGAGAGGAAAATCCTTGCTCCTCGTATTCTCAAGCACCTGTATAAATTTAAACAATTTTGTAGTGCTAACATTTATAGCTGATGTGAAGTGCCTTCCTACTTGAACGTTTAACAAAGGTAAAATAGGTATATAGGTTAGTGTTCTTATTTCTAGACAACTTCTGGCACATCAGTGACTTTAGATTTTTCTTGGAATACTTTCTGTTTTATACTGAACACCTTCCAGGTGCTGATCAGCTCAGTGTTTTCCTTCCTCTGAAAAAGAGAGAGATGTGACTTTCAGGTGGAAGCAAAAAGTCTTCTGACAGACAAAAGCTGGTAATAAGGAAGATAATATTTTTTCTGTGTAGCTAGCAAGGAAAGTAGGATGGCAAGTGATTTATTTAACATGTTTTGCTAAGTTTTTAGAAACTTCCAAGTTCTAACAAAGTTATTCAAGAACAAGAAAAGTTTAAATACTGGGTTGACAAAGCCTGGGATCCAGTCACTCAGGGGTTTGTGTAATATTCTGTCAAAGGTCATCCATGCCAGCTCTCAGTGCACAAGGTCCATGCAGCAGTGCCATGAGTGGGAACAGATCCTCCCTCGAGGTCTCACTTAATCCCAAACTTCTTCATTCTGTGCAGTGGTACAGCAGCATCTTTAACTGGGTCAAGTTGCAGGAGCTTTGGAGCATAATGAGATGTGGTTTGTACAGTACTTGGAGTATAATCATCTCTGATGTTTTCTGTTTTGTTTCTTCTCCTTTGATAGGGATGAAGTACGAGCTCCAATTCCTCAAAAGCAGGAAATCTTAGTAGAGCCTGAGCCCTTGTTTGGAGGTAGGCTTGTGTTCTTATTTTGTTTCTGTTTTCTTCACCTTGAGGTGAGCTTAAGGGACAAAAGAAAATCAAAACTAGTTGAATATGAAAAAATAACACCAATGGTATTGAAAACCTCAGACACGAGAGATGCTCTACTCCCAGGGGTACTAATTTGCTAAATCTTGTTTCATGAGACTTTGGGAGGTGGCAGCCAATTAACTTAATTAAGTATACATCTGTGTTCTGGGGCCCCAGAACTGTGGGGTACTCTGTGGAAATGTTTGAGGTGCTGGGATGGGCGATGGAGCCTTGGCTGATGAGTGAAAATGAAGAGGACAAATGCATCTCAAGGAGATGACAGATCAGAAAGAAGGGCTGAACTGTGTGGTTGCTCCTACCCTTCTCCATTTCTCATGCAGGAATTTAATTTGCTCTTTAAGCTGTGCTGCGCAGCTTCTTTTCTTGTCTCTGTCCTTCTCACAGGGACCAGGTCATTTCTGGGCTGGCCTTTGCCGTGTCAGATGGATTGAGAGCTTTGCCCTTTTCACCAAGGAAGGCTGTGCAAGTGCTCAGCCCTGCAGTGGTCTCACACCCATGGGAAATGCTCTTTTCTATCATTTAATTCCTGTGTTAGAAAGGAGAAGGAGGCCAAGCTTCAGGTTTACCCCCGGGACTGATTTTGTCTAGATTCTGTTTTTCAGCATCAGAGGGGTGTTTAGCGAGGGGTGGTTCAGAGGGCAGCACACAATGCCAGGCAGTACAGGTGCACACCACTTGCCTTTTTGCTGTACTTGCACAGATAACAATATTAGCTTCTCTAGTTTTAGTCCTTGTAGCATTTTTTCCCCTGTCTGTTTTGGGAGCTGGAAAATTTAGACTCCTTTAATATGCTTCAGTCCCCAGTCCCATCAGAAAATGTTTATTCCTTAGACAGAATATGAATCACTGAAATGGACTAACTTAACTTCTACATACTGATGTGAGATGCATAAAGTACCAACAGTTTGAAATACACAATTTGCTTTTGGACAAAAAGGGAAAAACATACAAAGTATCTGCTTTCATTGCTGCTTTTGCACTTCTGTGAGCTTCACTGATGTAATTTCCCTTACTGCTGAAGGGCCACCTTGTCAGCAGCAGTGAAGCTGGGCTTTGAAGGTCTCAACCATAAGATGCAGTGACATGAAAACAAAGTCACACTGTGTTTATCTAATCCTTGCATTTCCCATCCTTCTTGGATTTTGGAAGTGGGGCATTGAGTAGCAGAGGAGGGCAGTTCTGCAGCAGGAAATGCCTCTGCATGCAGAGGGAAATGCCCTGCTGATGCCTCTGTGAGGACAGGGGAGCTCTCTGCACTTTTTCCTGTGGCCCAGCAGAGTTTTTGACAAAGATCTATTGACTCCTGTGGGTTATTAGGATTCAGATTTGCTGACCCTAACTCTGTCTTCTTTTTCCTACCTGTTACACACTGATCTCAGTCACACTGTCACTGACCATCCCCTGACCTGGAGCAGTGATTCCCTCCTGGCACTGTGTGATCCACCAGTGCCACTTGTGTTTCTGGCACAGAGCAGCCTGACAAAGCAGCTGACCCTGGAGAGATAATTGGTCTCAGCTCTAGCCTTACAGCAGGGGAGGCAGCAGTTTCTGTTTTTAGGGGTTGTACTGAGGTGGTTGTATAAGCTCAGGTTTTTTCCAGTTGAAGATGTGGCCCTGTGTATTTGTGCCCTGCTGGCTCCGTGGATCCTGTATCCATGTGAAGGATCCTCCTGGGCCCTGAGAGCCTGTTCACCTGTGCTGCCTGCCTCCAGCTGAGCCTGGCAGGGACATGGTGCTTTTGCTCAAGTGGTCCTTCAATTGCCATTCCAGCTGAGTTGAAGTTGTTCCGAGGTTGGTTTGTGCCTAAGCACTCAGGGTGAAGGAGATCTTATCCCTGTAGCTGAGAGGTGTTATTCCTCAGCATTCTTCAGGCTTGCTTTCTTTTTCCATAGTAGTCTGTACTTCACATTTCCACTGGGTATAGGTTGTATTTCTCTTACTTTGTTTTTTGTTATGTCTTGTAGCAATTGGGCTTTGAAAGTTCTGTCTTTCAGTTGATAGGAAGGGAGATAAGTAGTTGGAACAATCTTGGCAGGCAGTTCTGTTTTCCTTCCAAGTGCACTGCTTGAGCTTTACTGTGGGACTTGAGGGTGCTGCTTCTGATACCTGCCTGCACTGTCTCTGTCCAGCTGCAGAAAATCAGTTCTGAAGGTTTCCTTGCAAAGTAATGCTGGATCTACTGGAAGAGTGTGGCTGTCCAGTCCAACCAAGAAGCTGGGACAGGATCAGGATAAGAGTTTAAAAAAGAGTAGAAATGCATTGTGGAAAAAAACCAGTGTGCTTGTTTATAAAAAATATATTTTCTCATGGGGTTTAAACTTTTGAAGTTTTTCATCCCCTTGAAGGCCTTGGGTAAAATCTTGACTGGAATTGTCACAAGGTGATGCTGTGACAGCACTGCCACTCCATGCTGAAGGGTCTTGGTGAGCCCATCAGAAGGGGCTTTAAGCCTCTCTATATTGTTGATACACATTTTGGTTTTGGGCTAAGGTTTGCTGGATGGAGGGTGTGTTAGGAAATTGAATTTATAAACTGCCTATTTCCATCCATCTCCTGTCTTTCCCAGTGACTTCTACTCCCACATCATCCCTGCTTCGGCTTCCTGTTCTGTTTTCCTCCACGTGTGATGGAAAGTCCTAAAATGTATGTGTTTTGATAATAGGCTTTTCAAATAATTCTTTGATTTTTTTAAAGCTCCCAAAAGACGCAGACCTGCTCGCTCAATATTCGATGGCTTTCGGGATTTTCAGACAGAAACCAGTAAGTGTCTACAGAGCAGTAAGCCTGATATTTTATTTTATTTTATTTTATTTTATTACTTCTAGTGTAAATAAGATAGAGAAATCATTCCTGTTGTAGGCTAGGACAGCTTTCAGTTGTTGAAACACTTTTAAATTGCCAATTGTGTAGCAGAGTACATTATTAGAAGTACAGAATCATTGAATTATGATTATCCCAGTATTTTCTGTCTACTTTGGTATTGCAAACTCTCAAAAACCCCTTTTTTCTGCTCTAGAGGGAACTGAAATGGGGGAGGAATCCTAACACTCAAGTGGAATTAAATTCATCCACTGGATATTTCTTGGCTAGGCAGTAGATGTTCTGGCACTTGAATTACATTGGAGTAGCCCTGAGGCTTCTTCCTTGGCCACACACGAGGTTCTCGTGGCTTTAATTGCTGTTTGCCCGTGGCTGTTCATGCAGAGTCTCCAGATCCCAAGCACTGGCTGTTCTTTCATCCATGAGCTGTCACAGAATGTGGCAGCACAGCCCCAGGCGTGTCACACCTGAGTTGTGGCTATTGCTGGTGATGCTGGAGTATTCCTGAGGTGTAACCACAGGAAAAGCCTCCCAAGACTGAGTCCAGCTGTTCCCCCAGCACTGCCAAGGCCACCTCTGCCCCATGTCCCCAAGTGCCACATCCACACATCCCTGCAGGGATAGAGACTCCACTGCTGCCCTGGGCAGCTCTGCCAGGACTGGACAATCTCGTCCATGAAGAATTTTTCCCTAATATCCAATCTCAGCCTCCCCTGGTGCAACCTGAGGCTGTTTCATCATCCTGCCACTGATTACTGGGTTCCATGGACCACATTCCTACACAATTAGGGGTTGGCTGCCAAACTGGAAATAGATGTTGATAGTTGCTTTCTTTTCCCTTCCCAGTAATGATGAACACAGCAAATATTGAAATCACTGGCAGCTTTGTAAGTGAAAATGCACCATGTACAGAATCAATACCCTTACGTTTTTTCTCACCATCTTTCAACCTGCTCTAGCCAAAGATGTTCCAGCCCATGGCAGGAGGGGGTGGAACTGGCTGATCTTTAGGGTCTCTTCCAAACCAAACCACCCTGTGATTCCACTCCTAAGACATTTAGAGATGCCCAAGATGTCAGAGATACACTGCGAGGGTTCATGGTGAAACTTTATCATGCTTTTTGGCAGAACTTTACAGGTGGACATCACTGTCTGACTGTCTCTGGAAAAGCAGCTCTGGCCACGAAATTCCAGATTATCTCCAAGCTCCTAGGGCTGCTCCGCAAGGATGCTTTATTCCCTGTGTGTCTGCTCAAGCATGGTTTTATGCTTTGGCCTATTGACAGTTCCTTCCACACTGGAAATTTTTTGGCCATGGGATAATTATTGCCCATTTCAGCTGACCTGGTTCCATAAAATACACCACATATCTGCTGTGATTTACCTTTATTGTCCATGGTCATGTCTGAGTAGGAAATGTATTCTATGTTATTTCAGATGGAATTGATACACTTTAAAAGAAATATCCAAACAGACTTCTCCATCTGAACTGAATCTCTTTGTTTATTTCTTTTCTGTGGGATTGCCCCACAGTCAACTAATGGAAGCACTGCAATAGAAATATTCCTTTTAAAAGATATGTTGCTGCAGTCTACCTCAGTTTGCCATTTAAAAGCATGACTGGGGACAAATCACTGCTTTTTTTGGGTCCTTTGTTTTCAAATACTGACCCCTCAGGTTTTTAAGATGTTGTTTAAAAGTGAAAGCACAGGAGAAAGCTGAGGCAGGGAGATTCTGCCCTTACACACCAGCTAATCTTGTTCACTGGGGTCTAACCCTGGAGCTCTCTGTAAGAGATATCCTGGAATTTGCACTCACATTCCTCTCACTAGCTGCCCTAGCCCTGTTCTCCCCAAACCTCCTAGGAGCTTGAGGGAATTTCACCCCAGAAGTTCTGTGTTTGAGCATTTAGCCAGTAACAAATGCCCCTTGTGAGTATTTTGTGTAATCCCACTCCCTTTCCTCTTGGGGCTGTGCAGTCCGGCAGGAGCAGGAGCTCCGGAACGGAGGCGCCGTGGACAAGAAGCTGACGACACTGGCAGACCTCTTCAGACCTCCCATCGACCTGATGCACAAAGGCAGCTTTGAAACGGTGAGGGCTCACCCCTGGGTGCACATCCTGCCTTGCAGGGTGCTGGGGAGGGTGTCAGCATGGCTGGACAGACAGAGGGTTCCAGGAGACTGGGCAGTGATGAATATTGGATGGAATGTTGGGGACATGTTGAAGGACTTCAGTGATGGTGGTGTCACCTGGAATGGACCCATAAGGATCATGGAGCCCAGCTCCTGACCATGCAGCCCACGTTGTTCTGTGTTTCAATATCAGTGTGGCAAATCACACATGCTGAAAGACTTCAGTGAGCAAGGGAGGCTGGTCAGAATGAGAGAATGGCATCCCTGGAGCTATCTGTGTAGAGGACACAGAAAAAGCTGGAGTGAGGTTCCTTTGGAAAGCTGAGGGAGGACTTTGCAAGCAGCACAGCCCTGCTGAGAAGCTCAGCTGGAGTTAACATGGCTGAGTGGCTTCTGATACCTGAGTGAGTGAAAGTATTTGCCATCAAGCCACAGCTTCATCCTCAGTGGAGGTGTTGCTCTTGTACAGAATCACAGTGGTTGTCTTTTACTTCTGGTGGAGCTAGGGAAGGTATCCTAGGGATCCAGGACACTGTCAGCTTTAAATAATCTCAGGTTTCACCTTCCCTAACTGTGTAGGCATGTGTGGATCTATTCCTAAATTGTTATGATGTGGATCAATGACTTAACTAATGATTAGAGAACATGCAGATTGGTATATATTTTTAATTTTTGAGTCTGTAATTTCCAGATATTCTTCAGAAATTCCACATACTACTGAACTTTCTCCTAGTCGTCTTTGAATAGATGAGAATGATGATAGTGATGATCATTATTTTTACTGCGTGAGAATGCAAAATAATGATTAAATGATGCAATACAGGTGTTGGAGAACCAAATGCACAAGTCTGCACAAGTGACTGAACAAAAATATTATTTACCTTGTTTTCACGTGTGCCTGAGCTGCTGTGCACAAGTACTAGAGCACTGCTGGAGACCTTTTGGTGAAACACTGTGTGCCTTTAGGGAGTCTCCAGCTCTCATCCCATTACCCTCATCTCTCTTTTTATGCTTCCCAAATCACCGGGGATCAGTTACCTTGTCACTAATTCCTGTGTTCTGAGGGTGCCCTCCACGATCTCCTTAACAGAATTCCAGCTGTGACAGGATGCTGGCAGGGAGCAGCAGTGTCCACCTTGGGAAGGAATTGGGTGCAGTGGGAGCAGAGGAGCAGCCTGAAGCAGTTGATGCTCAGGTGGCCCTGCCTTGTGATGTGTGGTGCAGGATTTACTTTAAAAGATGAATGTCAGGGCTTCCAGCTGGGCCTGGGGTCCAGAACTGTTGATGAAAGCAGCAAATGTGTGGTTAAAGGTACCAGTAAGGGGAATTCACATAGCAACAACCAGTGCTGCTGCAGGAGCAGTCAGCCAGTGCCCTCTGAGCTCTGCTGTGGAGTTTGAGGTGGGTGCTTGTCTTTCCTTGGGTCTTGCTGGAAATGTATGAAGACTTTAGCAAGGTTGATTGTGGCATCGGTCACAGTCAAAAGCAGTGTCAGAGAGTGAAATAACTGACTGATGGATGTGCTTGTCCTAAAGTCTCTGCATTCTTATTCAGTCTTGAAAGGTAATTTTGAAAAGGGGGTGGGCTGGGGTTGGGATTTGTGTATCCTCACCTTGCCCTGTTCTGTGCAGTACCTGCACCCTAAACACCTGCACACTTTCTGGTGTTGGCACTCACCTTGCTGTGTTCTTGTACAGTTCCTTGTCCTGTGGGATAACCTTCATTTCATACTGATGCTCCTTAACTTCATTGCAATGTAACTCTTCACACTTTCCCACTATGTTGACCATTTCCCTTTGCATTTTACCTTTTCTGACTGCAAACTGCTTCAGCCTGGGACAGTGTTGGGCCTCAGTGACCACAGTCTCTCAAAATTCATCTCTAGCAAGCTGCTGTTGGCTTCTCCCTTCTCTGTATGCTGAGATAAATGGATATAAAGCATATGATAAACCAGGGATGCTCATCACATTCCGGAGTATCAAAGACTAAGTACTGTCATTGTGATGCTCTTGTAGTTAAGCTTTGATCTAAGTGGGGTTTTCTTTCCAGGGCTGGTGTGTGGGGTGTTCCAGCCTCTGGAGAGGTGTGCAGGAACGCTCTGCTGGGGTTGAGCCATGTACATTTATCAGAGAATAATTTAGAATTTAGGGCTTTGTTGGCAGGAGTAGTGACATCTGGTATTATATATCTTTGTCAGTCATCAGCTGTTGCTGCTCTCTAAGCACTTTAAGATTGGCCTTTGGGAATAAGTCAATGTAATTATCTTTAGTTTTCCCCAAGAGAGCTCATTTCTTCAGTTACAGAGGAACTTTTTTACCAAGGCATAAAAAGTTGCTGTTTCATTTTAACTGAGTAATCGTAGCTTTAGGAATAGGTGTGGTTAACTTAATGGCAGAAAAATTTGCAAGAGTTCAATGACATTGGCTTTTTTTTAACTGCTGTATATGAAAAAGCACTGTGCTTCACATGCAGAACAGCTTATGATCACCACTTGTCAAGTTCAGTATGTGACTGACTCAACTAGAGTTCTCCCATTAATGTGGAATCTGTTAGGAATAAATAAACTGCACACCAAACATGTCTGATAGAGTGGTTTTGTTCTCATCTCCGACTGCTTTCAAGAATTGCAGGTGTTCCCTACATGCCTTTGTAGAATCTGGGGGGGACACACCAAATTGACTTAGTTTGCACTTCTTGTTGTGGGCAGAGATGGTTCTGCTGTGTGCAGTTCTGGGCTGAACACTCAGCAGGGTTTCAGTGAAGTGACTGAATGTCACATTGCAGAGTTTCAAGTCTGTCTATATGATTTTTTTTCCAATTTAACAATTACCTTTTTTAGCTCCCTGCTTTATAGCTGAGACTGTGGGGATATTTTTGGTTCTACTTAAAAAAAAACAACAATAATTTGGGAGCTGATCTGGTCACTGTATTCAAATTGTGCAATTAGCTGTGCATAAGGTGCTTCTAGTCTGGTTTGGCTCAGCACAGCTGTGACTCAGGAGTGCCTGGGTCAAGGATCTGTGCCCTGCCCCAGGTAGGAAGGAGAAGTGTGGCCCAAACAGGAGATTTCTTGTTTGATAATGTCCTGCTCTGACTCTGTGTCAGCTGTTGTCTTCCACACTGAGTCACACACATGTCCAGAGGGTCACAAGGTGCTGGCTCCACTTCCTTCTTCTCTCTGCTGCCTTGAAAGGATTGCATTTCAACAAAACTGAGCCAGCAGGAACCGCCCCAACATTTTTAAACCATACATGTTCAGAGGAGTCAAATGAGAGGAAAACTTATTTCTAGTAGTGCAAGAGCCAGAGTTACCCAGGGAGATCCAGCACTGAGCATAAACCCAAGACTTGTGTCACAGATTGTCTCACCAGGTTGCTGTTTGCTGCCCCAACTTGTAATGATGAAATATGTGACTGGGCAGAAAGGGTAAAGGCACATTAGGACAGATTGGATAGGATTTGGTTTTTGTATCTGGGCTCCACTGGCCCTCCTCTCAAAGAGTGCCTGTCCTGCACTGCCCTGTCTGTGGGCTCTGTAAGTGCCTGACATGGCCTTTATACCTCGAAGGAGGAGGGGAATGGGAAACAGAGGATCTAAATCCATCAGATCCCAGCCTTTGGGATAAACAAGACAGCTGTTGAGCCTTCCCTTGTTGCTTTATCACTTACCAAAATGACCCTAATATAATACAAACTCCAAATACACAGTGTTTCTTCTCACACTCTTGTCCTTCCACCACCTCAGAAGAACCCCTGGAGCTGTGTAAGGACTGTGTGTGTGAGATAGCAGCAGTTTAACTGTGTCCTTTTAAGTGTTAAATCCAAAGCTTACTTTTAGAAGAAAGTTAAAAGTAGCTTCAAAAGCTCTGCCTGTTCTGCAGGGAAACTGAGTTTTGCAAATTTTCTCTGTGGAATTTCTTGCTTGTCCAGCCCTCAGCTGGACAGAGGAAAGGTACAACCAGAAGTTTTCATTAATACCAGAAGATATCCTGAGTGAGGGTAGAAAAGTGAGATGCACTTTTTAGCTTTTTAATTACATGTTTTTGGGACTATTCTTTTACTACACGAGAACACAGGACTAAGGCAATCCAATTGACTTAAATAATATAAGGATTTTTGTTCCCTTTAAACTTGGGCAGTACCTCTAGGCCTCATCTCAAACTGGTTTCTTAGAATTAATTCTCAAATGCACAGTTAGCTCAAAACAAGTCCTTTAAATAAAAGCTTGACAGTTATATTTAAGACCCGTACCAGTTACTTAGATGTCACCTTCCTCACTTTTGTCACCTGGTGACCTGGATTCTGGCAGTGCAAATTAGTGGTAAGTAGTTAGTGTGAGGCCCCTTTTGGGAACAGGACTAGTCCATGCTTCTACCGTCATTTTTTTCCCTTTGAGTAATACAAAAGCTGCCTCTGCAGGGCACTTGGCCACACAGACTGACTTTGTAGGCTGAGACCCTTGCCTTGGTGAAGTGTGTGGGGTTCACATGTCTGTCTGTCACACAGTGGGCAGGCAGACTGTTCCAAACTGCACTGGCTAAAATTCATTTCAAAAGCAAAAACTTTGGTTTGGGGAACAAAGTAGGGCCCAAAGAGCAAAATCTTGCATAACATCCTGATTCCCCTGATTTTTTGTCCTTTGAATTCCTGATAGTAGATTACCAGCAGGATGGTGAGCATAACTTTTAAATATTTTTTTTAAGCAAAGACAGTTCCTATGCCAGTCTTTCCAGGTGGTAAGAGCATTCCTGCTGTTGATCTAGCCCTCTTTTTTTCAACAGGTATGACAGTTCAGCGATCAGAATTACATTCTTGATCAAACTCCTACCATTAACTTGCAACCAAGCAATCAGACAGTGCCAGCTTTGTGACTCAAACCAGTAAGATTTCTTCCTGCGCCTTCTGTCTCCCTCCCCACTTGCAGTCTGGATAAGCAGCATCAAAAAAGGATGCCTAATTCGGCAGTTGGACAGTCACAGAGTAACTCAAAACTTGGAGAGAAAAAGAAAACATGCAGAGAAGGGGTCCTGTTGAATCAATGCAAGTCCTCTGTCAATTATGCAGCCTACTTAACTAGATGGTCCACGGGTTTATCTTTAGACTGAGCAGGTCTTTGTTGTCAGATCAGTGGGACTGACTACACTTTGCCCTGAATAAATACTTTATTCAGCATCTCCATGTGTGTCCCCCCTCCGAGTTGCTTTTCCCACCCTGTGCTTGGCTTGTTGAAATCCAGCGGCTCTGTTCATCGATGTGATTCTGTAACTCAAGGCTCATTCAAAGCAGATCCTTCAGCCCTGCCTTCTGTTTTGTGGGTGCCTTTTCACTAGCTCTGTCATCCTCCTCACTGTGAAGGGGTTTGGTGGAAGGTGTGGCAGTGGTAGAAGCCATCTCTGATCATTGCTGCCATCGCTGGTGTCTGGCCCTTCAGCCTGCTCTAACCAAGCTTTTCCTTCTGCTTCCAGGCCAAGGAGTGTGGGCAGATGCAGAACAAGTGGCTCATGATAAACATTCAGAACGTGCAAGATTTTGCCTGCCAGTGCCTCAACCGCGATGTCTGGAGCAACGAGGCAGTGAAGAACATCATCCGGGACCACTTCATCTTCTGGCAGGTGGGAAATTCCCTGGGGATGGCTGCGTGGGTAACTCGGTGCCTTGGTAGATGGGACAGTGGGAAAAAATGGATTTCTTTGGAAAGGATGGGATTCTCTTAGCAAGCCTGCAGAAAAGACGTCTTTCTTCTGCAAAATACATCACATTTTACAAAATACATTACATTATGTAAGGTGAGTTAGGCTGGAGGTTGGGTGCCTCAATCCCCTCCATCACAGAATCACAGAGTGGCTCAGGGTGAAAGCGACCTTAAAGCTCATCTTACATTTTCTTAAACTACCTACACTCCATCCAGAAAAGGTGGAGTGTATGTAGTTTATGGATGGAGATGTAATTCATGGGTATGCATTTGAAGGCATGAACTGCCTTTGACTTGTGCAATCAAGATGTTGCCACGTTGTTTCTACTACATGGAGAGCTAGAGGCTTAATTCTAGCTTGTCAGAGTTACTGAGAACTGTGTGTATCATTTGCAGTTTGTATTGTAGAAGAGAGAAAAACTGCATTTTCTAGGTACAGTTTGTTTGTGTTCCCTCTGCAGCCACTAATGTGCCCATTTTTGTAGGTGTACCATGACAGCGAGGAAGGCCAGCGGTACATACAGTTTTATAAATTAGCAGACTTCCCTTATGTCTCCATCCTGGATCCCAGGACAGGTAAGACAAGTGGCAGCTGCTTACCTGGAGTTATCCCATGGGGAGGGCTGACAGTTGTAGCCTGGAATGCCTTCCTTTGCAGTTTGTGTTACATTTGGCTGAAGAATCTATTCAAGACCTGAAGGACTGGCTCAGCACGTTCCCAGAGGAGCTAAGGGAATAAAACACCCAAAACTTGCAGAAATGTTGTATTTGAAGCTTAGCAAATATTTTGCTTAGAAAGTGAAAATAGTTCCATCTGGTGGAAAAACTCTGAATTCTTTTTGAAGTCTTTCAAAAGCTTCTTGAAATCATGTGATGAATAACTATAATATTTGTAAGTGCTACATGAGTCTGCATTCTGCTCCTCCCACAGAGCTTCGTGAGGCTCAGCAATGACTTTAAATTGCATCTTAATTTTGAAATACCATTTTGGCTTCAAGTTTTTGTTTTCTTTTGCTTGATTTTTACCTGAACAATGAAACTTCTCACTCTCCCTCAGCTCTTTCAAAGGTGTTGCTTTTTCTTTTGTATCCAGCAGCTTCTTTTATCATCATATAATGCAGCTGCCTGGTTATATAATGTTGGTCTGGTCTCCTGTTACTAAGAACTGAAGTGACAGTGTCTGTGATCAGTGCTGAGACCTCTTTGTAGCTGACTTAAACCACCCAAAAATACATGTTTTTTAATGTTGCAACAGAAATTAGAATACTCTTCTTAGCCCTTTACTTCTGGGAACTAATGCTGTTTGCCAAGGGTTAGAATCAATTAAGCAAGAGTGGAGAAATGCTTCTTCATAAACTCAGTGGTTTGGTGTTTATTCATTTTGTGGCCAGATTCACCATTCTGTGCTCACGTTCGCATAGATAAAAAGAAAAGAATGGAAATAAACTGTGTCTGTCTCCATGTCTGTCCCTTTTCAAGGGAGTGGAAGGAGGAAGCTCCATGATTATCAGGTGGTAGCCTGTGGGAAGCTGCAGTTCCTCAAACAGGGACTCTTGCAGCAGTGAGTCGGTGTGTTTGACCACTAAACTGCAGCGTTTTGCTGACATTTTGTTTGATGCCACCTTTTGTTCCCTAGGCCAGAAGCTCGTGGAGTGGCACCAGTTGGATGTGACTTCTTTCCTGGACCAAGTGACCGGGTTCCTGAGCGAGCATGGCCAGCTGGACGGCCACGCCAGCAGCCCTCCCCAGAAATGCTCCCGCTCAGTGAGTGTCAGGCTCTCTGGGAGGGCTGGGGACACCTGGAGGAGCAGCCTGACCTGTGCTCATCCAGCTCTGCTGATTTCCCAGGCACACTCCATGAGTTAGTGTGAGAATACAGCGTGCCAGGGAATGCCTTCTCCCAGGGCTACTGTTCGTGCTTTCGGCACTTGGGTTGGATTTAGCAGTCAGAGTGTGACAGGAATATTGATTACTCCGTGCTCAGCTCCAAGGAGAAGCCATTAAGCAATTACAGCTGCCTAGCTTTCCCTGCTGAGCCTTCCTGACAGGTTTAGTGGCTTCCCTTTGGGAAGACTGATGTCCTTTTGGTTTTCAGTACACCCTTGAAGGCAGTTGTGACGTGTGTGTTGTCTGCATCCCGCAGGAGAGTCTCATCGATGCCAGTGAGGACAGCCAGCTGGAAGCTGCCATCAGAGCCTCCCTGCAGGAGACACATTTTGATTCCTCTCAGGCCAAGCAGGAGAGCCGGTCAGACGAGGAGTCGGAGTCGGAGCTCTTCTCTGGAAGTGAAGAGTTTATTTCAGTGTGCGGATCGGAGGAGGAGGAGGAGTCGGAGATTCCAGCCAAGCTGAGGAAGTCTCCACACAAGGACTTGGGGTATAAAAAAGAGGAGAGCCGCAGGCCTCAGCCTGAGCCCTCTGCAAGGACTGAGCCTGGGACAGCATCAAACCACAGAGTCCTGCCCTGCCTCGATGCGGGGGCGCTGGAGGAGTCACCTGACAAGCCTGAAAGTACGTTCCGAGGCCTGGACGTGAATGGTAAGTGGCCATTTCTTATGGCTTTTGTTGTGGCTTTTTTGCCTGAAGCTGTTCATAGGCTGCCAAGCCTAGTTTCATCCCTTCTTTTAAAAATCCCTTCTGGTTTCCTGCCTCCTTGCCAGCAGACGTGTGAGTGATTCACCAGCAGCACCACTTGGGCACAGCCTGCAGAGCCCTCTGGGTCCCTGAGCTCGTGCCTTGCCCAGCAGTAAAGTCCACTCTGGTGTAACTCAGGTGCAGTGTGCTCTGGGCAGTCACTGCTGCTTTGGAAGAGTCCTGAGCCTGATGTGTGTATTTTGAGCATTGTGGTAGAAATTTATCACAAAACCTTGTGTTTGTCTCCAGTCCTTCACCCTGCTGTGCTGTCCCACCTAAAATCTACACAGGAGCTCAGCTCAGCTGCCCTGGTGGTAACTTGTGATAACTTCTCTGTGCAGGACCAAAGGCACAGCTGATGCTGAGGTATCCAGATGGAAAGAGGGAACAAGTTTCACTGCCTGAACAAGCTAAACTTCTGGTGAGTGGAGTTAAGGGGAGTCCTTGTCTGAGTGGAGGAAAGATGAAACTGGAGAATTTCTGTGCCTGGGGTGACACTGTTGAAGTCAGATCTGGTGGTAGAGTGTATCCAGGGAGTGCTTGCACTGTGTTCCATGTCATTCCTCTCTGATAAGCACTGGCTCTGTGTGTCTCCACTGCAGCTTGGGTTTTGTGTACACTCCAGTGTCTTCCTCAATCCCCACACTGCTCATTTCCATTATAAAATGCTCTAAATGGCTTCTGCATTAAGTGTTAATTACCATAAAATGCTCTCAGCTTTCTCATTTCTGGGGCTTTGTTTCTAAAAGTAGTTGGTTCCCATGATAAAGTCAAAGGCAAAACTCTTCATTCTCATTCTCCCATCTCTCCCATCATACTTCCACCCTCCCTTCTGGATGTGGATGTTGGAGCAGACTTTGGAGCAAGTTTTTTGGAGCAATTTGTTTCTCCCAAAACAAATTTATTACAATATTATTTCATTACTGTGCCTTGGGTGTGCATCTCACCTGTGCTTTGGGTCCTTACCTTGGAGAAGTCTGTGTGAATGGCATTTCCATCAAAATTTTGCAGGTGCTTACCTGGGAGCAGAGTGTAAAGAGGTTCTGTTTGCCATGAGTTTTCAGGACACAGTGGCCAGTTAAGCTTATTTAAGTGTAATCAATCTAACAGCTGGAGTCATAGGGAAAGCAAAAGCACACCTCATCAGGATTTTATGTAGATTTGGGAGAAAAATGTCCTATCTTTTACAGAAAATGGGCTATTGCCTAGCCAGCAGCTCTAGGAATGTACAGTATCCTCAGCTCATGTTCTCATCCTTGACTCTCCTGCTTGAAAATAAAAGCAAAAAAGAAAAGCTTGACTGCTTTTTGAATGCAGCTTGTTAAGTCAATTTGCATGCATTATTAAACAAGTAGCACTTTTGAGTACTTAAGCAATTCATTTAGGCAGTACAAAAGTGTAATACTGTAATATCCCTGATAATCCTGACTTGGATTGGCTCCTTTTATGGACTGTGGAAGTTAAAGGAAATTTATCTCAGCATATGATTTCCCTTCTGCCCTACAGTCAGCAGAGGAATTTAGCTGAGTCAAGGTTTGTGAGTAAAGACATCTTTTGGTTGCAGAGCTGAACAAGCAGCGTTTGTGCTCATCTCATGTGATCTTCTGGAGCCTTTCAGTCAGATCCAGATTGAGTCTCAGGTGTTTCTTTGTGAGCATCATTTCCATACTGGATTTTTTCCAACCTTTACTTGTTTCCATGTTAAAGCTGGCCAGAACTAAAAGAATGCTTATGGAAAAAAATGCAAAAGAAAGTGCTTAAGGAGATAGTTGCACTTCAGGAGTTTTAACTGATGATACTCCCCAACACTGGTTTTAAAATAGTTTTATTTTTAATATTGTGTTGTTATTGATGAAGCACTGGCTTCTTCACACACATTATTTCCGAGAGGTGCTTGTTCTTCTAATATTACCATGGCCCTTTCTTCCCCTCAAGAGGAAAAAAAAAAAAGGCAACACTGCCTCACTGCCTTTTTATAGAAGCAGTTGCTCACTGTGTGCAAATTCAGTTGGCTTCACTCTGTTCAGCAGCTCAGCCCTTCCTCCACATCCTGAACACCTCTGGTTTGCCAAGAGTTTCAGGTGTGCAGGAAAGACTGGCCTGTGAAGGGACAGGGAGGGATGTGGGCAGGAAACTGGACTGAATATTTAAATTGAAAGGAATTTTGATCACCTTTGTTGCCTGAAAAGGAAATCTTTCCATTCATCTGCAAAGCCTTTGGAGAGCAGTCCAGGTAAAGGAGGATGTGGGGCATAGCCTCCTCATGCCAAAGAGGTGGGGATTTGGATGAGTTTGGAAGGAAATTCGGTGCTGGAGCTTGCCTGGCTGTTCACCAAACCTTGGAAAAGCCCAGGCTGAAGAGAATCCCTGGAGATTCTGCATCTCTCAGAGCAGGGCTGGAGCTGAGCTTGTCCAGAGCTGAGTGGGGCTGGAGGTTGGGTGCCTCAGTCCCTTCCATCACAGAGTCACAGGGTGGCTCAGGGTGAGAGTGACCTTAAAGCTCATCCCATTCCACCCCCTGCCATGGGCAGGGACACCTTCCACTATCCCAGGCTGCTCCAAGCTCTGTCCAACCTGGCCTTGGACACTTCCAGGGATGGGACAGCCACAGCTTCCCTGGGCAGCCTCTGCCAGAAGAGTGCTGTGGGCTGCTGTGATTTACTGGCACGAGTTGTTCACCAAAACAATGTGAGCAGTATTGATAGGACCCCCTGAGTTTTTCATACTTTATTAGTTACAAATTATCTTTTCTTCCTCTCTTAGAAAAGCTACAACTTCTCCTGCCCGTGTCTTGCTCCATTGCTCTATCCTCTTTTCTTCTGCCAGTCCCCACTTCTCTGCTCCTCTCTGTACTTTAGGTTCCCAGCTTTAGGTGCTGTGTTTCCTGGCAAACTTGAGAAATCTCCCACCACAGCACAGACATGGGCTCTTCCTGACATGCCTGTTCCTTGGGATGTGAGACTCTCATCCCAATGCTCTGTATCCTGCCTCAGTTGCTTCTGTAGGCAGAGAAGCCTGTGAATTGAAAAGATATTTAAAAAATTTCTGAAATCAAACAATGCCAAAATCTCCCAGTTCCTGAGGGCAAGGAAAAAAAATATCTTCATTTATCTTGGTCCATGCTACCTCACCAAAAAGCTTCTTTGGTGGCTTTTAGCTTTAGGGTAAGGGCAATGTCTGATAAACAAACAAGGGGGCTTCTATTTTGGGTTATTTAAGGCTTTTTTTTCCAGATTCCATTTCACTGTGACTTGAATGTGTGGTGTGGAATTCAGCTCTCTTGCATTAATGCATTATTATCTATATTTCCATGTATAGTTTACCTTGTGTGTAAAGGATCAGTTAGGTAAGGGATCCCTGGTAATTAGTTTTTGTGATTAATCATACCATGTGTGGACCAAATTAAATGTTAAAGAGGGTCTGTGCTCCACGCAAAATTTCCAAATTTTAAAGTTTTCTTTGCTTACAAACTTCCTCTTTAAAGGAGAACAGGATTTTTTTTCTAGCATTCTGCATTCTGTGACACTGGTTTCCCTTCCTCCCTCCCCAGGCTCTTGTGAAACACGTCCAGTCCAAAGGATACCCCAACGAACGCTTCGAGCTGCTCACCAACTTCCCCCGCAGGAAGCTCTCCCACCTGGACTATGAGACCACGTTACAGGAGGCAGGCCTGTGCCCTCAAGAGACTGTCTTTGTGCAGGAGAGGAATTAGCACTGTGGCCTGAGCTCTCCCAGCCTTCCTCCCTCTCCTCTTTGCCTGGGACAAGAGTCGTTAAATATGCAGTTAAGGGTCGTGGGATTGCAGTGCTGGAATCAGGCAGCTGGCTGGCCCTTCCTTCTCCCTCCTCCCCTCTCTCCCTCTCTTCTCCTGCTCTAGTGACCAAAAGAGAGTGCTCAGAGTTTTATTTTCTTCCTCAGCTGCAGAGAGCATTGGGAAGAACATCTTTCCTGTGCTTTCCTGGAATAAAGTAAAACAGTGATCTGTATATCCAGCATGCTGGAGCTTGGAGTGGCCATAATACACAAACCCTTCTCGCTGCTATCCTTAACTCTGTTTTGTTTAATTTATTTTTGAAAAGAGTGTGTGATAAGGCACGGAGGCATCTCTGTAAGGAGAGAGCTTAACCTTCAGGACAGTCTTTCCTTTGTTTGGATTCCCTACACAAAAGGTCTCCATTAACCTTCCAGCATTCTCTTATCCAACACTGGTTTTAGAAAGGAGTTGGGTTGAGCCGTGGTAAAATCCTCTGCCCCACCTAATTCAAAGGCTTCTAGACTGCCAGCATGTTTTCCTCCTGCTTTAAATTGCCAGTGGACATAGTAAAAAAACCAACCAACCCCTCAGAAATCCCACTGTGCACCATGTGGGATTGACTGCTTGGCCCAGAGGGAAAGCTGTGAGTCCAGTGCAGGAGCAGAACCAGCTCCTTGGTGGGACTGGGTGGGTTATCCACCTTCTCTTCCCAGCATCCTCAAAGTGTCTCCTTACTTGCTCTCAGGATTTTGCAAATGACAAAGGTACTGTAAAGGTTTTGGATTCTCTGAAAACGCCTGCCACAGAGACCTGGCAGTCAGTTGGCTTTTTTCCTTGGCACAGTGGTTGGTTTTTCTAGGAGTGAGGGGCTTTACAGAGGTTTTACAGCACTAACAGCATTGAGCATCAATTAATGCTTCATAAAACACTTCCCAGCCTGGTAGCTTGAATTCCCTGGGATGATTTTTGTTCTATTTCCCCATTTACTGTCACTTACATCTAAATTTGGAGGGCTGCATGGAAAGCTGCTCCTTGGTGCAGGCTTTCCTCTCAGCTCTGGAAGCTGGCACCACAAGTCAGTGCTCTGGTTTTCCTCCAGTGTCTTCTCTAGCCATGGGGCTGATGGTCAGGTGGTGTTTTAGGAGATGTTCCAGTGGGACAGGGGTTAACAACCCTCAGCATGGTGTGATGAATTTGTGTATTTACAACTAAAAACTCAATTTAACGTGGTCTTCAGTCACTGAGGAGAAAGACACATGGGACCTGGCATAACTGCTGACATTTTCTGCCACTCTCAGATGATTGTCCTTGTTAAACACTTTAGTAGTCATAAATTTACATAGTTCAGTTTTCAACTATTTTGCCTTTGATTTCATACTAGCATCTGTACTTTGGAACCTTTAAATGCAAGAAACCACAGAAAATGTTTGGCATTCCCCATGAAAACTTCAGCTCACAGCTGGCTCCTGCTCCAAATTGAGGTTTGATGTGTAATCATGCAATTGTACAAATTGATTTCCCTTTCTGCTGCAGGATGTAGTGTCAGGAAAGCAGAGTCTCTTCCCAGTTTCCTGCTCGGATGTCATCTTTGCTTTGTGAAGACCCCCAGGTGTGGAGGCTGCTCCCAGCAAGGGGAAGTGAGGGGGGATCTTGTGTTTGGCCTGTGAGGCAGCAGTGGCACCTCTAGACTGAAGGATCCTGTAGTTCCTGGATATCCAGATCCCTAACTCACATTTCCTCGTAGACCTAAAGCTTCCTGAGGCAGCTCCAGCTGTCTGCTTGGAATAACAGGGTGTGGTTTATTGGCACCTTCCCTCCCCTGCCCCTCCCGGGCCTGCTTCTCTATGTGGGGCTGGGCTGAGCTTTGAGATGAGAGCAGGAATTGCTCAAACAGGGGAAATGAGACAGGGAAGTTGAACATTCACACTGAAAATGGCATTTTCTTTCTAGGAGTTTGTTCTGTTCCAGGAAGCTGTGGTCCTGGGTTGGGTTTTTGGTTTCTGTGTTGCAGTGTGGTTTTTTCTATCACCTTTCTTTTGCTTTGCTTTGAGAGCAAGAAACAGAAAAAAAAATTTAAGCAATATGTATCCCTGCACATGGTGCTTCTCTTAGTTCATTCCTCTCTCCTTCCCAACCCAAACAAACCCAGTGCCACACGTGAGCTGTGCTGTGGGGGCTGGAAGCTGATGAGAAACTGCACCAAGCAGGACACAGCCTCTTCAGCTCTTCATCCCTGTGGAGAAATGTGTTTGCTGGCCTGAGGAATGTGGGTGAAAGCACAAATCCAGTCCTGCCTGGGACAGCTCGTGGCACTGAAGGTGATGGGTTGGGCAGTGTTGAAAGAGCCTTGAAACAGTCACTGCTAGATGTGAAATCTGAAGCTCAAATTGCCTTTGCTGGAAAAAATGTGTTGAATTGGATTGGGAAATACGATGTTGAGCTGTGAAGGACAAAGGAAACCAATCCTTCAAAAGCTTTGGTTTGTGGCTTCCTGCGGGTGTCACTTGGGCAGGATTTGCATGTGGGGCTGCAGGAGCAGCAGTGCATGTAGGCAGTGGAGGTTTGAGTGGAGAACTGCTCAGGGCTGTCGTGTTTGAAGCTGGAACTCCTTGCTGCTGGTGGTGATGCTCCCTTTGCCTGTGCTCTCCACCTAACACAGCTTCATTTTGGGTTATAATAATGTCCAGTAGTCCCAGTCACAGCCGGGATCCTGGGACAGAAGATGAAACAAGCTCTGGCTCTCCCTGCCAGGTGCAGCTGGCACATTTACTCCCCACTTCAGAGGGCCACAGAAGGATTTTGGGTCTTTCTGATGCTGCATGCTCTTCAGTCAGGCTGATTGACCAGCCTCAACCTCACAGCATTCCCCAGTGACCTAAAAAGGGCAGGTAGAGGCTGGGCCAAACATTTCTGGCCATACTTGTGTTATTTTCTTTAGGCTTTGAACTAAGGTCTGTGTTTTTTATGATTTCTGATGGTTCATGGACTGCAGTTGATTGTTTTTCCTGGTAAATCAGTTCAGTTAACACCACTGATCTTAGAGGAATGTCCAGGATCTGCAGGCAGCCGTGTAAAATACAGTTGTCTGTAAAAGACATCCAGATTCCTAAGTAAAACCAGGAATTTTTCCATCAGTTCTGTCCAGAGCTCCCTGACCTTCTCCTCACTGTTAGGGGGAAGTGACACCTTTCCTTTCACAGCTTGTGTTTCACAGGGTCCACGTCCTTCAGAGCTGATTTGTACACTCAGCTTGCCCTGGCACTGGTGCTGTGGTTTGTACTTTGCAGAAACTGTGTTTGGTGCAGGTTTTAGTAATTCAACCTCTCTGCTGAGCAAATTCCTGTTTCTGCAGAGAGGTTCTTCACTAGGACTCAAGCAACAAGGGCTAAATTAAAACCCTTTTAAAATTAATTTAATTTTAAAATTAATTTAATTTTAAAAGTGTTCTTTTGGGGACAAGGAAGCATTTGGGCTGTTTGTTAGGTAGCAAATGCTGCAGAGATGCTTGAAATGTGGGGTTTTTTTGGTAAACCAAATAAAAATGAAATACGAACAAAGGGACCTGTGTAGGAATGTCCGTGTGAGTGGGAAGAGCCGTGTCATTTCAGGGCCTCATCACTTCACTTTTATTCCTTTTTAGTTTGTATTAAATGTCACTACTTTCTTGTGGTTTTATCCCTGTTTAGTGAAGTTTATAAAACAGGTAGTCTGGTGTTCCAGGAGGAGAAGGGATGGCAGAGATGCGCTTTGGGTGGGTGAAGTGCAAAGTCGCTGTCCTTAAGGACTGGCTGTGCCTTGTCTGGCTGTTCCCATAGGCTCAAATCCAGCCTCTGCTCTCCCTCACCCTTTCTATTTATTTATTTTCACAAGTGATTTTCTATAAATGGAACAGCTCCTGTTCCAAAGACAAGCTGAAGCCGAGGCCTGTGCTGGCTGTGTTGTTGGAGGTACCCCCAGGCCTGTGTGGATTTGGAGCTGGTGAGGTTGGTGGATGCCTTTTCTGTGCTTTTATTCCTGTCTCCTCTTGTCCGTGGGGTGCTCAGTGTCTGTGCACTCCCACCAAACAGAGCCATAAGTATTTACACACACAGGGGCTCAGCCAGAGGCTGCTGCAGCCGGCAGAGCCTCAGCCTGCCCGGGTTATCCACCTGTTCCATGGGCACCTCGTGGTGGGGCAGGAATTCAGGGTTTGGTCGCTGTGAGCACTGGAGTGTCTGCAGTGCACAGAAAGTCACTTGGTAACTTTGTTAAATGGTGCCCAGATTGAAGGTATAGAACTGAAACTATGGAGCAGGGGATGAGGTGCTATTTTATAGACCAGATTTATATGAAGAACATCTGAGTAAAACTCAGCTCAGAAACACCAGACTCTAGGACACGTGATTTTATAAAAACGAGGCTGTTTCCTGGAACTGGGGAACATCCAGTTTCTAAGGGACAGCTTTTCACAATGGTCACTTTCTTCAATAATGGCAACTTCACATGGAAGGAGGGAGAGGATTAATTTGGAAGTTTTCAGCTCACTGTGCTGGGAGGGACCAAACTCAAGGAAACCTCTGATCTATATACACAACTGCTGCATTTTTTATAAATATATGTAAATGTCCTATTGTAATATTTGATCCTGGAAATAAAACAAACTGTTTTCAGTAGCTTTCTTCAGCTCTTGGTTTTTTGGGGTTAGGGTTTATTTGTTGGTTTTGTTCTAAGGGAAGTCTGTCCCTGTGTTGTGTGGGGAGTTCCTGAGTTTTTCCTGAAGGATACTGGGGTAGAAGGATTGGGAGCTGTTGATGACAGCACTGCCCAAGAAAGCTTCAGGCTGTTGTAGAGGATACAAAATCTTGAAGGGAGACAAACTTACAGGACCTTGACAGGAAAAATATCCACATGAAAACTAATAAAAAGAGGCAGGGCTAGGATTTTCCATCCTTCCCAATGAATGAGCAGAGGAAATGGGGCTTTCTCTTCTGAACTGTCAGTGTCCTGGTGGAGGGGGTGGCAGAGCCTCTGATTTCTGCAGTTGTGTTTGGGCTCCTTGGGACATTTCTGTCGTGGCCTGCCATGAAATGCTGGGGAGCAGGGGCCCTTCTGGGCCAGGACCTTGCAGGTACAGTGGAGAAACAGAGTTTAAGGAATCACTTTTGGGTCATCCTCGTGTTCCTGACCATTGGTAGGTCTCCACTGGAACAGTGGAGCTCAGCCCCTGCCAGTCTTGAAGCTGGAAAACCCTGAACTCTTCATGCATCCTAGGAAAATATTTCCAGTTCCAACTGAGTCAGGAATGCTTTTACAGCAGTCTGCAGGTCAAGGAACTACAGAGATACCTCAAACTCAAAATACCTCTTGGGTTTAATTTACTTATTTTTCCTTTCTGTGAACTTCCAGCTTTTCGTGGAGTTGGTTTATCTGAACCATAAATTCAGGTAACATTTGTAAGCTCTAAAGTGAATACTGTCCCCCTGGTCAGCCTCAGGTTCTCTGCTTCTTGAGACAACACTTTTCCCAGACAATATTCAATACTGATCGTGTCGGTGTTTCCTCAGTCAGTTCTAGCCACAAACACCCTGCAGGGTTTGTCTGAGGGGATTTTTGAGAAGTCTTCGCTGAGCAGTGGCAGAAGTAGATTTGCAGATGCTAAGGAGGGGAGTGAGAGAGACCGGGGGGTGCTGAACATCTTCCATGCAGGGCCAAGGTGGAGGCTGGTTTGGCACAGGACGGTTCCTTCTCACCAGTTCTGACTCACCTCAGTCTCTCTGGTTCTCCTTGAAGCCAAACCCCTCCTGGAGCCCAGCCTGCTGTGCAGATTCACAGCCCCAAAGAGGTCTGGGGAGCAGGGAAGGGAGGGCACCTCCTCAGCCCTGAGGAACCAGCAGGAGGACCTTGCCAAGCTGGGATTGCCTTAGGTGGGACCAGGTTTGGCTGCACCAGGACTGGCAGCAAGTTCCTTGCTGTGCTGACACTTTCACAGTTGAACTCTGGAGTGAGAAAGGCGAGCACACAGCTCCTCACGTGCAGGGCTAAAATTAACCTTCATTATGGTTATTCTTATAAGGAAAAGATTGGCAATCCAGGAAAGAAAGTGTCACCAGGATGCTTCACACTTCCTGGCGTGGGGTTTTCTGGGGGAGGTGATGGAGCAGGTCATGTGTGTGTGGGAACCTCAGATTGCTGTGACGTGGGAAGGGCACAAGATGAGGTTGCAAAACATTTTCTTCCAGCAGAGTGAAAAACGGGTTCCCCTCTAAGTAAAAGAAGAGAGAAAGGAGAACCTGAACTCTGCTTATCCTGCATGTTGTCTGTCTGGATTTTAGAGACTGATTTGTCTTATTTAGGGTTGAAACACCCTGAGATGAACTCGGGTGCTTGATCACGTCAAGCTGGTGGTGCCAAGGTCTCAGGCTCAGTCCCTGCATGGGCCACTCACTCCAGAGATGGACTCCAGGATCCTGCTGGGTCCCTTCCCCCTCAGACTATTCTGAGATTCTGTGACTAAAACGGGAATTCCTCTGCTGATGCCAGCTCTGATTTTCCTTTCAGAGGGACTCTCAGATAATCTGTTCCTCAGCTTATTTGTGCAAGAGGAATGGAATTGCCTGCTGTAACTGGGCCTCACCCATTCATCTTTTCCCATGTGTCTCCTGGAAGGCTCTCAAAACTCTTCTTGGAGGAGGCTCTTCCTTCTGCCTGCACAGCCCACCAGCCATTCTTCCCTCTGCTTGTGCCACCTGTACTCCTCTGCCAACAAAACTGCCCCATTTTTGCCATTTTTTGGTGCTACAGTTTCCCTGACTCTTGTTGTTGGACACAAACATCATTCATAATCTCCTGATCCTGTTCCTGACCTTCTCTGTGGAAATTGCAGTTTCCCTGTTGCACGTTAATTGCCAGCCATGGCAGATAGGAAATGCTGACATCTGATGACTTACAATAATGAAGATATCCAGAAATCACCCTCCTCTCTCAATCTTATTACCAAGGTATGAGATCCACACATGGTGGGGGTGCACTCAACACCTGAGGAAAAGCCAAGACACCTGTGAGGAAGCCAAGGGGGTGGGAAGTAGGAGCCAGTTGACACATGGGAATGTTTATGCTGAAGCTTTTATTGAAGTATTAGAGAGGAAAGTATTATCCCAATATTCACCCCAGGGTGTTCCAGGAGCAACAGAGTTCACTACTCGGGCACTGGTTGAAGCATTTAATGCAGATGGGGTAGAAGCCTTAAAATCTGAGGCTGTGCCTGTTTTGGTGAGCTCTGCCAGCGTGGATTCTGAAATGGGGAAGAACAAGGCAGAAGCTCAGCGTCGGCAGAGGCTGGCTCATCCAGCCAGTCATCCTTCCTTGGGATGGGGAGATGGAGGGTCATGATCTGGTGGGCGGCCCCTGGGGGAAGGAGGGAGGGGAGCACTCACTGAGGTGTCATAAATACTCACCCATGGGTGCTGCCTCCAGGACAGGGCTCCTCGGAGGGTGGACGCTGCTGCTCTGCGTGGCCTCACTCCAGGTAAGCTGGGAAGTGGGGAGGAATTCCCTGGGCTTTGCTGGAATCCCTGTGCCTCTGCTCACGGAGATGTGCTGGCAGAGGGGAGCCCTGCTGCTTTCAAGGCTCCTGCTGGACAGCAGCACCTGCACTTGGGCTTTGCCTGCCCTGCACAGGGGTTTGTCTGTACTGGCTGAGCAGCTCAGGGGGATATTTGGAGGGGACAGCCCACCATGGGAGCTTCCTGGGGAAAGGAGACCTCCTGCCACCCCCAGGGAGAGGGCAGCACTGGAGGGGAAGGACAGTCCTTGGAGAAGTTGAGGGGAGAAGTGCAGAAAGGCTCTGGCTGTGAGAACTCAGAGGAGCAGGAGCTGTCCCAGAAGGAGGTGGGGAGGTGGGAATCAGCAGAGGGTACTCCTGGCTGTGGGAGGAAACAACCACACACAGTCCCTGACTGCAGGCAGGACCTCAATGGGGGCAAGAGGCCCTAAATTCCCAATAACCCAGGCAGGGAGGGTGGAAATCAAGAGAGGATTCTTGGGAAATGGAAATCAGCTCTAGGATGGGTGCAGCTGAAGGTCCCCTCAAGTGTCTGGCTGGTGTCCCCCCACACCGGTGTCACAGCCCTGCTGCTCCCTGCTCAGCCCTCCCCGGTGTCCTGCTGGGCTGGTGGGGCTGGTCCCAGCAGACCCCCCTGGCCTGGGGTCCCCCAGCCCTCAGGGCTGCCCTGGCTGCTCCTCCCCGGCCCTGGGGCCCTGCTGGGGCAGCTCTTCCCAGGGAACACCCGCAGCCACTGCTGCTCTGCAGAGCCAGAGCGAGCAGGAGGAATCAGCCAGAGCAAGAAACAGCCTGACCTGGGGAACTCGGGCAAAACGGGCTGCATCTAGCAGGAAAAGGGAAAAGGCATGAGCCCAGCTTGAAGCCAAAAGAGCTCAGGGTAGAAAGCAGCTGGAGGCAGGACAATCACACCATGCTACTTTCAGCAGTCCCAGAGTGACCTGTGGACATCCTGTACACGATGAGGGTCTTGTAGGAGCAGAAGAGAGGCAATTTTGGACAAGGTATCATCTGGAGATGGGCAGGTGCTTGCTAGATAAACTCATAACTTAATAAGATGCCAGTGGAACTGGAGGATAGGGAATAATGTTTTCTTAATTAAATTTAATTGGTTTCAGCATACTCAGACCTATGGTAGGACTTGGCAAGACAGGGATGGAATTGCTCTCGGATTTGACTGGAGGTTGATGTGCTCCCACAAGCCCTTGTACAAGGATTTTGTCTCCTTCCTGGCTCCCTCCTGCTCGTTGTGAGCACTGAAAGCCAAACTGAGCTGTGGTGGGTTGTGGTTGTGGTTGTGGTGTGGCTGTGGTGTGGTTGTGGTGGTTGGCTCCCTGCAGTAACATTTTCATAGCACCTCAGACTGGTTTTGGTTGGAAGGGACCTTAAAGACCATCTGCCCCTGCCATGAGCTGGGACAGGTTTTGGAAGGGCCAACCCTGCGATCACACAGGAGGTCTTGGGGTTTGGTGTGGGAACACCATTGCCCATTTGGCAAAGAGGAATCAGAATTTCACTTGGAATTGCCCTCAAGGAGGGGCAGGGCCAGCAGGGTGGGCTGACACCCAAACACACAAGCCAGCAACTCCAGCCCACCCAGAGCTGTGAGATGGGCTCGGGGTGGGGAAGCCTTGGGGCCACATGCAGCCCTTCCCTCTCCTCCTCCTCCCGCTCCCATGCAGGACAGCCATGTGTGTGGGGAGGTGCAGCCGCATCGTGGGGCCCTGCCTGCTGGTGCTGGGCACGTTCTCCATGGCAGCCAGCATCCTCCTGCTCTTCCCTGGTGGAACATCCAAGTACCTGCTGGAGGGGCACATCAGCAGCCACGCCAAGGCCGTGCCGGGCGTCTGGGGCGGCGGCATCGCCGTGAGTACTGCGGGACTGTCCTTCTCCCAGGGGCTGGAGCAGGGACAGGGGGATGGAGCGGGGCTGGTGGCTCCCCTTTGTCCCCCAGCTGTGCTTTTGTCCCCGCAGGTGCTGCTGGCAGCGACCCACGTCACGGCGCTGGGGTGGCAGTGCTCCGGCTGCTCCGGCTGCGGCACCCGCCAAAACGTGAGCCAGGGCTGGGGACCTGAGTTAAGGCAGTGTGGGTGGGATGTGCCACCTCCTCCATGGCTCTGTGGTGGGACAGGGCGGGGATCCCCCTCTCCCACAGCCCCATGGTGGATGGTGATGGGTCCCCCTCTCCTGTGGTGGGTCACAGAACCCTTTCTCATGGTGGGATGTGGTGAACGTCCCCTCTGCCACAGCGGGTCCTGCTGCTGAGGCAGGGGGCTGCTCTCCAGTGGCCATGGCAGGTGTCACCTCCCCAGGGGACAGCGCTCCAGCGAGTGCTGGGATGGGCTCTGCAGTCACTGCCTCTCCCTGCCCACCTCTGCCCATCCCAGCCATGGCTCCATCCCCAGCCACAGCTGGGGAGGGGCGTTCTCCCCCTGCCCCAAGCTCTGCTGCCGGCCTGCAGCTGCCTCCTGGGCCCCCTGACCTCTGTGCCCCGGTGCTCCCTGCAGGCCTTCGTCTCCGTGGTGCTCTCCAAGGTGGCGCTGGTGGGCGCCGCCGCCTGCTTTGTGCTGTCCGGGGTGGGGCTGACCAATGGCCCCCTGTGCCTCTACAACGCCACCGAGCTCAGCCCCGGGCGCGGGGCCCTCTGGGGCTACCCCTTCCTGGATGCCATCGGCCAGGGGCCTGACGCCAGGTGAGGGCTGCCTCATCAGCTTATCGCTAATTAAGTGATTAATTAGGGTGGAGGGGTGGGTGGGTGCTTGCTGGTGGTGGTTGATGGAAGACCCTGGTAGCTCAAGGAATTCTCACCTTCCATGGATTTCTACATGGTGCTTTCCATCCTCATCACCCTCCCTAACGCTGCCCATCCTCAGATGAAGGATGGGATGTCTGGGGGATGCTGCACGGCAGAAAGTGAGGGGATTCTGGACCTGCTGCATCTTCTCCCTCACTGTCACACAGGGCTGAGAACTACCTGTACAACCGGAGAGCCTGGAGCGTCTGCCTGGAGCCCCAGGGCATCGTGGCCTGGCACGTGGTGCTCTTCTCCCTCCTGCTGCTCCTCAGCGTGGCCGAGATGGTGCTGGCCCTGCTCCAGATCCTCAACGGCTGCCTGGGCTGCCTCTGCGGCCTCTGCCAGGGGAAGTAGGGGAGGCTCCCAGGAGGCTCCCAGGAGGTGTCACCCCGGCTGTCACTTGGCTGCTGGCACACAGCATGGAGAGGGCACAGCAGGAGCAGTGCCACCAGCCCAGTGCAAGAGACCTGTGGGGGATGGACAGAGCCCCTGTGGGGATGGACAGAGCCCCTGTGGGGATGGACAGAGCCCCTGTGGGGATGGACAGAGCCCCCTTGGAGATGGACAGAGCCCCCTTGGGGATGGACAGAGCCCCTGTGGGGGATGGACAGAGCCCCTGTGGGGATGGACAGAGCCCCTGTGGGGATGGACAGAGCCCCTGTGGGGGATGGACAGAGCCCCTGTGGGGGATGGACAGAGCCCCTGTGGGGATGGACAGAGCCCCTGTGGGGATGGACAGAGCCCCCTTGGAGATGGACAGAGCCCCCTTGGGGATGGACAGAGCCCCTGTGGGGGATGGACAGAGCCCCTGTGGGGATGGACAGAGCCCCTGTGGGGATGGACAGAGCCCCTGTGGGGGATGGACAGAGCCCCCTTGGAGATGGACAGAGCCCCCTTGGGGATGGACAGAGCTCCGTGGGGATGGACAGAGCCCCCTTGGAGATGGACAGAGCCCCGTGGGGATGAACAGAGCCCCATGGGGATGGACAGAGCTCCGTGGGGATGGACAGAGCCCCCTTGGGGGATGGACAGAGCCCCGTGGGGGATGGACAGCCCGGGGGTTGAAGCAGCTCGTGGGGATGATGTGCCAAGGGCTGCTCCTGTGCAGACCCCCTGGCCCAGGCCGTGTCCCTTCTCCTGGGGCTGTTTGGGGTTGGAGTTGGTCTGGGGAGGGATGGAGGTGAGGACCCGGCTTCCAGCATCCCTCCATGAGCCCAGCAGCTGCCTCAGCCACTCCTCGTGACACTGAAACGAGGCAGAGAAGCAATTTTCTACCACAGTTTGAAGCATTAGCAAGCAGGCATTCTTTATCAGAGCTGGACAACGCAGGATATCTCCTCTAATCGAATGTGGTGTGGAACTCACAACAGGGTGTCTGTTCCATCACGACCAGACAGATTCTTTACAAGAGACTTCCTTGAGAATGAATAAACATCACTTTTCCTAGAGCCAATTTACATGCCTCCACCCCTTCCTGGAAGTCCTCTTTTGGTGCTTGAGGGTTGTCTACAGGGGTGACTGCTGGCTGTACTCACTGAGTGCCCCAGTATGGTGACCTTGCCTTGAACTTCTCTCAGGGCACAAGCTGCTGTTTCTTGTGGCACAACTTTGCCACAAAAGCCACCGTGCTCCTCATTACCTGTTTCTCCCCTGGTTCCAGCTGTGTTTAACATCCTTTGTGCCTACTTTCACACCCCTTTCTCTCACTTGCTAGTTAGTCTTTAAGTTCTGTTTTGCAGCTTCAGGGGAACTGAAAATTCCTATTCTCCATGTTGTCTGTCATTTGTCAGCCTCTACCCCCTCCCCGGTGGAAAATGAGGCGTGGTGGTGTCACAGACTGAGGAGCTGAACAATGTTGGTAACCAGTTCACATTTAGGGCAGCTGAGCTGGTGTTTGTCACCTGCACAGGGGAAGGAGACACGAGGAGCCGAGCTGGGGCACTTGGATGGAGTCGTGCTGGGGAGGCAGAGCTGGAATTGAGGTGTAGCCCCGCGAAACTCACCCCGCACAAGTGTCAGGAGCAGCTGCTGCTCATTCCCACTCCTGTGCTCACCCCCTCCCCACAACCTTCACAGGACCAGCGTGGGCCGAGCCTGCCTGTGCTGGGAGGGGCTTTGCCCCAGGCTGAGGAGGGTCAGGGGAGAGCAGTGATGGCCATGGCACGTTAAAAAACCAAATCCCAGAGCAGAGGAAACATTCCCTGGGCAATGGGGGTGGTTGGACCCCAGCTGGCACCTGAGCACCTCCCAGCCACTCACCCCATCCCATGGGACAGGGAGAGAATCAGAGGGGTAAATGTGAGACATCTCCTGGCTTGACATAAAAACACTTTAATAATTGAAATAATAATAATAAATTGTAATGTGAAGGAAAACAACGAAGAGAGAGAACTAAAAGCCCAGACAGACATGTAATGGAACACAAACATTCCTTTATCATCAGCCCAAATATAAAACCCAGCCCCATCCCAGCTACAATGAAGGAACAGAACTCTACCCCAGCCCAAACCCTCAGAGTGACTTCAGAGAGACCATTGAGAAAAAGTCTTTTCATGAAAAAGAAAGAATTTAACATTATATACTGTATTTATACAGCATAAATATTTATAATGAGGGGAGGAAAGCCCTGGTGGTACCAGGTATGGCACAGCTGGAGCCCCACATCCCCCTGAGCACACCTGGCACACAGGGATGGCACAAGGCACCCCTGGCTGCCTCCCCCATGGCAGAGTGCCACCTCCCCAGGGGACAGGGCTCCAGTGAGTGCTGGGAAGGGCTCTGCAGTCACTGCCTCTCCCTGCCCACTTCTGCCCAGCCCAGCAATGGTTCCATCCCCAGCCAGAGCTGGGGAGGGGAGCTTTCTGCTGCTGTTGCCCCCCAATATCTGTTTCCAAAGGTGCCTCTTGCTTGGAGAGGAGCCTGGGGCTGGGTTGGAGGCGAAAGCCTCCCCACCCAACCGAAACAGAATTTAAAAAACAGCAATAAAAATGAGATAAACCCCAGTGTGGGGGCAGTAACACACCTCTGTGGCAGGAGCCAGCCCATGGGCTGATGCTCCAGGATGCAGCACTGGGTGGGCTCTAGGAGATGAAGCAGCTCCTCCTCCTCCTCTTGGCCCCGCGGCGCTTGGGGCTGCTCCGGGGTGCGGCGGCCGTCAGGGGGATGTTCTGGAGCACGTCGTGCAGCGTGAACATGCTGAAGG
This sequence comes from Prinia subflava, assembly GCF_021018805.1. Taxonomy (NCBI): domain Eukaryota; kingdom Metazoa; phylum Chordata; class Aves; order Passeriformes; family Cisticolidae; genus Prinia; species Prinia subflava. The sequence goes on along the minus strand of NC_086257.1, from coordinate 4,470,967 downwards.
AGATTTGCTCGTAGGGAGACCTCATCCCGTTCTCATAGAGGCAGGCGAAGGCCACGGCCGTGCCGCCGGCCACCGGCGCGTCCCGGAAGGGCAGCTCCAGGTAGGCCAGGTCCGAGTAAGCGCTCGGGCCCTCGTAGATGACCCAGGGCTCTGTCCAGCTCTCTGCGTCCCTGGGGAAGGTGCTCAGGTGGACCCCCATGTTGACCCGCGACATGGGGCTGGTGGGGTGGGAGTAGAGGATCCATGTGGGTGCTTGGAAGAAGGGAGTGGGGCTGGGGGTTGCTGCAGAGTCCCCTGGGATCAAGGTGACGCTGTGGGTGTCATCGTGATGCCCTGGGGTAGGATGATCCTCGTCTGGCTCATGGTGGTTGCCAGAGGGCAGCTCAGCACCTCCTGTCTGTTGTGTGGGCAGGTGCCCGGACCCCCGGGGCACCCCAGGGAGCAGCCGGCGCCCCGAGCCCCGGGGGGGCACCGCGGTGTCCCGGGTGGCCGTGGGGACGTACACAAGCGGCGCGGGGAAGCCAATGACGCTGCCATGGCAGCCGTGGGGCGGCTCCACCAGCCGCTGCACCAGCTGCCCCCCGTGGAACACGGCCCCGTCATCCGTGCTCAGCGCCTGCACCCTGAAGCCCAGGGGGCTGCGGGCGTTGCAGTAGAGGACGTTGGAGCCGTCCTCCTCGTCCACGGACACCAGCTGGCACTCGCCCGTCTGCAGGTTGGGGATGAACTCCCCGAAGCGCCAGCCGCGGCCGTGGTCGTCGCTGTAGAAGGCGAAGGAGTGCGGGGTGGTCTTGCAGAGCTGCCCAAAGCACTCCTTGCAGTCGATGTGGTAGCTGTAGGCGGGCACCAGCAGCCGGCCGGAGCGCAGCTGGATCCCGTGCCCGGGGCCCAGCGCGAACGTTGCCCAGTCTGGGGAGCGGAGACGGGACGGGGTGAGGGTGGGATGGGGTCCAGAGTGACCCCCATGGTGCCCTGCCCTGCCCAGTGTGGAAGGGTCCTCACGGCTTCCTCTCAGTCAAGCCAAGATAAGAGGTGGGGTGGGAGGGCAACAGAACCCAGTGCTGCCAGGTGGTCCTCACACGTGCTCCCACCCATGGCTATGGGGCGTCTCCATCTTCTCCTCACACCCAGAAACTGATATGGACACTCCCTCCATCCCTTCTCCCCCCCTGCTTGAGGTTCTCATCCACCTTTTTGGAAGCTTGTGGGATTCCTCTGTCAAAGTCACCCCCAGCAATGCCACTGGTGGCTCCAGAAGGCCAAAACCCAGGGCCACCCCCTTGCTGGCTGCTCTCCCCTCTCCTCACCCCCCTGCAGCTGGGTACCTTTGATGGTGGCACCAATGACCTGCTGCGTCAGGTCAGTGGCTGTGCTCCAGCTCAGGCCCTGGTCGGCGCTGGTGACACAGCAGAGGCGGGTGACATTCTGGCCAGTGACAATCTGGTAGGCTTCGGGCGTCCTGCCCAGCACCGTGATGAAGAAGAGGAAGAGGGTGCCCGTGAACTCATCGTAGAGTGGGCAGGGGTTCATTGAGCGATGGTGCTGCAGGGTTGCTGTCTCCAGCACACGCATGTCTTCCCACTGCCCAGGGAGGAGGAGGAGGAGGAGGAGGAGGAGGAGAGGAAAGAGAGGAGTAAGGACCATCCCACTTCTTCACCCTGAGCAGCTGTGGCTGCCCCATCCCTGAAGTGCTCCTGCTGGATTGGACAGGGCTTAGAGTAACCTAGGAAAGTGTCCCTGCCTGTGGCAGGGCATGGCATGAGATGGCCTTTGAGGTCCCTTCCAACCAAAACCAACCCGTGACCCTGTGATTCACTTCACCCCTGCCAGCCTCCCTTCCCCATGTGGATGTCCCCAGGAGCTCGGCTGTGCCGCGCCCCAGCGATGGGGACAGTCCCCAGCCCGTCCCCAGCCCGCCCCCAGCCCCGGCGATGGGGACAGTCCCCAGCCCGTCCCCAGCCCCGGCGATGGGGACAGCCCCCAGCCCGTCCCCAGCCCGCCCCCAGCCCCGGCGATGGGGACAGTCCCCAGCCCGTCCCCAGCCCCGGCGATGGGGACAGTCCCCAGCCCGTCCCCAGCCCCGGCGATGGGGACAGCCCCCAGCCCGTCCCCAGCCCCGGCGATGGGGACAGCCCCCAGCCCGTCCCCAGCCCCGCTGCCACCTCCACGTAGCTGCCGTAGATGGAGCCCCGCCGCAGCACCAGCAGGTTGGCGTGGGCATCGTCGGCGCTGAGGCGCTCCTCGGCGAAGGCCAGCAGCTTGGCCACGCAGGGCAGGTAGAGCAGGGCGGGCACACGGTACGTGACACCGCTGGATTCCTTCTCGAAGAGCACGGTCCGGGCCGGGAAGTGCCGGGAGCCCATGGCAGCTGCAGCAGAAGATGTGGAGGGGTGATGAAGGGTGGGGAAGCGGCTGCTGTGCACGGCCAGGGGCACGGGGTTGTCCCTGAAAGGGTTTGGGGTTCGACTTGGTGGGTTTGGGTCTGGGTAACCCCCCAGGAGCAGGGGCTGAGGGGCAGGGCTGGGGTGGAGAGGGGCTGAGTGTGTGCTGGCAAGTCACCACAGCTCAGAGGTGGGTCAGGGCATAGGGTACCAGTGAGGAGGCTGACCTGGGGACCCCAAAATAAAATTAAATAAAATTAATTTGATCTTTAAGATGTTTGTCTGGGAAATCAAGGCCAGCGAGCAAAGAGCAGCTCCATGCTCTCTTTCGGCAGGCACTGAGAGGGCAGAGCCCGCACAGGAGCCCTCCGGAGCAGCCAGGCTCATCACGCCAGGGTCCGGGAGTGCTCCTGTGCCCCTGGTGCCTCCAGCTGCCCCCTTGTTCCCCCTCCTCTGTGCGGGAGCCTCAGGCGCACAGCACGGACCCTGGGGTCCCCAGCCGGGCTGTCCCTGTGGCAGCGGGTGAGAGCTGTTCCCAAATGCCTTTCCTTCAGGGACAGGTCAGCTGTCCCCAGTTTACATGTCCCTACATTTCCCTGGAGATTATCCCCACGGAAGGAGATGGACATCCACTCCAGGCTCAGCTGGAGCAGCCGCTCTCACCTGTGGTTTCATCAGGAGCTTTGGCTGATGCATTGCCCCCCGGGAAAGCGAAGGCACTCACCGGGTCCTGCTCAGCTGCCGTGTCCCCTCTGTCCCTCGGCCACGCAGTAACGCCGGCTGTCGCCGCCTTTCCACAGAGCTGTCGCCTCTCCGCTCCGCCGCCACCCCCTCCCCTGGCCGGGTCCCCCTCCGGTGGTCACGGGGCTCCCCCGGCGGTGCCCGGAGAAATCCCTGACTCAGCAGAGGCGCTGCCGCGGCGCCCGTGGCACAAAGGAGCCCTTATGGGCCGGCAGAGCCCCGCGCCTGCCGAGCCACCCTGCTCGGACCCCGGGAGGGGAACAAGGGCATCCATGGGGCGGGAATTGCATCTCCTGCCTCGGTTTCCCTCCTCCTGCAGGCTGGGAGAGGCCAGACTTCCCTGTTCAGGGGCTCCAGCCCATGCCCACCACAGTCCACCCTGCCGTGAGCTCCCCAGCCTGGGAGATGTGGTCCAGAGGGTCCCAGCCCTCCCAGGACCCCCAACCTTCCGTGGACCCCCAGCCCTCCCAGCCTTTCCAGGGCCCTCAGCCTTCCCAGGACCCCAACCCTTGCAGGACCCTCAGCACTTCCAGGATCCCCAGCCCTATCCGGACCCCCAGCACTACAGAATCCCCAAACTTCCCAGGAACACCAGTCCTCCCAGGACCCCCACTTGCACATAGATTAGCTACTAAGAAACTATTTTTATACCTAAGATATATTTTTTATATTCCAACTCTGTGATCCATTTAATTAAAAGGGCTTGGCAAAATTCCCATGGCAAATCACGGATCAGAAGCTCCAAGGGGAAACCCGAGGCAGAGGCTGCAGAACTGCCCGGGAAGGGCCCCTCGGATGGCCCGGGGTGACCACGTGCGGCTCCAGCAGATCTGCCTGGCTGTTACAAAAGCCTCCCAAGCCTTGGGTAAATTTTAGTGAGGGTTCCTGTAACACTGGACCATGAAAGTGCCATTAATCTGGGTTGCTCCTGCTGGACACCTGGGCTGATTAACCCTGCCTCAGCTGCTAAACACAGCTGAGGAAAGTCCTGGCTCTGCTTCTCACCCCTCTCCCCCTGACAGCATCACTCCTGCTTCCCAGCTCGAGCTGCTGCCCCACAGCTTCACCCCCAAGGCAACACTGCCAGCAAGTGACCCCCAGATCCTCCTCCCCATTCTGCCATCCAGGGCCCTGCTGCTGTGGCAGTGCCAGGAGGGTTTGTGAGGATGGCAGCACCAAGACAAATGGATTTGGTGTCACTGCTTGTCACCTGTTCCCAACACATCCGTCAGTGCCAACTTGCACTGATAAAACCACTGTGTTTTAAACCTGAGCCATGTGCTGGTCACAGCGGCAGCAGGGACCTGGATGCACCAGTGCACCCAAAGCTGTGTCTCACTCCATCCCCTCCTAATCTGTGCTGGAGAGTTTGGCCAACACAGCAAGGGGAGTCCCCAAAAAGCATCTGCTGATCAAGGGCTTTGGGGATGCTGCACCCAAAGGAACAGACATGCCCAGGGACCCTTGCCTGAGAGCGAGGGGAAAAACCACAAACCCTCCCAGGGAAGCACCACCTCTCTCACATGGGACAGAGGCTCATTCACCTGCTGACAGGTGAGAGGCACAGCTTACATGGCACTGGGCAAGGCAGCCAGCCTGCCTGGCTTTGGGCAGGATGCCTGGGACTCCCACACCAAAGGCAGCCCCAGCAGCATGGTTAGTCCTCACTGAGTGTGGAATGTCACTGGATGGGACACCCACCACCTGTCCTGTGAGCACTGTGTCCCCTTGTCACACTCCCCTCACTTCCCTCCCCTTCCCCTAAACCCTCCAAAGCCAGGACATGCTCCAGTGAGCTGTGACCACACTGATGCAACCATGGATATCAAATCAAATCAAATGAAGGCAAATGATCACACTTGGGATTAATGATTAAGAGGCTGGAATGCCTTGGCCAGGTGCAGCCAGCCTGGCTCTCTCCAGCCAGGAGCAGGCAGGTGGGATCACCCAGGATCTGGTCAGTGCAAAGCCTTTAGCTCAAGGTCCCCAAAAAGAGACCAACCACCAATTTGGTGACCCCAAACAAAGCCCCTAGCGCCTCCCCCTCATGCACAAGAGTCCTGTGGGTCAGTTACGTGTCAGACAAGGGGTGATGCGAAGTGTGGGAAGCCACAGTGGGTTGCCACACGTCCTAGTTGGACACTGGGAGCTGCATGTCCTCCTGGCGCCTGGTCCACAGCAATGGCAACCCCACCTCCTTCCTCTTCTTGTGTGGGTGTTGGACAGTGTAAAGGTAGGACGTGTACTGCAGCTCTGGCATGACCATTTTCTGGCAGGTTCTCAGAGTCCTGTTGTCCAAGCCTTGTTTGAGGTTGTAACCCAGGATATTTGCAGCCCCTGACTGGAAAGGCAGGAGAGCTTTATTCTTGATGTGATCCCTCCTCACTGCCTCCTGCTCTGAGAGACAAGTCTCCATGAGCTCCTTCTGTCTGGTCCGCAGGTGATCCACCTCCTTTTCCAGCACCTCGAGCCCTATGGTCTCCTCAATTCTCCTCCAGAAGCTCTGGTTGAAGTGCAGGTAGAGCTTCCAGTCCAGCGAGCACCATGCTTTTATCTGCTCCTCGTTTTCCGGACTCAACCTCTGGACAGTGTCCTGGCTTCTGGAATTAAGCTTGAAGTAAATCACATCATCCAGATCCCAGCACAGAGCGTGCTTCAAGAGGATCATGGACTCATCAAAGTAGTCTGCTATCAGGATGAGGTGGAAGTTCTGCTCGATCTCCTCCAGGACGGCCTGGGTGTACTTGCTGTCGTCCTCCGCGTTGTTATCATAGCCAAAGTCAAACCACATGATATTCCTGGCGTAGATGTTTCCCCTGTAGTCTGCTGGGTGGTAATACTTTGTGGGTGCTGCCAGGAACTCGTTCACGTTCCTGGAGCTCCTGAAGGCAGGCACATTGTTCTTGTAGTAGATGTAGGAAGACTCCAGCAGAGGAATGGGGTTCCTCAGGATGGAGAAGTAGAAGGTGTTGGCTGCCATCACCCTTTTTACCTATTTATGGGAGGAAGAAGAGGTTAGTCCTGTCCCAAGTATGTTTCTCCTCAGGTGTCGTGGCTCTTCCTTACCTCCAAGGGGTTAAACCGCAGGTGGTTGCACATGATGTTGTAATTTTGGCCTATGGTTTGAAAACCCTCCACAAAGTGGGCCACAAAAGTCCTTGGGTATCCCAGGTGGAAGAGCTGGCCAGCAGGGAGGGCAACAGTGAGGTTGTACCTCTCTGCGAACCTGAACATGATGTTGAGCACAGTGCTGCTGGCAGTCTTGTGGGTTTTGAGGAACATGACGTTTGTCTTGGCACGGCACGGCGTGGGAGGGATCAGCAGCTCCTCGTGGCTCTCTGAGATTCTGCAGGAAGGTGACAGACGGGGCAAAGAGACTCTGGTGCTGCACCCCATCTCTGAGACCTGGCAAAGCTCCAGGTGCTCCTCTGATGCCACACCTGCAGCTGGCCCAAGGCTGCATCCAAATCAGCCCCAGCCCTCCAGTGTAGATGTTTTCCCCTCCAGTTTTCCCCCTCTCCAGATTCTCACTTACTAAAGACTTCAGCTCAGTGCTCTTTCCCCACAGAGCTGATTTTGTCCCAAAGCAGCTGCACTTTGGCTAATTCAATTCCTTCCCCAAACATGGATCCAGGACCTAGGGACCACCCTTTGAGCATAAACCCAAGGCTCATGATAAATAAATCAGGTGTCAGAGGTCACATTCCACCTGCTCCAGGCACAGGAAACTCTGCAACCTTGCTTCTGCCTCACTTACCTGTAATTCTTATTCTTCACATGGAGGAATCCTGAGAGGCAGGTAAGTCCCAGGCAGAAGCTGAAAATGACAAGACACCTGACATGCCTGGAAAAAACCAGAAGAATTTCAGTGGATTTTCATCCAATAGCCCTTCACATTTTGCATCTTGCCCTTGGGAACTTCAATCACTGTGAGCACAGTTGTATATCAGTTTTGACAGCCACCGTTGGACCCCGAGCTGTGTCACCAGCTCTGGTGTTAGAGGCAAGACAGTGAGAAATTGCACTTTCACTATTACTCTCCTAATTTTGGCCTTTGGCAAGACACAGTGTACTTCAGGCAGAGTTAAGTTCTTCCCACAGCCTCCTGCTCTGTTTGGCTGCCTTTTGTTTTGCTTTTCTTTTGGTTTTCTGGGGCTTTAGAGCTTATTCACTATTCAGACTCCCAGATTATTCACCAGAAAACAAGCCCTTTGTAGAGGTATAAAGACTTCGCTGGTGAGAAACCTGAGTGGGTCCTGTGATCACATCACTCCAGAAGATGAGGATTGGAAAAAACCCACTAAACTGAGGTTCTTTTGCAAAATAAATATGATCTTCCAAGACAGAAAATCAAATAACCCAACAGCTCCTGTAATGGATTTATTACACCCCCCTTTCAAATGGGGGGGTGGGGTGGATAATGATGAGGTAGGAGTCCCTTCCAGCACTAATTAAGCAACCATCATGTATCAAGGTGTCCCTGCACATTGCAGGGGGTTAGAACAGGGTGGTCTTCAATGTCTCTTCCAATTCAAACCATCCTATGGTACCACGATCATCACCAGTGCACTCCAGCTGGGACACAGAGAGGATCTTTTAAAGGTCTGATGCCCACCTAAAAGGAATTTTTCACACCAAGTTTGATCTGACTTCTCTCACCCTAGAAGCCTTTTTAGCTCTGTGTGAATCTTAATGTTTGCAGACATGCCCAAAATGTAGCAGATCTGGCTCAGGCTTTACACTGTTTTGAGAAGATATAATCTCATTTTACAGCATGGTAGGGTCACACTTGTGGTTTCCTCTCCAAATGGAGCAAGCAAGCCTTCAGGCCTTCCTCCAAGAGCCCTTCCCAAAGCCAGGGAAGACCCTCACCCATAGCTGGTACCAAGCTCTGACAGGAAGCTGCAGCACAGCTTCTGCACAAAGAGTTTCAAAACAGACCTGCAGGCAAGATTCCATCAGGATTTCCTAATCTTTTGGCCCCAGGCCTGTTAGGGGGATGGAGTGGGACAATCCCTGTCCTTGGAGATGAGATGGGAGAAAGGCAGAGGAGCCTGCAGGGGCAGTGAGCACACTACAGGCAGCCCCCATGCGAATTTTTCTGGCCTTTTGTTTAAACTGAAGGTGCCATATGTGTGTGGTGGTTTTCCAAAGCACGTCACCCTGCCTGCCTGGAGATCCTTCCTCAGCTGACATCCTCCTGCTGCACCTTTTCTGTTGAGTTTAATGGGTGCAGTAACAGTCCATTTATTCATTTAGGTAATGTCCCCAAAATGGCAACTCTGAATGATGTTTTCTGGGGCAAACAAATCACACCCCAAATCATCCTGAAGGCAGATCTGGGTCACAACGTGCTCTAGAAGAACTATCAATCCCTGCTGCTGCAAGAAGACCTTCTCTGTAGACCTCTGCACCTTATCACCCCAGGGCATCCCACAATATTTTAATGGTTGTTTACTTAAATAAACGATTACACGGTGCTATTCTGCCTCCAAATATTCAGACACATTCAGCACACCAAGGTCATCTCCAGCCTAACTGAATGTTCTCAGCAGACCCATTTTGTCTGGATGTGCCCAAACCAAGCAGCTAGATTTTCCCTGGAGACACAGGGAGGAATGAAGGTTTGACTTATCTAGGCCAAAACTATGGTATATTCCTGGAATGGTCAGTTTTAAGGAGCAAGTGTGACTGATCTCAGCAGGACAGTCCATGCAGGCACCAGGCCCTACACAGAAATGGCAGGCTGCTTGTCCCAGGGGTGACAAAAAATGCATTATCATGGCATGGTGCTTGTTCCTGTGCCAGGGAAGGGAGGGAAGGAAGGGAGGGAAGGAAGGGAGGGAAGGAAGGGAGGGAGAGAAGGGAGGGAGAGAAAGGGAGGGAAGGGAGGGAAGGGAGGGAAGGGAGGGAAGGGAGGGAAGGGAGGGAAGGGAGGGAGGAAGGGAGGAAGGGAGGAAGGGAGGAAGGGAGGAAGGGAGGAAGGGAGGAAGGGAGGAAGGGAGGAAGGGAGGAAGGGAGGAAGGAAGGAAGGAAGGAAGGAAGGAAGGAAGGAAGGAAGGAAGGAAGGAAGGAAGGAAGGAAGGAAGGAAGGAAGGAAGGAAGGAAGGAAGGAAGGAAGGAAGGAAGGAAGGAAGGAAGGAAGGAAGGAAGGAAGGAAGGAAGGAAGGAAGGAAGGAAGGAAGGAAGGAAGGAAGGAAGGAAGGAAGGAAGGAAGGAAGGAAGGAAGGAAGGAAGGAAGGAAGGAAGGCTGCCTTCCAGTGGTGACATGGAGGGAACTCTGCAGCACCTCAGCCCAGCAAAGGTGAGTGAGGAAGTGTTCAGAGGAAGAGCCAAGGGCAGGGATTGAGGAGATCCCCAAGGAGGAGCGTAGGGAAATGCAGACCCTGTGGGTGAGAGGAGGGCTGCAGGTACACAGGGTGCAGGCCAGTGCACTCGTGGAGTCCTGTGCCTGACCACTGCAGGGAGTCGTGTCCCCATCACCCCCTGGGCTCAGCCACCCACAGTTGCACTTGCAGGGCTGTCACTGGCTCCAGTGACATCTCCACACACGCAGTGGGAATAGGGTGGCTGAATAAACAAAACTCTCATAGAGCAAACTGATGGCACCTTTTCCTCCTCTTAAACAAGCTTCCATCATTTCTGCACATCTTGTGCTTGGGAACAAATGAGCTCTTGAAATGTTGCAGAGCTTTTACTGACAGAAATTGTGTAGGATCTTCACCTGGAGCACACACAGTGTTTTGAACACAGTGTGACTGCTCCCCCAGAAAACAGCACAGGGTCAGTGTGGGATTTGCTATCAGACCTTGCTTCCAGTACGCATTCCAGAATGAGTAAGACATGACAACTGTTTGAAAGTCTGCCGAGAATGATTACATTTCAGGCTCTCTATGCTTCAAATACACGTAATGGAAATGATGAGAATAACAAGAAGCATTTGGAAAATGCCCTCACTCACTTGGTATGGTATTTGGGGTTGTCCTTTGCAGGACCAGGAGCTGCACTCAGTGATCCCTGTGGATCCCTTCCAGCTCAGAATATTCTATGTCTGCAAACCTGCACTGGGGTTTTACCCCCGCTTGGCCCCCACCACCCTGGCACATCTCTGTGGGAGCCTTAAGCTGTGTTCCCTTAGTGTCACACACCCCCCTTTGTCACAACACCTCAAGTCTCTGACCTGCACAGCATCATGGAATTGTTTAGGTTGGAAATGCCTCTAAGCTCTGGCAAAATAAAGTTCAACAGAGAAAGCCCCAACTCAAATGTTGCACTGAAGTTACCTGAAAGAGCCTGGAAGACCTTTGAGAAGCACTTGGGAGCTGATTGCTAAGACACAAAATTCTAAGAAGCCGAAAAACGCACAAAGCACTTGGCAGGGCTGGTGCCAGAGGTCCCACTTGCCTTTCCAGCTTGTGCTGTGCTATGTCCCCTCTGGCAAGAAAACATGGAAAACAACCTCTCTTAGACAGGCAGCTATAGAGGCTTTAAGGCTTGGGACCCCCTTCTTGTTCCTTTGGCTTAAGCTGAAAATAACAGACTTTTGCATCAAACGAACAAGGTTCTTTTAAATTAAAAGACCTGGAACGCAGGCAAGAAACACTAACGGCAAAATTAATCCCTTTCCTGGAGCAAACTGTAACTAACTCTATAGGTTAGTAACAACTTCCAGGGATTATTTGAACCAGACCTTCCTGCAAAGCAAGTTTCAGTTCGGCACCCCGAACACCGAGCTCCCTCTGCCCTTACCTTGGAGTGCACCCAGGGCTTTTCATGCTGCTGCGAGCTGGGAAATATCTCCTTTGCAAATCGACTCCAGTGCCTGTTTGTCTCCTCTGGCTCTTAGTGACCACGTCTCTATTTCTAGCATCCCTTCACTGCTATAAATGGCTGGGATAGGTGAGGACAAAGGGAGTGGCTAGGTGTTCCCAGGAGTGGGTGGGAGTTAATTAATAAGCCATGGAAAGCGCTGGTATGGCAGGACATCAGCGCAGGTATAAAGAGCTGCCTCGGGACACGGCGCTCGCAGCAGCTTTGGCGGGAAGGAAAGGTTTCACCGGGATCCCTTCCAGGGGATCCTTTTCTCTCCTGGCTGCAGGAGGGAGGTGCCGGGGGCTCACAGCAGGATCCAGGCTGTGAGGAGGGCATTGGACCTTTGTCACCCTGCAGTCACATTGCCAGGGGCCATGCTCAGTGCCTGCTGTCCCTTTTATTTGCTTCTTGCTCAGAGGGTAAGGACAGGAATTCCCTGACAGACACATTTGGCAAGAGCAAATTAGGGACAACAAAACACAAATTATGTTCACCTACGGAAAATTCCTCTTAAAACATTTAGACTTCAAACTTCTTGGTAAAAATGCAATTATTGTAGCTGGAGGTTAAGAGCTTAACAGATTTGGCTGTATCCAGGCCTTGTGAGGGAGAAATCTTGCCCCTAAAGGGGCATTATTTTGTGCTTTATCTCTGGTGTTATTAACAACTGGTACAATTTAGGAATTTTAGATTCCACTGAGGCTGCTGTATACCAGCATTTCACAAACAGGGTTTGATGGCAGCAGTGTGCCCTGGGAGAGCAGAATGAACTGCAGGTCTGGAGGTAGGGTCATCCCCCCACTCCCCATACAGGGATGAAGCCACTGCTCTCCTCATTTGGACAACTAAAAGTGTATCCACATCTCCCAGCCTGGATTAGGGGAGATTGAATTGTTTCTTTTGGTCTTTTATAGCCGTGCTGGTGGTCCCCTTTCCCTCCCCACACACAGTGCCCCCTTTCTAACCCTTGTATGCTGTTGGCCCAACAGCCAATTCCTCAGCACTCCAGGATCCCTCACCTGCTGTGCTACATTTCCAGAGCACCCAAATACACAGCATTTCTTTTTAAATCACAGCTTCCCCAGACCAGCCCCAGCTCCAGCACTTACCAAGATGCAGAGATTAGCAAGGTGTAGGGTTGCTTTTCTTGAGTTTCTCGGTAAAGCCTGAGTCAATGTGCTCTTTTATGGAGAATTTCTAGGGTTACTCTTGGCATAGCACCAGCTGCTGCTGGCAGGGGGGCACGTTTCAGCCACCTCTTTCTCCTGTTACATTACACACCTCAGCTGTGCCATTTCTCACTCAGGACCTGGTAGAGCCCACAGATCACAAAAGCCCATTTTTTACACTTTTACAATTGATTCATTGCTCTCTCCTGAGGTGTTGTACATGAATTGTCAGCTTTGGTTACATCAAAAAAAAAAAAAAAGGTGCCAGGCACAAATACACAAATACTTGTCTTCATGTGGAGGTGGGCTGCTGAGAGATTGGGGCAGGAAGGGCAGCCAGGTGACACAGGAGGCTGGGGTGGGATTCTTCACTCCATCCTGCCTCTGCTTCCCGCTGGGGGCCAGGCCCTGGGGGAGGTCAGCCCCTTGCAGCGGGATGGGGAGAATCAGAACGTGGAAGTGCAAAAACTCGTGGGTAGTGATAAGGGCAGTTTAACAGGTAAAGCAAAACCTGCACATGCAAGCAAATCAAAAGGAATTCACTCCGTTTCCTGCCGCAGGCAGGCGTTGGGCCATCCCAGGAAAGCTGGGCTCCCTCACGCGTAACAGTGACTCGGGAACACCCCCTTCCTCCTTCCCCCTTCCTCCTTTCTCCCCAGCTTTTATTGCTGAGCACAGCCTCCTACGGAGTGGGACACCTCTGTGGTCAGTCAGGGTGGGCTCTGTCCCGTCCCAGCTCCTTGCACACCCCAGCCCCACGCTGGTGGGGCAGGCTGAGGAGCAGAAAAGACCTTGATGTTGTGCAAGCACCACTCAGCAACAGCTACAACATTCCTGTGCTTCTATCGCTGATCCAAACACAGATCCACACCAGCCACTGTGAAGAAAATTAACTCTATCCCAGCCATAAACCTGTACAGAGAGAGGCAAACCAGCAGAGAGAGCCAAGTCCTTACTGTGCCAGAAGAGCACTGGTTCGACGTGTGGAGCATCTACAGCATCTACAGCAATTTATGTCTGTCTCAGAAAAATTAGAGTTTTGGACAAGAAATTCCTGTCACAATGATTCCTTCTAAAAACACACATACACGTACCCACCCTGTCTCTTCCCTCCTATAAACAACAGTGTACCACTATGTGAAAACATCACTGAGAACACAGAAGTAAGGTCTAGGAAAGATATTATAAAATAACCCTACAACAGCACCTCCCTTGTATTCCCTCAGGGAACTGCTCTATTGTTTAGTGAAACAGTAAAACTTACATGGAGCTTCAGGATCTTCACGTGTAAGGAAGATGGTTAAATGGAGCCAGAACTTCCCCAGCCACAGCACAGTGTTGTGTGTCTCCCTTCCAAGCACTCTCTACAAATACAGCTAAAAAAGAGAATTATGGAAAGTTCCGCTTCCCAAAAAGAGCCTTTCATGGGGAAAGGCTGTATTTTACACAGTGATGGTCAGTAGTTTAGGGGGGAAAAAAGAAAGAACAGGATAGGAAAAGGGGAGAAGAACTAAACAGCCTGATCCAGAAAGAACTAGCTGCATCAGCCTATCCTGGCAGAAGGCAAATCCTGCATATTTCTTTTCCAACATCATGGACTTCCTGTATTTTTTCATCACCCCACGCCCAAGCAGCACAGGCTGACTGTCTTGCACAGGCTGTCTTCTCCTTCCACAGAGCCACAGAATTCCAGAACCGTTTGGGTTGGAAGAGACCTCCAAGACCATTGAGTTCAGCCTGTGCCAAATCCCCACCTTGTAACCAGCCCAGAGCACCGAGAGCCACGTCCAGGTATTCCTTGAACACCTCCAGAGATGGGGACTCCAGCACCTCCCTGGGCAGCCCCTTCCAACACCTGACCACCATTTCCATGACCAAATTCTTCCTCTTTGCAAATGATGACATTGTTCATTTCACTTCACCCCAGAAAATGACAATTAGCTCCTGACTTGTCCTAAGGGACGAAGGGAGAGATGGGGAGTGCACCATAGTGGAGAGAAAGGGTTGAATGGACACGAGTGGAGAGCAGGACTAGATACTGGCAGGCCATGGAACACATGTAGGTATTTCTTTCAAAAGCATCCATGTGACCAAGTTGAGAGAGGTGTGATCTTAGGACTGTATTGAGAAGAACATTGCAACATGTTGCTGAGCACAAGCCAGCATCCTTAGTGCAATCTGACAGCATGCAGCCTTGTAGAGATTGTGCTCTGCCTTAAAACAGAAGAAAAAACTCCTTTTTCTTTGAAGAATAAAGCTCTGGATGCAACGTTTATTTCACTGCTCTGTGGAAGAGACAACATCACCAAAATGCAGGTAGTGAAAAAGATGCATAAGACACCACCTTTCCTAATCTCATGGCATCCAGTAAGGCTTCCCAAACTAGTACAGCTGAATAAAATCCATCAATTGGCACCCTCTGAGCACAGCCTGAGCCAGCTTATTACCTGTCCCACAGCCCACCCAGGGAATCCAGAAGCATCACAGAATCAGAGGAAGGTTTGGGTTGGAAGCTTATCTTGTTCCAACCCCCCTGCCATGGGCAGGGGACCCCTTCCATTAGGCCAGGCCACTCAAATCCCTGTCTCGCCTGGAGAAGATTGTGGGAAAGAGCTTTGCTGACATCCACTGCTCTGCCCATGTTGACAGAAAACATCCTTTTGTTGTAAAACGTTGTCAGGTTAGTGACATTATTTACCTTTGGCAAATCCCCCGGCTCTTATCACCACCTGCCTCATTTGGATAAAAGAGAGCCTGGATTAAGAGTGACACATATCAGTAAATACGGATATGACAAGCAAACACCAAGTAAGCCAGAAGATTAATGACTCAGGGCCCTCTGTAGCAGATGGGTGATAATGTGGTTTTGTAGAACAAACTTTAAATTACAAAATAGACTGTAGCACATAAAACCAAACCCTCAAACCAACAAAACCCTCCATGTTAGAACAGCACACTTCAGCTGAAAGGAACTTAGGAGAATCATCTGGTCCAACTGCCTTAACAGTTCAGGGCTGCCCTAAAGTTACACCATTGCTCAAATGCCTCTTATTAAACACTGACAGTCTGGCGCATCAACCACCTCTCCAGGAAGCCTGGTGCAGTATTTGATTATGTGCTCTATAAAGAAACACTTCCTTAATGTCCAGCCTGAACCTCTCCTGGCCCTGCTTTGGGATCAGCATTCCCATGAGATCAGCACTTCCCTCTCCATGCCCACTCCTCAGGAAGCTGCAGAGGGGGATAAGGTTGTCCCTCAGCCTCCTCCTCTCCAAACCAGACAAACCCAGAGCCCCCAGCCTCTCCCAGGTCACACCTTCCAGCCCCAGCCCCAGCGTGGTTCTCCTCTTCTGGACACGCTGCAGCCTCTTCCCACCATCCCCAGCCCTGAGCACAGCCAGGCCATGCCCTCTCCTGCCCCTGGCCCCGCTGTGTGGGGTGCCCCAGGATGGCCCTGCCCTCCTGGCCTGGTTCCCCTGTGCTGCTGCCAGGCAGTGCCCCCAGACCCTTCCAGCTGCTCCCCAGCCACCCCTCGCCAGCTCAGCTCGTGCCCAGCGCTGGGGGCAAACCCAGCACCTGTGCCAGCAATTCTGTGACACTGGCACTGCCCTGTGGGGCACCTGTGCAGATCCCTCTGCAAGGCTCCTGTCCTCCAGAGAGTCCACAGCACTCCCAGTGAACAGTCACAAAGTGGTTGGGTTGGAAGGGACCTTAAAGCCCATCTCGTTCTACTTCTCTGCAGTGGGCAGGGACACCTTCCAATAGACCAGGCTGTTCCAAGCCCCATCCTTTTGGATTATCACTCCAGGTTATCCCAGATTTCATCCAGCCAGGTTGGGAGGGATAATTTTACACCTCCCTGTGACAGCAAATCATGATTTGCTGTGAAGAGCAGACTGGAAGTCAAGGAAGCAGGAAATAGTGGCATGCCTAGAGCCTTCCCCTGGCCAGGCAGGAGGGCTGGGATCCCCTCCCCCAGCCTGGCTGCTGGTGTTTCTCCTCCAGTTGATAAAATCCAGAGGCTGGGTCTCCAGCACTCTCTCTTCTCTGGCCAGTCCTTCCAGCACTGCAAACTTGTACATGGGACAACACTGATGCTTATTTGGGACAGCCTGGAGGTGGCATCACTAAAGAGGCCATAACCAGATTCTGTTGTGGGTGTTGGGATAAATGTATTAGATAAAACAAACAACGAAGAGCAACACCTTCACTTGGAAGACTGGCATCCACAGGTTCTCCTGTGCCTCTGATGCTTCACTAGCACAGCCCAAGGGAGAAAATGCCTCCTTTGGCTGTTGTCACCGATAAATCAGAGCAAAACCAAGGGGAGAGAGAGTTGGGATACTCATACACACACAGCACCTCTGTGTTTGGTTTCAACGTTCAGGCTAAGTAGAAACCCAGCAGTGTGCTCTTCAGCAAGAGCAGGCACCCCGAAAAGAGCAACCACACTCCTTTACTTGTTCCACCCCACTAAAAGAATCAAACACAGAGCACTCCACGTGCTGCTGATCCAGTGTGTTTATGACTCGAGTGCAGGTACAGAGCTGGAGCTGCCCTGCTCTGCTGGCTCCTCAGCACGCGCCCCTCCCGGGAGCTGAGGGCAGCGTCTTGTAGGGGTTGAGGATCCCTTTGGGGTCCAGCATGGCTTTGAACTGCTGCATGAGCACCACTGCCTCGGCTGGTTTGCTGTAGTGAATGAACTGCTTCTTCTTGAAGCCCAGCCCGTGCTCTGCACTGATGCTCCCGCTGCACCTCGCCGTCCACTCGTACACAAAGGGCTCGATGACGTCCAGCAGGGAATGGCTGTACGACTCCGCCGTGATGTTTAAGTGCAGGTTCCCATCTCCTGCAAGAAAACATTGCACAGATGGCTCTGGGAGAAAAACCAGGTGGCCTTGCAATGGATACTCATTCCTGGCTCCTCCACGTTCTCAAACAACAGGGCCTTTGTTAGTCTGCAAACTGTACTAAAAGGACAAGTGCTCACTGTCCTACAAACAAGCCTCTCCATGCATAAATAATTCTAAGGGGATCTTTGCTTTTCCATGCTCCCAGTGCAATATTTGAGGAAGGGTTCTAAGTTAAGCTACTTTCAAACTCCGACTTTTGTGATTTTAGAATTCCCACTGTGCTGCATTAATGATGTGCCACCACCGTGATGCAATGACAAAGACTACCCCCATGGCATTTCATAATGATCATTAGATTCTAACATGGCCCTTCATCACTTTTTCTCTCCCTATTATGTTTGTGCAATGCTCTAAATGCGCTTTGGCACCGTGTCAACAGAAACAAAGAAAGCAGAACAATTTCTCCTTCTGCCACTGTGTGTGACAGTACTTGATTAGGCACACAGTTGGTGGGTACTCCGAAAGACAAAACACACAAAGATAAATACAACATACTCATCCTCCTCCTGCATCCTAGCAAACCCTCACAACACACAACTTAGTCCTCAAAGAGCTACCAGCAGGAGCCTTTGTTATGCAACGTGTCTTTCCAATGATCCCTAATCAAGTGTGCTCAAGAGTGTTCTGTGGTTTTTGTAACAGAATAGCTTTGCTAAACAATCAATTTACCTGCTTGTAAAATCAGACAAATCTGTCAGCCTTTCTGTGCATTTATCATTATCACTCTCTGCTGGAGGGTTAATGGCTCACAAAATCTTGATTTCCAGTAGGATTCATCACTTTGGACAAGAAAGGGGTTATCTGCCAAAGGTGTCTAAGAACATCAACCAAATTAATGGTCCAATTGAACAAATTACGTATTTAAATGGAAAGTACACAGCAAGAAGATACAGATGACCAGTTCCGTGGTGCACTGGCCAGCAACCTGCCATCAGTGCATGGAAAACAGTCTGAAAGCAGTGAAATTCAAACACAAAGATTCTGATGCACCCTCCTCGTGCACAGCCCTCAATTTAAGCCTCTCACCCTGTCGTAGTTTGAAGAGAAGTGAGTTTTTTTAGAAGTAGTAGTCAAACCAATCAGTTTTTAGATCTGAGTATTAGCACCTTTGTTAGCCACTAAGAGAGTAGACACGCCTCTGAGGACACGAGGAGTTAAAAGCCAGATTTCCCAGCAGGACTCCCTCTTTCCTGCTCTACTTTCAGAGAGGGAGCGTCTTCTCCTCTCCCCTGTCCGGGCCTGGCTAGGCCAAGTGGGAGAAAAGAGCAAAGTGAGCCTAGCTGAGCAAAGTGAGCCTCGGGGTAGGGAACAGAGGGAGCTAGAGTGGAGCTAGTCCAGCTTCCATCTAGAATGGAGGGGTAAAAGGAGAACTTTGGAGGTGCCTTCCGTCCCCCTCCCTGTCCCATCCCGTTCCCCCCCCCTTCCCCCCCCCCCCCCGGTCCCGTCTCTCTCCTCCCCCCACAGAGAGAAAGTGCCGAGCTGGAGCTGCTTGTGAGACCTGCAGTGTCTGCGATCGCCTGTGCCTGACCTTGGTGGTAGGAAATAAAGCTTTTAACTCTTTCTAAAGCAGAAAAGAGTTATCCCTAAACGCTGTATTCTCATAGTTAGTAGTTTTAGAAAAAAAAAGACAGCCTAAGACCGAGAGGGTAATGTGAGATGAAAAAAAGCCCCTTCGATTGCCAGAATGAAGAGGAGTAGCCTATAAAGCTAAACTTTTCTTACATAATGATAGCCATAGACAGACCCTAGACCCTCCTGACTATAAATAAGACTGTGTTTAGGTAAATGTTTTTAGCTCAAACCCAGAGACGTTCTAGCCTGCTTCTTAGAGCCCCCAGCCCCAGGAATAAATAGGAGAGACCTGAGTCCCAAAATGAAAAGATAGCTAGTTTTTAGTACTTAGCCAAAACATCCTTAAAAAGAGCCCTGTTGCAGTGCAAGTCCATAGACGGCAGTGAGAATGCTAGACATAGAAAAGAAAGTATCACCCTAACAGACCCCTCAAAGCAGTGCCATGAGTGACGTAAGAACACAAGATAGTAAACCTGTGTTTCCTAGGGGGGGGGGGGGTCTGTAGTGCAAGAAAGACTCCTCTCATCCTAGATAAAATGTAGATTGTCTAAATTTTTAAAAGATGATAATTTAGATTAAGAACCCAGAGTTGTTGAAAAATTAAGCAAGTAGATAAAAGTAATGTGCTAGAGTCAACTAAGTAAGCATGTATAAAATAAAAATTAGAAGAGAAGAGAAGCAGTGTTTTGAGAAGTTTTCTCTTCTGCTTTTGAGTAGCTAAATTTTTTCTTTCCCTGTCTATTGTCCATTGTTCTGTAGTATAATAAATTGTCTGTCTGTTTTAAGTATTAAGCCTGCTCTGCTCTGTTCTTAACCACATCTCACAAAAGTTCATTAAGTAAAATATACCCTCATAAGTGCGTTAACATTTTATCTAATGTCAACCCATGACACACCCGCAGCACAGAAGGGCCATCACCACCTTTCCCAGCAGCACACTCACCCAGGTGGCCGTAGCCCACCACACTCTTGGCACTTTGGCCCAGCCGAGCCCTCATATCAGTGACGAGGTCATAGAGCTTTCCCACGGGCAGAGAGACGTCGTACTTGTACACATAACCCTCGTGAGTGAGGGCCTCGGTGATCCTCTCCCGCAGGCTCCACAGCACCTGAGGAACCAAGGATCACAGCAACCCAGATAAACCAAGCAGCTCATGGGGTCCATGCATACAAAGGCGACTCTGAACACCTCCCTATATAAAATACAACTCCACGTCAAAGAGGTTGGTGGAAGAGGAAACACTGACTTGCCTTTATTTTCTTATCGTCCGTTGCCACAGTTCCATCAGTGACCATACCAGAAGCCATGGCCTGCTCCAGGAAGTTGTTCAATTTTTCTTCATCATGAGTTGAGTTGGAGCCCGAAGTTTCAATTAAAACATAAAAAGGGCTGTCTGAGAATGAGGGAGAACAAAGTAAGTAGACGCCCTGGGTTTGTAAAGCAGAGACATTCAGGGCACGTTTTGGAGCTTTCCCCACATTATGTACCCAGAATCTCTGGTGCCAGAGAGGGCAGTCTTCTATCTGTAGGCCACTTTACTGACATGCTAGATCTTTTATTAAGCAACCACTTTCTAGAAAGCCAGCAGCTTTGTGAGGACAAATACAAGTAAAAAGTCTCATCTTTAAAGATAAAAGGTGTTTTGTATCTATACGAGATACAAAAATTATGAGGAATGACTAAACAATGACTACACAATCAGCAACTTTGTAAAAGTCAGTGAGTCGACTTTTTAAAATTAGTCACTTTTTAGAAGTGTTTAAAATCCCCAAGCAGTACAGTGCCCCTTTGTACAGTGTAAATACCACTGGTACCTGCCACTGGGCTGGACAGCTTGAGATGTTTCTCAACCAGTTCCATGCACTTCTCATCCATGAACTCGTAGGCAGACAGGATCTCACCCAGCATGGCTCTGCAGGTTGTGAATGTCTCCAGAACCTTGGCAAAACTCTGACACCCTTCACACAGAACAGAGAGGAATCAGGACCAAAAGACAGAGACCACCCCAACCCTTTGGAGGTTTCTGAGAAGTAAAAAACTCTCGGTGAAGGCTCCCCACAAACAACTCTGGACCTGCTGAGGGACACCCAGAAGCAGCTTTTAAGCAGCTGTGCCTGGCCACAACTCTGCTGATCCAGAGCCTGACCTGCAGACATGATTTCTCAGCCTTGCCCCATCACCTTGTTGCTCACCTGACTCCTGGATGGTGGCTGCCTCTGCCTACTGTCACAGTCTAACCCTGCTCCTCTCTTGAGCCTGTCAGACCAGGCCCTCCCTCACCAGTGAGGGGACTGTCCTGCCCACCTCCTCACCCTGCTCAGCTCCTGGCTCCACTTTCCTTACAGAACAACCTGCCCTTGCAGGTATTTCAACAGATATTAAATATCTGCACAGGTATTTTAGCACAGAGCTCTACACTATTTTGCAGACACCAGCTGATGCTGGCAGTCCAGCTCAGCAGGCTGAGCAGTGCTTTCTCCTCTCTGCCCCTACTCCCAGCCTTTGAATTCAGGTGTGAAATGATGAATATCAGCTTCTACCTAGGAATGCCACATTGACAGCCTTAGGCTTCTGAGGACAGAGTATGGAGACAGCAGTGATCACTCCCAAGGTCCCCTCGGAGCCAATGAAGAGCTGCTTCAGGTCGTAGCCCGTGTTATCCTTGCGCAGAGAGGCCAGGCAATCCAGGGCTGAGCCATCAGCCAGCACCTGTGGGAACACAGGGCCCAGTCAGAGCACCCGGCAGGAATCTGCTGGCATGAACCTGCCTGTGACTGAGTGATGGGAAGGGTCACTCACCCTGAGCACCAGGACACAGCTGCAGCTCATCCCCACACTGCTCCTCCACTCCCAGCTCTTCCCCCCCTCTGTATCCTACCTGAGTAGGGTAGAGTAGGTATTTCCCTCCTACTTCTCTTTTTCCATCAGGACAAGTAATAACAGAAGATCCAATTTGCTCTGCTTTTCTTACTAACAGTGGAGAAGCCACTCTCTGCAGCCCTAGCTCCCACTAGCCATCAGAAACAAGGGAAGGTACTTGAAACAGTGAACAGTTAACCAGAATGTTACCAGTTAACAGTAAACCCTCTGCCACTTGAGCCTTAAATTGAGTATCTCCAAGACAGGTTATTAAAGGCTATTTTGACATTAGAGCCAAACTAACCTGAGACAAATGCTCTCCTCTCTAAGCCTACACAGTAAAACCAAGCCATGCTTTTGTTCCCTGCCCAAATTTCCCAGCCATGAAAACTTTCAGAACTCCTAATCCAGCCCTTGGATCCCAAGGCACTCGCCTGTAGGACAGGAGCAGCTGAGGAACAGCAGAGACAATAGGACACAGCCAGCAGCCAAATGAAACCAAAGCAGACAGCTCTGTTATGGGATGGGCTTTAAACCTTAAGACGATCTTTAAAATCCCATCCACCACAAAGCAGTTTGTGACTCTGTGAGCAGCCACTAGACGAGAGTGATGCAGGATGGATTTAGCACAGAGTTCCAGAGACCCACTGCTCAGAGGAACCAACTCCGTGCAGATGGTTCAGGTCCCCCAACCTCTCCCTACCTTCTTTTCACGTGTCTGGATTAGAAAACCACCTAACACCACCTCTGTCAGCAAGCACTGGAAGTCAGGAAGCTGGAAACAGCAGCAATAACATGCATGGACACATGTGCTGACCCTTCTCAAGACAGCCCAACACGGAAAAGGTAAGAGTGGAACTTTGGAGAGGAACTTGGCTCTGTGCTGGACAGTTAAAAGAGCAGGAAGCAGTACGCAGCAGAGGATTAAACAGAGAAGGGAACTGCCAGGTACTCGCCTTACCACTTCCAGGCCCAGCACTGTCCCTCGCAGAGAGCCGTATCTCAGGAGCCGCAGGCCCCCGGCGTTGGTGGCCACGTTCCCCCCGATGTGACAGCTGCCTTTGGCTCCCAGGTCGAGTGGCATGATGAACCCCTGCTCCTCCACGTACTCGTTGAGCCTCTCCAACACACAGCCTGCCTGGCACACAAGGATTCCTGGAACACAAACACCCTGCTACAAGCTGATGGCTGAGAAGAAGGTGCCTCCTCAAGAAGCAGGAGCGGTTTGAGCAGATGCAACCACCTCTTCCTTCAAAATCTCCAGGGATTCAGCTTAAATGCACAAGTCTGTGCATGCTCCAGGACCTGCACCCTCCTCAAGCCTCAGGGAGCTTTGCTAGAGCCTGAATATCTCATCACCCACAGCTCTGGACTGATCAAACACCATCACATAAGTGCGTCTCTGCCTATTGTTCTCCCTCTCCAAACAGACACAGCAGCCTGACCCCTAAACCCCCACATCCAAACAAACCTCCTTATGATGCTGCTGGGCTGAACCCTGCTGATCCTGCTGCTATCTGTTCCCAGGAAAATGCCTGTGTCGTGGCCTGGGGCTCACTGCTGTGCTCCACATCCCTGGAATATTTACCAGACACCTTGTCAAAGCTGATGACCTGGTTCATGAGAGCAGTGGAGAGAATGATCTCGTCAAAGACAGGAACGCTGCCCCCAACAAGGCCTGTGTTCCCTCCCTGAGGGTTCACTGCCAGGTTCCTCTCATGGCAGTACCTGCAAGGAAAAAGGTTTCTGAATTACGTTATGCATTTTAAAGCCATAATCAGTCTGTCAGAGAAGTTTTACCTCTACATGACCATCGACTGTTGCAACAGGGCTCCTTAAAATTAAGCAGCATTTCACCAAAAGATTAAAATGATGGAAGGAGACAGTTTCAATGACAAAGTGAGAAAGTGCAACCCCTGTCTGAACTCGGCCCAATGCTGAGCAAAGAACCAACCCTTGAGGTTAGCCCTGTGTGTATCTACACATCTGGCAAACAACATCTGCCTGGAAAGCACTGTTTATGTTTCTACAGAAGCTGTTCCTGCAGCAGTCTGTGCTAACAGCTTGGGCTCCTCAGTGGGCTCTGACAGCCAGCCTCTGGCAGTGGTTTCAGACATGACTGCCCTTCTCCTCCCAAGAAATTAATGCCCTGTGGGCAACAAATGTGCACCTGTGCCTCAGCTGCTCCACCTGCCGCATCCCTGCCAAGCACCACCCACCACCTCCTCTCCGAGCTCAGCAGCTCCTGCACGAGGGCTGGCACAGAGCCCCACAGCCCCAGAGCTCCTTCAGAGGCCCTGCCCGCCTCTCCTGTGCTCTGCATCCCTGTTCTAACAGAGCCAGGAACACACCCCTGCAGCTTCCAGCTCTCCAGCCAAACAGAGATCTGTCACAGCACTGCCCAGTCAGAGCTGTGCTCATGCCAGTGTGGATAAAGCAGATTCTCAAACTGCCTGGTTCTGCCCTAACCTCCTTTACCTTTTCAAACAGACCCTCCTGAATCTTTCACAAAACTTCTCTTTTCCGAGCACACGTACAATACCTAATTTTAGCCATTTATCAGAACAGAAAAGCCGTGAAGAAAACTGCCTCAGCAACTCCAATGCTTAAGGAATTGGTGTTTGAACACCCCCAAGTTCCCTTCATGGGCTGGATCACCCTCGATTCAACCCAGGTCTCCTCAGCACCAAGCCCAGCAGAAAAGACGTGCATTACCTGAGAATCTGAGACACCTCTGCCGTGCTCTGTGGCTTCAACACCAGCTGGCTGCAGCCTGCAATGAAAGCAAGGGACTCTCAAGGCAAGCTGTGCTCTGCAGAGGTCAGAAAGAAACAGGTAGGAAAGCATGAGGTGTGAAATAACTTCCTCCACTGTCAGGCATTTCCACCACTTTGACAACAAACATTTCAACAGCAGCCTTTCTCTTTAAGCCCCGCAAAAACTTTGCATGTATAGGCAGACTTGTTTGCCACTGGGGGCAATGGGCAATGGTTTAAATTCTCATGAAATCTTTGACAGAAACAACAGAGAATTCAAAATGCTCGATTTAGAATCACAGAACAACAGAAAGATTTGGGTTGGGAGGGACCTAAAAGTTCATCTCACTCCATGGGCAGGGACACCTCCCACTACCCCAGGTTGCTTCAAGCCCCATCCAAACTGGCCTTGGACACTGCCAGGGAGCAGCCTCAGCTTCTCCGGGCACCTGTGCCAGGGCCTTCCCACCCTCACAGGGTAGAATTTGTTCTCAATATCCCATCTAACCCTGCCCACGGGCACTGGGAAGCCATTTCCCCTTGTCCTGCCACTCCAGGCCCATATAAAAAGTCTCCCTCCCTCCTTTCTTTATAAGCCCCCTTAAGGTACTGGAAGGCTGCAATCAAGTCTCCCAAAAGCTTTCATATTCTTTTCTGAAGTTCAATCAAAACTGTTAGCTGAATCAACTTGTCTCAGGAAAAAATTAATTATTAACTTAGAGAGTTTAGATTTTTTTTTTATGAAAGCCTAGAAGTTTACCAGGCATCAGGTGATTCTTAAAGGAATAATTTTATGCGAAAAACTCGTTTTGGATGGGCAGGCACTCATCTGGACTCTGGTGACCAGTGACAGGACCCGAGGGAAGAGCTGCAGCTGTGTCAGGAAAGGGTTAGGCTGGAGTCACGGAAGGTTCTTCCCCCACAGGGCGGTCGGGCACTGCCCACGCTCCCCAGGGAATGGGCACGGCCCCAGGGCTGCCAGAGCTCCGGGAGAGTTTGGACAACGCTCTCAGGCACAGGCTGGGATTGTTGGGGTGTCTGTGCAGCGTCAGGAGTTGGACTAGATAATCCTTATAGGTCCCTTCCAACTCTATGGTCTGTAGAGAGTGATCCGCCATAAACAAAGATGAGATTCCCTTTGGCAAACTCGTCGTTCAGGTAACTAACAGAGGCAGGAAGGAGGTTTCACCAAGCAGCTCGCTTACCTCGCACCGACTTCAGCCAGTCCACATTAAATGGCTTCACCTCCTCCTCGCCGCTGACGACCCTGCCGGGCATGAGGCGCTCGAAGAAGGCCACATCGCCGTCCTCCAGCCGGGCGAAGGGCAGCCGCTTCACCGCGTAGCGCTCGCACGTCGGCACCACAGCCCGGCAGCCGGCGCTGCCCCTGCCCCGGGCCGCGCCGGGGGGCTCCGCGCCGCCCCTCAGCCACGCGGCCCCGCGGCGCCACAGCACCCTGGACGCCATGCAAAAAAAAAACCACGGGAAGGCGCAGCGCTTCAGCGCGTCTCTTCCGCTGTTTAGTGTGGATTCCAGCGGAGGAATTCGGGATTATCCCGGTACGCGGGGCCTGGAAGAGGCGGGGACGCGCAGCGCGCCTCACTCCCAGCCGCCAGGGGGCGCTGCCGCCCGCCTGCGCTGAGCGCGAACGCGCTCAGCGCGGGCGGGCGGCAACGCCCCCTGGCGGCCGGAGGTTGCAACAGCACCGCCACACCCCCTCCCTCCCTCATCACCCTCACACATTTATTCCCAAAAATACTTTATTTATAATATAATCCAACATCTCCAAGATCCAAAAAAATACAGATATACATTTCTTCTTAATTTTTTTTTAAAACTTTACATTCCTTACTTATTTTTTAAAAGTTTTTTCCTCGGTGTCGGTAATTGAGGGAAGGTCGGTTTTGACCTCCGGTTTGGATGAGCTGCAGTAAAGCTGGGACCTCCTGGCAGGGTTTTTTTGGGTAATGTTTAGTGGGGGATTCCTTTGGGGATCACCCTCTTCTCCAGGAAAGATTTAACACTGTACATTCAGAAGTCAGAAGATTTAAATCCTTTAGTAAGCACAAAAGAAGGCTGCTGGTATTTCTGTCTACAAGGAGTCGTAAAAAATCTCTACTACCAGGTGTAAGAGGGCAGGAGATGCTCCTGAGCCCATCCAAGCCCTGAACTGGCATGTTCCCAGTGGGAGAGTTTATTGCTGGTATCAAATCTCGGATGCTTTACACATCACAGACATTGTAAAAAAGAGACAATGTTGTACCTCACACTATTCTTCATTCCTAGCAAATTATCCTTTCTCTCGAGGGCTCTACCTTCCAGAGCCTGTTTTCCTTTTTGCTTTGCTGGTTCAAGTCAAAAATGCTCTTTGAAGCCCCAAAAGCACTTCTAAAATGTGGTTTTTTTATGCTACCTGACCAGAATTTTGGAGCTGAGGGAAGACTGCTCCACACTGGCCCAACCAGAGCTGCTCTCTTCCCTCATGGCATGTTTCCAGCAAGATCTCCAGAGTGGAATTTTGAGATTGTTTCAAATCAAATGCTTAATCCATGGCAATATCAGTACTAACAAAGCCTTAGGAAAAACAGGAGGAAAACTTGTCTACAATACCATTGGGTGGAAGGGGAAAACAAAACCTGGAACAGCTCTCACCCTCTGGGCACTGCATTACAGGCTGGCTCATGAGGTATCACAAATTTGCTCCCATGAAGGGGCAGGAAGAATAAGAGGGCTTGCTGTACTCCAGGTCTGTGTGACTGTGCTGTTCCTCCTCCTTTGGTCCGGCACTCTGGCTTTCATTTCCCTGCCTGTTTTCCACGTGCTGTTCTGTGGCAGCAATGACAAATGTGCATCACAAATGTGCATTTTCATGCACTGAACTATGGAACTTATCTCTCCATGATGCAATGTAGTAAAGATACCTGCACCTCACTGGAAATGGCAGGACCCCGAAGACAGGGATTTGTTCCTAAAATTCATCCTTTTTTCCTGCCATAAATTAATGTTCACAGAAAAGCTGCCTCACAATTGAGAGGTTTCTCCTATGTCAGCAACAGGCACGAAGCCCCAGAGGGAAAGAGGTGGCAGGAGCTGTGTTCTACTTTCCTTCACTGCAAAACATGAGTTAGAGGCTCAGTGTAACAGGAAAAGCCTTCTTTCTTTTGAAAACAGGTCCCAGAATCTGAGTACAAGTGTTTTTAATCTTCTCTGCTGTTGTATTCAGCAGAAGGAAAGTTTATCCGGGAGTTTCTTTATGCCTTTCCAGCAGTCTGTAGCAAGAGCTCCTGCACACTGGTATGGCAAGCAGCACACACCCCTGCACAGAGCTGCCACCAACACCCAACACGGACCAGAGCCAGCAAAATTCATGAGTTTGGGGCTTTTTTTCCTCCTTCCACCAGCAGGAGGGAAACCTGGAACACTTTCCCCACTACATCTTTCCCTGAAGACAGTTAATGATGCAGGACACAGATACAAGGTGTTGGACTTATGTGTGCTCTTCCCTCCAGTTCTGCATCCACTGTATCTCAGAGGAAGAAAAAAACAGAGAATTTTGCTTTCCAGCTCCTGATTTCCGCTGCCCCTTCTGCTGCAGCCACTGACACTAATGCAAGGATTCACATTCATCTGAAAGGCAGCCAGAGAAGCCAAGAACATGCAAATGCAGCCCATTAAAAAAGACAAGAAGTTCTGTTACAACATTCCTGAATGACCTTCAACAGCAGAGCCACACCATTGTTGGAACAGTGTCCTCATGGAGCCTTTCCCTAAAACCTGATTTCCTGATTTACCCATGTGCCACACAGGCAATCACAGCTAACAGTCCAGGCCTTCATCTTATTTTGTGAATAAATCCGACCTTCTCTCTCTCCAAGAATACTGTAGGTTTCATCTTCACAGTGATGTACTTAAAGAATCCTCAGGGAAATGGAAACGGCCAGAAAAGGCAACACCCTCCCTCAGTATTATTGTGCAAGACTAACATAAATAAAATCTCCGTGGCAAAGGGATTTGGGACTCCCTCCCCAAGTCATTGTCTTAGGAAAGAACAGGAATTTCAACTGGCCACTGGATAATTAAATATCATACCAGAAAAAGATGGAGGATAGATTAACAAAAAATAATCAAAGGTAATATTGCAACATGAATGAAGGAATATATTAAATTCTTCTTGCCTCGGTGCTGTATCCCCCTCTACTCTTTACTTCTTTTTCTTTCTTTCCTGAACACAACGAGGACAAAACCTGAAGGAAAAAACAGGCAGTAATTAGCTCTGAAATTAACACACAGAGCCTGAGACCTGTTTTTAATATTTGTGCACAACTAAGCCTGTTTCTGACAGGCAATTTAATTTGATTGAAACAGTCCATTAGATAGAAATAACAAGCCCACAATCCTTTCCAAGACAAGCACATTGTAAAACCCTGAGAAGTCTTCAAAATGTGCCTCCAGAAATGAAAAGGAACCTGTCTGTTTTAAGCACAGCCACAACTAGTCACTAAAGAGCAAACCTCAGATGTTATTCAAGCCTCAGGTCAAAACCTCCTCTGTTTATCAGGCAGTTCTGCTCTCACCAGTACCTAAGACTTCTGTGGAAATGGATTTTAACAAGAAGGTTCATCTTGTATCTTCTACCCTCAGACATAATCCCCAACCACAGAGCAAAGCTCCTCTGTCAGGGTCACAACAGTTCTTGTTGAGGCGAACTGCAGCCTGATAAAAACCCCAAAGCTCAGCGTTGTCACACTCACCATTTCCCTTTGGGTTTGGTGGTCAGGTCCACACATGCAAAGTGAAACCACTCAATTGGGCACTGCAAAAGAGAAAGGAAAAACCCACAGGGGAGATTCTTAGTGGTTCACAAATGTTCCCATCACTTGGTGTGAGCTAACCGAGCAAGGATCCCCTTCTTGGACTGTACAGAGTTGGAGACAACAAAGATGTGAGAATCATCTCTGGATGCTTACATCGGGGTTGTCACAGCCGATCATCTCTCCGTAGGACACCTGGTGACACAGGCAGTAGGTGGGCTCGTTGGGATCTACCGGCATGTCCAGGACATCCGAGGGGTGCACTGACAGGATGGTATCAGCAAACTCAGACCTGTGGGCAAGGACAGAGGCACGACAGAACACTTCTTAATTGCAGACAACACGCTGTTAACAAGGGCATGGCTTCCCAGTGCTAGAGGGCAGGGTTAACTGGGATACTGGGAAGAAATTCTTCTCTGTGAGGGTAGGGAGGCCCTGGCACAGGTTGTCTGGAGAAGCTGTGGCTCCCCCATGCCTGAAGTGCTCATGGCCAGACGTGGAACAACCCAGCGTTGTGGAAGGTGTCCCCGCCCATTGCAGGGGCTGGAATGGGATGGTCTTAAAGGTCCCTCCAAACCCAAACCATTCTGGTTTAGATCCCAAGATCTAAAACCTACTCAGGAAAATTAGTGTTTTGCAGTATCTTCCCTAAACCACACTGATTCTGTTTTAGAGTTTGCACTACATTACCACAGTCCAGTAATTAAAATCTTAAGGTAGGCTGGATCAAATACAGTATGACTAGAAAGAATTAAGAGAAGGATTTGTAAATATCATAAGTAACAAAATTCTCATACAGATCACTCCTGGTTGTGAGTACAATAACCTGTCTGGGGTTTTCCCCAGCCTGTTTCAAAACACATTTCTTATCATTGTCAGACCTGAGTGAACCCTCTTACCCTGACAGGGATGTGCTGACATGCCAGCAGCAGTCCACAGAAACTATTTTTAGTTTCCTGCTCCTCCATTTAGCCAACTGAAAATACCAAAATAAACTGAGCCCCTTTAATATAAATCCCATCTCAGAGAGGGGACATGCCTTCCTCCTTGCCTCTCAAAACCAAACCAGATTATTCAAGGCTACCTAGGACACAATCCTTTGAAAACAACCCCCAAAATTCTCCAAGATTTCTAGAACAGCAGCATAACATCAGCTTCTGTCCTGATGGACAAGTGAGGTTTTTTTACCATCAAGACCACAAGCAACTGTTAAAAATAGCCCTGTGACAAAAATCAAAGCCATTTTTCCCAGCTTGCCAACAGCAACAGGGAGGCTGATCTTGTCCTTCCAGCCAGAATGTTCCAAGCTTGCTGAGCTTCCACATGCCAACCAAGGAGTTAATTAACAATGCTGGCCTGTCCTAAGCAGGACATTAATGAAATGGAGTAAGACCAGAACACTCGTAACACTGCTCACCATCCGGACATGAGTCATAAATAGGGTAATATGAGCTTGTGGAAAATTCAGGAAGTGTCAAGCCCAAGGCCCTGGAGTTGTGTCTGGCTCTGCCTTACCCTCCTTTGAGCTTCTTTTTCTTTGGTGTGTCTTCTTCAGATGTTCTCCTGCCTCGACCACGAGAGCTTCTTTTGTCTTTCTGACTTCGTCCCTCTAGAAAGGAAAAACAACCGCATCATTTCAGCCTGAGTGGCAGAAACATCCCCAGCTGTTCTTTTGGTGCAGTTACTGTCTTGAAATTCCTATTTTGTATGTAATAGAGTGATCTTTATTATCTATGTCATTGAATATGCTGACTGAAATGCATTTTTAAGCCACAAATACACCAAATTGATAACAACTGAGCACTGAACTCTTGTGTTTGCAGTTTTGGCAAACGAGCACTGCAGTATGTCAGCACAGGTCATGAACAGCATCACACTTGATTAGACATGCAGTATTTTTTTTAAATCTCAGTGTATTTTTAAACACAGTTAATAGATTACCCAATAACTAACATAATTATCTCCACCTCCTTGCTCCTACCCCTTATTTCATTGCTCAAAGGTATAAAGCTGTGCTGCTGTATCCACATTCAAATGTCACTGTAATCACACAGTATTTCAGTATACATGACAGAAACTGGTATCTTTTTATTCCTTATTTTTCCTGAAACTAAGACTCTTACACTAGTGCAGTTTTGGCACAGCCCCCTCCTTAGAACAGTAAAAACCTCAGGATGATCTGTGAAACAGTAAGCTTGATCCCAGCACCATATTCCCCTTATTTTTGCCCACTATAAACATTTTGAAGAGCATTAAAAACAAGCAGAGAACAGCACACTTCTTTCCTTCCTCCAGAAATAACAGCCTATTTACATCTCAGCCTTCCTGGTTTGATGCTCTAAGTGCTGGAAAAAGCTCTCAAGAGTGTAAACTTCACCCACTTTTCAGGCTTCGGGATGCAGGGCTTTCGAAGTCGCTGCCTTCCAGTTTGTCTTTGAGATCAGCCTCAAAGCGCGCCAAGTCTGCATCCAGCCGGCGGATGTGCTTATCCACCTGCACCGAGAGGAAACCACAAACTGAGCCACAGAGAAACACAGAAACAGAGCCCCAAACGAAAACAGGAAGGGCCAAGACACGGCTGTTACCGGAATGAACAGAGTGTGGAGCTGCAGAGCAAGGCACGGAGGGGGACAGGCTGGGAAAAGGGAAATGGCACACAGGGAATACGGGAGGCAAAAGCACAAGCACCCAAACCCTCCACAAGCAAGCAGAAAGGAAGGAAAAGGGAGGCAACAGAAAGGAGAGGCAAAGCAACTTAGACTCATGATTTTCAGAACAAAACAAGGTGAGAGATACTAAAAATAACTGGTTTGTCCCTGTGATTTTCAAAATTCAAAGACAGTTCTTGAAATGTGTTGAACAGAGCAGTTAAGGTTTTTCCCCTGGTACTCCACTGTCATGTGAATCAAAGAAGTTTAACAACAAATACACAGAGAGGCTGACTATCCTCATTATGAAGTCAACACACTCTAATTAAGTACCTTGTACTACCCTGGCTGCAATAAAGTGACTTTCAGAACAGGGATTTGAAGCCACCACCCCCAAACTGTGCTGCTGCAATACTTTGTCATTAAATGAGTTCAGTAGTTATCTAGGGCATTGATATTCCTGGGACATGATTTCCTCTTTTGCAGCGTTTGATGGCAATTAATCATCTACTGCAGCTGTAGCAGAACCCAAAGCATCTCTGCAAGCTGGACAACAAACATTTAATACAGTCAAGAGGATTCCCCTCACTCAGCTTTCATCCAGGGGGTAAAACATGTGGAGAGGAGAATTATTCAAGGGACAGAAGAAAAAAAAAGTGGAAAGCTGCATTTTAAGAAATGTGATTTTCTCCCAAGGTCCATCAAGGAGATTTTGATGTGCAATAAACCAGGGCAACTGAGCAGAATTCCTGCTGTTCCTCCACAGCATAGTACAGCAGCTGGCTGTACAAAAACAAATTTGCTTTCAACTAAGTGTGCCCCAAATAAATTATCAGTGACAGAGCTGCTGGGGAGGAGGGAGTGGGGTAAATTTGCTGGCATTATCACACAGCAGACGAGTACTACTGATAAAGCCACCCCCAAGGGGGATAAACTCACTAATTCTTCAGCAAAAGAGAAACCTGGTGCCAGAGGAGAAAGCTTTCTGGGGATGGCAACAGTGAGAAACACATGCTTGACTAATAGTTTGTTTTGGTAAGAAATTTAAGCCAAAAAAAAGCTGACACTGTGAAGCATCTCCACATGCACCATTCCAGAGGATGCCCATTTTTCAGGGCTCGTGGCTCACCATCTCATAGGTCTGCATGGCCAGCTGCACTTTGTCATCACTGTACTCTTTACACTTGCTGTAGGCGCTCTGGATCTTCCTCAGGTGCTCCACTCTCTCCTCAGGTAACATGTTCTTTACAGACTCGATGTACGCTGCTGCCAGGCTGTCGATCTCTGCCTTCTTGTCTGAAGAACAAAACCAGGCATTTTTGGTTTTCTGTTTCCATCCAGGAGACCCCTCCTGACAGCTGTTTAGCTCCCCTCACATCCTTAATGCATTTTCCTTCTTTAAAACAAAACCAGTTAAGCTAAAGGTGTTCACTCCTTGACACCTGTGGTGTGATTCTGCTTTCCTGAGTGTGCTACAGCTAATTCAGATGTTAATTTACAATTAATTCACAGTTAAGGTCAGAAACTGAACCCGTGAGTACACAAGTTTCAGCCTCTCTACCCACATGCAGAACGTGCTATTTGCTGTGCATTCACTTACTGTTCTGATGGTTCAAAATGAAAATAATGAATGTGCAGCCAGATACCAACAAAAACTTCAAAAAGGAAAAAAAATCGTTCTGCAAGGTACACAGGTATCTAGAACTTGTTAAATATAGAAATACGTGGAAGGAAGGGCATCTAAGTGGCCACTGAGTACAGTGATCACAGAGCTACGAATTTAAACTGGAAACAAAATCAAGCCCTGCAGTGTGAGCTGTATCCTCACAAGAATGAAACAAACACTGCAGAGCACTCCGGCTGAGAGGAGAACAGCAGCAGGTGGGAGACACGCAGAGCCTCCACAGGGCTGTCCCCTTCCTTCAGGCCAAGCCCTCTCGGCCTTTGCTTGCCGAAATGCCCGCACACACCTTCTGTTCTCTGATCCAGCTCCCGCATCAGCTGGAAGTTCCTCTGCAGTTCGCACGGCAGATTCTCAATACCTGCAAGAAAAAATGCTACTAAATGCTCTGAGCGACCATTTCAATGGAAGGTGTCGCTGCCCGTGGCAGGGGCTGGAACGAGATGAGTTTTAAGGTCCTTCCCAACCCAGCCCATCCTGTGAGTCACGTACCGTGAGCCGCCCTTTCACCTCAGCAGGCCTTGAGCAGCCGCCTGGGTGCTGGGCCCTGGGCCGGCACCAGCGGCCCGGCCGAGGAGAGGGAAGGGAGGGGAGCGGAACCCCCGCCCTGCCGCCCCCCACAGCCGCCATGGCCCCACCACCCCACTCCCCGGCGCGCACCGATGACGTAGCCTGGCGCCGCGTGATGACGCAACACAGTGGCGCTCCCCCCACTCGCCCGCGCTGCCCGTGGCGCAGTTTTAATTCCCGCGCTGCCGCCGCCGCCACCGCCCCAATCCCGCCGCCCCCGCCCCGGCCCCCGCCCCGGCCCCTCGGCCGCCCCCGCCCCGCGCTCACTGTCCAGGTAGTGCTCCAGGTACATGGCAGTCGCCATCTTGCGGCCCGCGCGCCGCTCGCCGCCGCCCGCCGGGCCCGCATGAGCAGGCCCGCGGCCTCATCCCGTATGCACGGCCCGCGCCGCCCATTGGCCGCCGGCACCGCTCGCGCTGCATATTCATCAGGGGCGGGGCGGGCGGCGATTGGCGGGCGCGGCGGAAGGGGCGGGGCGGCGCGGCGCGCGCGGGCATGGCGGCGCGGCGCGGGGCGCTGATCGCGCTGGAGGGCGTGGACCGCGCCGGGAAGAGCACGCAGGGCCGGCGGCTGGTGGAGGCCCTGCGGGACGCCGGGCACCGCGCAGACCTGCTCCGCTTCCCGGGTAGGGCGCGGCCGCGGTCAGCCCTGGGGAGGGGAGCGGGGTGCCGCCCGCGGCCTCTCGCGGCGTGGCCGAGCCGGGTGGCGCTGGGACAGAGGGACCGCGCGCAGGACTGACAGACCCCTCCCAGCCTGGGCGGACCGAGCACCGGGCACCCGTGACAGAGGGGCCCCCCACGCCCCGACAGAGCGACCGCCCTGGCGGGCGGACAGACCCCTCCCATCCCAGACAGACAGACAGACACTCGTCCTGGATAGACCGACCTCCTCCCCCCGGCCTGCCACAGGCAGGGAGATCCGCAGCCCCTTACGGACTGACGTTCTCCCACCTGTGACATATAAACATTCCCCTCATCCTGGACAGACCTCCCGCCACCCGTGACAGACAGACAGACTCCCACCCTGGAAGGACTGACGTCGTCCCATCCATGACAGACAGACAGACCCTGCCCTGGTCATACCAACCTCCCACCCGTGACAGACCTCGCAGAGATGGGTACCCATCTGGGAAGAGCAGCTTGGGACAGCCTTTGCATCCTCTGTCCTTCCTACAGACAGAACCACCGAGATTGGGCAGCTGATCAGCTCCTACCTGGGGAGGGAGAAGAACCTGGAGGACCACACCATTCACCTGCTCTTCTCTGCCAACCGCTGGGAACATGTGTAAAGATGATGTTTGTTCAGTTGTAAAAGAAAAATGTGTGGTGTTGAATCCCACGGGGTTTGAGCTTGCAGTGGGTATAGAAAGTACAAGAATGGGATCCTGTTTAGACAGGAAAACAGGTTGGAAATGTGTTTTAGGGACTCTTACAGCTTTGGATTTAATCACAGAATCCCAGAATGGTTGGGATTGGGAGGGACCTTAAAGCCCAGCCAGTCCCACCCCTGCCATGGGCAGGGACATCTCCCACTATCCCAGGGTGCTCCAAGCCCTGTCCAACCTGGCCTTGGACACTTTCAGGGTTGGGGCAGCCACAGCTGCTCTGGGCACCCTGTGCCAGGGCCTCACCTCCCTCACAGGGAAGAATTTCTTCCCAATATCCCATCTGACCCTGCCCCTATAATCTTAGATCAGATCCCACAGTTTGGGTTTTTTTGGAATCATTGGTGCCATATTTCCAACTCCTGTGCTCTACTGGATTAAAAACTGGGGAGCTGAGGCTGAACCAGCTTAGACTGTGAATTTACTCTCTTTCCTGAAGATACCTTGCTTTGCCTGGCAGTCCCTGTGAGTGACAGTGCTTAAATTGTGCCCAAATTTTCCCTGCAGCCATGTTCAGCCGTAACTGCCTGTCTTTCCTTCAGTCACAGAATCTGCATGTGGACATGGGGAAACCAGTGTTGGCTGTTGTTTTTACCTGGAAATACAGATTTCAAAATGTTCTCATTTTACAGAAAAGCTTCGCTGGCTCTGCTGTAGTGGCAGCGCCAATTAAGCTGGGAGAACAGAAGGCAGATAAGTGAGCTCTAAGAACTGTTCATGAATAAAAGTGGCAGAGCGTATCACAAAATCTACTGCACCATCTAAAAAGGGAAGAGGACTAAGCTGTCCTTGTCAGTGTAGTTCATCTGTGATCTTGCCTGTAAGCCCTGGAGCTGCCTAGAGCAGTGCCCAGCATTTGGCACCCTGAATTTGGGTGTCATGAAAGGGTATTTGGTCAATTCCTGGTGGAGAATACAAACAGCTCTTCACCTGCCATCTGCATCACAGCTGCCCCTGCCAGTGATCTCCCTTAATGATGACATACCTGGAGTTTTAGATGAACTCCTTTCATTTCTGTCACGATAAGGGAGTGCAACTTCATTATTTTCTCTCCCCCATGGTTTCAGACCGATGATGAAGGAGAAGCTCCATCAAGGGATCACGGTCGTGGTTGACAGATACGCCTTCTCTGGAGTGGCCTTCACAAGTGCCAAAGGGGTGAGTGAGACCTGCAGCAGCCCCTGCCCCTCTCTCTGTTTGGGGCAGCAGCTCCAGGAAGAGGCTCTTGGTGTGAATGTCCCAGGAGCCATTCTGGGAAATGAGGATTGGAAATGAGGCAAGGAAGTTTCAGCTCAGATAATTATGTGGGTCTGCCCTTCCCCAGAACAAGCAGTGACACTTACTGGGTGACTTTCTATACACCTGGACAGACTGCTGGATTGGAAGCTGACCTGTGTGATTCTGGAGAATGATTCTGGGAGTTTGTTAAAGACTCTCTGTACTTGCTCAGGCTGCTGGCCCATAAATTTGAGGAACAGAACCACATCCATTAGAAGGGACCTATTGAATTCTTGAAGCCCAGCCTCCAGCAGGGCTGATGTAAGCAGGCTGCCTGGGGCTGCATCCAGCCAAGGTTTGAGTATCTTCAGGAATGTATATCCACTCTTTTCTGTGTTCTTCTCACCTTCAGAATAAAAGTGATTTTCTTCATTTAGCCTGAATTCCTGGCATTCCCACTTGTGCCTTTTGGCCTGTCCCTACTTCCAGATCAAGTCAGCTCTGCCAGCCCCTCTTTGAGCCCTTCTGCACAGACACTCCTGTCCCACTCCTTCAATGTGTCCTGTCCTGCTGAGCAGCCATCAATCCTCTGAGAGTCTCCTGTGGTCACAGAAGCTCCAGCCACGCCTGCAGCACCAGCTGTGAGCTACACTCATTCTTGCCCAAGCCTTTCCCTGCCTCCTGGAGGGACTGAGGAGATCCTGGCTTAACCCTGAGGCAGATGCATTGAAGCATTTAGGTGCCAATCAGGTGTCTGCAAAAGCCCCACGTTAAGAGCCAGGATGTGTAACACGAGCTGAGTCACCCCAAAATAATGTTCCCAAATCCACATGGGCACAGCAAGGAATGTTCTGCTACTTTCTGCTGGGGGAAAAAGGGTGTCTAAAAGTGTCTACATTTCTTTGAATGTAGCTGGTGACCTGCAGGGCTCAGTCATGCAGATGTCACCCTTGGGAAGCAGGGATGGCATCCTTTGCTGCTGGAAGAGACCTCCCCTGCTCCTTAAAAAAATGGAGTTTGGAATGTTTTTCACTCAAGAGGCATTCCCAGAAGAAGGGGAGATGTTGATGCCCATACCTAACACAAAAGTACTGGCTGCCAGAGCTCACAGCCAAGATGATGTGGTGCTTCAGCTTCTCTTACCCTCTCCTGGGATTGAAAAACCCACTGCACATACATCCCAAAAATACCCAGATTACCAGGATACAGAAGAGCTGGGGAGAAATGGGAGGGCAGATGTGCCAGCTCCTCTTAGAGGGATTTAAGATGTGGATGAGAAATGAGTGGATGCTGTAGTCGCACCAACATCATGGATTCACATGCCCTGATGAAAGTCTTCAGATCTCTCAACAAAATCCAAAAGCTGGAAAACTGCATCTGTTGTGTCTGGGCTGAAATTCCTGGGTAGGTGAGTGTTGGAAAGGAGCCTCCGTGGGCTTAGAGAGATCTGCATTGCAGCTCTGTGGTGTTTGTGTTTGGGAGCGCAGCTTTCTGTTGGACTGGGCAAGTTATGGAGTGGTAACAGCTGAGTGGAGACTCAGAATGTGGCTTGGTAGAGCTCAGACAGGATCTGCAGAAGAGGCATGAAAAGCTTTCACTCTCCAACTTAAATAGGCACAGAAGGTGCTGAACACCTGACAAAACCTGCTGGCCCCCAAATGACCAGGACTGAGTTCCCACATGCTAAGCTGGGATATCACCTTTTCAGTCTGTAGCCTGCGTGTTCTGGGTTGCAGTTCCTGCCATCCTTGGCTGTTCCTTTCCCACCTCGCTCTCCAGCCACCCTGCTCCTTCCCTGTCTTTGTGTGTGTCTCACCTCAAGCTCGGTTGTCTTTGCTTGGACAGAACTTCTGCCTGGACTGGTGCAAGCAGCCTGATGTTGGA
Organism: Prinia subflava; assembly: GCF_021018805.1. Classification (NCBI taxonomy): domain Eukaryota; kingdom Metazoa; phylum Chordata; class Aves; order Passeriformes; family Cisticolidae; genus Prinia; species Prinia subflava. Next base: position 4,432,567 of record NC_086257.1, on the reverse strand, counting down.
CTCCCAAAGCCAGACCTGATCCTGTTCCTTCAGTTAAGCCCAGAGGAAGCAGCAGAACGAGGGAACTTTGGACACGAACGTTACGAGACCAGTTCCTTCCAAGAGAAAGTTCTTCAGTCCTTCTATTACCTGATGGAGGACAAGAGCCTAAACTGGAAGGTGAGGAATTAACTCTAATGAGCTCATCATGGACTGGGGTGGAGATCTCTAGTGAGATCTCCCAAATTTTGCCTGTCACGTCCCTGTGCTGCCCCTTCCCACTTCTGCTCAGCAGGACACGTTGGGGACCAGCCAAGGGCACTGTGAGATGTGGCAGAGAGCACTTCCCTGTTCCAGGAGACCCCAGTCAGCTCCCTGTGCACCTGGGATGAATCCCTAGCTTACCTGCCTCTGTCACACACCCCAGAGACTGCCAGCAAACAACATGCAACAGCAGTTTCCCTTCACCCACCCTCACATCTTCTTCTTAAATGCTTATTCCTACATATATTGGTTCCTCCAATCCACTCCAGAAGCTGCAGAGAGGAGGTGTAATTAGCTCATTTCACTACTCAGGAAGAGTAACAATATTGGGTAGTGGGGGGATAAGCAGATGTTAACAAGGTTTTTCTCATTTGTTGGTGTCCAGTAACACATTTCTGTATTCTCTGTTATCTATCCTGTATTTTTGTTGTCTTGGAAACAGACAGTGAATGCTTCAAAGAGCATTGAAGACTTGCACAGAGAAATCAAGTCCATTGCAGAGGAAACTATACAGGAGGTTCAGAATAAACCTTTGGGAGAACTCTGGAAATGAAACTTCATGCAGGTCTAAAACTTCATGCAGGTCTAAAAGAATAAGGTAAAGGTCACTTCTTAGATATTCTGCACTTGGATGACTGTGACATCCCAACAGCTCCAGCTTAGGTCCTGTGTACTCTTTTGGGTCCAACATGCTTCCTGATGTCCTTGTGACTATCTGCTCCTCCCTTCCATCCTGGATAGTCCCTTCTGCATTTTTTAAATATGCCATGAGCATGTACCAAATTCCTGTCAAAACCTCCCTCTTCCAAGCAGGAGCTCCTGTTACAGCTCCAGTCCTAGAGTGCAGATGTGGGTGTGGAGCTCAAGGCCATCCCTGGACACAGACAGTTCCCATTTTTAGAGGAGTTGATAATAAATTACTCTTTTGAACTTTTGGCACAGGGCATTTTTTTTCAGTATGATCATTTATCTTCTAGAAGGATATATGGGAGCTGAAAGTGCTGCACTTCAGGCACTAAATCCAAGGAAAGCTGTTTGCTAGAGCTGTGGAAAAAAGGAAGAGGCGAATTTAAGCCTTCTCTTACAGCTGTGAGCAGGTAAGAGCCCGAAATAGATGAATGAGCTCATAGCAAGGCCAGTTTGGAGGACAAGTGGCACATAAATTAGTTTACACTGGCCAAGATGAGAGGAATAGTCACTAGTGGCTCCTGCACAATGCCCCAGTGCAATTTGAAACCAGACCAGCTATGAATCACCTAAATCACCAGAACAAACTGGAATGTTAATCATGTGCAAGGGACACTGAGAGAGGGGCATGGCCAGGGGAGTTCAGGTCTCTCTGCTGGATGTTTCACTCATCTTCCAGTAGGGTGGACTGCTCTCATCTCCACAGACTAAATCCTCTCTTAACTCACAGGCACACTGAGCTGATTCATGTGCAGGGAGAGGAAGCTAAATATTTAAAACAAAATTGCTAATACAGCATCAGCTACAGTGGCAAAAGCTGCTGCCTTCCCTCCACAGCTGCCCAGCCCTTGGCAGCCAGACACTCCTGGTGAAGGAGGTGAGCCCCTGCAATGCTGCATCACGTCCTGACAGTAACACTAGGACAAGACAACACACTGAAAAGCCAGAAATACCTGTTAAAGATCTAAGCTGAGCTTAGTCCAGTTATTGGGGTTGTCAACACTCAGGTAAAATCTTGTCTGGCAGAGCTGTCATTAAACATAAAACCATGAACATGAAATAAACAGAATCATAGACTGATTTGGGTTGGAAAGGGATCTAAAGGATCATCTTTTTCCATGGGCAGGGACATCTTCTACTATCCCAGGTTGCTTCAAGCCCTGTCCAGCCTGGCCTTGGACACTTCCAGGGATGGGGCAGCCACAGCTTCTCTGGGCAACCTGTGCCAGGGCCTTCCCATCCTCTGAGTGAGGAATTTCTTCCCAGTATCTCATCTAACCCTTCCCTCTGGCAGAGGGAAGCCGTTCCCCCTTGTCCCTCCAGGCCCTTGTCCAACATCCTTCTCCAGCTCTCTTGGAGCCTGTCTATACACTGGACTCTTCTGGTGTGCTGCATACTACCCACCACCGCCTTCAGCGTGTGCAAGGACATCAGGACAGGCAAAGATTTTACATCTGTTTATTCAGATAGAAATTGAAAGCAGATGAATGGAGCACAGCCCCACTTCCTCTGCTGCCTCTTCCCCTGACTACAAGAGAGAAGAGAAGCAGGCAGAAAGCAGCAAATAATAATTTAGTGACAGAAGCATTGTGGTTCCCAGTTCAAACCTCTGCTTTCGGGTATCACAGGGACAGTTAGAGCATCAGTAGGTCAGTCACAGGGGAAACAGGTCATTTCTAACCTGGTGGCACCACCCTTGGGCACACCACCCTCATCTGACATACCAAACCTGAATGCACAAAGCCTTGTAAACAGGGTTGCAGTGTGCAGCACGCACCAAGGAAACTACAGCAGCAACTTCCCTTGCAGTGTGCATGGAGACAGCTCTCCTCCACACTTTACCTTTCTGGAGAAGGGCCCTAGGCAGAGCTAACATCTTAGAGTATCTGAAATTTCCAGTATATTTGGACCTTCTCAAGGCATTCTGCCCTTCTTGGGATGGTTACCTGACAGGGGTTTCTCCAGGTTAGCTCCTACAGCACCTCTGGGCACATTCCACAGGGAGGGGAGTGGGCAGAGGCAAGGGACTGACACAGCTCGGAAACCTGCTCAACCTTCAGGCATCTCTTCTGCTTTGGAAAGGGAATGTCTGACAGGAGTAGCTGGAGGAAGTGCTGACCAACCCACCCAGGGCACCTCAAGAGGTTTTACAGCTTGGGTTTTTGGCAGGACAACATCACTCCCTAGTCACCATGCCAGCACACTGGGGGACAAGCAGAAGAAGCCTGGCACATGGCTGGCAGATCTCTGCTGCCCTGTTTCAGCTCTCCCAGCTCGGGACTCATTTTTCCAGGGTTGTAGAATTCAGTTTTCTGTTCAAAGCAGCTTTCCTGAAGGTACTTCCTGTAGAGACTATTCCACTGTAGAAGCACATGGATTGACTCACTGAGCAACACACACATTTTCTATTCTTCCATTCCTTCTGTTATTTAGACTGGGATTGAGATGCTCCCCAGCAGCACAGCACTGCTCCACACTTCACTTATGGAATTCCCAGTCACTTAGAAGTTCCCTCAATTCCCTTTCCATAGGGTGTGAACAGGAGAGGTAGTGCTGAGTGTCCTGCAGAGCATGAACAGGAGTTGTACCGTAGGGACGTGCACTCCGGAGGCTTCACAGCTGTCTGTGGGACGTGGCTGCTGTTCCCTGGCATTGTGAGCTGCAGTCCAGGTTGGCCAGTGAGAAGGGAAGCTGCTAAAGGCATTAACTGGACGTTTCTCCTGCTAAATGATGGGTGGGTTCTACTTAAGCTTCAGAGGGGAGTCCCCATGGAAGGATTCAGCGCTCTAACGATTTCCGTGCCTCCCCCGGGAGGCCCAGCTGACCTGCTGATGTAACAGATAGGCTTTGAACTCCTAAGCACCACTGCATCCACTTCCAGCAACTGTTTGCTGCTGAGAAATTCCAGCTGCAGCCAGTAAGGCTGTAACACCCTCTGGGTTCTTCATCCCACTGCAGACACTGCGCGCTCCGCTCCGAGGCTGCACGGAATGCCAGGATGGACGGGAGGCAGGGATGGCAGCAAGCGCCTATGAAAACCGGTAGCCCCAGGCTCTCGAAGGAGCTTCCCTCCCCCCTTCTCCCCACACATACACAAATTTGCAGAGTCAGTTTCCTATTTGTCTTCAAAGGGACAGGATTTCAAAGTCTTCATCTTCCGAGTCAAAGAACCTTTCCAATCTGTCGGCATCAGAGGAGTCTGGAAGAGAAGAAGAAAGCGCTGCCTCAGTGGGACGCTGGGACTGTCAGTGACACCAGCAGCTGGAGCAGTCACAGCTTCAGTGCCAAGTGCCTGCAAGTTCCAAGACTCAGTGACAAACCCGAGTGAGGGCTCTGAGGAGGATAAGAACAAGTCAGTGGTATGGAAAATGCATTGGAGAAAATTACATGGAGCACAGAAGCACATCATCCTTCTCAGATCCAAACACATTTCTGCTGTCACTGTTCTGTACAACCAGCCTGTGCCCCAGCTCTGCATTAGCAGAAAACTGTTCTCAGAACAGGAGAACTTGCCCAGGTCTGGACTAATACCCATGAAGATCTTTGTCCCAATTAAGAGATACATTTACCCCTGTGTATTAGAGAATTGCTTCTGCTAGAGTTGTTTTGGTGCAACTGTTAGGGAATGAATTACAACATGCACTCTCCCAAAAGCAATTAGTACAGTTCACTTTGTGAGGAAAGGTAATGCTAGTGGATCCCACTTCTCCACCCTTCCAACTATATGGTGAAGAAGGGGCTCACACTTAAAGGGGAAGGAAGCACCTTTAGCACAGGGGGAAGGGAAGGAGAAACTTTTATTAGTTCAGGCTGGACAGTTACAGAATCCCAGAATGGTTTGGGTTGGAGGGAACCTTAAAGATCATCCAGTCCTGGCCCCCTGCCATGGGCAGGGACACCTTCCACTATCCCAGGTTGCTCCAAGCCTTGGGCACTTCTACATGTGGGGCAGCCACAGCTTCTCTGGGCAACCTGTGCCAAGAGGGCACCTCACAGGAAAGAATTCCCTCCCAAAATCCCATCTATCCCTGCCCTCTGACATTCCCACTTGTCCTGTCACTGTGTGCCCTCTCCAGCTTTCTTGGAATCCCTGAAAGGGGCTCAAAGTTCAATTACTCCTTCTAGTGAGTGGCCTTGGCAGATGGGAGAGGCTCTACAAGCCAGGGAAGAGGGAGAAGGACAATTAGTGCATTACAGAAACATTTTCAAGAGTAGGAAAGACAACATTAGTGAAATTTAAGACCGGCACGATCAATTGACAGTTTAAGGGACTTTAAGGGAGTTTAAGCACTCTTAACAGCAAAGGACAGTGTGATAATGAAATGAAAGCTTTTAAGGAAGGAGGGCAGAGAGAGGGGGAGAGAGAGACCAGAAGTGCAATGTGCAGGTTGGCAGGAGGATGCCCAATGCCCCGTGACAGGTCGGCTTGCCCACACACTGCTCTTGGCAGAAGCTGCCAATGGCTTTATCTCCTGCAGCATTTGCTTATGTTATTAATGTGATAAGCAGAGCCTGACAGACAAGATTAGTGCCCAGCACTTGTCCTTTTTCCCACTGGTAGTGGTTTGTGCCAGGAAGGAGTGCCTTATGCTGGAACAAAGTGTGACCAGCCCTGTCTTGGAGCATTTTCATTACCTGCAAACTCGGTTTTCAGCCTTTGCACTGGACCGTTTTGATTCCTCCAAGCATCCCTTCAGAAGCCACAAACTCACACTGCCATGACAGCCTGTGAACTTGTTTGTTCTGCTCAGTTACCATCAACATTCACAAATTATTCTAAAAATCCTCCTGAGACACTGCGGGATCTGCAAACCTCTGGCTGAAAGCTGAAGAACTATATCAATTGACCTGAGACCTCCAGGTTAAATTCCAGGTGGAACAGGATCATACTAGAAATTCTCATGTAATTCCACGTGATTTCCAGAAACCCGAAGGACTGGCTCACCCTCAGCTCTCCCTGCCTGCGTGGCCTCACCTGGTGTGAGATTCAGGACGTCAGGGTTGGAGAAGTGTGCGGGCTGGCGTTCCACCAGCTCGAACATGGGCAGCGCTCCTCTGACCAGGGACAGCTGTGGAGACAGAGCAGAGCCATGAGAACCAACAGCTCTGCACTGCTGCTGCACTTCAGGGGGAAAAATGATCTGTTGGGCTTCACTGTAGCTGGAAAAACGTTTTTCAAAGCTTTTGAATCACATCATCAACAGGATTTCAGAGCTATGCTCCTTTTGGTAGTTTAATAAACTGGTTTAATATGCTTAAAATGGGGTCATGCTGCAGAGAACATGGTCTCTGTGCAGTGGTTTGGAAACAAAACAATACCTGATATTCCTTTCCCAGGGACAGAGAATCAAGAGATCATTAAAGTTGGAAGATAACTCCAAGATCTTTGAGTCCAATCATTCCCCCAGCACTAAACCATGTCCCCAAGTGCCACATCCATATGCCTTTTGAGCACTTCTGGGATGGGGACTCCACCACTGCCCTGGGCAGCCTGTTCCAATGTCTGACCAGATTCATATACACAAACCTTTTTGATTTGCTGGCACCAGTCATTAAAGTCTGCCTCTGTGTTGCAGAAAAAGCCCTGAAAAAAAAAGAAAGAAGACTTTATCTTTCTATATTTTAGATTGATCATTTCAGACTTAAGGCCCTGTGTCAACACCAAGTAACAAATTCAGGACTGGGAGCAGTTACTACTCCTGACTGCCTTGCTTTAAAAATATGCCTCACACTGTCCTGTTAAACTGAACACTCCACAAAGGCTTGATGTGTCCAGGCATCCAAGTGCTGGAATCATCAATATTTTCTTTACTGTAGAAGGAAAACCAGGAGGAACAAAGGAAACAAAGAGCAGGCATCTCAGGTTCAACAGAAAACAAGCCATGGTGCATCATCATATGGATTCAGGAATGGATTCAGATCTGCCCATCAAAAGGCTGGACTCAAAGCCCAGACTAAACCCGAGACAATGACACTGCTCCATGAGGAATGGTATTTAACTGCCATGCAAGGGGCATTCCCTGGGACAAGCCACTCTCTGGGAGGAGCTGTTTCACCAGTGTCACCAAAACCCAGGGCAGCACTTGCCCAGAGTACCCAGCCCATCCCCACTGCCTCTGCCAGCTCCCTGTGGAACAGGGGCACCCTAGCACTGCTCCTGGGGTGACGGGGAGCAGGAGGAACAGCACACACCACGGCGATGGAGGGGTCGAGCTCGGCGATGCTCATCCTGCACGGAGGGTGCTGGCAGTGGAAGCTCTCGTCGGGGAGGCAGCCGCTGTCGCCGGGCTCCAGCGCCGGCTGCGTGGTGTGGGGATCCAGGTAAATGAGCTCCTCACCTGGCCAGAGAGGCAAGGACATCAGCAGCAAGAACCATGCCAGAAGGAAGAAGTGGTGAAAGGGGAGGAAAAGCAACGGCAGAGCCAGCTGTCACAGAGGAATCCACATTCCAGGCACATCTTGCTTTCAGCCACTTCCCCAAGTGCTTCTCAGCCAGGCACAGCTGCCAGCACCACCACGGTGGCCACTCCACTGTGACACCCTGAGATTAAGGCACAAGCACTATCTGGGTATTGTTCCTGCTCCTCCCTTCCTGGGTGAGCTCAAATAGACCCCGGAAAATGGCACAAATAGCCTGAGGTCTCAGGCAGAGAGGAAACCAGAGGGAAGGAGGAGAGTAAGAAGAGTTCATAGGGTTTGAGGAACACCTAAAGAACAGTTAAATCCAGCCAAGCCACAGAGGGAGGTCAGCTCTGAATGCAGGAAACAGGCTCTATGCACTCCACAGACCAGATTTAGTGTTACTCAGTGGAAGTTTATGCCCACTGTTCAAATCTTTATCACTCAGGCTAGAGGCTCAGCCCACAGCAGCCTTCCATGCTTCCAGCAGGAAAGGAGAACCCTGCAGCATGCACCACAGGCTAAGCAGGAGAGCTGTGCCACCCCACAAGCATTTTTTAGCCAGGGGGACATTCTTTGGACAGTCTTGGCAGTCCTCTGGGCACTCACCTACATAGCCAATGAAGTAGTGAGCACTGTTTGGCTTCCCTCCGATCACTCCCAGGGACTGGGGCATCATGAAGCAGTGCTGGAAAAGCAACACAGAAAACACACAGCTGACAGACAGTGAAACAGCAGGTGGGAACAAAGGCCAGCATCCAAAAATGCAGTGGGAAGGATGGACAGGGACATGGAAAATCAGCAACTCTAGCAGCAAAACCAGCCATTTCTGGAGAAAATCTCCATCAGGCTGTAACACAAGGCTTTCTAGGAACATGGAAGCAGCTCAAAAACAGTTTTAACCACTGACAGGAGTAGACAGGTGGACCAAATGAAAGAAGCTGCACTACTCCAGGAGCTGGTACAGGCAAGTCCTGGCTTTGCTGCAATCAGTGGCAAGATCCCTGGAATTGTCACCAGGTTGCAACAGTGCTCTCAGGAGGGAACAATAATTCAGGAAACAGTTTAAGTTCCTTATCCACCTGGAGCAGCCAAGCATGATCTACTGACTTAAGGCAAGTAACCTCCCACAAATCTGAATCTGGAGGTCTCTTACCCAAGCTCAGAGCTTGCTAGCATTGTGCTCCCTGTCTTGTGCACACTCTAAATTCTGCAGCTTCTCAATAACCCAAACCTGCAACCACCCAACAGCTCTTAGCCTCAGTCTGCAGCACAAACTTCAGCATCTGAGCCATGGGGAGTGTGGAACCCTGTATCAACTAACACTCAGGTCACCACCAAGCAGGGTAGAGTTGTGCTGAACAAAGGCTTCAGCAGGTTGGTACCATCTGCACACAAAGAGGAGCTGAGATTTAAGCTGGGAAGTAAGATCCTCAAAAGGAAAAAAAAAACAACCAAAAAAGGCCAACCCCTCAAGGCCCCCCAGCTTCCTGACTACAGTTTGCAAGAACCTCTATGATGATTTCTGACAAGAATTGTCTGTAAACACATTTTTCTTTTGCAATGACTTCTGAGTAATGACTGAATTCCCAACAGGATCCTTCAGCATCTCCCCAGCAGGAATTCAGTTCCAGACTCCCTACCTTTAGTGTTTCAATATAGGCTTCATTGATCTCTGTGAGCCCGAGGCGGAGAGGTATGAGCAGCACCAGTGGTTTCCACAGGCTGGGCCTCTCCCGGAGCCCCACGTCCTCTGGGCACCCGTTATAGAGCACGTCTGAGTCCAGGGCAGGGCACGCTGCAGCTCCAGCACACGGCACATTGGACTGGCACAGCCTCCCTGTGCAAAGGGAACAGGAGCACAAAGCATCAGGACTCTGCTTCCAGACCTTGAGTCATCCCTCTGACCAACAACTGCTCTTTAGCAAAAGCCTGCAGCATTTAAACCCAAGAAGAGCTTGAAGAGGTGGAGTGCTGGGGCTGGGTGATGTGTGTGCATGGCTGAGCCTCAGCTGAGCTCACACCAAGCCACAGCACCCTGTACTCACAGCTACCAACTGCTAGGCAGCAAAAATGCAAATTCTTCCAGAAAGGTGAGCAACCACCTGTGCTAACAAAGCTGGACGAGCTGATTAGCAGGTCAGACAACTGTCCTGAATTCACAAAGCTTGTAGGCAGAAAGAGGAAACTTATGGAGTGTCCAGCTCCAGAGGAGTTCACAGAGGACATGAATGAACTGAGTGAGGACAGCATTATGAGTTAACACAGGAAATATTCACCTGTAATTAAGTGCTATTGCAAGATACAAACCTGGTATCTGTCTAGAGTAGTTATAACTTTCCTAAAGGTCACAAAAATCTTCATACATTTTCTTTGGGATCATTCACTTTACATACCTAAAGCAGTATGGTCACTAAACTCTGCAATTGCAGCCTCTAAGATATGGAGCAGCAGAACTCCTCAGGGCATACACATGACATAAGCACTCTGCATCCTCATCCTAAAGGCTTGACAAACAAACAGCCAGGCTGTAATGCACCCAGGTTATGTAAATTCTGGTCCAGAAACAACTCCAGGCCTACCTGTCTCACTGGCCAATTTAATTACTTGCTGGGTGTGTGAAAAAAAAAACCAACCCAACTCAAACCCCAAAGAAACCCACAGCATGATTAAAGAATCATGAAGCTAAGGCAGTTGGACAGAATGCCAGAGGCTCATTTCATTTATTCCCAGCCTAAACTGAGTGCCAGGACACTCTAGCAGGTAGGACGTGATGTAAACAAACACTTTAATCACCAGCCATTTGCCATTTCAGCTGGGTATTTGTTCACTACTGAGAGCTCCAAACCCAGCCGAATGAGGACAATATTACATCCAAATTTAGAAGAAATAGGACTCTGATCTAAAGCCTCAGGAGGAGCGACAACCTGCACAGATGTTTGCAGTTCCTCTCTGTACTCTTCCCCAAGAAGGGAGAAGGTGTATGTGTGCATCTGATGCACATGTAGTTACCAGAGGGTCTGAGGAAACTCAAAGCCATTATCTGTAGCAATTTCTGTTGTTAAAGCAGGTTTTTTGTCACAGCAGCCCGCCTGTCCAGATGATCTGCAATCAGCTGCCAAGCCAGAGCTGTTGCTGAATGGGATGTCACTGCAGGTTTCCTCATCAGGCAAAGCACGTGGCAGTTCTGCAGTGTGTATGAACACACCTACCTGCAGTTTAAGCAGCAGAGAGCTTGGCACTGGCTGAATTCACCTTGCTATCTGGCAGGCTTTGCAGTTCTGTGGTGCCACAGCAGAGCAGAACCTGCCTAAAGCTCCCCAGCTGGATTCAAAGCATTTACTGCAAACACAGTCCAACAGATCTAACACAACACCTCTCCTGCTGCAGCTGCTGCTGGCAGGTATTGGCTCCTGGATTCTCACCACCTTTGTGATTCACAGGATTCTCCTCCATCTCTCCTCCAGCTGACATGCCCTTTCTCATAGCACACTGACACAGAATGGATAAAGATTTATGTTTCTTCACTGCTGTAACAAAAGGCATTTCCTGTGAACCTTTGGCTGAACCCTATCAGTGACCAAATTAACAGATGAATGAAACAACATTATTTTTATCCACAATGTTTGGGGCACAAGGTATCAAACACAAACCTACAGACATCTAACACACCAGACCCACTCACAGTGACTTTCAGGCCCTGAACAGGTACATTATGATCCACATTTGAGGAAAATAAACACACACACACCTGCCCATGACAAGTTGTATGGACATGGTCACTTGAAGCGGCATCAGTGCTGAACAGCCAGTGCCACACAGACAGCCTGCAGCACACCCAAGCCTCGTAGCCAGCATGCTTCAGCTGTACAAGTGATACTTGCAGGATAAAGAAGAAAGATAATCCAATTTCTGCTTTAAAACTGGCCTTTGTTTAAGCCAAGGACCTCAGCAGACACCTTCAGCTAAGGTTAGACACACGTCTCAGTCAGATCCAACTGAGACTACCTGACAAGAGATGTGACTTTACAAAGTGACTGTCCTGCACTCCAGGCAAAAATTGCCTGGCTATTATCTTGGCCGTGTGGCAGCCAAGCCAGCCTAAATGGTGCCTGCCACCACCTCAGCTGCAACCCTACACCAGCTGTTTCAGAGCACTGCCCTGGCAGAAACACTGCTGGGTTTGTGCTGGGTGGGCTCACTACCTCAGGGATCAGCCTGAAGCAAGCCATGGGAAGGCTGCTGAGGCCAGGACCCTGCAGGGCTGCAGCAACCAGCAGTGTAGGTGCTCAACTGTGTAGCTTTGGTTTGGTTTGCAGCTTTGGTTACTGCAGTGCTGCAGGCAGAGCAGACAGGCTCAGGATGGGCAAGAAGAGCTGCTCAACCTCCAGAGCCTGAGGATGCCCTGAGGATGCCCCAAAAAACACACAAAAAAGGAAAAAAGAAGAAACCATCGGTGAATTTTCCCTAAAATGTTGAGAGTGTTGGATTCCCTTCTTATCCTCTCCCCATGCCCATTTTGGCCCTTTTCCTCTTCTGATCTGTTCTGACTTTCTTACTCTGTCCAACATCAGAACCATCCCTACCAATTATGTGAGAGAGGAACTGCTTGCTCCTCGTGGCCATAAACAAGCCTGACACTGCCTACCAAGCAGCTCCCATATGTTGTCTGAAGGTCAGCAAACCTTCTCTCCTGATGCAGAGGCATCATCAGATGAAATGACAGTCAAAACAAGGCCCTTCCTTGCCCTAGAACAGCAATTCTCATCTTGTTTTAGCACACCTGGACACAGGTTTCACAGATCACAAGTGTTGGAAGGGACTTTAAAGCTCATCCTGTTCCACTCCCTGCCATGGGCAGGGACTCTTTCCACTAGCCCAGGTTGCTCCAAGCTCCATCCATCCTGGCCTTGGACACTACCACGGATCGGGCAGCAACCTGTGCCAGGGCCTCACCACCCTCACAGGGAACAATTTCTCAAAGACAGAACATATACTTCATGCTTGTTGTGCCCTCCAGCTTTTTTCTGGGCTCTTGCAGCCCAGGATATGCCACATTCTGCCTCCAGGTGACACTTACGGATTTCTTCCATCACCACTGTGTTGTCCATGGCTATGTGCACTGCCAGGGAACTCCACGTATCAAAAGTTGCAAGTTTTCTAGAGGAAAATGGAAAGTAAGTAATGAAGGATTAATACAACTACAAGGCAAAGATGGTGGTGTATCAGAGAGGAGAAACTGGATTAGGAGAGCCTGGTGTTATCATTTATGCTGTGGAATGTGCTTTGACCTGGGAAAGCAGCTGTTAGGCAATTCCAGCCTGCTCATCTACAACGTGGATGGGGGAGAATGGTGAGAGGAGGGAGGCTGTTGTGACAGGCAGCCCATGCTCCCAAGCCAGGCAGAACTCTGTCAGCTCAGAGGAAGCACACACAAGCAGCCCCACTGCCTGTCTGAAGGGAGAAGAGGAAAAGGGCAGCACTTACTTGAGCACCTGCGCAACCGTGTTTGGTCCGTACCACTGGCCTATGGATTTCCCCTCCCCGACTCCCATCTGGGCTGCATCACAACAAAAAAATCAGAATAATGGAGTCAATCATTTCACCCACACTGCATCCCTTCCTAACCAGGTTTGCATTTAATGGGGAAGAATTCTCACTTAGAAACTTCATTGAATCAGCAGTATTTGCTGTTTCATGGGGGTAAGAAGCACATCCTGAAGGACTGCAAAGCAAATCCTTTCCCCAAAATGCAGCAGCACAGAAGTTCAAAGGATAGTGTTGCCTCAGAAGAAGCTTCACCCAGTGTTTGATCAGTAGACCAGCCCTGTGACCTGAGTTCTGTTACCCCACAGGAAACACAGGAACAGGCTGCTTCTCTGATTTTTCAGGGAAGTTTGTATCAAGGTGACAGCCTTCCTCAGCCCATTTGCTAAGTCTGAGCATTTCTTTCTTCTTACCTATCTGGTGAATGGAGTAGTAGCTGTCTTTTTTGTCAATGAAGGCATTAAGAACGTTGTAGTAATTATCCATCTGCCTCTTCCCTTTTATCCACCTCCAGTCTAGGACAGACAAGGGATATATGAAATAAATATGGTACTTATTAGCAACCAGAGGCTGCAAGCTGCAATTCTCTTCCTGCGTACTGACCAACTCAATTTTTCACATTGTCATATTATTACTAAGCATCTGAGGCATCCCCAACAGTAAAGGGCTAATTTTAAAATAACAGAAAACATTCTTACAGCTGGGATAAAGTATTATAATCCACAGGAAAGCAAATAAACAAACATAAAATTAGAAAATACAAATATTCCAGAGAGTTCCAAGTAGACTATTGTCTCAACAGCCCTGAACTTGAAAAGAGTGACGAAAAGGTTAGAGAACCCTCAGCAATTCCCAGCTGTGTCCTGGTTATCTCTGTACTTCTAAGTGCTGCTCTCATGGGAGCACATGGCTCTGGAATTCAGTGTGGGCTGTGCACTGGTTTACCTCTTCCCAAATGCCTGCAGACCAAGGCCTGAGCAAAGATCATCTGGCCACAGCGCAGCATGCAGCCCCAGCCCGTGTCAGAGGTGGGACCAGTTCCTCCTGGAAACAAGGACAGAAAATAGGGAATGAATGGTGAGGCAGTGCCAAGGGGGAGAGGAATGAATGGGCAGCAGGTTCACCAAGAAATGAGGCAGGCAGTGAGGACTAGCTTAGCTCACAAACCCAAGATTGAGAACCAGAAACATGGTTATTGATGAGTAACTCCGTGGCATCCCTTAAAAACAAACAAATCAACTCCTCTAACACTAACTGAAAGGGGAAAAAATTCCAAGGGAAATCCAAACAACCCAAGAGAGCTGAATTGCTCAGGAGAACAATAGCCTTTGAGCCTGGCTGCAGACTCTCAGCCCAATTCAGACACAATTCTACATGAAGGTGTTTGTTAAAGATGACTCTTGTAATCCTTATCTTGAGAAGGCAACTGCAGAACAAACCAGTCCCAGGGAATTCCTGCATCAGAAGCGGCTACAAATAACATTTCAAAGTGAACAATGTAGTCAGGCCAAAAAAAAAGGCACCAGCCAAAAAAAACCTATCCAAGCAGTGAAAAAAAGACACATCCTACACATTGTTGGAGAAAGCTGGACATCAGCTCATGCTGGAAAGTCTAAGACAACGGACATGAGGCTGAAAGCATTTCCCTGACAGATCTTCCAAAGGAAACTGTTGCTCCTCCACTGCAGCTCTGGCTGTTACTACAAATACCAGAGATCAAATGTTCAGTGTGATCACAGCAGGGAATCTGTGCCCGGGCACAGCTTCTGCAAGTCTTTGTAATGCTGCTTTCTTCTTTTGTCCTGAACAGGGAAAAAATCACCTGCAGGACTATTTAATCAGCTTCTCAATGGTCACCAGTTGTCTTCTACAATTTTACCTGTAATTCATAACATGTACAAATTCCAAAAGTGATAATGCTTTACAAAATTAGCATCAGACAGCTCCCTAACCCTTACAATAATTAAGTGGGCTAGCACAGAGGAAAGGGACAAACAGTAAAAGGGATGACTGGGAGAAAAAATGCTGAAAGAGGCTTACTGTATATGACATCCAGATCATATCTATGGTGTAAATGGGAAATGACCCAGAAAATGGGGTCTGCCTTCACCCCACAGCCTTTAATGACTCACAAGGAAACCAAAATTGTTTCTGTGAGCCAGTTAAACATGTGCTAACCCTTTGTTCTCAAACATATGTTTAACTATGGTGCACAAACATGAATTTAAAGGGATTAAACTGCATCAAAGATGTCTCAGAGCTTGTGAGGCAGAGGGCTTTCCAGCAGGGAAAGAACAGCACAAGCCAGAAGGACCAGTTAGGAAGAAGTCTCTTTTCCAAACCTGAGCCATGTTCCTTTCCCACTGACTGCTGAGGATGACAGTGACAGAAGGGGGACATGGGCAGGCCTTGGAGTCCCATTTACCTGCTCTTAGATCTCCTCTGATAGACCTTGCACCCAGCAAAGAACCCCAAACCCCAGAAGAGGCCGTGCAGAATATTTTAAGGAACCAAGGCATCCTCCTTGGAGTTCACTGGGAAAGATCCCCCCTATCAGTACAGCTCCTCTGTGTAACAGACACTTCAGGCACCCAACTCCCCCTAGACACACAAAACCCCCACGCAGAGTCTGGGGCAGATGCACAAAGGCAGCAATTTCTGTATCATTCTCTAGGTTCCCTTATTTTAATCCACTTCAAGCCCAAGACCATAATTCAATAATATTTCACACTAGACTGATACAGGATGTGATGAAGTATAAAAATCCTCCCATGTTGCCTAAAAACAGAGCAGGCTTGCCAAACCCATCTTGATGTCCTTTTAAAAACCACTGCTATCCCTCCTACCCAAGGGGATGAGGAATTCTCATTATCAGATAAACAAAAAGTCTGTCTAATCAATTAGATGAAGCACATTTCAGACTCTTATGAATGGAAATGATGTCACGTTTGTGGGGACTGTTTTATTAGGGACAACCAAGTTACAATCATTTCCAGGATGTCTTCAGACTCCTCCAATCTACATACCAATAGCAGGGAAGTTCTTTCTGTAGGTGAACCAAAGGCGAGAGGTCACATCCAACAGGATCTCTTCCTTCTCTGGAAAGTGTTCAGCATGGAAAGGCACACACATCAGGGGAGCACCAAGACAGATAAACCCACCTCCCACTCACCCTCCCAAGGAATTCTGCTCCTCACAGTCTGCAGGCCCAGAGAGGCAGAGTGTGGCTGAGGAACAGGGCAGTACTGCTGTGCAGAAAGCACTTTCTTTCCCCCCCAGAATAGCTGCAATCAGCCTAAAGACACTATGGCCACAGGCAAATTATGAAGCAGCAAACCATCCTTCTACCCCCTGCCTCCACCATCCTGCCCTCATGACATGTCCCAACAACTTCCATATGGTAACTTTCTGCCCAAAAGTATTCCAGAGTCCACGGAAATTGCCAGACAGACAGAAGCATGGCAGCTGAAATGCAAGTGCAACACTAACAAATTCCTCTGGAGCCTTAAAACACTGCAGTGTGCACACAGAATACCTGTAAAAACACTGTATTTCCGGCCAAGGATCCAAACAGGTTCTTTGGTCTCAGGGAAGTCTTCATACTCAAACCTGAGGGTGTCATAGGTAAGAGTAGCTAGAAAGAAAAAGGAGAAATCACAGACCTTTGATAGCTTTTCCTTTTGTTTTCAAAAGCAGACAAAGCTACAGGATCAGAGCTGCTGTAGCCCAGTGACTCCCACCCACCCCCAAAGCCCCTGGGCTGGCAGGAACTGGTCCCAGTGCCCTGCACCCCTCAGCCCTGGGAGGCGCAGAGGGGGCCCAGCCCTGGCTCGCTCCCGACTGTTCCAGCAGGATTTCCAGGTTAGGCCAGCTCCAGGTTCTGCCCGGGGCAGAAAACATCTAAAACTTCATCTGGCAGCTACACCATTTCCCAGAACAGGCACCATCCTGCACGCCAACAGCAACAGCACTGATGATGAGGGCCTCTTTTCCATTGGGCAAAGTGTTCTCTTGCAGAGAACATAAATTTTGAGGGAAGAACACACAAAACAGATCGTCGTAAGGTGTAAAATAAACTTTGCTCAGCCCCTCCTCCAGAGGCACCAAACCCAGCAGAAGCTTTTACAGGTGTCACTCCACAACGTGAGGAACACAGAGCTGTGCAGATGTGCTCATGCAAAAGGGACAGGCAAAACTTTTGTCTCTTTTACTGGCTCCCTTCACAGCATGGCATCCATCAGTGCCTAAAAATCCATCCCCTTCCAGGACCATAGCAGAACAACCCAGCAGCCCAGGCTGCCCTTGGATCAGGGCAGCCTAAGCTGCTGTGCACAGGGTATAAACAACAGGAAGGAAAAACCAGAGAAGTTGGATGAGCTGTGCTCCACTAGATCTGTGTTTGGAAACGCAGACTTTAAAGTAGCCTGGGAATTCTGGAGAAGACCCATATGATTTTTTACAGGCACCAGTTCTGTAACAAACCACCTCTAAAATTTAAAGCAGAGCTAAAACAGACTTTTCTGTAACTGTTAAAGTAGCAATTGAAAACATCTCTCACAGCAAATGCAATAAAATCTGTGGTAATGTGATGTGAGTTTAAAGCAGGACAAAGGAGTACAGGGCCACAAGCTCCTGTCAGCCCCATTCTCTGCCCTCTCCATGGGGCACACGTCGCTTTTGGCTTCTCCAGAGTAACCTGCTGCTACATAAGACACTTCAGCCTCCTGAAGTATCTCAGCCTTCTAATCTGGATTCCCTGAGCTGGAATTCCAATTCCAAATATCCAAGAAAACACTTCAGCAAATACAGTCACTAAGACGAACTACTGTTTAAGCAGGAACCCTGGCAATAGAGATGACAACAGGCTCCTAAATCAAATTCTGAAACAGACTCTGCCTTAACTCCAGCCCACAAGATTTAAAGCACGTTCCTTGTGTGAATTAGTCTTTAAAACTGTTCCAGGCACCTTTAGGATTGCACAGGCCACACATTCCCATTGCCACCCCACAATGTGACTCCTCAGCAAGCTAAGCAAACCAATTCTGCTTGCACAGAATTGTCCCAACAAATTACTGCTGCAGTATTCTTCTCTAACAAACTTTAGCAGAGAAATAAAGGATTTCTTTCCCATCTACTACCCAAACTTGCATATGTCCAGATTTGAAAAGGTAACCAACATGATCTTAACATAAAAACTGAAGTTCTCAGGGAAGTTTTAAAGCTCCAAGGAATATTCTGTGGTTTATTTTGTCAGCTCCTAAGCCTGCCATGTATCTAACTCTCTGTCAGAGTCTCAAATAGCTTAAAGAAAACGAGTGAAACAAGGATGCCACACAGGAACATCAAGCTATCCACAATTTCTCCTTCTGCTTCCCAGCAACATTCCCTGACCTGCTCAAATATCACAACCTCTGCAGCCGCATGGTTTGCAGGGCACCAGGTCTTTAGCAAAGACAGGATTTGCAACTGGACACTTCACAGCAAAGATCAGCAGCTGGAAAGGGGCAACTGGAGTCCCTCCCCTTCCACCACAGCTCAGAGAGGAGGGGGACAGCAGACAGAGGGGGATCTCCACCTGGACCAGCTGCACGTTCAGGGGATGCAGCACATGTCATGACACTGCACACAGGGGAGGAGAGTCCCAGGCTTGCAGCCCCTCAGCTGAATGCCCAACATCTGGCTCTGTACACAGCACTGTGTGTCCAGCTGTGCATCCCAGAGAGGTGGTCAGACATTCGTGTTGGGATTTGGGGAGAAAACAGTTGAAATGCAGGAGTTCAGGTTTCCCCTTCACAGGGAAGAAAATTCCAGAGGTTGCTCTCAGTTAGTATCAAGGACATTAAAATGGGAGCAGTAAACTCCCCACAAGGCTTGAGGTCACTGAGTTTTTCCTTTACAAGCCTCCACCTTCATATGCTCCAGCACTTTTCCAAAGTCCATCTATTGTGCAATTGCCCTGATGGGCTAAATACCAGCCAGTGGAACCCAAACAATTCAGGCAGGGCACAAAGAACATCACAGACTGCACAGGAGCCTTTCTCTCCTTATAGCCAAAGATGAAGAAGAGAAATACATCTGGAAATTCACCAAGCAGAAATCCTGTTTGAAGCTGCTCCTCTCAGAGCTGCAGAAGCTGGGTGAGATCAGCACATTTCTCAGGCAGTGCTCCAAAACTTCACCTTCAGAAAGCCCTCGGTCTATTTTAATTACCGACCTCTGAGCATCCAGGACAGTGGAGCAGCAGTTTCCGCAGAGAAGGATGTGCAGTCTCTGCACATCAAAACATGAGAGAGCTCAGCTTCACACGGCTTTATAGTTAAAAAACAGAGTGTCAGCTCTGCACAGCTCACCCTGAGAAAGGCATCCTCGCTTTCCAGGAGCCTTGCACGCACTGGGAATGAGGGGAGGCTGGCTGGATCGCTGCCCCATGGGCACATCTTCCATGGGATCTGCAGAACTCCTCACCCCACAAAGCCTCAGCAGGAAAGGCAAAGCTTTGTACATACCACAGCAGAATCCCAGAATGGTTTGGGCTGGAAGGAACCCTAAGGCTAATCTCATTCCACTCCCTGCCACGGGCATGGACACCTTCCAATAAACCACAGTGCTTCAAGCCCTGTCCAGCCTGGCGTGGAACAATTCCAGGGATGGGGATGCCACAGCTTCCCTGGGCAACTGTGCCAGGGCCTCCCCACCCTCACAGAAAAATTTCTTCCCAATGTCCCATCAAAGTCTGCCCTCTGGCAGTGGGAAGCCATTTCCCCTTGTGGTGGCACTTCAGAGCCTTGTCCAAAGTCCCTCTCCAGCTTTCCAGGAGCCCCTTTAGGCACTGGAAGGTGCTCTCAGGTCTCCCCAGAGCCTTCTCTTCCCCAGGCTGAACACCTCCAGCTTTCCCAGCCTTTCCTCATGGGAGACATGCTCCATCATCTCGACACAAGAACAATGCTCTAAATACACAGAATTAGGGCAGAAGATGAAATTTTCCCTCCTTTCTCATAGTCTTAATCAGCACAATGAGACACTTGAGATAAAAACATTATCCCAACTTGTAGCAGACACACCCCGAGGCCCAGCTGGGCGCTGGGAGCAGCCCCTGAGTGCTGGTGCCAGTTTGCAAATGTGCTGGAGGCCAGATCTGCGACAGTCGCTAACTTCATCTCCCACACCACCACCAGAGCCATTTGCTTCCCCATCACCTTTGGGAAACAAGTAACAACAAGCGAAGGCTTGGGTGACTCAAAGAGAAACGCGGCAGGTGATTTTCCCAGCACCAACCACCTCGGTCAGTCTGCCTGCTGAAGAGCTCACACAAAATATCCAAGCTGAGCTTTGGAGTGTGGCACTGAAGGAAAGCCAGGCTCTGCCACTCCTCCCTTCCCTGACTGGTCCTAGGGCCTCTCCACTCTCTGAAAAGGCCTGGCTCTCATGCTTCCCCAAATGCTTTAGCCTCCAACTAAGGTCACCACAAAAAGATCAGGAATGAGGTGGATGATCTCTCCTTTAGGTGATACAGGTACCTCACCCAAGGAAAAGAAGGAACACAAATGGATGTGGAACATTTCAAAGTCAGGAAGAGATGGTAAATTTACCATTTTAGTAAAATGCATTGCTGGAAAACACCAAACACCGCAAACCCTTACTTCTGCCCTTTGCAGAAGAAAGATTAAATCTTTTCTCTAAGCTCTTTCAAACAAGACAATTCCTGATTATCCAAGTACCAACGAGGAGTTAAGAGACAGACAGCACGGAAAGTCAGGTTACTGAAGTGTGGTGCTTTCTTGAAGGCCTGGAACAAACAGTTCCAAGTTTTGCTGCCAGCTCCCCGACCATCTCGGGAGCAGGGCTGGACACGAAGGGGCTTGAGCCCAGAGATTCTCCTCTCCTCCTTCTCTCACAGAGGAAATTCAGCCCCACGATCCACCACAGCCAATGCATGGCTCGCACCAAGGGAAAGCAAACACATCTCCCGGACCAGGGGGAGCAGGTTCACTCCGCGGAGCGTGTCCGGTCCCCAGGCGTGCCGCTGGATCCGAGGGCAGAGCCGGGACGCTCTCCGCCGGACCGCGCTGACAACAGCGGCACCGAGGCCAAAACAAGGCGGGACAGCGCTGAGGAGGGACAGGAGCTGCGGATCCCCGGCACAGCCGAGCCCGGCGATGCGGAGGAGGAGCCCACGGCGCACAGGGGAGCGTTTGTTATTATGGAACAACACTTATCTCTGCGGAGGGGGTGGAAGCCGCTACTACGCCAAGGCTGGAGGGAAGCGGGTCCCAACACAAGTGCCACTTAGTTTTACTTTACCCCGCACGAACCCAAAATCTCTACCACAAACAGCTTTGCTAGAGCCCTCTGTGAGGGTGATGAGAGGCTGAGTCGCCTTCTTACCACCCGACGACACCTTCTCACCCCTCGAAAGTCACCTTCTTGCCCCCAAGCTGCCTTCTCGCCCCTCGAGCCCTCGTGAGGAGCGGGGCACAGCGACACCAGCCCTGTCACCGCTCCGGTTCTCTCCCGGGCAGACCCGGCGGCAGAGCTCGGAGCTTTCGAGGAACGACGGCAGCAACGGGGCTGGGGGAAGGAGGAACTCGGCGCCCGGCTCCGGCCTACGCCGGCCGCCCTGGCTCCACGCAGCCACCGCCTTCCCCTTCGCCCCACCGGGAGAGCGGCCGGGCCCGGGAGGGCCGCGGTTCCCAGGGCCGTGCCCAGGGCGGAAAGCGGCGCCTTCCTCGCCGCCCGTCGGGGAGGCCGCGCCGGGGAGCCGCGGTTCTCGAGCGGCCGCCGGGCCGGGGAGTCCCGAGGGGAAGCGCGGCCGCCGCGCCGCGGGCAGGGCCCGCCCGGGACCCACCTGCGTCCATGGCGGCCCCGCCGAGGCTGCGGCCGCCGCCGACACTCACGCCCGGCGCGGCCCTGCGCGGCTGCAGGCGCGACCCGCCGCTCCCGGCCAATGCGAGCGCCGCTCAGCGCCGGCCTCCGCGCCCATTGGCTGGCAGTGGGCTCGTCACAGCTCGGAGCGACGCGCCGCTGTCTGCGGACAGGGAGCTGCCATGTTGCCGTACGGAGAAGCAAAGCAGAGCGCGGGGAGGCAGCAGGCGGGCGGTAGGGCCGAGGCTGGGGCTAGAAGGCGGCGCGCAGTGTGAGAGCTCCGCTTCTTGCGCAGAGCGCCGACGGGCGCGTTCCGCAACACGTATACCTAGGAATGATGTGATAAATGAGCGCCGCCATAGTGTTGTACGGAGCCGGCCCAGCCCCGCCCCCTCGTTCCCCGTGAGAGTAACAGCCTTCACTATGCCCGCCCCATTCGGAGACGCCTTTCACGGCTGGGCTGCCACGGACCGAGCGGCTCGTCGGGAGGCGGACGGCCAGCTGCGCCGACGAGGCAAGCGAGAGGCTCTGGGAGCGAACTCCCCCTTTCCCCACCGGCCCCGCGCCGTACAGCTGCATCCCGGCCAAAATGGCGGCGGCCATGTGGCGGCCGCCATGTTGTGCCGTACAGAAACCCCTTCCCCAGCGGCGAGGGGGGCCGGGGTGACCCGGCTCCGCCATCTTGCCGTACGGCAGCGCGGCGGGGCCGGGGCCGGGGCGGGGGCCGGGGCGGGCCCGGCCGGCCGAGGGCGGCGGCGGCGGCCGGAGATGGTGATCTGCTGCGCCGCCGCCAACTGCTCCAACCGGCAGGGCAAGGCGCGCCGCGGCGCCGTCTCCTTCCACAGGTAAGGGCGGCCCGCCCGGCCCGCCGCAAGTGCCGCGGCCGGGCCGCCCGCACCCCTGTCCCGCTCCCCCCGCCGGGCCGCCACGGCAGCGGCTGCCCTTTGTTTCCCTCAGGGGAAACCGGCTCGGGGCTCCCGGATCGTCCAGCCCCGGCCGGGCAGCGGGAGCGCCCCTTGCCGCGGGGCCCGGGCCCTCCCTGGCCTGTCCCCCGGGCTGAGCCCCCCGCGGCCCGTCCCCCGCCTCGTCCCTGGCTGGGGATGCTGCCGGCGGTGAGTCCCCGGGGAAGGACCCTGTCCCGGGAGTCCCACTGCAAACGGGTGAAGTGACTGGTTCCCCTGCTCAGGGGCTTTCTTCCACTCCAGGCATTTCTACACCTAATTAAGTGTTATTAAACACACCCGGTGTAGGCAGCGCCCGGGTGACGGAGGCAGCGCTGGGCAGCGTGTTGGCTGAGCTGGGTGCTTTGGTGGTGGTGAAGTCCCCCTTCCTTGTGGACAGCCTGGTCCTCGTGGGGCTGACAGAAAAATGAATCGATTGCTGATGAAAATGGAAACAACACCTTTTAGTCCTGTGCTTTTTATGAAATGGAGTTGTTGACGCAGTGAATGAATATCAAATATTTCAGCCCAAAGTGAAATAATTCTTAAGTGATTGTAATGTAATTCGTAAATGAGTATAACTTACCAAAACACAAGTTTCCCCAAAATCTCCTAAACCTAGCCATCGCCTTGGTCATCGTAAAGGTCTTTTCCAACCTCAACAGTTCTGTGATTCTATGGTTCTATAGTTCTTAAAGTACCAACCCTTCTGATTTCCTAAATGCAGCTTATTTTTCAGTGGGTTTTGTCTGTTCCTTTTTTAGATTCCCTCTGAAGGATTCAAAACGCCTAATTCAGTGGCTGAAAGCTGTTCAGAGAGACAACTGGACTCCCACCAAGTATTCCTTTCTTTGCAGCGAGCACTTCACCAAAGACAGCTTTTCCAAGCGGCTGGAAGACCGGCACCGGTTGCTGAAGCCCACCGCTGTCCCTACCATCTTCCAGCTTGTGGAGAAGAAGCACGACAAGCTGGAGTATGTCAGGAGCCGAAGGAAAATAGCCAGGCCGGTGGCGGTGCGGGATGGGGAGGCCCCGCGGGAAGGAGGCGGTGAGGTAGCACACAGGGCCCCGTCTCCTGGCCAAGACCTCATGGTGATGCAAGGGACGAAGGAGATGGAGGAGGCCGCTCTGCAAGAGGAAATAGGATCGATGTCCGAGGAGGAAAAGGCCCTCCACAGCCAGCTGGACAGCCCTCGGAGAAGGACGTTAGGGGATCATTTGGGTGCAAAGTCTGGAGCGCAGAAAAAGCCCGAGAGGTCTCCTGTGGAGGATTGTGCCAGGGGCAGCTGGGCGGGGAGCTGGGTGGCAGACAGGAGCGGCGTGTCGGTGGACGACTTCACCCCTCCTGCCTCTGGTGCTTGCAAGTTCATCGGCTCCCTGCACTCGTACAGCTTTTCCTCCAAGCACGCCAGGGAGAGGCCGTCTCTCCCCAAAGAGCAGCTAGAAAGGAAAAGGCCAAAGAGAGACGTGGAGCCGAGCTGCAGCAGCCACCTCCTGGGACACGACAAGGCCGTGGCAGAAGTGTCCCCGACGTCGTCCCTGACCGCCACCCCCCAGAAACCCTCGCAGGGCCTGTCGGCGTCCCCGGCGGACCTGACCCCTCGGCCCGCCACCGAGGCCGTGCTGGGGCGCAAGGGGGACACGGACGCCAACCCCATGTCCATCAACGAGGTGATCATGTCGGCCTCGGGGGCCTGCAAGCTCATCGACTCCCTGCACTCGTACTGCTTCTCCTCCCGCCAGAGCAAGAGCCAGGTGTGCTGCTTGCGGGAGCAGGTGGAGAAGAAGAACGGCGAGCTGAAGCTTCTGAGGCAGAGGGTCAGCCGCTCGGACAGCCAAGTCAGGAAGCTGAAGGAGAAGCTGGATGAGATGAAGCGGAACAGTTTCCCTTACTTGAACAGCCTGATATCCCAGGACTGTGGTCAGTATTCCCAGGGGTGCTGCGCTCAGGTGGAATTCCCTGTTTTCTTAGGGGCCATTTGAGTTGGAGGCTCTAAAGCTGTGATGGGGAAAAGGTATGAGAAAGGGAAGGAGAACTAGCAGCTTGTGTAAGACCAATGGATACAGTTTTAAGAATTCGCTCAGTGGCCACACAAGTTATTTCTTACATCCCTATTTTCCAATATGTGGAATGGGAATTTAGGTTGTGCAGGTGACTCTCTTGATGAATTTCTTTTCTTTCTAGGTTATTGTAACTTGCTTGTGATGCAGTGGCCCCTGTTAGGATTTTCCTTCTTCCTTTGGAGCATGCCTGTGATTTTTTTTCTGGTGTGTCAATGAGCTGTCCTAGCAGCAGGTATCTGGGAAAGCCATTACTGTCCTCACTGGCAAAAGAAATAGTTTTGATATTGGATTTCATATAGTGCACTCAGTACTCAGGATACAGGAAATGTGAGGTGGGAGGTATCAAATATGACAATGTCATGATGCACATCGAGGTGAACAAATGTCTGTGTTTGGTTTGGTGCTTTCCTCCCTTGGAAGGCAGAAGAAGTCCATAAGCATAGTAAAACAGGGAATGATGGAAAATGCTTCTCTATCAATTACAAAAAAAATAATTAAGCACCTGAAAGCGTAGGGGAACTCAGGGAGAGATCAGGTTGTGTAAAAAGTTTGTTACCTAGAAGTCAAATTGAGCCATAACCCTTCTTGCAAAAAAAAAAAAAAGTGTCTTTTAGTGTACAATTTTTGCACAGTGCCTGTGGTTGCAAGGTGCATTTCAGGGCAAGAGCTGAGGACCATCTAATGGTGGTGTGTGTGTGGCTGCTGAGAAAACATTGGGTTGCCTTGGGAAAGATTCGTGGTGTGTGGGGCTTACTTGGAGAAGTCATCAGCTGTGGAGGGTTGGGTCTCTCTTGAGAGATGGCTAATCCTCACCTTTCCTTTATGAGAAAAACTTCATGGCTTCTTCTGGAGCTGTTGGGCAGTCAGAAAGGTAATGCTGGCAGAGACTGGCACATTCTCCAGGCTGTTGCAGCACATCCAACTTCCTCACTGAAAGAGGAAAAATAGACCCTAACAAAATTCATGAAGGTCACCACCCACCACTACTTTTCCCATATGTAGCTAATTTTTCAAAGTATGGGAATACTCACACTTTTATTTGGGTAGAGGGGGCAAAAATTTTCCCCTGGGGAATCAGCATAGTCTTCTGGTCTGCATTTTTGTGTTGTTTAGGTGTCAAACTAAAGAAAATAACTAAATTCAATTTTAGGGTTCCATAGTCGTCATTCATATATATCTCTATCTTTATGCACATATATGAAATATTTATTTATATATGTATTTAAAAAGGTGTCTGCCTTTGTTGGAATGCCTTCACTGAGATACTAATTGCAGAAAGAGTATCTTTAAGGATGTTTTTCTTTATTCTGGTAAGCGCTATGATTTTTCTCCTTTTCCCCAAGATTAGTGTTTTTATACATATGTCTTTGAGAAGTGAAAATTTTATGTTCGTGTAAAAGATATTCTTAATATATGAGTTACATACTCTATTTTATAAGGGAAAACGTAATTTTTCTTAATGAATTAACCAATTCATTGCCCATTCCACCCTCTTTTATCAACAAAACTGGAGATCAGTGTGTGAAAATGAACCATTTTGGCAACTGTAGCTTGGGAAGTTTATATGGAATCCTTTGGCTGGGAAGTTTTTAAAGAGTTTGTTGGTGGCTGACTGGCTTTTTTTTTTTTTTTTTTTTTTTTTCTTTTTTTAGCCTGATTTTGGACTCTTTTTTGTGTGCTCATAGTGATGGTTTATGACAGTCAAAACAGCTGATGAAGTGCAGCCAGCTGCTGCCAGGCAGAGTCTGGTTCGTGCCCAGACACCGAGTTTTACTGCAATACAAAGCTAAGAAAGGTTTTTCATATTCATAAAAGTACAGTCAGGTAACACATTAGGTTAATAATAGTCTTTGTTAGTAGCCATGTCTCAGCTGTCCCGACTCATCTGATGTGTGGTTGAGGTGATGGTTTTAGCTGTGAACCTGAGCCTGCATATTTTTTCCTGCTAAATGCAGTTCCTTGAGTGTAAGTGCCTGACTGGACCAACCATGCACGTTGTTACCTGTCTGCATCCCTCACGTTCAGCTGCTTCCACAAAATCCTGAGCTCAAAAAATGAACTTTAGGCTCACACCCACTCAGCAGAGCTTCATTTCAGCGCTAGTTCTCACATCCTTTCCTCTAATGAGACAAGTGAATTTCTGCTGGCTGTATGCAAGCAGGGAGGAGCAGGTTTCTGCAGGAGTGCTGCACAGCACTGCCTGCCAGCCACGCTTGGGGCCGGGTGACTCAGGCTGGGCAAGTGGCTCCCAGCTCCAGCTGTCACCGTGTGCTTGTGTGGTGTTTCCCAACCTGTCTTACCAGGGAGATCGACTGGTCTGGGAGAAGCCCCAGGCTTTCTCCAGCACAGCACAGCTGCCATGGTGGCCTTTTCCATCTAAACGTTGAATTTAGGGGTTTGTTTGGTAGGAAAATATTTGGTAGGAAAATATTTCCTTCTGTTTCATGAGGTGCATGGACCAAAGGCTGAGCAATGCTGTTGCAGATGAGCGCGGTTAGGCACGGTGTACCAGGCAGGACAGGGTTAGATGTAGCTCTGGAGGATGACAGGATGCACTGGGATAAAGAGGGAGAGCCAGCAAGCAGCCAGGGATGTGTCCTGGGGAAGGCATGGCCGTTCTGACAGCGCTGTCCTCTGCCACCCAAGCACTGTCTGACCACCTTGTTCTGCACGGAGCTCTCGCAGCTCTGCTGCATCAGCTGTGCTCGCCCAGACAGGAGATCCCAGCAGCTCCTTCCACAACATCACCTCCTCTCGCCGTGCCCCAGTTTGGTCCGGTTTAAAACTACATCTCCCAGCAGGCAGCAGGGTCGGTATCTTACCCAAACGTGAGCTCACTTCCCTCATAGCCATCTTACCACCCTGCGCAAAGCACTTTTGGGGGCAGGGGGGGCTGCAGGTAGAGCAAACAGCAAAATATCTGCGAATATGGCTGGGCCTGGAGCAAACACAGGTAGGATTCCATGGGATTCAAGTTTCTGTGTTCATCAGAGGGGTGAAGCTCTTAGAATTAAGCTGTTTTGGGGTATGAGTAGCCTCTTCCATGCTGCGTGTCTGTTTTTGTGAAGGTCATATTAAAGGCAGGATAGTTTGCAAAATGAGTTCATGTGAAAAATGGTTAGGAATCTGCAGGAAATCTGGCTTGGATTTGTCTTTGAATAGCTGTGCAAAGCCAGTGTAGAAATGGGGTCATTTGCAGTACTTTTTATATGCAAATAAAGCATAGTTGGCAAACTTTGGAGCAAGCAGAAGGACAGAGTATTTAATGAGGTGGAGTTCTGAGGCCTGGTCTGTGGGGCCTGAAGTGGTGTTGCCCATTCATGTTGCAGAAAACATGAGTAGCAATGAGAAGTGGGGTTGTGCATGGATGGATGAGCTGTGATTTCACCTGTCTGAGAAGGACTGGACCAGCCACGGGCTGGTGTCCAGTTCAGCTTGAAAATGAAACGTGTGTAATGTCACAGAGATGTGCTGTCAGGGAAATTGCCTCCACCAGAGCAGGCACTGCTAGCCTGGCAGTTGCATGTTAACTTGGAGCTAGAATTTGGAAAAACACTGCTTTTATTCTGAGACAGCAGGTGCTGCTTGTGGTTTTTTTGATGCCCTGTCTGGGATGGGAATGGCCAGGGTAGAAAGCTCATCCATAGAGTGGGCATTACAAAGAACAAGGAAGCTATAAAGTAAACTGAGAGTGAGATAAGGAGTAAGAATATGTGTGCACAGGGGCTGAATCCATGGCAGAAGGTATCGTGAAGAGAGAGGCTGGGTAAGACTCCACTGTGGCCTGAACACTGGGCTGGGAGGTGAATTGTTTTGTGTTCAACATGGGAGCAGTGAGTGTGCAGGCTGGCCAGCTTTGGGACTTGGTTGAGGAAGGTGGCTCTTTGACCTCCCCCTTGGAGAGAAAGGCAGTTGGAAGGGAGGAAACAAGACTTTTTGCACTGCTGATGGGGTTTTTTTTCAGTGGGATGGTCTTGTTCTTTCTAGGGTTTTTTACCTAACAGTCTATAGAGTTTGTGCATTAAGCATTTAATTTTGCAGTGAGTCGGCAATGACTCACAACAAAAACCCAGCTAGCAGCTAGGAAGTGATGAAACAGCAAACTAAGGAAAACTCGAGAGAAAGACTGAGCTCAGGTAGGGTGTTTGCTTTCTCATAATAGAGTATAATTTTAAAACTGTTTTCTCTGTATTTTGTAAAGCAGAACTCTGGCAGTGACTACAGGCACTGAAGCATTACCACCTTGGCACTTGGCTATAAATACTGCGTCTATAGTATGAACATTTGTGAATATAACCACATTCCCAGCTTTTGGAGCAGAGATGGGATGATCTGTTCAACAGCTGATCTGCTGACACCTGGTGGGATGCATCTTTCTTGAGAGAGAGAGTTCTAGCACAGGAGCTGGTAGGACTTGTTGATAGGGCCTTAAATTAGCTTGGAAAGGAGAAAGGGACAAAGCCAGGGTCACCAGTGATGAGCAAGGGGCTGGAGTGCCTGAACTTAGGAGAGGAGCACTAATGGGATCCCTCAGTCTGCTTCACCTGGTGTTGGCTACAATGTACCACACTAGAAATGTCTCTGGGTGATACACCCAGCAGGAGGGACCAGTGAGGAGCTCAAAACTTTGGCATCTGACATCACTGGTGGAGTTTTCCCTGTGACTGGAGTGCCCTGATGGGCAGATCCAGGCTCTTCAGGAGGGATAGGCAGGGCAGGAGAGGCAGAGGGGTGGCACTGTGTGTAATAGAAGGGTTGGAGTGTCTGGAGCAATGGCACGGTTGAGAGCCTTTGGATAAGAATCAAGGGACAAACAAATAATGCAAATTTCACTGTGGGAGTCTGCTCCGGACCTCTCAGCCAGGACAATGACACTGGCAAGTTGTTCATTGTGGAACTAAGGGACGATTCCAAGTCAGCTGCCCCAGGGGACTTCAACCTGCCAGAAATTAACTGGGAGCATTCCACAGCTGGTACAACCCAGGCCAGAAGGTTCCTAAAAACACCTGCATGAGAACTTTATGGAAAGGTCCTCAGGGAGCTGACTTGGAAAGATGGTCTTGATCTTCTGCTTGTCAACAGAGAGGATCTCATGAGCAAAGTGAACATTGGGGGCAACTTGGCCACAGCGACCACAGAGCCATCGAGTTTAAAATCTCTGGTGACAGGAGGAAAAGTGCCAGAAAAACCTCAGCTCTGGCCATGAGAGCAAACCTCAGGCTGCTCAGGGAATTAGTGAGTAAGGTCCCCTGGGGAAGGTTTTTGCAGGTGCTGGGGTCTAACAGTGCTGGTCACTTTTAAAAATCATCTCCTAAGGGCACAGGAACAGCAATTCCTAAATGTCAGAAGTCAAGCAGGTGAGGCTGGCTTGGCTGGCCAGGGGTGTCTCCTGGAAAGAAGATGGAAGAGGAAGATGTATGCCCAGTGGAAGCAAGGTCAGATGACGTGGGAAGAACAAACGTTGGCCTGTTCCAGGATGAGGATGATCACCTCACAAAAAAGGACAGGGACAAGGCAAAGGTGTTTAATGCTTTCTTTGTCTCTCTTCAAATGGATGATGGATCTCAGTGCCATGAGCTGGAGGACCATGACTATGAGAATGATCAACTCCCAGTTGAACTGGAAGTTGTGCAGGATCTGCTGCCCCAGCTTGATCCCTACAAATCTGTGGAGATTCAGCCTGATGGGATTCATCCAAGAATCTTCAAGGAGCTGCTGATGTCATTACATTACCTCTCTCAATGATTGATTTTTGAGCAGTCTTGGGAATCCACAGAGGTTGACTGGAAGCTGGCAAGTCTTGTCCTGATTTTTAAGGACAACTCCAGAGACAACAGATCTGTCAGTCCCAATTCAGTGCCTGGTAAAATCATGGAAAAGATTATTCTGGGAAGCACTGAAAAACACCTAGAGGACAATGCAGATGTCAGTCACAGCCAGCACAGCTTCCTGAGGGGAAAGTCTTGTCAAACCTGATTTCCTTCTATGACAGGGTAACCTGCCTGGTTGATCCAGGAAAGCTGGGAGGTGGAATCTTTATGGATTTCAGCAAAGCTTTTGGTGCTGTCTCTTACAGGATCCTTCTGGACAAAATGTCCAGCCCACAGCTGGATAACTGTGTTACATGATGGGTGAGGAGGTGGCTCATGGGTCAGGCATAAGGGTGACAGTGACTGGGGTGGCTCCAGGCTGGCACTGCTCCCTGGTGGGGTTCCACAGGTCTCCATCCTCAGCCCCGTTCTCTTCAACATCCTCGTTAACAACTTAGCCACAGGACTTGAAGGAAGTCTAAGTGAGTTCACAGCTGTCACCAAACTGGGAGGAGCTGTCACCTCCCTCAAGGGTGGAGAAACCTTGACATATCAGATGGACAATCACCAGCTGTGGGGTTTAGCAAGGGCAAGTGCTGGGTTCTGCACCTAGGACAGGCCAGCCCTGGCTGTGTGTATGCACGGGGTTAGGGTTAGGGCTGGAGACCAGCTGTGGAAGGGACCTGGGGGTCCTGGTCCATGGCAAGTTCAGTAGGAGCCAGCAGTGTCCTGGCAGCCAGGAGGGACATCCCTGGTCCTGGGCGGCATCAGCCCAGCACTGCCAGATGGGCCAGAGAGGGGATTGTCCTGCTCTGCTCTGCACTGGGGCAACCTCACCCCAAGGTCTGGGGGCAGGCTGGGGCACCACAGTATAAAAAAGCCATTAAGGTATTGGAGAGTGTCCAAAGGAGGCCTTGAAGTTGGGGAAGGGTCTGGAGAGGCCTTAGGAGGAGTGGCTGAGGGCACATGGTTTGTTCAAGCTGGAGAGGAGACTGAGGTCAGACGTCACTGTGCTCTTACCATCCTCACACAGGGAAGTGGAGGGCAGGTACTGATCTCTTCACTCTCGTGACCAGTGACAGAACTGAAGGAAATGGCAGGAAGCTGAGTTGGGGAGGTTCAGGTCAGATATCAGGAAAAGGTTTTTCACCCACAGGATGGTTGGGCATTGGAACAGCTCCCCAGGGCGGGGATCACAGCACCAAGCCTGCCTGAGTTCAAGCAGTGTTCAGACAATTCTCTCCAGCACAGGGCCAGGAGCTGGCCTCAATCCTGACAGGTCCCTTCCAACTCAAAGATATTCTGTGATGGAGCCAGTGCACATCAGTGGCAGGATTGTTTTACTGGTTTACTGGGGAGAGCATCAGCAAAGTACCTGAAGGGGTGCAACTCTCAGGGCAGAGCAGCAGAGTATAAAGCCACCCTCTGTACTTAAGTATGGACAGACTATGTCGTGTGAGGCTGCTCCTTAATTACCAGAACCTTGATGATGGTGATGATGATTTAATCCCAGTGAGCAACTGTGCTGAAGGAAGAACTTCAGGGAACTGCCCAGTTGATGCTGCAGACCCCACACTTTGAAGACTCAGGGATTTTGTGTGGGGATTTGTTTGGGGGGGGGGTATGTTTGTTTTGGGTTTGGTTTTTTTTGTGTTTGTTTTGGGGGGGGTTTTGGGGTCTTTTTTTTGGTTTGGTTTGGTTTTTTAATTTTTTTTTTCTCATGCTTTCTGCTGGAAGTGTTCCCCAGCTCAAGGAAACAGGTTAGCTGCCTTGTTAGCAACCAGCTGGCCACTCACTGATAAAGCTGTGTAGGAATTCGTGCCAGCTTAGCTTTCTGTGCCAGGGATCCCACTTGAGAGCCACGCCAGCTGTGTAGACATGGCCCGAGGGGGCTGTTCAGCTGCTCTGTCTGGTTTGTCTCAAGGCAGGGAGAACTCAGTATCTCCTGTAGCAAAGCCTGGACAGCCAGTTCCAGGCTGACTGTGTTACAATGCAGGGTGGGATTTGACTTGTAAACTCTCTGGGAATGGAAAATATGTAGGAACAGTCTATCTGGAGTGGGGTCAGGTGGTGAAATGGAACTGACCTGTGTGCTCAGGGGCACGGTGGTTGTGTCTTGAATGGCTTCCTGAAAGAAGGAGATCAAGGTGATCAGGTTGCTTGTGGGTGTGTGGTTTTGTCTCCCAAAGTGTTACAACTCCTAAGTGCTGTGGCTGATTTCAGTGAGATTTTGTAGAACCACAGGATGGTTTGGGCTGAAGGGACCTTAAAGCTCATCTTGTTCCACCCCCCTGCCATGGGCAGGGACACCTTCCACTACACCAGGTTGTAGAGGAACGGGGTCTGGGAGATGCTGGATCCCTAATGGCTTCCAGAAAGCACAGGAGAGGGTGACTCCAGGAATGTCCTTGTTAAGAAAGAGGATGCAAAGAGAGCTTCCCTGTTAGTAGGTAAAAGAGGAACTGTGCATATGAATGCAAGAGAATCAGCATTAAGAGGACCCCTCTGAGGGTGAAGCTTTAAGGGTGCAGAAGGGTGACCAGGATCTCTTGTGCAGCAAATTCTCAGATGTCATTTGTATTCTTGATATCATCATACACTTACCTTTTAAGCTGCATTAGTAAGTTTTTTAGAAGTGATGTGCTAGGAGTTTAGACCTTTAAAAAGGGATGTACAGGCTCCTTATCAGTGTCAGGAGTTTCTCTTGACAGTGACTGTATCTACAAACCTGAAATTTGCAACAAAGCAACTCAGCAAAGAACTTCTTGTTGCTACAATAGTCTTTCATCTACCTGCCCCAACCAAAATATAATAGAGCAAATTGCTTTTCAAATGACTGGGTTTTTCGGGATGGATTCAATCAGACACTCTCCTATCTGCCTCCCCTCCTGCTTTTCCACTCTCCCAGCCCAGCCTTCCAGCCAGGAAGGAAAAAAGTCTTAGTCCACCAGTCAGAGACCAGCACTGAAGGTAAGGAGAGCACTGCATGGGATGAGATCAGGATGTCTGTACTTACCTGCACTTCACTGAGTTCCCAGTCCTTATTCTCTTCTGCTGCTCTCAACTTTTCCAAGCCACGTGAGAACCAAAGAACTCTTTAGCTTTGCTGCCATCTAGGTAGTTTAGAAAAGTAACAATGATCACTTGGCCGTGTTGTTTGCCCACGTGCCAGAGACTTCAGGCTGTACAGTTACATCTTCACTTTTGAGCTGGCTGGAATTCCAGCTCTTTGGAAGTGAGACCATCAGGGCAGGCACCTCCAGCCAGGCTGGATGCTGCACAGCAAGGCAGTGGGGTCAAGCTGGGGGTGCTGGAAATGATCACTTGGCTTCTCTTGATTTGTAATCAAGTCTGAAGAGTGAGAATGGCTAAAGCCATTCCTTTCATCTGTTGTTTTGATGCTTTTCCTGAAATGCAAGCAGAAAAAAAGAAGGGCACTGTGGTGACAGAAGCTGTCCTGCTCCTGGGATGCTGACCCAGGAGAGGGCAGCAGCAGCCCAGGCTGCAGGCTCCTGCAGCTTTTGCAAAGCTTTGCTTTTCACTTCCATCGTGGGAGATGAGCCTGCAAAAAGCTTGGAAAGAAATGCAGCAGAGAGTGAAAGGCAAACATCAGCTGGAGGGAGGAGCAGCACGCTCCTTCCCCAGAGAACTGTGTGTTCTCCTCATGGAATTGGAAAGGTGAGTACAAGGAAATACTGGCCAGTGCACTGACACTGCTGGACAGACTGTGGGAATCCCTTTCCAAGTCCTGGGCAAGCTGCTGGGGACTGAACATTCTGACAGGCTGTTCTGCAGATCCTGTCTCTGATGCTGTAGACCTTTATCACTGATTTCCTAGTGAGCTCTCATGTTTCCTCATGTTGCTTCCCTTGCAAAATACTTCAGGATAAAGCAAAGCAAGTAGCAGCACTTTGCTGCTTTTAAAACCTGCTGTCTTGTGGGAGAATGAGTACCACAAGTGGTCTCTTATCCAGGAAAGCTGCTGTTCCTTCTCCTTTGGCATTTCAGGTGTGGACTGTCCTTCCTCTTTGCTCAGTCTTTTAGCCTGACATTTCATAAAGAGCACAGCTAAACTCAGACTGGTCAAGTAAATTTTGGCTACAGCCTTACCCTTTTGGGTCGTGATTTCTCCCTGCAGTTGAGTCTGTGCCTTTTAGACCAGCCAGACAGGCAGCTTGTTCTTGTATTCTTGATCTCACTAGGTGTGGAAAACACCCCCCTGGAACGCCCACCTTGCCAGTATGAAATATTTATCCCATGAGGGGGAGGAGGACATGCTTTAAGCTTACTTCAGCCATATTTGTCTGCATAACAAACTACTGAGAGTAGCAGGCACCCTGTTTGTGTGGGAATCCATCTTTCCCAACGTCCCATAGGTGATGTTTTGCTTTCCCTACTTACACCCTGGTGGATCTGCTCTGCTCTTCACATGTCTTTAGATTGTCTGTCTCCATTTTCCTGGTGTGTTTTTTTCAGGTCACAATCTCTGAAAGTAAAATGCAAAACTGTTTATCAAAGCTCTCCTACAGCACCAAGCCTGACAGAGTTCAAGAGGCATTTGGACAATGTTCTTAGGCACATGGTGTGACTCTTTGGAATGGTCCTGCACAGGGAGTTGAACTTGATGATCCTTGTGGGTTCCTTCCAGCTCAGCTTATTCTGTGGTTCTGTAAAATGATTTGTTAAAGAAGTTTTAACTTTGTGAAACAGACCTTGGTTGCTTTTTCTTAACTGCAGTGATAAAGGGAAGTATCTTTCCCTTCCATTTACTCTTTACCTTACAGGCACCCAAGTCTTTTTAAAATGTTTATCTTAGTCCAAGGCCTTAGTAGAACAACTTCTGAATGATCCTTGCTTGTCTCTTTGTACAAGTTCAGGCCATTGTTAACCTTTTAAAAATACTATAGCCAAGCTTTGATCTTGAATATGAACACAGCCTGATTTTCTTTTGAAATGAGGACTCATTTCCTTGGCCTCTTAGACAAACAGGAACACTATGTACATAGTGCTTGAGAAAGATTAACCCAGAGCATTAGAGGTTTCATTATCATTTAATGATTATTCTTATGCTGAGGTTTCAGTCACCTTCCCTGCATGTAGATGGCAGGGGGCTTTTCTTTCAGATGAAGCTACAGAGAGGAATCAGAAATAGATCACCTGCAAGAGTGTTCTGTGTATGGCTGAGAGCTGGTTTGGAAACAGACCCACTTTCCATGACTGTTCATTGTTCCCATCTCCCACTTTGGAGCTGGCACTGCTCGAAGAAAAGCGTTGCTGTGGTGTTGAGCCATTTCTGAGGTGCTTTGTGTTCACCTCCAGCCAGCTGGAGGCGGCTCACAGCAACCTGCAGAGCACAGATCCCTGAGTTTTCCTTGTTCCTTTTCCTCCACAGAGACTCCCCAGCTGAACCCTGTGATGGAGCCCCTCTCCTGGATGCTGGGCACCTGGCTCTCGGACCCGCCGGGGGACGGCACCTTCCCTACGATGAAGCCCTTCCAGTACCTGGAAGAGGTGCACATCTCTCACGTGGGGCAGCCCATGCTCAACTTCTCGTAAGTCAGGGGCTCTGTCTGTGTTGGCAGCAGCTGTTGGATTGGAGCAGGCGTGGCTCCAGGCTGATTTGTTAGTTGGGTTTCTTTTCCAGTGGCAAAGTGCACAAATTTTCACCTACCAAACGAGATGGATGTTGTAGGATGTGACTGCATGGTCTGACTTTCATTTTCCTTGAAGCCTTGTGATTAATTGGCATTCTTGGTGAAATTCCCGCTTAGAATAAATGAAGGAGCTATAGCATGGCTACCAAATTTGTCCATTTTAAGCTGTGGTCTTCAGTCTTCACCACTGTGAAAAATCTGAGAAAAATTAGTGCTTATCAAACCATATGGAATAGGAGGCAGGTGGCTTAACTACTTGCTTTGGCTTCAAGTGGTTGTTCTAAGAGAAATCAGAAGAAATCCAGAGGGAGGGAAGTGACAAGTTGGCTACTGCTCAGTACTTCTCCAGTGTTCTTTTGGGCAGGGTGAGTTGTTAGAAAGGGTGTTGCTTTGAAAACCAAGAAAAGAAGAATTACAAGGTGGAAGTGCTGTGTGAGAGATGCCCTGTATTCCTGGAGTGTGATGGAGCTGCCAGCTCAGCCTGGGACTGCTTTAGTCTGATTTCCAAATGAAACAAAGCTCTGACAGTCTTGCTCTGGCTGCACCTCCCTTCCCAGCTTGTGAACAGTTGAATATTTGAGTCACCTTTTTTTTTCCCTCCTTTTCTTTGTGCCAAGGAGTTGCACAGCTGTGAACTGTTGAGCTTTAGGAAGCACCAGGAAAATAGGCAGCAGTTTTGGAGGATAGACACCCTGTGCTTCCCTGGCTCCTGGAGCAGTGGCTCTTAAAAGACAGTTCCTGTATCCCTTAAATGCTCCAAGCACTGAAGGCTGCCTGATTTAAGTTTTTCTCCTTTGATACTATAATCACTGATGGTATGGGTGACCAAACCTACAGTTCTTAAGTCCTCCTGAAGAATAAATAAGGGTCTGAGCTGAACTTTTTGTCTTTTTGAAGGGGTGATGGTAGAAATATGTCTGCTCTGTTGTTTCCTACAGCAAGGAATATACAAAAAAACCAACTTTGCCAGGTGTAAAAGCTAAATAAAGATGATACAGTAATTCTAGATATTCATTTGAGAAAAAGGAAGTTTTTGAGACACATGTGGCTTCACCATCTGTGAAACATCTGAGTTCCTGAGAGATTTCTGAGCTAGTTCTGAGAAAGACCCAGGGGCTGTGGAAAATCAAAAGCTTGAACTTAAAGACTTAACTCCAGCTCTAAGAAATAGCTGTGCCTCTGTAAAGTAACTGTATTTTTCCAGGTTTACATCTCTCAGCTATGAAGTGTTGTCAGTCTTTTACTCTTCAAAGAGTACTGCAGGCACTCATCTGGTTAAATAAGAGGAAACCAGACCCAAAAATATCTTCTGAATGCAAAACACATCAGGCTCTGTGCTCTGATTTCCCCTCAGGTTCAACGCCTTCCATCCGGACACCAGGAAGCCCATGCACCGGGAATGTGGGTTCATCCGCCTCAAACCTGACACCAACAAGGTGGCCTTCATCAGTGCCCAGAACACAGGTACACCCCTGATACCCTCACTGGGGAAGAGAAGAGCTCCTCACCCTGCTGGGCCATTTCTGCACTTTTCCAGAAAGTTCTTGCACCTCTCACAGTTTTACTGGATTAATTTTCCCTGTCGGAATCGCTGCTCTTTGGCACTGGACCCACAGTGGTTCCTAAATGAGAACTCCTAAATGAGTGTGTGGATGTAGCACCTTGGTACTTCTTACCTATGAGGACTGGATGAGAGACAACCACATCTCAATTATTATATGTGAAAGTGTTAAACCCCAGTTGATGCTTAAATTTGCATCTCAAAGGACAGGTGCTGAAGGGGAGAGTGCCAGTTGTGCTGTGATACTCATCCCACACGGTGTGAATGAGTCTGGCTGCATTTTTGTGAGCAGCATTCCATGTCTGAGGTTGTGTGGATCTGCAGTTGTCAATAGTGCTAGAGCAAATAAAACCATTCTTTACAGGGAGTGCTGGTCTGTTAAGTAGCCTAACAGAGCATGGAATGGTTTGGGTTGGAAGGAATGCCATGGTCAAGGACACCTTCCATTAGACCAGGTTATTCCAAGTCCCATCCAACCTGACTTTGAATACTTCCAGGGATGGGACAGCCACAGCTTCTCTGGGCAACCTGTGCCAGGGCCTCACCACCCTCACAGGGAAGAATTTCTTCCTAATATCTAACCTAAGTTTCTCCTCTTACAGATTAAAAACTTTTTCCTTGTCCTATCCTTACCTGAGTATGTAAAAAGTCCCTTTTTCTCTTTTTATAAGCCCTCTTCTAAGTTCTGAAAGGCCAAAATAATAATTGTGATGTGCTTAAATAACCTTTGTAACCTAATAACATGTGTGCCCTTGCTTTTCTCTAGGTCTGGTGGAGGTGGAGGAAGGGGAGGTGAATGGACAAGAGCTGTCTATAGCTTCTCACTCCATAGCCAGGATCTCCTTTGCCAAGAAGCCCCATGTAGAGCAGGTGAGTGCACCCTGAGTGAGCCATTCCCATGGCACTGCTTGCCCCAGGAGGAGTCTAGCTGAGAGGATATGTTATTTAGCATGCTTTAATTACAGAGTGCCATCAGGAGTTCCTGGAAATACTGCACAGCATCCTGGCATATTCTTTCTATAAGAGCCTTCAGAGGAGATTTTGTACATTAAAAAACCCAGAGGGATCATTATGATAAAAACTGACAGGCTGGATCAGACCAGCTAACCCAGAATCCTGTCTCCAGAATGGCCAGTAGCAGATTTTTA
Organism: Prinia subflava; assembly: GCF_021018805.1. Taxonomy (NCBI): domain Eukaryota; kingdom Metazoa; phylum Chordata; class Aves; order Passeriformes; family Cisticolidae; genus Prinia; species Prinia subflava. Next base: position 4,393,651 of record NC_086257.1, on the reverse strand, counting down.
GGGAAGAAGCTGGGAAAGTCTTGGCTAAATATTCTTTTGTGGCAATGGGAGTAGTTATTAACGCTGGTTTTCCGGATTGATTGCAGTATAAGGATGCACATTTAAGGTATGGTCAGTATTGGGGCTCATGAGGATATTTCAGGAACACCTGCAGATCTTGCTCTCTTGCTTTTCAGAGCATTCAGACCTTGCTCTGGGCTCTTTTCCCATCTGTGGCTGCTGGACATGAGCCAGCAGTGTGCTCAGGTGGCCAAGAAGGCCACTGGCTCCTGGCCTGGATCAGGAATGGTGTGGCCAGCAGGAGCAGGGCAGTGATTCTTCCCCTGTGCTCAGGACAGCACCTCGAGTGCTGTGTCCAATTCTGGGCCCTTCAGTTTAAGGAGGGCATTTTGATGCTTGGATGTGTCCAGAGAAGGGCAACAAGGCTGGTGAAGGGTCTGGAACAGCTGAGGGAGCTGGGATTGTTTAGCCTGGAGAAAAGGAGGCTCAGGGGAGGGCTCATCACACTCTGCAACCACCTGAAAGGAGGGTGTGGTCAGGTGGGGGTTAGTCTCTTCTCCCAGGCAACCAGTGACAGGACAAGAGGGGACAGCCTTGAGCTGCACCAGGGGAAGTTCAGGGTGGACATTGGGAAAAAATCCTTCACAGCATGATAAGGCACTGGAATGGGCTGCCCAGGGAGGTGGGGAGTCACCGTCCCTGGAGGTGTTTAAGAAAAGCCTGGATGTGGCACTCAGTGCTATGGTTTCATTAATAAGATGGTGTTAGGTCATAGGCTGGACTTGATGGTCTCAAAGGCCTTTTCCAACTTAGTTAATTCCATGATTCTGTGAACCTGCCTTGTTCCACAGATAGTGGGGTTGGAGCTGGTATTGTGGAGAGGGCTGCCTTCTTTTGGAGAGAAACCTCCTTGGTTATTTGCCCACTGTAGAGAGGATATCCTTTCTTGGCGGTGCATTGACAGCAGGCACGTGGATGGCAAAGGGAAGAAAGCACAGGTAAGGGATTCAGCTTGTGGACGCTCATTGCTTAATTTCCTTATTTCTTTTCCTACCCCTGCTTTAGATTACCAGAAAATTCAGGCTCAATTCCGATGGGAAACTCGAACAAACTGTCTCAATGGCAACCACTACGCAGCCCATGACTCAGCACTTACACATTACCTACAAGAAGGTGACACCCTGACACCGGGAGTGCCAGGTCTCCTCGCTGAGGGCAGGGAGCAAGGACATCATGCACCAAGTGCAGCAGCAGCTCAGGAGCAGGCATGGCAGACCCTGGAGCCGGCTGCCTGCGCTCGTCCCCTGGGCCCCGGAGCTGCTCGTCCTGTTGAGAATGTTACTCAGATGTTTCTGTAATGGTATATAAAAAAAATAAATAAAAAGCTTTTATTTTTATGGCTGTGTCTTTGGCGTGACTGCAGGGTAGTGTGTGCCGCCTGCTGCTGGCAGAGGGGCTTTGTGCTCCCTGTTCCTTAGTAGGTGTTGGGTTGGAGACCCAGACTTCTGCACAACCAGAATAACTGGGGGAGCTGCAGGTTCTGGAATGGATTTGCACTGCAGGGAAAGACCCTGAGAACTCCAGAGCCTGTCCAGTGAAACTTGGCTTAAATATCAAGAGGGAGCACCTACATCTTGCTCTGGGACAGAGGAAACTGTCACAGGCCCTGATCCCAGTGGTGCTGTCCAGCAGTTTGAAGGGAATTGCTGCAGTGTGGGAGGTCAGGGCCGGGCTTCAGTGCAGAATATCACAAGAGTTTGGGGGACAACTGTGAGCCAACAAGCAAGAGAAATGCTAACACTGGGGCTCAGTCTAAGCAATGTCCAACTCTGGAATCAGGATGCAGCCTTTGACCTTCATGAAATCTCATTGAGCCCCTCAGCAATGAGAGAGGCAAAGGACTTGGATCACTGCTGGCCTGCAGCACTACAGCAGCCACTGACTTCTGGAGCTCCCTGCCAGCCCCAGTCACTCTGGGAGTGTAACAGCAGCACACCCCAGCCCAGCAGGGCCTTTCTTGAGGGGAGCTGAGGTGAACACTGAGCTGTGCAGCCCACTGCCAGGTGGGCTTTGTGCCACAGGGTCTGTCTCTGTGGATGGGGAGCTCCTGGGTGTGCCCCTCAGAGCCCTGTGATGGCACCAGAGTCATCATCTCTCACTTGCAGTGGGTAACTACAAACGCCAGCACAGGGTACTGCCACAGCACTGGGACTGTGACCCACTAGCAGGGAGTGGGTCAGTGAGCGAGTGCTGCCAGTGTCCGAGGAGTCTGTGTGCTACCAGTGTGTGAGGCTCTTCTGAGTGCTGTGAGTGAGGAACCTCTGAGTTCTGGCAGTGACTGAGGAGCCTTTGAGTCCCACGAGAGGTCGAGGAGCCTCTGAGTGGCACAAGTGGAAGGCAAGCTCATTACTGCAGGACTGGGGGAGCAGGAGCTGTGGGAGAGGGAAGGATACAGCCGTGGGAACTTGGGCAGAGGGTGGGATAAGGCTGAAGAACTGGTGCAGAGGGAGCAATGTGGATGTTGAAAATGGAAGAGGGGTTGCTTCTGTGCTGCTTTGCCTATTACTGTGGGGATGCAGCCCGGAAAGAGAAGAGGAAAGGGAGAGCTCCCTGGATCTCTCAGCAGATTCCTAAGGGAGCAGTGTCTGCTCTTCCTGAGGGCCAGAGTGAGGACAGAGACTGAGATGGAGATTGTGGGCAGACCCTCTTCTCCTTGCCCCACAACAGCTCCGCAGTTCTGGGGAGTCTCTCTGGGCTGGAGGAGGCAGCCCTGGCACAGCCACCAGCTGAAGGGCACTGCGTGTGGGAGAGGTGGCCCCAGCCAGGATAGACCTATTCAGGGGTGTCCTCTGAATAAGCCCAGAGCCCTTCCCCATTCTGGGGCACCCCCAGGAGCTGTGTGGTGGCTGACAGGTGTGCCCCAAAGGGTGCCAGACCCTCACTGCCACCCTGCTCCACCCCCTTCCATGACCCAGGTGGCTGCACTTCTCCTGGCATTGGGCCTGAGCTTCTGCCCCCCCTCCCTGCTGCCTTGGCAGACCTTGTTTCCCAGGAATAGCCCTCAAGCATTGGCATCAAGGGTGTTGGGGGCTGTGTCTGCCCCAGTCAGGGAGCCGAGGCTTCTCAGGGTGACCACAGCTTTACAGTGCCACCTGCCCCGGGGACAGAGGGAAATCTCATGGAGGAGTAGGTGGGAAAAGCCTGGCAAGCCTGGTGGCTCTTTGGTACTTCCCAGCGGCTCCCCCCGAGCAGCAGCCTCCTGTTGAGGCCCCAGGCTGTCTGCAACAGATCCCTTGGAAGGAGCCAAGTTCATGGGAACTGCCCAGAGGCAGGGATCCAAACCGTGTCTTTGGGGCATGGAGGAAAGAGGCAGGAGGGATTTCTTCCCCTGGCAGACCAGGCACGTGTCCTTGCTTGCCAGGGCATTGGAATGCCTTCCCCACTGAGGAGCAGCCAGGTTCTCCTTGGGAACAGAGGGCAGCCTGCAGCACCCACAGCAGTGCCAAGGCAGCACCACGATGGAGCTGTGGCCAAAGAGGGGTCACGGCTGGGAGAGGCTGGGAGCGAGAGGCTGATCCAGTGGAGGCTCCACAGCGCTGGCAGGAGGTCTGCTGTGCTTTGGCAGCAAAAACACCCTGGATCACAACCATCCCCATGGCTGAATGTGACCTGGGGCATGGGATGTGTGTGCAGGCACAGCCCCCGGAGCGCAGCCAGTCCTCCATGCTCCGCTTCCGTCCTCCTGCTGCTGCAAATCGATGTCAACTTGCTGGGAATTGCTCTCAGCCTTGCTGGTTTTTAGCTGGGCTTTTAGGAGGAGCAATGGGAACCACCCCAGTGCTGGCTCCAGGCGAGTCCCACCGGAGCATGGTGGTTTTGGCATGTGCAAAAATGAAATAAAAATGAAATAAAAGCCCTGGTCTCTGGGGAGGCAGCCAGCCGAGAGCGGATGAGCGCTCCCATTAATGTGTCATTAATGTGCAGCTCTGGCGTCGGCCCTTTTGGCAGTGCAGAGGTAATTACAACCCAGCTGTAAAGTGTTGCACATGGATTCATTTACTGCCTTATTAGTGGCATCTGTTCTCCCAAAGAAGTGCCTCAGCTCTTTGCTCTCATTCAGGGAAACCAGTGGAACTCACCACATGGATGATTGGTGCTAACTCACCTCGTTGGGTTGGAAAGTGGGCTAAGGGAGGTGAGCACCCCACTGGGGTTTCATTTTCACTCTGCTTGTTGGTTTAGTGCCTTTCCCCAGCACCTGAGCCCAGTGCAGCATGAAGAGTTTCACCCCAAACCTGACGGACATGGCTGTGCCTGAGATCCAGCAGCATTTCTCTTCCCACCTGTCTCCCAGCACTGCCCCACAATGTTTTACCATCAGAAAACCACAGAATCATTGAGTCGTGGAATCATAAAGGTTGGGAAAACCCTCTAAGACCATCAAGTCCAACCATCAACCCAGCACTTCCACTGTTCTCCACTAAACCATGTCCTTTAGTGCCACTTCCACCTATTTTTTTGAACTCTTCCAGGGATGGTGACTCCACCACTGCCCTGAGGAGCCTGTTCAAATGCTTGACAAGCCTTTCAGTGAAGAAATTTTCCCTAATAGCCAGCTTGAACCTCCCCTGGTGTAGCTTGAGGCCATTTCCCCTTGCCCTACCGCTTGTTCCCTGGGAGCAGAGCAGTTGCTCAGGCTCCCAGAGTGCTGCTGCTGCTGAGCCACAGCGGCCAAATCAGTGCTGCAGCATCCACTGCCTTGGCTGCTGTCCTGGCCCTGCTTTGCTGCTGAGCACATTTCACAGGGAAAAAGGATGCTGGGTGTGTTAACTGAATGTTGTGGCAAATGCAAGTGCAGTGGCTGCAAATGCACTGGAGCAGCCAGCTCATTTAGGGCACAGAGCACAACAGGAGGAGGAAAGCACCTGGGATGGGGAGGTGGGAAACACCATCCAAAAGGATTTTGTTGCCTGTGGTGAGACATGAAGTTCCTCAATAAAAATCCACATGTGGCCCATGCCAACCAAGGTGCCAGGCTGGGATGCAAAGCCTGGAATTACAAGTGTAAATATTTATTCATGGGCATGAGATGTCCCAGCCAAATCAGGGCACCCAGGTATGGCTTTTTATGAGGTTCTTACATCCATCACCTGCTCAGGTACAACACAAATTGCCTGAGCACTGACACCCACACTAACAGAGCTCCAGTCACAGTAAAATTTGGCAAAGCTGCTCTGTTTCTGTTTGTCTGTCACTCCAGGAGTCCTTGAGTGCCTCTGGCTGCAGGGACTGACCTGTGACAGCAGCTGAGGCTGGGAGGGTCTCAGAGCCTGGGGTGCTGTGGTACCTTGGTCATGCCAGGAATAAAGCTGCTCTTTATCCCTCGGAGGCTGCTCTAAACCTCCCAAAAGCAAAGTCCTTCTCTCCAGGGCCAGGCTGTCCTTTTGTTATTTAACTTCAGCATGAACAATACCAAAGTCTTTAGTAAAACTCCACTGCTTCTTTACATCACAGTGTTTAACTAATATAAATTTAATATATAAAGTTTATATACTTTTATAATATAAATGATGCTTGGCAGTTAGGGAAGGGATTCTCATCACATTTGCCAAAGCCTGCAAATGCTGCCCCTCCTTTCCAGCACCATCCATCCCCGGAGCAGCCCCTGCTCCTCACGTCTGCTGTCAGAGACTGAAATTGTTCATGCCTCAAACACTGATACAAAGTTTTGCTCATTATAGCAAAGACTGACTGCAGAAAGAAGCTCCGATCAAAGAAGCCTCCCTGAAGGCACTGACAGGGACTTTGGACTGAAAGTCACACTGCTGAGATTAGATAAAGGGAAACCCATTCTTCAGTCTCCTGAAACCAACAAGCAAACAAGGAAAAGAGTGTGAGCCAGCCCCAGCAGCTGTGCTGAGAATCACCCCTGGCTTTCTTCGGGGTGGGGGAATCCATAGCCCACAGACTCATTTGGTGGTAGCAGGTTAGCACAGATTTCCCCCCAGCCAAGGTCAGAGGAGGAAGTTTGGGTGTGTTGTAACCCCTGCTCAGAGGCAGTGAACCCATCCTCCCTTACACAGCCTGGCTGTGGAGCTGCCACCCCTGGGAATGCCACATCCATGGGACATTAACGTGAGGGGCAGCTGAGGGGATGTCTTAATCCATCAGAGGCCCCCAGAAGTGCCCCCAGAGTCATTCCTGGAGCCTTGCACCACAGCATGGAACAAATGTGGAGTCTGTTGTAAAAGACAATGGCAAACGCCCCTTTTACCCCAGGGAGGTGCCTGGATTTTCCTACTTGGCCTGAGCAGATATTAAACCATCGAATTCTGTGCTTTTTGGGAAGACCTTCACCACCAAGAAGACCACCTGGGGATGATCAACAGAACATTGTTGGGATCCATAGATTGGTGATACTTTATTTATTCTGTCCCTGTTACTCTCTTTCTGCCCCCTCTACCTATTTCCTATTTCTTTCTCTCTCCCCCTCCCCCTCATATTTATCACCAAATAAACCCCACACTACTGTCACTGGAGTATGGTTCTCGTCTGCACCTTAATTCGGGCAGAGGCATTTCCAAACAGCCTCGGTGATGGGGTGCTGACCTCTGGGGGTGCTGCCCTGCCCCGGTGGGGCTGCGCTGAGCCGGGAGTGACTCAGCCGCTCCCGCAGCCCCGGACCCGCCTGGGCGCTGCAGCTCCTCGGCACGGAGCGCTCCTGCAGCCTCATTTGCTGGGAGGCTGCCAGCCGGCTGCCACCTCCTCCCTCTGCAGGCAGCTCTGCCCTGCTCTCCGCTCTGTCTCCGGTGACAAAATGACCCTCCGGACACGGGGGACTCGGGGCTGAATCCCTCGGGCAGGCACGGGCGGAGGAGCCGGCGATGCGGCCGGAGGATGCGGCACGGCAGGTACGGGCAGCGCGGAGGGGCCGCGGGGCGGGCGGGTTCCCGGGCACTGTCCAGCCTTGCTCTCCGTCCTGGTGGCTGCTGTGACCACCCCGGGCCACCGAGGGACGACCTGGCGCCCTCAAACTGGGAGGCAGGCAGTGTGTGCCGCGGGAGAGGCTCTGTCCTTGTCCCCGAGACCTTAAGGACAGGTATTCCAGGTGTTGGAGGACGGACAGCTATTCCAGGTTGGAGCACCTGGGGTGGGAGTCCTTCCTGCATGGGCTTATGAGCTGCTTGCGGCCACGGCCCAAGCCCCCCCCAGCTGCTTGTGGGGCCACGAACAGGAATTAAGGGTGCATTTGACCTTATTTTAACTACTCTTTCTCCAAAAAATCAGATCTGCCAGGGGTTGTGCTGATGCAGAAATCCAGTCTGCCAAAATCTGCCTCCCAAGGTCAGTGGGGCTGTGTAGATCCCAAGAGGGAGGCTGATAAAACAGCTTTTCCTTGCTGCTCCATGATTTAGCATCAGCACTCCTTATCCCCACAAGGACTCCCCACCCTTGGGTGAAATGCAGGATTTGGCTTGAAGAAAGCAGACAAAATACTCCTTAAACACAGACCCCACAGCTTGACCAGAGCATTACCTGAGTCTGGTGCTTCCTCCATTACCTAATCCCAGCTCTCCGGAGAGGACACCATCCCCCTTGGGCTCCCCAGAAGCATTTCCACCCTTGCTCCAGAGCTCTCCCACCTCAGCAAAGGGGGCTGTGAGTGTTCGGGGGGCTTCAGGAGTTTTGCAGCTCCTGCTTGCAGCAAACCCATCTTGGGGCTCTCAGGGCACCTTTGCAGAGGACACAGGACTCCTCCACAGAGGAGCTCCGGGTCTCTGCAGCCAGCATGTCCACGTTCCCAGATTTTCCATGCAGGGCCATGCTCAGGCTGCTCACACAAGAGACCTAGTTTCTGCTCTCCCTGCTGCCAGAAATATCCCAGCTGCCTGCAGTGGAGAGCAGGTGAGGAGAGGTACAGGCTGGCAGGCTGAGAGTGGTGGGGCGCTTTGTGGACATCAAAGGGCTTCCCTGGGGAAGCGTGGTGCATGCTGAGGCTGGTCACCACACACATGGCCCCTGTCAGGACTGTGGTGAGGAGATGGCAGGTCTGCTATGGACCAATCTCCACCCAGGCAATGATGGAGCACACCTCAGGGCTCTTAGTTCATGGGCATCCTTTTTTCTTTGAAGGCCAGGTTGGACGGGGCTTGGAGAAACCTGGTCAGGGGAAGGTGTCCCCACCCTTGGCAGGGGGCTGGAAGGAGATGAACTTTAAGGCCCCTCCCAGTCCAAACCATTGTGGGATTCTCTGATTCTCTTCCCTGCCCTCAGGATGGGGATGTTCAGGAGCTGCCAGCCTAGGAACAGGAGAAGGGAGGCTGAGGAGCACAAGGCTGAGGAGCACAAGGCTGAGGAGCCATGTCCGCGCGTGGCCGGTGCGCCAAGGTGCTCCCCTCCGAACTGAACAAGGTGTGCCCCGAGAGAGGAGATGACCCTGCCACACGCCCCAGGAAGATGAGCGACTTCGAGGTGGTCCCCAACCTGCAGCAGAGCAGCAGCAGTGTCTCAAAGAGCAGGAGGAAGGCGCATTTCCCCTCTGGCAGCAATGAAAAGGCAAGTTCAGGAGGTGCTGGAAGAGGAGAGGGTTGGGCACACACATGAGACAGTGCTGATGAGTGGCTCCCTAACAGGAGCATTAACTACTGATCAGGTTAGTTTTAGGGACAGGCAGAAAACCTCCAAACATCTGAGGCACATGACCAGCACTCATATCCCTTCTCCTTGGAGTACATCTGGCTTTGTCCTTGCAGACAGCCACGGAGCTTTCATCCTTCACACCCAAAGAAGCACCCAGATGTGCTCCTGTCACCGTGGTGTCTGGCCCCCGGCACTACTTCTGGCCCTTTCCAGAAACCCTGACCCCTTGCTGCTTTTCTTGCTCCATCAGGAAAATCTCATCTCCTGGATTCCTGAAAACATCCGAAAGAAGGAATGCACCTATTTTGTGGAAAGCTCCCAGACATCAGATTCTGGGTAAGTGAGACACTCCCTCCTGCCCTCCCCTTCAGGAGAGCAGAAGTGAGGGTTGGTGATAAAGCTGCAGCACCAGGAAATCCCATCTTTCTGCCACAGGGATTCAAACCCCTCTTTTTAACTGGTTCTTCAGCATGTGGTGAGTCATCACATGGCAGAGATTCTGTGTCCAGGGAAAAACATTCCCAAAGCTTTTGCAGGCCATCACTTCCATCCTAAATATTTCTGTCCTAAATCTCTACCAGTAGAAATATTTGGATTTTTTCCCTTAATTTCCCCCGAAACTTTTCCCTTGTTTCTGCACAAGTTCTGAGCTGGAGGAGCAGCTGGGTGGGAGACGTGGGGTCTGTGTTATTCCCAAGGAGAGCAGCACCTCCTGCCCAGGCTGAGGCTGGGCTTTGCCTTTCAGGTTTCAGCTGCTCTCAGTGAAGGTGCTGCTGTGTTTTTCAGGAGGGTCGTTTGCGAGTGTGGCTATCTCAGGGAGCAGCACCTGGATGATGCTGCCAAACCTCCCATCTTCCTGGGGAAGGAATGGGATCCCAGCAGGCACATCCAGGAAATGCCAACGGATGCCTTCGGTGATATCCGCTTCACAGGGCTGGGGCAGAAGACAGGGAAGGTGAGCTGTTTGTCCCATTCCTGGGTGTTGGAGTGCCAGTGTTTGGGTCTTGCCATGGCAGATGGCACAGGAGTATTTCCACGGTGAATGAGAGGACAAGGGAAAGGGTGGAATTGCCCCAAAGGCAACAGTGACTCAAGCAGTGGAGGGGTTGAGACAGGACCCCTCCTCTCAGCCCTAAACCTTTTCTGTAACCACAAGACTCAATTCAAGGAGTGGCTGTTCCCTGTCCTTGCCCTTAGATTTGTCTGGGGAATGTTTGTTCCCAGGAAAGTCAATGGCAATAGGGTCATGGACAAAGACCAGGGCCAGTAGCAACATGACCCTGCTGCGGGATGGTGTTGGGGAGCCTCTCGTGTGGGACAGGAGGAGTTGTGGTGGAGGTGTGCTGTTACCTGACCCCGCTGTTTATACCCAAAACGTGTGCATGGTCCCTTTTTTTCTGCAGTACGTGCGTGTCTCCTCGGATACCCCTCCCAGGGTCATCTACCACCTCATGACACAGCACTGGGGCCTCGACGCACCCAACCTGCTCATCTCAGTCACTGGGGGAGCCAAAAACTTCGTCATGAAGCCAAGGCTGAAGAACATCTTCCGGCAAGGGCTAGTCAAGGTGGCCCAGACCACAGGTAAGAGACCACAGGATAATAAAATCACAGAATCATAGAATAGTTTGGGTTGAAAGGGACTTTAAAGGATGCAGAGGGTGTCCTTGCAGTGGTACCTGGCCATGCCAGGTTCACTAGTTGGGCTGTTCTGGTGATGCTGAGCTGCTTTAGGAGACCTGTAGGTCCCTACCTGGACCACCATCACCAGGGATGGGCTGCTGCTGCTCAGTCACTGCAAAGAGGCTGAGAGGGACCTGGGCTCAGGGAGGTGCTGAAGAAGGGCAGGGAAGAGACATCTTCTGGGGGATGGAGCACCCCAGGGACCCACAGCCATACGAGGGAGATCGCTGTGGGCAGAGCCTCTCCCTTCCCATTGCCCTCTGTGACCCCCAGGAGCCTGGATCATCACAGGGGGGTCCCACGCTGGCGTGATGAAACAGGTGGGAGAGGCAGTGCGAGACTTCGTCCTGAGCTGCAGCCACAAGGAGGGCGAGATTGTCACCATTGGCATTGCCACCTGGGGGACCGTGTACAACCGCGAGAGCCTCGTCTGCCCCATGGTGAGCCAGGCAGGGCCAGGCAGGGCCTCGCTGTGCCTGGGCTGCCAGGGGAGCCCTGCCAAGGACTACGGTGGGAGCAGCTGCTTCCAGGTGTTTCTGTGGCTGGCAGCCCTGGAAAACCCAACTGTAGCAGAAGTGATGGTCACAGAACTGTAGAATTAGTTAGGTTGGAAGGAGCCTTAAGGCTCACCTTGTTCCACCCTCTGCCATGGGCAGGGAACCTTTCATTAGACCAGGCTGCTCCAAGAGCCACCCAAGCTGGCCTTCAACCCTTCCAGGGATGATCCCAGGCTGGTATTTGCTGAGAAGCCCCTCCACTGTACCCAGTGTCTTGAGTAGGATCTGTGCTTCTCCTGGGAGGACTTCTCGTGGGTGTGAGGGCCAGTGGAGCACTGTGGGGGCACAGGGACAGTTTGGTCAGACTGTCCCCACACGCTGACCCATTCCTGTCCCCACGTGCTGGTTACTGTGGCTGTCTGCTGCTCCTCTGCCAGGCTTCTCCCAGAGTGTCCCCTCCTGCTCCTTACAGGGGGGCTTTCCTGCCGAGTACATGCTGGATGAGGAGAACCAAGGCAGCCTGTCGTGCCTGGACAGCAACCATTCCCACTTCATCCTGGTGGACGACGGCACCCACGGGAGGTACGGGGTGGAAATCCCCCTGAGGACCAGGCTGGAGAAGTTCATTTCAGAGCAGACCAAGGTGAAAGGAGGTAATGGCAACACACAGCCCAGCCTGAGGCAGGGATGGGCCGTCCCCCTGGAATGGTGTCCTTCCTGGGCTCCAGCAAGAGGCTGTGGCTTCCCCAGAGGATCCAGGCACAGGGTCTGAGAGGATTGCCATGATAAATGTGGAACCTGGTTCCCCCACAACACAGACCAAAGAACCTTTCTCTGCCAGACTTATGGGATCACTAAAGGAGTCCTCAAACCTTGTGATGCTGAGCTGCTCAGGGAAAGCAATTTCTCCCAAAGGGCCAGATCCCAAGGGAGTTTCCAGGTGTCATCTTCTCACTGTGCAAATGATCTCCTGTCATAACACATGCACATGTGTGCTCACAGAATCCCAGGATCCCCTGAGCTGGAAGAGACCCATAAAGATCCTCAAGTCCAGCTCCCGGCCCTGTACAGAAATCCCACCCTGTGTCTGACCTGCCATGCCATCACTGAGCATGGTTTTCCTCCCCTCCCCTGATGTGTCAGGGACAGTGCTCCCACCTTGCCCTTCACACTCCACCACTCAGAGGAGACCCTATGGGGGGATTGGCCCTATGGGAAGGTGACCCTGGATTTTGCTTCCCTGCAGGTGTTGCCATCAAGATCCCCATCGTGTGTGTGGTGCTGGAAGGAGGCCCTGGGACCCTTGATGTAAGGAACTGCTTGTGGCAAGCTGAGGAGGGGGTGAAGGAGGCACAGCTCCTCCCTGGGGTGCTGCTCTCAGTGGTGCCACACTGACAGGAGCACTGGGAGCAGCAGTGGGGTCCCAGGCTCAGAGGGTCTCCAGGTGTCTGTGTGGGATCCAGACCAACCTCCCCGCTCTGTTGCAGACTATCTACAATGCCATCACCAACGGGACCCCCTGTGTGATTGTGGAAGGGTCTGGGCGTGTGGCTGATGTCATTGCACAGGTGGCCAACCTGCCCGTGGCCAAGATAACCATCGCCTTGATCCAGAAGAAACTCAGTGTCCTCTTCCATGACACCTACGAGCTCTTCACCGAGAGCAAACTGGTGGAGTGGACCAAGAAGGTGAGTCCCTTGCAGGCTCCTCTGAGCTTTGGGAGGCCAAAGAGGTCTCAGGGGTCCAGGCCTATGAGCACCAAGGGTCCCAGCGGGAAGTTTAAGCCTCATCTGCCCCCAGCCATCATCAGCACTGTCCTGGTGGGCACCCCGAGGGTTCAAGCTCTGCTCCGCCACTGCCTGCTCCCTTTGGGCAGAGGGGAAGTGTTTGTGACCAGCCCATGATGGAGGACACAGCACAGGGGTTCTGCAGGCACTAGAGGGGAGTGAGGAATTGCCCTGCACAGCACAGGGGCCCTGGAAGCAGCAGGGAGGAGAGGCTGCTGCTCATTGCTGGTGCACTCCTTGTAGATCCAAGACATAGTGCGGAGCCAGCAACTCCTGACCATCTTCAGGGAGGGCAAATACGGCCAGCAGGACGTGGATGTGGCCATCCTGCAGGCCCTCTTCAAAGGTGAGGGGTGGGGGCCTCCCTGGGAGCATGGGGAAAGGTAACAGGAAGGGGTTCAAGTCACCTCCTACCACTACGTGACTTACGGGGTCACCAACGGAGTCCCCAGACCTTGTTACTGGGGAGGGATGATTATCCAAAGGGCCACACATCCAAGGGGGCTCCCACGAGGCATCTTCTGACGGGATGGTCCTCTGCTCTAACACAACCCTCTGCATGCAGCATCCCGGAACCAGGACCACTTTGGTCGTGAGAACTGGGACCACCAGCTGAAGCTGGCTGTGGCCTGGAACAGGGTGGACATTGCCCGAAGCGAGATCTTCACCGATGACCACGACTGGAAGGTACAGCCATGCTTGTGCTGCTCGTCTGGCCAGGCTTACAGCTTGTCAGGATATGGATGTGGATATGGAGGGCACTTCTCACATTGGCTGTGCCTGGGGAGAGTTTTAAAGGGATTTCTCCTGGACCCTGAACTCCCAGTGCATTAACAGGGGCTGTTCTTCAGAAATGCCCTCAAACGCCCAAAGCAGAGCTAAGCACACACAAAGAGAATGGGTATTTTTTTCAAAGCCAGTGTTTTTAAAGACCCACCTAGAACCTAAAGTACCTCTTGACAGCTCTGTCCTATGGTCACTGCTCAAATAGCAATTTGTCTCTAAACTCATCTCACCCAGCCTGGCATTTCCCTGCTCACACCTTATTACAGAGTGGGGCAGGGGCCATCCATGCCTGATCCTGCTGTTGATGCTGAGCAGGGTTGTCTGTCCTTTCTGATGGGGCTGTGGAATTTGGAAGGGATTTTCCTATTTGAGTCAACAGTTTGGGTCCCCGCAGCTCACACACCTTTGATGAGACTGGGAAGGGCTGGTAGGAGCTAGGAACCCAAAAGTGAATCATTTGAGAATATACGCCCCATCTCTGGAAATGTTGAAGGTCAAGCTGGCAACCTGGATACCTGCAAGGTGTCCCTGTCCCTGGCAGGGGTTTGGAACGTGATGAGCTTCCATCCCAAACTGTCCTGTGATTTTGTGATATTCATGAACTTGGGCTACGTGGTCTCTACCCTACCCATCCCTCTGCCTGGCAGCCAAGGGGGCAGAGGGCTCCATTGGCAGAGAACAGTGGAGTTAGTGTCCTCTTCTAAGCCCCTGGAAGTGGCCCAGAAGTTTTAGTGCATGCCAAATGTTCTTTCACATCCAAAGACTCCTCACGTGCTCAGGGATAAAATCTCCCCCAAGTGAGGAGCACAGTAGGACTCTGAGACCATGGAGCCCCTCACCTCTGCCTCTGGCCTGCCAGCCCTCAGATCTCCACCCCGTGATGGCAGCTGCCCTGATTTCCAACAAGCCAGAGTTTGTGAAGCTGTTCCTGGAGCAGGGAGTGCGTCTCAAGGATTTTGTCACCTGGGACACCCTGGTTTACCTCTACGACAACCTGGCACCATCCTGCCTGTTCCACAGCAAGCTGCAGAAGGTGCTGCTGGAGGAGAGAGAGCACACAGCTGGCTCCAAAGTGCCCAGGCTGCAGATGCACCACGTGTCCCAGGTGCTGCGGGAGCTGCTGGGCTGCTCCACGCAGCCGCTGTACCCCAAGCCCAAGCAGACGGAGCGGCCGCGCCTCTCCATCCCCGTCCCGCACATCAAGCTGAACGTAAGCACCTCGGGGTGCCCTGGGGCAGGGAGGGGGCACTGGCTGTCCTGGAGGATGCAGCTGGGTCCTCTTGTCTGCTCAAAAGCTGCACTAGAAGTGCCCCAAGGCCCTGTCCAAGTCATCTGCCCTGCATTCCAGGTGCAGCTCCCGCCTCCCTGCACCTGGAGCTCTGTGTGGACGTGTGATGCTGGTGGGGCGGGTGCACTGCTCCACCTGATCCCAGCCCTAGAAAAAGTGAAATTTGCAGGATGAGTCCAGCCTTGGCCACCCCTCTATCCGGGCAAAGTCCTTTCCGTGGGTGGTGGAGCAGCACCAGGGGTTTGAGTGTCTTGGTGCTGAGGGAGCAGGTCTGAGCATTGCAGCCCTTGCAGGTGCAGGGGTCCAGCCTTCGGTCCCTCTACAAGCGCTCTGCTGGCCGAGTCACCTTCACCATGGACCCCGTCCGGGACCTGCTCATCTGGGCCGTGGTCCAGAACCGCAGGGAGCTGGCAGAAATCATCTGGGCCCAGGTATCACAGCCCAGAGCTCTGCTCACAGTTGGGGGGTTCATAAGGAGCCAAAACTTGCAGCCCCAAGGGGACCAGTGGAACCTGCTGGGATCTGGGATAGTGGGAGAGCTGCCCTGAGCCTGACCCCAGCCAGACTGGAGCCAGCCTGCCACCCTGAGGGACTTAATGTCCACCCCCAGCCACACCATGAGGCCAGACCCCTCCCTTCCAGGTAGAGGGGATGTGCTGGGACAGAAGTGGGCTAGCCAGGCTGAGAGCCCACAGGGACACGGCAGCAGGGGTGAAGGCTTCTACTCATAGACAGCATTCCAGGACAAGAGGCAGTGTAGCTGGTGTCACGGTGAACATGGCAAGGAGTCAGTCTGTCCTATCAGCCAAGGCACCCCCCAGAGGGCAGGGTTGTTCCCATATCCCTCATGGCAGTGGGTTATCCAGAGGTGACCTTGGCTCAGCCCCTGTCATGGCAAGCTGTCCACCCTGAGCACCCATCTGTTAGGGACACCCCCCTTCCTTCCTGTGGGAGCTGGGGAAGGCTTGTCAAGGCTTCTGGGCCTTGACAGACAGAGTGTCCATGCTTTCCTTTTCTTCTGCGCCAGAGCCAGGACTGCATGGCAGCTGCACTGGCCTGCAGCAAAATCCTGAAGGAGCTGGCCAAGGAGGAGGAGGACACGGACACCACGGATGACATGCTGGCCCTGGCCGAGGAGTACGAGCACAAGGCAATCGGTGAGCAGGAGGGCACCTGCACCCCAGAGCTGCTCCTGCACCCCAGAGCTGTTCCTGCATCTCAGTGATGCTCCTGCACCCCAGAGCTGCTCCTGCACCCCAGAGCTGCTCCGTACCCCAGAGCTGCTCCTGCACCCCAGAGCTCCTCCTGCATCCCAGAGCTGCTTCTGCACCCCAGAGCTGCTCCTGCATCCCAGAGCTGCTCCTGTACCCCAGAGCTGCTCCTGCACCCCAGAGCTCCTCCTGCATCCCAGAGCTGCTTCTGCACCCCAGAGCTGCTCCTGCATCCCAGAGCTGCTCCTGTACCCTAGAGCTGCTCCTGCACCCCAGAGCTCCTCCTGCATCCCAGAGCTGCTTCTGCACCCCAGAGCTGCTCCTGTACCCCAGAGCTGCTCCTGCATCCCAGAGCTGCTCCTGCACCCCATAGGGCTGGTGAGCTTTACCCAGGAGATGTCTGGGGGGTGATAAATGAGGGTCCCGTCCTCACAGTTGGGGATGATGCTCCAAAGGACATGTCTGCATGGTGATGGGGGTACAGGGGGGTACCTCTGTGTGGTGCAATGCCCTGATCCGGCTCGGAAGGGTGGCTCTGTGGGTGCCTGGCCCCAGAGCTCAACCTCATCCCCCTGGTACCTGCCTGTTCAGGTGTGTTCACAGAGTGCTACCGCAAGGATGAACAGAGAGCCCAGAAGCTTCTCACTCGCGTCTCTGAAGCCTGGGGGAAGACAACCTGTCTGCAGCTGGTGTTGGAGGCCAAGAACATGAATTTTGTGTCCCATGGGGGTGTCCAGGTGGGCTCCCAGCAGTGGTCCTTGGAGGGAATGTGCCCAAGTGTCCCCAAGATCCAGAGTTCCTCATGAGTAGGCGTGGGACTTTGCCCTTTGGCCTCTGTGACCAGCACTCCTCTTTCTCCCTCTTCGCAGGCTTTTCTGACCAAGGTCTGGTGGGGGAAGCTGTCTGTGGACAATGGCCTTTGGCGGGTGATCACGTGCATGCTGTTCTTCCCCCTGCTCTACACCAACCTCATCACCTTCAGGTACTTCTGAAGGCAGCTGGGACACACACAGAGGCCGGGGTTTCCTCCAGCCTCACGCTGTGGCCGGCTGGGGGGAGCTGCCGTGGCCTCTCCCTGGGCAGCCAAGCCCACATCCACCCCTGCTCCCAGCAGGGAGAAGAGGCTGCAGCCCATGGGCTGCCTGGCGCGCCTTCGAGCCTTCTTCACAGCACCCATCGTCATCTTCCTCATGAACATCCTCTCCTACTTCACCTTCCTCCTGCTCTTCGCATACGTCCTGATGGTTGACTTCCAGCCGGCGCCATCCTGGCGGGAATACCTCATCTACTTCTGGCTCTTCTCGCTGGTGTGCGAGGAGACCCGCCAGGTGTGGCAGCACAGCCGGGGCTGGGGGAGGCACAGGAGGAGAGACGCCCCTCGAGGTGCTCCTGGAGCTCCCACACAGCTCACGTTCCCATGCTGCTGCTCTCGTCACCGAGATTCCTCTATTCCGAGACCTCTATTCCGAGAGGTCCCAGCATGTGGAACCACCAGACCCTCCATCCCTGAGGCCAGGGTTTCTCCTTGGTTGCATCTGGCTTGGGTCTTTCAATTTGCAGAAGAAAATGCTGTAGGGCTGGTGGGCTTTTCCCAGGAGGTGTCTTCTGGTGTTTGGGAATGTCAGGAGACGGAGGGAGCTCTTCCTTTGGGTGAATTCCCAGCAGGATTTCCAGGTTTTGCTTGACATTTAAGATGCTTCAGCTTTTGCTTCAACATCTCAGTGTCTTTCTCCTCCAGCCTGAAGAGCCCCAATGTCCCCAGGCTCCTTCCCAGATGTCCCCATGCTCCTCCAAACCACACAGGCTCAGGTTACCTCTGGGTCAGCGGGAGTGTCCAGTGATTGCCAGATGATCTGCGTGGTCTCTGCCGCCTCTGAAGCACATGAGTATCTTACACCCAGCCCCTGTGCTCTTCCCAACAGCTGCTGTATGATCCAGATGGACTGGGGGTTGTGAAAATGGCTTCCCTGTACATCAAGGACTTCTGGAATAAGCTGGATATCTGCGCCATCCTGGTCTTTATCGCAGGGCTGACTTGCAGGTGAGCTGCAGAGCTCAACAGTATTTTCATAGAATCGTGGAATCTCAGGCTGGTTTGGATTGGAAGGGACCTTAAAGCTCATCCCGTTCCACCCCATGCCATGGCAGGGACACCTTCCACTATCCCAGGTTGCTCCAAGCCCTGTCCAACCTGGCTGTGAACAATTCCAGGAGTGGAGCAGCCACAGCTTCTGTGGGCAACCTGTGCCAGGGCCTCCCCTCCCTCTGAGTAATTCCAACCCAAATGATTCCATGTGGTTCTATGGTGGCACTGAGGTGTTTCCTTTCCTCTCTTCCACCTCCAGGCTGATCCCATCAACATTATATCCCGGGCGCATCATACTGTCCCTGGCTTTCATCATTTTCTGCCTGCGCCTGATGCACATTTTCACAGTCAGTAAAACCCTGGGGCCCAAGATCATCATTGTGAAGCGCATGGTGAGAGCTCCCCTCTGTCCTGCCAGGGCGATGCTGGACCCTCCTGCTGGAGCAGCTGGACACGCCACCCGTGTTACCCCATCCTGGAGCAGGGCTTGCCCCAGGACACAGCTCTCCTTCCCCTCTGTCTTTGCAGATGAAGGATGTCTTCTTCTTTCTCTTCCTGCTGGCGGTGTGGGTGGTGTCCTTTGGGGTGGCCAAGCAGGCTATCCTGATCCACAACGAGGAGCGCGTGGAGTGGCTTTTCCGTGGCGTGGTCTACCACTCCTACCTGACCATCTTCGGGCAGATCCCCTCCTACATCGATGGTAAGGGACACCTGTGACAGTGCATGGCACGAGCAGGGTGCCTGTGACCAAGCTGAGGCACCAAACTCGTGCCATGGAAGTCCCACAGAGCTGGCAGTGGACAGAGCACCCGGGAGGACGCAGATGGAGATCAAATCCCTGCCTGGTGCTGAGCTCCCTGGGTGCTGGCTGCTCTCTGAGGGCAGAACGTGCTCCCCAAGACACCCGAGGTTTGGCCAGCATGGAGTCACGCTGTGCTCTCCCACAGGGGTCAACTTCAACATCGACCAGTGCAGCCCCAACGGGACTGACCCCTACAAGCCCAAGTGCCCAGAGACAAACGCGGACAACAAGAAGCCCATCTTCCCAGAATGGCTGACCGTCATCTTGCTGTGCCTGTACCTGCTCTTCACCAACATCCTCCTCCTCAACCTCCTCATTGCCATGTTCAAGTGAGTCTGGGGGGCTCTAGATGTGGTGGAAGTAGTGAGATCCCACCTGGGGATTACAGATGTGGTAGAAGTAGTTGCAGGTGAGGGCTGCTGAGGGAGTTGGGTGGAACTGGGGCACCACTCAGACACGATGTGCCCCCTCACCCCCACGGCACGGCTGACCCCTGGGCTGTGCCCCAGCTACACCTTCCAGCAGGTGCAGGAGCACACGGACCAGATCTGGAAGTTCCAGCGGCACGACCTGATCGAGGAGTACCACGGCCGCCCGCCCGCGCCGCCGCCCCTCATCCTGCTCAGCCACCTGCAGCTGCTGGTGCGGCGTGGGCTGCTCCGGCGCCCGGCCACGCGCCACAAGCTCAGTGAGCACCAGAGACCCCTCCTGCCCTTTGTCTCTCCCCAGGGCACAGGGCTGGGCACATGGGCGGCCGCCCTGGGGCCTGGGGTGCCCAGAGATGTGACAGCTCTGCCGTCCTCTCTCTCTGGCAGAGGAGAAGCTGGAGAAGAACGAAGAAGCTGCCCTTCTCTCGTGGGAGATGTACCTGAAGGAGAATTATCTGCAGCACCAGCAGTGCCAGGAGAAGCAGAACACGGAGCAGATGATCCGGGACATCGCGCAGAGGTACGGCTGCTCCTGAGAAAGGAGGCAAAGGAAATCCTTTGGTGTCCTGGGCATGGAAGAATTGGGATCGGTGCAGGGGTGGCTGCTGAGGGTGGTCCAGCCTGCACTGTCTCTCCAGGGTTGATGTACTGGCTGAGCTGCTGGACTTGGACCGGGTGAAGAGGACGGGGGTAGTGGAGCAAAGACTGGGCTCTCTGGAGGACCAGGTGAGGCAACACCAGGGCAAGTACCCAACAAGGTGAAATTTTTGCAGAGGCTGAGTCAATTGAACCAGAGCACAAGCTGAGTCAATTGAACCAGAGCACAAAATCTCTCTGAATCAATACCCTTTGAGATAGTTTGAATTTCCTTGCCATTAGCATTTGAGGGGAAAAGGTTTATAGGAAAAGTTCTGTTTGACTCCAAAGTAAACAGGATGCAGGTGGGAAGAGGTAGGATGGGCCACTGCCTCCACTAGTCACCCAAACAGAGCTGACCCAGCTCTTCTCTGTGGCCTGAGAGGGCCCTGCAGACCTCCTGGAGACAGAGACTCTCTGTCCCCTCCCTCTGGAGCTGCACGAGCCGTGGGGTGCCCAGGGAGCCAGTCCAGCCTTGGCATATCCTGTTTCCATCTCCCTTTCCACCTGCTTTGTAAAAATATTTCCCTGGGGAAGTTTTTCCAGGGCCAACATCAGGACACAGCCAGGATCGCTGCTGTCAGTGCCAAGGGCAGCTGTGCCTCCTGCCAGGGCTGCATCCCATGGGACTGGGGGGCAGTGGGGCGGGCAGTGACCCTCTGCTGTGCCCTGCAGGTGCATCAGAGCGCCCAGGCGCTGCGGTGGATGATGCAGGCACTGCGGGGCAATGGCTTCAGCTCAGGAGAGGATGTGCCGCCCGTGGGTGAGCAGAGCTGACCCTCCCCAGCAGCCCCGGGGCAGCCCAGCGCCCCGGATTGGGGCTGAGCAGCCCCTCACACCCCTCTGTCAAGCAGTGAGGCAGAGGTTCCTTTGGTCTTGGGGGGTTTGGTGTCTCTGTGAGGTCATCCAGCCCCTCCTGAGTCCATTCCCACCCTCCCCGGGGTTTAATCTGGACCTGGCAGAAGGGAAGCCAGGGTCCACAGCCCCAGGGGAAATCAACATCCCCATGGAGAGACCCAGCCAGCCCCCTCAGCAGAGCCCCAGTCCACAACACTGGACTCAGTGCCCTGCTTTGTGGGACCCTGCTGTGCCTGACAGGCTCCTCCAAAGCCTTGGACACCAAGGAGAGTGACCTGGAGGGGAAGCCTGAGGAGAGCCGGCCCCCGTACCACGTGCTTGCCCGAAACCTGCTGTACCCAGGGTCTCACACTCTCCGCTTCCCTGTGCCGGATGAGAAGGTGCCCTGGGAGGTAGGAGCTGTGGTGCTGGGCAGTGGGGCTGGGAGGAGGAGGCCTGGGGCATATCCTGACAGTGGTGGGAAGAGGAACCCATCATCCCATCTGAGAGCTCTTGTTCTTCCCAGCCCTGGGACCATTGGCTTCCCAGAGTCACTGCTCGAGTGACCCCAAAGAAAAGGGAACCATTCCTGCTAGGCTCTGCAGTGCTAGGAATGCCTGGGCATGCTCTGTTGGACACAGAGGGTACAACCACCCACCTCTGCATTTCCTGAAGCACGGGGTCAGGGACAGGATCCGGCTTCCATGGGGGTGTGAGGCTTTCAGCCAAGACCCTGAGCTCAGCTCCCAGCAGAGCCTGGAGCATCTCTAGGGTAGCAATGCCACAGGCTGGGCAGAGGAAGAGGCTGGGCCAAAAGGTGTCCCTGGGGTCCCAGTCCCTGTGTGCTGTGTGAGCAGGGGCACAAGCCAGGGGGCTGACCCTGCCATGCGTTGTGCAGGTGGAATTCCCACTCTACAACCCCCCTGCCTACTCGGCTGACCACAAGGACATGGCTGTGCAGGACCCCTTCAGCCTGTGAGTCTCTCCCCACGGCCCCCCAGCGCTCCACCCCTCCCTGGGTGGCACAGCCAGCCCTCCCTGTCGGGCTGCCTCCCACCCTCCAGCTCCTTGGAGTCTCTCCTGAAGATCAACTACAACACCATGGACGGGCTGATTGACCGGCAGAGCTTCCACGGGCTCTACGCCGTGCAGGACGGGCTGCCACTGTGAGTGCCACTGCCAGGGAGCTGCCAGCTGGGCAGGGGGAAAAGCACGGGACACGGACAGGCCAGGGTGCCTGGGCACACCCACCCCATTCCCATTTCTCATGGTGGGGCGGGGATAATGGCATGCATTGTCCTTAGGGCTGACCCCTCCCAAAAACACCCCAAAAGGGATGCAGTGGTAGGGGAGTGTTACAGGGCTGCACAGAGGGCATCTGGCCAGCCCCCAGCCCCCTCACTCTCGCCCTGGCAGGAACCCCATGGGCAGGACGGGGCTGCGAGGCCGTGGGAGGCTGCACTGCTTCGGGCCCAACCATGCCCTGCACCCTGTGGTGACCCGGTGAGTGTGTCCTGCTCCAGCACGGGGTGGGAAGGGGGCATGGGGTCACCTCAGGGACCTGGCCAAACCCTGCACTGCCATCGTGACTGCTGCTGGCCAGAGGGGAGCCAAGGCCAGCTGCAGCATCACAAGGGCCTCTCTCACAGCTGGAGGAGGAATTTGGATGGGTCCATTATAAGGAAGAGCCTGAAGAAGATGCTGGAAGTCCTGGTGGCACAATACCCTCTGTCAGATGTCTGGGCTCTGCCTGGGGTAAGACCTGGCAGAAGCCAGAGCTGGGGCGGAAGGGAAGGGAAGGGAAGGGAAGGGAAGGGAAGGGAAGGGAAGGGAAGGGAAGGGAAGGGAAGGGAAGGGAAGGGAAGGGAAGGGAAGGGAAGGGAAGGGAAGGGAAGGGAAGGGAAGGGAAGGGAAGGGAAGGGAAGGGAAGGGAAGGGAAGGGAAGGGAAGGGAAGGGAAGGGAAGGGAAGGGAAGGGAAGGGAAGGGAAGGGAAGGGAAGGGAAGGGAAGGGAAGGGAAGGGAAGGGAAGGGAAGGGAAGGGAAGGGAAGGGAAGGGAAGGGAAGGGAAGGGAAGGGAAGGGAAGGGAAGGGAAGGGAAGGGAAGGGAAGGGAAGGGAAGGGAATCCCACAAAAAAAGGGGGAATCAGGTGTGTGTCACAGCTGTGGGTGAGGAGGTACCTCAGCCCCTCCTGCATGCCAGGGCTGCTGGGGGAGCAGTGCTCTCCTTACACTCACCCACTCACTCTCACCCGCTGTCTCTTGCCTTTCCCTCCTTCCCCTCCATGGCTTCAACCCTCACATCCTTCATGTGAGCCTGTTAAGCCATTGGCAGAGCATCCTTTGGCAGACATTGGATCAGGCAAACTCAGACATCTGCTTGGGCAGAGCTGAGGGCTTTGGGCAGGAGAGGGAGGATGGGAGGCACCAGCAGACCTTGTGGAATCCTCTGCAGTGGTGGCAGGCAACTGCCTGGTGGCCAAGCTGGTGGCGGGGAGGAGGCTGGAGTGTGCTGCTGGCAGGCCCCATAGCTGCCCTCTGCTTTGGCACAGGGGTCACTGGAGCCGGGCGAGACGCTGCCGCTGAAGCTCAAGTGGATCCTGCGCCGGGAGTTCTGGGCCCAGTTCCAGAACCTGCTGAAACAAGGCACTGAGGTGGGGACACACGGGTGTGTCCCTGTGCTGTGGGGTCACAGGAGGGTTCAGTGCTATGGGGCCGTCACCCTGGCACAGGGACACACAGGTGTCATGGTGGGGTGGGCTCAGGGGGACATCACCGTGGCATGGGGACACGTGGGTGGTCCAGGTGCAGGAGCAGGGTGCATCACCTCTTGGCCACTGCTCCCAGTGGAGAGGAAGGGCCAGGGGAGGTGAAGATGTGCCACAATTCCTGTGTGGGGGCCAGGGAGCAGCCCAGAGACCCCGGGGGAGGGCTGCCCATGCCAAAGTCTGTGCCTGCAGCAGTGACTCCCCACGGCTCCAGCGGCGGAGGAGGGGGGCTCTGCTCTCCAGCAGGGCAGGGGACCTGCAGGGCGATGCCTCACCCACCCCAGGGCCCCAGAGAGGGCAGGGAGGGCTGCTCACGTGGCATCCCCATGCACAGGTACACAAGGGGTACCTCGATGACCCACGGAACACGGACAACGCCTGGGTGGAGACGGTGGCCATCAGCGTGCACTTCGACACCCAGAACGACGTGGAGATGAAGCGGCTCAACTCGGTACGGGGCTGCCACCCCTGCGGGCTCCCTGCCTCCCTCACAGGGCACAGGAGCCTGCTCCAGACCTCCACAGGGCCAGGGGGGAATGCATGCCGTGGGGGAAGAACACGGGGATGAGCATGGGGTGGTGGCAGCTCAATGTGTGTCCCAAAAAGAAAGGGCAGGAGGTTGGGGACTAGAGGTGCTGTTGGGTGTGGCTGGCACGGCCCCTTGCCAGCAGGACACACACATGTGACATCTGTCCCTTTGCAGTTCCTCCAGGGCTGTGACCCGGAGCTGTGCATCCGCTGGCAGGTGCTGGACAAGAGGATCCCCCTGCACGCCAACCACAAGGAGCTCCTGCACAAGGTCTCAACCCTTCTCGGTGCCTACTACTGAAGGCCTCGTGCACAGGCCAGGTTCTGGCTGGGACCTGCAGCTCCAGCCCAGCCTACCTGGGAGAATGTGGGAGCTGCTGGAGTTGAGGTACTCTGCGTGCCTCTGTGGATGTATATTGCAGGTCTCTGGGAGGAAAAGTGTCCCCTCCCTTGGGGCAGTGGCTGCCTGGGTAGTGCATCCCAGTCACCTGAGCCACCAAGTTCAGCCCCAGCTTGTGTCTTGGTGCTTTCACATCAGCCCACAGCAGTAGCCCAGAGCTTGGGCCACACTGAGCTACAGGGTTTCTCCTGGTCCTTCTGTCCACTCCACCCTGCTCTCGGCTTTGGGGTGGGCACTGGGGGCTCTCCAGTGCCTGCTACCCCTCCACCAGAATATCCATCCCTGCTCCCTGCTCCTGCTCTGAGCCCTGGCAGCCCCACTGCTGCAGATCCCAAAGGATTGCTCTGGAGAAGGCTTGGAGCCGCTCCTGTGGTGGCTGTCCCCATACCTCTGATTGCCTCAGACCCAACATGGTCCTGAGCTGTGACCCAGCACTCCTGGAGGTGTGAGCAGCTCTTGGCTCACATATCTATGGTTTCATAGCCCTGCACAGGCCCTGCCACGCCCCAAACTGATGTGTGATCCTGCGTGTGTATGCTGAGCACTGGCTTGTAGCTAAATTCCTTCCTCTCTCTGAGCAAAGGCCCCAGCTGGATGTCACCTGCCTGTCCCCATCCCCTTGTGCACATGGATGGAAAGTGGCAGCTTGCTGGGACACAGGTGATCCACGCTCTGTGGGACACAGGGGATCCACGCCCTGTGGTTCCTTGGGCAGGCAGGGACAGGAGATGGGAAATCCGTGTGTGAATCCCAGACATCCCTGCTTTTAAGGGGTCTTTCACTCATGCTTTCTGTTGCTTGCCATGGGGAGAACAAGGCACAGTGGATACATTCTCTGATCATCCAGAAGAGCCCCACGGTGGCACACTGTGCCTGGGACTGGCCAGGAAGGGATTTTGGTTCCCCCACCTTCTCCCAGAGTATCAGACACTGGCCAGCCAAGGCTGCTCATCCCACTCTGGTGGCCACCACAGCACAACTGCAGTTTCACCAGTGACACACTGGGGTCTGCCAAGGGGAGGGGGCTCAGTCTGGCAATGTACTCAACCCAGCTCAATAAACCATGTATTAAACCACTGCAGGCTGGTGGTGTCTTACAGCTCTCTGGCCAGGGGCTGTTCCTGCAGGCCGTGCAAGCTTTTGGGGAGGCCACGCTTGCAGGACAATTCCAGGATAAGCCCAATTCCCACCCCAGTCTTGTTGTACAAACTCCCTTTGCCTGCAGACTCACCCCAGTGATGGCTGAATCCCAGAATGGTTTGGGTTGGAAGGGACTTTGATGATCATTTCGTTTCAAGCCCCCTGCCATGGGCAGGGACACCTTGCACCAGAGCAGGGTACTCGAGATGACTTGGCCCGTTCAGAGCTGACACGGGAGCTGTGCTCCAAAGTGACGGCACGGCACCTTCTCCCATCGCTCCTGGACTGTTTGATGGCTGCTCCTGGCCTCCCATCACCCAGAGACAGGAGAACATCCTCTAAGAGCCCGCGTGGGCCCGGGGAGGTCCCGGCCGGGCATGGCTGGGGAGGGAGGATGGTGCCTTACAGCGGCTGATGAAGCTTCTGGGCTCGCAGCCCGGAGCACAGCCTCCAGAAAATTGCGGAAATCTCATTAGCAGCGTTTAATTTCTGCACACTGGGGCTCCGCGCGGCCGCGCCGCTGCTGCTGCCTGGCGGTCCCATCGCCCCGCTCCGCCGCCCCCGCTCCCGCACCGCCCCCGTTCCCTCACCGGCCCCGTTCCCGCACCGGCCCCGTTCCCGCACCGCCCGGAGCTGCCTCGGCCGGACTGCCCGGCCCGGGGCGCCGCGGGAGCAGCCGCGGCAACCGGTGGGGCTGAGCGGGACCGAACCGCCGCGCACCGGCACCGCACTGGCACCGAACCAGGACGGCCACCGCACCGGCACCGGCACCGGCACCGCATCGCACCGGCACCGGCACCACAGCGGCACCGGCACCGGCACCACAGCGGCACAGGCACCGCATCGCACCGGCACCACACCGAACCAGCAGCAGCAGCAGCACCGGCACCGCACCGCACCTACAGCCGGAGCGAGGCAGAGCCGCCCTGGCCGAGCCGGTGAGGGACCGGCGCTCCGGGGCAGCGGGGGGCGGAGGGGGGCGGTCTTACTGCGCGGAGGAGTCCCGGGCAGGGCAGGGCAGGAGGGCGGGCCGGAGCATCACCCCCGCACACCCCCGGGGTCCGGGAGGCTGCGACTCCCAGGGCCCTGCGGAGCCCTTCCATAATGGGAACTGGCATCGCATCTCCTCGTTCCCCTGGAGAGATGGAGCTGTCAGAGCCCGGTACATTCTGCAGGGCCAGAGGGATTCCCAGGATTCCCAGCTCAACTTCATATCCCCGGGCAGAGTCCACAGCTCCGGGCAGGGCTGCGGGCAGAACTGCAGACAGCATCCCTCAGGTGTGAGCATCCCCAGGTATGAGCACCCCTCAAGTATGAGTATCCCTCGGGTGTGAGCATCCCTGGGGTGTGAGCATCCTTCAGGTGTGAGCATCCCTGGGGTATGAGCATCCCCAGATATGAGCATCCCTCGGGTGTGAGCATCCCTCGGGTGTGAGCACCCCTCAAGTATGAGTATCCCTCGGGTGTGAGCATCCCTGGGGTGTGAGCATCCCTCAGGTGTGAGCATCCCTGGGTATGATCATCCTTCAGGTGTGAGCATCCCTGGGTATGATCATCCTTCAGGTGTGAGCATCCCTCTGTGGTACCCTGAGGATGGTCACACCTGAGGGATGCTGCTGTTACCAGGGGAATGCCATTAGAAGAAGGATTCTGGTACCAGAGGGACAACTATGTGCCCCTAATGACACCACATGGGACATTTAATTCCCATGAGAAAGGTTCCCTTGGCCTTCCAGATCTCCCCTCCATAAGGATTTCTTCTCCCAGGCTGGCCAAGGCAGCAGGAGGGGCATGAGCAGCACGGAAGGCAGAGGAAAAGTGTCCCTCCTGCCTTGTCCCAGCAGCACTGGGGTGTCCTTTGGGGTTCCTACATCCCCTTTTGCTGTGCGTGGCAGTGGCTCCTCTCTTCACCTCCCGCCCTCAGAGTCAGGCTATCAAACCGTACTCTTTGTATACTTTAAAAACAAACTCACCTCCAAACACCTCTTTGATGAAACCCTTGGAAACCTGACTCGTACCAGCTCACAGACCAGAAGGGAAGGGAAAGCAAAAGAGCTCCACATCCTGTTATTTAAAATCCTGGTGGTGATTAAGTCAGGCTGATGATCCTTAGAATATGACTCATCATTTTTTTTTAACACTCAGGGTTGCTGAGACAGGAATTTACTGCTGCTCTTCTCCAGCAGCAAACTACTGCAACCCCCCTGGAATCTGGCAGCAGGATGGGGCAGAGGCTCCCAGGCCCTTCTCCACACCCCATCTTGCAGCTCCCTTTGTCCTCCTGGGTGGTCTCTGCAGAGCTTGGGGTAGGGGAGCTGGGGTTTCTATTTCTAATTAAACCAAATTAAGCTGTCCTGGGAAAGACACCCAGTGTCACTCCACCCTTGTTTTCCAGTCTCATGAGGCCAGCCTCTCACCAGGGCACATCATACAGGAGCCATACCCAGTGTTCCAGGAAATACTGCCATATCCCTCCATCCACAGCGTCTCTCCAGGGATGGTACAGGTGTTGCAGGAGCGCCGAGGGGCCCTCCTGCTGCCCCGGTGAGCTGCCAGCGGCCTCACTGAGCTGGCTGGCTGCAGGATGACCTTCCCCAGCACCACGCCAGCCACCAGCGTGGCCCAGGCTTTCTTCTGCCTCCTGCTCTGCATCCCCTGGGGCAGCTCCTGCCCCCCAGCTGCCGGTGCACGGGGCGGGCAGGGGCCACGGCTGTCCTCTGCAGCTCCCGGCACCTGGAGGAGATCCCCAGGAACATCCCCAGAGACGCGGTGCTCCTCAAGCTGGACGCCAACAGCATAACCAGGATCCCCAGCCACGCCTTCAGGCACCTCTCCCGCCTGGAGGAGATCTACCTCTCCAGGAACGCCACTGAGCAGATCGACAGGGCAGCTTTCAAAGGGGTGGCAGCACCCTCGACCTCTCCGGCAGCCGCATCCGCAGCATTCCCGGGGAGGCGCTGCTGGCCAAGCTCCGCCTGGCCATCGGCTACGTCCTCTGCTACGTCCGGCACAACCGGGAGGGCTCCTGCAGGCACCGGGACCCCCGAGGGCACTGCCGAGCGCCCAGGGCCGCGCAGACACCACCAGCATTGCCCTGTAGGGCAGGGACGGGTGCCAGCTTCCAGCTCCTTGGCAGGGTGGCCACAGGGTGGGCACCAAAGCTCCTTGGAGGGCTCCCCAGTGCTTTCTTCAGACAAGTGCCTCCAATCTCCCCTCCCCAGCGACACCAGGCTGAGCGTGAGCAAACGACACGGGGGAGGGATGCCAGGGACACCCATGTGGGCCTGCCCATGGAGGCCAGGGTCCTGGGGACAAACATCCCCAGCCAGACTCTTCTTCCCACCCAGAGCTGGGCTCGCAGGGAATGCAGTCTCACTCACACGCTTGTGGTTGGGAGAGAACACGTCCCTGGCAGGGAGAGATGAGTTGTGGGGCCAGGAGGTCCCTGGGGTGCTGAGGGTCACTCAGAGGGGTCACCCCATCCTGGCTCCAGTGAGGCACCAGCCTTGCCAAGGGCAGGACATCCTCCCTAAGGCCCCCAGCACCTTGGCAGCCTCTGCCTGCCTCCAGTGAGGGGAACTCCAAAACCTTCGTTTCCTCAATAAAACCCTGCACTTAGGAAAACCCCTCAGGGTTTGTGCTGTGCTGGGAGCTGAGTATCCAGCGAGGGTGGTGGTGCTGGTGGTTCTTGGGGGGCTTATCCTAATTCAATCTCTCCCAAAGCAGACCAACCTAAATTCAATGTACCAGCAGGACTCCCATTAGGTGCCATCCCCTCCCACCCTCAGCTGAATCTGCCTCGAGCAGGGACCAGCTGCCCAAATACATCTGGTCTTGCCTTATCTTGCCCTTCCCCGGGGCTGAATTAGAGCTGCTGCTCACAGCTCAGTGATGGGTGCAAATCAAATTCTCCCTTTCCTCACAAGGGAGAAATGGTCCTTCCCGGCAGAGCCAGCTGCAGCTGCACTGAACAGGGAGAGGAGGGAGGGATGCAGAGGCTCACCTTGCAGGTCTGGAACTTGGGAAGGCTCAGGCTGTGACCCCCCAGCCCTTCTGGATGGGGCTGGCACCTCCTGAGGGCTCCCCAGTGCCAGGGCGGGTGGCCCAGCTCAGCTGGCTCTGGGGAGGGCTGAGAGGTGCTCTGGGACACTCAGGTGAGGCAGTGGGGCCTGGGTGGGAGGAACAGAGTGGCACCCTCACCTCAGCACACTCCTGTGCTCAGGGCCACCTCATCCTGGCCAGGCCACCTACGGCTGTGGACATTCAGGGGTGACTTGCTGGGTGAAGAGATGCTCTGCCACGGGCAGAGCAGCTGGGTTATTCATGTGAGAGAAAGGCTGGGTGCACACAGTTTATTAGAGCTCTGGTTAAGCAAAAGAGTCCCTCAGCAAAGGTGAGGAAAAGAAAAGAGCCACAGCTTCACCTGAAGCACTTTTGGGTTTTTCCCATGCCCGTGGTAGCTGGACCGGTCCAAATGCAAAGCAGGTTTTCTTGGGAGTCACTAACCCCATGCAAAGGTGCCTGGAGGAGCAAGGACCAGCACTGGCCCTCAAACACCCCAACAGGTTTGTACAACAACACAGCACGTGCTGAGGGAGACCCAAACCAGCCACAGCAGCGTGGGAGGGTGGGCAGGCACCTGTGGCAGCGGCATGAAGGTGACGTGAAGGATGGCTGCCACGTCAAACCACATGGTCCTCAGGAACATCACAGCCCCCC
This sequence comes from Prinia subflava, assembly GCF_021018805.1. NCBI lineage: Eukaryota > Metazoa > Chordata > Aves > Passeriformes > Cisticolidae > Prinia > Prinia subflava. The sequence continues at coordinate 4,363,417 of NC_086257.1, read as the reverse complement.
AAGCAGGCAGAGCCAAGCCTGGACACCCGTTTTTTCTGCAACTTCTCACATGTTTACTCCCCTCTGCCATGCACCCACCCCAGCAGCTCATGCTCTGCTCCATCTCTCCCTTCCCTGGCTTTGTGCAAGCTTTGGCCACAGCTACTGGCAGCTCTGGATCCCTGGAAACTGCCAAGCATCACGGTCCTGGTAAGCCAGGGGATGCACCTGGGCTCAGGAACTTGGGTAGGACACGGCTCTGGAGTGTGGTGGCAGAGCTTTGGAGAAACAGCCCCTCTGCCAGCCCTGGACAAGGCTGCAGGGAGCCCTGGAGCGCTGCCCTCCTCCTCCTCCTCCCTTCCTGCAGAGCACACAGCCAGGCACTGCCCAGCTGATGCTGCAGCCATTCTGGGCTCTGTGGTCCATCTTCCCGTGGATGCCCAGCTCGCCCTGGTCCTGGCGCTGAGCTGAGCGTGTCCCAGCTGCCTCAGGTGGTTTTCAGCTTGAGCACCTTGGAGAGCGGCTCCCTGGCGCTGGAGTAGAGCAGGTAGGAGCCCTCGGCCGTGTGGAACGCCTCCCAGTCCCTGCAGCCCACAGTGGGCAGGTGGTGGGCTGCCACGAAGCCCTCGTAGCCTTGCCACCTGCACAGGGAAGGCAGTCAGCTCCTGGGCCGTGAGGGGCACCGGGGAAGGGCAGGGGAGCTGAGCCCTGGGGCTGGCAGCTCCCACCTCCCTGCTGTGGGTCAGGGCTTCCCATTCCTGCCTGAAAACAGGGAACAGCCCTATCCACCCCCCTGGCAGAGGCACCACGTCGTGCCCATGCAGGGAACAGCCCCCAAGCCCCCAGGCCTGCCCCCTGCAGTACCTGTAGATGATGCTGTTAACAGAGAAGGTGAAGCCATCGAAGGAGTTGGCTACCACCAGGAAAGAGTCGTCTCCCACCGAGAAGAACTCCCAGTCCAGGGCACTGGGGATGAAATGAGCAGAGAGGCAGGTGAGATGGCCCCTGTGTGGCCAGCTGAAGGAGGGGCTGTGTGTCCATCAGGCAGAGCCCACCCCCCCAATCTCTGACACCCTGAGGACACACAGAAAACCCTGAAAGAAATCCACCCTCATTCCCAAACCTAGGGCCTTCTCCCACCGCCCACTGGGATTTGGTGCCAAGGAGCCATCACCCATCACCCTCCCCACCAGTCTCAGTCCCTGGGACAGTGAAAGCCTGCAAGAACCCTCCAGGAGACAAGCAAGTGAAGTTTTAAACTAAAAGAGGAGGTGCCCTGGGAGAGGTTGCCCAGAGAAGCTGTGGTTGTCCCATTCCTGGAAGCGTTCAAGGCCAGGTTGGATGGGGTTTGGAGCAAATTGGGATAGTGGAAGCTGTCCCTGTCCATGGCAGGGGGTGGGACTGGATGGGCTTTGAGGTCCCTTCCCACCCAAACCATCCTGGGATTCTGTGAGACCTCTGGGTTGCTCAGGGGAAGGACATGGACGGAGAAGTGCCCAGAATCCTTGCACAGGTACCTGTAGGTGGGAAGGTCCTGGAATTTGACAAACATCTGCGCCGTGATGTTCAGCTCATAGATGGAGGAGTTGATGGCATAGAAATTGGAGGGTGCTGGCATCCCACTGTCGTAGCTGTGGCTGTTGGCAACAGCCAGAAAGATTCTGTCCCCAATGTGAAAAACCTCCCAGTCAGCTGCACCAAATGTCTGTGGGGAAGGAGGCCATGAGAAGCTGGATGTGGCTGCCCTGTCTAAACAGAGGGGGGACTGAGGAGCAGTGGCCAAGCCTTACCAGGATAGACTGGAAGAGCTGGAAAGAGCCACTGAGCCAGATGTAGATGTGTGAGTGGATCTTGGTGGAAGTGCCATTGAATGTGTTAGCTACAGCCAGGAAGGAATACGGCCCAATGGTGAAAAACTCCCAGTCGTATGCTCCAGAGGTAGGAATGGTCTGGTTAGCTTCAAACAGCCCTGTCCTGGGGTTCCACCTGTATATCACACTGTCTATATTGTGGTTGTTCCCTGGGGGAGACAGATGTGCACCATTAGGGAAAGCAACTCCTGGTTTGTGCAGGAAACAAGACCCAGAAGCAGGCTCAGCTACATGAATATTTGCCAGCAGGTCACAAGTGTTTGCAAGTGACCTGTTGCTCCCCAAGAAGCAGCCAAAGAGATTCTACAGCCTCCATCCCTGCCTAAAGACCCCCTCCATCCCTACCTAGTGCCTCCACTCCTGGAGCCTCCATCCCATGGGACACACCAACAGCTTGTCCCAAGTGCACAGCAGCAGCTTTGTGGCAGCCCTGGCAGAGGAGGGACAGGCAGGTGCTTTGTCCCCACACAAGCAGCACTCCAGAGACACCATGCCAGGGTCCCAGGGCGGACAAGCTCTGCCAGCTTGTCCCAAGGGTGGCCCTGTGTAGTGGGGCCAGTCCCAGCTTTGTCCCTAAGCTCCTGACATCGGGGGCTTTCCCCTTGCCCTAAAGCACATGCTCCATCCAGCTCCTGGGCTCTGCTCAAGCCTCTAGACCCCATGCCTGTGTGGGACCCAGCGGGCTTTAAATCCTCACTGCAGCAGGGACTCAGGCAAAGAGAGGCTGCAGGAAGAATGGGAATGGCCACATGGATAAGTGGCAGCTCCTCAGGGACTGACCCTGCAGCCCCCTCTAAGGGAAACATCCCCAGTTTGGCTTGGCCATGATGTCCTCAACCCCTGCGTGATGAGCATGGCTGGCAAAGGGACTGCACTGCCACCAGGGTGGGTCTCATCCAAACTGGCCCTGATGGAGCCCAGCAGGTGACACAGGGACTTTCCCAGCCCAAGCAGCCTGCTGCCAGCTCTGAGCCTGGTGCCAGAGGTGCTGCTGCCCCCCGAGCCAGCCCTGATGGCAGGGAAGGAGCATCAGAGCCCAGCTGGGAGCATCCTGGAGAGCCAGGGCTGTGCTGGGAACACATTCACCCTCTGCACCCAGGGGTGCACTCCCAACCCAGAACAACTCTCGGCCTGGGGAGGGGAATGAGGCTGGATCCTGTCTGCAGGGTATCCAGGGAGGGGTCTCAGCTGGCTCTCACTTTCCTGTATGCCCACAAGGTCAAGGATCTGGCTCCACAAAAGGCTCAACCTGTGGCACTACCAGGGAAGGACAGGGAAGCTGAGCCATGGGACTGGGGATAAAAACCATGGGACTGAGCCATGGGGCTTATGTAATATTGGGGATAAAAATGAAAAGCAGCAGAAAGATTCAGCACAGACACCGTCCCCACTCCTGCCCTTACCCCTGGAGTCAGAAACCCAGAGGGTGACTGTGTCAGCCCCTTCCCCAAAAGCTTTTCTCCCTCTGCAAGGCCCCGGGTGCCCGGCAGGCCCTGGGTGTGCACACCCCTGGCTCAGCCCCGCGCTCCTCCTGAGGGTGCAGGGGGAGCCTGCTGCGAGCAGGGCACCCATCAGGGCCCCAGATCCACCCCAGGGAGCAGCGAGGGCTGGGCACCTTCTCTGTGGTTGACCACGGCGAGGAAGGCCTCGCCCTGGATGACGAAGGCCTCCCAGTCCCTGGCGCTGTGTGTGGCGATGCGCTGGTACGGGACAAACTTGGCTTTCCTGCGGCTCCACTTGTAGATCACAGAGAACTCCTGGCCCCGCTCGTTCTGCTCAAAATTGGCCACTGCCAGGAAGATCTGGAAAAAGAGAAGCCAGGGTGGCTTTGGTTTTCTCCTCGCAAAGGAGCACGGACAGGAAAACGCAGGGGGAGGTGGGATGGAGGGCAAGGGATGGAGGTGGCTGCTGAGGGACAAGATGGGCCTGGCTGGGGGCCCTGTCCCCAAGGAACACAAAGGGGGGACAAGGACCCAGTGGCAAGTGGACAGAATACTTCTGGCTGTTGCCAGAAAGGTCTTTGTGCATGGCAGGGGCACAACTTGCAGCCAGCAGCCTCTTAGAGAAGGGGAGGGAGAGCTGAGCTGTCTCCTGACACCCTCCAGCCCCAGGAATGGGCAGCATGGACATGAAATGTGCTGGGGAAGGAGGGAGGTTCAGCTGACAAACCCTCCTGTAAGGCAAGGTGGTTCAGAACAAAAAAAGACAGGTATGATACTGATAACAATGACAATTATGACAACAATTCCCTGAGACAAAACATTTTCCAGACCAAGAAACCCCTGTGGAACTGTAAAAGTCAAGAGTGGTGCAGCAGAGGTGGCCAAGTGCAAGGCAGGGAGGAGATCCAAGCTCTGTCACACTGCAGAGCCCCACCTCCAGGGACAGTCCCCACCATGTCCCTTATCAGAAGTGGTGTCCAGCCTCAGTTCCCACTGCCACCATCAGGGGACACGGCCTGTTCATATCCAGCCAGCAGGGATGTCAGTGTCACCAAGCCTGCAGGAAAAAATTTTGCCCATCCCTCTGCACCCTGGTGAGCGTGGCTGGCAATGGGGGAGCCCTGCAGCCACCCTGGGGACAAAGCCACAATGGGTCACACAGAGGGGGAACAATCCTGGCTTCCCTGGGAGCCCTGCACAGGCTGGCTCTCAGCAGATGGCTTTCCTGGGGTTCCTCCAAAGTGCTAAGTAGCTTCCCAGGGAGAGGAACCAGGCAAATCCTCTGCTCAAGCCCCGGGGCAGATCGCCCAGGGGAGAAGAGGTGGCTCCAAAGCCCTGGGATAATTTAAAAGCAAGAGAGTTTTAAAATGCAGCATGTTGGACTCAGTGGGTCTCGAGAGGGAAGTGCAGGCTCTGAGGGCTCCTTAGACCACAGGCAGACCTCTGAGATGCAGTTACCTCCACTCCCTAAACCACGCCCAAGGCTCCAGGCTTCACAGAAGCCACTGTTGGGCAGCTGCAACTTCATATACCAAAACACAGGGGCACTTCCCTGGCAGACTGACCTTCTTCCCAATGGTGAAATATTTCCAGGACTGAGCTTGGTAGGTGGGGATGTTCTGGTAGTGCACAAACTTCCCCTCGGCCCACCTGTAGACGGCCGAGCCCGGCGGCGTGACCCGGTTGGCCACGGCTGCGAACAGCCCCACCTTTGGGATGGTGAACACCTCCACGCCCATCGTCTCTGAGTTGGTCACCAGGTTCTGGTACTCCTCCACGTAGTCCAGCCTGTGGTGGACTGGGAGCCCACAAAAAAGAGGGACGAGGTTAAAGCCAGGTGATTTTAGCCCACAAGGGCTGGCCCAGTGGCACTTGCTGCTGTGCAGAGCTTTGTGGGGAGAATGAAGGTCCTGGGGTCACTGGGTGTTGGAAAGGATGAAAGTTTAACAGGAAAGTTTTACAGATATGAATGCTGAGCAGAAGGCTCTCTGAATGTGGAACCTGTAAGTGAAATAGAGATGGAAGCAAGTTTTGATTTAGAAGAATAAAAGATGTCTAGAGCCAGAATTATTGAGCCAGCTGTTACTCAACAACTAAGAAAACAAAGGTTATAATGAGTTGGAAGGAGATTTTATGACTAGAACAAAGGATATGTTGACTACAAACAAAAAGATGTTTTTACCAAGTAGAAAAAAGGTCTAAGAAATTTCCACTGCAAAACAACTTGAAGTTTAAACTGTAACACACTAACTTGAGGTGAATGGATTGTACTAACCATAATATGGTAATAGTTGTGATAGGCTATAGGTAAATGTAAAGGTATTGTGTGTGATGCTGGTTGGTTTTTATGTATTAAGATATTCAGCAAAGAAAATTCTATAATGCATTGCAACCAAACCTAAAGAGGCTTCAGGCTTCAGCCATGCCTGTAAGCTGCAGCTGGCAGCTCTTAGGCTGGGCTCTGTACACCCATGACCCAGGACTGCTGTAACATCATCTCTGCAATAAACAGCATTTCTAAAAGCCACCTGGAGTCCTGTATCTCTCATTTTACAACTGGGGGTGAAGGGCCAAATCAAGGGGTGGTAAGAGGCTGAGAGCCCCTCAATGGGCAGCACATCCAGCCCCATCCAGCCCTGCCTGTTCTCCAGCAGAGAGCACAGCTGTGTCCTTTGGGAGCAGGAATGAACCCCATGCCACGGATTTTGATTATTTTGATATATTTATCCTCAAGAGAACAAGGAGGAGATGACAGGAAGAGAGGTTAGGGAAGACTAAGACAGAACTAATGCCAGAAATTGGAGCAGAAACCTCCAGAGTGGCCCCAGTGGCAGATGTATGGGCACTGGAAGGGACAAATGGCAGGAAAGGGGCAGAGTTGGTGGCACTAAGGGGACACAGGTAAGTAAGACCCCAGCATGAGTTCTCCTCATGCTCCAGGGGGGAGCTGTCCTGCTTAGACAGGTCAGGAGCTCATCCTGCCCAGAAAATTCCCAGGAGGGAACGTGGAGAAGGTGAGAAGGTGGAGATGGTGGAGAAGGTGGAGAAGGTGGAGAGGGTGGAGAAGGTGGAGGGACCACAGAGGCACTTGAACCCAGAGGTGCTCTGGAAGTGTCCTGGGCACTGAGAGCAAAGCAAAGCCTGGCCAAGCAGAGGAGAGACAGGAGACATCCCAGGCCCCCACTCTGCTGCTGATTCCCATCCCAAAGTGGTCTCAAGGGCAACTCTCAGCTCCTGCTCTGCTGCAAGGGTCTCCTTCCCTCCCTGAGAGAGCCAGAATCTCCCCCCAGTACCTTCCAGCATGGAGACCCAGGTGCTGCCGTTGCAGAGGTAGAGCCCTCGCCGGGAGGTGTTGAACCAGAACTGCGCCTTCTCCTGCTTGGAGCAGCGTGGCCGGGCCCCCAGGGTCACCTTCATGTCAGTCTCTGGGCATGGAGAGGGGTCAGGCAGCAGCCTCTTAGTGCACACTCAGCGGAGGAGCAGGGAGGCAGGAGGGGCAAATGTCCTGCTCTCATCCTGATGATGGGCATCAGGCAGTGGGGAAAAGGGAATCCCAGCACAAATCTGGGAAGCCACGGACTGCGGCAACCCTGTGTGGGGCCACTGACAGCTTGATAGAACCCAGCTCTACCAAGGGGCTCAGGCAGGGCCATCCCATCTTCTCATGGAGATTTTGGACAGGGATCCCAACACACACACACTGAGACACGGAGGGTGCTGGGAACACCCTCTCCCCTCTGCTCTGCTTCGTTCCCAGCCCCACACAGACCCCTCCTCACAGAGGTGGGGCGGCCAGCAGAGCCTGTGCCGTGGGGGCACTGACCGTAGGGGTATTTGAGCACCTCGTTGCTCACTGGCTTTGCAGGGACGTCCTGGAGGACAGCGGGGACAGAGAGCGTTGCTACTTTGAAGTTCACGGCGTGGCATATTCGGGCGGTGGCATCGGCTCCCGGCAGCAGGACAAGCTGTCTCAGCAAGCCCTGGGAAAGCGGGAGCACAGGGATGGAGACCAAGCCCCGCAAGATCACAGAATGGGAACTGCAGGTAATTCCTGCCTTGGATTTCCTGCCTGACTTCTGCTTGTTGCCTCCCTCCTGGGATGCAGAGGTGTCCATGGGATTCATGCACATTTCTCAGATCCTAGATGCCCAGCAGGGGCAATCTAACAGCTGATGGAAGGGGAGCACTGCCACGGGGCTTGGAGCAGCTCCTTTCAGTGCCTCCACACGGGAAGGACCCAGAGTCACCTCTGCTTCCTGTGCCATGGCCCAAGCCCTGCCTCAGGGGACTGAGAGGGGGCTGTGGGTGCTCCCACAGGCAGCCACGAGCACCCCTGAGCACCCCTGGGTGCCATGGGACACCTACCGTGAACACGCCCTTCCTCCTCCGCCTGTTGCCCAGGTAGAAGCTGGCTCTCCTCACCGACAGCGAGGCTGGAAATGGTGTCTCCACCACCCTGAGGACAGGCAGAGAAGAGGCAGGGAACAATTTCCTGTCTGGAGGGGATGCTGGTGGAGGAACATCACCCTGCCCACCCTGCCGAGCCCCCCAGGACTGCCCCCAACCTACACATCCTTGGGGATGCTGCAGTCCACCGTCAAGGAGAAGGACTGGCCGGACACGGCCAGGACGAGCGTGTGCCACTGGCTGTCGGAGAGGGACACGTTGGGGAAGGTGACGCGGCTCTGCCAGCCGCCGCCGCGCTCCTGGCTCCAGAAGAGAAAGTGCAGCTTGTCGGGGCCGTGCCGCAGCCCCACCAGGACGCCGGGGCTCTCCTCCACCATCAGCGTGAAGATGTACTCGTTCCTCTGCGGGAGGGCACGGCTGTCACCGCCGGGGCCGCGCTCACCTCGGCGGGGCCGCGCTCACCTCGGCGGGGCCGCGCTCACCTCGGCGGGGCCGCGCTCACCTCGGCGGGGCCGCGCTCACCTCGGCGGGGCCGCGCTCACCTCGGCGGGGCCGCGCTCACCTCGGCGGGGCCGCGCTCACCTTGGCGGGGCCGCGCAGCGCCCGCAGCGTGACGATGATGGAGAACTCCTCGGGGAAGCGGTCGCAGTGGATGAAGAGCCGCGAGGCGGGGAAGGCCAGGGCGCGGGGCCGCGATGCGGAGAGCTGGAAGCCGCGCTGCCCCTGCACTTGGAACACCCGCATGGCGCGGGCCGGGCCCCCGGCCGCCACCGCCTCCGACAGGATGTCCAGCGGCCGCAGGTCTGTGCGAGAGACAGGAGCGCGTCACCGCGGCCGGAGCCAGCGCACCCGCCCCGCCGTGGGATGGGGGCACCCCAGCGCTGCTGAGGGGCTCCACAGCTGCAGGATGGCCTGGGGGCCGCAGCAGCCTGCTGACCTTGCCTGGGGTCTGCCCCGAGCCCCTGCTCCAGGGCCAGAGGCAAGATTTGCCGTTCAGACACAAGGCTGGCATCTCCATCGCCACAGCAGAACCATGTCACTGACACAGCTCTGAACGCTGACACTGGAGCTGGCACCTGCCAGGCAGGCAGCCCCAGGCTGCCAGCAGCTTCCTGGGGATCCACCGGCACCAGCAGCCTCAGCGGAGCCGGGAGAGCAGGCAGGGATCCACAGATCTGCCCTCAGGGCAGCCACTCGTCCCCGTCTCTGTCCACAGGGCAGTGGGGACAGCTCTGCCCCTCCAGTCCCGGTTCAGGCTCTCCCAACCCAGCCCTAATTGCACACATGCACTCTCCCAGCAGGCACCAAAACCACTCATTATAAATAATTACCCTCTCCCCAGAGAAGGGAAGGCCGTGCCCAGCCCCAGGGCATTGCCCCGGTGAGAACACACAGCACAACAGCACCAGAAAGTGGCACCCCACGGAACACTGCCAGGCCAACATCTCAGCACAGGAAGGGCTGTAGCAGCTGTGGGGACCTCTCTGACCTTCCTGGCCTTGGACCCTCCTGTTTTTATTTCTGAATGCTTTTCTGGTAGAGAAGGGAGATGATGCCCAAGAGATGAAGCAGCACTTGGCTACATTAAAACATCCCGGATTCCGTCCCACCCTGCTGAGGCCTGGCTTTTAGCTCCAATTTGTACTAATAAATCCGGGCTGCTGGGGCACAGCGGGAGAGCTGGGAAGGAGGGAGCTGGGAGCAAGGCTGGGCTGTGTGTCTGAATCCAAACCAGCTGGAGAAGGGAAGCGCTTCCTCCAGACAGCCAAGCTCCAGGTGGGCAGAGCAAGGAGGAATCTGCTCATGTGGCTCCATCCAGACCAGAGAAAAAAGATTGGTGAAATCCTCTCCACCCTTGCAGCTCTGTGTGGCCCCTGCTTGCCCCACTGCTGATTTAAGCTGTTCCTAAAGCAAAGTTTTGCTGGGGGAGTTTTAACAGGAACAGCTCATTTCAGAAATGCATCACTCAGGCAATGGCCAGATCCTGTTTTTCCCAGAAAAAAGAACAAGCTAAACTCAGGCTTGGATATGCAGAGGGGTTTAGGAGCCCCCGGTTGCCCCTGAGATGGTGAGGATGAGATGGGGAAGAGCTCAGCTGGGGCTGGAGGTTGTGGGCCAGGAAGGGGCCAAGTTCTAAGACCAAACCCAAATCCCTAAATCCAGCCTGCCTCCCACACCCATCACTGTAAGGCTGGGAGAGCAGCTGGGGTGCTCCAGCCCAGCTTGGGCAGCACAAGTGGTGTCAGGGAGCCTCATGCTGGGGTCCCCAGGATGATGCTGGGGCCTCAGCACCCCCAGGATCCCTCCAGCCAAGGCTGCCTGGGGACAGCAGGGACATTCCCAGAGAGACTGGAGCACCTCAGGGAGGAGGCAGTGGGCAGAAACTCTCCAATCTCTCCCTGTTTTTCTTCTCACACCATCTGGGCTGTAACAAAAAGCAAACACCATTGCCATCAAACTGGGACAAGCCCTAAGCACACAGAGCCTGGGCCCAAGCAGCCCCAAAAACTGAGCTCAGGCTTTGCTGCCCACACAGCACAGGCACAGGGATGGGATGGCAGAGCCAGGGCACGGGGATCCTCTTTGGCCCAGGAAATGGCACTGGAGCTGCTGGCTCCTCGGCCGGGGACGGTGGGATGGGAACTTGTGCTGCCGGGAGGGCAGAGGTTGTGCCTGTCAGAGCACAGAAGAGTCCGCGGCAGGAGGGACTTTCCAGGGGGACTTCATGGCTCTCTTCTCCTTCTTCCAGTCCTTCCCCTCCCCTCTGCCTCCAGCAGAATGTGGGACAACACTTGTGCAACAGGGACAGACACAGCTCTCCCCCCAGCCCCGAGCGGGCTGGGTGCTCCCCGTTGGCCTCATGGGGGCTGCAGGCACAGGAACGACCCCACATCCTGCTGTCCATGGGTGCTGGCATCCATCTCTGTCACTCGGTCCACTTGAGGGGACACGGAGCACTGAAACGCTGGGGCTGGGCTGCCAGCGAGAGGCTGACCCACACGAACAGAGCACACCTTCTGGGCTCTGCCCCGGCAGCGTGGGGCGCATCCCAGCCACGGGAGCACGGCAGTCCCGGCACGTCTGCCGGCGGGGTGAACACCTGTCCCCGGTGCCCCCACCCGCCCCTGGCTCCTACCTGTGCAGTGCTGCCACGTCCTGCCCCCGCGGATGCAGCCGCCGCCGCTGGCCCAGCGCAGGAGAACGACCCACAGCAGCAGCGGTGCCGACATCGGGGGCCGGGTCCGAGCGGGTCCATGCACCGGGACCCCCCCGCCGTCCGCTCCGCCCTGCCCTGCTCGGCTCAGCGCCCCGGGGGCTCTGGCATGCTCTGCAGCGGGACCCCCGGAGCCCCCGGCACCGCTCTGGGGTGGTCCCCGGAGCCGGACGAGCCCGGGGCCCTCAGCCCAGGCTGCTGAACGCCGGCTCTCTGCCGAGGCTGTGCGTGGGCATCGCCCCCGGGGGCACGGCCGGGGGGTCCCGGGGCGGCCGCCGAGGCAGTGCCGGCTGCAGCCTGCTCACAGACATTTAAATGAGAGGTCGGTGGTGGGAGAGGAGGAGTCCCGGCTCCTCCGAGAGCTTTTATCTTTTGCCCAACCCTCTGGAAGGCGGCTTTGGGGAGGGATTTTTTTAATCATTATTTTTTTGCTTGCTTTCTTTGCTTCCTTTCATTTTTGGTGATTCATTTTTCTGGGCTCACAAGGGAGGAGGTGGGAGATTCATCCCTGCCTGGAGAGACCTGGGTGGGAACCTTCCTGCCCCTAAATGCATTGGAATTTTCAGGTTGTATTGGATGAGAGACCCTCTGACTCCTCTGGACCAGTCCACAGTGTCCAGATCCCAAAACCTGCATATTTCTCCCCAGTATTGTCCCAGGCAGGTGATGCACAACCCGTGCCCCAGGCAAGGCTCCATCCAAGGGCCAGCCACCAGCCCCAGCCCTGTCACAAAAATGCCACCGATTCAGAAACCCTCCAGGTTCTGCTGTTCCAAGGGAAGCATCAGCGGTGGGAAAGCTCCCTGCACACAGTGAGCTCCGCTGGGCTCCTCCAGCCACAGAACGAGGCTCTTCCATTCCCCAAACAATTGAAACAGGCTCCCACCCCCCTCGTCCCCAACGCCTTCCCGCAAGGCAAGCGCTAGAATAGAAAGCGGATGGCGAGGACCAAACGCCAAAAACTGTGTCGCAAACTGGGGGTTTTGTCAGCAAGGAACAGCCACAGCCAGACCCGCGGCCGTGTTCGCTGTCAGCCTATCCTCACCCCAAAATCGGCCGAGCTGGTACTGAGGGTGCAGCCCAAGGAGTGCAACCCTTGGTGGAGCGCAGCACCACGCACACACCTTGGTCCCAAATCGCAAGAGGAGCTGTACTGAACCCCACGGACCAGGACACCAGAAGGTTGGTGCCTCAGTCTCAGGGCCTGCAGGGTGGCTGTGTGCCTGTCCAACAGCCCTAGCTGGGCTGCATGGAGCTGCCCTCTCCAAACTGCCTCCCTTTGGGCATCCCCCAGGTTAGGGTTCCACCAGGATCATGCCTAAACAGAGCTTAACCTCTCTGCAAGAGAGAGCTGAGAGGTAAGGCACTGCTGTCTCCTCATCCTTGTGGTGATGGTGTCCAGTGGCACAGCCAAAACCAAACCTGGGGGTCCCAAATGGTAGATGGGGATCCTGAATGGCAGCTGGGAGTGAGGGATGGCAGCTGCTGGAGATGAACACAAGGGATGCAGGAGGATAAACCATCCCATCTCTCTGGATTGGTGCAGTCCCAGCCTTGAGGACACCCACCAGGGCAGAGACTGGGAGCAGTCCCCTCGCTGGAACCCCAAGCCATGGGAAGATGGAGACTGATGTTCCAAGCATGTCTGGCAGAGAGGTGGTGCAGTGGAGGGGAGGCTCCCGCCAGGTTGGAACTGGGGAAGGCATCACAAACAAGAATCAGAGCCACCACATTTCCCAGGGCTGCACACATGTGTCAAGTTAAGCGTGGCTTTGGGAGCTGGCAGCACTGCCCTGAGCAGGGGATGGATTTGGGGAAGGCTCCTGCTGAGGCTCTGCAAGGATCCAGGGAGGGAGGGAAAGTGCTGGCCGGCATTCTGAGCCCGTTGGTTTTCCAAAGGGGATGCAGCTACCTTTCAGTGCTTTCTTGGCCAAAAAAATAGTCAGTGGGGACATCTTCAGAGCCAAGGACACGGCTGGGGGTGTCCCCTCGAGATACAAGGAGATCTGTGGACTTCCAGGCAAGAGGTGGAGGGACTGGAGCCCCCACTGATGAGCACAGAGGACATGGTGGGCCCAGGCTGCTGTTCAGCCACATTAATGAACAGTCTCCAGGGGAGGACAGGGACACTGAAGGTCCTCAAGGGTCTTCCCCTTCACTGGGCTGGGGATGCTGGCGTGGCAGAAGATGGAGTGGCTTGGCCAGCACTCGGTGCTTTCCTCCCTGCCTGGGGAGCCGAGCTGTGATGTGAAGTAAGGACAGGGACACATCGCTCCCCGCCATCACATTGGGTCCAGGACCTGCTCTGTGTCCCCAGGACAGTAGGAAGTGGTCTGCAAAATAGCTCCTAAGCACACAGGCACACATTCCTATGTGCAGAAGCAAGCACGAGGGGATGAAATAAAAGAGACAAACAGTGAGACGTTTGCCTAATTCACATGGGGCGTAAATAAAACCATGTGGTGCCTCCGAACAAAATGATCCTTGGATTTTTACCAGAAAGGTTTGGCCATCCCTGGGTTAGGAAAGGTTGGGAAACCCATCTGTAGGCAATTCATTGCAAGCAGAGCTTTCATGCAGGGGACAGTGCGAGGAGGGCACCTCACAGACGCCAGGGACTGGCTGGGCCCTGCACACGGGGGAATGTCCTGCTCTTCCAAGGCTGTAACTCATTCCTTATTATTTGCAGACACAAAGCCGTGTTTCAGGGCTTCATGCCTTATTCATTTCAGTCTTTATTCCTGACATCTGTATACAATCAGAGAATCCTTTAGGTTGGAAAAGACCTCTAAGTCCGTCAAGTATTTTTCCCTGAAACGCAGCAAGGGCAAAGCTTTAAGGGACCCCGTAAGTAACTGATGGACAAATGCCCACCCCATGGTGTCCCCAGCTTTTGTCTGCTCTCCTGTCTGCACCAGCAGGGCCAGTGGAGCCTGCCACACTCACATCCATGGGGACAGAGCTGGAGGTCCGTGATGAGCACATGGAGCTGGCCTCACCTGTGTGAGCAGCAGGGTGGGCATCAGCCCTTTGGGATCAGTTATGAAGGGGATGGGGGGAATGGTTCTCAGAGTGACATCCCAGACCGCAGTACCCCAAACCACAGTTTGGGTTCAAGAACTGGAACATTTTCCTAAAGATGGTGGGATGAGGTCTCCATCCTCAGCCATTTCCAAGGCTCTCCCCACCTCTGCCCTTTCTCCCAGGCTGAAAATCTTCCCTGTGTTTTCTGGAGCAACTTCAGCTCCCTGACTCCAACCCACCATCATAAAGCAGAGTTCCGGCAAGAAATCTCCACGCCAGGAAACCTGTCAGCATCGTACAGAAGCGCAAATGTCTTTAACCCCAACGCCTTTCAAAAGCTGAATTCCCAGAAGTTTTGGAGAGGTCCTGCCAGGAAAAGTTTTGTGAAAGACTGGGAGGATTGCAAAAGGCACCGTTTTTAGGATAACCACCAGAAAAAAAGCACAAAGCCGCCCCAACACAGCAAGTCCTGCTGCCAGCTTCCCAGCATGGAGCTGCCTTCGGGAGCAATCCCTGCCAGAGCCACCAGCATCGCTCGTGTCCCAGAGCCCTCCGTGTCCCCACACCCACTGCCAGCCTCAGGGAATGAAGGAGCTGGGAGCCCCCAGCCTGCTTTGGCCATGGCAGCAGGCTGTGGGGTGCAGCCCGTGGCCCTGTCCAGGCAGCCAGGAGCAAGCCGAGCATCCTGCCCTGCATTTGGAGGACACATGGCAGCTGAGCTGGCAGGCTCTCAAAGGGCTCCAGGAAGCAGACGCTCAACTTTCACCAGTACAAGGGAGGACAGCCTTTGAGACCATGCTTCCACACCAGAGCTGTTTCGGATGGGGCTGTGCAGCACCCACAGCTGCATCTCCCCTCATTTCGCCCTGCATGTGACCAACAGCCCTTCATTACTGCCCGTCCCTTGTTGATACAGTTTTAATTTTTGTCACCTTCCCCCCAGTGTGCCCAAACCTGTTGGAGAGGCTGAGCCACCTCCCTGAAGCAGCAGGATCCCCAGACTCACCACTTTCCAGTAAGGCAGCTCTGTATGGATGGATGGCATCCAACCCAGGCAACCGTGAGCACGCCGACTGTGGAACAGTGCTCTGGGTACTTTCTGTAGACCTCAGGTAAGAGAAGGAGAGGGGCTTACAGGTCACTTGGTGGTGGTGCAGGAGATCCAGAACCTCTGCCTGGACTTCCTGTTCCACCTGCAATGGGAAAATTATGCGTAGCTTGGAGCTCAGCTGAGATCTCTCCACAAAGGGAATAAACAGCATTCCAGAGGCCAAGGGGAAGGAGGCAACATTCATGTTCCATGCTTACTGCCTGTGCCCTTATCTCCTTCAGCAACCACTCTTGTCCCAACCCCCCAGGGTTGTGTAGAGAGCTGGGTTTTGGAAACACCTGAGCTTTCCTGCGTCAGCAGCTCATCAGGTGAACGTGCACACCCGGGGGCTCTGTGTGGGGAACCGTCCGCTTGGCCAAGCAAACCCCATGCCAAGTGCTCCATTGCCCGGAGATGTTGTGGACTCTCCATCCCTGAAAATGTTCAAGGCCAGGTTGGATGGGGCTTAGAGGGCTACTGGAAGGTGTCCTTGCCCCTGGCAGGGGATTGGAGTGAGATGAGCTTTAATATCACTTCCAACACAAACCATTTGAGGATTCTGATTCTATGATCTCTCTCTGTAGGCTGCCTTAGAGTAACACCTGAGCCCCAGGGCTGGCTCTGGCATGGACAATCTCCCTTGGCAGTGCAAGGGGAAACCCTCCTCTGCCTTTGCTTGTAGTCTTTGATCTGGGCAGTGACCATATGCACCAGCTCTCAACAGGCAGATGATGGTAAGCAGCACCAAGAGCCACAGCAGGGAAACCCAAGGATTTGCCCCCACGTGCTCGGGCCCATTGAGGACTGGCAGGGATAGAAAATGGGAAGCACAGCTTGAACCGAAATGATCCCATGGCTCGCAGGTTAGGGACCAGCCAGCAACTTCTCTGCCACAAGCCCACCTCAGACCGCCTGCCCCAGGAAGATGTGGGCACCACGAGCTCCTCCCCGGTGCTGGCAGCAGATCTGTGCTGAGATGACGGGCTGAGGTCCCTGCAGCAAACAGCAGCTTTAGCATCGTTTTGCTCTGCGGCCGTAAGAAAACCTGCTGCCCTCAGACACAGAGGCCAATTCTATCGCTCACTCGTGTGACAGTGCGGAACTTTAACCATTCCACGAGGGCCGGTGCCAGCCCTGGAGGAGGCAGCAGAGCCCGGTGGGCTCGGCGGGCTCCCGGTGCCAGGCGGGGGCACGGGCAGCCACGCTCGCTCTGCCCACCCGCCGGCAGCTGAGCGCCGCTCCATCTCCTCCGACATCCGGCAAGGGAAGGGAACAAAGGCGGAGAACAATTGCCATTGTTTTCCGTGCCTTTCTTCAGGGCAGCTCTTGCAGCACAGTGCTGCTGCCCAGTCTCTCCGGCTGCGGCCCCGCGGCTCCCTGCGCTCGGAGCTGTGCAGACTCCGGTGGGGACTCCGGTGGGTGCCAAGGTGCCTGCCACCAACCCCTGGAGCCTGCTCTCCAGGAGCATTCTCAGTAGGGTTATCCCACTCGCCACAGCTCCTGTCCTACTCCACAGCACCACTGGGCGTTCCTGAGGTGCTCAGCCATGGGAATGTGGCAGTGCTGGTTAATGGTTTGACTCCATGATCTTGGAGGTCTTTTCCAACTGAACGATTCTATGATGACACCCAGATTCCTGTAACCACCCATGGCACAACGCCTGTGGTGGGGAAGGGGCGAGCTCAGCACAGGCTCAAAGTGAAGGAGATCACCCTGATCACTTCTGTGTGTCTCCAAGGGGGAACAGATGCATCTACAGAAGAATCATTGAATGGTTTGGGTTGGAAGAGATCTTAAAGCCTATCTCATTCCACCCCCTGCCATGGCAGAGACACCTTCCACTATCCCAGGTTGCTCCAAGCCCTGTCCAGCCTGGCCTTGGACACTTCCAGGGATGAGGGATGGGCCAGCCACAGCTCCTTCTCTGAGCAAAGAAGGCATCTATCATGTGAGAGAGAATTCAACCTACAAATTTTGTTGGATGGGGTTGAATGGATGAAATAAATCAAATGCCCCTTGGTCACTGACTGGGTGCTCCAGGGACAGAGGCTGAAAGTTCCAGATCCTAAGTGAGGCTGGATGGGCAGACTTTGGACAAGTGGCTTCTCCAATAATAGTGACGTTTTTGTAAAGCCACACTTCATGCAGAGCCTTAGGAGGTTCCTACAGCCCACAAACCCCAGCCCTCCCACCAAGGCCATGCCCAGGCTCCAAGGAGAAGATCCCGTATCAAAGCAGGATCTGGCCAAGGACAAAACTCAGCTTCTAACTGCCTCCCCAGACAAAGGGGGTTTGAAAACACCTGCACTCCAGCCTGCCTGTCTGGAATCCTCCTCCACTGCAAGAACTGGTAAGAAAATCTGAGCTCTGGCTGAGCAAGGCCCCTCTGGAGCCACCCTTGCAGCAAGCCTGTAGATATCAAAGAAGGATCTCCTACCCCAGAGGTTTTTGCATCAGAACAAGTTCACCTGATCCGATCCACTCCATATTTTATCATTTCCTAGCTCCCAGAAGGATGAATGGCAGGGGGAAGCAAAGCATCCCTGGGGATGAGCTCTGCAGTTCAATTTCACACCAGAGATGTGGGCATGTCTCTAACACATCTGTCCCACAGAGGGAGATTCCCCCAGCACCTGACCTGCTGACCAAGCGTGGAGGGATCCACCTGGGACTGGATCTGGTCAGATCTCTGAGGGGTCTTCCTCTGACTGGCAGAAGACAGGGATCCTGGTGAAGCACCACACCAGGAGAGGACTCTGTGTGAGCCCATGTCAGGCAGACTTAGCAAAGAAACCCACATTCATTCAACATCCCCATGCCACCCCAATTGGTTTCAATCTGCCAAATTATTTTGGCACGGGGAAAACTGTTTTGGGCCCAAACTTCCATCCTAGCTGTGGGTGGAGAACCTCCCCCTGCTGGGCCCTGCCACCCAAGCGCGTGGGTGCCCCCCACCCCCTGCGTGTTGCATCCTGCATTTCTGCTGCTTTGAACCCACCTCCTGTGTCACCCCCAGCTGCAGCAGGGGTGTTTGCCTTTGCTCCTCAGTGAGCTCTGTCCCAGGACACCCCTCCTGGCCACCCCCTGCAGCCCCTCCAGCCAGGGACACCTGGCTCGGCTCAGAGCTGTGACAGAGCCACAGCCCATCCCCACTCAGGATGCCCCACGCACTCAGGCCAGGACTTGGCTCATGTCCCCCATGTCACCTTTCAGGGACATGACCAGACAGACCCGCTGCCAATCCCTCCCGAGAGCTCACACACACACTGCTCACCCCGGCAGCTCCCCTGTAATAACCCATGGGCCTGTCACTGCCATTAATTAGCCATTAACATACCCCATCATCTTCCCTACTGCCCAGTCCCATCTCGGGGGGTGTGAGCCACCTTCAAAAGAACCTGGCTGGTTCTCCTGGGGCTCTTACCCCACCTGTCCCGGGAGAAGACCCATGGGAGTAGGGCTGGAGTCCCAGGGAAGGCACAGCCCTCCCAGTCATCCCACACTCCCAGGGGCCATGAGAGCACCAAGCAGGACACCAGATGTTAAATGGCTTGAAAAACTCCCTCCTCAGTGATGGGTTTCACCCCTGCAGCACCAGGGAGCCTGGCACAGCACTTTTGGTGCCCAAGAGCAGCAGGAGAGGGGACATCAGGAGCCCTCACTGGGGCTGGCAGCTCAGGCCCTCAGATGGTAGAGGAGTTCTCCAGATTCCTGCAATTTCCCCTCTGGTGCTACCCCCATCCCTACCTCCAGCAAGACCCCCAGCATCCCTTCCCTCCCACTCCTCCAGCCTCTGAGCTTCCTGAAGCACTGAGATTTTCTTCCTCTCCTGAGTCAGGGAAATTTGAAAGGGAAGGCACATGGCACATGTGAGCTGTGCTGACTCTTGCCAGGGCACTGTGAGGATGTCCCATGCTCAGCCTCCATCCCTGCCCTGGCTCAGCCCCACCCCACGGGACAGGGGAGGCTGCTGCAATCCCACATCCCAGACAATCCCAGCATCAGCAGCACGGCTGCCACTGGGAAGGGACACTGCAGATCTGTGCTGCTTGTCCCTTCCACTCACAGGGGTGGGACACACAGAGCATCTCACCAAGTGACAGCTTCAGGAGGACACCGAGGCACAGAGCTTCCATTGCATCCATCCCACTGCAGAACAGCACCTTCCATTCAAGATAGCGCTCCAGAAAGGCAAAAAAAAGCTGGCAGGGAGCCCGGGGGTGGCTCTGCCCCCGAGCTGCAGCCGTTTCATGTGGCTCCAACGCCTCTCACACTTTCAAAGGCACCCCAGCCCAGTTAATGGATGTCTCACAGCCCACTGTGTGTGTTCTGACACAGCCCCTCTGCCAAGGAAAAACAACAGTGAGCGTGTGTGGATGTGTGTATATATACAAAGGCTTTCAAGAGGACGTTGCTTGCATTTTTACAGCTTTGTTGAAGGGTTTGGTTGGGGTTCTTTTTTTAATATAAAAGCCTAAAGCAAATATAATCCAGAGAAAAGGATTTTTTAAAAAATCTTTAATACTTTACCTACATGCATAACACCTGTAGAGCTCTGACACTCCCCAAGGAACATGTTTTATAATAAGTGTTTCAGGCAGAAAAAAGACAACTGCTCAGAAAAACATTGCTACTGGCCAGTACTGCACATCCTGCCAACACGAGTGTTCATTCAGGGACACAATTAAATCTTTCAGGGAAGGCTATCCCAAGAGCTACACACCAGCTTTACAAGCTTTATCCTTTAGGTGTCCCCCACCTTCAGTGAGGTGTCTGTGCCATGAGACCCTCTCAGCTGGTGACAGCAGGAGCCCACAAACCTCCACTGTGTGAGCTGAATCCTCCTGCTTTATGCAAGGATTCAGTTTGTTGCACAATAACAAAGTTTTAGTTCTTTTTGGCAAACAGAAACAGAGAGTCTAACATGCCAAACACACTGACACCTTTAAACTTTTCAGTTTAAACATTCCAATCCCAGAATGGTTTGGTTCGGAAGGGACCTTAAAGCTCATCCCATTCCACCCCCTGCCATGGGCTGAGACACCTTCCACTATCCCAGGCTGCTCCAAACCCCATCCAAGCTGGCCTTGGACACTTCAGGGATGGGGCAGCCACAGCTTCTCTGGGCACCCTGTGCCAGGGCCTCACCTCACTCACAGGGAACAATTCCTTCCTAAATGAACACAATGAACAATCAATTTCTTTTGATGAACACAAATGCTCACCCACTGGCTTCAGCTGAGTAAACAGCCACCAACTAGGACAGTCCTCACCTCGACACCAAGTTTTAGTCCTCTGAGGTGAACTTCTGCCTACATTTTGTCACCTTTAAGACTGAGAGGTAGATATGGTCACTGGGTGGCTTCAAATGCCATCAATTCAGCAAGCCCACTGCATGTCAGTCACTTAAAAAAGAAAGGTTTTTTACTTTTGAACAGAGATTTAGGGACAATAGAAACTCTGAGTAGGAACTTGGCATCTGAGAAACCTCCTTGAGTGGAAGCTGTCCCTGTCTATGTCCAGGAGGTTGGAACTAGATGGTCTTTAAGGTCCGTTCCCATTCAAACCATTCAGTGATTCAATGATCCACGTGCTCAAATCCAAGTGCTGATACCAGCACATTCTGAATGAATTTTGCCTGGAAAGTCCATGCAATCACGTCAGCTCTTTCACTCCTGAAGCATCCCATGTTTTAACTGGGTTAGAATGAAGCCTTCCACTCCTTTGGAGCAAGTCTCTTGGCCGTGTGGTTACTCATATACAACACCCACTGCAATACATTTGTGTACAACTATAAAAGGAGAAAATATAAGCATTTTATTTCCAGTATACAGACTAAATCCCACCATAAAATCGAGATAATTAGCAAGCACACATGAATAAAACACTCAGCACTTCAGCAAACCCCACTTTGCTGCTCTCTGGCGTTGTTCCCGAAGGTGGCTGCAGGACTCCCAGGAGTAATCCTCCCTCTACTTCAGAAAACACTCCCAGTTTGCATAAAGTGCTACATTTTCCTGTATGCCTTGAAATACTAGTTAGGTACAACACTATTTCATCATCTCTGCTCCCAAGCTATGTCCAGTCCCACTTCCACCCTGACATCAAAGCCACAATTACTTCTACAAGGAGGTAAAATCAGGTTACAGCAATACAGCTCCTCAGAGGTGCAGAACGATGGCAAAGTGCAACCTGCAGCACAAACAGCACGACAGAAATGCTGAACAGTTGTACCACACACATGCACACCATCACCTCTGTAAAGCTTTCCTCATGGTGTGACTCCTTCCACGTCACACTCTTTCACATTAAAAAAAAACCAAACCAGCCCTTGTCAAATTTAGCCCATTTAAAGCTGCCAACAAAATTG
Source organism: Prinia subflava (assembly GCF_021018805.1). NCBI lineage: Eukaryota > Metazoa > Chordata > Aves > Passeriformes > Cisticolidae > Prinia > Prinia subflava. The sequence goes on along the minus strand of NC_086257.1, from coordinate 4,342,020 downwards.
GATTCCATGTGCTATTAATGGGCAAGTTATTGCTTGTAGTGAATTGGAGAAATTTGGACCTACACATGAGATTGGCTTGCAAAGCAGAAGGGTCACAGAGGCCCCTCAGCAGTTTTAGGGAGTGACCAGCTGGTATTCCCTGCACCCTTCACACTGGCTACAACACTGCAGTCCAAAACACACATCATACCTTCCTCCAGCAAACAGCCCACCTTCTCTCTCTGGCTCCTATTTAATACTCAAGAGCACTCAGTGCAGAGTATCACAGGCAGTTTTTGTAAGTCCATCACGCTCATCTAGACAGGGCTGTCATGGCAAGGCAGTGCCAAGTCCTGTCACCACTCGTGTCACCAGAGTGAGCTGATATCCTTGCAGAGCTACCAACATACCCAGAGCAAACACATCCTCACTGGATTGTCCAACTGCCAGTGATCTATCTCGCCCAGGTGAACTTGGACAATCCAGCCTTTACACCTTGTGCCTCTAACTGAGTGTAAAGGTTACAATGAGTGTCTTCAAGGGGTAATAAAGCAGCTCTTGGGATTTCTGCCAAGCCAACACTGACTCAAAGGCTCAGTACAAACTCACAGTGTTACATGGGAACACCAGGCCATTCCAGACCCCCAGCCTGTCCTCACAGCTCACTCCTCAAAGTTCCTTTCTTTGCTAACACACCCTGACTATAGCCTTGCTTTACAGCCTCTCCTGCTAACTATACTCTTCAAATCAGATCTGACTGCAACTGCTGCCCTTAACCTATCAAGCACAGAATGGATACAGAAATTCCTGCCTACTGCTGCTCCAGATGCAATCCTACCTATAAAAACACAACTAATTCTGCCAGCAGAGGATCCAAGCCAGCACTGCTCTCCTACATCAGATGGGTGAGGGAGGGCTGCAGATTGCCAAGTCTCCTTTCCACACCACAAAGTAAGGTAGCAACCAGCAGCCTTTGGAAACAGCATTGTCTCTGTATTTTTCTCTAGCATTTAAATCCCTTTTCCACACAATTTAGTGAGTGAACTAGAGGCTTCTCTGGAGCAGTGGAAGAAAAGAGATGGTAAATAAATAACGAATTATAAGAACTAGGCCAATAGTTTTACGAAGTTTTCCTTTTTGGTACCAGCACTGAGCACTGCTCGTTTCTGGGTGGAGAGAAATACAAAACACTTCAGTCTCTCTGTGAGCTTAAAGTCCGAGTGACTTCTGCACAATCTGCTTGGCAATTTTGTTAAATTGTTCTCTGTCTTCCCGCCACATCTTGGAGGCGTCTACATTGGCTCCACTTTCATCATTTGGCTCTGAAACAAGAAAGACAAAGGTAGGTGGGCAATGGAGCTTCTTGCTTCTTCAGGAATGCCACTTCCCCAAGGCTTTGACTTCTCCTCGAGACTGCAGAAACACCACTAAAGCAAATCCAATGACAGCTCCTGGATTCCCAAAAGGCTCTGAGTTAACTGACCACAAGAGAAAGGATATCACAACAAATTGGAGTTTAGGCAAAAAACAAGTGGCACAGGAGCAGGACTTTGTTTTGTTTGTGTTTTCAGCAGTGGAGCCCCACCATGCACATGGCCAATACAATGTGGCACCCCCAGTGCTGTCAAGGGCTTTTAAAACCGCATGTTTCTCCCTGCAGAACATTTTTTTCCTTGTTCTCCAGCTTCCCAGACACAAAGCCCCTCCAAGCAGGCCACCCAAACAGGCTGTCACTTGTTGGGACGGCCTGTTCTATTAAAAACCAACAAAACAATCCAAGGAAAGACATAGAATATCCTTTCACTTCTGCAACATCTTACATGTGATGATTTCAGAACGTTTTACGACGCACATGGAGTGCTCAAATCCCAGGCGCTCCCCATTTTGTACAGAAAGCTGAAACCCAGGATTTAGCAGGTCTGTGGGCAGCATGCAGCAGGACACTGTCCTGGGGCTCCAGAAGGCACTAACGCTCTCTGTTCACTCCCCCTGACACACCAGTCCACACCCACCCTGGCCCAGTTCATGGCAGCATCTCAGGCTGACATCCTTCTCTGCATGATCCTGATGGTCCACCTTAGAAACCAGCAGGTGTGCAGGTCACCCAGTCTGGGAAACCTGGGCTTACACCACCTGCAGGGCCAGGGCTGAGAGCTTTCCAGTACCCTGAAAGAAGCTGACCACTGGTGTTTTAGCTTGATTTCTCCAAAAGCCATGGGAAAACAGGATGCACAGGCAGAGAACGAGACCAGTGACTCCCACACTTCCCAGTCCAGGTAAGGCTGCACCACAAACCCAGCTCTTGGAAGGCATGGGAATGTCAGGGGTACTCTTTGTCTGCACAGCTTCCCAACTGCAGGTTACTATTCCAAAGCTAAAACAGTTCCATGTAGGAATCTGCTGCTTACTCTTTGGTCAACTTTGCAGCTTCTAAACCCATTTATCCTTCAAAACCAGTTCTAAGGGACATGGCTCTGCCTTCTTCAGGCTCTGTCCACTGTGTAGAAAATGATTCATCTTTCAGAGAGCTGTACATGACAGAGCTGATCCACAGCCCTTGTTAGATTTAGAGAAAACCCTTCGAAAGGCTCCCCAAAATGTTTTTCACCCCAGGTCTCTTCTGAAGAAGCCTTCCTCTGAACCAGAGATGGCAGAGTGGGGCACATTCCCTGGCTAGGAATAATAAAGAGAAACAGAGTGTGCTGGCTTCTGAACCAGAGGCCATGGGCTGCAGCTTACTGCACTGGTTAGGCCTGATAACCCTTCAGCTGCCAAAGCCAAACCCAACACAGGCTGTAATCCACAGCACTAAAAGCTGAGTGCACAGCACAGCAAACACAGACACGGTTTAGTCCAGGAGCAAGGGACCAGCTGAGCCTCTCACCACCTGAGCCATCACCACTGTCTCAGTTGCTACCAGCCTGAAAGGAAAGCCTTGCAGTAACCCCCACCTGTTACTAATTCAGCTGCATTTTTTTCCCAACCCTTCTCAGAGCACTGCTTTACTAATAAATAAATAAATACCAGGGCTTTACCCTGGTTGCTGCTGTGCAGCTGCCCACGTGCTTTGCTCAGTGAAGAAAGCAGAAAGCAAGAGGCAGCTCCAGCTCCCTGAGGAGGGCTGCCAGGCCAGCAGTGCTCACCTGCCAGCATGCTCACCACCGACAGCAGGATCTTCTCCACGCTCTGCACGGGGCTCCAGCGCTCTGCGCTGCTCTCGTAGCCCATGGGATCATCCCCAGGGGCATGAAGGATGGAGATGCACACTCTCCCATCTGGGTAAACTGCACAGAAAGAACACAGGATTGGCTCTTACTTAGTGGAAATGCTCGGCATCTCTAGATCAAGCCTTGAGACTTGGCTTTTCTATGATTAAAACTAAATCCAGGTTTAGGTTTCCTCTTTAGGTAAACAACACAAAGTCTGAAAGAAAAAATACCTAGGACAAATCTTCTTTAAGCAAATCTAACAAACTCCTTCCCCAACAGGAACCTGCTGGGAGCACTTGTGTCATTTAATAATCAGTGACAGGCTCCATGGAAAAAATGAACAATGCAGCCTGGTGGAATAAGGCAAGAATTTATGCACAGACACAGCTCCAAGCAGGTAACCAGTCTGATTTAAATGAAAATGAATGCACATTGGAGTCCTCCACTGGACCATGATCATGAAAAGGATTACACAAAGGAGGGAAAAGTTATGTTATATATATTATAAACATGAGAAAATATAAAGCGTCATGTTAAATATACTATGAACAGTAGAACTGATCTTTTTTTGAACATTACTGAGGTGCAATCAGAAGAATTCCCACTACTTTTTTTTTTTTTTTTTCCTTAAAGCTCAGCTGCATTAAAGCACCTGGAAACAAGGAAACCTATGAATTAAGGATCCAGGTGCTTCCCCTCCCACCTTTAGCATAGGCAACACGTCTGCAACAGTACAAGCTGTCCTCACAGAGACTGAGCTCTACTGACTTGGTAATGAAACCAAACAAAGGCTGAAGAGGCATCACAAAAGAAAACACTGCTCTACCAACATGGCCTAATTCTCCTGCATGGCAGGCTCCTGAGGAATGACAACTTCAGGGCTCCTGTTCCTCAGGTGACTAGACTGGTGCCATTACCAGGAAAGCAAGACAAAATAAAGTGGGAATGCCTGCTGGAAGCAGCTGTGCTCATTTCCAGTTCCTTCCCTTTGCCCAGCTATGTTGCCCAGGCACATAAGCACTGTGGAGGACTTCCAGTCGTCCCTGCAGCCCCAGGCTGGGCACTGGGGCTGGTGTAACCATAGCTGGAAGAGGTGAAACAGCAGGAGCTGAATCAGCACTTCCTGCAAGTCAGGAACCCTCTGGCAGAAGGGATTTCACTGGTGAGGGGTCTCCTGTTTCTGTGCAGTGCCTCATTTCAAACAGCTGGAACACAGCAGCACAGGCAAGACATCAAAGGCTGCTTCCAGGAAGATGTATGGATCTTCTCTCCCTCTCTTCAGGTGAGACCTGCCCCTGCCCAGCTGTGGGGCCCCAACCTAAGGACGTGGAGCTGCTGGAACGAGTCCAAACGAGGCCACAGAGAGATGCTCTGGAAACAGGCTGGGAGAGCTGGGAGTGCTCAGCCTGGAGAAGAGAGAGCTCCAGGGAGACTTCAGAGCCCCTTCCAGAGCCTGAAGGGGCTCCAAGAGAGCTGGAGAGGGACTTGGGACAGGGGACAATGGCTGCACACTGCCAGAGGGCAGGGCTAGATGGGATATTGGGAAGGAATTGTTCCGTGAGGGGGTGGTGGGAGCCTGGCACAGCTGCCCAGAGAAGCTGTGGGTGCCCCACCTCTGGAAGTGCCCAAGGCCAGGCTGGACAGGGCTTGGAGCAACCTGGGATGGCAGCTGTCTCTGCCCATGGCAGGGGGTAGAACAAGATGGGTTTTAATGTCCCTTCCAACAATCCTTCCCAAGCCACCCATGATCCTATGATCTCCCCACACTGATGCTCAGTGCCAATAAAAGCAATGCCATTGATCACTACTTAGTTACTTTTGCCAGAGTATCCAAGAAGGTCATTTTAATGTAAGAGAAGACAGCTCTGTGGTATCTCAATTCCCCTTTCACATAACATAAACTGATGATGGGACAAAGATGAGGGGACACACCAGACTTTTTAAACATTTTCCTTGCGATTTCTCACAGGAGGAGGAATAAAAAGAGAAAGCACAGCCCAGTCACCCCTTTCTGCAGCCTCTTTGGGTAGAAGCAGCCCACCACAACTACAGCTGAGAAGAAAGATTCAAGTGTCTGCTTCAGGTGATCTCAGCTTCAGATTAAAAAGACTCCAAGTCACAAGACTTTAAGGAGCTGAGCTGACCATCCAGCATGATCCAGTTCATCTCATGGAAGAAACACCCATGTGTAAAGCCACTCTTTAAGACAGGAGTCAGGCAATTTGTGCTTCTCCACACCCCACTCCTCCTGGCAGTGCTGCACACAACACAGCTGCGAGCAGTGAACCTCAGGCCAAGGCCACAGCTGGAGCTGTGGGGACACGGATTTGCTCACGGAGACCAGTCCTGGCAGGAAGTTTGGGTAAATTAGTCCAGCTGGAGCAAGGTGCTGACATGGCTACACTGCTCCCAAGGGCCAAAGTGCCCTGCTGTGGACATCAGAGCTCCAGAGGGAATGCCACACTGCCTTGGGCATGTCCACACAGTTCTGCGCTGTGATGTGCAGGTGTGTCTTCCACAGGAGAACAGAAAGATGTGGATTAAACGGGCAAGAACCTGCATGAGTGGTGCTTCCAGAAGGGAGTAACAGAAACTTCAAGAAATTGCACAATTCCTTGTATATAGGGTGAAATAAATCAATTCCCAGGTGAGATTATGAGCTATGTTTTCCAAGTGTAAGAATGCCAGCTGAAGAGGAAGCACTAGGCAGGAGTGCAGCATTTGCCTTTTCCTGCTCTTGAGAGTCACAGACCTGACAGCCTGAACACAGACCCAGCTCATCAAACCTGGGCAGTAATAAACAACCTTTGCACAATCCATGTTGATTCAGTAGATGTCAAAAGCAATGATTTTACACAGAATTCCAAGGCTAATTCCAGAAAGTAGCAGTCTGGGCTGCAAACAGGGGGTTTAAGGTTTTTTTCATGTCCAGGACTCAAACTTGTTGGCTGTACTTCTTGTCACTGCAATTACTCCCACTGAAGAGCCTTCAGATCATCCTGTCAGCATCTCAGATTCACTAAGGCTGGAAAAGATCTCTAACTCAATCAGTAGCACAGAGCAAAGGCCAGCAAAGTCTTAATATTAAACACACACTGAATATGTGTTGACTGTTTGGACAGAGCACTCTGTATTTCAGAGAGATACCCCAGAAATGCTAAACTTGTGATTTCAGGGGGCAAAAGCCACACTGCCTAATAAAGCTGCACCCATGAAGAACTTTTCAGTCCTTAAAACAACACCAAAAGTCCTAAATACAAGAGATTAGAGCACGATTGAATTCATGGTGTGTTGGGACAACTCTCTCAGGCACATGGTGGGATTCCTGGGGTGTCCTGCACAGGGCCAGGGGTTGAACACCACGATGCTGATGGGTCCCTCCAAACTCAGCATATTCTATGATTCTGCATCCGGAAAGAGCCTGTATTAATTCACTAAGTCTCACATCCTGTACAGAAGATTTAAAGGCATGGAATTTGCAGGAATCCTTGTTGGACTGTTTATGAGCAAAAGCTTTAGTAGGAATAATGGGATAAAGAGAAAAGGACCCTAAGACAGAGCAAAACTTCTGGGCAGCTGAATGCTCGTGCTGCCTGCTCAAGGTGGGAAAGGGAGAGAGCCATCCTAGGGAAGGATGCCAGCTCTCCTGCTGCAAAAACTTCTTTTTTAATTGTACAAACAACCCAGCCCCCCATGCATCCTGCTGCATCAGACTCACTGTTGGGATGGAACATCTCACACGTGAACCTCATCTTCGGAGGACTCAAGGGGTAATCCAGGGGGAAGCTCAGGATAGCAGGGAAAACCCCGTACTCGAAACAGGTGTCCTCAGGACCCCTAGGAACAGATAAAATGTCATTCAGCAAAGTTTTAAACAGCTCTTTCCCCCAAATTCTTGTCTAGTGAGACATGTGAGGCATGAGTTATATCATCTTCTTCAGGAAACAAAGAGTTAAGGTGCTCTTACCCCACACCTCATAAACTTAAATCCAAATATGAGGCTTGGGAGGCAAGGGGGAAATCAAAGCTTGCACGCTAAATTACTAGGAAGGTCACAACACTGTTTAATTAGCAGGGTGTGTCTGGATATAATTGGAGTATCTGGCTCCAAGGCATGTTCCAGGATTTGAGTGTCTGCACGTCAAGCGAAAGCAGAGGCAGGTGTGGGACTCCTGTGCCTTTGAAGATACTGTTATGCTCTACAAGACAGAGATGTCAAATGCTGGAGCTCAAAATTAATTTATAAACGCCACCGAGATCCCAGCTGCCAGTATCTAGCACAACCACACAAACACTTATCACTGCCTGATGCAGAAAGCACAGCAAAGGCTTGTAAAAATAAAAACACAGCTCAGAGCCCATAATTGGCAGAAGAGATGAAGGACAACAATGTGTCATTGCAGACTGCAGGTACTGAGTTTGCCCTCCCTCGAGTGCAGGTGGAGAACAAATGGCTTCATCAGGGCTCTTGTAGAAACATTTCCTTATTGTGTTCAGAATGTAGTTCAAAGTGCAATCAAGTTGAGAACATAAAGACAACTATTTCGCCCTGCCTACATAAAGCACTTGTGGAAAGTGAGCAAAAAACAAGTTTATTAGCCATGATTTATTCAAACTTGATGAACCATCTGGAAGTTGTAACACAAACATGATTTCCCTTGATTGGAAAGATGACGAAAAAAGCTTCAGCACTGAAAATTGTTGCCAAGGAAACCTCATGTATTTAGTAAAAAGTCATTCAAAACAAACTGTCTGGGAAATATGGGTTAGGAATATATTCATGCATTCTCCTCCCAGTCCACTTTCTCCATGCCAGAATGAACATTAAAGTTGGAGAGCAGCAAATCCTAAAGCGCTAGAAGACTTACTGTCTCAAACTTTGGGATTCAAAAGACCTGGCTGGTAGATAAACACAAGAACTATGTGATTTAAACATGAATATTGACACTGGCAGGCAAGGTAAGAGAAATGCATCAACATTCTGCAAGAATGAAAGCTAAACCGTCTCAACCACTTTGTTCCCTTTCTGGCCTTTTCCCTAAATTTAGTCAGGATTCAATTCACATCTGAGAGTAAACTGAATGCATTTTTTCCTGACCATTTTAATTCCAGCTGCATTTTAAAGACTTATTGTTGAACTTCTGAGAGTATGTACATACAGGCATTGAAAAGCTGGTGGGTGTCTATGTTCTGTTTTGAGAGCAAACCCACAGCCTTAAGGGCTCTTCTGTCAAATGCACTCAACCCAACAAACTCCATTTTAGGCCCTGTATTATGTGAGCAAAATGCTTTTGTTTTAGCCACTCAGCGCTGCCAGGATCAACTTCAAAGAAATTATTAAAGTTAATCCAAGACAGCATTTGCAACTACAAAACACTCAGCATTTGAACTTGACAGCATCACTTTTAGCTCACACAGGACACTGGCAGGGCCAGGGAGGTAAGAGCATGGCAGCTGCTGCAATCACCCCCCTGCTCTGCAGTGATTCCAAAGCTGACAGAAGACACAGCATGAAAATGAGAAGCTCTGAGCTCCAGGAGCTGGATGTTACTGAAGCAAGGGGCAGAGGAGAGTGGTGGGTATCCTCCAAACAGGAGAGAGAAGTACCTTAAGGAGGACAGCTAAAAGGAGTTGTTCAGTTTAGAGAAAAGGCTCCTCAGGAGGGACCTTCTACAACTCCCTGGGTGCATCCAGGTGGGGGTCAGGCTCTGCTCCCAGAGGATGAGGGACAGGTCAAGAGGAAACAGCCTCAAATTGCAACAGGGGAGGTTTAGGTTGGATATTGGGAAAAATTTCTTCCCTGAGAGGAAGAAATTCAGCCTTGGCACAGGCTGCACAGGGCAGTGGTGGAGTCACCATCCCTGAAAGCATTCAAAAAACATGACTGTGGCACCTGGGGACATGATTTAGTGGTGTATTTGTCAGTGCCTGGAGAATGGTTGGATTTGATGGTCTTAGAGGTCTTTTCCAACCTTAACGATTCCATGATTCTAATTCTATAATCACAGCTTCACATACATTTGCAAATGGCTTATTTGTAAAAAGATGCTGGAAAAACCCCAAACCCCACAATCATCAGATGCCCAAAAGGGGAATGGAAACAAAAGTCATAAGCCTAATTATAGATCTAATTACCTTTCTAAACAGCTTTGTGATAAGTTGATTTCAATTGATGCTGTTTAGTTTTCAAACAGTCTTTAGGCTAATAAAGTTCTTAACCATTGCGTGCTTTTGTGTCTTTTGGGGATAAACTTCAACAGCAACACACACTTGTACAGGCCAACCAAAGAGGGCAAAACTTGGCCTTGAAATGTTAAATAAATGAACACAACACAGCCTGAAGGACCTCACGCAGCACTAGGGAATTAACTGAGCAAAGTAAGGCAAACTCTCCTGAAATGATGCTGCAAAGATCTGGCTTTCAACAACACTCCCCACCTCCTGTCCTCAGAAAGGTTTTCACATGGGTATTTTTAGTTCTGTGCCCATCACACTCATTTTAGGAGTGTAAGATCTGTTCTATCCTTTATTTTATTATGGTCTTAACATTTATATGTTTTGCATTTCTCCAGCATTGCTGCTGCAGACAAGAACGCTGGAGATACAAATTATTATTTCCATTATTTAAAAATGCATTCTTTTAACTCCAAGTGAAGCTCTTACATCAATCTAAGTAACATTACCCAGTCTACCTTTGAATTGATAAATGAGATCTTTTTTCTCTTAGGTCTCTCTTTTTTAAAAAATTATGTGCCATTATATGTGCTTTAGCTTTAAATAAACTGGGGGAAGGAAAAACAGTATTCTGTTCTTTTCACAATTATGTTTTTTACCATTTGCACTTCATCCGTCTAAAAATTTGGAGGCAGCTTTACTCTCATTTTCTCATCTGCACACCTCATTCCCTGAATCTCACACAGCACATTTGAGATTACAAAACACTGGAGGAGATCACCACAGACAAACACAAACAGCTCATGTAACTTACTTTCCAAGGGTATTGCAAACACTGCTACTAACAGGGTTTGTAAAGAGATGAAAGTAACCAAATATGTTTGGGGTAAACATGTTTCTATTGTATCACAGCTTCAAAATTGAGCAGATCTTAAAATATAACTTTATTATGACACACACACAATACAGAAACCAAAATTAAAGCACCTCCGCCTCTCATTTTACGCTGACAAAGACCTGAAGCTCAACACTCAGCACTTTAAAGGGCTTTCAAGTCTGCAAGCAGCTCCTCTGTTCTTTAAGGATGTGACGGGGAAACATCAGAAAAGGGATTTTCTAGGCAGTTCAGAAGTACTTCTGAGTGTCCCTCAGGAAATCTGTACTTAGCCACACCACTCCTGCTAGGAGGAAGTACCAATAAGCAGGAATTTCCTTCCACGTTCCAAGAAGTGCATTAAACCCTCTGGGATTTCCACACTCCCAGCAATCCCAGCTGTCTCACCTGAAATCTGGCACATTATGAAGCAGATGTGCTGACTGTGCTTCTCACAGAAAGCCTAAGACCCTGCAGCCAAAATCTCTGGTGTCAGGCAACACAACAACCAATTTCCATGCTAAGTGTTTATTTTCAGGGGACTGAGCTACCAGGAAGCACAACCTGTTATCCCAGGAGAAATCGCTGCACATAAGCAGAGGGTTTTGCCAACTCTCACCATCAATGAGCAAACAAGCAGTGGTAACCCAAACCTCCACTCACCAAGGTCCAAAATAACTCAGAGGCTCTGGCAGGATCACCCACACAGCCAGCTTGTGTGGAATTGGGAACTGGCTACGGCTCACCGTGCTTTGGTATTGGTTGCACGCCTGAGCCCAAGAGACAGAAATCTTGTTTTTCATCCCTAGACAACACACTCCAAGCAAACTGAGCTAGGAAAACTCTGCCACCCACGCCAGCTGAAAATCTCAGCAGTCAGCACTGGTGGTTGCAGGGAAAACCTGCCCAGATCACAGCAGGCATGGAGCGAGCGGGGCCACAGCCACTGCCTGCTGTCCCCAGAGTCCTCTGGGACAACCCAGCCCTGGCTGGAGGAAAGAAATCACCAATTCTTACCAAAGGAATCCTGAAATACAGATCTACCCTAACAACAGACCACCAGCTTCAAGATGGACTCGGTGGTCTGGAGCTTCTTCATCTTTTAATTGTGCAGCATTTGCATAAATTGTCAGACGTGAGTGACAAACGTCTCTTTCCCTCTCCTCTAGCATTTTAGAACTTTATTTTGTAAAAAGCACCAGTTATTCCATGTACTCAAAGTTCCCAAAGAAGGTACAGCATGAGTAGGAGTACAAGCAAGAGAGAAGACAACCTGTAAGATGCTGGGCAAAGAGATTTTGTCCTTGCATGGCAAATTTTGCTACCAACAACCACACACATCTGGGGAGTGGAAGAGAGAGAACACAGCTTTGTAAAGGAGTCTTCACCACCCCCAAAACTCAGCAGGTCATGGTCAGAGCTATTCACCAACAGAAGAGTGAAGCTCTTTCTACACAAAAAACTACATCCAACTCTTGACAACACCAACAGATTCATGAAGTGTAAAGAGTTTTAAAAGAATTACTTCAATTTCAATACTTTTTTTATCAAAACCTTTCAATATTTCATGAAAAATTTTCAATAGTAAGTAAAGTAATTTTAGACATTGATTTTTTTCTCCTGTCACTAATAATCTGTATATTTTGCTCCACTCAAAACTTGTCCTGCATTTGCAGTTAGGCAATGTTCCAAGAGGTATGTGTGATCTACAAGCAACTGTTTGTTTCCTATAGTGTTTGTAAATGCAGCATATATCCAAGGGAGCCCAAATGAGGACAAATTTGCAAGCTTATTATTATGACACCTGTGCAGGAAGTTATCACAACAAGTTGTACACATCACCAATGCTCTGTTCAAAGTCCAAATGTTTGGATCAGAGGAGTTTTCAGCCCAAGGCAGGCCAAGGCTGATGTCATCCAGAACTGACAGTACTTTTTTACATTCTTGCTCTCCTAGAAGCTCACCACAGCAACTGCTGATTTCAGGCACCAAACAGAATTTACTCACATGATCAGGGCTTCCCATTCAAAGAAGTTCTCTTCATTCATGGGACCTGTGAACCAGAAGAGAACAATGCTCAGTGCTGCCTGAACACAAGGTTACAGCTCAGAGTGCACAAACCCTGCTCGGCTCCTCACCTGCCACAATCCCTTCGGGTGGGTTCAGGGTCAGCTCTGCAAAAACAGAAACACAAGGAAGGTGAGGTGACTGTGAGCCCAAGCATTTCGGGGGGGGGGGTTGAGCAGCCATGGCTTAGCACAGGGGCCCCACCACCATTGCTAAATGCAGGACAGTGTTCTAGACAAAAGTATTTGGCACTTCAGGGTTTTTCCAGCTCCTAGAACTAGCCTTGGAACCACAGAACTATTAAGGTTGGAAAAGACCTCTAGGATCATTGAGTCCATCATCTTCACAGAGGCAATAATTTAAAACTTTTCACAAAGCCTGGGAAATGCTCTTGTTTTGCACCTCTGTGCAAAACAAGATACCATAACAGCCTGAAGTTTGTGTTCCTGTAACCTCTCAGCACCCATTCAGGTTTGATGCACTTCCGTGCAAAACTCAGAACAACACAAAAATAGGAGAAGCAGACACATGAGAGCAGCTCTGTTCCCTAAATTCAATCCAACTCCTCCTGCATAGCTTAGAAAATGTGAGTCAAAAATAATATAAGCAGCAATAAAACAGCCATAGCTGCACAGGCAAGTTTGGATCCATCAATCCTCACTTTCTCTAGGAAACTGATACAGTTCCAAATTCATGAAACAATCTTCAGCATCAGCCCCTTAATTCAAGCTGGTGAAGGCCAATACACCATATGCTGATAAAATAACAACCAGACTTTCTCCTATCTAGGGGACTGACCAGCAGTTTCATTTCTGATGTTCTCAGCAGCAGCTGAGGCACAGTTCAGCCACAAGCAGGCAGCCAATGGGCCAAGCTGTCCCAGGGGGTCAACACCAGCCCCAAGGCTCTGAGTGAGCCATGGGGCAGCTGCTGGGCCTGGTGGCAGGAGGGGACACTCCCAGCTGCCTATCCAGCACAGTGCTTCCTAATCAAGGGCCTCTGCAACACCAGTGGCCAGTAACACACAGAACACGGCCACAAGAACCCCCACACACATTCCCAGGCAAGAAAACCAACAGGAACACCGACCCAGGGAATATCTGAAGTCACAAACCAATAAATGAGACATTTGACCTGATTTCTGTTCAGGCTGTAGGTGAAAACCACGTGGGTAGTGCTGCACAGAACAGATTTCTGTCTTACAACAGCTCCTTTATTGCAGAATTTGAAGAAGATGCTGAGATGCATTGCCAGGAGAGATCATGTAACTCTTCTGTTTGCTCAGAATGCCCTTAACCTTGGCACAGCCCTCTCTGAAGTTCCAAAGCCCAGCAGCAGATTGAAACTCAGCCTTAAGGTTTTCCACACGTCCTGGCATCCCATGGCAGGTTTTTCCAGATTCACATTGGGTCTCCAAGAGCTTTTCTTGTTGATGTTTTTAGACAGAAAGAGGGAGATGTCAAATACAGGAGCTCCTGGAATCATTTTGCTCCATCTTGTGGTTCTCCCTAAGAAGAAAATCCCTCTGATGTTTCATTATGATTTCCCTGGAAAAGCTGGCAGCAGCTCCTGTGGTGGGCAGCCACAAGGAATTGTATCACACAGCACTCCAAGGAGAACAGGGGCAATGGGTCTTCATGAGGACAGAGCCCACAGAGCAAAGGGTCTTCATGAGGACAGAGGTTCAATTCTCCACTTCCTTGCTCAGCTCCGCCCTCAGAGAAAGGTTTCCATCCTTAAGGATCAGGTAAAGTAGAAAATGGGCATTCAGGGGCACAGGAGCTTTGATTTTGAACAGCTGCTGCTGCATCTGGTCACTGAGAAAGGAAAAAACCCTTTTCCACGGGGATGATGACATCCGACCCTGTGATTTCTCCAGAGCTGTTCAAAGGGAAACTGCGAGCCCAGTTTTCAGAGAGGCACAACATGAACCACCAGGAGCTGACACAGCATCAGCTGCTACAGCTCACCAGAGCCTCCAAAGCAGGGTCATTTCAATGGAATATCAGGGAGGGGGGTGCTTATGAAGATACCCTTTTAGATTAGGGTGAGAAGAACTTTCCTGCCATGGGCCTTTATAGACACATGTTAATATTCCTTAGGTTTTGTTGGTTTTGTTTGTTAAGTTTATGTCACCCTGTTACCATAAATGCACACCTGCCAGAATGTTCTCCCTTCCCTTGACCCCACTGTGTTATTTTTGCTCCAGTACCACACCCCTATAACCCCATTAGTCCCCCTGGTTCCTGGCCACCCCTCTGCACCACATTTCCCCATCCCTACTGGACCTTGACCCTCAGAAACACCTTTTTATCTGCTATATAACCCTGGACCCTTGGCCCAGTTTTGGCTCTCGTCCCTGGTCTACATTCGAGGCTGTACCTACAATGCACACAATAAAGATTTCGGATTTCCAAACAGTGCCCCTCTCCTCACCTTTATCTCAGCCCTTTATCAGCAGAGTGCACCAGCCCCGAGGCACAGGTCGCTCTCAGGGCCATGCAGGAGCACGATGCTACAGGGGGTGTTCAATTATTTATAAGCGAGCAGCAGAAGGCAGTGAAAGGCTAAAACCAACGCTCTGATCACATGCAGAGCGACTCTGACCAGCGAGGCCAAACAGCCCCACTCAGTGCAGAAATTTTCCTTAATAGCCAATCTAAACCTCCCCAGGTGCAAGTTTTTATTTGTTCCCCGGGAGCAGAGCCAGACCTTGTAAGCTTAAAACAGAGCTGATACTAGAGAAGTGTGATGCTTCCATCAGGAATTCAGGGCAGATTTGCTGCACACACAGTCAGTGCCTTCCTTTTCATTTCACTGCTCTTTGTGGAGTCATTATCAGCCAATTACATCTTGGAGATGGTTCTCAGGAGCACTTCTTGTTAAAGCACTGAAGAGACTGACTTCTCCTCCTTAAAGGAGAAGTTCAGCAGTACATTTGCTAAAAACTGCAGCCCTTTAGCAAACCTGCAAGGGGATTAAAAGCCCAGGACTTAGGAAATATCATGGGCATGTGCTCACTGCAGTATGTGACACATCTGGACTGAGGTGCTTGAACACAGTCAATTTTCTTCGGACTCCACACCACTCCCCCCAGGCTGTAAGGACGGGAAGTACCCACTGAAACACAGCCACGTTCAGAAGGTTTATTATTTCTGTGACATCCCAAATCTCACAATTAACATAAATTTCTTACTTTCGACCCAACAGCACTTCCCAAGAAATCTGTTGGCACTACAATCCACTGCTCTGTTTGTACCAGGAAGGGAATCCAGTGCACACAATCAGGCACCACAATTCTCAAGTCTCTAGAGATTTAATTCTTCCAGAGTAATCCATTTTAGACTTGAAATTTCAGCCAGCATAAGACATCTTCAAGATCTATCATCAAGAAACAGTAAACATTAAAAAAGGTTTCCATCTCTTAACTCTCACAAATATAAGCTACTGAGAGACTTAGGTCAGGCCTTAATACCATTAGACATCTAGAATTAACAACACACATGTCTAATAAAAATTATGCCCTTTTTTATATCTGACTCTTTTAAGCTTTAGCCAAACTGGTTCTGGCAGTGTAGATAGTATATCTGACAAAGCAGAGCAGTGCAAAGATCTAAATGAGGACAAAAATCCCAATCCATGTCATGTCAATGTCCACAGTCACCTTTCCTTCTGCAAAAGGAAAGAAAACCTGTGCAATTCCACAACCTCTCCCAAAATGCAGTAATTTATCTGGACTCCAACAGGTAGAAACTCCTCACAATGTCAAGAATTTTTCACAGAAGGAAATGATAAATCTTTAAATGAAGACTTAAACATGTGTGCACACATGCACAGAAAAAGATGAGAGACAAAAATTGAAAAAGGAAAAAATGGCAAGAATTAGAAGTCTGGTAAGGAAAACAGATCCACCAGCAAGGCACTGACTGCCAAACACCACTGCCACAACTAGAAGTAACTAAAGGGAAGAGATAGAGGAGAAGAGAGGAAAGTAAAGAAAAAAGATTTGTCCACAGCTTTGTACGTAACACATGCAAGATTTCATCCAAGGTGAGCAGTCAGGAGAGGGTCACTGAAAACCATTTCCATGCCCACATTCACCCAGGGCCTCACCCAATCCATGCCAGCAACACACATCATCAGGAGAGAGAACCTTCACACTGAGCTGAACCTCAGACTCCAGCCCTCTCCCAAGGTAGGACTTGCTCATTTTCTGCAAAAAGAGGCAGCAGAACTACCTACAACCAGGAGCTTTTTTTATTTGTCAAAATAACCTTTGCTGAAAACCTCTACAGGGCTAAGAGCTTCTGAAGAGCTACAACTAATTGTCAGTCTTTACAGAAACACTAGGGAAAGGCTGTGAGTCAGGGTTGATTCTGGGGTTTGTTCTAATGGAAAATAAACTTGCACATGCAGCAGAGGGGAATCCACAGACACCAAAATGTCTGGCTTACTGCACTGCTGCAACTCAGGTTTCCAGAAAGGACTGTGCAGTCAGGCACTGCCAGTTACACTGACTTATTACAATACTGTGTTTTATTGGGCTTGGGAAAGTGCTTGTAAAGGCAGATCACAGACAAAACATTATCTCTGTTCATGACTAGTGTTACCCTGGGAAACTAGGCAGAGTCAGCTTGTGTCTGCCTGCAGCATTAAGTCAAAATCTTTCTGAGGTCATTTAATATCATTTTTCCTAAAGATTTCATTCATACAAGACACTCCAGTAAGACCTCTTGTTATGCTCCTCAACAACAAAGGATCATAAATGCTTTTTTGAGACACAGGGCACAGATACGAGAGGACAGAAGCAGTGCCAAGACCTTCTGTGGTTGTTTTTCAGGTCACTGCCTCTGGATCTCAATGGGAAAATGCAGATTTCTAGGACACGCTGTCAGCAGAACCTCTCCCCACACAGCCCTGGGGCTTGCTCACCCCCCCAGCTGGCAGCTGCCCTGCTGGGTGGGGAGCTGAGCTAACACCTGTGTGACAGCCTGAGAACAGGCACAGTGCTGGCAGGAAATGTGTGTCTATAAATACTCTCTTTCACACAGGCTGGAATCTTCCACTAAATGATGACAGGAACAACTCCCCATCCCTGGACAGCCTGGGGAGCACAGTAAGTGACCTTCCCTGGAGCAGAGGACCAGTTCTTACAGCCCAGCTCCCTCCATCCCCACCAAATATTTCTTTTCTCCATTCTACCTTCTTGCTGTAAATAAAAGCCAGAGTACTAAAGCACCTAGGTACACAAACAAATATTTCTCGCCCACAAAAGGCACCTTTGGGCACCTCTCAAACTCATCGGAGGAGATGAGCCTCTCCAGAAGAACCGGGAGTCCCAGAGGGCCCCAGCCCACTGCAGCAGGTCTCTGGTCCCTGTGCTGAGGATCACTGCTTGCCACCTCCTGCAGTCACATCCCACACTGACTCTTAAACAAAGTCCATGTCTTTCATTACTAAAATCGAGTTTAAATCCTTTTACTAATCACTCTGCTTCTACTAAGGACTTCACAGAATTACAGAATTGTTTAAGTTGTAAGAGACCCTAACACTCATCTCATTGCACACCTTCCACTAGCCCAGCTTGCTCCAGGCTCCATCCAAGCTGGCCCTGAACACTTCCAAGGCTGGGGCAGCCACAATCAGAAGGTATCTGCCCTGACAAACACCTCGAATTACCTTTGATGTAACAGAGCTCTGCAACAGAGATTTCCACACCTGTATTCTATTCCATCTGGAAATTTTAACAGGGAAAAACATCAGAATAACTGGCCACTTGCCCAGGGTTCCCAGCCTCCCCCTGACTAAGGTCCTGGAGCCACTGCACCCCGGAGGTGTCCCCCGCACTCCACCCGCCTCCCGGTGTCCCAGCGGGCGGGTTCGGGGCAGGACCCCCTCCCAGAGCCTCCTCAAAGCCGGCCGGTGGCCCTCACCCCCGCCCCGGGGAGCTCTGTAGGGACGCAGAGAGGACCCCGCAGCCGGAGGGGCGGAGGGGGTCAAACAGCGGCCGGCGGGGCACGGGAGCTGCCCCGGGCGCCCAGAGGGAGGCCCGCGGCCGGGCCTGCCCCGCGGCCGTCACGGCCCCGCCCGGCCGCGGGCCCTCCCGGGCTTTGGGAGCGATCCCGCCAGGAAGGCAGCGCGAGGGGCCCAGGGAGCGCCACTCACGCTTGTACTCGGCCATGAGCCGCTTCAGCGCCGTCCCCGCCATGGCGCGGCCCCGCCGCCGCTTCCGGGTGCGCGGCCAGAGCGGCCGGGGCTGGGTGGGGCGGAGGGCGGCGCTCTATCCCGCCGGCGGCTCCTCTATGGTAGCGCCCGGTCCTCCCGCCGGCTCCGCGCGGGGCAGGAACGCACCGGGAATTCCCTGTGGGACACGGCGGGAACGCGGCCGCCGCTCCCACGCGGTGGGAGGACACAGGAGGATACGCAAAATGCCCCACGGAGCGGGGCAGTGCGCGTTTGTAGCTGGGCACACCCCTCGGTTCCCTGGAGCAGCCTTTCCTGCCGGGGCGGCCACGGGGAGCGGGAGCAGGGTCCGAGCCCCGCACGGGATTTGCCGTGGGCAGCAGCGAAGGGCGCGGCAGGGTGGAAATCCGGGAACACACAGCGGGATATCCCAGCCCATCTCAGCACCGACACGGGAAAGGGAACGGGGGCCTTCCCAGCGAGATCCCAGCAAGCAGGAGCATAGCTAATGCGAACAAATGGAAAGAGAAAAGGCTGATGATGATTCCATGGAGCAGCCGGACAGCCTGAGTTGAAATTCCTCTGGAACAGGCTTCATGGAGCCCAAACCACCACACAAATAATTACACCTCAGCAAGGCTGGAGAGGCAGGAGAGCCGTTTATTATTGTTATTGTTATTATTATTTTGAAGACATCTGAATGTCCCTCCTCACTTACTAGGTCTTCTGCAAAGTTTGGTGACATTAAAAGGCAATTCCTCCCCCCCACCCCCTATTTACCAAGTTTATCTACCAAAACGAAGTATTAAAAAGAAACTTGAGGCCATAGAGAAAGAGTCAAAGTTAAGGGAGCAGGGCAAAGGGACAGAGGCTGCCCTGTCCTCAGCAAACAGCTGGAATTTCAGTCATGGGATTTTTATAAGCTTGCACAACAAAAAACCCCACAACTACTCTATCACAAGCATTAAGTTCTTGGACTAGCTGCCCTGGTACCTCCAGTTCTCCAATACTGCAGGACAAAAAATATCCCATTTCTGCATTTAAAAGTATATTTTGGCCCACTTTTATTACAATATGAAAAAACATATGTAAACCTTAACTATTTAAACTCTATCCTAAGCATTGCATGGTGTTCTAGCCCCAGTGAAAGGTGCAATGCTGCCCAAGAGACTGAATTTGTAACAAGAGCTAAAAACTTAAAACCAGAATCTCTGTTCCTTCTCTCAGGCACAGCTTAGAAGGAAACTTTTATGCTAGCATTTGGCATGAAAATACATTAAACTATTTAAATAATCTGAACTAAAACAGAAGGTCAAGACCAACAAGAGCCAGGCATGAACACTCAGCATCCTAACACAGGGATGAATGCTTAGGCCACAAGTTTAAAGAAACAGACAAAAAAAAGAGAATACAAACAATACATTAAAAAAGGTAACAACAGAAAGATAACACACATAACTTAATCTGAACATAAAATGGTTAAATTCAGACACTGCTCAATCCCTGCAGATACTATTTTGACTTGTGCAGGCACAATGACAGTAACAACAAGCAACTTTGGTAAATATCCCTCTGAAATTTCAAAGAACCCTGTGTGATTGGCATGTTCATTTGTTCCCTAAGAAAACAGGAAATCCAAGGACAGATGAGAGAGTGAGGTGTGATGAGGATCCTCAAAGTGTTCTCCAAAAGATGCTGTGTCTTAGCACCCTCCACCTGTCTGCTGCTTGTGCACTTCTATCTCCGTGTTCCATCTCCAGCTGGGGGAGTAACACAGGAATTAGTTTAACATTTTAAAAATACAGAAATTCTAAGTAATACAGAAAACTTGAAAAACACGTGGTGACAAAAGCACTTGGCTCTCTGCTCCTAGTCAGCAATGGAGCACTGCAGGAATAACTTCAATTAACTAAGACATGAAACACTTTCCATCAGTCACCCTGAACAAATTTTGGTGGAACATGCTAAACTTACAGAAACTATTTCAGGATCATTTTGATTTCAAGCTCCTTTGATCATCACTCAGACACCCGAAGATCTGTGTAGCAATTTGCAATAAGAATGTTTTTCATACCTGTGCAGGTGTGTCTGCTTCTTTAACTGCCCGCCCATCAAACAGGAACACAATGTGCCTCATTGAGAAGCCCTGCAAGTTCAAAGTTATATCTGAGAAACCACACTCGTGTTTCTGAATCCAAACTAAGTATTCATGGATTTACTGTCAGAACAGTTGTTAACAAAATTAACAAAAGACAAGGTGGGGGGTGACAGAAGATAGATTTAGATTAGGTATTAGGAAGAAATTGTTCCCTGTGAGGGTGGTGAGGCCCTGGCACAGGGTGCCCAGAGGAGCTGTGGCTGCCCCATCCCTGGGAGTGCCCAAGGCCAGCTTGGACAGGGCTTGGAATAGCCTGGGATAGTGGGAGGTGTCCCTGCCCATGGCAGGGGTGGAACGAGATGGGCTTTAAATTCCCTTCTACCCCCAAACCAGGCTGTGATTCTCTGATTAAGATTTAAGCACCAGGACACCGAGCATATTTGTCTTGCTGTCTATACTGAGGAAGGTCAAATGCTGCTCACTTTATGTTGCCCTTAACACCTGAGTTACCACACCACTGAATCCTGTTCTGACAATGCTTAATCACATGAGGAAGTCTTTAATCCCTGCATCAGGAATTGAGGACCTTGTTCTGCCCTCTAAAATCCTTCAAACTCCATGGGATTCACACTTCTGCCACCCACAGGAATGCTAAAACTCCCTGTACCTCTCCAAAAACCCAGAGAGGTGTCAGGGAGCAGCAGGCACGGAGCAGGGCAGAGTGTAAAGTTTGAAGAAGCAAAGAAAGGATCCTGCAAGTACCAGACAAGGGCAGACGAAATCCCACTCAGTTTCCAAAGCCACTCGCATGCCCACCCTCTGCTCTGGGGAAAGCAGAGGCATTGGGAGCTGCAGGCTCAGGAACGGAGCTGCGGGGATACATCCTTCTCCTGAGGAGTTCGGGATGGAACACAGCGCTCACAGCTGTGCAGGAGGCACCAGCAGACACAGGAAGGGAGGAGGAAACAACCCGTGAGGAAGCTGTGGCATACAAGAGTTTCTTTTGTGCCGTTTTCCGAACAGAAGATGCACTCAAAGCTGATGAAGGTTTTGGCGATGACAGGACTGAGGGTTCGTGAATTGTCTCAGAGTCAGGATCGGAACCGGAGGAATTTTTGTAACTCTGTCAGGGGACATTAGGGAGCACCCGAGGAGGAAGAGGCAGCTTCCATTCCCCGATAAGATGAACTCCGCACCGAGGGGCTGCAGCATCCCGGCTCCTCATTCTCCCACACACCTGGACACCCTCACCTTGCCCACGAGTGTGTTCCGCGATCCGGGCACAGAAGCGGGGAGGGCTGCACCAGCACGGGGACGTTTCCCCGGGGAGAGCGGGGGCGGCCGCGGCGGCGGAGCCCTTTGGGGCCGCGGGAGCCCCCGGGCCGTGCCCGCGCCTACCTGCCGGCAGCAGTGCGCCTTCATGAGCCTGCCCAGCGGAGCGTGCCGCTTGATTCTGAACTGCCCCATGGAGCCGTCCTGCCCGGCACCTTTCAGCTCCATGAGCTCGTTCTCCGCTCTCACGCCTTCCTGGACGGAAACCTGCAGCATGCGGCGGGCTCAGAGCCCGGCCGGGTGAGCGCCGGGGCCCCGCTCGGGCCGGGCACCACCGGCCACGTCCCGTGGGACCTCGGCCGCTCCCGCTCCCCTGGCAGGGACATCTCGGCGGCCTCGGGCCGAGAGCGGGGCGGGACCGCACGGCAGCCGGGCCTGGGAAGCGGAGGAGCGGCCGACCCTGCCCCCGCCTGTCGCTCCGCCTCTCGCTCCGCCCCATCGCCCCGCCCATGCCCAAGCTCCGCCCATCGCTCCGCCCCCATCGCTCCGCCCCCTCCGCTCCCCGCCTCACCCTGGGCTCCTCCTCCGACACGGCGCGCGGGGGGCGGGGCGATAGCTGGGCGGGGTCTCGCGCTGGGGGCGTGCCCAACGGCCGAGGGGCGGGGCGGGGCCGCGTGCAGGCGCGTGCCCGCTGAGCCGCGCGGGGGCGCTGTGCTCCGGCGCCGAGCCCGCCTGAGGGGAGCGAGCGGGGCACCCCGGAACGGCCCCGGGACACCCCCGGGACACCTCCAAACAGCCCCTGGACACCCCGAAACAGGCCCAGGACACCTCCGGGACACCCCGGACACGGCCCCGGGACGCCCCCGGGGCACCTCCAAACAGGCCCTGGACACCTCCGGGTGTACGGGCCCAGGTGAGAGCAGGGCGCCAGGTTGGTGCTGACGGAGGTGCCCCTGCAGGGAGGGGCAGAAAGGGCTCCGGGCTTGTTCACAGCAAAGCCCCTAAATAGGAGGACCCTCCCGGCTGAGTCCACTTCTCCCACGGGCAGTGCCCTTGAACCGGTGGCCACGACTGCCTCCTCCAGCCTAGGGCTGTGGTGGGGCCAGGAGAGACGAGGAGGTTCTACCCCAAGAAAGAAAAAGTGCAAAGAAAGGTCACCTGTAATATTGAAGCATTCAGTGAATATGACCACCCTCCACCCCTTGAGATGACCTCCAGGCCCAAAAAAGGACTTCCACCAGTAGAAGGCAAATTCATGCAACTTAGTTCTAGGAAAGTGGTGTTTGTGCATTAGGAGGCTCATTGTAATGAATATGTGGGATCGGGATGGAATAAATACCCTGGGAAGTTTCACCACACACATCAGATTCAAGGAGATATCCTTCAATGTGTTCAGCCCTGATAAAGAATGACTACTTTCCAACGCTTTAAATTGAAAAAAGAAGTTTATTTAACTGATATCTAATACCTAATATCTAATAGCTAATGGCTAACATCACTATCAATATCCTACGCTCTCCCTAAATTTCTACAACTCTTTGCTTTCCCTACCACAGCTCCCACGCCCCAGCCTTGCAGCGATGTGTCAGTGGGCAGAAGGCACCAGGCGAGGCCCTTGTCAGCGCCTTGGTTTGCAGTTCCCGCGGGCCATGCAGGCCGTGCATCAAATAAAAAAAAAAATCAAATTAAAAAAAGAAAGATGACGGGCGGGCGGTGCTGGTTGTCCCCTGCGGCCATCGCTTCATCTCCCCGCGGTGGCCGCTGCCCCAGCCCGTTCCTTTGCAGGTCCTGCAGCTCTCTCCGGGGACGCTGGCGCGGCACGGGGCTCGGGGCCCTGTCCCCATCGGCGAGTCTGCGGCGCCGGCCGCCTCCAGGAGCAGCGTCCTCCTGCGCCTCCCGCTGCTGCCGCTGCCGCCAGCGCACCACGAAGGGATGGAGGCGGCGGGGCCGGCACGGGGCCAGCGCGGCTCGGCTGTCCTGGCCCTGCAGCCGGCGGAGGGCCTCGATGGGCCCTTGGCACACCGGGCAGGTGGCGGCGGCGGCGGCCCGGGGCTGGATGCAGGCGTGGCAGAACACGTGTCCGCAGGGCTCCACGGCTGCGGGGCTCTGCAGGAAATCCACGCAGATGCGGCACACCCTGACGGGCCGTGGCGCCGACTGCTCTTGCCTCCCCTCTGCCATTGCTGCTCCTGCACTTGACTTCTCTTAGCTGCTTGAGAGCACTTGAAAGCTTGTGGCACTCAGAGGCTCCTCGACCTCTGCTGGGACACAAAGGACTCAAAGTCACTGCCAGCACTCAGAGGTTCCTCAGTCACTGGAAGGACTCGGAGGTTCCTCCTCACTCACAGGCAGGACTTGGAGCTTCCTTGGTCACTGGCAGGACTTGGAGGCTCCTCACTCCCTGGAGTCACTCAGAGGTTCCTCAGTCACTGACAGGACTCAGAGGTTCCTCAGTCACTCACAGCACTCAGAAGAGCCTCACACACTGGTAGCACACAGACTCCTCGGACACCAGCAGCACTCGGCTGCCAGTGGATCCTCAGTCTGAGTGCTGTGGCACTTGCTAACGCTGGTGTCTAGGGTGACACAAGTGGTGTCATAATGGTCGAGAGGTGACATCACCGGGCTCTAAGGGGCACACCCAGGAGCTCCCCATCCACAGAAACAGATCCTGTGGCACAAAGCCCACCTGGCAGTGGGCTGCACAGCTCAGTGTTCGCTCAGCTCCCTTCCAGGCGGTCCCTGCTGGGCTGGGGCTGTGCCAGTCACACTTGCCAGGACCTGCTCTGCAGAGCTGCTTTCCATGGCATGTCCTGGTGCCTGGGCCTGCACCTCCCCAGGGACAGCACCCTGCAGAGCCCTTGGTTGAACTCCAGGAGCTGCTGTCAGCCCATTTCTGCAGCTTGTTGAGGTCCTTGTGGGTGCAGAGTCACCCTCTGCTATCACAGCAGCTCCTCCCACTGGAGGAAATTCAGCGACATTGCTGAGGGTGCCCTGGGCCCCATTATTCAGGCCACTATCAAGAAGGAAGAGGACTGGTCCCAGTACTGGTGCCTGGGCTACACTGCTGATGCTCAGGCTCTAGCTCAGCTTCATGCTGCTGATCAACAGCCTTCCTCACAGGGCAGAGCTGGGTTGCAAAGCTCTGCCTCACACAAGGCTCCTGCTTCCTCCAAACTCGTGGGAAATGTCTGGGTGATCATTTATCAGCCCCAGTGAGCATTTCCCCTTCAAATACAGCAGCTCTGGAATCAAACACAGCATCTGTTGAATTGTTTGCCTCTTGCACCACTTCTCCTGGAAATACCATTGTAGCACTGCACACTGAAGCCACCCCTTGCAATCCTTTTGTGCCCTCCACAAAGAGACTGAGGTTGTTTGGCAGAGCCTTTCCAGCCCTGGGCACCTGCAGGGCCCTGCTGCTGCTGCCACCACAGCCCTGCTGTGACTGGGATGGAAGAGGCTGTGATGACAGCAGCCAGCCCAGCACAGTTATCCACCTGCAGCTGGGCAGCCTTGGGCACTGCTCAGTCTGTCCCCAGGATTTCACCTCTCAGGATGCTGCCTGTTTGTCCCACCTTGCCTGTCACATGCTTGGAACTGGCCCAGTGCCTGCTTTTTGTGGCCTTTGTGTGCAGGGCTGTTGAACTCTCCTTAGGCTCAAAGCCAAGCTCCCTGTCACATGTCATTAACCCCTTCTTGCCAAGTTCCCTTGTGCATCCTCCTAGTGCCCACTGTGGGCAGCGGGGCACTGTCCCACTCCTCAGCTGTGGTGTCCCCATCAGGATACCACAGTCGAGACACCATGGGAACCCACCCTGGTCAGGACAGCTTTCCATTGTGGCAGCCTTGCACAGGGCCAGTTAATCCCCATGAAATGTCATTTCAGCTGCTGGGCTCCACTCTCAGTGACACTGCAGATGCCTCTGCCCAGAGCTGAGCAGGCACCTTGGCCATCCAAGGACACAGCTTCACCTCTCCCCCATGGCCCAGCCAAGCCAAAGGGTTCACAGATTTTCAGTGCATCAGCCACACGATCCCTGCACACAGCAACCTTCACAGGAGCAATTAGAAACATCACGAGTGGCTCCATCCCAGGCTAGGGGAGGCAGCCCCCAGGATGAGCACGCTGCAGCCCAGGATGAGCTCAGGATGAGAGCAGAGGACACAGTGCCTCTGTCCAGGGACACTGGGTGCTGCCCTGTCAGCATGGCAGGGCCTCTGCTTGTTCCCAGGGCACGGCCACACTCCTTCCAGGCAGGGCCTGGCTCCCAGCAGGTCTCTCTGCTGCCCTGGCTCAGCAGAGGACAGAGCCAGGCACAAGTGGGGTCTCAGGAAGAGCAACTTGCTTGCGGGGGTCCCCCATCCCTGCTGGGCTTGGAGGCATCACCCCTTCACGCTGGCAGCAGGGCCAGTCAATGGGAGTGCTCAGGGAACCCAAAATGAGAATACAGGTGCCAGTCCTAGGGGCAGGAGGGGCACTGGAGCCTGGTGCAGCCCAGCAGGGGAAAGGCAGCTCAAAAGGCTTTAGCCCCAGCTGGCCCTGGACGCTGCTGGCTCTCAAGCAAAGCCCCCACAGCTTCCCCTGTACCTTTGGCTGGCAGAGGCACCCGGGCCCTTTGGGCCAGCACATGCAGGAGAGCCCAGGGCACAACCAGGACCCTTTTCAGCACTTTCCCTTCTCTTTACGGGGCTCCACAGTTCATCTTCCACACACAGGGAGACTCGAGCCAAACGGGGATCTCTGAATCCTCCTCTTCCTGCCGTGCACACCCACACACGCCCGCGGCTCCTGCCTGGCAGCAGCGAGCGCAGCCCCTGCCCGGCCAGCCCAGCTGCCACAGACAGAAGGTGGGACAGCAGCCCCCACCGGAGCCTGGCACTCAGTCCCTTTGTTCCTCCCTCCAGTCTCTGCTGGCAGCAGCCAGGGACAGTCTGCAGGAGAAGTCCCCTGCCAGGGCTGCCCTCGGAGCACGCTGGCAGCAGCCAGGGCCTGGCAGCCACCACAGCGGCAGCAGCGAGGGCTCCCGGCCGCTGCGGCTCCTCGAGTGCAGCTGCAGCAGCTTGTGCCCAGCTCCACAGGCCCTGTGTGCACAGGGAGCCTTTGACCCAAGCCCAGGGCAGCCCGGGGAGCCCTCCCAGCTGCCAGGAGGCCACAGGCAGCTTTCCTCAGCCCACACTCTCCGGGTCCCTGCACAGGGGCTGCGCGTGCTGCAGCAGCAGCTCCATCCTCCTTCCCACCCCAGCTCCCTCACACAGCTCGGGCTGCAGTCTGAGCCCCCAGGCCACCCCACATACACAAGGGCTCTCTCCTAGACATGCCAGGGGACAAAGGGACAAACAAACTCTTGAGAGAACACCCAGCTCCCTCCTTAGAGAGCAGCCTTACTTCCATCCCAAGCTCTTCCTAACACCTGAACATCTCTGGGAACAAATTACTCCTTTCAAGCCCAGCAAGGGCCCAAGGCAACCTTGCTTCTGCCTCCCCCAGCGACCCTCAAGGAGTCAGAGCCCTGTAACAGTGACAACTCCAGCGGCCACTACTACCAACCTGTGCCTGCTGTGGAAGGAGAATTGAACTTTCAGACCACAACAGTCTGTAATTGAATCAGTTTAATATACAGTCAGCATATTGTAAATGCACTTGAAACTTACAGTATTGCTAACAGATGTGGCCAGTGAGACAGAGACCACCTTTCTAGAAAGGCACAGAGAGGTAGGAGAGTTGGGGCATTTCCCCAGATTAGTTGCAAGTGAGAAGGTGCACATAAGACCTTCCTCCTGGAAGCACCAGATCACCAGAAACTTGTGCTCTTTGAGAGGACTGCTGATGTGCTGGGAGAAGTGCAGGCACCTGGAGTGACATCCAAAGCCTCCTGCTGACCCAGGAAACTCTTGCTGGCTTTTGCATATACTAAAAGAAAAAAAATAAGAGGGGGCAGAGCAGAAGAGCCCAGCTCTGTGTGCATGAAGTGTTCTTGGTGAGGCAGCAGTGAGGGAAATGTGACACTGCTTTTGCCCTTGGCTGGGACAAGGACTGTCCCGTGCTTTGCTTTGGACACCACAGCCACCCCAGGGGTGAGTGAGAAGAAATGCACCGTCCTCAAGTATTGCCACCATGGTTTCTTGCACCAACAGGGCAAGAGAAAAGCTCTGGCCAAACCAAGCACCTGGAGTGGGGACAATGGTGTCACCAAGCAATGGTGCCATCCTCAGAGGCAGCTGAAGTGGCACCATGGTGGTGAGGGGAAGCCTGGAGACTTTTGGCTCTGCAGAAGGCACGGTTCACCAGGGGGGTAGGGAGGTCTGGAGATGCTAATTCTCAAATTTTGCATAAGGGTTCTCTTCCTTGAACAGGCCTAGAAGAGAGCAGAGATTTGTTCAGACAGCAGCTCCCACACTGCTCCCAGCCAGCAAGAAAAGCAGCCCTGGCAAACAACTCTTTGTCATTTGAGCATCCTCAAGCCTCCCAGCTGCAGTTCTCCCAAAACACCTGCTCTTACCTGAGCAGTGCCCACAGCCCTCACTGCTTCACTCTCCCCTTCTGCACAAGAGCAGACATCCATTGAGAAGCTTGACCTGATGGCAAACTCCTCTCCCAGGCAGGCCCTGGACAGTCCAGGTAAAGCAGCCTGCCTGATCTTCCAGAGTGCTCCCTCTGCACTGCCCTTCTGTCAGACTGGAATTACAAGCACAGAGCCCAGACCCAAATTAAATTAGAACTGTTCCTAGACTTGCTTCCCTGCTCCTCCACTGAGACTGGGAAACAGCAAGGCAGGGCATGGGGCTGGCTTTTGGGCTAGCAATGAGCCATGTGCTGTGCTGTTTGCTGCTTTCCCAGCTCAAGACTTTGGAGGAACAGCCACAAAAGATAAGATTGCAAACTCTGGGGTCAGGCTGCAGCAAGACAGCCCCAGAGCACAGGTCTTCCACAGGCAGGTGCTTCCCCACCAAGAGCTCCTTCAGTCACAGCTTTGCCTGCTCTTTTTCCCCCAAAGGAGCCAGCCCATCCAGAACCCTGGGATCTGCTGCCTAACCTGGACCTGCAACAGGCAGAGGAAAGGTCTCTGGCTTTCCCTACAGCCCCTACAAAGCCAGAGACCACCAAGGGCAGCATGTATGAGCCCAGCTGTTCCACAGCCAGTGGCAGAGGCCCCAGCAGCCCTAATGGGCAGGCTGGGAGCACTCTGCCCTGCACAGAGCCACTGGCTGCTCCCTGCTTCCTTCCAAGCTGATGTTCCCCTCAGGTAGGTCCAGCCCAGGTCCATGGGACTCACCTGAGGGACAGTCCAGCCCCAGGAGGGAGGCTGTGCACTGCCATCCCCAGGGGACTGAGACACCTCTGGGGCAGCTGCTGGTGGCACAGTGGGATTGGGGTGGGATTGGTGCCTGCTCTGTGCTCTGCAGCCGTGGCCATTCTGATTCCTACCTGGCCCCACAGCCCAGGCTGTGGCTCCCCAGCCACTTGCTCACTACAGAGCTACTGGAAGGCTGTGCCCAAAGGGTAACAGCATTATGATGGTGATGTGCCTGCCAGCTTCTGCTTCTCCCCTCAAGTCAAGCTCCATCAGCTTCTTCTTCATGGTAAACTTGGAGGACACGTTCTGGGGAACATTATAGACTTCCTCTCCCCTGCCCAGGAAAAATAGCCCTTGTGTGGGCTCACACACCATGCCCCTAGCATATCTGCACTTGCTCTGAGCTAAGAGAAGCAGGGACCATGCTTTCCCTGCTGGCCAGCTCTCATCTACAGCTGTAACCATGGCAAGGATTACAGTTACTGAGGCTACTTCATCTAAAGCTTAGTTTGAGTCACTCATGTCAGCACTGTACCGTATTTTCTTCGGATTTCATCATGCCGTGATTTCATCTCTGCTCTCCTGCGAGAAGCAAACAGAAAAGCCATGAGTCAGTAACTGGTGATACAAAACAGAACAAGGAGAGCCAGAGCTCCTTGCTTATTCCAACCAAGGGAGCTCCAGACTGGCAGGTTTGCTCAGCCTCCCACCTCCTGGAGGCTCTGGGGACCACCGGAGCCCACACCAGTCAGCAGCCCTCAGGGAGTTGCATGCACAATACTTGTGATGCTCATCCACGAGTCACCCCAACAAGACATTCCTCATGAGGCTTGTGTATGAGCCAGGGCTGAGGCAGCCACTGACTGCCTGTGTTGAGCCCCACATGCCTCCTGGCATCACATTTGAAGGCACAGACAAGAGCCAAATCGTTCTGCAGCCTCGGGGCCTGTGGTACAATCTCACCTCTCCTCCTGCCGCACCCGCCTCTTCTCCCGCTCCCTGGCTGCTCTCTCGTCATCCTTGTCTGGCCTGGTAGACAGAAAAGTCCCTTAGTGCCATCAGCACTCAGTTCTGCAGCAGCACACGGCTGCATCTGAGCTGCTCCACACACAGGGGACCCCACTGATACTTGCTTTTTGCTCTTTTTCTTACAACAGCAGCAGCAGCAGCAGACCCCCAACATGATCAGAAGCGATCCTCCCACCACGGACATTGCAATGATCAGGGCTTCAAAGTTCACTGAAGGATTTGACAAAACGTGTTTAGCACACACAGACACTGCCTGGAGTTACAATATATAGTCATAGGATCACAGGATCATTAATGTTGGGAAAGCACTCTAAGATCATCAAGTCCAACTGTTCCCCCAGCACTGCCAGGTCCCCCAGTAAATCATGTCCCCAAGTGCAACAGCTCTGTGTTGTTTAAACACTTCTACGGATGGTGACTCTACCACTGCCCTGGGCAGCCTGTCCCACTGTCTGACCACCCTCTGAGAGAAGAGGTTTTTTTCCTAATATCCAACCTAAACCTCCCCTGGTGCAACTTGAAGCCATTTCCTCTCATCCTACAGCCATTTCCTCTTGTCCTGTTTATGAACATACAACTACTGCCACCAGCAGCCTCA
Source organism: Prinia subflava (assembly GCF_021018805.1). NCBI lineage: Eukaryota > Metazoa > Chordata > Aves > Passeriformes > Cisticolidae > Prinia > Prinia subflava. The sequence goes on along the minus strand of NC_086257.1, from coordinate 4,311,239 downwards.
GTCACTGGGCTGGAGATGCATGAGCACCTGGGAAACAAATGGACATTGTTAGCTGTAAATATACCAAGTGTTGGTACCCACAGATAAACACCAGCTGAGTACATGTACCTGCTAGCAGGAGTGCTCAGTTACTGGCTATGAAGAAAGGCAAGGACAAACTCACTCAGGTCAAACTCCTCTGGCAGAAACATGAGCAAAGCTATCTTAATCACTAATCCAGGTAAAAAGTAACCATCAAGGGAAAAAAACCAACAACTGAAGGCTTCAGGGCTAAAGAATGACCTCTGGCAGGGAGGACTCACTGTCCATGGGAGGCAGCCTCAGAAGCCATCTCTGATGAGATGAGCACTTATAGGTGTCCTTGGGCAAGAGAAAAACTGAAACAAGATCTGTTGGGATTTATCAGCTTGGGGCCAGCAGTGCTGCTCAGGCAGCTGAAGGCCAAGTCCTGCTTTCTGCACCTGAATGCCATGTCTCCCCAGGGCTGGGGGATCTGCTTGCCCATACACAAAACAAAACCTGCTGGAGCACCCATGAGCCCTGGGCCCTGCTCATCCCACTCAGCTCCTGCAGTACTGGCAGTAGAGACAGCAGCCAAAACTGACACATCCAGATGCCAAGGATTTCAGGTGACAACAAAGAGGAGTTCCTTCCAAATATGATTCAGGCTGTTCCCAGGCTTGAGCCCGTGGAAATGTTTGCTTAGGAGTCACTTTGCACACAACAGCCAGGTTACAGAAATCTCAGTGCACCTGAACCTGCTCAGAGCACTTCTGAAAGTCATTTAGTCCAACTCCCTGCCATGGGCAGGGACATCTTTCACTAGACCAGGCTTCCCACAGTCCTATCCAAGCTGACCTTGAATGTTTCCAGGGATGAGGCATTCACCATCCCTCTGGGCAACCTGTGCCAGTGCCTCATCATCCTCATTGTAAGAAACTTCTTCCTTTTACCTGTTCTAAATATATCCTCTTTTAGGTACTCCAGGCTGAGATGACTCCACCACTGATTCTGTTTTCAAAGCCTGCAGCAGCATCAGTGCTTCTGAAACCCTTTTGGGGTTTCAGGATGAGCCTGGGGTTCAGCTCCCTCCTTCCCACACAGAGAGGTCTGTGGCAGTGCACCAGGCACTCCTCCAGCTGATGACAGAGCCTGTGTTACACACACCAAAAATGCAGGCTCACGTAAGAGCTAATCTCCCACAGGACTAATCTCCTCTACAGCAAGTTTTGCAAGCTAAGGAATGTGTTCTATAATGAAACCTTTTGTGAAGCTGCTCACATTAAAACTAGCATTTCAAGGTCTTACAGAACTTTCAGAAAAGCATACCACAGGGCTCACAAAGAGGAGATTCTTCCTCCACAAGCACAAGAGCAGTTTGAACTCTTGTGGGCAGACAAGAGAGCCCAGCCTCGAGCAGAACAGATGACAGGCAGTGACAGTTCAGCTCCAGGCTCCTCATCAAGGGGGTGGGTGAGAGCAACCAAGCCCCAGCTTGCTGCCTTCCTGCTCCAGCCCCCAAAAGCTGCCTCCTGTCTGAGCATGAACATGCACTAAGCTTGGTCTAAACAAGGCACCAATCTCTCCAGAAATCCTTCAGAAAAACAGAGCAGCAGGGTGGAGAGGCAGCTCAGATCCAGCTGTCCACCACCACATGCTCCCAGAGGAGACCTGCATGTGCAGGGATGGTTTTAGAAGTGGTTTTTTTTTCTCAGGTGGGTAAGAGGTGAGCAGAACCACAGTACACTCAGCACTAGAAGCATACACAGAGAAGTCACCACATCTCTGATTCCACCTGGAGACCACCTGGGACAGCAGCCACATGAAGAGCCAGAAGCAGTGCACAGAGTGATGTGCCAGCTGCACAAGAGAGATCTTCTGGGATTCAGCCACCAGGAAGGGCTGCACAGGCCCACAGAGAACCTTCCACTCGTGTTCCCAGGCGCTAGCCACGTCTGGAGCCTCCATCACACCAAAGCATAAGGGATGTATTTTGGAGCAGCTAAATCCTCACGGGTCCTACTTGCCAGAAGGCAGGGAACTGCTCATACTCTGCTTGCCCACCCACGCTTCAGGAAGCCTGCAGAACCCTGACTGACTTCAGCCTGTCACTGCTACACTGGCAGAGGGATGGGGAGGCAGGGGAGCCTCCCACAGCAGCAGGCACTCCTACAGTCCCCAGCCAGGGCTGGCACTTACCCCAGCACACCCCCCAGCGCGCAGAGCGCAGCTCGCACAGCTCGGCCGGGGGAAGGATCCTTCGCACGGGGTAATCCATGCACCTCCTGCTGCTGGCACACCACAGGCACTGCAACACAGGGAGCACAGCGTTACTGCTGCGCTGCCAGTGAGCCACGCTTTGCTTTGGCAGCCTCAGCACAGGGTCACCGCTCACGAGAGCCACACAGCACCCAGCAGCAGCAGGGTGCTCAGGAGCGAGAGCTGTGTCAGCACAGATCACTCCAGGTGAGGAGAGTGCAGAGCTCTAGAGCAAGTAAAGATGCTGAGACTCTTTCTCCTGCCTTAGAATCATAGACTATCCTGAGCTGGAAAGGACTCGCAAGGGTCATTGAGCCAACTACTGACCCTGCCCAGGACAGCCTCAAGAATCCCACCGTGGCTTGCACAGTTAATGACACAAATTCTTTTTGTTTATTTTTGGGACAAGAAGAAAGCCCTTGAGACAAAGTACTCTAGCTACACAAAGCTGATAAGCAGGAGAGGCGTGCATGTGCCCAGCCACTACCAGACCATCTGCAGAGCTTTGCACGCTCCTCTCCTGGTGGCTCCAACCCCCAACCCCAGCATTCGGAAGGGTTTGGTCAAACTGGTTCTGGCTACATCAGCTGCAAGATCTGACTCAAGTTCAAGTTTGCTGATATCTGCGATAAGGCAGCGCAGACTGGCAGGACATCAGTACACATCCTGCATCCACCCAGTGCCACAGCACAGGCTGCTGGAGGGGAACTTGCCCAGCCAGTCCAGCCCATTCTGTCCCTTCTCCAAGAACATTGCCCATCCATGAGGAAGCAGCTCAGTAATTTCATTAGTCTAATAAAAAAGCACACAACAAAAGCCACCCAGTTTCTAGCAACCTCCTCCCAGGGCACCAGAGAGGGATTGCCCTCTCACCCCCATAGGTGGGTGGAATTTGCAGCATGTCTGCGACAAGGGCAGGGGACCAGCCCCCCTTCCAGGAAGGAAACGTTTTTGGGCATGGTGAGAGGTTGGGAGTCTCACTGCTGCTACTCACGGTGACATTTTTCAGGCACTCTTCACAGCTCCTGTTCGTGTACTGGCGACATTCTGCAGGAAGGAAAAAAGACACCTCAGGACTTTGAAGAGTTTCAGTGGTTTAAAACTCTGGGCTCCTCCAAGCCTGCTCCCACCCACCACGGGACCAGCAGCAATGCATGCTGCTGCTGCAAGAGCCACCAGCTTCAGCACGTGTTCCGTGTCACAGTGGGAGGCACAAACACCAATGGAAGTTCATCTGCCTTGCTCTGCTGACAAAGCCCTAAGCTGTGAGTTCCTCTCTTGGGTTTTATTTCCCTAAAAGCCTGAGCATCTGCTATGGCAGTAGGGCAGCCAGGGGACACAGCTAGAGTCGGTCTAGAGGGACACTACGGGGATGAGGGCAAGCACTGGGTAGGTGGCACAGTCCTGTAGCACCAGATGATTGATTGAGCAGCAGCTCAAGCAAACAAGCCCCAGGCACAGAAGTTGCTACCAGGAGAAGCAGAGGAGCACACAGGGACACACAGAGCTACAGATCCTGCAGGAGGTGAGAGCTGTACCCTAACCCAGCCAGTTCATCCAAATCTTCCTTCAGCAGCACACAGGTCCAGGCAATGGGAGCAGCACCACAGCCCAAATCTCTGCTCATGTTCAGAACCTGTTTCCACCCCCGTTTGGCAGAGGAATACCCCCAGTTCTGTAGACACAGGTGGCTCTCAGACCAGTGCCACCATGGATGAGGGCATCTCCACAGGATAAATCCAGCTGGGCAGGGGAATGGAGAAGGTCTGAGCCTGAACACAGGACAAGCTGGCCCAGTCCAGTCCCTGTTCTGAGCTTAGCTACAGCTCCCAGCAGAGCTCTTGGAAAATGTCTTCCTGCAGGATATTCACCTGCAATTCACTGGTGTGCTTCCCCAGATCTTCAGGAAGGGTGGTTTGCCACGCTGTCAAGAATGAGCCATTTAAAACTGACTCCTGCTTAAGAGTCTAAGCAGCAGCCTGTTTGACAGTGGTTTAAAAGGAAGGGGTCAATTTGCCTGACCACTCACTGCTTTGCAGTGTCGTAATCAGGAAAAAATCAATCCCAGAGGTGCTTATTTTCCACTCTCACAATCAGCAAAGCTGCATTTTCTCTCTCCAGCTGGCAGGAGCCCTCAGCTATGACCCACTGTCAGCGGTCACATGCTCTGCGCAGCCCTCCAAACAACTGGGCAATTGATTAACATAGCTCAGATAAGGGTGTTTACACACCCGGAGAGGCTGAGATTGCAGATTTTAAACACTCTGAAGCTGCATCTTCCCCAGTTCTTCAACTGAGGCTGGAAAAGCACAAGGGCGCCTGTGCTGCCCCGGGACTGCTCTGTACCAGGAGTCACAAAACACCCTCCCACGCCACAGGAGGCCAGTGATGGGCAAAAGTAGAACCTGTGCTTTTAACTGGGCTTTGCTTTCCCCTGGGCTGTCCCCTCTCCTGGCATCCCTAGCTGGGGATCATCCTCCAAGTCACAAAGTCAAAGCCACCCACTTCAGCTGTTTGGGAACGGGCTGCTTCAAGGACACAGCAGCAAACCCTTCAGGATTTGGTTTGTCCAAAGGGCCCATCTCAGGTGACCAGACTGCTCACATGGGATGGCACAGGAAGCACTGCACTGCTCAGGGACACAGGTAGGACAGCAGCTCTTCTGTGCTAGAAGCCACCTGGGTAATGCTTTTGACAGCTGGCTACAAGAGGAGTGAATGGCTTGGGGTGGAAGGAAGAGCAAACCATGCTGGTCTTCAACCTCCTCCCTGGCAGAGCCACCATGCAGGCTTCATCACATGGAGAACAGTTCCTGGCTTGGAAGAGGGGCAGACTTCTTAGGACACTCTGAAGGCAGATGTCCCCACTCTTTGCTACAGCTTCTCCTCCATCTGGTGCAGCACCTCTGGGGGCTGTGCTCCATCCCCCACCCACTAAGGAGGAGCAGCTGCTCCCCACTCATCCATATGTGACAACACTCCTCTTCTTCCTGGGCTGAGGCTGCCCCAGCCTGTCTCCCCCACCCTCCAAAGGGCCATTAGCAGCAGCCTGGCTGCCCAGGGACTGTCCCCTGCTCGGGGAAGGTAAGCAGCTCTCTCACCTGAGCTGTTATCATCACTAAATCATGGAATCATAGAAGGGTTTGGGTGGGAAGGGCTTTAAGCCCATCTTGTCCCACCCCCCCACCATGGGCAGGGACACCTTCCACTATCCCAGGCTGCTCCAAGCCCCATCCAACCTGGCCTTGAGCCCTTCCAGGGATGGGGCAGCCACAGCTCCTCTGGGCATGGCAGTTCCATTGCAGTGGAAGCCGGAAAAGCAGCGAGCAAAGCCCCACTCCCAGCACCCACTCAACTCCCCCGAACTCGAAGGGACACAGCGGATCCCACCCTGCCAGCCCTCACTGCCCATTCTGAGTGTCCCCGCTCCCGGCACGCAGCCCAGGGCGCGCCCGCCCGCTTCCCGCACATCCCACCCAAACGGGGCGCACAGCCGAACCCGACCGGGGGCTCCGGGGCGCTGTGCCGGGAGCGCCGGCCGCCCGGACCCCTCCGGTCACCGCTTACCCCCGGTCACCGCTTACCCCCGGTCACGTCCTGCGCGGCCACGGCGGGCAGCAGCGCCAGGGCCAGCGCGCACAGCCGCAGCGCCGGGGCCATGGCGGAGCGCGGCGGCCGGGGCGGCACCGCCGCTTTGTAGGGCCGGCCGGGGGCGGGCCGGGGGCGGCCCTCCGAGGGGCAGCGGGGCCGCGGCCCCGACCCGCCGGCGGGGCGAGCGCCGGGGGAGGAGCTGTCACCGGCGGAGAGACCCCCGGGGCTGCCGGAGCCTCCCGGAGCCGCCGGGGACCGCGCCCGCCCGCAGGAGGGGGCCAGACCCCCGCGGGAGCGGCAGGAGGAGGCGGGCAGGGATGGGGGAGAGAAGCCTTTCCAAAGCCTCCCCGAGTTAATCTCCCCGGGACACCCACTGCCTGCCCCTGCCCAAACCCACCCCGAGGGGTCCCGCACCCCGCCCCGCAGCGGTTCGTCAACCTTTACAGCACGGAAGCACGTTAATAGTAAAATACACATTGGTTCTCGTGACACACATCATAATGTGATGAGGCAGTGGGGTTTTATTACAGAGTTCGGTAGTGTTCGTGCTGAAGGAAAACAAACAGCCTGGCCCTGGAGAGGAGGACTTTGCTTTTGGGAGGCTTAGAGCAGCCCCAGAGGGATAAAGAGCAGCTTTATCCCTGGCATGACCAAGGTACCACAGCACCCCAGGCTCTGAGACCCTCTCAGCCTCGGCTGCTGTCACAGGTCAGCCAGAGGCACTCAAGGACTCCTGGATCCATAGAAAAGCAGAAACAGAGCAGCTTTGCCAAGTTTTACTGTGACTGGAACTCTGTTAGTGTGGGTGTCAGTGCTCAGTCAATTTGTGTTGTACCTGAGCAGGTGATGGATGTAAGAACCTCATAAAAAACCATACCTGGGTGTCCTGATTTGGCTGGGACATCTCATGCCCGTGAATAAATATTTACATTTGTGATTCCAAGCTTTGCATCCCAGCCTGGCACCTTGGTCAGCAGGGGCCAGGCATGAATTTTGTGACACACAGCGTGCTAGGAGCTCCCTCCTGGGCAAAGCCAAACACCCCTGGCCTCACACCCGCGTGTGTCAACATTCAAGCCATGAGAAGCTGCATCAGTATAAATGAGGATTTTCACACACTGCAGGTCAAGAGTGAACTGGGAGCTGCCCTGGCATCCCCAATGCCCCCCTGGAGGTGCCGGCAGGAGCAGCCTGGCACGGGCAGCAGGATGGAGAGATGTGGGTTAACCTGGTACTGGCACCGTGGCCAGACCCTCCCTTGGGTTTTGGTGGAGGGACTAAGCAGTGCAGGAGTGTTTCTCTGTGGGAAAGCTGGCTGGGTTTAGAGGGCAAGTGAGGGGTGAGGGGTGCTGTGAAGGTGTCCCTATGTGGGGGTGGGAGGCAGCTCTGCAGAGCAAGTGTGGGTGCCAGGGAAGAGCTCTGGCTTGGAGAGTCACTGACCCCTCGGCATGGAGGCAGCTCGGGGACAAAGAAGAAAATATTTTAGATTGCCCTGAAGAAAATGAAGAAGATAACTAATTTTTTCAGCAAAACCCCAAAGAAAGCTGTCCCATAGCTTGAACAAGCAGCAGCACTGGCCACCTCTTCTGCCGCCAGCTGCGTCGTGGAGCTCGCCATCCATCTGCTCCGAAAGCTTTGCTGTCCCTGCCGTGTTCTTGGTGTCCTTGAGAGCCAGATGGAGTGGCTGCCGGTGACAGGGCTCCCGCAGGCTGGGAGCCTGAGTGGCCAAAGGCTCTCTGTCGGCGGTGTGCAAGGTGCTGCGGGGGCTGAGCCGGGCACAGAGGTGCGCTCCTCCCTTCCCTCCCGCCGCCACGGGCGAGCGCTCTGCTCCGGCAGCGCCTCCTGCCCGCGCTGCAGATTTTGGCAGCTCCTCTGCACAAACACGGGGCTCTTCACGTGTGATGGGACTTGGGCTGTCAAAGACGTGGAACCTGTGCATTTGCTGCTCCACGAGCAGCTGGTGCTTGGGTTGGGCAGGCGCTAATAATCACCCTGGCGTTCGCTGGCATAGGGGAGTCTCCCTGAAGCCCCCCGTGAGCGGTGCCCTGACACCAGAGTCACTGCCTGATGGCCTGGGGAGCAGGAGGCAGCATCAAGTGAACGATTTCTGTTTGCAAAGCACTTCATTCCTTTATCCTGGGGCTAGCCATGAAGCAACACCTGGACTGCAAATCATCCCTGTGGCCTTGGCAGGGAACCGGGCAAGGAGCTGACAGGAAAGCCAGGGGAGACCAGAATGCCACTCTGATCCCAGCGGCCTTTCCTCTCCCTCTCCTTATTTGTCTCTGAAGGGGATTTGCAAACCCTCCAAGATGGCCTCAAGTGGTTTCCAAGGCGACGGTGCTAGAGTCATCACTGCCATGGAAACCCTCTCTTTGGCATCATATAAATATTTCCCTTGAAGGAGGCTGGATGAGTGGGCGATGCACTATTTCCTAGCACTCCCTGGCTGCAACAGGACAACCTCCAGGAGATGGGAGGGAGCTTGGGAGGTTAAAATTAGCTTGCCATGCCGGCCGGCAGTGAAAAGAGGGGATTGCTGAAGTTTCAGCCCAAAACCTGGGGTTGCTTGTGTCAGCAGGATCCAAATCAAAAAGACACTCTCTAAGGAGACAAAAATGAAAAAAAAAAGGAGAGGGAAAAGAGGTTGAAAACTTGTGGATTTTTGCCGTTCTTCAAAAAAACTTCCTAAAGTTTTCCATTTAATCCCAATCCCACGTTCTCTTGGGACAGTGCAGGCAGATAGGGGTCTTGGAGTGTTTCACCCTCTCCTGGAAGCATATTCAAGGCTGAGGTGTTTTGCTTTGCTTTTGATTGCCTCCTTTCTGTCTCATAACTCACCAACACCTTCACACAGCACGGGGAGAGGTGTCTGCCTGCAGCCCTGAGCGCAGGCAGTGGAACAGGGAACCCCAAGGTACCCTCTGGTGCTGTGGAGTCCCCACCCCGGGGGACACCAGGACTCCCTACAGGGCCAATGTTTCTGCCATCAGCTGCAGCCCAGCAGCCCCCCAGCCCCTGCCCGCCCAGGCTCCTGTGGCTGCAGTGTGCTCAGCCCCAGGGCACAGCTCTGCAGAGGCTGCCAGCATTCCCAGTGGCATTCCAGCATGGCAGGGACACCGCTGCAGCACGTGGCAGCCCCGCTGTCACCCCACCATGCCAGCTCTCCCCAGCCACCAGCCAGGATGGATTTCTGAGCTGCCCTGGGAGCTCCCCGAGTGGAGGAGCCGGTGTTTTCATAAACAGAGACGTCTGCCTTCATCACTGGGGCCAAGCCCTGAGCAGGGCGGAGGTGCCAGCGGCGCGCTGGGAGCCGGGACGAGGCTCAGCAGAGGTGTAAACACCTCCTGTCCCCGAGCAGATGGCTCCTCTCACATCCCCGCTGCAGGCAGACACCAGAGGGCTTTCCTGACAAATAAAGCACTGGCCTGGAGCGCTTCTGGCTTTCCTGGAACCAGGGGATGCTCCCTCCCTCCTTGTTGGGCTGCCCAGGCTATTTTTAGACCTCCATAGCAACCGGAGGATGGGGAGACACGGTGTCCCCCCGCCGCCTCTCGCCTGCTCCCTGCTGCCCTTTGGCAGGGCTGCGGATGAATGCGGGCTCCTGGATGGACTGGAGGACAGGGGCTCCATCTCATGACCCCCCAGCACCACCCCAAAAAGTCTCTCAGGAGGCAAAGAGCTGCCCCAAGACCCACTCGCTCTCCCCACTCTAGAAGGCGCTGCTAAGGAAATCTGGAGACCAGCAAGGTCAGACCCCAGCACCTGCTTTCCTCTTTCTCCCCTTAGAAAAAAAACACACCCTAAATCCAGAGCAAACAATTAAAATGTTCCAGCTGCTGGCTCAGAGCAGCAATCCCAGATAAAACCCCAAGGATCTGCCAGCTAAAAATAGCCTGAGCCCCATAAATTAAACAAAAGCTTTTTGCCGGGCTCTTGGAAAGCCAGTTCCAGGGCAGTTTTCTCTATGTAAGGTATAACTCTAACCGTATTTGTTATTGTTAGCCCTACCTCCCCCGTGTCACCGACCTTCCCAGCACCATTGTTTAGGAACAGGAATTTTACAGAGCCAGACTTCTTCCTCCTGGCAGCTCCTCTGCTGCAGTGGGATCCCACCTCAGCCACTTTCCTGCTTTTTTTATATTAGTTTAAACCTGTTTTTTCCCTTTTGGGCAAGTGATTATTTGATACTAAGGCATCCTATGTTTTGCAGGGCCACCCTCATTTAAGGCCTTTCTCAGACATCTGCTTAATTTTTATCCCTGTCAGCTGTCCTGGGAGCTGCTGACCCTTAAATAAATTCCTGGGTGGAATGCAAAGGAATTGGGCAGCACTTTGTGGATACTGTGCAATCCAACATGCATGTAGAGGCTTGTCTCACCTCCTTTCTGTCATCAAGCCCGTGAACAATATTTTCCCATATTATATTTTATATATATATATATGATGTTAGCCAATGATTTACAGCTTTCTGGGAGCTTTCTCCTCCAGCCCTTTAAAGAGCTTCCAGCATCCCACTGCCTCAAGCACACGTGGCCAGCTCACGAGGATGAGTTCTTTGCAGTTCCCCTCCAAAGCTTTTTCCCAGCACTCCATGCCGGGTGTGAGGAGCACATCCAACACCTGCTTTCCCATCCCAGATATTTAGGCTTTGTTGCTTTTTCTATGGGCTTTTACAAAAGTATTTCACTTACTGCACCCGGAGCAGCTGCATCCCAAAGCCACTGAGATCCCTCACTCCATCCTGCTGCCGGGCTTGGATTTTTGTGCTGCACTTGCCCGTAGTTCTGTGGCTGAGTAATCCAGCCCACATCTCCAAAAGGTGCCAGCAGGGCTGGAAGCTCAGAAAATCCACACCGCCTTTTCCAAGTGAAAGCACCATGCCGAGTTTTTCTCAGCTTTCCACCACTGCAGATTCCCAGCAGCAGGACTGGCTCTTCTGAAACCACCCAGCAAAGCTTCTCCTTGCTGAGCTGAGTGCGAGCGAGTTTCCACAGGTGCCACCCACTTGTCTTGTCCCATGTCATCATGGGCCCCAAGTTTTTTGGCTCCCTGCAGTGGTTTTTAGGCTGATAGACCTTTCTGGGCAGGGTGTGAGGAGGAGGACACCTTGCCTGGTTCCTCCCCAAGGACTGGAGACAGCCTGAGTGCTCTGCACCCGCATCCACTCCCCCCTCAGGACCATTCAGGGGTGTGCAGGAGGAAGGGTGAGGTTCCCATCCCACCATATCCTTGGGTTTGTAACTGTGTTTGTAAACATGCCTCTATCTGCCCCCTCAGCTGGGCACAAAAAAACCCTCAAAACACTATTTTAAGTGAACTCAAAAAAAAAAAAAAAAAAAAAAAAAAAAAAAAAAAAAAAAAAAAAAAAAGTCAACTCTGAGGCTGTCATGTCTATATTTAGTTGGAACTTTTCTGTCCAGGATTCAGACTCTATTTGGAAACCCTGTGCCTTGGCATGCAGCCAAGCATCTCAGTTTTATACTGTAATCCCTCAGCATATGGCAAACGTTTCTCCTCTCCCAGTGACTGCGGCAGCAGCAGCCTGGCATGGAGGGGTTTAAGCTGAACCCAAGATAAGCTGTCTGATTCACATCGTGGACCCAGAAAGCTTTTTAATAGCAGCATCTTCTTGATGTAGCTTTAGAAAAAAACAATCCCTCAGGGTGCCCCCTACCCCAGGCCCCAGGGCCAGGAGGGCATTTTGGGGTGCAGGCCTTGGGGCATTTCTGCTGGCTGCTGGTCTGGGGTGATGGGGATGAAAATGTGGGACGTGCCAAGGCATGTCCCCAGGTGTCCCTGGCTGATTCAGCTGTCAATGTGGAAAACAGCCTCTGGCTTATTTTGCCTCTCTCTTCACTGAAAATGTAATAAAAATTCCCATTATTCATAATGCCCACTATTCTATAACAAAATCCATTATTCTAAGATATGTGCCAGGAGTTCTGGGATTGACACAAATGTTGCCCAGTGCACGCTGTAGTTCCCAGTATTTGTTTTGTCCCAGATGGTGTTTCCGTGTCAGCAATTTTGCCCTGACAGTTTGCAGGTGTCTGACGGATGTTCAGGGAAGCAGCATCCTCGTGAACCCTGGTGCTGCTCCTCTCCTCTCCTCTCCTCTCCTCTCCTCTCCTCTCCTCTCCTCTCCTCTCCTCTCCTCTCCTCTCCTCTCCTCTCCTCTCCTCTCCTCTCCTCTCCTCTCCTCTCCTCTCCTCTCCTCTCCTCTCCTCTCCTCTCCTCTCCTCTCCTCTCCTCTCCTCTCCTCTCCTCTCCTCTCCTCTCCTCTCCTCTCCTCTCCTCTCCTCTCCTCTCCTCTCCTCTCCTCTCCTCTCCTCTCCTCTCCTCTCCTCTCCTCTCCTCTCCTCTCCTCTCCTCTCCTTGCAGGTTCCACACACATTTCCCCTCTCCGTGGCAGCTGTGGGACAGGGAGAGGCAGAAGCCAGATGAGAAAAGGTGATCACACAGTTATTTATACGACCCTTCCAAATATTTGAGGCTCGTGACACGCGTGATGATGTATAACAAAAATATCTCCTCCAAAACCCTTCCAAGTTAAATCCCACATCCGTATTTTAATTCAGGAGTTCAAGGGATTTAAGGAAGTGTATACTTTGTGTACTTACAGCGATTCTTATCGCTCACAGCGAGGAGCTCCTCAGCCCTCACAGACCGTGGGCAGGGCTGGGGACAGAGCTGCAGCCTGGCACCACAGCTCTGTGGGGACAACAGGCTGGACACCTGTGGGGATAACAAAGGGCAAAGGTCTGTGGGGAGGCACAGGATCAGCACCTCTGATTTGGGGACCCCCTCTGCCCAGAGAGGGGAGACTCACTGTCCCCTGGTGCTCCAGACTGCTCAGCATGGTAGGGTTTCTAATCAAGTTTCATTTTGCTCGCTCAAGAGAGGCCAAATCATCTGAGCGAGTGCTGCAGGCTCTGCAGGGCCCAGGGGCCGGAGGTGGCACCAAACACTCCCTGGGCAGGGCTGTGATGGCAAAGCTCAGTTCACACCATCGTGCCCTGCTGGGACCACATGCTCCATCCCAAGGCACCATTGACAGGTCCCTTCCCCTGCTGCAGGGGTGGCAGTGTGCAGGGGACCCCCGTGGACACCGTGGTGTTTGGTTCCCCCCAATCCCTCCAGGTATCCCCAGCTCTGGTAGGAAAATCCTCAGAAGAGGCAGCAGAGCACATTCCTGCACGCCTGAACGCCTGCTGCAGCTGAGCCAAGCTTCACAGAGCGTTTTCAACACCCACCAGCGTGTTCCCTGCAGCCCTGTGACTCATCGATGGCCACTTGACTCAGCTCTACCCTTTCATCGTGCCCGAATGTGGCATTTCCCAAATCACATGGGCTTTTTCTGCTGCTGCCCCACACCTCCAGGCCCAGCTGCTGCCTCCCAGCCGCTCTGTGTGCTGCCCTCCCGTGCCAGCAGTGCCGTGCCCCGTGACACGTGCTGCCCTGAGGTGACACAGGGGTTTGTCACTGCACAGTTTGCCCCCACAGTCTCCCCACAAATCCTTCTTCCCACAGACAGGGATTTCCTCCTCACAGTTACTGTCTCACGCAGCTGTCTGTGTCCCTTGGGGTGCAGCAATGCAGGGCAAGAAGGGTGGAGGTTCAGATAAAGGTCTGGTGCCTCTTCACGGCTGAAAGGCTGGTGGAAAACCTGCTCAGTCTTTTGATTAAGGATGTAGGATCCATGTGCACACTCCCAGGTAAGATGGGTGTCTTGGGAACCAGAAGTGACCCACAGCTGGATCAACACATCCCAAAAGATGCAGCGAGTTTCCCAGGAGCTCTGTTCTGCAATGAGGATTTTTGTTGCAATCCTGCTTTTCTCACTCTCACCCTGGGATGTGTGAGCTCGTGGTGCCAAATGCTGCCCAGCGTGTTTATTAGTGCTGATTGTAAAACCCTGGCAGTAGTATTCACAACCAGGTCTGCAGAAATCCTGCTGGACGCGCTGCCTTCCACACAGATGGACCTTATTAAGAGGTGTCACAGCACTAACAACATCTGACAGCTCCTGTACTCCCTTCCCTGCTCTTCTCATCACGATCTGTGAGTGAGGCAGCAGCCAGAAACAGAGACAGGAGACAGGAGCCCTCTGTTTCCATGCCTGCCCTGAGGGCACAGAGCTGGGGCTCTGCCTTTGCAGGGAATCCTGCACCCCGAATTTGCTCCATGCTCTTCCCTTGCCCTCCTCCTCCCACCTCCCTTCTTCATGATGGAGGCACACAGCTGCACCCATGGGTGTCACCCCAGCATTGGATGCTTGAGGTTGCAGATGATACATCAGGATCTCTGTACAACAGGGGGGTTTCTGTATATTTTGATACAGTTGGGATTTTTTTTTTTCACTAGGCTAAAAGGACCTGGTGCTGTCTGCCATGGGTTCTGATGTCGTGATGCTGTGACACCAGCATGTTCTGAGATGTTGCATTGTCACTGTGGCCATCTCAAGTCCAGAAGAGGCCACAAAGGTGGCTGGAGGGATGGAATCCCTTTCCTATAAGGAAATGTTGAAGATTGTTCAGTCTGAGGAAGAGAAAGCTCCAGGGAGACCTATTTTTGGCCTTTCAGCACCTACAGTGTCTCCAAGAGAGCTGGAAAGGGCCTTTGGACAAGGATAGGCCTGGGTGATAGGACAAGACAAAATGGCTTTACACTGACAGAGGGCAGGGTTAGGCTGGATTTGGGGAAGTAATTCTTCCCTGTGAGGTTGGTGAGGCCCTGGCACAGGCTGCCAAGAGAAGATATGGATGGCTCCTCCCTGGAAGAGATTCAGGACAGTTTGGATGGGGCTTAGAGCAACCTGCTCCAGTGGAAGGTGTCTCCACCTGTGGGGATGGGATGCTGGAACTGGATGACTTTTAAGGTCTTTTCAAACCCAAACCATTCAGCGATTCTACAATTCTATGATCACCTTCCACAGGCTCGAGGTCCCTCAAGGGAAAGAGGGCAGGGGTGAAATTTGAAGTAGCCATAACACCACTCTCAGTGTCCTAGCTTCCTCCCCCCTGGGTTTCCCCAGCCTGTACTGAGTTCCTGGGCTCCATGGCCCACAAGGCTCCATGTTCTCAGCATGGAGTCCTCCTCCAGCCTCAGGAAGACGCCGAAATCCCTGACTCACACCATCCTTCCCTGACAGTAGGCTGGCTCTGCAATGGCAGCCGGGCTTGGGCAGGAGCCACACAGCCCTGAGAGCTGCTGCTGGCTCTGCTATGGATGTTCCCTCCCACTGAGCTGCTGCAACTCTCACTTGCTTCCTGTCAGCCCCATGGTTCCCCAAATCAGAATTACTTCACCCTCCAGAAAGCCACCCTGCCTGGAAGTCATGCTCTGCAGGGGAGGCACGCAGGCTGCTCTCCAGTGCAGAGGCAAGGATGCAGCCAGCAGCCAGGTTGGTGTTTCCTCTGTGATCTCAGCACCCCAAGGCTTGGGAAAAGCCTGCTGGGGTGACACCAGGTTCTTTGGGAAGATCCACAATAGTGAAAGAGCAAGTGACTGCCCTGCCGTGCCACTGGCTCGTCTCACTGCGTGCAGGAGCCCCAGCACCACGCCCAGGGACACCCATGTCACCAAGACTGGCAGGGGGAAGGGGCCAGCTTGGCCACCTTGGCATCTCCCAGCTCTTCAGTCAGGTCCCTCTCAGGGGACATCCCAACCCTGCAGTGTTTTCTAATTTCCAGCCTAATCTACCTCTCTCCAGGCTCACTGAGACTTAATATAACACTGGCAACCACCCATGAGCTCATCCTTCTCCCGGGGAGCAGAGCTGTACTGAGCAGAACAGTACCAAAAAATCATCCTGGAAATTTCTTCTGGTTTTCCAGGGGTTTTATCACCTTTCCTGCGGTCACTAAGAAATAACTGGGCTGGGAAGGGTTTCCCAAGCAGCTGTTTGTCTTTGGAGCAAGAGCTAGGACCAGGGGAGCCTGGGCTCATTTTAATTTTATCTTGACTGCAGTGCTCGTTGCTCTGCAGTTCCCATTTGTAATCACACGTTCAGTAAAATAATCAAGTTATAATTGCTTGGGATTCCTTCTCTCCTACGTCACAGAGCCCAGGAGGGGAAGCAGTGCTACAACTGAGTCAGCAGCCAGCCTTGGCGTTGCCTTGGGCCAACATTTCGAGAGAAAATTAACCAGACTTAAACCAAGAAGAGAGCTGATAAAAATCTCCCAAATCTGCCCAGGTGATAAAAAGACATTTTTAACCTCTCCTTTTCTTGTCACACTGAAAAAAGCCCCCCATAATAAGGCTGGATCAGTGCCCACCCTTTGCAGAGCAATCAGCTCTGAGGGAACCTGTGTGTTCAGGGTGGCAGGGAAGGTTCAGCCCCTCCCCTGCTGATCCCTGCTGGGTTTGGGCTCTGCCAGGGGCAACCAGGGAAAAAGAGGAAATCACTGAGCGTCAGAACGAGGAATCATAAGTGACTCAGGTTTAAGAAGAACGATTTTTGCCAGACAAAATGTAATTGCTTTTTTGGACAGGGATAGAAAATGGGGCTGCAGCTCTCATTAACCCATTGCTTGCCTTAACCTGGAGAGCGAGGCTTGGGCAGACCTGGCCTTGAGGCACAGGGCTTGGCAGAGGTGTTGTGTCAAGGGCACCTGCAGACACGCCTGTGGGGTGGGGGGTGGGTCATGCCAGGGAGCCACTGGCAGAGCAGGGAGAATATGGGGAACTTGGCAGGGACTGGGGAGGCATTACACGTCCCCAGGGTGGCATCCCCATGCTGGCACCTTGTCCTTCCTGCTTCTCCAGACTGGGCTTCTCCTCCTGCATGTGCAGAGGCAGCGCTCAGAGGCTTCACAGCTCCTGCCAGCACCCCTGGCCCGTGGTCCAAGGGGTCCTGCTCCTCCCTCAGGTGTGGAGCATCGTGGGTTGCGTGGTCAGGGCTTTCAGACCCTGATATCAGTGGTAAGTAGCTCTCCTCCTCCCAAAGCTGACCCCAGTGTGCCACTGAGGGAATCAGTCTGGGGGGTGAATCTGCTGCTTCAGCCCTTTCAGGGACTGGGAGTGTGTCAGGACACAGCACACAGATCTGCAAGAGAGACACATCATCACCGGGGCTTGTGCCTAACCACAATAATTTGGTCGTTCTACCCTTTTAATTTACTAATTAATCTCTGGAAGGAATACTTACTCAGATGCAGGAAAAGAATTAAACTCTCTCATCTGGGAGAGCTGAGAATTTCACCAACAGCCCTGGCAGAGCATTAGCAAAGTCAAGGCAGAGAGGAGGAATCCAGCATCTCACTGGGCCAGCAGCTTCTCATGACTGAGCCTGGAAAAAATATTCATGCCCCACTCCCGCGGGGCCATTGCAGTGGCTGGGAAACCTGTGAGAGCTCCTGGCCATCTGGAAAGCCCTGGGAGACTGCTGCTGGCTGGAAATGATGGCAGGAGGTAATAATGCATCCTGAGCGTGCTGCTCCTGGGAGGGCTGGGATCAGCCCTGAGCTGAGAAAGGTGTCATCTGGTGTGAGTTTTCTTTTGGGAAAAGGGCTCAGTGTCCACCAGCTGAGCCCTTGCAGGAGGAATTTCACCAGCCCTGGCCAGGTTTCTTTCTGCTCAGCCCAGAAACCAGGTGCCCTGGCACCCTGGATCCTCCTCCTCCTCTCATCCATGTATTTAACAAACTGTTGCCTCCATGCAATAGTTGATAATGGTAAAACTCATTTGTTATGAATTTCCTGCCCCGTCTCCCCCATGGTGGCTGGGCTTTCCCCACATCCCACCAGCCCAGCATGGTGCCCTGAGGCCCCACTCCTCCATCCTCCTCCTGGTCCCCAACCCAATCCCCACCCCTGGGATGGAGGAACAAGGCAGACAGGATGAGTCAGGACTGGGACACTCAGGGGAGAGGAGGTGTCCCCTGCTTTGGCCCAGGGCTGACACAGGTTACAGCTTCTGAGGGAGATGGTTGTCATGGATGGGAGCAGGGAGCTCAGGGTCCCTTCCCACTGTCCTGGAATGTGAGACTTCCCTGTGCTTCGGCACAGCCACCATCAGAGACCAGTTAGCTCTTTGAGGGATGCTCCTCTTTCCCAGGCACAGATGGCAAGTGCCACCGTCCAAAGTTAATGGCTGGACTCAGTCTTAGAGGTCTTTTCCCACCTAAATAATTCTGTGATTCTGTCTCCCCTGAAACTGGGGTGGCTCTGGGGACTCTGTCATTCTCAGCATCCCAGCCAAGAGCCCCAGCCTGTCTCTCTGGGGTCCCAGCCAGAAGAGAGGGAGGGAAGGTGGGTCTGGGACTGGAGAGATCCCCCACGTACAGCAGGAGCATCATCTAGGATTGGTGCTCAGTGTACAGCCATGGCTGTGGAACCTGCTCCTGTTTCTCTCAAGAAAGTTCAGTCCCAGCTGTCACTCCCCTTCTCCTGCTTTTTTTGAAGTTAGAGAGCTACGTGCATGGATCACGTCTCTAATTAATATAAATATAGCGAAACATAAATAATAGACATGCCTGAAATAGTGTCACTCCCAAGCAGGCAGGCAGACGCGTCATGGAAAGAAAATAAAAATGCTTTTTATCTGTTTTGGCATTTTTTGTTTGTTTGTTTTCAGTGGTTTGCTCTGTTCCTGAGGGAAGAGCAACCTTTGCCATGGGTGAAACTGTTTGAAAGTGAGAGACCGAGGTGCAGGGGGAGGGAAGGCCCAAGGAGGACTGAAATGGGGATGGGGACAGAGACGGAGACTGGGACATGGATGGGGACGAGGATGGGGACATGAAAGCAGATTGGGACATGAACGAGAATGAAGATGGAGACGTGGGAGGGGATGGGGACAAGGATGGGTTAGGGTTCGGGACGGAGACAGGCACGGGGACAAGAACGGGGAGCGCCGGGCTGCGGGGCGGTGTGCATGGTCATCGGGAAGCGGGGAAAACCCTGTCGCTGTGGGGAGGTGGGAATCCATCACGAACGAGTTTGATCGTGGAAACACACGTCTCTCGCCGCCCCCGCAGGCGGCTGCTCCCGCCCCGGAGCTCCCCGGCGCTGCCCCGGGCCCGGGGAGGGGCGGAGGCGCGGTCGGGGCCGCCGGGCTCTCCCCTCCAACTCCTCCTCCTCGTCCTCCTCCCCCTCCCGCGCCGGCCGCCCGGTGCCGGCGGAGGCGGGCGGAGCGGAGCGGCGGGGCGGGCCGGGCCCGTTCGCATCCCCATCCCCGCCCGCCGCGGGAGCGCGGAGCCGCCGGGCTGGGCAGCGCTCCCGGGAGCCACCGGAGCCGCCGGGCTGGGCAGCGCTCCCGGGCACCGCCGGGCTGTGCAGGGTTCCCGGGAACCACCGGAGCCGCCGGGCTGTGCAGGGTTCCCGGGAACCACCGGAGCCGCCGGGCTGGGCAGGGTTCCCGGGCACCGCCGGAGCCCCGCAGCCGCCGCCGCCGGAGCGCCCCGCCGGTCCCGCCGATGGCTCCGCGCTGCCGCCGCCAAGTAAGGGGACAGCGGCGGGGGGACGCGGGGCGGGGCGGGGCGGCGGGGACGCCTGTGGGCTCACCCCGTCCGGTCGTGGGCAACCCCCTCGATCCACGCGGGATCCCCCGCTCCGGGCGGGACCGGCTCGGCAGCGCACGTCGGTCCCCGTGTGCTGCCCTCGGAGTCCGCCACCCTCTCCTGTCGCCCTTCCCGAGCGGGTGAGGGAGCGGTGCAGGCGCTGCAGGAGCAGGGCAGCGCTGGGGCTGGGGAATCGGGGTTCCCAGGCGTGTGGCTCCTGAGAAAAGCTTCTCGAAGGGTGGAGAAAGAGAGGGCAGTATAGCCTTGTCCCCAGAGTGAGGAGGATGGCAACCAGCCCCTAAAGCAGCTCAGGGGGCTGCACCACCCTACACCACCATACACCACCTTCACTGGTGTCTCAGCATGTGTTGGTTCTCAGCCTGGCTGTAAAACCACCCGTCCTTTGGCTGGGCAGAAGAACAGCCCCATCCAGCTGCTCCTGTGTGCTGCCAAGCCGGAAAAGCTCGTTAGTGTCTTTCTTGTTCAGTAAAATTTGCCGGGGCCGTTGGCTTCGGAAGGCAGAGGGCCGAGGCGGTGCTCGGGGCGGCTGCCCTGGGGAAGGGGGCTGGATGTGACTCGTTCTGCAGGTTGTGCTGGGGGATGAAAGGGAAGAAGATAGCTCAAAGCTGTCGGGAGGCAGCGTTGTCCCACACCAGGTGTGGTTATAACCCACGAGACTCGTGGCCACGAGGCTCCAGCAGGGAGAGAGAGCCAGGGCTTCCATCTGACAGGTTTGTAGGTGTCCTGAAGTCCTGGGATAACTGGTGCAGGGTGATGGAGGTGGGATCCTGGGGAGAATCCCAGTCCTTAGGCTGCAGGGCCGGCATTTGCTTTCCTGTCTGACAGGGCAAGGGGTTTTTCTGTGAGACAAGATCTGGTTTGACTGGGACCTGCAGGGGTGATGGCAAGGGGAAGAGTCTTGCTCCGAAGATCATTCTCCTCTGAACTCAGCCAGCAAAATTATTCTCTAAAAACCCAACAGCAGTAAGTCAGGAAGTTGTTGGTGTCTCTGGGGTATGAGCTGAGCTGTCCTGGCCCTGGCGGGTGGGCGAGTTCCACGGGAAGCTGTGCTGGGTCCCCACTGCCACAAGGCTGAGCCAAGCTCTCCCAGCACCCAGCTGGGAGCTGGTACAGGCACAGCCCAACCCTGGGGCTGGAGGGCTGGCTACAGCCACCCACCTCTCCCTGTGTCACTGTGCTCTGAGCATCCCTGCCAGCACCTTTTATCACCCTGGTGCCACGAGGGTGCTCAGTATCCAAAGCAAAGCTGGTGCGAGGTGGTTGGACAGCGTGCCTTGCTCTGTGTGGGTGCGTGGTCAAAGGGTCAGGGGAATGTCTAGACAGCAACAGGTTTGGAGAATGGAAAAAGCTGATCCTGGGTGTCCTCTTGGGCTGGAAAAATGCAGAAAAGCGCCTTCTCCTGTCGCTGCAGAAAATAGTTTGAGTGTGACTTGGTTGGGGTTTGTTTGCTGCAGTGGGACAGGAGGGATTTATACTCCACCCACCGCCTCAGGGGCCTCTCCCCATCCAATACAAAAATAGGCTGATCTTTCCAAAAGATGGTGGGGGAGGCCTGGAAAATGCCATTCCTGCAGGGACCTGCCACGCTCCTGCCCCAGGAGATGTGGCACGTGACTGTGGCTCCTGCAGGCCCGGGCAGGGATGTTGGGAAGAGCCCAGCATCGTGCCGGGTGCATCCCTCTGCTGCCAGGGAGCCACGGCCCCTGCACGTGTGTGCGTGCTCGGCAGGAGCGCTGCCTCCTCGTGCCACCTCCTGCAGCTCAAGGAGCCCGTGTTTTTCCTTCCCAAAGGGCATCTGAAGCAGAAATCTCCTGCGGGGCATCTGCTGCAGCCCCATCCACGCGCTGCTGTGAAGCCGCTCGGAGGCTGGAGGCTCTGCCAGCACCTGGGAGCTGCCAACCCACAGCCTCTGGTTCTCCGCCCCAGTGTGAGCAGTGTGGTCCCCATCAGCAGCTGTGGGGCTGGGGCACCAGGCAGGTGGCAGTGGAACCAGCCCTCCCAGTCCCACGGCACTGGAAGCTCCTCTCCCCAGAGCACTGTGCTGTGGGATGGGGGAGCTGGGCCCCGGCAGGGATGTCTGGCTGGAGAAACAGCTCCTCTGCCATCCCACTGCTCCTTCTGGGAGTCCCTCATCCCTGAATGCTGGAGATGCCCACGAGCAGCCCTTTCTTAGGAATATTGACGTGTTCCACTGCCTGTGGCTTGGCCCTGCCACATGCTCAGGCTCCACTTACCGTCAGGAGCTGGCCCATGGCTGACCCCCCCTGGCATTTCCCTTGCTGATGTGTTTCAGGCCCTACATGGCTGGGCCCTGGCTCCCACGGAGCTGCACCCATCGATGCTCCCAGCAGCACCTCTTCCGTCGCTGGGGCTGGCAGGATGCTCCATGCAGCTCCCCAGGAGCTCCAGCCCTGCTCGTTCCCCAGGAAGGTTTGGGAGGCTCCAGGGTCCCCCCTGTCTGTGCTCCCCCAGCCTCCCTGAGCCACGGGAGGGGGAGAGGGGCCGTGTCCCGGTGAGCGCCCTCGGGCAGGGTGATCCGGTGTTATTTGTAACACTAGGAGGGAGCTATTTTTAGCGAGAGGCAAATTTGATTTAATAGAACATAATTTGCCGCTGACAATTCAGAGGGCGGCCAAACGAGGAGCAGCTGGATTCCTGAGGAGGCTTTTTCCTGCCCTTCCTGAAATCCCGGGCTGACGTGCCAGAAGTGGCATTTGTTATTGCAGCGATTGCTGGGGGAAAGCCCCTTGGGATGGCCCAATTAGCTCTGCTTTGCTCTCCTGCTGGTGCTTTGTGCTGCCCTGTCACCCGGCCCCTTCACCCATCGATAAAAGAAGTGAGGGGTATTTTTGCTGCTCAGTGTCCCCCAGCCCCTCCAGGGAGCTGGAGCCAGCAAGGTCCCCCCTTTGCCTTTTCTTCTAGCTAGTTCTGCACTCTCAGCCTCTCCTTGGATAAGTTTAGGATTAAAAAAAAGAGGTTCTGATCAAATCAAATGGCTTGTTTGCCAGGAAACATGAAGTCTGTGTGCATTCCTGGGCATTTCTTAGACTGAGTTCTTCTGGACCAGCCTCGGAGGTACTTTGGGACAAACCCATCATCCAGGATAGGAGCAAACACCATGTTCTTGTTTGTGCTTTCATCAAGATGAAAATCCCCACAAAACCAATGCCAGTGTGAGAAGACATTGGATATTTCTTCCCTAGCTACCACTGTTGTGTCCAGTTGGTGGCATGGGGACAAAGAGCTGCCAGGGTGAGCTGGGATAGTCCCAGGCTGCAGGCAAGTTGCCCTGAGGCTGCAGGGCCCCAGGGAGGGTGGGAAGGTGAGATTTTCCCCAGGATTGTGTTATCCCACCATGAGCACCCAGGACAGAGCAGTGAGGGCGCTGCTCCCTGTCCTGGCACAGCCATTGCTCAGCCCCTGGGCAGGGGCAGCATCCTGTGGGGTCCCTAAGCCCCACAGCCCTCCAGAAGCAGCCAAAAAATCCCAGGTCATGGAGGGGTGGAACAAGACCCCAGTGACTGTGTCCTCCTGGGAGGAGAGGACTGAACAGGGCTAAGGAGAGCTGTGACATTCAGCTCTGGCAAATGCGTGGCCAGGGTTTGGTGGGCTCCTGTCTCGCCGTGCAGTCGCTCCTTGCAGCTGGAAAACCCTTGGCAGCCATCCAGGCAGATGCTCAGCCCTGTGCTGTTCCCTCAGGGGTCACCATCCTCCCCACAGCCCCAAACAGGGTTTGCTCCTTCCTCAGCCAACACCAGGCTTTGCCCCTGGGACCATTTCTTGCCCTGGAGCATTTTCAGCAGCTGAATATAAAGCCAAAATAGCATTAGTAAAGAAATGTGGGCAAAGTTCCTGAGGATGAGGGGTTCAGTGACTGCTCCTGGTGCACCCCATGTGTGAATGTCCCTAGGGGCTCTCTGTGGGGTTGGTGTGGGACCCAACAGCTCCCCAAAATTACTTGTTCATCTTAATCAAAGACATTTTTCTGTGAATGGAAAGGTGCAGCCAGCTGGGGGATGTGGGTGCTCCCCAAGCATCATCCCAAGTCCTGGGATCTTTCCCAGCTCACCCTTAGTCTGCTTTCTCCAGTCTGTCAGCTCAGTCTGGTGGAAACTGGGAGCCAACATTTAGCAGGCAAATAGCCCTAAAATGGAGATTAAACTCTTTGGAGGACAAACACCTTCTCCAAATGCTGCCTGATGACCAATTCAGTTAAACGAAAAAATTATACTTCAAAAAAATTTTTTTTGAAGCCTATAAATGGGTGGGCTGGAGAGGGCCCCTTGGTCAGAGTTTTTCTGTGGCACAGGTTTTTCCCTTGCACCCAGTTTTGACTGCAGATTTTCATTTACAATGATTCTCTGGAAGTAAACACCAGCTTCAAAGCTGCAGGAGTAAGCTGGAAGTTTCTACGCTCTTGTATTCCCTGCCTCCAATTTTTGCATCTTCTTTAAATAATTGTGCCCTCCTGCTCCCTGTGCTGCCTTCCCCTGGGAAATGCTGGGAGTGACAAGCTCCTTTCCCCACCCAAGGCGTTTGCTTGACCTCTGTCAGCCACATCTCCTGGCCAGTGAGAGCTGTGGCTGTTGTGGGTGGCCCCATGGCACAGGGGCGTCCCTGGGGACACCGAGCCTGAGGATGCTCACACTGTGAGGTGCCCTGTGCTCCTCCTTGTGCTCAGCCCTGTCTCACTGCAGCCCACACGCTCTGCTCGCTGTTCCCTGGAGTGTGGATCCCCCATAGGTGCAGTGGGGGATCCTTCCCAGCTGGGAAAGCACCCTGGCACCCCGCAGACCCCCCCTACTGAAGGTGACTGTGCCCAGGGAGCCGTGGCAGCAGCATCCAGCCCCTGCTTCCACTGACCCCCTCCTGTCTGTCTGTCCCTGCAGGGAGGGAGGTGCTGAGCAGGTGCCCTGAAGCTCTGGGCTGGAATGGTGCCGGCAGTGCCGGAGCCCCTCGCTGTGCCCCTCGCCGTGCCGATGTGACCGAGCGCCGCGTGGCACCCGTGGCACCGAGCCTGGCACAGACACAGCAGCTGGTGACCCCCCCGTGTCCCTGCCACCCCAAGATGAGCGATGGCATGTGGATCTCGCTCAGCCCCGCCGAGTTTGCCCAGCTCCAGCAGTACACGGACTGTGAGTACCCTGTGCCCTCCTGGGATGGGAACAGCGCCTTGAAAACTCCTGTTGCTCCATTTTTCCTCAGTGCCCTCCTGGAAAGCCGAAGGTGATTCCTCTGGCTGGGGAGGCTGGGCAGGCCCTGACCCCTCAGCCTGCCTGCTTACCCCGTGCCTGCCTGCCCAGGAGGACTCAGCCGAGCGCTGGGGCCGCACACGTGAGCGCGGCTCAGTCCGTCTGAAGGCGGCCGGCTCCCACGTTCCTCGGCAAAGTGAAATGCCAACCAGGAAAGCAGGCTGGCTTTTCCCAAACACACCGAGCTGCTCCACAGCGTGCTTTGGGCTGCCAGCCCTCTGCAGTAATTTTCCTTAGTGCTTTTGCAGAGCAACGCTCTGCTGCGGCTCCTGCCGAGGAAAGGAGATTGGCAGCAGCACCGAAGGGGTCCTGGAGCTGGGAGAAGCTGGAGAGGGAGCCTGGGCAAAGCCCAGGGGTCCACAGCCAGGTCCTTGAGGTCCTGCCCACCACAGAGCTGGAGTGTGGGATGTGCTTTTACAGCAGCTGGTGGAGAAGGGGTGCACCCGTGGAGGTGCTGAGAGCAGGGCAGGGTGGGGCAGGAAGGCCACAGGATGGAGGGAGAAGGGGTGTGAGATCACAAGGGTGTTGGTTTGCGGAATTGGCACGACCCTGGGGTGAGCAGGCTGGGTGGGAGACGACTGAGAGGCAAAGGGGACACCTTTGTGAGCTCTCTGAGGCTGTCTTTGGGGACACTGTACATCAAAAGGGTGAGGCTGGGGACAAGTCCCTCATGTTCCCCAGTGGGGCCGTGCTCCTGCCCACCAGCCAGAGACCTCAGGCAGGGCTGCAGGAGAGGTGTGTGTGCAGTATCCCTGGCTGCATCTCATTCTGCCATTTCTGGAGGATGATGGGCTTTGCTTTCCTGAATCCCAGACCATAAAACACCATCTGTGGCGCTGGACTCAGAACACTGACGGCATCTTTGTTTTGTTAAGTGTGGCCAGCAAGGCTGCAGCATGGACAGCTGCCTCCCCCCATAGGATGGCTCAGCACAGGGCTGGAGAATGGGATTTGGGGGACTGAGGAGGGCCAGGATCCCTCTCCTTGAGTGCCCCAGACATCCCAGGCAGTTGTGGTCCAGTGCCAAGCCCTGTCCCCAGCAGAGGGCTTGGGGGATCAGGGCCAGCACAGCCCCCAGTGGAGAGGGGAATTCACAGTAATTAACAAGGCTGGTGTGTCTGAGAACCTTCTAAATGCACACACCCAGAAATGTGGGTGAAGGTGAGGGCTGAATGTTCACTCACCTTGATCTTTTTTTCCACTGTTCCCTTTTTTCTCTGTTTGTAAAGGATGAATGTCCCTCCAGACACCCCAGCCCTAAGGACGCTCAGCCAGGGAAAAGTCTTCACTATTTGTGTGGAAGTTTGCATGTGATCCTATCCAGGGATAGGACAAGATGGAATGGCCACAGGCTACACTAGGGGAGGTTCAGATTGGATATTCAGGAAAATTTCTTCCCCAAAAGGGCACTCAGGATCTGAAACAGGCTGTCCAGGGCAGTGGTGAAGTCACCATCCCTGGAGGTATTTAAAAGCCATGGAGATGTGGGACATTTCTACCTTAGTGTGAACACAATTGTGCTGGTTAGTGGTTGGACCTGATGAACTTAGGGGGCTTTTCCAACCTAAATGATTCCATGATTCTATGAATACCGTTCTACTTCTCCCTCCTAGCACCTCCTGGAGATACCTCTGGGATGACTGGCCCTGCCAAGGGGTGCCAGCAGCCACCTGCACTGGGGCAGGGACATGCAGAGGTGTGCTTGGCACACCAGAGCAGCTGGGACTGCAGTGTGCTCCACGCCCTCCTTGCTTTGCTCTGGGTCTGTGTTTATTTTCATACTGATAGGAGGAAGTTCTCTATATATGTAAAGCTCCCAGACCAGCTTTCCATATCTGCCCTGCCCTCTGAAGGTGGAAGGGGAAGCAGGGCATGGGTGGCCTCTTCCTGCCACAGAAGGATCCAGAAACTGCACATGCAGCAGATAAACCCCTCTGCACCATCCTGCTGGTGGATGAGGAAGGCAGCCCAGGGGGGCCATGCTCAGCACCGTCCCTTTGTCTCCCCAGACTCCACCAAGAAGCTCAAGGATGTCCTGGAGGAGTTCAACGGGGATGGTGTCCTCTCGAGGTACAACCCCGAACAGGTATGGCCCTGTGCCCCCCTGTGCCCCCCTGTGCCCCCCTGTGCCCCCCTGTGTCCCCCTGTGCTGCTGGCAGCTCCCAGCCCCTGCAGCTCCCCAGCCCAGCTCCCACAGCTGACCCAGCCAGGAGAAGGCAGGCCTGGCCCCCATCTCTCCCCATGGTTTTCCTCCCAGGACTTGATTCCCTGACCATCTCTGGGCCGTGCCCACTGCATGGCCATCCCACCCCACCTTGCTGAGAGCTTTTTGGGGCATTGTCTTACCAGGCAGAATCCAGGAGGGATTTACTGTCCCCCTAAAAGCAAATGGCTTGGCCAGCATGGTGATGGGACAGCTCTGTGCCCTCTCGCTCTCCTCCAAAGAAGGCTGGGGTTATTTTTTCCAAGCAGTGCTTTCAGAGGGATGTTAGTGTGCCAGCAGGACAGAGCCTTCTGTGGGGGCTGTAATCACCAGAACCACAGCAAAATGAGAAAAATCAGTGGGCTGAACATGGCAAGGAGGGGCACAAAGGGTACCCTGTTATTCCAGGGCACCACAGGCCCCTCACTCCAGCTGGGGCCACAAAAGCCATTGAGAAGACATCGTCCTCACACAGTGGCAGTGCCCAGCAGGCAAGGAGGAGGCACAGAGTCCTCGGGAGGAGGACAGTCCCCATGGGGCTGGGCTGGAAGGTCCCACTGCTCTGCCCTTCCCTTCCCTGCCCTGGCTGCTGTCCCTGCTCCCAGCACCGCTGGCACCAGACATTTCTGCCCCTGCTGCCTCTGGGTCCCTTTAGGTTCCCTCCAGCCCTGGGATTTGGCAAGCCAGATATTTTGGGGTGGGCTCTGCAGGTGATGCACCAGGGAGGGGGGCCCAGAGCACGAAGCCCCACTCTGCACCCTCAGGGTGGCCTGGGGCCCCTCCATCCTCCTCCTCTCTCTGCTCCCCAGCCCATTGACTATGAGGGCTTCTGCCTCTTCATGAAGACCTACCTGGAGGCCGACGTGCCCGAGGAGCTCTGCCAGCACCTCTTCACTTCCTTCAAGCGTAAGATTTGCCAGGCCTCCCCCGAGAGCCAGCAGCAGAGCCCGGGTGTGTCACAGCACAGCCCCCTCGGTGAGCCAGCCCTGCCACCCAGCCGGGCACGGGGGGCACGGGGGGCTCGCCCCCACGCTGCTCACAGGAATGGGACAGGGGGCGGCACCTGGAGGGGGTGGCACCTGGAGGGGGTGGCATCGGGGCCAGCTCTGTCAGATGGGTTCCCTGTGCTGCTCCAGGGAGGGATTTCTCCGGGATGCAATCGCACATTCCCTTTCCTCTGCACATTCAGAGCCCAAGTCACTCTATGGCAGCATCTCCGTGCAGGTGAGGTGGCCTGTGCCTGTCACAGGTCCTGCTGCAGGCAGCCACCCTGCACTCAGCTGTGCCCAGAGTAGGCTGTGTGTGCCAGGCACCCAACTCTGCCTCCTCCAGCCCTTCCCGGGTGGATTCATGGCTGGTGGAGACATCTGCTGAAAGGAGTACAAATTGCACAGGGAAAGGAGAACCTCCCACAGCTCTGGCTGGTGGTGGAGGACTGCATCCTCCCTGGCTGGTCCTGAGCCCTGTGGTGTCCATCACCCCGGGATGTGAGCACTGCTGGGAGCCACTGGGCCAGGCAGGAGGGTGAGGAGCTGCCTGTGGTGCCCCCCAGAGAGCCCTGGGCTGGGATGCCAGGGCAGAGAGGCGTGGGGCTAGCAGAGAGGCCCAGGGCCAGCACCCAGCTCCAGTTCCTGGAGGAAGGGGCAGTTCCTGGAGGATCGACACCCCGGTGTCACTCTGTCCTTGGGCATGTCTGCTCTGCAGGGATCAATGGGAAAACCCTTCGAAGCGCTCTGGGGCGGCACACTCCTGAGCCCAAGGGCTGCCACAGCAATGCAGCTGAGCCCCAGCCAGCGTCCCTCACCCTGGCATCGATCCCCAATGCCTCCCCCAGCTGGTCCAGGTCATCCTCCCAGAAATCCACCACTGGCACTGCTTCTGCTCACAACTCCTCGGGCTCTTCCAAGATCTCCTCGATGTCCCCGCTCAGCCCTCAGTCGCCAGGTGAGCTTGACTGGGGCTCCACAGGGAGACACAGTCAGTGACAAACCCTTCCCTGTTCCTGGCCAAGTCCCCAGCATGGTGGCAGTGACCTCCCAACCTCACTGGGTTCCTGTCATCCCAACACCTTTGCTTGGCAGACTTGAGCTACAGATCCCATCCCACAGAGCCCCCATCAGTCTTAATTACCTGGCAGCATCTTGTAGGGAGAGGGAAATGGGACAGTGAGTCACAGCTGCCCCTTGCCCCAGCCCCTGCCAGGCCCCTCTGCCAGGAGCATCCCTCCTGCTATTGGCACGGCCATCAGTGAGTGTGGGCTGTCCTGGTACCCTGGCAGGCTGCCTCGCTGCCCACTGAGCTTCTCCCTCCTTCTGGGTGGGGGCTTGTTCCAGCAGGACACACTTCCGTGGGCTCCAGCTGCTCACCCTGCCCTGGGCTGCAGCGATGGAGGTGTGGGAGTGGCACTGCCCATGCCTGTGATGGGCACATCTGCCACATCTGCTTCTGCCCCTAGGCCTGTGATGGCACCCAGCCCCGAGTGCCCTTTTAATGCCCATTCCTGTGTCTCCTCTGTGGCCCAGCCCTGGCCCTGTGGTGTCACTCAGTGCCACTCCAAATGGATCCCTGCCCCAGAGTTCCCGTGTCCCACCTGGTGACAGTCCCTGGTCCAATGTCACCCCTGTGTGTGGCGTCTCTCCCTGCCCACAGGCACGAGGAGCACGGAGAAGAGGTTGCCCTTCAGCCTGCGGAAAGGGCCCAGCTCCCTGAAAGCCACCCCACCCCCTCCTCCCACCCCCGTGGCCCAGGTGGTCCACCTGAAGGACATTGTGTGCTACCTGTCCCTGCTGGAGAGAGGACGGGCAGAGGACAAGCTGGAGTGTAAGTGTGACCCTGTGGAGGGGGAGCAGTGGCTGGGGGGGGTCTCACCTGCAGGGGGTTGGCCTGAGGAGGGGTGCAGGGCTGGGTGCTCCTGTCCCCTTGGGAAAACCCTCGGCATCCCCTCCTGCTCCTGCCTGTGTGTGCCCAAGGGGCCTTGATACTGCACAGCCCTTGGGTCACAGCTCACCCTGGCTGAGCAGCACAGGGCTGCCCCACCCTGAGGCTGCAGCAGCCTGGGGCAGGGTGCCCGGGGCACCCCAGGGCTCTCAGGAGCAGCAGCTTCTCTCTTCCCTGCAGTTATGTTTCGCCTCTACGACACGGATGGAAATGGCCTTCTGGACAGCTCGGTGAGCCTGCCCTTGGGGGAAAGGGGCTGCTCAGAGGGCTGGAAAGGGGCAGGACACTGTGGGGTGCCCACTGCCCTGGGGGGTGCTCCAGAAAGGGGCAGGGATGTGGGAAGGGAGGAAGAAAGCAGCAGCTGGACTGCAGAGCTGAGGATCACATGCCAGCTCTGCTGCATCCAGCAGGAGCTAGAAAAAAATCCACCCACCAAGAACTGTAGCTCTACATCAGGTCATGGTATTTCAGGGAAGAAAAGAAATCATGCACAGCTCCTTCCCCTGTGATGTTTTCTCTTTGTTCTTTGGGTGTTGCCTTTGAAACCTGTTGCAAATAAAATCTGGTTTATCAGAATAGTTTTTCCCAAGGAAAACCCATTACAGATTTCCTCGCAGGTTTTCAGGGTAGAAAGCCCTGAAAGAAGGAGGAGCACCCACTGAGGACTGGGGCAAAGCTGTGTAGGTGGGGACTGGGGTAGCTTTGGGCATGTGGGCATACAGACCTTGGGGGTTGGAGCTGACACTCTGCTCACGCCTGGGGCTGTCCCCAACACTGGCACTGCTTTGTCTCCGTGCTCAGGAGCTGGACCGGATCATCAACCAGATGGTGCACGTGGCTGAGTACCTGGAGTGGGACTCCACTGAGCTGAAGCCCGTGAGTGCTGGGGCTGCAGGCACTGGGGGTGGCTGCAGGGGCTCCCAGCCAGAGCCCCGGGCGGTGCCACCACGTTCTGTGCCTCCTGCAGATCCTGAGGGCCATGATGGAGGAGATCGACTACAACCACGACGGGACGGTGACGCTGGAGGAGTGGATCCGGGGGGGCATGACCACCATCCCCCTGCTGGTGCTGCTGGGGATGGAGACGGTGAGAGCTGCCCCAGCCCGCCCCCAGCAACAGGCACACAGGGCACCACGCAGCCCCATGCCAGCCCCCAGCCCCTGCTGGCACCCCCACCCTGCCCCCTTCACCCCCAAACCTTTCCA
This sequence comes from Prinia subflava, assembly GCF_021018805.1. Lineage (NCBI taxonomy): Eukaryota > Metazoa > Chordata > Aves > Passeriformes > Cisticolidae > Prinia > Prinia subflava. Next base: position 4,280,267 of record NC_086257.1, on the reverse strand, counting down.
AGCTCACTTTTGAGCTGCAGTTGCTGCCAGCTGCTGTGCCCAAGCAGGCTGGGCTTGCTCCTTGCTATTGCAGTGCATTGAGTTCGATGAACTTTTAATCAAAACTCAAGATGAGTACCTGAAATGGCATCTCCTCTCATAGAGTGAGGTTTAAAGAGCAAAGGAGGGGTTGTTGAGACCCCCTTTATTTGTCTTGCTTTTTCATCCTTTTGTCCTTCACTTCTTTCAAGTGCATCCCTGGCACTCAAGTAATAATTAAGTCATAATTTGGAGGGGAAGATGGTTTTGCTGATCGTACCCATGGTTCTCCTGGAGAGGTGGGGTGGGGGGCAGGCTTTCTGGCAGGAAAAAAATCAAGAAAGCAGGGAATTTCAACTGGTTCCTGCAAAGCACTCATGCCCGGCCCCAGGTGAAGAGGTTTGTGCCTTTGTCACCCCATGGTGGCAGTGGCAGCTCGGCCCCAAATGTGAAGTCACCTCCCTGTCAGCCACCAAGATCCTCTCTGTGGCTGGGCTGTGCCAAGAATCCATGGGAGCTGGATGTGCCCAGGGGGATGCAGGGATGCTCTGGGAACCCCAAGAGAGAAGGGGAATAGGGGGAGCCCATGACCCTGCTGGGAGCAAACTCCCAGAAACACCATGGGGGTTTTAGGGGATGAGAAGTTGATTAAAATGTTGGGCTGAGGGTGCTGGGACTCTTGGCAGTAGGGGAGTGACTCCCTCACCCTCCTCTCTCCTGCCCTGCAGAATGTGAAGGATGATGGGCAGCATGCCTGGAGGCTGAAGCACTTCAAGAAGCCTGCCTACTGCAACTTCTGCCGCACCATGCTGCTGGGGGTCCGCAAGCAGGGCCTCTGCTGCTCCTGTGAGTCCTGGAGCCTTGCCAGAATGCTGCCCTGCCACACCGGGGGCTCCTGCCACAGCCAGTGGTGCCCTGGGGGGGAGGACTGGTCCCTGCTAGTGCTGAGCCCCGTGGGTGCTGCAGGCTGAGTGGGGAGGGGGCAGCTCCCGTGCTGGGGAGTGGTGCTGACCCCCTTCCTGGTGGCACTTGGGTGAGTGGTGCTGGCAGTGCTGGGGTAACAGCCAGACTCGAGGGTCTTACAGGGCTTTTCAAACTGAAATGGTTCTCTGTGATTTTTCTCTCTCACCAGTCTGCAAGTACACGGTCCATGAGAGGTGTGTGTCCAAAGACATTGCTTCCTGCATCAGCACCTACGTTAAATCCAAGAGGAACACAAGTGTGAGTAGTCTGCTGGTGATTTCTGAGCCAGTGGGTGTCCTGGCCCCTCGGGCTCCTGCTCTGCTTCCCCACCACTTCTTCCCCTGGGTTTTGCCCCTCACATCCTCATGGGCATTCCCAGCACCCAAAGCCTTGCAGGATGCACCCCATCCCCAGTCCCCAGGCACCCCCCGACCCCCAGCTCCAAGATTTGTTGTGGCTCTGCACAGGGGCTGTGCAAGGGGCTGGATTGGGTCAGCAGCGTCCCTGCAGGCCAAGCTTCCAAAATGCTGATGGACACCCCTAGCAGGAGGGAGGTGCCTGTGGGTCAGTGGGTCAGTGGGTGCTGTGCCACAGTGTCCCCGTGCCTTGCAGGTGATGCAGCACACCTGGATTGAGGGCAATTCGCCTGCCAAGTGTGACAGATGTCACAAGAGCATCAAGTGCTACCAGGGCATCACTGGCCTGCACTGTGTCTGGTGCCAAATCACGGTGAGTGCACAGGGCTGGGGCACATTCCCAGTGCCTGCAAGGCCAGCTCTGGGCTCCTGGTCAGGAGAGGGCAGGTGTCCCCTGTGCCACATCCCTTCCTCCTGCCCCTGCAGCTCCACAACAAGTGTGCCTCCCATGTGAAGCCAGAGTGTGATGGGGGCCCACTGCGGGACCACATCTTGCTCCCATCCCACATCTGCCCGGTCGTCCTGGTAAGTGTCCCCAGGTCCTGGTAAGTGCCCCCCTCCTCGCTGCCAGGGACAGGGACCCAGCAGGGCATTGCTGAGGCCAGTCTGCCTCCCCTGGCTGCTGGCACTGCCTCTTGGGCAGCGTGGGCATCCCTGCCTTGGTTCCCCAAAGGACAGGCAGTCCCACTGCCGGCGGTCGGAGAGCGACTCCCCTGCCAGCACCAGCCCCGAGGACAGCCAGGGCTTCAAGTTCAACTCCACCACCGTGGATGGGCAGGGGCTGCAGGTAGGTCCGTGCAGGGGGCTGCAGGTGAGCTCTGCCGCTGGTCTCGACAGCAGGCAGGGATTCACAGCTGCGTTTTGTGCCCTGCAGATCAGCCCTCAGCCCGGAACACACCCGCTCCTCGTGTTTGTGAACCCCAAGAGTGGAGGAAGGCAAGGGGAGAGGTGGGTGGGGTCCTGCCTGGAAACAGCTTCCCCCCGGGCTTGAGGGCTGCTGGTCCCTCGGGCATCGCTCCTGGTGTGGGGATCTCCTTCACGGCATTCCTCAGGTCCCTCTCTCCCCAGGGTCCTGCGGAAGTTTCACTACCTGCTCAACCCACGCCAGGTGTACAACCTGGACCGCGGCGGGCCCACGCCAGGGTACGGAGCTGCTGCAGGGGATCCTCTGCCCCCTCCCAGCGGGCCCGGCTCCCCCACGTCACCCTTGTCCCTCCTGCCTTTCCCCAGGCTGAACTTCTTCCGGGACACTCCAGATTTCCGTGTGCTGGCCTGTGGAGGGGACGGCACGGTGGGTTGGATCCTGGACTGCATAGGTGAGCAGGGGACAGCTGTGTCCCTGCAGAGCATCACCCACCTCCGCCCTTGGTGATCTGCCCAGATTCCCGATATTCCCCCAGTGAAAGTGGGGTGGTGATCCCACCAGCAGCACCACTCCAGGCTGCTGGCTGAGGAGGGGCATGGAGAGGAGCAGGGAATGAGCCTTGTCAGCCCCAAACTTCTCTTCTCTCCTTGCAGATAAGGCAAACCTGGTGAAGCACCCACCGGTGGCCGTCCTGCCCCTGGGAACAGGCAACGACCTCGCGCGGTGCCTGCGCTGGGGAGGAGGTGAGGACAGCGAGCACCACCCAGGGGTGGCCAGCCCTTGGGAACCCCTCAGTGTGGCCATCCCCAGGGGAGGGAGGACTCCTGGGCTCCTGGATGCTGCATCTGAGCCTGGTGCCTCTAACCCCTTCCAAAAAGAGCAGCCCCTCCTTCCTGAACCCTCCACAGCCGGGTCCTGCCCAAACACTTCCATTCGGAGAGCCCGTTAGCCAAAATCTCTGCCACTGCTGCAAGAATGTGCCATAGCAGCAGCCCCCAAGGGCTTGGCACCCGGCTTTGACATGGCTGTGCTCCCCTTCATCCTCCTTCATCCTCTTTCCCTTCCAGGCTATGAAGGAGGCAACCTGATGAAGGTCCTGAAGGACATTGAGCACAGCACAGAGGTGATGCTGGACCGCTGGCACATAGACATCATCCCCACGGACAGGGAGGCCAACGGAGACCCCATCCCCTCCACCATCATCAACAACTACTTCTCCATTGGGGTGGTGAGTTCCATGGGGCAGGGATTGGTTTCTCCCTTCCTGTTCCTCCTTGCTCACACTCCCAACCTCCCTCCATCTCCTGGCCTTTTTTTTTTTTCTGGTTTTATTGTCATTTGTAAAGGCAGCAGCAAAATACAGAAGCAGGCATGGGATGTCTGTCTTCTCAGCAGGAATGTTGCAAGAGTGAAAGGAGCTTAAGCGGGATTCAGGGAAGTTGGGGTCCCAAAGACAAGGACACCCCACCTGCCAAGTGTTTGAAACCTCATTCCCCCATGTTTTCCTGAGCTAGAGAGGTTGGGGAGCTTGGGGAGGATGACAGCCCTGTGCCATGGGGGTTTCCCCCAGTGCTGGGGGTCAGTCCTGAGAGCAGGAGTGTTTTGGGGAAAGCCCTTCTCTCCCCGGGGGCTTGCAGGGTTTTTGTCCTGTGCCAGGGGTGCCACCGTGGCACAGCTCACTCACCTGCAGCACTGCAGGATGCTGCTGGGTTCACATCAGCTCCTGCTAATGCAGGTGGCATTTGGTGACAGCTTCTGAGTTGGGCTTAAACTTCCCACTCTGCGTAAGGAGGGGCTGTGATGAGCTCCAGGAGAGCTGCCATCCTGCCAGGGGAGCTGTCAGGATCTTGGGGTGTCCCCAGAGCCCCACTGCTCCATTGTTTGCCTTTCCTCCCCGTCATCAAACCCTCCAGCAATGAGGGAAGGAGGCCAAGTGCACTAATTATGTCTCACCTAACAAGCTTTGGGAAGAGCCTGGCTGAGGGTCCCTCCATCACCTTGGACCATCGCTGTCATCATCACCTTGTCATTGTGCCACAGGGACCAGTGGCAAGCATGCAGAGCTGACCACCCCGTCCTGGCACGTGCCCACAGGGCACGAGGTGGGGATTCTGTTTCTCTGTGTGCCACTGATGTCTCTGTGCTCTCCACAGGATGCCTCCATCGCCCACCGCTTTCACATCATGCGAGAAAAGCACCCTGAGAAATTCAACAGCAGGTAAGGGCTCCCCTGAGAGCCAGGTGGGGGCACTCCCTGCCCCTGCCATGCACCACGCCAGAGGATTTGGTGTTTGGCCAGCCTCAGGGGACAGGCAGGGCATGTACCAGGCATGGTGGGGGTTTGGGATGCTGCTTCTAGCCCCGTGTGGTGTGGCAGGCTGCTCAAACTTGGCCCCACACCCAGCTACGTTCATCCATGCTTTATAATTAGTATGGAATTCCAGGACGGGCAGGAGCAGGCCAGGCAGGGAGGGCAGGGCAGGCAGCAGGTCACAGCTCGTTCCCATTGTGCTCAGGGTGCGTGGAAATGGGGCGATGGCAGCAGGAGCCTGGCTGGTAACTCCCATCCCCAGGTTTAGAAATACCTGCTAGAAAAATCCCCGAGTGGTCCAAAGCATCTGGCTGTGCCCTCAAATTCAGCTCCTCTCAGCTTACAGCTTCTCACAGCTGACAGCTCCCCCTCAAAGCCTGGCTCAGCAGCTGACCCAGGGAATGAGCCATGCTCAGGGGCTCCCGAGGTGCTGGGGGGCTGCTGAGGGGTGAGACATCCCCTCCATGGGGTGCCCTCTCTCCCCATGCCCAGGGAGCACCCAGCACCCCCATCCTCCCCCTCGGATGGGTGTCAGAGCCAGGTGTGCTCGAGCCACCCTCTGGCAGCCCCCAGCCCCACCCCTGTCCCACCACACAACTCCCTAGGGGGCCAGTGGCCCCTCTCCACATTGGCTTGTGTCCCCATCCATGGCTCATGTCCCCTCACAGCAGCTCCAGACAGGCTCTGGCAGTCTGTCCTGCTGCTGGCTGGGGCAAGGTGCTGCTCCCAAAGGGGACACTGACATGTCTCTGTGCCCAGGATGAAGAACAAGCTGTGGTACTTCGAGTTTGGGACATCAGAGACCTTTGCAGCCACCTGCAAGAAGCTCCATGACTATGTTGAGGTTGAGGTGGGTTTCCTGGGATGGTCCCTGGCTCTGGCCATGGCACAAAGGCTTTTTGGAGGCATCACCCGTGGCTCTCTCAGCTGTTTGGTGCCACCATGCCTTTGACCCCTCACTGTGGCAGATAAGGAGACAAGGACAAGGAGAGAGGGGAGAGCAGGTGCTGGAGCTCCTTGGGTGGAAATCACTTTTGGGTAAAAGTGGTGTTGCCTCCAGTTTTGGGTCACAGCACCGAGTCTAGCCAAGGTTTTATGTGGTTCCCGGGAATTTGCTTTTTTTGAAACTGCCATGTTTGACCTGTAGTAAAACTCCAATGGAAATAGAGGGGAGAGCAGCACAAGAAGCACAGGGAGAAGGACGTGGTGGCTGGCAGGACCCTTCTTCCACCGCACAGCGCTTGCTGCGAAGCCAGCCAGGTGTGGGCGGAAGAATAATCCTGTATTCCCCACTTCCAGCTGTATTTGAGAGCATGCCTGGAACATTCTCCGTGTAAATTCCGCGCTGCTCGCAGCCCTCATTGGATGACATGGAAACAGCCTTTAATTAGAGCTGGGAGGAGGGCCGTGGTTGCTAAGAGCGCTGTCACTTCTCCTCGCTGGCGCTGGGGATTTGGGCTGTAAACTTCCGTCTCTCCCTGTCTCTGGATAATCCACCCTTTTATAACTCAGCTTGGAGGGTGAGGGGAGAAAATAGCACTTGCTGCAAGAGGTGGTGGGATCAGAGCGGGTGGTGGGTGCAGGGTGCTGGTGGTGGGCAGAGAGCAGAGCTGGCCCTGGGGACGTGTGGCCATGGGCAGAGGGATTTTGATCTCTATTTCTGTGTGGGGAGTTTCTTCCCTTCCCAAAGCCTGGGGTGGGTGGCTGCAGCCTTGGAAACTTGAGGGAAGGGACAGGACCAGCACCAGAACCATCTCATTCCCTTCCCTATCCATGCAGCGGTGTCCCAGGGTGGATAAAATCTGTGTTTGAGGAGTTGAATGCTGCTGGAGATGGGCACGGAGTGCCCCCCATCCCTTCTCGGGGTGCTCCCCAGCCGGTGTGGGTGCCCTGCAGCCAAGCCCACTGCCAGGAAAGGGTTAACCCCGCAGCGTTTGAAGTTGAAAGCAGCGGCCTGTCCTCGCTCCAGCTCCCAGGCAACTGTCAGCCTCGCAGAGAAATAGCAGTTTTGTTTTGGAAATTGGCACTCGTTCCCCCTACAACTCCTGGAAATGAATTTGCTTTTTCCCCCAGCTGCAAATCTCTCCTCCCAGCCTCGCTGCCAGCGCTGCCCCTGCTCAAAGGGCCCATTGTGGGCAGCTGGCACGGGCTGGGCAGGGCTCTGCAGGGGGAACTGCTCCGTGGGCAGGCGTGGGCAGCCACGGGCTCCTGCAGCATCCCGGGCTCCTGCACTCCTGGCAGCAGCTCGCTGCCGTCCTGCCGTGCCTGCCTTGGCACCCCCTGCCCCGCTGGCAGGGGGGGAAGGTGCTCCGGTAGCCCCTGCCCAGAGCGTTGTCTTTTGTCTTCCCGCAAATCACAACATCATTAAGATGTATTGAGAGCGAAAGGATTAACATCCTTTCCAAGCCTTGGAGAGACAGCTCTTCCCTCCCAAACCAGAAGATTCCTGCTTTTTCGCTTTCAGTGTGAGGCTAAAAATAAGATCCCGCAGCAGCAGGGGAGGCAGAAAGGATCTGACACACGGAGGTGTTGGCTCGTGTGAGCACCCAGCTCTGCACACACGGGGCTGGTGTCTTCAGCACAGGCCAAGGGGGTGGCAAAAATAACCCCAAGACCTTTGTTAGGGGAAAACAACCAGAACTGGAGCAGCAGAAGGGGCTCATTGGCCCATTTCATTCCTGTCAGCACAAGGAGTGAAGGCAGAGATGCCTTTGCATCACCAAATGCAATGAAAAAGCTGCGCTGGGGTTTGCTGGAGCACAGAGTGGCAGGTAAAGAGCAGATGCCTCAAGGAAAATAGGAATGCGTGATAGAAATTCAAGTTGGATGGAAAAGTGGCTGCTTTCACCAGAAGTATATAAGAGGGTGTCCGTGTCTGGGCAGTGTGAGAAGATCTGAAGTCAAGAAACGTTTTTCCCTGGCTGTTGCTTTCAATCCTGTGGGAAAGCTGCAGGCAATGGATATTTTAACTTTTACAGGCAATTTTCAGCTGAGGCAGTCCTGCTGCACGACAGCAAAGCCTGGGATGCCAGTTCTGTGTGCTGGGCTGTGGTTTGCTCTCCAAAACCTGACACTTTTCCCTCTGACACCTTCCCCTAATTTCCTTCCAGCCTTATTCCTAGTTTCCAAATGGCACATGAAGACAAACTGGTCCAAGCTACTTTTTGGGCAGCCAAACTTTCCAGTCTTTTGGAGTCACTCCTTATCCATAAGGAGAGGGGAAAGCAGGTGCTGGAGCTCCTTGGGTGGAAGTCACTTTAGGGTCAAGGTGGTGTTGCCTCCAGTTTTGGGTCACAGCACCGAGTCTAGCCAAGGTTTTGTGTGGTCCACTGGGAATTTGCTTTTTTTGAAACTGCCGTGTTTGACCTGTAGTAAAACTCCAATGGAAATAGAGGGGAGAGCAGCACAAGGAGCGTCAAGGAGTTGACATTAACTCTAGGAAAGCAAAGTGGGAGGGTCTTTTCATCTCCAGCCCCAGCCACTCTGGAGCTGCCCACATCCCCCAGAGACTGCCTGGTGTCACTGTGTGCCCAGGGACCCGCGGGGACAGGAGGGGGCTCCGTGTGGTGGGCACAGCTCCCCTGACACCGCCCCTGCCCCCGGCAGTGCGACGGGACCCTACTGGACCTGAGCAACACCTCCCTGGAGGGCATCGCCGTGCTCAACATCCCCAGCATGTACGGGGGCTCCAACCTGTGGGGGGAGACCAAGAGGCAGCGCGGGTACAGCCGGCTGGGCAAGAAGGCGCCAGAGAAGCCGCCTGGCACTGTGGTCACCGACGCCAAGGAGCTGAAATTCTGTGTGCAGGGTGAGTGCAGGGTCAGCACAGGGCACTGGGCACCCACCAGCCCTGGAGGGGTTGTTGTCAGCTCTGTGTCTTTTGGGGTGCCGGGGGGAGCCCACAACACGGCAGAGGAAGAGCTGGAACAACTGCAGGGCTGGCACCAAGGGCTTTTGTGAACCCAACTGCAGGGCTGGCACTAAGGGCTTGTGAACCCAACTGCGGGGCTGGCACCAAGGGCTTTTGTGAGCACCTCCCCAGGATCTGGCACAGCGCTGCCAGCCTGGTGTGGGGTTTGGGAGCAGCAGGACCCAGGCTGAGCCCAGCTGGCACCTCACAGCTAGTGCTGAGGGCACTGGAGCCACCGCCGTGGGCAGGGACAGCCCCAGGTGCTGGCAGCATTCCCCGGTGGGGATTGATGCAGCCAGCAGAATACACAAGGTGCCTGGCTGTTCCAGCCACCACCACAGCCTGGGGCTGGGGATCAGCCCCCTGTGGTGTGGCTGCCAGAACAGCAGTGTCACACCCCACACTGTCACTGTCTGTCCCTTGCTGCGTGTGCCAGCGGCAACAGGGAGCGGGACAGAGCACAAGCCAGTCCCAAAGGGACTGCAGGGGACAGCAGGGTTGTACCCTGGGGACATCCCCGCTGCTGGGTGGGTAAGAGGGCATGGGAGGCTCAGAGGATTTCTCAGGGGTAAAGGGGGCTGTATGTGAAAGAGGACCCTGAAGCAGAGAGCTGTGCCATTGTGTCATGTCCTTGCTGGTGGCCCAGGACAAGCTGTGAAAAGAGGCAATACCCTGGGATTTGACCAGACATTCTGCCCCGTGTGCTGGCTCCTGGGGAGCTGCAGCACCCAGGCAAGGGGGGTCATCATTTCATACACTGCAAACAAACAGTCCAAGGGCTGGTGGGGGTCTGGGCTGGCACCGTGCAGCTGTGCAGGTGGTGTTTCAGACCAGGAGTACTTTTGCTTCCAAGATTTTGGATTGCACTGGAAACATCCTCTGTGTCCCCACTGGGAACACTGGGGACACAGAGGACATCAGGATGAATCCCCTCAGTGCCTCCAGGCCGGCTGTGCTTCAGGACAGCCAGCAGCCCTGGTGTACTGGCCCTGAGGTTTCCAGTGAGGGCAGAAGGCTGGGGATTCCTGGGGATGGGGAACCAGCTCAGATCCCTCTCTCTGTCTTGCAGACCTCAGTGACCATCTCCTGGAGGTGGTGGGGCTGGAAGGCGCCATGGAAATGGGGCAGATCTACACTGGGCTGAAGAGTGCAGGGAAGAGACTGGCCCAGTGCTCCTCTGTCATCATCAGGTACTTGTCCCCTTCACCGCCGAGCAACGGTGAAACCCGACACCTGTGTCACCTGTGTCACCTGCGTCACTTGTGTCACCTGTGTCACTTGTGTCACCTGTGTCACCGCTCTCTCTCCTCTCTGCCTCGCAGGACATCCAAGCTGCTGCCCATGCAGGTGGATGGGGAGCCCTGGATGCAGCCGTCCTGCACTGTGAGTGCCCAGGGAGGGGCAGGGAGCCAGGCTGGGCAGGGGCTGGCAGGGTGTTGGGATGGGGCAGGAGGGGCTGGCAGGGTTTTGGGATGGGGCAGCAGGGGCTGGCAGGGTGTTGGGATGGGGCAGGATTTTGGGATGGGGCAGGAGGGGCTGGCAGCACAGCAGGGTGGCACAGCCTTGGCTCCTGGTGGCAAAGCCTCTGGATTTGGAGTGAGGCTGTTGCAGATTTTGGGGGGTGGCTGCAGAGCCCAACCAGCTGTGACTCTGGCCCTGGACTCACCACACGCCCATTTCCTGATGGATGGGCACAGCAGCATTCCCCCCTGGGGGAGCTGCAGGAGGGTCCCCCACCTTTTCTCCTCTTCCCATCCCAGCACTGCCTGGACACGACTCCAGAGCTCTTCACCCCGGTGCTGGGCTGCCCCCAGGTTCACGGGGTCACTCCTGAGCGTGCTGGGGCTGGAGGGTGCCTGGGAGGGCTCAGCACCCTCTTACTGAGCTGGGTTTTTCTACTTCTTTTTAGGTCAAAATTACACATAAAAGCCAGGTGCCCATGCTGCTGGGGCCCCCCCAGAAGAGCAGCTTCTTTTTCCTGAAGAGGAGAAACCGAACTCGGGATTAAAGCACCATCCAAGGATCCACAGCCTGCAGGCACTCAGCATCCCAGCCTGATGCAGGGGTCCCCAAATCCCCATCCTGCAGTGGGGACAGAAACTCCCCCTCCAAGACCAGTGGGGATTATTTATCCTGGGAAGGCCTTGTAGGCTCCTTCCTGATCACCAGAAGCCTCCTCTCAGGCTGGGATGGAAGAAGGGGAGAAGGCAGGCTGGCATGCAGCGAGCACATTTGCTGGAGCAGCACTAGGACTGGGATTTTTTTTCCCCCCTTTATTTAAATACCCTCCAGCCAAGCTGCCAGTGAATGTGCTTCTGAGGCAGCACTAAGCTCCACTATTTATTTATCATCATCCTGAAGACTACTTGATGTCTCACTGCACTGGCTTTCTGTCCCCAGTCCTTGCAATGGGAGGAATTATTTATTTCCTTAGCCTGGAGAAGCCATCTCGGCCACTCACCTCTGTGCTGTGAGGTTTAAGAGCGATGCAAAGAGCCATTGCTGCCAGCCCAGTGAGCCACGAGGCGTGGGGCAAGCTGGGGACAGACAGTGCACAGGGACAAGCATGGGGTGCATGGGAGGAGACTGTGTTTTTACAGGGAAATGGCAAAAAAAGGGATTTGGGGGGAGCAGCCCCAGCTCTGGGCTTTGTGTTCATATTTATGTATTTATTTAGCAAACTTTGGACAAAAAAGGGACTCTGGGGGTCACTTTTTTAGGAGCCCAGATTGGACACAGGCACCACCTCCCTTCTCTGCTGGCTGTCCTCCTTGGCACCTCCTTCCTCTGGACATGGACTTTTCTTCTCTCCTAAAGCCTGCCAGCCTGCAGTGGGGGCTGGAGACCCTGGGGACAGACATCCAGAAGCTCTTCTCACGTGAAAGTGTCCCCAGCACCTTGTACACATCTCCCCACGTGCTCTGCCAGGCCGGTGCTCTCCCTGTGTGACAGATGCTGCCTCTGATGCCCTGGGCTGCAGGGAAGGGGGCAGTGACTGCACCTCGGTTTCTGTATGGCCAGGTCTCCCCACAGCCCTCTCCAAACCCAGGGAGCCTCACAGGGGCTGCTGCCTGCTTGACTGGGATGCACAGGCAGCTTTTGGTGGCATCACCCATGGATGGACAGACTGGGGGATGCAGCTTCTCTCCAGGATGCACAGGGACCAGAAAACAGACGAAGGCATGGAGTTTGTGGTGGTCTGAATGTACTCCCAGGAGCCAGGCTTTGGCAAGGCTGGCCCATGGAAGGGCTGCTGGGTGCTTCTGCAGTCACCCCGTGCCTCCAGCAGTGCCTGCATGCAGGGTACAACCACATCCTGAATCAGCTGCTCCCAGGCAGCTCCCTGGGGGCTGGTGGAGGCTCCTGTGCTGCTGGGGGCCAGCTGGGAGTGGTGTGTGTGTGCCCGTGGATGTCACCGCAGGCAGGAAAACTGCTTGTCCCCACCATGTCCTTGCCACAGGGCTGGGACAAGGCACCCTGTCCTCCCCAATTTCCCAGTGCCCACTCAGTCCCTCCTGGTGCTGCAGGTCCCCATTCAATAGCATTCCCCTGGCAGAGGGTGCTGCCGTCAGTGTTTCAGTGAACACTGAGCTGGAAGGGAACAATTCATGACCTGTGGACACAGGCACGTGTCACCTGCAAAAATCCACACCCCCTCCTCCTCCTCTTCCCCCTCCTCCTCCTTGTCCCCCAAGGCAGCTGTTTATGAGTAGCCAGGTGAAAGCAGGTGGAGCAAGGCCAAACAAACCCCAGTTCCCTGGAAACAGCTGCCTCCATTTCCCCAGTCCATTGCCAAGGGCAGCAGTGCCTCCCAGCCCCACACTCAGGGAGGGTGAAAAAAACACCTTCAGCATCTCCAGAGCTTTGCCAGCATGAGGGTGACAGGTTTGTTGTGTGGGGTGGCAGCACACAAGGTCAGCAGGTTTGGTTCCCTTTCCCTGCCCACTCAGCCTCAGCCCAGGGCTGTACCCCAGAGCCTGCATGGAACCAGCAGTGGTTTTCCTGCTCCTTGCCCCTGTCACAGTTTGCTGGGCTCTGGGCAAAGAGCAGCGCTGGGGCCTCTGCTGTGGTTTGCTGTTGGTGGTGGCAGGGCCAGGGGAGCAGGAGGGCATCGTGCCTGTGCCTGCACCCTTGGGCGTGCCAGGGGTGAGCAGCTGAAGCCCAGGGGTGAACACTCAGCCTCGTCCTGCAGGGACAGGGAGCCCAGGGCCACCACTCTGGGCCAGTGGGACGATGACACACCAGCACCGCTCTGCCAGGCTCCAGCCCAGATGTCCTCTCTGATCCCTGCCACCTGCGCCAGGGCACCCAGCTCCAGTCTGCTGCCACACTGCCAAAGGCACGGTTCAATGGGCCTGCCAGCTCCCACCCTCCTTAGTCTGATGGTGCAAAGGTCCCGAGCCCAGGAGGGACCACAGAGCCTGGGACTTCGGCCCAGCTGTCCCAGCTCCAGGGAGGAATAAGCCATGCAGCTGAGGAGCACTCGAGGCCTTGATCCCCCCCGTTCCCCAGTGTCTCCCAGTTCAGCCCAGTTCCCAAGTGCGTGGGATGGAACCAAACCCCCAAACAAGCCCTTAGGTCCTGGTGCCAGTGCTGCACTGGGGGGGCCCTGAGGGCAGGGCAGCCCCTTTGCCACAGGAGCCTCAGCCCACTCCTCCCTCTGTGTGTGTAGCCGTGGTTGCCTGCATGGAATGGTGTCCGTAGCGTAGCGCGTGTTGCCGTGTACACCTGGGCTGCTGTGGGCTTGCCTCCAATAAAGATGGGAATGAACTCCTCAGTGGTCCTGGGGGTCATTCCTGGCCAGGTGTGGCATCCCCACCTCTGGGGACTAAAAGAGGTGCCCGCTGCAGGGTGCCGGGGCTGAAGGGGTGCTGGCAGCAGCAGCACGATGGAGCGGTGCTCGGTGGGAGCTGCATCCGGCTAAATTTGGAGCCTGCAAATTTTTTTCTTTTTTTTTTTTTTCACCAGTGGGGTCTAAATTTAGCAGGCACCGGTCACCATCCCCCCCTCCCAGCCCCAGCTCTCCAGGGGTTTCTGCTCTTCCTGTGTCCTCCCACCCACCTGCCCCATGGCTCCCCTCGGCCTCAGCGCCTCCCCGTGTCCCGGGGGTGCTGGGCAGCCCCAGACCGTGCAGATCCAGGCTGACTCGGGCTGCCCATTGTGCCCCCAGCCCTGCAGTGACCCTGCTCACCCCCAGTGCCCGCCGTGCTCCCCGGGCTGGGTTCTGCCGCCCCTGTGTCATCTGCTAATTTTACCTGCAGTGATTTAATCCTTTTTGTGCCGAGGGGAAGTGAGAGCACACGTGCCTGCAGAGCCCCCGGCAGCAGGTTCTGAGCAGCAAGGACAGCCCGTGCCCTCTGTGCTTCCTGCCCCCAGCACACAGGGTGTCCCAGCAGCCCCCATCATTCCACCTGGGACACGATGGCAACATGAGCCACCTGCTATGGCTACCGTCATCCCTGGGGGGTGCAGGTGGCTCTGGAGGGCTCGGGGAGCTCATCAGTAACCCAGCATCCACAGAGGGGTCCCTACCAGCAGCCCAAAGACATGCTGGGCAGCTCGCCCAGGGCATTGACAAGCCCATGACCTGAGGATTTCAAGCTGGCCAGGACATCTCTGTACCGACAGGTTTCCTAATCCCTGGGCAACTTCCCAGGATCCAAGCAGAAGGTTCCTCTCCTTCCTAAACTGGGATGTGCAGTATGTAACCAAACACCTTGTTTTTGCCTTCTCCAGCAATAACTTCCTAGTTTCCCTCCACAACAACCTTAGGCCTCCACGCAGCCCATTTGTCTTGTGCAAGCTGCTGTGTCCTCCCTGGGCAGCCACTGCCAGCTCCCCACGGAGGTCTCACCACCTTGTTACAGGTAGGGAAACTGAGGCACTTAGTGGGGCAATGCTGCAGTGGTGGGGGGGGGGGGTTGGCAGGCATCCAGCAGCACCATTCTGTCCTAAATTCATTCCCAAACCTCTGGGACGTTTGGTTTCCTTCCAGGGTGTGTGTCCATGAATCTGCTTGGGGGGATCCGTGGCCCCAGAGGCCTTGCAGGTGGGAACTATTTTTCCTGTGCCCATGTTTAAAGGCAGCCCTGGCTCCGGGGTGCCTGCAGGGAAAGGCTGCCAAAATCAGTACTCAGGCATGGGTTAGGGTCCCGCAGGGGTCCCGAGTGACGCTGCCTTGCTTGTGTGAAACGTCCTCGCAAGAGAGCAGAGAGGACCCCACGGCCCGTGAGGCCCAGGGTCCACACCGTCTGCACGGCTTGCTGTGTGCCAGGCTCCTGGGCACGCCGCGCACGGACCCGGTCCTGCCTCGCCCCCCTAGACCCGAGGGTTATCCCCCCCGACTCTCCGAGCCCCAAGGTTAAACCCCCATCCCCGCTCCTGCAAAGGGCCGCGGCCCCTTTAAATCCTGCGCGGCCCCGGCCCCACCCGTCAGTCTTTTCCCCCTTCTATTTTTTTATGAATGAAAAACGCTCCGGGCGGGGCCATGCAAATCACTGCGCGCTCATTGGTCGCCTCCGCCCCCGCCCACTCAGCCGGTCTCAATGGTGCTCGGCGGAGCGGCGCGCGGGCGGGCGCCGAGCGACGCTGCAGCCAATCAGGTGGCGCGGGCGGCCGAGCGGCGGCTCCCCATTGGCCAGCGCGGAGGGTAAACAAGCGGCGCGGGGCGGGGCGCGGCGGAGGCCGCTGGTTCGGGGGCTGCGGGCCGGCGCAGAGCGGCAGCGCGGTGCCCGGGCTCGCAGAGCAGCCGCGCCATCCCCGGCACCGCTCCCGGCTTGCCCCGCTGCCGCTGAGGCTGCGGCGCCCCGGCCGGGTACGTGGGGGCCTGGCGGCGGGGCGCAGCGCGGCCGGGGCTCGGGCCTGGGGCGGGGGCGGTGTTTATGAATGGCGCGGGCCGCGCGGTGTGAATGGCGGGGGGCGCGCGCGAGCGGGCGCTCGAGTGCGCGCTCGGGGGAGCAGCGGGCGGGGGGGGCGGAGTTTATGAATGGGGCGCGCGGGGCGGCGTGGGAACGAGCCCGGCTGCGGCGCGGCCCCGCGGCGGCGAGCGCGGTGAGGGGCGGGGGAAGGGAAGGGAAGGGAAGGGAAGGGAAGGGAAGGGAAGGGAAGGGAAGGGAAGGGAAGGGAAGGGAAGGGAAGGGAAGGAAGACGAGGCGAAGCGAAGCGCGGCCCCCCCCGCTGCCTCCTCCCGCTCCCACGGCGCGTGATGTCACGGCCGTTTCTATAGAAATTAGGTGACATCACGAGCCGGGGGGCTGCGACCCGCCACGGCAGGAGCGGGCCGGCTCCCCCGCACCCGCACCCAGCCAGCCCCGGGGGCGGCAGGGGCCAGGGTGTGACCCCTCCCCCTGGCCGTCCCCTCCCCCCCGCAGCCGCGCACCTGCCGGAGCCCGGGCGGGACCCCCCTTCCCGGGCCGGCGTCGATGCTGAGCGGGCCGGGGGCACTGCCCGCTTCGCCCGCACCATGGACGGCTTCTACGACCAGCAGGTTCCCTTCATGGGCCCCGGGGTAAGTTCGCCCACCCCGATCTCTTGTCGACACCTTCCTTCCCCATCCCTGGGGCACCCACCCCTCATCCTTGGGAGTGCCCCTCTTGTCCTTGGGAGCGCTCCCAGCCCTGGGGGCTGCCACCCTCACGGGCAGCTGTCACCCTGTTCCTTGCAGAAGTCCTGCACAGAGGAGGGCCGAGGCCGGCCGGGGTCCGATAGGAAAAGGAAGTTTTTGGAGACCGACCTGGCCCATGACTCGGAAGGTAGGCAGGGCTGGCCCGGGCAGCCGTGGCCTCTCAACAGCCCCGTGGGACCACTTGCCTCGCGTTTGTTGTTGTAGAAATAATCCTGCAAATAATGGCAGTTTTATTTATTCTTCTGTGGAGCACAAAAGTCTTTCACTCTGTTCCAGAGCTCTTCCAGGATCTCAGTCAGCTGCAAGAGGCCTGGCTAGCTGAAGGCAAGTCACCTCCTCCTTTTGCCGTGTAAAATCTCTCAGTGAGCATCTTTCTGAGAACTGAAAACACCATAAACCCACTTTTTTGGTTTTTTTAGCTCAGGTCCCCGATGACGAACAATTTGTCCCAGATTTCCAGTCTGACAACCGTAAGTGATTGTTCCGGGTTTTTGTTCTCTGGGGGTAGATGTTTGGGTGCCTGTGCAAACATTTGGGTTTGGAGTTGCTTCCTTGGGAAAGCAGTTGTTCCTGGGGCTGAAACGTGAAATCATGGGCTTTTGGGAGAAAGCACGTGTGGTTTGGGGTCATCGAGATGAAATGTACAATGCCCTGTCTTTTGTTAGTGGGGAAAATTACGGCCAAACGCATGGAAATATCTCTGAACTGCTCTCTGGGTTCCTCTGAGACGTGATGCACGTTCGTAGTGAGGTGGATTCGCTTCCAAATACTCCTTTTCCTTTTCAAGTGGAAGAGATAACCAGCGCTGGGCTGCTCGGTTAGCCACAATCTCTGCAGCTTCTAGAGCTTTTTAGAGTCCTAGCCCGGCGCTGCTGGCAAGAGCAAGCCTGAGCGGTGAAACTTGAGCCGCTTTAAGCAGCATTAATCACTGGCAAGCGAGCGTCTTTAAAAGGAGGCCAGTGAAAATGCAGTCCCTCGTGGATTGCATAAGAGCAGGGGCTGGTTTGAGCCGTGCAGCGCTGCCAGGGCGGGTTGGTGGCGAGGGCAGGGGCCGGGGCTGGCGCGTGGGGCTGGCGCTGCTCTGGGCATCGAGGGGTCGGTCGGAGGAGAGCGGGGGCGGAATCAGGATGTTTGGAGTTGTTACCTGGCAAGCACAAGTAGTAGCTTGGTGTCGCTGGCTGGCTTTTGCTGCTGAGGCAGACAGCTACGGAACTCGAAGGAAATCGAGTTTAGCCTGCAGTCGAACAGATTTTTCATTCCGGCTTTGTCACAGCATGCAGCGGGGCATCTCCTCTGACAGCAAATCGTGTTAATTATTGCTCCTTGCTTGCTTCGGAGTGGGAAGCCTGCCATTAAGCCGGCCCAGACAGCCCAAGTTTCAGATGGTTTTTTTCCCCCTGTCTCCCCTGAGATAAAAGGCGAGCCTGGAGTCAGAAACACAACGGTCTGTTGACATCCCCAGCACAGCCCAGCAGCTCTTGCTCGGAGCAGTAGAAACTGCAGTGTGCGTGGGAGGGTGGCTCTTGAAGCTGAAGCTGTTTCCAGTGCCTTTTGGCAGTCTCTTTTTCCTTGTAACCTGAAGAGCTCAGAGAGGAGAGAGAAACTTTTCTGGGTGATGCAGGAAAAAGAGGAGAAGAAGGAAAAGGTGTTTATTTGGTCAGGACTCTAAAAAGGTTCTGATCTGCTCAGCCTGTGGACCTGGTGTTGAAACGACTTTGTCATTTGAAAGATCTGCCTGCAGCAATAACCCTCCTTAACTTTCCTGGGGAGAGAAAGCAAAGGTTTCTTTTGCTGCTGCAGTGCTGGCTGTGGGGGGACTCAGACTGAGGCAGAGGGGAGTGGGAAGCCCAGCTCTTGCATCCCTGCACTAGAGAGAGTTTACAGAGGAGAGAAACTCCAGTTTTGAACCGTGTGCCACGCAGAGAGGGAGAGAAGGACGGCTCTGGTGCAGCTGCAGGCTGCACCCAGCTTTCACTAGCAGGGACATGCTGCCTTCCTGGGCTGGCAGTCATGCTGGAGTTCAGCATCCGTTGGCTCCTGGGGAGAGGCAAATCCCTCCTTACTCCCTACGGATGTTTGTGGACCTGTGTTGGGCTCTGTGCAGTTGTGTGGCTCCACGTCTTTTCCCTGAGGAAACTGCTGCTCTCTTGTCCTGAGCAAGCCTCCATCTTGTGCCCCATCTTGCATTCCCAGGGCCAAGCTTCCTTGGCACAGCAGCAAAAAGGGACTAACCAGCTCAGTTTGGAGCCCACTGCAATGGGGAACATTGTCACATGTGCCACGTGGAGTCTTGGAGATGCTCACAACTGCAGCATCCTTCTTGCCTTGTAAAACCTCCTCGTAGCTGCCTGCATCTCTGCTACTGCCCACTCCCTGTTCCCAGTTCTGCAGCCAAGATCCCTGGAACACAGGGTCTCAAAATTGGGCCTTGGTAGCAAAATAATCTGCAGGGCAGTGTGTCACCGTGCTGGGGGAGGAAATCCCCCTGTAAGGAAAGCAAGGCTGCCCCAGATGAAGGATGCATTGTTCTTAGTGCCCTGGGCTAGTGGCAAGAGGCCAGATTCAGTGTTTAAAGCTGCCCAGGGAGGTGGTGGATCCTTCCATGAGAGCAAGGAGGCTGTGGTGGCTCCACAGAGCTCCTTGCTGGCTCTGCTGCTGCACCCTGGCTGGCCATGGGTGTGAGTTCACCAGCAATGTGGTCCTGTGGCCAAGGGTGTACATACAGTGTTATGCCTCCACTGATTGTTTAAGTGCCTGGGAAGTGATGGGATCATGCTGAGGAGATCAGGCACCACAAGAAGTGATTTTTTTCCCCAGGGTGCCTGTGGCCTCCTGCGCAGGCAGCACGTGGCAACAGCCACGGGCAGGGCATGGAGTTCCTTACACACCAAAACGAAAGAGGGATGTTTGTTTGTGAGGAAGAGTTGTTTAAACAAAGGAGAGCAGGATCCTGGTTTCTATTTCTGACTCCTCTCCTGGTGTGACCTTGGGTGCGTCCTGTAGCGCCGGGGGATGGAGGGGCAGGCGCAGAGCTCGGCTCCCAGGTGCCAGCTTGAGTGGGTGCCAGTGTCCCTGGGCTGGAACTGGTTCCCCTTGGCTCCTTCAGTGCTCTCCAAGCTTTGTCTCATGGAGCTACAGTCACGCTGATGGCTGGGAATAACCTGCCCTGTCCTCCACCAAGGGATTCACTGGGAATTCAAGGCCTCGAGTGGCTTTGTGGTGTCACCCTTTCCGTGGGGGATGTCTGGTGGTTGCCATTAGGGGCATTTCCAGTTTGACTGCTTGTATGGCACTGGGAGGGTTTCCCTGAGCCTCCCCTGCCTGCTCTGCTGGGTGGGCACAGCAGGGGCACATCCCTTGCCCGGCTTCCCCATGGCCCTTCCACCTCTAGTGGCTAAAGCAGCCCAGAGGGGGCTGCCAGGCACCCAGGGGTGTCCTCACTGCCTCTGTAGCTCAGCCCTGGCGTGGATCTGCCAACGCTTCTTCTCCAGCCCCATCTATAGTTGAGCTGCTCCCTCTGAGTATTTTCATATTTTTTTTAGCTTTTAATTATAGTGCCGAGGGCAGGACCGGAAAGGGTAAAAGTGCCTGTGCACCCAGCGTTCCTTTGAGGTGCTGGGGCAGGGCAGCTCCTCCCTGCTGGCTGCTGGGACCCAAACCCAGCGCCGTCCCCCCAGAAGCTGCAGCCCTGCCCTGGGTGCCCCGGGCTCCTCCAGCCTCGCCGTGCTGAGCGGGGCTGGCTGGCCCCGCCGCGTTTGTGTAAGGAATCCAAACGTTGCACAGAGCCGGGCTCGGACAGCTGGTCTCTGTTAGGATCTTAAGGCTCATTTCCCTTTTTTTTTGAATGGCAGTGCTAAGCTCTGGGGAAATTTTTCCTTCCTTTTTTTTTCCCTCCCTCAGCCACATGAATGGAGCACTACGAAGTGTTTGTGAATGGAGGGTGGTGCCTGCTCAGGGACTGGAGGCTTTTTTTTTTCAATGAATAACCAGACCCCATTGTACGCCTGGCGGAAAAACAACTCGCTCCAACAACACGGAGCCTGTTCGGGAGAACCATGCCCGAGATAGGCAGCTGGAGCCCTTCCAAAGGCAGTTCCCCTTTGCTTTCCCATGGCTCGCGGGGTGCCTGTGCTTTGCCGCTGCCATGCTGGCCCCCTTTTAAGGCTGGAAATGCTGAGAGTGGCAAAACCTCTCTGGGGAGGGGGGAAGGAGGAGTGGGATAAATCCGGCTTGGGAGCGGGGGGAAGGCGTGTGGGGGGCTGTGCTGGCTCAGCGCTGGGCTTTGTGTTTCAAATCCTTCTCGGAGAGGGGGGGGTTTATGCCCTTGGTACCAGCTGTACTGAGGCCTTTCCAGGGGGGGATGGGTAGAAAGGGGAGTCAGCAGCTCTTTAAAGGTTTTGACAAATTAGGGGAGCAGCTAATTACCTGGCAAGCTGTGAACAGTTGTCCTGGAGCTATTTGCTCCTCTCCAGTGTAGCTGGGCTGTGTTTAGGCTTCACATGAAGCTAATACTCCACTTCCGATTAGTCTTGGCTCTCCTCTGAGGCACTATTTAGGTACAGATCTCTGAGGCGCTTTCCCTTTCCTAGGGCGCCTGCTTTTAGAAATTAATTAGCTTAAGCATATATTACTCCGTTTATAATTATATATAGCAAGTGAGCTCGGGAGTGGGTGGAGAGGATTTGGGTTTAATGGGATGTTTGTCACTAGAGCTCGTACAATTGTGGGACCCCAGGCCTAGATCCCATTGGACCACCTCAGCTGCGGGAAGGTGGATCCTGGGAGTGGGTATGCCCCTGTGAGGGCAAGTGGGATGCTGTTTTTGAAGTGTTGGGGCTCCAGTCTGTCAAGCCCCCTCACCCCGTGCTCTGTGTCTCAGGGAGGCCCCACTGCCAGCTCTGCTCCGTGTGCTGAGGGGCTGGCGGACAGCAAATGTCTCATCCAAGGCTGTTGTGGAGCTGCCTGTGCCCCTCTCACAGCCCTTGCTCTGTCCCCCAGTCAGGAGCGATTCCCCTTCCAAGAACAATGTCCTGGGCTGCTGTGACTGTCCCAACTCTGCCCTCCCCTGCCACCCTGGCTCACTTCTCCACCAGTGTTAGGGTCTGGCAGGGCACCCTGGTTCAGTTGCTGAGTGCTCCCAGGGCATAACTCAGCACTGATTCCCCAGCAAAGAGCCGATGCCTGCAGGGGAGATGTTCCCATCGCCCTCTCCCCTGTGGGTGAGCCCGTGTCCTCCTCGCTGTCCTTGCAGTGGTCCTGCACGCCCCACCTCCGGCCAAGATCAAGCGGGAGCTGCCCAGCCCGTCCTCGGAGCTGTCGTCCTGCAGCCACGAGCAGGCTCTCTGTGCCGGCTATGGGGACAAGTGCCTCTACAACTGCTGGTAGGTGCCACGGGGACACCGCGGGCCCCACGCGCCGCTCGGCGCTGTCCCCATGGGTGTCACCCCGCGGGTGTCAGCCCCATGCCCCTCTCCCCTGGCAGTGCCTACGACAGGAAACCCCCCGCCGGGTTCAAGCCATTAACGCCGCCCGCCACGCCGGTGTCCCCCGCGCACCCCGGGGCGGCCCTGGCGGCCCCGGCCGTGCCCGCGGCCGCCCCCGGCGCGGCCCTGCAGGAGCAGCGGCAGCAGCCGCCCTTCGCCGTGCCACGGCCGCCCGCCCACATGCCAAAGATGATGTCTGAGAACCAATACCCCGCAGAGCACAGGTGAGGCAGCCCCGCCCCAGGGCCACGGAGTCCTCCGGGGCTGTATGGGCGCTCCTGGGGTGGGTTGGGGGTTCCAGAGGGTGGGGGGGAAGCAGAAACGCTTTTGCCTTTGCCTCCCTGCTGCGGTTGCAGTCGGTGGGCCAAGCGTTGTCGCCTGCGGTCCCATGTGGCAAAAGTTGCCACTTCCTGTTGGGATCCTGTGGCTCTTTCTCCTGCTGACAGGGAACTGCTCCTTGCAGTCCCTGGACATTGGGCAGAGCCTTTGCCTCCCTCCTGGGGAAGGCAAGGGAGGCAGAGGCTGACTCCTGCATCCAACAGGTTGCCCCTGTTCCAACAGGTGATGGTCCTGAGTCAGGGCTCTGCTCTCCTCGTTGCCTCCCAAGCCGAGCCCCGCTGGTCTGTGGAGCTGTGACCATCTCTGCCCTGCCCTGCCCATGTGCACCCCGGGCTGGGGGTGGTCTAGAGCTCCCCCATGCACTGCATGGCATCACCTTGATTTTGTGGGCTGTGATGGGAGACCCCTGTTCCCTCCTTCCTCTCCAGGCTGTGGCTTCATCCCCCATCACTCCCATATCCCTGGAGGCTCTGCCAGTCCCTTCCCTCACCCTCGGTTTGCTCCTGTGGGTGCTCTCAGTAGGTGCTCTGCTTGTGGCCTCTGGATGTCCTTTGCTGTGACAGCCACCGTGTCACTCCTGTGGGCATGGGACAAGATGTGGCAGCCTGGCAAAGGCCATGCAGTGGGGCCAAGGAGGCCCTTGGAGTGTGCCCACAGCAGGCAAGCATCCCTCCCCAGCAAAGAGGGGCTCCGTGTGACCTTCAGGCTGTGCAGGGGCTGGCTGCGACCCCTGGGGAAGCACTGTGCCAGCACAGGGCTTGGGTTTCATTCAGGAAGGGCAGGGGGACATGGCTCGGAAATGGAGTAATCCCAGCCCGGCAGCTGGGAGAGCTCGGGTTACAAAGCCAAATGGTGCAAGGCCGGCTGAGAGGAGCCGGCACGGAGATCCAAGATCACCTTTCAAGGTGCCGGAGGACGAGGGGATGTGGCGGCACCCCCTCGAGGTGGTGCCTCATCCATGGCCGGCAGCAGAAAGGGAGCTCTGGGAGCAGTGGTGGCAGCACCGAGGAGCCCAAAATAGTGCTCCCTGCTGTCGGGTGCGGGGCTAATCCCAGCTGCGAGGGCGGATTAGCAGCCGGCTGGAGCTGCCGAGTGGATTTGGCTTTGCGTAAGCGCCCACCCATGCACAGCATCCCTGGCCCCTGCCCCCCACGCTGGGCACAGATTTTACTGGTTTACAGAGATAGGAGTGTTGGGGAGTGGTTTTTTTGTTTTCCTTTTCTCCTTCTTCTCCACATACCTGAAGGCCAGAGTGCTTTACTGTGGTGGCCCATGTGTTACCCTGCTGTCCCATCTTGGGGTTCTCAGCACTTAGAGGGGGCCACAGGGCTTCTCAACACCCCATGGGATGAGCCCCTGTGGTGGCTGTGCTTCTGAGGAACCCTCCCAGCCTGCCGTGGGCGCACCCTGGGAGCTCCCCAGGCTGAAGGCACCCAGCTGCCAGGCAGTTCTGGTGTGGGGTGACCCCTGCTCCTCAGTAAAGCCTCCTCCTTCCCCCGCAGGTTCCAGAGGCAGCTGTCTGAGCCCTGCCACCCCTTCCCGCCGCAGGCCGGGGTGCCCGGGGACAGCCGCCCCATCTACCACCGGCAGCTGTCGGAGCCCCTGGGCCCTGCTGCCCCCCGCCCCCCTCAGGGATTCAAGCAGGAGTACCACGACCCTCTCTACGAGCACGGCGGCCCTGGCCTGCCCGGCCCCCCCGGCCACAGCTTCCAGCCCCCCATGGGCATCAAGCAGGAGCCCCGGGACTACTGCATTGACTCAGGTGGGTGTGGGTCAGGGACAGCCGGGGACAGGGTGGGGTTACATCAGTGACACTCCACGGAGCAGAGCATCTCTGCCATCAGCGTGGCAGGGGCAGGGTTGAGCCTCGGGCAGTGGATGCTGTGTCACCCTGGAGCTCCCCTGGTGCTGGGATACTGCTTTGCAGTTTTCTTTCCTCTCTCTCCTCCTTTTCCAAAGCCAGGGGATAGAGCAGGCGTTCACCTGGTGCCAGTGGTGTGGTCAGTGCTGTAGCCACAGGCTGGGGTGCCCCAGCGCCCCTCGGCTCTGGCCTAGGGCCAGCTGTGCTTGCTGCCTGCTGGACCCTACCAGCATCACGGAAAAATCCTCTAATCGCCTTAGGACCTAAAAATACCCCAACCTCGGGATGGAGGGTGGCACAGCCAAGCAGATGGCAGGGGAGGCGCAGCAGTGCCTCCCTTCATGTGAGGCCTGTGAAAGCTCGAGCTGACTTAGCCCATGCTCCTGTCTCAATTCCAGTGCCATCCCAAATCATACTGGGGTTTTTTCCCCAATGTTGAGGGTGGAGGTAGTGGGCCAGGGAGCGTGGGGAAGGGAGGAAGGTTCCCAGACTTCACCTGAAGCAGGACGTGCTCGGGGTAAAGAAAATGCTGCCAAATCCGTGGTGGCACCCACAGGGTTTGTGACCATAATGTCATTTCATTTCCCCCTCAGAAGTGCCTAACTGCCAGTCCTCGTACCTACAGGGGAATGTCTTCCCCAACAGCCATGACGGTGAGTGACTCCCCCACTCTCACCCGTCTCACCCCTCACCTGTAGCAGGCAGCACTCCTGGGCACCCAGAAAACACCCACGGGGCCCATGAGAGCCACATGCAGCCCTGGCACCAGCCCCAACAGCAGCCAGCAGCCCCTGTGGGCGTGCTGTGAGGGCTCGTGTAATCTGGGATAATGTGCCTGACAGAACTGCTAACAGGGTTTGGGAGCAGTGAGGGGGGCTCAGCCACTGAAATAACTGGAAATGGGTCTGCTCCCAGAGCTGTGGATGGGGTCCTGTGCTGGATTCAGCCAAGCCAGGGGTTTTGGGGTCCAGCCAGGGCAGTTGAGGTGCCCTATGCTCACGAAGGGTCTCTTCCCCACAGGATTTTCATATGAAAAGGACACACGATTGTATTTTGATGACACATGCGTGGTACCCGAGAGGCTGGAGGGTAAGAACCTGGCCCTAGAGGAGGCCTGCAGGGGACCCGGGGCTCTGGGAGGAAGATGTGGGGATGCTGGGATCTGCAGTTTATAAAGCTTATAAAGCCAAGCAGTGCTGGCACGGTGCTCTTGAGAGCTGCTGAGCATCATCCCACGTGGCAGCTTGGCATCAGGGCTGTGCTCCATCTTTGTCCCTGACACTTACCTGCCTGCAGCACCATCCCCAGCACCTCTCCCCTCTCCCAGCCCGTGGCCTGATCCTGCTCAGGTGTCTCGGCACAGGGATGATCCATTGTTGTACCTGTCTGCTGCTGGTGGCACAGCCTGGGAGAGAGGCAGAGCAGGGTGTTGACCCAGGTGTCTTTGTGCGAGCAGGTAAAGTGAAGCAGGAGCCCACCCTGTACCGTGAGGGCCCTCCCTACCAGCGGCGCGGGTCCCTGCAGCTCTGGCAGTTCCTGGTGACCCTCCTGGATGACCCTGCCAACGCCCACTTCATCGCCTGGACCGGCCGGGGCATGGAGTTCAAGCTGATCGAGCCTGAGGAGGTATGAGAGGCCCTGCCCTGGATGCAGGACTGGCTGAATCCTTCCCATGCAACAGGACCTTCCCCCGTGAGGGAGACACCTATCTCTACTCTCCAGTCAGCTGTAGAGATTGGCCTTTAGGCTCTTCCTCTGCCTCTCGGTGTGGCGTGTGCTGGCTCCTGAAGCTGGCAGTGGTCGCCAGCCGTGGTGGGGTTGCCTCTGTGCAGTGCTTTGCTGAGTTCTGCCGCTCTGCCGTGGCTCCCTCCTTCCCGAGCCGCTGCCATCCCGGGTTTGCAGAGCAGCTCCGTGCTGGTGCCGCCGTGCCGGAACCGCGCGGCCCCGCGGGAGGGTGACACAGAGGAAGGAGCTGCTTGGGGAGTAATTGGGAGCAGCTGTGGCCAGCGCCGAGCTGCGCCTTGTGGGGAATTACCCATAATATCTCTTGCGCCATGCATGGAAATTGTGGTATTTTGAAGCAGCTTTTTTGGCAGGCTCTCCCTAATGAAATGACTTTTGATTTGGCCCCTGATCCGGCGGTGGCTGTGTGGTCGCAGCGGGAAATTTATCACAGCAGGCAGGGAACCACTCCCAGACCACGGTGACACCTTTGCTGCAGCTGCCCCAGCCCCCCAGACGAGCCTCTAGCCTGCATTTCAGTAGTGATTTCCTCTGAGGATCCCCGTTCCAGCCCTGATGGCTGCCGCCTCTCTCCTGCAGGTAGCACGGCGCTGGGGCATCCAGAAGAACCGGCCAGCCATGAACTACGACAAGCTCAGCCGCTCCCTGCGCTACTACTACGAGAAGGGCATCATGCAGAAGGTGAGTGACCGTCCCCTCTGTCCCAGGGTGCGGCAGGACAGGGATCAGGTCCCGTGTGAGGTGTGTGGTGCTTCCCCAGGGCAGGGGTGGCGCTCAGGGCCCCTCTCACGCCCTCCCTCGTCCCCGCAGGTCGCCGGCGAGCGGTACGTCTACAAATTCGTCTGCGACCCCGACGCCCTCTTTTCCATGGCCTATCCCGACAACCAGCGCCCCTTCCTGAAGACGGAGCCGGAGTGCCCGGTGCCGGAGGAGGAGACGGTGCCGCTGACGCACTTCGAGGACAGCCCGGCGTTCCTCCTGGAGAGGGATCCCTGCGGCAGCCTTCCCTACGCGGAGGGCTTCGCCTACTGACTCGGCCGGCAGAGCCATCGGCACTAGCGCGTCCACCCGGGGCAAACACGGTTTTCTAAAAAGAATATTTTTGGCTGTCCATAAGGAAAAGGAGAAAACAAAAAAAAAAAAGCAGACCCCGATGACAAACAGCATGGGTGCGCACACAGATCCGAGGAATTTAAAACGCCCCGCGTGTGTTGCCGCCGAATTCCCACCCTTCCTTTCCAAGGGCTAGTGCACAGGACTGCCCGTGGCTGGCACCTCCTGCCATGCGTCAGTGTGATGTCCTGGGGCGCCGGGGGCCTCAAGCTGCAGGCTCTTCCCCGGGCCCCGGCTCCGGCAGTGCCCCAGGACTGGGCTGCGTGGCCGCCGAGCCAATTGTCACGACAATCTGCTTTGCATCGAGCACAATCCGCGTAGCTGCCTTGTGTGGAGGAAAGGGCTTTGATTTGCACAGAGAGGAGGGACGCGGGGGGGCCGCCTGGGCCAGCACCCCGGGGCTGATGTGCGCAGCATCCTACCCCAACCCCCAGGAGCCTTCTGCCTTCTTCCCCAGCCCCCTCCCCATATAACCTGTTGTTCCCGTAGAACCTCCTGCATCCTCTCCGTGCCCTCAATCCTCCCCAGCTCTGGCTATGGGCCATGGGTTGCATTTTGGGGGAGGAGACCCTGACACTAACTCCCTCTTGGGTTGTTTGTTGTTTTCTTTTTTTTTTTTTTTTTTTTTGGGATGTTTTAGGAAAATACTAAAGGTTTCTAAACTGATTTTTGTAGATTTTTTGTATTTTAAGGCAAAGCTATTTTTTGCAGCTCGGCTGCTGTCCCTGGAGCCCCTGGGGACACCCCCATGGCTTTCCTGGTGGCAGGGGGAGCCCTCGATGCCCGTGGCTTCCTGGGATGGCTGCCGAAGGATCTGGTCCACTCCATTTCACTGCTCCAGTCCTCTTTCCCAGGGGAGCCAGGGCTGAATCCTGGTACTGGCTCAGCTGTGCTCCCCCTGCTTGGCATGGCCTCGGAGCTGGGCTGTAAAGCTGAGGTGGGCAGGGATGGGGGGTCCCTTCCTCAATACCCCACTTCCCTCCAGCTCCTCCTACCCCTTGCTGCACCTCCTAACACTCCTCCACCACTCATATATCCTTACCTGCCTCCCCTGCACCAGGCTACATGTTTTATTGTAAATGCTGTATAGGAATTTTTTTCTCTTCTTTAGTTAGCTTCGGTTGGAATTTATGTTTGGGTTTTTTGGTTTTGCTTTTCTTTTTTTTTGGTTGGGTTTTTTTTTGTCTGATTTTTTTTTTTTGGGAAGTATGAAGATTAACTCTACGACGACTTGGTTGCTCTCCCCATGGTGGCTGCAGTGGCCTGTACCCATGGGGAGCATTTGGTTTTGGGAACCCCACTTTGGGGGACAGGTTTTTAACCATCTGCTTGGTGTGGCAGGTCTGCAGTGCAGAAGGAGTTAATCTGAGGACTGATTTGAAATATCTTTATTCAAGCAGGGCTATGTATCTCCTGCAAAGCTGCATTACATTCTGTACTGTGTACAATAAAGGATCTTGCTTCCTGTTCCTCCCTGACTGCCTGGGCTCCTGCTTTGCCTGCGCCGTGGGATGCTGGGGGAGCCCCTGGATGTGCTTGTGGGTTGTAGTGGTCCATCTGCAGCCCATCCTCTGGGCCTGCAGCATGGTGCTTCTGGAGCTGAGACCAAGTCACCTCCAGTCCTCCTTGCCCTCTCCCCAGTTCTGGATTTGTTGCTTCTGGGTGTGGATACTGTCCTGGCTTTCACCAAGCTCCATCCCATGAGAGGATCCTTTAGGAATGGGTGTGGCTTCTGCCCAGTAGGTGCAATTTAATATTGCTTTTTCCCAGGGTTTCTCAGGGAGTGCTCCACTCCTCTGGGAAGCCAAGCACCTGCCCTCAAGCAGGGCTAAAGCTCTGCTTTCCTCTCAGGAAAGAGCCCTCCACAAGCTACTGCCAGTGGTCTCCCCATTGTCTCCATTTCTGGACCGGGAAAAAATCAGGGTTTGCAAAAAGATAAGGGAGGTGGGTGGAGGGCAAGGGCTGTTCTGTGAGGACTGATTCAGCTGAAGGGTCTGTGTTTCTCCTGACAGGCTGGAGAAAATCTCAAACACCTCAGAACTGCCCCTTCCCATTGGCCTCAGTTTGAGCTGAGCTGAGCCAGGGTGTCCATGGGCTCCCAGCCCATCCTGTGCAGGGGCTTGGTGTGATGCTGCTGGAGATACTCTGGCACCTCTTCTCTTCCAGTTTATTTTCACTGCCCAGCCAAACCCCATCCCTAGCTGTGCCAGGGGAGAGATGAGAGGTCCTCATGTGCCATGATGCTGTTTACAAACCCGCCTCACCTGGATCCACTCCTGCCTGCCAGCCACATTGCTAATGGGTCCTTAAGCTGCTCTTTCCTCATGCCTGAAGTATTAAACTGCATGGGGAAGTATGGCTGTCTCCCAGCCCAGGCAGGGCAAAGCAAAACCAATTCATCTGGCGTGGAGCCTTCAAGGAGCTAAATCAGCTGTTTGGCCTCAGGAGCCACCCTGCACTCCCAAACCCACCCCATCTTTATTTTCCACAAAGGTCAGTCCTCTGCCCAAGACTGCAACCCCCAGGTGCTCTGAGCCCCAGACAGTGCCTGGTAATCCCACCTCGCTGGGGATTTCGGCAGACTGAGTCCTGGTGCTCAGGATGGAGCAAGGGGAAACGGGGCCACCGGCAGCGCGGCCGGCAGGCAGATGGCCGAGGGTGCCGGGATCAGAACCCGCTGCAGAGATCTGGGACCAGTTATGGAGGGCGAGGATGAGGATGAGCAGATAAGGCAAAGCCTTTCAAAGCCTTCATCAAGCATCTCCTTACACCACAACCCTGACCCTGGCCCTGCAAATCTTGCTGTGGGCAGGGCTGGGGCCCCAAGGGCCTCTCTCGCTGCTCTGACCGAAGGGAGAGGTTAGGAAGAGGTGTTTTTCTATTCCAGTTTATCAGTGTGGGACAAAAGGGCTCAGGCCTCAAAGGGTTCGATACCACACTGGCTTTTATTACTTAGGACACCAAGAATTTGCTCCTCATTTGATCCTGCTGTGCATCACCCCTCCCTCTCCTCATGCTCCACGCAGAGGGGATGGAGCTGCCTTGGGTGCCTGGTCCCTCTTGTTCCCACCCCGAGGGTGAGGGACGAGCCACAACAGCTCAGTGTTCTGCCTGCAGCCTCCCAGGGATGGGGGCAAGAGCTCCAGGGCAGACCAGGGGCTGGAGCAGCACTTTCCAGGAGTTGAGGAGACAGAGGGGAAGCAGGTGGGGAAGCATGCATGCTCCCTCCTCACTTTCTGCCCCATCAGATGCTGCTTCCAGGCATGGGGATGTGCCCTCTTGGGACACACTCCAGCGTGCCATGGGGTGGGGAGCCTAGCTGGGGAGCATTGCTGCCACTGTCACCACTGTCCCCAGGACCAGGAGTGGCTCAGGCTGCCACTGCTCCACCCCCAGGGCTGACCACCTTGGTCCCCTCCTCCCATATTCCCACACCATTTGCCCCCTGCCCTCCTCCCACTCCTCCAGGCACTGGGGAGGATGAAGAGGGGTGAGCAGAGAGGATGGTGAATGATGAAGCACCATTTGGGGGAGGATTCAGCTATCCAGACTGGGAAAAACCTTGGTGCTGGTGTCCAACCCTGTCTCCAATCCTCCAGCTCTCAGCTTCCACCTCTGTGTGGTCATTGTGGAACAGAGCCCATCAGCAGTTTGGGGTGAACAGCAATCTGTGACACTGGGTAAACACACAATAAAATGGCAGCTGGTATTGAACAGAGACAAATGTGGTTTTTCCTATTTTCTTCTTTTCACAGTCATTATAATGAGCCCCAAGTTACCCCCTCCCTGGAATGAGAGTTTGGAGTTACCAGATGGTCCAAGAGGCACAGGTTAAAAATCATTTGGAAAAGAGGAGCCTGTAAAAGGGAGAGCATCATTGCAACCCTTTACACATCCATAATTCATGGAGTACATTTCTGCTCTGCCTGTCTTGGAAGCATATAGCAGGACTGGAAAATGTTCAAAAAGCAACAGAGACAGCCAAGGGTCTGCTATGGCTCTTACATGGGAGTGTATAAATAGTCTGGCACTTCCGACTGGGGCAGGATTTGTGGCTCAGGGGCTTCATATTTAATAGCCCATGACGAAGTTTTCCATTGCTGCCTGGAAGAGCATTTTGGGGAAGAATTACTGCCCACACAGCTCATTCTTCTGGCAGAACTGACAAGCCCAGCAGCTCAGATTAGAGGTGCAGCATGGCCCACCACAGGCAGTGAGACACAGCTCCCACCTGGCCCACGTCCCACTGCCCATCCTGGTGGCCTCGTGCCTGTGCTTGGCAGCTGGTTCCACCAGGGAGGAGGGTCACATCACAGCAGCTCCTCTCCTCCCCAGCTCTTCAAACACTCAGTGTTTTCAATAAGTGGGTTGATTTGGCTCTTAAACACCTGGAGCAACATGAGTGGCTCCATGTGCTGAGCCAACTTCAGTGAGTCAGCTCCAGAAAAAGAACCCAAAAACAACCACACCAAAACAAAACAAAACAACAACCAAAAAAAAATCAAGCAAGCAAAGATCTGGTGAGTAAGGAAAAGTGAGGAACTTCCACCCCGGGACGTGCAGGACACCCAGCTCCCTTCACATTGGTCTGGCACCACCTCGTGGATGTCCATCTGCTGCTTCTGGCCACCACGGGGTGCAGAGGGCTTTGGTATCCAAATGTGGCTCACACCCGCGGGATGGACACCCGTGGCAGGGAGCACTTCAGCCGTGTTTTCCAGGGCTTGTGTCTGCTTTGTGCTGGCCTTGCTGGGAGATGTGGGTCTGTGTTACTGACTCCAAGCCTCCCACTCCTGGGCAGGAAGAGGGAGACCGCTGATACCACCTTCTCCTGTGCTCCTTTGAGAAGGGAGCTGGGGCTCCACGAACACCCCAGAGCCTCGGAGCCCTCCAACACTGAGCTCCCAGCCTCTCACAAGGCACTAACACTGGAATAAGCCTCTAAATAGCTTCTGAAACCATGAGCCAATTGCTGAATTAAAGGCTCTCAGAGCTACGGAGGGGAGGCTCCGTCATCCTCTTATCATTAACTATGGCAGGAACTGTCTGTGTTATTCCTGTGCTCTGTAGGTGCCCATGGACTATTCCCAACCACAGGTCACCTCCATAGGTTCTTCTGTCTGGAGAACCTGAGGAACCTGCAATCCTGAGGCAGGAATCCTACTTAGAGGAAGGTGTCCCTGCCCATGGCAGGAAGATGGAACTAGAGGGTCTTTATGGCCTCTTCCAATCCAAATCATTCTAGCATTCTATGATTTCTTGGGCTACCATTTAGGGGGGCAAGCAATAGGACTGCAGAGACTCAGATTTTGGAAGGAGGGTGCCCTCACTTTGTTGCAGAAGCAGGAGATCCCTCCTGCATTGAAGGGCTGGGTGCTCACCTGGCTGGTGCCCAGCCCCCTGGCCAGGAGGGGGTTCTGGGCAGGGGTCAGCCAGTGCATGGGTAAGACAGGACCAAAGATGCAATACGAGGTTTTGTCTTAGCTGACAGTGGAGCCAAGGTGAGGGGCAGAGCTGGGAACTTGTCTGCAGGACAAGGAATCAGCTGTAGTGGCTTATTTAGAAGGCTTTTTAGTTTAATATAAATAAAACCATCCTGGACAGAACAGGCAGAAAATGAAGCAAGAAACCCTGAGCTCCCACAATGCTGGGTCAACACAGCTGTACCCCTTCACTCAAGGCTGCTCATCCATTGTCCTGCCATAAAATTTGCTGGGATTCTTGAAGGGACCTGATAACAGATTTTCAAATGGCACAGCCAGGCCAGCCCTGTACCAGCCTGGGCAGCACCCCTGGGCCTGGCACCCTCTGGGTGCCGTTCCCTGCAAGGATGAGAGAGGATCTGCCAAGGGTGACATGAACCCAGGCATGCAGGAATCTCTTTTAAAAAATCATCTCATGATTTCTTGGCCACCTTGGACCCAGGAGAGGGCAGCAGCAGCCCAGGCTGCAGCCCCAGCTACCCTTTCCAAAGCTCCTGTTCATCTCCTAGGCAGCTCAGAGGCAGCTGAGAAAGAAAAGCAGTGTATGGAGAGAGCAGTGAAGAGCAAAAACCCAGTGGTGGGCTAGTGGTACTCTCCTGGGCTTCAAAATTGTTTTCTTTCAAGATGGAAGTGGAAAAAAAACAATCTTTTTTTTGAAAACACATTGGAGTGCCAGGGCATTCCATGGCCGTCTTTCATTCTTCTGGTATCAGTGATCCCTGTGCTTGTCATGGCACCAAAAAGGAGGGTGGTGATACTGGGAATGTTCCCAATGAGGTGGGAGGAAAGTACCTGCAGTGTGTGCCCATCACGCTGCTGCAGGGATGCTAAAAGCCCACAAGATTCCCACTGTGGAGCTCTCATGGCTTCACTCAGAGCACTCCAGGGGGATAAAACAAGATTACCAGTGCTGCACAGGAATGCTGGCTGCCTTGCCCTCGCTGATTTTGCTGTGCCTGAAGGAACAGGAAAGGGAAGGCTGCAAACAGGGAAATTTTCTGCTTGTCCACCCTGGCACCCCACACAAGGGCTCCCCCAGCTCGCTGCACTGCTGAACATTGTGAAACTCAGGCTCCCCCTTTCCACTGGCAGCATCACAGGGGTAGGTCAGCATCTCCCGGGGCAGCCGTGGCATTTCCACCCCGCCAGGCTGGCAGCACCCTCCTGCCTCTCCTGGATGAGCTCACCGGGATGAGTCACGGAGCAGGTGAGTGGGAGGAGGACATCCTTACACCGAATTCCTGCAGTGCATTCCCAGCCACCTGCTCTGACAACAGCCAGCCTGGGTTTTGCTGAGGCAGTTCCCTTTCTGCGTGGCTGGGCCTGCCCTGAGGCACACGGGCCGCAGCGTGCCCCCCTCCTGGCTCAGAGCACACAGCTAAACCCTCAGCCGTGTGCCCTCTGCTCTCAGTAGGGCTCAAATCATGGTTTATTTGGTGGTGTGTTGTTTTGGTTTTTTTTAGTTCACACCCTCTGAAATCACAGAAGTGCAAAATTATTGCTTACCAAAGCTGTTCTCCTGAAATGAGTCATGAAACAAGGAGCTTTGTCACTCTGCCAGACACAGCCTGGCTGCTTCTCTAAACTGAATGGCAGCAGAGAACAGCTTGCTCCTCCCTTTGGGCTTCAGCCCACCTGCACCCGATGTTACCAGCCTGCATCCAGAGCCTTGAGAGAGAATTATTCCCACCTGCATTATTCTCCAGCATTATTCCCACCTCTTCAGACCATCTTTTTTTCCCCATTTTTGGGTGAAGCTCTGCATGGTGTGGTAACACTTCGGTGACGCCATGCTTTGTACCAAGCTTGCTTGGGGAGCTACCACTGTGCGCACAACTCCTGCAAAATTGATCTCTTACTCAGAAAACTATTCAGCCAGTCAGTGTAGCCTTTTCCATCCATCCATCCATCCATCCATCCATCCATCCATCCATCCATCCTTCCATCCCTCCATCCCTCCATCCATCCATCCATCCATCCATCCATCCATCCATCCCTCCATCCATCCATCCATCCATCCTTCCATCATCCATCCATCCATCCATCTATCCATCCATCCATCCATCCATCCATCCATCCATCCTTCCATCATCCATCCATCCCTCCATCCCTCCATCCATCCCTCCATCCCTCCATCCATCCATCCATCCTTCCATCCCTCCATCCATCCATCCTTCCATCCATTCCTCCATCCCTCCATCCATCCATCCATTCATCCATCCATCCATCCATCCCTCCATCCATCCATCCTTCCATCCATCCATCCATCCGTCCATCCATCCATCCATCCATCCATCCATCCATCCATCCATTCATCCATCCATCCCTCCATCCCTCCATCCATCCATCCATCCGTCCATCCATTCATCCATCCATCCCTCCATCCATCCATCCATCCGTCCATCCCTCCATCCCTCCATCCATCCATCCCTCCATCCATCCATCCCTCCATCCGTCCATCCATCCCTCCATCCATCCATCCATCCATCCATCCATCCATCCATCCATCCATCCATCCATCCATCCCTCCATCCATCCATCCCTCCATCCGTCCATCCCTCCATCCGTCCATCCATCCATCCCTGGTGGCACCAGGGCAGAGGCTGTGAAAGGAAGGAGCAGCAACGCCATCTCCACATCCAATGCTACGTCCATAACCACCTACAGAGAGACATAAAAAATTAAAAGCCAACGTTTGAACCTACAAGGGCCACCAGATTTATGCACTACACAGAGCCCACCTTCCTTTTCCTCCCTCAGATGATGCTTCATGCCCTAAGCCAAACAGAATGGTGTATTCTTGGTGCCTGAGAAAACCCACCCTACAGTATCAGTTATCTTAATGCCATTTGGAATTTAGCCCCTTTCCCTGAGGTTTTGAACTTCTCCTCCCCGGTATGAAAGGTGGTATTGTTTTGAAATCACTACAAAAAAAGGAGGCAGACATGGGTCTATTGGAAATGTCCCTTGTGTCTAGTGAGGGACCAAGAGCACAGGGTAAGCCAGAGCTACTTTCCATGACTGCCCTTGGCTCCTTCTGTGGTCTAGGGCTGACATAGTCCCAAAAAGAATTGCTAAGGTGCCTCTTGTTCACCTCCAGACAGTTGTAGGCAGCTCAAAGAAAGCTGCAGAGCACAGATCCCTGAATTTTCTTTCTTCGTTCTCGTTTCTCCTCTGCAAAGACTTCCCAGACAAACCTTGGGATGCAGCCCCTGGCCTGGATTTTGTGTACCTGGCTCTCAACTTTCCCTACAATGAAGCCTGCCAGAAGTGCCCATCTCTCACGTGGGACAGCCCATGGTAGACTGCTCCCAAGTCCAGAGATGTACTGGCAGCAGCTGCTGGATGAAGCAGGTATGCTTCCAGTGAGATTTGTTGGCTTTTCTCTTCCTTTTTTCTTTTTTTAAGCAATAAAGTAAATGGATTTCATCCATCAGGTGAGACAATTTGACAAGATCTGGCCTGATTATTTAATTTTTCTTTAAAATTGCTGCTCATTTGCAGCCCTGTTGAAACATGCCCGAGGCAGCACAGCTGCAGGCAGCCTGAAAGCAATGCCCATGGAGCTGAGCCTGTCAAAATGAACTCAGAGCTTTGTCAGGGAGGAGATATCAGCGGACAGGATCAGCACTGTGATCACGATTTGCAGCCTGGGGCATGGTATGGTGAAAAATATTGTAGGTGAAACTAGTCTGGGAGAAGCAGCAGAGGTGTGGGAAGCTGAGCAGCAGAGATCTGTGGGCACTGCGTATTTTACAGCTCCAAAGCTGCCAGAATGGCACCACCACCGAGCACCACCACCAGGAATTGCATTGTCACCACTGAACAAACACCTGGACTCTCTCAGTGCCAAAACCAGGAGCCCAGGACTGGCCTTGGCTATTGCCTCAGCAAACAGGGTCCATGCCAGCCTTCAGAAGACCAGAGGTGACTGACCTGGGATCCTGTGGGACTGTGGCACTGATCAGGCCATGAGGAGTGTCCAGCACTCCCACTGCGTGCTGCTCCTCATGTCAGAGGTGTCAGTCTGGAGCAGGTTCATCTTTAGCCTGGTTTCCACAGGAACAAAACTTCACCAGCCTTGCTTGGTGTGTCAAACCCCACCTCCCCCCCCACAGCTTTTGAACAGTGGCTGTTTTGAAAGACCTTTCCTCTTGTGGGAGATACAGCTCCAAAATATAAACACCTGCAAGCATCAGGGAAATAGGCAGCTGGGCAGAGGTGGAAATCCACCTGCTCCCAAAGTCATGGAGATGCTGCCATCTGACCACCTGGCACTGCCACCTTCGAGTACCCACGTGTTGAAAAATCCTCGTGGATGTTTAACCCCACGGTGGGATTGGGACACCAGCAGCAGAGCTCGTGGGTGGGAGGTAGGCTCCCCAGCACAGCGATCCTACACCTCTGGCACATCTCCTTCCCTCTCCTGGTACAACTGTGTGGCCATGGTGAGGAGGAGACAGCCTTTGTGTAAGGCAAACACAGGCAGGAGGAGGAATGGGGGTATTTGCTCCCCTCCAGGCAGCCTGGGAGCCTGCAGCAGCTCCAGGCACCTGACTTCCTTCTTAAAAGACTGTCTTTGTTGTACTCTCACTCACCTTGCTCCACAAACTGCTTGCTGAGGCATTCTGTGCCAGGCCTGAGCTCTCAGCCTTTGGGAGACACTGTGTTTGCAGATCATTATACCTTGGCTCACACAAGAAACACACTCTTTCCACTTTTCAGCTCAGAATATCTCAGTAATTGATAATTTCTCCCAGTTTGCCACCTGGAAAAGACCCTTGGTGTAGCTCTTGGGTCTGTTGCCCTTTTATTCCATTGGGGTATGATGGAAATGTTAAGAGGAATGATAAAATAACCAAAAATATTCTTCAATTAGCCAATAATAATAATGATGCAGTAGTAGGGTAAGCCCAGGAGAACATGGAGGTATACAACCCCCACCAGTGCATCCAGCCCCATCAGCACATCCAAGCTTCACCCTCTTTACAGAAGACCTGTGCAGATTCAGCAGCACTGTAGCACTGTAATGCCAATTTTACTCACATGCAACATTTCCCAGCCATGATCTGGGCAACCAAACACACAGCTGTAAGGGCTTGGTGGGTAGGGAGAGGTGTGTTAGACTCAAAAGTTTTAGTTTTGAGGGGAAAGGAAGAAATCTATTGCCTCCAGCAGGCAACAGAAGAAGAAGGCCAGCCTTGGTGCTGTGGAGTATTTCAAGCATGGACATCAATAACCACACCTGGCTAGAAGCACAGCTGTGCCCAAAAAGGAACATTCTTCTATGCATTTTATGTCTCTCAGCCTTAAAGTATTGATCTCCTGCTGTCTAAAGCACTGCAGTATCCAGACATGGAGATTTTTCTTTTAATCCTACATTCATTATCCAAGCATGTGAATGATCACGTGTTTAAATAAAAGAACATTTCCCCTGAGACAAGACCAGGCCAAGCACTGTGGGATTTTTGCAGCACTGCAGTGGTTTTTGCAGCCTGATTCGATGCATTCAGCCAGGCACCAGCAAAGCAATGCACCTGAAGTGTAGATCCATCCACTTCCAGCCTGGCACCAGCAGTGCCCATGGAGCAGCCAGTGCCCTCCTGCACATGGGTGCAGTGGTGAAAGCAGTGCCATGGGAGGGGCAGAGTCCTGGAGTGCTGGAAAATCACTGGATTTCTCTAAAATGCCCATGCCTCTGTCTTGGCTGTGGGCTAAACACCCCTTCTGGCAATAACAGCACTGCATCCAAAGCCCCACATTTCCAGGACCTTCACTCAGAGCATTTGGCTCAGTAGATCTCTGGCCACAATAAATCATAATTCCACTTGTGAGAGAAACAAGAAGAGTCTGGTTTCCTGGAATGACAGGTCGATATTCCAAGAAGAAATCTGGAAACCAAAAAATTACTGTGTGCATCAGGAATTAAAATTAAATATAGGCTGGAATATTTTCAGGATATGGATCTCTGTCTGGAGGTATCACCTCTAAATAAGGGTAAGGATTTAATATTACTGCAAGTGAAAGAACTTTAAGATCCAGCTGACACCAAGGTTTGTGTCTAATTACATTGCCTTGATGAGGAAATATTGCACAGCATCCTTGTTTTCTTCTCTGTAACAGTCCTCAGAAGATACTTCATGGATTACAGGATGGAAAAGGATCATTTAGAGGCCAGGTTTAGATTTGATATTAGGAGGGTGGCGAGGCCCTGGCACAGGTTGCCCAGAGCAGCTGTGGCTGCCCCACCCCCAGAAGTGTCCAAGGCCAGGTTGGATGGGGTTTGGAGCAACCTGGGATAGTGGCTGCTACCACTGCAACACCACTGCCAGCATCCCAACATCCCAGCATCCAAACATCCCAGAATCTCAACATCCAAACATCCTAATATCCCAGCATCCCAATATCCCAGCATCCCGATATCCCAACATCCCAACATCTCGGTATCCCAACATCTCAACATCCCAGTATCCCAACACCCCAATATCCCAATATCCTAATATCCCAGCATCCCAACATCCCAGCATCTCAACATCCCAATATCCCAGCATCCCAGCATCCCAACATCCCAACATCCCAACATCCCAATATCCCAATATCCCAACATCCCAGCATCCCAACATCCCAATATCCCAACATCCCAGCATCCCAACATCCCAATATCCCAACATCCCAGCATCCCAACATCCCAATATCCCAACATCCCAGTATCCCAACATCCCAACATCCCAGCATCCCAACATCCCAATATCCCAACATCCCAATATCCCAACATCCCAATATCCCAACATCCCAACATCCCAGCATCCAGTGTCCCAGCAGGGTGGGCAGGGGGCAGAGGTGGAGGACATAGCTGGAGGACCAGCAGCTGCTCTTGAGGCTGTGCTGGCTGAGTGGTGGCAGAGAAAAGCAGGAAGAAAAGCTAAAGTGGGAATTGTGAAAAATGGACACTTTGCTTTCTGGAGCATGGTGCTGGCTGGGAAAGCAGTGTGGCTGCCATCCAAAGGGCACAAACACCAGATTTCATTTAGAGTTTGAGTTTGTGTGGATAAGCTCCACTCCATGGCTTCAGCTGCATTCACAAATCCATGTTTGTACCTGCAGGAGCAGCATCCCAGGCCTGGAAAGGCACTCCAAACTCTGCTTCCTTCTAAAGTGCCTTTTTTTCCTGGTTTGTTTAGTTTTTCAGGAGTTGCAACAGTGCCTCCTTTATTTAATGGCTTTATTTTTAGTACTGTATAGGACACACATCATCAGGGAGCCAGAGCTCTTAATTACAAACATTTCAGCAGAAACTGGACCCTCTCACTGGGTCTCCTCAGCATCCTGCTGCTGCCTTGGAGGCCTTCCTGCAGGTGGGCATTAGAGCTGGCTGGGAGAGGCTGGAGCTACAGAGATAGGGGTAATGTTTAACTTCCCAGACTGTTTTTGAGTCAAATGATGTATTTTCAGCAGGTTGAACTGTTACTAAAGGAGGAGATGAAGGTGTCAGGTTTTTTTTTCCAAACCTACTCCTTATGTTCTCCCAGGAGTGCCTGGAGAGCAGGCACATTTGCAAATGTTTTTCCCCTTTTAGAGATGTTTTTCTTAGTCTTCTGTGCACTCTTGACCTCCTGCTCCTGGAAAGTAAGGCCAGGAAGCTGGTGCCTGTAAATCCCACTTGTCTGTGCTTTGTATATAACCTCTGTCTGGGACCCAGGGGCCCCTGGAGATGGCAATGTGCATGAGAGGTCTGCAGGGACACAGCCCTGGGGTTTTCCCCACCTCCTTGAGCTCCAGACTGTGGGAATCAGCACTGGAGGCAGCCCCCAGCCTCCCCAGGAGAGGCTATTGCTCTCCATCACACCAGGCTCTTACAGCAGCCAAAGGCCTGCCCCCTTAACCTGCACATTTTAAGGGGCCAGGTTTACCCTGCTCTGCTCTCTCTGCCTCTCATGATCTGGCAATGGCCACTCTCAGGAGCTGTCAGCCATGCAAAACAGGATTAATCATGGAATGGATTAATCATGGAAAAGCCCTCTGAGATGATTGAGTCCAACTGACAGCCCAGCACTGCCAAGGCCACCACTCACCCGTGTCTCCAAGTGCTGCATCTACTCCTCCTTCAGATCCCTCCAGGAATGGTGGCTCCACCACTGCCCTGGGCAGCCTGTTTCAATGCTTGAACACCAGGGAAGAAATTTTTCCTAATATCCAACCTAAACAACTCCCTCCCTTGGAGGAAGAGGCTGTTTGGTCTCAGCCCACCCAACATGAGTTTGGTTGGTTTACCTGCATTGGTGACTGTTCCTGAAGTGCCCATCTGATCTCAGAGAGCTCAGTTTGCCAAGGCAAGCCCAGCCCATGGCCCTGGGCAGCAGAGAGACAGGAGAACTGTCCTGCCAACATCACCTGGAGGTTTAACACAGCCACATCCCTGCAGTGTCCCACCCTCCCGTGAGCCCCACACCTCCTCTGCACCAATAGCTGGTGGAGGAAGCAGCTCCCTCAAAGGACCCAGGAGAGATTGCTTTCTGTAGAGGGCAGGGATGATAAATCTGCATGGAAGAACCCACACATATTTACACCAGTTTACAGAATCCCAGATTGGTTAGAAGGGAC
This sequence comes from Prinia subflava, assembly GCF_021018805.1. Classification (NCBI taxonomy): domain Eukaryota; kingdom Metazoa; phylum Chordata; class Aves; order Passeriformes; family Cisticolidae; genus Prinia; species Prinia subflava. The sequence goes on along the minus strand of NC_086257.1, from coordinate 4,239,537 downwards.
CTTAAAGCCCACCTCACTCCACGCCCCCTGCCACAGGCAGGGTCTCTGTCCACTAGACCAGGTTGCTCCAAACACATCCAACCTGGCCTTTCTACCCAGGATTGATCAGAGAGGCTGTTTTGTGCTTTGATTTTTGTACAGAATTGCTGCAACCACACGCAGTGATGCCCCCTGCACTTTAAGACTCATGTGCTCGACTCCCCTATGCATCTCTGTGCCTGCCACTGACTCACTACAGCCCCAGCTTCATCTAATTTTCATCACACAGCACAGCCTTGGGGTTTTGGACTGGCTCTGGCTGAGTTGTCTTTTGCTATCTTGTGTGCCACCAGTGAGTGCCAGCATCTTCTCACTCTCCTCCGAGCAGCTTCAACACAGGCCTGGTCCAGCCCAGGTCTGAGGCTGCTGGCCACCCAAGGGACACACAAACTCTGGCACTGAGAGCCTGGGCTGGATACTCACTATTTTTTCCTAAGCATTGAAAACCAGAATTGTGCTCCGTAAGTTAAACTTTAATTCTGCTAAGGTGGGGGAGACAGCAACTGGTTTGTGCTCAGAGGCTGTTGTCCTGCTCTGGCATTGGCAATGCCACTGCAGCAGCTCAGAATCCTGCCTGCCTTCCTGCAGAGCTGGCACTGCCAGGAGCCCCTGTCCCAATGCCAGCCTGTCCCAGAGCCACCCCCGTGAGCCCCAAGCCCCCGGGGAAGGAAGAGCCTCCCTCTACAGAGGCAGCCTGAGAGTGACACACCCTGCAAATGCAGAGGCCAACTGTGCTGTCCTGTTATCCCCAGAGGCTGGGTCTAGGATGTTAAATCCCTCTGTTCAGTCCTTGGTTGCTCCACTCTTCTTTCTTTGCTTGGTTTCAGGTCATGGGATGGAAATGTCCAGCTCTACACTTGGTAACAGGGCGGGGAGGGCCATGCACGTCTTGCTTTCTTCAGACAAGTCACCCAGTATTTAACTCCCTCACAGCCTGAGGACATCACTTTGAGAAGTTTCTGGTGTAAATTGGAGGCACTTTGCTAAATCTTTCAAGTGAAAGATAGCAGGATTAAATGCCACTTTTGATATAATCCTTAACTCTCTCTTCAAGGGAAGTGCAGCTTTGCCTCCAGCTCTGGCTGGTGCCTCCAGGCTGAACCACTCTGATCCCAAAGTAAATAAAGCTCTTTGAAAAAGGGCAAATGTTTTCTCAGCTGCTCTTCTTCCCTTCAAACGCAGGGTTGAGTGAAATTTTTATGTCTGCAGACAGAAATGTATGCAGTCAACAAATGCTTCTTGCTAGGAAGCTGTCTCCACAAGATAACTGGGTTTTGGAAAGTACACTGAGAATCCATGGGATACTCCTGGACCACACTGCTCTCCTTGCAGCCTTCCTTTCTCCTTTCCTTAAGTGCTTTACATTTTATGAACTCCTAAATGAGCTGATTTAAGCCACTGCACATTAATCCTGGCATGTAGACAGTTCAGGCTCCTGGTGTCCTCAAGACTTTGTTTCTGCTCAGCCCTGGGAGACAGCAAAGAGAAACATCTCTTTGTCATGAGAAGCAGCAGTGATGGGAGGGGCCAGAGCCCTGGTGTGGGGGCCTTTTCCCAGCTGCTGTCCCCTCACCCATCCCTGGATGTCTGTGTGCTCCTTCTCCAGCTCCAGTTCTGACACCAGAGCTGAAGCCTAAAACTGACAGGGAAACCTTTCTGCCAGCTCTGATGGCAGAAGATCCCACTCAGCTGCCCCACACATTCTTGCTCCATCCAGTCTTCTTCCCTACAGAAACCGTCTCAAAGCAGTGAATCCAATGTCAACACAAGCTATTCTACTAACTTCTTATTTTTATTAAACTGCTTAAATTTCAGCAAAGCTGCTGGGCAATTTTTCCAATCTTCCCCCTGATGCACTGCAGGGTTTGGGAAGAATGCCTCATAATTTAGCTCAAGCTAGTTCCAACCTCCAGCAGGTTTATTGCTTGTAACAATAAATACACAGCCTGGGTTTGACTCTGTGAATTCATCACTCCCCCTCAGAGACAAAACGCTGGCTTGAACACGGAAGTATTTTTAGTTGTGCTGTTCTCCTCCTCCAGTTAAGCCATAAAACCCAAGGGCACAGATATTCCAAGCACCTTTTCCCAGCTTCAAGTAATCTACCATTAGGCACAGATTACAGGCTCACAGCATGCACCAGCCACTGAGTGCCAGCAGTGTGTACCCAAGCCCTGGAGGCAGCAGGAGAGGCTTTGAACACAACCCTTGGAGTCTGCTCCCTTTCAAAAGCCAGTTGTGCCCTCTCTTTTTGCACTCTGTAGAAACACCATGTGCCAGTCCTAACAAAAGGGAAAACACTCCAGGCAGTGGGGCACAATGCCATTCAGGGGAGCACCCAGCTCTGCTGCAGCCCCCAGATGGTTTGGACAGGTTGCCTTGTCTCTGGGGGAATAAACAACCTGCTGGGTCAGGTGGCCATGGGCATCAGACACCTTTACCAGGAGCAATGCCAGCGAGCTGAGAGGGAAAGCTGACAGCATAAGGCAAGGGTGTTAGCTGGCAGAAACTTGCCAGGCTTAAAAAGGGCAGTCTGGCCACTTCTGGCTGAGGAACTGAGAGCAAAGTATGTTCTAGCAGCTTAGAGGTGATTGAATTGTTCTTTTGAAGTGACAAGAAGATCAAAATAAAAGGCTATTTTGGAGGGCTTTTTTAAATCCCCTTCTTAGATTACCAGAAAATCCTGGCTCAGCTCTGGTGGGACACAGGTACAAACTGTACCCAGTCACCACTGCACAGCCCCCAGCTCACACGTCCACAGCAGGAGCAAAAAGGCAACACCACACTGTTGAGAGGGCTTCAAATCAACTTCCACGTGGTTTTATGTTCCTTGGACAGTGTCACAGAGCAGTGGGGGAATGGATCTGCATGGCAAGGACCAGTGCAGGACCTCTAGCTCCTGCCTAAGGAGAGCTAGGTGAGACACTGTGAGGGTTGGTCCTACAAGGCAGCCCATCCTCGCAGTTCCCATCACAGCAGTGATGCTGAAGGTCCTTGGAGCTGCCCTTACTCCTCCAAAGTCCAGACCAGTTGCCCTTGAGGTGGCTGAAAGGGACTCAAGAGCAAGCCCAGTGCGAGTCACACGCCAGCAGGGAACGGGGAATAAAAGTTTATCTTGCTTAAACACAGAGTTCAACAAAAGCAAGAGAGAAGGTCACAAGATAGGAACAGAAGTGGAAAATTCTGTATTTGACACCAGTGGAGAAGTACAAGCAGGGGGTTGTATTTGACACCAGGAGAGAAGTACAAACAAGTCTTCCTGCAGTGATGGAGAGGAACTCCAATGCTGTCTGCTGGTCTATGGGCAAAGAGAGGACATTTGTCCTCACTTAAAGCTCTGTAATAAATATGCTTGTAAGGAAGCTCGAAATTCCCTTCCCAACTCCTTATTTTCTTCCATCTGTGAGAGGGAAAGATTTTTTTTCATCTGACCTTGCCTGGACATGGTCTGCATGTCATGTGATTGACCCAGGGGGCACTCCATTTCCCACAGACTCTGCTTGAACATGCAATGCATTTTCCAGGTCCTGGTGACAGTGTAAAGTTCAGTTGAGGATTGATCTGTTTAACTGTGCTGGGGGCTCATAATCCCAATGGGTCAAAATGTTTAGAGTTAAAGAGGTTACAGGATTTTCTGAGAGAGTATTTAAACTCCAGCTGTCAAACCATTTGCATAGAAGAAATTTGTAGACTCAGCCAGCAGTACATTAAATTGCTGTTTTCTTATCATTAATCTAGTAGCATGCATTGTTTTCCCATTGCCATAAGAGGATAATTAATCTGTGGCAAATTTATGCCTATAAAACTATAAATAAGAGGCCTAAAAACCAAGATAGTGAAGAAATTCAAGGGAACACACATTGATGAGCCCTTGGAATGCCTTCAGGGTCTGATCTTTTCAGCAACCCATCTAAGAGACTTGAAATCTCCTTCATGTTCAGTTTAATTGTGCACAAAAAAAACCCCACTTGCAGACTTTGCACACTAAAAGGAGAATTAAAAGAAAATCAGCGCTTTATCTCAGGGTCTATAAAACAAGTCTGAAAATGAGGAAGTTTGGTGCTGTAATTTCCTGAGAAACCTCAATCTCGCTCCCTGTCACTATTGTTCTGTACTTTGGTCTATAACACAGATGCAAGTCTGATAAATCATGGGCTTCACAGACTGTTTTCTTTCCATTTGCAGGAGAAAAAGCAGCGCAGGAACCAAGGTGACATCTGCTGTGAGAGTGAGATCACTTTCTCTGGTTGCTTTGAAGAAGGTGAACCTGCTGCAGGTGTTTGATATAGGAGAGGTACAAGTCAGGCTATGGTGAGGGCAAGGCGATGTCTAGGACACGATAAGCACCTCTCAAATGCTTATCACTGAAACTCCCAAGCCAAGAGGGCTTTTCTGCTTCCCTCCTTTAATAAAGATATTTCTGTTGACTGGATGTAGGTTCACTACAAAGAAACAAAGAATGAGGTCGGTGTTGGAGGGGGAGGATGGTTGGATAATCCTCAATGGAGCAAGTTCTTTTGTGAACAAAGGCAAGATGAGGCTCAGGTTCCTCCAGGCTCTACTCTGCTGTTACCACAGGAAAACTTTCCTCTGCAAAACATTCCACAGCCACAAAAATACTTGAGGTGCCATTCTCCCACCTCCATCCAACCCTTTCTTCCTCCTCCTGTTTCTCCCTAAGCACCTCCCATGCTGCCACCTGACCTTTCCTCAGCTTTTCCCTGAGCCCCCAGTTCTTCTGGTGGGACAGAAAGGCAGGAGACAGCTGAAGCTCAGCTGGACTCTGCAAGTGCCTAATGGGGTCAGCAGTAGCCATGTGTCCCTGTGCTGAGAGTTTGTCCCCTGCCACATGGGGACATGAGGGAGTTTGTCCCATGTGTCCCTGTGACTGCTGCCCTTCAGCAAAAGGGGATGAAACTGGACAGTGGACTGAAAGGTCACTGGGGCAGGGAACAGCCCCCCAGGACAGCTTGTAAGTCTCACTTAGAACATTCAATGTGTGGAAAACAGCTTAAAAAAATGAAAGCAGCTTTTACTACAAGCAGGTTTCTCAAGCAGATAGTTGGGAACATTGGGAGAAAAGAACAAGGTTGTTGGTTTTGGGGTTTTCAGTTTTTGGTGCTGGAAGAGGAACAGCAGACAGGCTTTTGGTATGGGGGAGCACAATAGTACTGACCCTGGTACTTGTTTTTTTCTTGGTTTTCTTTAACAACTAAATGAATTAGATCTACTCCTAGGACCTTCACCAATCATTTAAAAGGAAAGTGTTTATTAGGGTGATAAACAACCAACCCTGATGTCTCCCATCAGGTAGGACTGGCGAAAAGAGAAGAGGGAATAGAAAAATCACAGAGCCCCAGAACAGCTGAGATTGTAAAGAACCCCTGGAAGTACTCCAAAATGACTAAATATTACAAATAGGACTGAACACAACATAAACACTTGTCTGTATCATGCTCAATACTGTTAGTTCCTAAATGCACCATGGTGTGTGCAATTCTTTTTGCTTTGTTGTTTATTTGGTGATGATGCTGGTGGTGCTGTGATTACAGGAATGAGAAGGGTTGAAGGACCTCCTCTAACACCAAGTGTAAGGTGAGCAGCACACTGCTCAGCTCTTGTACGTTTTTTGGGACTAGGAAATGCAAGACCACAGAGAGAAGCAAGAGAAGTCTGAAATCTATTTGAGGGGAACTCCACCATCTCTTCATTATCAGCAGTCTCCAGGCTGAGCCTTTGTCTGCCTCTTGTAACCCCCTTCCCACCCACACACATTCCTTTCCAGCAATGCTGCTTTATTTGGCTTGTCATTATCTTCTTGTTAAATCCACTTAATTGGTGCATTTAACTCTTCATGCTCCTCAATAGATCCTCTGATATCACTTGTTTACCGAAAAAAATAACCCCATAGCCTTAAGTATTACATTTTAAAACTGCATCTGAATTGAGACAGGTCTTGCCAGTCCCAGTGTGGAACTGTGCAGCTCCAGAACTCCCATTCCCTCCATGAGACACAAGGCAGGCTGGATTTGATGAGCTGTGAAGCTGCCCAAGTCAAAGTCTGCACACAGACAGGGTATTTCCAGAAATCCAAAGTCTCCTTTTCCACAAGCTCCTTTAAAATCTGCACAAACAACAAATCTGCACCCTCTGCTATGGACTACAAAGCTTTGAGTGCCTCTGTTGCAGACTGGAAAGGATCCTCTCTCTGCTGCTCAAAGGTGATTAGAGTAGTTCCCCACGTGTTCTGTATCTGCTCTGAATTTCCATAGCCAGATCTACCACGAATCTAAGGAAGAAAATCCTAACTGTATATGATGCCAGCAAAACCCCTAATGCCAACATGTCAGGAAATTTAAAAAATATAAATGTTCCTCTGGCAGTTTGGTTTTATCTGGGGAACTGCTGCAAGCTTTATACACAAAAATGCCCTAACTTCATGGCACCATCAGCTGCATCCACATTGGCAACTTCATCAGTATAACCCACCCCAAAGTCTCTGCAGCCACTGTCCAAGGCAGCACACAGCTCTGATGTGGAAGGGGAGGCTCTCTCCTCTCAGTGAGTGTTTCTGTTTGTTTCTGTTGAAAGACTGGGGATGGGGGAGGTTGCTCTTGAAGGGCTTTGATCCACAAGAATTGCTTTACTACTGAAAATGTGCTTGTCGACCAAGCTGCCACAGCACTCTTCACTGTAGCACTAGGGGTAAAGCTGGGCCCGGCCCCTACATGCCAAGGCATCAGCCAAAGTGCAAAGGGCTAGAGCAGAAAAAGCAGGAATGTGCAAGGATCTGACTCCTACACACCCTCTGCCAGGGTTCCTGCTGGTCAGAGCACAGCACTACTAACTCTGAGTACAGACCTGGCCTAGAGATATTACCCAAAAGTAAAGGTTTGGCTTTATTCTCAGACCCCTTTGTAACTCCTGGAGGAAGAGTAAAGCCCCTCTAAATGTTTGGGAGGGGAAAAAAACCAGCAAAACCCCTATAGTGCCACATGTTTAAAATCCATGGGGTTTTTTTCTGTGCCTAGTGCCACACTCTTGGGAACAGGGCACTGAGCAGGGAGTCTCCAGAAGGCTTTGGCAGAGAAGAGGCTCCACAGCCTTTCCCTGCTGACATCAGGGAGGCCCTGCATCTGTTGGTGGGAACAGCATGTTTCTGACATGGCAACAACATGGGTTAAATTCCAGGCATGAACCAGGCAAGTTGTAGTTTTAACATGTTAACATGCTCTACCAGGGGAAAAGCTGAAGTATTTTTAGCATGGCTGGAGTGTTTGTCTCTGCACTGTCTTGGCCTTTTTTGGAATTGTTAACTCTGCTCTGGAAACAAATACAATAGCCACTGCAGTGGTGAAATACCACTTATTTTCTTTTATTGTTTGCCACAAAGAAGACTACAAGTCGTACTTCAAAGAGATTAAAGGAGAAACATACATCAGCTACTTTCAGCATAGCTCACTCTTTTTACAATGCCAGCCAGTTCACTTGCTGCTTCCCTATTTCTGCCCATGTCCCCCAATCTTTCCTTGCTTAGCTCTGACAGAATCTCAGTGGAGAAAACATTTTTCTTCATGATGAAACTCCATCCTGAGTTGTTGCTTGAAGGCACTGCTCCTTGCTTTCCTGTTTGACTGGGGTGAGTGCAGTAAGAGGAGTCAGCAAAACACACACAGCCCTCTCGTCCTGCCCCTCACAAACTTACTCAGACCAATCCCCAAAACCTGCCAGGGAGAAGCATCTCTTGACAGATTATTTGTTTTTGTCTTGTTAAAAACCCACCATGCTGTGCTGGGGCAGAGCCCAGCAAGTGAGTTAGGGATAAAGGAGGAGATGAAATTTAAGCACAAACGTAACAAGAATCAACACAAGGCAAGTCTGAGGACTGAAAGGGAAATCACACGGAGTGAAGGAAGGACTCTCCCCTCTCCTATTTTCATATCCCATATCAAATAATATTCCCTTCCTCCTCCCCTGTGCCTGGTGCCAGCATAAGCATGCAACACAGCTGTAAGGAGCAGCCATCTGACAGTCCCACGCTGCCATCAGCGTGCCCAGGGACCAGCTACACCCAGGCCACACATGCAAGTTACCCAGGGAAACAAGATTCTTGGAAGGATTAGTGATGAGAGAGGCTCATGTGGCTGCAAATGGAGACTGTGATTGATCATCTGCTCCCACTTGATGGGAGAGGAGAACAAGCCTCTTTTTTTTTGTCCCAGTTCTTCTCTTCCTCCTCTTCAGAGATTGCCATTACCACTCTGGAATGACTTCTCCAGTTACTTCTTGTTGCTTCTGGAGTGGGAGAGAAGATGGGGAAAGGGGGTTGTGCTTGGCAGCTCAGCCTCATCTCTCAGGCAGCAGGACAAAGAAGATGGCCTTGAGGAAGTGACCAAAACTGCAAACAGCGGCCACGAGCCAGTGGGAGCGAAGGCTGGGGTCAGTGTTCACCACACATTTGGTGATGTCTGCCTAATGAGGAGGGAAGAGAGACAGTCAGAGAGAGATGCCCAGGTCAGCCACTCCTGCAGGCTGTCCCAGCCCCACAACCCACGGCATCACACCACCACTGCTGCAGCCCCAGGTGCTGGCTCTGCCACCTCCACACACTGAAAGTTATTAAATCAGGCTCAAAAGCCCTGCAAAATACACTTTCCTAATTTCCCACCAATGAGACAAAGAGTCCCCCTCTTCAGCCATCCCTGGGGAAATAAATGTTACAGGAAGATTATCCAGCACTTTCCATTTTGGATAGCTAAATACAATTTTCCTTCCCTGCTCAAAAGGTCTAGGAAGCCTTAGCAGTATCAGCATTCCCATCCTTTTCTGTAAAGCCAGATGCTTCCCAGAGGTTGTCCTGTTTAATATCAGCTCAAGTTGCTTGTACGTTTTCTCTTGCCTTAATGCTTTCTTTGGAAGACATTCAAGCAAGCCATCCCCAGTTTAAATCTAAAGCAATGCAAGCTTTGTAGCTTTGTTTGTGGAAATGTATATGCCAGCAGAAATGCCTCCCAATGTGTGGGCCAGACTCAAAGACTGCTTGGGCAGCCAGCTTCAAGTATTGACAAGAAGAGAAGCTGGCCTGCAATGATTAAAAAAAAATCAAAAACCAAAAAAACCCCATCAAATTGATATAACTAGGCTATCAGCTGGCATGGGAAGCAGAAAAAGGAAAATACCAAGAAGGTGAAGTGAACAGGAAAGATATATAGAGAAAAAAATGCATTTTCTGGTGCAGAAATCAAAATGAAAAGCTTTGCCCATGATATAACTGAGTTCTGGTTATACTCCAGCCTAGCACAAGATGTGGACTGTGGCTGTGTAACAGGGGCTGCACTGTTAGCACATCAACCCCACATGGTTTTCAGAAACTGCTTCTGGGTGGCAAATGGGAACAATAATCACATCACAAGGATGGCAAATGTTCACAGCCCCAAAAGTTTTTTTGTTACAAGCTTAACTCAGCAGCCCTCCAAATTTACCTTCTGACATTAGTCTCTCACTGACCAAGCACAGACAAGTGAGACTCTCAACCCTGAGGCGTTCCTCCCCAAAACAGGGCACGAGAGATGATGAATGCTCAAATAACCTTCTCTATTCCTTCTGCCTATGCTCAAGGCATGCATGAGCCTTGCCTGACCAACCTTGGTGATCATCAGAAGAAAGGAAAAGAGGGCTGAAGGGACAAATCCCAGAGTCTGGTCAGTGAGTACAGCCACACTAACCTACCCCATCATCCCTACAGGCCAAGCAGCCTCCCACATGTCCCAGCAGTTCCCTGTTCACCGTGTCTGGAGGGCTGCCACAGTGCACCTCAGCACACTGCTGATCTCCTGGGAGCATCAGGAGGGGCTGAGCCCATAATAACTGACAAGCAGAGACTGCAGAGGGAAGGAATACAGAGCATGCAGTGATGGGAAGAACAGGATGACAGGAGACAGCTGAGTCAGCACCAAGGTGTGGAAATACTGCTGCCTACAGCTAAAAAACACAAGCAAACACAGCAAGCAGAGCCAAGATAGTTACCAGAAGATGCTGCAATGTGGTACAAGTGGTTACAGAGACTTGATCTGTATTGTGGAGGAGAGTAAGGTGGGTCTCCCTGAAGACTTCCAGCGATGGCTTAGCACACTCAGCCTATTTGCATTTGAAAATAGTCTGAACTGATTCAACCTGTCAGATTCTAGCAACCTGCACGGGGGTCATGTTCAAAACCCAGTTGTGTCAAACTGTCCCTTTAGCTGAGAGAAGTCCTGGCATGCAGGCAGCTCTCTGAGCACCCATGTTAGGGGACTGATCCTTGAGAAACATAAGCTCTAAAGGCTTTAGTGCTCCTGTGAGCCAGTACAAGGCACACACACACTGGGCTGATTACAGCTATAGAGGGTTAACTGCCAGAGGAGAAAAGGTGAACTCCTTAAAGCCCTGCTATGTTCTCCCCAAGGCAATGACCTCACTGCTCTAACCAAGAGCAGCTGCACTCAGAAGCACTTACAAATTTGTATGGGGCTTGCTTAGATAAGCAAAATTGCTCAGCTGTTTAACAATTGCCTTAGCTGTTGTTATCCAAATCAAGCCTACCTGATAAGGCAGGGGAATTGAAAACTTCAAAGCTACTTAGGGCTTTTTGCCTTCAGGCACTGATAAACTATTGCAGTGGCAGTTTAGTGTTCTCTGTTAATTATTCAAACAAATTCAAGTCACACACACTGCTTTGTAGCAAATCCAGCTAAAAAAATTTTAAATCTTTCTATTCTACTGTAAAGCCACTATTGAGGCTGCAAACTCTTCCCAGGAAGAAATGATGCCTCAAAGGTTCTTTCTTGCTCTTCCTGTGAGGTTTGCATTGTGCTCTGCAGTCTTCTCCACCCTATGGACGCAGCATGGGAACCTGCTGCTGAAAGGAGAATTTCAGTGCCTTTCCAAATCTCCATGGTGTCTTTCCTGAACCAGCTCAGGTCATGGAGAGCCTCAACCCTCGTGGGGCCATGTGAACAAGGATGACATGCCAGGACAAAGCTACACAGGCAGGCCTGACAGTGGGTGAGAGGGTTCCACCAAAGAGCTGTTTGGTCTGGCCTGTGAGGGAACAAGGCTGGGAAATTCCTTGCTGCAGTGCCTGGATAAAGAGGAAGGACATTCAGGGAGGCACAGTACAAGGATTAGCAGCCTTTCCTCAGACTGAGGGGGTCATTTCAGGAGGGAAAGTATTTCCTTTTCACAGCCCAGGGCTGCTGATAAGGGGGTTGGAAATGGGCTGTTTCAGGACAAGCCAGCAGCCTTCACAGTCTTGTGCTTGATGAGGGGCAGTGAAGTTGGCTTTCCTTCCTTAAGGCCAGATCCCAAGAGCAATCAGCATGGATTCAGCAACTCCAATAGGATTGTGCTGCCCATCTAAAGAGAGATGGCTGGCAGAAGGAGCCAGTGGTGGATTTATCTCCTCAGCTGCACAGAACCAGTGCTGATCTGGAGATGGGTTTTGCAGCTTGTTTGCTATGCAACAAATTTTCCAAAAATATCCTTTTGGAACTAACACTCTGTTTTGAACTCTAATGAAGCACTACAAAAATTAAAACAAGATGCTAACTTATCAGAGCATCCAAGTTTTACCAAAACAAGGAAAAAATAGTTGGAAACTAGAAAGAGATGCATTCCTACGCAACATTCCTGTTTTAATGAAACTAGATCTTAGGAAAAAAAAAGTCTCAGAGAATACATTTCAAGCAGCTCTACAGGCATGCAGTTAAAGCAAGCCAAATGATACTGAGGCAGGGACTAGCATTCACAGGCAGGAACAGTGTTACTTAATCCCAGGATATCCTCTTCACCTGCCTCGGCACAATTAATTTTTGGCACACAAAGCGAAACAGATTAGGGCATTCAAATCAAAGGTTCCTTTTAGCCCAATCAATCAGTTCCCTGAGTCAGCTGGCCTGAAGGTGACACAGTTTTAGAGGGGGCAGGGATGATTTAAGGTAGGATTAGTACTTAGTAAGTGCAAGAAATCCAAAATCTGACCAATGATACTTTCCCAGTTCTTCTTCACACTCCTGAAGAAATCAGGTGACTGAAGCAGCTACTGACACAGTGGGGAAGTCTCAGCAGAAAGGAGCAACACTCAGTTTGGAAAAAGACAACCCCCTTTCTCCAGATCTGTATGGGTGAGGAGCCTGACATTTCCTGATGGCTTAGGAATGAATTTCACCTCTTGGAAAAGAGGGAATTTGCTGCTGTGTCTCAGTCTGGAAAGAGTGCATACCTTGGGAACAAGATGTCCTCTGAACTGAGTGGTGTCATAGGGCAATATTTTACCCCAAATAGCACCTGCCCAGCAGCACAGCAGAGGATCCAAGGACTGTCAGTGTCCCTGCTAGACAGGCACATGGAACCTGGTACATACAGACACCACCCAGCTGCCAGCCACTAACACAGCCAGCCAGTCTCTCCAGTCAGCTGGGGAGGTCACTGGAAAGGTATCTAGCTGTGTCACAGCACTAAAATAAAGTTCTTACTATGAATGATCCTCCACAGGAACCAGTGCTCACACTGGTATAGAGAGAAATCCAGTGCTTAGAGGTGAAATGAGAATTAAGATGGCAGGCCTCATTTTTGGCCAGTCTCTAGAAAACAGGTGGCCAAGAGTGTCACAGAATCAAAGAATGGTTTGGGTTAGAAGAGATCTTAAAGATCATCCAGTCCCACTCTGCCATGGGCAGAGACACCTTCCTCTAAAATCAGACTGCTCCCGTTCAACTCGGCCTGGAACACTTCCAGGGATGGGGCAACCACAGCTTCTCTGTGCCAGAGCCTCACAGAAATGGCCCCTACAGTGTCCCACTGTGACTGGCTGTTAGCTCTGGAGAAGAATAGGAACATAAGTGCTGGTGGGTCAGGATTGAATTATTATGTCTCAGCTATGCAGGAAGCTGAGGATGAGAATAATTGATGTTTTTGAGGATGTGACAACGAGGCAGTAGCAGTTATATAAGTCTAGCACAGGTGTAGGTAGGACAGAGGTGGCCACAGCATTCTGAAAGAGAATCTCACACAGCCTTTTTCTGCATAAAGCTGCAGAGAGCACACTCTCACTCTCATTAACTGGGATATTTTCTGGTCTGGACACGCAGAAACAAGTTCAGTGAGACAGCACTTCTCACCCAGCCTCCTCTCCTTTTCAGCCACGTCACCAAGGTCTTGCGGACAAACTCCCCCAGGCAGTCGACGATGGTGTGAACCATGGCGGGCTGCGCGTGCCGCACGCAGTCCACCGCCAGCCCCGCTGCCACGGCGTAGAGGGACACCACCTTGCCCCACGTTATGCCTGTGGAAAGAAAAAAGGCCACTCACATTTACACACACACAGTTCAGTCTTAAATAATCAAAGGAAATTACTCTGCTTCATTACTTGTGCCCATGCTGCCTGCGTGAAGGCAGCGCTCTGTGTGCTCTCTGCATGGGGGAAGAGAAGTAGTAGAGGACCAGAATTAGGGAAAACTCTCTAGAGAAGCAGAATGAAATAATCTGACCTTGGTGTGGTTTGATTGCCTCTCAGCACTGGCTGCACAGCTTTGGAAAAAAAGCAGCCCAAAGGCACCATCAGGATAGAGGAGATGTGCACCACAATTGTATTGCCACTGGTACTCAGCCACGCACATGCTGCACAGGAGGTGATAGAATTCAAATAGTTTGAACAACGTGGGGTTTTTGTCTTCAACATAAAGCTTAACCACCCTTAGACAAAGCATTTCTGTTTTTTTTCTAATCACTGTTTTAATGTGACACTCAAAGTATACAAGATAAGCATCTTCAGTTCTATAAAGGCACAAAAGCAACGAAGGGAGGCAAAGTTACAGGGCCAAGGCTGCTCATAGAATCATAGCTGGAATGGAGGAGTCATAGGATCCTGAGCTGGATGGACCCACAAGGATCATTGGGACCAGCTCCCAGCCCTGTACAGGACACCCCAACAATCCCAGCCTGTGCCTGAAAGCGTTGTCCAAAGGCTTCTGGAGCTCTGGCAGCCGTGAGGCTGTGACATTCCCTGGTGTGCCTATTCAGTGCCTGATCACTCTCTGGGGAAGAACCTTTTCCTAATATCCAATCTAACAATAACTGGATATTAGGAAAAGATTCTTCTCCTTTCTTCTTCATGGGTTTAGTTAGTTTTCTGTAGTTAAGTGAAAATTGTCCACATTGCAGGCCTTAGGTAGTCATTATTAGGCCAAAAACATAGATAATATAAGTGTCACCTTAATATTAGGTACTTATCACTTAAATAAACTTAGAAAGAGTTAAAGCAGGCCATTTTACCTCGTTTCCCTAACTTGCTAGTTAGAACTCACGCCTAGTGAGTCTGTAAATACCGTAAATAAATAAGAAATAATAAACAAAATCAAGACCAAAGTTGAACTTAAGTTTCCTGTGTCTTTCATCCTGACCTTAGCAGAGGGGAAAAAAAAAACCACCCACAAAATCTTTACAAATGGTACATGACCCAGCTTGGTAACCACAAGCTGTGGTACAAATGGTGCCACATGACACAATGATAACCATGACACAGCTTCATGCTGTTCCCTTGGGTGCTGTCGCTGCTCAGCAGACAGCAGAGTGCCTTCCCTTCCCCTTGCACTCATGAGGGCTGATGTCCTTTTCAGTGCAAGGACTGGGCTTCAGTGTCCTCGTGAAAAACAGGGAGCTTCAAGGATTTGGCCACTGCCTACTTGACATTGCCTGTGCTACCCCATGATGACAGTGCAGGGGCGGAGAGTCAGTCAGTTATCTAATCTCTCAGAAGACAGCCTTCCTGCCAGGCTGACCTGCCTGCAGCAAGTGCTCCACACAAGTTGTCCCAGCACCACTCATCTTCCTGTTGGTGTTAGCGAGAAGCACTCAGCTCTTGGTACCAGCCAACCTCCCAGGGCTCTCCTGCACCTTACCAACACCACTGGGCATAAACCCTTTGTGCTCAAACACTGCAGTCATAAACCCTTTGTGCCCAAACACTGCAGTCACAAACCCTTTGTGGCCAAACACTGCAGGCATAAACCCTTTGTGCCCAAACACTGCAGTCATAAACCCTTTGTGCCCAAACACTGCAGTCATAAACCCTCCATGCTCAAACACTGCAGGCATAAACCCTTTGTGCCCAAACACTGCAGTCATAAACCCTTTGTGCCCAGACACTGCAGTCATAAACCCTTTGTGCCCAAACACTGCAGTCATAAACCCTCCATGCTCAAACACTGCAATCATAAACCCTTTGTGCCCAAACACTGCAGTCACAAACCCTTTGTGCTCAAACACTGCAATCATAAACCCTCCATGCTCAAACACTGCAATCATAAACCGTTTGTGCTCAAACACTGCAGTCATAAACCCTTCATGCCCAAACATTGCAGTCATAAATCCTTCATACCCAAACATTGCAGTCAGCTGCCCCTCATCAGGCTTTTCTCAGAACCAGTGATCTGGAAACACAACCTTTCACTGCCATGCAGAACTACCACTGCACAATGCCATATCCCCTCCATACCTTATTATCTGTAATAGCCATATTTATTAAGCATGCTGTGAAGTATTTTACAGTGTTGGGTCTCTGTAGAATCTGTCCAAAGCCTCTCCCAAACACAGTCATAAGCCTGAAGTTCTAATATTTAAAACAACACAGAACTGTTCTCACAGGGTTGCAGCAAGAAAGAAAACAGGTGGGAGGATGGAAAGATGCGTGCAATGACCAGATCTATGGATCAGGAGGGGTTAAACACACCATTAGAAAACTGGATGTGCTCAGCAAGCAAAAATACAATTTAAATGGGGTAAAGAGTCTCCCTCTTTCCTTCACTGCACTCTCAGATCCCCAGGTAGCCTGAACCAGCTCTGGGATGGAGCTCCAGCCTCCTCACAGCATTTCTCATTGCAGCACAATGCCCTGTATTTGTCTGGAAAACATGCAGATTTCAGAGCATTTCCACAATTCTTATACTTGGTGCTTCAAAAGGGACATTCACACCAACACTTTCAGGAATTGCTTGCTTTTCTTAAATAATAAAAAAAAACCAAACTAAACTTTAGAGGAACTCTTCAAATGTCAGCCACGGAAATACCTTGTTAGACTGAAAATCCATTCAGTGTTACAAAAAACCTCCATTTTTCATGACTAATGTAAGATAAAAATCTACAGATGAACCTTTTGTGGGGCTCTGCAGCAGCAATAACAGCATTAGCTCAAATCCTCTGTGATACTCTGTCCTTCCCCAGAGCTATCCCCGAGATCTGAGGAAGTTATTAACATAGCTAAAGTGACTGTTCCTCTTTTGGTTTTATTTGCTGGGCAGACCCTGCAGTGTCCCCGACGCTGTCACTCAGGAAGTTCACTGCCTGTTTGGCATTCACACTATTTATCTGCCTTTCTCACATTGTGTGTCACCATGACAGCCAGCAGAATGAGCCAGGAAGAGGCTATGAAACCACAGAAGACCAGACAGAGGGGTTCTCCCTGCGGGGAAGAGGCTGTCCCAGTGCAGGTCAATACAGTTCTACCTAATGAAAGAAGCTTTATGGGTTACACTCCTTGCTGATGATATGTTCAAGACCAGAGCTTCAGCTGGTTTATATTCAGCTTCAGTATCAGTGAGTTTTACAGTTCTCCTGCAGAAATGTGGTTCCTTGTATCTTGAGTTACATAACAAAAGTTACCCAAAATTCCAAGGAAGAGTTTACTGGCTTATTGTCAAGTTTTTGCTGATAGCACTCTTTAAATATCTGAAGTAAGTCCATTAGCTCTGAGATATTTACATGGCAGCAACAAAGACTGACAGGACTGAAGTCACTCTGGTACAGAAAGACAGCTCCAGTCTGGTTAACTTTGTTTTGAACCCAAGTTTCACTTTCCAAAGAAGAAAAGTGTCTCCACAACCTGTCAAAGATAGAGGCTCAAGAGATCCATGACCTCTCCAGCACACAGGAAAGCAGTCTGCTGCAAGGCACATCAGCCCAGAGAGGATGGAGAGGAAGCCCTTCAGCTCCAGCTTCTCTGCCACGATTGTTCCAGAGTGGTACCTGCTGCAGGACTTGCACGAGGTGAGTGCTTCCCTGGCACATGGAGAGAACCCCTCTCCCTTCCACAGCAGAAAGAGAATGAGGTTTTGGTTTATGCTTAAAATGGTGATGGATGTGGAGGGCTCAGGGGTCACATCCTCTTTCCAGAGCATGGGTCAAACCAATCCTTCAGTCTGCCTTTCCTGTTACTAGCAGAGTCAGTCCATGGGCAGGAGAGGAGGAAATCCCCTCCTGATTTCCCTTTGTTTGAAGTCCTCTTGCACTGCTGGAGGCAGAAGATGGAGACAGCAGGCTGAGCTTCTCACTCACAACAGCAGGGCACAGCTTATGCTCTTCTTCTCACTAGGGAAGAGCAGGCACCTCCAACACCTGGGCCATGTGGCTGGGCCTGCCAGCCCAGGCAGGCTTGGGAGGGCTCCAGCAATCACCCAGCCCCAGGCAGGGGAACATGCCCCAGCAGCCCTCCTCTGCACTTTCCCAGGACACCAGCTCCATTTTCCCTCTCAAGGACTCTCTTGGCAGGGGCAGAGGAGCACAGTTACTGGGAGGGCAGTGGCTCTGTTCTCCATGATGTCCAGGTTCAAAGTGACACTAGTGCGATGCATCTCAGCACAAGCTGGAATTGCATCTGGCCAGTGCACATGAGAAGAGAAAACACATTGGCTTGCTCCAAATTCCTCAAAAGGCCTGGCTGTCATCCACACTGGGTAAAACAGGCACTCATCACCAAGCAAGACAATCTATTCACAGCCTCCCACTGCGTGGATTA
Source organism: Prinia subflava (assembly GCF_021018805.1). NCBI lineage: Eukaryota > Metazoa > Chordata > Aves > Passeriformes > Cisticolidae > Prinia > Prinia subflava. Next base: position 4,221,671 of record NC_086257.1, on the reverse strand, counting down.
ACATGCACAGGAGCTAACAACAACAGGGAATGGAAAGCTGGTCCAAAAAGGAACGGTCAAAAGAGAGAAAGCTCTGCTCGCTGACGTGGAACAAAAGGATATGGAAAAAGTGAAGGGCTGCTTAGAAGGCATTATAAAAAATAAGGAATACAAGTTGCACTCTTTAGGCCAGCCATGGAGCTGAAGGAATGTAAACACTGCTGAGCCCAGGGTAAAATGAATTAGCAGGAGAGGAATGCTCTTAAAAGTGTTCCTGCTCATATGAGCTTGTCTGCCCCAGGGGAGAGATGAAGAAGCCATGAGACACTGACTGTGCAGTCCCAGGGCACCACAGTACCTGAGGTTATTCAAATAAACTTCCCTCTGCTCCACTCAGTATCAAAGTTCCACTCATAAATCAGACCTTAAAGAAACATGATGCACTGCTACATTTTTTACTGCAGCTGGGAGAATTCATCAGACTCAACAGGCTCTGGTGGAGAGAAAAGCTGAGAGGGGTGTGCACAAGGCAGGAAGCACAACTCATAAGGCCTAAGCAATGAGGGAGCAGCAGGATGCATTTTTAACAGCATTTCAAAAACCTAGAATTGTCTGGGTTGGAAGGGAATTCAAAGCTCATCTCCTTCCAATCCCCTGTCATGGGCAGTGCTACACCCCAGTCACTTAATTCCAGTGTTAAAACCATGGTTCTTTTGCTCTGGAGAGATACAAAGGAGAAAATCCCAACCACATATTCTCAAGCAGTAAAAAACATATGGAAGTTTGCTGATAAACTACAGAAAATAAAGGAACATTGGAAAAAGAGAAAATGCAACATAACATCACTTACCAGTGCATAGACTTAGCCCACTGAACACAGAAAACCTTTAAACCCACTCAATGTCATGTTCCATGAGAAGAGAGAAGAAAGGGAGAAAAACAGAAAGATAGGAAAGATACAGAAAAACAGACATATAGCCACCAAATTCTGGGTTCCAGTGATGTAAAACTCCAAAATGAAGTTAGGGTTAAAGGCAATGTGCTTGCTTTGTGGTCAGGATTCTTCAAGCTTTGGCTTGTGGAGCCTTTCCACAACCTTCCACTATCCCAGGTTGCTCCAAGCCTCATCCAACTTGGCCTTGAACACTTCCAGGGTTGGGGCAGCCACAGCTTCTCTGAGCAACCTGTGCCAGGGCCTCACCTTCCTAGGGAAAAAATTCTTCCTAATATCTAACCTGAACCTACTACCTGTTAGTATGAAGCCATTCCCCCTCATCCTGTCACTCCAGGTCCTTGTAGAAGCCTCTCTCCAGCTTCATTGTTGACTCCTTCAGGGACTTGAAGGCCACAGTTGGGTCACCAGGAGTTTCTCTTCTCCAGGCTGAACAATCCCAACTCTCTCAGCCTTTCCTCCCAGCAAAGTTGCTCCATTGCTTCTCTGATCATCCTGGTGCCTGCTCTGGACTTGCTCCAGCACCTCCATGTCCTTCCTGTGCTGGGACCCTCAGGCTGGAGACAGGTCTGAGTGAGGCAGAGGGGCAGAATCTCCCCCTCCCCTGCTGCCCACACTGGGGATCAGCCATGAGCACTTTCTGGGTTCCAGTACACAGGGCCAGGGCATGTCCAGCTCTCCCCCACCAGCAGCCCCAAGTCCTTCTCCCAGGGCTGTCCTTGATCTGTCCATCCCCAGCCTGGATTCATCCTGGTGGTTGCCCTGATGCAGCATTAGCACTTGGCCTTGTACATCCTCATAGATTCCCATGGGTCACTTCTCAAGCTTGTCCAGGTCCCTCTGGATGTTGATGCCTTGGGAAGGCTGACCTGGGACAGAGACTACACAGCTAGGAGAGTAAGGTAGTTATTTACTGAAAGGCTTTAAAGGATACACCTTGGGCAGTACAAGAGCCTGGCCAGGGCTACACCCAAGGTGGACCCAGAATGGTCACAAAATGGACAAACAGTCATGAGGTCTCACACTTTTATAGGTTTCGGTCCTTTTTTTTGGTTTTGTATATTGGGGTTTAATTGACCAATTACACCTTCAGGTTGTGAGGTCTCATCCTTCTTGTTCTCTCTCTTCAGCCCACTGTTGTTTGTGCTTTTGGTCCTGAAAACTTGTAATGGTTGTCCTTGGTCTCCACCTGGGAAAGGATTAGTTTTGTCTACCTGCTCTGTGCAGAGCTGACACTGAATGTTAGCTCAGAACTGCATCCCTGGGCAGCACAGTCTGAAAAACATGAAAGCTAAAACTTAAGGCATCAGTGCCATCCCATCCTTCAAATGTGTCAACAGCACCACTCAGATTGGTGTCTTCTACGTTTGCTCCTGCAGGGAAAGTGCTTTCTCCTCAGAAAGCATTATCCCTATATTCCTATTACACAGGGTTCACTTCAGCCCAGACACTCTTGATTAAAAGCCAAACCCAGTAAAAATCAGGCTGAAAGCTTTTAAAAAGCCCTCAAGCCTAGCAGCTCTTACCAACAGGACAGGAGTGCTTCCATCAGGAAAGGAACATGCCTCTCCCTTTTCTACTTCTGTTTTTCCACCAAGTGACCTCTCCCTTCTGGCATTTATTTTAAAATCTAAGGTAAATGTCAGCTCAGCCAGGCCCCAAACCAAAGCTTGTTCAAGTCAGGGGAAAGGCTCCTGCTACCTGCAGAGCAGCTTTGGAGCACACATGAGAACTAGTGGTAACACCACAGAGATGATGCTGCTGCAGATCCTTTACCATTAAAAGCAGAACAGGGCTCTGAGTGCTTGTCTCCACACAGATGGGCTCTCCTCACCCTGAATAACTAACGAGCTGTTTGGAAACAGGGGAACAAAATACAGCTTGAGCCTAAAGTCTCCTCTCCTAGATGACAAGCCATGAGACAAGAGGAAATTGCACCAGGTGATGCTTAGATTGGGTATTAATAAAAATTTCTTCACTGAAAGAAGAGGCATTGAAATAGGCTAAGGGCAGTTTTGGGCTTAGTGAAGACTTGTAGACAGTGTGGACAGGAAGTGAGCACAGACAGAGCTACAGTGTGAAGACTCAAAACTAGACCAGAATGTGGAAGACAGACATTTAAAAGATTAAGGAGAAAACTTCTCCAGAAAAAAGGGTCAAAATTCCCTGCCTCCTTGCTAGAAAGGTATTGTAAGTGACTAGTGGCAATCCCCAAGCTGTCTAAGCACTGTAGTGTCAGACTGTAGCTGTTTTCTTAATAAACTTGATAACTGGCATGAAAATTCAGACTGAACTAGAGTGTCTGGTTTCCTTTGCTCAATAAGAGCCTCTTTCCTCTGAACTATAAAAAAAAAAAGGAATGAATGTCTGGCTGCTACAGCCAACTCCATTTTGCTGGATTTATTGTTAAATGCTGAGTTTTGAGACTGCAGTGGGATCCAGGAATGTTAAAAAACAGCAAGCTCCTTCCCCTCTATCACTCAGCAACCTTCTGTCTAGGAGAAATTACAATAACAAGTTGATAAAAGCAATTAAATACATAACTTCCAGCAGAGATATGGGGAGCTCTGGGAAGGTTTGAATCAGCCCCTGTGCAGCCAGCACACCACCAGCCATTTCTGCAGCAGGGTGGCTCAGGAGGAGGGGCAGCACTGTCAACAGAGCTTGAGTCCAAAGTCTCCAGCACTGTCAAACTCAGAGGGCTGAGTCCAGATTCTATTCTAAATACCCTGAAAACCCAGGTTTAGAAGTATGAGATATGATTTCTACTTTAATTTTAAGCTACCCACACATTTGGCTCCTGAGGTGGGAAGTTGAAGAACACAAAAAAAATGCAGCTCTCCATGGATTTGTCAGTGAGAGCAGAATTCCCAGGAGGCAGCAGCTTTCTCCCCAGCATCATGGTTATGCAGCATCACAGCACACACAGTCTGCTCCACCTGCAGCATTCCTGGCTTAGCTCTCTGTGTCACTTCAGCTCTGGAGGTGGGCCAGTCCCAGAGCAGTCAGCTGTGGTCCTCTAAGATCCCCTACTCACCTGCAATGCACATTGCACCTGAGCCTGCCAGCCTGGTGTTTTTCTGTAAGCCCTGACACCAGTAAAGCTCAGTAATAAGTGACAAGACAGGGCACCTGCACTTTGTACACAGCCACACGGAGACATTCCTGCCATACTTTCCCAGATCTTGCTTTCTGAGCTCACAGGCCCTCCCAAGCCAGTGCAAAGGCAAGCTGCAAGCCAGGCATGCTCTGAAAGGCTGTTGAGGGCTGCAGTAGCAGCCACACAGTCTAATTCCATCCACTTCCAATGACACAGCATCCATTTCCCTAACCCAGGGAGTAAAATCTGCCCTGCTCAAACTGCCAGAAGCCCTGCTTGGGCAGTCCCTCTCAGAGATCTATTTTGCCATCTGTTATGATTCTGGAGAGATCTGTGCTCTCCACCACAGCTCTTCAGACCTTCTGCATGTCAGGGCTTCTCCAGAATGTCACTGGTTCCAGATAAAGAAGCACAGTTGATTGTGAGGATTAAAAGGTTTTGAGTGAGGTAGCCTATTTGAAAGTACATCTGAAACCTGGACTTCTGTCTTGTAGCAACTGTTGCCAAAGTGACAAGAGTCCCTGCATCCTGTGACACTTTCCATGCTATTGGCACTGGTTCCAGTGGTTTCATACTGCTACGCTGCTAGCAGGTTGCTTTCTTTGTTGGTTTTTTTTTCCTTTTTATTGTTTTGTTTCCAATCTTTAACATTTACTGTCCCTTCCACAGACAACACAATAAAATATTGCAGAAAACCTATAACCGTGTCAGAACCTGCCTGACATAAATCCCTCTGAAAGGTTTCTCTTCCCTCAATTCCCACGGGCTACTTTTCCACTTGTGGGCAGGGATTGTTTCCAGGAAAAGCTGAATGCAACATAGGGCATAATTTTGCTTTTGACCATCATCTCTGGAACCAGTTTAATAGCAGCAGCAGAACACTCACATCTAAGCAGGGAGAAAGCTCAAAGCACCTGCTCATCTGGAACAGCCTTAAGGACCAAGACTTCCCCAACATGAGAAAGGAGAAGCAGCAGGTCCCATCGCAATTCTGGGTGTTGCTGTGGGAAAGGAAGCCAGGAAGAGAGGAGTTCTCTTGTGATGAGTTGATTCTGGCTCCCAGCATCGGCAAAGTGAGCTGGAACATGGGAGACTCCCAAGCAATGAATCTTCTGCAGCTGCCAGTGGTGAGCAAATAAGGTTGGAATGAGTGACCTCCCTGTGCAATGAGGTAACAACCACCTCCTAATGAGGAAGGGCAGGAGGTGCCTTCTAGAACAAGACAGAACCTATAGGGAGGATATTACAACCCAGGCCATTTCCCTGCCAAAAGGCAGCAGAGTGGCTGTCATTAAACCATTAAAGCAGGGCGCATTGCCAAACTGCCCACAGCCCTTTCAGACAGCAAGGCCCCACCTTGCAGGCTATCCCAGAAACATGCCTGCTCCAAGAGAGGCGGCTCCCTGCTGCTCCTCCTCACCCAGCCCCGCTGGTGAAGCTGTGTGGGCGCCGTACCTGCGGTGAAGATCTGCGCGGCCACGGCCAGGAAGGCGTCCGACACCACGGACTCGGAGTGCAGAGAGATGTTCAGCTGCCGCGCGATGTTGCGGTACACGTTGGGCCGGATGTACTCCAGCTCATCCCCTGCACACAAACAGCCGTGTGAAAAATGTACAATGTTAATTCATGTTCTTATAGTTAATGAAATTTATTGAAACCTATAAAACTGTATATGTTGTATGAAAGTCTAAGTTTCAGGATACGTTGTAACATTTTGTTAAACCAAATTATGAAAAGGCAGGCACCACCCCAAAAGCTAACATTCAGAAATAGACAAAAGGTTTATGGGAAAACCAGCAGTCTCCTCGTGCACCGGGAGGAGACCCATCAAGATAAGGTGGCAGGACCATCAACACCCCAGCCGACACCCTCACCGAATATCAAGCATCATCATCCATATCTCGGACCATTAATCAGCCAGGAAATCTGCCGAAATCAGAAATTAACACCGAGCGGGAGACACCCATGAATTTGAATAGCTAGCCTGGACACAAAGGGGAAAAATGAGGAAATATTGCCAAGGGCAGAATAAAGTGTATAAAAACCAAGCCCCGAACCGGGCAAATTTGTGAACCTAGAGGGAGACAGCAGACGGCCAGGTTCTGTGTCTCGAGGTTCACCCTTGGCATTTTCCCACGAAAAAAGACTGTCAAGTATCTCCACTGTTAGTGGGTTTACCGAAATTCTGTAATTCGATCTTTTGATTAATAAATCAAAATTATTTAACTGGAATATTGTATTAGCATTTATAACAAGCCACGAGTCATCACACACAGCACCTGCTCTCACCAGGGAGGAATTACAGCCGGGGTCGCTGCAGGGATGCCTGCAGCCAGAATCTGAGCCCAGCCCCACCTGAGCTCAGGCAGGCAGCAGAGTGCTTGGGGTAGCTTAGATGCAGCTCCCTGCCCTTAGATACATGCACCCTGGGACTGCTAAAGGGAGCAGAGACAGGCAGTGGCCCTGCAGTGGTGTGGCTGCAGTAATCCCTGACATAAATGCTGTTCCCAGGCTGGCTGCCTGCCTTTCCTCCAGCACAGGAGACAGGCCTCAGATAAGCAAAGCCGTGTCATTTTATTTCAGAAGTGAGAAGGAAGCATATCCATCCATGTAAGCTTTTGAGAGATACGCCCTTCCTCAGCACCCCATCAGGCTTGTACAAAAACGCCTGAAGTGCAAGAGAGCAACTCAAGAATGCTGAAGGCTGATGAAAGCCAAGGATCCACCCAGAGCTGCACAACATTAATTAAACAAAGAGACTCTCAGAGATTTTATGCTCACACAGGCACTTGAGAGTCAGTCTGGAGTTCTTTCTCTTCTCCAAGTGGTTAGAGAGATGTTCATTTGCATGGCTGACTGCTCAGCAGCAGGGTACCTGACACACACAGACGTGTGCTTTCACCTCCAGAGTGCTTTCTGCCCAGCTGGGAAATGGCAGGAGGTGTTAGGCCAGCTTGAAACCTGGACAAAAATACCAGGGACAAGCAGAGAACCTCCTCCCAAAGGACTGAGCTATGGAGCTTGGGAAACAACAGTAAAGCTTTTCCCTTGTAGGAAAACAAACCATTTTTTGAGTAGTAGAATTAATAAAGCCCAGTTTCCAAGGGTTTCTGTCTCTGTAGAGGTTCATGGATATTTAATGATGGCTGCACAGCTGCTGTAGGAGCATGACAATGCAAACACCGCATGGGACCAAGGCCCCTTGTGCACAGAGAGCCCTTTTAGGCTGAGATTTAGGACACACTGTGCTCTTCTCCTGCACAAGGGTGCTCTGGGAAGAGTTATCCCAACAGCTTTATATCCCACTGCGAGACCCAGGTGTCTTGGCCCAGCCAGAGGGCAACTGATCTTCCTCAAATTTTCATTTATATGAGAGGTAAAAAGGAAGATGTCACTGCAATCAGGATCTTGTTATGGAGCTGATCCCTAATTCTTTTACTGATCTGAACTACTGATCCTTAGTTCCTTTATCTGGCACTCAGCACAGGCAAAATCCAGCTCTACAGAATCCCAGAGCTGAGCTCTCCCAGCCCTTTCTGAGTCTGGGATTGTCCCTGTTTGACAGCAAGCGGAAACCTGCCAACACATGGTCAGCCCTGATAAGAGGAAACCTTACTTGGACTGCTCAGCAGCCGTTCTCTCCTCACAGGCAGCACACAGGCTTCCTGGTGAATGTAAGGAAATGGGGATAGCCCTGCTTAGCTGAGAGGGAGGCACAGGAGGCTGGGATCAGCCCTTGGTAGCCTGCCACTGCTACAGCTTCTAACAAGCAGTGCCTGGAGGCCCCAGATGAGATCAGGGTTTGGTTGGAGGCTCACATGCCCTGTTCTGCAGCAAGAACCAGGGCAGGCAGGAGCATCTGGGGAAGGAGAGCACAGCAAAGCATTCCCATGCTCGGAGAGCCTCCCTGCCACAGCAGCCCCAGGATACATTGGTGCTGGTCTCCACTGTCCTTGTTCTGATGCCCAAGTTTGCAACATTTAGAGCAATTGAGGGGCTTCTCCTCCTTCCTCCAGTGGTCACAGAAGAATTAGCAGGGCAGCAGTGACAGTTTCCACATGCAGAATCTCATTGCAGTGGTCAAAGGGCACCTGCCTGGGCCTTGGCCAGAGAAAATACAAGTTCAGATAAACCAGGCCTATGACAGACACAGAAGGTTGGTCTGGAGTGCCTCATTTGGTTATACCATTAGGTTTTACCATGTCTGACTCATTAATTGCCCTAATTAGCTGCTAAGCCTCACTGAGCTGATGGAGTCTCCCTCCCTATGACCTCCAACAGCATTGCCTGTGCCCAGGACTTCTGCTGGCCCACCAGGCAGTTCACCAGAGTCTCTGTGTGCAAGTGGGCTAGGAAATAGCCCAACTTCCCACCTCCACAGGCTTCTCAGCACCATCATGAAGGAGAAAACTGGTCTTGCTTGTTGCACTGCTTGGGAAGTGGGTGAGGATTACCATTCCTGGCAGGTGGCTGGATACCAGCTGGCCTTGTGCTGGTGACAGCAGCAAAGGAGAAAAGAAAGGGATGGGCCGTGTGACAAGGGGAGTTTCTAAAGAAACAGGACAGAAACTCTTCTTCTTCAAGAGCAGGACTGCTCACCTTTCTGGTTGCATGGGTACAACATGGTGCTCTCCAAACAGATCTGCTCAGAGAAGGCACCAAGTTCCTGGGACTATCAGCCAGATCTCTCCATCTGGACAATCCAGGAGACGCCTTCAGATCCAGTGCGCCACCTGCTTGCCCTTTAACATGTTCCTGGCCACCCACAGAAGATTGGGTTGAAAGCACAAAAATCTCAACCCCCAACGCAGGCGGAGAAGAAAGGGAGTACAAATAGACAGTGAGATTGACAGAGGAACAAAAAAAACTCCCCCAAAGACTAAACAACCACTGGAAACAAAAGCAGAAGTAAAATCAGCACAGAAGAGAAAAAGTTAAAAAGAATGAATTAAAAAAAGTCAGTCAGGTAAAAGAAACACAGCTATGCCTTAGAAAGAAACTTGGGATGATATCAAACTGGTAGAAAGGGGATAAAGTGGGGATACCAGCCCTGGTCCTGATTTTGTTAGGCCCAGCTAATGCTTACTTCACCAGACCTGTTTGAACTCTGATGTAATTAAATCAGATGCAAATGCTGGTGGTGGTTTCCATGCCAGATGTGAACTAATACACCAGCCTGCAGGCAAAGAGGGATATTGGAAACAACTTCCAAGAATAAAAGTGTTGGGTTCCCAAATGACAAACAGCTAGACTTGAGCACACAGGATGCTACACAACCCAGAACAAAAGGCCAGGCAACTGTTAACATTTAGAGGGTGCTCCTGGTACAAGCTCTAAAGCCTATCTTCATGTCACAGCTTCCAGGCAGGACCTTCAAATTGCTCTCCCTGAAGTCTCCATAGCTGCTGTGCTGTGAGGGTGGCACCCCATGGCAGCGTATGCCAGACAACATCAACCAACTCCTTGCTCCAGCAAAAGCAAGAAAACTCGGGTCACACTGAATAACTAAGGTAGACAAAGGAAACTTAACCACACTATCATTAAAAAGCAGCTTTTATAAAATCTCCAACACATTTTCTAAGCAACTACCCCCAAATTAAAGCGGGGTGAGCTACTGCTGAAGCCCAAGTCCAGCAGTAGCAGTGCCCTAGAAGATCCCAGATGCATTGTGGCAATCAAGTCACCCTTGATTGAGAAAATACTGCAAGACCAGTTAAAACACCCAGCTGAGAAAAACTGCTCCCTGTGAGAACTGTTACACAGCTGGAGACCTGGGCATACAGAATCAGTCTGCTGCTGGGCTTTCTTAGACTGCTTTGTGATTCTGAGCTGTTGCAAGTCCTCAGAAAAAGGCGACTTTGCAGAAACCCCGTGCTGAGCAGTGCTCCAAGAGACTGAGGAAACTCAAGCAAAGGAGCTGTTCAGTGAAGATCACCAAAACCAAAACTAGATGCCAAAAGCAGAGAAGAAAACCCTCTGTATCATCACATGAAAAGCCTCTTCCAGGAGCCCTAGTGTGGTCCGAATCACCCCATCCCCACCCCAGCAGGACTCACCCAGCCGCAGCAGTATGGTGGACACCTCGGCCAGCTTGCCCCCCGGCACTGGGACATTGTACTCGGGTTTGCTCCAGCTGACACCCGCCTGAATCAGCCTGGAGTTTATGTAGTCTCTGCAGAGAGCCTTGGCTTGGGACACAAGCTCTTTGTCAGTAGGAGACCTGTCGAAAACCTCCATCACTTCTGCAGCAAAGACTGAGGAACGACGTAGCACCTCCATCCTCGACTGCTGAACCCGCAGCTCTGCATGCACTGACTGAAGGCTGAGCCAAAGCCTTCGATGAGAATCTGCAGGACTTGTCCAGTAATCCTCTGTCCTCAAGGTCTGTCAGAGCTCCCAGCAGCTCTTCTCCACAGGCCAGGTTTTCGTTTTAGCTGGTAAATAAAAGCATCTGTAAGTCCTCTAGCATTGCAAAGATGTAAATCAGAAGCTCAAAAACACAGTTATGCTGAAGTATCACAATTGCAAAGCATTTGTCTCGGTCCATCTTACAGACAGGGGGCAAAGTCTTGCATCTTTCAGCCACTGACTATCCCTGGCAGCATGGTCCACAGAAGGGCTGCAGCTTTGAACTCTCGAGGTGTTTCCTCTTTTCCTGTTCAGATTTGGCAATTCTAGAATTACCCGTCAGAAAGACTAGACAGTCAGAGCATGGAAACACTTCATAGAATGTGCAGACAATCTCAGCTTGTTTCAATTAAACTGAAAAGAAAAAATAATAAGAACCCCAAATACCAGTTACAGTAACCTCAACCAGATGTCAACAGACATTCCAGCTCAGCAGGTCATGGATCTTTCTGAAGAAATGGCACTATTGCAAGAACAAGGATATGGGAGCATTTGAAATGTCTTGATAGAGACAGTTTTCAGAGACATACTTTCAGTTTAGGTTTTGGTTGTGCCACACTTTTCCCCCAAAACAACGTGCATACTACTACTTGAAAACATCCAGCAATAGCAGAGAAAGCAAAACAGAAAAGTAGATTTTAGAAAAGGTTTAAGCTGTGAATGCCTAAAGAGAAACATCAAAATTTCTTCAGAGGCACCTGAATTCATCTGCCGATCTGAGTTTTTAACCCAGAGATGCTTTTGAAGTCAGAGTCAGATCAGTCTTTCTTTAGATGTTAATAAATGCATTTTTCAGTCTGCAGTTTCAGACACCTACTTACAGTGACGATTTTCAAACAAAATACAGCCAGTTCTTTCAGTTTACCCAAGGAAAAAATATATTTACCTCTCATGTTGCGCTTTGTCCCCCTCAGTGATTTCTCTTTGGGTTTGGTTTCGTGTTTCTTCAGAAGATCTGCATCACTGGACACCTGGTTTAGGATTCACAGGGTACTGTCATGCTCCTCTGGGGAGCACCAGCCTCCTCTGCCGTGCGCTGCCCAGGGCTCCTGCCAGCGCCTCCCTGCCCGTCTCTGTCAGCCCCACACGCCGGCTGCTCTCCACCGGGATCCCCGCGCCCTGCTCTCCCGCTTTTAAGGGACCCAGGCGCAGAGGAAAGCTTCTGCCTTTAGCCTTGTAAGGAAGATGAAATAACCGGGAGGTGGGGTTGCTATAGCCAGAGAGAGACGCTTTCTCCTCCCCTTTCTTCTCTCTTAAGGAGGCTCTCTGGTGTTTGTCTTTGGGCTTCGCTCAAGGATCGACTTCAGGATGAGGGTGGGAGCATCATTTGTGGACCAGGTTACTCCACAGGGAACAGACAGTGCCGAGTGCACTGCTGAAAGAGAAAGAATTCCTGCTGGATTCCCAGAGCAGCTTTGGCAGAGCTGACGTTGGCCATTTTCGTACGGTAGCCAAGTGGTGAATTATAAACTGTATTTAGCCGTGGGTTAGTCCCACCAATTCAATCACCTCCATCATTTTGGACTATGTCTCTGCCCATGAAGCTGGAAATGGATGATCTGTAAGGTCCCTTCCAACCCAATCCATTCTGTAATTCTATGGTGATTTTATGATTAACATAGAAAGCCACAGCTCATGGCTAAGGCAAGCAGTGCTTACAGATCCCCCTGAACTATGAGTAGTCTGGTTAAAAAAAATGAAGCGGCTTTGTTGATAGGAAATAGTTTATCCAGAATGAAGTGTATTGCAGGAACTTGCTTACTTTATCTCAATGTGTTATAAAAAGCATTTCAGTGAGTTACAGTATATTTATAAATTAATTTCAACATCAACTTCTTGTTGTAACATTATTATATTGATGCCACAATGTTCAGCTTTCTTCCATGTGCTTCTATTTCATCTCAACAAACCACACACAAATGCTGGCTTTCTGTGTTATGATTTGAAACAAAAGAAGTTTTAATAATAGAAATTTCCTGCAGCCAAGAAATTCTACCAGACCAAACACAATTCTCCCCAATAATAGTTTGTATATTAGCAACTGGGTATTTGGTGTATTTGAGACACAATCTTTCTGAAAGGAGGTCAGAAATGAGACCTAACTGTTGTCATCTTGTTGCCTTCAAGAAAAGACAGAAGCAAGTACACCTCTCCAAGGTGTTGAGCACATTAATCCCTCTGGTACAACATGCACCAATGCTGGTCTCCAAATCGAGGGATAAAAAGGAACAAATGAACTGCATGAAAAAACCTCATTATGTGACGGATTGAACATTCTGGCCAGCATCCAACACACAACCCGAGCACAGATTAACACAAAGCAGGTTGGCTGCCAATAACTGGATTGCTGGAGCCTGTCTTGGAAAAGGGCTGAGGCACCTCACACCCTTCAGCTACAGATCCTCTTGCTGAGCTGGCTGTGTCAGGGAAAGGAGCAGGGTTAAGGAGAGGTACATGCTCGCAGTGACCCCAGCTCAGCTCAGTGTGATCAGGGTAACATGGCAATAGTGACTGTGCATTTCCAGCACCAGTGTTTGCCCCAAGATTCTCTCAGAAACTTGTTTTATCCACTAGCCTCACTCAAATTTAAATACAGACAGAGGCCTGTCCCACAGAGGCTGAAATCAAGACTCCAGAGATTCTGTGCTACTGCTTACCCTTAACCCACCTATTCCCTGCAGAGTGGGCCTGATAATGCCTTGGAAAATCATTTTTTTGCCTTTGCCTCCTTGATGGCTGAAAATCATTAAAAATTATGCCTTAGCTTCCTGCAGCAGCTGGCAGCTTCACACAGGGACCCTATCTAAATTGTTCCTATTCAGTAGGGCTATGAAATGAAGAGGAAAGCTTAAATATCAGTATTGCTTAACTAATGATGATTTTTTCCCAGAAATCTGGCAAATATGCAAGTGCCATGGTGCTTCCCAGCTCCCCATGAGTGCCAATCTCATCCCACATGTGTTCCCTGCCCAACTGTCACAGCATGCAGCACCCCCTCAACTTCAACCCTGCAGCAAAGACACAAAAACTAGAAGCATGAGGGGGTTGTGTATAAAAAACCAAACTTTGCATTACAAAACCTCCACCCAATAGTGCATGGTATTCTGCCTTTATTATTTATACATTTGTATTTAAAATACAGTTTCGCACTGAATGATGCCTCTATAAGGAAAAACAGATGAAACCACAGTGCTCAGCTGACTAGAAAAGAAGAGGGTGTTACAATCCAAGGTGTTGTCAGTGTAACCAGAGCCCTTTTTTTCCACAGAATGTTTATGCTTAGGGACTTGATCTATAATGAGGAAACCCCTGTGGCACAGGAATGACAGGCAACAGTGCAAAGCAGTTTTTATCACCCCCAAACACTGTTTCCAGTATAGCTGCTCCTGGCATGACAGTGTTCTGGCTGTAACAGGCTCCATATCACAGCTCCTGTCTCAGGTGGGGTGACCAAAACAGCTTAGAGCACTCCTTTAGTAAAACCAGAGGACCACAAAGGTATGACTATATTTTATGAGCATGTCAAGTGGGAACAAACCCTGGAGAAGCCACATCAGCAAGAACACAGATAGTTTAATTATGAACAGCTTCTGCTCAATATGAAACAGTTCAACTGCTAGAGAATGAAGTCTCTGGGAAGGCCTTTCAGCAGTTGTAGTTGAGGCAAAATAGCCAGTGAATTGTGAGCACACTGCAGAGGGTCTGCAGGACACAGATGCCTGCAAGAGCATGAGAACAGCCCCAGAGGCCAAGGAGGTCATTCAACATTATGTTCCCACAGCTCTGACTGGAGCTATTGTTGTGTCTCGCCTTGCAGAGCCCATCCCAGCCACTTCACACTGCCTGCAATTCCTGCAGAAGCTACACACAGAGATCCCGTGTTATGAACACCTGCAGAGTAAGGACTTTGAGAAGCAGACCAAAGCTTGCCAAAGACACCCAGTTAATCTTCAGAGAGTCTGGGAACCAACCCTGCCAGCCTCTATCTACTCCAAGTGTCCCTTCAGAGACAAAGTGCTCTGGCAAAACTCTGGCACTGTAGCCAGACCAACTCCTTTTGCTAAACCAAGCCTGATCCACCTTCTGCATCGTCTCGCTCCCTTTTAATGTACAACCTCATGTGATTTCTGCAGCAATACTTCGACTCTGTGCTTGTGAAGTTATCACTCACCTCTGCAAACACAATGTTGGACTTTGTGCTGCAAAACTGAACAGGAAGGCAGGAAGGTTGGACCTGTGCTGCAAAGCTGTACAGGAGGGCAGGAAGGTTGGACCTGTGCTGCAAAGCTGTACAGGAGGGCAGGAAGGTTGGACAAAACCCTTCTTTTTACATAGAAATATTTTGCCAGGTGCAATAGGAAAACAATACATGGAAGCAGCAGCTTAATGGGACGCAAGTAAAACATGGAGGATTTTTGAACCTTTTTCTTGTTTCTTGATTCAAAGCCATGCAATGAGTTGATTTACTTGCTTAATAGGATCATCTTGGAGTGTCACATACCAGACCAAAGAGGCTGTGTTACAGTCAACTTATTTTCCACAGCCTTTAGACAATTCTCTTTCCTGAGGATAGAGGTCTAGTGACTTAAACACATCGAGTTTAACAACCAATCCATCACTTTAGTTTCTGATGTAGTCTAGCACTGATAATTAATGCTTTCATCTCTTAACCTGCTGCCATGCCCACTGTCACTGCAGACACAACCTCTCTGATATCCATATATTTTGAAAAAGAACACAAATATGGTGTACTCCAGAACTGATGTACAAACTGGGCAAAGGGGAAACTGTAGCAGGAATTTAATGTTAGCTTTGGAGTTGAATCACAGAATATCTCTACCTATATTCCTGAATCTTATTCTAGTAATGCTGTCTGAGAAGAGTTTAACCAACTGTTGCTACTCAGGTAGCAGTTAATCAGCTGCTCACTGCAAGACAGCAACTTCTAGCTACATCTAGGACTTTGATGAAACTGCATCATCTGCTTCAAAACCTATATATAAAATATATAGGTTAATATATAAAATATATTTATATATAAAAATCTATATTGTCTCCTGTCTCCTAATTTGCTTCAAAGTGACACATTTTACTAAATGGATCAATCATCTCATTGCCAAGAAGGCAGCAGACACAAAGAAATAAAAAGTTCTAGGTTGCTCAACAACTATAGCTTTGTTTTGAAACACAAATATTTACCACCAAAAGGGAAAAGGCAGAAAACACCTAATGAGGTCACAGTCCCCAAGAGAATCACAGAATCACTGGGTTGGAAGAGACCTCCAAGATCATTGAGTCCAACCCATGCCCTAACACCACAACTAAACCATGGCACTGAGTGCCACATACAATCTTTTTTTAAAACACACCCAGGGATGGTGACTCTACCACCTCCACAGGCAGGCCATTCAAGTACTTCATTATTTTTCCTAATATCCAGCCCATATTTCCCTTGGTGCAGCATGAGACTGTGTCCTCTCTTTCTATCAGTTGCTGCCTGGAGAAAGAGACCAACCCCACCTGACTACAACCACCTTTCAGGAGTTGTAGAGATCAGAGTTCTTTTCCCTTTCAAGCTCTAATCAACAAAGGCAGAGGGTAAAACCTTTGTCTCATTCTAGCAATTGACCACCAACAAGGTCTGAGAGTCAGTTCACACTCACACACGGGATGCATGCACATGGACAGGTAAAGCCAGGCAGGTGCCTCTGTCTGCTATGATACTGAAATCAGAGAGCCTGAAGCGGGCACAGGCACTTGTGCACTGGTTCAGCAGCATTTGTGAGCTCTGACGCATTCATCTGCAGTTGCAAGACTGTGCTGGCACACAGACGTGTCCTACATAGGCAAAGGGATTGCTGGATCTGACAACACTGGGCAGGACTCTACCCTGTAGACATCTTCATGCCCTAAACCTGCTCCAAGGGATTTAGCCTCAAGTTTTGCATATTCAGAATGTAACTCTACTTGTAATTAAACCCTTGGTGACTTTTGGAAAGCCTCTTCAGGCTCTTCAGTCTTAACCTCTTCTGCTGGACAGGGCAGCAGCTATGGCCTTAAAAAACCTGTCTTTTCAAAGTCTGAGACCAGGAGGTGAGGCTGATGTTTCAACTCTGCACAGATCAAACTCGGAGTGCATGGTTGCTTCATACACAGCATTATTACCTTACAGCACCTCCATTAGGATGCTGTTCCACTCTGAGTGCAGCAAAACATTTTTAAACACTTAATACTAGTGTATTAAGTGTATCCAGACTTTGTGGAACTCCACACTGGCAAAAGTTCTCTTCAAGGCTGCACTGGTTAACAAGAGTGATCCCCCTTACTCTGTGGAGCAGTATGGGGCTGTTTTCCTCAGCAGCAGGGTCAGCTACAGCAACCTTCATGTCCAGCTGCTCATACCAATTGCTAAATCATCCTTCCAAACTGCACTGCAATAATTTAGGGATTGCTGGCACTGTGGTTCAAGGAGCTGGTTGGTTATTTTTCATCTAGATGTGATAAACCTTCCATTCAGAGCACATCTGCAGAGATGTATTAGTACAAGCAAGATAGTTACAAGCAAAAGAAAACAAATTCAGCTTTTCCATCAAGAAAAATGCCCAGGAAGCAATTGCACTAGTGTTGATTGTCCACATAAAATGCAGCTGTGGTGATCTGGAGCTTCCTAGTCCACTGCAGAAGACATAGAAGGCAGAGAAGGTCATCAGCAGATCCTGCCATGAGCTCAGCATGTCTGGGTTTTCCTGCATTTACAATATGAGAGCTTTTGTGGCTTCTGATGGAAGAGACCTTAACCAGATGGAGGGGGGAGAAAAAAATTTTTTAAAAAGGGTTGGCAACCTTCTATTCCCTGACATTAAGGTATCCAAATCCGGCACCTAGAATAGCCAGGACAAAAGCAATTCCTTTCTTCAGGCTAAAAGATGAGCTTGGTTCAAGTAGGTGTCCAAAGCAGGGTTAACTTGCATTTGTTGACCACGAATTCCAATGTCTCCCTTACTTCACTCCAGTTTGGGCTGGAGTGTTTCCATGACACTGAAAGGCAGTTGGGTGCAGTAGCTGCTCTGTGTTTGGGATCAGGAGATCCACAAGCCCACCCATGCTCAGGGAAGTAGGAAAGCCTCACCATCATCAGTGATCCCTCCTCAGGCTCTCTAGGGCATTCTGGCTGGAAAAGAACTGCTGCAGGTCTTGGGCCATCAGTTCAGCCAGAGCCAGGAAGGCCTTGCTGCTGTGCTTCTTGCCCAGGCTGCACATCTCCAGTGTGTCACTTTGCACTGGTATGACAGCAGCAAACATCTGGCCAGATGTTTAAAAAAAAAATACTGCCAAAGGTGCTCAGGGTGAATCCACTTTAGTCAAAGTGATTCAAATCAATCATAATCGTATCTAGGAATGAGCAAGCAGGAAATCTTGTTTTGAAGTCACAAATTTTATCTGTCTCTTAGCAAAGGCAAGTCAGACTCGCCTGTTTACTTTGTATCTGAACACAGCCTATTGCTATGGTTTCTCAGCAAAAAAGGAGAAAAGTGATGTGTATTTAAGCAATTTTACAGCTGATACCAATCAGAAATCTGAATGCGTCCAGGGTGTTATTATGCTATGCTATTTTAACTTCCTGTTGCCCCTTGAACCTTTAAAAAAAGACAGTTCAAAACGCAAGTAAAATAGAAATAAAATTATGCCTTTAAGTGCTAAATTAAACTATTAAACATGAAGTTGAAAAGGGTTTTGGGGTGTGGAAAAGCACTCAAGACCAAAAAAAACTGTAACGCAACCGTTCTTATACAGGTACTGAACTGAGTCAACTGTTGAAATGAGTAAGCAGTTTTTGGAGACCAAAAGCCTTCTCTGGGGACAAATTCAATACTTCTGAGATGCTGAAAACTCAGAAAAGTCATTCTTACTGAGCTAATTCAGTTTGTCCTTTGACTATGAGGAAAGATAGAGGAAAGGTAGGGGAAAAAATCTACTACATATTAGGCAAGATTAATTACTTTTCACAAAAAGTCTGAAGAACCACCTCAACATATGCAATGCTGGTTGCTTATATTTTAAAAGTCACTCAAATTTTATGCCACGCTTTCCATCACTTCAGAATTTCAACAAATCCTCACAGCTCTGATATTTTTGTTTTACAGCAAAGAAAGGGCTTAAATTGTACTTGATGATCCTAACTGTCTTTTCCAACCTAAATGATTCTATGAAATATTTACTTACCTACATTAACAAACTCTAAGTGAAAAATTGCAGTAAAAGATCCCTTTAGCATTCCAAAAATTTCACCAGAGCAATGAACTCATCGCCTGAACTGGCAATGAGTGCAGTGTCCCACAGATGATTTTGGGGAGAAATCAGCAACACTCTAGCCAGGTTAAATATGAAATCTCTCAGCAACAAGGAAGAGGTAATAAGTAAAATAGAATTAGGGGAAGTGTTTTCAAAGAATGAAGCAGAAACTCATAAAACTACAGTTCTGGGGAAGAGAGGCATCTCATTCCAGTGACCAGTCTCAGCTGAAGTGTGGAGTGACTGCAGCATTTGCAAGTGCAGTGTTTATGGGGCAGTCAGTGCTGTTTGGCATCATTACGTGTGGCAAAACCAGTGAGAAATAACACACAATCAAATCCTGCATTTAAGGACTGCTGCATTGGATAGGAGCAATGAGAGAAACACTCCCAGGTAGCTTTTCACTGCCACCAAGACCCTAGAAGCAGCCAAACACATCTCCTTCTCCGTGAGGAAGACAAGCAGCCGCTGAGCTGTCTTGAACACTTCCTGCCATGTGTTTGCTGTTTAAGGCACAGTGGTGGCCCTAGCAGAAGTCTCAAAGTGGGGCAGATGTACAGCATGAGTAATTTAATAGACAATCTTGATATCAAAGATGCTGGTCAGCGTGAGTTATCAGAGCAAAACCAGCTTCACACAGATCTGCACAGGGTCTGGGTCTCTCACCAGCTCCCAAAGCCCATCCTCACTTAAGGTCCAATTTCTCATATCCTGGAAACCACAGAGCAGTTTCTCTGGATAGAAGCCAAGGCAGGATACCATTTCTTGCTGGCATTAATATACACACAGTATTTTGTTAGGAGAAATATAACCTCTGTGACTGCAGTTCTAGAAGCAGCTGTGAGTTCATCAGTCTCACTGCAGTGCCCTGGAGCGATTTACATAAATTATGAGTGAACCTTGCAGAACCTGAGGGGACAGAGCTGTTGGTGGTGGCTTTGGCCCAGACAGCAGAGGCCAAGGAAGTGCTCATTAATGAGCAGAAGCTTGATGCTGACACTAAGTCCCTCTACACAAAGAGGCCTAAAAGAGCAGGCAGCTTTGCACCTCCTTGCTTTACAAGATAGAAAGAGAGCTCTTCAGAATCCTAATTCAAGCAAATATTAACTCAACCAGGCAACTGCATCTTCCTGTTTCAAAATATTTCTGGACAAATCTCGTTGAAGATGTCCCTGCTTTTGCAGGAGGGTTGAACTAGATGCCCTTTAAAAGTTACTGTCCAACTCAAACTATTCTATGAAATAGGAGTCTCATTAATTTCTAGTTTTCCCCTCCACAAGGTGTATTGGGATTTAATGGGCGCACGGACTCAGCTCGGTTTAGCTCAGTTCTTTCCTCTGAAGTACATGAATCTAAATAATAGGTTTTATTTAGTGTTATCTTTTAGCTTAATGGCTTGAAAAACATGTTTTGGTAAGAAAAAATGCTGTCAGAAAGGGGAATATCAGCTCTCAAGTCCTCTCTAGGTTTTTGTCCATGAAACCTTGCTGAACTCAGACGCAGGGAGCAGCACGACACTGGGTTTAATTCACTGTTGTTCTCTACACACAGCAGAAACCCTGAGTTTCTTTTCCAGGAGTCTCCAAATGGCTCACCCACATTGGTGCTGGCCTCACAAAGCAGCAGTTGAGGCAGTGGAAATATAGAAAGGGCCATGCAATTTTCACAGGGCAAAGCTGGAACACAGAGGGGTCAGAAGCACCCTAGAATGAGTTAGGTGATCTTTTTGAATTGTAGAGATCTTTGTAAACACACGTGTGACCACACTCTGGTTTTAGCAGAATTACAGCTGAGTATTCCTGTTCCTAACTGGGACAGGAGTGAAAAAGTGGGTGTTCGGCCAATCTGCACAGGCAATAGGCATGCAACCAAAACCAGTTTATTATCTCCAGCAGTTCTGGGCAGTACTATCTTTCTCCTTATATTTCTGTGTGGATAACTCAGACGGGAGGCAACCACATTTAGCAGCTCCAGTTTACTAACAAGTCTGACCCACTGAAGCACAATGCCACCCTATCACTTCCAGCACAGCATTTTTTCATCTGTTGCAAGGAGCCTTTACAACAACAGGTATTACATAGTACCAGATATGAGTCACTCCTGCAGTACTCAGTGAGTGCCAGGTCCATTGCCTAGATAATGCCAGCAACTATCCCTTACAGCTCTATTAAACAGGGTCTCCCCACTCACCTGCATGCAGCTTCCAGGACAGCCGGAAAGAACTAGCAGGAAAGCAAAAATCTCTGCAGAATTACATGAGCCCCATCTATTCCTGCCTCTGCACAGCATAGAGGCCTGCATTCAGACCCAGAATTCAGCTCAATCCTCTTGAACTGCCTGCTACCCCTACCCAGAAACACGACTTGGAAAAACAAGCATTCCATGCTCTTGGCTTGGAGGAACCATCGTTTAATTTAGGGATTAGTCACTGTGGGAAGCACAGGGTTGCTGAGCCAACAGGAGTGTCAGCTTCACTCTGAGCTTTACAGCTGCAAGCATCACTCTCGCTTGTTCCACTCTGCCAGCAAGATTGAGAGATAAAGGCTCTTTTCTCTGCTCAACACTCAAGAGAGCCTTAAGAGCAACACTATCAGCAGAAAATCAGCCCTGTGCAGCCAATATTGCAAGATTTGTAGTGATAGAGTCTAAAGGCAGGATGGAGACTGATGTAGATGCTGTGGATACTTTAACAGTCTGTTACAGTCTCCATACAAGCATAGATCTGAGGAGCCATCATCAGAGCCACTGGATTTCCACAGTATCAGCTCAGACTGATCTATCTTGTAGGGGTATCTTTGAATTCTCCCTGGCTTTCCTAAAATGAGCACTGTTTAAGGCCTGCAGCAGGACATTACTTCCAAAACAAAGCAATCACTTTATTCTTATCAATAGCTGTCATGCACCCAAATAGAGCAGATAAGGCACTGCTGCACTTCAAAATCTTCACCAAAAAGAAAGCTGTTTAGGAAGAACACCCCCATTTAAAAACGTCAATGTAGCTTGCAAGCTCAGGCAGAGAGTGTTTTGGCATGAGCTTGAGTTGCATCTGCTATACAGAAGCTCAGGGGCGAAGTCCAGACAAATACTATAAACCACAGCAAAGAGTAAAACTGCCAGGGAGTCCAGCACTTGCTTCCTTCTGTATGAGTGCATTTTTTCCTAGGGCTTGAAAGCTCTGCTTTGCACTGGGCAAAACCATATGCCCCGGGAACATGACAGATTCAAAAGGATCCTCTTGTCAAGAAGATAACTTGCCTTCTGTTCCTACAGTGGTACTGCTAAACTGCATAAAGCAGCAATAGTGTTCTTCTACATCACTGCTCTCCACAATTCCACTCCAGCCACAAACCACTCCAGCCTCTCGGTATCCAAAAGGAGCCAGAAATAACTCCTCTCCAAACAAGCCCCGCAGCACCAAGAGAGTTGCTCTTGCAGCACATTTTACAGGAAAGTTTGACCCCCATCTATCCTGCTGAGTAATCCTACCCCTAAGGAGAGCACTTAACACCCAGCTCTCAGGCTAACCACTCTGCTCCACAGCTCTGTTTATGCTAGGAAAGTGCTAGCACTTCTCAGGGCTCTCCAGGCTCAAGGTGCCTAAGCTGCGCTGCAAACAGTTGTAGAATCATAGAATGGTTTGGGTTGGAAGGGACCATAAAAGTCATCTCGTTCCAACCCCCCTGCCATGTCCCTCAGTGACTCCAAAGCTAAGGCAGCAGCCCTAATATCACCCAGCCACCAGGTCCCCAGCCACCTGGCGGCTGTACCCATCTCCCTGCACAGTCATTGTCACCCTCCGTGACACACTCCACTCTCTGTTGGCTTACCCTCACCGTGCCTGAATTTTTAACGTGGTACCCAGGGTAACGAAAGAAACTGAACCAGACTTGGTCCCACTCACTGAGCAGGAAAAGCTCAGAGTCCCAGGACAGAGACTCAGGCACAGGCCACCACCCAGCCTGCCCCCCCGCCTGCTGCTCCCTCCTTTGGAAGGGAGATCTCTGCTTCGAGGTGAGTGAACAGCTTTGAGTTGCTGGCTTTGAACAGCGCTTCATGCACCGGCACGAAGGCTGCATGACCCACGCAGGGAAGGGATGAGCACTAACAGAGCAGCGGGGATCTGGCAGGAGCAGTGCAGCCGCTTGTTGCAAGGAGCCGGGGCTGCAAAGCGCTGTTGCCACCTGCTGGCACCAACACAGAGCAAACCAGGCTGGCTTCCAAAACCTCAACCTGCGCCAGAGCCATCAGTGCTCCCTGACAGCATGGTCAGCACGGCCAGAGCGCTGGGAGGGCTCTCCGGATCTGCCGCACATGTGAGGAAGGGGGAACAGGGTGGAAGGGCCTGAGCTGCTGCAGGCTGAGCTGCCCCAGCACCCTGCACCAGGCTCATGCCCTCGTCTCAAACATTTACCAGCTGTCCCATGCCCCAAGGACATGTCACAGCAGGCCACATCGCACCGCCCTGCCCAGCTCTCCCAAGGATACCTGCACAGCCTCCCCGACAGCGCTGTCATGAAAAGTTTCTCAAGAGAGGCAGAACAACGTAAATCCGGGTATTTTGAGTAATTCATACAGAAAAATCTATCAGTGGTTGAACCACCCGTGAAGATTTCACAGACCAGAGCATGTAGGATGTAAAGCACTAGCTCTTGAGGTCCTTTCCTCATGGTTTGTTTTGGCCATAGC
Organism: Prinia subflava; assembly: GCF_021018805.1. NCBI lineage: Eukaryota > Metazoa > Chordata > Aves > Passeriformes > Cisticolidae > Prinia > Prinia subflava. The sequence goes on along the minus strand of NC_086257.1, from coordinate 4,198,254 downwards.
TAGAGCAAACCTGCACTGGCACTAGGCACTGTCTACTAACCAGAATTCTTTGCTTTTATCACTCCATGGGGCTCCAGCTGAACCTTCCCTGAGAGGAGCATGTACAAAGGGGGGCAGTGGAGCTGGGGAAGGCTCTGGAGCACAAGTTTGGTGAGGAGCAGCTGAGTGAGGAGCAGCTGAGGTAGCCAATGGGAGCTCAAGCAGGACCTTCTCCCTCTTTACAACTCCTTTACAACAGGAGGATGGAGTCAGGTGGGGGGCGGGCTCTGCTCCCAGAGAACAAGGGACAGGACAAGAGGAAATAACCTCAAGTTGTGCCAGGGGAGGTTTAGATTGGATATTTAGGAAAATTTCTTCCCCAAAAGAATGAGCAGGCTGTGGCACAAGCTGCCCAGAGCAGTGGTGAACTCACCATTCCAGAGGGATAGTGTAGATGTGGCACTTGGGGACACGTGGTGGTGCTGAGGGAACAGTGGGACTTGATGGTCTGAGAGGGCTTTTCCAGGCTATAGGATTCCATCATTCTGTGTCTTACCACAACAGAGCAATCATCTCTAGGCCCTGTACCCCAGCTTGTCCCAACCAAAGTGACCAGCTACTGATCCATAAATCATTTCTTCCAGGTGGTGGCCACACCAAAATCCTACACACAGTCTCTCCTGCCCTATCCATGGAGCAACACGCTACGAAGCAGATGTGGAAAAACACCAGCCCACATTTGAAGCCCTCTGTTTCCTGTGCTCCTGAGTCAGCTTTAGCAATTTCAGAAGGAACTGCCATGCTAACCCCACGATAGTCACACCTATGTCACTTATCCTGAAGTGACAAAACAAATTAATTGCTGCTCCTGTGTGTTCAGACTTGGCACATTAATTAACGTGCACTTTTTTTGCTAAGACTGCTGCCCTTCGGCCTCATGCCAACAGTGGCTAAATTAATGACTGTCCATGTGACAAGAGGTGGAGAGCTGAGGCACTGGAGTCAAATGATTATTAACATACACAGGGACTCAGAGAACAGTTCACCCCTTGGTCCTTGCTGCAGTGCAGCCAGAGCAGAACTTCATTCTCCTTCCTTTCCTGCTTCACATGAAGCTTTGATTTCTCTGTCTGTTCATGGATCTCCTAAGTAAAGATGTCATGCTGGAAGAGGTTTGTTTAGGAGACAAGATGGTCTGATTCTGTGGGGCTAGAAGGCTGCAGGTATGAACTCAAAGCTCCAGCAACCCAAGGATCCTACAGGCAAGAGTTTGTGAAAACCTTCCAGTGAGGCACAGATGATTTAAATACAAAACCAGAATCTCATTGCAGGAGTTTTTGATACCTGTACTCTATCAGTTTGATGTTTTCACTCAAGTACCTCCAAGCGCTGGTGGATTTGATCAGCAGCACGGAAACAGAGGGAAGGGAGATGGATGCGGGAGGCAATGCAGGAGGGAATAAGACGAATGTGGGGGAGCTGCTGGCTGCTGCCCAGACTCATCTGTTCATGCAGCAACAGTTCCCAGGGTTGCTCCTCTTGCTACAGCTCACCTGTGCTTCAGAGCAGCACCAGCTCACCATTAGAAGCAGCAGGTTGTGACAAAGGCATTGTTTGTCAGCGCCCGGGAAAAGCTGTGCCTGGTTCGTTCGATGCGGGGAAGAAATGCAGGACCAGCGTTAAAGGTGCCTGGCAAGAGGCTGAGAGAATGGTGTTGTTTGTTTTCTTCCTTCGAAAAACGTGAATCAGTCACTGACACAACAGCACGTGAAGGAAAACCCAACCCCGCAGACGCAGAGCTGACAAGGAGGCCCTGAGGGAACTTCCGTCCCCTGGCCTCCCCTCGTCCCGCTCTGCCGGCTCTCCCGAGGGAGGGCCCGGCGTCCCCCGGCGCGGCGGGGAGGAGACAGCCCCTCACCCTCACGGGCAGGGGAAGAGCTGAGGGCGGGCCTGCCTGGCGTCACCCGGGGGGCTCCCGGGCACAGTCCCGTCAGGGCTGGCGAGAGGAAAGCCCCGTGAGGCTGGGCTGGGAGGACAAAGGCGACTATCCCGCCACCTCCTCCCCCGCCAGTGCGCGGGGACCGAGGGGCCGCCGGGCCGGGCAGCGCCCGCCCCCCGCGCCTCAGGACTCCCCGCCCCAGCCACCCCCGCGCCGCCGCCCTGCCCCGCGGCTCCACCCCGCCTCTGCCGGCGCGGCATTCTGGGTATTGCAGTCCAGGAACTGGGTCCCACTGCCGGGTGGCGCGGGGTGGAAACTACATCTCCCGGCGTGCCTCGCGGCGCGGCCGCCCCCGCCGCCGCGCCGTGTTGTTGCGCCCGGCCCGGCGCTCCCCCGCCGCGCCTGGTGTCGCGGGGCAGCCCGGGGCGGCGGCGGCTCCGTGCGCCAGGGCCCGGCATGGCGCTCCCGACGGCGGCGCGGCGCTGCCCGTAGGTGCGGCGGCGCTCAGGGCCGGCGATGCGCCACAGAGGGACTCTGAGGGTGCCGGGCGGGGCGGGAACCGGGGGGGGCGCGCTGAGTAGCCCATGGTGGCGAGGGAAACGCGGGAGAGGGGAGATCTGTGAGGCGGGACGAGTGGGGAGTATGGGCGGAGGGCAGCTGTGGGGCCGCACCGTGACGGGGGAGGCTGGGTCGGGGCTCTGGAGAGGGCCGGGCCGGGTTGGGGCTCAGCTGCTGCTGGAGTGGAGGGAAGGGCCGCTGAGGAGAACAGAACGGGGAGCAGCGGAGAGGGAGCGGCCGGGGTGGAGCAGCGCTGGGGTTCCTGAAGAGGAAGGTGTGCGCTGAGCTGAGCTCTGCCAGGGGCTGTGCCGGCGACAGTGGCAGCGGAGGAGTGCTCCAGTGAGAAGGTTGCTGAGGAGGAGCTGGAGGAAAGGAGTGTCTGAGGACGATGCTGGGAGTGGTGGTGAGGCAGTAGAACTGTGGGGTTAACGATAATACTGGGGAGCGTGCTGAGGTGATGGTAGGGAAAATGGAGCCTGGGACTTGGTCAGTGTGTTACGTTAGAGTTGGGTTCCTTGACACATCTGGAAGGCATTTCTGTAAAGATTTCAGAAATGTGGTGTGCAAGGAGGGCCTAGCATACTTAGAACGTGTTGGCAGGTTCCAGGAGCGCTTCAGATCAAGGAGTGAAAAAAGATGCAGGTAGCTCTTCTGGGGACTGAGCCAGCTTCCAAGAACCTCACTTGAGAGCTGTGTATTCTTGCTTGTCACAGTTGACCAGTGGAGGAATCATCACTTTCCTGCTGTGCTGCAACATCCTAATCCTCCCTGATTTTGCAAAAACCCCCATCCTGTAGGCATGGCTCACCTGAGAGAATTTGCTAGCCAGGTAAGTGGTGATTAAAAACCCTCTTCAAGGGTTACATAATGGTGTTTGCTCTTTATACAAGGCTTTCAAACAAATAACCAGAAAATCACTTTTTGCCACTCTTTATCTCTCTTGCACAGGTTTCAGCTTACTCCTGTTAGCTGATTGACCTGTGCCTCACTCTGTGCTTGGTGTTGGGCTGATAGTGTTGTGTTGCCAGCCATGCAGAAGGTGAATTCTTCACCCACTATGGAGCTTTTCTCTGGGATTAACTGTGTTCTTTTTAGGGAGACAGGAGTCATTGGCTTTCTGAGTATTTTTGGAAGGGGAAGTCTAGAAATGGGAACAGAAAAACTGTGTATGCGCTGTGCCAGACATACCTTGCTAAAGTGTTCGTGGCATTAGTCTCAGAAAAATGGTGCTTGTAACTTTGCTGCATAAGAGGCAGTGATATTTGATACTGGGTCATAACTCTTCCAAGAGATTTCGGCCTCCGTGGATGTGGTTATGTGATGACATTTTCATAAGAGGAGTGTGGAAGGATGATGCCAGGATTTGGGACTAAAAGCTAAACCATATTAACTTGCATCTTCTTCCCTCTGAATTTGCTTCTGGGTGTGCTTGATTATTGGCAGATATCAATACTAAACACAGGTCTTCTTAAGCCCTGTTTTGGGACTTTTGGGGCATTATTCTGTTCTGCTCCTAGGTGTAAAATTACTAAAAGCTTTAGTGGTTTGAGCTAATGCTTTGTCTGAACCTTTACTGATTTAAAATTGATTTGCAATGCACCTTAGTTTGCATGCTGTCTTTCACATCAACTGTTTCCTCAAAGTGTGTATGGAATGAAATGTAAATATAATGCCTGGCTGAGTCACTGTACAGGGAGAGAAAGGGAAGGATACTGTCTGGTTAGGGCTGAAAACTGAGTAGCTGCAGAGGAGGTTGCTCTGAAGCTTTTTTTGTACACAGCATTCACTCATGAGGCTTATCAGCATTCTAGTGGTCTCAGCTCTGTATTTATTATGGAAATGTTGGGCATTCTCAGACCCTGTCATCCCACGACTCTGTCTGGTCTTGGAATAGGAAACCAATCTGTGTTGTCCATTCCTCCAGTCTTTTCAGGAATCCCTGGTGGAATCTGTATAACTGAGGCTTGCTGGGAGGGCAGCAGGAACTGGCCTGAAATTTTCTTCACTGGGATTTAGGGAGTGGGAGAAACACAGTGGGAGGTGCTGTGAAGAGACTGAGACTTGCACTGGGATGCCAGAGGCTTGACTTGTCTCTGGTTCTCAGTTCTGGTGCTGATGGGCAGAGTTACCTCAGGCCACTGCCCAGGCTGCTCTGCCTCTGGGCTTCCATTTCCCTGCGTCACCTGGTGTCTCCTCTCTTTCCTTGGCTCCCTTGTGCTGTGAACATGCAGCACTGCAGGCCTCTGGTCTTGGTGTGAAGCTCTCTCCGCCAGGTGATGTATTTGTGTTAGTTTATGTTTAAAGCTCTGATCTGAGCTCTGTTTCTAGATTTGCTGCTCCTTACCTGACCTTGGAGAAGCCCTTTAGGTTTTTTTGGCTAAGTAATGCTTCACCTCCTGAAGCAAAAGAATACTGTCTGTGAAGAGAGCTGGCAGTCTCACACAAACAGGTGTGTTTCAGAATGTTGAACACAAGCTTCCCTCTTTTCTATACCCCAAAAATTCAAAACTGTCCCGGGTTTTGGCAGTTGCATAGAGCTGTGCACAGGTTTCATATAGACAGGGAAGCTTTCAGATGGTTCCAGATACAAAGCTGATTTCACCAAAGAGACTTGGTAGCCCAGAGGTGAGTGTTCAGCATGCTTGGTGGGAAGCTGGGGAGCAGAGGAGGTAATGAGGGAAAAAGAGCAGATGAGTTCTGTTGAAACAAACTTCCTTGTTTCACTCTGTTTGGCAGAGCAAAATTATGTTTGTTTGTTTGTTTGGCTGGTTGGAAAGTGATCCAGTCAGAAATAACACTAAATGTGGCTGTAGTTCCACATAGACCCTTTGAAGTGGCCACATTCCTGGTCAGCTTCAGCTCATAAAGTATTGTGGCCTTGGCAATCTTCTGATACAGACCTCTCCCATGTAGAGCAGTGATTCCAATTCCAACCAGCCCCAGATTAAGGAGTTCTCATTTCCAAAAGGGTTTAAGGGTTTTAAGCTGCCCTTAGTGTTTTATGCAACAAATGCAGGCATGATTCTTGCTCTTGAATATTTTGAGAGTAAGATCCAGCTGGACACAGCCCAGAGAGAAGATCTTCAGCTGGTTCAAATGGTGTTTGCTTCTGTTCCCAATATGCAGCTTATCTTTCCAGGCAGTAGCTTTGAAATGAGGGCAGATACTTAGCCTTCTTCTCTAGTACTTATCCAGATCTTCTCAAAGACCGTGGATATCATGTCTCCACAGCTGGAGGTGGCAGAGCTGCCAAACCATTCTTTCCCCATGAAGCAGCTGGTGTTACTGCCAGGCTTGTCTCATAACACACGGCAGTTCCTAATTGCTGATGGCTGCCGTGAGTTGGTCTGTTTTAAAACATGGTATCATCAGTCAGGATGGCAAACCCTCCCACACCTGTCGGGACAGAGCATCCTTCTTTCCTATGCTGGGAGATTGGATCCCTGAGGGCAGAAGGGGAGCACATTACTAGGAAATTGTCATCATCCCTCGCATCCTTACTCCCTTCCTGCACTTACAGCTGGGATGGTACATTGTGTGCTCTCCTTCCAAAGCCTGCCCAGGCCTGCCTGAGCCATCTCGAGTGCCTGACTGACTGCTCTCAGTGGAGGGGAGCAGCAGGAGGCTTTTTGCTTCTGAACTGCTGTGTAACAAGCGTTCAGTCAAGCAAAAAGTTACCATGTAGTGACCATCCCTTAAGGGCTTCACATGCTGTAGTAGAACAGGGAGCCGCTGCTGCTGGCCTGGGGCTCCATTTTTCAGCTCTGATGGGTTCTGTAAATGTGGAAGAAAAATGGGAAGAACCCAAGCTGGTGAGCAGTTGCAAAGGTGACAGGTCCTAATAAGCTGCTTTGGGTTATCTGTGTTAATTTAAGCAAATGTAAAGCATTTCATCTGGATTCTGTTGGTTCCTATTAATGAAGCTTTCCAGGTGTGTTTGTAGCAGTGCAATTCCAGAAGATGGATTTCCAGCCAGGGTGGTTCTCCACAAGATGACTGATACTGAGATAATTCATATTTAGGAGAGAGAGGGGTGGTGCTTGTTACACCTTCACCGTGGTGCTTTGCAGGTGCAGGTATATTGGGGAGAGTCAAACTCATGGAGTGCATCCTTCTCTCTCCTGAGAGAGAGTGCAGTTCTGCAGCTCTCCATTATTGGGGGAACTGCATTTTTGCTGCTCTCTGATGAGTGCTGAGGCTTTTATGCCCTCAGGTCTGAACGTTTTTATCAGCACAGGTCACCGTGTGGTGTCTCAAACTGGATGTTTTTAATGGACAAGGGCTTTTGAACCATGTCCTGCAGACAGGACATCTTGTTTGTTGTGGAAATTCAGAGTTGCTGAAAATGCCACCTGGTAATTTCTTTTGTGGTGTCCACAATGGTAGTTCACAAGGTGTTCTCTTTAGCAGACACTGACCTGCTTGAATTGGGGATGGGCCTGTTTCCTCCTCCCTGTTTACAGAAAGGGAAGAAATTCATCAGCAAACTGTGCTCCTCCAGCAGGGTCCAGAGGCAGTAACTGTGGCTGGAATGACTCTGTACCCCTTGGCCCTGTACTGGCTCCCAGGATTCTTCTGTTGCTGAGTCTGATTTCTGCAGTTTTGGCCAGTGCATCAAGGGATGTTTGTCCTTGGACCCTCCACAGAGTCAAACTCTTGCCCTGTCACCTGCGAACTCCAAAGCATTTCCTGTCAGTACTGGGAAGGTAAATCACTACCTACAAAGGAAGTGTTTCCACCCTAATGGGGGTGGGCCTGGCTCATCTGCCCATCAGATACTTTGTTTTCCTGTGTCCCTGGGGCAAAATTTCTGTCTGCTTGTCAGGAAGCTTTGTCTCCTTCACTGCACCTACCTGAACTTCTTTGTTCTACTGAAAACAGGATAAACCAACATCCAGGTCTGGAAGCTTGTTTACAAAACTGTCCATGATTACACAGCCTGCCACATGAAGTGGTGGTTGTCCCAAAAGCTGCCTGCCACAGCCGGTGCTCTTATGTTTCATGTCTTGATCTGGAGAAATCAGTCCTGATTCTCTGATGTGCCATGGAAAAGCTCCATGGGAGGGGAGGAATGTTTTCTTGAAGGTTTGCTTCCCCGCAGTATTCATGTGGGTAGTGTTTCTTTTCTGAGCTGAGCAGGTGCTTCTAGGAGATGATCCTCTTTCTCTCCCTTCTCCCTGATGTGTGGGAGTGGCTGATGTGTTGATAGGCGTTTTTAGGGTGCAGTAGGTCACTGTGCACAGTAATGTCTGGGGCACTTTCTTGCCCTTTCCTCTGAGTCAGTCAAGAGGTGGAAACTGCTCCTCATGTGTAGTGAACCTGGACCAGTCAGACTGTTCTCCCTGCCTGCAATCATCATTCTCGTGTTGTCCCCTAACATTCCTCAAGCTCAAATCCTCTTCCCTCCACCTCCCTCTCTCCAGACTCTGCTATGTATCTCCAGTTCTTTTTATCTCTGAACATCCCTTCTAGTCTGTTATTTGTTCAAAGCACAGCCTGTTTGGGTGTTGCTATGGATGCAAAGGGATTATTTGGTTATCCTTCTGTATCTTGGGCTAGAGTTTGTGAGAAATCCTGTTGAGTGAGCTGCCTGTAAAGCTCACCTGGGCCTGGCTTATAGCAATGCACAGAAGGCAAACAGCCTGTGATGACAGGCTGGCTTAATCATTAAACAACACCTTGGGCTGCTCAGTGATGGCCTGCTGCTAGAACCTGGTGTGAGATGGAAAAATGCAGCTTCTGTGTTCTCTGATAAAATCTGCCAACTCAAGGCCCTTGTGAGAGAGCACTCTCACTGGGTGACGTGTTGGAGGTGAGATTGAGAAGTTCTGGGTGTGGAAAATTCCTTCTAATGGCTTGGCTACTTCCTAAGGTCAGGCCATATTTTCCAGGGTTTTTTTTCAAACTATTTTAAAAAAAGGGCAGAAAAACTAATCACAAAGAGCATTTTAGTAGCATGAAAAACCTCCTGGTGTGAGGTGGACTGAACTAAATAGCATGAGAAAGTGACTGTGATTTGTTCCCTTTCTTACCCATACTCACCTTAATAAAGAATTAACTGTGCAGCTGCTGTTAAAAAGTCAGTACTTCTCTGTTAGTAACTGCCTAGTTGATGTGCTTATTTAATGAAGGAAATGCTATTTGCCTTTGCATCTGGGTGTGCCAGCCAGAGAAGAGGCTGGTACAGAAAGCAGGTCAGGTAGATGGAGTGTCCATTCTGCTCTTCTGCCTCCTCCTTGCTGCTGACCTTCCAAAAGATGTGAGGCTCCATCTGCAAATGTCTGAGGAGAGCTGGGCTGGGTGCTGCCTGGAAATCAGGCTGCAGCAGAGAAGACAGTAAATGTGAATTCATATTAGTGTAACGTTTCACCCTCCAGACAAGAAGGGAAGGGTGCAGATCTTTCTAATCATTTCCATCTTTGAGTGCAGGAAGGCTAGCTAGGGAAACATTTTTGTGGCTTCTTGCATGTGCCCATTTTCTCATCCAGATCTCCAGGAGAAAGCTGGTTCTGGTACCCCTTACTGGTCTGTATTGAAGTGTGAACAGATGCCTGCTCGTGGAGCACCAGTTGGTGCCTGCAGTTGAGCAGCCCTGTCCCAATGGAGCTGACACTTTCCACAGCAATATTTGCTGACATTCTCATGCTGGGCCTCCCTCCTTTTCCTCCCCCACTGTGGTCTGCAGGGTTGGAAAGCCTGTGGAAAAGGTTTCTTCAGTTCTAATCTTGGATATATTCTGTGCTAAGTTTCCAAGACTGTTTGGAATACATGAGTTTCAAATGCCTTTATCCACATAGTAGGTGCACAGATACGGAGATGAGCTGCTCTGGGGACTTACTGGAATTTTCCCATCTCTGGTTCGTGGTTTAGCACTCCAGGGTGGATCCTGAGGAGCTGTTCACCAAGCTGGAGCGGATCGGCAAGGGCTCCTTCGGTGAAGTGTACAAAGGCATCGACAACCGCAGCAAGGAGGTGGTTGCTATCAAGATCATCGATCTGGAGGAGGCTGAGGATGAGATCGAGGACATTCAGCAGGAGATCACCGTGCTCAGCCAGTGTGACAGTCCCTACATTACCCGGTACTATGGCTCCTACTTGAAGGTAGGACAAACCACGGTGATTCCTTGCCAGAAGTTTGGGAATGGGGAGGGCTCCTCTGAGGGTGCTGCAGTGGTGATGGCACGTGGCACTGCACAGTGATGTGTGAGTGGCAGCAGGAACTGTGGTGGCTCTGTTCACTGCATTGATTTGCACTTAACAGCAGACTGGACTTCAAGGCACTTGCTAAGCACATGGAAATGAGGTACTTTGGGGTACCAAGAGCAGGGTACTTCACTGGAGAGCAAATTATTTGTTGAAGACTGAACTTTCCCTGGTCTGACAGTTCTGGAAAGGAAGTTGGTGGAATACTTTTCCAGAATAGCACAGTCTTAAGGCAGTACCACTGAGGGATTTATGCCTCTGAACTACTTCATCAGAAATGGTGAAAAGAATATGAACTGAGTCTATGGAGGGCTATTAAAACTGCTTCCATTGAGAAGAGGTTTAGGAATCCCTAATGGAAGTAGTGTTGATCAGAAGTGGCCTATTTGTGCTGGCTGCTGGAGATGAATGTAACAGTGGGACGGCAGCAAAGAGTTCCTGAGCTCTTTGTGTCCTGAATATTCCTCCCTTATTTTTCAAAGGCCATCATGCATTTTCTCAGCCTTCTGCTGTAGTTTCATGGACCTGCTGCTTATCTTCTGTCGGGACCCTGTGAACCTCAGCATGGAATCTCTTCTCTGAGTAGCAGGGGTGTTTTGCTGATTGTACCCTTCAAGCTGGCAGCCTGTTAATGAGATCAAAGGCTGCAATGCTCCCCTGCCAGTGCCAAGAAGGACATGTTGGAGAGATGTTAAAGGGCTCCAGTCTGGCAACAGCTTATCTGTGGGCTGGGCAGTCTGGGACACTTGCCCAGGTAAAACTGCAGACTGAGAGTTAGAAATGTGCTGGAGGCATGTCCACCTCTGTAATGTTGTTTTAGCAGAAAAGAGGGAGTTTGGATCTCCTTCCTTAAGCCCCTGAGAGCTGCAGTGTGCAGCATCTCTTGGATTATGTACAGGACTACTCTTGTATCTTGCTGCCTCATGAGTGTTTGACCTTTCTGTCTGCTTTTATTACTATCTCTGCTCTTGATTGCAGGGCACTAAGCTGTGGATAATCATGGAGTACCTGGGAGGAGGTTCAGCCCTGGATTTGGTGAGTAATTGGCAAGTTCTAGACTATGAAAAATACTGACTGAAGACTTGGTTTGTGAAATGCCCACAAGCCAGACACTCACTTGCCACAAACCATCTTTTTGGCAGCCCTGTGCCCGAGGGGTAAGCAGTGCAAGACAGACATGCTGATTATGCTTATCCCAGGACAGAAGGAATGTTTTCATGGAGCTCAGCTGTCCCAGCACTGTTGTCCTGCTGCTGTATGATGGAAAGAACCAGTGAACTGAAGAGTGAGCACAGCCAGTGGTTTTCGAGCAGTGCAAATCTGTGCTTCACCTAGACAGTCATTGTATTGCTCAGTGCTTGCAGAGCTCAGTAAAGAACATGGTCTATGGTTAGGTTACCCCAAATTTTGAGAGAACACAAATGTAGAATTTACCCATAGGCAAAGGCCTGCTGCACTGTATTCTGTCACAGCATTTTTCTCTTCTCTGTGGGACAATAATTCCCATTTTTCCCTACTAATGATGTAGGGAAAACTGCTGAGCCTACAGTGACTTGGAGGAAGGTGTAGTGGGGGGCTGTCATCAGCAGAAGTTATCTGAGTGTCAGAACCTCAGTTACTGCACTGAGAAGGCGGGGCTTGGTTAGAGGAGAACTGATGGAAAGAAGAAGAGCTTTGATTCAGTACTCCACAGCCTGAGAGCTGATGTCTCAGAGGCTGAAATTCAGTACTCACATGCTGGCAGAGAGACCTGAACGAGAGAAACTGTTAAAATGTTCTGTTGGCCAATGTATTTCCAGGCCAAGGAGAGAGATGAACTGCTGTTTGTTTGGAAAGCCTTTAACAGACTGATAAACTAGCAGAAAATCTCCCCAAGGTTTTCCACTAAAGGCCAGGTGCAAATACCAGCATACCATTCTGCTTGTAGCATGTGCATCAGGTATGCAGGAAGGTGCTTCCTGCTGAGTACAACCTGCCTGGCCAAGATTCCCAAGTAACAAACTGAGAGCCTGGAAAAACCAAGGCATCAGTCACCCTCTTTTAAGTCATCTTTCTGCCTTTTATCAGCTGAAACCAGGACCACTGGAGGAGACTTACATAGCAACTATCCTGAGAGAAATCCTAAAGGGTTTGGATTATTTACATTCAGAGAGGAAGATCCACAGAGACATCAAAGGTAAGATTGGATAGCTCAGTTCCCTTTCTTGTAAGCCATGTTAGTAACATAATACTCAGAGGTATTATATTCACCATAATCTGCAAGGTTTCAAAGAATGTTTCTCAGTGCTGCTTTTCTTGTTGAGTTGCTGTTTTTTGAATCTGATGCTTGTCACTGTATCACGATTCATGCTTTTCCTATCTTTAGGGTTTAGAGTAACAGTAAGGATCTGTAGCTCTCCTCTTGGAGTTTGGACAGTCAGGGAGCTAAAGCAAAGCAGTCAAATGAAAGCATGCTTAGATATTAGCTGACTTGTGTCTGGACATTTGCTTTGCTGCTGGACCCCAAGAGTGTGTGTGCTGGTCGTTATGGTTGTAGCTCACAGCAGAAGGGAGCTGTCCTCATGCAGGGTTCACAGCCCCAGAAAATCAGGACAGCTTGTGTCAGCTTATCCTGCTGCTGGTTTTTATAGTCCCTGGCCACGTGCAGTGTAGAGAGAGCTGGCACCTGCCTCTCAAAGAGCAGTGTCCCAGCAAGCCCAGGGCATCAAAGAGCTGCAGGAGGGTGGAGGGACAGTGCTGTGGAGCTGGGACAGTGCTGTGGAGCTCACTGCCCTGACCCACAGCAGGAGGGGGTGTGAGCAGGCAGGGCACAGAAACCTCAGGCAGGGAGATGGGGAGAAAAGATATTGTGTATGTGAGACTGCACATTTCTAGCACTGCAGGATGTGTAGGGGTGTTGGCTGCCACTGGTGGGGAAATGCTGAAAGTTGATAGGGAGGGTTTTAGAATGAAAAGTCCTATGGAAAACCTCCATTCCCACACCTGCACAATGCTACAGTCTTATGAGTGAGTGGGAACTAGTACAAGAGCTCTTTAGAGGGATCTGCTATTTAACCTGTGCTGAATGCTACTCTGGAAAAAAAATCAAGAGCATTAGAGACTGTTTTGCCCTCCCTTTTTTGTGTAACCAGGAATCACATCTAATTGATAGTGTGACCCTTCACATCTGTTTCCTGCTCCTGCCTTAGCCATATTCCCCTTCTGATCCAGCAAAGAGCATGAGCTTGTTCCCTGTTACCCAGTGGAGTTCAAAGCATGGGAATGGGCCTGAGGCTGGAAATGCAGGCTGAGGGTTATCACTGGGGTGGAGGAGGATGGCACAGGAGAGCTCTGCTCAGTATTCAGGTCTGTGTGGGCTGGGAGTGATTCATAGGCCAGCAGACTCAATTGTTTATTTGTGTGTACAGCTGCCAACGTGCTGCTCTCGGAACAAGGAGATGTGAAACTGGCTGACTTTGGGGTGGCTGGACAGCTGACAGACACCCAAATCAAGAGAAACACCTTTGTGGGGACTCCGTTCTGGATGGCACCAGAGGTCATCAAACAGTCTGCTTATGACTTCAAGGTGAGCTGGGAGCACGAGGGTTACTGCTTGGAGCTACTGTACATGAAGTGGTGCCAGGACAGAAACAGGGATTGGAAGTGCTGCTTACTGCAGGAATTATTCTTTTCTGTTATGATGCAGAGTCTCCTAGAGAAGTTGGTGTATTAGACATGAGATGCCTCATCAGATATATGTGATTAGCTGTCCTAAAACTGTGCTTTCATGTTGTAGAATTGCTCCTTCCTGTTCTGTGTTCTTCTCTTTTCCAGGCAGACATCTGGTCCCTTGGGATTACAGCTATTGAACTAGCAAAGGGAGAGCCTCCAAATTCTGACTTGCATCCAATGAGGGTTCTCTTCTTGATCCCCAAAAACAATCCTCCAACACTTGAGGGTCACCACAGCAAGCCCTTCAAGGAGTTTGTGGAAGCCTGCCTCAATAAGGATCCTAGATTTGTGAGTATTGCTGCCCACTTGTGAATTTGGGTTAAGGTAGCAAAGGTCAAAAATTCCTTCAACAAGAAGGTTCCAGAATCCCGTAGAGAGAGAATTGCTGAGCTTACAGGATGGACACATGAGCCTGGCATGAGGGGACGTGGAGGGGCGAGCACTGATCACTTCTCTCTGATGACCAGCAGTAGGATCTAAGGGAATGGCATGAGAATGTGTCAGGGGAGGTTTAGGTTGGATATTCAGAAAAGGCTTTTCCCCCAGAGGGTGGTCAGGCACTGGAACAAGCTCCAAAGGGTCATGGCCCCAAGGCTGCCAAGAGTTCAAGGGGTGTTTGGATAACACTCTCAGGTGCTTTGTGGGGGATTGGCAGCATTGTTGGGGGCTGTCCTGTGCAGGGCCAGGAGTTGATTTGATCACTGTGCATCCCTTCCAGCTCAGGGTATTCTGTGATTCCAGCTGAAGTCAGTGAGTTGCATGTTTAGTGTGCAGAGATGGTTATGTGACCTGCTTTCCTTGTGTGCTCCAGAGGCCAACAGCTAAAGAATTGCTAAAGCACAAGTTCATCACACGCTACACCAAGAAAACCTCATTCCTGATGGAGCTGATCGATCGGTTCAAGCGCTGGAAGTCAGAGGGCCACGGAGAGGACTCCAGTTCTGGTGATTCCGATATGTACGTACATGTTTTGTGTTCAGGGATGCCCCTGCTGGCCCCAGGGCAGCCTGCTGCAAACAGCTCAGGTCCTTTTCCCACCTGAGATCTTATCTTGGAGCTTTCAGGTGTGGGAGCAGTGAGGTCTGCCTGAAGAGCCAGGCTGTTACCTCCTGTTCAGTGGGACTCAGTTCTCTGTTCTGGCCTTAACCTGTGGAGCCTCTTGGACTCAGAGTACTGACACAAAACATTTATTCTGCATGTAACGAGTAGAACAGGGCTCTTGTTGCCTGTATTCATGCAGCTTTCATTAACTACAAGAGCTCCAGGCTGTAGTAACTGTGGCAAGAGCTGTGTTGGTGTGTGTGTGTACTCAGGTAAATCTTTGCACTGCCATACAGGACAGTCATGTTATGGGCCTTGGGTGTGGAAAGGGCACCTCATTGCCAGAATGGTGTCACAGAGCTCTTCACCTCCAGTGGCAGTGACTCAAATTACCAAGGGCTTGGGGAGATTGGTTTATAGCATCTAAGTCTGCCCCTCACATTGTGAGCTTGGCTTGTCTTGAAATTCCCCTAACTTTAACTAGCACTAGAAACTTCTTGAAGCTGGCTGGATCAGAGAGATGAATGTGGTGATTTGGAAACACAGTGTAGTACTGTGCTCAGATCTCTTTGATGCTGGATTTGTGCTGTAGAGACTGAAGTGGTTTCTCTTCAGATTTTTTTCTGGGATGGGGAAAAGCCTGAAGGCTTGTAGCAATATGGCAGTCAGGTGGGGAGAACTTGTGATTCTGGGAAAGTATGGGCAAACCTCCAATGTATGGGGGTGAGGCTTTGTCTTGACTTTCCCCTTTTCATTTGCAGTGATGGAGATGCAGAGGATGGAGACCAGGGTCCAATCTGGACATTCCCACCAACCATTCGCCCCAATTCCTTGAGCAAGCTGCACAAAGGAATGGCTCTTCATGGTTCCCAGAAGGTCTGTGTGCTGTCTGCTCTTTCTGAAGTGGACTGAACTAACAGGAGCTTTTGGGTGTCTTGGGGAAGCCACCAGGCACTCATCCTCTCTCTGAGATTTCCTTCAGTCTGGCACCAAGGGCTCCAGAGTTGCCTCTTCCACATCATCAGGGTACTGTGACTTGTGGCTTTCCCAAGATCTGGTGATGGGGTAGCCATAGAGGTGCTGAATTAACCAAAGGCCTTGTACCTCCTGTGTCCTGGAAGCTTTTGCTGGTGCTTGTAACTTCTTTTGTTGTTGTTTTCCAGCCTACTGAGCCCATCAAGAGGCAACCACGGTCACAGTGTCTCTCCACACTTGTTCACCCAGTTTTTGGGGAGGTGAGTAGAACCTTCTTGATGTCTCTGCTGTTGGAGATGAAGAGGTACCTGGCATAGATAGCTAAAGGGGAAGGATTTGTGGAAGGGAGGTGGTGGTGAGGTGTCTAGTAAGGTTAAGGGACTCTGAAGCATTTGCACCAGTTCAGAGGGCTAGACCATATGTGGGGAAAGTGTGTCCCTGGCATGTCCTCCTGAAAACACTTGTGTTTGGAAGAAAGGCAGATTCTGGTAATCTGTGTTCTGGTAAGGATCTGATAGAGAAGTATCTGTCTCTTACCTGCATCTTAGGCTTGTTGATGCCTGGGCAGCTCCAGACTCTGATGTCCATGGCTGAAGTGCAGTTCCTGTTAGAGCAGAGAGGTACTTGAGCCTATCACTGTGCATGTCCACAGCAGAGTTACTGAGGGGAAGGTGGGGTGAGAGCAGGAATTGGCTTTGCTGGTTACTAGGCCATTTCTTGATCTGTCATTGGTAGAATCCCAAGACGAAGGAGCTCCCCGACACCTCTCTTCTGGAAGGCAGGCAGAGGAAATGGGTTAGAAAACCAGCCCAGTTCCCCTGCCTTGTGGTCTGGATGGGGCTGTGGAGTTGAAGTGAGAGCTGCCATTAACGATAGGATGGTGTCTGTATCAGCAGAGAGGTGACAGCTCACCTTTCCGGCTGGGTGATGTTGTCAGGGAAGAGGAGGATAAGGGGGCTGCTCTTATGAGCTCTGGTTGCTCTTTCCAGCAGAGGGGCGTTGGAAGAAATCAATTAGATGCTGCATGTCAGGGTTCTGTTCTTGAGATGCTGGTGACAGATACCCCTTCTGTGGTCCTGCAGAGTTACTCTTCTGGATCCTGATGGCATGAGAGCTCTCTGAGCAGAGAGCTGGGCTTTCTCCAGGGGCTTAGCTCTTTTCTCAGGTCTACTGCTATGTGGAGGGAGGGTTTGGTGCATGGCAGCAACCAGAGGTCATTGTGAAGATCAGGCTCTTGAGACTGCTCTGCATTGGAAACTGGGAGTTTATCTAACCAGCCTCTTGTGTGCTCCACGGGGCTTGACTTTCAGAGATCAGAGCATGAGGTCCGTGACCTGGCTCTTGTAGGCCTAGAGCTGTGAGAGGAAACCACATTAAACCATATTGTTTTGTGATGCAGTTTGTTTGTGCAGCACAGTCACTGATGTCTGGGTCTCTGTTCAGTGTAGGAGCCTCCTGGGGCAGAGTGCTCAGGGCTGTGACTGTAAATGCATTTTTGTGCTTTTCCTTACTCACCTTGCTGCACCAGTTCCAGGCAGGAAGTGGCTTCTGGGACATTTCATTTCTGCGAGTTTGACTCCCTTGCCCCAGTTTGTTGATCCCCCTTTCCTTTGATTAGACTTTTGCTGGCTCTGCAGATCTCACTGAATGAAATTGGGAGCAGGAAGGGTTCTGTGCAATCTCTGAAATAACCTGGCTTTTGTGTGCAGTAGAGGGGACTTGAAAGAAAACTTCTCCAGGTGAAATCTGCTTCTCTGCTGGTTGCATGTGTTATTCTTTGCTATTGGGAGGAACTGAAAACTTTGTCCTCCTCTCTGTTGTATTATTGCATCTTAAACCAGCAAGGCTTGATGCTCTCTTTTGCTGAAGAGGCTGAACTTTGTGAATGGAAATCTGACAGAGATGTTCTTTGTACTCTTTCCATCTGCCTTCTCTGCATGTGTGTTTTTGGATTTTAATGCTGAAAACAGCCTGTGAGTCATTAACAGATTGGACAACTGCAAATCTGGGAACAGTGTGGGGCAGGGAGGTAAAATGATATTTGGGCCTGGTGAGGTTGAGCCTGAGCTCCTCTGCAGTGGGACAGCTCCTCTGCAGACAGCCCAGCACACACTGCTCCCATCACAGGCTGCTGGGCAGGCTGAGGGCCAGGGGCTTGGCATCAAAGGCTGATGGTAAACTGGCACCTCCCCTGCAGGACACACCCTGTGCTTGTTCTGAGGTGGGCAGCCTTGGGTAGCACACATCAAATCCTTGGCTTTAACATCACAATCATTTTTGGTCTAAGAAATCTGTATCCTTGATGTGTAACTTGCCCTCCACACCCTGACACTTCTGACTGAGCAGAGGTGTGTGGGGGGTGTTCCCACACCCTCAGGTGCCCCACTGAGGGGACAGTGGCTTTTTTTTGGCTGGGAACTGTTTGTTCCCAGCAGGGCACTTGGTGCACAGCAATGACTGCAGCTGGGGATTAGCAGTCACATTGTTCTGCTTTCTGAGAAAAGGTGAGCTCCAACAACAGGAAAGGCTGAGCCTACAACTGAGGCAAAGAACTCTGAGGCTTATGTAAAGCCCTTTAATCAGCAGGGCCTAATGAGAGCTTAATTGAACTGGACAGTGGTAAGCTGGCAGACGTTGCTTGTTCAACAGGATGCTTGATTGTTGTTCAGCTCCTTGTGTGGTGGTGCCCTGGGGAAGGGGCTGTGATATCAGAGCTTGTGGGAAGAAGGTAGGGAACTGCTGCCTGGGGTGGAAATGTAGGATTTCCAACAACAGACTCCTCCAGGCTCAGCACCAGTGACCTGTCAGGCATTCCTTCTCAACAGAGCTGTAGCTATTTCAGACTAACAGCTGGAAATGTGTGCAAGTAGAGGCCTAGATAGAGTGCACTGACCATGAGAGATGTGAACTGGGGTGGGTGCTGTGTGTGGAGGTCTTGGTGTGTCGTGGACTTTCTTCCCCTGCCCCCCTTGGTAAAGCTCTCTTGGAGGCCAAGGGGCTCAGGATCCCTGTGGCAGTTGTCTTCCTTGGCCTCCCAGTCACTAGAAGCAACTCAGGACTCTTTTGTGGTTATTAAAAGTGGTGGTGACTGACTCCTGGCGTTGGGTATATTCTGCCCAGCCTGCCTGTGAGCCTGTGTGTGTGTCTGGGTGCTGGGCTGTCATTAGCAGCAAAGGTGATTGTACTGCCTGAGATACACCTGGAGTTCTTTGTGCTGTTACTACTTACAAGTTTTCAGGGCTGTTGATCCATTTCTTATAACATTTAGTTTGTTTAAGAGTACGTTCTGCTAGGTAAGGGCTTCAATTGCCATTAGTACCTGGAGGCAAATTTGAACCCCAGACATTGGACTTCTACCCTCCTGACCTACAAATGAGCTCTTTTCGGTTCCTTTAAGTGGAATGTGGTGCCCTCCTACAC
Organism: Prinia subflava; assembly: GCF_021018805.1. NCBI lineage: Eukaryota > Metazoa > Chordata > Aves > Passeriformes > Cisticolidae > Prinia > Prinia subflava. The sequence goes on along the minus strand of NC_086257.1, from coordinate 4,179,428 downwards.
CCTGGTGGAGTCATAATGAGAGGGAAAGGGCCTTAATGTCAGTGCTGCACTTCTCAACCAGTGATTCCTGCAACAGAATGAGGACCTAATGCCCTGTTTGTGGTTACAGCTCAAAGATAAGCACAAGCAGACGGGAGGCAACGTGGGAGCCATGGAGGAGCTGGAGAACGCCTTCAGCTTGGCCGAGGAGTCCTGCCCAGGCATCTCTGACAAACTGATAGCACACATGGTGGAGCGGGTCCAGAGGTGAGTGACAGTCCCCAGTGAGAGCTGGGGCGGCTCCTGTGCCCCGGGGCTGGGCAAAGGTCAGCGCCGAGCAGCCAGGACAGACTGAAGGCAGTGCTGATCACAGCTGCCCTGACAGCTCCTGTGGCACTTCTTTGAACTGCTTTCATTTAGTGGAAACAGTTCCTGTGCCTCAGAAGCCTTTCCTCACACTCACAGGTTTCTTAGTGTAGGTGTTGGTTGTAGGGCACAGGAAGATGCTGCTGTTCACCTTCATCTTGCACACATACCTATGTGCATATGATGTCCTGCTGGTCCCATCACCCAAGCAGCAAGGACTGTGCAAAATCTCACTGGCATCACTTCTGGGATAGAAAGTTTTCTCTTAATAAATATCTCTTTCATTGCAAGGAATGTGCTTTAAAGCACTACATGCAGCTTGTCGCTGCTTGCCCACCTTCAGGTATACTGACAAGAATTATTTATTAAACCAGTGGAGGAATGTAATTTGGTAGAATTTAGTTCTTTGCTGGCTCCACTGCTGGCACCAAGTCCAGTCACATCCATGTGTTGCAGGTACCAACACAGGTAACCTGGTCACAGATTTATCAAGCTTTATTTAACATGAATTTGGCTTTTCTCCCTTTCACAGCAGGCTATCCTAAATCTCACCCTTTCCTTACCAAGAGAGAAACCTAACCTTTGGCTCCTCCCTGCTTAGCAGGCTGGAAGTGTTTTACCATGCCAAAAGAAGCTGTTCTGTGCTCTCACTGCCCCTATAAAGAAAACCCAAACTGTACAGTCTTTAGACCCTTGAACTTAGGCTTTCTAAGCATTTCTTTCTGGTGGGTTAAAGTCTGTGCCTTGTAACTCAAATACTTACTGAATAGAACAGAATCATTAAGGTTGGAAAAGATGTGCAAGATTGAATCCAGCCTTTGACCATCACCAGTGTGTCAGCTAGACCAGAGCACTGAGTGCCACATCCAGCTGTTTCTTGAACGTCTCAAGGGCTGATGACTGCACCATGTCCTGGACAGCACATTCCAATACTTGACAACCCTTTCCATGAAGAAATTCTTCCTGATTCCAAACCTCCACTGGTTGAGGTCATTCCTCCTTGTCCTGTCCCTGTTCTCTGGGAGCAAAGCCCAACCCCACCTGGCTGTCCCCTCCTGTCAGGAGTTGTGCAGAGCCACAGGGTCCCCCCTGAGCCTCCTTTTCTCCAGGCTGAGCTCCTTTCCCAGCTCCCTCAGCTGCTCCTGGTGCTGCATCCCTTCCCCAGCTCTGTTCCCTTCCCTGGACACTCTCCAGCCCCTCGATGTCCTTCTTGTGAGGGCCAGAACTGGACACAGCACTCGAGGTGTGCCCAGCACTGGGGGATGGCCACTGCCCTGGTCCTGCTGCCACACTGCTGCTGGCACAAGGTCAGTGGCTGCCCTTCCAGGCACCTGCACACGCCAGCTCATGTTCAGCTGCTGCTGAGCAGCGTCCCACAGGCCTTTCCTACTGGGCAGCATTCCAGCTGCTTTGCCCCAAACCTGTAGCACTGCAGGGGATTGTTGTGACTGCAGTGCAGTGCACTTGGCCTTGTTGAACCTCACACCATTGGTCTTGGCCCAGCCTGTCCAGATCCGTCTGCAGAGCCTTCTTGTCACCCAGCTTGGTGACATCTGTGAATGTACTTAAGGGGACCCTCAGTCTCCTTGTCCACATCATGGACAGAGACATTGAACTGGCCTAGTCCCAACGCTGAGCCCTGGGGAACCCTCACAGTGATCAGTCCCAGCTGGATTTAACTTCATTCCCCACCACTCTCTGGACTCAGCAGTTTTTAAGCCAGCAGAGTGTGTGCCTGTCCAGGCCATGGGCTGCAGCCCGTCCAGGACAATGCTGTCTGAGACTGTGGAGTGCATGCAGAGCCTTTCCCCAGCCATTAATTGGGTCACTTGGTCACAGGAGATCAGACTGGTCATGCAGGACCCACCTTTCCTAAACCTGTGCTGTCTGGGCCTGACCCCTGGGTTGTCCCCTACGTTCTGCTGTCAAGCAGAGCTGTAGATATTAAGGACCAATTACAATTTGCCATCCTAGAGGGCTGCTGTTTCTACATCGTTGGAGCTTCCAAGCAAATACACCAGGAGACTGTGTAGAACCCTCTTCTGATAATCACTTAAAGCCAGGAAGAGAACACTCATTGTTCTGGCTGACCCAGAGTCACAGAAGGTGTCCTGGGGTACTGTAAAACCTGAGCCTCTGACAGAGCAGGAGCTGCACACAGATGTGTGTGGGTGCCTCAGACAGGTGCTTGTTTCAGCATCATTCACTTCTGTCAGCCTAGAAATGACACTGCTGGATAGGGCAGAAGCACAAGATACTTGTTTTGGGAGGGGCTTGTAAAACCTCAAAGACCTGGTTGCTTTCTTACCATAAAACACTAGTGCTGAAATTTTCTGTTTGGGTTAAAACTGAATGTTGAAAGCCTGAAGAAGTGTCAAACACCCTGGCTTCTTGTTAAAAGTGCTGGTTTTGTCTGTCAGCATTTTATCTAGCAAAAACTGGCAGTGGGAGTGGGGACAGCCCCACCCAGGCTGGCCCCTTCCCCTGCAGCCCTGCTGGTGAGTGTTATTGCAGGTGAGAGCTTCAGGCAGCCAGTGCTGAGCAGTTCACCCCCGTCAATTCTTGCTTGCAGGTTTTCACACAGCCGGAACCACCTGACCTCTGCCCGCTGACACGCACATTCCCTGCTCTCGGTGTCAGGGGGGAAGGATTTTTTCCAGCTTCATAAGAACTACATCTCTAATCCAGACCACCATCTGCCGTTGGATGTGACATTGTGATGGACCCCAGGACATTTCAGAGCCTTCATGTTAGCCGTGTTTCCGTGATAACCCAGGGTGGGGTTTGCAATGCAAGTACAATTCAGACCTTTTGCAGAACCTGAGATGGGTGGTCTAATTGTTTTTACAATGTAATCAATGCAGTTTTTAATTGTTTTCCTACAATGGATGTGTCCATTTTGGCTTGGTTTGATTCACAGCTTGTTTCTGGTAAATGCCTGGCTGCTGGAAAAAGGGAGATTCTCTTCCATTGATATATGTTTCACAGGCAAGTCTGATGGGTTTAGTCTCCTGCCCTTCCTAAAGAAGTGTTTTTGAGCAGTCGTGTGTGAATGCAGGGACGTTGGGAAGCTCTCCAGGCATTTAGGGCCTCTGGAGAGTGAGACCAGCTCTCCAGTTGTTCTGGAGGATCACTTCAAGCCCTTCACACACAGGTAACAACTCTTCCCAGTGCTGCAGCAGCTGAGCTGATACACGGTTGCTCTTTCCCAGCCTGTCAGTTCCTAGGAGGATGGGTTTGCTGATTGTTCTTTTTTTGGCTCTGGGACATCATTTTGTATTAGGCCTTAGCTCATCTACTTCAGGCAGCAGCAGAACTTGCTGTGGGTCTGCAGGGAGCAGAAGGCAAGGTGGGTGTGTTTGCTGTGGGAGCACGTGGAGCTCCTGTCCTTGGCGCTCCTGGCCAGGCTGGGCAGTGCAGGTCTGGGCTGTGCCGGCCCTCGTGGGGCAGAAGGGTTAAAAAGGGGAGTGGGGGAACACAGCAGCTGCAGACACCAGCAGGGCTTTGGTTCACAAGGCACAGGGACACTGCACAGCAGTTTTTGATGCAGCAACCTGTGCCCTACAGGAAGACTGGGTGCCACAGCAGTGTGGAAGGGCTGGGGATTCCCAAAAGCTGCTCTAGGCCTCCCTCTCCTTCTCAACCTTCCCTTTCTGGCTCCTCCTTCTGCCTGGGATCCAGACTCGCTGCAGCCAGGGCTCTGCTCCAGTTGACAGGCTGGGGTGGTGTTTGGTAGCACAGAAAGTAAAGTATCTACTACTGTGTCAGCTGCTTAAGGTATTCCAGCAGAGCCACCCCCAGGAGCTTTGCTTTCTGTATCATACTAGTTTATAAAGCAAATCTTTAATTCAGGTAAGCACACAGATCTTAAATCTACATTTTAAAGGTCTAGAAAAATAGACTTAGGAAAATAACCCCTGATAGCTTAGAGAGCTGCTCTCTAAATGAAAAGATTCCCATGAAGTCAGCAAGAGCTCAGTTACCCAGATCTTTCTGTCTGGGTGTTTGTATGTGGATGATATGGCTCACCCCAGAGCCACTGAAAACAAAGGCAGGAGCTGTTCAGCAGTTTTTTTAATGACAGGCTACTTGGTTAGAAACAAGGCTTGATTTTTGGTACTTAGACCTGCAGATTTTAAGTGCTGGGCTGCAAGTACGTTCCCTGATCCTGGTGTATGGTGTTCCCTTTCCCTAGTGACCATCCTTTGTTTATCCTGATGGATAAATCCAGCCTCAGCAACACTATGAACTTGCACAGTAGAGAAGAGGTGCTGCTGTTGGCTCTCTGGGGCAGAGCAGTGTTCTGTGCTGAGAGCCAGCTCAGAGCCTGCAGTCAGGAAGAACAGAACAAACCCACTTTTCCCTTGGGAGGAGAAGTCAATGCACAGACAGGATGCTTGGAGAGGGGGAAGGCAGAGGCTGCAGGCCAGCACGAGGGCCCCTGCTGCTTTTAGAGGTGCTGTTCACAGCAGTAGCAAACGTGTTGATAAGGTACCTGTGTCGTTACTGCATGCTCTGCAGTGCAACGAAACTTTTTAAAGGAAACAGTCCCCACACCCTTCGTCCAGTATTCAAAGCAAAAATGGGTTTAGTTTTCAAAAACATTGAAAGGGATCTGCCACTTTCAATAAAGTAACAAAACAAATGAGGCTGGTGTAACTGTGTTATTAGGGGAAATGGATTGGTTCCAGCTGCTTTTCTCTGCATTCTTCTTGGTCTTCCCCCACATCTTCCTCATGGATGTGTAACAGACCCCAGAGCCAGAGCCAAGTGCTGTGTGTGCAAAGGGAACAGCTGCAGGTACATCAGTCCTTTCTGCTGCCACTCCAGGAAGGCCACACTATTGGCCAGGGTGTAGCTGTGCACTGGAGCACCCTGCACTGCAGGCTTTTGTGGAGTTTGTTCATTAGCTGCAGTCTTCAGGCTCGACTGGCACCAGGGCATCTCTGCCTTCCTCTGCCTCAGTTTGCAGCTGGGAGGGGGCTGGAGCGGGGCAGGGGCTGCCCGGGGAGGTGGTGGAGCCTCCATCGTTGGTGATAATCCCTGCACAGATGTGGCCCTGCATGGGCAGGGGCTGAACAGGCAATCCTCAGCCTGTGTGAGCCCAGGGACAGGGTGAGCCCTCAGGAGATGCCACTTTGTGTTCAAACCCTTGTCACTGTCCTTCCCTGGGCAGGGACAGGGGGGAAGGGCACAGCTGAGGCTCTGCAATGCTCCTCATCACTGAGGTAAGGCAGCTGCAGTTTTGCTAGGAACAGCAATGGGCTTGGCTTTTCTAGCCTGAGCTGGACACAGACATTTGCGCTCAGCATTCCCAAAGCAAGAAGGGACTTCTGCTGCCTGCTGTCCTTCCAGAGGCTCCTGGTGAGCAGAGGTGCTAAGCTGGGGTTCAGCACAGAAGCAGCTAAAGGATCATTCACTCACCAGCCCACAAACCTTAAGGGAAGACTCTTGCTCACTCCAGCTCCTCAAAGGCAGCTCTGCCACCTGCTCCACACCATCCCCACTGTGCATGGAGAGCACTTGGTGCAGGGTGGGCTGAGATCCAGAGTCGTAGAAAACTACTGAGTGACTTGGCCCTGGGATGGTGGGCCCAGGAATGGGGATGGTGAGCTCAGGAATAAGAGGCTGAGAGAGTTTTATACCAAGATGCTATTTACTTTGAACAGTCATATTCAGCCACGGTATAACATGTCTAATCAATCCACATGGAAACATCTACAACAGATAATTAAAAAAATAATAAATGAAGACACTAATAAATTAAGTACATTTAACTTAGATGGGACAATGTTCTTCGTGACAGCGGTGCCAAGGCTGGATCTGCAGTCACTCCTCTAGGATGCAAATGCCAAGCAAGAAAATCCCTCTGGATTCCCCCTCCCTTCAGCCCTCATCCCACATATGCTTGAGACCACAACTGAACACTCGTGCTGGCCTCTGTCCTTCCCATTGTCCCATGGGATCTCCACATTCCTCCACCCTCACAGCATGCAATACTTTCCTTTTGCTTTCACTGCTTCACTGCACTGTTCCTTCTGTTAGTACTCAAACATTTTTCTATCTAATATAAATCAGAGTCCTCATAGCCCATCACAAGCCACGTCCAACAGCATCTTGTGGCACTTAGCGTATGTCAGTCCTTCTGTGGAGGCACCCAAAGGTGACAGCTTTACAAAAGAGAACAAGCTGCAAACATTTCAGATTTAATACAGAAATTTAATAGAGTCCACAGACACTAATGCTCCATCTGGAATCCAGTGACTTTTACACCTTCATGAGAAACAGAAGATGGATCCCGCCCTGAACTGAAAGAGAAGATCAGGGATTTTCAGAAGTCTTTGCATGACAAAAGCACAAGCAACAGTGACTTTCAGAGGCTTGTTCTCCTACAGTGCTTAAACGCCTTGAAAACATCACCCACACCAGAGTGGAGAGCGTTTGCCATCCCATGCCTTAACTCCTACTACAGGATAAAGAAACTGGAGCTGTGATATGAGAGTAGTGATTGAGTTCAGAGGACAAGCCATGCACCCCCTGCACCGATCCACAACACACCAACACCTCGGCAGCTCAGCAGAGACTCAGTCCTCCTGCTTCCCTGGAAAACTGCTGCCTTGGCAGCTCCTGAGGAGCAGAGCTGTTCTGGGAGAGCTGCAGTGTCTGCTCAGAGTGAGCTCTGTGTGTCCTGTTTGTCTGAGGCAGGCTGATGGTCACACCGGCAGGATGGGTTGTGCCGCCAGCCCTGTGCAGCACCTGGGACAGGGAGCCTGGGAGTCCTGCAGCCACTGCTGCCAGCCAGCTGCACCTCTGGGAGCTGCTGCTTTTCTCCCACGTGTGCTGATCATCAGTCAAAGCGTAGAAAGAAGGTGGTGCCTGCCCTCAGGGCAGGTGAAGGTGTCACTGTACAGGCAGATGGAACAAGAACCCTCCCACGATGTGCGTGCTGCAGCACTGCTGCTGTTGGGTTCTCTCTAAGTAGGCTCAGCTGGAACAGACTTGACCCTCTTCCACACCTCGGGGAATGGCTGTGATCCCTGTCTGCAGCCCCCTCACTCCCATTCCATACCGGGGGGAATGAGCCTCCTGGGTCTTTGCTTTGTCAGCTCCAGAGACTCCTGTTCCCACCTGCCTCTTTTGTTGGTGTTGCCAGCAGAGGTCCAGCTCTGCCCCACATCAGTCTGTGTGAGTGTCCTTCTCCTTGGGCAGCAGCAGGCTCGACCTGGCTGGAGAGCTGGTGGCTCTTTTGATCACCTCCATCCACCTGCCAAGAAAAGACACGACAAATGCTTAACCCTCACTCACAGGTAATCCTGTCCATTGTTATGAGCTGTACCCCTTTCCCAAACCAGCCATTTTCTTTCATTTACAAGTCTTCTGGAAAATTAACTCTTCAAAGGGACAGCTTGAGATGTGGTTGCCTGTCCAAGTGACCAGCCTACAGTGCTCTAAGCTCCAGAGAACTCTCATGAGAGCTCACTGTGTTCTCTCCTCAATGTTATCAAGGATGACAAGCTGACAATAATTATTCATTTTTTTAACAATAAATTAGAAATTAGGAAATAGGTAATGGGCTTGCTCATGTGGAAGAAAGCAAAGCAACAGTGAAAAAAGCAAGACAAATCCACTGTAGATTGGGCATTTTTCCCTTGGAATCCCTACATGAGCCCAGGGCATTAAAGAGCCAAACCTATGGCTCAGGTAGCTGATACCTCAGCTGTTCACCAGTGTGGGGCACCCTCCCAAGGAGGGGGGGCCTGTGACACCTCAGTAAAATCACATTCCAAAACACCCAAGAGGACCCTGCACAGCAGGACCCAGTGCAAGGGTTCCAACCACAGCAGCAAGATTTTGTATGTGGTGCATTTCACACACAGAGGGGACCCTCTGTGGAAGCCCCTAAGAGCAATTAATTGTAATTATAGAGGACAATAATAAAATGTAATTACACAGAACCCTACACTTGTTGCTCTCAGCCTCTTGTTATAACTTCTGCTCCCAGAGATGGAAGATGAAAACCAAAGAACTCTTTACAGAACCTGGAAATGTGACTCCCAAAGAGCTGGTGGAGCTGAGCACCCCACAGCCCTTCCCCTGCCACGTTCCTCCCTGGCTCCAAGGAAGCTCCTGGCACCAAGCACAGCTCACAGCTCACAGCTCTAGGTGTATCCTCAGCTCTCTGCACACAGAGGAGCATTCTGTCAGAGGAGGGATCTCCAAATATCATCAGTGGGGAGAAGGGAATGTAATCCCTGAGAATGTGCTGGAAGATCACTCAGACTAGTAGGAAAAAGAGGATGGGATGACCAACCACTGAGTGAAGAGCAGGATATAAATCGAGACAGAGAAAAGAGAAAATTACCTCTCAAAGGTGTATTTGCTCTCAGCCCTGAAGAAATACACGTGGGACTTGAACTGCAGCTTGAAGACATAATCCTTCTGAATGCCATCCGCCTCCACGGGGCAGCTGACCGTGTAGCCGAGCAGGGGGAGGCTGGCCAGGGGAAAATCATCCTGCAAGAGCCCAAGAGGCCAGCCCTGAGTGCAGGGCACCCCTGCCATGCAGCCTGTGTGCCACAGGGGAGCTTTGCACTCCTGTTCAGGAGACAACAGGACAAATCCTCTGCAAGGCCACCAACTGCTTATAATTAAACCTTCCCCCAACTCCTTTCAATTTTTTTCACAGTTATTTGCTTTTGCTCCTCTGCCCAACACTGCCTCCTGGGCTCCCTCCTCCTTCTCTGCACCCTTTCTATGGTACTTGAAGCACAGATCTGACAAAAAAGGTAAAGTGACCCTCACAAAATAAATGTGCCCTCAAGGCAAGAAGCCAGAATAACCCAATTACTGGGTTAATAAACACAGCTTATTTGGTTAATAAGATGAAAAGATTGCGCTGCACCATGGGCAGAAAAATCCCTGGGGCCTGTCAGGCTGAGCTGAAGCCCAGCACAGAGAGAAGAGGGCAAAGAAGGCCCAAAGGCTGCTGTGTCCCTCACATCCTTTAGTCCCACAAGAAGTGCCCACAGCCTTCCAGAGACCAGCTTCCTTCTGAAATGCCTCTCCTTCCCCTTGTTACTCCCCTTCAAACAGCAGTGATTGCCCCTGGAGCCGAAAGCCAAGGACCCCCAGCTCCCCCCACCACCCTGACCATCCTCCCCTCACCTACACCTGCCCACCTGGTGAGTCTTGTAGAAGAACAAGCAGAAGTTGGTGAAGACGACCCAGAGTTTCTGCCAGCCATTGCTGTTCTTGAACTTCCTCAGCAAATACCCGGAGAGCTGGTTCTGGCACGGAGGGAAAAGAGGGCTCCCATGAGATCACAGGCTCAGTCCTGCTGAGTGAACAGCCCAGCGCTGCCCCTGCTGCTCCCTGGGCTCCAAGGCCTCCCAGGCTCGGTGACAGCCACCAGGGCCCATCCCTTCCAGCCACCCCTTCTTACATGCAGAAAACCCACATGGAACACACTGTGTGAGAAGGGAAATGAGGCAGGAGAGGGAACAGGGACAGCAGAGCTGGGACACAACACGTGGCAGCTACATGAAGCAAGGCCGGCGTGGAAGGGGAATGCAGGGAGGGGAGCACAGGAGTCAGCCAGGACAGGGAGCCTGTGGCGTGGAATGACAGCACAGGAATTGTGTCATTTGAGAAAGAGACAGGATCCATGGCAGATTTACAGAGAGAAGCATTTTTTGAGGCATAAACAGGAGGAAATCCTGTCTTAACAAGGCAATGGTGCACGTCTGCCTCTGAGGACGAGGATCCTCACGTGAGGACATTTTCCTGGGCATCCCATGGCTCCTCCCCACCAGCACAAAATGTGAGAGGCATCTTTACCTGGATCATGCACAAGTAATCAGACAGGGATAGGCTCTGGTTCCGGTACCAACAAACATGGGTGATTGTGTTGGGCCGTTGGGCCTGGCCCAGCAAATAGCGAGGAGGAAGCTCTGGAGAAACAGCAAGAGAGCAGAAAACTGAGCAGAGAAAGGGGGAGAGAAAGAGAAAAAGAGAATGTTAGGTGAGAGGAGTGATGCAAGAAAGGTGGCTGTCAAAGGAAAATGGATTGTGAAAAAAAATGACGGTGTTAGAACATGGAACAGATCAGAGTGAGAGGGAGTGCAAGAACTCACACATTCCATCCCAGAACCTGTAGCAGGGTGGGCTTGTTATCCATGCACAGCACTGTGAACTGGGGTCTTTCCCAAGGAGCCAGCAGGGAAAGGTCTGTCCCCTCCAGAAACCATAAGAGAAGCCAGCTCAAGTGCCCACTGTCTGTACCTCAAGCCCAGGTCACATCTACAGCACTTCCCTTACCAAGCTGGTCCATACAGTTTCTCTATCAGAAAAAGGCAGGAGCTGCAGTGCCCAAACTTTTAACTCCAGTTAAACAAGTGCCTCAAGAGCAGAGCTCGACACAGGCACAGACACATGCTGCAGCCCTCTGCCCCACTGCTTTTGTCAGGTTAGTGACCTCTTTTTTCCCTCCATGTTATGTAGGGAAAAACTTCCCACTTTTGGAAGTCTTCAAGCATGCCAGCCTCGAGGAAGGTTGTCCTTCCTACCCTCCCAAACTGCTGCCTAAAGTAAAACCATAGAGTTGGTGCAAGCAGTGTAAGGAGTGCTGAGCTGATCAGTCTCGAAGTGTGCAGGATTCAGTGCCCAAATGTGCCACCAGTGCTGCCTTACACTGTGAGTAACAGCAAGACCACGGGTACCAGAGGCTCACAGAATCCCTGAAAGGTTTGGGTTGGAAGGGGCCTTAGAGCTCATCTGGTTCCAGCCCCTGCCATGGGCAGGGACACCTCCCACTAGACCAGGCTGCTCACACTCCCACCAACCTGGCCTTGGACAGCTCCCTGGGCACAAAATAAACATCTCTGCTCAGCATGAAATGAAGCTGCCATGAAAAGGCTGTTCAGTCCTGCCAGTGAGGGAAGGGCAGAGAATTCCAACTGAATTCCCTCTTCTTAATTCTGGGTGCAGTACAGCAGCCAGCCAGAACTCAGTACAGCACAGTCTAAAGGAAAATAGCATGAATAGGGAACTCATAATCATAGAGCCATTAAGGTTGGAAAACATCTCCAAGATCATCAAGTCCAACCTTTGACCAAATCCCACTGAACAATTTGGCAAAGTGCCACATCCACAGATTCTTTGAACATTTCTGGGGATAGTGACCCCACCACTGCCCTGGGCAGCCTGTTCCAAAGCTTAACCACTCTTTCTGTGAAGAAATTCTTCCTGATTTCCAGCCTGAACCTCCACTGTGCACCTTGAGGCCGTTCCCTCTCATCCTGTGAGCGGAGCCCAACCCTCCCCATCTGTCCTCTCCTGTCAGGGAGTTGTGCAGAGCCAGAAGGTTCCCCCTGAGCCTCCTTTTCTCCAGGCTGAGCCCCTTCAGCTGCTCCTGGTGCTCCAGACCCTCCCCCAGCTCCACTGTCATTCTCTGGACATGCTGCAGTCCTTCCTGTCATGAGGGGCCCAATGCTGACCCCAGGGTTTGAGGGGCACCAGCAGTGCCCAGCACAGGGGATGCTCAGTCCTCCCCCGAGCAGGGTGACACCAAAGGAGGGATCCAGGATGCCCTGGGTTTGCTTTAACCCTTCCCTGCCCTGCTCCCGCTGCCGAAGCGAAGCCCCGCCGCGCGGAGCACGGACACACGGACAGGACAGAGGGATGGCAGCATGCAGGGGTGGCCCAGCCCAGCTCTCCCTGCACACAGAGCTCTGCCCAGGCCGGGGGAGACGGAGGCCGAGGCAGCAGGGACGGAGCGGGGCCAGCCCGGGTACCTCGACGGCCACACTGTGGTCGGCCATGGAGACGCTGGTGTTGCGGTACCAGCACACGTGCATGGTTGTGTTGGCACGGTGGTGGCTCTGCCTGTCCAAGGAGCTACGGGAGGAGTGAATGTCATCTTCGGACTCCTGCTCTACAGAGACCTCATCAGAGGATCCTGGGGGAGGAGAATTGGGTAGTGGTTTGAGAAAGCTGTGCAATACAAGAAGCAAGAGAAGCTGGGATTCCTGAGCCAGGCGGGTTTCTCTTGCCGCGGTCCAGTTTTAAGTGAGTCAAGCTGAACTGGTTACACAGCTCCTGCGACCACTCTAAGCACATCAGGCTGGGTTTCCTTACCCAGCTCTGCCTAGGGCAGCTGACTCAAGGATCAAAGGATGGTTTGGGTTGGAAGGGACCTTAAAGCTCGTCTGGTTCCACCCCCCTGCCATGGGCAAGGACACCTTCCACTAGAATAACATCACAGAGTGGTTTGGGTCAGTGCTGTGTCAAACAAAAATGACCATACTTCATCTTAAGGAACAGAACAGAGGTCTCCAAGAAAAAATACTCCATGTTTCAGCACAGCCATAACACCATCAGACAGGCACAGGAATACTGGGCTGTAAAAGCTGACCTCCAGAGACACTGCATTTCAGGCAAAAAAATTCACCACATGGTTAAATTGAGAAAAATCTATCTAAAGGGTGACTAAGGACCTTGTAAAACTAACAACTCTGCAATGGGAGCATCTCTGCTGCATTTAAAGCTACCTTGAACATCAGTCTAGGCAGACAAGCTTATCTTTTGATTAAAACCAATTCAATTAATTCTCTGTTATCATATGAATTATAAAAATACGTCATTTATGTCATCAAACTCACAAAAGGAAAAGCAGATAGAACAGGACAACTGCTGCTTTTCCAGGAGGCAGGGGGCACCACTTACTGTTGGAGCGGTTGCACACGGAGTTTTCCAGAAGCATCTCGGATTTCTCAGTGGATTTCTTGGCCATTTCAATTGCCACATTCAGGTCTTCCATCCACTTGCTCATCTCCAGGCGGGTACTGCAAGGGAAGGGAAGCGGGGATGTGCCAGCCCAGAGCTGTGCCCGTGGGCTGAAGGCACAGGGCACTGCCCAAAACAAGGGACAGTATCCCTCCAGCAGATAAATAAAACCAGAATTAGAATTCCTCCACAGCAGGAGCTTTCCAGAGAGGGAACTGACCTCATACAGCCTCCACCTCTACATTCAAGCCTAGAATCAAGACTAAACTAACAATTAAACACTTGGACTTTACAAATAAAACGAACAGAGAGCTGGCAGGGGTCAGGAGAGGAATTCTGGAGATGGGGGATATGAGCCACGATTTTTCTGAAGGATAAATGGCAGCTTGAAGCACAGCCCATCTTTTAAAGGGCATCTGGGATGTACCTGACATCTCAAGCAAGTAAAACCCAGCAAGAGGAAACTTCCTTCCCCTCTCCCAGGATCCACTAAAAGGTGAGACCTTCACAGCCCTTCAAGGTGTATCTGTATCCATGGGGATGCAGCAGTGCAAGGTTTGGCTTTATACACAGCCACAACATTTCTTTGTTTTGGTAACCATCTCTTTTTTCTGAAAGTTTTTAATTTAGACTGAAAATTCCACACATGGTCTAAGCCTAGCAGCAATTTTTATTTTTGACAGATAACCTTTGAGCTATTTTACAGTATGACAAGGTAAAAATTCTATTTATTTTTCCAAATTTAAGAATCTTTCAAGCACCCTATGACTCACAGCTGCTGAGAAATGGTTGAGCTTAAAAAAAATTGCATTCTCAGGTGTTAGGTTGGAATTTAAAAAAATACATCTGCATACAAAAGGTATTGGCTCCTGTGCCATTACACACCTAATCTATACTGTAGTGGTTATTTCTCAAGAACAGGTCATCAAGCAGTAAAACTCTGTGATTTAAGGTTGAGATTTACTGCTCCCACCCTGCATTGTTGGTATTCCTGATTCCAGCTGCCTTTTCATAGCAGACCTGCAGAAAGACAAAAACTCCCAAAGCTGGTCCTACACCAGGTATAGGAGAAATCCCAATTACAAAAAGGCACTAAACTCACTGCACAGGGATCATTTAGGCTGAAAAAGGATTGTTTTTATTTCCAAGTCAGCCTTTAATTTTTCCTCTTCCCAGCTTCCTCCATGAGATTCTGCAGATCTCCCCTCCTCACAGCAATTCTCATGTTCTGAATTTTAATTCTTTTAAGTCTCTAAAATCTTTGTATGTTTAGATTTTGTCTCCTGAAGTGTTTTGAAGGATGACACTGGCAACTCCCAATAAACAAACACGATGGCAGCCTTATTGCTGCTGTTTGTGTTTTGGGTCACACAGAAACACAGTCCCAGGCTGGGTTGGGTGGGAAGGGTGAGAGCTCAGCTCATCCCAGCCCATGAGGGCAGGGACACATTCCCTGTCCCAGGCTGCTCCCAGCCCCATCCAACCTTGGACACTTCCAGGGATGGGGCAGCCACAGCTCCTCTGGGTAACCTCATCACCTTCACAGGTAAAATTCCTTCCCAATGTCCCATCTGGCAGTGTGAAGCCATTCCCCCTTGTCCTGTCCCTACAGGCCCTTGTCCAAAGTCTTTTTCCATCTTCTTTGTTGGCTCCTTCAGGCACTGCAAGGCCACAGTGAGGTCACCCCAGAGCTTCTCCTCTCCAGGCTGAACAATCCCAGCTGTCCCAGCCTTTCCTCCCAGCAGAGCTGCTCCATCCCTCTGATCATCCTGGGGCCTCCTCTGGGCTCTCTCCAGCAGCTCCACGTCCTCCCTGTGCTGGGCCCAGGGCTGGGGCAGCTCTGCAGGTGGGGTCTCACCTGAGTGGGGCAGAGGGGCAGAATCCCAATCCCTTTCCTGCTGCCCACGCTGGGGATCAGCCCAGGATAAACTACTCCTTCCCAAAATCCAGCACTGCAAAAGGAGTTGTGAAGAGCCCTGGGCTTATTTTGAAGTCCAGAGGATGCACAAAACACCCCTCTGGCTCTGCACCACTTGAGCAGTAACTTTCTGGAGAAGGAACCCATCAAAGCCACAGGAAAACTAGGAAATTAGGATTACCTGGCTGCCACCACTATGGTTTTCTGAGCAGAATAGATTGTGAAGCAGTGTGGGACAGACCATTCATTCTCACTCTCCTCCACCTGCAGGAAAAGAAAAGATTTTTCTCATCAGTGCTCAATCACCAATAAAACACCAAAACCGTCCTGTGCTGGCTGGGACTGCAGCCAAACAGGATTCCAGCCCGGCTGCAGGAAGTGCAGAACAGCAGCTCTTTGATGAACACCACCTACTTTCAATCTATTTTGGCTCTATACAAAATCTAGGGTGTGTTTCTACTGCAGGGGCACAGCACCACTTCCACCAGGGCGAGGAGAGGAAGGGGTTGGAGCAGATTTGGCTCCTCACTTACCGGAGGGTCGAGCACTATCAGCTGCAAACCAAAGACAGAAAGAACAATCCTGTTAGAAAAGGTGTGGGGAGGCAGGAGGACCGACTGCATGCCCACGTGTGTGCTGGGGGACAAAACACCAGCATAAATAAATCCCTATTTCCAGACCAGCCTCTCACAGCAGTGTGAAAATGAATGGGCAGCAGGGTGTGCTTCAGCTACTCTGCTAATGTGGAAGGAACAGACTCATCACCTGCAGATAAAGAAAGCTCTGTTTAACACACATCAAGGTCCAGTTGCTGCTGAGACCGGCCTTGGAGCATTTTGTGGCTTTGGTCCTTGTGCCCTGAAGGAATTCCTCCACCTGCCTTAGGCAAAGCCATCTCATTAACCCTGTGATGCAACATGGAACACTTACCAACATGCCATGCAGGGAGAGGTGTCCGTGGATTTTGAACTGATTTGTCCCTGTGACCCCTTTGCTTGTGTACAGCAACATATCTGAGAACTGGAAAGGCAGGAAGAGAACAATCAGAGTTCTGAAAGCAGCAGGCAGGGCCAAGGATTTTTTGACATCTCCTTTAAAAATCTGTTGTTTAAAGGCCACTGTAGATGCATGAAAAATGTCATTTCTCAGTCAGTTTGGCCAAATACCCTTCAAAGCTCTCTTTTGTTTACTTATAAGAGAGGAAATTAAATTTTAAAATTCTGTTAAATCTCTGTGCCATTAAGGAACCAAGCTGCCCAGAGAGTAGTGCCACAGCCACGCCCTCTAAAAACATTGCTTAGAGTGAGTTTTCAGTCTCAGGTGCTGATTTTCAATACAAGCACATGAAAACACACTTCCCCAACAACTTTATCTTGAAGACTCTGGGTTTATAAATGTCAGAAGCAACACCCACCAGAAAGAACATCCGCTGCTGTAAGCCCTTCTTAGTGAGCTTGTACAAGCAACCTTCCCGGATAAACTCCTGCAGGGGAAAAGAAAAAGGTAATGTTTGATCTTTCCTGACTCGAGGGAATTGTATTTTCATCCCAGAGGACACACAGATGTTGATTAGTGCTCAGCAATGATCCCTAGCAGATTTCTTAGAGGCCCGATGACACTTTCCTTCCTTTTTAGTGACATGAATCATCTCCTTGCTGCAGCCAGCATTTAAATCAGTGAAGGAGGAGAAGGGAAAGGAGCAGGGTTCCTGTTGGACACCAGCAGTTCACCTATCACACTTACATCCCACTGCAGTGACTGCCACAGCATCCCCAAAGCACAGGCAATGCTCCTGTATTTATGCCCAGTACATCTATCAAAAACAAAGAAACAAAACCAGGCAGGAACTGCCCAAACTCCTGTGATACAGAGGCACCCACACCAGTTCAGCCCAGTGCTGTGGCTCTTGCCATCCCTGTGTTCTCTGAGCTGGCACCAGGCAGACACAGGCAGAGCTGGGAGTGGATTTCCAGCAGGACACCCCAGTTCCCTCTCGGAGCACCACACCCCAGAGTTCCCAGCACCTGCACTGGACACACCAAACTGCAGCCAGAGCTTCAGCAGAAGCATTTCTGATCTATTCCTCAGAATAACACCAAGGTGATGACCCCATCACCCATGGCATTCACTAAGAGACAGTGACATGAAGCCTTTACATTGTCCCATAGAGCAGAGGGACAGCGATGGCAAATTCCTTGGAAATAAAACCAATAAAGGCTCTAAAAACTAAACAGAGGCACTTACCCTGCCAGGTGCTGTGAGATTGTCTATCCCAATCAGGTCGTGCTGCAGCTCTGTGAGCTTCTGGAAGTTTTCCAGGCGGATGAGGCTGTGCTGCAGCTGGGAGGTCATTTCTGTGACCTCCTTCAGAGCGCCTGTGGGGAGAACAGCACCAGTGGGACCAGGGCAGAGCAGCCCAGGCCTCCCATTGCACCCCTGGAAAACTGAACCTGAGATCTAGATCTGAAATTTAGAGCCAATTTTAGAACAGAATGTTCATGTGGAAGGGACCTACAATGATCACCCAGCTGCCAGCTTTTTAAAGTGTGTTTTAGAGGAGGGTAAATGGAGCAAGCGACTTCACAGCATTTCCTGTGCTTCTGGAGATCATTGTGTATCTCAGATTTTGCTTAAATAAAAAGTATTTACCATGTAGCTGAAAGTAAATGAAAAAAAAAATCAAATCAAACTATTTCTGCCGAAGATTACTTTGTCATGAATGGAATTTACTACACATGCCTCTGATGCTACAAAAGAAGCATTTTTTGGTCACATTTTTACATCCAAGTGACAAAAAGGTTGTAAAAAAACCTACTGGTTTTTTTTTTTTTGGTTGAAGCATTGGGATGCCTCATGAGAAAACCACTTCCTGGAATGCCAGGAAAAAGCAGCACTTACATTGAATTTGGGGACATAATTGAACATAAGTGAACCTAAGCGTTCAAGGCCAGGCTGGACAGGGCTCTGAGCATCCTGGTCTAGTAAAAGCATCCCTGACCAAGGAGAATGAGATGAGTTTAAAGGTCCCCTCAACCCAAACCATTCTGAGATTCTGCAGCTCCTGTCCTGCCAGGGCACAGGCAGTTGGATGTCCTGGGAAGGGGCTGCCAGCAGGGCTGGGCTGGGCTCTCACTCACTGCGGCAGTCGGCGAAGTCGCGGTGCTCTGCTGTGTAGTGCTTGCACAGCCTCCCCAGGATCAGCTTGTAGTGCATCAGCCTCTGGATGGGTTTGAGCAGAAAGGTGTTGAGGGGCAGGTAGCAAACCTTCTGCAGCTCAAACTCCTTATAAACCATCTCCAGCTTCTTGAGGCGTTTGGTTGCTTTCTCCAGTTCCGTCAGGACCTCGTCGTGCTTCTGCAGGTAACTGGTGAACTCCTGTGGGGTTGCACAAAAGGTTACTTGGGTCAAAGGAAAGCAGACTTGCAGTCTTACACAACCAAAGGAAGTGGCAGGCAGCTCCCAGTCAAGGGCAAAATAGGTGTCTGGGTGGTGTTGTGCCTGTGCCTGCTGGGAATTCCAAATGCTAGAGGAAATAGCAGCCCCACACTGCTGCACTCCCATTCACGCCACTGGTTTTAATTAAATAATTACTGCACTACTACAGCATTAATGTAACTGTCCCAGAGAGGCACTCTGCTCCAAATAAAGTTGACTTCATTGCAGAAGAAATTATTCTGTCTTTAAAAAATAAGTATATTTTTAAATTAAATAACCTTGTGAATCAAGGTCTCAATAGGGGAGCTGAATAAATAATTTTTCTTTGTTTTCTGCTGAATAATCAACAAACACCTTTTCTCAAGGTCAATGTAGGTGGCTAAATAAGCAGCAGTGATACAAAACCTCCCTGCCATTATTTTACAATGTTTTTTAAAAATTGTTTCTCAATAATAACTGTTTGCAAGTTACTTCAGGAGTGACTGAAAAAGAATAGGTTTGGGTGGGATATTGGAAAGAAATTCTTCCCTGTGAGGGATACTAGATATCAGATACTAGAATCTGATAGTTCATTAAACATTGTTAGGAACCTTTTGCCTGTAATGGTGGAACTGTATAAAGAAGCTACAACCACAGGAGCCCAGCCCTGCCTGAAGATGCCTGACTGGAACTTTGGACTGTGAGTTAAGATGCCATGATAAGATAAAGGGAATGCTATTATTCAATAATTGTGGGTAGAGAGAGAAGTAAACAAGGCAGAGGGAAAAGAATGCACACCCAAGAGAGCCAAACCCAGCAGAAAATCATTCCTGGCTGGGTTTGGGTGGGGGAGGCCATAGCCCAAGAGGCCAGGATTGCACAGAACCCCCAAACAAAGGGGACAGGAGGAGAGTTCTGGGTGCTGGCACAACCTCTGGTCAGAGGCAGTGAACACCCATCCTCCCCTTACACAAACTGCATCAGTTGTAAACCCCCAGCCCCAGGAAGGAGACAGACATGGGATGTGCATGTGGGAGGCAGCTGAGGGGGTGCCATAATCCATCAAAGACCCCCCAAAGAGCTCCCCAGGCTTATTCCTGGGGCCTTGCACCACAGAACTGCATGTGATGCAAAGTGATTCGGTCTGCTGCAACAGACTGTGTGAAACCTGTCCCCACTCCAGGGGAGGTACCTGGGCATTCCACCTGGCCTGAGCAGGAATTAATCCATTGGATTCTGTGCGTTTTGGGGGATCCTCACCACCAAGACCAGCTGGACAGGATCATGAGATGCTGGTGGGATGCATGGAGTGCTGATATTTTCTTTAATCTGTCTCTGTCTCTCTTTTCTGTCCCCCCATCCATTTTCTGTTTCTTTCTCTTCCTTCTTCTCTCTGCTATTTACTATTAAATAAAGCCCATACTGTTGACTTTGGCATATGGTCTCATTTGCACTGTAATTAAAGCAGAGGCATTTCTAATAATTTTAAGAACCAGCCCTTAACAGGTGCTGAGGCCCTGGCACAGGTGCCCAGAGAAGCTGTGGCTGCCACTGGATCCCTGGCAGTGTCCAAGGCCAGGCTGGACAGGGCTTGGAGCATCCTGGTGTCCCTGCCCATGGCAGGGGGGTGGGATGGGATGGGCTTTAAGGTCACTTCCAACCCAAACCCTCCTGAGATTCTGTGATTAATGGAAGTATTAACGCTGAGCTCTGATCCTTGGCAAAACAAAACAAAACACCCCAATAATTCCCAAATTCCCCACCTTGAGTCCTGCACGTACCTTCAGAGCACGCATGTTCCTGAGCATGACATCTCCAATGCGCTGGTGATCCCCCTTCACCTGAGCATTGCTCCTGCCCTCCCTGCAACACACAGCAGGAAAAAAGAGGGCAGCATACACAGGGGATCAAGAAATCTCTGTTTTCTCCCTCCATCTTCCCTGGCCTAATTCAGAACATAATCTTTAGCCATTTGACATTCCTATTCCACTGTTCAGACTGAAAACTTGGTACATTAGATATGGATGCTGCACAGAACAGCAAACACAAAGACGTGCTTAAAAAACTGAGAAAGGACTAGAAAGGAACTTGTGTGAATGTCTTTTTGAGAGTTTTACATTTCAGACCACCACATAAATGTCATAACATGACCCCGCCTGATTTTGTGAATTTGTTTTTGTTCATACTTTGTTTACATTGACCATCTCCTTTTGAAAGGTAGTTATATCTTCATTGTAGTAATATATAACATGTCAGAGTAGGAGAAAATAATACAAAGTTTAAAAGACTAAAAACATCATCTGTGAAATAAACTGCATTGCAAGAACCAAACTCCCACCTTGATCACAGAAATGTTTCCTAGATTTTCACCTGGAGATTCATTAACTGGAAGGTGTGGGAAAAGCACACCCCTCATCTTTTTGATCTTGTGCTCCTTCTTGTTTCTAAGGCTTGAGAGACCCATCAGATTATATCAACAATTGACAATCTTAAAGGTGTTTCCCAACCTAAACTATTGTGTGATTACAAAACCCTCAGTCTGGTGCACAGGTCCTACAACTACAGGATATAATATACAAGGCAAAGCTTGGCAAATGGGCTTAGTGCAACGTAGTTTGTACTTTTTTAGGAGCTTTAATTTCAAAGATTTCTCCTTGCTTCTACTG
The DNA here is from genome assembly GCF_021018805.1 of Prinia subflava. Taxonomy (NCBI): domain Eukaryota; kingdom Metazoa; phylum Chordata; class Aves; order Passeriformes; family Cisticolidae; genus Prinia; species Prinia subflava. Next base: position 4,158,302 of record NC_086257.1, on the reverse strand, counting down.
ATGTGGAAATACCAACTGTAGTCTGGTTTTGACGTGAGGATATAAAAAAAGGTCCCTGTGCTTGCTTACCAGAGTGAGAGCCTTTGTTCAATCTCCTTCAGAAAGCCTCGATGGAACTCATAGATGGGGTCTATGTTGGAGAAGAGCAGTGTCATCAGCCCCTCTGGCATGGCATTCTCCTTGATCACGGCACTGCGGAACCACTGCCAGAAAACCAGAAATCCCCATCAATGCCTCTGCTTCAGAAATTCACTGCTAGTATGAAAATTCCTGCCCCTGCAGTGATGGAGGAGGAGAAAGTATGCACAGGGAAAGAGCAGGAAGGAAGGAGAAATATTTAGGGAAGACGTAATTTGTGACAAATGAAAAGATGGGATATTTTTTTTCCTTGCTGAATATGAGGAAGATGGGGCCCATGGCTGGTTCTGGGCACAAGCTGGTTTCTGAATGCAATGATGGGATGGTTGGGGACAGCTGTGTGACAGTCAGTTACCCCGTGGCTGCCCCAGCTGCTGCCACCTCCACGCAGACAAAACTGCTCTCATTGACCTGGCGCCCTGTGCAAGTTACTCAGCTGCAGAGATCCCGGTGCAGGTCACATTCCACACTCTGTGGCTTCTGCTCCCCGCTCTCTGGCAGGGACGGGGACATTACAAAAATCCTCTGAGACTTTCCTGTGTTCCCCCTTCTTTTAGGAGAAGTGCTGGGAAGCCTGTAGGAGGAATTGGAGTGAGAGGGTGCTCAATGAGCTTGCAGAGAACACCTCCACTGAGGCCATGCAGTGTTAAGGGACTCAAGCTTTGCTTTGATGAAATTAAAACAACAGCTTTCAAAAAGGCAACATTGTGAGGGCTGGAGATTAACCAGGTGGAACTACAGCAGTATCACCTTCAAAGCAGAGCTCTAGTCAGGAGAGATATTGTAAGATTACATTTTCCTTGTACAACAAAGCTGTAAAGCTCCTGTGAAATGTAACCAATTTAACAGTGCTCACACATGGAGCTCATGAACAAAAAAGCTCTTTTAGAAGCACATGAACTAGAAATTCATGCTGCCCTCCAAACCAGGACTCACTTGTCTATTCTAGGTGAAAGGAGGAGGAAGAAACAGAAGCAACAAAACAAGAAAAGAGTCTTGAAACCCCCATGGGTTCCATGTCCTTTGCAACTGTCATCTGCTCACAGATTCAAAGGTCCAAGGCTAAAAGATTCCCAAGGAAAATCGTGGCGAAGACAGCCAGGTTATAAGCAGAGCTGGTAGATATCATTGAAACTGAATGCAAAATGTTCTTAGGCTTTCCTTGTTAAGTTTTCAGACCAAAAAGTTTGCCTAAAGCCATCAGGATGGCACAGGACATAGCTGCTGGAGCAAATGAAGGAAGTCCAGAGAAGGTATCTGCTCTCCCACAGAAGGAACAAGGAAGGGGACAGCTACCTGGCTCATGGATTATGCTACATCCAAATTTTTCCAACCTAACAATCACAAATCTGTTAAAAAAAGGGAAAAGAAAGCAAGTCAAGCCCACTTACCACTGTAATGACCTCCAGGTCCTTTAAATAGGTGCGCTCTGTGGCAAGGATCTCCTTTGCTATGAAGTACGCCTTGTCGGTGGGGTAGCGCTGAAAGGACACAGCCACCAGTGAGCACTGAAACACAAACCTCTATTCCCCACTGGGCAGCAGCTCAAACCTTGCATCCTCTTCACTGAAACACAAACCTCTATTCCCCACTGGGCAGCAGCTCAAACATTGCATCCTCTTCACTGAAACACAAACCTCTATTCCCCACTGGGCAGCAGCTCAAACCTTGCATCCTCTTCACTGAAACACAAACCTCTATTCCCCACTGGGCAGCAGCTCAAACCTTGCATCCTCTTCACTGAAACACAAACCTCTATTCCCCATTGGGCAGCAGCTCAAACCTTGCATCCTCTTCACTGAAACACAAACCTCTATTCCCCACTGGGCAGCAGCTCAAACCTTGCATCCTCTTCACTGAAACACAAACCTCTATTCCCCACTGGGCAGCAGCTCAAACCTTGCATCCTCTTCACTGAAACACAAACCTCTATTCCCCATTGGGCAGCAGCTCAAACCTTGCATCCTCTTCACTGAAACACAAACCTCTATTCCCCACTGGGCCTCACTCAAACCTTGCATCTACTTCCCTGCTCTGTGCAAAGGGAGCAGCTCATTACTAACAGGACATCTCTTCGTTCAGCATCACATTCCCCCAGACTGACTTGAATATAAAATATTCTTTATATTGCAGGAGTATTAAAAAATAATGGCAATTATTTGTCAATTGTCATAGCATCACAGATGGTTTAGGTTAGAAGGGACCTTAAAGTTTATCTCATTCCGACCCCCTGCCATGGGCAGGGACACCTTCCACGACACCAGGGTGCTCCAAGCCCTGTCCAGCCTGGCCTTGGACACTTCCAGTACATGAACTTCCATTTCAAATCAAAGGAACACTTTACAAAAATATGGAAACACTTAATCCAAGATTCCTAGATTTTAAACACTTCTCTAACCAAACACAGCCCAACAGATCTGCAAACAGTCCTATTCCAAAACTGTTTATTTCCACTTACAGCTTTCACTCAAGCTGATCCTTTGAAGACCATATTAATTAGTTAAGAAAAAAAGAAAAATCAAACCAGAGCAGTTTTTGGCTGCATGACTGCTCTAGGCTGCTCTTTAAAGAGAAAACAGAATGGATATGGAAGAATAAAGGAATTAAATGGTGGTAAGAGATGTTGTGCAGTTGCAACACAAAATCAGAGTTAGCCTGAAAACATATATTACTAAAAATCATGTAATATTAAGGAATCAGTCACTCTTCAAGGCAAGGGACTGCTTTGTCTCCTTAGCTCCTATGCTGTGCTGTAGTGTCAAATGCCACTGAGTTATGTCAAAATTTGTTCTCCCCCATCTCTGCCCCTCCTGAGGAAAACACTGCTTTGAAAAGTCTTTCTTCTGTTTCCTTGTATGTTCTGAGTGAATTAAAAATTCTCTTTATAGAGTCACTTTGAGATGCCTCCAGTGCTGTCAGCACTCTGGGTGTTTCCCAGTCCTCCAGCTCAATGTTGCCTGTGGAGGAGACATTCTCCTGGTTGCTCAGTAACCTCTCTATTGAGCCCAGAGAATCCCTAGAGGTGTGTCTCCTCAAATAATTAATTTTGAGACACTGTCTAGTCTCTTTTCAGGTTATTTTATGTTAGATATTGTAGTTGCACACGTCAGCCCCTCCCTGGAGGAACAGAGGACACAGTCCTACTCACTCCACAGCCACCCCCTTAACTTCAGTCTACCTGTCTCAGGTACACGGTGTCAGGCAAAGTCCTGCCTAATGTTGTTTTTTTTCCTTGGGCTATTTACCTGACTGCAGTCTCCTATGCTGTGGAACCTCAGTGGGCATCCTTCATAAGCAGCCTCTTCCCAAAGGGAACAACAGCATTTTTCTGGCCTCCCTGGAGCCCACGGTGACATTTTAGCAGCCTTTATCTCAGCCTCAGCAGTTCCTCACATGACAGGAGAGTTTCTGCTATCAGGGGTGTTTTTACACAGCTCTGGGTACATCCCCTTCTGGACTGTGTACAGGATCTTATTGCACTTCTTTAAAATCTTACAGAGCATGAAGCTGTGTGAAAACATGTGACCATGACTTCTACACAGGCAGGTAACTTTTTCCCCAATGGGGGAACTTTTTTAAAATCTGAAAACACACCGTGGTCATAACCTGTTGCTTCTCACAGCCTGCATGGATCATGTTTTTCTCCACCTCTGAACACTTCTGCAGGTTTCTGCTTCAGCTGACTGTGGGCTAACCTGGGGCACAAGAGGGCTTTTATTTTCCCAGGCATCTTCACTTCCTTCCTCCCTCCCCAGCACACCAGCCCTTTCTGTTTATACTCAGAAGTTCCTGCTCTTTCCAAACTGCTCCCTGTGGAATTTAGTGCCCCTAACTTGCTTTTTTTTCTGTCCTGCACCAGTCCTAAGAGCATCCCTTGTGCTGAGTGCTGGCAGCAGCAGGGCAGACCCTGCACCAGAGGAGTGGAAAGGCTGTCAGTGCACAGGGGCCCTGCCAAACACCTTCACCACTGCTCAGGCTCTGCAAGGGGAAAGGAAACCAGCTCATGCCTCAAAAGCAAACACAAGAACTCTCTGAGGTGGCAGTCTCCTCCTAGAGTCCAAAGAAAATGTTTCTACAACCACAGCAGGCATCAAGGCAAATATTGCCACTTGGAAAAACTGAGGTTTCACCACATAATGTACAAACAATCCCACCTGGAAACCTTCAGCACTCACCAGATGCAGCAACCCCAGCTTGTGGGGTGTGAACAGCTCTACTCTGAACTTGTAATGGACAGAAAAGTTTAACTTTTCATTTCAAACACCAGGCTTCAGGAGTGTTAAAAATAACTCTGAGTGGGGGAACTCCCCCAAAAAGCCAAGCTTCAATGCCCTTTCTTAAGTGGGTTGCCACGATTAACCTTTATTAGAAAAGGAACAGGGAGAAATCTACCAGTAAGATGAAAGAAAAGCACAGTGATTTAAAATAGAAAAGAAAAAAATTCATCTTTCTCAAGTTATCAGTACTGGACCAGCAGCACCATGGCAGCAAAAAGCAGACAGCACACATTGTGAGGACTGGAGAGTTTGCAGAATATGCCCTGATTAACCAGGTGGAACTACAGCAGAATCAACTTCAAATAACAGCTCTAGTCAGGAGAGAGATTGTAGGATTACATTTTCCTTGTACAACAAAGCTGTAAAGCTTCTGTGAAATGTAACCAACTTAACACTGGTTTCCTCCTGCATCTGTTTCACTTAAAACAATGTCTCTGAATAGACATCAAAGCCTTGGAATACTCAGGAGTTGATCAAACTTAAGATCAATACAAGAAAAAGAAGTTTCCTTCTAAGGAGTCTCACTTTCTTATATAAATTAGTTTCAGCCTGAAGGAGAACACAAGCTGCCAAAACACCAGACCTTGCAGAATGTGGCAGAAAGGGTTGGGCTTCATGTTTAAGCCAGCCAACACTGTCTTTGCTCATTATTTCCAAGCTATAAGGATAAATGAGAGGAGTTACTTTAAAAATAACTATGGAAACTAATAGTAGAGTGATCAGCCAAAGCTATAAACTCCCTCAAAAAGTCTAAATGAGACAGGGAAGCTGCCAGTCGGGTGGGTTGTCTGCAGCTCAGCTGCCAGTTAGTGGTTAAAGCTTCCTCTCTCTGGCAGGCACTTGCACCACGTCCACACCGTGGGTGTTTCTCAGCATCACAGAAGGGCCTGGAGGTGCCCAGGAACGTGGTGAAGACACCAAAGAGCAGAGGCCTGTGACCTTCTTGCCTGAGGATCCTGATCCTGACAGAGGTAACACAACCAGGACACTGGATGGGGCATGCAGAAGAGCAGAAGAAAAGACCACACAAAGTGGTTTCTTCTTTGTGGCTGCATGGAAAACTGCAGATCCCAGTGTGGCCACTGACTCCACGTGGAACTGAATTTGGACAGTGGAGCCTTCCTTGCACTGTGATGGAAGATCCTGGATCCTTCTCAAGCACCAGAGCCAACAAACCTCTGCAGGCAAGGCAAGGAGAGCAGAGAGTTTTCCAGAAAAATGGTCATGGAACTCTGCTGTTAGGTGGACTTCCTTACCCTACTGGAAGAAATGCAGCAAATCCTGAGCTCAGCATGGGGGGAGGACAATCCCACATCATGTGGGGGAGTCCCTGGTTAAAGCAACCAGTCCTCAGTGGCAGGCAGGAAGAAAGCAGCCCAGGCATGGAGCAGTACCTAGACATAAGCACCCCTGAAAGATCCAAAGCTGTTCCTGGCTTGAGACTCACTGCACCTGCAAAAGCCAGGGGCATTTTTGTCCCTCTCTTTCCAGAAAAGGAGACTCAAGCTTCTGCAAGGCCAGAGCACTGTCCACCTCTCTCCAGACAGCAGGGTCAGCTGTGGAGAGGACAACTTCAACACGGCCAGCTCTGCTGACCAAGCCCATGAAGAAATGACTGGGAGAGAATTCACACTGAGCTCAGGACCTCCACAGTTCAAGGGGAACACCTCAGCACCCCTGTAAAGGTCCTGTTATGGTCTGAAAGCATGACCTGGAGGAACAACATATGGTGAGATGGACCAATGAGACTGTGACGAGACTGCATAGGAAGGAAGGAACCCAGGAAACAAACACCTTATACCTTAACAAATAAGGATCTCTGAGGAACAATGTGCCCAGCTCCCCACTCCTTGCAGATCCACCTGAAAACAAACTATATGACTAGGGTCATCATCCAGATATTCCCTGATTTTTGTTAGGCTTGGTGTTGTGATCACTTCCCTAGGGAACCTTCCAGGGATCAGGGGGAAGAAGAACCTTTCCCTAACATCCACCCTGAACTTGTTTCCATTCTGAGGTACAAAAGGTGAATTTTGAACACAGTTCCCTGACACACTGCTCCTGCTAAATCAGAGGGAGGTGGTCCCAGTGGCCACCCCAAGAAGACACAAGAAGATGCCAGGAGGGCACCAGGGACTCCTGCCACAACAGCACAACACATCCGACCAACCTTCAGCACTGCAGTTTTACCACAGCCACCACAGATTACAGCACAACCAGCACCCAGCTCCTCCTGGCACCCTCCGTGCCCAGCACAGCTCCCACATGTTCCCATCCTTCTCCAGCCCTGACCTTACCTTCCTTTTCATTTCATCGTCCTCCTCTACCCTGGCGCCGCCGGCGTCGCTGAGGACGGGGCTCAGCAGAGGGGACGAGCCCTGGGGGGCTGCACTGGAGTTCACCTGGAAGGCCGGGGCCAGGCCCAGGGGACCCTTCAGCACCACGGAGGAGAGCTGGGGGTGCTCCACAGGGACGCCTGCAGGGGAAGACAGCAAGGAAATGGAGTGGAAAAGGAGAGAAAATTATTTCAAAGGTAGTGCAAGTAAGGAGATTATCCACTGTTATAGCAAACCAGAATTGTAATCATATATTATTTTTAAAAAGCAAAAAGGCATACAAATCCCAAGACTTCAGTGTGTATCTCAAAGTAAAGGGAGTGTTCCCTGCATCCCAGAGGTGAGAGGGCAGTGCAGTAAGGACAGACACAGGGACAACCACAGCTAAGGGAAGGATAAACTGCTTATTTCAAGGAAAAAGCACTGCTGAGTAGCAGCACAGTTCACAACACGGGGTTATACTGCAGGGACAGGAATACAGCTTTTAATTTTTGCTTTTCAATACAAGAGTTACTTTTCAACACAGGGAAAAGCTCGGACAAATTATTCCATGATGACAAAATATGTTAGAAATACATTCAGAAGGTAGGGAATCTCCAAAATTGGTCCAAAGGGAAAGGAAAGCCTATTGCTATACAAAGAGGGAACACGGGAAAAAAATAATTCCTGGCTTTTCTAAGTATACAAACAGAATAATCTCAAGGAAAATACTGAATATTTTGTAGCACTGAGTATTAAGTGGATGGACACAATGCACAGTTAAACCTATTAGAAGCATCAGGTACCACTTTGCTTTAGATTATTAAACATATTTTAAAAGAAATTATTATTATTATTTTGTGGACCTTTTAGAAATTTCTGACACATCACAGCAAATTTAAGCCTCCTTTTTCAGCATGTACACCCTCCTCAGGGGTGAAAATGACAACTCAAGATCAGCTCTTTTGGGCCAAAGGAAGGTGACAGACACAATATGCCCACAGAATTCCTCCTAAGTCACATACTATTTTTCTGATATTTCCTGTGACAAATTATTTTTCTCAGATCAGGTAACTAAGCAGGTATCAGCACTTAAGCAACTACAACTTAACCACCCTCCCAAGCCTCCTCAGCAGGATTTGCTGTGTCACAAGTGCTGAACCACCCGCCCAAAGACAAATGGGGAAATCACCAGCCAACCCCGAACTGCCAAATCATCATTTCCCAGACTACTTAGAAATCATTGCAAAAGGCTTTTAAAAAAACCCATCCCTCACAGATCTCCAGAACCTCCTCACACCATCAGGGGTGCTGCAGGAGGAGCTGGGGATTCGCAGCTGCTCAGGCTGGGGAAGCACACCCAGGGCGAGGCAGCCCCAGCCTGTAATTCCACATGGACAAACGCAGGAAGCTAAACAGAGCTGCACTCGGTCACCTGGAAGAGATTCAGATCATCCAGGCTGCTGAGTTAACTATTTGTACACTAGTCCAGCACCAACTCTGGAGCAGAGTTTTGCTTCTCCCTGAGCATTTTGTCCATTCATATTGCTTTTAATATCACCCCAGGAAAGCAACAGTGAAAAAAGCATTTGTTTCAGCTATCCAGGAACAGGATTCAAGATTGCTCTTACGTGCTAGGAATGCTGAAAAAACAGCTTCCAAAAAAATGACTTTGCAGGGGTGAGGGGCTTCTTTAAGTCCTTGGAATTTAACACGAAGTAGCAACAAATTCCAGAATCCGTAACTTGAATTGCTTCCAGACAGCCTGAAAGCTCAGACACAGGGGGAGCAAATGGGATATAACTTTCTCTAAACCACCCTGCTTTTTGAGGCAGGTTGTTCTACCTTTTATCTCCTCCGACAGAAGACGGCCAGTAAATTAATTGCAAACATTGAATCCGAAAGCAAGAACCCCTCCCCAAAGCCAGAGTGCCTGATGGAAATGAGAGGCACATTCACAGAATCCCAGAATGGTTTGGGTGGCAAGGGACCTTAAAGCCCACCCAGTCCCACCCCTGCCATGGGCAGGGACACTTTTTACTACCCCAGGGTGCTCCAAGCCCCGTCCAACCTGGCCTTGGACACTGCCAGGGATGGGGCAGCCACTGGGCAATCTGCCAGGGCCCCATCACCCTCACAAGGAAGAATTTACTCCATCTAAAACTTCCCTCCTTCAGCTTAAGTCCATTCCCTCTTATCCTGTCACTTCCTTTTTTTTTCTTTCCCTAGGAGAGGCTGTAAGTCGTCACAGAGCAGCTCAAGTTCGCTTTTTGGCTAACATTTGTTTAATTAAATATTTGATCTAAGCTCAGTGTGGTGGTGTCTTGGCAGATGATAGTACAAGTGAGGACTGAAATTTTCATTCTCATAACCCAAGTCTTCTCCACCAGATCAGCACAGGAGGACTCCAGGCAGGCAGGTAGGATGGGCAGCAATTCCTCATTCTTATAGAGAAGGATGGTAAAGGGAGAAGCCATTTCAACTGCTGATCAATGTAGAAAACTCCTAATTAGGTAGAAATATTGATGTGAAGATCAAAATATGTGAATGATTCCCTTTGAGATCAAACCTTGGTGCTCCATGGTCTTCCCTTGCCCACAGGCAGCATCCTCCAGTTACATTAAAAGGGATTATTCTTTCAGAGGGATATTCCTGTGTTTCAGTGTTCTGCATGAAGTGGAAATTCGTTCTCTACAAGTCACACAAACATCCCAAACTGGTGTCTGTAAATGCTGTGAGCACAAGCCAGGCCTCCATGCAAGGACATGGGAATTCAACACTGCAGCCCAGACAGTCAGACATGGCTGCATCCTGTACACAACAATTTCTGCTTCCACATCACACACAAATGCACTTAAGGCAACACCCAAAAATGCATGAGCTCGATGAAATATTCCACATACTCAAAGATCTTCAAGTATACTAATAATTCTTAGTTACAGTACATAGTTAGAAACTTATCCTTAAGCAAACAAACCAGAGTTTCATAAAGACCCGCATACACCTAGCAGAAATAAAAAATATAAACTAATCAATAAAACTTTGCAAAATCTCTGTAGTATGCAAGAGCACCGCTACAGAATCTGGTGAGAATGCTGAGGGTATCCTCCACAGCTACTGTGTAATATTGATTATGTAGAAGTAGGCTCCATCTGATTTTCACTGAGATAACAAGAAGAATAATAAGATAACAAGCTTTTGGCATCACTTCCCAGTTATTTTTTTCAGCAGGTATTTCCATTCTTCAGTCCAAATTCAATTCCTACACAGAAAGCCAGATTTGAGATTACAGGCTGTCCAAGACAAAAAATACAGGTTCTGTAAGCTTCGTGCCTGGGTGTTTAAAATAATTCAAAGACAGACAACTAAAATAGTACCCCAATAATATTGAGCATTATGGGATGGACAAAAGCTATATGAGAGTCAAATGTCAGCAACAGCTCCTTATTAAATGGAGTGTCTCTTGCATGTCACAGAAAACCTTTAGAGATACAACTTTATTATTACATCATTGCTGTTGCTACTGCTCCAAAAGCTGGGATTATTTCAGGCTAAAGCCCTGCAGAGGCTGACCAGAGGACAATGGGAGCCTGCTCTGAGCCTCCCTTCCACCCAGTGCCCTGCTGAACCCATCACATGCACTGACCAAATTATTATTTCTAGAGTGAAAGTACACAGTATTACTTCTAGAATGAAGTCATTAGCAAGTTGATGTACTACAAATAAAATCCTGGATATTTTCTCTATCTCCCTTATTTAAAACATCACAACTAGCAGATTTTCCCTCTGCAAATCTTCCCTTTAAAAAGATGAGAAATATTTGGGAGACAAGAGAACCTTGAAAATTATCTAAGAGCCTAAAGAACCTACGCAGGAGCCTTTAAATTCAAAGATCTCTTTTTTCTCCTCAAACAGGTACAGGTGAAACATTACAGCACATTTACAGCACTTGGCATGTGCCCCAGTGCTGGGTACCTGTGAGGTCACATCTACACGTGGTACTACCAGGATGCTAAGGTTGGCCCTGGTTTTATGGTGACACCCATAAAACAGCTGAAACAACCCCACCCTTCTTTTGTCACCTTTCCACCTTGTAAAAGCCCTTTGCAGGGAAGAGGATTTACCTAAACATTTCCCACAGACACCTGAAGGAGAATCTGCCAGGTAGAAAACATACAATTGCAAAAAAGGACAATCTTCCAATAAAAACAGATACATAGGAAAGACAGTTCAAGGGATATACCCAGTTTAAAAGAAAAGGTCTCCACAATAAATATATTGCCTACAAAGAAATCTGAGCTTCTAGTCCCATTTGTACCCCAAGCAAAAGATCTACACAAACCAGGAATTTGAAACCCACACACCAGTGTTTGCCTACTGTGCTCTGTTTTCAACAAAGTGCTACAGAGGGAAAACTGTGGAGAAAGCTGGGAATAAAACTATAAGATGCCTTGGCTAGGAGAACAAATATTTATTCTATTTCAAAGGTAAGGGTAATGAAAATAAAGCTAAAAAGCCCATGTTGTCATTTATATCAAAGTTTTCCTTGTTTTATTGCATAAACAATTAAAATTATGAATTAGTACAAATCTGTAGGTTCATAATTGGCAATCTGAACAGACACAAAGATACTCAAAACCCCAACATATAATTCAATAAACATTTACCATATAAAAGATAAAGTTCAAGAGATCAATTAAAAAATTCCAGCTCTCTTTGAATGTAAAATATTCCTGGCAAGAGTAGCACCTATGGAACTGGGCAGTCCCTCTAACCAAGGCACACGTACCCCTGTATGTACCGATAATCAGGAATTTTGTGATTCCAGCAATTGTGGGACATTATGACTTCTGAAAATGGACAGAAACCCTTCCCACAGACCAGGTTCAAATTATCATGCTCCAAATTTGAACATGCAAACCTCCAGCTCACCCCCTGGAGTAATCCTATGGGAGCCCATGAGCAGGTAATTAATTAAGAGGATTTTATGATGCATTTGGAACTGTGAAGTGTCCCCATCTTCAGACAGAGAATGTATATGTACAGCCATACATATACACACAGCCCTTGTGACAAGTGAGGGACAAGTTAGAGTCCCTAAAAATGACAGGCAATGACAGCTAAAGGACTACATTGAGACCTGTGATTACACTCATTCACTACTGAGTAATTATGGCTTAGAGCATTTTGCAAAATGACAATAATGGGAATGACTTACCGACAGGTTTGCACCAAAAAATCACAAAATTATAACAACTTTTATTAGTGTCTTCACAAAATCTTACCCCTAGCAAGACTTGCAACTAGACAAAATCTACCACCACCACCACCACCAAAAAAAAAAAAAACCAAAACAACCAAAAACAAACCCAAGTAAAACCACCCAATGTCAAACCATAACCAAGCCACCAAAAAAACCAAAATAAAAATCCCTTAAACAAAATCATCTATGACCACAATACAAATAAGCACAGGAGAAAGGAGATCAATACTTGGTATTATCCAGATTATTCAGCAACTCTGAAATTTACTGGAAATTAAAGTGAAAGTTGAGGGTAGATTGATATATCACCCTATTCCACCCTAAGATAACATATGGCACGTCCTGGGAATATACAGCATGTATTATTACTTTACTAATGAATACTTTAAAATTACAAAGTCTATGCACAACAGATAACACAGGTTAGTAAACTTAACAAAGTTTAACCAGCTGGTGGCTAGGTCAGAGAATATTCCATGACCCATGTTTTGTGCAAATTAAGTTTCATTAACTGCATAGGTGATGAAGAAAAAAGCTCTGGTGTAGCGCTTTACATTTAATAAATGTGTTTAAGCACCAGAAGGGTTGTATAGAGAAGTACAGGTGGGGATTAAATTGCTCACTCAGAACACTCATTTTGCTTTCTCTCAGTTCATTGCAATGTTCAGTGGAGCACTGCAGAGAGCTGAGCCCAGCAGCCTGACTCCCTGGGAAAAGCCACTGGTACTGGCACACATCCTACAGCTGCCTGTGTTTGCTGAAACAGAACAGAGATGTGGAAGGATGGAAAAGATTCCTGCTTCACTGGAGCCCTGGCACTCTCCCTGTGAAGAGCCAGCGCTGCAGCAGCTGCTGGGGGCACTGTGGGGAGCAGAACACACCTGGAAACCCCTGTGGTTCTCCTGCTGGAAAAACACAGCACTAAAACTGTGCACTGGCTAGAAATGTTCGTACCTGTGTGTGTCCCCAGCTCCCCACAGGGCGGGAGGCACAAAGCAAATGTGCAAGGATGCACCTGCAGAGGTGTGTGCTGGGAGGAGGGGGGGACAACCACTTGCTGGCCACAGACTCACAAAGTCAAAATTACATCTAATTTTTATCTGCTCTACCACAGCTCCTCAAATGCTGCTTTCTTGCATGTGTTACTCGACAAAGATCTTCTTGATCTTGTCATTTTTCTTAAGTCATTTCCCCTGTTTTCCATGCCATGTGGTTCCCACAGCAGAGGTCACTGCCTATAGGGTCTGTGAGGCTCCTGGCTCTCACACTGCCACCTCGCCACTTATCCTCATGAAAGGAAAGCTTTTATTCTCAGGAAACAAACAGAAATCAGTACCAGGAACTACGTTTTAGTATCAACACTGTAATAAGAAAATAAGACAAACCCCAGGGAATAATGCTGGAAGTTAAGCAGCATTGCCAGGACTCAGGACACACCACATTGCTCTCCAGCTCACCACTCCCCTCACGCTACACAAAAGTAAATGAAGGGGACAGAGCAAGGAAAGACACCCCTTGGCTCATCTTCTACCACTCAGGAGACAGTCAGGGGAGGAGAGCTGCAATAACCCACACATGGTGCTCGAGCTCCCTGAGAAGTTCTGAGCTGCCACATTCCCTGGAGGGCAACTGGTCTTCTCTCCACCTCTACCAGAAAGTGAATCTGAACTTATGTCTCTGAAGGAAATGAAGAAGAACCTTGGCTCACAGCTTTCTTGTTATAATAAAAACTCTACTTATGAACCAAATTTTCTGCTCTTTTGTGTCTGTCTGGGAAACTTTGAACAAAACAACACAGCTCAGCATACAAAGGTATCCTCAGAAGCCATTTGGCTTTGGAAATCAAGTGAAGGACAAAAGGAAACCATGACAGCTCTATGCTATCACTCACAGCACAGATACAACTAACAGGGGCACAGCAGCAGCTCTGAACTCTCATTCTGTACCTAAAACCTTCATCTCAACAGATCTGTACCAGGGTCAAAGCTCCCCTCACCTCTTCCTCACCTGTGGATCCACACAACTTGCCCTAAGATAAAAGACTGCAATCCCAGTCACTACCATTCCTTTGGAAAACAGGAGGGGCACTACATTAAGAATCTTATTGCTTTCTCTAAAAACAAACAAACAAACAGAGAATCCCTGAGAGTTAGAACTGCCAATAAAAGATCTGCATAGATTAAAATACAGAAAGAAAAACATTGAAGATACCTTTTCAAGCTAACTATGGTGCAAGAAGGCAAATTGGCAAGCCTGTACATTGAAAATACAGGCAGCTTTTTCACAAGATCTTTTGAAAACTAGGAGAATTTAGTTGGATTTATTCCCTATTCTAACACATTTAAAGGAATGCTTGTGATTGAGGCACAGGACATGAAACAGAGGCAGTTATACGTAATAGCTGAATCCTGATTCTCTTTTAAAAAGATCAAAGACACCACCAGCCTTTCTCTACATCTTTATCTATATACTTGTCCCTGATGCTACCACCTGTTACAGAGTTTGCAGACAGAATTCTTTTTGTTGGTTTTTCTTTTTTTTTCCTTAGGTTACATAGTTCATTCTGGGAAGAAATCAGACAAATCACCTAAAAATGTACTTAAAGGCACCAGCTCTCTACACCACTGCAGACTTCCTCCAAGTCCTGTTTCAAAATGTCACACCACACACCCACAGCCCACAACATCATCTCCACAGGCCTGAATAAAGTCCCACAAGAGCCAGAATACACATTCAACAAGAAAGAAATAAAACAGAAGCAAGATATAGCAAAAAAAGAGCACTTTGTAGTGCATTACTGGAGGTCTGAGCTAATACTTGGTCCTCAAAGTGCTTTGTCTTTCTGTGCTGCTGGCAAAGGGGAGAGGTTTCTCATAGGACAGCACACATTGCACTCAAGCACAGGATAAAAGCAAGCACTGTGCAGAACAGTTATACCTTGGAAAAGCTAACCTGGAAGAAATGGGTGACTAAAGGAGGTTTTACCTCCTTGAGTTCTGCCTCATATACTCAAAAGTATTCCATCAAAGTTCTAGTTATCAGAATTTTGAGAAATAATAGTATTTTTAAATGTTTGAGTAAACGATTAAGGTCTTTAATGATATATCAAGACCTTATTTAAACTGATAGCATTAATATTGACCATAAAGTTATGTTTATAACTAAGCTGCTTATTTTGGAGACACAAACTGTATTAGTACTGCACTCTCTCTGCAAACTGAAACTCTGAAAATGGGGCAGAGGGGAACCCCAAAACCAAGTGGCTGAATGAGATAATGCTTTCCATCCCAAGATTTGGATAAGGTGTAATGGATTTCCTATTCTTGCTTGTATATTGTCTAAAAAACACTCTTACAGGCTGAAGCTCAGAATTTCCCCCCCACAATCCATGGCAGTTGGGAAGTACATTTCATAACTTTTCTTGTTTTGCCTCAATAAATGTTGCTAAATTAAATGTGACCAGTTAAGCAACAATTCAATTGTCTTTTCCATTACACTTACCAACTTATAGCTCAAGACTCACATCAAAGTTACCTGTCTAAAAAATTTACAAAAGCCCTGAAGCTCTAACTTTTGTCTATATTATTTACCTCTCCTAACAACTCCATTTCTCAGAAAAATTACAGTATTTTTCTGAATGCAGTCCATATTTTAAAGAAAAAGTTAAAGCTAACACCACATTTACCACCAGCTGTCGTCCACAGATACAGGACATTTTTCTGAATTAATTTGTGAATATTTTTATGCAGAGTGATTAAAATGGAGAAAGAAGGGAAACGTGATGGGGATTAAGTGCTTTTATAGTCTCTGTATGTCTCCAAACTGCTGCAAAACATTTGCTGCTGGACTGCTGAAGACACCTGGAAGTCAGCAAATAAGCTTTTCTTCACAAGAAGTTTGGAAACTGCTATTTCCATTTGGTTGCATACACATTCCCTCTTCCAAACTACCTTCCAGAGGTAGGTATAGTCTATTTATTCTTCAAAGCATACCACAGATGAGTTGCATAGGTTGGTATTTTTAAAACTGTCCTTCAGAGATGATTTGAAGATTGTTTGGGTTTTTTTGAGTATGGAAACAAAAACAAACCCAAAATGAGGATCTTGCTACAGTGCTGGAAAACAGACAATTTAGTGGATGCAGCTGCTGGTTAACAAGCATGTGCAAAAGTGACTGTTTTATTTGGATTTTGGAGGAGCAGCATATTATATGAGACTCTTACAGGTATGTTTACAGCCGAAAAAATCCTTCAGTATACTGTAAGTTGTGATGTCTGCATGAGCCAGTTGCTACTTAAAATTCTCTGAAATCAGTGTTTTTTCCTAAATGTAGTATTTGCCAACATCGTAGCCTGTTATAACCCATTCTGGACGTAGTGTGATGCACAGGAACACAGCACCAAAACATGGATGATTTGAAGGACACTGAAGAGGAATGCTAATTAAAAAAAAAATCAACTATGTTATGTGATTTAAAATCCAGCCACTGGATTGACTGATATCTCACTCTATTGACTTCCAAGCCTGGAAAGCACAGAGGGATCCATCACAAAAATCAAGACAATCAATTGATTTGTGACTTCTCTGTCCAGTCTTCTTGCGTGAGGTTTTTTAGATTATTCTGAAAGTCAAAGGCGCAGCTGTCCCCCGCGGTTTGGGCGAAGGGGTTGCTAAAGAAGAGGTTCACATCCAGGGGCGCGGCCGTCCCCGAGTCCCAGGAGTCGGTGTCGGTGCTGGAGGAGTCCTCGGTGGCGGTGGGCGGGCAGCTGAGCTGCTCCAGCTGGTCGATGATGTCGGTGAACTGCAGGGCGGAGCTGGACTCGGAGCGCACGGAGTAGGCGGGGAAGTTGAGCATGGAGCTGGCCTCGGAGTGGTTGGCAGAGCCGAAGGTGTGCAGGGAGCAGGGCCCGTTCAGCGGCAGGTTGTTGAGGGAGCTGCTCTCGGAGCGGTTGTTGATGAGGGAGCTGGTTTCCGAGGGGCTCAGCAGGCTCTGCATCCTGCTCGCCTGCGCCTTCACCTCAAACAGCTCCGAGGTGTCCGATGGCCTCTCGTTGCCGTTGAAATCGCTCCCCTCCTCAAACTCAAACTCCTCTTCCATGTTCATATCCACGGCCTCGGTTGAGTACCTGTCAGGGCTCGACTGAGCAGAGACCGAGTTCTGCTGGAGGGCATCTGCGGTTAAAGCAGCTGACTCTGATAGACACTTAGAAAACTCAGAACCCTTTAATTCTAACCCACTGTACACATAGGAAAATGCCTCTGAGCCCCCAGCAAAAAAGGACATTTCTGCTGGGTCATCATCAATAAACTCCTCTGACACCTGTAACGGGGAATTTGCCAGTGTGAAAAGAGGGGCACCTCGGCTGCCATGCTGCTGCTCTTTTCCAGCAATGAGTACACCTGTGGTAAAGTCATCCTCATCATTGTCATTTTTACAACCAGCAACCCTGCTCTCCTTACTACTCCTCTCTACATCTACGCCTACACCGCAACCACTCTCAACAACAGGACAAGACGGGTCACAGTTTCCTGCAACACTACCAAACCCAACACCTTGGAGCACAGGAGATCCAGGCTGCTGCATCAGCTTCCTCCCCGCTTCTTCCCCTGGTGCTGCAGTGGTTTTGTCTGCAATCCTCGTGTACGGTGCTCGGGGGTCCAAGGAGGGAGGGCCGGGCTCAGCAAACGCGGGCAGGATCGACGCGGGACTGGCCAAGGAGTGAACCGAGTGGAAGGGGGCTGCTGTGGAGGCAGGAGACCCTGGAGCTCTCAAGCCCTCAGTGAATGGGACACTCTAAAAGGGAAAAAAAAAGTAGAAACATAGCACATAAAAATGTTTTTGGAATACATAAAAACAAATGTAACATCCAGTTACATCCATATACAGAAGGAATATACGCTCCAGAGGAGCTCACTTTACAGCTGACACTGTACAGAACCTGATCCAGCATCCCATGTAAAAGGCAAGGGTTCTTTCCTTAATTCTGATAACTGGATGGAAAGTTAAAGCATATATTTTATAGCTGAACAAGTACCCACAAAGAAAAATAACAAAATGACAGCGAAATTCCGTGATGCTTCCTTAACCTCTCCCATGTAACACATGTAGGTTTAGTGAAATGATTGTTACTTGCTGTGTCCTGCAGAAGGCATCTTCCAACAGCTTTGAGACTGCCAGAGAGCAGTCAGAGAGTACCTGGAGATAAACTAATCCTCTGAAATAGCAACATACTAGAAAGTCCAACACATCCTTTTCGGTTTAGTGGAACTCTGAGTAAAATATTACTTCACGCTCAGCTGGCTACAACTATCAAATTAGTTACACCAACAAAAAGAACCGTGCTGCCAGACAGAGAGCAAACAGTGGCAGCAGTTCTGGGGAGTTGCCTCCTTCAGTACCACCTCAAGAAGCTGTTTGTCCCTGCCCACACCACCCAGAGAGCTGCAGAACTGACCTGCTTTGGCACGCCTGTGCTGGAGGTGCGAGTGGATGCTCTGACCTTGCTGTGCCTCCTGTGGAACAGAGCAGCCTGTCAGCATCCAGCACATGCAGCAGCCTCATTCCTCCCCCCATCACTCCTGGCCAGGCCAGCAGCCAAGAGAAACAGCTCCAGCTCTGTTTTATCATGTTTTGTTAATAGCTAGTTCAAGTTTTAAAAGGTCAAAGGAGTTGTCAATTAAATGATGCAAGCCTAAGAAATGTACAAAAGGGGAATAAAGCAAGATCCAGATCATTCACAGAATCAGAGAATCATTAAGATCGGGAAAGGCCTCTAAGATCATCAAATCCAACTGTTCCCCCAACACTAACCCATGGCCCCAAGTGCTTTATCTCCACATTTTTTTAACATCTCCAGGGACAGTGACTCCAACACCTCCCTGGGCAGCCTGTGCCAGTGCCTGACCAACCTTTCAGTAAAGAAATTTCTCCCAGTATCCACCCTAAACTTCTCATGGCACAACTTGGAGCTGTTTCCTCTTGTGCTCTTGTATTGTTACGTGGGAGAAGAGACTGACCTCCACCTGGCTGGTGGGGATCTCTTGGTACCACTGAAGGAGACTTCAACAACAACTTGGGGCTGAATACTAACTGAAGACTAAACTGCACATTTTAGTTTAACTCCATCCTTTGTATTTTTATAAACATCTGCAGAAGAATGCCTTCAGAACCAGAATGAGCTAATCTGCAAGAATTGTACAAATTTTTATGAATTTGGTCAACCATATAAAATTTTGTATGTTAGACTCCAAAAAGTGGTATCCTGCATTACACTCATGGTTAGATTCATTCTATGTCAATAACTAAATAGAAAATCAAATTTTCAAATAGAAAAAGGAGCTCAACTGGAGTCTGAGACATTAACAATATTTATGAATGGTAGATTAATGCAAATTTTTAAAAATTTCTTTTAAATCCCTATAATCTTTAGGATTAGGAATAAGAGTTTTCCACATGTGGTTTGGATTAGGATCTGGAATAGGAGGAGTTTCTCACATTTAGACTGGACAGCTTTAGAGCCAAGTAAGGAAAAAACAATTTTATCACAAAAATACATATTCTTAATTTGTATATTTATATGTTTAGAAACAACTGAGTATTTAAGGTCACAGCTTCAAACTTGCAGATTCCAAGTTCCATTGCGTGCTCTGCCACTGGCTGATTGCAGAGCTGCAGTGGCACAGACAGGTCCTCACTGACACCATGGAACCTTCAGTATGTGCTGAACGTTCAGACAGCTAAGCCACATTGTCCACAGACATCAAAATGTGGTACCAAAACTTTCCTAAGCTTCTTACATCATCATAAAATAATAATAAATTTTTTTACATTTTAGTTTAGCTACCTTGAATTTGATAACTGAGAATGAGCCTGTCTCCAAGCAGCATTAAAAAACTGAAATTTAGGCAATAAGGGCACAGTGAAAATCTCAGCTGTTTTGCCTTACAAAGCTTTTTCATCTTACCTTTCATATGGGGTTCTCTTCATCCCACTGTCCTTAATATAATCCACTAGCTGCTTCTGTGTTCGTCCACTGTGAACCCACAGAAGTACAAAGGTTATCAAACACAGGGGATGAGCATTTAGAGAGGGAATGTCTTTACAATGCTTCCTTTTGATCTCATTTTCTAGGATTCAATGAGTGTGTTGTGTTTCTCCCTACCTGTATCTGAAGGAGGACCCTCTGGTGAAGAACACCGCTTTAGCCTTTGGCTTTGGCTGGTCAAAGAGCCTAAAGAACGTGTGATACTCAACACAGATTTTCCAGAAGTTTTTACACTCATCCCTACTTCCCAAAAGAAACTCCAATGTATCTTGATATGGGCCCTGGGGAAAAAAAAAAAAAAAGTTCAGTAATACCTGCAATGACAGAAAGGAGAAAAGGAAGGCACAAATGCATGCCAACAAAAAAGCTGAACTCCAGCAAGATGCAGGATTTTGCTAAGTCACTTCTCATCTGCCTTAAAACAATGGGAGTGATTCTGAATGCAGTAAAAAGTTATTTAACAGCTGTCAAAAATGTTTGCTTACCTTGAAACTGTAAAAGTATTTAAAAAGCACTTGACTTCAGAAACATGCTCAATATAACCCACCTTTAGAAATTTCAAAGAAATTTAAATATTTAAGTGAAATAGCTATTTTAAAATACTATTCCTTTTTTAGGAGTTCTGATGCTTGTCTCCTGGAAACTTAGACAAAACTGGAAAATACTGCAGGTCAGAGTACAGTTATCATATGAAATTTCTGAGGGTTTCTTTGTGATACACATTTGTACGTGAGCAGACAGTGTGTCCTGTCTCAGGTATCCTTGATATATCAAATTATATTATGTCCAAAGTTGTTTTTTCCCTCTATTTTAATGTAAATACTGAATGCAATCTATTCATTCAGCATGGAAACAATAATTTTGATGACATCTGCAATCACAAACATCTACCATAAATCAGCTAAGTATGGAAAATAACACTGATGCTACAGAGATGTGTAGAAAAGATGAAGAAAAAGTAATCACACCATCCTAAAAATTAAGCTACAACAACACAGTTTCAGCCACCTATTCCTACCTGAGGTGTATCAGATAATTCTCATTTGAATCAAGAAAGTGGATGCAACTTTTTCAAAGTAGAAGTACTGAGACTGGGTGCACCAAACACTTGGGTCTAGTAATTTTTTTCTCTCTAATTTTTAATTTTTAAATTTTTTTCACACATTCATGTGTGTGTAAATTTGTGTCAAGGACAAGCTAATATTGAAACACAAAACCTAAAGATCCTAAGTTGAGATGAGAAAGGAAAGGTTTACACTTGAATGATGCAGCCAAACCTGCCCACTGAGCCTGTTTTATAAAATCACAAACTCCAGAAATGTTCATAATAAAACAAAGCACAGGTATTTCTTTTAACACTGACCAGTCTATAGCACAATAAAAGTTACACAGACCTCTGGGTGGAGCTTAATAAGGAATCTTTTCCTCTTGAAGCTCAGTTTACGGACCTTGGACCAGTTGAAGGTATTGATTTTCGTGTTACCCTGAATTAAAATGAGAATGATCAAATGTTAGAAAAGTTTCAGAAAAGCAGAGTACCAAACAAAATTCTGTTGTGGGTATATAGACGTGTATGTGGACACATCCAGCTGGATTTTTAGTTCTGGTGACAATACTCCCTTTAAACAAGAGAGGCCACCAAGCAGTCTGACAGGAACTGCAGGACTGCAGTGGCTGATGCACCTCCAACAGGAGCTGCCCCACAGCAACCAAAGAACAGGTAAGACACATCAGGCTGAGCACCCAAACTGAAATATTTCAGTAAATCACCTGCCTCTGTGTTCTGGGAAGAGAAGGACCCTATCACTGCATTCAGAAAGAGGACTCTGAGCACTGAGTCACTTCTTTAATACAACAAACATAGTAACACTGATTGGTCCAGTCATTCCAATCAATCAATCTATACAATAAGAGCAACAATATCCCAGCAAAAATCCAGTGGGATACTAGAAGAAGAGAAAGCAAACAAAAATTCCAGGATGACAGACTAGTCCCAGGGCTGTTCCAAATGAATTGATGATTTTCTCTGTTCACACACCTAACTTCAAACAAAGCCCCTCTACTTCCCTGTCACTTGGTTTTGATGCTCTGCACAAGAACAAGCTGCACCAAACAGTATTTTGGGGGCTTAAATGACACCCCTTGACCACAGAACATGTTACATTTTCAACACATCAGAGACACCTAAAGCTAAAATGAGAGACTTAGTCCAAGACGTGCCAAAGGACAGACAGCCTGCCACCCCTGCCATACCTGGAACACCAGCACACCCATGTGTGAAACTGCCAGGTTGATCTTGGTGCCCTCACGGTCGGAGGCGAGGTGGAATCTGATGCCATACATCTCCAGTTTCCGGGCAATTTCAAGCACTTGAAAGTCAGATTCAGCAGGAGTTTGACCCCTATCATGAGGAAGAAAAAGAAAGTTTTAGGAACAATCTGATTCTACAACGCTGCCAACATGGCTAACACACTTAAGTCTGAACTCTGGCACTAAATGAGAATTTTGTGTCTCATCTAATTGGGTGGTTTCACTCCAAGTCATGTGTTACACTGAAAGTTCTGTAATGACACAGCTGATGGCCAATGTCAAGTGCATCCCAAGAGAGATGATGAGAGAGATATTAATTAGCTCTGAGTTTTTTGAGTTGGAAACGATAAAGTTGAACAAATCCAAATTCAATCCACAGTGCTCCTCCTGCTTGCTTGTGTACACACTAGCATTAACTAAGATAAGAAGTGAGAGCTGGTAGAGTTGCACAGCCAGCAGAACAGAAACAATGCAAATATTGCAACAGAATGACCCTTCTCAGGTCAGGTTTTGGGACCACAAAATTATTATTCTATTACTACTAGGTGCAACACAGTCCCCCAGCTTTTGGCTGGATAATTCCCTCCCTGACAAGGAATCCAGAGAAGGATCTTTAAAATGAAACCTCACCTGCTGTCAAAATCTGCTGTCTAAAAACAAGAGGAAGCTGTACACAGACAGGACAAACTGCTCTGTAAGGCTGCACCAGGTCCAAAACAGCAACACAGAGACTGCTCATGACTCTGGCACAGTTTCAGCCCTCACTGACTGCTCCCCAGGTTAGCTGACATCAAACCACTATCATTTTGCTCTCCTGCATGAAAACAGTCCTTTTTTTTCCTCAATCCCTTTGTTTTTTTCCAGGAGAGGGAGTGTATTAGATTGTAGTGCATTTTCAGCAGGTACTTGTACTGCCAAGAGCTTTTCCCTCTAAGTCAAAATACTCTATAAGTTCATGGGTCCTGACAAGGAGTTAAAGGTCCTCCAAGAACAAGCAAATGGTGCTGTGGAAATGAAGCAGAATCATTAGGCTGAAATCATTAAGGCTGAAAAAGACATTGATGATGATCAGGTCCAGCTACTGCAGCTGATCATGCCCCAGTTACACTACAAAGCAAAAAGTCTTTATCACAGACATAAGCATGTCACCCAAGTGGGCCTCTGAACTACAAACACCCTGCAAGAAAACACTACTACCCAGTTTTAGGTAGAACATGGTCCAGGAGAACCAGGAAAAGCAGGAGAACCTTCTCCTGTGCCAACCCTTAGGAACTCCACCGCAGAGCTGCCTCCAGATCTGGGGTCCTCAACATAAGTGGACACTCCAGAAGATGAAGCAAGACCAGAGGAGGGCACAGAGATGCTCCAAGGGCTGGAGCCCCTCTGCTCTGGAGCCAGGCTGGGAGAGCTGGGGGTGTTCACCTGGAGAAGAGAAGGCTCTGGGGAGAGTTCACTGTGGCCTTTCAGTTCCTAACAAGGGCTTTTAAAAAAGAGGGAGAGGGTTTTTTTATATGGACAGAAGGTGACTGGACATGGGGGAATGGTTTTAAACTAAAAGAGATGAGATTATGATTACATTAGCAGAATTGTTCCCTGTGAGGGTGGGGAGGCCTGGCACAGATTGTCCAGAGGAGCTGTGGCTGCCCCATCCCTGGAGGTGTCAAAGGCCAGGCTGGACAGGGCTTGGAGCAGTCAGGGACAGTGGAAGCTGTCCCTGCCCATGGCAGCAGATCAAAGCAAGATTAACTTTAAGGTCCCTTCCATCCCAACCCACTCTGGAGTTCTGTGAAACACCAGCAGCACAGGACCTGCTGGGGCACTCAGAGCAGTGAGGCTGCATCAGCCACAGCTGGATAAACTGACCCCCTGCATCACTACTGATAATGATGAGAAATAATAAATACCAAATTACTTCCATGTGTAAGTTCACTAGGATAAATGTAATGACACAAGGAAGACACAGGTGCTAAAAAATTATTATTCTATTTACAAACAACAACTGCTGAAACCAGATTCCTGCACACACAGAGCAAATTTTACAGGCCTTTTTTCCAAGAAGAAAATACTCTTCCTTCCATAAATCTGCATTTCATTTTATTAAAACAGATGACAAACTATTTTTAGCATTACCTATTTTTGTGTACTATGCAGTGCCAACTATAACATCAGTACTAAATAAATTCTCCTGTTCCCTTGACTGGCTTTTCTAGTCATACTCCTTAAAAATACCTCCTCCTACCTACCTAGAGTCATGTCTTAGATTAAATTGTTTAGCAACATGTAGATATTTTTAAAATACAATAGAGAATACTGAAGTGAATGATTACTATATTTGAATTTAACAGAACTAGGGATGATGACAATACATATTAACTCCAAGCAGGAACTGTCTCTACAATTCAGAATACACTTATGAAACTTATTTCATATGCTACAGCTTTAAAAATAGAAGTTGTTAGAAAAAGCAGTGCTTCTTTTATACTTACTGAAATTCTCTTTAGTGTAAAACACACAGATACACAAAATGCCCTGAGAAAGTAAGGCTGAATGCACACACATTTGACAACAGCATTTCAACAGTGTACTGTTGCCTTGTTCATTCTGGAGGGGAAAACAAAGAATCTAAAACACTACAGCAGGAAATCACAAATTTATTTTGCCAGCTGCAGAAGGCAGGGATTCAGTGACATTCCTGACTTTACAAGCTCAGTCCATAATCCACCCTTATCCAAACGTCAGTATTATGTGACCCTGTAATAAAAAGGGAAGAGGCACAAAACCCTGATTTCAAATGGAAACAGAAATGCCAAGCTACAGAGAGAGTCTTGTAGCTGCATTTCTAGCAGAGTTACAACTACGTGTACTAGTTATGTCTAAGAGCTTCTTCAACTGGTAAAGCAGATTTCCCCTTACTGAAAGGAGTAACACTGGAGTAAGTGCTTTTAATATTGGCTTCAACTGTTGTTTCCATTTCCACAACAGATTCCTTAACTGCGTCAGAAAAGCTGGAGTACCATGGTTCCTATTTATTAAATATATACAAGACAAAAGAGGTAGATCATAAATCCTGCTTTTGGCCAGAGCTTCCTGAGTTACACTCTGAGAGCGCTGTGTGTAACTCCCACCCACGCTAATTCCTGCTATAATTCTTCTGAATACAGCAACATTAAGAATGAAAGCAGGCCTTTGTCTTTTAAAAAGGGTGCTGAGCTTGGGAAGGAGGGTTGGAAGGGAAGGAAGGCAAAACCAAAAAATGGCAACTAGAAAATTGGAGCTCTATAGTACTAAAAATTCCTTATGAACAGTCTGGTGTAACTGATGTAGAACCACTGACTGTTATTTCATGTATCATTAGATATCACCCACAGCACATCTCAGAAAAACAAATCAAAATAAGATACCAGCCAATTTTAAGAGTGTTCACTTGCCCACAACCTGGCTGTACCCAGCAGAGAAGGCTGAGCCTGGTGTGGAGGAGCTGGGAGCAGAGCCAGGCAGCTCTGGCTGTACCACAGACAGGTACAAAGAGAGGCAGAAACAGAAATTGCCCTCAGATGCTGCCTGCAGGCTTAGCTGCACAGCCCAGCCCTAAAACAATCTGCTCTAATTTTGTTCAGGCATTAAGCAGATAAATCTACTTAATCTTCCCCAGGTCAGTGGACGACACACTAATATCAGTATTTCCAGCAAAAACTGCTGTCAGTGCAATAGGTGGTAGTGTAGAGGTTCCTTACAACCATCCAGCTACACAAATATTGGTTGTGATACAATATTCCCATGGCAATGGACTCAAATTAAATGCTGTCAAGTGTTAGGTGATTTACAGAGCACTTAAACCCAGTCATTAATACTGAACTTTCAAGATGAAGTGTCAAGCGGGAGTTTTTCTAATTTGCAGGCAATTTAAAGAATTTAAATTCATGGAGAACTAAGCGAACAAGTTGTGAAAAGACGTGAGGGATAACAGTAAATGTAAATATAAATCTATTTAATCTTCTACTTCTTTGCTGATTTATGTATGTACAGACAAAGAAACCGCAGACATGTGAACACAGGCAGAATGTGTCATGTTGGATCCTGCACTCACCTTGCAGCAAGTATTCTACTACTCACAGCAAGGCAGAAAACATTGTATTTTGAGTGTCTGGGTGTCAGGAATTAACTGCACCAGCACCAATACACCATCTACAAGATATACAGCTTTTATTTTTAATAAACTATAGAAATAAAATACGTTAATTCAGGCTCTTGCTGAAGCTGTAACTAATGTGCTGCACCAAAAATTTAACTTATCTTGTTTATCACTACTACATTTGAAAAACATAGAAACCATATTCCTATGTTTTTGTACATAAAAGAAAGTATTTACAAATGTAAAAGGAAAATATGTTTAATAGAAAATAAGCATTTAATTGCCATCTTTCCAATTACAACATTCTCCACTGACAGAATGGATTGGAAAAGTAAGTTCTGTTTTTTCTGTTTTGAGGGTGATGACATTCAACCACTTCTAATAGCTACAGTGAAACAATTAAAAAGAAAGAAAAATGGAAACAGGCAGAGAGCAAGTGCCACAGAAACAATCTGGAGGAGATGAGCCATCCTGCTGGAAATGGGTTTCTCTTCCTGGACATCTGATTTGTACAAGAAATCTCTGTCAGGAGCAATCATCAGCGGAAGAATCACAGAATCCCAGCATGGTTTGGATGGGAAGGGACCTTAAAGATCATCCAGTGCCACCCCCTGCCATGGGCAAGGACACCTTCCACTAGCCCAGGCTGCTCCAAGCCCCATCCAACCTGGCCTCAAAAATATTAGTCTGCTAAAGGTAAGGGGGGGGGGGGAATAATAAGGTAAATTAAAGGAAATAAAAAATTAAAATAAATGGAAAAAGTAAAAATATGATACACCAGGATGAGAGAGAAACATTTTTGTCTGTCCAACTGCACTGTGCACAGGAAAAAGCCAAATGCCCAGGTCCCTGCTCCTAGGAACAGAAATGAGGAAAAATGTCTACACTGAGAAAACTTGAAACCCTCCTCAGCTGCTGAAGATGGGAAAGAGTCAATATTCCCTGAGCAAGGGAAGAGGGAAGGGATGTGTGTGCTGGTTTGGGCTGGAGTTCATTTTCCTCCCAGTAGCTGGTACTGGGCTGAGATTTCTATTTGAACTGGGAACACGCTGATAACCCAGGGGTGTTTTCCTTATTGCCCAGCAAAGCTCACGCAGAGCCCAGGCCTTTTCTGCTCCACACACAGCTCCAGCAGGGAGGGGCTGGCAGGGAGCACAGCCAGGACAGCTGATCCCAAGTGACCCCAAGGATATTCCATCCCATATGGTGCTCAGCATACAAACCTGGGGGAAGGGGGAGGAAGGGAGGACCTTTGGAGTGGTGCTCTTGTTTGCCC
Organism: Prinia subflava; assembly: GCF_021018805.1. Classification (NCBI taxonomy): domain Eukaryota; kingdom Metazoa; phylum Chordata; class Aves; order Passeriformes; family Cisticolidae; genus Prinia; species Prinia subflava. Next base: position 4,130,547 of record NC_086257.1, on the reverse strand, counting down.
AAGTCACTGCTACCCATGATGGGATCCTGCTTTCCTGAGGATGCCTCAACACCTGCCTGCCAGTGGGAAGTAAGGAAAGAATCCCTGGTTTTGCTTTGCATGTGTGTGTGGCTTTTGCTTTTATTTAAATTGTCTGTACCTCAAGGTGAGAATTTTCCCACTTTCACCCTTCCACATCTGTCCCCCAAGCCACCAAGGGGGAGCCAGCAGCAGCTGGGGCTGAGCTGGGGTTAAACCATGGAAGCCACAGTTAAATTTAAGACTGCACTGCTTGAGAAATGACATGTCTCTAACCAAAATGTTTCCAAAGACACGGGGGAAATTTGAAATGTGCCTTCAAGGTACCCAGGTATTGCTAATAATCAAAGGTAACCTTTTCTAATTTCGTGCCTCTGAGCATGGCTTGTATGTACACTTCTAAAACACTGCCTTAAAATAAGATTGACAATCATTTTAATAATATGGCTGTATGAAATGCAATTCTCATTAAACTACTTCTGGAAATTATATTTATGAAGCAAGGAATCTTCACCTATTAACCTTCCTCTGATTCCTTTCTGATAGGCAAAAATAGAAACTTTCCTTACTGTAACCAATGACTAGAAGTAACTTGTTTTAAAAAAAAAGCTCAAATCTATTTAACAAAACTACCAGTCCCTGTCTCAGAAGACAAGTCACAACCCTTCCATCACCAGAAGCAAACCAGGGAAATTCCCCACAAACAGAAGCACCTCAACAGAATCCTGGTGTGTGACTAACACTGGCCTGTTCTGTCCATGCTCTGGGGGTACTTAGACCTAAAAATCCCACATTTCACCTCAAATTTGAGAGCCATCAGCCTACCCAGCATGGTGTCATCAAAACCTTGCCTGACCCATTTGTAGCTTGAGACTCCACAGCACCTTGCAGTAGCATCAGTGTTGCTACAAGTTCTGTGAAAATTATGTTCCCCCTTTTAATTTGCTTTGAAATTACAAATTATTTCAGCACTTTTCTTCAGACAAGAGAAAAATAATGAAATGAATGGTTTCCTTCCTCCACCTACCTTCTCCCAAGGTGAGGAACCCTAGCATATGTTTTAATGTACTTCAGAATTACTTTAAATTACTTAAAAACATTTCTTTTGTTTCTTCATCATTTCCACATGCACCTCAAAGGTTCAAAAGCAGAAAAAAGTAACCACCTGATTTCCTGAAGAATCAACAAAGCTGAAATTTCATCCTCAGCAATAATTTCAGAACAAGTTAAAATGACTGATCATAAATAGCAAATAGTTAATTACCAAAATTCCCAGGAACTAATTTTCCAAAACTACAGGATGTGTCTTTAAACACATATGCTGCCCTGAAAAACCTTTGCTTTGTCTTAAAAGAAAATCAGTCAGCAACAATCCACGAGTCCACAGGGAGCAAAGGGAAATCTAAGTTTGGATTAAAACACAGAACCATGCACAATAAAATGCCAGTGGACATTCACAATTTATAAAAGATCTTCAAATTGCTAAATCCTAACATGCAAGATCTTGAAAATTACAGAAAAATAAGTTCCTGCAGTTCCTGACTCCATGTTGGAACTAATTTTATATTTGTGGCAGAGTTTCTCTGTCACCAATAATCTTCCCTTATTTCAAAAATACCCAGCTGTAAGATAAGGTATTGCATGAATTCTGATGGAAGTTATTTCTTCCCCACTCCCTTCATCCTTCTCCATCTCCCTTATACTTAATGTGTAGCAAAAAAATATGATGCAATTGATTTCTAATTTTTTAGACAAAAGCAAAAGCTCTGCATATGCTGGAAAAACTGAGCTTAAACTTCGTAGGATGGAAATTCTGAAGAATTATTTTGCCTAAACCCATTATTACATGTAAGCTTTCTCTGGCACCTTATTAAAGGCACACTGCAAAAATCACTTGAGAAAAACTACTGCCCAACAACTCCATCCTGACTGTGTAATTATTGCTGCACCAAACTTTTCTTGCTCAAGGTAAATTGTGTTTAATTTACACTCTCTTAAGGTCATCACGTCACTGCTCAACCTCCCACAGGCAAGGCCATCTGCTGCCCAGGGGTTACCTTAGTGCTTTATATTAATCCTCACTTACACATGCTTCCTGTGGAACTCCAGGATCTTCCCTTCAAGCTTTTCCTGGTTTGGCAAATACTGGTTTGTTTTAAGGTGTTCTCGATCTTCGGATTCATCAAAATCTCCTATTTCAGCTACGACAGAAAACAAAACAATGTCAGAGTAAAAAGAAACAATGGAAAAGGAACAGTGACAGAAAATACTTGGTAAGGAATTACAAAGAGCCTTTAAGTGCTTCAAATTTGTGCATGATTCTTTGTATACAGCTTCATTTCACCAAACTCTCATTTATCCCAAGCTGACTTCCTGGGGATTACAGTAGTATTTGAACATTGTCTGGAAAATTTAGACTCCTTAAGGGTGAAAGATGTGAGATTTGCAGAAGATCTGTGAGGTGGTCTGAACATTTCTTCTTTACAGATACTTTATACCAAATAGCATATTTCAATTTATTTTTCACCACATATATGTAAAATAGTAATAGACAAGTCTACTCAGGAAGATGGCAAATTACATCTGGAATTTTGGTCTCCCCTTCACATATCCATGTCTTTCATATGCAATATTGTGAATTTAGGAAGATTTACAGAAGAAAAACGCATTATTGTAAAGTGCAGAACAGCTTCCACCTGATACAACACAGAACGATCAGAAGTCTTTGGCTTGGAATGCAAAAGCTCAAGGCAGGCAGAACATGTGGCAAATGTATCTAAAAATTACAAGTTGAATAAATAAATTTTAAGAAGTTGTTCACTATTTCTGATTAAAAAAAAAAAAGACGTTGCAATATTAAATTCAAAACCAAAAGGTTTTAAAAGATAAAAGTACACGTGTTGTCCTAAAAGCTTCCCAAAAACTAAGCTGAGCAGCTCATTTCTGTGAAGGATGCCAAAAATATAAGCAAATTCAAACATCAGACAAATAGAAGGGCAACCAAACACAGATGCAGAGTCAGTCTGTGATGGTGTGTGTGCAGTGATTATGGGATGGATGCAGCAAAGGAAGAGTTGCTCTGTGTCTGAGGGCATCTGCCACCAGCTACTGTCAGAGAAAGGAATGGACTTGTTCTTAACAAGAACACAGCAAATCCTGTTCAAAATCTAGCCAGCACATGCAAGAACGAGTAAAAAATACTGAAAGGTGCTTTTGTAAAATAATTTCTGTTGAAAATAAACCTGTTCTTTCTCACAGCCCCTTTTGCAGAACAGCAGGATCTGGCTAAGCAAGGCCTGACAGTGAGATTCTCTCATCAGCTCCACAGAGCTGGAAAACCCTGAGCAGGTTTTAATGGTGCTACTCACTGATGGCACACACACAGGATAGATTTGCTCTTCCAATAAAATCACCAGAAGTAACACTATTACAACTCCATTATTACATTGCATTGCAGAATTAGAGAACAAATAACTACTTAGAGTGCACATGTGAAGAAGCATCATTGATGAGCAGAGAGCTACCAAAGGCCCTGTCTGCAGGTCAAGCTGCAGACCTCAGAACACTTCAGCTGCTGCCCCAGCAATTTGGTGTCTGAACTCACTCAAGGTTTCCAACCCCCTTGTCTCAAAGGCCACATTTTAGGTCTTTAAGCATGTACAGACTGAGCCAGCAGCAGTGTGGAGTGCTTCCAAATCAATTGCTTCCCATTTCCATTTGCAGTCCCAGCGAGGAGGAGCTGCTGACAGCCCCGCTGCAGAACCTGTTCCAGCATGGTTCTGAGCTGTATTCCAGCCCAGATCCTGTACAGCCATCCCCTCCCAGGCACAGGGAAAGTGAGAATTGAAGCCAAGAGAGCACCTAGACAGGTGGGAACAGTTGTCTGGAAGATGGGGAGTGCTGGCAACAGAGCTTGCAGAGCCAGGGAAACAAACAGCAAGGGGCTGGGTTTGTACTACTCCCCTGAAGCCAAATTAACCTCATACACAAGCACCAGCTGCTCCTCCCCACACCAGCCCTGATGACCATCCCAGGGTTAAAAACCAGCATATTTACAGTGTGTGGAGAAGGAAATACTGTGAGGCAGAGACTTCCTTTAGTTACCAAAAGCTTCTACGTGTGATTTATTGTGTGTTAGCACCGGCACCATGAGCAGTGTCAGCCCGGCTGGGATACTCACACTGCAGAAGGTGGGACACCAGCAGAGCAGCCGTGTTGTCACTGCAGGTCAGTCTCTCCTCTGCCAGGTCCCTCTTGATTTGCAATGCAAACAGGTACCTGGAGGAGAGGTGCAAGGGCTGGAGTTACACAGACCGTCCTGACACATGAGAGCACAACAGAACAACTGAGCAGGAGGTTGTAAAAGCAGCTTCTCCTGATCCTTCTGCTCTCCAAAGAGCAACACAACAGCCTGGCTGCCAAGAGGTTCAAACCAAACCAAAATAACCTGTGACTACTCCAGTGCAATTTATCAGCACAAGAAGACTCACAGGAACAAGGAAGGAGAAGGAAAACCATGTTTTAAGCAGGCTTTGTCTGTGCAGTGGCAGCAGCTGTCACTTTTAACTGGAAAGAGACTTCAAGAACACTCAAGTGATCTGAACACTCAAGTCATCTTATCTATTAGAAAAAAAGATGGAAGAACATCACTGATTCCAGTGTTTTGTTAGGAAAACGGGTAAGCATTTCTGTTAGCACTCAAGCAATCTACTCAGCAGTTGTATTTTCCACAACTATATTAGCAGCCTACAAAGACAGTAAGAAGTTCAATTTACTTTTCTTACACTGCTGTATTAGTTCAACTAAAATATTTCCCATTCAGTTGTTAAAGAGGAATCATTTCTGTTTAACAGTTTTGTATGCTGTTCCTTCTACTTGGAAGAAGATACAGTAAGGACTCCAGTAAACAGGAACAACTCACTGCTATATACCCTCAAACTGACAGACTGATCCTTTTTCTTTAGTGAATTACACCCTGAGAGATAGCAATAAGACTTTTTTAAAGAAGAATTTATTTTAGAACTTTATTCCTGAGGTAAAAGATACTAGAAGTTATACATTTTGAATGATAAGGGATTTTTTAAATTTTTAAATACTGTAAGTGTGTACTAAAGGCTTCTCGAAAGCTCTGCTCTCTGCATGTCTGATGAGCTCTCCCAGTTTCTTCAGTACACTCACAATAGAGAATAAAGTATCATTAACAACATCGTTAACTACCCAGATGCTCTAAGTGCAGACCGTAAATACTCAATAAATAGGCAAAATACAACTCCTCCTCTAAAAAGCTGTATTCCTAATGAATTTCCTATATGAAACAGCAGTTAATATAAGAAAACTTGGTGCAAAGGAAATATTTCTCTTTACAAGAGACAATGGCAACAGTTGTCATGCTGGTTTGTTCTTAAATACATCTGAAGGATAATAAGGAATGTCTCTAAGAGGAATTCCAATTAAAAGCAGTGAAACTGAAAAGCACTAGATGAGCTCTTTAAACACCAACACTTGGGTAATGTCCTTGTTAGAAGCACAGACTTCAAACCAGGCCCCCAGGTGATAACAGGTGGACAAGGCTGCTTAACTGACCACAGAGCAATTAGCAATGTGCAAAAATAACCCATGGTGAGCATGCTTAAAATTGTGAACAGTTCAGTGTGTTTGCAAGTGTGAAGTGTGATTGGAAGTTTAAATCACTTACTAAAATATGTACTGATTATTTTATATTTATTTTTTACAGACATTGTTTATAAACTATATATAGTGTATATATATATAGTATTTTCTGTATACTCTGACCCCCTTGACACCATGATGCTGGAACTCCCTAACCTGTGCTGTTTTCTGTTTGGAAAAGCATTTTTTCTGGTAACATTCATCTGCCAACAGGTCTGCTGAAACTGTAACACTCACTGTAAGTGTTCTTTCACTCATCTTCCACCTCAGTTTTGCTTGGAAGCAGCTGTGCTGCCTTCCTACTTTTTTAATTCAGTACATAAAGCAAGTCCAGTAGTTCTAAAAATACTTTACCTCGTATATTCTTCTTGCAGCTGACCCGGGTCTGGAGGGAAAAACTTTACAGCCAGACGAAGCATTGTGGTCTTTGGTCCTAGAAGAAAAGTTGGTCATTTCCCAAAAAAACCCCGGTGTTCTTTATAAACACATGCATATTCTGTTTGCCAACAGGCACAGAAAACAACACAAAGGAAGTCTAGCCAGATTTCAGCCACAGCAGGCTCTGGTGTAGATTGTTCATGTCAAGTGAGATAAAGCAGCTGTTTTCCAGAGGAACTTGGATACCACTGACAAGGTGAGTCTGCAGGCTGAATGCTGGAAAAAAATTCATGTAAGGTGAAATCTGTAATACCCCAAAGCAGCTACATGGGTGCAGAAAAGGCCATCAGAGGTGACCCAGGGACAGGGTCCTGGAAGGGGAGCAGAAGGGAGGCACAGGCTCCCAACAGCCACCTCCAGCAGCAGCACTGATGCCAGCAGGCTCCCCATGGAGATAAAAGGGTGTTTGCAGCCTGCTCCCAGCGTGCCTGGTTAATACCCATTTCCTCCCATTCTCAACACTATTCTTGTACAGCTCAGTAACAGGCAGAAAACTAATTTAATTTTCAAAATCAAACAGAACCCTTGGTCACTATTGGGAGCAGTCCATAATGCTCTAAATTAACAGTTGCAGCATCAAACTCAGCCTGTGGAACCACAATCCCTGCTTCACCTGGATTTCTGAAGGAATTACTGTGGGCTACAGGAGTCTCTCCCCATGCCAGGACGGGGCACCACTGTTTTCCCATTGTTTTCCCTGCCTGGAAGCAAATGAGGCCAAGTATTGCAGAGGCAGGCAAAGCCCTGGGCAGGCTGTGCTTACAGGAGCCTGCTGAGCATCCCCCTGATGGCCACAGGCACCCTCTGCACCAGGGCCAGGCAGTGCCCCCGGGACTCCCTGTGCCACTGCTGTTTCAAAGTAAACTTAGCCAAATTTAAAATAAATCAAACTTGCAGGAGCACAAGCAGCCTGCTTTAATTTATTTTAAGCACCAAGATCTCTTAAAGCTTAATGAAGTCCAGTTTAACCCCATCAGCCCCAAAGGACACTGATTTCTTCTCTCTAGAATACCTCATTCCCACAGGCCAAACATTTCTTCACTCATCCTCTCATTTGCTAAGGAGAGAATAACAAACTTTGCTTTTTGACAAGTAGCTGGGAGAACTCACAGACTATCATAGCTGTGACAAGAGCAGCTCCCAGCCTCCAATTCCAGAATAACCAAAGGTTTGGTGAACAAAAAAAACCTAAAATCCACATCCCAATTACAGTGTAGTATCTAGAAATGAAAGGAGGCTGGAAATAACACCTGTAATGACACAGAAAGCCCACACTTGGCAGGGACTAAGGATTCTACAGTGCTTGAGACAGACCAAGTGAGAAAAATAGTTTTAATGATTCCAGTTAAAAGACCAAAACTTTACATCAAATTTCTGAAAACACTCTGAGCCTCTGGAAGACCTTCACAAGGTTCAGAACAGTCCTTCACATTACTGATGCCAATCAAGGGAAAGTATTAATGTGGGAACAATTTTGGAAGTGTTTCAAGCATGACTTACATCAAATGGTAATAAATATAAAAAATTAAAAACCTAATACTGCACATTTGCTTCTGTAGCACAAGCCTCCTCTTTTTGTTTAGCCAGTCTTCTCTATCCTCTATGAATAAGTTCCACTCAAATCAGGAAAAGAAACATTTGCCCAGTCTTAACCAAGATGCAGAATTTATTATAAGAAGCCAAGTCTGAGCAAAAGCAAGAAACAAAAAGGATGTGAGGAAGAATTACCCAGGCAGGAATGGTGAATACAATACTATATTATATAAAGTGGCAGCACCTCACAGAAGGTACCCAAATGTCAACCTGATACCATGTGCCTGTTAGGAAGCTGAAAATTTGGATCCAAACTCCTTCCCATCTGGAGTGGTTCAGTATTAAAACTGATTGCATTCATTTAAAATTGATTAAAAACCCCAAACCTTATCACACAAGGTGAAGTTCAATGGATGTCACAAAGCCAAAACTAACTGGGAGTAAACCAAGAACTTTTGTTTTTAGAGGGGATGTCAAAGACTCAGAAGTGCCTGTCTGCAGGTACACAGCAATAACCAGCAACATCAACCAATGAGTTTGAGCAAGATCAACTTAAAGCCCATAAAATCTAAGTTCCCCTGTTGCTGGACTAAAAGTTAGAAGTTTAACTTTAAAATCATTATATTCTACAGAAAAAAAAACCCAAAAAACAACCCAACCAACCAAAATCTCCAATATATAGAAAACAGGACATTTCAGTCAATTTAAAATTGATTTCAGAACATGAACATTTGCCAGACAACTGACTGGTAGCTCTTACAGACTAATATTAACAAAAAAACTAAATAAATCTTTCAGTTTCACCGGCAACACAACAGTGGTGGTAGACTGTAAAGCAGCCATAAATTTTAATACATCCCCATGATTTTGGACCATTTTGTAACAATATTTGTATCATCAGGGAACACTGTGGTCTAAGGTCAGGTTTCCACTATTTATATAGTGTAGGAGAGGATACAGAAGGAGTAACCAAGCAGCTCTGCAGAACTATGATCCAGCAGATCTTCTGACTGGGACACAATTCCTGCTAGCCAGGAGCATATAAAAAGATGACACTCACAACATCATTTTGGCAGGGAAAATAGAGCAAAAATATTCTGTACTCTCCTAAGGGAGCCTTGTTTTATAGATGATTTGGCTCTTCTGCAATGTTCACATAAGTCAAAAATCATGACCTTAAAGTTCGAAAATTAGCTAGAATTGATGATTTCATATTTTCCGGCAGTCAATTTTAGACAGAAGTGCAGCTAAAAGCTACTTCCCAGTACTCATTTTCAACATATTTCAATCAAGATTTGGAAAGGAGTAGGAATCCACCACACCCTCCTGATCTTGTTCTTCCACAAAACCTCTGCAGTCAGAACCACAAAACAAACAAATTGCTTAACTGTGTTCTACAGAGAAAAAAACAGAAAGCTGAATCTAATCTTTCAGCATCTGAAGAACCAACCAGCATCTGCATTCTTCAACTATTTGGGGCCTTTAAAGTGCCTGTCACACACCACCCCTCACAGCCCAGGCAGAGGCTCTGACACTGCAGCCACCACCCAGGTGGGACATCCCCACCTCTGCTCTTCCAGGGAAGCTGCTCCTGAGCACCTGGGAAAAGCTGACATGGGAATCAGCCAAAATGTTCCTTTTTCTTCTCACGGTAGGACAACACAACCTCCAAAAGCTAACACAGCAAGTGTTATATTTCACTTTAACACCAGCTGACCCAACCTACCCAGATATTTATCAGAGAAAGAACCCTGCCCACAGGAAGTTTCCATTGCACTCACCACATATTACCTATTAAAATGTCAGGTTAGCATGCCCCAGCAGGAACCACTATCACCCCTGCCATGTGTGTTTTACAGTGAAGCACAACCAGTAAATCAAGTAGTAATTGTGAAAGCAACCCACATAAAGAAGATGCAAATTAAGGAAAAACTTCCTTTTGAAAACTACTTACTCCGTACTTGTTTAATAACAGGTTTCATAGGTTCCAGCCAAATCTGAAAGTGAAGAGAAAAAAAATACAAACTTACATTCTTATTTAATATAATATGAAAACATCAAAAGTAAATTCAAATTAAGCAGTAATTGATGAGTAGCATTTCTTCCTGAATGCAGTAACTCCTTTGCTTTACAAAAAGTGTACTTATCTATTTGAATTGACATTTCTTATGCATCAATAGAAAAGCCACTGATCTGTGCTTAAAGCTCATCTGGACAGAAGAAGAGCCAGGTCAGCAAAAGCAGAGCCTCAGTGGCAGGAGGGCAGGAGTCATGCCAAAACCCACAGTCTGACAGGAGCCAGGCTGCAGGATTGCAGTAAGTCTGCAAAACATGAAAAGGTCCAATGCTTTTTTTCCCTTCCATGCTATTTCTGTCGCTCTTACCTACCTATTTAAGGGGGTTTACTCAATATTAACTTCCCACCATTTTTTCTCTTTTATCAAGAACATTTTAAAAGAAATACTACTGTTATAGTAAAAGGAGCATCCATAAAGGTAATGCAAAATATTCTGGAAGCTCAACCTTTTATTTTCCCCACTCTTCCAAACAAAAAAATTGCTACAAGACAATTCTGTTTGTCCTTACTAGTTACTGCTCTGTTTGTGAGACAGCTGAGGATTTTAAGAACCTTACTGGCTGCAGGAACAGTTTGGACACCATGCACAAGAAACAGAAACTAAACAAGCTTTAGTGTATTTCCTCAGCTTGAGAGCAGCATGGATTAGTGCCATTAGCATTCCCTGTGTTCTCAGTCATATTCTCTCCACATTAGTCTTAAAACCAAGAAAAGTAATTTAAAAAAAAGTTGAAAAAACCAAAACAAAACTAAATGAAAGGAAAGTTTGGGGTACATTTTCTAATTTAGAAGCCACATTGTCCTCTTTGCAAGGTACAGGATAAGTGACTAGGAGGCTTAAAGGTGTCAGCATTGATCTAGATCAATGATTTAAAAAGCTTGCAGGCCTGTGTGCCTGCTGAGGTTTGTGTTGATTAGAAAGAGCTTTGTAATGGCTCTTCAGGAAAATTAATTGAAGACTGAATTAACTGAGGATAAATATGAACAAAACCAAAAATTACACAGCATAATTTGATTTTATAAGTGCTCTGCAGAGTACACTTTGAGTTCATGTTTCTCCTTTCAGAGGAAAGGAGGATTTTATTTCTGTCTCTGCAAGTAGGAACATCAGCAGCTATTTAACTGTTTTATACAATTTCTGAGATTTAACAAGAAGCAGGATCTGATTCCTCCCTTCTGCTTTAACAGCTCTTGTCATTTCTGGTGAGTGAAACAGATTTACAAGAATCCAAGAGATAATCCCACAGGAGACTACAGGAAACTGCAGCAGACTGAGAAATTTTTGTCACTCAAGGAACTGCATTCACCAAATCTTTTTATTGTACCAGATTTATCAGGGAACTGTACGCACCCAATATGACTGGATATTCTGGAACTCAAGTCCAAAGTAGTCTGATTCAATCAAATTCAGATGCTTGTAAACTTCTGTCAATAATGTCTGGCCGTAACATTTTGACTAAGGAAGGAATAAAAAAAAATTTACAGTGAGATTAATAAGAATAAACAAGAATAAGTTTACAGCAAAAACAAATGGCATCTTTATAAACTGGAGAAAAGATTTTTCACCTTGTTCATGTCACTGTAACACACAAACATCTAAAATACAGGCACAACTCCATACCAAAACCCTTCATAGAACCAGAGGAACTGAAGCTGGAAGGGGCCACTGGAGGTCACCTACACGCAGCCTCCTGCTCGCAGCAGGGTCAGCAGAGGGCTGAGGAGAGCAGCTGCGGGCTATTTGCAGCTCCCTCAGTAAACCCCACGTTTGTTTGTGTAGCTGAGTGCTGTGGCCTCCTCAGGAGCTGCCAGATCCCTGCTCCACAGTCCCCTCACTCCTTCTCCCACCGGGAGCCCCAGGGCCACACACAGCCTTTGCACCACCGGGCTGGAAACGCCTGCGGCCAGCAGGGAACCTCCCCTCACTCCACACTAGCTGGGGAATCCTTTCAGTGACTCTCCCTCAAGAAATACATTCACTGACCCTTTCTGAGAGCCGAGTTAGGGGCAAAGCCACAAACATCAGCAGAAAGCAGCTACAGCAACACAGGAGAGCACAGGAAGCTTCCACAGTGCACCCTGGGGTACTGCTTCAATCACCCAGCTCGCTCTCAGCATCCCTCACCCTGTGACTGCAGCAGGTGCCAGGAGAAAACCAGCATTCATGAACCCACACACCAGTCCATCTGCAGCACTCGGGAAAGAATCCAAAAGGCTGCCACAGCCCATTCCAGCTGCACACAAAAGCTGCCACCACACTGCCCTGGGCTGTGACACAGCCCCGCAGCTGAGGGGACAGGCTGTGGCAGCACTCTGAGTTATCCAGCAGAACACACCCCTGGTGGCAGTGGTGATGCCACCAGGGGTTTATTTGTTTATTTTGTTTATTTTATGATGGAAGACTCCATGACTCTCCCATCAAAGCAGGCATGGAGTTTGGTAATGACTCTACACGCTCAGAGTAACCTCCTTCAAAAGTATTAGGCATGATAATAAATTATCGCAGAATCACAGGAGTGTTTGGGTAGGAATGGACCTTAAAACTCATCTTGTTCCACCCCTTCCACTACTCCAGGTTGCTCCAAGCCCCATCCAGCCTGGCCTTGGACACTGCCAGGGATCCAGGGGCAGCCACAGCTCCTCTGGGCACCCTGTGCCAGATCCTCACCACCCTCACATGGAAGAACTTCTTCCCAACATTTAATCTAAATCTACCCTTCTTCATTTTAAAGCCAAATTAGTGACAAAATTAGAATAATTTAATACAATGTAAATTAAAATAGCTGACAGCAAGAATGTGCTATTCTAGGCTTAAAAGACAAAAAACAGGGTGATCATTGGGGAAATAGTTTCACATGACTGAGGTGCATAAAAAATTTGAAAGTAATTGCTTCTTACAGGAAAAATATATAAACTGTCTATGTTTTTAGAATTGTGCAAATGCCTCTATAATATCTAAAAAAAAAAACAACCCAAATTTCATACAGAAAACGTCTGACAGCCCTGCAGTGCTGCAAATCTGAAATAGCTTTGTATCTGCAGTGGTGTGAGCAAAGCTGACTGAAGCCAACCCTGTAACCTCAGAGAAAAGCACAGAAGCAGGACAGAGAACGACACAAGATGGGCTTGTGCCTCTCACTCAGGCTTTCACCAGCCATGGTTCCTGTAAGAGCAACCACAGCTTCAGTGAGGTGAATTCCTCTGGTGCAAACACAAACCATTTTAAAAGTTTCTTGGTATCACACTGGCTTGGGCCATTAATGCTGAAGGCCTCAAATAAAACTGCAAGTCAGGAGAAATGACCCAGTTCTCAGTGACTGCAGATGGTACAGAGATGCCAGGCTGAGTGCTGACATGGTACATGAACCTGAGTACTCATCTCTTCTTCTGAACAAGTTTTGTGATGTCTAAAAAGGCATTTTCTTAGTAAGAATACAGTGGAACTTATTTAGCCAAAATCTGTGCTTGCTGAAGACTCTGTGTGTATGAGTTTTGGTTATTAAATGGTGACAATGAAATAAGGAATGACACAGGTAATGGCAAGCCACATCTCCAGTAAATGACATTCTTTCTGTGCTGTCTCCTGTATATTTCCCATGCAGGTTACAGACTCAGCCACAGGAGACATATGCCTGGAGAAATGCATTTTGGAAGTTAAGTTTTGTAATTCCAATTCAAACACATTTCTTGCTATGGACTTGTGCATAAATCTTCAAATAGTAACAGAAGAAAATATCCTCAAATATAGTCGGACCCTTGTTTTTTAAGGTCCATACCCACACATCTGTTATTGTACACCTCCTTTTCCCAGAGAACCAAGAAGGGAACACTTTTCAGCCAGCAATGTTTGTGGGGAGACAGCAATAGCCTGACCAACCTCATGTGCAGAAGATGGGACATGCACCTTGCCTTTTCACAGACAGATCTACAAACCTTCAAAAGCCTCTGAACAGGACGTGTCCTGTGACCCAGATCCCTGATTTCTCATTCATGAAACGAGAAGTGATTCTGCTCCCAACCACCTTCTCTTAGGACTGATGCACTTGCATTAACTCATGTAAGATGCCTGCTAACAATCAGACAAGTTTTACAGCCAAACCCTGTGCTGCACTGATCAAGGAATCTGTGCAGGGCTAGTTCCATACAGGCATTAAAATTATCCCAACTGGATTCTAACACACAGCTTTCTTCCATTTAAACTGAGCCACGTCTCTTGGCTCTGTCAAGTTCCGTGCCTGAAGACAATTTAGCTGCCTTCATATCTCCCAAAAAAAGAGGCTGCATGGCACAGATCCCTGGCACTCCTCTCCTTCCACTGTCAAGTCCATGCTCCTTCAAGAGAAACTGGAGATGAAGAAATTTAGATGGTTGGAACTGGAAGCACTTGGCAACTGATTAAATTATAAAGGTGCCATCCAAATGTCAAAAGTGTAAAGTAATTTTGCTTGGGCTGTAATTTTGGGTGCCATTTACAATGAAAAGCTAAGAAAAACCCTAGTTTAAGCTCAGTATAGTTATGCATCCTTGAAAGGATAAATGTCACATTTAGAAAGAACAGTATTCATTTTTTTTTAATAAAAATGGGGTTCAAAGGCTTGAGACAGAACACAGTCTTTGATTATTATGCCTCAAATTCCTTGGGAAAACTCCTCCTAGAACTATTTGGTTCCTCAGTTGTTTATTACATTTATAACCATCCTTTCCAAAGAGCTGAACATTTTGAAGTAGGCAGAAATGAAAGTAACATAGTGGGCAGTTCCATGTCATTGCTTAATTTGCATAAAAGCAGCACAAAGCAAAATATTTGAAGTAATTTCTTAATTACTGTAATTTTGACATCCGGGCAAGTAGCAGCATGAATGCATTTCATAAAGGTCCTGCTTTCAATACAAATTCACAACACGGCATACTTTCCATTCCAAACTTCTCAATTACTCTTTATTTTCTGCCCAGACAATGACTACTGATACTACTGAATTATTTCATATAAAGGGAAAGAAAGAAGAAAAAACAGGGAAAAAAACCTAAACAGGCAGCTAATAACAGCTTTCCTCAGTGACACAGCTCTAACTGTACTGCAGATAATTTTAACAGGTCATCATTAGAAGACTGTTCAGTAGAATAGATTTATTTCAAATTGATTTCTACAGGGAGATCAAGCTTGAACAGTTCCCTCAGAGCTGTGCAAGGGCCAGCAGGGTACCCTGACAGGCAGCAATGGCATGGGGAGCCCTGTGTGGCAAGGGAAGCTGCACCTTCAGACCCTGCTCAGTGCTGAGACAGCATCAAACAGGAACAAACATCCCCAGCTGAAGTTTCTTGCCCCAAGGGGATATCTGTATTTTTTACTTTATCAGAAGAATAAATGTATTTAATACCAGGAATGCTTAGGACAGAGGAATGAAATAGAAATATCTTTTTAAAAAGTAATAACAGCATGTATTTTTGTTTTATAGAACCAGATAATCACAGGATGGATTGGGTGGGAAAGGACCTTAAAGTTCATCTCGTTCCAGCTCCTGCCATGGGCAGGGACACTTTGCACTATCCAGGTTGCTCCAACCCCCGTCCAATCTGGCCTTGGACATTTCCAGGGATGGGGCAGACACAGTTGCTCTGGTCAACCTGTGCCAGGGCCTCACCACCCTCACAGGGAATAATTTCTTCCCAATGTCCCATCTAATTCTGCCCTCTGGCAGTGGGAGCCATTCCCCCTTGTCTGTCCCTCCATCCCTTGTCCCCAGTCCCTCTCCAGCTCTCCTGGAGCCCCTTTAGGCACTGGCAGGGGCTCTGAGCTCTCCCTGGAGCCTTCTCTTCTCCAGCTGAACACCCCCAGCTCTCCCAGCCTGGCTCCAGAGGGGCTCCAGCCCTTGGAGCATCTCTGTGGCCTCCTCCAGACTCTCTCCAGCAGATCCTTGTCCTTCTGATGGGGTCTCACCAGAGCAGAGCAGAGGGGGAGAATCAAGCCAAGTATTATTTGCTATTTTCTCAAAGATCAACCCCTACATGGCAGATCCCCCTTCTGCCATAATGTCTGAGCTCAGGAAGAGAGAAAAACAAACTCATAGCCTAGGATTCTCAGTAGACTATAGCTCAATATTCAAAATCAATGCTTCCTCCATACCTCCCAAACTTGTCTTCCAGAATATCTTAACTTTCTGCTTTCACATATTTTAATTTAAAAACCAAAACCCCCACTATTTTCATAAGGAGTAATATTCCCATCTTCCAAAACCGGTAAGCTGCCCTTGCTCCAACTTTCCAAAAAAGAAATCCACTTTTGGCAGAAGATAAGCTGGAAGGGAAAATCAGACCAAATGTCAAGAGTGTGGAAAAAGAAGAGTTATAGAGCTGAGGTATAGAATGGAAACTCTTGTGCAGCCAGAGCCACTGTACCAGCAAACACCTTGGATTTTTGTGTCACAGAAATCTGAAACTGCCAGGAGACCAAATCCTCTAGCTAATAGTCGATGTGCATGAGAGGCAGAAGTTTAGATTTGACATCACCACTCACAAGCAGCAAACACAGAGTACTCTGTGAATGGCCAAGGCAAACTAAACTGATTTAAATAAAGGCCACTTCAATGTGGATTTTTATTGGTTTTTATCCTTCAGGGCATTTTACAAGTCTTCCTAATGAAAAAGTGATTTTTCATTCTTTGGCAAATTAAAAAAAACAGACAATTTGCAACTAAACATAGACTTGTTATTTCCTTTCTTAATCAGAAATATGCAAACATTTTGGTGAGTTCATAGCTCTGTTTATCTCCAACCCTTTTGTAATCTGTTAGATCTCTGTCCAAATGAAGCGTGAGACAGAAAAAACACCCTCAAAACTCCCTGTTAATAATCATCATTAATGCCACATATAAACAAAACTGCATTTCTGAATAGAGGGTGGACATTAGAATCTTAATAGAAAGAAGGAAATAATCTAAGATGGCAAGGAATACCAGTCATTAACTTTGAGATTCATGGCTGAAACAAGATGACCTTACAGCTCCATATCTAGTATTCAATCTGCAGACTGGAAAAGCAAGAAACAACTGCCTTCTTTTTCAGTACTTTATTAGTTTTCTCAATTTTGATTTGAACTAGTAACTCCAATGAAAATATTCCCTGATTCCCCACAAAAACAAGCACCGGGTCATAACTCTGTCAAACACTTTTTTCATGTGCTCAGCCAAATTGCTTAAAAACTATTTTATTTTGATCACCTGAACATTTAACAATAACTTTAAGCTTCATATTTTTCAATTTTTCTTTTAGCTCTTTGTGAAGAAAATGGTACTTTAAATACATTTATTTTATCCACCCTTCTGTACTGACAGGTTCCACCTACAGGTTACTTTACTAAGGCCAACCAAGAATAGTTGCAGAGCATTTAACAGCTTACAGAGCACAAGATGCAGCTTCATTATCACAAAATGAGATAAAGCGCACTTTCATCCTAAAAGCTCTTCTTTATTAAAAAGAAGAAGTTATTATGTTGCAGAAAGAAGAATTATTGTGTTACACTATTTCCACACAGCATTGAAATACTATTTACACAACCATGGAAGCTGCAAATTCACATAAAAATCTCAGAGCTATTTTAAGTTCCATTATTACACTCCATACTGGGCATTTTTTAAAAAAAAAAAAAAATTCTAAGACTCCCTCCCCATGATTTTTTTTTGTCCTAAGATTTCAGTGGTTGGTTTTGATGTGGGTTTCTCAGGGTTTTTTTAAGCAGAATCCACAGCCAGACAAATTATTCTAGAAATGGAAGCCTCTGGCTCATTTAATTAGGGCTAGCTTTAAAATTATGATCATTTAAAGGATCATTTAAGGCAGTGTCAAAGCACTCCCTGCCAAATGAACCAGCTCTACCCAACAAACAAGCTTTTCCAGAGTGGCTAGACTTGCTGGATGCCTGAAAGTAGGAAAACAACAATTGGTTGACATGGGAAAACATTCCCAAAAGGAAAGGAATTACGTGAATTAGACTGGAAAATGTATACTTAGGTAGAGAGCATGCAGAGGCAAAAAATGGTCCTAAGTTTTTAGAAATGGTGCTGTGCTGAAATACCTGGACCACTTGGAATAAAAACTGCTGTAGACTACTCGGGGAAGAAAGAAGTCACATAAATGAACACTGTGGGCCACAGCCTTGGACAGAGTTTCACAGGTACTGCTGGATGATTTGCACCAGAGTTCCTGCTTGTTAATAATTGGATATCCAGGTGACAACAGTGACAGTATCACAGAGAGGAGATGCTCTGGGGTAGCTGATCCCAAGTTCAGGTTCATAACAGAAAGACTAAGCACCTCCTTTGTTCAGACAAGCAAACAAAGAGAAGGAACTACAAGTCAGGAGACTGATCTCAGCTTTTCTCCTTTGAACTTTGTTACTTGCACAAGCCCTTGACCTTCCTACAGCCATTCCCCTTGGACAGGTCTGGCCACTCCACACACAGATTGTAGGTACTTCATTTCATATGCATGTATATGCATATAAATAAAACTCTAAATTTTTGAGTCATTTTAAACACAAAAAATACTTTATTTTCCTCTACTCATAGAAAAAATCCCCCACCTCACTAAAACTGCAAGTCTTTCTCCATTAATTATGCTTTTGCCTCAAAACCATCATCCATGTGCACATTCACCAGATTTGATCTGGGCTTTCATAGAATTACAGAACGGTTTAGGTTGGAAGTGACTTGAAAGCTCATCTCATTCCACCCCCTGCCATGGCCAGGGACACCTCCCACTATCCCAGGTTAATCCAAGCCCCATCCAAGCTGGCCTTGGGCACTGCCAGGGCTGGGGCAGCCACAGCTGCTCTGGGCACCCTGTGCCAGGGCCTGCCCACCCTCACAGGGAACAATTTCTTCTCCATATCTCATCTAACCCTGCCCTCTGGCAGTGTGCAGCCATTTCCCCTTGTGCTGTCACTCCAGAACTTTGTCCCAAGTCCCTCTCCAGCTTTCTTGGAGCCCCTCTAGATGCTCCAATATACACAATAAGGTCTCCCCGGAGATTTTCCTTCTCCAGGCTGCACAATCTCAATTCTTCTATCCTAGGAGAGGTGTTACAGCACCCAAGTACTGTACTTCCCCTGGAGGTGTTGGGCTACTCCAGGCTGACACTTTGAGGAAATCTGACCAAAAGAAACAGTTTAAAATATCTAGAAGACAGTTATGACAGACTCTTTGCACAAAAGACAAATACAAATGGGGTATTTTTACAGAAAAGGCCAAAACTCCCTTTTGTTTTGTGCAGAACAGAAATCGCACCAGCTGTTCTAACATCACTCCCCACTGTACTTTGAGCAGAGCTCGATAACATGGTGATGGGTTAATAAATACCTACAAGCCAGATTAGATAAGGCCAAGCTTTTCTACCTTCCCCCCTGCCAGCAGGAGTTTCCTACACCACTGGCTTCAGGCTATCTGCCTGAGATGTAGGCTGAGAGCACAGCAACACTTTTCCTTCATTATTTCAGCTGAAGACATGTCAGACAGCCCTAACAGAGTCTTTACAAAGCTTTGGGGGTTTCCCCTTTTCTAAATCTTGTTTTTATTAATGAATGACTGCTCTGTCAGAGAGAGGGGCCTCTCCTCCTCCCATATCCAGCACTCCAGGCTTGAACAGTAAATCTCTCACACTAGGCACTGCCACCATGGCACACCTTTTAAATATTCAATGTACACGGTCTGTCTTGTACCCAAGCAGGCAGCAGTGCCCTTTCCAAACATGAATTTGGTTGCAAGGAGAAAGGGCTGACACACAGGTGTGCTTTTGCAACCCTGCTTAGCTAAATGCACATCCCTGAGTCTGTGCTGCTCTGAACCCTGAGAGTACCATGACACTCCATCCTTGCTCAATTCCAAGTCCCTTTTTCCAGCAGGCACAGCCCTAAAAATTCTCTGATCTGCCTCTTAGCACACTGAACTTCTGTAGCTGTCTTTAGCTGCCCGTGGGTTGATTCTTGCTTTGGTTTTGGGCTTTTTTCCCTTTCAGGCTCCATATATTTTATAGAATTACGCATCTGTGGGCCCAACCTTGAATGTCACCCACACCCAAAAAAGGTTTAAAAGTTTTCCAATGGACTTCTTATTTTGGGGTTTTTTTCTGGAATACAGCATTTCCTACAGCCATTTTGGCTGAAAGGTACAAGACTTTGATTTCAGCTGATTTTCACTATCCTACATCACTAAATGATGAAAACAGAAATTAACACCTGCCTAGCCATACAAACTGTTATGAATTCAATCCACTACATTAATATTTCAAGGACTGTAATACACTTGATCACCATTTTCCTAAATGGTTTCTGTGTTCTAAGACATGTGCATATAATCAACTTTTTGTACAGGGATATTCAGACTGTTTTTTCTTTACTGCAGTACAACTCAATTTTCTTTATATATAATATAAAACCTAAGGTCAAGAGAACTGTAAAATAATAATTTTGGCTTATACAATTTAAGTGCACATTTTTCCTAAAAAAAAAAAAAAAAAAACAAAAAAAAAAAACAAAAAACAAAAAACAAAAAAAACACTCGAATGACCAAAACACACTCTAAATGTCTGTCAATAAAATGGCTGTGGTTTCACCTTTCCCCACCCAATACCACATTCCTACATAGCATCAAAAAAGTCAAACTTCCAAACACAAAATAACAGGCCTAAAAAATATATATAGTGGAATCAAACGGTACACAAAATGCAGAGCTTTAGTTACCTTCTTTTTAAACCCTACAATAATTGCAAATTTAAAATAGTGAATTACTAACTTTCTCTTCTGAGGTCAGATAAAAATAAGTCGTAAGGCAGCTTATTTGCCATATTTAGGAGGCTCAAACCGAAGCAATGACAAACATCTGGCTATGATTCTTTCTGGAATTTTGACTATTTCTTCCTGGCTAGGGAAGAAAAACACTGAGCTGACCAACAGCACCTCGATTCCTCCAGCACAGCACTTAATAGGATTCAGCAGCAGACTATTCCTTGACTCCTCACATATTTAAGCTGTTAATACTTTCACAGCACAGAGGGGAAAGCCTCCCTGAAAGGAAGGTCTGAGCAGGCACAGGAGAGCAGGGAGAGGCAGGAGTGCAGCCAGGCCAGAGCCCTGAGCTCTGCCTGGGGCTCCTCACAGCACACAGCGAGAGCTCTGCAGTGCCCACAGCACCTTCCCAGCTTTCAAACACGTATTCCTCACTCAAAACTGCTCAATAACAGCACTTAAAAGTTGCATCATTTCTGTATTATCCCCATGAAAGTTCCTGGGGGCACTAATGCTACCAAAAGGCTGCTACTGAGAGCAGCATTTTGCCACGTGCACGAGTGGGAAACACTTTCTCCAAACAACAGGAAAGATATTGCAGTGGGATTGCTTCCTCTGCAATCCCCAAATCCTCCTGCAGCCCCAGCACAGCTCCTGATCTCACAGCCTCCAATGGCTGCTCAAAAACTATGGGCATCCAAGGGGAAGCCACTTTCATGGCACCTTTTCCATCACAGGTAACTGCAAACTGCACAGAAACCAGAAGAACCAGATTTACTTATTCCATTCTAAACACAGAGATGGACAGTAGCTCTGCATTTTTATTAATGCAATTTATAAATTTCAGTAAGCCGAGGAAATGCCCAGCAAAGACAGTATAACTATCAGAGTAATCACTAAGTACACATTTTCAGCTTAGTATAAAATAAGCCACTTTGGTTTTGTAATAGTGTAATAGTTTTGCAGGGTACTTCAATGAACACCAAAGCAGACAAGAGCAGTGAGAGGACACTAATTAATAAGAAAATAAGGGGGGAATTACAGTGTAATCTTATCTAACTAGCCTGTTCTCAAGAATGACAGTGGAGGGGAGCATCTCTCTGCTAGGAGTCCACCAGTGTCAGAGGGAGAGGGACGCCTCAGAAGTGTGGCAGGGATGCAGAACGTCATTACCTCATTACATTAAAAAAAATTTAAAAAGAAGTCTTCTCAGAACAACCCAACAAAGATTAGCACACAAGAAAAAAATTCCAGTTTAAATTTTCCCTTAGAGAGGAGCAGGCAGGCAGACCCTCTGATAAAATGTACAAATGTTTTTGACTCCCAAATTTCATTTGACATCCAAGCAGAGGGAGCAGAGGAAGTACATGCCACTGAAGAAGCATCAAATTCTCCCCAAACAATTCGGTAAACTTGAAGTGTAATAATATAAACTATTTTTTCTGGAGCACTTCCTCATAGCATAGAGCATAATTCATGTAAAAGAATTTCCTAAATGACACGTATTTCCTACATAAGAAACAACACACAGACCAAATATTAAACATCATATGATGGCAGCAATTCCAATAAATGTCATTTTGGTGAATTCAACCAAGCCCAGACCCTTCTGCTTAAGAGTCTGCCACATTTTTGTGCTGATCAAAAGCCTCCAAGTTTAATCTCTTCAGAAAATCTGGAAAGCTGGCAGAACTTCTACTGTAAAACCCTGATGACTTTGAACTGTGCCCACAGTCTGAACTAAATTGAATTAGCCAATCATTCATCTTGTAGACTGCAAAACCACCCTTTGGACAGACTTAGTGTGGAGAGAAGAGGCCAGGTACCCCATGAAATGGCACATGCAAGATTTGAGCTGACTAAACCAGTTGGCTGTAAAAAGGGAGAAAAAAACAACTCATTAAAATAATGAATATTGCAGCCTAGCTTTGAATGGATATGTTTCATTCTCTCTTCTGTTTTGGAAGGGAAAGGAGAAACCATAAATAGCCCATTTTCAGTTTTTTTAAACTCTAGAAAACATTGAGTATTTCTCCATCCCCTACAGATTCACAGAAGAAAGGCTCTGCCCAACATACTTTAAAGAATAATTCCCTCTTAGTAATTAATAAAATTCCTACTTAGAAATCAAACCTTATGAAACAGATGGGGAAAATGGACAGAGACAGTGGACTTAAAAGGTGGTAGAATGTAGCTATGTGGAACTTTCAGCAAACTGCTCCAGGTACACCAATAACACAAAGAAATACTGCTCTTTCCCATTTTGTTCCCTCTCCAACTATTACATTACTCTGTCAGTCTCTTTTCTTGCTCTTTGGCAAGTTAAGATGTCAAGTGGGCTACCAAGGAGGGCAACCATCAACTCCTGCCAGGAGAGAAGCAGCTGTTTTAAACACATCTTGGAGAAAGGAAGGGATGACAAGGCAAAGCTGCATGGATTAAGTCATTACTATGGCTACTCTGTTTATCCCATATGGTTAAAAATGCTTCTGTGGCTCATTGGAGGCAATAAACAGGGCTAGTGCATTGTGTTCCCCACCACACTGCACAGGGAAGGGTCTCTCCAGCAGCTGATCCTACACTCACTCTGTCCTTCCATTGACACACCATTTTTCCCAGTAAAAAGTCACTTTTACCATCATTCTTACAGAGAGAAGAGAAAATAATTTGAATAGGGGGGAAAAAACCCCAAACTACCTTTTGCCATCACCTACATCTCCCCAGGCAGGCAGTGCCAAAACCCTCTGGGAAAGGCTTGTGTCCCACTGCACTGACAAACTATTGCTGATATGAATCAAACACAAACCACACAGTCCTGCTTTCACATCTAGTGACAAAAACTACAAAAGCAAAGAGAGGTAGCAAGTGACATGGCAATCTGAACCTCCACTCCTCTAGGACTGCTTGGCCACCAGCTTCTCTAACTGCTTTTAGAAAAATTACTGTGCTAGCACACACCACCTATTCAGCAATGTCACTGCCTTTTCCTAATTCCTGCCCTCAATCCCAAGTGAAAAATTCCCACTTTCCATAAGAAACAGCAGTCAGCAGTTCCTGCTATCCCAACAGCTCACCAAAGCAATCAGACAGAGGGTCACAGTTTAATACCTCATGCCTGTTTTCTATCATTTGCTACCTTATTTAGCCAAAGCTGAGAGGCAATGGAGCAGTGTTAGCTGGACTGCATTTCCACAGCTGCTGACTCGGGACCTTTCTGTGCTCAGTGCTCTGAAGCTGACCCAAGGCTGACCCCTTTTCCTCAGCACTCACAGCGTCAGGCATGAGGTTTGGAGGTTTTTCAGTTCCAACTGATCTCATAAAGAAAAGTAGCACAATATTAATTATGGCCTGAGCATACTAGTGCTTGAATTCAGGTGTTTCTGTGGGTGCCATAATCAGAGAGAGCTTTCTAGATAAAAGAACTAAGATAGCTCCAAATTATGGGAAACATGTACAACACAACCAGCTGAAAGCCCCATAAACCAGGCCTTGCACTGACTTTCAAAATTACAGAGCTGAGGGTGTTGCTTGGGGTGGTTTTTTTTTCCTTTTTGAATCAAAACACAAAAGCACCATCTACATCATCTTGGAAAAATAAATAAAATTTTCCTTCAAAAGAATCAAAGTCAGCGGATTTTCTAAAAAAATATTCTAACATAATGTAAAGGGAAAAAAGAGGCTTTTGTGCTCTGTGTGGTACATGAGGGATGGGTGGGTTTGCAGTACCAGACACTGTGTGCTCAAGTGGAAGGATACAGGCACAGCCTCACTCTTAAAAAAACCAAAACAAACAGATTTCGTGTCTTATACTTGAACAGCTGGACAGAATCTGTAGAAAACATCCCCAAATCCACTATTTCTTCTGAGTTCCACAGACATCTTTTTCTCTCTATTTGAAAAACTCTTTTTAAGTCTATGCAACAAACTAAGGCTCCAAGTGCTAATTATGAATTACTGATTATAGTTTGATATTGATGTAGAATATCTGATAGCTGAGTATCTTCACTAGAACACAGTGGTTTTCTAACAACAGATCTCAGGTGAACTAGAATTAACTCTGAGGTTAATGCTGAAAATGTAACAAGAATTGGAAGAAAAAAGATTGTTTAAAAGCAGAATTGCCCTAATTTGTGCATGGCTTCTATGTCTTATGGCAGATTTCCCCAGCATACTTTAAAATAAACATTTTCAGAAACACTGAACTGACACTGCTTTGGTGCATCCCTCCTGAAGTGTGTTGGCAAGAAAAGACTTTCAAATAGGAGCAAGTTTACTTGGACAGGATACAAACCATTAAAATAATTAATATAAATCAGTAACTAAGGCAAAGCTCTTCTGCTCTCCCAGCCGCCAAATTGACAAAGCTGCATGTGGCTGAGGAAGCAACATTTTGGCAGATGTCTGGTGTTCCCCCAAAACAAACAACAAATAAAGACTCTCCTTACAGAATGTGCTTGTATTTGAAGTCTATTAAAAACACAAAACATCTGTTACACTTAAAAGATTAAAAAAAACAAGCCATGCAACTGATATCAGTACTTGAAAGCAGGTAAAATCCCAACAGGAGTCTTCATTCAGATACTGCCTCAAAATGTCCCAGCCCTCTACAGAGGCACATCCTTGTGAGTTTTAAACTAGCAGAGGCTCAGTGTACTTGAAGTCAGGTTTAAATCCCTCTCACCTCAATGTCAAGTACTTCCACCGTGTTGTCCAACATCTTTATTTTGACGGGGAGGTCGCGCTCGTGCGCTTTGGCAGGCGACGATGCCATGGCCGTGAGGAGGTTCTGTCCTGGCTCCAGGGTACTCACTCCTGAGCTCTTCTGGGCCCCCAAACGAGAGCCCGGCGTCTGCAGGATCCTGTACGTTCCCTCTATCTCTCCCATCTTCCAACAGCAAGCAGAGTCTGGAGAAACATGGAAGAAAATAGAGGGTTAGGGTTAAAGCCTGAAAGATTTTCCACTGACATTCTGTATGAAAATACTACCCACTGAAGGACTGTCACAAAATCCTTATTTAACACTCTTTATCCCACTAGCAAAATCAGTAACAAGGTTAATGAAACTCTGGACAGGGCTTGGAGCAACCTGGTCTAGTGGAAGGTGTCCCTGCCCATGGGAGAGGTTGGAACTGGATGAGCTTTAGGGTCCCTTCCAACCCAAACCATTCTATAATGACTAAAATCCTACAACCAGGAAGGAAAAGTAGGAAAAAACCCCTAACCCTTCTGAAGCATGGTTAAGAAATGGGATTTCTTAACCCATAAGGCACAAACCTGTGCCTTCTGCCCTCTCAGCAGGAACATTCTATTTCTGATGAGTTTTTCTGCTGATGAGCCCCCTACCACCAGCAGCACGAACACTGATGGCAGTGAGGGGTAAGGCAGGTACCTCTCCCCAGTACCCAACCACCCCATGACTGCACACCGAGATAATGAGAACTATTAACTCCCTGCATCCCCAAAATTATGATTTACACAAAACCTTAACTGCTGGCAGCTCAGCACCTTCATCAGGCACTGAGACAAGGTAGCAGTTCCTCACCTCACTAGCAAATTTGTGCTGTACCCAGACTAAATCTGTGGGCAAAAATCTGTTCCAGAGATGACTCTAGTGAACGTAGGCTGACTCCTACAGCGTGAGTCTTGCTGTCACGGCTCGGTGGCAGCCGTGCAGAGCAAATGTTTAATCTGACACGGGGAAAATGTCCCATGCAGCTCTCCCATGCCATCAGTGGTGATACTTGCACAGGGAATCACAGTGGGGTCTACACGAAGGTGAGGTGTGGGAAATCAGGGCACAGAAAGCTCTCAAAACCTTGTGCATACAGGTCCAGACATGGAAATGAATACAGGGTTTGATTTGGGACCCTGGAAAAGGCTTCCCAATTTAGAGACCAGAAGCAAGACTGTGGATGTGTAGTTTAAGCAGAAGCCTGTTCAACTAGGTAATAGAAAGTTTTAGAGTAGAAAAGTTTTACTGGATAATCTGTTACAAAGGTAGTAAAAAGTTTTAAGGTAGTACTGCAAGTTTGTGTGTCATTACACGATTGGCTAAGAAAATCCACGCTGCAGCAAAATGTGTAAAACAAAACAATTAGCAATTGGTGTAAAGACACTAACAAACTTTGTGGCAGTAGTTTATTGGCTAATAAATCTTTAAAAGGCATTGTAGCTAGAGATCTCTGACGAATAATGTGAAGGCGTCCTCACCCTTCCATGAGACGGCAGAAGAGCAATAAATCATCCTTTTAAAACATCTCTCAGTGGTCCCATCTCTCGAATATTCCGATAGTGAGGCCTGTGTGCTCAGAATGCAGCACAGCCTCTGCCCCAAGCCCACTGCTGGCACCGAGTATTTGGTGCAAGGCACCCAGCAGGGACATTCAGGGAGGCTCCCTGGGCCTTTTGGGTGAGGTACCCAAACACCACACTGCATCTCAACAGTCCAGAGTGTGTGGGTACTGCAGTGGGACAGCCTTCACACGGCTTCACATCCAAGGGAGTGACAGGTTATTGCTTTGTAATAAACGTGCTTTGTCAGAAAAGTAGAGAGGCAGCTCGTGGAAACGCTCCTTTGTCTCTCTGTGCTCAGAGCAGGCAGGCAGCCTGCTCCAAGGATTTGAATGAAGCCAGCCCTATATGTCCTTACAAATTAGTTGGGCGTGGTTTATGTTTCAATTCTCACACACATCAAGACTGGTCAAATGTTTTCCTAGCTCGCAACCCAGTGCATTTTAACATTTTGGGGGTTTTACTTTTATACTTGTAGATCTCTGTAGAGATAAACTTATCCCAGAAGGACAGATATGCCTCCCCACCTAATTACACCCACCACAAGACTTGTGTGGCCTCTGAGCCCCTGCAGAGCCCTGCCCCAGCAGCACAGCTCAGACCACCCAGAGGCACTGCCAGCCTCCCAGCTGACAAGGAGCAACAAGAAAGTGTGACAATCACAGAATCATTACTACTGGAAAAGTCTCTGACACCATCAAGTCCAACCCCTAACCCAGCACTGCCAACACCACCACTAAACTATGTCCCCAAGTGCCCCAGCCACATGTTTGAACGCTTCCAGGGATGGGGACTCCACCACTGCCCTAGGAAACCTGTTCCAATTCCTGACAAACTTTTCAGTAAAGAAATTTTCCCTGATATTGAATCTAAATATGCCCTGACACAGCTTGAGGCCATTTCCTCTTGTCCTGCCCCTTGTTCCCTGGGGGCAGAGCCTGACCCCCTCGGCTGCCCCCTCCTGTCAGGGGTTTACAGAGAGCAAGAAGGTTCCCCTGAGCCTCCTGTTCTCCAGCTGAGCCTCCCCAGCTGTGCCTCATCTGACTCCAGACCCTTCCTCAGATCCACTGCCCTTCTCTGGACACGCACCAGGGACCCAAAACCAAACCCAGGATGCAGGATGAGCTTAACCTTAAAAGAGGGCACACACTGCCCAGTGCCCAACCTCCCAGCTTTGGGTGACAGAAACAATCAAAAAGTTTATTTTCTTGGGGTGCTTTGTGCATATTCCTTGGCTGAACTTCTTGGTTTGTGTGGCCACAGAGCCAAGGAGAAAAACTTTTAGGTCATAAAATTTGAAACCACCCCTAATAACAAAATTCAGCAGAAAGAGATACCTCTAATTTCTAATCTTAGAGAAACCAGAGCTTGATCTGGTAATCTATATCCCCTTGATATTGTGTCCCTTATCAGGTAATTGCATGGTAAATTTTTGCTGCTGGCATTCAGGAGCCTGTGAGCACCTGGAGCTGCCCAGGATGGGTCATACTCCTCACAGGGCTCTTTATGAGCCACCCACTCCTAAAGTCAGTGCTCCAGGAGCGTCCATTCCCTGCTGAGTAAACAGCTCCTGGAAGAGACACACACCGCAGTTACTCAAAAGGAAAAAAATGCAAGCGCCAGCAGCCGAGGCAGCACAAGGAACAGCCCTGCAGCAGAGACCTCAGAGCCTCCCCTCCAGCTGCAGCCAGCTGCTTCCCCAAGGCAGGCAGGCCACCCAAGGCCACATCGTGAGGAGCTCCTGGGCACTCTCCAGCTTTGGGCACCAGCCAGGAGAGCCCAAAGTCACATCAAACAGAAATTGCACATGTCAAAGTCCCTCCCCACAGGTGGTAACAGGAAAAGTGAACTCAGTGGGGCTTGATCTCATGTCCTACTGATGACATGTTCCTAAAAATATTTATGCCGGCCAACATTCAGATTTTACACCAGCCAATGTTCAGATTTGAAAGGCCAAACAAGCACTAAGCAGAAGACGTGGTGTGCAGAAGCAAGCATGATGCCCACAAGAGCAGCAGCCTGCTGTGCCAGCTGGGAGCATCTCCCCCATGCCACAGCCTGTTCCCTCCCAAGGCACCCCACTAATGCCACCAGAGCTATTAACAATCCCCAAACAGCCTGCCCTGCTCCCACTGCCTTCAACACCCACTGTGTGAGGAGTGCTAACCAAGCCCAGCACTATTTCCAGTTCCACCACCAGCCACATATCATGTTTTATGTCCTCTAACTACATATGACATTTCTGGACAAAAACCATAGTGCCACGGATCAGGAAACACTTCCGTTCAAGGGGCTGGCTACACTAAAGGAGGAGGAAAATGAACCAGTGAAGCCTGAGACAGGCTGCAAGCTGTGAGAATACAGAATTTCTACAGGCAGAGCATCCCACAGCACCAGGAGTCTCCAGCTGTGGGTGAGCCACAACAAGATCTCAATAATGCAAAACTAAAATGCAATATTACCACAACATTAGCGTTCTGGGATAAAAAAAATCTTCCTTGCATTGCCTCTCCCTGAACTTCTTTGCGCCCAGTGTTTATCCTGATAATTTCCTACAAACTGGGACCAGGCACCAAAGCTAAATCTGCTCCCTGAAGCACAGTGACTGAATGAGTGTTGCTCTCAGCCCTAAATGAAGCAGCAAACAAAACAAAATTTACAAAATTTGGGTGGCTGTGTATAATCCTTTTTTTTTTTTACTTTTTGTACCAGGTACTTTTTGAAATAGCTTTTAAGTCATCATGCGTTTCATCATCTACTTGGATGGAATAAACTCATTTTGCAGAAGCAAGACACTGTTTTCAGCTACCAGCAAATCTGGAAAGGCAGCTTATACCTGAGGATATGCAACATCATAGAAACATAGAGTAGTTCGGGTTTGAAGGGGCCTTAAACTCCACTTTGTTCTGACCCCCTGCCATAGGCAGGGACACTTCCACCAGACCAGTTTCCTTCAAGCCCCATTCAGTCTGGCTTTGCACACTTGGATGATTCCAACAGCTTCCAAAGGAGCTCCCCTGAGCACAGTGCCTTGGACAGTGGCAGGACCCGTGTTCCATCCCTCACCCCTGCAGAAGGCAGGGCTGAGGTAAGGGCGTTTCCCAGTTGCCGAGTGTGAGCAGGGTGGTCCCTGCCTTCCGTGGGAATGGATGACTACACACGGAGTACAAAAAAGCAAACTTTCCTCTTTTAACTTTCTCACTAAGCCATCGCCACCCATAAGCATGACTAATTGAGCTGACACCAAATGATGCGGCAGCAATGAAGAGGGACGGAGATTCCGATCGCCCAGGTGTGAGAGGAGCGATGTGTCTCCCTGCAGCCCGGACCTCACGCTCCCCCACGCCCCCGTCCCTCCTCACGGCCCCGAAGGCTTCACGGCTGTCCCCGCAGAGCCGCACGGGGCTCGGAGGGCGCTGGATGGGCGGGGACAGCGGGGAATGTCCGCAGCCGCTCCCTGCCAGGTGAGCGGGGCCGCAGGACCCCGCCAGCCCGGGCCCCGCACGGAGGCGGGTGCGGGGCACGGGGCGGGCCGGGCGCGGCTGCTGCACGCTCCCAGCCCGAGAGAGAGGGCAAAGCCGCCCAGGCCAGACCTGCGGCAGCCCACGGCGAAGGAGCTCTCTGAGCCCCGGGGAAGCCGCTCCCCAGGCCCCGGCAGCCCCGGGACGCTTCGGCGAGCCCGAGCCCTCGGCCCGGGGCTGGCAGAGCGTGGGCCGCAGACCCCGTTCGCTTCCCCGCCCGGCTCCCACACGAGCGGCCGGCCCGGGGCCGCGGCGCCCGGCAGCGGCGGAAGCGCGGCCGCGCAGGCGGGGCGGGCCGGCCACCGGCCTGGGCGCCGCTCCGGCCCCCTCAGCTCCCGCCCCGCGCCCGCTCCCCGCGCTCCGGCCGCCGGTTCGGGCCCGGCCCGGTTCGCGGCCCGCAGCCACCGCCCCGCGCTCACCTCCAGGCCGGGCCCGCTCCGCCGCCGCCCGCGCTCACACCGGCCCGCGCCGGCCCCGCCCCGCCCCGCCCCGCCCGCCTGTGGGCAGCGGGGCCGGGCCGCGCCGGCCCCACCCTGCGGGCGGGTAACGGGGCCCGGGCCGGCCCGCGGGGCCTCGGCTCCGCGCACCGAGCTCATCGCGGGGAGCGGCGCGGCCAGACACGGAGCGATCCCTGCCGCTGCCCCACGGCCCGGCCGGCTCCGCAGAGCTTGGAGGATTGCTTTATAACAAAGCCAAACCTAAAGTGTGGTCTTCCAGCACGAGGAAGGCTTTAGAAGGATATTTCCATCCGAGGAAGGCTTTAGAAGGATATTTCCACCCGAAGCTGAAGGGCAGCCAGCTCCCAGGCTGCTGCACCCCAAAGAGAGGCACATGGAATCCCCCGGTGCACAGCCCAGACATCCATCCCGCACACCCCACAGATCTCGTTTGCTCAGGAAACGCTGCCCTGGGGGACAACACCATGCCAATAACCAGCCCCAGGCCAAGGAATGAACATTTCAGGCCTTCACTTAGTTAAATTTTTCACATATAGATTTTAAGTGGGGATAGAAACAGACTCAGCGCTGCAGAACAGGAGAAAATGTGGGTGCTGCACAAAGGCATTGGGGAGTGTTGTTGGCCAAAGCAGCTGAAGACTACAAATGCAGCAGCATCATCCTCCTCCCTCCCCAGACGGCAAGCCCATCCCTCACTGACACAGACAAGAACAAAACACTGTAGGAAATTCAGCACAGGACAAACAGATCTTTGCACCGTCTGGATTTCATCAGTTCTAAAGCCGAGGCCAAGGCTGGCAGATAACAGGACAGCCAGGCAAAGAGCTCTTCCTGAAAAGGGCCACCTTCGACAAGCCCTGAGTCACCCAGAGCTCACCACTGTCTGCTCTTCAAGACAAGAAGCAACAGGAATGAGAGAAATCCTTGGGTTTCTCTAGATATGGATTGTTGGCCGATAGCATGAGAAATGCAAGGAGCCATCTTGTCTCTGAGAACTTGACCTTTTCACAGCAATATGAAAAGCAAAATACTAGCCTAGCATATGACTTTTGGTAATAAAAAACACATAAATTATGCAGAACAGCCCTTTCAAACAGAAGCAGCTTCATAACTCTCACTCACCGAAAGGCAACTTGCAATTTTAATGAGTAATTCCTGCCTAGCAGCATTCTCATCTATTCTAAAGAACAAAAGACACAAGGTTTGAAAATATATGTCCCATGATTTGTTCTCCTTAAAAAGTGATGTGGAGCTGAAGAATCTCATGGATACAGAAAAAATATATAAATAAGAAAGTTGTAAAAGTGTGCCCAACATTTTAGACAACCCCATTCATAAGATCAATTGTGATTTCAGTCAAGTGAAGTGCTTTCATTACTGACAGGCTGTTTCA
Source organism: Prinia subflava (assembly GCF_021018805.1). Classification (NCBI taxonomy): domain Eukaryota; kingdom Metazoa; phylum Chordata; class Aves; order Passeriformes; family Cisticolidae; genus Prinia; species Prinia subflava. The sequence goes on along the minus strand of NC_086257.1, from coordinate 4,098,371 downwards.
GTATGCTATTTGCATGGCTTTTTATTTGCAACTTAACTGCTAATACAGTTTCACATCCTTCAAAGTGCAGACACTTCAGAGTCATCTTCATTTCAATCACTTTCTTTAACATCTAAAAAGAGCACTAAAGTTTTCTTGGGCAAAAAAGCAGCTGCCATTAAGTCAGAGAACAATCTGATGTGATCACTTTAAAGCCACATACCACCACACTCAGGGGAGGAAACAAAAATTACAGATGTGGCAGCATCTTTAGAAACTGCTGCTCTTTAAGCTTCACTCAAGAGTCCTGACTTTACTGCTTACCCAAAACACAAGTCATTTACTGAACTGAAACAATGCAGTAAGGAAAAGACACAAAGTCCAGTGTGTTTAACTGTCCTCACCCTGAGCATCTCTGTTTCTGCATGCAGCTCATTTCTGACTTGTCTACCCACACAAACAAAACAAAATTCTTCTCCATCATATCAGAGAATTCCAGAATAGTTTGGGATGGAAAGGACCTTAAAGGCCATCCAGTTTCAACTTCTCTGCCCTGGGCAGACACCACCTCCCCCTATCCCAGATTGCTCCAAGCCCCATCCAGCCTGGCCTTGGACACTTCCAGGGATGGAGAAGCCACAGGGTGCAATTAGGAAGGGCCATATCAGGTTGAACCTCTGTTCTACACACTCAATCATTTAATAAATCCTCAGCAACTGTGACAAAAAACATGCTTGAGATGTGGCATTTGGTGATTTTGAAAACTAAAAGAGGGAGTGGATGGTTATCTCTACCAGACTCAGCAGCATGTTCTTCACAGTATCCACAAGACATCTGAGTTTCTGTAACACCCATGAAATCAAACTTTTCAGCCATCCAGACAGTGTTTGAAGCCTTTACAGGAGGAGGAGGAAGTTTAGAGACCAAAACTAGAAGAATAATTTCATCACACATGAAAGCCAGCTGTTGCTGTTGGAAGGATGCAGTGTCAGGACAAAATACAACTTTCTCCTTTTGAGATAAAAACTGGTAACAAGGTGTAACTCTCTCACTCAGGTAATAAAAGAGATAATCTGCATCATGTTCTCCTCTTGGCCTGAGCAGGACAATTAGAATTACCCTTTCACTACACTATAATATCATCCTTTTCTTTAATCACTCTCTGGATGAGGGTTGAGGAAGTCCTTCAAAGCAGACTTCTTATCCAAGCAAGATAACAGCTGGAAAAGCTTCTTTTTATTCAGATCCTTCACCATGACAAAGAGAAAGTCTGCAGACTGAAAAATTACACCTATTGATGATTTTGTCAGCACATATTTTCCAAATACTCACTACAAAGCTCTGTCTCTCAGAGGTCTCCATCTCATAGCAACAAGGCAAGCAGTTTCAATGCTTACACTGCATCTTCCCTTCTGTCTACAGCACCAAGTAGGCATAGCTGAGAGCAAAAATATTTACAACCATTTAAGCCTGCATTTTATACCATGTATACCAAACCAACTGGGCCACATGTCACCAGTTCACTTCTCCAGTGTGTTGTACTGGGACTCCACCGTGACAACACACATGGGCATGCCAAGGATGAGAAGAGGAAGATGGATTAGTATGGGTTTCATTGCAGGTGGGTCACTGAAAGCACCAGAATCCCTTTTGTGGCAGTTCACACACCTTTGACTGCCACAGTTCACTGCCACTGTCCTGCTTTGGTTCAAGCCAGAGCGTTGGATGACAACTCTCTCATCTGTTGCCCTACCTGGAGATATTCAACAATTTGCTGTAGGCATCATTAACCTAAGCCTAAGCACAGTGTCACTTAGGACTAACTGGAAGGGCTGAGAGCTTTCTCCACAAGACAATCACTCTTTCTTCCATCACTCTTGAGAACCTGGTGACACTGCACCACCTGCAGAGCACCTCAGAGTCCACCAGCGGAAAAACTCGCTTTTCCACAACTGTGTCCACATGTTAGATGAAATGTCATGACAATTAGTGACCACCCTGGCCATGTTTCTGGTCTGGAAGTGTTTCAGCCCTGAAGAGTCCAGCCAAGTACTGCCATGGCCTGTGCAGCAGAACCAGAGATCAATTATCTTGTCTTGCTGACCCAGCCTCTGGGTTGCCTTCCACATCACCTTAGACATCTCAACAGGGACTAATCTGCATGGATCAACAAGTCACTCCTCAGCCTGCCTCATCACTGATTAACCAGTTCTCTACCCAACAGTCACAAAGAGCATAAGTTTGTTTCTTAAATAGGAAAATCAAGCCAATTTCAGCAATTCTAGTCAGGTGGTGCTCTGTACTAACCACCAGTACCCATCAGTACCCCAGATTGTAGAAAAGCTGGAAAGAGTGAAATCATAAAATCTGACCAATCCACCAGCTGTCATTAGCAAATGACAGAAGACTCAAGTCAAGGTGAACAGGAATTGCTGGATAAGCAGAGATATGATCCACATGATGAGCACAAAGATTGAACGACACAGCCATACCTGTACATGCCATTTACCAGAATTACTCTCTTGCTCCAGGCTCACTTTCTGTTAAGATTGACCTGAAAGCATAAGAGAAATGCTGTTCTTCAACAGCAATGAATGAAGATGCTTCCAAAAGGGCCAGAATGCACTTTGTTCTGGTGGCAGAGATGGAATGGCAAAGGCATTCAGCAGTAGCTGTTCCTTGCTAAACCAACTGATTTCCATGCTACTGATACTTGTAGACTCTGTGACTGAGATTTTACACTTCCAGTCTTAAATAATTCTACCCACCACAATCATGCTCTAGATCTTCTCCCAGAAAAATATCTTTGAGTTTCTCAGATTGTTCCCCTTTGGAGTAATTTTCAAGAGCCCTTTGACACACACTGCAACTTCTAATTACACAGGCCTTTATAAAGCATACAGTCCACCAGCCTTAGACAGTGACCTGAAATTAAACCCTCATTATTAACCAATTCTTTAGAACAGGCCTGGGTACTACGTATGTACAGGAAAAACTTCCGCTAACAGAAAAAACCCAAGAGGCTGCAATCCCTTTTTGAAGTCACCTATTTTGACTTTCATAATTATATCTCTATTTTAACTTGGCTCTCATAGTGAAGGTGGCAATTAGAGCAAGTAAATTAAGCACAGCATATGTTCATACCTGCACACACACAGACGCACTCACTCAGCAGCTTCTCTCAGTCTGACTAGAGAACTTGTCCAAGCACGTCCTCCCTGCCCAGAAGGTTCAGTCTGGAGCCAGCAGCAGTTCTGAAGCCACAGCACAAAAATCAAGAACCTAGACAAGCTACAAAGTGCAACAAAATGGAGCTGCTGAGCCACAACACTGGAACAGAAGTCTAGGCAAAATCTGACAGCTGTGTCTGCCGTGTTCTTATCCACAGGTAAAAGCTGAGACAGACAATCACTTATTGCCCCCACGTGGTACATCGATCCTATTGCACAAAAGCACTAACATGTCCAGAATTCCTCTAAATTTGCTTTAAATTAAATCCAAAGGTTTTTTGATAGATGTTAGTTCTGTGACTGTAACAGCCTAAACATTAAGCTGCTATCAAATGCTCTTTTCTGTAATTATATTGATTTATTCCTCTCTCACAGTTTATAATGTCTGCCCAGTGAGGGTAAGCAAGCATGTCTGAAGCAGCAAGGCCTGAAAACCAGCCCCTAATAAAACTGGGAGTGCCAGAAAGCTCACCCTGCCTTTTTTTTTTTTTTTAATTTTTAAAATCCCATTGAGGTTCATCTCATTTCCCTGCCCATGAAATCAGCCTGGGTTTTGTTACCTCAGAGAAGTTGCACAGGGGTTCAATTCAGTCATGTCTTGTACAATGCCTTAAAGATTTACATGAGAAATGTCTTTGTGTGTTTAGGGGGGTGAGGAACAAGACATTCCCAGAGAGAAAACACTGCTCCCCCACAATCTGAAATTCTGACAAGAAAGAAGATCACCTCATCTTCACATACCAATCAACTTTAGTCAGTAAGTCAACAAATGCACAATTGCCCAGTTAAATATAAAGGAGAAAAAGGCCTAGTTCTATTTCATGGACAAAGACACTTGGAATGAAATGATAAATTCAGGATCTCCAAATATCAGACACTTGCAGATAAGCTTGGCAATTATTTTATTGCCAAATAAACCGCAGTTGAGGCTGTCAGTAACACCAACTCTGCTGCATTAAGTTCTTTCAGAAATGAGGCAGCCAAACACAGATTGCTGGCAAAACAAACTGGTGGATTCCCCACTCTGCCCTCAACCAAAAGGGCTGCTCCAGCTGTTTGTACCAAACACAGAGCACAGCAGTCCCCCTGCTGCCCAGACACAGCCCCTGAGCTGAGCCCAGCTGCCAGGCACATGGACAACCATCCCTGCCACGCTGTGTTTCCATGTTTCAAAGCAGCCTGAGACTATTTGCTGGGCAGGAAAGCAAGATTCAAACCAGTTTTCTTGCTCTGCATGCAAACTTTCAAAGAGACTGAAATATTCCTGGAGAGCCAAATAGTGTGTTCTCTGCAGGGGAAAAGCTCTGAACTCAGAGCAAGTACCACTGGAGGAACAGCTCAACCTAGGTTTTGGGCTCTCCTTTACGGAAAAGCTTCTTAAAAGAAAAAATATATCAAAAACTTTAAAAACAACAGGAGAATAGGAAATTGCAAGGCACAGGAATGAGCATGTTCTGAACAAAGCCTTTTACTGTCAGTGCCCTTTTTTTTAAAATAAATATGCTATTGAAGCAGCACAAGATCTCTTTTAATGAGTGTTTTGCATTAGCTCTCAGAGTGTGTATATTTACCTATTTTATTGAATACACTGAATTACCTTCACAACACTTGTGAGCTCCTATGCTTCCTACATGGGTTTTCCCCCATGACTTTTTGGCTTCTGCTTTAAAAAATGAGGCGATTCCTCATGGCCCCACCAGCTTCAAATTGTTTGTCAATAAAAAGCAGGGGACAGCCAGGCTGAGGCACCTTAAGCATGATGCCTCAACATGGTGAAGCTGCTAATGGAAGGCACATCTTACAACTCTGATCTCCCTGACTTTTTGCTGTGTCTTCCTGGATGTGACTTACAGGGCTGAACAGAAATCTCTGTCTGGCAATGTGGAACACTCTTGGAACACAGCCTTAAAGCTGACACCATTTACATCACCACAGACCATGTGTGCAAAGCTGAGAGCCAGGGAGGGCTGGGATGCAGCATAAACAACCGGCTCCCTCAGTTGTACAGAACTGTTTACAGCAGGTTTCAGAGGGTGCAGGGTAAGCCCCAGGCTTGGGAGAGAGAGTAGAGCTCCTCATTCTTTTCCTATCTAGGAGTTCAGTGCTTTCCATAGTGCTGTTTTCTCCATGGGACTGCTCCAGGCAGGATGGCTGTGGGGCTGTGTCTGCTCTCACCAGTGTAGGCTCCCAAAAGTGTGTTGTTCTCTCTCTGAGGTAGCTGGACACCTCCTCTGCCTTGCTGGACTGACAGGCTCTCATTCCTGTGGGAGGGAGTGAAATTCATTTGCCTTCTGCATTTCAAGCACCGAAACTAAACTTGCAAACACACAGCTCCATCAGATCTTGCCTTGCTAAATGCTGCAGAAACTCCACAGCGCACCTGAAACTTGGGCACGCCCTGCGGTGGCTGTGAGCCAGGCCCGGGTGATCCCATCACGTCTGGGCTGCACTGGCAGCGTGTCTGGCCATCACTCCACTCCTTAGACAGAGCTCTTCCTCCTCATACTCCCTCCATTCCCAGTTTCTGGGCTTGACCCATAATGATATCAAATGTAACTTCACTGCACGTGTGCTCACCTGCTCACTGTGACAACAGCCTGGTTCCAACACCCTCCAAGTCTTCATACAAAAGGACACATGAGGAGGTGACAGCACCTCCCATTTTTTGGATTATGAAGAGATTCTTTAGGAAACTACACACCAAAGGCTGCTGCAGCACAGGGACAACACCTGCTTCGCTGGTAAACTGGCCTGCATTGCCAGCCACATGCCTTGAGGGTTGTCCAAGGAACAGCAGCCCAGAGCCTCCCTCAGCATCTCCAGGAAGAGGTGGCAGACATGGAAGGAACAGGGCTTTAAGACAACAAGCTGCTAATTGAACTGTTATCTCTCCTGAGAATTGCCCTTGGGAATCCTGGGCTGTGGGAAAATCTCTGTGGCAAGCTGAGTTATGAAATGTTTTAATCACAGATTTCTTGCACTGCAGGAATCCTTTAAGCATTTCTTTCTGTCTTTCTCTGACAGCAGGAGTCCTGTGTTAAGCTCTTTGTGCTCTATTCTGTGCACACCGCTGAGAGAAAACAGCAAATAGGGAAGAGTGCATAATTTCACGGAGTCCTTTGCGCTGAATTCCAGTACAATGTCCTTCCAAGCAATAGTTTCAGTTCTTCCCAAAGCCTTTATGGATTATATCTTGCACGTTCCGAGCAATTACCACCTCATTTGTCCTCTAGTTCAGACGGTTCCCTAAAGCATGTAGCATTTCAGGATCTATTACAAAGTGTCCAGAGAAAGGCAGGAAACACTACATTTTTCAATTTTCTTTACTCAGACGTCAGGAAACAAAGGTTTATAGATATTTTGTTCACTTTCTTTTTGTAACTACTAAATCTGTGTAACAAGCTAGCAAAATCCTGATGGCAACTCTTCTCCAAGGCCCAGTAGCCAGATAAACAGCAAGAACTCCACAGAGAAGGCAATGAAAGGGACACACGAGGTGTGCTTAGCCCTGTCCAAATACTCAGAAAGATCCAGGCAGTATTTGGCAGTGTGGAGAAGGAGAGTTGTCTGAAAACAAGGCACCTCTCTGCACTCATGCTGTCTATTGAGAGAGAAACAGCAAAGTACTCAGCTGACACCCATACGATCCATGGATCTGAACTTAATTTCTTTCAGTCTTGGGAGGATTTCCTACTAAATGCCTTCTCAATACAGTTGGGATTGATAGCATTTGTTAATGAAATGCCAAACATTCCCTTCCTCTCACATCACAGGAGAGCTTTCTCCTCAGTGCTTTCCTGAGGTCATTAGAGTGTGTACAAAGACAGAGATGTGACTAATTCATCCACAGGTGTCACACAAATGGAAAGCCAGTGTCAATTTGATCTCCAGCCCAGCCATCCTAATATTCAAAACCACCTGGAAAGGCCATCACAGGCTCTGAATGATCTTTTTCCTCAATCTTTTTTGAACTCCTGTCCTCAGAAAAGGGAACATTTGGGCATACAAGCCACCATCACTCTAACCAGGACAAGTGGAACCTACAAAAATGCTATCCCAAAAGTATGGATGAAATACAAGGAAAATGCTGGGAGCTTGCAGGATCCCAAATGGAAGGAGCAAAGAAAGGGAGAGTCTAAAGACAGCCACGGTTGCTGTTTTCCTCCTTCTTGCCAGAGGGTGCTCTCTAGTGACGAGCAGTATCCAGTAAATAAAAGCCAGGGCTCAGCACACTGCAATAAGTTTCTCCTCTCTGGAGTTGCCACAGCATTCTCCTTGCAAATATTCTGTCACTTTAACAGGGTCCTGTACTTCTTTAGGGGTGAACTTCAAAACCACTGTGGCAGAGCATTTCCCCAAAACGTGGCCCATTTTCTCCCATGCTATGTGCACCTGTTCACCCTTGGGGGAGATCTCTGAGTGACCTCCCTGGAAATATGTCCTGGCTCTCAACATGGCATGGAGCCCACTGAGTAGACCTGGCAGACTTGGCAACAAGAACATGTTTGCCTTAACATACAAAAGCAATACAATTCTCAAAAGCTATTGTAACAGGCCTGAGGGAGGAAAAAAGGGTGAAAAGCTGGGGAAAATCATCCTTCCCTGTCCTCCCCGGACAGCAACACTGAATACTCAAGTGACCCTCATTGCCCTCGATTTACAATGTCATAAACTGGCATCCCACAGTACAGAACAAAGCAATCCTGACTGCTCTCCCTGCTCTGAAAAAACTCCCCACCAGCAGCATCTGTGGCAATGTACAGAGCCAGGCACCACAGCCAGAGGAACAGACCGAGCAACGCTGTGACTGAACACAGAAAATGCTTGGATCAAATGTTCCCAACCTGCTCTGGGCAGATCTGTTATTATCCCTTCGTGCCCCACACTGGGGCTGAATTAAGGCTGTCCTGGTTTAGGAATGGTATTCCCCAATTTAGTGTTCCCACTAAACTCCAAACCAGGCTGCCAATCACTCGCTCCCTCTTCCTCTCTCCCTCTTTTCTGCATTGGGATGGAGAGGAGAACTGGAAGCACAAAATGTTATAAGAACAATTCACTGGAAACTGTAATGAGACAAGAAAAGGAACAGCAATAGCAACCATTTCAAATAATAAAAAGGATACAAAAGAGAGAGTTCTTCACATGGAAAAATGCTTACCATGGAACCCAACCCCACTCACTGCCACACCAATCCTGTCCTCACTGGTTGCCATGAAAATTAACCCTGTCTTGGCTGAAACAGGACAACACTTCAAACATATCACCACAAGTTAATATAGAGTATAACAAAGAATCATCATAAACACAAAATAGCTTTTTAGCGATTTTTATTATGGTTTTGGCTATTGTAGTACATAGATTATAATAAGTATTTGTACCAAGAATAAGTAATTTTTGCTATCAACTATAAAACTCTGCAAATTCAAAAGTATTTTTACTCCTAAAATAAAACCTGTCACAACACAGTAATAGAAAAAGAACTGTGGCCAGTTCAGCAAGCCACTAAACAGAATCTACCTTTGTCCCCAAGCCTTTCTGCTACACATATCCTTTTTTACCAGCAGCTTTTCTGAGAAAAGTAGTCCTGCTTTTCATGCCTTAGCACAAAGCCATCGATTTCAAGACCATCCCAAGAAAAGTGAAGGGGAAATAGACCTTCAGAAACATCAGGCACACTATGAACAATTGTCCCAAAGGCTTGGGAAGAAGTGGCAATCAATTACCTGTCTTGAGTATTGCAGCTAAAATGGCTGTGCCATAAACTTGGTTTTGCCATTAAATACCAAACAACGTACAAAAATATCTCTCCTGATGAATTTTTAGATGAATTATTTTTTGTTTAAGAATCACATGAAATGCTTTATCCTGATCAAATATTTTAATAGCTATGTAAATATTCCAAAGAATCACACATTGCCTAAAATAATTTCACAGATGGTGACCAAACAGCACTAAAGAAATGGACAATCTGCTCTTGTTCCCATGCTAAAAATACAGGGAAAAATCCTATGAATCCAATATACACAGTGAGAGTGACAGGTACAACCAGGCTCCTGTGCAGACATTTTACATTTCACAGTTTTTCTTCAAGTACAGGCTCATGGTAATAGAAATAAATAAGATGTTGTGGAGTGTTCTCTGACAGCGCTGCTACATTACTTTGGTCCTACACTTTCTTTTGAAAAAGCAAGTCAAGAATTTCTATTCAAGTTTATGTGTAGAGATTGGACTAAATGGGATTTAACACTTTGTTGCATACAAAAAGGTTCCCATTTTCATTTTTGTCAAGGTTAGAAAAGGTCAAATGAGTCGTGTAAAACTTGGATAGTACATACTTTTGAAAAGAGAGCTGGAGCCCCTCAGCAAAGCCTACAATACAGGGTTTTACTTCACATTTTCAGAGAGATTCAAACATAAAACAGTAGCTTCAGGCAGGTAAAAATTGATTAATAGGTTTATATTTAATCTAGCCACTGAAGTACCACTGGAATTAGACATTAGCTATAGTAATTCTATTATTTTTTTCAAAGAAACACTAACAAAATTATAGAAGTCGCAGCTGCACCTGAGCTCAAAGAGCCAAAAGAAGTTGCAATTCTATTTATCTGCTTATTAGCTGCTCAGATAAGGATGGTTTTTGATAGATCAGATGAAGAAATCTGATTGCTGGCATTATCAGGAGCAGCAGACAGCCCAGGGTGTGTCCCTGCCTGCCCTGGCAGCCACCACCTGGGCAGCTGTGTGCTACTCTGACTGTCTGCTGCAAACACAGCACGAGGCACCATCTGCAGCACGAGTGCAGCCAAGATAAAAACTGTCCCCTCTGCTACCAGGATTAGGAAAGTGACCTTGGCCTAATTAAAAAACCAGGGTCGCTCCTGAAGTAATACTGCTGACTTCATCCTGGAGTAAGGACTTAAAATACAGTTTGCATTGACCCAGTCAGGAACAGGTCACTTTTAAAAAGAGAAGGGTGCTAATATATATTTTTACTACATGTAACAATTTGCAATAGCCCAAAAATAATATGAAAATACTTCTTAGGCATTATAGAATTTCTTATCCGTTAGATATAGGAAACATTCATGCATAGAAAACTACTCTTTGGAGATTACCTCATTCAACAATAAAATCAGCCTTATTCAAGTTTGTTTGGCTACAATAATGCCAGAAAATAGCTGGAGTAATTTGTGATGGCTTACAAGAAACTACTCAAAATTAGCTGCAATAGAGTAAAAGATTTTAGGAAAATAATAACCCTCAAGGTTAAATCTAAAAGAAATAATGCCTGTCATGTAACATACAGTGTGCCTCTCATAGAGGCATTTCCTCTTTCTTTCACTAAGACACAAGGCATGCTTGAATTTTCCTCTGATATTTTGCAGAGGCCAAGGAAATCCTCTGCTGTGAGCAGAGACAGAGAAAGGGCTGCTGGTCTTGCACACACATGTAAACACTGCAATATATATAAAATTAACCTTGCAGGGGTGCATCCTTAGTGAGGTGACTGTTACCCAGCCTTGAACAAGGTATAACTGACAGCTGTTTACTTCTAAATGGAATACAAAGTTAAAAGCAGGGAGCTAATAAGGTATATTAAAAAAATTATCTAATGCTTATCAGGCTAGAAAATTTTCAATTACTATTTTGTATTCCTAATAGGAAATTTAAAATAACCTCAAGATAAGAAGCACTAAAGAAAAAGAAAGTCAAACATGTATAATATATAAAAATACCGACTGACTACATTATGAAATACATCTCCCAAGATGTTACCACAGAACAGTCCCACTTGAAACTCTACAGCAAGCTGCAGATCATATGGAAGCAAGAGGCATCCTCTCTGCCTCCACCACTGCAATCCAACTCCAGAAGGTCTCCTGTGAGTCAGGGAATAAAACCATCTGAAAATAAGACAGGAAAAAAACCATTTCAGATCAGCAGTCTTCTCACATTAGGAAACCTGGAAGAACTGCACACATTTTATAAGTCACAAGGAAACAGTTACTTCATCATGACATTTAGAAACTTGTTTAAACTATTTCAGAGACTTCTTCCATAATTCTTACCAGTATGTATTGTATTGACTTTCTAGAAAATTTTCATATATACACACAACACCACACTGTTTAGTTTAACTCCAAGCCATTTAACTTTGTAAACAGCAGTTAATCCTTATAAATTAAAATTAAGATTGAAACCCATAGAAACCCATCTTGTAAAGTTTTTCCAAAACTTAACACCAAGCACACTAGAAAGCAGCTAAAGGAGAAGCCCTTTAAGTGGCTATTGGAGCATCTTACCCAAGGCCTCACACATGGTGCCCATGAACTGCACTGTTGTCACCTTCTCCACTTTGCATCTGCATCTGCATCTGTGCCTGCATCCTTGCAATCATCTCCTGCATGCGACGGAGCTGGAAAAGCAGCACAGAAGAATTCTGTAGCCCGCTCTCACCTCAGAGTATAATTCTTCACTGTCACCACTCTAATACTTATTTTTATTAAAGAGGGATCACAGATCTGCATTTTCTTTATCTGACAGGTAACGATCTCAGGTTATGGCATCTTCTTTTATCGCCTTTCATCCCTGAAGAGGTTGGCATTTACTGACTGAGATAAATTGGCTTCATTACTGCACTGTGGGATGGGATTTTTAAGCATCCCTAAATTGAAGTCTCTGACGTTAACTGTATAAAAATTATGGTTCTGAAGTACTGAACAAGCATTTACACTTACTAAAGTTTATCACAAAAAAACCCAGCCTAGTTATGTCTCTCCAAACTATTCCTGTATCTGTCATCAAAAATAAAAAGAAAAATTGTCAGGATTATTCCCCACCTCCCTTGCTAGGGATGAGTAGGTGGAAGCAAGTATTACAGACAAACACCCAGTGAGACACAAGCATAATTAAACTTGGTCAAAGCTCAGTTTTAGAGTATTGCATTTAAACATATTAAACATTTGAGCACAAGAAAAGTATGTAAATCACCTACAAAGATTAATTGAACCATACTGCACACACATTACTTAAATCCTTTTATTGCACCCGACTCTGACAAAGTGGCAAGTCAACCTCACTATGGAAATCATTTTGGGTGCCTTTGTGCACTCACACTGTAAGCTCAAACTAAACTGTTAAGCTTAACAATAAAGTTAAACCTGTAGAATGCTTACACTATACTTTTTTTTCATATTGTTTGCAACAACAACCCTTTTCATTTTCCTTTGGTTACATTTTGGGACTTGGGTCCTCACTAGTGTCACCAGTAGAAGTCTGAGCAACTGCTCCTGCTGGGGCAGGCTGAGGAGTTCATCTGACTCAGCCCTCTCCCTAGGACCAGCTCTTGGGAAGTGCATGGTCCAGCCTCACAGCCAGGTGTCCATCCCAGTACCTCTCCACAGTGCTCACAATCTACAATCTGTCCCTTTGCTTTGGAGCTTGCCAAACCATAAACTCCACCTTTGCATTTAGCAAGCACATTCATGGAGAAAGCCACTTCTCCCACCTCAGCACTTTTGAGCTCACCTGCTCAAAAATACCTTGCTATGTACAAATTCCATGTTAATGAATATCACAATTTACAGACTATGTTAGAAGTATCTTATTTAATTGAATTTAATCGAAATCAGCCATCTATTAATCCCATTAACCATGACATCTTGCGTGTGTAGCAGATTCTCATTCATTCTGCCATCTGTGATCATGCTAGTTCCTTTCCCTCCTGTCATCTACTTCCCAACAAGGCTGTTAATCTCATCTACCCTAGGACCTGCTTCAGGTCTCCACTTCAGCCTTTCTGCCCACATTTTGCTTTTCACTGCACTTTTTCTGGGTCTTGTCTATCTCTAACCTTTATAGGTTAGAGGAACAAGAAAAGCAGCATTAGAGCTACGCATTCTGTATTTGTCATAGTGGCAGAATGAGAATTTCTGTTTCATTTTTTATTTCTGACCATTTCTACCACCTTTCTCTTTTTTGCTGCAGAGCTGAACTGACTTTGTCCCAACCTGCAGCTGTTAACTGCAGAACCCTTACTCCCATGAGGATGGATCTCCCTGCCCACACAGTGTGCATTACATCCATTGTGGATCACACAGTGGAATCATGTTTTACCAGATTCCATTTGTTCCAAAAAATCCCTATCCTGAGTCTGAGTCTCCTCTCATTTCATTTTCTCAGTGAACCTTTAATAACTTTATATTGACATATAACTGTTTTCCCTTACCAATTAGCAAGATCATATAAATATTTGCTCTTAGGTACCAAGGAAAGAAGAAAATTCCCCCATTACAAGAATATAAAGTTCTGTCATCTTACTTCTGCTTCCTTCTCAAGTAGAATCTGGTCTTTATTTACTTCTTCATCTTCTATTTTCCTAAAATAATATTAATATTGTTAGAAACATAAAATCACTAAGGTTGGGAAAGCCTTCTAAGATTGCTGAGTCCAAGCATTAACCCAGCATTGTGCTCACCAGTACACCATGTCCCCCAGTGCCACATCCACCAGCAGTTTGAACACTTCCAGGGATGGCAGCTCCACCACTGCCCTTGGGCAGCCTGTGCCAGTGGCTAAACACCATTTCTGTGAAGAAATTTCTCCTAATATTCAATCTAAACCTCCCTGGAGGCTGTTTGTTGTTACGGCATCACTTGCTGCTTGGGAGAAGAGACCTGGCTTTACTCATGATTTCCCATCACTTTGCTAACAGCTTTTTCCTACTCCATGTCACAACAGGGAAGTTCTACTAATGGATCTAATCAAGCAAGTGCCATCAAATATGCAAAGCAAACAAACTGGGGTGTGTTAAAAAATTAACAGAGAAATACACTGTAAAATAATCCAGTGTGCCCCAAAACCTCTGAGATCATCAGTGAGTAGTCACCAAGCACCTATTGTCAAGCACTCCTGGTAGTAGAAATGCAAGCTTGAAATAAATTCACATGAAATCTACCTCACTTATAGTAAACCTAACTACATTCTAGTACCATTTCAGAAATGTGAAAGCAAAGGTATATGGGTCATTTAACTGGAAAAGATATAAAAACATATTTTAGTCTCACATACCCAACTTTACAGCAACTTGAAATCCTCTAAAAATTGGATGACCTTAGGTCACATTACTTCTAAGGCCTTTGTACACACGTGTTGGATAAGAGGTGCCAGAACTTGGGAAGTTTGGGGACTTTTACCTTGAATTTCAGAAGGCAAGATTTAAAGTCAGAAGAGAAGAGCATGTTATCTTGCCTGTAGGCCAATGCTACAGGCAGGAAACTGTAAAAGGAAAACTCCTTTTGCTGAGAACTGACCAGACATGTGACAAAATCTCTGTCAACAGCAGGATGGGGAAACTTTTGCAAAACTCCCCAAAGCCCCCAAAATGTGCAATTTGGAACCCTCTAGTGGCTATAAGAAGAGATGCAGCTGAAACACCTAAAGCAGGAAACACAGAGTTTCCCACAAGAACTCACCAGCTCATCTCTACAGACCTGCTATTGTAGGTAAAAATGGGGTGTTTTGCCCAGCTCTCTTTCCAGAAAGCTCTGCCCTACTCAGCCCAGCTCAAAACAGGGCTAACAGCCATTACTCTGTGACTGCTACTATTTTTGTATGTCATATTTAACAAAGCATTGCAAAAAACCCTGATCATCTCTTTTTAAAGGCCCAATCCAAATAGTCCAGTTCTTAATTCTGAAAAAAACCCACACTCTTTTTAAGATATCAGGTCTGATCTAATCAACAGATTTTTTTTAAAGACAACATTTATCATAGAGATCTGTCCTACTTAGTACCTTCAGCATTCCAATCCAGCCGTGTTTAATCCCCAGACCAAAGCACTGCTCTATTCCACACTTCCCTAACTCCACAACTGGCATTTAGATTTACCAACTATTTTTTGTTACGCTCTTTGTAAGCTGTCAATAGAACTTGATGTTGACTGGAGTTACAGAGCTGCCCTTGGTGTACCAAATCCTAGCAATGCAACGGTAGGTGGGACACAGGGAAAGCAAACTGCAGTTTCAGAGGAGGAAGAAGCAGTGTGTAACCATGAGATGAGAACCTGCTGCCTCGTTTGAGCCTCTCAGAGCGGAAGTTCTCATAGTGAAGATCCTGGGTCACCTCCTGAAGGTCCTGCATATGGGTGCTGGAGGAAGAAAAGCAATTAAAAGATAAAACATCCTTGTGTCACATCAGTTTGCTTAAGCAACTCTTGCATTCAGCACTGTCCTGGATCAATGTGCTCAGCATGCACACCCACTTAGCATACTGATTTAAAAGCTAATTTCAGTTCAATGGTGCATTAAGGGACACAGAGAAGGTCACCTCAGCCCTGAGCCTGCCCTGACAGAGGTTGTGCTCCAGGGCCAGGCCTTTGATGAAGCTGAGCAGGGGAAACAGAGTAACAAAGACCAGGAAAAAAACAACCAGTGGACTTTGCAAGTCTGCTCCTTTACAAGTGTATCTACTTAGAGATACATTGAAATAACCACAATCTGTTTATGTTCCAGGGCATCTGAGTAGCAATACAACACTACATTCGACAAAAGAATCAGACAAATCATTATTTTCACAGAATCACTGAGTAATGAAGATCACAGAGAACCCATGTTTCCTGTGTGGCCCAACCTGGACTAGGCCTGGCTCAGCAAGGCCAAGGCTGCTCATGGCCTTCCCCACACAAATTCTGAAGGTGTCCAGGGATTACACAACTGCAGCAACCCCCCAGTACAGTGCTTGATTATCTTGGTGATTGTTTTCTAAACTACTCTTTAATTGGGATTTTCTAACTTACATTAACATGGTCCTCAGCTTCAGGAAGTCATTGTGCTCTGGGTTCTCCACTTCAACTACCCCCCATGGGTAGAGCCGACCTCTGACTTTTTTACCTTTTGCTTCAATGAGTTGATTGGACCCCACGACACAAAATGGAATGCTGGCCTGAAAGCCAAAAGTGCAAAAGTTACTCATAATGAACCAGGACAAACAACTCCAAGAACAACTCTTGTTCTGCTCACCACTGCATATTATGGTAATAAGTTCATCATTCTTTTAAATTAAAGGTGTAAAATAAATAAATGCAACTGCTGCCACCATCTTCCAAGCTAGGGAAGCCTGGGCAGAGACACAGTGACTCACTCTAGGTTGCACTGCAAGTCTTGTTCTAAAGCCATCTGAACAGTCTGAAAAATACAATATATTATCCACTTATATAACCTATTAAACCAGTCACACCTTCAGGAGTCTGGTCTGCTCTTTAAAATCTTCATCCTCATCTGATTCAGCATCAGGCAGGTGATAAATCTTGATGCCATGCTCTTCTATTTCATCCAGAATCTGAGATACACAATAAAAGAAATCAATATAATGTACATATGAATTAGTACTTTTAAATCTTAACATAAAATTACTTAGTTTACACTCTCTTAGGAAATCTGGATTTATCTTACTGATCCAAATTGCTCAACAAGGATTTGGGTTTAAATACCATATTTCTTCATGATATTCAACAACTACTTGCCACAGACTTCCAGATGAACAAGAGTGTTCACAAAAACACCATCCTTTGTGGAAACTGTGAAACCTTTGCAGGTTTTTTTGTAATAATAAAAGCATTGATTCTGAAGTCATACATGCTTTCTGCAGCTTAACCTCCTTGCTCTTACCTCTGAATTACTACTTGGGGGGTAGGGTTGGGAGTGTTTAAAAAACTGAGATATAGACCCAACAAATACTTTTTTCATTACTGCCAGTAGTGGTACCTGCAGCAGGAATCCATTTGCCATAGACCCCAAATTTTACTCTTTAAAAAAGAATAATCTTTTTTTTCTGCAGAATTCTAGCACTCTAAATATACCTACAGAGTATACTATATATAAAGCCTCTGTTTTTATTCCAGATTGGGTAAGATAATTATAAGGATTTTCAGCATAACTGACAAAAATGATAAAATTTACAATGCAAGAGCTAAGACTGGAGCATGCCTTTGACAAGTTAATTCTAACTTTTCTCTCTAAACTTCATGGCTGTTATTAGCTCATGATGGTTTGTTGAATCCCACCTCCTCCCAGCAAATACAGCATCAAGTCCTGCACGACTGAATGTGTTAAGAGGTCTTGCCTCTGGAAGACAGAACTGGAATGCTTTAGGAGTGACACAGGGGAAGAAAAACAACCTCAAAATCAGAAACGTCTCTGAAAATCCCATTTTTTAACCATCAGAATTCTGACTGGGTAAAAAACCCCAAATATACATATGCACATTCTATATGCAGGTACTATCTCTGCTTTGGGACTGATTAAACAGGTAACAGAGCAATTACCATCAGCAAATGTATTTCAATATTTTTCTAAAGTTTCAAAGTTCACTCATTATCTAATTGTAAATGTAGCCAGACTGCCATTTTGCAAACAGCACTCTAAGGACAATGTCTCACTTAAATACATAATAAAATAATTCATAGGATATCAAACTACATATTAAGTGATGCTACCCTGCACATGAGATTATATTTTCGTCAGAGTAAGGTTAATGAGAATGCCCCTCTCTTCAGCCACCACGCTGCCACAACCAAAGCACAACACATTTCTGCAAGCTAGAAAAACACTCACCCTTTTCTTAAGTCTCTCTCGCTCTTTCAGAGAAAGTGTATCAGCTTTTGCAATCACTGGTACAATATTTACTTTGTTGTGTATGGCCTTCATAAACTCAACATCCAGAGGCTTAAGGCTAAAATTAGAATATGGAAAATTTTTATTTATTTTTACACTAAATTACTAATTTATTTCCACTCCAACATAAATATCTCTCTTTACACAGAGAGAAAGGAACACAGCCAATTATTGTCAGCAGTTATAGCAGTTGCTTAAGTAATGGCAACCTGATTCTGAAAATTTAGGTCAACAGGCACAAAACAACTCTCTAAGATAAAAAAATGTAAAAAAGAAGAAAAAAAAAGACAGAGAAACACCTACCCATGACCAAATGGTGAAATGAAATAGAAACAGCAATGAACTCGATTATCTATGATATGCCTTCTGTTCAATCCACTCTCATCGTGCAGGTATCGCTCAAACTGCTCATCAATGTAAGAGATTATGGTCTTAAAACTGTAAAACAAACATGGATTTGAGGAATCACCAAATGCTCCATGATTTTAGGACCCTCAGAGGTAGTATTAAACCACTAAAATACCCTCTTGATGAACCAATCTTCTGAGGGATGAAAATTTATTTACTGATTCTACAGAATAGGGAAAATACAAGAGCATATATCTTAAAATGTTAATTGAATTCTAGAATAACAAGCTATTATGCATATTATATGTATATGTATATATAATAACATAAAGTATACAACAAATTTCTCTTGGGTTAGTGTTTAAATCTTGATTAACATTAACCACACATTTTGAAGACATTTTAAGGTTCTTTTTCCAAACTGATTCAAAATCATAAATGGTTTGCATTGGAAGGGACCTTTAAAGATCACCTATTTCCAAGCTATTGTCATGGGCAGGGACACCTTCCATTAGTCCAGGGTGCTCTAAGCCTCAATCAGCCTGGCCTTGAACAATTTCAGGGATGGGGCAGCCTGAGCAACCTGTGCCAGGGGCCTCAACACCATCACTGTAAAAAAGTCTCTGCTGCATCCAATCTAAATCTACTCTCAGTTTCAAACCACTGCCCCTTGCTCTGCTACTACAGGCCCTGGTATTAAGTCTCTCTCCATGTTTTCTGTGAGCCCCTTTGATATACTTCAAGGCCTCAGTAAGGTCTCCCTGGAGACATTCCCTTTTTCAGATGGAAGCCCAACTCTCCCAGGCTCTCTTTACTGCTGTTCTAGCCCTTGGAACATTTTCCTGGTTCTTCTCTGCACCTGCTCCAACAGGTCCATGTCTGTCTTGTGCTGGAGCCCAGAGCTGGATGCAGGACTCACAGGAGTGGGGCAGAACTCCCTCCCTCAGCCTGCTGGCCACGCTGCTTTTGATGCAGCCCAGGATGCCAATGGCTTTCAGGGACTGCCTGCTCACATCCAACTTTTTGTGCACTAGTCTCCTGGTTCTGGCCCAGATCAACAGGAGAGAGCAGCTTCAGAGAGGAGCAACTTATTGCAGTGTGCTGAGCCATGGCTTTTATTTACTGGACACTGCTCATCACTAGAGAACATCCTCAGGTGAGGAGGAGGAAAGCAGAGTGACAGGCACCACGGCCATTCCAACTGCAGCTGAGCCACTGCCACAACCTGGGCCACCAACAGCTGCCCCTACACAGAAGAAATCCAAGACCAAATCAGTTTGCTTAGTGAAGGATGAAGAGGAAGCAGGGCCCTCATAGCAGGAGGAAGAGTCAGGACCAGAGATAATTACCCACTTGCTATCCCTGGTAAGATATGTGAGAAGATTTCAGCTGCCAACTGGGGGAGACCATGGCAACCTGGCTGCTCTGGTACCAGGATATCACAGCCCACCATATGGAACCAGATCATAGGGAAGCCAAGAAAGTGGGATCCCTGCCCTGGAATATGGGCACTGACAAGGGGATTGGGAAGAGGACAGAAACTCTTAGCTCTGGTGGTGACTTCTGTCAACTGTGAGGGAAAGGTATTCTCTCAAGGATGATGTAAGGGTGTGACCAGGCAGGTGGAAGGCCATGGAGGAAGGTATCAGCACCTGAGAGAATTAGCTGTGCTGGAGGCAATCTACAGGGGTGCAAACAATCATCTGTCCCTGTAGGTGCAGATGAGGTCCCCTGCACACAATCCACGTGGCAGAAGTTTGTATGGAGTGCACTATTGTACCTCAACTCATTGGCATTGGTGTCAATGAAAGGAGAGCAAACAGTGCTCCAGGTGCCCCAACTCTGCAAGATTAATATAATTGTTTTTCTTCCCTACCAAACCTGCACCTCAGCTGTGGAAAGACTGTCCAGAAAGATTAAGAACAGATTTGAAAAACTCGAGCAAGCTAGAGAAGAAATGTTCCATACTCCACCAGTATGGGCCAGCCTCTGCTACTGGGAGCAAACACCCGCATCCTCAAGAGACAGGATATACACGACAAGGTTACCTGTGGTTTTACTGCATGACCACAGAAAAGACATGAGGAAGTGGGACTGAAAACCCACCACTGCCTCAGCAGCATGGGTGCAGGAGCTGAGAAGGAAGTACAACCACCACAGGAAATTCTACAAGCACAAACACAGCTCCAGTTTCCAGTGGGCTTGTCCTCAGACAGAATAGAAGGGCTGATGTTACTTCTGAACTGTAAAGCTTCAGAACACTTGCAGTACATTGATGATCGTGTGGGGAAACGTGGCAGAGGAAGGTTTTGAGCAAGGGGAGAAGATAATCCAGATCTTCCTGAGGGTTGGTTTTGCCATAAAACAAAGTAAAGTCAAGGGACTTGGCCAGGAAATCCAGTTTTTAGGCACAAATGGCACAATAGGCATCATCAGACTGCAATGGATGTGATCAACTAAACACCAGTTCTGTCCTCAGTGACCAGCAGGAGTGAAGCTCAGGCTTTCCCAGGTGCAGATTTTTGTACGGTGCGTATGCCAGAGTACAGGCAGATTGTAAGGCCTCTCTAACATGTGACCCACAAGAATGATTTCAGGTGGAGTCCTGAACAACAAGCTTTTGAAAAAATTGAACAGGAGATTGCTCATGCAGTAGCCCTTGGGCTCACCAGGACAGGATACGTGGTCTTGAACCTGAATTTCACTTTATTAGGAGGCACTAATTTCCAAAGTTCTGGGGAAAGCTGGAGGTTACCTTGAGGTTCAGGGGCTTGAGAGACGTGGGAGAAGGGATTAGCATTGAAAACTGATTGCCAATGATCTCAAGATTACTCCTCAGTATTTACTATAACTTACATTTGTAAACAAAAAAGAAAAAACCCAAACAAACAAAATCTAAGACAATGAAAAGCACTTAAAAATTAGCCACAGAATCTGAGAATGCTCAAGCAAATGTGGATAAGATCTAGAGGTGGATTTTTGCCTGCACTGAAGAGTAGGTGATTTACTTTCTCAGAGTATTACTGAGACTCAAGGTCACTGTTCACTTAAAGCTCTTTCAAGCAAAATGGAAGTTAACGAAGAAAAATAAGTGCCACAAAATTTATTTCAAGTTGTGTTAAAGTTACTGATGCCTCTTCACATGTATCAGAATTAATGCATAACACTGAAATTAAGCTTCCTCAAAATTAGAAAACAAAAAATCTCCCCTCAAATCCAGCATTTCCCAGACACACACCACACTTCCACCTCCCAGGACAGGTAAGAAATCTGTGCCAGTCTCCACAGATAAGAAATGTGTGCCAGTCTCCACAGCCAGATCAAGAGCCACCCCCTGTGCACGTACCAGTCCCGGCAGTTGATGGCATCCCCGTATCCCGGGGTGTCCACCACCGTCAGCCGCAGTTTCACGCCCCTCTCCTCGATTTCCACTGTCGAGGCTTCGATCTGCACCGTGCGCTCGATCTTGTCTGAAAGACAACAAACTCCATCTCATTCTGAGATAAACTCCAAAGATTAATTGGCAGATTAACAGCAGAAATATTATTCTATCAACTACATTCTGAGGCCTGATAAGAAGAAGACTCAGTACTAAATTCTTTAGATGTTTTTAGAGGACTATATGAGGTTTCACACTTTTCTTAAAAATAATGTAGAAATTAAGGCAAAAGGGACTGAGACAAAACCATAGGTAATTGGAGAACAATACAAAATTATATGTAATGGATTTTTTCCCTAAGGTTGGAAGTTACAAGTAATTATCAGCTAACATATAAACCATTAAAGCAAGTCATTCAACAGGTAACAAAAAGAGAAAAATTGCATCTCTTATTTTATTACAATATTCTCTTTTGTTGGATTATTGCATACTTTGATTAATAGAAATAGGACAAGGAACTGAAGAACAGAAAGTGAAGTTCTCATTCACTAAATATCAATCCAAAGCAAATGAATTTAGGTGAAAGCAGGAATAAACAATTCACATATTTGCAATTGTAAGAGATTAAAAACTAAGTAAATTCTCTGAGTCTTTTAGTTGATTGTTTATCTTACTGTGACACAATGACTGGTTTTAAGCAAAAGAAGGGATCAAATTTCTAGGTGTTAATATGAATACACCCAAGGACTAAATAACAAAGACCTGATAGATATTCTGGGTGAAGAGGAAAATGGTTTTATCAAACAGCTCAAGTGTCAAGAAATACATTAGAAACTATTACAGCTAGAAATCACTGCTGGCTGTTTCCAAAATTCAAAGATAAAGGCATTCAACTCCAAAAACCACTGAGCAAAGATGTATTTACCAGCAGCTCCTGGGATTATCCTTTCTGGGTAGAGATCTGTCAGGAAGAGGCTGTTGATTAATGTAGATTTTCCTAATCCAGATTCACCTGTGATTCAGTATAAAGACAAATTCAACATATTTACAAAAATAATTCCAGGAGTATCTGACAGCATTATCTGACTATAGGATTTTTTCATATTTCTTTCAAATTAAAAATTTACCTCTTCGAATTTTAGATTAACCAAGTTTGCACAAAAAGATTGAAAAACAATTTTTACATCTTGGCACTTTCCCAGAGCTTTCACTGATGATTTGTGATTAATGCTGCTAGTCAAGTGGAGTTGTGACCCATTTAGACTTAAGATTTCCCATTCCATGTCTCCTGATTTATTAAGACATGCTTTTCTGTTATCACTCCAGAATGTGAAATATCATACCCAGTGAGAAGCTATATCCTGTCAAGGCTTTGTCATCAATTTAAACAATGAAAAATGCATTGCTGAACTTCTGTACAGCCAGGCATCATAAAGTAGGATTTATTTCTGTTTTTCTGCCAATATGGCAAACAAGAACTCAAAGCATGAGGAGTATGGCCACTGAGCAATTTTTTAATCCTGCTGATTACTGATTTAATACTGATTACCAAATTGTACTGTAAATATTTTTTTTTGTTCCAGAGATATTGATGGTCATGAGGAAAATTCAGAGGGCAATTAATTAGTTAAAGATCAAGATTTTAATTAGAACAGAAGTCCACAGTATAAAAAAGAGCAGTAGCTTCAAATGCTCAGTACCTGAGTTCAATGAAGAGACCTTTTTCTAGAATTTTAGTTTTATTTCAGGTGTTGATAGGATTAAATTAAAAAATTAGATGCTAAAAAATGATGGGCCACAGAATCTCTGAGTAACACAAACTATTCTGCAATATGAATCTGATAAAAATTTCTAAACAAAAGAAAAATAAAGGATGGAAATGATTTTAAAATGAAGATTTGAGTAGGAGCTGCCAGTTTTTAGTGCCTTATAGAATGTGGCTTTCAAGATCAGATTGTGCCAGTGCAGGCTTCACCAGTGAAGGTGACACGGACCCAGAGTAACTCAGCAGTCACAAGGAATCATTTCAGCAGAACCAAATAAGGATGATTACACCCAATGCCACATGCCACAGTTCCAGGATGGGTAAATATTACACATAAATCAGTTCTCATAGTCGCTGTCAATGATTATATTGGCTCCAGCAATTTAGTGACTCTTAAGTGAAATAACTGTTAAGATGAAGTCATAGCTTAATAATGAGAATGAACATAAAAATAAATACAAGTGACTGGGATTTCTTTGGGAGCAACACAGCCAAGCAGCCAAATTCTTAGAGACTCCAGCTCACATTTTCAGATATCACAGCAAAAAAAATCAAACCAAAAGCTGTGTGAAAGAGCAAAGTCGTTGATTAGGATTCTGTCAGCCCAGGCAGCTTTCAAAGAATTATCCTGCTCAGAAATGAAGAAGGATGGCAACTTAATGAAGAATAATAGTTCAACACAGGCACTGGGACACAGCCCACAAGAGAACATACTTAAACTCTGTGCATATTTGAAGAGAAAGATTTCACATTCCAAACTGTTGAAATAATCAACAATTTAAAGCACAGTTTATTTTATCTTACATCAGCTGCCTCCCTCTGCTAATGTATCTTAAAATACCACTCCAAATTTTCAATGAAACTATTTTTTTCAAGTCCTCTTCCTGTAGTTTTCATTTATCCCTTAAAACACTGGCAGGCAACAACCATAAAGTTCCACTTTATTCTAACATGGGTGGATTAATTGCCTTTCTGTTACTCTTACACCATGTCATTTCCCCTCTATTTCAATTTTACAAGAGACTAGAAACAACTGTTGGTCTATATCATTTTACATTGCTTTCTTCCAGAATTATGTTATGTGGCACTGCTTGCAATTAGAATTCTAAGAGATCTAGAAGTTAAGTTTAGTTACACCAGAGAAAGCACATCTTTTCTTTCTCAAAAATGTTCACACTTTTAGGATGAATAGTAAATTCTGAAGAGTTACAGTAGACAGCATAATTTGAAGCAGCTACTTGTAGTTTGGTTTTACTCTTATATTTTATGAGATATCCTTTATGGTATCATCCAAATCAAATCCAATGAAAGACACCATAAAAAACTACAATAAAGTTCTAGGAAGACACAGATAAGGGCAAACTGTGTACAACACTGAAGAACAAAATACAGGAGGAGGACAAAAGCAGTACTGGGGCTGTCATTTGGCAAAACTAATGAAAGGTTTGAGGACAGACTCTCCCTGTAACTAATGAAATCCAAAACAATTAAGAAGTTAAACACCTCCTATCATGCACTATCTCACCTCTGCTGCTCATTCCCACTGTGATCTCTCTTAGGCAAACCTAGCACACAAATGAGATTTATTCTTTGTGGTGCCAGGTAATGAGGAGCCTAATTCTATTAGGATACTTTCTGTGAAAGCCTGTTTAAAAGCAAGAATTACAGAGTTCAAACACCAAAACTCACAAGTTATGGCTCACAGAGAGACAGAGAAGACACCCAGGTCTGATTTGGGAGTCTATTTAATTTTCAAGAATAGCAACTGATTTCTCAAAAGATCAAGGTATTTCTGCAGACACCAGATTTTTCTTTCTGTTCCACATACCAACAGACTCCCAATGAATTATCAAAGAGAATGACACTTTAGATTACAACTGCTAACATAAAATCATGATCAATGTAAAAAGTAACAGCTCACATCAAAACCAACTTGTCCAATTCTCAGTCTTTCTCTTTTACAAGAGTATTTGGAAGGGTTGAAAAGACTAAAAGACTGAAAAGGTTCAGATTCTTTTGAGCTAAAGAAGCATAAACAACATTTTAAATAGAATGGTCTCCTTAATACTAGTCTCTTAATCAAAACACACAAGTGAACTAGGACTGTATTCAAATGCAAAACCAGTTTAAAATTACATTTTAAATGGAGTGCTGGAATCCTGTAAGGCAGGGAGAAGGAAGGAAGGAATGATTGCTGGAGTGCACAATGAAATTTCTTCACCCACAAACTTATTAATGTACTCAGGCATGGTTTGTAATGTGGTAAACATCTGCTGCGAGAATCAATAAAATAGAAAAGAAAGCGAAATGCAACAGCACAGGAAATTTTCTGATGCAAGCTGAAGCCTTAGAAGAGTGCAAGTAACATTCATTTTAACTTTAAATTCTCTGTGAGCAAGTATTAATTGTGAGAAAAACTATAAAATGCTTCCTTACCAACCACCATAAGAGTAAATTCAAACCCCTTTTTCACAGACTTTCGGTGAACCTGATTGGGAAGGTTTGCAAATCCAACATAGCCAGGAGTTTCTGGATTGGTAAATTGAGCAGGCTGTTGCTAAAAATGAAATTTAAAAAAATAAAATAAGACAATAATAAGCAACCACTTGAGACTTACTAGTTTGTGAGGAGCTTTTATACAACTCTGACCAAAATGAAATCCTTCCAAAAGTATTAGTTAACTGCAGAGATCTATACTTGCATGAAACTACTTTAATCTGTATTTTACATCACTCATCTTTCAATATTATGCCTCCTATAGACAGTAAATTTAGAATACTCTTCACCATCAAACAGATGCAAGTTGCACAATTTGTCATTGAAGGACAATATTTAACAACAAAAAATATGTTTCACATTGTTACATTGGAAGACAGAAATGTTGTTCTTACCTTGGACATTTTTAGGGAATGACAGGAAAAAATCTGAAAAAATAATAATGTTTCTCAGCTTATTAAAAATTGTATGAGGAAAAAACTCACCCACAAACCACACAATAATGTCTGCTGTTGCACACTAAATTGAAAAAGGAGCATCCCTGATTGGATGCCAGATTCTGAAACAGTGTCAACTTCCCAGAGCACAGGTATTTGACTCTTCTGTACTAACAAGGGGCAGAATTTTCAGCTACTGTTGCTCCTATAAACACAGTCAGACAATAAATTCAAGCAACACGAATGTGGGGTGCTGAAGGCACCAGATATGTGACAAAGCATTCTGAAAGTCCACATCCTTTCTGGAAACTAACCAAACACCTTGCTAAAAGAAATCTTGCTCTTTAGAGGAAACAGTTTTTTCAAAGCCAAAAAAACCCCAAACCCTAACTCACGTATTATTTTTCTTTTCAAGCCTTTTTCTCAACATTTCCATCCACACTCGAGTGTTTTGTAAAGAGCTAACAGCTTCAAAATGAAACTTTTTGTCTTCCTCTTTTATCTAGATTCTTGCAAACTCAGTCATTCTACCTTCTGTTTACCAACATAAAATTTTCATAGCTGAAATATAAAATAGACAGGCACGAACCCATTTTTTAAAAGATTCCTTATCTAAAACTTCTGTGCAAAAAAGTCTCTTAAAGACTCACCAACCACTAACATGTGTGCTTTCAAGAGATCATGTGATTTACTATGGCAACATAAAAATGCCAGCATATGCTGTATCTGCAAGTGATGAGAGCTCAATTCCCCTTTCTAGTCCCTCTCCTGGCTCGCTCTCTTACCACAAGATATCTGTTCCCACTCCCAAAGCCCACAGTCACCTCTTACCTAGCTCACTTGCACTTTTTGCACTTTAATTCTAGACATTTGAAATTATTGCTACCTGATTCTTTCCACCTTCCAAGCAGATTTTGTCAGCAAGTTCAGCGTTGTGTGAAATTACACCAAACTGCTTCAGTTTGCAGCACCCCTCAGTCTGTTCCTCCCAGGAAAGAAACATCTTGGAATCAAAACAAACTGCCCAGCATTAGACAGAAGCCAAACTTTTTGTGTCAGGCAAGGTAAAGTTGTTTCAATGTTGGGATAATTTCCAGGACTTTCTTCTCAAAGCTGCTATATAAGTGTATATTTACCCAATTTTAACCTCATTTGGGTTTGATGGGAGTTACAGACTGAAGATGTTAAGCACTGAAGCAATTTGGTGTCCTTTCTCATGAAGCCAAATTTCTGGCACTCTGGTTACTGACACGAAATAAAAACTGGATAATATGGTTCTCAAGTGAAATTGCAAGATAAAAATAAAATCTAGTATCTGCAACATCTGTATTTCAGCCCCTAAAACAGACCATGACCTATGATGTATTCAGCTAGTGAAGAACTTATCCGTGAGCCTTTTATCATGTAAGATTGTTCTGATAGAAATTCTTCCTTCCAAGAGAGTTTCCTGCCCAGTTGATGTCATTGATTCCTGCTTAAGCATTCTCCATGAGAGGTTTTCAATGCCAAACAAAACTAGATCCTGCTGGAACACAGAGGAACATTCTTTTAATTTGTGAGACTTGTCTGTCACCCAACTTAGAGGCGGGCTAAGAGCAGAGGAAAGTTTCTCACAGCTACTGAGAAACCAAGCAGCGAGCAGAGTTATGCAGATGGCTACAGCTACATTAGATTTTAACATTCGGACCAAGCACAGGAATCTTTCACGGATGATCTTCCCCACAGCGTTCCCGTCAGGTCTGAGCGCTCCCACACGGGCAGGAGCACACCCGAACCCGAGGGCCAAGGCCCGTCCGACCGCCACCCGAGCCCAGGGCATCGCGGTCGGGGCTAGGGGCTTAGGGTTACGGTCGGGGTTAAGGGCTTAGCGTTCGGGTGCCTCGAAGCAGCCCAGATTTTCCTCGGGAGCTGGTCGGTCATGCTCTTCACTCTCCGATTTCAACAGCGCGGCTGGAGTTTTTCTATATGAGCTTGTTTCAGAAGTGACTGCCTTACACGCCATAGGAGGGGCCCCGCTCCTCCGCGGCGCCCGCCCGGGGGTCCCACGGCGGCCCACACAGCACCAGACCCGCGCTGGGCGGGCGGCCGGGGCGCCTCCCCTCCGCGGCACCGCCCGCAGCGCCCATCGTCCCGCTGCCTCCTCACCAGCATCACCCAGCCTCAACCAACCCCTCACGTTCGGGGCTCCGTCCGCGCGGCTGAAAAAGGACAGACCCTTTCCCATCGGCCCTGCTCGCCCTCTCCCCTCACGCCGCGCACAGGACCCCCGCGCTCCCCCGGGCAGGGCAGGGCAGGGCAGCGCCCCTCACCTCAGCGCCGCTCCGTTCGCGCCTCCCTCAGCCCCGAGCTCCGCTCCCGCGCGCGCACGGCCGGGGGAGGGGAGGGGCGGGGCCGCCCCGCCCCAGGCCCCGCCCGTGGGCGGTGCCGGGCCCCGCGCGCACGCGCGCGCCCCATCGCCATAGCAACCCGCTGGGACGGGGCGGGGCCGCCCGCATGTTGTAGGTCACGCACATCCCCTCTGCTGCACCAAGATGGCGGCCGGGCCGTCGGCCTCGTACCCAGCATAGGCTTCGCTGCGGGCCGACTAGAGGTAACGCCGGGCCCGGCGCGGGAGGGCGGGGGCGGGAGCGCCCCAGGTGAGCGGGAGGGAGGCGCGGGCCCGGCGCCGCGGCCGGGCGCGTTCCGTCGCCTGCAGCAAGATGGCGGCAGCGGCGAGAAGGGCAGCGGGCGGGATGTGCGGTGGGCGCCCGGCGCCGCTCTATGGTCGCGGCCGCTGCCATTGGCGCAGCGCGGGCCACGTGCCGCCGGCGCACCCCGCTCCGGGCCGGGGCGCGGGGGCCGCCCCGGGGCCCCGCTCCGCCGCCTCGGCGCCGGGGAGCGCCCCGGGACCACCCCGGAGCGGACAAAAGCCATGAGTCATGTCCCGCTTCCTTCCCCTGCGGCGGGTCGGCCGGGGCCGGGCCCGCGCCGCCGCTGAGGGGATGCGGCCGAGGAAGCGGTCGCCCTTCCCCCTCCTTTGGTTGGTGGTGGGTCCTGCCCTGTGCCCCCGGCCCGGACTGCTGCGGGCTCTCGGAGTGCAGTGGTCTCCATTCCCTCTGCTGCTGTCCCGAAAGCTGAGGCTGCGCCATGGGCCGTGGTGCGGGAGGGTTTTGGCCTCACCTGTGACACTGCAGGTAGCGTCAGCCGCCTCTGTGCATGACATGAGGGGAAATTCAGCCTCTGCTGACCCGCTGTCCCTGCCTGCAGTGTGGTTTTATTTCGGGTTATTTATAGACCGGGATGATCCAGCAATCCAGCAGCCCTGAAGAGGGTTAAGCACGGGGCGCTGATGATTCCTGAGCTATAGCTGAAATGGCACATGATAAGCAGCACTTCCCGTGGCGGCTTTCCCCAAGCAGGGGGGGAGGTTTTGTTACTGGCAAGAGTAATTTCTTGTGCTGAAAGACAAGAGATTGTGCTGGAAATATTGGTAATATAGCGATCAGTTAACTTGGAAGATGAGGCAAGGGCCTTGAATTCACTAAGTTTAGAATTTGAAACATTCTCAGTTCTGTGCCTGTGAAGTTAAGATTAGTAACATTCAGCCTCAAGGTGTTTGAAAGAGTAATTTCTTGTCTTATCCTGTTGTGTAATGCAGAGAAAAATCTGCACACTCATATGTGCTGCATTGCTTTATCACATGTTTTCTGTTCAGTAAGTAAGTGAAGAGCCTCCCTAGTGATTTAGTCTCCATTTTTCCTACTGGTTCTATTCTGACAACTGTCTTTAGTTAGAAGACAACAGATATTAGTATGGTTTGTGTTTTGTTGGGCTTTTTTTTCCAAATCTGACTTGGAAGTGGTGTTTTGTGTATTTTTTCGTGTGTGGGTTGGGTATACCTCTCAGTGGTAAAGGAACATATATCAGAGGTGAAGCAGGAAAGGAAGCAGTGGAGGTGTGTGTCTGCTAGAGCTCTGTCTCTAACCCTTTACCTGTTTAGATTCAAGCAGTTGGAAAAAAAATAGTCTTCGTATTTGTACATGGATTTTCATAAAGCGTGACCCAAGTCATAGGCAGAGCCATCCACAAGAAAACCACACAGCCTTTTTCACAAAGGTCCACAGCACAGTTTTACAGGGATCAGAGTGACAGGAGCAGGAAAAGCTCTCATCAGATATGGCAGTAACAGTAGCTGGTGGTATGTGACTGCAGGGTGGCAGAGGCACTGTAACCAGCCAGCCTGAGCTTTGCCACTGCTGCAAAGGAAGTCCGGATCCTTCTCAAAGGACAGTTTTCCAAGTAGCTTCTGTAAGAAAGATTGCTCCATGTTTGTTCCATGTAGATTATTCTGGTGTGTCTGCTGCTGGTAGTGTGATACACACTCCTGTCTCCTCCTTTGTGGTAAGTCAAGCTGAATTTTTCTGTTGGCTTCTTTTTTGTCTCTCCCCCAGCTTTACCTGATAGGGTGAAAAAATGGATGCATCTTATGATTTTGCAGGTTATTATGGTCCCTACTTTTTCATTAGTCTCACTTATCTAGACTGGGATAATGAGGGAGGTTTCCCCTTGAACCCGAATTAGATCATAATGTTGTTGTTTTTGGTTGTTGCACCGTGTAATGGTAACAATAGTAACTTGATTTTGGTAGGTTAGGAATAGTTTTTCTTAGTCAATTAGCTGGTCTTTTTCCATTTAACGTTAGGCTTCCTCTGAAGATAGTGTGGTCTGTTAGAAGAGAGCTTTGTAACCTTGGGCTTTCCATAGCTGTTATCTGAGTGGGAGCCATCCCAGACAAGGTGAATTGTGCAGTTTGCACCTTTTTGAAGAGAACTGGGATGTTTCACTGGTTGCAGTATTTTGGGTGATACTGCCTTTTCCAAAGCACAGTGTTCTCTTTGTATACAGCAGCTTGGTAAGCTAATACAAATGCACTTAGGATTGTGCTGCTGTGGAAGTTTGGGTAATTCATCCAATCACTACTGGTCAGATGGTCAGAGTAGTCAGCAGTGGCACTGGGACCAGTCCAGGACATTCAAACTGAATGCAGGTGTATGGTCAGAATCACAGGATCATTTAGGATGGAAAAGACCTCCAACATCATCAAGTTCAGCCATTCACCCAGCACGGATGTGTTCACCACTAATTCATTCCCCACGTGCCCTGTCCATACATCTCAAACTCTTCCAGGGATGGTGACTGATGGGTGCCTGTGCTGCTTCCCAATATCCAATCTAAACCTCCCCTTAGGAATGAATGGCTCACTTACCATAGCTTGAAGGGTTTTGGCAATTTGAATGGTGCATTTCTGTAGAGTATTATATTTATATGAAAATGTTTCTCTTTGAAAAAAAATCACTCAACAATGGTTTGACTTTGTTTTGTATTCAAGAATTCTACAGAAGGAAATCCTCAGGCCTATACTTTCAGAGCTTATGAAATAAACCTCAGAGTGAAATAATGAGACTGGCAAGTGTTTCCTTGGCTCTTTTGAACCCTTATGGGAATATTGTTACAGTCTTGACAAAGATACAGAGTAGTGGTGGCTTCCCCATCCCTGGAAATGTTTAAAGCCGGGTTAGATGGGACTTGTAGCAGCCTTGGGAAGTGGAAGGCTCCCCCCCCATGACAGATGTGGAATTGGATGGTGGTTAAGGTCCCTTCCAACCCAAACCAATCTGGGCCTCTGTGCACCACTGAAGAAGCTGCAACAGGGTTTTTAAAGCAGACTGAGAAAGGTGTGTTCATCCAGGAGATAACAAGTCTGACTTGTCCAGGAGCACGTTACTGAGAGGCCCAGAGCCTGTAGAACATCTGCAGCATGTGTCTGTGCAAGAACTAAGTAGGTGTTATTATATTAAAACGTGAAAACAGATAAAGAAGGGATAGGAAAATAAAACCCAGCTGCAGGACTAGGCCTCTGTTTCTCTTCCTAATTACCCTGCCTTTGAAAGCAGAATGCTGTACTGTAGCTTGCTGGGCTTTGCTCATGTTTTTTTATTTTACTTATTGTTTTTTTTATAGGCCTTTGGTCTAGAAGCTGTTCCTGCAGAGGCTGTGGTGTTGATTGTGGCCTGTGAAACTGCATTTGGAGTGGGAGGGAGGCCCTGGTCAGGAGGGCCTCCTGGGGAAGGGATTGCAGGGGACTTGGGACACCCGGAGCTGGCCTCTGGCCTCCACGTGTTCATGCTACACTGGCCATTAAGTCAAGAATCTCGTAGTGTGTCAGGAATCTAGGGCTTGTTTCAAGAGCTCTTTCCATTTTAGAAATTCCTAGGTTTAGAAGAACAATTTTGGCTTGCTAGCTTAACCTGAATGTGGAATTGCACCTGAGAGATTTGTGTTTGTTTGTATTTATCTGTCTTTTAGCTTTAAAAGAAAGCAGATTTTAGGATATTAACAGTCTATTAAAATTTTGTGATTTGCATTCCTGTCTTAAATGGAAAGTCCTGCATGCCTAATGACTCTAGTTATCTTTTTATGCATCTTCCTTCTGTGAGCTCATGTTGCCCCTTAGCTCTCATGGTGCAACTTCTGTGGAAGAATTCAGAAAGTCAGGTTGGAAAAAGATGTATTAATAAGTGAGGAGGAAAAGTTCCAGCCGAAGCAAGGAGAAAAACTGAGTTGGTAGAGGATTTATGTGTTTAAGGTTTTTAATTGCAACAAGGAGAAGTAATCAGGCTGTGTTAGTGTTCTGAGTTTGTTCAATAAAAAAGGTGTGTTAAAGCTCCCATAGTTAATTTGTCCTTGATTTAGGTGGTCTTTGGTGTTTCTGCCTATACAAGGTCTGATATTTTCCCAGCATTCTTGCAGAATCCAGGAATCATTTCTGTAGCTGCCACATAATAGATATTTTTCTTCGATCCTGCGGGTAGACTTCACTTGTCTCTCACGACTGGTTCTATGTTGTTGAATCTTACATCTGGTAGATCTTTCAAGCCTCAAAGATACCTACTAATATTTTTTCAAATTATTGCTAGATTTATTGGCACGTAAGTAACTTAAGTACTCGTAGGTGCTCGTGTGGGTGCAGAGGGCTGACCTTGGCCACAGCTGTGCCTGGGGGAGCTGCCTGTGTTGCTGAGGCAGCGAGGGAAGCATGTCACTCTTTTGTGAGGAGCAGGGGTTGCAGCAAGGAGGTATGGCCAGCTAGAGGCACAAAAGAGGCACTTGCAAAGCAGCAGGCAGAAAAAACCAGGGAGAAACCTGAGAGAAAAGATGGACCACAAAAGGCTCATCTAGAGGAAGTCATAATGAGTTTAACTTCAGTGGAAAAACAGCACTAGAAGAAGGGAAGGGATTGGTTCAGTAGCTGCAAGACACAAAGAAATGGTGACTCACAGCAAAAGTTTTGCCTTTGAGAGGATTGAATAGCACGGTCATATTTATGCGACCTCCTTTAAATGATGTCATTTAATTTAATTGCAAAATAAAATGGATTTACTTGTTGACGCAGAATGAAAGTAGTACCAGGTTTTCTTACACTCCACAGCACAGTGTCTGGAACTGTTTTCCAGCAACAGTTTTGCTGTTTTACTGATGATTTTTCAGTGATGAGAGAACCACTTGGGAGAAATTTGGGGATGGAACAGATAGATTTATTTAGCACTAATGGAAGAAAAGAGACACACCCATCCCTCTCCCCTGAAAAAAGATTCCAACAAAAAAAACAAGCATAAAAACAAGCATGAAAAAAAGGAAACAAAGCAAAACCAAGAAACAGAATTCTATAAGGAACTTGCTTATAAATGTATGTCAGTGTGATTCTGGTAAAAGTATTCACACATATAACTTGTATATGTATGCCACATCTTTGACCTGCATCAGAAATACTTGTGAAGGAGAGTTTCTGGGAGTCCTCATGTCATGGTAATTGATACTTGTGTGCTGTAGCTATGAATTCAGCAACATCACAGCAAATAACTGGATTTTAAGGAGGAAAGACTTGGAACCCTGTTGTGTTTTGACTATTACAATCCTGTTTGAAGGAGGCAGGACCCAGCCTTCTCTCTGTGTTGTTAAATTGATAGTTGCTTGTTGAGATCTCTCTCAAAGCCCATAAAGTGCTGTCTGACCCCAGGTCACACATCAGGATTCTGGTTTTACAGGAAGGTTACTGGAATCATCTCTCCCAGTAAATACCATGAGGCAGGTATAGCTGACTATCACAAAGGTAACCTCTGGCTTATTTTCATCAGGGACTGGATAACTGGAATAATCTTCTTAAATCATTCAAATTTCAGGCTTGGTTCCAGGTATTGGCACACAGCATGGGCATCTCTCCCCTGTCCCTTTTCCCCACCCATGTTAGTTTTGGTATTTCAAAGGTTTTACAACAAGTTGTTGAAAAATCTGCAGAGGCTTTTTTTTTTTTTCAGAGGAACACTGACTTGGTGGCCAGTGCTCAATTCAAGTGGTACCACCTGCTGTGGCATCACTTGCTAGTCCTCTTCTGCTTTTTTGTAGTCTCTTGTTTTTGTCTATCCCTGCATTTCTGGCACTGGGAGTTGAACTGGATATTTCACAAAATAAACTGGATATTTTCCAAAGATGAGTGACAAACAAAGCCTAGGGCAGGCTGTGTGGCCAGAACAGGGACCTCGGGCATGGGATGGGTACATGGATTGAGTTAGGAAAAAGGAAGAGAGTGAGGAACAAAAGCAAAGCCAGGGAAAGCCACAGTGAGGCAGGAGGCCAGGAATGATTGCAGTGGACTTATTACTGCTTGCCCCAGGAGCTGGGGGCATTTTTGTGTCTCCTGTGGGCACTGGAGATGGTGTGGACTGCCTGATTTCTCCTGCCTTTCTGAAAGAGGAGAGCAGGGTTCTGCTGTTTGTACCCCAGGCCCCAGCTGTTTCCATTCCTCAGGAGAAAGTTAAGCTTGCTGTTATCTCTGTGCCAGCGATAAAGTTGAAGGTAAACCTGTGCTGGAGCAGTTGAAAGGAAAGCTGAAAAGAACAACTCCCAGAGCAGGCAGGGTGGGAGTGGGAATGGGAATATATTATGGTTGACCTGCTAGTGCATATGCCTTTGTTTTCAAAGTGAATACTTCAGCAGTTGGTGCAGCGTGCTGGGATTTAGGTGTTTGGTCCTACAAGGACCCTTGGAATGTCTGGAGGATAGCAAGTTGTAGGTATATGACTATTGCTTAAAAGTGGAGCTGGTTATGTAGCGTTGAAGAAGCTTAAAACTGAATTTTTACTCTTGCTCTTACAAGTAGTTTCATGCAATCAAAATCCTGAGTAGATGGCTCTGTTGAATGCAGCGTAGCTGTGGGTAAAATGAGAGCAAGCACTGAGTAATTACAGAAAGTTAGAAGTCCTTCCAAATTTAGGAAACGGTACCTCTCTATTTTATTTGAAAACTCGTCTTGCTCAAGACACCATTTTATTAATCCAAAAGACAATAACCAAGTGGGTGGAGGACTGAGCAGTATGACGTATCAAAACAAACAAATTGTACCCAAAATGGTCCATGTCCTGTTCCACTTCAGCCCTAAGATGAGCAGGGTAGAACTGGGAATAATTCAGTTATGAAAAGGGGTTTTAAGCATAAAATAATATTATTTGTAACAATCAGGGGGAATAGTTTTACTCTGAGTTCTCTCTATCTCTCTTTCTCTCCTTTCATAGCAGGCTTAAAGTGGCCTTGCAAATTTGGAAGGGAAGACTGTCTGGGTTTTTCACTGTCAGTTTAGATCACCGTGATGTAATTCTGTCTAACACATGAAGAGCCTTTTGCTTGGCCTAGTAGAGATTAGGAATTAGTGCTTGTCTGTGGATACGCTGAGCCCCTGTTGCATGTGCTATGAATAGGACAAAGGGAAGGCAGTGCTTAAACAGTGAGGGTCAGAGCATTTTCCAAAGTGGTGGTTGGAATCAGATATTTACTTTAATGCTTTTTCAGAGGAGTTGTTGCTAAACTGAAGGTGGGTTTTTTTCATTTTTAAGTAGTTCTGTCCTGTTTCAAACAAAGCAGTACCCTCCCTGCAAGTTTCAGGCTTTTATTCTTTCAAGTGTTTTGTTTGTCACAATAACACTGAATTTCCTGGTTTCTAGTTTCAAGCTGCTTATTGCAACTGAAAGACAGAAATAAAGAAAAATGAAATTTAAGGAATAGAGAGTCTCGTGAAGCCATGTGACTTGGGAAACTGGAATTCAGAGCACACAGAAGTTTATAAAAATGGAGCTCTGCCATTCTCTTGAGTCTTCGTTATCCAATAAACATTATAAACTGAGGAATCTTTACAATCTTTCAAGGAGCCTTGAACAACTTTGCTGAGGTTTTTTTTTTATAATACGTCAAATGAAAGTAGCTAACCAAGATTAAAAAGAGCTGTAACCCAAACAAAACGGACAAAACCAAATGTCTGTTTACATTTTTGCTTAAGTTGCAATTTTTCTGCTCCTCCCCTGAAAAGTGGCATTGGGGAGGTCTCGTTTGGCACTGTTCTTTTTTTTTTTCTGTATATATTTATCTAATCAATGTGAAAAAAGTAGTTGTTATCATGTTTATAAACTGCTGTAAGCAAGTACTAAAATTTTGGCCTGCCAAACATCAGCTTAAGAGTACCTGGAGGAGGGTCTCAGTGGGTCTGGTGACAGGTTTGAGCTAAGGGACACAGTTGACTTTACATTTTCTCAGTATATGACAGTTAATGTGGAAAAAGGTAAGTTTAGGGCTTGCAAATCCCTTGCCTTTTCAAGCTAGGTGATGTATAATGGATGAGAGCTGCTGGCAGCACTTCTTTAAAAAAATTGCCACGTGTTCATTTTATATTGCAGCGCCAATGGAGAGAGAACAGGAGCCACTGAAAGGTAAACAAAAGAACTTCAACCCAGTAGCCAAAGGAGAGCGAAGTGAAAGTTTCCATTTGAAGAACAGAAAAAAAAATAGTGCAGAACAAAGCACGCACTATCTCCAAAATCCTCGTTCCTTGGGTAACTGGGGTATTAGCAGGCTTTGGGAAGCCCCTCTCAGCTTGCTAATCATGGAAGATTTTTGTTGTTCTGCAGTGCAGAATGGCAAGCAGGGCTGCAGCACCACTCTGAAAGCTCCTGGGAGTGATAAGCACACAGCGTGGTGGAAATTTAAACTAAAAGCAGGTCCAGGCCAGCATAAAGAGACAGCATTGAAATGTGAAGTTCTAACTGCAAGTAAGAAACCTTTTTTCACTGTAAGGATAGTCAGGTATTGGAATAGGTTGCCCAGAAAGTTTGTGCAGCTCTGAAGGTTTTCAAGAGCTGAGTGAGGAAAGCCCTGAATGCCCTGGTCTGAGCCTGCTTTGAGCAGGCCCCGGAGACTCTGACCTCCGTGTGTTGTCAGATATTCTGAATTTCTGTGATTTTTGTGCTGTTCCCACTTTCCAGGCAATATATTTGGAATCTTTGTTTTCTGAATCACTTTTTCCAGTCTTGAGTCAAAATAGTGTTTTGCTTTACTGTGAAACTGGAAGATACTGTATTTTACTGTATCCCTCATATTTATTCCTTGTCAAAATGTTTATTGGCTCCCAGAAGCCAGGAACTTGAAATTTGCTTCTACTCCTTAAAACTTCTACTCCTTTGCAACTTCTTGAAAGCCAAGTTTATGTTAAATCAGATTTCTCTCACAAGTGGAAGGGCAGACTCAGACTGATCCTCTGTGGCTTCCTTCTGCTTTGCTTTTGAATTGATTTTATTAAACAGTCCATTGATTTTTTTTTTTTCCTTCATCATCTCTGAAAAGGCATTTGTTTTGTCACAGCACCTGATACCCAAGGATCACAGCATTCTGAGCAACTTGAAATGAAATAACGAGTCCACAGAGAAAATCAAGATGCTGTGGGTGCACAACCAGGGCAACTAAGAGAATTTTGCTGGTCAATTCACCAAATCTGCAGCAAATCTAAAAGCAGAGCTTGATTCTCTTTACTACGTTCTTTGTTCAGTTTTTTTTTCAGTAAATCTCATTTTCTCAGAGTGTCCCTGTGTAAAACCAGTAGTCAGAAGGCCTGATGCTCCTTGTTCACACTAGAACTCTATCCACACCAGTAGGTTGTTGCTGTTCTTCCTACCTATTCTGCATGCCCTTTGTTACAGAGCACCCTGTGATATAGGCTAGGAAGGGCAGTGCATATATTCTTTGCTAGCTGATGGTTGCCTAACTTTATTGTCAGAGTGCCCAGGAAATAAGTCTAAGACCCATATTTTCCTTCAGTATCAAGTCAGCTTTTCTGCTCCTGCAAGAGCATTGCCCTCAATAGACAGTGCAGGTTACCAGGAGAGAGGAAAGCACCCACCTGGGACCCTGTATTTTACACCAC
Source organism: Prinia subflava (assembly GCF_021018805.1). Lineage (NCBI taxonomy): Eukaryota > Metazoa > Chordata > Aves > Passeriformes > Cisticolidae > Prinia > Prinia subflava. Next base: position 4,059,785 of record NC_086257.1, on the reverse strand, counting down.
CCAGATGCTGTGTGAGACAAACACACACAGTCACTCATCTTCCTTCCACCACCCTCTCTTCTTCACAGTATCACTAAGTGCTTGGAGCTGGGATTAGTGTCTAGGCTTGGTTTAGACTTTTCTCTTTCTACATATAATTCTCTAATTGGCTGTTTACAGTGGGTCTCTGGAGGTGGTGGGGCTGCATTAAGTACAGCCAAGGGGCAGAATTTAGCCTACAGAATCATTTCTTGCCAGCACTGATTGTGAATGGGGAAAATAGGTGTCTGATTTGCACATCCATGGAACTTTTCTTCCTCATGGCAGATAAGTAAAAACTAGTCTCAAAGTCAGAGACATAAGCAATGTGGACTCATGTTCAGTCATTTCTTACGGTGAAACTTTTTTTATTCTCTCAGCAGAACTATCTGTATAGTTTGACTCCTAACTTCAGTTTAACAGAGATTTTTCTGTAGAAATGCAGATGTTCTGTTGGAAGATCCCCTGGCGAGCCACAGCCATAGCTGTAGAGCTGAGACACGTATCCTGCTTTGGCTGAGAACGTCAGTACTCTGGCATACAAGTGCCCTGCATCCTGAATCCTCTTTTGCTTGCTTTTTCTAGTGTGATGTAAAGTATACCCCCATCCCTTCTCTCTTAATGCCACTGCCAAGGGATGTGCTGAAATGGATGCTTTTGGGGGGTAGCTCCTTTGTGGTGTTCTCTGATTTGAGTGTGTGGGATAAGCACCCAGAGTACAAAAAGGGTGCTTATTTGTACAGTTTTAGAAATCTGGAGTTATATTTAACAGGAAATAAAATCACAGCACACACTCTTTGGAACATACTTGGGTTGCTTTCCAAATCAGGCTTTTGGTTTCTGGCAGGAAAAATAGAACTCTCTTATAACAACAGAAAATACAAATAGGCTAGAAGAAATGCATTGCAAAATCCCAGCTCAGCTGAGGGTAGATGTGCCAGGAAAGACCAACCTTTTTGCTCCCGTAGTTTAAGGTGCAGCTTTCTTTCCCTTCCCCAAGAGCTCTGGGGTGAAGTTATCATGGAAAGCTTCTTAACTCCTCAACCTTGCCTTCACATGGGTGAACATATGTTCCAAAAAAAACAAGCTCCAAACCAGTTCAGTGTTAGTTTTATCTCTGTGCGTGTTTGATGTTTTTGCCGGTCCCATTCCTGTGTCCTCCCTCGGACTGGTGATATGAGCTGCCAGTCTGATAAGCCATGGAAACTACACACTGCCCAATCCCTTACCCTTTCTGCCACCCCTTGGTGTTCTCTTTGGGACACTTCTTTTTCAACTGTTCTAACAAGTCATGAAATTGAAGCCTGTTGTAATGCTGCCAAAATACAGGTTGGTTGAGGGGGAGTGGTAGTTTAGTGTTTGTCAAGGAGTTGGGTACCTTCTGTCTCCATTCTCCCCAGCTACCAAAAATCCCTTCACGTGGCTTACAGAGGAGCCATTTTACACACATCTTCATAACAAGTGTATTTTAAATTTATTTTTTAATGTGAGACTGCATTTTTGGGCAAGTGAGTAGACAGAAAAGACCTGAAGTAATTCCTGCAACCCCCACTCTGCCCATACTCCATAGCCTCATTGAAGAAGAGGTATGGGATGGAACATGGATGGTCAATGTGCTGATAAGGAGCAGGAGGTTGAAATAAGCTTCATGGCACCCTCTAAATGTGCTTCTGTCCATGCACAGGACACTTATGTACTTACTGAATGTGGGAGGAAAGGTGCACTCTTCCCCCCATGCACGCACCTCTGTCCCTGTGGAAGATCTTCGTCTTAGGAGAACAGCCTGTGACAGGTTTCCCTCAGCAGAAATCATTTGAGGGTAACACATAGTGAGGTGCTCTAGGCCTTCCAGTAGCTTCTAGCACTGGCAGGCTTTCCTCTCACCACTTGCAACGGCAAATAAAGGAAGAGCAACAGGCAGGGGAAGATTGCCTCTTAAGAAGACCTGGAGAGAAAGCTGTGATAGAAGCCAGAAATCCATAATGATCTGGCAGCCCATGGCTGCAGCAGCACTACACAGAGAAAGCAGAAGAGAGCTGTGCTGTTATCCCAGAGGCACAAGGTGGCATGTCCCCACAGAGGGCCCCTGCTAAACCAGATAATGAGGTAGAGTTGAGGGAGAATGGTGTTGGTGCCTTGGTAAGATGCTGTAGGCTGGAGGTTGTGATGCTTCTTTAGTTCCCTGGCACAGGGGATCATGGTACTTACTCGTGTTAGAGTTAATTGGAAGTTCGAGTGTTGAGAGGAGCCTGCCTGCTTTGCACTGGAGAGATAAACACGAGGGAGCAAAAAGCACCTGAAAAGCATCCTGCACCTTAAGCAAGATTGAGTCCCAAATTGCAATACCCTGCACTGGAGGAGCTGAGGTTTGCCCAGGTCCTGGAACTCTGCTTTTGCATGAGCCACCAAATGCCGTGGTAAGCACCAGGCTGCTCGTGGGCCTTACAGGTGCTTGTGGCATCCACAGCCCAGGTGGTTGTGTCAGAGCAGCCAGAGCCAGCTCCTGGAGCAGATGTGAAGTGGCAGCAGTTCTTGCTGCCTTTCTGTGGAGAAGCCCATGCTCGGAGTGGTGTTCCTGCATCCTCACAGAGATAACAGCCTTTCTGAGGAGGCGGAGATAGACCACCGAGGTGCCTGGCCATGGTGTCAGTTCTAGACTGTTCTCCTCTGTTCAGCAGACTTCCCGATTTCACCCACAGGTGAATTGTTTGTGTCAAAAAACTCAAGTGCTTGGATGATGTCCTCCCAGCCGTAAGATAAAAAGAGGAGAAACCTACTCTTGTTTATTAACAAATAATAATTTTACTGAAGGATAAATACCATCCATGTTTCCATAAATATAGTGCATGAAATCTCTAAAATTTACTGTGTGTAATGAAAAGCAGTTATCCCAAAGACCTCAATTTTTCGTGGGCAGAGCTCCACAGAGCAGCTTCTTTCATTTTGTTTGCTCGGATCTGGGAGTGCTCTCTTTCAAAGTGGGAATGAGAAAACCAGTCACTAAGTGTAAGTTATGAATTATAAGATTAATGCTGTGTAGGAAAATGAGTTAATGCAAAAATCAGTTCAAATTCGATGTATTTTTACACTGATGACATGGGTTTATTCCTTGGTTCCCTGAGTATGCCGAGCTAATAATTAAAAACATTTATATTGCACAAAGTAATAAACATCCTCTGTGCAGGAAAGGAGGGTATTGTGTTTGCTGGCTTGCCTTTGCCCTCCTTCACTCTTCCCCATTGCTAAATTAGAGACTGGAATAAGAAGAGGGGCTCTTTCTTTTTTACTTTTCTGGGGAATAGGGGTTGGGTTTAGGGGTTTTCTGTGGGTTTGTTTGTGTGTTTTTCCCTGCTCCTGCTCTTACTTTGGCCCTTCTGCTCTGACACGGTCTCTGCAGGAGGCGGCGGCTCTGGGGGCCACCTGGGGCCTCTCTGTCCCTCTGCACTCCGGGCAGGCGCCCCCGGTGTTCGCTCTCTTCTCTAAGCCCTGGTTTTCAGGCTAATCAGAGCCCTCAGGAGCCACTGCTCACTAATCCTGCGTGAAACCGGGCTTGACCAAAGTGGGTAGTCCTGAGCTCTGGGGCCGTAAGGGGCTGGGTCAGGGCCCGCGGGCGGTTCGGTGCCGCAGCAGCCCCAGCCTCGCCTGCCGCGGGGCTGCGGTCGGGAGGCGCGTTCCGGGGCGCATCCGCAGGGAAGGTGGAAAGGGCCTGTACCGCGGCCCCCGGGGCGGGCCCGAGGGCGCAGAGCGGGCGGTGGCCACCCGCGCCTCGCTTCCCTGGCCGTGCGCCCCGCGGGCCGGCGGCAGCGGGGCCGCCAGCAGAGCCGCAGGCTCGGCCGTGGCGGGCCGGCCCCGGCAGCGCAGGGCACGCGTGGCGGGCCGGCCCCGCCGGGAAGGGGCATGTCCCGCTGACGTGCGGGCCGGGGATTGGCAGCGGCCCGGCCTATATAGGCGGCGGGGCGGGCGCCGCGCCGTTCTCCCAGGAGCGCTCCGTTTCTCCAGAAGGGCGGGCGAGCGGGCACCGGCCGGAGTGAGTCACGGGGGACGGGGGGCGGCCCCTCCGCCGCGGCCGCGGCGCCGACGTGGAGGCTGGCGGGGCGGCCCGGCCCGAGGCGGCCTCGCATCCTCCCCAGGGCACCGACGTGTCGGCGCTGCTTAGAAAGTCCGCGCTAACTTCCCGCCGGCCGGGCCGAGCAGGGCAAAGTCCGGCGAGGGAGGGCGTCCGGCGGCGGGAGGTGGGGAGGGAGACGTGTGGCCCCCGCGGCGCGGCCTCGGCCGGCGGCGGCACGGCTGTGCCGGGCGGCAGCTGCCGCGTATCGCCGGCGTGTGGGGCCGGGCCCAGGGGGAGGCTCGGCTGCGTGGAGAGGGGGCGGCCCGGCCGGGCCGAGCTGCGGCGTGGTTCCCCTCGTCGGTGGGAAGGAGCTAGCGGTGCAGGCCGAGGCGGCTCCGAGCCTTCCCGGTGTGTTAGGGTTTGATTCCGATAGGAGCCAAAGTGGCCGGCGGCGAGCGTTCGTCCAGTGTTGATCAGCCCCCGGAGCGCCGGCGGCGGGCAGCCCAGCCTGCCGCGGGCCGAGTGCTCCGCTCCTGCCGTGGCTATAGAAGGACGAGCGCCCTGGCCACGGCCGGCGGGGGGAGGTGCCAGGGCCGGGCCCGGAGCTGGCCGTGCCCGCCGCGCTCCCGCCGCCGGCAGCGTTCCGGCGGCCGCGGAGCCGCGCTCGGGGCTGTCACTGGGCCCCGCGGGAGCGCCTGTCCCCCGCTCGCCTGATGCGGCCGCCCCCGGCCTGCAGCCCGCAGGGCCGCGGCGGGTTGGGGCTGCCGGAGCGGAGGCTGCAGCTGCCCCGTGGCACTGGCCGCGCCCCGGCCCCGTTCCCGCACGGTCCCGGAGCGCTGGGCGCGCCCCCGCCACCCCCTCCCGCTCGGCCCCGCGGGGGGCGCGGTGACAGCGGGACCCTCCGGGCCCTTTAAGGGCGCCGCCCCGCCCCGCCGCCCCGCCCCCGGTGCCGCCAGTGCTGAGGTGGCGCTGGCGGCGCCGCCCGCCCGGCCGGGCCCGCGGGGCCCGGCGGCTCCCCCGTGCCTCGGCCGGGCACCGCGGGGCCGAGCGGCGGGGCGGCCCCGTGCCGGGGGTCACGGTGGCGGTGCGGGCCTGGCTGGGCTCCGGGCGCCGACAGCCCCGCGCGGGGGGCTCCCCCCGGCCCATGCCGCTCTCGGATCGCGGCCGGGGAAGCCCGCTCCAGCCCCGCTGAGAGGCACTGTGTCTGCCTGCCCCACCGGGCCGGCCAGCAGGACGCGGCCGGCTGCACGTCCTCGGTGGCGGGGCCGCCACAGGGCTCCTCCTGTCCGGGGCCAGACGTGGTGGCGGGGCCGCGCTAGGGGAAGAGTAAACATGGGGGATGGGTCAGGGCTGCCCGCGGCCAGGGCTGCGGTCGAGTTGCATTCTGTGATGCACGAAGTCGGGAATCGATGCGAAGGGAGACTGCATTCTGCCACACAGCAGCTGTCTGTCAGCGGGGTTTCCCCAAAACTAGGGGTCCTGGGCCTCCAGTCTCTGAGGGAGCCCATCGGTTTTCAGAAAGCAAGTATTTTCATCTATGTCCACTCACCAGCCAAGAGATGGCCCTGTGCTGTGTGAACGTTTGACAGGGGACAGTGCCCACCACAACCAGCCCAGCCATGGGGTTGCTGTGTGTGGTTCTCACTGCATGGGATTAACAGAGAGATAATGTTTTTATTAAATATACTTTTAAATAACATGTAGCTGACATTTCTGTCCACAAGAACTGATTGTATTGGCAGTGTATGACTTTGCCTTTGTTTCTCTTCATACAAGTGTTTCCCGTGTGATTAAGTGTGGCCCCTGCTGGAGGTTATTTTAGGATGATTTCATTCTCTATATTGAAGTGTGCTCTAGACTTCTGTAACTTCTTCTGGTGCACAAGGCCAGCACTACAGGCAGTGTATCAACCAGGCAGTTTGAAACCTGTTGACCCAGTCAGCTGCACACTGGCATGACGTAGCTGTAACCTTAGTTTCAAAACCTAAGTGGGAAGCCAAGGAGGTGTAAGATCCAAATGCCTTGCTTGAACTGCTGGTTTTGACATTACATTTAAAATACCATTCTAATGGTTGCCTCTGAGTTTGGCCAGAGATGAATCCCTGAGGCCTACAATATACCAGATGCTTGGGATTGCTAGAGGTGAAGAGTGTTTGTTCTTAGCTTCTTGTCTGGGTGACGAAGCAGAAATTCATATGGATAAACATTGCCCTTTGATTTTGCATTGAATGTCTGGCTGCTCTCTGAGGTGGCGGCTGCAAGGAAGATCTCTGCAGCTGGTGTGTACACAGTGAAACCAGCAGCTGTGCCTTGAGGTTGTGTCTTTCAAGTCGGTGCTATATTGGGTGTTGTACACTGATTTCTTATCCTTACTCTCCTCCTCTAAGGAAGAGAACACATGCATGATCAGCCAGGTGGTGTTTTCTGGAGAAATGAGACTTATAAGCACATCTGTGCCTTTAGCAAGGCTCCAGCCAGAGCTTGACAGCTGTTTGTGGTGTCTAGGATGCTTGTCCCTCCTGCCTTCGTTTGGAGCTTGCCGTGAGGTGGTGGCACCCTCTTTAGTGACCCAGCAGGCTGGAGGAGCTGCCACAGAGTCTGCAGGCCTTGCCGAGATAGTCTGGAACAGGTGCCATGGCAGTAACTTGCTTTCCTTGGATCTGCAGCAGCTTGAGCAGTGCAGGCATGTGCCATGGACACGTAACCACGTCTTACACTGTGGCGTAACCCTGGACAGCAAGGAGATTTCTCCACGATCAGGTTACTAGCCACCCTTTCTGTACACAGCAGATGCCTTGCAGAGATCTGCATTGCTGCAGCAGCTGTACTTCAGCAGCATGACTGGCTGTCCCAGTACCTGCTGCCTCATTCCAGGCTTAATTGCAGCATTAGCTCTGTTGCTCTGACAGCACAGTCCATGCTGCCTTCTGCCTGTTAAAGGCATGTTGAGGTAGGGAAAGGCAATTGCCTTGGCTGAGGTGCAGATCAGGCCTGTATGACTCTGTTGCATCACTGCTCTCCCTGTTCTTCCCTCCTTTCCTTCTGCCACCATCAGCCTCACGTACTGCATCACAGCTCTGACATAATGTGGGACACCCCATTGGCAACACTGCGTTTTTAGGAGAGATGCTGGTTTTGGGAGCCTTTTCTAACATATTGGAAGGTCAGGGATGGCAGCAGTCACTTTCCTGAAAAGCAGTCAAGTTTGCTGTACAGAAGATGGTCCAAGCAGCACTGCAGGGTGTGTGTGGGAGGGGGCCTCTTGTCCCATGAGCAGGCAGAGGCACTGGGTTTTAGGGGAGTGCAAGCTCTGCAGAAGCACACAGAACAGCTCTGGGGGACTCTGGGTGTGGATATTTTACAACTGACCGTGTGTGTACTGTACTGGCTTTTACATTTTCACTTGTATTCCTAAGCACTTTTTCAGTAAATCTGGAGATCCAGATTCAGGAGATGGAAATCCCTTTGCAGCAGTGTATCATTCTTCCTGGTTCTGCCTTGTGTACACATTTAAAATAGTCCATGTAAACCAGTGTAAATTTTCTTCTTCCAACTTTCAGATTTAGGCCTGGAGACAGAATTTAGTGCCTGGTGCATGATCTTATTGCAATAAAAACTGCAGAGCTGGACTGCCCAGCAGCTGAGTGCAGAGAGCCCTGAGCCTTAGTTTGTGAGGATGTCTGTGTTGATTCACCCAGGCTCCACTGAACTACATTCCTAACTTGTGACTGATGGCAGTGTTGTTGGCTGGTTTTCAGGTTGTTAGTCTCTTCTGACTAGAGGTCTTGCTTGCAACCCTGAAATTCCATGTATTGAACATCTGTTGTTAATTGTCTATATTTTTGCCTGATATTGGATGGCCACTCTTGTAGCCATTGTGGTAAAAGAGTAACTACTCCAGACTTCCTGCTGTGAAGGTAGAGTAGGCAGTGGCGCTGTCTGCAGAGCTGGTAAAGCATGACAGGTGTCATGTGTGGGGAGATGCAACTGGGTACGAGAACGTTTTGGATAAGATGCAGCTTTGAAAGGCACAGGTGGTGCTCTGTTGGAAGTTACAGTAACAGGGGTGTCGTGGTTTTCTGTTGTCTTGGACCTAATTTATTTTTTTTTCTTTTTTTTTCTCTAAAGCGAAAGCTGGCAGGCTGACGAACAGGCAGCTTACAGGACGGACTCTCTGGCTACTGACCATTTAGCTGGTAAGTTCTTATTTTGGAAAAGCCAAGGATCTTGCTGTTGCTGAGCTTGCTAGGCAGAGTGTCTTTCTAAGTGTCTCCCTAAGTGAGGCACCTAAATAAGTTTCTCATAAAGAGGAAGCTTCCTGGGTCCTTTCTCTTTTTTCTCTAGGGTTACACAGTGGTCTTGGACTGACTGTCCAGACATTCACATACTCATGTAAAAATTGCACACCATTAATAATTAATAGATTAGTGAGACTGTACTTTAGATTAATCAGAGTATGCTCTAAAAATTTGTGGTGTCCCCCTTTCCAGTGGCCTTTTTCGGTTACACATCCTCTTCCTTCTTAGGGAGGAGCTCTGGTTTTGGTGGCCACTATGTAGAGAGGAAATATCCCCCCTAAACTCCTGTCTGTTTCAACAAGGAAATTGGGCAGCCCATGGGCTCTGTGGGTGCTTTTCAAGAGGAAACACTGGAGGAGTGCTCAGTAACATATACTCTGTCTTCCTGGACTGACTTTGTGCATGCTGTTGGTAATACTGTTGCCACTTCCATCTCTCCCAGTGGCATACCCGGATTGTGTGTGGGTGGGAAGTCGACAATGAGCTCTGTGGCAGTTTTGACCCAGGAGAGCTTTGCTGAACACCGCAGCGGCCTGACCCAGCAGCAAGTGAAAGGTGAGTTTCTGTGATGTGTCTCGAGATCCAGACTGCACAGACCTCATACCCAAGCTCACTCCATATGTCTGGTTCCCTAAAAGTGTGCATTTTCCTTTCCTAAATTAGTGTTTTGCTAGACTCTAGTTTTCCACCCCCAGCAGCACAGGGATGATGCTGCACAGTGCAGGGCTGCAAGGAGACAGGCCTGAACACTTCAGAGTTCTGGGTTGCAGTGCTCTCAGCCCTGGGATGGGGCACACACAAGAGTGGGGCACTGAGCTACACAAGAGCCTCATGGATCAGTGTCCTGGGCTGTCATTTCCACCCTTTGCTCAGCCAGGTGCTGGGGACGGTCACTAACCATGTGAACTGACTCAGTGATGGGTTTTGGCATCTATTCCCAGCTGTGAACTGCCCCATTTGGTATGGCCCAGGGCACAAGCAAGTCAAACATAGTGTACAGGCTTTCCCTAGACTTTGCCTTAACTATAGTCCTTCTCTGCCTTTTTCCTGGGCCTATGTTTGTCTTATCCCCTTCTGACCTGCACCCTTGCTCTGGTCCTTTCACTCCTTTCTGCTCAGCCTTCCCCCAGTTGAACCCCTCTTGACCAAGTTGGCAGTAAGGTGCTGTTGCTGCCACCATTCACTTGCGTGTTCACTCCCTGCACCTCCTGTGCCAGCTCAGACAAGGCTGGTGGTTTGTGGCATCCACTGCAGTCTGTGCTGTGCTGATGCCAGTCGTGCTCCAGACTTGGCAGCCCCATAGGCATAGTTGTAATAGGATTAATAGCAGGGCACAAGCCATTTGCTCTCCCTTGTTAGTGGTGCCTCATTACAATTGCAGTGCCTGTGAACAGGGGCGTTTCTGCATGGAAAGTGACTCATTTGCCCTATTTGCTTTACCCCAGTTACAGCTTTAAACTCTGAAGAAGAGAATGATCCTCCAACCTACAAGGAAGCCTTCCCTCCACTCCCTGAGAAAGCACCATGTTTGGAAGCTGCCCAGGAACCTGCTGGTCCCTGGAGCAAAATTCGACCAATAAAGGCTTCTGTCATCACTCAGGTTGGTGGGAGTGGATGTCTTATCTCCTGTCTTTTCCCCACTCCCAAAAGTGGGTAAGCTGGTGAGGTGATGCATTCCCTGGACTATGAAATCCTTGGTATGTCAGCCTCTTTGTCATGTTTTAGCCTGGTACTGCAGCTGAGAGCTAGGACTGCTCTGGAGGGGAGGGATGTGTGGAAAACTGTCCAGAAGGAGTTCTGCATCCCTGTTTGACAAATAGCTGAAGCAGGCCTGAAGAGAGGATTGCAGAATTCCTGTATTGAGTGCTAATCCCCCTTTAGGAAGTGTGGGGCAGACTGGCTGCTGCAGTGCTCCTGCACTTCCCTGGGCACAGCTGGTTGATGTGCTGCACAAACCTGGGAGGTCTGCTTGCCACTAAAGTCCTGTATGGCTATGAGAGAGAGAGGAACTGTCAGGAAAAGGCACACTGATGGTTTGCTGTGCTCTTTTTTGTGTCTGTGGCTGAGCAGGTGTTTCATGTGCCGCTGGAGGAGAGGAAGTACAAGGACATGAATCAGTTTGGAGAAGGCGAGCAGGCCAAGATCTGCCTTGACATCATGCAGAAGACAGGAGCTCACCTGGAGCTGTCTCTTGCCAAGGACCAGGGCCTTTCCATCATGGTCTCTGGCAAGCTGGAAGCAGTCATGAAGGCTCGGAAGGAAATTGTTGCTCGACTGCAGACTCAGGTGAGGGCAGCTAACTGTTTCTCACTTGGTTCTTGCTCTTCCCCAAGACTCCCAAATACTTTGAGACCCTTGGGTGTGTGTGCTTATAAGCCAAAGAGGTGTTATTAGATGACTAATTCAGCTTTGCCATTTGTTTTCAAAGCATACAATTGACAATTTGGAATGGAAATGAGGCTTAAAATAGGGTTCAAAGCTAATTACAGGCCATGGTGTTGCATGAAGGGTGGAGTCTTCAGTCTGTGACTTCGTGCTGAGGTGCTGGTGCTGGCAGGGTACAGACCCCTCACACAAAATTCATAGTATGTGAGAATGGAATGGTGCTTTCTCTGAAGTCCTTCCGAGAACAATGTGGAGGGATAGGAGAACGAAAAGTAGAGAAGAGGGAGCTCTGCCAAATACTGAAAGCTTCAGATCAGGGTTCTGAGTTGTGTAACTTGAGCCCCATTGGTAAATAATTGCAGACTCCTTGTTTCAGTTGCTTCTCCTTTCAGTCCTCTGCATTTTGATTTCTTACCTTCAGGTTCTTGAGTTCATTATCAAAATGGTAGTTCTCATTAAGATCCATCACAGCCAGGTGTCATGGTATATTTTAAAGTGTAATGTCCAAGGTAGTAAATGCAATAGTTAATACCGTGTCTGCTCAGTGGTGTTCAGCCCATGTGTCATACTCTGCCAGAGGGGAGAAAAAGGGACAAACCCTACATAATGCGCATCTGAAAAAATAATTTAGGTTGTACTACCACAGATGCATGCCCCGCTGTCCTCAAATATCCCTCCTACTTTGCCCCAGGTCTGATAGGTGTGTCCGTATTGCAACTTCTCCTTGGCTTGACTGGCATCACTGTATGTACAGGAAGTTGAAGAGTCACACCGAGTGATCTGGTTTTGATTTGATTTATTTCTTTTTCCATTGTAGCTTTAATTGTTAAGTGCCTAGTTAGTTAGTAGTTACATATTCACTGGGATCAAGAGCACAGTAGCAATCCTAAGCTCTCAGGTCAGTAAAAACGCATTGAGAAGGGAGAAGTCAGGAATCCCTGTTACAAGCCAGTCCTTTAATGCTGGACTGAGAAAAGCTCTGGAGACCCTCCTTTTCAAGAGAAGCCATTTAGAAGCGGTCCCTGAAGCAGCATGTGCTGCTTTGAAGACACCTTAGCACTCCGTGATAGTTAGCATAGTTGAGGTCTCTGCCTGCTGGAATAAGTTTCTGGTGTTGAATTTCAGTTTCCGAGGAGTCTGACTATGTCTTCTTCTCTGTAGCCTTGGCAGCAGGTATCAGAGTTCAGATAAACTCTACCCCAGATCATCCCAGCTGCTATCTGGTGCTGAGAGACTGAGACAGTGGAGCATAGACACCTCATCTGTGCCTGAAGGCCTGTGCTTATTCAGTGTACTGCTTCTGGGAAAACAGAAGACTTTTTAGGGAATAGTGGGATTTAGAATCATGGAATACAGGCACCTTAGATCAACTCCTCTGGCACAGTATAAGTCTTGTGCTGGAAGGCACTGTGCTTACTCCTCAGCTGTAGCACTAAGCAGGGTCTGAAAAGCTTTCCCTGTACAGGTGAGGGCTCTCACTGATGCTTGGCCTTTGTGTTGCAGGCTTCAGCGACAGTTGCCATCCCCAAGGAGCACCACCGCTTTGTCATTGGGAAGAATGGTGAGAAGCTGCAGGACCTGGAGCTCAAAACTGCAACCAAGATCCAGATCCCCCGCCCAGATGACCCCAGCAACCAGATCAAGATCACTGGCACTAAAGAAGGGATTGAGAAGGCCCGACACGAGATCCTGCTTATCTCTGCTGAGCAGGTACTTCAGTCCTGTGGTGTCTCTCATGTCGTTGTCTGAATGGACATTTGGGTTCTCCGTGGTATATTAGATGTTTGTAGCCACCACGGCCACAGCCAGTGGTGAGCAACACTGTTAGTCTGAACAGAGGTGTCTACCATTCCACTGGCTGTTTGAGCACTGCTTCCAGGTTCTGCACCTTCTGGTTCTCCCTTTTGTCCATCTCTAAAGTCACATAAGCACTTTTCATAATTTAAAGTGAACCATATTAGATGCCAGCTGAGATAAGAGAGGAGATTAGAGGTGAATATCATAAATTTGGAACAGCAGCATTTGTAGATGGAAAGGGACAGAAAACTGGAAAACAGCATTTGCAAACTGGAAAGGGTGCTTGGGCTAGAGTGTCAACAAGACAGCACTGGGAATTCAGCTGTATGTAGCAGAAATGGTAATGTAATGTCAACAGCAGTTTCCACTGAGGCCTGTTGTGGATTCTTGTAGGATAAGCGTGCCGTGGAGCGGCTGGATGTGGAGAAAGTGTACCATCCCTTCATTGCTGGCCCTTACAACAAGCTGGTGAGTGAGCTCATGCAGGAGACAGGGACACGCATCAACATTCCTCCGCCCAGCGTTAACAAGACGGAGATAGTCTTCACAGGGGAGAAGGAACAGCTGGCCCAGGCTGTGGCTCGTGTCAAGAAGATCTATGAGGAGAAGGTATGGATGGTCCCTAGAGCTTCCCATCTCCCCCCCACCTGCTCACAGCCCCTTTTCATTTCTTGTTCTACTTCTGTGCATCCCTCAGTCACATACTCCTTGTGTCAGCTCTTGCTCAGCAGCCCTTGCAGTACAGGGACCTGGGTCTTAGCATTTCCCTGCTCGGCAGAGTGGGACTTGGGGTGATTCTGCCAGGGAGGTGACAGATCTGCTTTTGTGTGTAATGGAAATTAGCAGACGGCAAAGAGCTCTCTGGGTGTGTGTTTTCACAGGTGCTGCAAAGGAAGGAGGAAAGTGTGGAGGCTACAGTGTGGCCAACTGACAGTATCAAAATTGTTACATGAGTAGAAGTTGCTGAAAAGTAAATTTCACTTCAGTTTATTTTCCATTGCTAGCGTCACTGTGAATATCCTTGTTGTGAGTTGTTGGTCTGTTTTTCCTCATGGTTACATCTGTATTTGTACCAGTCTGAATTTCAACACAGATAATCAGCTTATAGCGTGGTGTTGCATTACAGCACTGCCTGGGGAAAGCTGGGCATTGTGCAAGGGCAGGGGTGTGGATGTGGTCTTTTCCATGTAGTGTCCCAGGGAGCTTAAAAAGAATTTTTGTATTTCACCTGTAAACTTTTGAGAATAGGGCCTTCTGTAGGCAGGTCCCAAAGATGCTAGGGTACTGCAGAACTCCTGTGCTCACCTTTGCTTTGATCTTTCCTGGGTGCTGAGCTTCACTGCATCTTGTGTCTCTTCCTTTCACTTTTGTCTTTCCCTGCTCCCTTGTGATTGATGCTCCAGTGCCTCTGCTCCTACAGAAAAAGAAGACTACTACCATCGCTGTGGAGGTGAAGAAGTCCCAGCACAAGTATGTCATCGGCCCCAAGGGTAATTCCCTGCAGGAGATCTTGGAGAAAACTGGAGTCTCTGTCGAGATCCCACCCACTGACAGTAGCTCGGAGACGGTGATACTGCGAGGCGAGCCTGAAAAGCTTGGGCAAGCATTGACTGAAGTCTATGCAAAGGTATTGACCTGCTGGGCCCACGCTGCCTTTGAAAGCCCTACAAAGACATCCCTGGGCACTGACAGGTGGAGGGGATGGTCTCTGTCAGGCTGTCAGAGATGCAGCTTACAACTCAATAAGGAGGGTGCAGCATGGGAATTGGAAGTGAATTTTTGTGAAGGTCTCTTCCAGGCTGTCCATCAAACAACTTCTCTGTCTCTCAGGCCAACAGTTTTACCGTCTCCTCGGTCTCAGCCCCCTCTTGGCTTCATCGTTTCATCATCGGAAAGAAAGGACAAAACCTGGCCAAAATAACTCAGCAGATGCCAAAGGTATGGACGAACAATTAGCTTAGCACCAGTTGAAGTAGAATGTAGTTTAATCCAGTTCACTCTTTGTGGGGAGAGAAATGTATTCTAGCATGGATAAAACCAGGGAGGAAATGACACAGATCTCATAATATGCAGGGGATCTACCAAATTCTGCTGCCTCAAGCACTTCCCCATCCTATGTTACTTTCAAGCATTGAGTCCTTCAAAGGAAGCTTTATGTGTTAGTATTTGGAGAATTGATGTAGTAGGAGACCTGGAAATGCTGAATTCAGTGAGGCGTCTCCCTTGTGAGTGAGATGATATCTAGAGAAAGGCTAGGCAAGGAACTTCTTCAAAGCCCTTGCAGACTCCAGGACAGCACCAAAACCTTATGGCCAAAATTGTAGGTTGCCTACTTCTGAAATCACGTGTACCCTTAGTGGTAGGGATTGATGGTGTAGGCCTGACTGACAGCATTGACCTGGCTTGTGTCTTGGAAAATTCTTACTGGTTTCCTTGCCTTGTGTCTCAAGGTTCACATCGAATTCACTGAAGGAGAAGACAAAATCACTTTGGAAGGACCTACAGAAGATGTGAATGTGGCTCAGGAACAGATTGAAGTCATGGTCAAGGATCTGGTAAGTTGGTGGTACTAGTTCTGGTATATAAGAGGAGAGTGGGGAAAGGCGGGGCAACACAACAGAGAGGAAGTGTGCCTCACGTCTGTGGGTATCTTCACAGGCTTAGCAGAACTTGCAGGAGGCAAGTTGTGTGGCAGGTGAGCAGAAACCCTGGTTATAAAGCTTTTCTTAAAAAATCACAACTACATCTTTAGTCTTTTGATGCAGAGAAGGAAAGATTCTCTTTCAGTCACAGCTGGAGAGGCATTTAAGTGCCTTTAAATGTTTCGCAAGTGTGGTGCTCTCAGCTCAGAGGAGAGGAGTGTTCTGCTCTGCTCACTAGCAGGAGGAGTGCTTGTAGCTGGCAGCTGGAGTCAGTGCCTGCACTGGCAGTGGGCACAGGCAGCAGCAGAGGGGCCCTGCCCTGCCTAGCCCTGTACAATTCTTTGTAGATCAACCGGATGGATTATGCGGAAATCAACGTCGACCACAAATTCCACCGACACCTCATTGGCAAGAACGGAGCTAACAGTAAGTGGGGTGCCTTTCTTATCCTTCCTGTGCTCAGACTCTGATTAGTCAATCCTATCGTGGCTCTGCAGCTCAGCCAGGGTGCTGCCTCCTTTACATCACCTCTGCCCTTCTGCAGTGAAGTTGGCACAAGAAGATAAATGGGCAATGGGATGGCTTTAAGTCTTGGAAAGTTGAACTGATTACTTTGCTGTGTCCTGGCTGAATTTTTGTGGTTTGGGGAGGTTGGAGAGTAGTCTGTTTTTTTCTTTTTTTTCAAGTTAGTCTATGTGAATTTCATTTTAGAACTCAGTTGGGGAGGTAGAAATCTGCATGCTGAGTTTCTCCTCAGAAAAGACTTTTTGATCAGAAATGAATGAGTATCTTCTAGTCTAAATACAATGCTGTGTGGGGAGGAAACAGATGCCTCACTCTGGCAAGTGAACTATTGCCTCTAGATGCCATAGTATTTAATTGTACAGATTCCTGTGTAGCACAGATCTGCTCTTGCTGAACCCCAGGGTGAAGAGGCACTTTCCTCTGTTTCAATTCCCCCCCTCTGGCCTTTCCTCAGAGGCTGATGTACTTCTTAAACAGCCTCTAGTCGAGGTGTCTTTGCTTCCAAACCTTGCCCTAGCAGAGTGTGTCACCACAGCCCTTGCCTTGCAGTTAACAGGATTAAGGACCTCTACAAGGTGTCTGTGCGCATTCCCCCGGACAATGAGAAGAGCAACCTGATCAGAATTGAAGGAGACCCACAGGGGGTCCAACAGGCCAAGAAAGAGCTGCTGGAACTCGCTTCCCGTATGGTTAGTGGGATCTGATGCCTGGGGGGGCCACAGAGTTTGAGCTCTTGTGTTCCCTAGTAACCTTCTGGTAGAGGTGTGTGCCCCTTGCCCACTGAGCACTTGGATCTCGTGACAAGTGCAAATTCCTCTGTTCCCTTGGATCCCCTTCTCTGTCAGCCTAGAGTGAATTATGTCTGGAGGAAAAGCATTGATGACAAGTAAGCTGTCGGGCAGCAAACCAGTAATTGAAATTATGTGGCTCACCTGCTGAACACTCCGTGTAAACTCTGTTCTCCACAGGAAAATGAACGCACCAAGGACCTAATCATTGAGCAGAAATTCCACCGGACCATCATTGGGCAGAAGGGCGAGCGGATCCGGGAAATCCGGGAGAAATTCCCAGAGGTAAGGCTCTCTAGGAGATGAGGGATTCAGAGGGCATATTTCCTACACTGGTAATAGACACATGCTCAGTAAAGTCATAAATGTAATGTCTCTGTGAGCATGGGAAATATCTAATTGATATGTGTCTGGTCATACATCTAATACATACGAGAAGATGTTCTTCTGGCCAGAGACTGCTGACATTTACCTGCTTCCAAATGGGAAAGGAGATGTGCAGGATCCCCCAGCCTTTGCACATGTCTGACATGACAATTCTTTTGTTTGTCTGAGTTGACCCTAAGTGACTGTTTCCTGCAGGTTATCATCAACTTCCCAGACCCTGCACACAAGAGTGACATTGTCCAACTCAGAGGTCCCAAAAACGAGGTGGAGAAGTGCACCAAGTACATGCAAAAGATGGTGGCAGACCTGGTAAGGGAGACTTCTATCTGCTATTCTCTCTTTCATGCCTGGCTAACCCTGGAATAGAGCAGAGCTGTAGTGGCTTGGCTGGGGCTGACACACCTCAAGATGAGGGAACTGTGGACATGGTTCTATGTGCATAGGGGCAGGCAAGTAATACCTGTTATTTGAGGGCTATAGGAGAGGGTACATGTCTTTGCTTATTCTTGGAAGTGTCACATACGGAGAATTCCTTGGATCTCAGCCTGTTGTCAGAAGCCTGTTTGTCAGGTTCCTGGGATGGCGCCTCACTTGCCAAGATGGTGCAATCTTCAGTTCTCCCTTCCTTTCTCTCTTAGGTTGAAAACAGCTTTTCTATTTCTGTTCCCATCTTCAAACAATTCCACAAGAACATCATAGGGAAAGGAGGTGCCAACATCAAGAAGGTGAGATATCTTTCCTGTCTTCACTGCTCGTTATGGTGACTGCCTGCAGCAAAATCTCATTCACTGATCTCCCCTGCTCATTGGTAATGTAAAACAAAACCTCCAAGGCTTTTTTTTTTGACATGGGACACCTCTCAAATGATGTTGCTGGGATTTTTTTTTTTTAAATTGTGGCAGATCCGTGAAGAAAGCAACACCAAAATAGATCTCCCAGCTGAGAACAGCAACTCAGAGACAATTGTTATCACGGGCAAAAAAGCAAACTGTGAGGCTGCTCGCCACAGAATTTTGGCTATCCAAAAGGAACTGGTAAGTGAAACAACTGGCCTGTGGCAGATTAGGGACTTGAAAACATAATTATAGGAATTACAGGAGATATAAATATAGAAGTGCTTGTAGTGGGGTGTGGCAGGGGGGAGACAGATACGGATGTCAATCTGTTCTTGACTCTTCACCTGAAGTTTGCGGCTGCTCGTGTGTTAGGAGTGGCCAGTCCAAATTCCCTCTGGTCAGGCATTTCTCACACTCAGCTCTGCAAAGCTCCTGGCTATATGTGAGTTAGAGGGCAAGCAGAGTCGTGCAAACACATTGCTGTAGCCTGACTAACACCCCATACTGTCCTCTCTTAGGCCAACATCACAGAGGTGGAGGTCTCTATTCCTTCCAAACTCCACAATTCCCTCATTGGCGCCAAAGGCCGCTTCATCCGCTCCATCATGGAGGAATGTGGTGGAGTCCACATCCACTTCCCCACAGAGGGCTCTGGCAGTGACACTGTGACCATCAGGGGCCCAGCCCAGGATGTGGAGAAAGCCAAGAAACAGCTGCTACATCTGGCAGAGGAGAAGGTGAGCCTTGCCTTACAGGGGAAGAGCAGGTTGGTTTGACCAGCGGTTTCTTTTTGGAGGTTGAAATGGTTCCCTCTGTCTGCAGGGAAGCCTTTGGCATCAATTGAACAAATCCTCTTTTGAGGGATTTGAGTACAGTTTGGATGATTAAAAGAAAGCTGTACTTCCACCTTTGTGACAATGGGTTCTTCTCTCGTGGGTAGAGCTGTCTGTAATGCATCTCTGGCCAGACTGATGATATACTCAGAGTTCAGGCCTCCCTGCTTCTGTGGTTTGAATGTTCTTGGGTATCCGCCCTTCTCTGAAACAGTTTACTCTCTAGATCTCCTTCACTTTTTCCTTAATGTCTGTTTCAGCTCCAGTTCTTCCATTTCACTGCATTTATTCAGACTTGAGGGCTTGCTCTGAGTTGTGGCTCTGACTGGTCATTTTAATAGCAAGCTTTCTAGGGTCAGCATGTGAACATGTTCTCCCTGGGAGCTGGTTGGTTGCCTCTGGGAGCCTGGCTTGCAGCAGTCAGTTGGCAAATGATTGAGTTGCCTTTTGTGTGGGTCAGACCTTTCTCCTAGGGAATCTTTGCTCATATTCTCACTAGTCATGCTAAGTGTACAGTTAGTTTTTTGGCCCTGAGAACATCTTTGGTGTAGTGTTTTTAATTTAAGACATAATATACCATTTTTACTTTCAACGGTGCACTGCATCTGCCTTGCTTTTGCAGCACTCTGCATGTGGGTGCAGGTAACATACCTACATGCTTGACTGTTGGTGCTGGTGGATATTTTCTATACGTTGACATGTTCCATGGGTCTCTGGCTCCTTTCAGCAAACAAAGAGTTATACTGTGGACCTCCGTGCAAAGCCAGAGTACCACAAATTCCTTATTGGTAAGGGTGGTGGCAACATCCGCAAGGTGCGAGACAACACAGGGGCCCGCATCATCTTCCCCACCTCTGAGGACAAAGATCAGGAGCTGATCACCATCATGGGAACAGAGGAGGCTGTCAAAGAGGCACAGAAGGAGCTGGAGGCCCTCATCAAGAACTTGGTATGAACTTCTTCTGCTTTCTTGCCTCTCACTGTGGCAAAGTGTAACAAGTCAGCGTGAAGGACCTGCTTGTCCTAAAACCATTTGCTGCCCTTCATGGGAGCTCGGGAAGGTCCTTCCTTACCTCGGAGTGAGGTTGTGAGCTGATTGCTGTTGAGTGCAGCCAGCTCGTGCCTGTCAGCAGGACAGGTGGGGTTGACTGGCTGTTGTGTGTTGGCAGGATAATGTGGTTGAAGACTCCATGGTGGTTGACCCCAAGCACCACCGCCACTTTGTCATCCGCCGAGGACAAGTTCTCCGTGAGATCGCAGATGAGTATGGCGGTGTCATGGTCAGCTTCCCGCGCTCCGGCACCCAGAGCGACAAAGTCACCCTCAAGGGAGCCAAGGACTGCGTGGAGGCAGCCAAGAAACGCATCCAGGAGATCATCGAGGACCTGGTATGTTGTGGAAAAAAATGTTTCTGCTGTGCTCTGTCCCTTCAGCAGTGTCCTACTTGAACCTGCAGTATGACCATGCTTTATGTGAGCAAGCCCCATGGTAGTTCTTGATTTGAACCCTTGCTGTCAACATACACAGTCTGTAGACTTTAGATCCTGGCCTGGGGGTAGCAGCTCCAAAATGGCAATGCTGTGTGAATGAATCTCCTCCTCTGACAATCTTCTTGGCTTTTAGGGGTGGAAGTAGGAGACAACTCCTTGATGTACATCTAGACACTAAAAGATTGGAGCCTTTTTGTGCCTCTCCATGTCTGGCTTTGGGCAGTAATTGCTTTGAGGGATTTCCTGCACTATTACTATCAGCTTTTGGAAGCAGTCAAATGTCAAACCTGTTCTCTTCCCTTTTATCTTTTTCTTTTTTCATTTTTTCTAATGCTTCTTCCTCTTCAGTGTATTAAAGAGTTTGAAGCCTGAAGTCTCAGAAGCCTTTAATGTCCTGAGTTGAAGGCGACTTTAAATCCTCTGCTCCTCTCAGAGAGGAACAGTTCTTGGAAATTTTCAGTTCTTCCCCTGTCAGCCGTTGTTATCTTTTCTGACTCCTCTCTCTGTCCATTTTGGATTTCACCATGCACAAACATCCTGTTTTCTGATGTGAAAGAGGCTGCATTGCAACAGAGCAACTCTGCTTTCCCACAGGAAGCTCAAGTGACAATCGAATGCACCATTCCACAAAAGTTCCACCGCTCCATTATGGGCCCCAAAGGATCCCGGATCCAGCAGATCACCCGCGACTACGGCGTCCAGATCAAATTCCCTGACAGGGAGGAAAACCCAGGTATTCCTGTGGATGCACGTTTGGATGGTAGTTGGGATGATCAGATGAGTGTAGTGTAGCCTACACTGTACCAGTGGGCATGTTCTATTTAAAATTTATGGAGGGAACTGATCCCTGATGTTCCTGCAGTGTCCTTCAGTTTGGGCTTAGCATCAGCCTTGTCCCCTTGGGAAGGGGACGGTTTCAGGAGGTCAAAGTGCAGGCCTGAGTGTTGTGAACATGTTGTCACTGCAGAGCACAGGGAGAACAAGGACTTACCCTGACAAAAAAGGCTCTGTGGGCTTAGTGAGGTCTCACTGGTGGCTGAGCCTTAGGATCTGGAGGAGGGACATGATGAGCAAAGAGGGAGCTCTGTGTATTGAACATGAGATTTTCCATGTTTTCAGCCCCTGTTGTGGAGCCAGCTGTGCAGGAGAATGGTGAGGAAGGTGGGGAAGGCAAGGAAGGGAAGGACATGGATCCCAGCTCTCCGAAGAAGTGCGATATCATCATCATCTCTGGCCGCAGGGAGAAGTGTGAGGCAGCAAAGGAGGCGCTGCAGGTGGGTGGCTTTCTCAGCCCTTTACCCTGGTAAGGTGGTGATATTTGGATGTAATTTTTGGTAGTGGTAGTAAAAGCTGCTCAGGCCAGGTGCAGTGCCAGTGGTCAGTGATGCTGGCTGTAGCGGGGGTCTGCACTGCTCAAGGGAAGCCCCTGTGCTCTGTGACTTAGCCTGGCAGCTTGAATCATAGTGCCTGACTTTGCAATTACTAGAGCTCGTAAGCAGCCCCAAAAGCCATAAAAGCATGACATGATTGTTTTATGGAGCACAGCTGGGAAGAGGCTGAGTCATTCCAGGTTCAGCAGACCTTGCCATGCTTCTGTAGTGATGTTTTCCAAATCTCTGCTAGACCAAAGCTAAGGATATGAAAACAACTTGTCCCACAGGTGGGGTTTCAGATGGTTTGTTTCAAAAACATGCAACAGGTCATTTTGGTGTTCCCAGCTGTCCTCTTTTCCTGTCAAATTTGTATCCTGACCACAAGGGAATGTACCTCTGTTCAGCAATGTGTTCTTTTGGGCAAGTATGTGGTAGGCTAGAAGACAGGAGAAGACTTTGCACTGGTAAGCTGTGCTTCATCCCCTGCAGGCTCTGGTTCCTGTCACCATCGAGGTGGAAGTTCCCTTTGATCTTCACCGTTACATCATAGGCCAGAAAGGAAGTGGGATCCGCAAAATGATGGACGAGTTTGAAGTAAGTTATTGCCCTTCCTTCCATCTCTCTCCTGGAGAATGTCTAAGTGCCCATGTTGGGGGTTTGGACAGTTACAACATACTCACATCTGTCATGGAATCCAAGCCTCCATAATAGGAAAAGGATCCTTTTGTGTTTTGGACCCTGGATCCAGGGCTTGGTAGGTTTTGTGCAGAAGCTGTACGATTGGTGTTGGTGTTGTGAGTGTTGCATGACTTGTTTGGTGTCTGCAGGGATTCCTCATCAGTGTGAGAGTTGTTTTCCTCCTGGGCCCTGGGAAACAGCTCTGCTGTGCCTACCCATTCAGGAGAATTCTCCAGAGCCTCTGGGGCTGTTGCAGGTTGGCTGCAGTCAGTGTTGTTGAACATATATTTGTTTCCTGGCCTCTCTAGGGCAGCACATGGGCTGGAAAAACAGATTGCTATTAAAAAATCATCTAGAAATGGTCTCAGACAACTTGACTCCAGGTGGCCCAGCTGGATGACCTCCAGAGGTCCTTTACAAGCTCAGTGATTTTAGGCTGCCTGGGTGGGAGCTGGTCTTGGTGTCAGAGACCAGTAAGATACCAGCTTGCAGTCAGAGACATCACAAGTGATACAGGATGAGCAGTGATACAAAATGGTCATTGCTGCTTGTTACTCAGGTGAACATCCAGGTGCCTGCTCCTGAGCTGCAGTCAGATATCATCACCATCACTGGGCTGGCTACCAACCTGGACCGTGCCAAGGTCGGGCTCCTGGAAAGAGTAAAGGAGCTGCAAGCTGAACAGGAGGATCGGGTAAGGCCTGTGTCTGTCCTTCCTCCCAGCCAAACATGACTTTAGTCCCTGGGTGCAGACTCCTGGAACAGCTCATCTTTTAGGGGCACCCTTAACTGCTCTGTGGGTGTGGGATGGTCATAAATGGGTTACTCAAAGGTAGCCCATTTACCATGAACTGACAGAATTTGGGAATGTAACTTTGGACTGTCCAGGTCTCTCTCCCACCTTCACATACTGCTGGGTGGGAACCTCACAGTGCTGCCAGTCTCTACCTGTCCTCACTGAATCCTTATCAGAGCTCTGAGTAATAGGTTAGGAATATAAGGAAATGCTGTAACTCGAGTTGACATCACAGGAACAGCCACGGTGTGCTCCCTGTTCTCACTGCCCTTCTCCTGTTGCAGGCCTTGCGCAGCTTCAAACTGACAGTCACTGTAGATCCCAAGTACCACCCTAAAATCATTGGGCGGAAGGGAGCAGTGATCACCCAGATACGCACAGAGCACGAGGTCAACATCCAGTTCCCTGACAAGGATGATGAAAGCCAGGTGAGAGATCAGACAGAGAGCAGGGATTGTCTGTGGTTGTCTCTGAGCATCGTCTTGAGAGCTCTGAACTCTCTCCACGGCCTGTGGATAAGGTGGATGGTAAAGGGGATCAGCAGGGAGAAAGCTTGCTCAGCTGCTTGATGAGCTTGGCCTCTCACACATCTCTGTGCCCCAGGCCCAAGACCAGATCACCATCACTGGCTATGAGAAGAACGCCGAGGCTGCCCGGGATGCCATCATGAAGATCGTGGGCGAGCTGGAGCAGATGGTTTCCGAGGATGTGACCCTGGACCATCGCGTCCACGCACGCATCATCGGTGCGCGTGGAAAAGCCATCCGCAAAATCATGGATGAGTTCAAGGTGGGCAGGGGGGCAATGCCACACGGGCAGGCTGGGCCTGGGCAGCCACGTTCTCCTGTGGGAAGAGCTTGGTGCTGAGTGAGGCGCCTCTGGCTCTTGTCTCTTGTGCCTGTTCAGCATCTTCAGCTAGAACAGACATGAAAGAAAAGCCAGTGCTGCCCTGCTCACCTTCAATTCCACCAGCATATGAGCAGCATCCTGGGCCAGGGTACCCTGGTATGCCCAGGGCACCCAGGCTGTCTGGACATCACAGCCAGACACCAGCTGAAGCATCCCCACACCACCTCAGCTCTGAGTCACGTTTGTCTGGGAGCCAGGCCAGGAGCTTTTCCTGTTTTACTGGAACCCAGATGGAAGTGGACCCTGGGCATGCTTCCTTGGTGCTCTGGGTTAACACTGCAAGCAGCAGTCCCTCTCTGGAGCCCTTTTGTTGGGTTTTTTGCAGACAGGGTCCCAGCTGATCTTGAGAGAGAGGAGGAGGTGTGTATATCAGCTATGCTCATTACTGAAGAGGGCAGACAGGCCTCTTGCTGGGAGGCTCTGCCAGGAGGCTGTCCCCAGAGCACCCAGCTACTTGAGCTTAACTCAGGGAATTCCCCTGGCTTTTCTCTAGACCACTGTGGATCCCCTTGACCTTGGGAATCATGGCATATTCCCAGGGCTGTGGATGTGGCAAAGTCAGCTGGCTCTGGGAAGGTCAGAGACCTCTGCCCTGATAGCAAATGGCATCAGCAGGCTTTACTGCAGGGGCAACAGTGTGAATACTGAGGGATGGGATTTTGGAGACTTGCATTTTGGCTGGGCTCAGTTATTGAAACAAACTGGTTCCTAAGTGAGCAGCCTTTGGGTTTGATCCTGTCTTGTTTAGATTTCTGCCACCCATCTGGAAGGCAGGGTGTGAGAGAGCACAGTGCTTGTGCATGGGATGCACTAGGCCAGTTCTGCAAAGCAATTGTCAGCCAGGATTATTCTGTGGCAGACAGAGAAAGCTCATTGTGCTTTGTGGTGATGGCTCAGTGGTAAAAATGCTTGCAGCAGTGTGAGGACACTGTCTGGAAATGCAGCCCCTCTCCTGCTTCTGCTGCAGGAGCTGCCCAGAAAACAGTGAGCCTCTGGGAGTGAGAGCAGCAGGGGCTGCTGGAAATTGGGTCCTTACTACAGACTGCTCTGCTTTCCTCCACAGGAAACTGGGCAAGCTCTGGGGCCAGCTATATACCTGCTCACCCTCAGTGTCTGGCTGTGGAGGTCTGAAGCACTTGTGGCTGTGAACAGACAGTAATTAGGGCATCAATGACATCTGTGCTTCCAATGACAAGGGTCCTGGGGAGTCTCTGGCATTGCAGATGTGCAGGTGTAAGTCTCATGCTGTTCCTTGTGTTGCAGGTGGATATTCGCTTTCCCCAGAGCGGAGCTCCTGATCCCAACTGTGTGACTGTGACAGGACTCCCTGAGAACGTAGAAGAAGCTATCGATCACATCCTGAACTTGGAGGAGGAATATGTAAGTGTTCAGCAAATCTGTGGGGGGGCTTAGTAAGAGCTCCCCCTGCCACAGAGCTGGATGTCTAAATTATGTCCATGTGATATTTTCTTCCCCTACATTGGAGAAATTAAGCCCTGTGCAGGTGGCTGCCTCTACTGCAGCTGTCCCTCAAAGCAGCTGGACTGCCTCTCTGTCCAGGAGAGGACAGTGAGTGAGAGTGCTGGGACACCCCAGGATGTGCATGTTCTTGCCTTGGAGCAGCTTGCATCAGTTAAAAGTTGTGGCCCTCAGACTAGTGCAGACACCATTTTTGGTCATTGTAGAACAGGCTGGTGAGCTTGGACAGGTTGCAGTGTGGTGAGATGGAGGGGTGGGCATTTTATTGCAGTTTGAGGAGCTCTCCAGATCCCCCCTCACTGGTTGTGTTCCTGCAGCTTGCAGATGTGGTGGACAACGAGGCAATGCAGGTGTACATGAAGCCCTCCTCACACGAGGAGTCCAAGGCCCCATCCAAGGGCTTTGTGGTGAGAGATGCCCCCTGGGCCACCGTCAACAACGAGAAGGTGAGTGCTGCTTGTGCTGCAGGCTGGGACACAGGGTGTGGGGGCACTTCTGGCTGTGCTGGGGACACAACACTCTCCTTGGGGACAGAGAAAGCAGCTTTGTGCTGTCCTCTGTGGCATGAGCACAGGCCTGGGCTCTCCTGTCCAGCTTTCAAAGCACTTTCCCAATGTCTTATTCACTCTGGCTACACCACTGTGGAGCTGTTGGGGAAGGGGGTATCCTTACCAGAAGGTGTCCTGCCAGGTTTGTGTTATATTTAGGGGTAGGGATAGGACCTGGAACTTGGGGCTCTTGCTGCAGCACAGAACTGACTCAGTGTTTGCATCTCTGAGTTGGGACATGTGCAGCTCATCCTCAGCTGCCCCAGTGCTGCTGCAGGGCTGGCCTGACCCTGCTGCAGTGTCCCAGTTACTGAGCTGGGACCCTCGGAGCACTTTGCACCTTTATCTGCACCCTCCTGAATGTCACCTCTGAATGTCCTGGGGCCACAGTGATCCTTTTTGTCCTTTCCCCATTGTGTCTTCTGGGATATCAACGATGCTTCTTAGCTCAGGGCCTCACAATATAAGTTTGCAGCAGGGCAGGAGCTTAACTTGTTCCCTTTTTGTTTGCTCTAGGCCCCTGATATGAGCAGTTCTGAAGACTTCCCCAGCTTTGGGGCTCAAGTGGCCCCCAAGACTCTTCCCTGGGGACCCAAACGATAATGACCTGGAAGCAGAAACTCCTCCAGCCCGCTGACCTGACACTAACCTGCCACAAATACTTACTGTCTGAAATCTGACCCAGCGGCTGGAGCACAAATCAATTGTCCCAAGAGGTCTCCTAATGGTGTCTGGAGTGCTAGACCCCATCCTGCTCCCCTCAGCTATCACCGTGTCTAGGACCCACCCTCATCTCTTGATGGATATTCTTTCCTCCTTTGGAACAAGACTTCCACTCAGATTCAAACACTAAATGTGTGTGTTTTTGTTAGAAACTTCATAATTGACTCCAAGTGGCTAAGATTTGCAGCTTCCCAAGCACTAGCAGAGCAATCTGCTCTCTTGAGCATGTCTGACTAGGCATTCTCGCCTTCATTAGGAGACCTCCTTTACTGTGGCTAGGAATCTACTTCCTGTCTCATGACCTCAGGAAATAAATTTCCTTGACTTTCTAAAGCCAAAACGTTTGCCCTCTTTCCTTTGTGTTTATCCCAGGCCTTACCTTACCTTTGTAGAGTGCAATCAACTTTTTTTCCTTTTAACTGCCAAAAATTCATTTAATGCTGATAGCTGACTGTGGGGAGAGCTTAAAATAATCTATAAGATCAGAAACCTGCTTTTTAAAGAAACAAAACCTTCAATAGGCTGTAGAGACAACAGAGCTGGAAGGGGCCAGAGCAAGGTCTGGCCACGCTGGTCAGGAGAACACCTGTGAGCGCAGCGAGCGCGCGTCCCTGCGCCGCACCAAGCACAGCCCAGCCCTCCTGGCCAGCCTCCCAGTGCTTGATGGCAAACCCCGCTCCTTGTCCCCCTCCCAGCAGTGTGAGCAGAGCCAGCACGGGCAGTGTGGCCAGAGGGGACAGGTCTGGCTCAGCCGAGGTTGCTCAGGAGCAGCTGGAGAGGCTGCAGCCCGCTGTTGGTGCTGCAGCAGCTGGCATGAGCGCAGCCACACCGTTCCTGTTGCCTTCTTTCTACCTCAGACATCAGGATGATGGGGGCCTCTCGATGGTCATGGGGTAGCAGCTACTCCAGCTGTCGCCTGGGCAGCCACAGGAGAAGCAGGAGGAGCCTTGTGTGTGCACAGCTGTGAGAGCTGCTCCCGAGGGAGGCAGAGCACGGTGGTGCTGAGGCAGGCTGTGAATCCGTAGGACTGCAAGCTGAGCTGGCACAGGGCTCGGCCCCAGGGCTGCGGGTGCAGCTGTGCCGTAGCCCTGGTTGCAGAGGTTGTGTGAGCCGTGCTTCTGCTCCGACAGCATTGGGGATTGATGTGTGTGCTGAGCCCTCCTGAGACCTCCATCATGTGGTAGAGGGTGATCCACGATCTATACTCAGCTGCTGGCACCTGGGCCCTGCCACGGCTTGCTCAAAGGGTGTTGTGTCTGAGCTGCTCCAGCAAGAGGAAAACCATGTCTTTGTGGAGGGAGGCATGGAGTGTGGGGTTTTTGTGTGCCCCCACTTCCCTGCATCAGTCCTACAGAGCTTGTAGTCTGAGCCATTCCTCTGTCCCAGCTGCTTCAACTCTTGGACAAGCAGCCTCTCTCCTTTAGTGCTACTGACAGAGCACAACTGTGGCAGGCTGAGCCCAGCCACCTTGCCTCTCCCTCCTGGGGACAGGCCGAACATGCCGATGCTTTTCCTTCCTGCGCCAGCTCTTCTTGGCAAAGGCTGCTATGCAGAAGTCAAACCAAACCTCACAGTGCTCTCCTTTAGTCTGAGAACCAAGTGAAACGGACCGTGGCCCGTTGTGGGGTGCCTGGTTGCCCCTGAAGGACAGGGTGGCCTTGCCTCCAGCACGGGAGAAGGGGAACTAGGGTGGTACCTTCCCATCTGCGTCTGTCAGAGAATGGTTAATACCCTGTAGCTTAGGTCTGCCCTGCATCACCAAGCCTGTCACCCCCTCCTCCTCTTACTGCCCCCGTGCCCTCACCAGTTGCACAGCAAGGCTTGAGTTACATCCAGGGCACCCACTGCCTTGGGCTCATGCCCCACAGCCCAACCTTCCACTCTAAAGAAGGTCATGAAGTGATTGTACCTAGTACTGTCCCCCCACCACCCTCCTTCCGCAGCAGACTGTGGCATGTGTCCATTTCTTCTCTTTGACGTCTTCCATATTGTACGTTTCCATAGCAATGATCCCTTGGCCTTAACTTTGGAATTTGGAGACTATATGCAAACATGTAAAAAGGCTCATGAGTATGGATGACACTGGAATTTTATAAATTCTAAAATAAAACCTGCAACAGCTTGGAGTGTGGTGGGTATTATTTCTGCTGGTGGGGTGAGATCCAAGACAGCTCGTGCTGGGCTGGGTTTAGCCAGGGATTGAATGAGTTCAGGTTTGCACACCTGAGCCTTTGGTGTGGCCATGCCCGTGAGGGGGTGGGACTCACCCGGCAAGCAGGGGGTCGAAGGAAGGGGGTGAGAGCAGGAAAGGGGCAGGGGCTGTGCCCTCCTAATAGGGAAACACAAACCTGCTGGCCTCCAGGCAGCTGGTGCCAGGGCTGCTGCTGATGTGAGGGAGGAAGGGGAGGCATCTGCCATGGTCCCTCTTGCTCAGCTACTCCACAACCAGAGCCTCTTTGGCCAGGTACTGTCCACACTTCATCTTAACCTCCACAGCCTCAGGAACGTCAGGTACCAGCCACGCAATCACACACCCAGTAACAAACCCCAAATGCTGGCAGGGGATGGGAGGTGTGGGTTGGCTGCCCCGGTGGGTCCTTACCCTGCCCCAGCACCACGCCTGGGCCGTGCTGTTGGGCTCTGCAGCTGGTACCTCCAAGGCTACAATAAACCCTGAGCACAGGGCCAGCAGCTGCCAGTGAGTCAAGGCCAGGCTGCCGTGCTGCTCCCTGGGTGCTCTGTGTCTGAGGGAGCAAAGGGCAGCAGCACTGACCGAGCTTCCGAGCAGTAACTCCTGCTCCCAGCCTGGCATCCAGAGCACAGCAGAGCCAGCCCTCAGCCAGCCTCTGCTGGGACCCAGTCCCACAGGTCACCTGGCCCCAGG
The DNA here is from genome assembly GCF_021018805.1 of Prinia subflava. Lineage (NCBI taxonomy): Eukaryota > Metazoa > Chordata > Aves > Passeriformes > Cisticolidae > Prinia > Prinia subflava. Next base: position 4,030,348 of record NC_086257.1, on the reverse strand, counting down.
GAGTTTGTTCCTCCCAGAAGCATCTCCCTCATAGTGGTGTCCCTGCACACAGATGTGTCCAGCCCAGGGTCAGCCCTGGGGGGAGTGAGGGCCCCCAAGACCTCAAGGACGTGAGTGGACAATGTGGACTTAGCTAAAAGTCACTCTGCTGTGGCAAAGGCAGAGAAAGGCAAAATCCGAGCCCAAGGAAGGAGGAGGCAGCCGAGGCAGGAGCAGATTCCCACCTGCACGGGTGTTGCTGTGCAGGAGAAATTCCCGTGGTGCATGCACCGAGTTCCCATTGCCGTGCAGGCTGCTGTTGTGGATGTCCCCGTTGCATGCATGGGGCAGAAAGTCAGAGGTGAAGGCTGTGAAGAAGGCCTGGAAGCAGGGAGGTGTGCTGCAGCAGATCCTGCAGCTGGAGGACACCCCATACTCACCCTCTCCTTCATGCCCTGTGCTTCTGGGGTGGGAGGAAGAGGAGGAAGAGGAGTGGGGAGGGACAGACTGAGATGACAGCATCTACTGCAGCACCTTGCAGCCCCATCCTGTGGGGACTGGGGCAGCCCTTCTCCCTCCAGCCCCCGCAGACTGCTCAGGGTGAAAGCTCCTTCCTCTGGGGGACTCCTGCCGTTCCTCCCTCTCCACCTCAGCTTTCTCTCTCCCAGTGCCTCCCAGCACTCCCCAGCCTGAGGCCAGTCCCTGTCCATCTCCAGCACTCACCAAGCAGCCCTTCAAACCCCCAGCAGCGGGTGCTCCACAACCCAGAGTGTCTGCTCCACCAGGGCTGACTCCTCCTTCTCTGCCACCTTCTTGGTTGAGACGAGCTTCCACTTATGCCACCAGCACTTCAGCTTTCTGGAGGAACAAAAGAAGGGCCACCATTGTCCTCTGCTGCTGAACACACCCTGGGCATCCTGTGTGAGCTCAGGGATGCTGGTGGCCCTGGCAAGCCAGGGCATGGCAAGCCATGGCCACCACGGGATGGCCACCTGCTGCACATTGTGGATGATGTGCTGTCCCACCATGGTGACCAGCAGCTCCTGTGGCAGCCCCACAGAGCATCCTTTGGGCTGCCCCATCCTTTGGGCTGCCCTGCTGGCACACGGGGATCAGAGCCGAGCGTGGGCAGCATTCCCACAGCACACACCAGGTGGGAAGGCCGAGCAGGGGCTCTCCCAGCTGGCACTCAGCTCCTTGTTGTGGATCCCCAGAAAGCTCAGGTGGTTTCTGAGCTGACAAACCCGCAGGAGCCACGTCAGAGTCTTGAGGGGACACCCCAGGCACTGAGTCCAGGATTACACCCAGAGCAGCCCCAGGGAAAGTGGGGCTTCCCTGGTTCACAGAGCCCTCTTCTCTCTTGCCAAGGTGGGCCAAAGGGCTAATGATGGGTACCAGACTGGGACAGACAGCCCACAACTGTTGGCACTGCCTTAGTCCCAGGCATCCTGTGGCCAAGTGAGGGCTCCCACTCTCTGGTGGGACAGTCCCCCTGCCGTGGTGCTCCTTGCCCATGATGGCAGCAGCACTTCCCTGCCCTTCAGCCCTGCCCAAAGGCCCAGGAACCTGCTTTTCAGGAGCCAGGGAAAGAAGGGATGGGGCTCTGGAGGAGAAATTCAGAAGCAAAATGAAGTGGGATCCCACATCTGTCCATGGGACAAGAGTGGTGACTGGGGGATGCTGGGTTCCCTGGAAAGCAAGGAGGCTGCAAACCCTGTCAGAGCTGCACAGAAATGCAGCTGGTCGTGCAGAGTGGGACCCAGGAGCACTGGGGCACTGCCCCCTTCCCCTGCAAGCCTGGGCACTGCAGCCCCTCACCTGCAGAGCAGCCAGAGCTGGAGCTGCTGCACAGGGTGCATTCAGCACAGAGGGGGCACCTCCCTGTCTCCAGAGCAGTCTGTGCTGTGGGGAGGAGGCGACTCCAGCAGGAGATAAAGAGAAGGCTGTGGCACCTGTCCATGTTCATGGGGTGGCACTGGGGTGACTGTGCTGGTGTGGGTCAGCCTGGTAGAGCTGACCAGGACATGAACACAAACACATCTCACCCCTGCAGGCCTCCCCTCCTGTGAGAGGCCCCCATGGCAGGGCATATCCTCCCCTGGATCCAACAACCCACAAATCAAGGCTGCATTTACCACAAGGGGATAGAAAGCTGCAGTCAGATCACTGCTTACCTTTCCTGTGTGGTGTGAACTTTTCTATGTGAGTACCTTTTCACCAGTGGAGTGAAGCTTGTCCAGAAATTTCTTCCTCCAAGTCCTGTGGATGGCAGCAGATCTCTCCTGCAAGTCCCTGTTCTCACAGCTCCTGGGGGATGGTTCCCCACACCAGGACCAAGTCTGAGGCAAGGAAAGGGATCTCATGATGGAACCCAAAGCCCTCTTTGTCCTGCATGCCTCTGTCCTCCAGGACTTGGTGCTCCTGTGGGGGTGGGCATTGTCTTGTGAGTGAAACAAGGAGCTGAGGGAAGGACATGCTTGCCCTGGAGGGGGCTCCAGCCACTTCACTTGGGTATTCCTGGCATGGGAAGCTGGTAGAGTTTATTAACAGGACTGAGGGCTGCACCTGTCTTGTGAAAGGGAAGGGCTGGAGCACCAGAGGGGGATGGAGTAGGATGAGTAGGATGAGTGGGATGGAGCAGGATGAGTAGAATGGTGCCTGCCAGGGCTTGGGGGTGCACTGTCCTCCGAACATGATGTATGGAACAGCTGCCAGCTGCAGCCATGGAGCACTGGGCCTTTTCCTGTGCTTCTCAAGCTCACAGACCCCTCCTGTCCCACCTCCTCTCCAGGATGGAAAGGAGTCCAACTCCAAGCCAAGCCCTGCTCCCACACCTTTCCTTGTACAGCTGAAGACACTGGCCATGCTCCTCTTGTCCAGGGCTGTGTGGCTGGACTGGGGTGAGGTGTGTGGGGTGAGCAGCAATTCCCCAAGGCAGCCTGGCTGCAGCAGAAATGGGTTGTGACAACACACCCGGGCCACTTCCACGGCCTCTTCAGCCACTGCCACCATCCAGCCCCACCAGGCAGCACGGGGATCATCTGTGGAGCTCCTCTGTGGCATGGCAGGGCCTTTGTGCCCCTCCCTTCCTCCCTCCCCCTGGTGCTGAGCAGCAGACCCTGGCAATGGGATGCCCAGAGCTCCTGGACACTGCACAGCCCCCCCAGCCCTCCTGGCACTGCCACATGTGGGGAGACCTATCACAGGAATGTTTTCAGGTGGAAAGCAGGGACACATGAGAGGTCAGTGGTGTGGTGCAGCGTTCTCCTGTCACGTCACCACCTAGGCCCCATCTGAGCTCTCCTCTCCTCCAGCACCTCAGCCAAATATGTGCTGTGGAACAACCTCCTCTTGCACCTTTTCTCTGTCACTGTAGGCAGGGACTTTTCTTTGGGGTTACCCAGCTCAAAGGTATGACCACCACCATGTGTGATCTGGTGATGGAAAGGTCAGAGACTCCTCCACACCAGCAGCTGGGTCCAGTCCAGGCCCAAGCACTTCACATCTAAAAGACCAGGCAAACTGAGCTCAGTTTTGGAACTGGAAACACCTTGAGAAGCTGAGCAGACAGGAATCTCTCACACATGGGAGGTGAGTAAGAAGTACAAAGATGCCTGCAGTGACAGAGGTGGGAGAGCAGGAGAGTGTCACAGCATGAGTGGCAGACAGGGAGGACATTGCACAGGCAGTGAAGAGAAACAGTTCTTCCAACGCATCCACCACCCAAAAAAAAAGGAGCCTGGGGATCTGCATGTGTCCCTCATTAAGGTATTTTCCTTGGTTGGAAGGGACTCCTAAGAATCTGTTCCTAATATCCAGTCTAGACCTCCTTGCATTTGGCCTTTTTAATAAGATCAGGTTGCTCCTCAGAAATGATCTGGCTTTTCATCATAACTTTCAAGAGACACAGTGAAAAGAAACACCAAAGAGCCTCAGCTTCCCCCACCTGCTCCTGGCTAAAATCAAGGTGGGCAAAGCATCTCTTTGCAGAAGCCATTGACAACCAACACCAGTTCCTCTGACACAAGAGCTTCTTCTGGGGACCAATGAAACAGGAGAGAGACATCAGCTAACTTCACCTAAAAACAGCAGAGAGCCACTCCTCAAAGAAAGGGAACAGGCTGGGCCTCCTGTTCCTACAGTAAGGATAGATCAGCGTGGGGATAAAATATTCTTGGGCCATGAAGAGAGGGAAACACGCCATGAAAAGCCTGAGCTTCTAAATATTGCACCACTAAGAATGGCCCCAGCTGGGAGCCTCACAAAGGCCAAGTCCCCCTGGCAAGGTGGCCCAACCTGCCCTGGGACAGCCAGCTGGGCACTTGGTGACCACACAAAGCAGCCAGATAGAGACCTGCACAAAAAGATGACACCACACCTGGAACTGCAGCGAATGTGCAGTCCTGCCTGGGGCCTGGAACACCAGGACTGTGCTGGGGAACTGGGGCAGAGCCCTGCTGAGCTGGGCACCTTCACTCAATTCCTTTCCAGCATCTCAGCTACTGGGGCACTTTTGGCCAAGCCCCCAATCTTGAGCCAGATTCCAGCCTCATTTACATCCTTTGTAACTCCTACCCAGTCAAGGGGGTTGCACGTCAGCATCAATTTTTTTCTTGGTTTGGGCCCTGTGAATTCCCAAAGCCCGGGTCAGACCAGTCAGGGAGGCTGGGGTGACACGTGCGAAGCACAGAACCTCCCTAAAGAAAAACATCCGTGTCCTGAGGAGCTCTGGTGTGATCTACCCCAGAAACCTCCATCACACAGAGGAGTCCTTATGACATCTGGAGCACAGGCACACACCTCTCTGCTGAGGAAGCAATGCAGCCCCAGCCCCACAGAGTGCCTGGCACTGGTGCTCCTTTGGGGCAGCCTCTGGTTCTCGCTCCTGGCAGAGCCTCAGACACCCTCAGTGTCCAAAACAGCCCAACAGGCACCTCTGAGCCCCGTGCTGGAGCTGGGGGCTGTGTGGGGAGCCAGCTGCCAGGCCAGGCACTGCTTGGAAAGCTGGATGAAGGCACTGGGGTCTGTTGCATCCTGCCCCTCTCCCACAGCTCCCAACACGAGCCCCAAACTGGCAGCTTTTACCCCCACACGTGCCAAGGCCCGTGCCCTGCGTGTTCCTCCCACAGAGCTGGATCTGAGCAGGCAGGCACAGGGCAGAGGGGTCCTCTGAGGTGGGCAGAGAGTGGGCAGTGCCACCCTGGTGCTCCTGTGGATGATGGCTGCTCCCCAGAGTGGGCAGTGCCACCCTGGTGCTCCTGTGCATGGCTGCTTCCCCTCTGGGGAACGTCAGGCTCCCTGTGTAGGAGGGGCAGAACCTGGGGACAGGAGGAGGAGGAGGAAGAAGAGGGTGGATGGGTGTGCAGGCACATTCCCCATTCAGAAACACCTTCCTCCAAGCAGCCAGGAGGAGGCCCTGCCCTCCTGAGCTGGAGGTGGAACCTGTGTGGCCCTGAGCAAAGGCGGCTCAGTGGGATGCAGGAGGGACCCTGGAGGGGCTGGTGCCTGGCCAAGGCACCAGGATTTTGGGGCACCAGGGAGGATGTAAGCACTGTGTTCCCCTCACACCTGAGAGAAAAGTTTGTGCTGGTGTTTACAGCTTTGGGGAAAATCCCAGGTGCTGCCAGCCAAGGGGCACAGTGCCAGCTCAGGAACAACGTGGGGTACAGGACTGATGTAACAGTAACTGAGACGCTGCTTTTACAGTCCCCAGGGAGTTTGTGGCACTTGAGGAATTCAAAGCAACTCATCTCACCACATTGCCAGTTCATGACACGGCAGGGTGCAGGTTCCCCAGGCAAGCCCAGTCACCACATCACCTCCAGCAGCACCACAATCCACAGCAGAGCTGCTGCTGAGCAAAGGCAACACAGCCCACAGAGGGGAAATAAAATCTTTTACAGGGCCACACTGCCCTGCTTAATAGTCCTGGCCTCCAGCTGAAGAAGGGATTCATCCCACTCTTTCAAAGATTCAAGCTCATGTCTGATCAGAACGTATCAAACTACCACCAAGAGCACATTGTCAAGCACTCCTCCTGTGTTTTCCTTGCTCCCCTGGACTGATGACATGCCTGTTGGACAAACAGCAGCAGAGGGAAAGTGCTTCCCAGGGTTTTCCAGCTGCTGGAGAGATGCAATTCAATGGCCCAGATCACACAGAGGTGCAGAGGGACAGCAATACCACACTGCCATCTTCAGCAGAAGCAGGACATGACTCAGATTTTCTGATGTCAAACACAACCAAGTGCCACCAAACCCTGCCCTTGCTCACCATTGATGTATTAACACCACTTTGTCCCCAGTCCTCTCACGAGCTTGTGGCTGTGTTTAAAAACGTGAGTACAAAAAGTACTGCCCCTGCAGGCCCACATTGTACCACCAGGTCTTTAGCACTGACTCACACCTGGTAAATAACCTGTGGGGATCTTCATCAGATCATTTTCCATGTATTTACAGACCACTCTTGAGCCTTGATTTCACGTGGTGCTTGCGAGGACATTCCTAATCTGAACGTGTGTCACAGAGTCAACAGTGCTCAGCAAGGGGCTCACGTGGCTCCAGTCTGCTGCAAACACTCTCTGGCAAAACCTGCCCCACAAAATAAAAAAAACACAGGTACACTGAAGGCTCTTGTGTTAAGATTTAATAATAATAATAATAATAATAACAACATTTCAAAAACAATGAGTGCATTGTACACGAGACCTGCTTTCAGTGCTTTTTATTGACTGTTTGCCCTGTGTGTGTCAGTGTACTGAGGACCTGGGGAGTGGTGAGTGGATAAAAAACCCCGCTGGGACTTCTTGGAGGAGGGCAGGGGAGAGGGGCAGCGAGAGGCTCAGAACCGGACGAAGGTGGCGTCGATCTGCCGGACCGTCGGGAGCGCCAGCATGATTTTGCGCCGGTACTGGGGGTCCTTCTGCAAGGGGTTTCTCTCCAGGTACACAGTCTCCAAATTCTTGGCTCCTTTCAGCTCATCCAGGTCGCTCCAGCTCTCGACCAGGTTGTCATTCATCTGCAGAGCACACACAGCCACGTTCACGCCCACAGGTACCCCAAAAAAGGAACACGGTCACGGTGCTGCGTCACCACCACCAGGGCACCACCACTGCACGCCCATCAACACCCTGTGTGCAAGATCCCTCCTCCCTGGAACCTGAGCTGAGCTCTCCTGTCTCATCCCAGGGCCTCAGCACTAAGCCCAACTCCCCCACACTGTCCTGGTCAGATGCCCCACCCCTGAGGCAGCAGATCCAGTCCAACCCCTGTACGAGGAGAGAGCCTGCAAGGCACCAGGCCAGCCTCCACCAGCTCCCACTCCACTGTGCATTTATGGGCTGGAAATCCTGATATCATCATTTATTTCCACTGTGACATCCATCTTTACTTTTCTGACTTCTCAGGAAACATTAAAGAAGGTCCCAAACTGACAAGAAAAGCAACATTTTCCTCTCTCCCCTACATGAATTTCCCTGCAAAAACTGCTTCTACCCTCCAGAGGAAATGCCAAGCTCTGGTTTGGTTCTTCCCCTGCCTGATTGTTGGCTCAGCAATTGCACACAAAGCAGTGAGTGCTTCAGCTGTCCAGCAAGGAAGGAAAGCTGCAATGTGGCCACATGCTGCCCAACCCTGAGACACCAGCACCCTTTGCTTTTGGATACAGAGTCACTGAAGCAATGCCACCTTCAAATAAAATATAAAAAAACCCTCACTAGATTGTGTCATTCTGCTGCAGCTCATCACAGTGTTACCTCAGCCAAGTCACACAACCTTCAGATGTCTCAGTCCCTCCACTGGGGAGGTGCTACTGGGAAACTGCTAGAAGACTATCACAGTGTCTAGGATTTTGAATTCTGTTTACTTAAAGTGTTAGAGGACAATTTTATGTGGCTTCAACTGTGCAGTCAGTGAAAAAAAAAACAACAAACAAACTGGGAGACAGAACACTGGTTTCCATTGAAAATTCTGCCCTGCTCCTTTTCAAACAGATCAGGTTTTATAAATGTGGTGTTGAAGTGGAACAAAGCCAGGAGGGCATTTTCCATGCTCAGCTAACAGGTCTTGGTCAATCTCTGCTCTCACAAAGGACTCTCAGCACACTGATCTTTTTATAAAGGAATCCAGCCAAGTTCAGCTTTGGCCTGTCCTTCCAGGTGCAACCAGTGCAGACACCTCCTGTAAGCAGAGCAGCAGCAAAGAGGAAGACAGCAGGAAATTGCACAGGATCAGGACAGGCCCCACACTGCACTGCCTCACCTCTGCTGCCCCAAAGATGCCACGTTAAAGGGGCTTCTGAGTCCTGTTCCTTCAAGAGCTCCTCACAGACAGGCATGGCCAGGTGACACTGCTGGCTGTCTCCTCAGCCACACTGCAAGATGAGGAAAACCATCTAAGGAGCCTGGGCTCCACACCCCAGCTGGGTTTCATCTGAAGCTGCTTTCCACTCCTTTTCTCTCAGCATCTGCCCTAGAGTTTCAGTAACTCCACATGACAGACATTGTACAGCACAGCCCTTATTGCCAGCCTTGAATGCAGGAACTCTGCAAGAGCTGAAGCACATGAGCACCTGCTGCTTCTCCATTCTTTCACAGGAGCACGTTTGTGCACAGCTCCCAAACAGGGCAGTGCTGATGCTTTAGCACAGGGATCTCTGGGTTTCCTGACCTGCCTTAGGAAAGCCAAAGAGCTCAGCAATTCAGGGTGCCAGAAAGCAACAGAAGCAATCTGCTACCTGCCTCACAGGAATGGAACCAGAAGTTGTTTTCTTCATATTTGTAACACTATGAACTTATCAACTGTGCTCTGAACCAGCTCTGTGCTTCCCCTGGTACTCTGTCATGCTCACTCACAGAAGAAGAGCTGCAGGAATAGGACAAGTGGGGCTGTTCCAAAACCACCCTGAGCATGAAGGCAGGGCCCATTTCCTAGAGACAGGCTTCTTACTACTCAGCAAAGCTCAGCAATGAATTTTTAAGCTCTTCCCTTTTCCTAGGGAAAACCAGCACACACTTTATCCATGCAGACTGTCAAGATCTTAAAGCTGATCACCAGAACCAGAAGAGTTCACTCCAAGGCACACATGTCCAGATGCTGCCCATCAGAAGGGTTCCCCTCCCTGTGGTACAGACATTTTGGGGAACAGCTCTGGCCTGTGCTTACCCAGAACTCCTGCAGCTCTGTTAGGTGGCTGATGTTCTCAATCTTCTTAATTCTGTTGGCTGCAATGTCCAGCATTGTGAGTTTGTTCTAGACAAAGCAAGCACAAAAATATTAGATCTGATTTCATCTTCCCCGTGCCACCTTTTCCAGGCCCAGAGCTGGACACTGTCAGGAGCAGACAGGTTATTGCCAGCTGCTCACATTCAGCTCAACTCCTGCTGCCTGTATAGAACAAGATTATTTTCAGTCAAGCTGGGCTACTGACCCCCAGAAGCCCTGTGACAAAAATGAAGGCAGTATTGCCTGGATGGCAACTGCCAGCCAAGGACTCCTCAAAAGTGAGTTTTCCTCAAAGTACATTAAGAGGAGGATTAAAAATTGGATCCCAAGTGTCCCCTTGAGCAGCTGAGTTGAACAAACTCTTAGCAGCAGGAAACTTAACAATTTTAGAAAAGCTTTTGCTGGGTGAGAATGAAAATGATACAAGGCTTCCACAAAACCCATCCCACCCAAAAAGACAAATGTGCAACTGAAAGGAAGGCAAGCTGCATGCCATGGCTGGCCTCTCTCACCCCCAGCTCCAGTTTTGTCCTACTGAAAAGCACTCATGGTTATCTACAAGCTGCTGTCTGAGAGGCTGCTGCAGCCACCCAGCTGTGTCCAGAGCCCTCCCATGGCTGAGCATCAGCCAGGCTACTGCTCCAATCACAGCTCCCTTCCCCATGTCACAAAAATAATTCTGTTCCAGAATATCTGGAGGATCTTTAACCACACGAGATACTTTAACATATAACAAACACTTGGATATTTGTGGTCTCTCAAGAGACTCAGGAACCCACACCTCACTGGGAGCAAACACTTCCAGGAAAGCCACTAACACAAGCAGCTCAGGGCACCAGCTGTGCTGCAGAGCCAGCAAAGCCTGCTCACATTGTTCTCCAGTCCCTCGATGACTTCGATGCCGTTGTGGCTGAGGTACAGCTCCCGCAGGTTCACCAGGCTCTGCAGCCCCTCAATCTTGGTCAGACGGTTGTTCTGGAAGTGCAGCAGCCTGGTCAGCACCACCCCAGGCAAACCCAGACCCACGTGAGCCCCTGGGGGAAAACCATTTCTCTAGAGGATGGCTGGGAAGGGGAATTAGTCTGCTTGGGCCCACTCTGACCTTGTGAGCTCAGCTGTTTGACCTCTGCACCTCTGAGGCATGAGGAAGTCCTGTGGGAATCCCAGCCTCCACCAAGAATCAGATTCTGACCTTCCCATCAAAAGTTGCAGCCTGGAAGTTTTTGGCTTGGTGCCTTAACAAACACCAGGCCTATGCAGGAACAGTGTTCATTTTGTAGGTCTTTACAAATGGAAAGGTCAGAGAGGAATTTACCCCACCGTAACCACTCTGCACTGTGCTGTAGTAACTCTTTGTGCCCTGCAGAGTAATGGCACACACAGGTGCCACAGCAGGCACTCAGTGTGCCTTGCCAGCAGCTTTAAGAGTTACTAGAATGCACAAGTACTGTCACATGGATGAAAAGGAGACCTGGTGAAAAAAATTAGCTGAGTATCTTTAATTCCACCTTTTAAAAAGGAAGAAGCTTTTTGAAAGCTCATTAAGGACAGACTGCACTCAGCACAGGCTTGCTCACATTTCTTGCCTCTTCAGTAAGAAGGCAGTGACACTGAGCCACTGTCATTGTAAGGATACCTGGCATAACACTTTCAATGTTATTGTAATGCATTAGGAAACTGTTTCAGGAAGGAAGTAGGGGATAACATTTATTTCCTGCTCTTTCTTTCATAAAAATCAAATAGTTGTTTTTATAATTTTATCAGTGTCTGTCAATCTCAAGGAGCATGAAAGGATGAAAAAAGATAACACAAAGAATATCATCACACTTCCTTCCAGTAGAGGAGTTTGACTCAAACACTGCAGACATGCTGATGGGGGGCTACCAAGAAGGCTGGAGAGGGATTTTTCACAAGGGTGTGTAGTGACAGCACAAGGGGGAATGGCCCTAAGCTGAAGGAAGGCAGGTCTGAATTAGATGCTAGGAAGAAATTGTTCTCTGTGAGGGTGCTGAGGCCCTGGCACAGGGTGCCCAGAGAAGCCCCTGGATCCCTGAAGTGTCCAAGGTGGGAGCCTGGGACACAACCTGGGATGGTGGGAGGTGTCCTGCTATTTCAGGGGGTGGACAAGATGATCTTTAAGGTTCCTCCCCACCCAGACCACTCTTGGATTCTGTGATTCAGGAGGGCTGATCCTGTCTCAAGGGTGGTTTTCAGAACACAACCAGTACCTGTATGCTGAGCACAGTCAGGTTGGTCAGCGCATCCAGGTTCTGCAGCTTGGTGATTTTATTCTTCCCAAGGAACAGACTGTCAAGATTAGCCAAGGTGTCAATGTTCTCAATTACCTGTGAAACGACCAGAGGAGACAGTGTTAATGCAAAATCCCACCTGGTAGAGGTGGCTGTCACTTTGTAGCCACGTTATAACCATGTGGTGCATCCAGGGTAGGAGATACTCATCTGTGAGGCAAAAAAAAGAAATTAATAATCTGTCACTAGTGAATGGAAACAGAATCTGGGGAGAAAAAACACAATTTGTAAATTTAGTCCTGCACATCAGTGACTGCATAACACATAGGAAAGTTGTTCAATTCCTCTGCCATAAGCAAAGTTTACTGCCTCACAGGTGTGTGTGTGTTAATAGATTTAACCACTGGCTACACAGTCGTGCTTCTGGCAGAACACACCCACACCAGTCTGAGTGATGTACACTTTTTAAATACACATATTATTTAAATACACATAATACACTGGCAGAATACAGACATCTGTACCAGTTTAGCTCAAGGAAGAGAAAATAAGGATCTCTGAAGCATCAGGGATATTACAAAGGAGAGGAAAAAGCAAGAACAGGAGAGCGAAAATGGGGACAAAAAGGGAAAAGGGGAAGATCACAAAAGGCTCCTGCCACCCACAGCTGTGTGTCTGTGCTCAGGCTGTGACATCTCAGCTTCTCCACATGCCTCTTGCCTGCCAGAATTTCCAATTAGCAGTGCTGAGTCCCAGCACCACTTGGATTACTCTCTGTGTGTTTACCTGTGCATGGAATAACACGAGGAGGAAGAAGATGGACACTCAGGAAAGGTAAGAAGCTTTTCAATCTCTGTCCTGCAACTGCCAGAAGACTGAATACAGTGTTACTCAGCTCAAATTTGCATTCAACCCCCTTGTAGACTATGAACTTAGCCCTGTTTTGACCTTGCAAGAAAAACTATAGATTAGTTGCTCATTGGCAGCTTCTCCAGCCCCGAGGAGAAAATACTGATGACTCAGTAGAGGGAGAGGAATGGAGCAGATGGACATGAGGGGACAAAAACCCAAGAACAAGTAAAGAAGTGCTTACATTACAGCTGCCCCAGTCCAACTTTAAGAAAAAAGCCTTAGATATGTCAGCTCAAGCTTAAAGTTCTGCTCCCCAAAAGAAAGAGAGCAAAAAGTGCTAAGTCATGAGGGATTCCAAGCTAAGGGCACTCAGAGGTGTGAGTGTGCAGCACAGCAGGCAAGAACAGCCCTGCTGCAGCAGCTTTAATGCACAGGGAAGTCAATCAGGCACCTCAGAGCCCAGAACACTGCCTGAAGAGTCCACAGGCTTGTACCCTGAAGGGTTAAGGATATGTCCAGCTGTAAAACATACAGCCAAGGCACCCCACACCAAGAGAAAACCAGCCCAGGAGTTCCAGGTACCATGAGATGTCTCTGTGCCAAGCCAAGCCACAGGTTACTCACTCCAATAAAGCAATTAGAGGCATAGAATACTGATATTTGAAGAAGTCAGAATAGAATTAACAGACAAACAGAAAAAACTCACTAAAAACAATTTAAGAAGCCTGTGTTACCCCTACAGTGACAGTTTTGCTGTGTTTTTGTTTTGTTTATTCTGTTAATATGCTCGGGCTCAACATTGACAAAACACACATAAAATAAATCTAACCTCATTGTTAAAAAAATATTCCTTGGCTTGACAAAATTATTGACAATGCACTGCCTAAGTATAATGCAGAGATCTAACTGGATTTCTTTTTTTCCCAGATGATAATGATGCTTAGATACAGAATACAGAACAGTTTTGCTTAACCCAACTTTTGTAATGCAAGGAGCAGTGTGCTGAGCCTGCTCTGCTTCTGAAAAATGCCAGGTGCTTCTCTCCATAACTCCTGTTCCCCCATCCTATGCAAAGGTTCCCAGTCCCTCATCTGACCTGGCTGATGTTCTCACAGTCTAGATTTATTCCCCTAAATAATTTAATTTCCAAAGCAGAAATTCCTGGAAAACAATTCAGCCCAGTTTAGCTTTAGGAGCAAACCAAAATTTTTCCTCTTCAAAAAAGCAGCACACATCTCTGCCTTAGAAGGCTGCTTTTAACAGATGAAGTTTCCTTCTCTTCCACAAAGACAAGTGTTCTTCCACAAGTCTTGAAACAAAAAGGACAAATGGATCTTTTCCTAATCTTTCAGCATAACAAGTAATTTCTCAGAGACTATAAATGGGCAGCACCAACTTACACCACATTGACTGAAATGCACTCATCCTTTATCACTATTTTCTAAAGAGCATGTAATTTAAAAAGCTTTTTAAAAAAGCTTATTTTGTATGTTACAAGTCTTTTGTGTCATCTGTCTGAGCAATTCTCTTATGAACTGAGCCAATACAAAGAATCACACCTTAGGGGCAGGAGAGACCACTCCTAACTGCTCTCCTGTAAGTGGCACAGATGTTAAATTGAAAAAGCCACAAACTGCACAATAAACCCCAAACCAATCAGCACTACAGTACCAAGTTTTAGATTTTAAAGGCATTTCAGAGCAAAGCCTCAAGAAAATCATTTTCCTAAACAAGACTGACTGCCATAGCAGGCTGTCAATTGCACCTGCAAATCAAACTCATTTTGTTTTCAACAGGTTTCACGGACTCAGCCCCCATCTGTGGAAAGGTAAGAGAAAAAAATTGCTAGTTTTGCTAGGCTTGGTTCTCTAGCAGGAAGAAATCACCACCTGCAAAAGGAAACACACAGGGGATATAGGAATTCATTAAAGACAAAAATTCACCAATGGTGATTTAGCAGCCAGGCACTAATGTGTAATGAAAGGCTCCAGCATGCACAGTAATAAGCACAGTGAGTGACTGGAGCAATAAAAACCAACAAAACTGCAAATCAAAGTCAATGCAGAGCACTTCCAGTGCCACACCAGGGAGCTGCAAACTCTGCAGCCAGCAGCTCCCAGAGCAAACCTACCCGGATTCGGTTGGAGCCCAGCTCTAACATCTGCAGCATCTGCAAGTTGCTCAGATTCTCAATTTTGGTGATTTTGTTGTTGACAAGGAAGAGTTTTTTCAGCTGGGTGAGCCGATCTAGTCCTTCAATGTGTCGCAGGACATTAAAGGAGATGTCCAGGACCCTGAGGTAAAACAAAGCAAAGTCTCATCAGCCCATCAGGCGCGGATGATTCATGGATGAAAGGAGCATCTGTAAATTGGTGGGGAATGTCCCTGTCTGCAGAGATCTAGCCTTTGCTAGGCCTTGAAGCTAAAGTCATGAATGCAATTTCTTTTTATTAGAAAACACAACAATTAGAACTTTCAAAATACTTCTGAAAAGTAGCAGCAAATTCTTTTTCTTAGCAAAAAAAAGAGAAAGAAATCATCTGCCACCTGCAGAAGACAGCCATCATTTTGCCCAGCCATGGAGCTGCCATGGTGGGAGGAAGCCATCCTGCATTTTTCTTGGGAAGATACCTGCCTACAAGACCTGCCTGTGACAGGACCATGCCTGCTCCCCTGGGTAGGAAGGAGTTGTGATGTGAGAATTGGGCCAGTCCTGCCCCAGTGGGAACAGTTTTGTAATGTACCAGGACCTCCAGGCAAGTGTTAGAAACTCAGAAGCTTGGAAAGGTACTTACTCCTTCCCTAACACTCTTAAAAAATACAGAAAAGCACAAAAACAACAACAACAAGAAAACCAACACCAAAAAACCCTTTACCCTCTTGTCATTTCTGCAGGAATAAAAACCTGTTACAACCTCTCCCTGCAGGAGCACAGGGGGCAGAGCTCACACACCTGGGTGGAAGCTGCAGCCCCTGCCATTCCCACTGCCTTACACAGCACAGGTTTCACCTCCAGCTGCTCTCCCTGGGGAGCTGCAGGATAATAAAACTAGTTTACTGCACAGATTCAATATCAATAATGAATACACATTATCCTTCACAGAGCACCAAAATAAATTCTGGGAGAGGCCTGGGTGATAAACACTTGAAGAAGCACAGCAGGAGTAATACAGTGAGTAGCAAACCACCCCCCACTAATCCTGGTGACTCCCCTGGACTCACTCGAGCTCCACCAGAGACTCCAAGTTCTCAATCTTCCGAATTTGATTGTCATAGAGATCCAGCTCCCTCAAGGTCTGCAGCTGCTCCAGGTTTTCAATGTGCTTAATCAAATTCTGACGGAGACACAGAGTCTAATTGTTGAGGAAAAGTTTAAAAAGAAACAGGAAAATGGAGATGAAGGACTGCATGTAATGCCTTTTAGCTTAGAGACACAAAGGGGGGTGTGGGGGTTTCCCCGTTCAGTTTTGCTGGGAATTTGTTGGGTTGTTAGTGGTTTGTTGGGGTTGGTTTGTTTGTTTTTATTACAATCTTTTCTTGGTATACTCCAGTTCTACAGAAGGAAATCTTTCAGCCACAATGGTCAGACACAGTAACAGCAGCCCAGAGAGGCTGCATAATCTCCATCCTTGGAAATACTCAAAAGTTTAACTGGAGAAGGCCTTAAGCAACACGTTCTAACTGGGCCTGCCTTGAGGACTTTACTACAGACCTCCAGAGATCCTTTCCCGTCCAGGTTATTCTGTGTTCAGCCTGCTGTGCTAGTCCAGGATGTGCCCTCATGCATTGTCTCTCATCCCCTCCCAAAACAAACTTGCAAAATCCCAAGGTTTTTATTACTGCTTGACAAATAGGTAAACATTACCTTCTCCAGCTAAAAATGAAGCAAACTCAATAAATCTCAGCCAAAAAGAGACTCTATCTGTCCTCTTACAGGTTAGATCTACAAAATCCCAGTTCCAAGAGGCATTCTCTGTTCCCCAGGACTGTTACCTTCACTTTCTTGAGCACCTCAAATCCTTCAATCTTCCCAATTCGGAAATGATTCAAGTCAACATCCTTAAAGAGAAATGGAGGGATTTAGCAGTTTTCACAACAAATCTGGTCTCTAAAGGTCAGCCTGGTACTTTGTTCTAAGGAAACTGTAGTCTTACAAAATTAAAACTTCCCTTCAAAGAGCATTTGCAAAGTGGGTTTGGCACATGATTTTACCACCACAACTGAGACACACTTGGTCACACTGCCCTAAACCTGTCCACTGTAAATGCAGCATCTGCAAAATGCAACAGACATTTCCTGAGTCTCAGCATTACCAAAATTAGAAATCTTCTGAAATTAATTGAAAGAAATTCTTGCATAAATAAAATTTCGTGTGAAGTTCTCTTCTCTACTTTGCTAGGGCTTAACTGGAACACAAGTTGCCATTTCCAGTTCCAGGCCTCAGGTGAGCAGCAATCACTGACAGTTTGAATAACCAGTGGTTCTGTGAACATTAATTCTGCACTGGCAATGGGCTGAGGCACTCCACATCTGTGCTGCTCAGCCCCAGACGCTCCAGTTCTGAAAGTCAGAGAGAAACAGAGCACATCCCACCCCAGCTGAAACCCTCTGCAGCTAAAGGGCTCACGAGGTTGCTGATGCCAGGGCACTGGGCTGGGTAAGGCACTGTGCCTGCCCCAAACCACAGCAGCAAACAGCTCACTGAACACACCTCTGAAGCTCGGAGCCAGCAACACACACACACTTCCAGTGCATCTACATTTAATTGGAAATTCTAAAGTGCTAACAAAATGTTTCAGCTAGCGATGAAAAATGAAACACCTCTACTTCTAAAGGTTCTGAAGCAGTTCTGGGGAGGATCACAGCAGCCAACACCTTCAGAAGAACTGGATCTTTTAATCAGGTTCCAATACTTGCCTTTGCCTACCTCTGTTTCCTGCAGTTTAAAGCCCGTAAGGACAAAAATCTGCCTTTACCTCAGCCTCTGGGTCCAGGCTAATGGTCTCCATGTCCACTGGTGTCTCCGCTTCCCCTGCAGAAGCAAACACATCATGAACCTCTGTACCAGACAGCCAAAGGCAGGACAACAGCCTGAGAGCAACACAACAACATCCAGAGAGCAAATGCTCCTCAGGAGAAGACACATGAGAAGCACAGTTTGGACATTCTGCTTCGTTAAAACCACGACAGCTCATCATGGAAAAAAAACTTTATCAGCATGATTGCATGCTCAGATGCAAAAGACACAGATCAGCACCTTGCCAAACCTCCCTGCGTGGCTGCTGCAGGCTCAAGAGTGGGCAGGATGCCTTTCCTTCACACCTAGGGCCATCATCCCTTCAAAGACTCTCCATCCAAAGTGCCTGTGCCCTTCTGACAACACAATAAAACCTTGCCAAGGAGGAATCATAACTGCCTAGTGAGATGACCAGGAAGCATCTCAACAATCCCACCCTTCAGGGTTTTTCTTTATTAGCCTTGCCACTTTATGTCACTGCTGTGAGCACTTTTGCCTGGATCTCCCTTCCTTTGTTTGGCTGAACTCTCTACTACGCCAGACAACACTGTTTATCCCACTGCATGAATTTCCTTGGGAAATGCTTTTACAGCTCTGGAAAACACCCCAGCATTTGCTGTGCTTCTACCACAGCACATGAGGGAGGGAAATTTACTGGAGAATTCATGCTGAATAATTCATGCCCATTCCCATTTGTTGGAGGTGGTGTGCTGGTTGCATCAATTTCTGAAGGAAAACAAAGTCTGATCCAGCTTTGCAAAACTGACACACAACACGCAAGAATTTTCTACTTTATGTGCAAAGCTTCTCTGGGTGCTACCAAAAACTCAAGCAACTTTAATTACAGTCACATCCCAAAGGCTTTGCACTAACTCCTGCATCTATGCAAGCTCATTCCCTTAACCCAGCAGCAGTGACTATTTTCACAGCCCAGCATGGTTAAAACATCCCTGTAAATGTCAAGTGCTCCTATTTAATAAGTGTTTTTCCTGCTAATGCTTGGCCTTGTAAGTAGTAGTGCAGGCACAAACAGTACCAGCATCACCTTTTTAATGCTACCATCCAACTCCAAGGGTTTGGTGGTCCACAGATCATCACTGACCTTGCTGTGTTTGGGCTGTTGCTCTTGCCTGGACACTCAAACAGGAAAGAGACTCACTGAACTGATTCACAGAAGTGAAAAAGCAATCCTCGTATTTTAATTTTTTTTTAATAGCTCAAATTAGCAGGAAGCATAAATTATATTTTGGGAATGCAAAACGAGCTGGTAGTCTTGGGGATGTTGAACAGCAAGAGAGAAATGCCACCAAAAATTGACACTCATACATGTGCCTGTCAGCAATTAGCAGTGAGCAACGCCTGCCTTTTCTTATTTTAGTTCCATATCAGGAGCTCTGCACTTCAACAAGGGAGTGGGGAACCCCACCCTGCCGCTATCACCTCTCTGACCTCTTTCTTGGGTGCAAAGAGTGCCAGTGAGAAGTGCTCCAAGCCAAACAAGCAGTCTCGCTGAATTTACAGCCCACAGGAACAGTGCCCAAGTTTGGAACAACACTTATTTGAGAAATCACACCAAAAAAATCAAATTATGCCCCTTGTATTGAGTCATACTGGCAGTAACTTAGTGGTCACGGTGAAGGAACTTTTTGAGTTTCAAGTCCTTTGAGACTTTAGAGTTGTCCAACAGTAAAGCCAATCATGAACTTGGTGAAAAAAAAATCTTCAGCAAAAAAACCCACTCAAGCAAAGAAAATTCTTTGAGTTTGTTTGGCTAGCAAGCTTGAACATTTTAATTTATAAACACTTGATTTAGGTAATGTTTTAAACACTCTGTTCTGGGGCCTGTCAAAGGGTAGCTCTTAATTTTAACACACGGCTTTGAGAGATCATTCATTATAGCCAGTGTGGAAAACTGCACTCAAATCCAAAGCTGCAAAACCAAATCACACAGGATACACATGAAATTCACTAAAATAAAATAAAATAAATTTAAAACTGAACACACAGGCACTGCTGTTGTGTAATAGAGCCAACTGTCATGAAGTCTATGCACTGTGTATAAAGCACACAGCAGCCTGAGGCAGATGTGTATCTGGTACCAGCTGTAAATCAGTATTGGTACGAAAATGTTAAAATGCTTTTTCTCTCAAAGAACAGAAAAAGAAAAAAGGAAAGAGAAAGAAGAGGAAAACAGTTCTAGCAAATCTACAGTCATTTATATGTCATTTTATTTATGAACTGACTGGATAGGAAAAAACTCTAAACTGACCCTCCTCCAAGCACTTCACAGCCAGGACTGCAATTTCCCTTGCAAATTGCCTTATTCCACACTTCTCAATGGGAAAAAAAACATCACCCTGGCAGTGAAGTTTCCAAAGTGAATTTTTGTGCAACCTATGCCTGCAAGCCACATGCCTTTGCAGAGGTGGAAAAAAAAATTCCACCATTCAGAAAACCCAAATTCCACAGTGGGAACAGTCATTACCAAGTTACGTAAGTTCACAGTACCACAAGCACTTCAATCAACAAAAAGCCTAACTACACTTTCAAAGTGCATATGCATGAAGAATATTATAAATAGCTCAGTTATAAGCTTTCTAACCAGAGGCTCTATTCCTCAGAGAATTAGCTAAATGATGAATTTGAAATTTCAGCTGCTCAAGCTCTTTCTACTTAAGATCTTCAGTGAAAAAAAAAATGTGGAAAACTCATCATTTTCCTTTCAGCTGAGAAACTCAAAGCTGGCCGTGGAAACTATCTCAAATGCTCAAAAATTATTCCTCTGCTTGGTTCCTGCCCTAGTTTTCTGAAAGCTTACAGTTTGGAAACAGTAACAATACAGTCATTGTATCAAACAGCACACAAATGTAATTCAGCAAACAAATCTGAATGTGTTTCTCTTGCTTTCACTGGAGTACAAGTACATCACTTCTGTATGTGCTTTCATAGAATTCCCAGGGGAACAAAGTGCAGAATATAACCTCCAACACACAGCTAAATCATGCCAGCTGAGCAAACACTCAGGATTCCAGGCCTGCAAAGGAAAGCTCTCTCTGATCTGCATGGTTCTATCAACTGCACAGTGCTTGGCATGCACAGTTTGCAAAGCCATGCCCTGCCTGTGGAAGAGCATTTCTTTATTAATATTTAAGGGGCTTAAATTATCAACAACAAACCACACCTATGTAGACTGCATTTAGTTATGAGATTTAAAATTCTAGTAATAATTTACTAGTTTGAAAAATACTTTGGCAAGTCCCAACGTGCCAGGTTAAGAGGAGGAGGGATCCACTGCAAGAACTAAAATTTGTTTCATTGTTTCCCTTCCAGTATCCCAATAATCATCACATGGACATCTCTGTCCAAAGAATGTTACACTTGAGATTGCACCAAAAGCTCAGGGTCTGCAGAAGTGGATCTGCTCTGACAAGTGCCATGCAAGCCACTGAAAACTCTTCCATCAAACACTCACAGGCTTTAAAGGCTGTCAATATTTCTACCCCATAGAGATTAGTAAGAAATGTTAAAACCTGAGATCAGTAAGAAATTTTAAAACTATTCTAATATAAACAGTGAGATCAGTAAGAAATGTTAAAACCCACGAGGATTCAAAGATATAATTCTGAGATGTCTTGGAACTCTTAAATTAAAACAATAAAATGGACAGGTTCCTCCTAGAAACAGTCTTTGTTGCCTTCCAAAGGAACCAGGGAATTCTTTAGGCAAAAATCTACACAAATGAAAGTAGAATTATGAAAACCTCCTGATGACAACTACTAATGAAAATTTCCAGCATCTTTACACATAAAGTTTCTAAATTTCAATAAAATGGACAGGTTCCTCCTAGCAATAGTCTTTGTTGCCTTCCAAAGGAACCTGTGAATTCTTCAGGCAAAAATCTACATAAACAGAGGCAGAATTATGAAAACCTCCTCATGACAACTTCTAATGAAAATTCCCAGCATCTTTACACATAAAGTTTCTAAAAGAAAAATACGAACACAGACAGTCTGCATTTTGACATCAAATATTTCAAAGGGAAATACGGATGTGCAAATAAACAATGGAAAAAAAGAAAAAGTCAAAGGTCTAACATTAGCCATTCCATAAAAAGCAGGCAACTTTATTCTAGCAACGACAACACTACAATTTATTGAGAGTGCAGGAAGAGGGCTCTGGGGCAGATAGACCCGCATGGATGCTGAGCCAGGAGGAGCCCCGGGGCTGCTGTGGGTACCTGCGGAGGTGTCGCCGTTGTGCTCATCCCGCAGGCTCTGCTGGCTGAGCTCTGTCACCAGGCGCACCGCCTGCTTCCTCCCCTCCTCGTCTCCGGACTCCTCCGACTCCAGCCGCTTGTCCACTGCACAAGACACAGAACGGGGCATGAGGCTCTGCCCGCCGGGCACCGCAGCGGGCACGTAAAACAGCCGGGAGGCACATAAACGACTACGCAGTTAGTAGAAATCCTAAGTTAACTAAATGAAAGGTTTAGTCTTAAATAAAAGGCCTCTTACCCCTTGTTTCTACTTTGATTTTGGATGCACTTTTTCCTCCCATCACATCTTCCTAAAACCAACAATCTGGGAAGAAGACTGGAGGAAAAAGGAAATTTCTTAGATCAATGAAGTGCAATTCCAAAGATTACGGAGATGGAATTAGAACTATTACATTTTAAGAGCTTTTAGAAAAAAAAAATCAGTATCACGTACAATAGTACCAATGCCACGAAGAAGTGAAGGCATCAATAAAAAAATCCTCGCAGATAAGAGCAACCGTGTCCCCAGAATAACCTGCTAGATCCCTTCACGTTTACCGAGCCACAGCTCCGGTGGCCCCCTGGGCCTGGGCCAGGCGCTCCCCAATGGTCCCCCCTCAGGATGTGCTCTCGTGTCACCAGGGGTCTAACCAAACCAGCGCCATCCAGAAGGTTTCTTTCTCGTTATCTTTACTTTTGACGCCGCGGCCATCTCCACAACCCCACTCCTTCTCCCCCGGCACACGGAGCCCGCGGGCACGGCGCCGTGTGGTGCCACACACCGGCCCCGGCAGGCCTGGCCCCGCGGACAGTGCCCCCGGGCTGGACACAGGGGGCTGCGCTACCGCGCAGGGCCCGCGGGCTCCCCCGCGAGCCGCGGGCAGCCGCACCGCCCGGAGGCGGCGCTCCAGCGGCCGGCCGCGCCACCCCGGACCCCCGCAGCCCCGGCGGGCTCTCACCCTCCATCATCTCCTGCGGCGCCGCTGCGCTCTCCGCCGCCATATCGCTCCTCCTCCCGCCGCCCCTTCCGGAGCCCGCCCCCGCCGCCGCCGCCGCCAATCGGCGCCCGCCGCCGCCGCCGCGCCGCGCCCGAGCGCCCGCAGGTGGCGCGCCCCGCGGGAGGGGCGGCGCCCCGCCCACTGCCCTGCGCGCACGCGCGCCCGCCGCGCCCCGAGGCCTCCTGGGAGTTGTAGTTCTCTGCGGGAGGGGCGGGAGGCGGCGGGATCCGCTTTCCCTCCACCGGTGCCTCGAGCCGGGCGCCGCTTTCGGCCTCGTCCTTCCGCCTACAAACCCTAGGGAGGAATAGCTGTCGCCCTGCGGAAGGGCCTTCTACCTGCAGCTTTCCGTCCCGGAGCAGGTCTGCCGCGCTGTCTCGCGGAGCACCGCGTGTGGCGGCGGCGGGGAAGGGGAGGCCGGCGGCGGGGAAGGGGAGGCCGGCGGGAGCAGCGAGCACCCGCGCCTTCGAGCTGGTTTGCCGCCTCCCGCGCTGGCGGCCCATTTGCTCCTCTCCGTGCCGCTCTCACAGCGCCCTTGCTCATTGGGTGCCGTGGCTGCTGAGTCCCGCCTGCCGGGCCCTCACGCCCTCCGGCTGTGGCGGGCCGCCCTGAGGAGCCGCGGCCGCGGTTGTGGCTGGACCGCCCGACCTGTCCCGACCCGTCCAGTCCCGGTGGGCGCTGCTGGCCGCGGGGGTCCGGGCGGCACCCTGGGTGGGAGGCAAGCAGCTGATTCAAACTTGCTGCTTCAGCTGGACACTTACTGCTTCAAAACTGTGAATGACTCTTCTAAGTTACCCAAAGCTTTTGATTTCAAAACCAGCGGAAAGGGGGAGAAGGGTGCTGGCTGCGTGCTCAGCAGCTCTGGCAGAGAGAGGTGTGGTGGTGCCGTCCTATCGGCCCCGCGTGTCCTGCAGAAGCGTCTGAGGTGGAAGGGTCCCAGAAAGATTATCGAACTCTTCAGTGAATAGTCCGCAGAGAGATGAAACCCTCACCTGGGCAGGTGCTAAGTCAGCAGTCCCCTCTGGCTAATAACCACACAGACCAAACCTAGCGCAGGATGCTCAAGAACGAGCGTTCTGTCACCACTTACAGGCTTGGAAGGCTCCGTTTCCTGCCAGCGTCAGTCCCTGCTGTGTCCTGCAGTCCGTGACTCTCTCCTTTCATTCTGTTGCAGATGCTGGCTCCCTAGGCGTGGCGACCAGAGTGTGACCATGGCTAAGGCTCACAGCCCCTCTGGAGGGGCCCTTCTGCCTTCAGCAGCAGCTTTAGTCCTTACTCACTTGAACGACTCAGATATGCTGAGTAGATCCTTCCCCTGCGGCAACAAAAGCAGGAAAAGCCGTCTCTCTGGGCTCTGTCAGCTTGGAGCATCACTGCCTGGTGAGCACACTTTGGGACAGAGCTCCCATGAAGCTTTCAGGCAGTTTCAGATCTTCCTCTTCCCCTTGCTCAAACTCAGAGGTAACAGCAATAAGTATCTGCCAGGACGTGCTTGTTCAGTAAAACCTGAGCCATGGATTACTGCAGGCTGAGAGAGCTTATAGAGAAAGCATTTCTGGATAGGTGCTCACAGAACCTTTGAAAAGTGTAGTACAATCACCTGGCACTTTGTAGCCTAAAACATTGGTGTGGACACAGGTATTTCAACATCACATACTGTGAACAGTTAATTAAGTGGCTTCCAACTAATGCAATTTTTTAATAAGAGCTTGAGCCCTTACTGCAATTATTTAATGACAGTTTCATTTTTAATTTGAGAGATTTCAAAACATTTTAAGAACTGCCAAATAAAACATAAAAGTTAACTAGTCTGGTTTAAACTTATGAATGTTGGCAATTTGTATGGACTAAATTTACGGGTTCCAGATTAAAAAAGAGAAATTTATTAGAATAGTTTCTGTTTTCTTTAGTTTCAGTGATTTTATTTTCTTGTGGTCTCTTTAAAAATCTAGAAGCAAGTGTTTTGGGATTGCTTGACAGTTGCTTCAGCTAACAGCTTTTTTTTTTCTTTAATTCATTCCTCTGATACTCCTGTAGTAGGCTGTTACATCAACATTGCTGACCTTTGTCTTTTCACAGGGGAGAAGTGGAGCTCTTACTGTTTGTCTTCTCTGACAGCTCATAACATTTGTACCAGCAAATTTGGTAACTCATGGGCTCAGTGGGATTGTGCCTCTCTCTCTGCTTCCATTGGAAGTTCAGCTTCTTGCTCCTTTTCCCACACCCCAGCTGTGGAGGAACCCAGCCAGCCCCTCCCAGCTGCTGCACGCCACCCAAACCAGGCCATCTTCACCGTGGATGCCAGCACAACAGAGGTATTGCAGCACTGAGCTCCCCATAGCTGCTACAGGTTGTGTGACAGCAGGCTAAAATGACTGTTTTTCTCTTGTGTATCTGCAGGTAATCAGAATGCCATTTTTTATATGTATATATGAAAATATCAAGGCATTTTGTAGTCTGCTGCAGCTCAACAGTCTTCTAAAGACTGATGAGTTTATTTCCATTGCAGGTTCTATTTAGCAAAATACACAAAATAATAGCAGAAGCAAGGATGTATTGAGTCTTTTTTCAAACAGGCCAGGGAGGTTGTGGACTCCCCATTCCTGGAAATATTCTAGGCCAGGCTGGATAAGGCTTGGAGCAACCTGGGCTAGTGGAAGGTGTCCCTGCCCATAGCAGAGGGGTGCAAGTGCAGGATCTTTAAGGTCCTGTCCAACCCAAACCATTCTGTGGTTCAATGGTTCTATAAGAATACAGCTGTGAGGTGACATGAGGGAGGAAAGGAAGAGCAGAATGTGCTTCAGGCCTTCTCTCTGTAAAGTACCAACCTTGAAACGTGTTTGTGGTGGCACAAGATGTCTTCATCTGCCCACTAAACGTTTCATTTGCATTGGGAAAGAAACAATTTCTCTGTTCCTGACCTGAGGGGAATCTAAAATTGGGTCCTGAAAACTGTAAAGAGCTGTGCCATTAGCTTGAACTGACAGTTTGGGTTTGCCCACTTTAAGGACACTGAGTCCTGACTTGCTGCATTGCACAGGCTCCAGTGGGCAGTGACTGCTGTGATCACTGCACACCTTTGAGCTGGGATGCAACTTTGTGGCTTGCAAATACAACTTTGTAGTTTTGCCTCCATTGATGTCATTGTTTAGAGTTAAAAGAAAGCAGGAAACCTAAAAGGAAAGAAATGTCTCAAAACCTCTTAACCAAAAAGATGTGTGGGCAAGGGTTGTCCTGGATTAAGAATCTATAATGAACTCAGAATTGTGAAGAACCATTTTATTTCCACCAAGAGAAAGGGATATTATAAGACACTTAAGCAACAACCTGAGGAGATGATGAGCTCTTAAAAGAAGTATAGCTTTTATTCTTTGTTTAGGTTTGTTTTTTTTCTGTTCTTTTCTAGATCCTAGTGGCCAATGACCGAGCTTGCAAGTTGCTTGGGTGCAGCAGTCAGGAACTCATTGGTCAAAAGTTATCCCACTTGATATCCAAACCTGATGGTCAGGAGGCATGGGAAGCAGTGGGTGAGGAGTACCTGGAAACTTCTGAATGCTCATCAGTGGTTTCAGGAACTGTGGTATGTGAAATGTTCAAGGAAATATTCTCCACCACATAAAGGGTTTTGTAGGCTTTGGTTTAGGATGTTTTTTGGTTTTTTTACATTTTTTGTATAATTTCCTGATATACTTAATTCTGTGGGTATTTGGCAATTATGTCATTTGCATGATTGTTGGGTTTAAAAGTTTGCAGATGTGGGAATTCAAAGGGAAAAAGGTTGTTTAAGGGGATACTCATGAGAACTTTGCAGCTGCCAACACACAGTCACAGTGACTTGACCAAATCAGAACTTCAGATTTTTTTTTAATTGCTTAACATGGAAAAGGTCTATTGTGGAAAATTACCCAGTTGTCTGGTCCTTAAAAATATTTTTTAATTTGTCTTAATTTGGATTGTGCATATCATAAAGCTTGAAGCCATTGAAAACTGTGAAATGTCTGTGCCAAAACACCGTTGTTAGTGCAAAAGAGGAGTTGATATTTTGCCTAGAATGGGATTATTTATAAGAGAACTGCATGAGAACATCTCCATATTATTTTCTTTTGCTGCTGTTGTGAGTTGTCACTAGAGAATCCTTGGAAAATGAGCTCATATTCTTTCTGGTGTGTTATTTTTGAATTGAAACCATCAGTGTCTCAGAGCCTTATCTTCCTGGATCCTCAGCTGGATATGGGGTGGGAGCAAAGATCTAAATTTGATTCAGTGAAACCCAAGATTACAATTAAGTATCTGACAGAGGCACTCATTCTAAGCTGTTCCAAATATTTTATAGGAGTCACTGTGTAAGTCATAAACCCATTCTGTCAAGATCATATAAAAATCATAACAGGCTTGGGACAAGCATTGCAGGCTGTAAGATAAAGAAACATTTTCTGATCTGAGAAGAACCTCCTCCCATAAGAAATTAAACTGCTGTTTTTGCAGCTGAAAGTAAGGACTGTGTTACTAATGGGGAGTGTTCATTAGCACCATGGGACATCCCTTAAATAAGACATCTCTGAGAGGTACTTCATGCTTAATGCAAGGTGTTAGAGTGGTACATTTATTGTTCTGGAGTCTTTATGCCTCTAGACTTCCTGAGGCGGGGAGAGATGATACAAAAGTAACAACATTTTGTGCATTATTTTCAGACATTTTAATCTCTGTATTTAAACTGTTTGTTCCCCCAAAATACTAGTAAGTAGCCAAGAAATAGTGTTTTTCTAATAATGATAGGGGGGTATCTTGGCTCAGTATCTTACTCCTGTTTGAAATTCGTTCTAAGTGACCACAGTCTCAGTAAATCATGTCTCCATTTCTGGATCTGGTGGGAAGGTGGATGTTATTGGGCACCTCAAGGAGAAGATCCCTGTCTCAGTCTGGTTGAGGCAAATAAGAAGCAAGGACACCCAGCGTTGTGTGGTTGTGCTGGAACCAGTGGAAAGGCTCTCAGCTGGTGTTTCCTTCACGGCTGACGTGAGTGTTGTTTTCCTAACAATCAAACAAGACTGCAATTTGTGAGAGTCTGTGTGTGAGTGGAAGGTGTCTGAAAGGCAGCAGGCACAGGCTGCTGTTTGTGAACGTGGAGTGAGTCCATGGCCTGAAACCAGGGCTGGGCATGCAGGACCTGTGCAGGGATCTCTGGTGGGGCTCACCTTGATGTGTTGGACAGAAATCCACTCTGTCTCCTCAGGGAACATCTTCCCCTTGAACAGTGTTGGTTTGGCAGGGGGTTGATCCTTTGGGGTATGGATGCCCTTGTGAAGGGATCATCTGGCTGAGTACAGTCCTGTGAGGGGCACTGGACACCTCTGCCTCTCCTGGGGCAAAGGGCAGGCTCCCTGCACAGTGACATGGGAGTATTGTTCTATGCTCTGTCTGCTTTTACTGAGTGAGATTGTCCACCAAAGGACTGCAGAATGAAATTTCCTGCCATTGCTTAGATAACTGCAGGAACCATTGTCAAAGCACTGAGTGGACTGTGGCTAAAATGTTAAAATTTTAACAATCCTGTAAACTTTCCTCCCCAGGGAAAAATTACATCGTGTGACCTCCTTTATGCTCATCTCCATGGCTACCCAACACTGGAAGCAGTAGTTGGACTCCACATAAAGGACCTGATTCCTTCTGTGCAGATCCCTCCTCTAGGCAAAAAAATGCCACAGGTACAGTGTGAGCACAAACCTCATTTTTCCATAGCCTTCCCATTTGGAGTGCATGCTGCTTTGTGAAGCAAGCCCTTTCAGAGAGAAGCCTGATTCCCCTGCAAAAGGGTGGGCTGCCCTTTTGTGGAGCTGCTGTTTGAAGGGTTCTTAACTAAGGATGAGACCATGCCCTGACCTCTCACTGGAATCTGTCCTGGTGAAAGGCAGTTTTCTCCAATTCCAGCTTTGTAAGACACTGTGCTCGCTCTGTAAGATTCCTTTCAATTCTTTAGCCCATTTCAATCATGTCTGTCTGAGGAGTGAAAGAATACCCAGGTCTTGCAAATGCCATGCAAGTGGGCAGATAGGGAGTTGAAGGAGGCCTTCTTATGAATGCCTAATCTGTTGAAAAGCTGCAGCATAGACTGGTCTTCATCTTCAGGATATTTATTTAGTAGTTTAACATTGGATTCCAAATCCTTAAAAAAACAAGTGTTGTTCATTTTGATATTCACAAGATGGTTCCTTTTCTTTTCCTGCTCCTTTTCCCTGAGAATTCCTGCATAATTTTATATGAACAATACAATAAACCCAAAACATTTGGTTAGTTAGAGGTTTTCTGCCTGAGTTTTTTCTGGTTGTGGTTTTCTTCTTTAATGTAGAGCCTCAGGATCCAGCGAGCTGCAGGCCGATCCAGAGAGGGTACCATGTTTCCTCTCAGTTTGAAGCTGGAAGTCAGCCCTGTGGAGGAGGAGCAAGCAGCAGTGCAGAAAGATGGGATTGCACAGACAGAATCTCTCTCAGGCTATCAGTACTCTGCTACAGTTGTGGTTTTCTCCACCATCAGTGGTCTCATCACTGTCCAGTCGGATGGAATCATCCGTGGCATCACGGAGAGTTTTGCTTTAATGCTCTTCGGCTATGAGAAGAAAGATCTGTTGGGAAAGGTAAGATAAGTTCAAATCCTCCCAGAAGACTGATACCTGAGGCAGCATATCCACTGGGACTGTGAAGCTGTTTGACACCCCCTGCCTTCACAAAGCCCCTGTGTTCCACACATTCAGTGAGGGAGGTGTGGGATGACACAAAACTCCTGTGCTGGAATTGCTGAGACTTGCAGTGCTGAGGAGCTGCTGTGCATTTCAAGTAGCCCAGAGCAAGCTGCACAGTTGTACATTCTCCATTGTGGATCACTTTTGCCTGGCTGTCCATGAGAATCAGGTTCACAGACATGGACTTGTCAGCATTTGCCCCCATCCTGTGAGAGCTGGCTTAGCTTTATAAGGTTTCATTCTTTGTTTTAGAGCATTACATTCCTGATCCCTGGTTTCTATAACAACATGGAAAGAAGCAGTGGCTGTTCTTTGCCTTTACCTCCTCTGGATGATTCCACAGGGATAGAAGGTGAGTGCTTTTTGAAGGTGTCAGTGCCTGCGGTAACTAAGGGCAAACGAGCAGAGACAAGAGGTTCACCCACAAACATGAGAACATTATTCATAAAAGCAATGCCCCTCCATGCACTTTTTAAATCCGGTTTCCACTGTAACCTCAGGTAAAGAGAATTGTTCACCTAAGACTGAGCTTCTCTCTTTGTTGCCAGGAAGATAAAACTGAATATCCAGTTTGGAAATTACAGTGAGAATAGAGAGTCCTTTGTACTTAACAAGCACTTCCCCTCCCTCTCTCCCTCCCTCCCCTGCTAGGACCCTGTGGTATTTTAAAATGTGTAAAATATAGCTTTTGTGACTGTATTGCAGCAGAGCTGGAGCTACTTAGGATTAATATTTTAAGGGGATAATCTAATATTCTGTGCTGCTGGCTAATATTCAATGTTATGGTTGCTGTATTTCAGTCAGAGAGGCATCACATATTCCTCTGATGCAGTTTGTTCCAGAATTTATCAAAATTTTACTTCTCTGAACACAGCACAAATAAACAGAAGCCAAGAAGCCTTACATTTCTATATCTGTCTTTTCTGGCTGGCTCTGCCCAACACAGAGAACACCAGCAAGTCCATGCTTTCATCCATATCACATTTTAGGCTGGTTTTGTCTCCATTTTCCCCCCTATTTTCTTTTTCTCTTTGCTTAGCAATGCATGTCTGTGCTGAAACCAATGCACCCCACTGGGACAAAGAAGAGTTAGTAGCCAGTGTACAATTTCTTAGGTAATTCTTAGATGAAATGATGTCCCTAATCTAGGAGTAGTTCAGTTCTTCAGGAGGAAGCATTGCTGGCACTCAGCCATTACTAATTAAAGGGTTGTTCTAGATTCAAATCTAGATTTCTTCACTCATTACCTTCTTCTGCAGCAATAATACTTGGTGTACTTCATCTTCCAAACTCATGTTTTTATTCTGATCTGTTGTCACTGGGGAAGGAAAGAACTGCATCTCCTCTTCCTTCAAACATGTTTAGACTCTTTTTTTATCTTACAGCTTCAGTGAGTTACATAAATCCAGTCCAAACCTTTTCATTATATGGCTTTGGAATGGGCTGTATATGTGTGGTTTGAGCTTTTTTTTTTATGTTGCTGCTGTATTATCATTTTAATTTCAGTCTCTTTACATTATTGGCATTTTTAGGCCTCTGAACTTCAAGCAGCTAATGCATGATACCAATATCTGCCCAAGAGCTTTGCTACAAAAGCAAATTTTGGCAGCCATAAAACTTGTAGATTCCTGCATGTGGTGATTTCTCCACGTAGGGTGGAATGCTTTTATTTTGACTGTTTTGCCTCAATTGAGCCTTTGATACTCAGTTCCTTAGGGAAAAGACAAACCAAGGCAGTTCCAAGTTTATTTTTAATCACTGTAGCCTCTGAAGCCTAAACATAGAAGTTTAAATTGGTGTGGTTTTGTTTCCTGTTTGGTACAGAGAGCAGCTTCTTGGCTGCATCTTTAGCACACCTTCTGTCAAGAGATGAAGAGCAGAAACTGGAGCAACAACACAAAGATGACAAATTAATACAAGATGAGAATCAACAAAAGAATGGGACCAGTTTCTTTTCTCCTCCCTCACCTCCTGGAGCAGCATCCACCCCCACTAATAGGTAGGCATTTCATAGACTTGGGAAAATGAAGAGCTGTGATGGCAATCACCAGCAAAAGCTGATTTTTTTCACCTGTTTGATGTGTGTGGGAAGGTGCAGCAAGGCCCTTCCATGCTCTGCTGTCTTTAGAATCTGAGAGCTGTTTGGAAGACAGGCTGAGCTGTCCCTGCCTTCGATTTTTATTTATATCTGCACAACCTACCCGTGTAAAGTTACAGGAATTCCAGCTCTAAAGGGGACCAAATGCTTCATCCAGGCTAAGGAAGGTAATTAGGCTCTATCTTCATTAATCATAAACACTGGATGTTTATCTCCTTCCAGCTGGTGTTGCACTGAAGTCAGGTTACCTGAGGGAATTCTAATTGTTATTCCTTCTGGTGCTTGGCATAACTGTCAGGTCATCCATTAAAACAGGGTACTGTGTTCCTGAATTCCAGGCATTTCTTCTTGTACAGTTCCAGGTCTTGTTCCTGTTACAGGGTTAGAAATTCTGTAGAAGTACAAATCTGATGCTCATGGCCTACCTTAAGGCAAAATTTCAGCCTTCCACATTAACAATCCTAGCCTTCAGTAAATATTTACTATCCATTTTAAGGCATAAAATAATAGCTGAGCTATTACAGCACAGCTCTTGCTGCTTTTTTAAGTGGCTGATAGTGTCTTTTTTTTGTGCTCTCCTGGCTTACATCTCTCATATCATACTTGTAAGTAAGGACTGTAAGTGCTCTGCTTCATTGTTTTTCTACACTGCATTTTTACTGATGGAAATGTTTGCAAAATACCTTTTGCAAAATGCCCTGGGCTTCAGTAAACCCTGATGGAGGGAGACATCCATCTCCTGTTGGACAGACAAGGGAAATTGTGTTTTCACAGAAAAAAGTGTTTTCAGCACTGGAAGCACCCTGCTGACAGGCTAAGCACCAAATTCACTTACAAGATGAATCTTGAGCATGATGCTATCAATACCATCAGGGTTCTTTAGTGAAAAATAAATGATCAAAACATTTATATTAGTTATTTTTAACACCAAACCTGCTGTTGTAGAGATGTTTGTGTAACCTTGTGTAAGGTATATTAAGAAATCGTCCCAACAGATAGCCCTAGACGCTTGTTAGTGGAATATTTTAGGCAAAACCCTCCCAGCCCTGGCTCTGGCCCTGGCTGGTTGGGAAGTGGGCCATCAGAACCAGATGTTTTTTGCACAAAAGGTGAACTGGTCATTTGGAGTGTTTGATTTAGACCTATAGAGCCCTTTTTTGAGCAAACTTGGAGACCTCACCTACAAGTGGATGCACTGCATGTGGATTTTTCCAGTTGCTGGGAAGGGTTCTTCAGGCCCCCACTGAAAAAAGGCACTCCCCAGCAACTGCAGACTGTGGATGATGGTAAAGGATTTAGGCAACTGGTGATGGATCTTTCTCAATCACTATTCTTTCTCATATAGTAATGATTAAATGCATCACCTTGCTTATTTTTCTTGTTGCTAAAGCTGAGTGAGTAATAAGCTCATTATTCCATCAAATTTATCCTTTTACTTCTGCATTGCCTCAATATTAACAGTAAAATAAGATCATTTTTTCCATTGTGTCTGTGCCCATTCCCTCACCCCATCAACTGGCAAAACACCTGCCATGTGTATTAGATTTTTCTGTGGTGGTAAATGGTTTATGATCTATATTTAGAAATTAAGCTGGAGAAGGAAATTATCCACAGGGAAAGAGTGCCATTTGAGTGTACCTGCTCTTCTCTGGTAAATTTGTCAGGATTTTGGATGCCTGTGCAAACAGCTTTCTGCCTTTTGCTTTTAAACTTGAAATGAAACTGTTGGTCCAGGTTTTAAACAGTGACCATATTTAAATGGGTATTATGCAGTGGGACAGTTTTCTTATTTTGTACTCATGGGGTTGTGATAACTCTGAGTCTTTGCACTGAGGACAGCCTTGCTACAGATGGGCTCTCAGCCCACCAGAGCCTCATCCCAAAACCTGTCTTGACACAGTGGCACAGTATAGAACAGAGGGCACTTCAGGATCAAATAATTCTCAAAAGTTGCTCTGTGCAAGGCTCTCTCTCACATCATCTGACTCAGAACAGTGGGGTTCAGGGCAGAGCTTGGAGATCCCAGAGAGGCAGCCACAGTGCAGCATCTCCTGCAGTAACTTCCATGGCTGCCTGTTTGTTCCAGACCACAACACAACCCAAATTCATCATCCTGTGAGCCAGGGAAGCTCCCTCCTGAAGTTACTTGTGACTCACCTGGAACCCCAACAGTGGATGAGCCATGGCCTGGGACAGCTCTGAACTGCAGGCAAGACTTCAAAAGCCACATGGTTCCAGGGCAGGTGTCAAAAACAAACTCGGTGTGTGATGCAAAACATTCCAGCCTCCAGCACGTTGTTGTTGACAGCTGCCTGCTAAATGATCCTTCCACCTTCTCTGCACGTGAAAAAAACACAGTCTGTGATGTTTGCTCAGGAAATGAAACAGGCTGCAGTGCTTCTGCACCAGGAGCTGCCACAGCCTCTGAAGAGGTGAAAGAATCTGAGCTGAGCTGTGTTTGCTCTGCTCTTGAGGTACTGGGACTGAACACTGCTGTCAAGGGGAACTCAGACTGTTCTTTAGGTGTTCCTGCAGCTCATGTGGGAGGATGTTGCTCTGCTGCAGGGGACTCCAATATTCTAATTGAGACAAACTTTGGTGCCTTTTCCACTCACCAAGGAAAGCAGCTGCTGAGTGGTGCTGCCACAGAAGCTGATTCTGGATGGCTGGTCTCCAAAAGGCATTTACAAAACTCTGAGGAATCCTCCAAAGCATTTCCTGAGAAACCTGAAACCCTTGCAGAAACTGTGGGGATGAGCTCCAACAGAAACCCCATGAGAAGCAAAGGCAGGCCTGAAGAACACTGTCAGTTCCTCAGGCAGCAAAACATGGAGCTCAAAGTAACATCAACCCCAGTGAAACAAGAAGGCAGGCTAAATCCAGCAGCTCCTTTGACCTGGGAGATTGTGGAAGGCAGCTACGTTGGGAATTGCTGTCACAGAGATGGGTCACAATTCAGTAAGTGAAACCTTATCCCCCTCCCAAACTCTAATTGGGGTGCTCCTTTTCACCCTCAGTTTTGCAGAATGCAGACAGTTCTGGCTAGAAGCTCACAGTGGAGAGGAAGGAAGAAGCATCTAGGAGAAAAAATGGTATTAAGTCTACCCAGAGGGTATTAGAAAAGGAGGTGTATAAAATACAAAGTTGGTAAGAAATTAATCCCCGCTGAAAAGTCAGAAATACTCTCAAAACACAATTAAAAAGTGTGAACCTGATAACTTTTTCTGAGCAGTAAATATAAACTCCACTGTAAAACTGTAAATTGCATTAAAATTGTATCACGGAATTGGTGTCATTCACTCCTTCAGCGGCATTCAGTGGCCTGTTGAATAAAAGCCCCGTTTTTATGTAATCTAGAATAACAGTGGAGATGAATAATCACAATTGGACACTGCCAAGCCTCTGCTGGAGGTGGGAACTCTGGAGGCAGCTGCCAGGTACTCTGGAGTGGCTGTGCTGGTGTCAGCCCCTCTGGTGATTCTTTACTGAGCAGGTGTTCCCCAAATTCAGGGCTTTTTGTCAAGAGCTCAGATTTTTGTCCTGAAACGTCTGTGGTCTTGTTCAACACTGAAGTTACATTGTACCATTTTAATTTCCTGTTTCTGCAGGCATACTCTTCGAGGTGAAATGTGCAGAACTGCAGGATCCCTCTGTACTTTTCTGTGTCTGGGTGGTGAAAGACATTTCACAGAGCCAAAAGGAAGCTGTAGCAAAGACTCAGCATTTGCTTGCCAGCCTAGCAAACTCTTCCCAGTCTGTTGCTGATCTTTCTACCAAAAGTCTTGGAGAAGTAAGAAATCCTACCTTTGAATACTGAATATTTTTCTCCTTGTTTGGCTGTTAAGCTGAAGCTAAAGTCAAGAAGCTTTTCAAATTAATGACATGAATTGGTGGAGTGCATGTTGCTGTTTCTTTTTTTTTTTCCTAGTTTTTTAATATATTAAAACAAAATCCCAATCCCTATTTTGTAGCTCTTCTGGTGTGGGGCTTAGTGCAGTTACCTTTCCAGCCTGAGCAGTGCAGTTCCAAATAGCAGGATACTCAAGGAGTACAGTTCTCACGATCAGAACCAAAGATTCCTCCTTTTATCTATTGCAGATGTGTGTGTTCTTTTCAGTATTTATTAATTTTATAAATTTGATTCTGTGGCTGGTCATTTTTTGCTCTGTTGTAACCTGTATATCTGCACTTAGGCCATCAGATCAGCTTCACTTTTCGACAATTCCCGAAGAGCTGAGGATCTGGAAGGATTAAGAGCATGTGAGGGAGAATATGCAAACAATTACAGCACTCTCAGTCTGATTGGCAAAGGCTCTTTTGGCTTTGTCTGGACTGCCAGGAGCAAGAAAGATCAGCAGGAGGTGAAGTATTTCTTGTAGCTCTAGTGCAATAATAATTTAGGATGAAAACTGAAAGGTTAGAGCATCATATTCTGTTAACATTACACTGTTAAAAGCTGCTCTTTGGTAGTTTGGGGTTTTGCTTTGTTTAAACAGAAATCTGTGATGGAAACAGGATAGCAAAACACTTGCATTGATGTTGTGTATAAAAGTTACCTGAGCCAACAGGGGCAGAATGAATTAATGAACTAATGAATGCAGCTAATTGAAACTGTTGAAAGAAGTAGACAATAATCTTAACTGAATTATAGGTTTTAGTCTTCTGTTACTAAAGAGAATGGCAAACCTCAAAATCTTGATTGTGCAATGACTCAAGAATGGGGAGTAGATGTGTTGAGATGATGGCACCTCCTCTTTTTTAGGAGAAGTGTTTTGAGTGTGGAGAGGACAAGTTCTGGTGTTTCTCTTGCATGGATGTTAAGTGCTGGTCTCTCTCCACTGCACCCATGTGCTGCTGATAAGAGAGCTGGCTTGTCAAAGCCTTTGGAATTCAGAGCAGCAATAAATATACTCCATTTATATCTATCATTTGGCTTCTAGGACTAAATTAATTTAAACACATTTAAATATAGTATAGCTATTCACATTGGGTTCCTTCCATGCCTCTAGTAATACGAGGCACAAACAGATTTCCTGGAAAATAACCTTACCAGACACTCAAAGCCACGCTTTGGCTGGTGATGCTGGATGCTGTTGTCTGCCTAGGTTGTGGTGAAGTTCATCTGGAAGGAGAGGGTGCTGGAGGACTGCTGGGTAGATGATCCTGACCTGGGCAGGGTCACTCAGGAGATTGCAATCCTGCAGAAGCTGCAGCACCCCAGTATCATTAAGGTACGGTGGCTCAGAATTGCTGCACTTTGCACTGCATCAGGTTTGTTTGCATACTGGGGGTCTGGTGTTCCTCTTCAGGGGTCAAGTGTCCTGTCTGAATCTGTCTTTTCAGGAAAGAAAGTATCCTGTTTATCCTGCTTTGTTTTGGAGGGTGTGTCACAGCAGACTGGTGCTCGCTTCCACACTTTTACCCCAAACTGATCCAAAGATGTGATTTTTAACAGGAAAAAAAAGCTATTTCAAGATAAGATGCATATCTTGGAATTGTGATGTCACATCTGAACATGTACTAGTTCAGTAAACAATTTGGACACCTCTTGTTTCATACTCTTTGTTTTGAGTCATTGGTTTTGGTTTTGGAGGGGTTTTTTTGTTTGTTTTTGGTGGGTTTTTTTGCTTCAGAAAGAGAATTCCCCTTGGATTTAATTCTACTCCCAGTTTTAATTCTGTACTCTTTTCAAGAAACATTTGTCCTCAGTGAAATGAGACTTTAAAGAATATAATATACACCAATTAAATTTTCAAGAGGAGAGCAGTGTTTAACAAAAAAAAAACACTTTCTGAGGATGAAGCACATGATTAAACAGGTCTTTTACTTATAGGTGCTGGATGTATTTGAAAATGAATGCTTCTTCCAACTGGTGATGGAGAAGCATGGATCTGGTCTGGACCTCTTCACATTTATTGATAATCAGCCCAACTTGGATGAGCCATTAGCAAGTTACATATTCAGACAGGTGAGAGCAGAATTGCTACACGCAGGTGAGAATTGGTCAATGTAAGAACCAGGATTCTGTTCCACTTAATTCTTAATCAACTGGCAGACTGAATTGGAATTGTGCTCAATACTTGCAGAACCTTTCCCCACCTTTCTGTGGGTCTGATTGAAATGCTGCCTGCAGAAACCTTGTTAAGGTTGACTTAGGAACAACAAAGAAGCCCTTCCAGGACCTTGCTGCCTGTGAGGGTTTCCCTGGAGCCAGGGCCCCTGCCCCTGTCCCCCAGACACCATTCCTGTGCCAGTCACATTTCCCTGAGGGAGGAGGAAGACTCACAGAAGCTGCCCCAAGCTTACAAAAAGCCATATTTTCATTTACTTAGGTGCTTAGTTTAGATTGGTTACAGGAGTAAAGGGCTCTGCTGTTTAAATCAAGAAATTACCTTGGATTTTAAGGGTGGCATAATGCAAAATAACTCAGGGTAGATTCCCTGTGAGTCAGGAGCTTGCCTGAGGGCTGAATTGCCCTTTGTTTAGTGAGTTAACCACAGCAGCAGTCCCCAGGTAATTTCCCCTCAGGAGTTTTGGAATAGATTCCTTGCTCTGGGGTATGCAGGAGTTGCTGTGTAACCCCACCCTTGCTGTGCCCACCCAGCTGGGTGCTGATGGGAGATGGGAGCCAAAGGTGTCCCTTGAGCCTTGTGATGGATCAGCCCTTTCCTTAACCCAGCCTGGGCTTTGTAAGGCCGAATTGTTCCCTCAGATCTGCACTGCATTTCTCTGCAGAGGCACATTTGTATTATAAATAGAAACTTTTCTCCCTCAGCCATCTGCTTTTCTTGTTAAAAACATTGTAGGAGTCAGGATCGTCTCCAAGGTGATATCATTCTCATATTATCCTTAATTATGGCATTAAAGCAGGAATCGTGCAGGAAAAAGAATGGAGTTTAGCAGTGACTCTGTTATTTATACCAAACTTGGCTCTTAAATGCTTTGTCATCCTGCAGCATGGAAGGCACACAGAAATATCCTTCCAGAGAAACCAAAGGACCCTCCAAATGAAGCTGGGATAAAAATAGAGGAACTTGCAGGATTGTAGCAGTGAGCCCCAACGCTCGCAGTCACATCCTGACTGCAGCATCCCCTCCTCCTGCACAGCTGGGAGATGAAAGCAGCAAAGGCTCTTTAAAGTGTCTCTTCCAAGAGCACTACAGCAATGCTGACAGGCAGGCCCGAGGCCATTTCCAGTTCCATAATTAGGATGTGCATCTTGTTTAGGCAGTGTCAAAACAAGCCACAGTGTGACTCTGAAAGCTGTGATGCCACATCAATTATCCAGGAACTCCGTGTAGTAACACCTCGTTCTTCCTGTCTCTTCCAGCTTGTATCAGCTGTTGGGTACCTCCACTGTAGGAACATCCTTCACAGAGATATCAAGGATGAAAATATTGTCATTGCTGAAGATTTCACTATTAAATTGGTGGACTTTGGTTCGGCTGCCTACCTGGAACCTGGGAAATTATTTTATACCTTCTGTGGGACAATTGAGTACTGCTCACCAGAAGTGCTGTCTGGCAAACCGTATGTCACCCTCTGAAAAGTCATTTTTGTGCCATCACACCACAAATACCCCGTGTGGGCAGGGCTGGGACAGAGGAGCCAAGCTGCTGTGCCATTGGAACGCTGCTGGAGTATCCAGCCACAGAAACTGCAGCGAGATTTAAGGCACTGCAGGGGCAGAAATCACTGTGAAGGGCTGAGTGCATACAAAGTAGGGCACTCTGCAGCATCTCTCAGAATGCTAGTGACAGAAATCAAGTTGTAAAAGCTTGAATATGTACAGAGCTATTTCTAAATCTGCTGTCTCTCTGCTCTTTCAGAGAGGTGGAGTAAGCAAATATTGCTGTCGATAGCACCTGCTCCTTGCATGTCTGTGCTTTGTATCCTCCCACTCTCATCCTCTTTGTTCTCCTCTTTTCTGCATGCTTCCCTCTAT
Source organism: Prinia subflava (assembly GCF_021018805.1). NCBI lineage: Eukaryota > Metazoa > Chordata > Aves > Passeriformes > Cisticolidae > Prinia > Prinia subflava. The sequence continues at coordinate 3,991,001 of NC_086257.1, read as the reverse complement.
TTGAATTTTTGCAGTTTGATCCTTTGTCATCTCCCCACTGATTTTTGTACTCCTTGGGACTCGAGGATTCTTCCCTTGCAGCTTCTCTTGCTGCTGTTTTGGATGTGCTGCCTAAATCTTGGTTCTCTTCCCTCTCCTTTCCCTCTCCAAGTGCTCTGTACCTGGTAACTGCTGCTCACAGCTGCTGCACGAGGAGGCCTCCCCATCACAGGGTGGCACTGCTGGAGCTGTGCATGCCTGGATGGATCCTGCTCCTGCTTCTCAGCTGTTTCCACGGGTCCTTCAGGCAGCTCCTCCTAAAGCACTGGGGGGAGAAGCAATGAAAGGAGGAGAGGAAATTCCTGCTGGGAATGAGATGAAAGGTGAAGCAAGCAGCTCTGCCCTGGGAGTTCCACCTAGCACTGTGTGAAGGAACTGGCATGTTTTCTCAGATGGAATTGAGCTAGTTAATAGTTATTTCCAAGATACTTTTGTTTTGAAAGGGCTGGGAGGATGTGTTTGCTCTTCCAGTTAAATATTTACTTGACAGTTTTGGCTGATGATGAAGGAGTTGGAGGGGTAAGTTCTTGTCACCAGCTTACAGATGTGGAAGTTTGGGTGCATGTTACACACGCTCATCAGCAGAAACTGGTTGGCTGTTCTGTGGCTGGTTTTATTTCCCAGACAAGGATAATGCAGACTCCTCAAACACATGAGAACCTTCTTAGAGTTCTCACCAACTTCCTATGTTAAAATAAAAGTTGAAATCAAGGGCTATCAACACCCATTTTTTCTTTCCACTTTCTGTAGCATATAGCTGTGTGCTTGCAGTGTGAGTTCAATCAAGCTTATCTCTGCACAGGTACCACGGCCCTGAGCTGGAGATGTGGTCGCTTGGCATCACCCTTTACACCCTGGTGCTTGGGGAGAATCCCTTCTGTGAGCTGGAGGAGGCCTTGGCAGCTGTCCTGAGCCCTCCTCGCCCTGTGTCAGAAGGTGAGCTGCTTTTCAAAAGGAGCAGATCTCTTGGGAAAGTATAAGCAGTGTTTTTTCACCCTAAATAAAGGGGAAGACTGAAAAAATGCTCCCTAATGCATTCTGTGATGGTTTGGAAAGCTGCTCAGTGCAGCAGAGTCTGGGGGGTTTGTCATTCTTTGAACACAGAAAGATCTCTCATTCCTAACCTGCCTAAAGTCCATCCTGAGCCCTCCTCTGCTGTCCCTGCAGGTCTCATGGATCTCATGGCCGGGCTCCTGCAGCCCGTTCCAGAGCAGCGCATGACTCTGGCCGTGCTGCTGGAGGACCCCTGGCTGCGGCAGCCCGTGAACCTGGCAGATTATAGCTGGGAGGAGCTGTTTGCCTCTGCTGAGCCCGCCCACACCTCGGCATAAAGGCTTCTCCATCTAGGCACCACTTAGAAAAGTCTGAGCTCTGTGAGCTCAGTTGGCTTATCCCATGGGCGAGGTCCCATTGGAAGGTTACCTGCTGATACCCACATGTACTCAGATCATTCCTGTCCTTACCCAGGACAGGTCTCAAAGATCCGAGGTAAAGATTTTAATGTCGTTTAAATTGTTTGTAACTTGGAAAATATTCTAATTGCCTGGTTTTACTTTTTATATGTAGTTTATATATATTTCTGAAAAGTGAATGAATAAATGGATGATAACATGCCTTTTGGTTTTCTGGAGTATGTGTGCACAAAGGAGACTCAAAACCAGACAGGTACTTGAATGATTTGGGTGGGAGGGGTGGGTTGGTAACCCTTTTATTTTAGTATCAGAGTCCTGTCTATATTCAGGAAAACAGTCCTCGATTTTGATGGAGAGAGTGGGAAGTAAAAATAGCTTCAGTAAAGAGGATTTGGTCGAGACATGGGTATCAGGAACATTTTGCGATCCAAGTCAGGCGGGGTGAGGCTGCTCGGGAGGAAGTGCTGGGACAAGGCAGCGGTTTGGGCGGCTGCTGCAGCTCTGCAGAGAAGCAACACGACTCGGCTTCATTAGTAATTAGCTTTGAATCCAGCTTTGGACTCTTATGTCCATCCGAGAGATGCTTTCCCCTGCGTTCTGTAGCACGGCGCCCCGGCCCCGGCGGGGATGATGACCCGCGCTGCGGGCATGGGAGCGGGCAAGGCGCTCCGGCCGGGCTCTCCCCGGGGTCCCGGGCTGTTTCTGCCCCGAGAGATCCAGCCCTGCGCGTCCGGACAGGCCGTGCGGGCCCGGAGCGGGGCCCGGCTCCGTCCCGCCCCTGCTGTCGGTCCCGGAGCGGGGCCCGGCTCCGTCCCGCCCCTGCTGTCGGGCCCGGAGCGGGGCCCGGCTCCGTCCCGCCCCTGCTGTCGGTCCCGGAGCGGGGCCCGGCTCCGTCCCGCCCCTGCTGTCGGTCCCGGAGCGGGGCCCGGCTCCGTCCCGCCCCTGCTGTCGGTCCCGGAGCGGGGCCCGGCTCCGTCCCGCCCCTGCTGTCGGTCCCGGAGCGGGGCCCGGCTCCGTCCCGCCCCTGCTGTCGGGCCCGGAGCGGGGCCCGGCTCCGTCCCGCCCCTGCTGTCGGTCCCGGAGCGGGGCCCGGCTCCGTCCCGCCGCTCCCGTCGCTCCGGGGGCGGGGGCGGAGCGCGGCCCCACGCGGCCATGGCGGCGCGGGCGCTGCGCGGCGCCGGGCGGGCGCTGCTGGCGGCCCGGGCTCTCCCCGCCGGCCCCGGGCCGTGCCCTCGTCGCGGCTGCGGGGAGGTGGCGGCGCTGCGGGCCATGGGCTTCAGCCAGGAGCAGGCCCGGCGGCTCCTGGCGCTGCAGCCCCGGCTCGGCCCCGAGCAGCGGGAGGCGGCGGCGGCGCAGCTGCTGCTGCTCGGGCTGAGCGCCGAGGCCGCCCTGGCGCTGCTGGAGCGGAGCCCGGCGCTGCTGCGGCTGCCCACGGAGCGACTCCGGGAGCGCGCCGAGGAGCTGCGGCGCCTGGGGCTGGACGGAGGTAGGGCAGCGAGCGAGGGTGCGGGGGGGACAGCGGGGCTGTGCCGCTGAGCTGCCGCCCGCTGACCCGCTGCCCGCAGGCCGGCTGTGGCGGGCCCTGAGCCGCTGCCCACAGCTCTTCCACGTGCCCCGCAAGAGGCTGGAGGCGGCGGTGCGGCTGCTGCGGGAGCGCTGCCTTTTCACGGCGGAGCAGCTGCGGGAGGTGCTCGGGACCTGCCCCGCTGTCCTGCTGGAGGAGCCGCGCACCCTCCATCACCAGTTCCAGGTGAGGACCGGGACCCACCTTCCTGCCAGCCCCGGCTGCGGGGATAGGGCTGTGCCTGACACCCCCTTCCCCCGCAGTACGCCTACTTCAGAATGGGGCTCCAGCAGAAGGAGATGGTGAAGGCTCGGCTCTTCCAAACGCCCTTTGCGGAGCTCCGGAATCGGCACATCTTCCTGGAGCGCCGAGGGCTCTACGAGACCCCACACAAAGGGCAGACCCAAACCAGTAACCCAAAACTGAAGGACATCCTTCGGCTCCCGGAGAAAGACTTCCTGGCCAGTCTGGCCTACTCCACCCCAGAGGAGTACGAGGTCTTCAAGAAGCTCCTGGCTCGAGAGGAGGAGGAGAAGGAAGAGGAGCATGTGGATGCACTGTACACAGAGGATGATGACGACGACGACGACGACGATGACGATGATGATGATGATTTGGACAGTGATGGAAGTAAAAGAGCCCAGGAGTGAGGAGCTGAGGCGCTGAGGTGCCCAAGCCCTGTCCAGGTGCTTTGGGCTCCCACCTCACAGCAGCACAGTCTGGGTGGGGTACCAATAAATCCCATCTGTCAAATACAAAAACTTGTTCCTCCTCCTTGACCAACTACTTCAAAAAAATCCAAACCAACAGTTTCCATAAAGTGTTTTTATTAAAAAAAATCAAACAAAACCCCCTAATTTATTTCCAAGACTAGGTTAAAACCTTCTGGCTGCATTACATACTGAGCCAGCTGTGGGAGAGGAGGCTGTGGGCTGCTCTGCTGGCTGGCAGTGGGACCAGGCTTCCTGGTGCTGTGGGGACAGGTCCTGTAGAAACAGAACTGTCCCATGGCAGGGCCACCTCCACAGCCCACGTCAGCGCTGATCCCGTGGCTGACAGAGCAGGGGTGCAAATGCTTTCAGACCATGGATCCAAACCCTCCTGTGTGGGTGTGCCCTTGCCCTGCTCTTGCTGGTGGGGAGGGCTGGCTTCTCCTGCCCTGGGAAGGCAGGGCTGTGCTTGCCTGGCAGCTGGAACAGCACCAGGCAGCCAAGGCATGTCTGGCCTGTGGGAGCAAAGCTAGAGGTGGTGCAGGAGGGGAGCAGCACGCTGGCCAGCTGGTCGTGGCTTCACACTGTCCCTGTCCCCAGCCTCTGCAGCTGTGCCTCCAGGCTGAGCACTGTTACACTGCTCCCAGGAGGAAGAGGGTGGTGGCAGGAGCACTGAAACTGCTGGGCCTGTCCTGCTCTGAGAGCATCTGCCAAGCTGCTGCTTGAGACATGTGGCTGAGCAACAGAGCTCCGTGATGCTCGGCAGGAGGGGAGGGCCTCCCCAGAATAACCCACTGTGCTGGGGCCATGATCTCTATACCATAACTGCGATATATCTCTGGTATGTGTTAATTTAGAATATACACCGTGTACGTTAATACACAAATCTATGTTTAACTAGTGTCTTCATACAAACTCACAAAAACTAGGAATGTTTCTAAGCTACACTTTTTCTTTCCTTGCCTGCCCTGCTGCAGTGCTGGGTGCTGGTCCTCTCCTCCACGTAACCCTGCAGCACTGGTGCCACAGGGAAGGCAAACTCCAGGTGCAGTGCAAGGGGATGGCTTGGAGGGCTGGCTTCCTCACCAAGCCTCTGCTGTGCCCTGCACTGGTGTGGAGGCAACTACAAGTGTGGTGGCATGCCTCAGCTGACAGACTTCATCCTACAGATCACATTTAAAATTCTTTTTAGGTGCTCTATTGGTTTCTGAGCTGGAAATTTGGTTAAAACCAGGGCTTGTTTACAAAGCAAAGAAAAAAGGCAGGCAGTAGAAGCTGCCTCAGTTGCCCCTGCTAGAGCAGAGGAAACAGGAATGCTCCTCTACTGCCCATGCTGGCCTCACCCCTTGGAGCTGATCACCATTTCTAACTTGTCTACAGAGGCTGCTCCTCAGAGCACATTGCTGGGGGCCAGATTTCAGGTGATGGCCAAGGCTTTTTGGTCTGCAATACACTGTTTTATTTGAGGGTTATAGGTTATTTATAACCTTGCATTATGAAAACAGATTGGTGCAGATGCTGTTGGCAAGAAGCTGGGCTGATCCCTGAGTGGAGCGGGAAGCCCGTCGCTTGTGCAGAGTGGCTGGGGGAGCTGAGCAGGGCTGGCCCCCTCAAGGGGCACTGGTGCTCAGCTCCTCAGAGGCAGAGGGGGCCAGCAAAGGCAGTGCTGGGCCAGCGGGGGAAAGGGAGCACTACTCAGTGTGCTGATCCAGCTGCGTGTCCCTAAGGGGCTGGAGGAGAGGGAGAGGTTGGCACCAGGCAGGAAGGCTCCCCTGCTGTGTTCAACCCAGTGAGCAGATCTGATCTTCCTGGTGTTCAAAAAGCCCTTAGATGTGGAATGACGAAGCTTCTACTGCTTTAAACCCTGTGGAGGAGCAGGAGTAGAATGAGCTGGTGTGCAGAGTCTGCCAGATGTGCCACAGCTGGCCTCTTCCCACCCTGTGCACCAGTCTTGTGCTGAGAGAAGGGGACCTGCTGTCTCCAGGACTCCAGCCTTTGCCTGGCCTTTCTGTGCAGGGATCTCTTGTTCATGGAGCTGCAGAGCCAGGGGGAAGCAGAGCATTGCCTCCTGCTTCTCCACCCCAGACACAACCAGGAGCCCTCAGCCATAAGCCCTCACACCCCCTCGACATTGCAGGCTGTGCCCTGGCCTGCACCCACCTCCCCATTCCCTGCATGAGATCTGCCCCTGGCTGCATGTGAGGAGGGTGGAGCAGGTACTTACTGCTATGGCTTCTTCAGTGTGTGACTGTTGCTTGGCTTTCTGGAAGAGAAGGGGGGACAGCACTGTCAGCCCCAGGCCCCTTGGCCGCTGCTCACGGGCAAGCACACGGCACTGGCATCCAAGCCTTGGTCATGCCTGTACCCCTGTGCCAGCCCAGCCCCAGCCTGGCTGTCCCCTGCACACTGGCACAGCAGCCAGCCACACCCTCCTGTGCAGCCCCACAGCAAGGCTGCACATTCAGCGTGCTGCTGCGGGCTGTACCTGCTGCTCGTCCTCTCGGAACTGGTGCTCTCACAGCTCTCCTTGTAGCAGATGTCCTGGTGTACCTTGTAGACTCTCCTGGACCTACACACAGAGTGGAGACGTGAGTGTAGGGGACAAAAGGGAGAGATGTGCTTTGATGAGAGTGAGGGGGAAGTCTGGGTATTTCCCTTGTTTCCTTCCAGGCTGCAGTAGCCAGCCTTGGCAGGAGTGGGGCCCAGCCTGCTGTGCTGCTGGCTGATCCCAGCCAGGCCTTTGTTCCTCCATCACAGGGAGGCTGGGGCAGAGCAGAACCCCCCATTCCCTGGTGCTGCATCAGGGCTCTCCCAGCCCTCTGCTCGCAGATGGAGAAGCAGCCAGGAGCTGGATGGGATCTGCTGCTGTCTGGGGGCCACACACACCAAATCCACCCTTGCTGCCAGTGGTGGGTAACACCAGTATGGAGCTGTCACTTCAGCAACACCCTGCCCTGATGCCCAGCTGGGGGTGGCCACAGGGGCATGCCAGGCTGCCCAGCCTGCGCTGGGGAGGGGGCAACTGCCAGCTGGGGTTGGAGACGGCCTCGTGCTCGCTCTCCCTTCCCCAAAGCCGAGCTGCAGGGAGACATCCCCAGCTCAGAGCACAAGGGGAAGGGGGCAGCATAACCTGCAGGCAGTACTCACAGATAGTGGCAGGTGCCTCCTTCCCACACTGGGAATGACCTGGTTTCCGAGTACAGCCGCGTGCACGAGTGTGGCACCTTCTTGCAAGCTGCTTGGGGAATAGGAGAGGGGAGCTATCACTGAGCCCATCCCTGGCCCTGCCTGCCTGTGCCTTGTGAGGCCCCCCTGGCTTCTTGGCCGTGCTGGAGGGCTGGCCTCAACAGAGCTGACCCACCAGCAGAAGCAGAGCCCCCAGCCTCACACTGCCTATGAAACTCCCTGGGTAAGGCAGAGGCAGAGCTCAGCCAGGAGCAGGGAGCAGACCTGCACTCCTATCTCCTCAAACTAAGAGCACAGCCCAGCCCCTCTCTCAGCTGCCAGCATGACAACAATGATCTCTAGCAAAGCCTGGGCATTGTGGGAGCCCCTGGGTGCTGGCAGGGTGTGCTGGGTGACCTTACATCCTAGGGGACCTGTGATGGGGACAGCCACCAGCCTGGCACTGCAGGAGGAAGCCTGGCCCTCCAGCACAGCCTGGCACTCACCCAGTTGGCAGAGCCGGCCCTTGAACCCCGGGCGGCAGGCACAGTGGTAGGACTCGTCATCTCTGGTACAGGTGCCTCCATTCCTGCAGGGATTCTTGGAGCAGTGCTGCCCCTCTCCTGCAAAACACGCTCGACCATCAGAGCCAGGGGCCACAGACAGCCCTGCCAAGCCCTCGGCATTGCCAGGGTGCTCCCAGGAAGGACAGGTGGGCAGGGGTGCCTGCCATGCCTCCAAGGAGGGCAGGCTGGTGCTGAGCAGGGCTGGTGCTGAGCAGGGCTGGGTTCCTGCTGCTGTGGGTCTCCCCTGGGACTTACTCTTGCTCTTCGCCTCATGCAGCTGCAGTGCCAGACTGTCCCAGCTGGACACCTCTGTGTTCTCCAGCTTCACTGGAGCCTCTGGCTCTGGACAATGAAAGGATTAAATGTCACCTTCCAGGCCAGAGCCAGAGCCAAAGGCAGCCCCTCCAAGGGAATCCAGCCTGCCCACAGCTTTGGGGCACTGGTCAGGCCTGAGGCAGTGCTTTAGCCCTTCCCAGCTGGCATCCCTAGAACTGGGGTGACACTCTCACTCCTCCAGGAAGGGTCTGGGACACAGACTCCTGGGGAGGCAGGGGCAGAACCAGGATGTGCAGTGAGGTCCAGGGCTGCTCTCAGGTGTGCCAGGCCCCTTCCCCACCCCGTGGTGTAGGGCTCTAGGGTATCTTGGCCTGCCACTTCTATTTCCAGTCTTCTGGGGATGGAAAGTGGGGGCTAGCTCTGGACTAGTGAGGGGTTTCTCACCCAGGCACCCTCCTCGGATATGAGGCTGTTCTTGACAGTGGGGGCTGAGGCTGCTGGGCAGGCAGGGGCTGCGCTGGAAGGCTGTGGAGCCACTGCTCAGGCCCCTGCTGCTGCTGGCAGGGAAGAAGGGCAGCTGTGCCACAGTTAGCATCGCCTCCCATCAGCAAGAGTCCTTCCCTGGGCTCCCCCAGCCAGTCACCCCTCTCCTCAGGGTCTAACAAGCAGAGCAGATGTTCACCTGCCCAGGGCCAGGTGAGAGGGCTCCACCCTCTATAGCTCCCTCAGCCCTACAGCAGCCTGCCTGCCTGGCTGCCACATCAGCTTGCAGGGAGGGGCAGGAGATGGTACTGGATGACAGGAGCAGGACACAAAGGCACAAGAGCACTTACGTGTCTTCAGAGTGACGGATTTTCCCAGCGCAGTCCCAAACCTGGAGCTGATCCTCCCTCTGCCATCCACCAGCTCCGTGAACCTGGGACAGGAGAGCCGTAAGGGTGTGGGGCACTGCAGGTGCCCCAGGCTCTGTGTGCTGGGGCTCAGGGCAGCTGCACAGAGCGTTCACTGGTGGCTTCAGACTCTGTGCAAGTCCCACAGGGGAGCTGCTCTAAGGGCAAGAGGCCTGCCAAGCTGAGAACCCAGTGGATGAGCAGCAGGCTGCAGCCCAGCAGGAGCATGGCTTGACCCTGCACACACCTGGGAATGCAAGCTGAGAAAAGGGATGGGCTCAGCCTAGTGCTTGAGTGGAAGAGCTGGAGCGCTGAAGCAGTGCCTACCTGGGGGCTGGTGAGGGCTCCTCAGCTGTGTCGTGATCTGCCAGCAGGCGGAGCTCAGGCAGGAAAGCTGGGGGCAGCCTGTTCCGCAGAACCCGGGCGTGCCCAGCTTGGCTCCATCGTCTCTCTGGAGCCCCATCCCTCTGCACTGCAGACCAGAGGATGGGGCTTAATGCAGGCAGTGTGGGTCAAAAACCAACCTCCCAGCCAGTCCCATCATCCCATCCCACCATCCCCAGGCTGCCAGGTGACACAGACACTCTCCACACACCGGGGATGCAGGTGCCCATCCCCAAGCTGGAGCTCTGCACCTGCCCTTCGCTAACCCTACAACCCCCACCTCCCACTCCAGGGGACCTGTATCCTGTCCTCATGGCCTGCCGCAGACACCCAGTGCTGGGCAGCAAGGGCTCCTCACTCTGTTGGCCAACTGGTCTCCACCCTGTACCCTGCTTCCCTGTCGTGCCACGGCCTCCCTGGTGCTGCAGCAATGCAGCAGAGCCCCGGGAGCACTCACGGGTGGTGACGTGGAGGTGGACGGGCTCACTGTGCAGCTGCCCTTGCTCCGTGTTCTGCACAGCGGTCAGGGACAGGTGGTAGCGCTGCGCGGGCAGCAGGTCCCGCACCGTGTAGGACACGAGCTTCCCGTTGGGCACGTAGCGGCTCTTGACGCTCTGGGCCGTGGTGACGTTGATGATGTAGCCCTCCGTGGCGCCCGCGGGCGGCTGCTCCCACGCCATGGACACGGAGGTGGCGCCCACGTGGGACGCGGTCAGGTTCCGTGGGGGGAGAGGCCCTGCGGCAGGCAGGGGATGGGGAGGGGAGCGGTCAGAGCTGGTGTCCCTGCATGGCCACTGCCCTGCTTGCTCACATCACCTCACAGGGGTGACAGGGCCCCAGCTGGCCCCACACCAGCCCCGAACCTGCTCCAGGCATGGGATGCACAGTGAGGGGATGCTCAACACTGAAATACCCCCCTGCAGCCCCCCAGAGTTCTTATGCTAGCTCAGATCCTAGAGGGCTTTGGAGGAATATTTCAGGGACAAGGCAAAAGATTCCAAAAGAGGCTCTAACTCCCAGATGTAGTCCAAGACATTTATTCCAGATGGTTTCCAGGGGGGAAAGAGAATGAATGAGAAAGAACAGGGCCTTATCTAGTCTCCTGCTAAGGATAGTTGGAACTCAGCCAATTGGGTCAGAAAGGGGAGGAAGGTTAAACTACATGGTTACAGGCTCCAGAGGTCTCTGGGGAGGGACAAACCATTCCCCAAAGAAGTACAACACAACACTAGGTCCTTGCCAAGACAGACAGAGCCCCCTTACACCCTGGCACCCAGGTCAGCCCTTGCCTCTGACTGCCAGATAGCAGGGGATGAATCGGGCCCATGCATGGGGCTGGGCTCACACTGGTCTCAGAGACTGAACAACATTTGGCAGGGGAGGACATGCCAGTGTCTCTCCTGGCCTCCCCAGGCCTGCTTGCACACCTCCTATCTGCTGTGCTGGCCAGACAGTCTGGCAGCTCCCACACCTCTCCCTCCCCACAGCTTTCCTGCCAAGCCCCTGCACCTGCCAAGCCGGGATGGCAAAGGCAACCTCACTCACTTGTCCACACATGGAAAGGGGCTGTGGCCAGGCTCTCTGAGGGGTGGTCTTCCACTCCCAGGCCGCTCAGCGTTGTGACATGGATGATATATCTCTCTCCTGGCTGCAGGTCCCTGTGGAGGAAAAGGTAGGTGGGAAGGGGTAGGAGGGGCAGCCTGAGGGAGCTGGCACCCGGCAGACCCCACTCACAGGAAGGTGTACTTGGCCACGCTGCTGTTCAGCTCCACGGTGCGGCCTGCCAGGTCCCCCGTGTGGCGGATGGAGACCCTCACCCTACTGACAGTGGAGTGCTGGAGTCTGTGGAGAGCCCATTGCACCGTGATGGCACTGGCAGTGACATTGCTGATCTCAAAGCCTTCCACCGGACGCGGTCCTGGCCGGAGCAAGCACAGAAGGCTGCGGTCATTGTGGGTCACCCCAGCCCTTCCCCATGCGCCCCCAGAGGGGGTCCTGCTGGCATCTCTGGATCACCTTCCCCAGTGGAACAGCTCAGTGCCACCTCTCCCACTGCACTCATGCTCTGCTGTCCTCACAGCCTCCAGGCAGGTGGGAGGCACATGTATCTGCCCACCCTGTGCTACTCAAAGCACCCCCAAGTCTGTCCCCCCTGCCCCAGCTCCCTACCACAGCTCCAAAGAGGCTGTAGTGCCCAGGCCTGGCCCTAACCATAGAATCATCAAGGTTGGAAGAGACCTAGGAGATCATCCAGTCCAACCATCCTCCCAGCACTGTCACTATAACCCCCAAACCACATCACCCAGCACCAGATCCAGATGCCTCCTGAACACCTCCAGGGATGGTGACTCTACCACCTCCCTGGATATCATATTCCAATGTTTGATCACTGAAAGAGTGAAAAATTCTTTACCACTATCTAATGTTAATCCCCTGTCTTGGTTTTAGGCCATCTCCTCAAGTTCTCTCTCTGCAGGCACAACAGAAGAAACCAGCCTCCACCATACTCCAACCTCCTGTCGGGGAGTTTTGGAGAGCAATGAGGTCCTCTTGAGCCTCCTCTTCTCAAGGCTAAACAAACCCAGCTCTCTCAGCTGTTCCTCATGTTTTCTAGACCCCTGACAAGCCTTGTTGCCCTTCTCTGGACATGCTCCAGTGCCTCAATGTCCTTTTTAAAGTGAGGGGCCCAGAACAGAATGCACTGCAGCCTCAACAAAGCCAAGTGCAGTGGCCAAGCAAGCCACTTCCCTAGTCCTGCTGGCCATGCTGCTCTTGATACAGGTCAAGATGCCATTTGCCTTCTTAGCCATTTGGGCACACTGTTGGCTCATGTTCAGCCAGCTGTCAAACAGCACCCCCTAGTCCCTTTCTGCTGAAGAGCTCTTGAGCCCTTCTCCCTCAGCCTGGAGCTGCAGGGGTTTGCTGTGACCCAAGTGTAGGACTCAACACTTGGCCTTATTGGACATCATGCTGTTGTCCTCAGCCCCTTGATTGAGTGTGCCAAGGTCTCTCTGCAGAGCCTTCCTACCCTCAAGCAGATCAATGCTCCCATCCACCTTGGCGTTGTCTACAAATTTACTGAGGGTACACAAAATCCATAGGTCCAGACCATCAGTAAATGCATTAAACAGGACTGGCCCCAAACAGCCCTGGGGAACCCCATTAGTGACTGCTAAGTCCATGGCACACTTGATGTGGCCATCCTGACCCCAGCATCCAGACATGGCTTGAGGCCCCATGAGATGCTGCACCCAGCATTTTACTGCCATCTCCTCCCCTGGGCTTCACTTGGTCTCAGCCTGCTGTGGGAGATGTGGCTTATGGGCTTTACCACCACCATTCTCCTCTCCTCAGAGGCCATCTTCTTTCCTGTGTCAAATTCCCTCCATCCTGTCTGCATTTGATTTCCACACCTGCCTTAGAAAGTGGGATTGAAGCTGCTCTGCCTGTCCATGCCCCAGAGGCATCACTGTGGCCCTTCCTCCACCCATGGAGGAGAGGTCCCTGGCAGCCCCTGCCCTTGCTGGCATGTTCCCACGCTAAGCTCAGCAGTATGGCAGGGGGACTGGTCCACAGGATTGCAGAAGCCCCGCTGCCTGCCTTACATGGGGGCTCCTTATACTCTCCTGGGCACAGTGACAAGGAGCCCAACAGCCTGGCCCCAACTAACAGGGTTCAGGAGCAATCCCCACTGCAAGCTCCCTTACAGACCCTGGGCAGCGTGAGCCACAGGGTGTCAGGCCTTTTACTCACAGCAAAGAAAACAGCGATTCTCTGTGTCAAGCACTTTCCAGAGGCCCCCAGCTGGATTTTAGCATCTGCACCAGCAAACCTGCCAGGTCTGATACCATGCTGGAGCTGGTGGCAGGCTGGAGGTGGCAGCACAAACCCTGGCACCTGCAGGGGCCGCGCACGCTCACGACCGTGATCCCCCTGGGGACGCTACTCACTAGTGCGCGTGGTGAGCATGACGGGCCTGCTGATATCATTCTTGTTGTTCACGTTGCGTTTGACTGAAAAGACAGAAATATTGTAGGCTCTGCCGGAGGTTAGTGCCCGCAATTGGTGGGCAGAACGACTTCGGTCCACAAAATCTGTCCTGCGGTAAGAGCCGTCGAGGGATACGTACGTCACGGCGTAGCCGTCAATGAGTTGCCTGGCAGCTGCGTCCTCAGGTGGGTGCCAAGAAATCAACACACCAGTGTCCTCCACCCTTTCCACCTTTAATGAGGTTGGTGGCAGCAATTCTTCAGGGTGTGTGCAAAAGCAAAGGGGAGAGGTAATGCCATGAATCTTTAGAGAACAGACCCTGTCAGCAAGCGGCAGAACAGTGGCGGTAAGAGGACAAGGTCCTCGCTTGGGACATCTGGCAGGGGCTCTCTAGCTGTAAGCACCCCTGGCTCAGTGGGCACAGGAGGAGCCAGGGCGCCAGGAGCATTCCCTGCTATCACTGATGGCCAAGCACTTGCCACTGCGGGATGGGGCCAGGGGTTTGGGGGCGGCCAGTGCCAAGAGGCTTCCCTCGGATGCCTCTGCCTCCCCTCCTGAGGGCATCCGAGGGATTGCCGTTGCTGCAGGGGAAATCTGTCCCCTATGTCCTGGTGCCAAGCTCGGCACCTGCGGCAGCGACTCAGCACGCCAGCACCCACCCACTGCATTGGTGGGGCACGGGCTGCCCCCCCAAGGCGAGCCCCCAGCCCTGCCCGCCTCAAGGAGCGCTGCTGGTCCCGGGTGGTGTTGAGCCCCTCGTGGGCGGTGGGCACTGCCAGGCTGGCGTCAAGCCCCACATCATGTCCTGGTGCCGCTGCTGAGGGCCTTTACCTTTTTCGCAGTTCTTGCCTGTGTAGCTGACTTTGCAGGTGCAGCTGTGGGTGCCATTGCTGGGCAGGCAGTAGCCTCTGCTCCCACAGGGGCTGGAGAAGCACGGGTCACTGGCTGTGGGAGAGGTGCCAGGTTTGGCAGTGTCAGCAGTGCCGCTGACCCCGGGGCCACCCTGCGCCACCCTGCCTGCCTCACCTGTCTCGCAGTGGTAGCCGAAGAAACCCTCTGGGCACACACAGAGGTAGGAGCCCCCGTAGCTCTCACACTCCCCTCCATTTTGGCAAGGGTCTGACTCACAGGCATCCACTTCTGCAGGTGGGAGAAGGCTGGCAGTGAGCACGCCAGCAGCCAGCTCCCAGCTCCCACAAACGAGCAACAGTGACAGACCCTGCTGGGGCAGCAGGGCAGATGCGTAGCCCAGGATTTGGCACAGCTGGGCTGGACACTGAATTTCCCACTGTGCACCATGGTGCCCACATATCCTGGAAGGGGTGGACACCTTGGAAAGGTGGACACCTCATTCCTTGCTCCCTCCCCATCAGAGCAGTTTCAGCTCTGCCCCCAAAACTACAGGCAAGGAGGTGTATCAGTGAGCAATCAGGTGATGGCTTGGGGTCAAGGTGTCCAAGACAGTGACCAGGTATCTGGCATGGTGCCAGCCCTGGCAATATCCTGGTGCCCACGGTCCAGCCTCCCACTGACCCAGGAAGGGAGAGCCCCTACCTGTCTCGCACTGGGTCCCCAGGAAGCCCTCAGGACAGTCGCAAGCAAAGGACCCGGGGAGGTCTTGGCAGGTCCCACTGTTCTTGCAGGGCTCTGACTGGCACTCGTCGACATCTGGGGTCCAGTGGGAAGAAAGGAGCCAGCTCAGCACAGAGATGGCTGGTGGCTAGGGACAGGGGCCTGGAGAGGCAGCATTTCTCCCACAGGGCATGGACCCTTCCCATGCCATTTGCTTCCCCAAGCCCAATGGCCAGGAACATCCCTGCTCCTGAAGCACATGGCATGGGGACATTCCTTTAGGGACACCTGGGGACATAACTGGCAGTGTGGGGCTGTGCCAAGAGATCCATCCTATAGGGTGCCTGTGTCATGTCCCCTCATCTAACCTCCAACAGCCCACCTTCTCCTACCACTGTCCTCTGCCAAATCCAGGGAACTGGGCTGGAGCCACCTTCCAGAGTCCCACCACCTCCCACCCTGGTCACTGTCCCTGGACAGGAGCAGCATCTCCCTGGTGGAAAATCCTACAGTTGGCTGGGAGTCCTGGCAGAGAAGCCCTTGCCTCAGGCTGATCCAAGCACACACAGCTCCTGGTAACCTAGCTCCTTGCGATGGAGTTTGCAATCCACCGGGGCTTTCCCAAGGGCTGGAGGGTGAGGGAGGGACTGTGACAGCCCTGGAGCATGCCTGGCATGCTCTCTTACCCAGCTCGCAGTGGTAGCCGGTGTAACCTGGCTCACACAAGCACAGGAAGGCAGAGACACGATCCTTGCACTGGCCACCATTCAGGCAGGGCTGCGACTGGCACTCGTCGATCTCTAAAGGCATTTGTGCAAGGGAGAGACAAAGGGGGAGACATGAGCACAGGACAGGGATCCCAGGGAGGAAGGCAGCAGACAACTGGAGTACATATCCTGGGGTCACCAAACCATGGTTGTGACCACAGGCCACTGGGCTGGTGTCCCAGGGCTTTCCCACTCCCCAGCACTCCTCACCATCGCATTCGGGGGGGTCGCTCCAGACACCTGGCACATGGCACACACGGGGGTGGTTGTGCTGGCTGAGGATGTAGCCCAGCTCACACTGGTATTCAGCCAGTGCGCCCACCTTGGTGGAGTTGAAAGAAGCTTGGGCGTGCTTCACCTCACTGGGGATGCCACAGTCGACCTCTGTGGAGAGACAGGGGATGAATGGGGCCCACAGAGGTGCTCCAAGTCCCCAGCCAGCAGGGGAAGTGCAAGGCCCTTACCAAACTGGCAGTGCTTCCCTACATAGCCCACGGAGCAGGTGCAAGCATAGCCCCCACCAAGGTCCTCGCAGGTAGCCCCATTCTGGCAGGGGCTAAGAAAGCAAGGGGAGGGCACTGGAAGAAGAGTAAAGCAAGGAGTGAAACCAGAGCCAGCCCCCTTCCCCTTCCAGCAGGGCACAAGGAAGAGTTGCAGGGAAGGGGGCTCAAAGCAAGCAGCGAGCTCCTGACAGTCATGCCCACCATTCCCCCAGGCAGAGGCACACGCTCCTCAAACCTACCCATCTCGCAGTGCCGGCCGGTGTAGCCAGGGGGACAGTCACACTTGTACTTGCCGATGTAGTGGAAACAGGTGCCTCCATTCTGGCAGGGCCCCGATGCGCAGGGGTCCGGCTTACCTGGGGGCACAAGGCGGGCGTGAGCCCGGTGGGGCAGCTGCCACCTCTCCTCCCAGTGGGGGCCGGGGGGCTGTACCGATCTCGCAGTGCTTGCCGGTGAAGCGGTAGGGGCAGGTGCAGTGGTACTCGCCATCCGCCTCCCTGCAGGTGCCCCCATTGCGGCAGGGCCCCGTGCTGCAGAGCCGAGGCTTGGCTGCAGAGAGAGCGCCCAGAGCGGCGTCACCCAGAGCTGCTGCCTCCCGCCAGCACCCCACACACCCCTCAGGGAAGCCTGACTGCACCCTGGGTCCAGCCACACCACAGAAACTACACCCGTGCAGACCTGTGCTGGGGCCTGACAGGTGCGTGATGCTGGGAGCCATGGGCAGAAGCAGTAGCATGTAAATAAGAAACACCAACACTGATGGTGTTGCACAGGAAACAACTGGATCTGCTGCTGTGACTGTTGGGTGTCATGAAGGGAGTCATTCAATCCCTCCCTCCACCCTGTAGGAGGGGATGGGTAAACCTGCACCAACTTCCAGCTCTGCAAGTTCATCTCCCAAAAGGGTCCAAGTCCTTCTCCCAACCTCTGCCAGGTGCTGGGGCCACAGGGAGCACTGTGGAGGTACCTTTCTCGCAGTGCACGCCAAGGAAGTCTTCAGGACACTCGCAGATGTACGAGTCATCATGAACCTTGCAGGAGCCCCCATTCAAGCAGGGCTCTGAGTCGCAGGGGGATGGCATCGCTGCAGAGCCAAACACAGGGCATCATTGAGGATGTATGGCCAGGGGTACAAGGGCAGCTTCCCTGCTGCTGAGGGCACTCCCTGCTCACCCCCAGCCCAGGGCTGTTCCCACATCCCCTGCAGCCTTACTGTGGTTGGTGCCGTAGTTGGTGTGGCAGACGCAGAGGTAGCTCCCGCCGTACTCCATGCAGTACCCACCGTCCGGGCACTGCGTGTTCATGTTGCACGGTGTCGTGGTGACTTCTGCAAACACACGGCCAATGCCAGCCTCCTTCACTCAGTGGCAGGAGGACACCCACATGGAAAAAGGAGTCTCCTAACTTTACAGGGTCCAATGAGACAGGACACATCCTCTGGCACAGACAGTGCAAATGGCAATGCCCAGCCTGGATGCTCAGTGAGTTTCAGCAAGGGAGTGCACAAAGGCTGAAACTCCCTCCCCACCCATGGGAGCTGGGCTGAGGCAGAGGCTGAGAGAGGCACAGCTTAAAGGGGGAGTGATGGAGGTGGAAGCATTGCTATCTCACCAAGTGACAATATTTCCAGGCTCAAAATCAGTGTGGGCCCCTAGCACTGTGCTAGGCTCAGGCAAGGGCAGTCAGTCCTTGCTGACCCACACACTGCCTGACTCAAGCATCCCAGAGGGAATGAGCACAGGAGGCAAAACTTTCACCTACCAAATTCACAGAGGAGACCAAAAAACCCAGGAAGGCACTGGCAGACGGTGACATTCCCCTCCAGACAACTGCCCCCATTACGGCACTCACAGCCCTCAGAGAGCTCTGCAAGAGAGGAAACAGGAGCTTCCCAGGACCTCTTCTGCTTGTGGGCTGGGACAGACAAGTGGCCTTGCCAGATGCCACTCACAGGGGAAGCTCAGGTGGGCAGCAGCCCTGAGGCCCTCAGACACAGAGGCACAGCCTCCTCCAGCAGGGCAGACCCTCTATTCAATCCCAGAGCCCTGAACAGGCTCTCTGGGGCTGCTGCTTCTCCCACTTATGAGCATGAAGGCTCCCCTTGAGATGCTGCACCCCTCTAGCAAGCCCCCTTGGTTGGTACTCACGGTCTCGGCAGTCCTGTCCAGTGTAGCCCTCCTGGCACTCACAGACGTAGCCCTGCTCTGTCTCCAGACAGTTGCCTGCGTTCTGGCACGGGTGGGAGAGGCAGGCGCCGGGCATGCGGGGCCCACCTGTGGGGAAAGGGGAGCCTGAGCTGGACAGGTCCAGTTGGGCTGGAATATTGTCTGTCCTGGAGATCCTACTGGAGGTCCCAGCATGGTCAAGCAGCCCCACAGGAAAGCATTCTCTCCTGGCAGCACCATGGCTGCTCTGCAGATACCACCCACCAGTTTCAGCAGTGCCTATGACTGGACACAGCCCCTCTGCAGCCATTTCCCCATTCCTGCCCAGTGCCCCTGACTGTTCCCATGCCTGGCACGCACCATACTGGCAGTTGTTGCCGTAATAACCCGGGGAGCAGGTGCAGATATAGCGGCCAGGGCGGATGTAGTTGCACGTCTGCCGGTTCTGGCAACTCCGGTCCTCGCAGGAAGATGAATCTGGTAAGGGGAAAGCAAGGAAGTGAGCACGAGGAGAGCCTGGGCTTGGCAGAGGGGCCATGATGGCCAGCAGAACATGGGGGACACAGTCACTGCCGAGGGTCATCCTGGGGAGCAGGCACCTGTCTCGCAGCGCTGTCCCACAAAGGGCTCCAGGCACACACAGGTGTAGTTATCGACCAGGTCAATGCAGTGCCCGCCGTTCAGGCATGGGCTGGACTCACATTCGTTCACCTCTGCAAGGGGAGGCCAGGAAAGGTGGTCAGGTCATGTGTGAGCACAGCCAGCTCACCTGGTGCCTCCCAGCCTGCATGATGCTAAGGAGGGTGAAGGGGATGGACAGAAAAAAATAGGTGCCACTGGCAATTCCAAGCATTCCCCTCCCAAAACTACACCCAGGAATGAAGCTGACTGGGAAGGAAGCTTGCCAAGGTATGAAAGGTCACTATCTCCAACCCATACCTGTTTCTGTCACTCACCTGTTTGGCAGTCCACCCCTGTGTACCCTGACTGGCACAAGCATGCTGCTGTCCTGTTCACCACTCGGCAACTCCCACCGTTCTGGCACATTCTGTTCTCACATGGTGATTCTGCTGCAGAAGAACATAAAAAAAAAGAGGGGCAGGGGTGTCAGCCTATGTGCAGGACCAGTACACGGCACCCTCCACCCGTGGTGATACCAGGCCCAGGCACAGCACAGACTGGGGCCACCCATGCACCTTCTGTCAGGAGACAGTGGCCATGTCCTCAGTCATGACTGTCCCCAAAACCCGTCCTTAGGCAGCTCAGCTCTTTCATCCCCCGCATCTCCTGGATGTCAGTGTGCTCTGCTGGGCATTTCTCCCTCCCTTCCTTCCTCTCCCACAAGTCAACTCCCTTCTTGCCTTTTCCACTGGTGGGGCAGCTTGCTGGGAGCCAAATGCTTTGGCGGCACTTCCACTGGCAGGCGGAGGCCAGCAGTGGGGGAAACCTGTAACCATGGCCCCTGCCAGGGACTGGGAGGGTCTCCCTTGGCTTTGAAGAACTTGGGACCAGAGCATCACCTGCAAAAGCAGGGCCTGGAAGGCTTGTTTGAGCACTGGCTGCCAACTTTTCTGGCTAAGGGAGTGGTGGTGGAAGAATGCTGGCAGCAGTGCTGAGCAAAGCCCTCAGAAGAGTCAGTAGAAGGAAAGGCTCACAGCCAGAGAAAAGCTTCCTTTGCCTGAAGCAAGCTGAAATCCAAGTTGGCTGTCACAAACTGCTAGAGCCCAGCAGCTACTGCAGGAGCCCTGGTCTGAAGAGCCCTCCCAAGCCTGGGGTCTCTGCTTTTCAAGGGCCACGCTGCTCACCAGTCTCGCAGTTGTTGCCTCTGAAGCCTGGCAGGCACCTGCAGGTGAACTTGCCCGCACCGTTGAGGCAGGTGGCTCCGTTCTGACAGGGCTGGGAGAGGCACTCATCCACATCTGAAACAGAGCCCCGGGTGGGGACAGCTCAGGGAGGGGACAGACAGAGTGCCAGCACGCAGCAGTGACACTGGGAGCAAGATCTGCTCCCTGCAGCAAAGCGCTCACCAACATGGCACCTCTTCCCAGTAAAACCGGCCAGGCAGGAGCAGGTGTAGGAGGGGTTCCCCGTGATGCAGTCCTCAATACACTTCCCCCCATTCAGGCAGGGCCGCAGTGTCAGACACACAGAGGCTGTGGGAGCAGGCAGTGGCCCCCGTCAGCCCCCAGCCTGGCAGGGCTCACTGCCACCTTCCAGCCACACCAGTGCCAGGGTCTTTCCCTGCACCCGCCCGGCTCCCTGGGGTGCTTGGGGAGCCCATGGGGCTGCCTGCCTGATGGCGGGGCAGGGGCTGCTCCTTGCGGGCTCCCCTGGGACAGGGGGCAGTTTTACTCCTCCTGTGCAAGGGGGAGAGGCTGCACAGGCCTGCAGCCTGGCTGAGGGGGAGGAGGTCTGTTCCACTGGCTGAGGGGACACGAACATGCCCTCACTTATCATTCAGGGCAGAGGGAAAGGGGATGGAGAGCCCACGTACAGAAAATCCACCGATAACGCAAGACACACAGATCACGAATGGGAAAACATGGCCGGGGGAAGTGGGGATGAGGAACCGGAAACCAACAGCTCTGTGGGGGCCATGCCAGGACCCCTGGAGTGGGGAGCATGGACCAGGCCCTGGCAACCTAGCCCCACATGGCAGGCTGGCACTCAGCAGCCCTCCACTTGGCTCAGCCCAACGTACTAGGACTGACGGACATAAGCACCCCTCAAGGATGCTGGCCCCTCCTGCCCTGCCTGGCAGGGGCCCAACTGTGCACATCACCTCCTCCCCAGCCTCTCTCATCACTCCCCGCAGGCTTCTTTAAACTAAGAACTCCTCTTCCCCTTCCCATTTCCTCTCCCAGCCCGTTCCCAGCCCCAAGGCAACCACGGGTGCCATCCCCAGCCACAGCTGGTGCTGAAGACCATCCCCGAATAGCTGCCTCCCCTCCCTCCCCAAAGCCCTTCCAGACATCTCTTCCACCCCGCGGAGGTGGGGGTTGAGGCAGGGAAAGATGGGGCTGGAGAACAGTGTGGGGTTGGGTTGGGAGTTAAGTAAACCTAACTGCTGTCCTCTTACTTGTATTGCTGCAGCCCCCCACTTGCACCTGGGCATCATCGATTCTGAACACCCAGCGCCCGGGGATACCCACATTTGTCGTCATCTCCACGTCAGCGATGTCATCAGTGCGGGATCCGGGGATGTTGAAGTAGCGCTTTCCATCACCAGCGTTAAAACCTGCCTGGAGGACAAAGGCAGAGAGTAAAGAGACGTCACTAAAGCATTGGAAAAGGCAGCTGGAGCACCTGGACTCATCTCTCCTGTCGCACGGCATCACTGGTGGCACCACTCAGACCAACTTTCCCCTCCCACATGTCACAGGCCAGCGCTCAGTAATGTCCACATGACAGGACAACAGGGTGCAGTGGACACTTGGCCTGCTCAGTCCCTTCTTGGGGATTCAAACCCCATTCACTTCCTCTCCACCTGCAGCATCCTGCCTGCTGCAGGCTGGCAAGCAGGGAACCAAGCAAGGAAAACTGTCGGTAAATTCACACATCCGAGTGGGTACTGGGGTTTTTGCGGGTGTGGGTGTTGGCTTTTTTTCCCTTAAACACAACAACACACAGAGGGATGAAATAAAACTACAAGCAAAAGCTGTGCTAGCTGTGGCAGCTGCTCTTAAAAGCTGAGGTTAGGAAGGAAAAGGGACTATGAAGTATCAGCCAAGGCAAAGACCTGTGGTTTTGGGATAACAAAGCCCCCTGTATGGTCTCAGCTTTGGGAGCCAGAGCACACACAGTTATTTAAGAACTCTGAAGAAGAAAAAAAAAAAAACAACAAGCAGGGGGAGATTTTCCACCTCCAAGAAACCAAACAGGAGCCATGAGCTCACAAGGCTGATGTGCTACCCAGGCACCCCAGGGGCCACGTTTGCCACTTACCTGTGCCGCGATGCCACCGAGCCCAGCAAAGTCCCCCCCACTGCTGGCGTGCATACCCGTGGTCCAGGTGATGGACTCATAGTTAAAGATGGTGAAGGAAAGCTTGCCATCCGTGATGAGGACAATCTGGAAAGTGTTTACCTGCAGCAGGGAGGGGAGGAAAGCAGTGAGGGACGATGAACCAGCCATAAAGTGACAGCAACTAGATTCAGCAAAGGGGTGTTTCCTTGAACTCCAGTCCTTCTCCATGAGCAAGGGCATTAGAGTTTAATTATTTTTCATCCTAACTTGTTGTGACCCTGAGCTAGAACAGCTCACTTCTCGTCCCAGAGGAATGGGAAAAATGGGGGAAAATACAGATATTGAGAATCTGGAAGGCAAAAGGTGCCTCACTTTTGCCCAAGAAGGCTGATGTCGTAAAACCTCCACACGGTACAAAGAGGAGGGTTTGGTGTTGCCAGCTCACTATTGCTCTGTCACAACAAGGTATGGTGATGGGGCCATCATGGCCAGCTGAGCTCTGCTGACAGCTCCATGCCACCAGTGGAAGGTCTTGCACCACACTGAAGGCACATGGCTGGGGTGGCTGCCTCGCCTCAGCTACTCACTGGTGAAAATGAGCTGCCCCCGAAGAAGGTGACTCGGTACCAGGTTGCAATGAAGACCCACTGTGCAGAAAACCCTGGGAACTCAGGGAAATACTGGGCAATGTCCCTGCTGGCTCTCTCCAAGATGGGCTGTTCGGTGCTCTCTCGGTAATATATTTCGCCTGCCCGCCGATTATCCACATCTGCCCAGAAAGCAGCAACCACACGTCGGTCCTTGGAGATGGGGAAGGCCACCGGTGTGAACTGGGAGACCTCCTTCAGGAATGAGATGATCCCATTGTTGTTTACCTGCAGAGGGGAAGGGAAAGAAACGGGTGGCCACAGTTGACTCCTGCTGCCAGCAGGAATCCATGTTTTAGAGGTGCTTTCCGTTTCATCTTTCTCTCCCCCTCCCCTTTCCACAAATATTGGAGCGCTTCCCTTTCCTGCCCTTAGAAGCAGAGACATGCCTCAGCACCCACAACACCCCCAGCCCCCGCCCCAGCTGCCTGCTCACTGGAGCGCGGCTGCGGGCCACTGCCCGAACAAACCCAGCCCTGTTCTCCGGGCCAGGGGAAGGGGAACAGCTGCAAAAACTGCAGGAGCCCTGCGCATAAAACAAACAGCGCCCGGCGCGTGGGGCCAGCTCATGGCACTGCTCTTGGCAGGGGTGAGGCCCTGAGCTCGCTCCCCAGTCTCATGGCTCACAGGCAGCCCGTGGGACTGGACCCCCCTGGCAGGGGGGCTGTGGGCACGGGGCCAGGGTGGGAGGAGCCTTGCTGGGCAGCAATCCATCCACCGGCATGCACAGCACGGCATGCACAGCACAGCATGCACAGCACGGCGGGTGAGCCACCGGGCTCTTGATCCCCAGGTGACCAAGCACCGCCACCCCACGCAAAGCCCTCGGTGCTCCAGCAGGCTGCTCTCATTAAAGTGGGGGATGCCAGACCCCCAGATACTTCAAGCTGTTCCTCAGCACTAACTAACTGGGGCAATTAGGGTTCTGGGATGCCTGGCAGAGGCAGCCTCAGCCCAGGGAAGGAAACTGGAAATGGTAGTTGTTGCTGCCTGGAGTGCTGCCTCCCAACTTGGGGGTGCAGTGGGAGTGGGAAAGGTGAAGATACCCCCTGCCTGCCTGAACAGGTTGGAGGGGGCAGGGATCAAAGGGAAATGCTCTCACCCCGAGCTCCCAAATTCCTTGGAGAAGACCCTGCCAGCACTCTCTCTGCCACAGTGCCACGACTGGCGGTCCAGTCAGCTCTAAGCCACTCTGTTCTCCAGCTCACAAGAGACCGTGGGACACGCAGGAACACACTGACTGCAGCCAAACTCTCCAGTGTGCAGTGTCTGGCTCTGGCAAGCCCCTGGGCTGCACGATGGAAAAGGGGGCCTGGTACAGGCAAGAGGCTCTCAACTGGAGAGAGCAACTCTGGCACACAGGCAGGCAGTGGTGTCACACTCGTGTGCCAAAAAGGAACTGGGAGCCAGCATCCCCAGGAGCCATGCGGAAGCCAGAATGCCTTCAGCCCAGCTGCCAGCACACCCAGGCATGGGGTGAGCCTTGTGCAGTCCCTGGGGAAAGTTCCCAGTCCCTGAGGAGGGTTCATAGGCCCTCCATTGAACACAGGGCAGTCCTTAGTGTGACTAAGGGAAAGAGGATTCTGTTTTCCCAAAGCCTCCGTAACCCCACTGTGTCCGCAGAGGAACATTCTTCCCTTGATTAAAGCAAGATGGGAGAGAACCAGAGCCAAGAAGGGCTTTTTTTGTTGTTGCTGGTTTTTGTGAAGGAGGAGGGAGGTGGTTGGAGGCAGCCCTTGAGAACAGAGGTTTCCAGGTGAGGCCAGCCCTGTGCCAGTCCCCCTGAACAGCAGCTCCCTGGCAAGGAGGGCCCCTGCCACATGGACTTCTGTGCTGGGGGCAGGCAAGCTGGCCCTGCAGAGCCGTGGGGTCTCAGCTCAGGAAAGGGGATGTACTGTCCTCTGATCCCCGCAGCCCCTCCAAGACCTAGAGCTACACTGTGGATCTTCTAGGGGACAACCATCACGTCACCTGGCTTCTCCCAGCCCCTTCTGTCTTTCCACAGTGGCTCAAGCCCCAAGCCCGGATCCCTCCCACCTGATGGCAGGGCTGGCGCTTTGATCAGGGGTAAAACATGACCAGGTAGGACCAGGGACCCCCTGTGCTGAGCCAAGCCAGCAGAATGGTACATGAGCCCAGCTCTGGGATGGCATCAAGGCAATGCTCAGCCCTCTCCTCTGCCTGGGCCTGGGTCACCATTAAGCTCAGAGCAAACCAGGGAGATGGGATCAGGACGCTGAAGGATTCATTGTGCCAAGTGGAAACCACCGTGGGGAGCCCAAATCTCACTTTGGGATGCAATACAACAGCACCCAAAGACTCCATGGACAACGAGGCACTTGGGGTTGCCCCTTTGGCCACAGTTACAGGGGACGTGATGGGCCAGGTGTGACTCGAGGTCCTTGGCCACAGTCCCCTCCTGGGGTTGCAAGGGAGTGTGTCACCAGTAGTCCCAGCAGCCCAGTGGGTGCAGGAAAAGGCAAGGGAATCAGAAGTGCCAAGTGGGCAGCCCAAAATGCAGCTGTCTTTATTCCACATCACACTCAGAGCCCCACCAACACCCCCTCCCTGCAGCATGGGTCACCAGCCGGGGGCCACCACGCTAGGGCTGCAGCACAGCGACTCTGAGCTCCTGCCCACAGATGTATCAGCTCCCTGCTGCCGGGATCCCCAGCGTGTCACCAGGCCAGTCTCACAAGGGGTGGGTTTGCAGGTAACACACGCTTAGCCAGGGCTAAGTCCAGGCTCCCACGGTGGGTGAGGGCTTTGCCCAGCATTGCCAAGGCAGTGGGGCAAGGATCTCAGCTGGGGACCCCCACAGCGAGCCATGGGTCCTGCCTGCTCCCCGAGCCCGGGCCCACCGCAGCATCCTGGGCACGCCGCGATCCCTCCCATGTTTCCAGTTAAGTGGGGACCACCTGATGGCCCCCAAGGAAACTCGGATTTATCCAAGCAGGACAAGAAAGAGGAAATAAGAGGAAGGGAAGAGGAAGAAAGAAACAGAAAAGAGGGAATTAGAGGGAGGGGAAAAGAGGGAATAGGAGGAAACAAGTAAGAGGGAGCGAATAGGAGGAAATAAGCAGAAATAAGTGGAAATTACTCACATAGAGGCCGGTGTGCCCCGCACCAAAGAAGGGGAAGGGGATGGAGAGGGGCCGGAGCTCGGAGCCACCGTCGTCCTGCTTCCGCGTGGCGGCGTCGCCCTGGGCCGGCCCGAAGGGGTAGAAGTCCCCCAGCGGCACCTCGCCCCCGGCCCACAGCCACTCGCCCAGTGCCACCAGCACGGCCCAGCCTGCCAGGACCTGCATGGCCGCCGGCAACGCCGCTCGCCTCTCACGGGGGCACCAGCCACGGAAACATGGCGGGGGCGGGGCAGGGCGAGGCGAGGCGGGGCGGGGCGGGGCGGGGCAGGGCAGGACGCCCGCGGAGGGGCACGGGGAGGGCGGCGGCCGCTGCCCGGAGCCGGGCGCTGGGACCGCTCGCCCGGAGCGCGGCGAGAACCGGAGGCCCCTCAGCTCCGCCGAGCGCCCTCACCCTGCCGGCCACGCCCCCCGGGGGCTCATTTGCATACCCGGGGTGTGGCCAGCCAATGGGCGCGCGGCGCGCGGGGGGCGGGGCTGCGGGGGCGGGCTCCCC
The DNA here is from genome assembly GCF_021018805.1 of Prinia subflava. Taxonomy (NCBI): domain Eukaryota; kingdom Metazoa; phylum Chordata; class Aves; order Passeriformes; family Cisticolidae; genus Prinia; species Prinia subflava. The sequence goes on along the minus strand of NC_086257.1, from coordinate 3,964,749 downwards.
GCGGGGCGCGGGAGGAGCGCGAGCGCCGGGGGTGCCCCCCTGTCCCACGCGTGGGCCCCCCCTGCTCCCCCGTGTCCTCTGCGCCCCTAAAACACGGGACTGGACGGGGAAAAAAAAGAGTGGAGTAGTAAAAAAAACTGTGTCGTTTCCTTTTTTTCTCCTGTTTTTTTTTGTTTTTCTTTTTCCTCCTCCTTCTGCCCCCCTCCCTTTTTTTTTTTTTTTCAGGTGCTAAAAATATTATCAGGAAATTCTTTTCAGGAATGCCGTGTTTTAGGTTACGGTCCAGGCTCAAGGGCTTCTTTGTCTTTACTGGAGAGAAAAAAAAAACCAAAGCAAAACAAACACACCCACCCTACATTTATTATCGGGAAATGGTTTGACTGGGAGAGGCTGAGCTCCCAGGAAAGTCGAGGGCTACTCCCAGGGAAGCCCCACGAAAAGCACCAATGGTTTTGAATAATTATCAGCTCATGATGGGTTTCAAAGCTGGACCCCAAGGTCAGCCTGACTCCTGCGATGCCAGTGGTCCAGGACCACAAGTTCCCCAAGCAGGCAACCCTGTGTGAGCCCTACTGCCGATCCCAGAGAGGTGATCCTATCACTTTAAAAATCTCTTGGAAGAAAATGTTAAAAGGAGAAAAAAAAAAAAAAAGAAAGAAATCCAAAATAAATAAGCAGCCACATCCGGGTTTCTCCCCTAGGACGCTAATAAAGGTTTTATGGGTTTGATATGAATTACCCTCCCTGGCCATTCATCGCTGACTTTCTGGAAGGCATTAGGCTGCACACCCTGGCCCTGGCCCCGGCCTCTGGGGACACCGTGGTGGGATGCAGCAGGGCCCCTGCCATCCCCCACAGCCAGTCCATGCCTCTGGGATGCCAGCCCAGACCCATCTCTTCTGGGGAGTGACTACGGGGCCATCTTCTGGCCATCACCATCTACCACCTTACACCCCTCAGAGTGAGCCCCACACTGCCAAGTCCCATCTCCTGGCCCTGCCCTGCCATGCCAGGCCTGCCACAAGCTCAGCTTCCAAGGAACACAGGGATATTGTGGCAGGACCTGTCCCACAGGGCCATCCTGGGCTTCTCCTGGTAGGTTTTACCTCAAGAGAGGGGAAGGGCAGCCATCCCAGGTGTGAGGGGAGGATTTTCTTCCAGGCAGGCTTTGCACAGGAAAGCATCACCATATTCCCCCCATGTTGTCCAGCCCAGCTCCCCGGGACGTTAAATTGGAAGCAGTAAATGGAGCAGGGAGAACAGCTGTGGGCCCCAGCTGCAGATATTTCCTCTGGGCCTGGAGCTGGAGCCAGTGCAAAGCTGGGCTCTGCTGAGAATGCTGGGGGGAGCGTGAGGGAAAGCAGCCCTTTCTCCACAGCATCTGGCCAAGCTCTGTCCTCCACCACCCACTCCATCTCCAGGAACAGATGCCCCTTTCTGCCACCGCCTTTATGGCATCCAGCTCTTTGATGGCCACCAAAACGGGGCCAGGATCTGCCACGCCCTCCCAGTGGGTAGTTCTGGTGAGGCTGCGGGCTGTGGAGGGGACGGTGCAGGTCCCAGGGGTATCCTGGACTCTCACCTTCACTGGCACCAGCAGCTGGAGATGCTCCCCAGCAAAGAACCACCTCCAGGAGCGAGAAATGGAGGCAGAGATCCTTCTGCTGACCCCAAGCCTGCCTCTGCCTGGCAGCACAGTTTCAGGGCTGCCCCAAACCCACAGGCAGTCTCCCCCTGGTTCCTCCTGGCCATCACTCACAGCCCCATAGTGGAGCTCAGTACCTCCCACAAAAGGCAGCCCTAGAAAGCCACTGGGAAAGAGCCCGAAAGCCTACCCACCCCCACGCCAGTGCTTGGGGGAAGGACATGTGGAAGGGGCCTGGGGAGCTATTAATGATCCAGAGCGCATTCAGCACGGATGCTTTCAGGCAGAGGGGACTGCAGGTCAGCACATGGTTTGGATTTGGCTCTCCCCTCCCTTCCAGCTAATTGGGCCAAGCCCAGAGAGCGTTCCCTGCGGATGCCAAACACGTGTGTGGCACAAGCATCACCTCCTGTGGGGGAGAACTAGTCCTGGAAGCTCCCTCCCCAGGCTGGGAGAGGCAGCCAGGTAGACCAGGGAGGCGTGTGGGTGTTTGAGGGGAGCTGATGTTTAATGAAAGGGTTTGAACTTGTTATCTGGCCTGGGCTCAAAGAATGCAGCAACACAGATCACGCGCACAGATGTGGGTGGTGGGAAGGGGCTGGAGGGTAGCCAGGAGGATGGAGGTTACTGCAACACCCAGCTCCCGCTCCCTCAAGCCCCCAGCAATGCCTGCCTCCGCTCCACAGGGCCATGGAACAGGGGGCACCTCTTCCCCTCTCCCATCCTTTCACCTCCTGCTGCCAGCCTGGGACCCTTCGGAACCACACGGCCACATCTGAACCACCCACGTGTCATCTGAGCTATGGTGGCAGGGATGCAGCGGTGTCCCCTCCCCACTGCCAGGGGACTCCCAGGTGAGCAGAAGGACATGGGCCTGGGGTTTCCAGGTGCTGTTCCCCTGGGAAGCTCAGGGCTGTTCAGTGATGCTGGGGGAGCACAGTGCCACTGGGACACAGAAAAGGAGCTGTGGCTCTGCCAGCCACTGCTGACACCGGCACAAATGGGATGTGCAACCATCGAGGACATAAATCCTCCTCCCTGGGGAAGCCCTGGCCCAAGGCTCTTGCCCCACCACGGCCAAGCCAAGGTTTTGAAATGCTGAGGGTGCTGCTGGCTCTGGAGGGATGGGGATGCTATCAGGGAGTGCCCCAGCAACCTGGTAGCATCAGGGATCACCTTAGAAGCTCAGCTGCCACCCTGTCACTCCCCACACCAGTCCCTGGCCCTACGCATCTCAGGGGAGGACAGGGACACAGCATTTCACCCAAGATATCCCCGGCTTCTGGGGCAGTCCCAGTGCAGGGAACAGTGCCAAAACCAGGACGCGAGGCTGAAACCAGAGCCTGGTGAAGTCCTATACCCTGGCTGGGGCTCCTGCAGCTGGCAGCTGGGTTAATGGCAGTGAAAGCCAACCCATTAGCAGCTTTAATGAAGTTCTCAAACCTGTTGTGAAGCCACATTGGGCAGTCCAGCATCACACAGGGCTGGGGCTGGCCACGGGCACCTCCAGCATTGCAGCGGAGCATCAGAGAGCAACCTCGGGTTTCCCAATCCAGCTGAAAGCTCCTCGGATGTTCTGCTGCTTTGATTATTTGACAGACCATGTTTTTTAAATTATTCTTGTATAAATATTTACACATTTTTACAAGAACCATGCTTTGAGCAACGGGCCATGGCAGATGAAGGGCCAGAGGGGAGGGGGCTGGATGCTGGCTTGCTCCACGCCGGCTCTGCAGGGCAGCTGGGGGTGAGCAGGATGGGCAGGGATGCAGGGCAGCGCTCCTGCCTGCGCCCCGGAGCAGTGCTGGGTGCTGACAGCACACACACTCCACGGTCCCCAGCCAAAGGAAATCCTGCCTTTGCCCCTCACTGCCCCGGCCATGCCCTCCCCAGGCAAACAGGGGACCGGCCAGAGGGACGGGAATCGCCGGCTGCTGCGGCTGCGAGCCCCGTGCAGCCCCACACGCCTTCCTGGCCTCGTCCTGACCAGGTCTGACCCCTCTTCCCGCACACACCTGAGCCAGAAAAGCCCCCCTGGGCAGCAAGGGCTGTTGGCAGGGTGGAGATCACATCTCCATTGCCCACTCCCACAGCACTGCACCCCAGCCCACCCCAAACTCAGACCAGTTCGGGGAGAAGGCAGTCGGTGCTGGAAACCCCTGAGAGTGTTCAAGGAGAGAAGGGGAAGGGATGGGAAGGCCCTGGGACCTCCATATCTGCCCCTAAAGCCCCCAGACTGCAGGGATAGTGCCTGCAGCAAAGTCTGCTTCTGGACTTCCTGGTGGGGACCCCCTCTGCCAGCCCTGCCCTGCTCCCCAGGATTGCTGCTGTGGATTTTGGGAAGGACAAGGGTGAGCTCCCCCCCTCCCCCATCCACAGATGGGATCCACAACCCAGCCTCGAGTTTTCCACCGAGCTCAGCAGAAATTCACCCAGAAGGTCAGTGACCAGAGAAAGGGATGATCCATCATTAAATAAATTGTTTTCATTTCCCAGGATAAAGGGGAGGAAAAGGGGAGGAGGGGAGGTGTTGTTGGATCAGGACTGGAAAATAAAAGAGCACAAGGCAGGAAAACCGCCTCCTGTACTCCCTGCAGAGAGCAGCCCCAGCTCCTTCCCTGAGCCCTCACAAGAGTTTTACAGCCAAAGCCCTTAATGTGATTATAATAATTATTTCTTTCCTAGCAATCTCACCCCCCTTGGTGTTTTTGGTATTGGGGTGGTTTTTTTTGTTTTGGTTTTTTTTTTTTTTTTAATAAACAGCCTGTTTTGAAATGTCACAGGGGGAAGCCAAGACTCCAGCTGAGCCCTGGCCGGGAGGAAGGAGCAGGGGCAGGGGGAGCGTGCGAATGTGTGTGGATGCGTGTAGGCAAGCATGTGCGAGGGGAGCGTGGGCACCGTGGGGACACCCCCCTGCAGCGTGCAAGCACACCCAGGGCTGGAAAACCTGGCCGTGCCCCAGGGATGAACAGACGGGGGATTCTTCTCCCTCCCTCTCAGCCTGGGTGCCCTCTTGAACCCCCCATCTCGCACCCCTCATCTCCCACCCCTCTGTGTGGTCCCCCCCAAGCCCCAGGGCCGAGCTTTGAAATCTGTTGAAAAGAGACCCCTTTTGCCAAAATAAACAGCCTGTCATGTTAAATTACTCTCTCTTCCTCTCTACCTTCCCTGCCTTTGTCCCCCCTCCCCATTCCAGCCTCTTTGTTGGGGGCTTGTGGGGTGCAGAAGTGCTGGGGCAGAGCAGAACCTACCTCCTGCATCCTGGTGCCCCTGTGCCCTGCCATCTCCTCAACCCACCAGCCCAGCACCCCAATACCTTTCTGCTGGGTGATGATGGCACCCTGCAGGATCTGGGCTGCAGCAGTCACACTGCACAGCCCTACAGAGAGGCAAGCTGGGTGAGGGGCACCAGGGGCTCATTGTAGCTCCTTGCCCACCTCTGCTGTGCTCCCATGCCCCCAGGTTTTTCCTCTCTCTTGCTTGTACTTCCCTTTTTTGGGGGTTTGTTTTCTCTCTCCTGTTTCTAACAGGGCAAAACTTCGTGGAACTGTAAAACACCGAGATGGAAATGTTGATAGCTCATCCAGGCCAGACTCTCTGCCAGTACCAGGGCACTCCTCGCCACCAGCCTCTAGTGACTTGCCCAGGCACTCTGCACTCCAGCCACGTCTTCCACAGCCTAACTGACCTTCTCACTAGGAAATTTTCCCTGCTGTTTTTGGGCCAATGGAAGTGTGCTCAGCTTGGGCTGATTGTGGGGTTGAGTGTCCAGGAGCTGCCCCAGATGCCCAGCTGTGCAGTGTCCCTGCCCTGTGGCTCATCCCATGCAGCATGGCCCCAGCCAGGGCTCAGCCACCCATCCACGTGGGATGGAGCTTCTGTGCCCACTGCCTGACACACACCATTCCCTCCCCACGCCAGCTCTGCTCCCTCCTGCTCAGAGCATTGCTCAGCATCTGGCAGCACCTCCAGCTGCTCCCACCTCTTCTGGCTGGGCAGCTTTGTCACCAGAGGTGCCACTGCCTGGCATCACTCCTCCTTCTCACACGGTGCCCGCAGCAGGCTCCCTCATGTGCTCCCTGTGCCCGGCAGCAGCCAGGAGGATGCTCCTCCAGGACCTGCCCCTGGCCCCTTGCCTGGGGGGAGAGGAGAGAATGAGGAGGGGAGAGGAAGTGGTAGAGGAAGGAGAAAGGGGACTAGGAAAGGAGAAAAACAGGGTGAAGAACAGGAAGGAGGGAAAGAGGAAGAAAGGAGGAAGGGAAAGGCAGAAGGGGGAAGGAGGAAAGGGGAAAAGGGGAGGTCTCAGCCTGCAGGAAGGGGCAGAAGGCAGCATTTGCAGCACCAACCTCTTGATTTGTGGCACTCAGAGGTCCAAAAAGTGCAGGTGTCAAAGGCAGAGATGAGTCAAGGGGATCACATCTGGCTGGCTCTTCCTGGCATCAGGATGTCAGGATCACACTGTGGGCTCAGCCAGCACTGTGACAAGAGGGCAGGGTTACCCCACTAGCACCAAGATATCTGGGGGTACGGCCACATTTCCCTGCCCTGCCCAGCCCTACCTTCCTAGAGAACCACTCCTGGCTCTCAGTTCAGCTCCTGCATGATGCCCACAGCCCCTTCCAGCATTCCTGCCAGGCACTGACAGAAGGAATGTCCTGGCTCCTGCTGCAGCAGGACTGCATCCATGACAAAATGATGCTCCATGGGCACACAGCAACCCTGCCAGCAGTGAGCCATGCCCCATTACCCCCAAAAAAGTGGTGGCTCTGCCCTCTTTTTCCCACACCAGGGCATGAAGCAGTAATCTGTCTTGTCTGGCTTGGGTTCAGCATTCTCCAGGATGAGCCCAAGCCACTCTGAGGGGGTCTGCTGCTTTTGGTCCCTCCCTGGGACACCAGCCAGTCTGTCTTCCCCACATGATGGAGGAGGGTAGGACCTGCCCCCTCAGCCCTGGCTGAGACAGCCATTGATGTGGGGGACCGAGCATCCCCTGCTCAGATGGGGTGGGACCAGAAGCGCAGGGCTCAGGTAAGGAGATGCAGAGCCAATCACCCACTGCTGGGGTTTAAAATCTGGCTGAGACTCCCCAGCTCAGAGCACCCACAGCCTCCTGGCAGTGAGAAGCCCAGTGCAGGCTTAATGACTCGAACTGCAGATGTCCAAGGATGCTCTGCAGGTGGAAGCTGTGACCCCTGGAAAGCAGAGCTCCTTCAGTCAGCTGGCAGAAGGGTAGATGAACATGAGGGAGCTGCAGGGCAGCTCCTCAGCCACGGGGAACAAGGAGAAACTGGAAATAAGCCCTGGGGAGATCCAGAAACCTCAGCTGGGCTGTTTAAAAGGATAAGTGTGAGCCGCAGGAGGTGGGAGGACCAGCCATGAGCCCCATGGCACCCTCCCTCCCTCCTTTTTCAGAAGCGCTCCCCACGCTCCTCTCGGGCCCCCTGCTGCCACGGAGCCTCCCCCGCTTCCCCATTCCCTTCCCTGCTCTGACCAAGGGCAGAATCAGCTCGCAGGAAAGCCCGGCACGGCTGAACCACGCTGTCCTGCTGGGAGAGCCCATCCTTCCAGCCACATCACTGAGCTCCGGCTCCGCGCCTGCGAACCAGGGAACGCACCTCCGCGAGGTGACGGCACTGAAAAACATAAAGAGCCCGGAAATCCCCGTTCCGGGATCTGTGGGATGTGGGGAGAAGCGAGGGCAGGAATGAGGGTACGGCCGCAGGCAGCTCGGCATGCACCGAGCCCCGAGCGCCGAGCGGGGCCGGGGCACGGCCGCGCCTGGGCTGAGGGACCGCACGGAGCGGCCCCGCCGCTGCCGGAGCCCTCCCCACGGCGGCTTTGGGGACGAAAGCCCCGCTTGGTGCCTTCCCCCGGGTGGATCCTCCCGGAGCCCGGCAGGAACCGCGCCCCGGGCGGGGCCCGTGTGCGCAGCGAGACGGGCTCGCCCCCAGAGGGGCGCGGGGGTGCCGCACCTGGGAGGCTGCAGCCTGCCGGAGCCTGCTGGAGCCTGAGCCTGGGGCTGACAGAGCTGCACTGAGCCCGCAGGGCTGCTCCGGGCACCGGCAGGGCAGGCTCAGGGTCCTGCAGCCCTTCCCCAGCTCCCGTGGGTGCCGCACAGGCTGGGAGCGGCCGGCAGGAAGAGCTGGGCTGGGCTGGGCTGGGCCGGGCCGGGAGGACAGTGGGTCCCTTCACCTGGGACAGCACTGCCTGTGACAGGGCGCTGCCGGCACGTAGTCCCTGTGCCAAGGGGGGTGTGGGACAGCACAGCGTCACCCTGGCGTGACCCGCCAGCTGAGCACTCGCTGTCACCCGTCTGCAGCGCCGGAGGAGCGACCGTGGTGTGACTCAAACCCTCGCCCTGGGTTTGCCCTGGGCCTCTCCCTGGGAGCCACCCAGCGCTGGTGCTTGTCCACGCCCGGCTCTGCCTCCCTCCGCCCGCCCCGCGACGGCAGCCGGCCCTGCCCTGCTGCCCACGCACCCTGCCTGCGGCTGGAGCAGAGTAAGGTGGTAGCAGAGCTGCCAGTTGTAAGGTAGGAGCAGAGCTGCCAGTTGTAAGGTAGGAGCAGAGCTGCCAGTTGTAAGGTAGTAGTAGAGCTGCCAGTTGTAAGGCAGTAGCCAGCTGCCATGGAAGCCAACACTTCCCTCTGGCACAGCTACCTCGGGGTGATCGAGTCCCGCGAGAGGCAGCGGATGGAGCATTTCCAGCGGGCCGAGGACATCCTGCTCACCCTGTTGGAGACTGTCCATGCCAGGGAACCTCGCTTCCTCGTGGACTACGCCAGGAACCTGGAAGCCTTCGAGTTTGGTCTCTGTGCCTCTGAGGATGCTGTCACTCTCGAGGTGCCCCTGCGTATCGATGGCGATAGCCTGCGTGTGCTGCCGTGCCACGCCAGGGACAGCCCAGCCAGGCATCCCTCAGAGCTGAACACCTGCCTTCTGGGAGTGTGCTCTGCAGGGAGGGATTTGGAGGACTGGACTGGTGTTGTGGATGTGATGGAGCACGGAGGTGGTGCGGGGTGCCTGCTTCCAGGCAAAATCCTCCAGCACCTGAAAGAGCTCCTTGTTTCAGCCATCGTGCAGTGCCAACGCCTCTTCCTGCTTCAGCCAGGTGCGTACACTGGCGGGGTGCTTCGCAGCCAGGAGCTGCCTCCAGTGCCTGCCCAGCTGCCCAGCTGGGCAGTGATCCCTATGCAAACATGCTGGGACTCATGTTCCTGGACATGTGGCCCACCCAAAAGCTGCAGGAGCAGGTGAGAGAGCAGGTGAGAGGTGTGTGCTGGGGAAGGAGAGATGCAAACTATTCCCTGCGGTCCCAGGGCATCAGAGTCATCCTCAGGCATCTTCACCTGGCTCTGATAGCACCCTTCTTGGTGGGTGCAGGGTCCCCCCAGCCCTGCTGTTAGCCCCCAGGCAGGGTTTGCTCAAGGACTTGGGGGGTGTGGTTTACCCTAACCACATTATCCCCTCCACCTCTCAGCCTCCAAGAGCCCCCTGCTCCCTGGAGGAGGCTTTTTGGAGAGTGAGCTGGGAGTGCCTCAGAGCTGGACCAGGACCCTGGGGCATGGGTCTGACCCTGTGAACACACGGGCCCCAGCTGGCAGCAGTGTCCTCAGGAAAGGCATGGTGGGAGGGCCCTGGGAAATGCCCATAGCAGTTCCATAAGCTTCTTCATGCATTTTCGTCTCCCAATGTGCTTCTTGAAGTAAAGCTCAACCAGGGGGTGATGAAAGGGTGATGTGAGAGGACCAGTGGGTCTGAAAGTCTCTTAACCCAGTCGCAGCAAGTCCACCATCCCCTCCTTCCTCTGTGGCCAAGCAGTGACCTTCACCTTCCTGCACCCCCACAAAGCAATGAACCTTTCCTGATCCATTTTTCTTGGACTGCATTGCTTTTCTTGGCACTTTTCAGCCACCCAGAAGCACAGCTCAGTTTGATTGCTTGAGACTTCCTGCTGTGCCTGACCTCGAGCCCTGTGACACTTCTTCCTGTAAAACCACCCCAGCGTGGCTGGGAGAGGGCTTTACCCGAGGAACTGCAACCAGACTGCAGCACTGGCAAGGGCTGAGTCGAGTGGGGTGGGACACGGCCACGGGTGCTGCAGCACACACCTGGTTCAGCCTGTGGGACCGGCTGCACTAACCTCCTCACTGCTGCCAAACCCTCTGCATCCAGGTGACATCAGTGCTGAAAACCTGCGGGAAGATGCCCTGGAGCTCTCCTTGCTGATCCGCGGCAGCTGGAAGCCCATTCGCTTTGACATTGTTCCCGTGGTGAGGAGGCAGCAGGAGCCGCTCCAGCTCCAGAGGCGGCGGAGCCACAGGGGCTTCCCTGAGGGCAGCCTCAGGAAGGCCACGGAGGAGGCTCACTTTGTCCCTGCCTCTCCCCAGTGCTGGAGGTGAGAGGCTGGGCTGCATGCACAGCGGGGTGATCGTGCCCCAGGGATCCCCCCTGGCTGCCAGCACTGATGGGTGTAGGCAAAAAGAGGTTGGGAAAGGGTGGGGGGTGTGTCGGCAGGGGTTGAAGTCAGCCCCTCATGATGCCCAAACCCTCTTCCCTGTGTTGGAGAAAAAAACCTCAGCCAAGTTTCAGACAGCTCAGGGAGAAGGGGGGAATGCACCTGGAGGAGCCCCCTGAAATTATTCACTGGAGCTGCACCCTGACTGTGCAGAGGGTGGCAGCTCTCAGACCCCTGCTTGGGCTTCAGAGACAAGCCCAGGCAGCTGGCAGCAGCAGGGTGAGGAGGTGCCTCCCAGGGTGGGCTGCAGGACAAAATGGGGCTGGACTGACGTATCCCTCCTGCCAGCACAACTACCCAGCCCCACGGAGGGGCTGAGCAGCCAGCTGGACCAGTCCATATTTATTTTGGGATTAAGGTGGTCCAGCTGACAGCTTGGCCCCTCGTTGGGGACCAGCCCAGCCTCCCCTCCCCACTACACACTGGGGAGCACAACCCCACTTCACCCCACTCTTGATCCTCCTGGAAGGGCAGGAGCTGCTCAGCAGTGCTCCCATCTCACTCCACACCTCTGAAGTTCTGCTCTGCCAGAGGCAGGTGCAGGAGGTAGATCCGAGATGCTGCATTCCCTGGGACCCCGTGTGTGGCATGCAGGGATCCCCCTGCACACCAAGTCACTGCAGGCATACTCTCCCATCCTGGGAGGATGCAGGTCTTCATCTCCCCTCCCACCAGACCCCACTCTCTTCCTGCAGATCCTCCACTCACCTTCCCATCCTGAAGCTGCTCCAAGGAGTGGACACCCTGAAGGGACCCCGTCTGGACAGCCTCCGCCTGCTCGACCAGCTCCGTGACCAGGACTGGGGAGGGGAGGGTGGCAAAGGCAGCCTCACCTTCAACCACCTGAAGGTAGGTGGGTTCTGCTGGCTGGGGCCAGGGCTCTGTGGGCAAACACAGCCAAGGCTGCTCCCCTGCACAAGAACCCAAACAAGGTGTGCACCTGCAGTGCTTTGGGGTGTACCAGCCCATGGCTGTGTCTGGAAAGGATGTGTGCTGCTGCCAGCCATGGTTAGAAAGCTTTGATCCTTCTTCCTTTGATTGAACCAGCAACATCCAGCTGGAGACGCTGTGTGTGATCAGAGCTGGGGCTCTGCTCTGGTGTGCAGGGCACCATCCCCCGGGCCAGGCTGCCTGTGTCTGTGGGATGGCATCCCTGTGCCATGCTGCAGGCTGCCCCATGCCCTGGTGTGCTGGGTTGTGCCTGTACAGGGCTGAGGGTGGCATTTCTGCTGAGAAAAAGCCTCCTCTCCCCACCAAACCTGTTTTCAACACTCTGGAGCCATGCCAGCTGGCCATGCTGGGGACAGCAGCTGGTGGCACAATCCGGGTGTGTCCTGCCTTTTGATGGCTCTCCAAGCCAAGGGTCAAGAAGGATTCAAGGATGTTTTCTGCTTACAGAATGGCTCCAGCTCCAAGTAACCCAAATCCTTTGTGCTTTGCTTTGTGTTGCATTCTTTGATGTTTTGGGGGAGGTGGTTGTGGGTGGTTTTTTTTAAGAAAAAGGGCAGATATATATATCTGGCCTTCAGAAAAGTATTGTCTGCTCCAGTCCCCATGGATTCACCCCACAAGTGGTTCATGGTGACCTGCAGCGTGTGAAGGGACAGCATTCCTGGGATCAAGCCTTGTGCCTGATGCTGTGCTCCTCTCTCCCTCCTCACAGATGGTGCTGCTGTGGAGCACAGAGCTCTTCCCCTCCCCGGAGGACTGGCAGGACCTGGAGGGCTCTGTCTACAGGCTCTTGGTGATCCTTCTCCGCTGCCTGGCCACCCAGCACCTGCCCCACTTCCTGAACCCAGAGGAAAACCTCTTCCAAGGAGCAGCCCCAGACCTTGCCTCGCTCTACTATAAAGTCGAGAGCTTTGCCTGGGACCCCCAGCGCTTCCTCCACTTCCACTTTGGCCCACATGGGTTCAGTGGCAGCTGGCAGGCAGACGCTGAAACCCGAGCCCTCCTGCAGCTCCCCAGAGAGGATGGGTCTCACTGGGACACTGCCTACTTTGACGTGCTGCTCAGCCAGGTAAGCCCAGCCCTCCAGCTGAACTCAGCAGGCAGCACCAGAAGCCCCCCGGGCTGGGAAGCTTGGGATGCTTCCATGGCCCCACCGAGCCCTCTGGCATGCTGTGGAGGCTGTGGGAGGCTGGGGCATGGAACTCCAGCAGAGCGGGGAGCCCTCTCCCCTCACTCCCCACCTGCCTTTAGTTCCAGGTGTACCGGATCCAGGACAGTGCACGGCGCTCAGCAATGTCCCAGCTCCTCTCCAAGATCCGTCAAGAAATCCCTCGGCAGAGCTGAGTGGGGCCCTGCTGCTGCCCCTCTGGGGCGTCTCAAAACTCTGGGGGGTGCAAGGAGAGCTACAGGGCCAGGGAGCAGTGTGCTGCTGTGTCAGTTTATTGAGGAAAGGTGGTACAGGGAAAGGGCACCTCTGCTGCAGCTGGGGGACACACACAGCCTCTTGGCTGCCCTGGGCACCGGGTGCTTCGTGGTACAGAACCTGGGGGGGCTGGCTGGCATTCTGCACTACAGGGCAGGGAACACCGAGGTTGTTGGTGATGGGAGGGGAAGGGACCTTTGGTCAGATCCTGCATTCAGCCCTCTGTCAGCTTGCTGAGGGACACCATGCCCTGGGGCCAGGGGAAGGGAAAGGACTGAGGACTCGGGCCATTGGGGGGCGATGGGAGAAGCGGTTTTGAACCACATCTCACATCTGCCGAGCACAGCCACGTCCCGTGCTATCCCAGCTTCCTTCCACGGCGCCTTGGCGTGCTGGGTGTCCTGGCAGCACCCCAGGGCGGCAGCGGAGCCCCTCTGCAGGCAGGCTGCGGGCAGCGCCAGCCCCTGCCTACGGCGCTCACAGGCGGCTGCGGCCGCAGCGCTGCAGGGCGTCCTGCAGGGCTCGCAGCACTCGCTGCACGTTGTCGCTGGTGGAGTTGCAGCCCATGAGGCCGATGCGCAGCACCTGGGAGGAGGAGGAGGAGGAGGAGGGTGAGTGTCCGTGCCTCGGCGGTGCCGTGCGGAGCGGGGCACCACGGCCGGGCTGCGCGCAGCTCCCCTGCTCGTGTTTAACACGCCATAAAGAGGTGTCAGCCCGCTAATTACGTGCGTGGTTATTCAATGAGGTGCTGATTGTGTGCGGTTGTGCTGCTATGCGTTGCTCCGGGCGATGGGACACCGCCAGCCGCACGGGCTGTGGCTGCCAGCGAGCGGCACTGAGCGCAGGGTTGGTGCCCAGCCGCGGGCACGGCAGGGGAGGGCTCTGCCCACCTTGCCCACCGTGGGGCCCAGGCCCCCGGCGATCTCCATGCCGTGGTTGTCCATCAGAAAGGCCGTGATGTCCTTCCAGTTGTAGCCCTCAGGCACCCTGACAGTGGTGATGGTGGGAAGCCTGGCCTTCTGAGGAAGAGAGAAGCTGGTTTCAGTCCCACGGCCCCTGGTGACCCCAGCACACTGCCAGGAGAGAGCATCACCGAGGGAGGAGATTTTTCCCTGGCATCAAAAGCTGCCCAGGCACATCTCCAGCTGCACAGGGCTGTGTGCTCACGCTGCCCCTACTCCGTGGTGGTGGTAGGCATGCCCTGCACCCACCTCCTCCTCCACAAAGAGCTCAAGCCCCATGTCCAGCAGCCCCTGGCACAGCTGGCTGCAGTTGGCCCGGTGTCGCTCCCACGAGCTCTCCAGACCCTGTGGGCAGAGAGCAGAGAGGTCTCTGCTGCTGCCAGGCATCTCCTGGCACCCAGGGCTCCTCCAAGCCGCAGGGGTACTGCTGGTGCTCCCCTGCCTGTCTGGTGCTGCTCACCAGCTCTGCCAGCACGGCCAAGCCTTCCCGCAGGCTGAAGAAGCTGTTGATGGGGGCCGTGTGGTGGTACCTGCAGAACTCAAGGGGCACCCACAGGGTTCAGCTTGGCTGCAGCACAGCAGCCCCTCGCTCGTGGTCGGGGAAACTGAGGCACAGCCTCCTCCCTCCTCATCACCCAGTGCAGAGAGTTGTGACCGGCAGCCAGGGTGATGGGGAGGCAGCCCTGAGCCAGCACAGAGGCGGGGTGGGGAGTGGCTGCAGCATCTGTAACAAGAGAGCCTGCGCTCACCTCCGCGGCTCCCCGTCACAGCCCCAGTAGTTTGCCAACCAGCCCATGTCCAGATAGAAGGACGGGGGCTTCGTCTTCCTCCTCAGCAGCTTCTCCCTGGTGAAACAGAGTACTGGGGAGAGGTGGGACCTTGGCCCCGCCACCTCCAGTGTGGGATCGGCCCCGTGGGAGGGAGGATTCCCCTAAAGTGAGTGCACTTGGCTGCAGCTCCCAGTCACTTCCTAGGGCTTGGATGGGCTCTACCCCCATAGAACTGCTGCTGGGCATCCTCTCCACAGAGCAGGACCGGAGCAGGTGGCTGGCAAAGGAGAGAGGTGATGGCCTCCCCCAGCCCCATCGCCCTCCACCCTGGTGAGGCTGGGCTGCTCTTACCTGGCTCGCTCACTGAATGAGATGGGGGCACTGCCAGGGGGTGCGTTGAGGACTTTCTGAGACCCTGAGTACAGGACATCAATCTCTGCCCAAGAGGAAAGACAACTCCTCAGGAATCAGAGGCTCCCAGCAGGAAAATGCTGAGCCCTCTGACCTAGCTGCAAGTGGTGGGTGGGAGGCACAAGGACGGCACACACAGCAGGTCCTGCTTGTGTTAAGGGTGCTTTGGGAGGGCCCCTGGCACTGCTGATGGTCCCCCAAGGGGAACAGGCTCTCTGGCTGCAGCTGGACCAGTTTCTAGTGCTACTAGCCAAAATGCAGGTGGAGGGGCTGATCCCACTGCTCTCTCCTTGCCCCAGGCATGAGTCCCTTTGTACCCTGGTTGCCCATGATGGCTCTGTGGTTCTTACCCTGCTGGTCCATGAAGATGGGGGCTCCCCCAAGCGATGCCACTGAGTCCACAAGCAGCAGGCAGCCATGCCTGTGGGAGGACAGAGCTCAGCCTGCTGTTCCTGACACCTCCTCTTGCCACACCTCTGCCTGCAGCCCTGGCATCCTGGTCCCCACAGGGGCTGCTTGTCTCACTGGCACCGACTGCTTCCAGCACAAGAGAGCCAGAGAAAAGCCCAGCACACATAAATCCCCAGGCCCAAATCCCCAGTGGGGACCTCGGGGTGCCCTCAGTCCCTGCGGGTGCCCACCATGCACTGACCGGTGGCACAGCTCGCCCAGCCCCTCCAGTGGCTGCAGCACCCCTGTGGAGGACTCGCCGTGGGTGATGAAGAGCACCAGAGGTTTGTGCTGCACCAGGCCCTGCATGACACAGAGGGAAGGTGAGCACACTGGAGGTCAGCTTGTGCCCTCTGCATAGCGGCCAGCACTCACCTGCTCAATGTCTTGTAGAGTGAAGTACTTGCCCGGGGGTTTCAGCAGCTCACAGACATTGGCTCCTGGAGGAATTTGGGAAGGGGAGAGTGAGGTTTGGGCACGCTTCCCACTGGGCAGTCACCTACCTGCTCCATGGGGCAACTGGTCACGCAGGAACCAGGAGCAGAGCCACCTGCCAGGGTCTGGCCTCCTGCAGGTTTGCCCAGCAGAAAAGCCATAAAGCACCATAAACGGAGTGGCATCATTTCTGGAAAGACCTGGCGTGCTCTCTAGCACAGTGCTCTCTGGTTTTGTAAGCCATGTCACCAAGCACTGCCAGGGGACAGCAAGGCAGGCCACCCTGCGTCCAGGCCCAGTCCCCTAGCCCCGTTCCCAGCATACCCAGCCTCCTGGCAATGTCGGCGGCACGCTGTCCCCAGATGCCGTTGATGGCCACCAGCAGGGTGTCCCCCTGCTCGAGCAGGTTGGAGAGGGCAGCCTCCATGGCACAGTGGCCGCTGCCGCTGATGGCCAGGGTCAGCCTGTTCTGTGTCTGGAAGGCGTACTGGATGCCTGCCTTGATCTCATCCATCACCTGCGGCAGCACGACACCACTGTGGCTCCTCTGGCCCCAGCAGAGCTGTTCCAGCCCCTCCCGAGGGTGAGGAAGAGGAGGGCAGGGAAGGAGAGCTGGGCTGGGGCAGCTCACCTGCAGCACTTCGGGGTGCATGTGGCCCAGGAGCTGCAGTCCGCCCGCAGCCCGGATGCGGCGGGGCACGTTGCTGGGCCCTGGCCCGAGCAGCAGCCTCTCAGGCACGGCCAGGGGCCGCAGCAGCTCCCCCGGTGGGGGGACGCAGAGCAGGCTGGTGGCCATGGCACGACGTGCTGTCCCCAGGAGCTGAGCCCAGACAAGAGGAGCAGTGGAGGCTGCCTGAGCAGCTGCCAGCATTGCAGCACGGTGTATCCTGTGCCAGCAGTGTCCGGTGTCCCCATGGACCTTGACCCAGAATTCGGTGCTCCCCCCTAGCAGTCTGGACTCTACCCCTGGCTGCCTCCTCTGTCTGGTTAATGTGTCACCTGTGCTATCCCTGCTGGCTTGGGCCCCTCATTTTGGGGGATGCCCCCTTGCTAGTGCTCATTGCTCTCCAGGTATGCCAGCCTCTGGGACTTGCAAGGCTCTAGGCAGTCCCTGTCCCCATGGTCCCCACATCACCAGGGCTAATGTTTCCCAACAGTATCCCAGCAGGTGGGATCCCTGCTCTGGGCACCTAGATCCTGTGCCATGGGATGGTTGTGCTGAGACTGGTCTGGCACAGCTGCCATGGTCACAGCTCCTCCTGCAGAAAAAGGCTCCTGTTGACCAGGGCTGCCTGACCAGGGACCTGCCTTGCACAGGGACAGCCTGAAGGAGACCAGCCACTGGACTGATGTGCACCAGTCCCTGCCACAGCGAGCTGTGCTCTGCAGCTCAGCCTGGATCATGGGCATCCCAGTGTATCCTGATGATGCCACAGGCCCCACGTGCAGTTCGATATTCTGTTACCTGCTGTGTGTACCCACAGCACATCGCATTGTGCCCAGCCTCTGGCACATTCTCTGCCATTCATGCCCTGAAATGCAAACAAGCTGCCTGCTGCCAGCTTTAGCAGACCCACGAGTGGGTCCTTGCCCAGAGGAGCCCCTCAGTGAGCAAAGCTTTGGCTAGGGGTGACAGCATAGAGCAGAGAATTCCCTCCTGGCAGAACTGGCATCAGTGGCTGCTGCTGAAGACATGTGGGACAGAGGCATGGGGCTGGCAGCAGTGCCAGGTGAGAGCACATCTGCCCAGCAGCTGGGTGGCTACACTGAGAGGAGCTGGGGCAGATGAGTATGGCTATATGGCTGATGGAAGCCCCAGTCAGCCCGGGGACTGCCGCCCAGCCATCATCCCACCAAGGCGATGACGACACATCGGATGAAGACGCTCTGGCAGTTGCCTGTCCTCTAGGGAGATTTGGGACATGGCCGGGGCGGGCACGCGTGGCCTCGGGGCTGCCGTGGGGCGAGGGTGGCCGTGCTGCTGGAAACAGCTGGCAGCGAAGGAATAATCCGCTTTCTGCGCTGGCTCTCAGTTCCGGGCGCAGATGGGCAGGAGCGGCCGTGCCCCGGGCGGCGGGCGGGGGCTCGGCGGGCGGAGGAGCGAACGAGGGCACGGGAAGCCCTGGCGGGGGGCGCTCCTCGGAGCGCTGGGCCGGGGTACCGGGAGAGCGGGATCCGGTCCGGGGTACCGGGGTATCGGGGTATCGCGGTACCGGGTACCGGGGTACACCGGGGTATCGGGGTATCGCGGTACCGGGTACCGGGGTACCGGGTATTGGGGTATCGCGGTACCGGGTACCGGGCCGGTGCCGGTTGCCAGGCGACAGCAGCCGAGCGCCGCCCCGCCCCGCCCCGCCCCGCCCCTGCGGCGGTTCCGCGGCACGCCCGGGGCCGGGGGATGCGCTGACGTCACCGCTCCATCCCCGGGCGCGCCCTCCCGGTCCCCGCGTCCCCCTCCGGGCGGCGGCGGCCGCCAACCAGCGCGTGGGGCGGGGACCGCAGGGGCGGAGCCGCTGCCACCCGCACCGACACCGACACCGACACCGGCACCGGCACCGCATCGCACCGCGCGGCTCGGCCTCATGCCGGCGCCCCCCGCCCACGGCTGAGCGCTGCGCCCCTCCGAACCGGCCACGGGCACGGCCACGGGCATCACAGGTAGGGGCGGGCGGCACCGCGCAGGACGGGGCAGCCCCGCCGCGCCCCTCGGGGCGCTGGCCGAGGGGGGAGCGGGGCTGCTGCGGGGTGGCGGTGCCGCCCCTCGTGGCCCCGGCGGGGCGAGGCGTGGCGGGTGGGATCGGGATGCGCATCCCCGAGGGTCCGGCGGGGCGGGGGGGCTGCGGCCGGTGGCCATTTTGCGGAGCCCCCCGATGCTGGAAGTTGTGTGTGCAGGGAAATTGCCCTCGGGTCCCCAGCGCGGTGACCGCCGGGTGCCGCCCCATCTTCCAGAAGGATCCAGCCGGGGTGGGGGGGGCTGCCCGCGGACGAGGAGACGCCTCGCATCCCAGCCGGGGTGCGAAGGGGGAGGATGCCATCCCCGCAGCCCATGGCGGCGGGCACAGGAACCCCTTGTCACCCCAGAGGCACCCCTGCTCTCCCCCCAGGGCAGATGGCTGTGGCTATGCAGCTGAGCCATCCTGCGTCATCATCACAATGCTTCGGAGTCCAGGAGCAGCGCTGGAGGCAGCGGCGGATGCCCCACCTGGGCTCTCGCCGCGGGTGGCTGGCAGAGATGCTGCGATGCTGAGGCTCTCCCTGGCCCCCAAGGACGAGCGGCCGCGGTGACCTTGCGCTGTGGGGTGGCCGGACAGGGCCCGCCATGTCACTGCGGGCCGGTGCGGTGGCCGCCCGCTGTTGAAGGGGCAGGTCCCGGGGTGCAGGGCTAGCGCAGAGCTCCGCGCTTGGTCATCCGGGTTCGCAGGGAGCAGCCCTGCACCTGCCCTATTGTCTTACTCCTCTGCTTCCTTCTCCTCTTCCTCCTCCCCCTCCCCGGGCAGTGACCCCTCCCCTCGATCCTGCAGACCCCGTGGGAGCCGCTCGGGTCCCATGCGACAGCAGCAGGGCTCGGGGAGGACAGGGAGCCAGGCGGGCACCTCCCGTGCCGCCCCACAGCCGGGCACCCTCCAACCCACCCCAGCACCCAGAGCAGCCCGGGGCGGGTGGCCTCTGTGGCACCGGGGGGCAGGGAGGCAGCAGACCCTCCCCCTCCCCTGGGCATGGCCAGGGGTGTGGTGGCTCTGCCATCTCGGCATGCTGCTGCTGACCTCCATTTTGTCTGGGAGGTGGCAGCTGGCGCTGGCAGAGATGCTGCCACCACCCTCCAGCTCCTTGCACGTGGCAAGAGCTGCAGCCCCTCAAGGCCTGGGTCGTGTGGGAATCTGTTGTCTGCCCCCTCCCTGGCTCCCCTTCTCCGTGCCCAGCAATGCCGGGCACCCACCAGAGCTCACTGCCTTTTCTGTGCAGCTTGTCTCTGATTTGGGCTTGAGTGTCTGGAAGAGAGAATAGAGGCAGCAGGGATGGGGGGTGAGGTTATTTTGCAGCCGAGATGGGGGGGAGCAGAACCCCTCATCCATGTCCTTACATTTGCTATCTGTAAACTGAATCTGCATGGAAATCCTCAGGGAGCTGCAAACTGTGCCCTGAAGCTGTGTCCCCCACTGGGGTGGGCAGGCGGTGGGGAGGCACGGGGCAGGGTGCCTGTGATGGGGCTGGGGAAGCAGGGCTGGATTTCATCTGGGCGTGGGAGGCATTTGCCCTTGTCCTGGGCTGTCCTCTGAGCTGCTTCCCTGCCTGCAGGTGCTGCTCTGGAGAAAACTGCACTGTCATGGCCCCGTGTGTGGGGCGGGAGGGGGTGAGCAGCTTGGCTGGCAGGCAGGGATGGTGCCATGTCATCCACAGCGTGCTCCCTGCTGCCCCAGAGGCGGGACAGAGTCCCGTGGTCCCAGTCAGAGCTGGGGGCCCCAACAAAGGGCGCAGGGGAAGGGCTCACCACAACAAAGCCTGGCAGCTGCTGAGAATAACCTGGTGCAGCCAAACGGGGCGTCCACCCTCGCCACTGAGGTGACATGGGGCTGGATGTGTGCAGACAAAGGGAAGCTCACCTTGCATTTCCCTGGAGCTGGGGGACTGGCAGCAGGGCACGTTCCTGAGCATCCTTTGGGGAAGAGCTTGCTGGTTGGTGGCACTTGGGGACAATGCTCCCTGTCCTGTTGGTCACCTCTCAGCAGGAGAGGCTGCCAGTCAGTAGCCCTTAGACTTAAGAGTGGTTTCATTAGCTAATCTCTACCCAATTAATCTTAGCTGATCCAGTTAATCATGGCTCTCTGGGCCTTTTGCTCCTCACTGGGGTGACTGGTGTGTCACAGGGATGGGCAGAGCTAGCAGGCTGCATGGGAAGCAAGGGAAGAGATGCCCTGCACAACTGGGGGACAGGCCCAGATGTTCCCTTGGCCATGGCTCTCTGCAGCCTCCCTTGTGTGCAGGGTAGCCCTGGGAGGTGGCAGGGAGGGCACAGGGAGCGGGGCTTGGGTGCTGGCATGCTCCCAGCCCAGGGCGGGTCATGGCTTATCGAATTTCTCTCGATGGCAGCAGATTAAGCAGGCGGTGGCTGCTCTGGCTGTCCCCAGGCAGGGCGAGCTGTCCCCCGGGCTGGGGGGTCTGCCTGGCCCTGCCCTGGCCCTGCCCCTGGCCCTGCTCGCTGCAGCCTGGCCCCTCTCTGCACAGGATGCTGAGGGCCTGCCATGGGTGCAGGCTGGATTCTGCCTGCAGCTGAGCCAGGGGGTGAGTCAGGGGAAGGAGAGGAGGGTGAGAAGCAGCTGGGTCAGTGTCTGCGGGTGGTCCCCAAGGGCACACAGTGTCACCTGGGGTCCTTGTGCTGCCGTGGCAGGGATGGAACTGGAGAGCTGCAGAGGAGCAGAGGGAGGCAGTGCCCACCGAGGGAGCTGAGGGAAATGAATGGAGCAGAAAATAGAACTGGGGCTTTTACAGCAGGGAATACTGGCCAGGAGAGGAGCTCACACTGCTGGGCAAGCAGAGCCAAATGGGAATATGGGAATACACTGGGAGCTAGGCTGTGGATGGCAGGGAGAGAGAAAAGGTCCTGCTGGTGAGAAGGGGGTTTCTCACGGCCAGCAGCAGTGGGGGTTCCAGATGTGGGGCTGACCAGGCACAAGAAGGCAAAGAAAGGAAAGCAGCACCAATGGAAGGCACACAGCAGGATGAGGCACATGGAAAAGTGCTTCAAAGGGGAAAGCAGAGTTTCTTCATAGGAAGTGATGGGGCTGGAGTGGCTGGGAACGGCACAGGGGTGGAAGGGGGTAAGAACAGGGGCAGGGGCTCTGGTGGTCCCTGGCAGGCAGCAGGCAGTCCTGGGGCTGGTCAGCTCACTGATGGGTGCTGCTGTTCTGGGGGTGTGCAGGAGGCAGGAGTCCAGGGATCTGCCCCACCTCTTCAGAGCCCTGGGAGCTGGAGAGGCTGCAGAGCTGGGGAAAGGGAACTGTCTTGACTTGGGAGAAGAGAGAAATGTTTGAGATGGGCAGTTGTCAGGTGAAGATGGGATTTGGCCCGGGGATGAATCCATTGTCCTTGAGTGGTGCCAAAGGGTGGAGCAGCTCGAGCTGATAGCCTCGAGAAAATGCAGCCCTTCCACATGGGAATACATCCAATCATTTCATGGGAAAACCAACTTCTTCATTCCCCTTTGGCAAGCACTTCTGTTTAATTTTTCTTTTTCCCCATCCAAGTGGGGAGGCAGAGGCCACTGGCAGGCAGCAGCCCACTTGCTGTCTTAGGGACTCAAGGGTGGTGTTAAACACCTGCTTAAAATAATCCAAGCTCAAGAAAGCCTGAGACCAAATGCCTGAACTCTGGAATTTATGGGTGTGATTGCTGGCTGAGCACAGTGGGAGCTCCGGAGCCATCCCAGCGGGAAGATAAGAGGAGGGCTTGGGAACTCCAACAGAAGAAGCTTTGTCTCTGCATGCTGTTGGACATGCCAGCTCACTTATAAAATAGGCAAAGGGTTTCTGAAAGGCAGTGCCAGGCTTGTAACACTTTCTTGATGCAAATTTTTCCACTGTGTCTATGGTTTCCTCTCACCCCCTTGGAAATTGAACCAGAGTTTTCAAACCTCAGGTAGTTTTAAAGCCATCCCCTTCTTTTGGGATACTTTCAAATTTGTTTTTTTCTTCCCTTCCCCCACCCCTCCACCTTTTTCCACAAATTCTGCTGAATTTTTCATTTCCACTATGGGAAAACATATCTCATGTTCAAGATCCCTCCTTACTGCTTCACTTCCCTCTGGTCATGGCCCATGTAACCAGAGCTGTGCCGGCGCTCACTAACGAGCTCATTTCTCCCTGATCTCCTTCCTCCGGGGCAAATATCCTGCTGGCAAAACCCAGGCTGGAAAAGCATTAGGGAATTCACACACACCTTTGCAGGTGGGATGCCAGAGGAGCAGTTCCTGCTCATTCTCTGAGGGGTCCTGTGCTCCAGGCTCAGCATGGGGAGCCAGGGAAAGGCAGGAAAAGGGGATGGATGTTAGAAAGCAGGAAGGGATTTTGCCAGGTACAAAAGGATCCCAAAGGATGCAGCAATCGGAGGAAGGATCCCAGTATAATTTTCTGGCCAGTGCTCATGAGGCTTAACTGGGAATGGGCTGCAGAGGATGTGGGCATCAGTGCTGGGGTAGACAACAGCTCTGGGAGGTGTTGGAGAGGGGTTTGTTTCATCTTGTGAGATTTCCAATTAATATTTTTTTAGCAAAAGGACTGGAAACACGATGGTAAACTGGGAGCTTCAGCTGAGTGCAATGGCCACTGGCTTCCCAGGAAGGGCTGCTGGTGCTGATGCTGCAGGTCTGCTTTGTGGGAGCTGAATGGGAGGCACATGCCAGCGACTGTGCTCAACAACCGCCTCCTCTCTCAATGGAATGCCATGGCTTTCCCCCCGCCCCGCCCTCTCCTGCTGCCCAGTCCCTGCTTTGCTGGCCTTGGAGGGAGGCAGGAGCTCGGGTAACAGGCAGGGGCCTGTGGACTTGCTTGCAGGTTAGGGGGTACCTGCTCAGTGCCACTGGCACCCCGGGGTGTAGAAGCTGCTCCTTGGGGCTTATGCTGATGCTGGAAGTGCCTGCAAGGCTCTGTCTGCTGCTGGGGTGCCACCAAGTGATGCTGCAGGGTGATGGAGGCTCCAGTGCTGCCCTGCAAGGGCAGGGATGGCCCCTGGCACTGAGCTGGGGGTCCTGACCTGAGCTATGACAGGGAGAGGTAAAGTGAGGGCAGATCGAGGTGTGAAACAAAATGTCATCTTTCGGGCAGAGGCAAAACAGTGCTCCCAGGTTTCCTTGCACAGGCTTTCCATTCACGCTGCACAGTTGCAAGATGTGGGTTGGAATGCAGGTTTTGCTCACCCCCTTTTCCTCCCTTGGCAGGACAGGCTCCGCTCCTCCGCAGCAGGACCGCGGTGCGGCCGGCGCCATGGCGGGAGCGTCGGTGAAGGTGGCGGTGCGCGTCCGGCCCTTCAACTCCCGGGAGATGAGCCGGGAGTCCAAATGCATCATCCAGATGTCAGGAAGCACCACCAGTGAGTGCCTCAGGGGCAGGGGGGCTCTGGGGGCTGCCTGGGGAGGAGCACATGTGCTGTGACCACAGCAGCTAGCACTGGCCTGCGGGGGCCCGTGGTGAGGATGCCTGAAGCACCTCGAGTCCTTTGGATGGGGAGGATGTCAGCTTTCCATGGAGAAATGCAGTCTTGCTGTTGAAATGGTGGAATCTACTGGGCCCTTGGATTTTGGTGACAGTGAAAGGGGCAGTATTCCCCACTAGGCAATGAGGGAGGAATCACAGAATCACAGGATGGTTTTGTTTGGAAGGAACATTAAAGATGATCTCATTCCAGCCTTCCACTATAGATCAGGCTCTTCCACATCCAGCCCAGCCTTGAGGCTGTGCATGGGCCAGCAAGTGGTTTTTGATGGCACTGCCTGGCCAGGTACCACTCGCTGCAGCGTGCCAGGAGCCATCCCTGCTTCTCTGGGGCTCCTGGAGATGCCACAGCAGCAGGATGGAGGGGTGGGAGGAGGATTTATGGAGGGAATGCTGTGCTCAGGGTAGGGGGTTCAGCACAGAGGCTTGGGGCTGTATGTCCTGTCAGGAGCCTGGGTGGCCTTTGCTCCTCTCTGAATAACAGCTGCTGGCAGTACGGTGTGGGCATGGCAGTCAGATCCCTCCTCTTTGGCTCTGGAAGCCTCCAGATGGGGCAGTGTCTAAAATAACTCCTGCCTGCCCGCCTGGGGCTGCCTGCGTCACCGTGGTGGGTGAGACACCGGTGCCAGCCACCCGCGCCGTGCTGGCTGCCATGGCAACCCTGCTGCCGGGGAGAGCAGGGCACCCAAGGGTGCAGGGGGACTCCGGGACCCCACTGAGCCCCCGGCCACCCCAGGCCTAGGGAGCAGGAAGGGGAGGTCTGTGGGGCAGCATCTGCTGGTCTCTGGTGTCCTGTGGGGGTTCTCCCTTCGTGGTTGGACAGGGATTCTCCATTGCCTGGGGTGCAGAGCTTCTGCCCTCATGGTGAGGAAGCCTCGTGTCCATGCAGGAGCTTCCCACCTGCCTGGGGCCAGGGAATGAGTGGGGTAGGTGTTCCCCCTTCTGGTTCTGATGGCTGGGGAGGACCTGTCGTGCTCCAGTGCCAGGCAAGAGCATCAGGCATCCCCCACTTCCACATGGCTGTGTTTGTTCAGAGCTGTCTGCCTGCTCATGCTGCACACCCTGGCTGTGCCCCCACCCCTCCAGCCCTGCCTCTGCCTGCACCAGGGAGGGCAGCAGGGCTGCAGGCAGGAGCCCTTTGCTGACAGGGAGGATTTTCTCCATGAATGGACAAACCTCTGGCTAATCCTCTTGGCCAGGGGGCTGGGGAGCAAGTGTGGGGGGCTCAGAAGCCTACTGCTGCTGTGGCTGGTGGAGGCAGGAGGACGCCAGTAGTGCTGGCAGAGCAGGACTACCTCAATCCCCCCAGCTTCTTGCAGAGAAGCCGAAGATAAACATGTTTGAGGGGAGTGAGAGCAAGTTTTCCCCTTCCCAGGATTGTTTGCAGAGACCTTTGTGTGTGCTGGGGTGGGGAGGCAGGCTCTCCTCCTGCCTAATGCCTTGAGCCCCGTGGGAGGCAGCGGGGCCCAGGGTGGGAAGGGATCAGCCTTGCTCTGCTGTCCTTTTGCCTGCAAACTTCCAGCTGCCACAGCCTCCCACCTGCTCACCAACACTGCTGCCCTGTTCCTGTGGTGCCCTGCACTCTGTGGGCACCATCCCGGGCACCAGCACTCCCAGCCCCTCTCCTGATGGCTCCCACCAGGGTGGTGTGGAGGAGACCCCTGGCTTGATCCCACAGGGACAATCATGGTCTCTGTCTGGAGCCGTGCCTCTGCTGGCTTTAAAATCTGGTGATTATTTTCTCTGATGTGGGTTCTGGGCTTTTCTCCTGCTTTGTGCCTGCCCCAGGCTCTTCAGGGCAAGGCAAGGGACATCTCCAGAAGTTTTCCTCCTTCCTGCCCCCTTGTCTCTGTGTTTGTCTTCACCCCCACACCTCTCCTTGCCTTTTGAATCCCAGTGGCCCAGAGCATTAATCTTTTGCAGCAGCTTTGCAGAAGTCCTATATGCCTGGTCACAGGAGGAGAAAAATCCCACCATCAGCATCCATCTGCCTGCAGGCAAATAAATGGGAATGGCAGGGCCATGGGAAGAGTGTTTCGGCTCAGGACAGGAGATGCCTGCTCTTGGGATGCTCCCTTCTCCCCTGTGTCCCAGTCTCTGGTTTCCCAGGGCAGCTGGGCAGCTGCAGCTGGGATGCTGGAGCTGCGTGGTGCCATCCCCAGCTGCCGCTCTCCCTGTGCCCAGCGTGGGCTGGCACTGGGGTGCAGAGCAGGCGCCTTGTGCAGATCCATCCTGCCCGCTCCACCTCTCACCTTCACTCCTGCTCTCCGTGCTCAGTGTCACCTCTGCAGGACAGAGACACACCTGGGGACCTGCTGGCACAGCGGAGCTGCCAGGCTGGACACCGGGAGCCATCAGAGATGTTCCATCCCACTCCTGCGTGAGCTCTGCTCCTGCCCCTCTTGGCAACGCCCTCGGCACAACAGCCAGGCATAGGCAGGGGTCAGGAGTGGGCAGCCACTGTGGCTGCCCAAGCTGCCCACAAAGATCTGCTCTTCCAGGGCCCTCCACACCCCTGCTTGCTGCTGCAGGATTGGCAGTTGCCACTTCCCAGCCCTTTCTCCTGGTGGTTAGTCTGCCTGCAACGCAGCAGGTGTCTGGATTGCTGGAGTCGGGCTGTCTGCAGCAGGTAGGCAGGCAGGGAGCCCGAGCCAGCCCCTCCTTGGTGCCAGTCTGGGCTTCTGTCCGTGCTAAGGAGCCTCTCAGAGGCACCATGCAGTGGTTTTGTGGTCAGGGCTGGATCCTGACCCCACTTCCCACCCCTCCCCAGTCTGCCTTGCTGCTTTTGCAGGCAGGCCTGGCTTGTTCTCAGGTGAGAAGTGGTGGGCTCTCTCTAGGGGAGTAGAAGGTGCATCCATTGTGGTGATGGAGGAGGATTTAGAGCAGAAAACATCCATATGCGTCACACTACACATCTGGGCATCAGACACCACAGTAGGGAGCTGCACCATGTCTGGGGCTGCTCAGGAAAGCCCCAGCTGGAACTGGGGGTGGGTTCCAGCCCTGGCTGACTGAAGGGCAGACCAGGCTGGGATGGAGAAGGCTAAGGGCTCGTGGCTTCTTCATCCTTGGTGGTGGCAGGCAGCAGCTGGGGCAGCGGGCACGGGAACTGTGCTGCACAGGCCTCAATGTCACTTCACTGTCACCTAACACGGCTGGTGGCTGAATCTCGTGATCAGCCGCTGCTTTGGGTTTCTTCTGATGCATCTGTTGGCTCAGAAAAAACCCACATCATAAATACTCTCCAGGAGGAAAAAAACATCGCATGAGGAAGAGCAGTGATGCAGTCTCCAATTTCCATAGCAACGTCCTTTTCATCAGGGGATGACAAAAGCAGACTCTTGTTTCTGCTGGTGGAGTGACACATTAATCACCCTGCTGGGGCTGGGCACTGGGGAGGCAGAGGGCTCAGGGGAGCCCTGGCAGGGCTGCAGCTCTCCCACCCCACAGGTGCCAGCGTGGGAGCTTTGGACGCGCTGCCCCGGCTGTGGGGAGGGGAAGGCTGTGACCCTCCTGTGCCAGGGGGCTGCCATGGGCAGGTGCCACAGCAGGAGGGAACCTGAGGCAGGGAGTCATATCCCCCTCACTGTGTCCAGCAGGATGTCTGGGCAAGGCTCTGCCCTGCTCCCTGGGCTCTGCTGGCCATG
Source organism: Prinia subflava (assembly GCF_021018805.1). Classification (NCBI taxonomy): domain Eukaryota; kingdom Metazoa; phylum Chordata; class Aves; order Passeriformes; family Cisticolidae; genus Prinia; species Prinia subflava. The sequence continues at coordinate 3,937,336 of NC_086257.1, read as the reverse complement.
GCACTCACCTCCTCTGCTTTCAGAGTTGGGGTTTGGGGGTTCTGGACCCATCTGCAGAGCTGGAAGGGTCTCAGTCCACCTTCCAGGACTGTTCTGGAATGAATCCCATCACCCTTCATCCCTCCCACATGGAGGGGGGGAGAGGGGAGTGGGTCAGGTGTACCAGGGGTGGCTGGTGACCTCACGTTCCCATCTGTTTGTCCCTAGCTATCCTGAACCCAAAACAGCCCAAAGAGACACCAAAAAGCTTCAGCTTTGACTATTCCTACTGGTCCCACACTACGGTAAGCATTGGGAAGCCTGAGCCCACCTCCAAGGCTGGGCTGGGAGGAGGCAGGGGGGCCTCCTTGCCAAATTTTTCCATGTCCCCCTTCTCTGTGCAGCCTGCAGACATCAACTATGCATCCCAGAAGCAAGTGTACCGGGACATTGGTGAGGAGATGCTGCAGCATGCCTTCGAGGGCTACAACGTCTGCATCTTCGCCTATGGGCAGACAGGAGCAGGGAAATCCTACACCATGATGGGCAAGCAGGAGAAGGACCAGCAAGGCATCATCCCCCAGGTGTGCCTGGGGAACACCACCTGTCCCCTTTGTCCCAAAGGAAAAGCAGAGCTGGGAGGAAGGAGGGCAGCAGGGTGGGACTGAGGCCAGGTTTTGCCAAGGTATGATAAAGCACTGCTGTGACATGAGCTGGCATGGCTCTGCCAGGAGGGGGTCAGGGAGGGTCGCATAGGCTCTCCAAGGCTGGATGGACCGTGGTGTGGCCACATAAGGCCAGTGTACGTGAGCAGCAGTGGTGCAGAGCTGAGCTGCTCACCAAGAGCTGCCGTGTGCCAGCCCAGCAGGGCATGGCACGGCTTTGGGGATGCTGATTCTCCATGTCGGCATGGGGGGGCTCTGCCAGCTCCCCAGCAGCCATTCTGGCACTCATTGGCTGGTTTTTGGGGTGAAAAGGTAGAAATCCCTGTATCCTGGGCCCCCAGGCAGGAGCATCCTGCTGGCGGGGGCTGAGCCTCGCTCTTCTGTCCGCAGCTGTGCGAGGACCTCTTCTCCCGCATCAACGACACCACGAATGACAACATGTCCTATTCTGTGGAGGTAGGCACCCACTGCCTGCCCAGCCCGCTGCCAGCCGCCCACCTGGCTCCACGGGCTGTGCCAGTGTGCAGAGCCCTCTTTGGGGGTGCCTGGGTGGCTCATTCTGCTGGCTCTGCCCGTGCCCTCTGCTCTAGGTGAGCTACATGGAGATCTACTGCGAACGCGTGAGGGACCTGCTGAACCCCAAGAACAAGGGGAACCTGCGGGTGAGGGAGCATCCCCTTATGGGCCCATATGTTGAGGACCTTTCCAAGCTGGCTGTGACCTCCTACAATGACATCCAGGACCTTATGGACTCCGGAAACAAAGCCCGGTGAGTTGGAGAAGGAGGTGATGGGCAGGGTTTGGGAAGCTTGCAGTCACTTCTAGAAGGTCCTGCTTCACTTCCTTCCTTTGCCAGTCCAGCTGCACTGGAAGTAGGAGTCCTCTCCTCACTCACTTGCTTTCACCTTACCTTCCATCTGCTTTCCAAGTGCACTGGAGACAGCAGGAAAAAGTCTGAGCTTGTGCACATCTTCTCCCTAAGTCCTCTCTTGTCCTCCAGACTTGCCTTCCCACCATGTACCCTGTCCTGGCATGAGCCCTGGCCCTGTCACCTGCCACTGCAGTGTCCCTCCCAGAGTGTCACACCTCCCTGTCCTACTCTCCCTGCAGCACAGTGGCTGCCACCAACATGAATGAGACCAGCAGCCGCTCCCACGCCGTGTTCAACATCATCTTCACGCAGAAGCGGCACGACGCCGAGACAGACATCACCACTGAGAAGGTGAGAGCAGGGCCTGAAGGACTCAGGGGAGCCCACAGGGATCCAGAAAGGACTTTGGTGTTCTTTCATCAGCACTTGGGACACGGTGCTGCAGCCTGGTGGAGGATTGGAGCGGGAGGGAGATAAGTGCCAGGCACATTCTAGGCTCATGGCCCCTGGACAGGATATTTGGCACCTGGTGCCCTTCAGCCCTGCCTGCAAGGATGTTAGCCCTGCTCCTGAGCAGCTCCTGCAAGGGGGACCCTGCAGAGCCCACTGCTGCCCTCACAGCAGTGTCATCCTGCAAGAGGTTTTGGCTTCGTGCTGGGCAGGGTTTGCTGTGCCCACAGGGCTGACAGCCTCCCCTCTGCCTGCAGGTCAGCAAAATCAGCCTGGTGGACCTGGCCGGGAGTGAGCGAGCTGATTCCACAGGTGCCAAGGGCACAAGGCTAAAGGTGAGAACTGACCTGAGGTCCCCTTCTGCTGGTGGGGACACCGTGTCCTCCTCCCTCATCCCCAGCTCAAACATCTCCTTTCCCTGCCTGCTCCCTTGCCCACTGCACTGCCAAAATCCTTGATTGGGTTTGAAAGCTGCCTAGTGCCAGTTTCACCATGGTCTGAGTCCCAGCTGGGGGGTGTTGGTTACCCAGTAAAACCAACTGTTCTTTGCCCACACCTGGAATACTGGGTATTCCTCATTTTCTCCTGGGCTTTAATGTGGCTCTGAAATGGGGCCTGAGCATCTGGGCTTTTCCTCTTGTAACCAGGAAGGAGCAAACATCAACAAGTCCTTGACCACTCTGGGGAAAGTCATCTCTGCCCTGGCTGAAATGGTAAGTAGCTGGAGAACGGATAAATTATGGCACCAGGGGGAAATGGGCTTGGGCCAGCAGGGGTGGGCTCAGCTCTGAGGGATGGAGCATCCCAGCTCCGAGGGATGGAGCATCCCAGCTCTGAGGGATGGAGCATCCCAGCTCTGAGGGATGGAGCATCCCAGCTCCGAGGGATGGAGCATCCCAGCTCTGAGGGATGGAGCATCCCAGCTCTGAGGGATGGAGCATCCCAGCTCCGAGGGATGGAGCATCCCAGCTCCGAGGGATGGAGCATCCCAGCTCCGAGGGGTGGAGCATCCCAGCTCCGAGGGATGGAGCATCCCAGCTCCGAGGGATGGAGCATCCCAGCTCCGAGGGATGGAGCATCCCAGCTCCGAGGGGTGGGCAGACACATCCCAAGCTGTCTCTGCGGCTGGGACAAGCTGGGCTGGTGAAGATGCCATTTGCATGGGGACCTGTGCCACTCTCTACTTGAGGGCCAGGGATCTGTGGTGGGTGCCAAGGAAAAAAGCAGCTCCCTTAAAGAGTCTCTCCATTTCCTTTGCAGGATTCGGGGCCGAACAAGGTAAGTGCCTGGGCTGGATGGAGAGGGGGCGTTGGTTTTGAGCACAGTGTGAGTGGGTGTGAGTGGGTTGCAGGGTGGCTTGGGAGTGAGACAGTGCCTGGACTCAAGCCATTCTTCTCCTGGGGGCTGGCAGAGTCTTCAGCCTCCTGTCTCTGGGGATTTTACCTTAAACAGCCGCTCGAGCTCAGGGCATTTCACAGGCAGGATCTGTGGACCTGGGCAAAGATGCCCAAGGTTGCAGTGGCTGGGAAGAGCCATCCTGCTCCAAGTCCCCGTGGCTGGGGACCAGCTGTCACCTTCCCTTTGAGGAGACCAGGCAGCCTGACAGCCCTTCCCTTCTGCTCTCCATTCCCCAGAACAAGAAGAAGAAGAAGACGGATTTCATCCCCTACCGAGACTCGGTGCTGACCTGGCTGCTGCGGGAGAACCTGGGTGAGGACAGGTGGGGGGTGTGCTCTGGTGAAGGCTGTGGCTGCCAGGCAGGGTGGGACAGGGGACACAGGGACTGGCGTGTCCCTCATGGGTGTGTCTCACTGGACAGGGGGCAACTCCAGAACTGCCATGGTCGCTGCTCTGAGTCCTGCTGACATCAACTACGATGAGACCCTCAGCACCCTCAGGTAGGAAGAAGTGCCCTTGGTTCTCCCTGCAGTGGGCAAGAACAGGGGAGGCTGTCTGAGGCCCAGGCACTGCCACACGCTCTCCTAACCTCTGTGGTGTCCCTGGCTGGGTGTGTACTGTGGAGGCCACCTGCAGCCCCAGACAGAAGGCCAAAGGATTGTCCTGGCACTGGGATCCTCCAAAGGATCACTTGCTGGAGGGGGTCTGCAACACCTGCCTGCCCAGCAGCGGGGGGTTTGCCCCGTTCCTGCTGCTGCTAAGGCCCTGCCCTTCCCTAGGTACGCCGACCGTGCCAAGCAGATCCGCTGCAACGCCGTCATCAACGAAGACCCCAACAACAAGCTGATCCGCGAGCTCAAGGACGAGGTGGCTCGTCTGCGTGACCTCCTCTACGCCCAGGGCCTCGGGGACATCATTGACAGTAGGTGCCATGGCTGCTCCCTGCCAGTGGCTGCGGGCAGCGATGGGCTGAGGCCCTGCCAGCCTGCAGGGCTGATGTCCCCGCAGCTCCCTGCATCCTGCTGCACCCGCCCCATGGCAGCACCCTGCTGCCTCTGGGGAGCCCCTGCACGCATGTTCACAGCCCCCAGTCCCTTCCTGTCGCGGGGGGAGCTGCTTTCTGCCCAGCAAACCTCCCCTTCTTGCCTTCCCCCCACCATCTTCAGCATCCAGCACCCAGCAGAGGTGCCAGGAAGGTGTTACTGGGACTGCACCTGCCCGTGGGCTCCCCTCCCTGTGCTGTCTGATACCCTACTGAGATGAACCCCCTCTGTTCTGTTCTCTCTGTCTTACCCCCGCTCCCTGCCCTCTCTTTCTCTCTTAGCCCATCCTGCTGCGGGAGGATCCAAATGTGTGTATTCCCCATCACTGGTACTCTCTGTTGCTTCACAGCTTTTTGGAGATCTGGGCTGTGCCCAGGGGCACCCGTGCAGCATGGGGAGGGCTCCCGCAGCCAGCCCCTGCTGATGGAGCCGTGTGTGCCTGCAGGCTGCCCATCCCCAGGGACCTGGCACAGGGCTTGGTGCCAGAGTCGTGGTTAGCACCTGGGCTTGGGCTGGTGCTGAAGGGACCAGTGTCCTCCCACTTGGCCGTGCCAAGGGCTCAGTCAGCAGGGGGACCTCCTCCTTCATGCTGTTGTGATGTTTCCTGTCGCTGCTGCTGCTGCTTCTGCTGGTGCTGTGTCTCACTGGGACTGGAGCCTGGCACAGCCCTCGGGGTGGGGAAAGGGGCCCCACTGATGCCGTGGTGGTGGCCAGAAGGCTTTGGCTCATGGATAAGCACTATGGCCCTGTCCCACCCAGGTCAGGCACTGCAGCCAGGCTGTGGCAAGCCTGCTGAGGAGACAGGGGCCTGCTTGTCCTCTCCTGGCTCAGCTTCCCTGGATATGGGCTAATGGAGATGGGTGATTAATCCTGCACCTGCTGAGCTGTGCCCTGCCTGCCTCTGGCACACTGCTCTGAGAACCAGTGACTCCTCTGGGCTGGAGGACTAAGCCACCACAGGTGACTCACAGCTGGCAAGCACCACTGCCCGTAGCCCTGGCTTCATTCTCTGGCTGCCTGGCCAAGGTGCTGCTCCAGCAGGCCATGGGCCTCCTTTGAGCAGATCCTGTGAGGAAATCCTGCTTCTTCTCCTGCCCTGGCTGCCTGACCCCTTTGTAGGGCAGAGGGCCATCCCCTCTCATCTCCTTCCCTTCTCAATCTCTGCTCCCAGATTTGGCTAATCTGGGGCATCTGGGTGGGAAACCACCCAGGCTGTATGAGATGGAGAGGATGACAGAGGCACATACTTGGGGAGGACATTTGATGCCAGACCCGATGGATGCAGGACCTGAGGTTGCAAAAAGGTGTCCCTGGGAGCACAGGATGGCTGCTTCCAGCACCTGCTTCAGCAAACAGCCCTGTTCTGAGGGGCTGCCCGGGCTGGGGAGGGGAGTGCCTGCCCTTGCCCTGTTGCTGTCTGTGCTGCTGTGCTGCTGCCTGTGCCTTTTCCTGTAACTCCTGGCTTTTTTTCTCGACGCACCGGCCACTCTTTTTTTTTTCCCAACAGCTTTTCTTGTCTCTGTCTTTCTCTGTCGTCCTGTCTGTGTGTCTTTCCCCGGCCCATCCCTCCTCCCGCGTCCGTAGATGTGTCCGACTTTGAGAACAATAATGATGCTGGAGGGGCAGAGCTGAGTCACCGCCATGACAATCTCTCCACAGTGACCAATGCCATCGCTGGGATCAGCCCCTCTTCCTCCCTCTCTGCCTTGTCCAGCCGCGCTGCCTCCGTCGCCAGCCTCCACGAGCGCATCATGTTTGCTCCGGGCAGTGAAGAGGCAATTGAAAGACTCAAGGTAAGAGGCTGGTGCCCTGGTTCCCTTTCCCCTTTCCCCTTTCCCCTTTCCCCTTTCCCCTTTCCCCTTTCCCCTTTCCCCTTTCCCCTTTCCCCTTTCCCCTTTCCCCTTTCCCCTTTCCCCTTTCCCCTTTCCCCTTTCCCCTTTCCCCTTTCCCCTTTCCCCTTTCCCCTTTCCCCTTTCCCCTTTTCCCTTTCCCCTTTTCCCTTTCCCCTTTCCCCTTTTCCCCTTTTCCCTTTCCCCTTTTCCCCTTCCCCCTTTCCCCTTTTCCCCTTCCCCCTTTCCCCTTTTCCCCTTTCCCCTTTTCCCCTTTCCCCTTCTCCCTTCCCCCTCTCCCTTTCCCCTCAATGCACTGCAGCTTGCAGAGGGGGCTCGGTGTTTTCTGGAAACCCATGAAGGGTGATCCTCATGGACAGCAACACTCAGATGTGCTCTTGCAGAGTGGCCAGACTGAGAGCTTGCCCAGACTGAGGGTTTGGGAGTTGTAGGGTTGTCCTGGTGCTGCCTTTGACTGTGGGACAGGTGCTTCTGGCTCAGGATGGGCACTCCTGTCATGGGAGGAGTGCTCCTGGTCCGGCATGGTGCAGGAGTGGGCTGGCAGAGAGGGAATGGAGAGGTCTTTGTGCCTCACTCTGTGAAGATGGGGCTGATGGAAAGGTGTGGGTGAGATGCTGCAGCTGGTACAAACAAGCCTGAAACTGGCCCCGGTGTCCCACTGAAGCACGCTGGGCAGAACTGGGCAGAGTGGCCAGGTGTGCTGCCCACGGGATGCACTGACCCCCTGTTTAACCCTCCCTGGCCAGGAGACAGAGAAGATCATTGCAGAGCTGAATGAGACGTGGGAGGAGAAGCTGCGCCGGACAGAAGCCATCCGGATGGAGAGGTGGGTGGGGTGCAGTGGGACAGCATGGGATGGGACAAGTGGTGTCCCTTGGGCATTTCCTATCCTCTGCACTTGGTTAGAGCAGCTGAGTTTCCTGGGGCAGCCAAACAGTTTGAATGTCCAGCCAGACCCTGGGTGGCCCCTGGGAACCCCAGTACCCACCATGTCAGCCTGCACAGAGGTGGGCTGCTCTGAAAAACCCACCTGAATTGTGACAGGAGCTGTAGCAAGCCCTGCACTGCAGTCCACGGGACAAACCATGGGCTTCCATCCTAGTGCTGGCCCCAGGGGTGCATGGAGTTTTGACAGGCACTTCTTTCTCTTGCTCCTTCAGGGAAGCATTGCTGGCTGAAATGGGGGTGGCCATGAGGGAGGATGGAGGCACCTTGGGTGTTTTCTCTCCTAAAAAGGTAGGATCATCCTATTCTCTTCTTCCTGGGGACTGGTTTGTACTCTTGCAGCTCCCTTCTTTTCTGGTCTGTCACAGCTGTCCAGTGCCATGTATTTCACTAGCCTTTTCTGGACTCTGAAACCTATGGGGTAAATCCCAGCATTGAGCCTGCTGGCCACAAACATGGACAGTAATACATGGGTACATGCCCACCCCCCTCTGCTGGTGTGCTGTCCCCCTTTGTGAGGGTATTTGATGATGATCACTCTCTTGGACTTCAGTGTTAACTTACAAAAATTCACACTTTCAGATATTTAAAATTACTGCCCCTGAAACCTTGCTAAGAAATGTGGGTGGACAAATATTCCATCTCTTTATTGCTTGTAGCATTTGGCTAGCCAGCTCAGGGGCTGATAAAGACTTCACAGCCTTCCCCTTACATGGCCCAGTTGACTTTTGGGATAAACTTGTACACTGTTTTGTTTCCTGTCCCAGCTGCTGCCTGTTAGGACACCAGACCTTTGGGTAGGAAGCGTGGGGGTTTATTCCCCGAAGCAGGTTGGTCTTGGAGGGGGGGCATTGCTGTGGTGGTCTTGGTGCCTCCTTGCTCTTCAGCTATCTGGCAGGTGGAAACTCTTCTGACTTCTCCAGTGGCTGGTGAGGAAAGTTAGTGTTGATAGTGTGCAAACTCCATTTTGTTACGGGCATTGCACTTTGCTGTCCTTCTGTGTGCCGTGGCTGGGGTGGTTACAGCTCCAGGAGCTCAGTGGAAGGCCACCACCAGCCTTACAAATCTGGACAAAAACTGCAAGTGAAGGAGGTCTCAGCCCCCAGGGCCCTTTGTCTGTCCAGTGGAGCCAGAGGTGAAATGTTTCAGCCAACTTCTGCCAGCCACCATGGAGAAGAGCCCACCTTTCCCTTGCCCTCCATCTCTGCTGCCCTGTTTGCAGTGAGTCTCTGCTGTCAGCCGAGGGTTGTGGCACCATGGTGAGGGGCCCCCTCTGCATGCTGGCTCTCAGCAGGCTGATAAGGTGTTCCTTACAGCCATTGTTCTGTCTGGTAAACTCAGAACTGCTCCCACTGATACTGCTGGGACTGCCCCTGTTCCCTGAAGGTGTAATCCCAGCAGCTAAGCTGGCTGTGGCCAGAGGGGGCTGCGGGAGAAAATTTCCTCTTCTCAAGAACAAAGTGGTTTGTGACCCAGGGGAAGAAAGGGCTGTGAGGGACCTGTTAGGAAGAAGACCAGAAAGTGAAATTCAGCCTGCAGGTAGGGCTTCAGGTCTGCACAGCTTTTGGATGAAACTCTGGGACCTGCTCTTTTTGGATACATCATCTGGTGTACAATCAGTGGAGGAAAACAGGCACTTCTGCTTCCATTTTGACCTGGCAGAGGGCAGGGTTAGATAGGTATTGGGAAGAAATTCTTCCCTGTGATGGTGATGAGGGTCTGGCACAGGTTGCCCAGAGAAGCTGTGGCTGCCCTGTTCCTGGCATTGTTCAAGGCCAGGTTAGGTGGGGTTTGGAGCAACCTGGTCTAATGGAAGATATCCCTTACCCATGGCAGGGAGGTGAAACAAGATGTGTTTTTATGTCCTTTACAACCCAAACCATTCCATGATTCTATAAGACACAGCACAGGTGAGAAGGGTCCTGCCCCAGGAGACTCTGAGCCATATCAGGGATTCCCTGTGGGAAGGTTTTGGCTTTGTGTGGGAACATAAATTTTCGAAGGTGACCAGAGGAAGGGTAACTAGGACTCAGACCTGTGAGGAGAAAGGCAAAGGAGCTTGTGGAAGCAGGGAATCTTCATGCCAGCCTCTCAGTTCTCTGCAGTCCCCTGGAAAAGTGCCTGTCTGCACGTGTCGCCCTGAAGATAGAGAGGGCAGGAGAGCCTGTGCAGAGGCAGCCTGTGGTGCTGCTGAGCTCCCACCTGCCCCCAGAGCACCCCTGTCTTGGTTGGGCAAGACAGGTATCTGTCAGGGAAAGTTGGAGCTCTCCTTGGAATGGAGAATGTAAAAAACCTCTACCTCCAAATATTATAATTTTGAAATTAGGGGCTTTCAAGCTAAAATATGGGAATAGGAATAACAGTTCTTTACTAGGAAAAAATACAAATGCAGTAGTACAAAAAAACCACACAAGCAAACAAAAGTCTGAGAAAACCCTGACAGAGTCAGAGATACGACCTGACACCCTGTTGGCCAGGGTGTTGGAGGCAGTCCAAATAAATCTTCCTGGAGTAACAGGTGTAGTTTTGTGGAGTAGGGATGATCCTGTGGAAAAGGGTCCAGTGCTGGCGAGATGGAATTCCTTCCTCCAGGAATCCAGTGGCAAACAGACTGCTCAGTGTTCCTACATCTCAGTTTTTATCTGGGTAGGGAATGTTTGGCTCCTCCCCACTGGGTGGAGCATCTCCCAATGGATGATGGAATGTGTCAGTCACTGGTGAGCCTCAATGGCCCATGAACAGAAGATATCCCCGAGGGTGGGCAGTGGTGACAGAGATCACAAACACTGCCCCACCTGGTTTAACAGCTGGGCTGTTATCAGAAGTCATCCACCCTCCTCCCCCTGGAGTTACAGAAGATAAAGAAAAAAGAAAAAAAACCCGACAAAAAATCAAAAACACCCACAAAAAACCATCCCCCAATTGCTTTCTCCAGACGAAATAGAATACTCATTTTGTTGGTTACATAATGCAAGGCAACCCCTCAGAGCCTGGGCAGGCAGGGCACACAGGGGTGACTCCCTGTTTGTCTCTCCCAGACACCGCACTTGGTCAACCTGAACGAGGATCCGCTCATGTCCGAGTGTCTTCTCTACTACATCAAGGACGGGATAACGAGGTGAGGGCCAGGTCCCCTGGAGCCAGGGAGCACTGTCCATATCTCAGTGCCTGACTTCCCCTGATGGGCACTGGGGGGACAGCTGTCCCCAGGCTGGGCACCATTCCCAGGGCATCCCCAGAGTACATCCCCAAGTGCAAATGCCCAAGATTCTGGTCTTGCAGTGCACCAAGGATTGCTCCTGTCAGCTCCAAGGATGGGGCTGGGGGGAGACTCAGGAGGGGCTGCTTTGAGGGAGGATTGAGCTAGATTTCCCCTGCAGGGTTGGCCGGGAAGATGCTGAGAAGAGGCAGGACATCGTTCTCAGCGGGCACTTCATTAAAGAAGAGCACTGCCTGTTCCGCAGCGACACCAAAACTGGTGGTGAAGGTATTGCTTGTATGGAGGGGCTTCACTGCCCTGGGGACCCATCCCTCTGTATGTCCTCAGCCCCTGCCCCCAGCTGAATGTCCTGCCCTCCTCAAACTAGTTGGGCTTTACTGCATAGCTGTGGGCTCTCCATGCTTCCAAACGAGCTGCATTGCTCATGGCTGGGAGGGGAGCTCACACAAGACATGTGGGAAGAAAGCAGGGTGAGGAGATCAGGGCAGGATGGCTGAGCAGGCTGTAGATGATTCCTCAGCTCAGGATGTGGAGTAGAATCCACTCCCCAAAATGGCAGGAACCTAGGTGTGAAGGGGCTGTGGGAGATGAGCCTGGGGGAGGATGGATTTTCCTTCTGGAGGCTCTGGTCTCCTCTCACGTGCAGCCTCCAGCTGCCCTTATTCCTTGGGAGTGCTCTGATTAACATCAGGTTGGCTGAGTCCTGTTAGCTGCCCATGATGTGGGTGCTGCTGGTGGGTACCACCCACACCTGGGGTGCTGCCTGGGGTGGCTCTCCCTTCCTTCTCTCCCTTCCTGGCCCTCCCTTCCAAAACTCCCTTTTGCATTTCCCTTCCACACAAAACCCTGTGTGCCGCTGCTGGAGCAGTGGAGCAGGACGTGCAGGATTTATCCTTCTGCTTCCACCTTCCCTTCCCTCCCCTCTCCCCTTCCCACCATCTCCACAGTGATAGTGACCCTGGAGCCCTGTGAAGGTGCTGACACCTATGTGAATGGCAAGAAGGTGACAGAGCCCAGCATCCTGCGCTCAGGTGGGTCCCTGGGGCTGCCATGCCAGAGCTGCTCCAGCCACCTTCCTCCCTCCCGAGGGGGCCCTGCCCTTGTTCCACGTTAAACCCACACCTTTCCCCCACGCCGTGCCCATCCTCACCGCAGGAAACCGCATCATCATGGGGAAGAGCCACGTCTTCCGCTTCAACCACCCCGAGCAGGCTCGGCAGGAGCGGGAGCGGACGCCGTGCGCGGAGACCCCCGCAGAGCCTGTGGACTGGGCCTTCGCCCAGAGAGAGCTGCTGGAGAAGCAAGGCATCGACATGAAACAGGAGATGGAGCAGCGGTGAGAGCGCGGGCTGAGCTGCCTGGGAGTTGGGTGTTCACCTCCAGGTTGGTCATCCTCTCCTTCCCCGTTTCCACCCAGGCTCCAGGAGCTGGAGGACCAGTACCGGCGGGAGCGGGAAGAGGCGAATTACCTTCTGGAGCAGCAGAGGCTGGTAGGTGGCTGGGTCATGGCTCCTTCTCAGGCTGCCCAGGCATGGCTGAAATCCTGGCAGATGTTTGTGTGGGGTGGATCTGTGCTCTAAAAACAAGGGCAAATCTCTTGTCCTGGAATTGTCGTCACAAGTGCTGATCCAGAGGAGGGGAGGCTGTGTTCCTGCAGGGAAGAGGAGTGTGATGCAGCAGCATGGAGGAAGGCCACACCAATGGGTTGCATCACCTCTCTCCCTGTTTCCCCCAGGACTATGAAAGCAAACTGGAGGCTTTGCAGAAGCAGATGGATTCGAGGTATTACCCTGAGGCAAATGAGGAGGAGGAAGAACCTGAGGATGAAGGTAAGGGCTGGGAGCCGCCATGAGGTTTGGATGCTCTCTGTGGGAGCATGAAGAGTGAACTGTGGGTCAGTGTCCTGGTGGTGGGGTGACTGTCCCTCCATGTCCCCACAGTGCAGTGGACAGAGCGGGAATTCGAGCTCGCCCTCTGGGCCTTTAGGAAGTGGAAGTGGTACCAGTTCACCTCCCTCCGTGACCTGCTCTGGGGCAATGCTATCTTCCTCAAGGAGGCCAATGCCATCAGCGTGGAGCTGAAAAAGAAGGTGGGTGGGTGGCTCCTTTCTGCCTTGCTGCAGCACCCACGAGAACTGAAGGGCTGAGGAGAGATCGCCAGAGGCAGCACGTGACGCCTTCTGCCCTGCCAGGTGTCTCACCAGCCCCTCTGGCCCTGTGCAGGTCCAGTTCCAGTTTGTGCTCCTCACGGACACGCTGTACTCGCCCCTCCCTCCCGACCTGCTGCCTCCCGACGCTGCCAAGGACCGGGAGAAGCGGCCGTTCCCCCGCACCATTGTGGCTGTGGAGGTGCAGGACCAGAAGAACGGGGCAACACATTACTGGACCCTGGAGAAGCTGAGGTGGGTGAGAGGTGGCTGTGCCGGGAGGGTTCGTGTGCCCACAGCCCCTGTGTCTCACTGCCACCATCGGCATCCCCTGTCCCTGCAGGCAGCGCCTAGACCTGATGCGTGAGATGTACGACCGAGCAGCAGAAGTGCCTTCCAGTGTCATTGAGGACTGTGACAATGTGGTGACTGGCGGGGACCCTTTCTACGACCGCTTTCCCTGGTTCAGGCTGGTGGGCAGGTGAGCGCTTTGGCTCCTTCAAAGCGTGGCTGGGACCCAGAGACTGTCCCACAGGAGGACACGCCGCCAGCGCCGCCCGCCGCGCGCGGGGCGTTCGTCCCCCGTGGGGCTCGGCGTGGTGGCTGCCAGCACCCCGAGGGACCCACGAGCTGCTGCCTGCCATAACCCAGTGCTGGGAGCCACGGGCCCCAGGCGTGGGGGGTGCTGGGTGGCTGTCCAGCAGGCAGGACTGGTGTGCCGTGGTGGCGGTGAGTGTCCCTGTGCAGCGCCGGTGTCTGAGCGTCTGTCTGTGCCGTCTGTTCCGCGTGTCTCCGTGCGCTTCCTGCACGCCGGACTGAAGGCTGCAGGGCCAGCAAAGAAGAGGGGCTGGAGAAGGCTGGGGCAGGGGGAGCACGGCTGAGCTGCGTGGCCTGGAGGCATTCCCCCGTGCTGCAGCATGAGGAGAGATTCTCTCCAGCAGCAGGGGGAGTGGCGAGAGCCTTTGTGCCACCTGCTCTGTCCCTGCGTTCCCTGCAAAGCCAGCTAAGAGAGTCCCCAGCATTCACACTGGTTCCGTGGGTTACTCTTTTGTCTGGCTGTTGGTGGCTTTAGAGATGCACCAGATGGGCAGGTCTTTGTTCCCAATGTCCCTTGATTTAAGCAGACAAAAAACCCGTCCCAAAACCTAACCAAGAAAAAACAAAACAAAACAAAAAAAAAAGCAAAATTCCTGTTCTTTCTGTTTGGAACAGCTGGTGTTAACATGTCTTCTATCTTGTTGTACTAACCTTAGTTCAGATATCTCTGGCTGCAACAGCTCTCCTCTTTTCAACACATGCATGAGCGAGCGCATGGCTGATCTCACCCCCTCCCCTACCTTCTCGAACCCCGACTCCGACATCACCGAGCCTGCTGACGAGCAGCACCAGGGGCAGGAGGAGGAGGAGGAGGAGGAGGAGGACCTGGAGGAAGACATCTTTCCGGAGTGCCCGCTGTGTGATGGCCGGGATCCATTTTACGACCGCTTCCCCCTGTTCAGTTTAGTAGGAAGGTTGGTGAGGTTTTAGGAGAGCATGCCGGGAAGGACCTAGCTCTTTCGCATGAGGGAACTGCTTTTGGACACGACTCCCACCTCCGGGGCATCCCGGAGGTGCAGGGGGTGGCCGGCCAGGATTGCCTGAGGTTCCTGCTGAGGTAGGGCTGTGAGAGGCACAGCGTGCCGAGGGATGGCAGGGGAAGGGGGATGGTCCTTCCTTTGTGTGGGTGCCTTTTTGGGAGAGCCCCTGGGAAGGGGAGCTCTGCTGTGTCTCCAACACCAGAGGAACCAGGGGAGCCACCTGGGGGGCTTGGTCCTGGGCATTTCTGTCCCCATCCCACCTAGCTTGGGATGACCCTGTGGTGCTGCTGACTGGGGACACGCAGGCACTTTTTTCCCTGGAAAACACAGGTTTTCCCTGTGTGCCTCTGGGACTGGCTTGGCTATCCCAGCTGTGTTGGTCAGTGTGAGCCCCCCTGAATTTGGAGGCTTGGATGTCCCCAGGTGGTTGTGGGAGATGAAGCTGAGGGGAGTGAGTGGAGAGCTGGGTGCAGAACAGAGAGCCAAAAGCAGTGTTTGCTCTTCCCAGCTCTAGCCAGTGCTTGGCTTGAGGCCATACCTCCCAGCTGGGCATAGGAGATGTCCAGGGAGGTTGTGGGGATCTGGGTGTAGGCTCCAGCTCCTCTTTAGCTGGAGCCAAGGACAAGAAACTTTGCTTTGTCATACCTGTTGGCTGGAGACCCCCTTGGGCTCCATCAGTCTTGGCCTGGAGAAGCCCACCAGCTGCCCCAAATCTGGCTGTGCCACCAAACCTGGAGCCATCTGCCCATCCCTAGAATGGTATGAGGAGCTGCCAGCTTTCTCTGGGGTTTTCACAGAAGAGAAAAGGTTTCCCAGCACCAGGAGCTGTTCTGAGAGCCTTTGCCTCAGGCAGGGGCTCCTCTTCCTCTGTGTGCCAGAGTCAGGCAGCATGGTGGGAAGGAGGGACCAAAGCAGGCAGAGAGGGTGGAGGTGGGGTAAGAGTCCTGCAGCCTCAGACCGAAAGAGCTGGGTTCTTCCCCTTTTATTTTCTTTTTTCCTTTTTCCTTATTTAAAAGAAAAAAAAAAATCAAAACAACCCCAAAACTCTCAAGGGCACCTCAAAAAACCAAATCAGGCCCTGTGGCAGCGGCCCCACTCCATGCCGGGGCCGTGTTCCCCAGAGCTTGGTGCCTCCTGACTTCTTTTGAGTCTGCCCTGGGTTTGGCTCCCCGCGCAGCAGCTCCGCCGGCCACATTTCTTGTGAAGTGTGCTTGGATTGGTTTATGATTGGATCCTTGTCTTCCATTTTTTTTCTTTCTTTCTCTCTCTCCTTCTCTCCTTCTCTCTTTCTCTCTTTCTCTCTCTCCTCTGCTTCTCTCCTTCTCTCCTTCTCTCCTTCTCTCCTTCTCTCCTTCTCTCCTTCTCTCCTTCTCTCCTTCTCTCCTTCTCTCCTTCTCTCCTTCTCTCCTTCTCTCCTTCTCTCCTTCTCTCCTTCTCTCCTCTCTTTCTCTCTTTTTCTCTCTCTCTTTCTCTCTCTCTCTCTCTCTTTCTCTCTCTCTCTCATTCTTCCTCTTCCTCTTCAATTTTTTTAATTTTGGTTATTTTAAGGGTTTTTTAATTCTTTTTTAGCTGCTGGCTCTATCTCTTCAAAGCTTTAGCAAAAATTGGGGTTATTTCACTTTCGTCTTCCTTTGGAAAGGCTTTTCTTTGATCTGAGCATGCCATCTTTGCACCTCACCAATCTTGTGGTTAGTGTCCCTGCCCTCCTTCCTCTAGTGACACACTTGTCCCCCTCCTCCCTGCCTGCCCCACCTCCTTCCCACTCTTCCCTGCCCTCTCCAGTCCTCTGCTTCCACTCCAGCTGCCCTGTGATTTCGGGTGGGTGGGCACACACAGATCCCTGTGCTTTGGAGGGTTCTCTGTGGTCACAGGGCTCTGCCCCAGGCATCAGGTCCCACTGGGAAGAGGGAAATGGTCTGGCATGGTCTGACCACTTGTTCCCAGTGGCCTCTGGGCCCATCAGGAGATAATGATTTGGCATCACCTGCTTCCACAACTTGAGTCCTTTGAGATGCTTTTGGTAGAAAAAGCCTTGAGGAGCAATTGAAGGTCAATGGGAGCCACCAGAGCAGGGAGAATCTCCGGACTTGGGGGTTGGGGTGCAAGTGCAGGGCTGCAAGAGCACTTTGGAGTGCCATTGAATATGAAGATCCCTGTGAGGCTGGGATGCCCTGAGCAGCACAGCAGCGCCTGGAGGTGCAACCCTCACGGGAGCCTCCTGAAGCAGAGATGTCCTGGCCAGCCCCCCACACCATCCTGCCCCACTGCACGTGAAGACTGCCACAGGGAGAGGTGCCAGGCACCCCACGCCCCACCTTGCTGGAAGTGGTGCTGCCAGCTCACACTTTTGGCAGGGAGCTCAGTGCCAAAGGTGATTTGTCACTGCGGAGGGTACAGCGTGCCACCATGGCCATAGCTGGATGACCACTGGAAGCTGGCGGGGAGGTGAAGGGAGGCAGCAAGAGGACCCAAAACCCTTGAGAAGCAGAGAGCAGTGGCCTGACAGGAGGTGCTGACAGAGGCATGGTGCAGCCATCGTGTTGGACTCTGGCACTGCACCTCGCCGTGGTGGCGTCGGTAACCTGGGCACTGCAGAGGAGAGCAGGGAGGCTCAGACTTGCCAGGCAGCTCCATCCCTGTGACCTGGCAGGTGGCCCGGGACCCTGAAGCCTACATGTGAAGGGGTGGGGAGTGGGGACACACAACCTAATGCTGCCAAGCCACACCATGCAGCCTCCCTCCCAGTGGTCTCCAACGCTGCGGGCAGAGCCAGGGCCATGAACCCCCAGCAGGTTGACCTCTGGAGGTCCAGGCCCTTGTCCTCTAACCTCCTTCGCTCCTGACAGCCTCCATCTCCCTTTTCCCCCTTCCTTCCCCCTGTCTTGCCCTGTCCTCCCCGTGGTGACTCTGCAGCCGCGCCCCCAGTCGTGTTGCAGCACCTCCTGCCCAAGTTCTCCAGCTCTCTACCACACAGAAGGTTCTCTCGCCCTACGGCTTCACGGTGGCACCAGCGCAGCCCTCTCCCCTCCTGCCTGCCAGGGAGGCGACAGTCGGAGAGGTCTGCAAGTCTGGTGTGTTCTGTGGTGTTGTCCACGGCGTGTGCCACCCTCCTGCCCGCCCTCCTGCCCGCGGCACGCTGCCTGCCCGCTGCCCCAGCCCCTCCGCCTGGCCCTGGCTGCCTTCTCTTTAGTTTTGCTTTGCAGCGCTGCGGTCGCGCCCTGAGCAGTGACCTGGGATCCCGGCCGCTGCCGGCCACGCCAGCCGTGCCTGGGCACCCGCGGGTGGGAGCAGTGACCGCTCTCCCCCCTGTTGTGTGTCCCCCCCTTCTCTGGCAGGGCCTTCGTCTACCTGAGCAACCTCCTCTACCCCGTGCCCCTGGTGCACCGCGTGGCCATCGTCAGCGAGAAGGGCGAGGTGAAGGGTTTCCTGCGTGTGGCTGTCCAGGCCATCTCAGGTAGGAGGGAACCCCCCACCCCACAAAATGTGCCCCTTGCACCCCCTGCACCCTCTGTGCTGCTCACCCTGGTCCCTTCTCCAGCGGATGAAGAAGCCCCTGACTATGGCTCTGGTGTGCGGCAGTCGGGGATGGCCAAGATCTCCTTTGACGACCAGCACTTTGAGAAGGTGAGGTGGGGCCGGCTCTTGGTGGATGCCCTTGGACCCCAGATCCCTGCCTGCCACCTCAGTGCTTCCATGGGGACCCCCAGGCTCCTAGAGGTGGAGGGAAAGGAAAATGTTCTTGGTCCACCAGGCAGACGAAGACCTCAGGCACCCACTGGTGCAGCCTGCTCTCACCCATGTCCCAGGGGGGCTGCCAGGGGTGGGAGAGGAGAGCTGGAGGTGCCTGGGTGCTTGGGATGCTGGCAGTGGTGCAAGCAGGACCACCCTGGGGCCCACCAGCATCCCTGAGCTCCTCTCCTGGCACAGTTCCAGTCAGAGTCGTGCCCAGCTGTGGGGATGTCTCGCTCGGGGACCTCGCAGGAGGAGCTGCGCATAGTGGAAGGTCAGGGGCAGGTCAGCGACGTGGGTCCCTCTGCTGATGAAGTCAACAACAACACCTGTGCAGGTGAGGAGCTGTGACAGGAGCTGTGACAGGTAGGTTGGGAGGGGATCCCTGCACCCAGCCTCTGGCACCCTCCCTGGCATTGAGAGCCCACTGCTCCAGTGAGGGGCTGCTGGCAGACAGAATGACGGAACCACAGAGTCAGCTAGGCTGGGAAAAGCCTTGGAGATCATCGGGTTCAACCCATGACCTGACACCACCTTGCACACTACCATGGCACTGAGTGCCACATCCAGGCTTTTCTTAAAAAGTGTTTTCTTAAAAAACACCTCCAGGAATGGTGACTCCACCACCTCCCTGAGCAGCCCCTTGCAATGCTCAATCACCCTTTCTGTGAAGAACTTTTTCCCAATGTCCACCCTGAACTTCCCCTGGTGCAGCTCAAGGCTGTCCCCTCTTGTCCTGTGTCACTGGTTGCCTGGGAGAAGAGACCAACCCCCACCTGACCACACCCTCCTTTCAGGTGGTTGCGGAGTGTGATGAGCCCTCCCCTGAGCCTCCTTTTCTCCAGGCTAAACAATCCCAGCTCCCTCAGCCACTCCTCACAGGACTTGTGTTCCAGACCCTTCACCAGCCTTGTTGCTCTTCTCTGGACATGCTCCAGCATTTCAACGTTGTTCTTAAATGTTCCTAACACTGAGGGGAAGACATCCTGCCTTGCTAAGGGTCTCCTCCTCCTCCCTGCAGTGACCCCAGAGGATCTTCTGGACAGCCCGGAGAAGCCTGCTCCAGATGGGCCGCTGGAGGTGGCTTTGGACCACCTGAAGCTGGGCAGCATCTTCACTTTCCGTGTGACAGTCCTGCAAGCCTCCAGCATCTCCGCAGAATACGCTGACATCTTCTGCCAGTTCAAGTGAGCCCCTAGGGCCCCCCAGCCCTGCTTCTTCCACCAAGCTCCAGCCATTACCTGGGAGCTCGTGGTGAATTGGGGAAGTTTCCTCCACCTCTGAGCCCTTTGTGGTTGGGGAGGCAAAACCAAGGGCTGTGAAATCTGCCCAAGCACTTGTTTAATCACTGGCAAAAGGCAAGGAGAGACTCCTGCCAGTTTCAGGGAGTCCTGTGCCAACCAAGAGTGCAGGCAGCAGCTCTAGAGGGAATAGGCTCTTGTTGTGGTCCCTTGCTGTCACTCCCCTCGCTGCTCTGGCACGTCCCCATCCCACAGCCCCTGAGCAACCTTTCTTCCCTCCACAGCTTCATCCATCGCCATGACGAGGCCTTTTCAACAGAACCCTTGAAGAACACAGGCCGAGGGCCACCCCTGGGCTTCTACCATGTCCAAAATGTGCGTACCCCTCTTCTACCACTCCTCTGCTCCTGCAGCTGCTGGGGTCTCTGCAGGCCCACTGGCTGGACCCTCTCCCAGGGAAGCAGCTTCCTCCTGGCTTTCCCAACCTCTCAGACACCCAGCTAAGCCAGGCTTAGACATGGTGGACATGCAGGAAAAACACCAAAAGCTGCTGTTGTCCAGCTGAAAAGGCTGGGATGTCACTGCAGTGGGGAAAGCATCCCTGAAGGGGGAGAGGAGTGGGTGAGGGATGCAGGGGACTGACAGTCTTACACCCTTCCACATCCCAGGCGCTGTTTCTATCCCCTTTCCCAGCCAAGCTGCACCGTCAGTGGCTCAGCAGCTCTTTCTCTTCTAGATCGCTGTGGAGGTGACAAAATCTTTCATCGAGTACATCAAGAGCCAGCCAATTGTGTTTGAGGTGTTTGGCCATTACCAGCAGCACCCCTTCCCACCTCTCTGCAAGGATGTCCTGAGGTGGGCACATCTGGGCCACCCCAGCCCCCAGCTGTGTTAGGGGTGGGCTGCCTGGGGACCCAGGGTGGCCCCAAGGCATGGGTGGGGCTGGCTGGGTGTGGGGGTCCCTGGGGATGCTATAACCAAGCTGGTTCTGTCTGCAGCCCACTGAGGCCGTCCCGACGCCACTTCCCCCGTGTGATGCCGCTCTCCAAACCAGGTGGGGAACCCAGCCTCCTACTCCTGTGCCCACCCATAGTTCCCATGTAGGGTGGGTGTGCCCTTCCCCAGAGGGACCAGTTAGGACCCCAGAGGCACCACAAATTGTACTGTGGGCACAGCACTCAAAAGGCCTAGCCATCCATTTCCTCAATACTCAACAGATGGAAAGCTCCCATTTCACCTCCTGCAGAGCAGCAGGGAGGAGGTTCCTTGCCCTGGGTGGCTCAGGCGGGCACCCAGCCCCACTGTCCCACAGGAGCAGCAGGATCCCCACTGTGCACGGCTGCTGAGCCCCCAGCTGGGGGTTTGGCTGTACAGTCAAACACCAGCACAGGGAGAAGCTCCCCTGGTGGTTCCCGAGCAGCAGCACTGTGTGTGTTGGGATGTGTCCATGCTGACACTGCAGGCACAGTGTGTGCATCCCGGGGATGGGTGAGGCCAGTCTCACACCCTGTGTTGGGCAAGGGAGAGAGCACACCAGTGATCAGCAAAGTCCCTGCGATGAGGCTCTTGTTGCTGCCTCTGCATGTGCCCTGAGGTCCCCTCCTGCTCTGCCCTTTCCCTGCCATCATATTCCAAGTGCCAGCAGCAGGCTCAGCCTCTCACCTGTCTTTGTGACCCACTGCAGTGCCTGCGACCAAGCTGAGCACCATGACTCGGCCCAGTGCTGGCCCCTGCCAGTGCAAGTACGACCTGATGGTCTTCTTTGAGATCTGTGAGCTGGAGGCCAACGGCGAGTGAGTCCTGCAGGGAGAGGGAGGGAGAGGGAGAGGGAGAGGGAGAGGGAGAGGGAGAGGGAGAGGGAGAGGGAGAGGGAGAGGGAGAGGGAGAGGGAGAGGGAGAGGGAGAGGGAGAGGGAGAGGGAGAGGGAGAGGGAGAGGGAGAGGGAGAGGGAGAGGGAGAGGGAGAGGGAGAGGGAGAGGGAGAGGGAGAGGGATTTGCCCAGTACTCAGCACCTCTGGGCAGGCTGTCAGGATTCTGTGTCATGCTGTAATCCTCTCTTCCAGCTACATCCCTGCTGTTGTGGACCACCGTGGCGGCATGCCATGCCATGGGACCTTCCTCCTTCATCAGGTACTTTCTGCCCACGGTGCTGTCCTAGCTGACTCCTGCTGGGACCTGTGGTAACTACTGTCCCTTCTCTCTGGCCTCGTGGGTCTCAGGGCATCCAGAGGAGAATCAGTGTCACCTTGGTGCATGAAACAGGCAGCCTCATCCGCTGGAAGGAAGTACGGGAGCTGGTTGTGGGTAAGCCAAGCCAGCCCCCAGCCCACTGAGCTCCCAGCCATCCTCTCACACCGTTTCTTGCCCACACTCCCATGTTCTCACGTGGAGCTTTATGCCTTGTCTCACCTCCTGCCCTGCAATAGTAAAGCAGTGGCTGCCTGGCAGGTGACACTGGGACACCTCAGCGTGGGCAGGACACCTCAGCCCCTGCCACTGTGTCCAGGAGCTGGACCAGGATCTCTGGTGCTGAGTGGCCAGCAGTGGGCTGAATGGCCAGAGGGGCTGCAGGCAGGCAGTCTGCCCCTGCCCTCATGGGGACCCTCACAGGGCCACTGCCTGTCACCTCAGAGGCAACTCCGTGCTGCGTTTGCAGGTCGAATCCGGAACACCCCAGAAGCAGATGAGTCACTCATCGACCCCAACATTCTGTCCCTGAACATCCTCTCCTCGGGGTACATCCACCCCTCCCAGGATGACCGGTGCGTGACGCTCTTTTCCTTGCTCTTCCCCTGCTGTGGTGAGGGATGGAGGGGTTGAGTAGCAGCCCCTCTCCCCTGGCAGGCTCTTGGCCCTTCTGCTGACCCACTGCTGCCTTGAGGCAGGGTTTTTCTGAAGCTGCACAGGGTCTTGGAGTACAGGGCTGCCAACCCCCTTCCTCCTCCTCCCCCAGGCCTTGCTGTGCTGGGGAGGGCACTCAAGGGAATTTGTGTGTGGGTCCTGCTCTCTGCTGCTGGCTGTGATGGGCTGGCACAGGGAGGCAGCTGGTGCTGATGCCAGGAGGATGTCCCAACTCCATGGCTAGAGGGGAGGGCTGTTTGTCCTGTGTCCCATCGACATTGCTGGAAAGGCCACTTGGCACCCATGGCAGATCCCTATCTGTGTGTAAGAAATGCAGGAAAGCCATTCCCACCCACTGTGGGTGACTTCAGGGATGCTCATCCCTTCTGTCATAGAACCACAGAGTGGTTTGGGCTGAAAGGGACTTTAACGATAATCACATTCCAAAGCCCCTGCTATGGGCAGGGACACCTTCCACTAGACCAGGCTGCTTAAAGCTGTCCCCATGGTAGGTTTGGCTGGGTGTGAAAGAAGTGGGACCAGAAGGTTTTTATCTCCAAGATCTCCATGTATGAGTCCTGCAGTGGCAGGGGGAGTCAAAAGCAGAGCTCTCCTCTGCACGAGGGCTACTGGTGGAACTCAGGGGACTGGAGGGGGGGTCTCTGGCCAGAATGTGTGCATGAAGGCAGCTGCAACAAGACTGGGATGGTCGTTGCCAGCACTGGGAGCAGCAGGACTGGTCCTTGGCTGTGTGTGTTGTGGTCACTGGTGTAGGAACTTCCTGGCGAGGAATGGGGACCACTTCTTCCTTCATCTGCTTTGTGATCACCACTGTCCCAAGGCAGGGTGTTTTTGGGGAATGGTGGGGGTCTGGATAGGATTTGGTACCCTGAGCACTCTCAGGGCAGCTCCTGGACATGGCAGAGCAACCCAGGCAGAGTATCTGGGCAGCAGAGTCCTGGGGTCAGCACGCATGCACGTGTGGGATCAGGAGACTTTGTCACAGCCTTGGGGATACAGAAGGAGGCCAGATGGAGATGGCCAGATGAGGAGGGGCCAGGCCAGTGGTGGTTTCTTTGCGGGGAGCTGGGTGGCTGTGGCACCTGCGGGCTCCTGGGGCTGCGCAGTTTTTTGTCAGCTCCCGCTGTGTTTGATTCTCTGGTCCCAGATGCAGCCATATGGGATCTTCAGCATGCCTGAAGTAGCCTGGCAGGAGGGATGTACCTCCTGCTCTGCCTTCTGCCCCGTGAATCCTGCAGGACAAGGGGACACAGCTCGGGCTGGGGGGATACTTGGGGTGTGGAGAAAAGCGTGGAGACTGAGGGCCCATTTGGGGGCACGGAGCGGTGCACGTGTCATATCTGTCCCACATCTGTTCCATGGAGCCTGCCCTCGGTGAGGCAGGGGGAGGAGGGGGTGGCCAGCTGCCTGCAGGGCGCTAGCTGTGATGCCCCCCACTTCACTGCACATGCAGACATGCATTCTTCACCCTGCAGCTGTGAGGACAGGCAGAAGGAAGGCAGAGAGCAGAGCCAGTGCCCACTTCACCCTCCTCCCAGCCGCTTGCGCTCCCCGCTTTGCTGCCTTGTGCCACGCAGCCTCCATTGCCTGGAGCAGCCCTGGCTTCCCCTCTGCAGCCTCCCCGGCGCCCCGGAGCCACTCAGGAAGAGGCTGGGAGAGCGGTTCAGCTCTCTCCTCAGCACGCAGCCGCCCCTGCATCGAGCGCCCAGGGCGGAGGCGCGGGGGGCAGCGCCTGGTGTCCCCCCTCGCTTCCCTCAGCTGCTACTGCCCATCTAAGCCCACACTAACCATGTGATTGTTTTGTGTTTTTGCAGGCAGTTTCTTGATTCGGATATGCCTAGGTATTATTTGTTTCCATTGGTTTTTTTTCCACCCTTCCTTCTTCTCTCCTTTCTTTCTTTCTACCCCCTTGCCTCGGCACGCTCACTCCCGCCAGAGGCAGCACTTGGACATCCAGCCCCTCATCCCTTCACATGCCCCATCCCTCCTGCCTCCTGCGCTGGCACCTCTTGCTCACTCGACCCCTTTTGCTGTTCGTTTGGGCCACGCTCTGGCTGGCTGCCGCTCCCCCTCGCACGCCTGCGTCTCCATTGCCTGATTTGGGTTTAATTCTTGCTTTTCAACTTTGCTACTCTCCCATCTTTCCTGGCATCTGGCACCGAGTGTACCAGACCCTCCATTATCTCCCGCCCCAGCCCCAGCTCAGCCCCTGGTGCTGCTTGGAGTAGCTGCAGGGCTGGTGAGGACAGTGGAAGTTTTGGGGCTTGTCCTGCCCTTTCCTGGGCACCCGGTAATGACAGCAGCGCTGCAGTTGGTGTGGCAGCAGCTGCCCACCCTGTGCACGGTTGTCCTGTGTGTGTAGGTGTGGCATACAGGTGTGTCTGTATGCAGGTGTGACATTGGTGCAGATGTGGCACGGACTGTTGTACCCTGTGCAAAGGGGCTGTTTGGGGACTGCAGGCTTCAGCTGGGACCACTGGTGAGCCTGGCATGGCGCGAGAGGTGCCAGATGTGTGGATGTGCCACCAGCCTCTGGGGGGGAGCATTGTTGATGCCTCAGGGAAGTGCCCACCACGGTGGCCCATGGCAGAAGAAGAGGGCCATGTGCCTGGGAGACAAGGGATGGAGTGTCCCAAGTCCTGGCACTTCGTGCCTGAAGGTTGTCCCCACGACCAGCACCTCAAAGCTGGTTGTGCTCAGCGATATCCAAGGGCAGAGCTGTACCTGCAGCAGCATTCTGTCCCCTCCCAGGGTGCAGGGAAGTGGATGCAGCATTGATTCAGCCCCCCAGTGCAAGAGAGGTGGGTTCACAGTCGTGCTGCCTATGGTCTGTCAGCACAGTGATGCTTTCCTTGTGGACCAGGGGATGGGCCAAGAAGTCACCTGCTGTGTGAGTGGCAGTGGGATGTCTCATCCCCCCAGCTGGCACTGTCCCAGGGGACTGCACTGGGTGGGAGCTCATTGCTCTGGGATGGCACAAGGGCAGGGTTAAAGGCATAGGGAGCACATGTGCTTCCTTCCCAGCTGCTGGACCATGAGGAAGGCGGGAGGCAGAGGGTTTTCACCCAGGCTGGTGAGCCTCTCTCTGCCTGCCCTCGCTGAGCTCCTTTTGGTTCCCTTTTTGTGTTCAGCTAGGCCGGAGCACCCCTGGCCAGCGGTGCTATTATGTGCGAGTCCCTTCCAGAGGGGCTCTTCTGACCTGTCGTTTCTCTGTGTGTGTACATGTGTGTGTTTGTCCTTGGGTCACCTTCCACTTATAGCATTTCGCTGGGAAATGACACTAGGTATTTCACGCGCACCTGCTCGGTCTGGTCCCTCCTGCTTTTCTCTTTTTCCCCTTTGCCTCCTCCCTCTGCTTTTTGCTCTTTCTCCCCTCCCCTGAGGCTCCTCTTCTCCTCCTCCTCCTCCTTGGGGAGAGCTCTTTTCTTAAGCAACCTGTGTCTGCAAAGCAATCCTTCGCCTTGGCTGTGTCTCACGCCGGTGGGGTTATGTGTTTTGTATACCTTCTGACAGTGTCACTCTCCCTCTTCTTCCAACGTGGGGGAAGTTGCAGTCTAGAACCTCTCCCTACTCCCGCTGGCTGCCCTGGCTCTTGTTAAAAGTGCTCCTCAGCCACCTGGATGCTGCGTCAGGGACGTGCTGAAGTGTTCTCATTGAGATATGGCTGAACCACAGCTTCCTGAGGATGCTCAGGCGGGAGCCGGGGCCGCAGCAGCTCTGGGCGGTTTTGGGGAGCGGGTGTACCATAAAGCCAAGGAGCCCAGGGGTGGTGCAAGGGGTGAAACGGGGTCCCCCCATGCTCTCTCACCAGAGCCACCTCCTGCTTCCTCACCCGTGGTTGCTCTACCCAGGGAGGGCAGCTGCCACTCTTGATCTGGGTGAGCTGTGCCATCATCTCTGGGGTCCTATAGGCATGGGTGAGTGGGACCAGGTGTCCCCTGCTCCTTCTCCCAGCCTGGGAGCCATGGAAAACACAGCAAAGGGGCCTGAGGCAGCAGAATGGGAATGGGGCTGGCAATGAGGGTAGAGCAAGAGCCAGGGGAGACAGCCTGACAGGGGCCAGCCACCAAACCATGGTCCCCAGCTTCTCACTGGGGCCCAGGGCTGGCAGACAGGGCAGCCCTGGGGAAGGGGACCTGGCTGGCGGGGGGGCTGTGCTCCCAGAGGTGGACTGGCAGCACACCCCCAGTGCTGAGCACCCTCCCTCCTTTCCCTTCTGGCCATCATCACCCAAATGGCAACACCCGCTCCTGGCAGGGACTGGGAGGTGCTGTGGCCCAGGCTGGATGGCGGGGACTGGCCTGAGTTCACTGGGGGTGGCAACCCCTGCTCTGAACACAGGGGTGGGGCATGAACCCTCCCTTGCCCTCCTTTGCCTTCCTAGCCTGCTCTGCCTTGCCTGCACCCCATCTGAGACCCCCCTCCTCCCGCGGTCCCTCCTCCCCAAAACCCCGGTCCATTGGCCATTTCAAGGGTGCCGTGTCCTCTTCCCACCATGCCTTGTGCCCTTTGCCTTGAGCCTGTGTCCTCCGGAGTGGCTGTCCCCATCTGTCCCCACTGCGCATGTATGTCTGTGTGTCCTTGCAGGCCTGCTGCAGCGCTGTGGGGGGGACAATGACATCTCCTTGCTTGCCTGCCAGGGGTTTGAGGGAGGTTGTTTTACTGGCCCTGCTGGGTTTTTTTGGCAGGACTTTCTACCAGTTTGAGGCGGCGTGGGATAGCTCCATGCACAACTCGCTGCTGCTCAACCGTGTTACCCCTTACCGGGAGAAGATCTACATCACCCTGTCAGCTTACATCGAGGCAAGGACCTTGGCTGGGGTCACTATACATCAACAGAGTCTGGGATTTCCCCTGCTGTTGGGGTGCAGCCAGCCTGAGCCCTTCTTTAGCTGGTGCTTATGGGGTGCAGGGTTCAACTTGGGGCTTGGGGGCCGTGTGGGACCCCAGGACTGGAGCCTGCCGGGCACAGGGGTGGGAGAGACCTGCTGGGCTGCCACCCTGCAGCACCTCTGATGCCTCCCTCTGCCCTACTGCAGATGGAGAACTGCACTCAGCCCGCCGTCATCACCAAAGACTTCTGCATGGTTTTCTACTCGCGGGATGCCAAACTTCCTGCTTCACGCTCCATCCGCAATCTTTTTGGCAGCGGCAGCCTGCGGGCTTCTGAGAGGTACCAGGACCCTCCTGTTGGGGATAGGAGAGTCATCACCTAGGGACTGGAGCTTTTCTAGGGCATCCCAGCAGCCTGGCTAAAAAAATGGGGTGTGGGGATGGGACAAAGCCAGTAATGCTTCACCTCTCTTTGCTCACAGCAACCGCGTGACAGGAGTCTACGAGCTCAGCCTCTGCCGTGTGGCTGATGCCGGCAGCCCAGGTGGGTGCCATGCCTCTGCCCAGGTATTCAGCTGGGGCAGGGAAGCACAGCCAGGCCTTCGGGTTAGGGGCTGTGTGTCTGTCCCCCCAGCTATGTGTCTGTGCCCTCAGCTGTGTGTCTGTCCCCACAGGCATGCAGAGACGGCGCCGGCGTGTGCTGGACACCTCTGTAGCCTACGTTCGGGGAGAGGAGAACCTGGCTGGCTGGCGGCCCCGCAGTGACAGCCTCATCCTTGACCATCAGTGGGAGCTGGAGAAACTCAGCCTTCTGCAGGAAGTGAGAGTCTGGGCTAGAAATGGGCTGAAACTCTGCCATTCACACTGGTGCTGGGGGGATTCCCCACCTGGATGGCACAGCGGTGTTGGTTGTGGGAGGAGGCAGGAATGGGGCTGTGCTGCCACTACTCCTGTGCATCGCTGCCAGCCGGGTCCCAGCAGATCCAAAGCTAATGAATGAACGGGGTTTAGGGGGCCTGGGTAGGGTGGAGAGGGCCACCCCTGAGCCTGGGTGCCTGTGCCCAGGTGGAGAAGACAAGACACTACCTGTTACTGCGCGAGAAGCTGGAGACGACCCAGCGCCTGGGCATGGAGAGCCTGTCCCCCTGCTCCAGCGAGGATTCTGAGTCCCGAAGCACCTCCTGCATCTCCTCCCCACTCTCTGCTGATGGGGCACCCGAGGGCCGCACCTCTCCCCCTGAGACCCCCAGCGAGAGGCAGAAGGAGCTGGCTGTGAAGGTAACACCCTGCAGCAAACCCAGCTTGTGGGGATGAAGACAGGAAATGGCTTTCACAGGGGGCTGGGGGTTGTGGCAGGAGAAAGCCCAAGGAGAGTGGGAGGTGGGATGTGCCTCGTGCCCCACTGTCCTCCTTCTCTCTCTGCAGTGCTTGCGCCTGCTCACGCACACCTTCAACAGGGAATACAGCCACAGCCACGTCTGCATTAGCGCCAGTGAGAGCAAGGTACTGCTGCTGCCCCAGGCTCTGCTGGGCTGGTGGGGCCAAGGAGGGATGTGTGGCTGGCAGGGGAATGGTGGGGCGGGGCCAGATGGGCACTATGGCACAAGTCATGCCTCCTCTGGGGTGTCTGCTCCCTCTGCTTCCTCTGGTTTTTCCCAGAACTGGTGGCTCTCAGGACTGTGCCAGGAGAGGACCCTGTCAGCCAGGGGTCTTGCCTCTCCCTGTCTGAGCAGGAGCCTGCTCCTTTTTATGGGCCTGGCTTTGTGCAGCTCTAGTTCACACCTCCATTACTCCACAGCTGTCTGAAATGTCCGTGACCTTGATGAGAGACCCTTCAATGCCAGCTCTTGGGGTCACCACTCTCACCCCCTCCTCAACCTGCCCATCACTGGTGGAAGGATGTTACAATGGCATGGAGGTCAGGTAAGAACCTGGTTGGGAGGTTCTGGTGACATATCCCAAGCAGAGCAGCTGTGTCACTGGGACATGGTCCTTGTCTATGGATGTTCCCTAGCCATCACTCTTCCTATATTCCATCCTCTCCTCCTTCCCTAGACCTCCGCAGGTTTCCTCCAGGGCAGAGAGCCCCGATCTGGAGACTGTGGTAGAAGGAGAGCAGAAGAAGTCCCCAGCCCGCCGGCCTGAGGAGGAGAAGGAGCCCCAGCGGTTGCTGGTACCCGACATCCAGGAGATTCGAGTCAGGTAGGAGCAAGTGGGGCAGCCAGCAAGGGGAGCACCTGTGGGCAGGGGGTCCGTGCCCTGCCATTGCCAGCTCCTCATGGTCTGTATCCCACCTCTTACCCTGATCCCTTCTGCAGTCCCATCGTCTCCAAGAAGGGCTACCTGCACTTCCTGGAGCCTCACACCAATGGATGGGTGAAACGCTTCGTGGTGGTGCGGCGTCCGTATGTCTACATCTACAACTCGGACAAGGATGCGGTCGAGAGGGCCATACTCAACCTGTCCAAGGCCCAGGTGGAGTACAGTGAGGACCAGCAGGCCATGCTCAAGGTAGGGCACTGGGAGCCAGCCCCGCTCTGCACAGCACATTGAGCGAGGGACTGAGCTCTGGCTCTCCCCTCGCAGACCCCGAACACGTTTGCGGTGTGCACCGAGCACCGGGGCATCCTGCTGCAGGCGAGCAGTGACAAAGACATGCACGACTGGCTCTACGCTTTCAACCCTCTCCTGGCTGGATCCATAAGGTACCAGGGGCAGCGGGGGGAAGGGGGGTGCACAGAAGCCATTGCTGGGGTGGCTGCAGGCTCCCAGTGCTTTCCCTGCTACAGCTCCCAGCCAGGTGTGGGGAGCATCTCCTGTGCAGAGCTGTGCCTGGACAGGCTTTCAGCTGGCAAAACTTGGACTATATTAACTTTGAATTCAGCTCATCCATATTTAAATGCTTCAGTCTAGGGCCAGATTCCAGGTGGTACAGAGGTGGTGGTGTGCTGAGCTCAAAGCAACATCCATGCCTGGTGCCAGGGCCACTGGCCTGTTACTGGCCTGTTACAGAGTTTTTGAGGCTGTTTAGGAAACTTTCCTGTCTGATCATCCGGGAGCCACTGTGGGAGTCCCACACGCCCACCTGAGCTGGGAGTGAGGCCCCTTGCCAGCAGGTCGTTCCAGTGAGCCGACAGGGGCTTGCTTGACTTCCTCCACTCACCACACACATGCTCTGACAAGGTTTCCTAATAGGCTCAACCACAGGCTTCCCATAGCGGAATCTCAGACATCTCGATCCTTAAAATAATTCAATCATGGTGCAATAACAAAATAACAGCTGGAGCTGGGTGTCTCTGAGAAAGGCCCCTGAACAAAGGAAACCCTGGGCTTTTACACCCTCTTAGTCTAAGGGCACTCTAAGGACTCTAAGTGTCCTTCCCCTGGCTGTGCCTCAGGTCCCTGTGCCCTTTGTTATGCAAACGATCGGCAGTTCACGGCCTTGCCTCAGGCTCCCCCCTGCAGCTCAAATCGCAGCTGCACACCAAGCTACCCGCACTAAAAGTTTTCATTCCTCAACAAGACCATCTCATGGATTTCCTGAGATCACCTCAAGTGGCAGGACTAGGGGAATAGGAATAAATGCACAGAAATCTGTACTCTGACTAAAGAGATATTAATTTTATGTCTCTCCGGCTGTCTGGATTCAAATATCAGCCTGGAGGTAGGACACTGAACCTGGGAGTCCACACCTCTCCTTATCCACATCTCTTAACACCTTTTGTCCCTTGTTTTCCAAATCAGATCCAAGTTGTCCAGAAGGAGAACAGCCCAGATGAGAATCTAACCTGAAAAATACCCTCCACCTCATCCGTCTGCCAACAGGATCAAGATAGCTGATTCTGTCTGAAGACTCCCCATGTTAATATCTGATCTTTCACACCATCTGCTGCCCCAGCTCTCTGCTCCATGGAAGGATCTGTCTTGATTCACAGCTTCACAGGGGAAACACTTCTGTTTGTAGCTGCAAAAGCCTGGACCCGCCTGGGCAGGATTCCTTGTGCACGTGCCATCTTCTGCCTGTCCCTCCATGGGTGACCTTCATATCACACCATCTAACGCTCCAAAAAAGGTCCCTATCAGAGGGGAGGGAGTGAGAAGGGTGGTTTTGGCTAAAAGCTGGTCTTTGATCTAGAGAGATGGGAATGCAGTAAAGCTCAGAGCTGGGAGAGCAGGAGGAATTGCCCTCAGGCGAAGGGAAAGTGGTAATTTAGATGTGGGGTTTCCCTAATTTACCGGTGTTTCTGCAAGAGACAGCAGAGTAAGATCAGGTGTCAGTACTTTAAGATTATATTTATAAAGTATTTATTTCTATTTACATCACAAAAATCCCCTAAGTTGAGTCCTGGCCCCCAGCCAATGCCTCCCCCAGGCAGGGGAGAGCCTTGGTGGTAGGCTGGGGTTCCGGAGATGCCTTCCCCGGGACATCCCTGCCTTGTGCCTGGCAGCAGCACAGCTCTAACCCTCACTCTATGCCCTCCCCAACTGTTTGCTTTGCCTTTCCCTACAGCTTAAACTACTCTTCCCCTGAGCAGTGGCCAGACAGCCCACCATGTCTTCCCAAAGAAGGCAATTCCTACCTGTCCCATCTACCTCTGGAAGGGAGGAGCCCACAGTCTCACCTGGCCAGGGCACCCATGTCCCTGCAGATGGGGCACTGCACTTTGGAGCTGGGTCCTACTGGAGGGAAGTGGAGAGCTCTGGGTAGGGCTCTGTCTGTCACACCACGCTGGGCTACCCTTTCCAACCAAAAGCACTTGGGCCACCTCCACTATCCTAGCCTGGGACCCCCAGGTGTCTCATCCAAAGGGATTTCCCACTCCTAGGGCAGGATACCAAGGATCCCAACCCTGCAGGCAGTGTGGAGGTTGCAATGGGAAAATTCCCCCGGAGCCACGACTAGGAATGACCATCCCACCCTACCAGGATCCTTCTTGCCCTTTCTCAAAAGGGCCTGCACATCCCTTTTTCTCCCTGCAGGATGACAGACTCAAAGCAGATCAAAGGGTGTCAGGGTGGGGATGGGGCTTCTTTTTTCTGTTATAGCTGGTGTTTTCTCACTCTTCCTCTGCTGCAGAAGCGAGCACCCACCTCCCTCCACCCTGCTTCCATCAGCATGTTAATCTGGGGGCTTCCTGCATTGGAGGTGTTTTTGCTGAAAAGACCTTCTCCTCCAGCCATCACTGCTTCCCACCTCCTCCAGCAGCAGCTCTCTCTTTTCTCCCATCTCTCACCCGTGGTTAGATGTTTTTGTTCAGGGCTTCCCAAGTGGCCAGCAGCATCTGGCACGGCTCCGTGTTGGAAGCTGAGCATCTTCCTCCGTGCATCTCCCAGGCACTCCCCCAGCTCTGCTGTCTCTTGTCCAGCACGGCCGCGCCTTGGCTCTGCCGCACCTCCCTGCACTGTCTGTGGGGTGCGTGTGTGTGTGTGTGTGTGTGTGTGTGTGGGACGTGGTGCTGTCTTCTCGTTACACTCGTGTTGTGGGGGGCACGGACAGGCAGGGACGTGGCAGAGGACTGGAGGCTTGCACTGGCCCCCTTGCTGCATATCAGGCACCCTTTAATTTGGGTTTCAGGTGACAGAAAGAGTTTGGGGATTCTTCTTGAGCACATGCTGGTTCTGCCTGGCCTTGCCGTAGCTCCTTGGGCATCTTACCCCATTGCTACAGCCCAGATCTGCAGTGGGGCTGCTCCTCTCAGCCCAGCTCCCCTGCCCAGGACAAGCTCCCCAGCAAAGTGGGCTATTTTCCTCTCTGTGATCCTTTTTAGACCTGGAGGCCAACTTGTGCCCTTTCTGTATGAAGAGGGGCCCGCCTGGGGGCACAGAGAGGCTGAGCAGGGGCAATGCAGGGGCCCAACATCCTGGCTCCCGTGCTCTGAGCAAGGACTAGTCGGTACCATCCCAAATTTCAGTGTCAGGGGCTAAGGGTGGAGAAACAGGGAGTACCTGAGGGGAGGCTCTTCCAGAACGGAGGCAGCTTCTGGCAGAGATGGGACCAGTGTCTGTCAGGGACCAGACACCGGTTCACTGGCCAGGGCTGTGTGGTGCTGCCTGTGCCACAGACAAGACGCAGCCAGCTGAAGGGCATCCTCCAGCCAGAGCCGAGCCATGCCTGAGGCCAGCAAACCTGCAGAGCAGGCGGCTCGGCTGGAGGTCGGAGCCGAGGGAAGCAGAGCTGCCCGCTGGATGCGGCACACAGGCCGCTTGCCATCGTACCAGCACCGCGCCCCTCGTCACGGCCCTGGCAGCCCTCCCCTCGGCAAGGAATGCAAAGCGGAGGTTCGAGCACGACTGTAAGCCCAACCGGAAGGGAAATTCCACAGGGCAGCGGCTGGCACGGAAGGCAGGCGGGCATCGGCGGGCAGGCTGGGGCCAGAGGAGGAGGGAGGCCGCGCCCCCGCTCTCCGGCTCCCGCCGCGCTGCCTGCCGTGTGCCAGGGGGGCAGTACCGCGGGTCCTGGCCGTCCGTGCGCACGTGAGGCTTGTTCGGTTCTGAAATAAATGTCGCATTTAACGCAATTCCCGTGCGCTGAGCGTCCTCTCCGGGGCCGGCGGGGGTGGCAGCAGAGAGGGGGCGGGCGAGGAGCTGAGGGCGGGAGAGGGGCTGAGGGCGAGAGAGTTGCTGAGGGAGGGCGGGCAGCTGAGGGCGGGAGAGGAGCTGAGGGAGGGCGGGAGAGGGGCTGAGGGAGGGCGGGGATCTGAGGGCGGGAGAGGGGCTGAGGGAGGTCAGGGAGCTGAGGGCGGGGATCTGAGGGCGGGCGGGGAGCTGAGGGCGGGAGAGGGGCTGAGGGCGGGAGAGGGGCTGAGGGAGGGCGGGGAGCTGAGGGAGGGCGGGGAGCTGAGGGCGGGAGAGGGGCTGAGGGAGGGAGAGGGGCTGAGGGAGGGCGGGGAGCTGAGGGCGGGAGAGGGGCTGAGGGAGGGCGGGCAGCTGAGGGCGGAAGAGGGGCTGAGGGCGGGAGAGGGGCTGAGGGAGGGCGGGGAGCTGAGGGCGGGCAGCGCCCACCGCCACTGAGGGGGCGCCCCCTCGCGGGCCTGCTCAACCCGGCGGGGTGAGGGGCGGGGCCACAGCACTGACTGACAGCGCAACCCCGCTTGCGATTGGTGGAGAGGACGGGCACGTGCCCTTGTGGGCGGGGCCAGCGCAGCCCTTCCGCTGCCGCCGAGCCGCGGGCCCATTTCCGGCCCGCCGCGGGTGCGGATTGGGCCGGCGCCGGGGCGGGCGGGAGCGAGCGGCGGCGATGGATCTGTTCGGGGACCTGCCCGAGCCCGGCGCCGCCGCGGGTGAGGCCGCGACCCGCTGGGGCCCGCGCTGTCCTTCGGGTCTGCCCGGCCTCGGCCCGTGGCCTCACCTAACGGGCTGCAGGCCCCGCCGGGCCTGCTGCAGCTCGGCCGTGGGTAGCGTGGCTCTGCGCACAGCCAGGCCGCCGCCACAGGGAGCTGGAGGGGCAAGGGGGAGGGTGAGGGGATGGTTTAAAAATCGCTGGAGAAATCGCCGGGTTTGGTGGGTTTTGTGGTTTCCTTTTTTCCTCTGGGACCCGCTCCGCTGCAGTTTAGTCCGTGATTTTGCGTGTTCTGTATGAGCAGAACTGTTCTATTCTGCACTTCTCTGCGGTTTAGACCGTCTTGGAGCCTTTCCCCTCACTGTGCTGCCGAGGGATGTTAATGCGAGCTTAGTGGATTGCTAGCAACAAAACCCCAAAAGTCTGTTCTCAAGGCAAAAGTTCACCTCAGCCCCAGACAGGTGGTGATTTTGCTTGTGAAACAGCTGCTAAAATGAGGTGGAAGTCGGGCTCTCCTGGTTCACCACACCTGTGGCAGCCTGGGGACAGTTCCTTAGAACAGCTCCCCCAGGAGTGCCTGCAGTGGTTCCTTACTCTGCCCTGGTGCCTTGCAGGGAAAGATGCCCATAAAGGGCCTCTGCTGTTTGATGATCTCCCACCATCCAGCAGTGCTGACTCAGGTACGGGTGCTCTGTTCCTGCCATTCGTTTGGTTTTCTGTGTTTTCTGCATCAGCATCTCTTTCAGTTGATATGTGTGTAAATCCTGTTCTTTGTGAGACAGAATAAAGACAGCAGGTTATCAGTGCTGGTGTGCAGACCAGCTGCATCCTGTTTGGGTTTTTATAACCAGGGTGTTATAGGTATTCCTCATATATTCTATAAAACATTCCATAAAAATGTTCCCTGGAACAAATGCAAAACCTGGATTTGCCTGACTAGTAACGGAAGTAGAAATTTGTGTCTGTTTGGTAAATTGACATAATTTCTTCACCTCAGAAGAGGTATAGGCAAAGGTTATTCCCTGAAAGCAGAAACATAGGCAAAGCATTATTCCCTGAAAGGAAAATGGTATTTAGTTATTTTTATCTTGTGCTCCAGGCAAAGAAGGCTCTTTGCTCTTCGATGGCCTCCCCCCAGCCAGCAGTGGTGACCCAGGTAAGGAGCTGTGCCCCTCCTCAGCCTCTGCTGAGCCACCCCTCTCTGGGAAAAGCCCACGCTGCAGCCTGCTGTGGTGCACACACAGCAAGTTAACCTGCTGCTGGTTTCTCCAGTCCAGATTGGCTCACACTTGTCATGGCAATTTGTGCCCCAGTTGTTTCAATCAGGATTCTGAATCTTAAAATTAGGCCTGTTCCCAGAAGTACTTTCCTGTCTTTGGGGGACCCTTGTTCTCTGAGAGCTCCCTGCTTTGGGAAGGAAAGTGGCCTGGTGCAGCCACTGCCCTGGCTGCTTCTCTGCTGTAGGCACAGCCTGCCTCCTTGTTCCTTGCTGAAAATGGCTTCATACCCAGACTGCTGCTCTGGCAGGGCTTTCTGCATGCAGCCATATGCTTGCTGTCACCTGGGAGGAGCTGAGATAATTCACTGTACCCACAGGAGCCTAAATCTCCAGAAGGAAAAAGCCAGAGTTCTGACGTCTGGTTTTGCTTGCTAGCTTTAATTTGTAGCCTTCTTCTGAACCCTCTAAAAATACGCACATTTGGAGTAATAAAATAAGTTTCTTTGCATTGTTGTGGGCAGAGATCATAGAGGAAAATAATATTAATAATAATAACAACATAGAAATCTTCTAGCCTGTAACATTAGCTTCCTGAACAACTAACTGGAAAAAGAAAAAAAGAAAAAAAAACCCTGTAGCTAAGGAGTAAAACCTGTGGGTTGTTCAGTAATGACTGTGGTCACTTAATGCTGTGTAAGTATGTGAACCTGCTCTCCTGAGTGTGCTTTGGTATGAAAGGACTTGCTGCTGAATTTATGCAAGTAAGTAGAACACTTGAGCCACCTGCATTTTTGCTTTCTTTCAGCCTCCAGTGCTACTAAGCAAGTCTCATCAGCAGAGAGTGAAGAGAAAGGGCAGAAGAGAAAGTCCGTGGAGGAGGAGGAAGAGAAGAATGGCAGGGAAGAACTTGTGGAAAAGAAAGTTTGTAAAGGTTTTCAGACAGTTTGAAAACAAATGTACTCAATTTGTACTTGTGGCGTTGGGCTGAGTAAGTCCAGAACAAAGCTGAGCTTTGGTTCTTCAGTCTTCTTGCCTTTTCAGGCTCTTGTAGGAAACAAACTGCTGCAGGGGTTTGGAAGCTCCTCAAGCTTCCTGGCTCTATCTCATCCTTCAGCTGGGCCTTCTTGCTGTCCCTGCTGAGGCAGCAGGAGCTGAGCAGCAGGCACCTCAGCACTGGCAGGATAAGTGCTTGTGCTGCCAAGATGTGGAACCTCTGTGAGGCTGGATCCACACCACTTTCTTTTGCCACATCCACAGATCTCTCTGCTGGCTGCTAAGGATGCCAGAGAGGGAGAGAGGCTTGTTACACACAGGGCCTTTGGCTTCAGAGCCTGCGTGCTGTGTTGCAGCTTTGGGGGTACAAAGGAAAGGACATGTCCTGGGAACATCTTACCTGGATTTCCTGTCCTTAGTGCACTCTTTAAAGCTGTGCTTTACTTAATCTGCTGGTTCAGTGCCACGTGCTTCCCCTGCCCACCCTGTCCCCTGCCCAGCAGTCCTGCTTGGCTGCAGCTGCCTGCTGAAACGAGGGCAGGCTGCTTTTAGAGCTGCTGGCCTTGGGGACACATAAAAACCCATGCTACAAAATAAACATGTCCTGTTCAGCAGTGGATGCTAGATGATTTGCTGCAGGACGAGGGCTGCACTGCCAGGACAGGGCTCTGAAAGCTGAGAACTTACTGGTTTTTAGCCTGAGCTGAAGAGACAGAGGAGTTTGATTTGCATGCATGTGTCTGCCTTGTTCCCCTTTAGGATCAGTGGGCATTCTTGGACTGAAGGGTTATGTGGCAGAGAGAAAAGGTGAGAGGGAGGACATGCAGGATGCACATGTCATCTTAAACGATATCACCGAGGAGTGCCGGCCTCTGCCCTCCCAAATGTAAGTGGGCCCCAGCTGCCAGAACAGCCATCCTGGGGGTGAGGGAGCTCCAGCTTGCTTCAGCTAAACCTAAGATGATAGTTTCTGCTCTGAACAGCTGATGCTCTTGTCTGCCTGTCTTGTGATGCATGGTTTGGGGTTGTTATTGGGAGACCTGGGGTGAATCATCAGCTAGTTGTGTTCCCAGGCAGCTCACAGGGCTGGTGTGTACAAAAACCTCCCTTTGAGGGGTGCTTAGTGATTCAGTCTGACTGACTTTACAAGCACCGTGAAGGCCTGATAACTCTAGCTGTTGATCCTATATTACCCAAATGTAAGTGGGTATGTAAAATTAAAAGAATGTCCTCAAGCATCACCGTGATACTGGATTTAGCTTCTGAGCCAGTACTGTCCCAAGAGATTTGTGTTCTGAGAGATCCAAGGGTTTTTAGTTGGAACAAGCTTAGGCATGGAAGGTACAGTAGGATTGGCTAGAGTGATGTCTGTAATGGTGGAGAGTTGCAGTGTCCTTGAGGTAAAATGTTTATCTGCTTTTTATCTGCCAAGTTGAGGTCTGTAGACCCTTTAGCCCTTCATTTTCTTGAGTGGAAAATTACAAGAAAGTTCTCAGCTCAGTGCTTCGACATGTAAACCATGTAAATGCTGAATATATGAGCTCGGAGACCTGCTGCCTTTTGTGCCTTGGAGTGCAGGATTTTGGGTCTGGCTGACACAGGGCAGGGCATTGTGGAGAGGAATGCACTGGATCCCATTCCCTGGCCTTCCTTAGCCTTTTCTGCTGCTTTTTGTTCCCTCCCAGCACACGTGTCTCGTACTTCGCTGTTTTTGACGGCCACGGGGGAGTCCGAGCCTCAAAATTTGCAGCACAGAATCTGCACCAAAACCTGATAAAGAAATTTCCAAAAGGTGAGAGGAGGGGAATAAGGGCTGTAGGACAACCATCACCTTTTCTGCCTTGGCAATGGACAAGGAAAACTGATCTGTTTGGGTGTAGTCCTAAAGTACCCATCCCTTATTCCCAGAGGGCTTGCAAGACTTGTGTGTCTCCTGGGGAAGAGGGCTGGAAGCCTTTTTGGCACAAGGGTACAGTTAGCCAATTGTGACTCACTAAACAAGTATGAGATGTACTGTTGCCAGTTTTGGCAGTGCCACATCAGGTGTGAAAATGCTCCTGTGGTGGAGAGGTTTATGTCATAAACTCTCCACATACACTGCTGCATTGATTTCTGGCAGGGTAAGTCCAGGATGTGCCCCAGCTGCTCTGCAGAGTCCAAGAGAGGCACTGCCTGACTGAATGTTGGATGAGCAGAGGGACAGACTAGGATAGATTAGATATGTTTTACTTGGAGCTTAGTTGCTGTATTTTCTGACAGGTGAGGTAGCCAGCGTGGAGAAAACTGTGAAGAGATGCCTTTTGGACACCTTCAAACACACAGATGAAGAGTTTCTAAAGCAGGCATCCAGCCAGTGAGTGCATTTACTTTCTGTTCATTTGTATTTCTTAGTGTGCATCTCTGAGGTCTGAGCTGTGAGCAGGGCAGAGGAAACTCTCCTTGTGTCATGCCTGTGCTTTGGCAAAACTCCACACAGCTCCCCTGTGCCAGGCTGTGACTCTGCCAGCTGAGGGCTTGCTAGAACTAGATCATGGCATGTTCTGGTTCTAGTCTGTGGTAAGCAGTCTGTAGGATCTTTTAGACTAAAATACGTGTTCCTCATGAAGGAAGGAAGAAAAACAGGTCCAAGGACCACCTCTGTCCTTACCAGAGCATCTTATTTGCCTTCTTTTTAAAGACTTGCCATATTGAAGAGACTTGTCTCATGCTGTCTGAAATGGGATCTCTGTCCATGGCAGTAACGTGTGGAAGGAGGGGATCTGTAGAGACCACTAAGTTTTCTTTAGAGCTGTGCTTGCCAGGCTGGAACACATCCCTCAGGTAGCTTTTAGTGCCCTGTGTAAATTCAAATCTTGCTTTCTTCAACTCTTTAGAAAACAGAGATGTTGATGAGGAAGGTCCCTCTGTGGGGTAGATGCCAGCCTGCCTTGCAGCTGGGTGTGGAGTGCCAGGCACCCTGACCTTCCCTCAGTCTCTGCTGAGCTGACACACCAACTGTGTGGGCTAGGGAAGATGTAGGTTGCATTTCACATGCAGTCACCTCGTTACCAATCCTTCACACATGTTTAGTTTGGTTTTTTTACTGTTATTATTTCACAGTGACACCTCTGTCATAGATGCAGAGACTGTTAATGCATTTGATTCTGCAGTTCCCTGAAAACTTTCAATTTTAAGTAAATTGGAAACTGGCTCAGTCTCTTAAATCTAATCAGAACAACAAGTTTGACCAGGCAAAAGGAAGATGCTTTCTTGAGTCTGTCACAATAGTGTCTTTCTCAAAGCAGCCTCTGGTCAGAAACATGACGTAGGACAAAGATTTGCTAGCAATAGGTGTATTGATGGTGAAATGAATCATGTTCATTCAGCCACACCTTCAAAATGAGGAAAAACTGGGTGAAATATGTCTAGAAACGAGTCTCTCAAAGCTAGTTTCAGTGAAGAATGGCATCACAGCCAGGCTTTTTTGTGGACAGGACTAGCCTGGCAGCTGTAATCTGAGAAATGCTTCTCATTTTACTTAGAGCTCTAGAGATAAAAGCTTAACTACAGGAAGTGAAATAGGAGGACTGAGCGAGTGGTGGTGCTGCTGAGGTGGGGTGGTGAGGGCTGAGGTGGGAGAGGGAGCAGGGATACTGTGGGAAAAGGGAGGGAAATGTAAGCAAAAAAGAAGGCATTTCTGCTGCAGAGTTGGCTGTGCCTTCCTTTGGCTGAAAAGCAGCAGCTTCCCAAGGAGAATGTGGGGTGCTTTTTTGCTCATGGTGCTACAGCTTTTGGGCAGCCACCAGGGCTGAGCCTGTTCTGCTCACACATGAGGTTTCCTGGGAGCTGAGTGTGAGGAAGGGTTGGTGTGGGGGCCGTGGTTGGCAGCATTTGCAGCAGCTGGGCATTGGCTTGCATTCAGAAATCTGTAGTCTGTGTAGTTCCTCTGTCCCTGTCCACTTTGCTGTTTATCACCAACCTGAGCTGCTAGCAGGCAGCTGCTGGGGGCTTGTGCTACCTGATTGCTGTGTGTTGGCACAGGATGCTTCTTTGAGTCCCCTGGAACACTCTGTAACTTCGTAAGTGTTGTTTTTCCCCTTCAGTAATCTCATTTCTGTTCCCTTCAGGAAGCCAGCATGGAAGGATGGCTCCACAGCCACTTGTGTCTTAGCTGTTGACAATATTCTCTACATAGCCAACCTCGGGGACAGCCGGGTAAGCAGAATGGAGACCACTGATGGCATCTTTCTTCTGCCCAGAGCTTTGTGGGTTGGTTTGTTCGTTTGTGGTGTCTTGAGTTGTCATGAGCTACTCAACTGTTCCTACAAAGCATTTGTTTTGGGTGGGTGCAGAGTACTTCTGTGTTGTCTCCCATAGTGTAAAACAGTGGTGTGTGAAAGCTCTCTCTTGATGCTTAATATTTCACAGTATCAAGAAGAGAATATTTGAATATTTCGGTTGAAAGGGGTCTATGACAATCGTCTGGTCCAGCTGCCTTGACCAGTTCAGGGCTGCCCTAAAGTTACACCATTGCTCAAATGCCTCTTATTAAACACTGACAGTCTGGGGCATCAACCACCTCTCCAGGAAGCCTGGTGCAGTATTTGATTATGTGCTCTATAAAGAAACACTTCCTAATGTCCAGCCTGAACCTCTCCTGGCCCTGCTTTGAGATCAGCATTCCCATGAGATCAGCACTTCCCTCTCCATGCCCCCTGCTCAGGAAGCTGCAGAGGGGGATAAGGTTGTCCCTCAGCCTCCTCCTCTCCAAACCAGACAAGCCCAGAGCCCCCAGCCTCTCCCAGGTCACACCTTCCAGCCCCAGCCCCAGCGTGGTTCTCCTCTTCTGGACACACTGCAGCCCCTTCCCACCATCCCCAGCCCTGAGCACAGCCAGGCCATGCCCTCTCCTGCCCCTGGCCCCGCTGTGTGGGGTGCCCCAGGATGGCCCTGCCCTCCTGGCCTGGTTCCCCTGTGCTGCTGCCAGGCAGCGCCCCCAGACCCTTCCAGCTGCTCCCCAGCCACCCCTTGCCAGCTCAGCCTCGTGCCCAGCGCTGGGGGCAAACCCAGCACCTGTGCCAGCAATTCTGTGCCACTGGCACTGCCCTGTGGGGCACCTGTGCAGATCCCTCTGCAAGGCTCCTGTCCTCCAGAGAGTCCACAGCACTCCCAATTTGGTGTCATCAGCAAACTTGCTAATTGTGCTCTTGTATCCAGATCACTGATAAAAGTACTGAACAGCACCTCCTGCCTAGAAATGAGCCCTGAGAAACACCACTGGCCTGATGTATGGCCATTCACTGCAGTTTGGGGCTCTCTCAAGAAGCTGTTGCTGCAGTTGTGTTGTTGTTTGATGATGGTCTTTTGTCAGCACAGGCGATTCTGTGTCGTTACAATGAAGAGAGTCAGAAGCACACAGCCTTAAGCCTCAGTAAGGAGCATAACCCCACCCAGTATGAGGAGAGGATGCGGATACAGAAGGCTGGGGGAAACGTCAGGTGAGTGCCTGAGGGTGTGAATGAGCTAATCTGAGCCCTAGCCTGATTTTGGGCCTGAGCACTGAGGTTTTGAAATCTCCTGAGGCTGGTGTGCATCCTAGTTGAGAGAATGTTGCTGCCTGTGGGAAGCACAGCCTGAGGCCTGAAAGGACTCAGTTACTGGAGTTGGTTGATAGTTCCCAGAGCCTTATGATGGCCAAGGCAGGACCTATGTGAAATACCAGCACAGGCATGCTTAAACTTGACCTACAGATTTGGACCTACACAGCTGGATTGGACTGTTGAAGAGGTTACTGCTTTCTGCACGCTGTGATGCTGAACAGAACTCAGTTCCTTGCAGCATGACTCCTCTCTCCTTGTCCTGTGAGAGGGGGCGTGGTTTGAGAGAGCACCAGAAGCCCTCAATGTCAGTTGGTGTTGCTCTCCTGGAGTTAGCTGATGCACTGGGGCTCTCTGCATTAGGAAGCAGCTTTCTGGAGCCAAAATATTCTTACATCTTAATGTTCCTTTGCAAAAAGAAGTTCATGGCTGTTTGGAGAGCTGGTGCCAAACACAACAGCTGAGTCTTGTCTCCCTGGCTAGATTCTCTCCCTTCTTTGAAGGCTGTTTCTTGATTTAGTGGTATCTTCACAAAGAGAGGACTCAGTGCAGGTGAAGGATCTTCATGCCTGTGGAGGCAAAAAGCACCCAGGGTGGAGAGGGGTGGGCTCAGTTCTGTTCTGCTGCCGTGTCTGGAGTGCTTTGTTCCCCTTATCTCTGGGGAGCACATGCTGTCACTTTTAGCACTGATCTCTCTTTGCACATGGCAAAGAGATGGCCCAGTGTCTGTTAGCTCCTTTCAGAATTGATCCCTGACTGCCTGGGAGCCTCTCCCACTGCTTGCAGTTCAATATTTTGGGCCCAAGAGATAAGCCAAAAAGTGTGTGAGTGTCAGGTCCCTTCTTTGTGGCATGCCTTGCTTCTTGCTTTTATCTCAAGCATGGCTGCTTGGACTACGAGGTGAATGAGCTTTGTGTATTCTCAGGGGGGCACAGAAGAGCCTTTTTGGGGTGAAGGTGCTTGATTGTTGGACAGGTGAAGTGTGGGAAGCTGTTTCTCTAGGGAGCTTGGTTAACTAGAAAAGCTTAACAAACCAGAGCTGTTTTCCTAAGGGGTGTTGTAATTCAGTTTTCACAGAACTGCTTGCTGCAGTCAGTGGTTACTAAGGGCCAAGTGATCAGGAGCTGAGCATGCTGTTGGTCACTCCTGGGAGCTGCCAGTCTGTAGGGTTGGTGTCCTCAGACAGGAACAGCAGGGGCTGCTGACTCAGACCTCTTGCCTCTGCCACTCTGCTTCTAGGGAAGAGCACTTTGCTGGATGTCTTGCCAAAAAATAATCTCTATTCAAAGTATGCCACCAGGAGTTCAGCTCACATATAACTCACTGCCTCAGTTTGCTAGGCTAAGCAGGACTTGAGTTAGGGCAGGGTGACAGAAAACAGCCTTGAAGGCTCCTGACTTCATCTCCTCCTCCCCCTCACTTGTTTCCCAGAGCTTCACACAAACATGCAGAAAGGGAAGGAGACTTTGAAGGGAAGATTTGAACTTGCAGGGGAAGTGGGTCATTATTTGTACCAGCAGATGGATGCACCAGGCAGTGCAGTGCAGCCCACACGTGGGGAGGGCTCTCAGTGTTCTCTTTCCTCGTGCAGGGACGGGAGAGTCCTGGGAGTGCTGGAGGTTTCCCGCTCCATCGGGGACGGCCAGTACAAACGCTGTGGTGTTATCTCTGTGCCAGACATCAAACGCTGCCAGCTCACTCCCAATGACAGGTAAAGTGTGCCCCTGTCTGTCCCAGCTCTGCTCAGCAGAAGCTGCACAACCCTGCTTGCTCTGCTGGGAGAGCCAAGGCACTTCACACTGATCCCCCCAGAATCAGAGGATGCTCTTGCTGCTGGTGTCTCTCTGGTTCTGTTCCTTATCAGAACAGTGGGATAAGGCTGCTGCTCTGCCAGGATACTGTGAAGGCTCCTCTTGGAGGAACCAGCCTCATTGCAGTTGCATACACAAGCCTTAGATGTCCTTTGTGCTCTAAATTCACAAAGCAGGGTTCAAGCAGTTAATTAAGGGTTGAGTTCTTGGGTCTCCATTCTGTCCAAGAGTTGTTTCTAGCAGCTGTAGTGCCCATAAATACTTTTGCATTCAGCTCTGATATTTGAAGATTTGAGATACTTTTCCATGATGATTGGCAACGACAAATTGCAGTGAGCTTTTGTGCCAGTGTGGCCCTGCAGTCTCAGAGGTGAGAGTGTAACCCAGTACTGCTGCTTTTTCTGGGATTAGGGTTCCATATCAAGTGATCCACTAAAATATTTCCAAAGATACTCTTGAGTATCAGGCACTGAAGTGATGTCTTCAGAGTTATGTGCAGCCTGACCACTTCTGTAAGTTGGTTGTAGTTTTCCTTGTCCTGGTGACTCTGGTTAGAGCTCCTGGTTAATACAATT
Organism: Prinia subflava; assembly: GCF_021018805.1. Taxonomy (NCBI): domain Eukaryota; kingdom Metazoa; phylum Chordata; class Aves; order Passeriformes; family Cisticolidae; genus Prinia; species Prinia subflava. The sequence continues at coordinate 3,893,074 of NC_086257.1, read as the reverse complement.
CCCTGTGCAGGCAGGGAGGCACAGCAGGCTGTCTCCATCCTAAGGGGAATGCTGTCCTTGCCTTGGGCTTTGTATCTCCTCAACCTTCTGCAGCCTGTGGCAATATTTTGTGTCAGAGTTTTCTGATCACACTTGTGTCAAGTGCTTTTCTTTTGAATTTGCGTATTTAAATTACCACAGACCTCAGGAGTGTAGAAATGTAAAGTGATGTACATGAGGGATTTAGCTTTGTTTCTCTATTTCTTTACATCAGCTGCTTCACAGGGAAAATACATGAATGAAAAGGACTCCAAGGAAAGAAGCAATTCTTAGAGAAACAATGGAGCATTTGACCAGGGTCATATATGATCTTGGCAGTGCTGTAGGATGGACAGGGTGTCCTGATACATAATGTCATACATAATGTCTTACATTAGTTGCCTGGCCCTTTGTTCTGTATTTTGAATTGCTATGAAGGGTGGGTCCCAAGGGATTTTCAGATGAGCTTTTAGTGCATCTTCCCTTTGAATCTGATCATGGATGTTCATAAAATTGGAGGGGTTTGCCAGCTGGGGAGCCAAAAATTCAGCCTTGGAACCTGTCTCCCCTTGCTTTCCAGGTTCATTCTGATAGCATGTGACGGCCTCTTTAAAGTCTTTACACCAGAAGAAGCTGTGAACTTCATTGTGTCCTGCCTGGAGGTGAGGAGAGGGCGGCGGGGGGGTTTGTCAGTGCAGAGGGCACGAGATGGACTCCTGCCAGACGGTCCTAAATGACTCCCCAGTCTGTCCGTGTGTGTTTGCTTCACACTGCTTGGAAAACACAATGTACTTCCTTTGCTGGGAGCAACGGGGTTCCTTTGTCCCCTCAGGATAAGAACATGCAGATGAGAGAAGGGAAGCAGGAGTGGGACGCTCGCTACGAGGCGGCGTGCAACCGGCTGGCCAGCAAGGCGGTGCAGCGCGGCTCGGCCGACAACGTCACGGTCATGGTGGTGCGGATAGAGCGCTGAGGGAGGGAGGGAGGGCAGAGAGCTCCGTGTGCATGCTTGTGTGCCTGGGGGACAGGGGCCTGCTGGGTGCTCTGCAGTGTAAATAAAGGTGGTGTTTTTTTAACAGGGTCAGCTCCTGTAGCAGTAGGGTTGAATGTCTGGGGAAACGCAGTAAATTCGTTCGGCAGAGGTGCTGGCAAGAGGCGTCTGGGGGTGTGAGCTCTGCCAGCTGGTTCACATGGGACAGTTCTGCTGTCCACATCCTTGGGCTTTGTGCGAGAGCCTGGCAGAGTCCAGAGTTCCAGGGCTCAGGGGGAGCTCCCATACAGGCTGTGGGGTACTCAAGCCACCAGCTTGGGATGTGCAATGGGCTGTCCTCTTCACACTGGGCAGGAAATCTTTAGACTTGTAGCTGGGCTGTGAGGTTGCCTGCAGCTGAGGGGCACAAACACCCCTTGCAGAGCAGCAGCATACCTGTCCTGTGCTTGCAGAACAGTTTTACCACAATGTTGGTATGGAAAAATGGCTGGAGTTTGCTCCTGATGTTTTTTGGAAAAAAGTGTTTTCAGCCAATGGAGTTAGCAGGCAGTTGAGCTGCCTGCAGGCTCTGTGCTTGTCTGCCATCTGAGGAGAAGGCATCTCAGGTTTTAGGTACTAATAAGTGTCTGGTATCTCATCCTGTCTCAGTGCCTCTACCAGCTGTTGTTGCTGTCAGTGTGCTGTTTTCCAGAGAAAGTTTGGCTCAAGACCAAGTGACAGAATGAAAGCTAAATGGATTGGGCTACCTAAGCACTTGAGTTTCCAGTTTCCCTCGCTGTGTGTGAGGGAGGTGAGCTGAGGGGTCTGCACTCTGATTGCTCCTTGCTCTGATGAGGCACAGGAGAAGGGGGCAAGGGCAGGGTGGTGCCTGCTGTTTTGTGCAGGGCTGTGAAGCTTCCCTGGCTCCTTTCTGGTTTTTGTATCCCTGGAACTCTGGGAGATGGTCCCAGCTCCTGGCATGTTTGCTGGAGCACACCATGGCTGTCCTGTTTGGGACAGGTGCCTTGACCATCTTACCTCTATTTCTGCTCCAGCAGCAGTCAGTTACCCTTCATGGGCTTAGTCTGAGGGTGCACACTGACTGCATCTCCTGCAGAGGACTGAGGAGGGAAGTGGCCCTCTGGCACAGATTTTGGGTAGTGCCTGTCCTCTGCCAGCTTGTTCTGTTCCCAGCCATTCCTGTGGACTCTGATGTAAGGCTGCACTGCAGGATGAGCTGAGGGAATGCCTTTGTTAGCAGCACACTCTCCTGTTTTTACTCTTGAAAGGCAAATTTGGAGAGCCCAGACAGAGTAGCACAGAGTTGCTTCTGTTTGTGGCAAAAGAAACCCTGATGGCGAATTTCAGAAAGGTAACTTGCTTTCCCTTCTCAGCTCCCCCTTTTTCCACCTCTTGCTCTGTGCCATGCTGCAAGAGCTGAGCCATGCTCCCAGTTCGGGGGCTCCTTCCAGGAGGCCACTCTGAATTCCAGTACAGGAGCTGGTGAAAGGAATAGCTTGTCCTTCTCTGACTGTTTTCCCTCCCCCTCCTTCCTCTTAATACGCTGCTTTTCTTCCTTTTGGGAGAAGTTCTGAAAGCACAGCTCCAGCTAGGATCAGAATATACAATTAATTACTAAACAGTTAATTACCATGACAAAGGAGAAAAGGAAGGAGCAGGTCTCACCATGCTTGGGAGTAGACAGCCAAGTAGAAAAGCAGGCTCAGCCCCAGCTTTAGTGGAAGTAAAACAAACTATTTGCTTTAATTTTGTGGTAAGACAGGGCCTGCAGGAGGTTTCCTAAAAAAGCACTCTCCTTGCCTCAGTGCTCAGCAGCATCCTGGTACTGAGGAGAGCTCCAGGACCAGGTTAGGGTTGCCCATGCACAAGTGCTCTGTGTGCAGTTCTCTCCCTTGGGGCTGACAGAGCTTCTGTCCCCTTCCAACTCTTGAATTACCCTTGGAGTACCTCTGATTTCACCAGCTTTTTCAGTTTTGTGATCGAGCACAGTGGGCTCTTGGTATCTCCCCTGCACAGGACAGCTCCCAGCTGGGAGGTCCTGCTTGCAGACACTGAATCCTTCTCTGCCCTCTCAGGTGTGGGCAGCAGGAGGAGAGGCAGTGATCAGAGCGGGCTGCCTTGGCTCATCGTGTGTGGGGACTGCGAGGTGCTGCCATGGCCATGTGCCACAGCTGGGCAGGAGCTGTGCCAGGAGGCCGCTGCCCTCCTGATCAGCTGGGGTGAAGCACAAGGTTGCTCTCAGAGACGAGTTCTCTTTGCTTTGGGAGAAGTCAGCACTGAGGCTGTCCCCGTCCTCCCCAGACCCAAACACCCCTACCCATGAATGGCTGCATTTACAGCTCCTTCAGCAGGAGATGCAGCCCCTGGAGAGGGCAGGCAGGGCCAGGGACACCCCTGGGACAAGGTGGGGCTGGGTACAGCTCAGGCTATCTTGCAGTGCTGCTGGCACAACTTAGGCAGTACCGAGTGCTACCAGGAAATCAAACTCATCCTTCCTGGTGCTTCTGCTTTAGCCCTGCCTTGGTCACGTAGGCTGTGGCCATCCTCAGCTCAGGCAGCTATCACAGGCACTGCAAGGGGCGTATCTGTGCTGCCCACAGCCCGGGCCCTGTGCCACGGGCAGGGAGGGCCTGCCCTGCCAGGGAGAGCAATTTGCTTTAATCGAATGTGCGGCATTATTGGGGCTTTGCTTTGATGGTTAGTGCAAAGAAGGTTGGCTCCTTCCATCAAACCTTCACTGCTCACAGCCTGCAGGGCAGCTGAAGCAATTCATAATCTGGCTTGGGCTGCTGAGACTAAGTCTGGGCAGGGAGGGAAGTGTCCACCAAGGGCACAAATGGATGTTGGGGCTTTGTACCAGGCACGGGGGGAGCTGAGCCCTAGGGAGAAGGCAACCATCTGCTGCCACTGTCAGCAGTGCTTTCCAAGATAAACTTCCAGGCCTAGAGTTAGATAAAAGTGAATGCCATCAAGTCCTAGTCAGGCTGCTTTATTATCACCATCATCATTATCATCATCTTACTCATGATCTTCTGTCCATCTTCAGCTGATTCTGCAGCACGAGCAGTACTGGACCAGACTGCAGTTTCCTGCATGAGCCAGTTGTGTTCCTTGGGCTGGGTGCTGAGCAGGGGAGACACGATGGTGCCTGGCACAGGGAGGGGTCTGGCTGCCCCTGGCACAGGTTCAGCACGGTGCCTCTTCACACTCCCAGCAGAATGGCACTGAAATCGGAGCCACTTTGAACTGTGAGGGGAGAGCCTGCCGTGTTGTCCACAAAAACAGAGGCATACTGCCCAGCCTGGGGGGAGAGAGGGATTGGCAGGACCAGGACACCTCCCCTGGGCACCAGGCATGGCCTGGCAGAGCCAAGGAGAGAGCTCTCCCCTGCACACAGCAGCCAAGAGCTGGAGGAGCTGCCCCTACCCTTCCTTCTGGGAAAAGAGCAGCACAAGGGCTTTGGGGAGTGCCCTAGCAGCTCTGCCCTGGCTGCCTTTGGAGCTGGGAGGTCCCCTGAGAAGCAGACCTGATGCCCAGCCCTGGGCTGGGGCCATGGAATGCACCTTCCTGCCCAGCACTGTCACCAGTGGAGCTGGCAGCACTGACCTGCAGGTACAGGGTGCCCGTGACAGAGATGGTGAAATGGTCACCGCTGCTCTCCAGGCGGGACACGGCTTCCAGACGGCTGCGGAAGAGGGAGGGCAGTGCTGGGGGGCGCAGGGCCCTCCTTTCCCAGGGATGCTGGGCTCCTTCCCCCTCCCTGGCCGTGCCCTGCGTACCTGTTGTGCTGGCAGCGGGACTGCACACAGATGAGCACCCGCAGGCGGCTCCCTCGGCATGCCCGGCCCTTGGTGCGCGGCTCCCTGCGCGCTGCGGCGGGGCGGGGGCTCCGAGCCGGCCCCAGCGGGGCCGCGGGGCCGCCGGAGCGCCCGGCGATGTGCAGCGTGCTGCTGAAGGCGTAGTAGCCTGCCATGGGCGCCGTGTACTGCCCGCTGCTCAGGTTCAGCCCTGCGCCGCGGTGGAACATCCCCTCCCTCTCAGGCTGGGGAGGGAAGGGCTGAGTTAGAGGAGTCCCTGTGCCAGGCAGGTGTCCCTGCAGACAGGGAAAAGGGCCACGCTGGGCACTTACGATGTGGAACAACCCCAGCTCCTGCCACATCTTCTGCTCCACGGGAATGTCTTCACGCGTTTGGCAATGGAAGGCTGCCTCCACACGACGCTGGGCCCCGGCCTGGGGGTTGCCTTTGCTGCTTTCCTCCTCCTTCCACCCTTCCCCAGCTGTCCTGCACATCTTTGCCACGCCTGACCCCAAACCCCGGCGGAGTTTGACGTTAGGGAGGGCAGCTGCGCTGTTCGTGGCCGTCCTGCCAGCCCTGCTTTGCCGTGTCCTGCGTCCCCGCACTCCCTCCCTGGGTCCCCGCCCCGGTACCTCTGAGCAGGAGCTGCAGCTCTCTCAGCAGCTGCTCCGGCACCGCGAGGGCGGCCGGGGCAGCCCCTGGCCCGCCGGGGCTCGGCTTTCCCGGGGAGCCGGCGCCCGCCGGTGCCGGGTGAGCCCCGGAGCCGCCGCGGCCCCGATCGCCGCTCCCGGGGCTCCCGGCCAGCAGCATCCACGCCTGCCGGGGGTCCACGCGGGCCGCCCCGGGCCCCCCACGTCCCGCGGCTGCTGCCGGGGCCAGCGGCCGCTCCCGGGCCGCCCGCGGGGGTTCGGTGCCGGTGGCGGCGGCGGAGAGGAGCACCAGGCACAGCTCCGGCAGCCGCATCCCGCCGCCACTACCGGGAGGGCGGCCCCGCCCCGCCTCGGGCCCGCCTCGCTGCCGGGCTCTGCCCTCGGGGCCCTCCCCGCGGGTAAAACCTCGCGTGGGCCGCGGGGAGCAGCGCGGGGAGCGGGGGATGCGCGCCCCGGCCCGGGGCTCCCGGCGCGGCGTGGTTTTACCGCTTCGGAAACACCGAAGAGCGGGAGGTGCCGCAGCTGAGCCCTCCAGCCTGGGGAAGCGTCCCCGTGTGCTGGCCCAGCCCTCTGCCACCGGCACCGTCTGAGCCGCTGCTCCAGCAGGGTTTACCCGATGCCGGCTGCCTCATCATGGCATGGATCACTTCCCTGGGGTGCGTGCTGGGTATCCTGGAGAGAAACCAGCACTGTGCACGGGCTGCTGGCCCCAAGTGGCAATGTCAGGCTTTGATGGGATGAACCACACTTTGGGAGGCCTTGAAATTCCCTAAAGTCTTTAGGGTTTTGGACAAGAGGAAAATGCAGTTCTAAAAAAACCCACAAACCCACAAATGAAGAGAGGATTAACCAAAGCGTGTTTATAAGGAAAAGCCTTTTCTCTGCAGTGGTGGGGGAGAACATGCGCCTGCTTGCCCCAGCCAGGCTGGCACAGGGGTTTCCACCTCCCACTCACCAACCTGAACAGGCAGCAGAAAAAGGGGAGCATGGATGTTGGGGGTGGCAGGCATCATCGTGGCTCTTCTACCACCCATGCTCACTCTGGAAAGGTTCTGTCCACTTGGAGGTGTCCATGAAGATGGAGGAGGAGCTGTGGAAGAGCCAGAGAGAGGGCAGGGAGCCCTCACATGTCCAGAGGTCCTTGGTGCAGTCATACACCTCCATTTCTACCCGGTAGTCCCCATCCATGCCCTTCCAGTGGCCACCGGTGACAAAGAGTCGGTCACCCAGTGCCACCATCCCGCCGTTCTCATGAAGGGTGTGTAGGAGCTGCACCTGTGTGAGGGACAGGGTGAGATGTGCAGGGAGTCCTTGGTGACCTCCTACTCCCACCACAGAGGACATTGGCCCACCAGACACCTCCCTCTGCCCCATCTTTTCTTTCTGTGGGGTTTGGGGGCCTCTGGTGCCTTGTGTGCATGTGATGGGGAGCAGGGGAGGAAGGAATGGGGCATCCTCAGCTCTGCAGGTGTTATAGAGCCAGGGGATGAGTGGGTAGGAGGGAGAGGAGGGTGCTGGCACTGAGGGGAAGCAGCTGGGAACACCATCCCCATATCCCAGGGAGACTGATGGTGCCTGGTCCCACATCCCACCTTCTGCCAGATGTTGGCCTCTGGGTTGTACACGTGCACCTTCTTGGTGTTGTCCCCGATGAGGTAGATGAGCCCGCGCAGGGTGGCGCAGCGTGGGGCTGACAGGTACTTGGGGATGAAGGGGGATGTGATCACACTCCACAGATCTGCAAGGAGCAGCCATTAGCAGTGCATCCCACCCTGGGCTCGCGATGCAGCTGCCAGTCGCTGAAAACAGCATTGCTATTTCAGGGGGAATTTGAAAGGGAGGAGGCAGAGCAGCCAGGCAGACTGGCACCCACAGTCCCCATCCAGCTGAGCACTGGGATTTTTGCATAAAAAACAGTGGGGGTGGGGACATGGTTTGTAGTGGTGCTGTGGCATTGGAAAGAGCCTGCTTGAGGAGGTGGCATTGTCACAGGGCGTTAGTTCCTTCCTAAGGCGGGCAGCCTCCCCTCCCCAGTGCCTCAGAGATTCCACTCCACGGAAGCTCAGGTCTGGGCTGTGTCACAGGTCTGTGACTCAGGTCCGTGCTGCCAACGGCCACATCCTGGGGCTCCTGGGCCCTGTGCCACAGCCACACCCTGTCAGCACCTGCTCACATCCCACAGGACCATGCCTGTCACCCTGAGGTGTCACCTCCCCCTCAGTCCCTGTGGCAGGGCCAGCTCTCACCTTGCACAGGGTTGTAGCACTGCAGAGTGAGCGCGTTGTACTTGACGGCGCAGGAGCCCACCAGGTAGAGCCTGCCCGAGCAGCTGGCAGCCGCAAAGTTGCTCACGTACTTGGGGGCCGGGCTGATGGCACACCAGCTCTTGTTGTACGGGTCATAGCGCTCCACCTCCACCGCATCCACCGTCGTCCCTGCAGGGTGACAGGGCACTGCAGCCACCCTGCTGCTCTGGGGCACCCGTGGGCCCCACCCTGGCAGCACCCCCAGGGCGTTTGAGCCTCACCCCCGATGACGTAGATCTCGCCGTTGAGGACGGCGCTGGTGTGGTTTGTGCGGGCTCTCAGCATGGACGCAATGGGCTTCCACACACCGTCCCTGGGGCAGAAGCACCAGGCCTGCGTCGTTGACCACGTGTCATTCTGGGACCCCCGGGAGCCACCTAGGGAGGGACAGGCAGGTGGGCCACCCTCTCCAAGTGCAGCTGTCCCTGGGTGTTCCTTGCCAGGGGCCAGATTTGCCCAAGCAGAGAGTAAGGAGAGGATTTTGCTCAGAGGGGAGCCCCTGGCCCCACACCAGTGCCTCATGTTCATAACACTGTCCCCTGTCCTCCATCCCTGCTGCTTGAAGCACCCCCCGTGCTCCAGCACTGACCTGTGACGTACACATCGTTGTTCAGAGCCACCAGGGAAAAGCCCCATTTGTTGTAATCAGGGAAGTCAGGCAGAGCCATCCATCGCCCTGAAACCCAGCAGAGCCAAGCAATGACCCCACAACCAGTGATGGCACTTTTTAAACCACTCTGTTTCAAGCCCATCCCAACCCAGCCAGTGTCTCTCTAAACTGACACTAGTTTGGGAAGAGGTGGCTTCGGGGCAGACAGATGGTTAATTAACATGGAGGGAGGTGGAGGAAGTGGGGGGCACTTACTGCTTTTGGGGTTGTAGAAGGCAAAGTTCCTGGTGGGAGCCGGCATTTCCAGCCCCCTCTCCTCATCCTCACCATCCTCCAGCACACGGCCGCCAACCACCACCAGCACCTCCTCCAGCTTCTGCGGTGGGGCTGGGGGGTTCTTCAGGGCTCCGGTGCCACTCTGCCCCTGATGGAAAGGCCAGGGTGGGGCCATCAGGCTCCTCCTTCCTGGCTCAGGGAGTGGCATTCAGGGGAAGGGGTACCCACCATGGTGCGGGATCGGGTGACGAGGGCCTTGCTGGCATCTGAGTCACGGACAAGAGGCTCTGTGGCAAGGAGGTTCTGCAGGTACTGGTCAGGCAGCGAGACAAGGTGGGTCAGCTCCAGCAGCTCCGGCAGGAACTGGGCTCGGGGTCCCGGGTCGTGGCGTACCCAACGCAGTACAGCCTCAACCAGGCTCCGCTCCTCCTGCACCTGCAGCTGGTCATTGGAGAGGTAGACAGCCAGCCTCTCCTTGGAGAGCTGGAGGAACTCTTCCTGAAGAGAGACGGCTTCAAAGTTCTCCTGCAAGAAAGACCAGGCCTTGGAGGAGACCTCAGGGCAGCCGTGGCTCTCACCAAACTCACAGATACCTAGGCAGTTGGTGGCATCCATCTGCTGCCGGAGGTAGCGGCTGCAGACCTTCTGGATAGCAGGGAAGTGGAGCTGGCTGGAGGTGCGCATCAGCCCCTCCACGTTGCCCTGGTTGATGGTGACCTTCCCCGTGTAGGCAAAATCAAGCAGCGTCTCCAGCGCACCGGGGTCTACTTCCTTCAGCTCCACCCGCGCTGCGATGCTCTCAGCAAAGTCACCGGAGAACATGGCATAGAAGTAGTGGCTGCAGAGGGCCAGGATGCCTCGGTGGCAGGGGAACTCCCGCCCGCCCGCCACCAGCGTCACGTCGGCCAGTTTGGGATTGGTGCGGAACTGCTGCAGCCCCTCCAGCACGGCCTGGGCGTGCGAAGGCAGGCAGAAGTCAAAGTCGTCCATGTTCCTCACCATGGTGCCGGGGACGGCCGTGGGGCCTGGCAGGCGGGCAGGGCCCGAGCAGCGGGAGGCGAGGGTGTCCCTGCTAGGAAAAGGCGACGGTGTTCCCCTGTCCCCCTGCCGCGAGTCCCTCCCGCCCTCCCAGCGCCCGAGTCACGGCAGCAGCGCCCGCACAAGCGCTTCCCACAGCCCCCTCCCACGGCGGCCGTGTTTTCTCCTCACCGCGCCGCAGCTGCGCTGCCGGGGCGGCCACCGCCCTTTGGGGGATGATTTTCGGGGCGATTCGATGCCTCTCGGCGCGGTCGCTCCCGCTCTCAGCAGCGCTCGCCAGCCCGGCCGGCCCGCGGGAGGGAAGGGCCCGCGGTCCCGGCGCCGGGCAGGGACACGCCACCTGACACGGGATCAGCCGGGACCAGCGGCACCCGCTATTTTTAGGCGGCACCTGGACCCCGCTCCCTGCCCTTAAAGGCACCGCGCGGGCAGAGCTCCCGCCGCCCCATCCCGCGGCGCTGCTGCCTTTAGGAACGCCTCCCCCTCGCCAAGGGGTCGCTGGGCACCGAGCCTGGAGGGACGAGCACCCACAGCCCCCTCCCTCCCCCCTTGGGCAGCAGGGGGTCCCCGCGCTGCCCCTCCTCGCTCCTCCGGCTGGCACTGCCGGTGCCGCTATAAATAAAGGTCATTATCTCACTCCGCGGTAGCCGAGGCCCGAACACCCGCCCTGGGAGAGGGGAGCCGGGCTGCTGAGGCGGCCCGCCCAGCTTGGCAGCTTTCTTCACCGCCCCGGAAAGCCTCGCTCAGCTGGGACAGAAGCGAGAAGGTTTTTATTGCAGCCCGCGGCCTCCGAAGCCCCTCGGCATCACTCCTCCAGGCTGAAGATCTCGGCCTCCTTCTCCTTCCAAAAGGCGAAGCTGCGATCGATGTAGCGGCAGATCTCGTCCCCCTCCTCCCGGGCGAGCCCCGGCCGCTGGCCCGGGCTGTGCAGGGTCCCGAAGTGCCGTGCCTTGATGTCGTCGAAGCCGTCGCGCCAGCCGCGCCGCCCGGCCGCGATCTCGTCGATGACGGCGCGGTGGAAGGCGCGCACCGCCCGCCAGCCGTGCCGGCCCAGCTGCTCGAACACCTCGAAACAGAGCAGGTGGCGGCCCCGGCGCTCCTCGGGGGGCAGGTCCTGCTCCAAGATGCGGAAATAGCCCAGCATGAAGAGCTCCAGCGACAGGCTGTCGTACTCGGCCGGGCCGCCCCCCGCCGCCGACACGAACTGCTCCGGGGAGAGCAGGGTGCGGGCGGGGGGCGGCGGCGGCGGCCGGCGGGAGGCGGCGTCCCGCCAGCCGCTCAGGAGCCGCTGGATGGCCGCTCTCTGCCGCGCCAGGCGCGCCGCCGCCCGCGCCCCGCTCCCCGCCGTCTGCCCGGGGTCCCCGGCGGGCTGGAGGGGCGCGTAAGCGGAGCGTCTCCAGTGGCTCAGGAAGAGCATCACGATCCGTTCCTTCCTCAAGCTGCCCCACTCTGGCCCCGGCCCCTTCCCCTGCCGCGGGGAGCCGCCGCCGCCGTCGGAAAACGCCTCCTCGCAGCTGATGCCCGAGTCGCTGGCGGCCTCCGCCTCCCCGGCCCCGGCGGGCGCGCTCCCCGCGGTTCCCCAGGCGGGCTCGAAGGCGCCGCGCAGGCTGCGGACGCAGACTCCGCACTGCCGGATCTCCCGCTGCGCCAGGCTGCCCCCCGGCTCCCGGGCGTGCCCGCCGGCGGCGGGGAGAGCGGAGGGGGCGGCGGGCAGAGAGGAGGGGGCGGCACGGGGACCCCACACGCCCTCGGCGTTGCCCAGCAGCGCGGCCAGGCTATTGACGGCGCCGGCCAGGCGGCCGCACCAGAGGGGCAGGGGCTGCCCCGGAGCGGGCGGGGGGCTGCGGACGGAGATGTTGAGCAGCGGGGCGGGCAGGAGGGCGCGGAGCTCCCTCACCAGGCGCCGCAGCTCGCTCTGGTACACCTCGCCACGCCGCCGCAGGCGCAGGCTCTCCACTGCCCACTCCAACTGATGCAGGTCGGCCTCGGTCAGCAGCTCCCCGAACGGGCCCAGCACGGCTTGGTGGGAGGGCGAGAAGCTCCAGGAGCCCGTATCCTGCGGAGAGAGGCGGTCAGCCACTTCCGACAGCCCGCGCCCCTCTGCTCCCCGTGCCCCTCGTACCTGCCCTCCCGCCGGGTCCTCGTCCGCCAGTCGGGCCCGCAGCCGCCGCACCATCACTTGCCGCTTCCACTCGGGGATGAGGCGGCCCCGCTCATCGTGCGTGGGCACCAGGGATTCCGCGTCTGCCTCCGCGGGGTCCGGCCCGGGCGGCCCCGCCGGCCCGGGAGCCCCGTCCTGTGCGGAGAGAGTCATGGGGGCTCGAAGGGCTACGGCCGCCGAGGGGACGAGCCGGGGGCCGCGGGCCGAGCCAGCGACCTACCGGGTGGGCGAGGAAGGGCGCCGGGATCCTGGCCCGCTGCGAGGGCTTGCGGAGCTTCAGCTCCGCCGGCACCGACCTGCCGGGCTCCATCCCCTGCCGGGCCGGGCGGCTGCTGGGGGCAGAGGCGCGGGCCTCCTCCTGGGGAGGGCAGCAAGGGGAGGTGGCCCCAACACCTCCAGGGCTCCCCCGGCTGAGGGGTGACCCGACACATCAGCCCGGAGCTTGGGGAGAGCCCTCCTCGGGGACAGCCACGGGTGGATCTGACTCCTTTGGAGGACGGGATGGAGCTGAGGAATCCCTGCTGCCCGCTGTCCCCCTGCAGCCAAGGACCGAGCCCGGGGCCACCCCATGGCCGCCAGCCCTTCCCCGGATGTCCCATGTCCCCAGCCCGTCCCCCCGCTCCCTGGGGACACAGGCTGCCATTCCTGGGGGGTGGGGGTGCCTCCTGCCCCAGCCCCAGTGGGGTCCTACCTGCTGCAGGGGGCTGCGCTGGCTGCTGCTGAAGGTGCGGGCTCGGGCCCTGCCGTGCCGTGCTCAGGGAGCACCCGGAGGCGGTGGGGCTGCAGCCCCACAGTCCCTTGTGGGGAGCAGTGAGCAGCACGGGGCAGCAGGGAGGGCTGGAGTGTTCGGGCAGGGCACAGAGGCATTGAGCATCGTATCAATATTTGATGGGGCATCGAGTGGCAGCACCAGGGCTCCGCGGGTGGAACTGGCGCCATTCCTGGAGACAGTGGCGTGGTGACTTGGCTCTGAGCCTTGTCCTGTGGAGAACGGCCGAGGCTGGTCATGGCCCCGGGCCATGGGACAGAGGAAGTGTCTTGCACAGAGGCGCTGAGGGCAGGTTCTGGCAGTGGGGGATGTTAGCAGAGGTTCTGCTGCACCCATGCCTGGGCATCGGTTACTGGCATTCAGCCACATTTGTGTTCTTTCCCTCCACTGCCATCCATTATATATGGCCAGCTTGGACTCGTGGGGCTCACTTACATGTGAGAAATTCAATCGAGGGGCTGGAATAAAATTAAGAAGCAGCAGATCTAAGCCTATAAACACCGATTAGCTGGCGAGGATCCATTACCGTCAGCCTCTCAAGCCTCCCTGGCTTCAGTGCAGGCTGACACCCAGCTCTCATGGGGAGAATGAGCTTATGCTGGCCAGAGCCACAGCGTGAGCACGGGTTATGCTTTGCTGTAGGAGGGCAGAATTTGCTGAAAGCCTTTTGGCAAAGGGTTGTGCCAGGGTTGTATCCCCCAGCCTGGAGAGCCTCTTCTGAGACTGCAGCTCTCCACAGTGCAAGGGTGTGCAGGAGCATGAGAGGATATTCTGCCCTAAACCTCCATCTCTGCCTCTTTTCTCACCCTGTTCCTCAGGAAAGCAGGCACTGCCCCCTTCAGGATCTGCTCAGAGAATCTCAGGGGATTCCCCTTTTCCTTTTCCCTCTTCTTCCTTTCCATTTCCTGGCTGCATACCCACAGGGATGAGCAAAGCAGCACCGAAACAACCAAGGATGGTCTCTCTCCTCCAGTTCCAACAACCACATTCATCCCTCTCCACCAGTTCTTCGGCCTTATCCCACCCTCTGCCCAATTTCCCACAGCCGGATCCTTCCCTCTCCCTCAGCTCCCGCTCCCCCAGTCCTGCAGTAATGAGCAGAAGAAACCAGGCAAGGCCCTTCTCAGCATCCCGGGTTTCAGAGGGGCCATGGGGGATCCACGTCAGATGGGATCAAGGGGAGGAGGTGCACTTGAGGGCAGCTCTTCTCCCCCGCTCCCTCGGGGGCCACAATGGACCCTCCTGCCCCGGCCCGTTCCTGTCCAGCTCCTCACACGCTCTGGCCACGCTGCTGGGCCCCCGGGGCTCGGTGCCCTGTCCCCATGGGAGAATGTCCGGCCCCGCCGCCTCCAGGAGCAGCGTCCTCCTGCGCCTCCCGCTGCTGCCGCTGCCGCCAGCGCACCACGAAGGGATGGAGGCGGCGGGGCCGGCACGGGGCCAGCGCGGCTCGGCTGTCCTGGCCCTGCAGCCGGCGGAGGGCCTCGATGGGCCCTTGGCACACCGGGCAGGTGGCGGCGGCGGCCCGGGGCTGGATGCAGGCGTGGCAGAACACGTGTCCGCAGGGCTCCACGGCCGCGGGGCTCTGCAGGAAATCCACGCAGGTCCCGCAGACCCTGGCGCCCCTCAGGGCTCTCCCTTCCCCGGGGCCGCCATGGCCGTGAGGGGAGCGGCGCCACAGCGCCCCCTGGCGGCGCCGGGAGCCGCAGCGCCCCTGGGCCGCGCCCGGCCCCGCACGGAGGGGAAAGGCCGGGAGGGCTGCGCTGGGCTTGTGCTGCTGTTCCGTGTTACTGCCACAGTTATTGGTGTTTGCCTTGATAAAGGTATATTAGTAAAGAACTGCTATTCCTTTTCCTATATCTTTGCCTGAAAGCCCCGTATTTTCAAAGTTACAATAATTTGGAGGGTTCCCACCTTCCTTGGAAGACATCTGTCTTTTACATCAAGACAATGTGGAACGGTGGCTTGGGAAGACAAACAGCCTCACTCCACACATCCCCGTCTTCCTTCTTCTCCCACCCAGCTTTATATGCTGAGCATGACGCCATAAGGTCTGGGATATCCCTGGGTCCATTGGGGTCACCTGCCCTGGGTGTGTCCCCTCCCAATTTCCCATGCACTCCCAGCACTCTCCCCAGCGTGTCAATATAAGGGAAACCTTTGGCTCTGTGGAAGTTCTGTTCAGCAATAACAAAAACATTTCTAGATTAGCAACCCCGTGTTTAGCACAAATCCAAAACATATTCATGCCAGCCACTGCCTGGAAGAAAATTAACTCTACCCCAGCCAAACTCAACACACCTATATAACCTGAAATTTTATTCAAGTTGGTGATAAAACAGAAATACATTAATATCTTTTAATCAATTTTAATCCTCTTTTATTTGGAATACAGTACTAGTTACAGATATTCTGCCACATGAAAATGAACTTTCAATTTTCAATTCATAGATTTCAAAGCATCTTTAGAATCTCCCAACATCCACAACCTCCCCATCTTACTAGAATTAGGTAGGATCTCTCCTTTTCCTCATGCTGATTATATAAAGGTTTATCACTTCCGTTATAGCCATTTTCCATTAATGTATTTTTCAAGTCTCAAAATGCCGAAAACAGTAATTTGATTAAACAGGCATTTTTGGTATGAATTAATCAGAAGCAAAAGGAAGTACAGACCCAATCTTCCCTGGATCCTGACTCCTCAGTCTGTGCCACATGCACAGTGGTCAGAAATGAGCCCAGGCACCACTGACCATGCCTTTAGCACAAGCACCCCCAAGGCTCTTACACTGACACACAGTGAAGGAAGGTGTTGATAAAGTGAGCTGAGAAAGTTCTTCAGCCATTAGGGCACTCCTCCCGGTCTGGGACACAGCAGATCTGGAACTTGACCTCCAGTTCCTCCTGGCAGATGCTCTAGCAGCACATGGCCACTTCTGCCACTTCTTGGACCTCTGGTTTACCTGCCTGAGCATGGGATGTTCTTCCACTGCTCAGAGAGAGGAGTCCTTCCCCTG
This sequence comes from Prinia subflava, assembly GCF_021018805.1. Lineage (NCBI taxonomy): Eukaryota > Metazoa > Chordata > Aves > Passeriformes > Cisticolidae > Prinia > Prinia subflava. The sequence goes on along the minus strand of NC_086257.1, from coordinate 3,877,444 downwards.
TGAGGCTGTGAGCTTCTCTGTGAACTTCTCCAGCGTGGATCCAATCTCACAAGCAGCACTCCTCCCAAACTGCTGCAGCCTGGGTCACTCTTCCATGGGGTGCAGCCCTCCAAGGCCAGGCTGCTCCAGCCTGGGAGCAGGGACCCCTCTCTCCTCCAGGTCTCCCAACGGAGCACAGCTTCCTCCAGGCATCCACCCACTCCAGCCTGGGCACCTCCTCCCCTATGGGCTGTGCATGGATCTCTGCATCCCCAGGGGCTGTGCATGGATCTCTGTATCCCCCATGGATCCCCAGGGGCTGTGGATGGATCTCTGCATCCCCCATGGATCCCCAGGGGCTGCAGGGTCACAGCTACCTCACCATGGTCTCACCATGGCCTGCAGAGGAATTTCAGCTCCAGTGCCTGCAGCAGCTCCTGCCCTCCCTCCCCACTGACCCTGGTGTCTCCACATTGTTTCCCTCACATGTTCTCACCTCTTCTCTAGCTGGAATTAACAGTGCACCCCCCTTTGTTTTGATTTTCTTCATAAATCTGTTACCACAGAGGCGTTACCAACATCTCTCCTGGGCCCAGCCTTGGCCAGCAGCGCGTCCCATCTCCAGAGCCATCAGGGACTGGCTCTGCTGGACATGGTGGGAGCTTCCAGCAGCCTCTCACAGGAGCCCCCCTGGCTACCAAAAACCAGGCTGTGCAAAAGCACCACATTGCTGAACTGCAGAAGTGGGTCCACAGCACAGGCAGCCGCGAGTCCCCAGGGGAAGGAGCTCAGTTTGCTTTCTGTCACAACTGAACCTCAGACTCTGAGGCTTCCAGGTGAAGACAGCCTTCAGCTGTACCTTAGTGGCTTCAGCAGCAGCCTTGGCTCACTTGCCAGCTCAGCATCCCGTACTTGACTGACATAAATCTTACACGTATTCTGCCCTGATGCCTGTGAAGATTCACCTCCTCAGGGAGACCACGGTGTTGCCAAACCCCTGGAACTACAAAGACAAGTCTGGCAATTGCTGCTACTGCCACTACAACTGCATAGCCAGAGCCTCCTCCCACCAGGGAGGATTCTGTGCCCACCTGTATAGAAGTAAATTGTTTGCTGCTCAGACTTTTAGAGAAGTCTCTTCAGGCTTCTCCCTTTCTGTTCCACCTTCCACATTGGATGTGAAAAAAGATCACAGAAACCTGCTACCAAATGGAGCAAAACAACTTCTGAACATCAGGACAAGGAGATCTCTGCTCAGAGACCATTAGTGGGCAAAAAGCACTTGGTGTGGGCTATGGAAGAGAGACAAGTGTGTGTCTGGGGACACTGGGGCAATGAGGCTGGCATCAGTGTGAAGGTGTGCTTGTGAAGGCCCTGGGGTGTCAGAATAAAGGGAAAATACAACAGTGTGTGTGTCCACAGGGGTGAGAGGGAGAGGAAAGAAAACAAGCAGACAACTCCAAAGTGTTGTCTGGTGAAATGTGTCATCTTCCAGAGGACAATGAAGCTTTGCCGAGGTAGGGACAGCGTATTTTACCTGCTCGTGGTCAGCGTTGAATTTATTACTTTGTATTCTCTTCTTTGGGAATTGCAACTATGCCCTGCAGATATTCCAGGCTCTTTTCTGAGAGTCATGACAGCTGTTCCCATCCTGTACTGGCCTGCTGGGTAGCCAGAGAGGAAATTATGGAGCTGATGCCACGTGAAAATTAGAAGGGTGTTAGAAACAAGAGGTCAGGGAGAGGGACTGGACCAGGAATGGTCAGTGCTAAGCCACTTCTCCTCCAAGAGACACCAAGGGGGACAGTGCCAGGAAAGAAGAGGCACCGGGGGTAGGGTGGGGGGATGACAGGACAAGAGGCACGCAGAAGTGGGGACAAGAGGCACCGAGCAGGGGACAAGAGGCACCACGGGATGGGCGACACTGGATGAGACACCGGGGCTCAACGCGGAGGAACGAAGAGGCACCGGGAGGGGGTTGTCGGTAAGGAAGGGGGTTAAACAGGGAGGTCCCGAGCCCAGCGGAGCTCCCGGGGCCTGCCGGTCGCTGCGGGGCCGTGCCCGCTCTGGCAGTGCCGGCGGGGCGGCCCCGGGGCCGCGGCGTCGCCAGGGCCGCGCCCGGGTTTGTTGTAGCAACGGCCGCGATGGCAGCGAGGCCGCCCCTGCCCGACTCGGTGCTGCTGCAGGTCCTGGCGCTGCTGCCGCTGCGGGACCGGCTGCGAGCGGCCAGGTAGGGCCTCGGCGGGCGGGAGCGGCCGCCTGCCGCTTCCCGCCCCGGCGCTGAGGGCCGTCTCCTCCCCGCAGGGTGTGCCGGCGGTGGCAGCGGCTGGCGCAGGACCGGGCGGTCTGGACTCATGTGGATCTGAGCCCTCACCGGGTACGGGCCGCCCGTCCGCACCGCGGGGCGGGGGCGGAGAGAGCTCCGCTCCGGGCAGGAGGGGTGGGGGGAGGCGACATCACCCCACCGTGGACAAACACTGAGCCGGGGAGGGGTCAGATCACCCCGCTGCAGGCAGAAGCCCAGGGGAATGTGGGGGCACTGCGACAGGGGTGCCCGTCCCTACCCCATTCCCTGGAGCTAGGCCCTTTCTCCCGCAGATCACCCGCCGCACGCTGTGGCACCTGGTGCGCCACCGCCTCCCCGACAGCGTGTGCACCCTGCGGATGCGGGGCGCGCCTCGGCCCGGCGGCAAGCAGCGGCTGCTCTCGCCGGCACTGCTGGCTGCCCTGCGGGAGCGCTGCCCCCAGCTCCAGCGGCTGTGCCTCACCGACACCGACCTCCGCCACGTCCCCTACGAGAGCATGCCCGCTTCTGTCACCACGCTGGAGCTGAGCCTCTGCGACATCCCCGATGCCTGGTTCTGCGTCTCCCCTTCGGTGCCATCACCACAGGTACAACACCTCGCTATCCACAGCGTTCCCACCTTTTCTGACCATCACCTTCTTGACATTTCCTCACAGAGCCACTTGAAGACACTGAGCCTTTGCGGCACCTACCGCATCACTGATACGGGGATCCAAGCAGCAGCCCCGCACCTGGAGGAGCTGGAACGCCTGGTTCTGCGGCACTGCATCATTGGTGACGCTGCCATGGTGTTCATCGGGCGCCACATGAAGCGGCTGCGCTACCTGGAAATCAGCCATGCCTGCTTCCTCACCAACAGGGGGCTGGTCGCGATCGTGACACTGGAGCGCCTGGAGACCCTGTGCCTTGACCTCTATGACTTGGTCTCCCTCGGTTCTGTTATCGCTTTGTTGCAAGTGCTGCCTCGCCTGAGCCACCTCAAATTAGGTGGAACTTGCTTTGAAGATGAACTCCTCAGTAAAATTCAGGAGAATTTTCCACATTGCACCATCTCTCACACCCCATGACAGCCTGAAGTGCAATCCTTCCTTCCCTAGGACACCTGAAGTGCTCTTTTTTTTTTTTTTTTGTACTGCCTGTTTTTGTATACATAGCTTTGGGATACAATTCCCACTTGCCTTAAAATATTACGTTTTTTTCACATAAATATGTTAAAGAGCTTGTCATGTATTTAACAAAGCTTGTTAACAAGCTTTAGGTAGGATTCCCCCTTCCATGTTTTCCATGGATCAGAGGAATAGGAAAGCTGGGAAGGACACCCAGCCTTTGGGAACCCCAGTGACCAAAAACTAGCTGGGGTGGTGACAAGTTCAAGCTCTGTCTTCTCCACTTTCTCCACTGTCAAGGATTAGGCAGCAGCTTAATGAGTGTAGAATTCAAGGAGTGAAGTGAAGCACCCTTCTGTCATGGAAAAAACAGACCAGGCAGCCAAAACCTCACAATTACCAATTCCTTCTCCTTTCCTTCAAATTCAGATCTTCAAGTCACTTGTCATACTGGTCATGAGGATTCCTGAACACCTGGTCTGAACAGCCAGACATCCTGTCTGCCCCAGGCACTGCTGGGGCTGCTGTTACCGCTGAGTTTTGCTGGTAACATCCATATTTTTTCTCATCACCTTTTATAGTCTGCATTTCCATCCTCTTCCTCCCCATCCCCCAATAGCCTAACACCAGATAACCACCTAAATGTTATGTTGTTACTCTTAGTTTTTAGTCTATATTTTTAAACAAATATTGCATTTCTTTAAAAAAACTTGAAAGCTTTTAACTTTCATTTGAACCCTTGTTTTAGGACTTGGGTTTTTGTTTTTACCTGCTTTGGCATCTCTCCTGCCCCCTTAGGACAGCATTGCTTGTGACAAGAGCATCCCACAGGAAACAGAGCAGGGCAACTAATGCCTTTGAGCATCTGAGCCTTTTCTGCCCTGTTTTAATCACAAATACCCCCTGCTCTCCATTCAGCTGCAGCACATGCAGCAAACCTTTGAGTTTCAGACAGTCCTGGAGGCAGTGACCCTCCCTGTGGTGAAATCCTCATTGCTGTCCGGTGGCCTTTGTGCCCTTGCCTCTTTTTTAATCCTAAACTCAGTCTCAGGGTGGCTTCAGGGCAAATATCCCAAGGTAAAACGTTCAAGCTCTGCTTTGGAAAGCAAAGGTTGTTGACCTACTAACTACTGCTCCGTGTTTATCCCAGACAAGGAGATTAACACCAAAGGGATCAGCCTTATTAAAACCTCCAGCATTCCCTGTTCCAGCACTCTCTGGGAAGGGGAGGGACAGTACAACAGGAAAAAGGAAGACCAAAACCAGTAAAAATCCATCAGTCAGTCAAGGCACAGCAAGATGCAGCATGAACCTCAATGTTCTCCTGATCTTTGCAATCCTGATGGCACAACAACAGAATTTAATATCCCCACAGTCACAACATGCCAGTTTTCCATTAACTAATTATATTTCTATAAGCTATACAGTCTCTCTGGGTTGAGTTATTCATGTCTCTCTGGTCCCTAGGCCTGTTTGAGGTGTTTCTGGCCCCTAGGTTTGTTTTCTATGCACAGATAGCTCCAGTATTGTCCCTGGCACGTGGCTTTTATAGTAGAGGGGGCACGGATTTGGGTTGCTATTTTGCTGGGTGTGGTGATAATGATTTATAGGGAATTAACAATGGTACTGGGTTTGTACCAAGTATATATGGTTTGTTTTTCTTTGTCCTACCCTGTGTCCCAGTTTCAGTATCCTGTTTTGGGGGTTTATTAGTAATTGCACCCAGTTTTTTATGGAGGAGTAGGTTTGGTGTGAGTAGGGAAGAGATTTCCCAGCCTTTCATCTCCTCCTTCTCCTTTAAATCTAGTATGTCACCTTTTGAGAATGTTAAGTTTCCCTTGAATGTCAAAGAGACCACTCGGTATTTTATCTGGCAAGCTTTCTCTATACAGTCTGCAGCTTGTCTAGAGTGAGGGCAGAGATGTCTGGAGGGGTTGAGGAGAGCCCTGACCCAGGCGTGGAAAATCCTGAGTGCTGTGGGGAATGGGAGAAAATGGGCCAGACCTTGAAGGAATTCTCTGACCCCATAGCCTGGGACTTTCCATGTGAACAAATTCAGAACCCAGATGAGGTGGGGAAATATTTGCAAGAGAACTGCAATGACAACTCTAAGGAGAAAAAGCTCATTGCAATAAGCTGGGCCCTGGCATGTGCTTATGGATAAACACTGCTGGATACTGTAGGGCAGCAGATAGAGGCAGGGGGGCAGGGAGATAAATCAGCAGATACCCCAGTCCCTCAGACTGGAGCAGATACCCCAGTCCCTCAGGGTACAGCAGATACCCCAGTCCATCAGGGTACAACAGATACCCCAGTCCCTCAGGGTGAGCAGATATCCCAGTCCCTCAGGGTGAGGAGATACCCCAGTCCCTGAGGGTACAGCAGATACCCCAGTCCCTCAGGCTGCAGCAGATAACCCAGTCCCTGAGGGTACAGCAGATACCCCAGTCCCTGAGGGGGCAGCAGATACCCCAGTCCCTCAGACTGGAGCAGATACCCCAGTCCATCAGGGTGAGCAGATACCCCAGTCCCTCAGGGTACAGCAGATACCCCAGTCCCTCAGGGGGCAGCAGATACCCCAGTCCCTGAGGGTGCTGCAGATACCCCAGTCCCTCAGGGGGCAGCAGATACCCCAGTCCCTGAGGGTACAGCAGATACCCCAGTCCCTGAGGGTACAGCAGATACCCCAGTCCCTCAGGGGACAGCAGATACCCCAGTCCCTCAGACTGCAGCTAAACCACACAGTGAGCATAAGCCAATGGCAGTTGCTCCTATCATGGAAAAAAGCACAAAACCTAAACCAGTCACCCAGTGAATGATGATTATGATGATGATGATGATGATGTGGGGGAAGGACCCTCAAAGCCAGCTCCAGTTACTGGCTCAAGATCAGAATAAATGAGTAGGAAAAGTACAGAGAACTATGGTGTGCCTGAAGCTCATAGGCTGCCAGGGGAAAGAGGACTGAGACCTGTGAACACAAGTTTCCAAAGGTCCAAGCAAGCTTTTTGTCTCGGCACATTTATCTATGTGAGATGTAGCTGGAAACTTTTCCATTTAGATTTGGACTGCAAGAATGTGACAGAATGGCACTTTGGCAGAATGTGACAGCACATACAGCTGAAAAGGAAAGTGTGTGGCACTAGCATGTTTTGACAGAAGCAGATTTCTGTACTGCTTCTGTCTTAACACATTTCTCTGCAAGTAAATGGACATTTCACACTCTGAGAGACTGAAAGTGCATGATGCTACTGTATAGCTGGGAATGAAAGTGCAGTGCACCACGATTGTGTGTGCAGTTCACAGGCTGCAAGGAAAAATAACTTGATTGTGGTGCGAATACGAGTTTGCAAACAGAAGGGAAAGCCAGTGATGTCTTTCTATTCTGGCACACGTTCTTTGAGAGCAGTGGACTTTGGATCTCCACGTGGGATGGTTTGGAGACAGCCACGGTCCCCCTCTGTCTCTGTCAAGCACTCCGTACTGCTCAGCAGCGCCACCAGCTGTGGCTGTACCCACAAACCAGTCCCATGGTGCACACGGCTGCTCACAGCCCTCACACGGAATGAGCCAGGACACAAAGGCTTTGCTGCCCTTCCTCTAATCTACCTTATTGTGATTTCCTCTCACATGGCAACGTGAACTCGTTCCCAAATCACCCTCTGATCCAGCAGGACTGGTCAGGGAAAGGTACCCCTAACAGGATGCTGACCGACTGATCAGGCACCAGGGTCTTGGCTTTCCTGGGAAGCTGACAGAGAAATTAAACACGAAGGGTCAAATGAACGTCCCCACACTAAGAGTTGAGGACCCCTCACCATTTCATGTGACACTTGGATTTTCTACATCAGAGGTGTCAGAACAGAAAGCTGGGGCTACTCATTACCTCTGCTCAGTAGCCCATCATTGCACCTGAAACACAAGGCCTGGCTGGTTTCCTTCCCGTTCTATGGCTCTCCTGCCTTCCCTTACGTGCCGTGCTGCTGCCATGACTTATGTACCCCTCCCTTACTGTGCCTTCCCTCCCTTCTTTGGGTGATCTTGGTGAATTTAATTGCTTTCCCTACTCTCGAGTATTCTGGGTTAGAGCTGCTGAAGTGTTACAGTGGGAATGCAAAAGCCAAGCTGTTGAGCTTTTTGCCTGGGTACCTTTAGTCTATGAGCAGTCAGCGGTGCTGCTCAGGTTTGGCTCTGACCCTGACAGACGGAAGGGTTCTGCTGTGACAGAGCTGAGAAGCAAAGGGCTGGCAGCAGGGACTGTGGGTGCAGCTCGATGGGTGCAGGGACACTTCTGGCCAGCGACAGCTTTCTCAGCTGGCACTTTTGTGAGCTACACTTTTGCTACTTTTTGGTGGTCTTCAAGTTTGTAGGCAGACTCCATGAGAGAGAAAAAAATTATTAGCACAGAGAAGTTCGTTTTGAGTGTGTGCAAATAGGAGTTTGTTCTTGGAAGGGGGAGGTCAGTGAAATCTTTCTGTCCTGACAGTTTATTTGAGAGCAGTGACGTTTTGAACTTGGAGGTGCATTTCGGGTGGTTTAGAGGTGGAGAAGGTGCATTTCCTTCTTCTGCAAGTACACACCGCCATCGTGTGGTGTGTTTTGTGGGCGCTGATAGCGCCCAGGTGGAAGTCACGCCCTTTCGGTCCTTGCACTGTTAGAGTGGGAGCATTTGGTGCAGGCGTTCCGATGTGGATCCTGAACCTTCGAGACTGAAAGAATGTGATCCTGCATAGAGCTGAGAAGGAAGGAGAATCGTCTCACTGTTAGCTGGGCAGTTGATAGGCTGCAAAAGAAAAGCAAATTCCAGCACGGCCTCTCTTCTCTAGAACCTTTTCCAGGGGACCAGCTGCTGAACGTGCTTAGTTTTGTAACTGGACTCTGTGAGACTGCAAGGGGAAAGTGAAGGCCAGTGCTTACCTCTTGTTTTAGGACCTACAGCAGGAGAACCATGCTTGGACATGTTAAGTTCTGGAGCTGGGTTTTGGAGACTGCAAGAGTGTGATGGTACATGCAGCTGAGCAGGTAAATTCATGACTGCAGCGTGTGGTTGCTTTTCACAGCATGTAAGTGAAATGTTGAGACAGCAAGAGCTTGCTGAGGCAGCGCTGGCCTGTACCTTCCCCTTGTCTCATGTAAGCCACACCAAACACACCGGTGCAGTATTGCAGTTCTCCTCTCAGTGCTTTCCACCACAATATTTGCTGAATCTCAGAGTCTAAAGCTAAACAGAATTGTTTCAACATCAGTCTCGAATGGGAACATGTGCCAGCACAGACAGTGTTTGCTGACCTCCCCCCTCACAGCTGCTAGCTGGAATGTGGAAGGCAATCCTGTGGCAGTCACTCTCCTCCTGCAGCCCTTACATGGCACACAGCCATGGTGCTCTGCAGGGTAATTTTCTCCTGGAGCCTGAAATGTCCATTTACTGTGGTGCAGTAAATCATGGATCAGCACAGAAGAGTCCAGCACATAGCACTCCTGGAGGTGCAAATCGGATCACCAGCATGGGCTCCTGGATGGGAATTACAGTTAATTTCCACAGGAAGGAATGCACATAACGCCCAGCACTTTAGGTGCAGGTGAGAGGTGGCCCAGGGGAGGAGAAGCCCAGGCAGACCCATCTGTCCTAGCAGCTTTTGTCTGGAAGAAATCCTTGGATGTACAGGAGCATTCAGAGTTTCTGCCATGGGCTCCTGGATGAGAATGACAGCTCATTTCCATAGTAAGGACAGCAGATAATCCCAATGTTTCAGGTGCACTTGAAAGGTGGCCAAGGGGAGGCCAATGCCAGCCAGACTAGTCTGTCCTGGCAGCTTTCATCTGGGAGTAATTCTTGGATATACTGAATTTTGGAGGTACAATGGAAATTTTGGCCACGGGGTCCTGGAAAAAAAAAAAAAAAAAATTCTCATAGGAAGGAAAGCTCACAGCCCCAGTGTTTCAGGTGCAGATGAGAGGCAACCCAGGGGAAGTCAAGGCCAGTGGGACCTGTATGAAACTTTTTTTCCTAGAAACTTTTGTCTGGGGGCAATTCTTGGTACTAAAAGTACTACTAGTAGATGACAGCGTAACACAAAACAGTGCAGGGTATCAGGGTACCTATGTTAAAGCTAGCAAAAGAAATAGTAGTGATTAGGAGTCAGATGTAACTGACCACTGAAATGATGATAATGGACACAGATTCCTTTCACTTAACCTTCAGGGGAGTAACTGTGAAGCAGGCAGTCCTGCTCATGGGAGAAACATTTCCAGGAAAAGTATAGAAAATTTCTGTTTTCTCAAAGTAGCTTTTATAAAGTGAGGTGTCTGTCAGTCAGAAATCCAGCTTTATCTTCCAGATGCCAGGCCAGTCTTAACCCCACGGCACCAAAATAACTCAGTACATGATAGCTTGTCCTGTTTGAGTTATCTGACCAATTAACAAGCAACAGATAAGCTCTTGTGTGGGGTGAGATATGCTGCCACAGAGGTGGAATCCCACTTTCAGCCCTGGGTGCCTGGCTGTGAAGGACGGCCCTTTTCCACACCAGGAAAGCCTGGTGCCCCAGTGTCTGGGGCAGTGGAGAGGTCACCCCTGGGAAGCCAAGGCCAGTGAGACCAGTCAGTCTGGCAGCTTCTGTCTGGGAGTAATCTTTGGATGTACACAGGTTTGGGAGGCAGAATCCCAATTTCAGCCATGGAGGCCTGGCTACAAAGGACAGCTCTTTTTCCTCACGAAGGACAGCCTGGAGCCCCAGTGTCAGGGTAGCTGTGGGGCATTCCCACAGCCCTACCTGCAATCACTCTGGGAGGCTGACCCTGCTCCTCATCACTCTTGGCGGTATTCATCACTCTGAGAGGATGACTCCTCATCTCAATTACTCCTAGTATGACCTGTCAATCCATCTCCTGGGCTGATCTCAGCTGCCAATCGCTTTTAGTCCTGCCTGTTAATCATTGACAGGCTTATCCCAGGCTTACAGCCCTTCACATCCGACACAGCCCTCAGGTACCCCTAGACAGCCCACACAGCTCTCACAGCCACCAAACCACTCACAGCCCTCACACCGCAGAGCCCTCGCAGCCCTCAAAGACCTCCTTGCCCCCATAGCCCTCTCTGTTCTCACAGACCGCAGAGCTCCCAAGGCCCTCACACGCCCCGCAGATGCCCCGCACTGTCTCCTCAGCGCTCACAGCCCTCACACACCCCGCACTGTCTCACTGCTCCTCAGCGCTCACAGCCCTCACACGCCCCGCACTGTCTCACTGCTCCTCAGCGCTCACAGCCCTCACACGCCCCGCACTGTCTCACCGCCCCTCAGCGCTCACAGCCCTCACACGTCCCGCACTGTCTCAGCGCTCACAGCCCTCACACGTCCCGCACTGTCTCAGCGCTCACAGCCCTAACACGTCCCGCACTGTCTCAGCGCTCACAGCCCTAACACGTCCCGCACTGTCTCAGCGCTCACAGCCCTAACACGTCCCGCACTGTCTCACTGCCCCTCAGCGCTCACAGCCCTCACACGTCCCGCACTGTCTCACCGCCCCTCAGCGCTCACAGCCCTCACACGCCCCGCACTGTCTCACCGCCCCTCAGCGCTCACAGCCCTCACACGCCCCGCACTGTCTCACTGCCCCTCAGCGCTCACAGCCCTCACACGCCCCGCACTGTCTCACCGCCCCTCAGCGCTCACAGCCCTCACACGTCCCGCACTGTCTCACCGCCCCTCAGCGCTCACAGCCCTAACACGCCCCGCACTGTCTCACCGCCCCTCAGCGCTCACAGCCCTCACACGCCCCGCACTGTCTCACTGCCCCTCAGCGCTCACAGCCCTCACACGCCCCGCACTGTCTCACCGCCCCTCAGCGCTCACAGCCCTAACACGTCCCGCACTGTCTCACTGCCCCTCAGCGCTCACAGCCCTCACACGTCCCGCACTGTCTCACCGCCCCTCAGCGCTCACAGCCCTCACACGCCCCGCACTGTCTCACCGCCCCTCAGCGCTCACAGCCCTCACCAGCCCGCGCACGCGCTACGCGCCTCAGGTCCCCTGCGCATGCGCGCCGCTCTCCGGGCTGCGGCCGCCCGCTCCGCCGTGCCCCGGATGTGGCCCCTGCCCGGGAACATGGCGGCGCCGGGGTGCGGGGCGGGAGCGTTGTAGCGCCCGGTGCCGTCCCCGCCATGGCGGACCTGGGCCGGCAGCTGCACGAGTACCTCGCGCAGTCCAAGGCCGCTGCTGCCGCCGGCCCCAGCGCGGTCCCTGCAGCGCCGGCCGCCGGCGGCTCGCAGGAGGAGGCGGGGGACGGCGGTGGGCTGCGGGCCTGGCTGGGGGCGCTGAACCCGTTCCCGGCGGGCACTCCCCCGGGCGCCACGGTGTGGCCTTGGACGGGAGAGGAGGACCCGTGGCTGCCGGGGCTGTCGCGCTGGCAGCGGCTGGCGGGCAGCGGGCTGTGCGCGCTTCTGGCCGCGCTGTGCTTCGGGCTGGCCGGGCTGTGCGTGCCGCTGCTGCTGCTGCGCGCCCGCAAGTTCGCGCTGCTCTGGTCGCTGGGCTCGCTGTGCGCGCTGGGCGCCGCCGCGCTGCTGCGCGGGCCCGCCCGGCTGCTGCGGGAGCCCGGCCGCGGGGCGCTGCTGTACCTGGGCGCGCTGCTCGGGACGCTGTACGCCGCGCTGGCGCTGCGCAGCACCGCGCTGACCGCGCTGGGCGCCGCCGCGCAGCTCGGCATCGCCGCCGCCGCGCTCCTGGGCGCGCTGCCCGGCGGTGCCGCCGGCCTGCGCCGCCTGGCCGGGCTGCTGCGCGCCGCGCTGTGCGGCCGGGGCAAGGCGCTGCCCCTGTGAGCCCGGCCCCGCGGCAGCGCCTCGCACACGGACCGAGAGCCTCTCGCTGTAGGCAGCCGACTCCGAGACGGGGGACGCCGCTTGTCTTCGCCTCCTCCGCGCCGTGTCCCGTATTTTTCGAGGAGCAGCAGCAGGGCTGGCAGCCCGGAGCCGCCCCAGTGACTCGGAGCTGGCGGTGCTGTGTGCGATGTCAGCCGCCCCCAGCTCGTTTTTTGCCTTACCGCGCTGCCAGCTCCATAGCGCGGCTTGGCACCGCTCCACCTCTGGGTGGGGAGCTGGCAGCGTCCCGCTTCTACCTCCAGCATGGGCCGTGCGGCTGCTGCAGCGGCTGCTGCAGCCCGCGGGACCGGAGCCGATGCGGAGCCGATGGGGACTCGCCCGTCACCGAGGAGCAGCTGAAGTGCCGAGGCTGGCGGAGGCTGGAACACGAAGATGACTGAGCAAAATGCGATCGAGTCTGGGGGAGAACACTGAAAAATTACTTGTATTACCTCATTTTGTGCTGACCCCACACTATGAACAATACTGTTTTTGCTGTCACCTCAGACCAGTGGTGAATATGAAGACTGTGGCCACTCAAGTGCATTTCTCTCTAAAAAGCAGCTTTAAAATAACCATCCAGTAAGTGAAACAAGCGTTCCTGGGGCTGCGGGTCACAAACACTGCCCGTAATTGTAAGGGGAGGGGGTGTTCCTGCATGATGATGAGAGGATGCTAAGTGCTAATGTTAGTTAAGAGCATTGGCGTTCGCAGGTACTGCTGCCTTACAGCTGCTGTAAGGGACCAAACTGGGCTTTAACAGGGTGGCTTCAGCTCCTAGAACTTTACTTTTGTGTATATATAGTGCTCTCTGAAGTTGGGCAGGAGTTGCTTGTCACAGGCTGACCTTCCAAAATAGATGTGCCAGTAACTGGAGCTCTGCTGGAATGCAGGAGCTGAGCTGCCTTGGGGTGCTGAATTCAGGCTGGCAGGGCTGGGTGCTCCAGTCTGGGCTGTGTACTGGAGCCCTGCAAGCAAATGGGACAAGGGGGCCTCACCTGCACGGAGCCCCCAGGGAGGATCTCACTGAGCATTTGTGCCTCATGGAGAAAGTGAAGCCACTGCAATACTTACCTGCTGTTACTAGTTTTAATATATTCACCAAATACTTTGCTGAATTAAAATGAAATTGTTAAAGGGGGTACTTAAGTGTACGTAGATTGCTTTAATAAAACTATTTGTATCCAGTTGTCAGTATAGATATTTTACTAATGGTCCCTTTTTTCCTTTAGGAATGTAGATCAGAGCTATCAGAATAGTATTAAATTAGCTCTCTAGTTTTTACAATTTCTAAGCTCCACTATATAAAATTAATTTTATTCCTAACAGCAGTGTAAAATTAAACCTGAGACAACCTCTGAACTAACAGAGCATAAGAGTCTGTGTGCAGCACTGGTAAAAGAACATGACCTGAGGAATACAGAAATATATTCCCATTAAATAACTGCCTATACAGACTGGGAAGCTGCTTCTGTCTCTTCTGCTATGCTGTTACCTTCTAAAATTTTGTAGAAAATATATCTTAAATATTTTACATCTTAAAAATTGTCTTAGGACTTTTGGAGCATATGATTGTGAAATCTTTCAAAAACTCCATTTAAAAAGCTGCCACCTGAAAACATGACTTAACACTACCATAACCAATCATCAGAGGAAATAAAACTTGTCTATATAAAGCTGGGTTTTCTCTTGTTAGGTACACTTTAACTTGTTTTGGTAGAGGACTGTGGTTTAATTAAAGCCTAAAGCTCATCTCCTAACTCATATATTCTAAGTATTAGACCTCTTTTAGCCCCTTAAACGTATATACGGCATGCTAAATTAAAAAATAAAAGAGGACAAGCTTTCCTTTTTGCCAATGACTAAATTATTAGTATTTATCATGAAAACTTCAGGACAAATCCTAGCTCCCAGCATACACCCAAAGTCCTTCAGACAGAGCTAAAAAGCATTTTTTTCTAGAGGGACAAACTGTCATATCAGATGCATCTCAGCTGTTTCTAGTTAATTCCTTTAAGACTGTTCTGTCTCTCCTGAGCCCCATGACAAGGATTTTATAGGCTAAGAATCAGTTATCATTTTCAAATGTCATTTTATACACCACAAACTGAAAACCAACTAAAAAAAAGGTACTTGTGACTGACTGAACCAAGAGAACAACAGTTAAGCATCTGTGCTTTGCTGTCTTTAAGTCAGATGAGACATCAGGACTTGAGCCAGTCTTAGGTAAACCTGAAGATGCAACAGCTGCCATTTGTTACTGGGTTGCAGGAGCCTCTAGAATTGTCTCATCCTGATTATAACCTGAAATTCAAGGCAGGAGAGAGGGAAACCTGGTAGTGATTTTTCATTGTGTGCTCTACTTTTAATAACAGACTTTTCTGAGGGGTGTCTGTAGAATAAGTACTTACGTGGTAACATTTGCACTGAGGCTTTAGGGATTAAAGGAGCCTTTTGGTAATGTGGTGGCTGGGGATGATTAATATGAATGATTTATGGGGAAAACAAACTCATGGTTGGTAAGCAGCTTTATTATGAAATGTGGGAAATGGGAATAACCCCTCCTCCTCATTTCCCTGCTTTAGTAAAACCAGGTAACAAGATCCTAAAGAAAAAGACACTTAAAAAACTTATTATGGAAGTGATGAATTGCACTTCAGCAATTAATACACCAGACTCTGCTGAACACCCGCAGCTTTACACAATGTGTCACACAGCTGCTGTAAAACAATCCCACCCAGCTGCTAAACTTTCTCAATTTCCATAAACAGATGCTGTTTTGGACAAAAATCCGTGGTTTGCCTAGCTGAAGTGTAGTATGCCAATCTCTGCTGTGATGGCTGTCTTGCAGTCCAGGTTATGTGACTCACACTGTGTCTTTGACAACTTGTTCTAAACACTCTTCCACTCTTTTCTGTTTCAGGATGGCAGACTAGCAAGCAGTGGTGATGGCCTGCATTTTGGAATTGTAACATCAGCACCATGGTAATCTGTAGACAGCTGTGGCCAAAGGCAAAAATGAAACTTCTCTCTGTACATGATAAACCAAAAAACTAGGAACCAGCTCTCAGTATTGTAAATGGCTGAGATTTCAGGAGGTAGTACTGTTGCTCCATCTGAAACACAAGTTTGCCTAAATACAACCCTCTGTGGTAATAGGTGAGTAAAGAATCACACACTGTTGATTTTTTTTGTTAATTTTTGCGCAAATTACATTCTGTATTCATACAAAACCAACGTAACTCTTTGACAAACTGTACATATAGAAACAAGTTTCTGTCTGGAGGTGAACTGAAATCTGTGGAGACGCTCCATGTTCCACAACACTTAAAAGAAATTCCAGCTCTTGACAAAACAAGAAAGTGAGGGGAATGGGAGTGGAAAGAACAAAACAAAGCTAGCTACAATATTGCAGCTAGAGGCCAATGACTGATTCAGGAAAAGAAAGACCCTTGTTAGGAACTAATGCACATTCAGTTATCCCAGTTAAGAATCCAGGTTCGTGGCATTGCAGGTGACTGAGTCCAGAGTAGCAGTCTATTTAAATATTGTCCCACAAGGACTGGGCAGGGCCCAGTCAAAGCCTCTTCTATCGGCCCCGTCCACCCCGCGATCCTCCTCTCCGGGACTGGCCAGAGTTCATGTTATTTCCTCTTCCCCAGCTGCTGCCACTCCTCCCTCCTCGGGAAGGGTTGCTGACTGCCCCGGGGCCTCCTCCAAAGGCCTCATCCCTGTGGAATCCATCGTGGTGGTCTCCATCCAGAGAACTGGACCTCCCTGACTTTGGCGCTCTCTGTGAAGGTCCTGAATTTCCTCGTCCTGCAAAGGAAGCACAGCCAGTCACTGGTGGAAGTTTGAGCCGAGTCCCTTCTCAGACGTGCCATAAATTCAGCTGGTTCTACTGTGGTGTCATCATTCATAAACCAGCTGTAGCTGAGACCTGCAATTTTACGGCTCCTCCCTCAGTACAATTTTCTTGTGCAGATTTAGTGTCTCCATTACAGTTCAGAAAACAGACAACAATCAAGCAATTCCTTGGGAATTAAAGGAGCTTATATTTAATACTGCCAGCAGTCACTGCTGAAATGAAATGCTGAAATGAAGTCAGAATTATGATAGCTTTTCTTCCAAACTGCCACTTCTGGTGCTTCAACACTATCTGTGGTTCTCTCTATGTTTTTATTGCAAAATACTTTTTTTTAATCCTAAACAAAGACATGGCAGTGTTGACAAACTGTGACAGTTGAGGCTGACGGTGAAGATCCTGAGTAACATTACTGTTTTGTTCCATTTTTTGCTAAAAGTAATGGAAAAATGCTTTATTTTACTACTAACCAGGAACAAAAACCACTCAAGCTTTTCCTGCCAGGAATAGAATTTTCTAATTCTCACATACCTCTTTGATTTTGATAAGTTTGATATGACCATTAAAAAAACCCAACCCAATCATTAGCCTAAAATAAGCAGCAGTATTTGAAAAAACAAAATCAGTGGTAACCTTGTTTTAAGGACACATACTATAGCTACATTCAGTTACTTTTGCTACACTTTAGCAAGAGTGATTTTTGTTGACTGGGGTTGGTTCCATGTAAAACAGTCACCAAATTGTTTCACAGAAACACACATGAAATTTTAATCTTCAGATGACTTTACCAGTACTGAAGGTGACATAGCCCACATACGAAAAAGTATTGCTCATGGTTTTTTATTAGGTTTTCTGCCTTCATTCTAAACTTCCTTTAGCACATTATAAGTTGATTGCCACACTTGTGCCTGGACAACAATTTTTTGGACTTTCATAAAGAATCTGATAGAGTTATCACAATCATTACTGAAGCTGGAAAAGGAATAACAGATTTGATAGATGCTGGCTAAATTGAGAACTGCAGCACGTGGATATGGAAGGAAAAATACTGGTGGAGAAGTTTATCAGCAGAGTTTTATTCCAAACATCTGTGAAGGAATGATAAAACTTGCTGTTAATGCCACACTGGGAATGTCCTGCAGAGGAGGAGAGACATGCAGCTCAAACTGAATGAGCTTTGGTGAGAGAAGGGATTCAGTGTTCTGTGGCATCAGGGACAGAGCTGTGCAGTCTAACAACAACAAACTCAGCTGCAGGCTGCCAGCTCAGGAAGCAAATGAGGAGGATGTGTGTCACTGATCACTGCCTGACAGTGGGAATTCAATGTGAGGACATGAAAGAAAGACAATATTTACACAAGAGAACAGAAGTCCTGAGATCTGTAAGAAACAGGATCAAGAACTTGCATGATGCTAAGAGGAGTGACTCCAAAAGAATGTGTTTTGTGGGTTACAGTAGCATGTGACCACTTAGAGGCAATTACAACAGGAACTATTAGGAAAGAATGGAGAAAGTGGAACAAATCCAAGAGAACTGTAGAAATCCATGGTTACACCACATCTTAAACAGTGTGTGCAATTCCTGGTTACCTCATTTAATTTAGAAAAGGATAATTTTAAACTCAAAATAGCACATAGAGAGTAAGAAGGATAGTGAAAGATACAGAACAACTTCAAGAAAGAATGAACAGATCAGAGCTCTGACTTGGAGAAGAGCAGCTTCAGGCTGGAAGTGGTGGAGTTCAGTGCAGAGGTGGCATTCAGTAATAACAGGAACCAACACTCAGTTTAATTACAACACAAGACATCACATTAAATTAATGAATGATAAGCATAGATCAAGGGAAGAATATTTTTCTTCTTTTTTTAAAGCATAGTCTACTGCAATTAAGTTCTAGAGGTCTGTCCATGGATGTTGTGTATATCAAAGGTTTATATGATTCTTAAAGCAATTAGAGAAGTACACAAAAGGTAACTAGAAAGCCATTAAATATAAAAAATAATACTTTAGTAAGTCAGATCTTCAGAGGTTTAGAGAGCATGTCACGGACTTATCACTCCAGGTTCGATGTTCTTGTATTTGAGTTAAAGGATAACATCACAAGCATTAATAAACAACTATTCTGAAAATGAGGAAAAAATGCTCTTAATGAGTTTTCCAGCTGGAGTAATAGGGAACCAAACCCCAATTACTTTTGAACAGGGTAAAAAAGAAGGCACTTCTGCAATGCTGGAGACAAGATTTGGATTTGATGTTTGAAAATCCCTCTGTTCTTATGCTCCTGTAAGACTGGACTTTAACTTCCCAGCTGGTAAAATCAGGTATTTACCAGCTCAGCTTTATCCCCTCTGAACAGAGAAATTCTGGATAAACTTAATGCTGAAAACACATGCCAGTTACTCAAGGATTCCAATCAAAGGGGTTTTTACCTTTGCCCCTCTCCTCTGGAGGTCCCCCCGGAGCATCCATGTCTCTGTGGTCAGAGGTGCCCGGTCCATCGTGCCAGGGACGTTTCCGTGGTGGCAGCGAGGCCATGTCCATGCCCTGGAGCGAAGAGGAACGTTCTCTGTTGGCTGGAGAGTGCCCATCATGAGGAGGGTGGTCTGGACGAGGACCTGTGCACAAAAACACAGGATAAGTCATGTTCATTGGATCGTTATTCCTCATTTTTGAAGGCAGCCACAGAAATTTACAAACTGCCCACACTGTTTGGCACACAATTTGAACTTAAAATTATGTAAAGCTTCTCTTCCGTCCCATTTTTTAGTAAAAAAGCTAAAGGAAAAACAGATTTTGAAGATGATGGGAAAGAAAAGTGTGGCAGATGTAAACTGCTTTTTCTAGTATAAAACACTTTTATATATTTTAGAGACAATCACACCTTCATTTATTCAAGTGTCATTTGTGCTTTGTTTTCCATGACATTTTACAGCTCTGTCTTGCCCCATAAGGGGTTGTCCTTAGTAACTCAACTGCAAATATAAGTTGTCAGACATTGCAGCTGAAAAGACAGCAACACAGGGGAATATTTCTGTTGGCAGTAATATACACGTTAAATAAACCCCATGACATGTGATTCAGTCATCCAGAACTGCCTGGGCAGTACAAGAACACAACTGGAAATCAAGGCTTTGATGCCACAATCACCTTTATTCAGTAAGACAGCTGTATTTAGAGCCAGTTAAATCCTGTACAGTTCTTTTTTCTTAAATTTAAAAGACCAAAGAACTGCATTTGGCTTTTTCTCATGGTAAAATAATGGTAACAAACATATGAGGTACAAGAAAAAGACATGATTTTTAAAATATTTAGGTTCTTATCTTTTAGAAGTCTACAAACCTCACCAAATTTTTTACCTGGTTCTCTGTTTCCATCCCAGGGTTCTGGTTTCCGCCCTCCTTCGAAACGTGGGAATTCATCTGGAGTAGGAAGCAAACCCTTCCGAGCTCCTGAGCAGTAAGAGAAGAAGGGGGACAGCAGTGAGAAGAGACATTGTATTCATGAAAATAATGTCACGTGCCCAAGAAATGCCTTTCCTTCTTCATCCTTGTATTTCTGTGTGGAAGAACGTTCCTCTTACCTCTTGGAGCACCTCGACCTCTCCCCCGAGCACCATGGTCCCTTCCTCTGGAGTTTTCATCTGGAGACTCAAAAGCATCATCTGGCCCAAAATCTTCAGGGCCAGGAAAGCCATCTCTGCCCCTGGGTCCCCGGCCCTCGTGTCTCGAGGGTCCTCCTCTTCGGAAGCTACAACAAAGAACATGACACAAAGGTGGTTTTTAGGCATAACCGAGGCAGCTTCAGGTTCATTAGCAACTAATTTCTGAACTGTTTCACTCAATGCTACAGCACATACAGTTGCTAGAACAGGATTTGTAGGTGGGAAAGTGCTCGAGCACTTTGATAGTAAGCTTTGTCATTTTCTTCTCATATTTACTTCCACTGATTTTGTTGGCTTTTCATACAAGAAAAATATTATTAAACATACTGCATTCATTTAATGAAAAGGTGGGAAAAACAATCGATGAGTGATGATAGATACAAGGTGAGATAAGGCAAGGAAAAGTATAAGTGAGTTCCCCTTAACTCTGATGGTCTTACATTTCCCTTCCCTTTTTTCTTTCCATTTCCATCATAAAACAAACTGAAAACATAGAAGCAATGAGTTGTGGCTATAAGAGAACACTACAGGATCTCATTCCTATTAAGTCTATGATTCTTTTGCCAGACAGTTCTCCTTTTCATTCCACACTCTTCAAAGTTTACTATTTTGGCAAATGCATCTAGACTGCCCTTGGAACTGTAGGCACAGTGATGGCTGAACAGTGCCCAGTGGCATTCTGCAACCTGAAGAGCAGTTTATCCAACTGCAGTAATGAATTTGGTGTTGCAAAATGTAGTTGTGACCCTGAAGTTGATAACTGCTGTCTAGTAAGTACCAATGGCACCTTCAGGAATTTGCTACGATTGGGTTCTGCCCTGCATCTTAACTGAGTCCAGCTCCTCCAGCGCCGCACTGGGGGCTTGGACAGCTCTTCAGAGGGGAGAGTGGCTCCTGTGAGCTGTCAGTGCCATGTCAGGTGGGCCTGCAGCTGGCTGTGTGAACAACTAGCAGTTCTGTTCCTGACACGAGCAGCTCAAACACGTGCAGTGTTTGCAAAGCACAGCCCTGTGGTGTGCCGAGGACGCCTGTCTCAGGCACAGCCCGGCTGAGGTGCTGGTGGTGCAGGCACACTGGTGTCCCCACCGGGCCACCCCACGCTGCTCTGCCCGCCCTCCGTGGCAGCACACGGTGTGGGGCACTCCCTGCCCACTCACAGATGCCTCCCACCTCCCCACTGTTCCCAGTTCCACACTGGTGAACTGGAACACCGCAGTATTCCCGTGGTGTTGGCTGTGTGCAGCGTCCCCTTCCCCAGGTCATTAACGACACAGTGCATCCTATTACAAGCAAAACTTTAGATACTTTTATTTAGAATTTTAACAACATTAACCTTTTAATTACAAATTTAAATATTTTAACAGTAGTCATAACACAATACAATATTTTTAAACTTTTACATTGTTTTTAATAAAAAACAATAGGTCTGTCTCCACCTCCCAGAAAACAAACACAATACAGAGAGGAGGCTGCTGTGCCTGTACAGGTACAACAGTGGATGGAGGAGTGCTTTGTATGGACCATGAACCATTTACATTAACCTGGATGGTTTGGGAAAACAAACTCAACAGTTTCAGGTACAAATGGTTCAAATCATCACAGAGCAATGTTGTTTAGCCTTGCAACAGCACAGTCCTCTAGAGGTTTCTTAGAGGGCCTCCCACTTTAATACTGATATGGTGTGATTGGACTTAGCTTGGAAATTACCAAGATTTTCAACACGAGGCCCCAGGGCTGCAGGAACAGGGCCTTTCCTATTTCAGGCAACTGATGGGCACAGTTGAGGTTTGAAAGCTACAATACCTATGCCTGACACAGCCACAGCTCCTAACACTGTGTTATGGATATCCTTATTTGCCTTTTCATATCTGTCACACGTAAAACCCTGCCTTGCATCGGGTTCAGTTCCTGTTTGACTGCTCTTACATCTTCTTCCCCGAGGCTAGGACCTTACTGTACACACCTACACACTGTGCGGATTAGCAGGCAGCAAGAGGCAGGTCTCTGCAGTAGAAGCATCATGTTGATGTGCACAGGTAGAGTAAGAACAGGACAGGGATGAAAAGGATGGGAAATTAGAGAGAAACACACATACACACATTTGCCTCTCATGCTTGATCAAACCAGTTACAATCTCAATTTCAAACCAAGTTAGCTGAACGAGTGGTTGGGATTAAGTCCACCACAGCATCTGCAGTAAATGGCACCCAGTTCATCTTCATTCCAAGAAAATCAAATTTACATGCACAGTGAGCCTGTAAGAGCCCTGTGCCATTTCATTTCAAACTCTGTGGGCACACACTTGTACTCTGATAAATAGAATACTCTTAGTTCAGAAGTCAGATTTACAGGTCACAAGGTTCCTGTTTCCCTTCCTGGAACTTTTTAAAAATCAGGACCATAATAAACTATTTTCCAGTCCCTAAGCATTTTCAATATAAGATCTGCAAAATCTCTACTGAACTTCTAAAAGTCTTGTCTGCTGTGTCTTTTAAAAGAGTTCTGTGATGCAGACCATTGGACCACTGGACCATCCAACTGAATTTTCTCTGGCTTTATTTTTTAAAAATGGCTTTAATTGTTACCTTCTTTTAGTTACTGTTCATTTCTTTTCATACTCTTCACACAAAAGGAAGTTACATCTTACAGAGCTAGGCAGAAAATAGCTAAAAGAAGAGCTGTATAGATGCAAAGTAAAAGGAATGTAAGAAAATGATTAAAAAGGCAACTAAAACACACAAAATTCACATTATGTGGAGACCACAGCATATTTGTATAAGCACATGTTCTTATACATAGAGAGTTGGTGGTCAGCGAGAGGCTTAGACCTTGGAGGCCAAATTTCACTTAATTAAACTAACATAAATCTGGAGCAATTTTGCTGATAGTTAAATCTCAGAGACAGCATTAATTCCTCCATATTTCCATTGGTAAGTAAAAGCAGATTTACCCTTTTGTGATTTATTTGGAGCTTGTGAGCAATGACAAGGACATTGCTGTAAATCAGATTATTTTTGAGTTCTTCACTTGGCATTAAGAAGTAAGTCAGAAAGAGAAATAAAAATTTCTACAAGCAAACGCATGAAAAAATAGTCTTGACAGTCCAGCAGGTGCTGTAACTCTGTCCCTTCTATCTGGCAGGCAGATCACTGTTCCTGCTCCTTACAAGGCATTGCATCTCATCCTACAGTCTCTACAGTCATGCTGTAGTTTGTGACTGGAGACAGAATCTCAAAATCCACTTCTAGTGTTCAAAAGTTTGTCACTTTAGCCTTTAAGTCTCCTCTCAGTTTTCATCAAAACGGTCTCAGATCTTCATCCTGTGTCACTGGATCTTCTCTACAAACTTTCCCCCTTCTCTTTACTTACTGTTTAAAGACACGGAAGCTGCTGTGTACAATGACCATTTTTCAAGTTTTCTTCTATTACTGAATGATTTTTATGGACTCTATACTCAGGTATATTAGAGTTTTCATTTCCTTATTGGTTTCCAGTTTATAAATCTGAAACAGATAGACTCCTTAATGAAAAGGAAACCAGGAATAAAAGAGTTCCCTCCATTTACCCTTTAACCCAAGAAAGAGAAATGGCTTTACTCTTACCTCTCATCTCGCCTTCCTCGGAAGCGCGCATCCTCGGGATCCCGTGGGTATCTGTCATCCGAAGGTCTCCGTCCCTCCCAGGCCCCGGGGGGCCCGCGGCTGGAACCGCCTCCCTCGAACTCCCTGTGGTCAGGAGGGAAGGGCGGCCCGGGCCCGCCTCGTCTCCACTTCTCGTCTTGCAGCGGCGGGCCGCCCCTGCCCTCGAACTCCCGCAAGCGGTGCCCGAATCTCTTGTCGGGGTGGAAATCGTCACGGAAGTCGTCGGGCCGGTCGAAGTCGTCGTGGAAGTCGGGGTGCGGGCCCCGCCTGTCGGGCATGCCCCTGCCGTCCCTGCCGTCCCCCCAGTCCTGGCCCCCGCGGAACAAGCCCCTGTCGGGGCCGTGCTCGGGGCCGCCGCTGTTCTGCTCGTGCCGCCGCTCCGCCAGCGGGCCCAGGTGATGGTTGGGCGGCCCGCGGGCATCGCCTGAGGGACGAAAAATCACAGCGCCTTTCTGTAACAGTTTCTAAACCCCTTCAGGATGCTCTAGGTCATGCAGTTCGAGAAAGCACATGGGATACATTTGACACTAAACGATATTTCTGGGAAAATTGTTCCTGTGTATCCCAGCCCACGTCTGTGGAAGCTTTTCTTTCTGCACTGTGCTCCAGCCATTTCTCCCCGGGTGCACTGCACTGGGACAGCCCCTCTTTGAGGAGACTGACTCACAGGAGAACAGCCAATGTGTTTAATTACCTTTATTAAGACCAGGTCCTTGGTTGTGAGGGCCCAGACGACCTTGTCCCCCTTGCTGCCCCAGGCCTGGTATCAGCGGAGGAGGCCCCGGGTTCTGTCCATCCTGTGAGCATGTAAGAGGAAAAGCCACGTGAATTGACACATGTGAGTAATTCAGAATTTTTGTAAGAGCGCAAAACAATTTTCTTCCATAAAGTCTGCATCTGCACACAACAGAAAGAGCTCACGTTCCAATGGTTTCAGCCTCAGTTTCCAGATATTCACATCAGTGAATACACCATTTTATAGCAAACAGCATTTCAGGTATTCACATTTTACCTGTTACAGCCACATGATAAAGCTCATATTCTTCCTGAGTATGAATATTCTATAAGAATGTATTGAATTTATTGAGTATTCAATATAAATAATATTCCTCTAGATGAGGAAAATGTGTAAAATATGTTTGAAAAATATCAAGTACTGATTCACAGGCAGCTAAAGAGCTTCACAGACCAAAGACTTCATTTGGAAATGAAGGAAAAAGAGAAACTATATATACAAAAAATAAATATCAAGAATGTTGGGATGAGGGGACAACAACAAGGCCATAAGGGAACCTCTTCTCTAAACCTCTAAGTTGTTTACATGGAAATACATGAGTTACATTTTTAACATAATGGCACAGTTCATTTTTCTTCATTTTAGGATTAAAAAACAGCAGAGGCAGTAGAGTGGGCAGAGTTTTGTGTGCTTTATGTTATCCCAAAGAAGAAAATAAAGTATGAAAGTGTCCTTTGGTATTTGTTCTCATTTTTGGTGAGTTTTAAAGGATAAAACAATTCTCTTTAAGTTCAGCTGCTGTCACAGGCTCATGAAAGGTTTCGACAGGTACCAGATTTACAGGACCTGCTGTGGTGGTTGGGAATCTGTGGTTGGACAATGCTCTGAGTCTGCCTTTCAACAGCACAGGCCTGACAAAAAGTCATCATTTGGGGTTTGGGCTTGACTGGAACTGAAAAGGAACAGGTACAGAATTGACACTGTGGCTATAAAATTCAACAATAAAAATTTGAACCAGACAGAGCTGAAACCTGCAGGACTGCAATACAAAACCTTCTTATGCTGACATGACCAAAAAGCCAATCCCCCCCCCCCCCAAACCCTTACTAGAAACCCCTAAAAATGTAATTTTTTCCTAAACATGTCTAGTATGCAAGATTTAGACTTGGCCTTCATACTGACTTATTAAAGCCCTTCCAGACTGCAGTCTGGAAATACCTAAAGACCTGTACTCCAGCACACCACTGTATTTACACTGCTTAACTTCTCCATCAACCAAAGTTAAATAATTGTAATGCTCTAAATTGACTTTGGAGAAACACTACCTTTTTGTTTCTGGTTGCAGAGAAGTAGAAAGTTTATTTTTGCATTTACCCCATCATAACTCAAAATATTGTTTTAAATTAAAAATTTATATTCAACTGCAATGTAGGTGATGAACATAAGAAAACACACAAGTATGTACTACAAACTTCATATTTGCATCGAGTAATTTTGTAAGAATGTTGGAAAATAAGCAAAATAAAAGATCTGGCTTAATGCCCATTAAAAAAAACCCCAAAACCCCCAAAATACTTTCCCAGTGATGGAATGTTGACTTGAGTGCAGAACAAATCCATCCTCTGACTACGTAAGAGCCAGCTATCACAGTGATTCTGCTGTTCCTGACCAAAACCTTGTTGGAGTTCCAGGATTTCCCATATATTTAGCAGATGCTTGCTTAAAATAAATTTTATGGAACTTCTTCCATTTAGGGAAGTTTAACCAAAGCAGAAGTTCTTAGCACTCAGTAAATAACTCTCCTTAGCAGAAACCTTGATTACAAACAAGCTGTGCTTTGCCAAGCTGGGAACACAGAGCCCTAACTCTGCATTTTCAAGGGATTTTTGTTTCAAAATTCATTCCAGGCCTCAGACTGGGCTTGAACTGGAAAATGTGCAGAGTTTAGAAAGAGGTACTTTACTAAAAGCTGAAAATGGCCTTGTGCATCCCAGCAAACCTCTGCTTCCAGTGTACAGCCAGTGCAGGCAACAGTGACACATTATATGGAGATTATCTCTTACAATTATCTGTAATTGTTCTGTATTAATGTCACAAGCCCTTGATTAAAGCAGATATTCACACACTTTTGCCATTGAAAAGGAAGACAAGTGATTTGTACAGGTTTATAAAGGAAAAAAGCCAAATCAGGAACACAAAACAAACTTAAGTCTATTATTTTTAAAAAAGTCACAGATGTGACCTTTTAAAACAGGAACTACTGTTGTATTCATATTACAAAGAAGCAAAATGGAGAAAAACCTGACATAATGAGTTTTAAAATACATTAATTTTTAAAAGCCATTACCATACTGAAGGTGCACAAGGAGGGAAGAATGGTCTGAAATACCTCATGGTGTCATTTCTTTAGTATCTGTAAAAGCCTTTAAGATTCAAAGAAAAGAACCAGCCACCTGTCAAAAGCACCTGACTGAATTCCAAACAGTGTCAGTGGCAAGGGCAGACAAGGACAGCCCTCCACAAACATGGTAATTATTCTCAAAGGAAAATGAGTCTGCCTGGGATAGCAATAAGAAATTACTCTGCTGGTGTAAATTAGATATTTGGGGAACCAACACTTGTTTGTGTAACCTGGGTACTTTAGAAATCTCAGCAATAGTGGCACATTAACAGCCTTCTGGAGAGAATTATTGATTTATTTGATTCAAATAAAGCCACAACTTGTGGGCTACTTCAATCTGAAAAGGAATTCCTGAGCTAAAGCTCATTTGAATATTCAGTTCCTTATTGTGATTGGTACTGGACTACACACTAAGTACTCTACATGTCTAAAGCTTTGACTGAAACTATTGAGTGCAGATCTAAAAGAGACAATTCTGGTTTAAAACCACCACACTTTTTTTTAAAATAAAGTAGATTTCTTTTTCCCAACTTGCCTTTCAAAATTCACCTAGAGCTGAAGACAACTGAGACAAAGTACAGAACTGGTGATATCCAGCTAGGAACTCAAGAGAGGAAATAATCTCAGAGCTCTGTGTGATGAGCAGTAGAGCAGAAAATGGAAGTGCTGTGTCCCTCTGTATCCCTCTGCACTTTGAGTCAACTGTTAAGTGCAACCAGACCTAAGCTGATTCCAGGAGTGTCAGCATCTATGGTAAATTCATCCCATAGTTCAGATTAACTGCTCTGGACCACTGAGAGTCAGCAATACCTTGCTTTAATCAATACATATGACTTTTCTTATGGCCAGTTGCTTTAAATTTGCTTTTTATTAGTGCTTGTCTGCTGCCCAGGAAATACCCCACTTAAGACAGTTCAGTGTCTTTAAATTAAAAAGGGGAAAAAAAAAGAAAGAAAAAAAAGAAGGAAAGAAAAAAGGACTTTCTCTTAAGGTTACATATTTTCATAGCAGACTGGTTTCTGAACTACTATTCCCAATAATCCCTTTTCCACAGTTACCTCTCAAAGAATCATGAATAGTTTGGGTAGGAAGTGACCTTAAAGATCACCTATTTCCAACTCCCCTGCCAGGGGCAGGGACACCTTCTGCTGTTTCCAAGCTATAGAACCCTTTTCATTATCACTTCACTTTTCCTGAGGCCTCAGTCCCCCAGGGAATAGCCAGCCTGCATTCTCTCAGCCCCTGCTGTGCATTCCTGCCTCAGGGCAGCTCTCACTGCACACTGCCCTTGCTGCTCCCCCACGTACCTGATTGAAGGGCGGGCGCGGCCCGTCACCCAAGAGAGGAGTTTTCTGCTGCTGGAAGGGCAGAGGGCCCTGCGAGGGGTGCGGCCCCCTCGAAGGGTTCGGCTGTCCCTGAGGTCCTTGCATGTTTCCTTGAGGCCCCACCAAGGAGCCCTGTGGAGGTCCCTGCTGGCCCTGGGGACCGGGTGGCCCACGCATTTCTTGTGGTGGTCCCAGCATCGAGCCTTGAGGCGGGGGTCCCTGAAGGCCCCGCATCTCCTGGGGACCGTGTCCTAGTAAACCGCTTTGCATATGAGGACCTCTCATTTCTTGTGGATGACCCATCATCATCCCTTGTGGATTAGGTCCCTGGTTATCTCTGGGTCCTGGTGGACCCTGCATCCCTCTTGGATTAAGTCCCATCAAAGGCCCTTGAGATATGGGGCCCTGCATGCCTTGAGATCCCGGAGCTCCTTGCATGCCGTGAGGAAGAGGTCCTTGCATCCCTCGTGGGCCAGGTGGGCCCTGCATTCCTTGACCTCCGGGGGGGCCCTGAGGACCCAGGTGACCCTGTGGGCCAGGGGGGCCCTGTGGTCCCAAATGAGTCTGAGACCCAGGCAGGCCCTGTGGTCCCAAGTGTCCCTGGGGGCCAGCGTTACCCTGTGGACCAGGGGGCCCCATTGGCCCATGAGGGCCCGGGTGTCTCTGCATTCCTTGATGTCCATGTAAGTCCTGAGGCCGTGGCATTCCTTGTGGAGGCCCTTGGGGGCCTGGAGGTCCTTGTGGTCCCATGAACCCTTGTGGACCTCCAGCTCCTTGGTGTAATGGACCTTGAGGTCCCATTTGTCCTTGGGGTCCCGGAGGTCTGAACTGTCCTTGTGGACCAGGAGGTCCCATCTGAGGCATATTCATTGGCATCTGCTGAGGTGGAAGGGGCTGCTGGAACCCTTGAGGCATCTGTGACATTGGGCCTTGCCCTGGGAAAGGCTGAGGTCCATGGAGAGCTCCTCCTGGGGGCGGGGGCTGCACCTGCTCAGCTTGCTTTTGTGCAAGTCTCTCAATCTTCAGTTGCTGTCCAAAACAGAGACACAGAAAACCAACTAAGCACAGAAGTATGTTACAACTAAAAATCAGAAGCAATCATCCCATTTCACAGGAATTAAGAATGCTTTTCTTGTAATTAACAGAAATAACTAACTAAAGAGAAATTACTAACTGAAGAGACCCACTGGTGAACTGAGATGTGGGGGCCTCACTGAGGGTTTCACACCATCATGCATTATGAAGTGCAATATCCTGTTCAATTAGGTGTCTTTTGTAAAAAGGTGAAAAGAGCCAAACAGGTGAAACTGCTGCAGAAAGCTGCTCACTTTAATGCTGAAGGCCAAATCTGTCACAGGAAGGACTAAAACTTGTTAATTCCTGTTTCCACACATACCTCCAGGAGCTGTGGGTTTGTGTACTGAAGTGCTGCCATTTCCTGCTCAATCTCTGCCTGTGATTTCTTTTTCTCCTCCAGCTTAATATCCTCCTTTCTATCATTCAATGGCTCAGGTGGGGGAGGCAAAGGAACTTTATTTTGCATCCATGCCTACAAAGATTAAGAAACACAAGATTAACTCTGTAGAACAATATGTGTGCAACACGTTACTGCAGTAAGAAAGGATATGCTACAACATTTTGTAGTATGGATACTTGAAAGTAAAAACAATGGTGAATAAAACTTCTGTATCTTGTAAGTTTTTCCGGTACAGATACAAGATAGAAAGTATTTAATCAAATATTTTATGTTTAAATAGTAACTAAACTAGCAACTGTGGTAAATTGCACTGGGTGTTGATACAGGAGAGCTGATACTGAAAATCCAAAACATTTCAAAAGACACACACTTTTTGAAGTTGGGAAAAGAACAGGTTGTTCTGTTCACTGTGTATCAGGTACTTACCTGCTGAAACTGTGCTGGTATTGGTTTTGCATAGGGAACTTTTTTCTGTGGCACTTTCTTTTGGTCCTTTTGCATTACTTCCTCCATTCCCCAATCCAGTCCTGGGATTGTCATTTCAATGTCATTGGACTCATCTTTCCCTTTGGCACCAGGGAAACAAACAGTCAGAGCAATGCAGGCATACAGAAAGATCCTTTATTCTTTTCACAAAGGCTTTCAGCTCATCCTTCTTTACGTGATAAATATGCACAACACAGAATTTTAGAAAAGAGCATCTGTGCTCCCAAAGAATATGAAAAGAAGGAAAAAAAAAAGTCACACAATATGTGGGATTGCTCAGGAGAATGCTTCCCCATAGCTATTACTTACCCATCTGCTCCTGCTCCATGGCTATTTTCAACTGCTCAGGTATTCCCATCCCAGGAATAACTGCCAGGCTGTTGGGCTCCAGATCATCTAGAGGAAAAAAAAATAATACTTGGAAAATTTTTCTTTACACTACTATTTAATCCCTTTGGTTTCTCACATGCTCTTACCATTAGTATAGTATTCCAATAGTAAACAGATATTTTACAACTGGTAGGTCACAATTTAACTTCATACATGAATTACAGCATATTAAAAGAACTGCAAGTTCAGATTCATAAATACACCCCAAAAGGTCAGAAACTATGTCCTTTCAGGAAGGTTACATTTAGGGTAGAAGCTCAGAAAAAGAAATAATAACCCATAACCAGTCCCATTTTTATTATAACAAATCTATATATTTTAAAATTTAACTTGTATTATGGTACTGCATTTTAACTTCCCCCTTCCCCAAAGCAATCAAAAATCTGAAGAAACAGATGCAACTACAGGTGGCTGAGGCACACCATTGAGCTGGGCAAGCCTGAGCAGCCTAAAATTATTGAGATAAATCCTTAAGAGCAGAGTTAATATTAAAGGTTCTAGTAGAATTCTTATTGCTTTTCCTGTTGCAGTTCAGGACTGTGAGAAGCCTTGAAGACAGATGAAGTTTTCAGGAAGAAAAGTAAAGTGGAGATATCGCCAGAGGGAGAGCCAAACCTCCTTCCTGTGATTGACAGAGCAGGTCTTACCTCCTGGAGCTGTGGAAACAGAAGAAAACCCATTGTTGGAATGGTGATCACTGATAACACAGGGAGTAAAATCATCCTTAGAAAAAGATATTTTTTGCCCAAGTGGTCCCCAATGCTAGAATTCTGCCTCCTCACCTTACCCAGAAGTGTCACCTAACAACCCAGGCCTGTTCCTGACCCCAATCCTCTCCCTTCCACACTGAGGAAAGATGCCTTACCATATTCCACCCCATCCTCTGACATCCCAGGCAGCAGGTTCAAGTTGTAACGATCTCGCATTTTATCTCCAGGCCGATTTCTAGTCCAAAACTTGCTATCAAAAGGAAGTTATACAATCTCATTAAAGGGTCAAGAGCATTAACAACTTTTCATCTAATTCGTTCCTTGATTTTTATAAAGTATCTTGATTATATAAGGATTCAACTCTTACTAAATCAAGTTCAGCTCTAGATCTGAACACAGGGTATGAACTTCAAGACAAAAATAAAAAAACAACAAAGTATTGTAATGAGTTACATAGTTACAAGTTAGAAGATATTTCAAAGTGTAATGGGTGTAAGTGCAAGGCATCAACATCAGATCCTGAAGAAAAGCTTCTAGTCCATTCCAAAACCTTCTTGCTCAAGTATATTCTTCATATACACTAAATATACACATGACCCCACAAAAATTTACTGTATTTATACAATGCACTATGTTTATAGGATGTTCAACTTAAAAACACAAACTACAGCCTCTGAACGTGTCTGCACAGTGATAAAAGACATGACCAACCGATGATCTGCAGGAAAAACTGCTGTGGAGATAGGAGTGTTTCATCAGCAAGAAATGACAAGAATTCTTTTTTTAAACATTTCTTCAATGGATTTAAAACTCCCACCAACCACAATTGTAATATTTGTTACAAGAGGTCAGACTCTACCTTGTAATATAAAATGTCAGTGCCACTTATGCTCTCTATTAACATAAGTAGAGTTTCTGCTTTGGCCATTGATTGTGTAACAGAACCACCCCAATCTATTTATTCACTGATGCCAAACACTGTTCTAGTTTCTGAAAGTAAATACCTTCCCTTAGACCTTCTCTTTAAATACTTGAAATTACCTGGTGTGATCGTTTGAGCCTGAACACAGAATGTGTCCGAGGGGATGCCATGCCAGACTCCAGATCATTCCTTCATGGGCCATTTCCATTCCACCAACCTCCTTCTCAACTCTGATGCATTAAAAAAATAGAAATTGATCATACACAGCTGAATATCTCCTACAGCTACAATAGAAAACTTCTGTTATTCAGTTACTGTTCATCCTCTATCCCATATTTTGTCAAATTTAAGCCTCTGTTATTTTTCTGCTGGGTGAACTGATTGTTCCCTGTGGTTTGAATAGGCAATTCAGTAATGCAGGGTTTTTAATTGTACATTTAAAACCAAAATAATTACAGCACCTCAGAACAAGCTTTAAGAAGCTAGGAGGTCCAACCATTCATCACCATCTCAACACAAAGCTGGTTTTGTGCAAACAGTTGTACTCTTTAAAGCACATTTCTCCAGGAAAACTTCATAAATGAAGCCCATTAATAAATACCTCAATTACAGAGAAAAACTATTATCTCAATTCTCAATTACAGAGAAAAACTATAAATATGGACCCAAAGAGGAAAAGAGGTGTTTGTGTTCTGTCTAACATCCTTCCAAGGTGCTGATGGAAATGGCACTTACCCAACATGCCAGAACAACAAGGACCCATCAGACCCTCCACTGGCAAACAGCCCCTCGTGCACAGGATGCCAGGCCACAGCTGAAACACACAGCAAGCCACAATCAGAAAATACAACACTAGGATTTCTAATGAACTGACATCATTTTAATTTTTATTCTAAGATTAATAATAATAATAATAAAAATCTTCTGACCTGTGGCCTCTTTCTTATGACCCCTGAAGACCTGAAGTTCTTCTTTCAGGTTCCGGATGTCGAAGAGCTTACAGAGGTGGTCACGAGAAGCTGTCAGCAGCCAGTTGCCATTGAGATTCAGCTTCACCTCCATCACTGTGTTTTTGTGAGCATGTCTGCAAGCAGAGAGAAACAGAAATGGATTGTTTGTCCTGAAACTGATTTGTCAGACACAGATAAAAATGTGTCATTTGCCAGTCACAAATATTCAGGTCAATAACAAGGCAGTGCAGGCTACTAGAGCAGAGCACTGGGGCTTCCTGTGCTAAGTATCCTGGTCTTTTGTACTGCAAAGCAACTGGTAGCACTCACTGAGACAGTATCCAGTCACTGTGCATGTTTCTACTGCAGCATAAGGAAGTTTTCATCACCAGATGAAACATTGTTTGTTTTTCCCTATCTCAGTCTGAATGAGAACAGTGCGACTAGATTGTCTGTGAAGAAGAACGAAGTAAATTTAAATAATGAATATTAAAGTCTCAATTTTCCAGGTACAGACTTGTCTTGATCTAACCTCTGGAATTTCTGGCACAGCTAAAGCACTAGCTTCATGTTTGAAGCAACTGTGCATGGCTGAAAGGTTGTGAGGAAAAGAGCTAAGAAGGGAATTAAGAAAAAATTATTTTATAAAGGTAGCTTATATTTGAGCAAATCAAAAGTCTGTGGGTAAGAACTTACAGTGTGGCAAGGCTCTGGCCAGTCTTTGGATCCCAGAACTTGATGGGCTGTTGGCTATCTTTACTTCCTGAAACAACTAATCCCTTTGTTGGATGCCAGTCAACACATTTCACATCTGCTCCATGGCCTGTTAAGAAGACAGAAATTGTCCATTCTGAGATTTCACAGACACTGAACAATTACAGGGTGTACACCTTATAACTAATGTACAACTGAATGAAAAACATCACAGAGTACAGGTTACAAAACATAAACTAAATAAAATATCATCCAAGTTATTTAGTTTGTCTTCCTTCCCCCCACTAATTAATGGGGGCATTTTCTCCTCAGATTACACCTTCAAACCAAGCTCACTGGAAAAATTATCTAAGAAGGGTCTGTTTAAATTGGTACTTTGCTTTAGGCTTTGGCCTAAAACAACTTCACAGTATTTAAAATGTAGCACTGGTGAAGCATTTATATGGAGGTGGTGAAGTAAAATGATTCTGTGACACTTCACTTTCAGTGAAAAACTGTAGAAATATAAAGCAAACACCTATTTGTTCCTATCCTATCTGTACTATCCTTTTGCTGTCCTGTTACAAAATAAGCAAAGAAATTAAATAATGGATCTGAATACTAAATTAGTACATGATGAAAAGAAACCTTATGAGATGTGATCTCCTACCAGCTTAAAAGGATTCAGGTTTTTCCAATGCTTAAGAGTTAGCAAAGAAAAACCCTTGTGATATAATTTCCTTTTAAATTGACTGACCTTGAGAGAGAATCAGTGCTGTTCAGCAGAGCTAAAATCCATTAAAAAAAAAAAGCCTGTTCCTGTTGCATGACAAAATGAGGTTTCCAAGGTTAACTACAGGAATTCAGAGAAGAAATAACAAACAATAATTTCTTTCTCCAATCTCTCTCCACACCAGCCCACATCAAGGGAGGGCCACCAATAATAGTCCATCCCAGAAAATGAGGCAGCATGCAGTAACTGAAGAAAAAAGCAATTTGAGAAAGGAGGGTCTGCCTGCAACATGAAGGCACTGAATCACCAATGGCATGGAAGAATGGGAGCAAACTCCAGGAAAGACCAAGGATTCCCATCAAGCCAGTTCCTCCACAGACTGCTCTGCTACACAGTGGAACACGGCAGTTTAAGCAGCACAAGCTGTCTTAACACACATCTCACTTCCACAAGACATTGAAAATAAGTATCAGTTGAAATTTTCCTGAGGCCACAGAAAAACCCGATTAGAATTGATGCCCTTCTGAGCCCTGAAATCACAAGCCAAAGATCAAAAGGATAAAAGCTGTTACTGTTTATTGAAGGATCCTCCAGGTGCACTTATGGCAAAATGCACAGCAGAATGCAGACGTGACACAGGGCTATGACACTTTTACAGGCTTAGCAAATTAGCATAACTGACAAGAATCCCCAGTTATAAGTACAGTTAATGAAGTAATTCCCCCCTTGGTTCAGCCTCCTACTGAAGCCTCTCCCCTTTCTCCTAGCCCCACATTGGTTATGTTACATACATGGGGAGGTAAAGAATGGTTCACTGAAGAAGTGAGATTAGAGTGAGATTCCAGGAATGTGCCTGTCTAACAAAGTGCTGGAAAAGTACTGAATGCTAGCTAAGAAACCATGTAACTACACAATGAGAGTCTGCAGAGCCATGAATATATGAAAAATATATAAAAAGCAAAAACCCTTTGGCATCAGAATAAGGAATATACTTGTATCTTAGAAGCAAATGGATATAACATAGAGCACACTCTGAAGTGAGTGCAACCTTCCTCCTCTCTGGAGGAAAAGACAGCAAGGGAAGAGGTTCTTGACCAAAGAAGAAATGAATCCAGCCTTGGCAAGTATATGGGAACAACTGGAAGAACTGACTGACAATATAGATGAAGGAACCCAACTCCTCTCCAGCCACAGCAGGCAGAATTGTCTCTGGGATATGTGGGGTTTCAGGGAAGGGCAAGTTCCTCAAGCTGCCAAGACCATCAGTGTGCTCTGGTGGTCTGGGCCACCAACAGAGAGACACTCTGAGCAGTCGTGTTCCCTTTCTCTCTGGCTTTTCTAATGCAGGAAGAAGTGACAGGCACTGTCTGTCTGCATTTGCTATGACTAAATCTCTCAACTAAACATGAAGCTGAATGCTGAAAAAATCTTGCTTCCCAGTGTTTATTTTGAAGCAACAATTCAGTCAGCAGTAAAGGACAAAGTGCTCCGCCTCCACAGGGGAGGGGAATCCACGCTTGCAGATTTCCAGCTCAGGATATTCTGTAGGTAGTTGCTATCATGCAGTCCCCAGGGAAAGACAGATTTTAATTCAAGGCCCTTATAGAAAAACACTCCATTAAATTTAATACTTGGCTGAACTATATGAAAATGTGTTCAGACTAGAATGCTTGAGTACCGTCAGATATGAAATGAACAAAGCCCAGCAAAACCATAAAAATCCACTACTGCATGGACTGGAGTGACATTGGCATTGCTGCTCCTGAAATAAAGACTATTAGCAATGGAAAAGCACATGGAGACATAGGCTACCTATACCTGAGGGAAAAGACTGCATCCAGAAAGAGATGCTGGTGAAAGGCCATGTCTGGGTGACAGCTCATCCTGTGCATGGTCCTAGTTTAGGCTCTTCTGGAGTTAAGCCAGCCCAAACACAAATATATACCCTGAGAAAAATAAGGCTTAGAATGGGCAGAGCAATTGAAGCACCCATGCTTTCAAAGTCTTCAAAAGGGAGAGGCAGTGACAGACAGCACTGGGCTGCCAGGCTTCTGACAGGGGCCCAGAGAACAGAGCTGAGAGGCAGGAGAAATGCCAGGACACTCAGAACTTGTAACCAGAGCAGATAAACCACTGGGTACTTATCAAAAGGCTTTTGGCTATCAGCACATTAAACCTGTTCATGGGGATCAGAAGAAATTTATAATATTGAAAAACATAGTAATTATAATCTTTGTATGATTAACCAGGTAACTGGCATTTCCTGCAGAGAGCATTCTTTCAACCAGTGTACTCTGGATTATGGCAGCAGAGGGGAAAACTGGGAGCCTCCTTTGGAATATAACCAGTGATGTATCCTGCCCCCAACAGAGCCACCTCAGCCACAGCTCTGCACAAATGGGATCATCACACACCCAGCTTTAGATTCCTAACACAATGAAGCTTTGTCAAGAGAAAATAATTTTTTCCTTATAACAACTATGCTTTAAATAAACTATTCACAAGGGACGAACTAACTCAGAACATTTACATAACCAAAAAAACTGAATAGCATCATCTAATCAGACCTTCCTTAATTTCTTTTAAAATTGAAGCAATTGATGTTGTATATTGCCTTTACTTCTTTCTGCTGAGAGATGTGCACACTATTATCTGTAATGAGACACACGATGCAGAAAATACATTTAAAATAACATTCCAGAGAAAAAGCCACCTCACAGATTTTATTTCACAGTTGTTTTCAGTACTTAGTGTTGGGAATCAGCCTCTCCTCTGGTACAAAACCCCCTTGTCCCCAAACGCCAAGCTCAGAAAACCTTAATTCATGCAAATCTCTGCAGTTTACATTCCCTGTTTGCTGACAACAGCTTTTGCTCAGTAATTTCAACAGTCACACACATATCTGCCTCTCTGCTCGGAGCTCCAGGGTGAGAATTCCTCTCTGAACAGCTCCTGCTCCTTTGCATGGACCTTATTATCAACTCCCTCTTTTATAGGGATGCTTCATGGATAAATGAATTGAAATGTGTGAACTGTGTGGCAATGGAACCCCCATAAACCAAGTAAAATAAAGACTGAAGGCAAAGATTTTTGAGAAACCCAACTCCTTTAAAATCATGAGTGAATGTCTGAGCATAAACCTATGTACTGACACTTCTTGGTTTTACTTACTACAACTTTTTCCAACTGTTTAAAAAATTTGCAGAAAAAACAAGACAGGCATGTATAGCACCTTTAAAAAGCTCAGATACAAAAGTAGTTCCCTA
Organism: Prinia subflava; assembly: GCF_021018805.1. NCBI lineage: Eukaryota > Metazoa > Chordata > Aves > Passeriformes > Cisticolidae > Prinia > Prinia subflava. The sequence goes on along the minus strand of NC_086257.1, from coordinate 3,839,944 downwards.
CTATTACCTTTCACATGCATAACAAATGTTTTGAGTGCCCTTAATCACAATCCTCTTAATTAAAATACTGATTGTTGGTACTTCTAGCCAATTTCTTTGAAGGGTTGCTCTTTAAAAGACACTGAACAGAAATCCTAGCTAGTGAAAGACGTAACAAGCTATAATAAAATTATGTGTAATGGTATTTGATCAAATCAAGTATGCCAGAAGTCTGAAAAGTACATATAAATTTAGGATGCAATTTTTTTCCCCTCCTCACACCAATTTCTGCATTCATGACTTTCTGAATATAGCTTACAGTGTAAAAAAGTTGGTTTGAATCACTATCTCTATATTACAGTCTATAAAATATCCATATATTTTATAATGCAACTGTGTACAGCAATTATAGAATATCAGGTTTGTGGCTGTAGCTTAACTTTCCTGTTTTATATTCTTTTCTCATGGGATGCGCCCCATTCTGAATGCACACAAATTCAAAGAGAATATTAATAGATGATACTGGAAAATTTCTAGATCCTTCTCATCAATTATGTGAATGTATACACACATACTAAGATGCCAGTCTTAAGGCATCTTCACATTTTAACTCCCAGGTTCCAAAGAAAATGGGTATTTATAGCTATTTATATTTTAAAGAATTAAAGATCATTTAACTGCAATGATACTGGTTTTCATCTGGAATTCTATTTGTTTGGATTTTTTTATGCTGTTCTAAATGGGGAGTAAATAAATTGTGTATCCCCCACCTGGGCTGGTCAGATTGAAGCCTTTTTGTCACCACACAGTGACATTCACCTTCCTGTACTCTGTGTCCCCAAAACAACCCCACACTCTCAAAGAGCAGGGCCTCTGCACAGGATTATTTCCAAGGGATCTGCAAAGAAGCATTAGGTCTTACAACAACCAAGCTAAGGTTCTCCACCCCAAAAAAAGAGGGCAAGGAAGAAGGGACAGAAAAGAGAGCTGCAAGTCAAAGATAATGGAAACAATGTTAGCAGAAAGGAATTCTAAGTCCTCTATGTAATTCCATTAGAATTTACTATTTGCTTCCAGCCTTTTAGGCTAACTGGATTGTTCTGCCTGTTCCTTTTTTATGAAAGGCTTTAAAATGTCACCTGGCAGTCACCCACTCCTCAGAAATTCCCTGCTTCCAGGTACAGCTCACTTAGGAACTGGATACCTAAAAGAACCTGGGGACTGGTTTGGTCCCACTGATCAGGTCAGCAGTAAGGGTTTATATTTAATTCCAGTAATTTAATGTTCTTTGCCCTATTAAATTATGTGAATTGTCCTCGTCCAAGAGGTGTCCTAGGAGCTCTTGCACTTCCTCTTCTCCACTCCAAGAATGGACTCCACAGAACCCTCCCTACAGATACACAGCCAGCTCGTGCTTCTCAGCATAATATGGGAGGTTGGTGCAGAATAAATTAAGGGAAAAGCTCCTTTCAGCCTTCACTGAATTAAGAATAATGCCTCTCACCATACTTTCAGACTTCTGTACCATAAACACAAGTTTTACTGTCCTTTATTTCCTCAGTCTAGTTCTCTTCTAGTTTATTAAACTTGTTATCTAGAGCAACAGCAGAGAGACTGCTAGTTTTAATCTACCTACAGGGGATGTCTTCTGGATCCTTAGTATTCCACTAATTCAGCAACAGAAAGGGATGTCATTCATCTTTGTTTAAAAATTTACAAATTATTTTCTTTTTTTACACTTCTATATGTAACAGGACAGCTTATCATCTGTGAAATCAGGAGGTTAAGAAACAATAATAATCACTAAACACCAATGAAATAGGTGTGGGTAAACAAATCACTTTCCCCAAGATTACCCAGAACAGGCAATCAGTGTTTCCATAAATGAGTTTAGAATTTGTATGTGCTCATCCCAAACTTATACCAATCAGTGAAGAGTTTGAGTTCTACAAAACCCTAATGAACTGCCAAAAAAATTTAAATTCAATGCTAATTGTGTGTTTGCACAGCTTGGTAATGGCAAATGTACTGTACAGAAAAATGAATAGAAGTTGTTCTATTACACGTAATTACCAGTAAAGGCAAGCAGCAATCTGAATTCTTTACACCTGTGGAAATTCAATGACAATATCTTCTGTAAGGGCTTGCTTATGGCAAGGGGAAGAAAAGCAGCTGAGTTCCAGTGCACCTGGGAACTGGTCATGAAAGGTTAAGCTTTTAGGTATACACCTGTTAAACTTAGAGGGATCGTTTAAATTCTTCAATTCACTGAAGATGAACAACTCCCAAAGCTGAAATGAATTGTTTTGAACAGAACCAAAAATTGCACAGCTGAAGATGCTTGCTAGTTTAGATCTGTGGTGTCAGGTCCATGTTTTTTGACCATTGAGTAAGTTCATCCTAGAGTTTACAAACACTCTAAAGATACCTTTCCCGTGAGACATATTTTCTTTTTTCTAATTCTTGAATTTATTTTTAAGCTTTATCACCACCTACACCTCATCAGGTTATTTATGCTGTAAAACATACCAGGACAAAACAAGTCTGACTGAGACCAGCATCTGTAACATGTCAAGAGCTGTTTAACATGCCCTTTGTGAGAACCAAAAAAAAAAATCAGTTAAATATCTATGTTTCACAATTTCTCATCATAAGACACAGTTAAGTCATATCTAGACTGTCTAATATCTAGATAATTACCAACACTAAGTTATTTTAGTATGTAAAAATATTACTAAAGTGTCACTAATTTTGCTTAATCAGCATCCAGGTATTTTAACTTACCACCAATTTATGCACTTAATCCCTTATTTATATCATTAAGAGCAGCTCTGTTGGAGATCACCCATGTGATGATGCTTTAGGATGAGCACAGTGCTGCAATACAGCAGTCATTATTTCTACTCAAAAAGTCACTTTCATCTTCAAAGAAAAGCCATTAGAAAGCTCAGAGCTAGCTCAGGAGAAATGGCAAGGAAAAAAGGGTCAAAAGAGAAGATATACCACATTAAAAGTTCCAACACCTTCTTATTCCAAATAGAAATGCCAGTGCTTAGCAGTAATGCAGCTGAATTCAAGGACCAAGACAGGTTTTCCTCACAGTTAAATTATTTATGAAATGCAGACTGGATTCTACTTTGCACTCAGGCAGTTATCTACTAAAATTCTCAATGCATATTATTTATTTCTTTGCATGTTTTTATCAGAGAATTAAAAGGGAGTTTTTTTAACTGCAAAAGGTGGAATAATTTTTAAATTTTTTTTGCTGTTTACATTACCTGTAAAGTAGCTGGGACTAGATGTTCTTTTCTGTTAAAAAATTAGCCAGCCTACTTTGAAAGCAGCAACACACTTGCTTTTCATTGACAGAAAATATTTATTTACAAGGGCATTTACATTTAATGATAAGAAAAATACCGTACAAGAAACATTAAAAATGAACAGCAATTTTAAGAAAATCTCTCATGCTTCATAACATCAACATCTGACAGGAGCCAACCCCCCACTCCCTCAGTAAGAGTGTCCCCCAGTTTTCTCCTGCTTGTTTTTTGGGAATTTCCCTAAAGTGCCTGGCACTGTCACTGGCTGTGCCAAAGCTGGCCCTGCCTCTGTGGAGTGCTGACTGCAGCCACCAGACAGGACTGAGCTCACCTAACACAGCACAGAGCAGGGGAAAAGAGAACAGGAACAAGCACAAGAGAGGAACAACAGCAGGTCCTGTGAGGCCACCAAAAGCATGAACTTAATGGATGAGAAATCCAAATATTTGGTCAATCATGAGTCTGCAGTTTCCACAGCTTTGTGGCTTTATGTCTGTAATCAAATTGCTGGGCAGCTTATTGTTTTGTGAAAATAGACCAAAAAGTTTTTTACATGAAAATGTTCCCAGTCAAGTCCTCCAAACATGAACCAAGCAAATGTTTTGAAGTGTGTCTGTAGCCTGTACCATCAACTAAAAAAAGCCCAACTACAAAAAATGAACTCGATTAAAATATCAAATATTTTGCAGCCTCACAGTGACAGTTTATGTTAAAGTAACTGGTGAACAGTCAGAACATACATTTGTATTTTATGAAACAAGAACAAAGTGAGGCATGAGATAAAAACTGGTGCCTAAAGCCAAGCTTCCAGGAACTGGGTTTTTCTAAATACACACTAAGAAGTTAGTTCTGATTCCTCAGGATGGTGACTTGGTGTGGTCACCTCCTGCCAACAGGGAGTCACAACCCCCAGCCTTTCCACCTGCACACTCTGCCCAGCCTCTGCCTGTTACACCTGTGGGACACCTTTAAGCAAAGTCTCATTGTTTTACTGAAACTACAGTCAGCAATGCAAAGATGTCAGAACCACAGTATCAATTTAGATGGATTTTGAATTTAACTTGAAGTTAATAAAGAAATGTTGGTGCATCCTAAAATTCAGCCTGGCAACTTAGTTAATAGAGGGAAAAGGAAGGAAATCAGGGCAGACACTGTGGAGTTTAGTACCTCCTTGCCTCTAGCTCTCTGCTTGGACCAAAATTTCGGTCAAGGTTTTAAGTGGTAAAATCAGAATTCTTAGCTCCCAGCCCTGAGAACAGAACAAAGACTTCCAGAAAAACCGAGAGTAACCATTAGTAATAATTTCCAGTAAATATTTCTTTTAACATCCTGCTGGATGCTCATTTGAGTTCTGCTGGTGATTATGGCTGTTGCAAGAGAAGAGAACAGCCCACATACCTAGTTTAGAGGTTAATTCAGGTTTCATATCCCTGTGTGGCCACATGGCCAGAGAATTCTCTCAGCAAGCTGCAAAAAACTAAGAAAAGTATTTGTGAATCTCAGTAAAAGAAGTTACAAGAAGTCTTTTATATAACTTGATAAACCCTTATTGCCAAGTGAACCCAGAAATATTTTAGTAAAAAACACCCAACACAGAAGGGCTACCAAGCTCTTCCACTCAACCTGATATTCTTTAACTGGAGGAACAGTTTTCCATGTGTTTTCATGGTTAAGATGACAGTGCAGCTTCCTACCTTTTTAACATCCCTCTGAGTGAAGCACTATCAAATGTCAAGTGAATTCCTTTTAAAGACAGCCACGATCATCTGCCCAGGCCCAGATGAACACTTGTCCAGCCAGGTGCTCACTTTAAAGGGACAGCACTTCTGCAGGAAATCTATTTTTCTTCTTGCCAGCCAAAACACACATGTAAGCTATTTCTGAGTCAGTTTACCATTCAAAACAACTCATAACTACGAGCCCACTATTATGTCAAGCAAAGAAATACTCAATTTAGGTACACAGACTCTGGGAAAACTATTTTCTTTGGTTGTAGGGCAAAAACTGCACGACTGAAAATACTCCCAGGAGTATATGAACAGCAGCAGGCCTGGGGTGAGGTGAGGGGGCTGACAGAAAGATTATCAAACTTTATATAGACTGCAGGAAAAGATTTGTGTCAGTCAATAATCCAATTAGCAAGTGTAAAAGATCCAGAAAGGGATATGAAGATAGAGGCCATTCAATTTGCTCTTTGCATTTTGCAATGCCACCAAGGCTGAGCAAACTGGGAAGCAGCAGGTCTACTGAAATAAACTGCTGGCAGCAAGCAGAGCTGAGTTACAAAGCTCTGCTCCTTCTGAGCAGACAGAATTCTCATCTCAAGCAGAAAGGGCCAATTTTCAAGCAACTGAAATATAAAATGGTTGAAAAATTATGGGGGATAGAAACTCACCCAATGAACAGAATGCCATGAACTGAAACAGAAAAAAATCTGGCATGTAACATCACACTATTACAGAATCACAGAATGACTAGGTTGGAAAAGACTGGGACAATGTGATTCAGAAAGAAGCTTTTTCCTAAAAAATCTTTAGATTTCTCTCAGTGCTTTCTGTAGCAGCTTTTAAAATTTTTTATCTTACACACACCAAAAGAAGGAAAATACAAAATATCTTTCCAGTCTCAGGAAAGCACAAACCAGTTCCCATAACCACAATGAACTGGGACCACATATGAAGCTCCAGAGACAGGAGACAGCTAGAAAGCAAGTGCACTTGGGAAGATGGCATCCATTTGGAAAATAACAGGCAACAAAGGAAATGGGTGAAGCACAAAAGCAATGAGGGGGAGGTCATGGCCAGTAAGGGGCTGCTCTCCTGGCCTGGAGTGGAAGTGATCTGTGCCCCTCAAATATAACAACTCTTACAGTGCTGTGTGTGTGCTGTCTGTGGCTAAGCTGAGGAATGTGAAAATGCAGGATTTATCTTCTAGAAAGTTGGACTTTAGAAATCTTCTGTAAAATAAAATTACTGATTAAGTGAATCAGTGCTGTGGGGGAAGTGAAAAAAAAGTCATCTCTTCACTTGCACAGATAAATTTCCACACACAGTCTCATAAGCACAGATCAAAGAAAGAGGACTCTCATGAGAAAAGATGGTATAATTTCAAATTAAAAAAGACTAGGTAAGAGCATGTCATTGCTACTGAAGTGATCCTCTGAGGAAACTGAAAAAAAACAAATATATTTGTTGGCAAAATTATGCAAGGTAACAGTAGTGCCAAATTTACATTTTGGTTTTTTAATATTTCTGTTAACACAGCAACTCTGTATTGGGGGGTAAAGTGCATTTTTAACCTTAAAAAGTTAACAAAAAAAAAAAAAAAAAAAAAGAAGCTTTAAGAGGTATAATCCCATGTCAACAGTTTATTTTCAGTGCAAATAAAATACAGTTGTTTTAGTACACAGAATACAGCTTCATTAGGCTGGTCTGTTTTTGGAATACACACTCCCATGTGAATTATCTGCTGCTAAAAGATGCAGTTTTACAAGAGTCAGTGTGCCACGAACGTGAGCAGCTGCCACAAGGCCTGCACTGGGGACAGGTACAGCAGGCTGGGGACAGCTGGCTCTAGAGCTGGTTTGGGTCACTGCAGCAGCAGTGCCCTGATCTCCTGAGCAGCACCAAGGCTGAGCCCTGGGATGCTGCACCTCTCACAGAAACCAGGGGGATTTGGTTCTGCATGACACACATTCCATGGCAGAGCAGCAGTAAACACTCCTGCCATCAGGTACAAACGAGTAACCCTTCACAGAAGTTTTTGTTAGATAAAACTTGTAAAGCCTGATTATCTATCAAGCAGTTTTAGGAAAACTTTTTGACTTCCGTGTGAATTAAACTTTTTTTTTTTTTTTTGAGGGGGATGGATTTTTAGGATTATTAGTGCAATTTATCATTTTTCACTAGCAGGTAATTTGTTCAGGCTGATGTGAACTAGAATTAGGATAAAATATGTGGTGAGCAGAACACATCACCTGAGCCAGCCAGATGACCATTCCCCGCCCTGCAGATTCCAGTTCACAGTAACTGGCATCCAAGAGCCATGGACTGTAACAAACAGAAAAACTGATTACCTCCTCACTCCTAAGCTCTAGTCCTTTCTGTGCAGGGACTGCAAGGAGTAGATACATCTGGAAAAACATTCTGATACTCTTCATGTCTAATAAATACATTATTAATTTCTAAGATTTTTAATATGGCACTTTATGTCAATTCAATTCTAATTTAAATTCCCTACACTGTTCCCTTTCACATAGCAATAATGAACTATGCTTGTTAGATACTTGTGATAATTGCTGCTGTTAAGTATTTCTCAGAAAAGCTGTCTCATGCCTAGTCCTTACTTGCAAAGTAAGTTGAAGTAAGTAAATTTACTTACAAAGTAAACTATTCCAGCTGACCAAAAAGTTAAAAAACCCCACTTATTTAACATTCTGTTGGAACAAGTTATTAATTTGGTAAATAAATATCGTGCAGTGGGTTAAAAACAACTTATGCAATACCTAGTAAGTCACTTCTGTGGAACAAACCCCCATGACTTCGAATCTTCTTTGAATTTCAGTGAATTACTGTGATTTGCTGCACCATGGCAGTGATGATACCCGAGATGACAGAGTTGTGCAGGGAATGATGCAGCTTCAACAACTGTGCAAAACACAGATTAACTGCCAGTATTTCTAGCCAAGCTTAGAAGGAAAAGACATCCCCATGGTGAAATTGCACACTGAAACACCCACACCAAGTGCTCTTAGGGACAAAGACTGGGGAACCCTTGGAGAATTCCATGAGGCAGGGACAAGAAAAGGGCAATGGGAGAGCAGGAGGCGGTGTGTGCAAGGCCTGGGAGCAGGCAGGATGCGTTTCCCAGCCAGGACGGGGTGGCTGCATCCCTCCAAACACGGCTGGCAGGAGTGCACCTGCTATTTAAAGCCTCCACTGCTCCAGTTTTGTGTGACCACAGGAAGTCTAAATTAATACAAGCAAAAAATTTCCTGCTTGCATTTTTAGAAAAGCCCTGTTTAAACTGCCAACAAATGTAATACATACTACAGAAATGACAGCTCCAACATGCCTGCGTAGGTGATTGGAATGATCTTTCTATCCTCCATTCCTTTAGAAGCCAGGGATATTCCTGACAAACTGGGAGTAGTGTGAAACAAAGAACCTACCTTTGCCCAGAGAACTCCCAAGAATAATTGCAGAGCAATTAAATGTAATAAAAGAACTGTCTCATTGAATCTAGCTTTTTACATTTGTAATTGTAACACCATGTGCTCACTTGTAAGTCTCTGGAGAACAGGGACTTCCAAAAGGAGAGTGGCAATCAAGAGAAATCCATATTCATCAATATTATCAATATTCCTAAGGGCAGCCAAGAGAATAATGCTTTTGAGATTGTATGTATTGCTAAAGAGAAAAAACCTTCCAGTCATTTTAAGTAGGTGAGTTCCTGACAGGGAAGCAACAAAGAGTTGTTGTTGCTTGAATATTTAAGGGCATAAAGCAAGATCTGCAGGGAAAAGGCAGCTTATTATCCAACTACATCAGCTGACCTACAATAAACAAGTTTCTGCATGCTTAAGAAGGGCTGGTGTATTCTTCAAAAAAACCCAAAACCAAATAAACCCCTACTCTTTTCTCTCACTGTATCATCTGGCCTAATTAAAAACACTATTTCTGCAAATGAATTATGTATGGGTAAGAAAGAACAGAAGGCAAAGAAAAGGCAGGATTCTTCTTGACCAGCACAAACAGCAAGCAGGAACACTCAGCTCTATCCAGCTGCAGGCTCAGTCAATCCTTAGAAAACACAGATATCTTGCTAACAACTGGAAGTACCTATGGTATATAGAAATATGCTTTATTTCTATTTTATTTATGTCCAGATTCTACCTTCCATGTGCAATTGCACCTTGTTCTTGATTAATTACAATTCAAATGGGATAATTTTGTCTACAAGTTTTGAAATGTGTGATTACTCCTTTCTAAACTCAATTGTAGTAAAACCAGCAAGACAAATCTGGCCTGCACTTTTCATGTTTTAAGACAAAATAACATAAAAAAATAATTTTTTAAAGATAACTGCAGCCTCAAAATAATATTTAGTAATTTGCAATCTTCTGTTAAAATGCTTAAACTCAGAAATTAAATGATTTTGGTTTAGACATTATAGTCAGGACCTGGAACAGGTGTGAGAATGTGAAATATACTCTGTAGACAAACTCTTGAAAGAAAAAGAAGAAAAAAGGTTGCCTAACCTTGCATCCATTTCACCTGGATGTAAAGGATTATTTTTGTAAACACAGCAGGTCTACTTACAGAGCCTTTGGAGAAGCTGGGAATGTGATCTAGAGAAATGCAGCTTCAGGAACACTGATGCACACAGACAAACCTAGGCTGCCCTGATCCAAGGAGTAAAGCATCTACCTAAATCACTGTTTTCTTCTTATTTTTTCTTTTAAAGCAAACACTTTCAATTTAATTGTGCATGGGCTTTAGAGATTTAGAACACAACCTGCAGAGTCTTTTTCAAGACTGCATCATTCTGAAACATAAAAGAATGCAGCAAATGAGTATTAAGGCAATCAAATGTGCCCCTGGGACCATTATAGATATTTATATAAAATCATATATCCAAATATAACAATTACATATATATAGCGTGTATATATATCTGTAGGTATTGGTTTACCTCACTTACTAAATAATCAGCAGGAGCTTCAAAGATATGGAGAGCACACACCTTCCACCTTATTTACAACAAAGTTTTAATGCTTGTAGGACAGAGGAAGTTCTGAAACTCCAGTCATGATTATGTCTAACATGCTGTTTGGTACTAGGGAATGATCAAACATTTATCATCTCTAAAACAAAGATCCACTAAACATCCAAACAGTGTGCACTTCCTCAAGCATGTTAAAAGCTGCCAGAAAAATAAACTCAAAAAAAGAATTTCTGATTGTCTTTTCAAGATCAGTTCCTTATGTCTCATATGCTGGTGGACAGCTGAATCCTGTATCAGTAGGATTTTTACTAATTCAGGATAATTCAGTACCCCAAGATGACTGGGTAAGTCAAACTGGAAGAAATCTCAAAAGTCTCTGTTTCAATCTGCTGCTCAAAGCTGACACCAGACCAGGTTACTCAGGGATTTATCCACGTTCAGGCTCTGTCCTCTGCCCTCTCCAAGGACAGAGACTGCACGAGCCCTAGAATTAAGCAAAGCTCTCACACACTTCTACTGCCCGAGGTGAAAAAAAAGATCCTAAACATGGGATCATCTCTGCAGTGAAAATGGCCTTTTAAATGTGTTTTCCATTGGATGAGACAAGGAGATAAACTGTTTGCTGGTTTAGAACTTTTAACTTCACTATAATATTTATTTTTATAATTGCAACATATCTGGAACATTTGAACCTCTGGGGATTCCCATTAAACTTGTACTTAGGTGGGAAATTACATACGAATACCATCATTACATCAATTTGTGCTACGTATCTCCAAATATTAAAAAATAGTGAAAATTTCCTTTTTCAGAGGTTTTCTATCAACCATCTCAAGACAAGTGCCCCCCACAAAAGGTTGGAAGGTGGGGTGGAATATCAGCTCTTCACTGAATCCAGAGATGACTCTCAGCTGTTTTTTTAATCCTTAAGGGTAGTGATTATTTATAAAGCCAGAAAAAACCTAAATCTCTGATGAAAAATCTCAAGGAGCACTAGCTAAGAATGTTAAGGTCTTTGTATCCATATTTTGAGGATTGTAAATGTGTATCAGAGCTACTCCTTCCTTAAATCTTAACACAAAGAAAAAAATAAAGCAGAATAAGGCTGTCCTGGAGAAAAGGAAGTCAGGTATAAAGAGAAGTTCAAGTGTAAAAATACTGTATAATTCTTTAGACTTGATTTCCCCAGCATATAACAATATGCTGCTAATAATAGACAGGATTCTGGGCTCCATATTTTTTCATCAATTCAGTTTACCCTTTGAGAACTAGGATAGTTACAGTTACTACAGCAGTATTGCAGCTACTAATTTACAAGGTTATTATGACTGGTTTTGGAGGATTTTTTTAAGTGATGAAGTTTAAAATATAAGATTTTAACACAGTATCTACAATATTTTCACGTTCTCCATCATTCTAAATAAAAAGGCAGAAAAAAAGACCTATTGTACACATGACATAACATTTGCACCTGCCAGCACACAGGGAAAGCTGGGGTTGTTTTTCATTAAAAGGTATTTTTCTTCCCAGTATTGGGTAGCTAAGGTAACACATTCCTCAGCTTTTCTGAATGAAAATTAGGAGTTTACCTTCCAAGATCTTGGTGACTTGGAAGAAGCACCTGGTCCAGTCCTGTTATAGTTAACTCTGTTTTTCAGGTCAGGCTCATAATTATATATGGTGAGTTCCATTTAAAAACTAATTTTGGTGAGCAAAAAGTTTCACATAAAATTTCTTTAATTGATCAAAACCAGATGAAGATCACCTTCTGTCTTCAATGACAATATAAATAAAATACCTGCAGCTCTTGTCTACACCAGCAAATTAAACTGCAATGATACAACTACTTCTCTATGTGGCTGTAGTTACATCTGGAATAGCTCTCACTACATATCTCCAGTGGGACAAAATCAATGCATACACAACATTAAAAATATTATGAAAATATTGCATATAAAAAAATAAATAACTAGCTGATGCATTGAACTGGTTGGTTTGTGTAATGTATCAAAATAATGCTTTGCAGAACTAGAAATATCAGCTGTTTCCACTGAGTTAGTAATTACAAGTAGTAATCTAAACTGTCTGGGATAGAAGAATTGTCAAACCTGTGAAACTTTTTATAAGAGAAATATATTTTGAGAAGTTTTAGATTTCTCCTGTATAGTTATATTTGACATACTTACAGGTGTGCTTCTTTGAAGCTAACACACCTAACAGCCCTAATATTTTTGAATTTAAAAAAACAACCCCCATAAAAAACCCTTTCTTTTATAAATGAATATATAAAAATTTCACAAGTTACTTTACCTGCAAGATACACTTGTACTTTCAACAGCAAAAATCAAAATGTCTCCCCAAAAGAACTGCTTTATTTTCAACAAAAAGCTTTATCTGTGAGTAGTAAAACTAAGTGCCAATTTGTATTTTCACTGTGAAGTAAGGATCAGTCCCTTGGAAAGTTCTGGCACAGACTTTTGAGAATAAGTCCTGGGTACATGCTTGCATGCTGAATCTACTCAACTACTTTCTGCAGAAGCATACACATGTACCTTGGTCATAGTTGAAGTGAACCAGAGCTAACCTCAGATCTGAGGAGCCACTTCAGATACTTCAGTTTTAAAGCTGTAATCTGACAAAACTTAAAAGAAGTCCACATTGCTTCACAGGGACTACTAAACAAAATAAAGAATTTTAATCAGGTGGCAGAGATGGCTTTCCCTAGGTGCAGTCAGAATGATGGCATCCCTCCCTCCCTCCCTCCCTCCCTCCCACAGCACCAGGCTGGGCAATCACCAAGCACGGGAGCTTTAACAAGGGCAAGCGCTGGGAGCTGCACTGGGACAGGGCCCCCTGGCTGTGTGTGTGCCCGGGAATGAGGCTGCAGAGCTGTGGGAAGGGGCTGGAGCCCTGCTGGGTGGCAGCTGAATGAGTCAGGGCTGTCCTGGCAGCCAGCAGGGCCAGCCATGCCCGGGGGAGCCAGGCAAGGCAGGGATTGTCCCGCTCTGCTCTGACCTGGGCTGGCCTCACCGCCACTGCTGGGGCAGGTTTGGGAACCACCAGATAAGAAAGACATTAAGTTTTACACAGAGTTCAAAAGAGGCCATGAGGCTTGTGAAAGGTCTGGAGAGGAAACCATACAGGGAGCAGCGGAGGTCATTTGATCTGTTCAGCCTGGAAGAGACTGAGTACACCTCACTGCAGTCTACAAGTTCCTTGTGAGGGGAAGTGGAGGTGCAGACATTGCGCTCTTCACTCTTGTGCCCAGCGACAGGCCCCAGGGGAACAGACAGAGCTGAGTCAGGAGATGTTCATGTTGGATACCAGGAAAGATTTTCACCCAGAGGATGGCTGAGCACTGGAATAGACTCCCCAGGATGTGCTCACAGCTCCAGGCCTGATAAAGTTCAAGAAGGGTTTGGACAATACTCTTGGGCAAATGGTGTGAAATCTTGGGGATGGCCAGGACTAAAGAGTTGGACTCCATGATTCTTGGGGGTCTCTTCCAACTCAGCATATTCTGTGATTGACCCCACATTCATCTTCGAAACACAGAGCATGTTCCTAACCCTACTCCAACTCAAGTATCAACTTGAGTCTCTACAGGCCATGACACAGGACACAAAATGTAAAAGGATTTAGGGGCACTAATACCACACACATTAGCACATAAACACTTTTGGCACGCTCTACACTGTCCACTTGTGTCCATGTGTGTCACTCAGCCATAAACCCCTGCCTCTCCAGTGGCTGACCCAGTGACTGAGGTCGCCCCAAATTATCCACAAAACGCCCAGAGTGGGACTGCAGAGTTCCACCACGTGTCATTCTCATCTCCACGCTCACACTGTCACCCGCTTTTCTCAGTCCTTACACCAGCTGTCACTTTTTTCATATTAACACAGCCTCCACACTTTCCTCACATTTCCTTGATGCCTCTTATTTCCAGCCACCTTTCACACAGATTTATTCGGGATTCTTATTTATCCCTTTTCTCCTGGTCTGCTATATAATCCCATTTCAGCCATTTCCCAGTTTAAATTTTGACTGTGTCTCCCTAAAAATGGAATGCATCACAAGCAGGATCAGCTTTCTCATGAGGAAGTTAATGCAGGCAGTTATGAAAGACATGAAAAAAAACCCCACTATATTTTAGGGAAAACATTTGCAAGCTCTCTCCCCATCTCCCAGGGTCTGGCTGTCCCTAGGAATATGTAATCTCAAATATGAGATGATGATACCATTCATAGGTTAAAACTTTATGCCAAGTGTCTCTCTACTAAACCTAGAATAGCGCTCAGAGCTAAATGTAAAAATAACAGGAAGTAATTTAAGTATGTAGAATAGAAATAATGGAAGGAAAATATCAAATGCTTTGCAAAGTTTATGCTTACCTAGGTGCACAGAAGTTTTAGTACAGTAACTGGAGGATATGAAAAGATAGAAGTTAAATAAATAAAAAAGAGTTTTGTTTAACTCATACAAGCAGCATCAAGAAGCCTGCAAGGGAAGAGTCTAAGGACTGATATGGGTTATTTTTAGCAAGGAGTTGTGTTTTTCTATTTTCTGAAGACTTCCACATTCTAAAAGAGGTTTATTTTATCTGTGCTCTCTGAGAAAATGGTATGTCAGAAAACAAGAGTCCATTAAACATCTAATTAATGGAGTGTCCAATTCTGAGTATTTATCCACATAAGACTTTATCAGAGATGAGTTACTAACATAACTGGCTTAAGGCTAATTCCAGGTGATTTTTTTTCTGTTGAGAACTTTTGCTATGACAAATACTGGTGAGCAGATACCCAGAGGCCACCATCCTCAGTGGCACCCAGCCTGTCTCCTTTTCAACAACCACATTTGTCTGAGAAAGGAAGACTGTTAACACCTTAGTATCAGCATTCAAATTCCTCCGTAATTTAGGATTTTATCACTATCAGTGCAAGCTGCTTAGTGTTTTTCTTCCTCCTCAATCATGAGTAGGGCTGAAGGACAAAGCCCACAGGTGCACCAGGGGCTCTCACTGCTGGTGGATCCTGACCCCTACACAGAGTGCTGTGCACAATTATTTTTAATTCCATGGATGGAAATGAAGTTCTCATCCCTCAAGTACTTATAACTAACAACCTGTAAAAAAATGGTTTCACCTAGTTCAGTATTTATCTACCCCTTACAATCATCAGACACACAAAAGGAAGCAGAGGCAAGAAATCCTAACAATGCAGGGAAGTTCTCATGGAAGCATCCTGTATTTCAGCAGCATTGAGAGCTGGCTGTCCTGGGACACACTAAGGTTTCTCATTATTCCTCCAAGCTGAACAGAATAAATGGGTTACAAATATTAGTGTAAAAATTGCCCTTGGGCTCAATGTGAGTGACTGTATAACTTTCAGCTTCAGGACAATTTCAAGAGATGAAAGTATTTCAAAGTTGCATCTGAAATAATCTCTTTCTTGCACAGTGTTTCTTCATTCTTGTCTCGTGAAAAGCCTTGACAGAAGTGTGCAGGGTAAATTTTTAATAGCATAGTGCTGTGGTTCATGTCTCATGCTCTCTTTCACCCATTCCTTGAGAATTCTATGTATTTCCTATTAATTCTTCAGGATTTTCAAAACACTGGTTCTAGATAAGAACCAGGACTCTAAGACTTAGTATGCTGTACACTACTCACAAAATGAACTACAGTCTTTAGGCATATCAGGTGCAACCACCTCCAAGAGCAGGTTTCAATATCCTCTAAATCTCCTGGAATTGTTCTAGGAAGCAGAGCAAAAACCTGAAGCTATCACCTTAACACCATCTTTTAATCACAGAAACCAAGCACCTCAACATAGTGGATCAACCCCGAAATTTTGTTCAGTCCAGAATACTTCACAAATACAAAGCTGATATAAGTCAGTGGAGCAGGGTAGTTTCTCAACTCTCAGATGGATTTTTACTTCTTACACATACAGAAGTGGATATTTCTATAAAGCCTCCTATAATAAAGTTTCCTATGCAGAGAAAACCAATGCACTTCAGTCCTGAAATTCATTATCAGGAGTAACGCTGAGTTACCAGATGACACCTGGACACTTTTTAATAGCCTCAAGCAAGAAAGGGGATTCTTCTCATCTAGGGTAGGTTATATCCACCATCCTAAAAAATAGTAGTAACTGAGATTAGCTACAAGCTCAGGAAAGGGTATAAGCATTCATACTCCCAGTCCCTGGTGCTACTTAACACTGAATGAAGTGTAGAGAAAGATGCTAGGGAAATACATGTTGTGTGATACCTTCCACTTTATTAAGCAGGAAATTGTATACAGTATTTGTAACTTTTATTCTCACAAAGGCAGGGACATTTCCTAATGAGAGGAGAAAAGGGCATGAGACTATGAAGAGCCCATCATGAACAAAAAGAATCAAAGGAGCAGCAGCAGGATTACTGGCATAACATGAGCAGCAGAACAACAGGGCTCCTGCATCACAGACTGCAAGTAATCCCATTTGTGTAGGAAAAAACCTCTCCCAGATTCACTATTAACATCAATTCCTTAACATTTCTTGTGCCTAATGCACATGGAAAACAGCCATTTGCTGCTCCTCAACTGATTTAGCTGCAACATTTCTCTCTCCCAACCCCAGTTCACTTTGGCAACAAAGACTGACAAAGACCAGAACCCTACAACACCAGCTGGCAAACAAAAAACCCACCAACAAAGAGGAGACTGAGCTGGTCCAATACCAGCATTCCAAAAGAGATCACCTTTTTAAGTCCAAAAATTCAAGGACTTGCCTTCTCTAGATGGATATGGTTGGTGCCACTATCACCAGGTCTCATCTCATCCTGAGCTTCTGTTCTCAGTAAATCCTTCTAATATTCATGCAGGAATGCATCAGTAGACTACAAGACATTTCAAATATACCTGAAATCCCAACAGTCTAAAGAAGCAATCCCGACAAAAAAACCCTGAAGGTTTTAAAAAAAAGTCTCCTTACAAGAAACATGGTACTGACATACATGCATTTCTGGAATGTGCTGAGTTTTCTCTCTTTGCTGGGATAACGGCAAAAGAAGGAAAACCGCATATAAGGGTAATAAAGATGGAAATGGAAGTGTTAGGATATTTTTCTTTTAAATTATCCAATGTAGAGTTCAATTATACTCCAAGAAAAGGAAACAGTTTTACAAGTTACTTGCTTCAAGGCTAAGAGCTGGATAATAGTGCATGTTTAAAAGTGAGGGACCAAGCTGAAGATGTAGTTCTGGTCCTCAGCTTCCTTTTACCTTGTGTCTAAATTAAGTCCAGGATTTGCTATTTGACTGAGGAAAAACACTAAAGAGATCCTTCCCTTTCAGGCAGAAGGTGCAGAGAATACAAACCATACAATAGATTCAAACAGCTCAAGGGTACATTATTTGTTAATAAAGATTGAGAAATGGAAGAGAATGAAGGAATAAATCCTTCACTTATTTCAGTATGAATAGAGGTGGAAACACTTTTTCAGAACCTGTGAGCAGATGAAAAGTCTGCTCACCACGATTGCTGTGACTTCTGCAGGCACACACACACCTGTTATTTTGTAGGTGATAGAGTTAAAAATTAGATGTTGTTATAAACCGCACATTTCAAATTCAGGCAGAGTGCAATGAAATCTTGACTGCCTTTAATTCTCTGAATTAGGCTAAGACAAATCTTTTGTCAAGTCTACCACACTGGTTGAAAGATTGTTTAATGTATCATCCTATTTTAGAGAATTCTAGAATTCTCCTATTCTAGAAAATAGAAAAATGTATCTATAAAGTATTTTAAAAAGCATGGGCTATACCATTCTTCAG
Source organism: Prinia subflava (assembly GCF_021018805.1). NCBI lineage: Eukaryota > Metazoa > Chordata > Aves > Passeriformes > Cisticolidae > Prinia > Prinia subflava. The sequence goes on along the minus strand of NC_086257.1, from coordinate 3,822,101 downwards.
AGAGCTGGGTGGAGTCATCCTCCCCAAAAGACCTATTTAAGGCAGGTAACCTTTGAAATCCTGGGAATACAGAGCTCATCTACACTTCAGGATGAAAACATTACAATCCTCCCAAGCACCCATTTCTACTGGATTCTGGGTGACTGTGAAAGGACAGAGAAGGAAGGACAGGGGAACTGAGAAATCCAAAATCTGTATGTAGCCTCCCAGCCCATGGTGTCATACTGGGAATAATTAAGGAATCATGTGCTTATTAATGACCTACCCAAAATGTTCTTAGGGATACATCAGCAGACACACCACCCAGAACGTCACTGCCACCAGTAAAAATCAGCAATAGCATTAATTTCTCATATAAATAAAGGGACATGAATGTTGTACTGCACATAGTTTTTCAACAGATATTTTTAGCATTGTTAAAAGCCATCTATGTGTATGTTTCTTACAGAGATGTTCCCAGTATTAACCTCACTGGAACAGTTTAGACAAAAGATCTCAGAGTGTTTTACTGGAAATGCCTTTCAGAGGAAGAGATTATTGTAATGAAAATAAAGTGTTGCTATACTATAGCCTGTTTTCCATGTCTTATTTTTAAAAGAATATTTTTTAACATCACTAAAGTTCCTACCTGTGTATTTTAGTAAGTGCACTGAAGTGCACCCATTAGCATCCTCAAGATAGTGAAATAACAGAAATTCACACAGGCAAAAGCAGCTGGTGCAAAATCATGGCCACAGCAGCTCTACCTCAAGAGAAAAGCCAGGCAGTACCTGGGCTGTGGGGAAACAATGATGCTCAATGCTATTTCCTCCACCTACAAGTTCTTTCAAGATAATTCACTTGAATGACTTGAAGATGGTTCCCTAAGAAAATAAGATTTTAATCCTATTTATTTCTTTAGCGTATTAAAAAGGAGCCTGATAAATCTGCATGTACTGCTAACAAAATACCCAAACTCCCCCCTCCTGTGCCCTGCAAAAAGGGACTTGGAGATGGAAGAAATGAGACTCAGAACCTCTGGTGCAAGGTATGAAGAACCCTGGAGGGTGTCCTGTTTCTCTTCACTTTGAGGAAATCAAGGGAAGTGGATACAGTTAATAAGTGTATCTCATGCAGCCCGTGTATTCATAGGTTAAACTACTGGAAAAATGTGTAGCCTATTCCAGACAGCTGAAAGAACTGCAGGAAAATCTTAAGAATTCATCTTATGTAATTCACCACTTCCACTGTTCTTCCAATACTCTTCAGAAAGTAAGTCTAGAATTGTTGCTTCAGGCCACTTTTAAGGGAACCATTTCAATAAACAATAGGAATAAATATTAGTTTGCTCCAGTGCAAGCAAAAGCACCTGCAGTAAGTCTATGGAATTCTGTCTTGTTTATATCAGCCAAGCTTATTCCAGTAACTTTATTGCTCTCTACAGAATTGCTTTAAAAGCATTCCTTACCATTACAATCTTAAAATCTGTTTCTTAAAATATGTTCCTTAATTTGTTGTTGAAAAATCATTAAGAACAAGAGTATATTGACATATTATCCCTGTGAGTGCTGATCTTTTAAATTAATACATCTGAAGGTAAACTGGCAGTTATATTTGATTTTTATAATTCCATGTTACAACTTGAAGAACACCTTAACATGTGAAGTGAAACTCTGGGCCTAAAGGACACTGTACAACTCCTTCAACTTCACAGCACTAATATTATCCAGAATAGCTGTATGATGTGTGAAAGTAGGAAATAATTTCCCAGCACTGTATCTGATTTAAACAATGTACATAAAATCCATTTGACATAGTGGCACCAAAATTTTAATTTACAGATCACTAACTGGATGGAAATGGCAGGAGAATTTACACAATTGGCAGGCTGTACTCAGCAAAGTATTACAGGTTATACCTGTGACTATGTAAAAGCAGAATGCACATGGAGAAGTCAGAAGCTGAAGATCAGTATCCTAAAGCCATAAGCACTACCCTCCAAATAAAAGAGTGAAAGCCTGTATTTTCCACCAAGAAAATTATGTTATCCACTAGCTCTTTCAATAACTCTTCTGACCATATTCAAAACCAGTCCTAGAGACCAAAGCCAGATCAAACCTGTACATTTACAGAGACATCCTCCCAACAATCAGGTATTTGGGTATCTTGCTTTGGCTTGGGGGATTTTTTTGCTGGTGTTCTTTGGGTTTAGGTTGGGGTTTGGTGCTTTTTTGCTTATCTGACAGTAGAAACAAGGGATAATCTGCCCTGTTCAATTTTATCTAAAGATGTTTCCAATTTGCATGAAAGGTGAAGTGTATTGTGGTTAGATGATATAAGTAGAAGCAAATGTATTCTTTATAAAATTATGTGCAAACTAAAAATTGAATATTGAGATGTATGAACTAAGAAATTAAAGGATAATTCTATCTGAGGTCTACTCACTATCAAATGTTAACATACACAAGGTCACAGAAGAAACTGTAGTGCAAGTTCTGTTCTCTGTAGCCTAAATTAAATGCTCTTCTACTTTACACAGGACACTGAAGGAACACAGAAGTGGAGGGATTTTTATAACCTTGACAGCTCTGCATGGAAGCAATCCCTATTTCCCCCATATGGTTAGTACATACCTGGAGGAGGGTACAGAATATGTTTAGGGCAGAATGATTTCTTTGTGGAGCATCAAGCAAAACAGTCCCAAATCTATTTGAAGCCCTCCAGGTGTAAATTATATAACCTAGAAATTTGTTTGCCAGGTCCTGCAAAGAATACACCTACCATAATGTCTATGGACACAGGGTGTTAAAAATCCTCACTGCAGTAATGCTGAAGCTCAATGTCTTTGCAAAGTAGTGGTGTTTAAAAGCAACATGCTTGTAAAACAAAAGGAGACCTTAACAGTCAAAAGAAACAGGGAGAGCTCTACTTCATAAAATATGGAATGCAGGTTGAAATTGGAGGCATGATTTTAAAAAATAATTCCCTAATTTAGGAAAGCACTGAACAAGCTCACACGGCTAGAACTCACAGCCCATGTTTTTATTCTATGTCTTCTTTGCAGATTATCTGCAAATCTACAGCCCGCAGTCTCATAGCAGTCTTTTAATACATTCTCTTATTAAATTATGTACCTTGGACATCTCTGCAAAAAGGAATAGCTCTCAGAAACTACTGTTACTGCTCATGAGGACTGCAGCAAGAGAAGGAGAAAGGCTCAAGAAGGCCAGTGGAAAGGCACCAGAATTTAGTGTACACAGATGTTGGACAGAAACTTTAACCATAGCTAGGATTATCTGCCTGTGCTATAAATGATGTGATCAAAATTTACCTGTTTTCTCTACTGAAATACTATCTTCCTCCTAAGGAATGAGAAATTACCACCTTGCTTCTGAAGAAATCAGAATGAAAGTTGTGCCTGTGAAAAGAATGGAATCCTCTGCATGATGATGCATGTTCTGAAATAAGAGCGGTCACGAAGATTAAGCTTGGGAGAAAGATAAATGTACTCCTGATCCAGAAACAGGATCTGGTAGAAACTGTTTCTACCTAATTAGGAGCAGTAAAATGTCCTTCTATCCTCCTCCATTGTTTAGAGCTCAAGTGGAGAGTAAACAGTGTAATGCCATGGTGAACTGCAGCCTCTCTGAATATAAAGGCACCTACAGCAGCAGCCAAACAAAAACTTGTTTGGAGCATCAAGACAAAAATTGTAGACAAGCTGATACTTCTGTATTGTGAACACCTAGTTAAAAAAAAAAGGTTTTCCCCCTCTTGAAATACCCCAATCAGTACTTTTGGTACACATACCTCGAAGAATTCTCTCCTCATGGCAACGTAGAAAGTCCCAGATTCTAACAGTGCCGTCGTCAGAGCATGTAGCAAATTTATTATCCGTGGGTGAGAAACTGTTACATGAAGACACACAGCAGGGGAAAGAAGTCAGCATTTAACAGATTATCTATGCTTCTCAGACAGGGCAAAATTATACTGTAAGGTGTTATACACTGAAGGAGGCATTTGAACAAAGGCACTTCTAAGTGAATACAGTGCCCGCCAAACGGCACTTCACCACAGACATGAATTTAACACGGGATTACTATTGCATTGCAGTCCCCTGTCAAATGAGGAAAAAAAAATCTGTCATTTATTCTTAGCACCTTCCTATCTGTGACTGCACACAGCAGTGCCTTCTCTGCAGGATGAGAAGCAACAGCAATATGGTTTGGTGATTGTCACCCTAGATTTTCATGTTTGGCAATACCACAAGAAAGTGACACTGCATAGAAGCACATGAGAACAGTTCTTAGGGGAAAACTCCTCTTCAGCCACAGGTGCTTTGCAGCAGAGAAGCAAAAAATAAGGGAAAGCTGGTTACAGGAAAATGCTACTTGGTTTAACTGTTGGGAAAAAAAAACTATATAAAGCAAACATACCACTTGTAAGAGCAATTTGGAAACACTCCCTCTTATTACACCCCACCAACAACATGAAAAGAATCCTACAGACACATAAGCAGCTTCCAGATTCAGCAGTTAACATTGCTTGATGAAAGTCACTGGAAAAGCAAGGAGTTATTCAACCACGTGAATAGGGCCAGAACATCTCCAACAATTGACAGGCACTCAGCTCTCTTTCTGGTGCAGTGAAAGACCATGAGGGAGCCCTTGTGAAACCCTAGATCTTTATGATCAAGAAAGGGCCTAAAGCAGTAGAGGAATTCAGTGCAGGGCCATGATAGTCAGACAGTAACTGAATCCAAAGTAAGCACTTCTCATAACCAAACTCTGGCAGAAAATGCTGCACCCTACCAAGAAAAATGGTGACTTTAGTGGAAAGCGAGTTTGTGGCAGTGAACCTTTATCACCAAGGGCCAGCACCTGAACCCAAAGAAACACTGTTTTAGCACCATTTGGGATCTGCAGCTTCTCTTCAGGCTTACTTTAAAAACATTACTAAAAATTATATGCAGGTTTGCTCTAGAAACACCCTTCATTTACATCTTACTGGTAAGCATCACTTTAGATTTGATTTTTATATAGACATGTGCACAACTGAGGCATCAACACTGAACCAAGTGAATATCCTACAATCTTCTTTTCAATGGCTTTCTTACAGTTTCAAGCTTGAAGAACCCGTTCAGTATTAACATTAGACTTCTGTATGTGGCAGTCTGCGTGGGTATTTAGTATTACTGGAAGTCTTGGCTTCACCAAGCCAAGCAGTTCTTCACTTTATTTAGTGTTTTATTATTTTGTGAGAACTATGCAGGTGTTTTATTTCTGAAGGCTTTATATTTTATTCAGTTAGATTATTAAAGACTGAATTCTTTATTTGGAATGAAATTGTTGTCTTACACAGTGCGTATAAAAAGGAATAACTGATACACATCGTCACCATATAAAAATGAAAAGAATACCAGTGCAAAATGCGGCAGACAAATACATCTCTAACATATTGCAGAGGCGGATACTGGGACAATACTAATTCAGAAAGGTGCCAGCAAAACGGTGAGAATGTGGAAACAAAAGGAAGTACTGTGTTTATGTGGTGCAGGAAGTTTCCCAGAATCTGACAGAACCCATGCATTTCTGCACCCAGAATACACTTAGAGAACAGTCTAATCATGGCAATAGGTACTACAGAAAATGGTATATTGTGTATAAACCTGGCCTCTCTAATCGCCTCCTTATGTGCCTGGAACATCTTGACGTTGTTCATGTTGGACTGCCAGTATTTCACATATCCCCCGTGGTCTGCTGTCAGCATCCACATATCATTGTGTGACCAAGTCATAGCCCTTACAGGGCTGTCGTGAGCCTGCAAATTCAGAAACAGAACTTCTAGCAAACACATTCAAATACTGTCTGATCCACACAAACACCGAAGCTACTAAAGTTCTGACTTAACAGCTGCAATGAGGAAATGAGAACAATGATGATCTAATTACGTTCAAGATGTTGGGGGGAAAAATCCCTTACTCTGTATACAATGGTCTTCTAAACAGCAAGAGTATTTGCACTTTGTTTCCAAAGTGTTTCTTTATTATTACAAATACTCATGGTACATTCTTGAGAACAGTTAACACAGCAGATGGAGGTGGAATGAGAAGCATTATGTGAAGTGCCTGTAGCCATGGCCTGATATGGGATCAGAGCAGAATAAAAGGCCTCTAAAGCTCCCCTCACCGCTCAGACCACAGACCCACGATGAACAGGGTGAAGATGTGTTCCTAAAACATGCTCCAAGACCTCAAGGAAATACAAAGAAAACTTGATAGGTTACTTTACCTGCAATATTGTTTCAAAATTGAAAGTCAGTCCATTCCATAAAGTGAACTCCCCACTAGATGCACCAGTGACCAAGCGTCTCCCCTCAGGAGTCCACTGCAAAAGAAACATTTGACTAAACTGTGCAAAGATAACATTCAAATATTTCTTCACAATTCTCCAAATAAATCATGAGCTTCTTCAGGGATTCTGTGGAAATGGAAGCTACTAAATGACTTTCTAGAGGATGCAAGAAGGCAAAAATGCAGAACTGTGCCAAAGGACTTTTGACTTTTGTAACAACAGGATAAAGCCCACTGTAAAAACAATGAAAAACTCTAGCTGTAGAGAAGAAAGAGCTGATTGGCACCAGTGCAGTTCTAGCACACAATATTCATACTAAACAGTATGTGTGACATCAGGGAAAAGTTGTTAAAAGCTGCTATGAGACTCAAACAGCTCAGAGACCAAATTTTCTTTCTTTTGAGCCAAGACATGTCAGCTCTCTGAAATATAACAAGGAAGGCAGGAATTGCACCCCAAACTCTGAGAGTAAGAGCTCTTGTGTACTCAGACCTTACCATTTATTTTCCTAAAGCTCTCCACAGAAAGACTGGACACAGAAGTAGTCCATACACTATTGCTATAGTAGTCCATGCACATGCTATTTTTATTTAAAGTTGCTTTAACTGCCACCTCGAAGAATCAGTCTAATTTAAATTTAGACAACACAATGAAGTAATTCCAACACTGTACTCACCCTGACAACAAACACTGGGCATTTTACTTTATTAGTTGATGTCCGAACAAATTTTGTTGTCACAGCATTCATAGGGTTGTTCAGCATTCCTATAGGAGGGACCAACTGTAAAAGAATAAAGAAAAGATTTACAAATGACATTTAAATCAGAAACTTCAAGAACACCCATTCTTAACTCCCATTTTTGGAAAAGCAAGGTTGTCATTTACACGGATATTACCAGAAGTAAGTTGGTAAAAGTGTTTCAAAGTCTGCATGATTAAACAACTCAAACATCCAGAAACAGCATCTTCAAGAGCAGTTTTGCAACCTCAGTGCATGAAAAAAAACTTTTATGAAAAGTTCCTATGCAGAGAAATTAAAAGCCTGTCCAACTTTAAGGTCCCTTCATGGACATGGATTCCAACAGAACAAAATAACATAGAGTGAAGATACCCTTCACAGCTTTAAGGTTTTTTGCAGATACAAGAATAACCTCAGCTGCCATGCTGAATCCTCCTTATTTTCTGGACAAATTTTATTTGCACAACTTCATCAGTGAATAGGAAAATTTTACTTACATCATTATAATATCCTGCATCAGGCTGGATCGCTCGCATGTCTCGTTGGTCTCTCTGCCATACTCTGTTCTGGAAAGAGGAAAACAACTCCCAGTTCATAACAGTGTACTTTGCTGTTAGGTAACAGAAAATAAAGAACACAAGGAGATCCTCTATGGGAAATTCTAAAGTGCTCCAAGGATTGTAGAACGAACTGTGTTAAGACTTTGGACTCAGGAAAAGGAACATGTGGAATTTATAGTCTGTAAGAAAAGGAGTCAGGAATGTTTCAAGTGTTCATTTCATCAGATTGAAGCGACTCCAGGAAAGCAGCAGCTCTGTGTAACAAGGACCATCACTGTGGTACTCTGCTGCCCAGTGTCAAAGCTTCATATTCAGGACAAGAATTTCCACCCTAAGCAGCTGCACTGATGAACTCCCCATGAAATCCACACAGCAGCACGAGCTACAGAAGGACCTTCTGCAGCTTTCAAATGGTGAAACTTAGCACACCAAGGAATAACAATGCCTTCAGTTAGTTCAATCCTGAGAGTTGTCAAACAAAACCTTTTCAGAAACACTTCTCATGAATTTAGAATTAAATTACTGATTTTGGCTCTGTGCCACAGCCCCTACCAATTTGGATCTGTGCACAAATTGGAAACAAATTACGATTCTAGGTAAAATATTCCTAGCATGCACCACCACAGTTTGCTACAACTTCTTAAGCCAAGAACCAAGAAAATGTGTAATTTGCTAAGTTTTTTTCCCTAGAATCACATTATATTGAATCAGTGCTACTGAAGCCAGCAGAGACCTGACTTTTTTATGCTGTTACTGTTTTAATAAACAGAATTTTGAGGGTGCTTATTCGTGCCACAGTAAAAAGGTCCCAGTTTTTTGGAATAGTTCACTACCAATAGACTCCCTTTTGGGGCATTCCTAAAACATAAGGATGTGTTTAAAATGCTTGATGTTCAAACAGATATTAGAAGATAACGGATTAGGTGTTAAGAAGACCTTCTAACTGTTAACACCTACAAGGTATAACCATGCACTGGCCATAGCAGATGGAATTCATTTCATCACATTTTTGCAGTGTTGCTCTTGCAGCTGCAACAATGCCAGTATTTAGATTTTATTCTATTTCTTACAGAGTAACATCCAGTATTTGTATATTTTGGATGAGAAAATTGTATTTCTTAAGTATATGCCATTTCATGTGGTGAACTAAATAAGCATTTCTACAGAAACATTTCTTCAGTAGAACTTAACATTTCAGTTCTTCTCTATTTCTTAACTGTATAGAAATGACTTTTAGAGGCCACACTGCAAGTGGAAGAGCTATTTAGTAAAATGATGAGAAAACATTTTTAGTGCCCTGATTCTGGAGGGGAAGGGGCAATGGTTCATCTTCTATTTTGGGAAATTTCTATTTCAAAACAAAAATAAGAACCATGACATTATTTATAATCAGATTTTTATGAAAAGTCAGAACATTACACAAGATATTGAACTGCACGCCAACTTGGAATTTCAACACAAAACGCAAAAGCTGCTATTTACACAAACCACACAACAGATGCAGCTTTCCTGCCAACGCTCAGCCTCCCCTTTTTATTGACAACATACCAAATTTACAAACATTTCTAATTTTGGTAGAAAATACAGCAGCAGATCTCCCAGTGTATTCCAGACCGCTCCGTGGAAACTGAAAAGCACAATCCCAAATACCAGCAAGAAGACAAAAAAAGGTTTGTAAACAAAACCTTCCCTGACCTCCAAGTACTTGATGACGGAAGGGTTGTAGTCGATGGTTTTCCTGTTGACGGCCTTCCTCATGCGCTTGCCGTCGAAGGTGAGCTGCTGCATGGCCTGCTGCTGCGCGAAGTCGGGCCGCTTGTAGAAGAGCTGCCGCGGCGCCTGGTGCTGGAAGCGCGGCATGTGGAAGAAGCGCGGCGGGGAGCCGATCTCCGTGGCCATGGCTGCGCCCTGCCGCCAGGCTGCCTGTGGGGAGAGTGTGGGATTGCATTTTATTGAAATGGTTTGCTCCGGTTCACCCCTGGGAAATGTATGGTTTATCCCAAGTCTGTGCCCTCCCTGCAGTGCCGTGTATCTGTAACTCTATTGGCTGGAGAATGTTACCGCGCCCCTTTGAACCTCTGTGATAAGGGTGCAACCGCAGGGAGCTCCTCTCTTTTGCCCTGGTGGTCTTCGGAGATTGCTCCCTCCCCATCCCTCTCCCCTTCTCCCTCTCCCCCCTTCCCTTCCCCTCTCCCTCAGTGAATAAACCCTCATCTCATCAGCACCTCAGCAGCCGTCTGAAGTCTCTTCCCCTGGGGGGCTCCCGGGGAACCCTCCCTGAGATCCCCCCCAAAATTTAAACTACAACAGGAGAGGAACTGCCTTGGCATGCAAGAAGGACAAAAACCCACCCCAGCACCTCCTCTACATGTGCAAGGATGGGTAACAGCTTCAGAAATTACCCTTTCTAGGCAAAACAACGTCTGCAGATTCCTCTGAATAATTATTATTTTTCTCCCATGCCACGTAACATGAACATCAAAGCAGGTAAATACTTCTGCTCTCTATGAGGAGGAATTCTGTATTGAAATACATCACCATTAAGTTTGCACTCCCATCCCTAAACTAAAAATGTACAGGAAAAGAATGTCCTCAGTAAAACAGTATAAATAAATGCAAGAAATGGCAAGAACCTTCAACAGATGATATTTCAGATTCAGATAAAAAACAGTAAACATCACATTAACCATAAATTAAGTTAGCTATTAAAAGACAAAAAGTTATCAAATGTTGACTCAACATCTTATTCTATGACCTAAAATAAAATTACACTGCTTTCATACAGCTTCTTGTAAATGGGTTACAGATCACATTCTATCTGTAGGTATATTTTCAATTCCGTGACTGCAAAATAAATGAATTACACATTTAACAAGGTTTAGTAAATATAACTAAGACTCACTGAGAATGTTAAGAAAATGTGAGTGGCAGGGAGAAAATGTCAACATTCAGATTTTTCTGATAGAGGGAAATGAGCGCAAAACCTAATTTTTCAGTCTAAGACATCCTTAAATGGTGAGATTATAGCAACTCCTTCAGAGCTGAAAACAATACACAGTCTTTAGAGCATATACTAGCTTCACACTAAGCACTGACACATACTGAACCAATGAAAGTTCAAACTTCATTTTGAACATGTTCTCCCCCACATCATGAACTCACTTTGGAAAACATTTCAACCAAAAGAAACTAGCACTGTCATCAAGGGAACTCAAAATCACCTGGAAACTCTCCTTTGCACAAAGGGTTAAGTGCTTACACAGAAGGAACGTGCATGCAATAAAAAAAGGAAATAACAGATTTCTTTTACATAAAGATTACATAATCTGCTTTTAGATTCATGAATGTACTTTCCTAAGTAGTCGAAATACTTGTAACCCTCAATTTGAAAGAGCTGAAAAGTTGTTTCACTGCCAATTTAAAAATTTTATCTCGCTTTTTTTTGGATCCCAGTAGTTCAAAAACATTTCCCTTTTTAAGTAGCAAAAGAAAGCTAAGAGAGAAATTTTAGCTATAAGAGACTGTTTAAAAGCAGCACAGAGTTTGATTAATTTAAAGAGGTTTTTTCTAACCACTAGGAGCAGGTTGCCCTTTAAGGATCAGGCCGTCTGCTGGCACAGAGCAGTGAACAGCTCAGCAGACTCAGGACCCACATTCTCCTTTTCAGGCTAACTAAGTGTGTCAGCCGGCTGTAAAACAAGCTACCCACAGCAGCCAGCTCCTGCTACACAAACAGCTCCACACTAAAGCCATCACAACTGTTCCCATTCAAGAGAAACAAGTTCAAACCAAACCAGCACATTCCCTTAAATGAGGTAAGGACATTTAACATCTCTGGCAAGTGCAGCATCTCATTAGACTGACTTGGTAACTGGAATGAAGGGGGAGAAGACAGAACAGCTTTCAAAAGAACAAGCCTTCCTCTGGTGGCTGGCAGGCTCATCTGCCTGGAAGCTGCCCCGTTCCAGGCATCCAGGGGGTTAAACCAGACCCCACACGTGTCTGACTGCTCCAAACACTCCCACTCTGGATCACCAGCTGAACACAGAGCTACTCAAACATTCAGGCTGCCTGAAACAAGGTATCCTAACCTTCTCACACAGGAATTACTTCAAGTTCCTCTAACACCATCCTGAACTCTCTCAAAACTTGGCAGGAGATCTCAAACTGCTGTAAAGGAGGTTTCAAGTGTCAAATAATCAAAAGCAAAATGTTACTGTTGGGGGGTTTATATAGAAGAAGAGAAAGTGGCTTCTTTAAAGGAGCAGAACCAGCTGGCATTAAACATACAACTCCATTAAAAGTAGCTATGTACAACTCCTAAACATACAACTCATTAAACATACAACTCCTAAAAGTAGTTATTCAATAGTCAGAGGAAAAAACCCAACAAAAACCACCAAACCACCCCCCCCCACAAAAACCACCAACACACGAGAAGCCCCAGAAACCCAGATGGAATTTCCAGCACTAGTCTCTCTCAAGTCTGAAGCAGGACACTCCCCTATACCAGTGCTCAAAACCAGGGGGAAGAAGGTATATTCCCAAACCCACACATCTATACCCTCTAACAGGCAATGCAAAAATAAATGTCCAGAACTGAGACCAAGAATGCAGACAAAGATTATGCTGGGGCTTCAAAAAAAACATTTGATCAGCTATGTTTGCAAGAAAACATTACATCCCAAAAAACTCTTTGCAGAGAAACATGGCAAAGCAGAGAGTTAATACTTTATTGTCATGTTCCAGGAAAAATCTGCTAAGAAATTTTCTGTACTACTAATGTTGGTAAATACAGCATTAAGGTGTGATACGGATCCATTTAGTTGTAGGTGAGTCCAATCAGTGTCTACCTTAAATTAGCATAAAGAACCTTCACTTAAGGTGCAATCTACATCAGTAAAAAGTGGCACCAAAGGCACAGAGATGTTAATTACACCTCTTCATGCCTATAGATTATTCCACACTCATGATTCTAACAACACAATAAGTGACACCACAACTACAGCAACATGACAGGGGAGATGACACAGGATCAGAAAAATGAAGCATTTATATTCTGCTTCTTCAAGTTTTGAAATCACTGCCTCTTATCATGAAAAGCTTTCTACCTGCATTTACAAGCTCTGAGAAAAGTATTGTTTATCCAGCTGCTTAGGACCATTTTCTTCTTTCTAATAATTGCTTGCAATGTTATGCTTTATCCACATAATATCCTCATCACCTCATGTGTGCATATCACCAGTATACAATCTATTAACAGACATATAAAGATGTGTGTACATACACATACATTAGTGCATATACACACCAAGTGAAGCTTCTAAACAAAGCAGCTTTAGGAATGGTTTTGGCACACAATTATCACATGAAACCAGAGCATTTTTTCCCAAAGACCTCTATTTGAGTCAGAAAACTATACCCATTTAATGGCTATCAGTGTCCTACTTGGTTTTTTGTTGGGACAGACCAAAGCCTCAGCAGGCTCTCTTTAAGATCTGTTTTATCAGGCACAGTGTCAGAATTCAGCATGTCCATTAGCTAAAGCTCCTTTGGTATTGGCAGTGGGAGCAGAAACATGCAAACAAATATTAGAGGACACTGCAATCCAGTGTAGCAACATCAGATTTTCTGTTTTAAGCAAAGTACCAAACTTTTTCTTTATTTTCAGAGTGCATCAACAGGAATTTTAATGGAAGAAACCGTATTTTCCTTAATTCACACAATCAGAACCAACTGCAAGATCTGTTTTCAACATCTGGCATAAGCCACCTCTCATTTTCTTGTTTCTGGACAGAAATGTCCAACCAACTGCTTTTTCTTCTAGTTCACTATACCCTCATCGTAATGTGAACTAACCTTATTTTTGTATTCCATTTTTCCTTGCATCCTTATCAGTTTCTCACTTCCTGTCCCCATGAACATCCCTTTCAAAGCCTCACACAATCTGAGACATAAATTTGGCTGTCTTTGGGGATATAGATGCTACAAGACAAGCCTTTCATTCCCCCCTAGTGGTGCCATAAGCATGCCAGGTCTATTAATGCCATTGAGCAATCTGAGGGATGCTACTGGAGGAACAGAATTAAAAATGAAAAAATCTCTCAAAAATCTCCCACCCAAAGCAGCATGGAGTAAGGGCAGATGGATTTGGGCAGTTTCCTTGCTTTTCACAATGAGCAAAAAGTCACATGCAGTGTTAGTCAATTACAGAAGATGGTCACCACTGAATTAAAGTACCCAAATAAGGCTATAAAGGTAATAGTGGGATTTAATGTAGTAGTGTTATTACTTTACCATCTTATTTGGATATGGTTGTTCCTTTTATATAAAAATGAACCCTGCATTAAGTTTTGAAAATTGACAGATTGCAACTTCAATCACGCTACCACAGCATTTCACACATAACCTCACTAAATGAAAATAAAACAAATCAGGCCACTCAAACCAAACTAAAGCCACTAAACTGGTAAAGCTTGGAGAAAAAGACTCCTGGCTTCTATTAAATCATCATTACTTAAAGGTAGCTCAATGCTACAAGAAAAAAAATCTGATTTATGTATAATCTTGACATATTTCATACGGTTTATGCAAAAAATAATGCTCATCATTAATGAAATGCAGTTAACTGGCAACTAAAACATGCTTGCCTATTTAATAGGTATTTTTAACTGAAGGTAAAGAGACTTGGGTGGAATACAGTGTTATAAACCAAAGATGTCACAAGGAAAGTATGTTTCCAAATGGTAGCAGAGACAGTCCTGCAGCACAGTGCCAGCAGCAGACCCTACGCTGCTCACCAAACACAACACGCTGAAGCTTCAAAGACACTGCCTGAAACGGCTAAAGCAGCAAAGGAAAAGGAGTGCTAAAACTTTCCTATTTATATAATATTTCCTTAAATGTGTGTTAGTTCTACTATAAAGTTCACGCAGACCCTAAAAGCACTTTTACAGAGTAACAGAAACAGGGAGAATTGACAGTAGTTATTTGCAGGGCACTCATAGGAGTTCAAAGCATGGCTGGGACACTCAGTGAAAAACAGGATTGGAGAAGAACCATCTCAGCTTGCTGGGGCCTAAGAACAAGATGAGAACACTACAATGCACAAGCACCTCACCAAGTTTATTGTTCAGTACATCTTTCTTTGGTTAGCAAAGCACTTTTAAATCTACAATATATAGATAACTAATTTTAAAAATCAGAAAGTCCTACTGTCAGTAGTCATCTCTGAGAAAACATCTCTCTGCATTTTTTAATCTGTGTATCAAGAAATTTTTAAGTGCATCTGAAAAAACACACCTGTTCTGAAAACCAATCATATCAAATACAATTTAATGTTATTCCTTTCCCTCTTTTACAGAGTATCAACGCTAAATCTCTGCTTTTCTTTTGTCCCTTGGGAGAATGTGCATCTCTGCTCTGGACACCAGCAGTGGATCCTTCCATGGCTTCCCCTTCCTGAGGAAAGCTCTTCCTTGGTCTCCTCATCCAGCCTCTTTCCTTTCCTGGGAATCCTACCTCTTCCCAGTGCAAAAGAACTATGTGAAAAGATATATTCCAGACATAAATGTTCGAACTTTTGCCATCTTCAGCAACTATGTTATAGAAAATTTTAAAAAAGGAAATAAACATGCATGTACACACACACAATTTCTCAATTACACAGAAACAGAGCCAGCCATGCTGGTTAAAGATTGAGAAGAGCGACAAACAAGTTCTGGAAATCATAAAATTTCCAGGCAGGGGGTTACATAGAGAAAAAAAAAAGGATTCTTCGTTTCTGCAAGCCATTTAAATAAACTGTCTCTCAAATATTTTAAACTAAACAAGATGGACCCAAAATAATTTCTCTTTTAAACAGAAAATGAACCTGAGTAAAAGATTTGTTCTCAATCAGGGTTTCTACATCTCCCTTGCTTCACTCACTGATAGGAATGGAGCAGGAGAGCTGCAGGTATGCTTAAAACCTGCAGAATTATCAGAAAATCACTCTACCAAAGCCACTGTAAAACCAGCACTAGCAGCAGCAGGCTTCTACCACATTTTCCTGAAGATACACTTGAAATATGCCAGAACAAATTTGTATGTCTGTCAATGAATTAATCTCTCACAGCAGATGAGATTTATTTCTGCTCCATTCAGATGCCATCATTTTTCTAATGAAAAGATTAATCTTACATTTCCTTCACTGCACATAAGGTAAATCCACTCAGAAAACACTGACGAGAATACAAAAAAAAAAAAACAACCAAAAACCCACTATGCCAAATTGCAGATGTAGTGAAAACAGATTAATCTGACCCATTCCCCAAATTGCTTTGTGTTTCAATTTCCTACTGCGTTGGAAAAACATTTAATCAGATTCATAAAACAAGATTAACCAATGTCTGAAAATTCTACATCTTTGTGAGACAAAAAATCAAAAATCTCAAGTAATTTTGAGTACTTTTCTTATTACATGTAGGTTGTATTATTTTTATTTCAGAACAGATTTGAGACAGATTAAGCTGTTTCATTAGAATATAATGGCATCTTTCCCACTGATTATGAGAGAGAATTGGTGTATTAAGGAGGATTATAAAATTAGTTCAAAAACTAGACTCAATAATGAAGTACAAAGTTGCCCAACTTTTTAGTCAAAAGCAGACCCGTAACAGTAAAAAAACTGTGTAAGGTTCTTGACCTCTGAATATTTAAAAATCTTATTCCCACTTTTGAATTACATAAAGGCACTGCAGCATGCATTTTTCTGCATTTTTATATGCATATGTCAAAATATTTTCTACAAGGCATGCAGACGTGAGCATAAAAAGTTTAAACTTAAAACCAAACCCATTCTTACAATTTGAGAGACTCCTTAATTATCTACAGGTGCTGGAGGTCCATAATACAGCAAATCAACAAAGCAAAAATCCTGCCCTGTGTTACACAACACTGCTATTATGCAACATCCCTATTCTCTGCAGCAGGCACATTTTCCCTGGGCTCCACTGCTCTGCTCCCAACACATCTGCAACCATTCTCTATTGTTTTCTATTTGTGAACCAAACTTTCCTAGAAATGGAGTTAAAAATCTGACCATGCAAATCAAGGGAAAGAATTTAGCAGCTTTCCCCAATCCAGTCATTGTGTTCCAAAACAAAATGTAAAAAAATATAATAAAAACCTCATTTTTCATTAAAATTGCAGAAACATACTTCAATTAATAATTGTCTAAGTCACAATAAACTACTCTGCCCAAAACGCTCTCAGATCTGTTCTTATTTGGAAATATTCCAAGGTCTTTTGTTTTGTGCACAGTCCAAAATCTACTCCACTGGCATGATCAAAAACCTAAAATGCAGAAGCACTTTTTTTCCTCTTTAACTTCAGTTCTGTACTTTCACAATGCCCAGCTTCAGCATGAAGTTCAAATCTCTGGTTTTCAACAGAACCCAAACATACACACACTGTGTGGAGTCTGAAAGACACAGCATGGCAAAATGGGATTATGTTGATGCAGTGCTGCATTTAAAGGGTTTAGGTCCTGCAGGAAAAGGAGTGCTGACATTTAACTGACAAATGGGCCTACACCCTGAAGTTTCACATAAAAAACACACAATGCTCAACAGCTTCTGAAACAGGAGAGCAAACTTTGAGGCAAATGGAGCTACCTAAAATCCCAGGGAGAACAGCTTCAAGCAGCCAGTGTGGAAGTCTCAGTTACAGCCTGGGGACAAGCTCCAGCAGCTGAGCCTGCTTAGCTGTGTGTAAGTTACACACACTTTACCACCTTCTCTAAACACTTCCTTCAAATTGTGGATTTCTAGTACTCAACAAATACTAATCATAATCAAATCAAACGTTCCTTATTTTATGCTCAAGCTGAACCCTTGACTCATTCCAAAGGAGACATATTTACAGGAGATTATGTGCTTATTATAAAACCCCCTCAAAATACTTCAGTTCCCAGGAGTCAGACAGTTCCTGCTTTAACTCCCTGCCTACAGCAGAGAAAACTGCTTTTGTGAGTGGAACAGCCAGGAATCACTGCCTTTCTGCATCTCACAAAAGAAACTTCTGTGAGCTAAAGTTTCTTGAGCTGTACTTGAAAACAAACATGCAAACAACCACATGCAGCAGGAGGACAAAAGACAGATGCACCTCAGCTAAAAGAGACAGGTTTGGATTGCTGCCATGATTTTATTACCAATTGGATACCTTGGTTTTACCTTAACGTTTACTCACAATCTTTTTTTTTAATAAAACATTCTTCCTCCCTCTAAACTTACCAAATACCTCCTCATTCAGCTGCTGCTTAGCATTTATTTATTATTTATTTTATTACAACCCAAACTGTTTTTTATTGTGAGTCCCTGTGATAACAGCAATTCATCTTAACCAGCTGAAGAGTCACAGCTTGGTTTTCACACTGAAGTCATTACTGATGCTGCCTTACCTTGGTCAGGAAAACAAAACTTTAGGACTAATGTTTAAAAACACATAAACATGCCACGACAAACACTACAGAAATGATGTATGAAAAGTAGTTTAAAAGAAAAAACAAGCCTGTCATCCTTGCTAATCCTAAATATCAAGACACTCCTCAGCTGGTTATAGTATCAAAACTTAGTGAACAAAAAGTCACAGGTGAATCTGTATGAGATGCTCCTGCCAGTTTTATTCAATATGCAGTTGGCCTTCCTTGTGAGAACACTGCTGTTTGCTATTCCCTGGGTCTCTCCAGTGAGCCTGCTGAGCAGGCAGGGATTGTGCAGCTCCTAAAATCCCTGAGCTCTGCCTGCCCTGGCTGATTCCCAGGTGTTCTGGTGACCCATCCCTCAAGCCCCTCCTGACTCAAGTACTGCTGTTAGCTACATAATGCGATGGACAGGGACAAACAAGAGAGCGGGAGAAAGAGTGACAAGAAATTCTCCAAAAAAATTGTTCAGATGACTTTATTATCAGTGGAAAAGGACTAGAAGGACTATGGCAGTTTGTAGAGCAAAACTTGAGTAGGGAAACAGAGCAAATTGTCTGCTTCAGGAAAAACCTTCTGAAATTCTGATGATTGATGAGAAGAAAAAGTTCATATAATCTAGCAACAATTTCATTCTTCTCATTCACACTATGGAACAGAAACACACATTTTAATATACTAAAGACAGTTGAGTATCTGAGACTCTAAGAGTTGCAAATTTAATGCTGACAAGACACCAAAGCGTTTTTAGTAAAACCTGGGAATTAGTAAGAGCTGTAACATGTTATAAAGATTTACTTTTCACAACCCTCATCTGTTAAATGATTACCAAACATATCTAGAACTCTTGCAACATTTGCTTTTGCACAGAAGTTGCAAACATCAACAGAACTAAAAGAAAATCTTTACTTCATGACCCCAGGAATGCTCATTCCCAGCCTCTCTCCCTCCTTTAATGTTACTCAGGCCCATCTTCTGAAAAGGAATTCTGTTTGCCATACCAGTTTCTGTGCCAAATAAAGGCAGAAGAGTGTCCAAAGTTTCTCCAATTACACAATTGAAGTCCGGAATGGGTAGCAGGGGGCAGGATGATAGTGCTATCATGTGATCATGTGAAAAAATCTGCCTTTATATGGGGAGAGGTGTAAGAAGGTTAAAAAACCCAAAAACCAACTAAAAGCAATTTCAGCAGTTATTAACTGTATTTCAAAGATCCTTTTTCTACTTCTCTCTCCAAAAGAGATTTTATACTTCAGTAGAACTCCAGATGAAAGAACTTTTTATTTTGCTGCGTATTTTAATGTTAAAATCCATTCACCACCGATGTCTGTACCCTAACCTGCAGCCAGAGGTGGAGACTTGGTGCAACAGAGTTCTCATATTCAGGGCACCTAAAGGTTATTGACACAGCTCATGTATTCAATGTAAGAAAAGAAGAGACTAAACAACTGTACATCCACACTTCAGAATAAATGGCCTATAACGCACTACCCTACAATATTTTCTTCACAATATCCAAGATTTTAAGGGATTTTTTATTCTTTTTTCATAACAAGATGTAGCAGATGCACACACACTTGTCCAAGACTGAAATTTGTTATCTGCCCCAACAGCAGAGTAGCTAAATTAGCAACTATGTTTATAGCAAAATATGCAAATTAGTATCTACAGTTGTTACACCTAGACTAAGCTAATGAAGAAACATCGTTAAGCAAAAGTAGTGGAATTGCAGCAAACAATTCAAACATTATTGAATCATACAATGCTGCTCAACAAACCTGATGAACCCTGCTAATTATCAATGCTCCCCGTTTTTGTCCTACTGTTGAAGCCAAGGAGTTAAAACCAAAAACACAAAAAATCCCCAAACAAACAAAACCCAATAACAAATCTGATCAAACACCTGCTAAATTAAGGAAACAGTCAAAGAAAACAGCACCTCTAAAACTATTTTGATCAAATAAAGTTCTGACTGCAGATTATTTATATGAAGATCTTCAGAAGTGCAGCTTCTCACTATCTGCTTCAGTTAAGATTTGAAAGACTAGCACATGTGCAAACTACTATTTTGCCACAGTTTGGTGTGGAAGATTAATGATAACCCCAGTTTGCTGGTGGTTAGGCTAGAAACTGTTCAATCCCATGAGGGACTAACTTACAATAGGAAAAATTAACAGTTTATTCTAGTTTCAAGCTCGGAGTGTATAAAAATACAGGTATCACTTGAGCAGTCCTAAGTTTTGTCTGAAATTTTCACCCATTTTCAAATACAACCAACCTAGACATTTCTTCTATAAGAAACTTTCAGTACTAGAATACTTCTAAAATTGATGGGTGATGCACACACATCTCATACAACTGAAAATTACTTAGAAATGCACTTTCTTTTAACTGGAATCACAGAGGCAGGTTTTTTTCAGGAATATGTTTTCTGTTCTTTGCTTGTGGATTACGAACCATGCAATGCCTACATACAGTTATGAATATATATGCATAGAGATATAGATATATAGCTAAAAAAACCCATTTCAATTCTTTAGTAAACAGCCTTTGCTTTTACCATTTAGTAGAGTACAATAAAAGCATGTGATCATCTTCTATATCAATTAATTCCTCAGCAAAGCCAAGCTCACACAAAGCCTTTCAAGGAGAAAGGGTTCAGTGTCAGATTCTCCCTAAATACAAGAGTCATCAAGCTCCCCATGAGAACTCAGCAGAACAGCACCACAGAGCTCCAGTTTTGAAAGATGGAGTTCTCCAAAAGTCTAAAATCCCTTGGCATTTCATATCATTTACTTCATATCTCCTGCCTTGAGAATATCAGCAAGTTTTCCTTTCAAAAGCAGCACTTCCATGCCCAGTTCTAGGCTGGTATTTTCATCTTACTACACAGAAAGCTTGGCAGCTGTGGCTTGTATTAGGCAGGAGTCTACAAAGATATTACTAGAAATAGCTACTTCATTTATTAGGTTTAGATTTGCTAAGGAGACCAAAATATTTCTATTCATGCATAGAAGAAGACTGTAAAATATAGTTTGATGACTGATTCTAGCATGACTTTAGCTCCAGTCTCTGTAATTGAGAAACAGTGCAAACACTGCAGAATGAACATACTCGTTCAGTCTGCACTCCTGCTCCCTGCAATTCTGTACAATCCCAAATTTTCTTGTGGTAACATTTCACCAGTCTCTGCAAAGAGCTGCAATGATTTGCAAACGTGCAAACATGGCCTGAGAGGAAGAAATTTTCAAAGGTAAGTGGTGTTTTTTACCAGCATGGGGGAAGGAGGACAAGGGTAGCTTCTTGTGACCACACAATTTCAGTGCAGCAAGAGCAACTGAGGGAACTTCAGCACTGAATTGCTGAAATGACCCAAAGCAAAACTAAAACTGCTGAGACCAAAACCAAAGCAGCCCTGGCCTAACCCCAACTGTGCGCTCCCTCCCACGATCCCTCCTTCAAGCCAACATAAACATCTGATGACCACACTGGACACGCACCTAAAAAACTGCTCAGTGTTCCAAGACCATTTGAGCTAATATCGGTCAACACCCAGAGCAGCCTGTCAGGCTGCTTTGGAGAATTCCAGGGAACAACTCCACTGACCCAGGAGGAAAACCAAAGGATCAGAAGCAGGGGAAGTTACCACTCAGCAAGCCGTGCCAGATTCCTGCCCAGGTCCAGAGCCTTCAGGCTGGAAATCCAGCACTTCCATCAGCTCAAGCTGTGGTGCCACTAAACCAGCTCAGCGTGCAGCTCCTATCAAACCCCAAACTACACATGAAAACTCCAAAACTCACAGTAAATAAAATAACAGTCCCTGTGCTGCCAAAACTGCACCATGAACACAAAACTACACCAAAGCCATAAACTACTACAGACTCTTGTTATCCAGTCTCTGGCCTCTTTCAAAAAAAGACACACTAACACATTCTTTTGTATGTTTCTTTTGTATTATTTGGAATAATGATTTAAAGGAATCCTCAAATGCTTAAACCGCAGAAATATGGACTAATAACTGTACCCCTGTGTTCATACTGAATTATCTAAAATATTATTATGAAGAACTGACCAGTGCCAATAAATCTATATCTCTAGTGGTAAAACTGCTTTTGGCCTATCCCACCAAATTGCAGAACTTCCTGGCACTCACTGTAGTAAAGTCACAGGTGAGCAACTAAAGAGCCACCCCAATTCCAAGCTTTGTGACCATCTACTTCGAGTTAAAACTCAGTACTGCAGACACGACCATAATTTCAGGGTGTATTTTCAGCAGAGCTGATGTGTCAGATCAGAACGGTGCAGGCTGCCTCAGCACGCTCACCTCACCCAGCACACCCAGGCCAGTGCCATGCACAGACAGGGATGTGCCATCACCTCCTCTCTCCCACCTCACTGCTACCAGAACCCACACTGAACATCCAGGCCAAAACAGAAAAGTGAGCCAGACTAAACACACACATCCTATTTCTGCTCGCAGTACAGCTGCCTGCACCACTGCATCAACTTCTGGACAGGCAGAAGAATACTATAATTTTAATTATTTAAAAGGACCTAAAATTCCAGATTAAATAAAATTTACAACTACACTGATAATATGTTCAAAGCTTCAAAAGTTAATAGAATTTTTTTGAACCAGTATGCTTCAGTATGCTGAAGACTAATTAAACAGCACCAAAGAGCTCATATGGCTTGTTATTGTTCTTTGCATCAAAATCAACTAACAAAGTGAACAGAAAATTGGAAGTGTTCAGATTTAACAACAGCGTATGGAAAAAAAAAATCTATTCAAAGGAAAAATTAAGTTGAAGATAAAGTTCTAACTCTTTTACTAACAGAAAAAAATGTACCAGGGTTACTTGATGAAATACATGAGAGGAAGAAAGATTTTCATTTGTGTCTAAAGAACGAGGAAAATGGCTAATACTTTTTTATATTCTATCTAGATGTGTAAGAACACTTCTACGTAATTGTTTGAAATATGAGCTTTATCAGGTTTAGACAACAGTGACATTCAATATTGTAGAGAGTCTTTCCTTCTACTGGTGAGAGGAAGTGTGATTTTTCTAAGCCACAGTTCGTGTAAAGGCTTAGAACAGAGGCCCAGCTTTGCTGCAGAGGCAGCGCAGCAGCAGCAGCAGCCAGAGTTTCACTGCACAGCCCTAAGCAGGACCAGGAATCACTGCAAACACTGCCTCGACAGCAAACGTGAGCAAAAGTACTATTACCACACCAGAGGAACCAGCTCGCTGCTCTCCTGCTAAATATACACTTCAATCTCCATTTCGGGTTTCACAACAGCGTGATGGGTACACGCAGCCCGAGTGTGGAGAGCAGGCTGAACCAGAAGTGACACCATGAAATGCTGAGTAGCTTCTTTAAATACCAGTGAGCAAGAACAGATTGCTGGAAGTTTTAGCACCATTTGGAAAACAGTGGACCATGTATGCTCCAAACTGAAGTAAAATTACTAGCAAAACACAAATCAAAACCAGTTAGCTATCAGAAGCTCTGCTTCTCTGCTCTTACCTTCAGATATTTTCTGCGATAAGCAAAAAATCAAGGTTATCCTAAGGTTTTAATCCTTTGAAAGACCCTTAGCACATCTCCTCCCCATCACCAAGCTCTAACAATGTTCAGTTTCTGCACAAATAAACCAACCAGGCCCACACAGCTGTATTTTTACTGTCAATAACATAACTATCCAGTATTAGGAATGTGAACATGGCAAATAAAGAACAAATTTTGTAACATTCCCAAACAAACTGCAGAAAGCTTCCAGCTTGTTTTTACAAGTAGTTTCTAACTTACAACCTCAATCTGAGCAAGGCCAAAATGATTTTCATTTCCAGTGCTAGCAAACTAACTCTTGAAATTCCCTAGATACCTGGCTGGCAGATGCACAAAATGAAGTGTTGTGCATGGAATCACCCCAGTCCAAATTTAAACTGTATTCCTTCCATATGGCTACTCAGCCTAATGTCCTCTCCATGGCTGGTTTGGGAACTAAACAGGAGATTTCTTATCCCCTTCTGAGGGGAGGTCTCCCTGCTGCAGCAGCAGAAGGCATTCCTACTACCTCTACCTCAAGCACAGTTTAGGAGAATTCGACTTTTATTTCCTGTGCTGATTTCACAAATACAAGATTAACAAGAAATTGTGAATTCTAGCAGTCCAAACAGTTTAATATTTACTGCTCCAAGGGTTCCATGGAGGAGCAACACCTTGGGCAACAGAGAATACCTGTCACTGTTTGTAGTGACCGATATTTGAGTCAAAAGGTTTTAGCAGCTCTAAGAGTAGTTGCTCACACCTAACATTCTCTGCAGCTCTAAGGTTTTTTTCTCCCCTCAATCTTTCAATACTTTCATCTGGTTTTAGTATCCACATTCTCATTAGAACTATTATAACACAACTGAACAAGATGTTAAGAATCAGATTTTTGAAGCACTTTCAACAATTATATATTCTTAGAGTAAAATGATGGCAGAATATTGCAGCAAATCACTGAGAATTAAATGTCAGTTTACTTGAAAAAGAACTTAGGAGCAGGGAACCCTGAAGTATTTTGGCACAATACTTTTTGCCTACTATAAACTCTCTGACACACAATATTGCCTCTCTTAAAGGAAGGACAGGGCATAATTTAAGGATAAGACTTAGAGCATCGAGTTAATCATAAAAGAATAAAAATATGCTGCAAGAAAGATGAGGGACTACTGCCTACATGGAAAAACATTCCCAAATAGTATCCAGAAACTACAAGCAAGGATATAATGAGGTACAACATTTGTAGAGCACAGAACTACTTACCTATGACAATTCTGTCACACAGATGTGCTCAAGTTAACTGCTAATATTAAAAAATACTGTATTTCAGACTATACAACTATTTACTCATAACAAAGAAGCTCACAACAGTTGGCACGAGAGAAATAACATACACCTCAAAGGAGGCAAGAAGCTGAATGAGCTCTCTCCAAGGGAAAAACGCTGAGCTATTTTTTTCAAGCTGAACAGGTCCCCTAGGTTTGCTAACCATGCACAGGCTGATGAGTCTCCATCGGTGGAATGTGACACCACATGATCATCAGCCCCTCCACCGCGCCAGCACAGGCGTCTGCTGTGTGTTATTACACTCTATACTCTAACAACAGTGTGCTTCTACAGCGTTATACAGTACAAAACGTGAGCAACAGCCCTCCCAAGTGCCGTAAGAAAACTGAAAGTAATGATTTCTCATCCTTTTACTAATGTTTATCAGTCTTACAGAACTATGACCGTTCTTTAATGGCAAATGCAGTTATCTCACTTAGCATCTGAGAAGCTTAAATACTAACCTTAAATACTACATCTGTGGCTTTTTCTTTCTCTCCTTAATACACAGAGGGTAACCCTTGTGAAGGACTACATGAGTAAAAAAATTCGAGGTATCTAACAGGGTCGGTCTGTAATGGCCAGAGCTTCCCAGCCCTATCTTTAAAGCAGCCACAACCCGATCTCCACTCGGACGCAAGACAGAGGGAAGAATATTAAAAAATAATAAAATTAAAACAAGTGGAAAAAGTCAGGATTGAGAGACTCGGGCGAAGCCACCAACAGACACCTGTGCAGTGCAGAGGACAGGGGCCCTGCTGTCCGCTTCCAGGCCCGGGCCTCGAGCACACCCCACCCGGCGCGGTGCTGGGCTCTGGCTCGGCTCTCGCCGCTCCCCAGGGCGCCCCGGCCCGGGGACTCCCTGTTCCCGCCGGAGGCCCCCGCCCTGCCCCGGCCGCGCCGCTCCAGGGCCGCGGCCTAAAGATGGCGGAGACGGCCGCGCTTCCCTGCTGCTCACCCGCCTCGCCCGACACCTCGCCGCACTCACCGCCCAGCCAGCCTCTCGTACCGGGACTCCGCGCTCCACCGACACCTCGCCGTCCGCCTCGTTCTCCTGGCCTCGGCAAACTCCGCCGCCGCCGCCGCCTCACGACCCGCGGCCATCCGCCATCTTCCCTCCGCCTCCCCCGCCAGCAGCGCACGCGCCCCACGCCAGCGCGCACGCGCACTACGCCGGGGCGGGCGGGCGGGGGCGCCGCGCCTGAAGGGCCGCGGGCTGCAATGCGCGTGCGCGATGGCGGAGGGGCGGGGCGCGCGCCCCTTTCGCGAGCCCGCCCCGCCGGCGCACCAATTACAGGGCGGAGGCGCGCAGAGCTGCGCGCATGCGTGGAGGGCCCGGTCAGGGGCCGTCCCGGATGTGGCCGCGGTGGAGGCGGCGCCGAGGGTCCCTCAGAGCCGCCGGGCCGGGACCTCCCCGGACACTCTCTGGACCCCCGGGCCAGGATCTGCCCCTGGACACTCCCGGGACCCCCGGCTTCAGATTGCCAAAAGGGGCACTGCAGGCGGGCAGAGCTATAACTGCTCGCGGGCACAGGCGTGTTCTGCGCTGCTCCGTGTTCTCTCACGCTCACCAAACACCCCGGCGCTTCAACACAGTCCGCCTTGGTGGCTCCCAGAAATACTTTTGGAATGGGCTGCCCACTGCCCAGAGGTGGTGGAGTCACCGTCTCTGGAGGTTTTTAAGGCGAGATTGGAGGTGGCACTTAGTGCCGTGGTCTAGTTGTCAATGGTGGTGTTTGCTTAAAGGTTGGACTGGATGATCTCAGAGGTCTTTTCAAACCCAACTGATTCCGTGATTCTGTTCTCCTCTGTCCCCATTACCGGGCTTCAAAACAAGCAAAACCTAATAATCTCAAGGCTCGTAATAATCTATTTGTGTGGGATAGTGGAAACTCCTGAGATCATTTACAGATCACTAGGTCTGTTACAGTCCTCCTTGGTAGTCCTGAGGGTTATTACAAAGGTGTCATCAAGTAGTAATGCCAGAGTGTAAAGAAGTGCAGAATGGCTTTTATTTCCCCTGAATTAATTAGTTGTGATTGAGAGTCTGTGTGTTTAGAGGAAAATGACTTAAAGCTGTTTGAACAGAAACATTTTACAGAGCAAACCCGGTTCAGCAGGACTGGCAACTGCAAAGCATATGCTAGGGGACACTAAGCTTCATAAAATAAAGGTTTGCCACCTTGGTTTTTCTTCTTTAGTTTAATTATTCTGACCCGTTAGAGTTCCTGTGGTCGGTTACAGATGCATGAGTGGTTTACAGGCTTGCAGGAGCCCCTGGCAGCCCAGTTCATGCACAAATCTGAGGGGATGTGCTCCAGGTGACGTGAGCCCCAACAGTTGTCACACACCAGTGCAGCCTCTCAGCACAGCAGCACCATTACATTTCTAGTAAGACCTGAAATAACATTTTATTTCTCTCCCTTTTGCAAGGTCAGTCAGACTGTTGCTTATCATCACAGATAGTGTCAGAACACATCTTCTCTGCCTCTTTGTTCCAACGTTGTTTCCTGCAAAATTTTCCTTCTTTCTGGTGTGGTGGTAAAATTACAAGACTTGAAAGGGCTGCTTTAAGAAGTTTATCCTAACCAAATGAACATTTCTTTCAACTAAAAGCTAACGATCTGTGGCTCTCCCAGCAGCTGAGCTCTCATAACACTGTGTGTGTGATTCCCACAGGAATCCACCGTGCCACATTATTTATGGTTTGGTTTCATCTCAGAATTAGGGCACTTAGCAACCCAGCTAAGGAGTCCATCCCTCCAGGGGTGGATACCTGGCTGTGTTAACATCAAAAGTATTGGGTTTCTTCACCTTCTTCTTTCTGTGGCAGGATACAGAGGGAGATGCTGCCCCAATGCTTTCTCACTGTGATCTGTCCTAAACTGTACTAGGGTCATTACACAGATCTCCAGGATCTATTTATTAAAAGGGTCTTCATTAATAAAATCACGATATGTACCTAGTGTTTATAAAACACACAACTTTAATTTAAAATATCTTTTAATTTACACTAAACAATAATAGAAAAATATTGAAGCTGTAAAAATTCACCGTCCTGATCAAACAGTAAAACAAACAAACAAAAACACCACAGAAATTGATGCTGCCCATCACTGAACCTTCTGAGAACCAAGAACAAGTTTTCGCATCCTTTAGGAGTTCCTAAAAAAACACGAAATCACATCTGTATTTCTGCTAAAAACCAAAAATGTTGAAAATTTACAAACTGGGGGAAGGGATTAGGGAAGAAACAAATACTTGAGCCACTGGGAAAAGGCCTTTCAGGTTCTTTGCTCTCACAATACAGGGGGTCCTTGCCAACACACACATGGAACAAACCAAAAGGACAATGCTGATCTCCAGTCTGAATGCACTGTGGCAGCACAGCACTGGAGTACCCTGCATCCACAGCTACCCTCGCTCAGCCGGGAGCTGGACTGATCCACAGGGCTGAGAAACAGCCCAAGTCCTCAGGATTTTCTGCTCAGACAGAGGGGCTGAGGGTTAACCTTAGTACTGGAAGCTGCGTTTCGTCTGGATGTCATCGAGGATCTGCTGTAATTCCTCATCTTCAAACCGGCCCTCCAGGCTGCGAGGTAAGAGCAATAAGGAGACATTAAAGGTTTCACAAATAATCTCTCCCCCTTGGTTCCTTTCAGTCATAACTCTCTCCTGTCAGCCTCAACACACATCACCCATCTGTGTAAGCACAGGTAACATCACTGTACAGAGAGTGCTCCAATCCCTATGCAGCGCTTCTTCTTTGCATAACAAAACTCCATTCTCCCCAGAACCTTCTGCTGAGTAATTTCAAATGTGTGTTCAGAAAAGGCAAGGCAGGTGTAAGCAGACCTCGAAATGAAGTCCACATAGCTGCATGCTCATAAGCCATTCTTGCTGTGAAAGCTCAACATAAAATCATAGAATGGTTTGGTTTGGAAGGGACTTTGAAGATGATCTCATTCCAACCCCCTGCCGTGCACAGGGATACCTTGCACTAGCCCAGGCTGCTCCCAGCCCCATCCTATCTGGCCTGGAACACTCCCAGGGACGGGGCAGCCACAGCTCCTCTGGGCAACCTGTGCCAGGGCCTCACTGCCCTCACAGGGAAGAATTTCTCCCTAGTATGTATTCTAAATCTACTCTCAGTTTGAAACCATTCCCTTGTCTTGTCCCTACTGTTGTAAAAAGTCTCTTTCCATCTTTCCTGTAAGCTCCTTCCCGGTACTGGGAGCACACAATTTAGATCATCCCAAAGCCTTCTCTTTTATACAATGACAACTAATGAAGAAACTGTAATTCAGATGAATGTTTCATTCCTGCTTCTATCTCAGGCCATGAGGTAACCAATGAATACTTGAAGAAGCTACTGCTCCCCCCTGCATTATCCACAAAACAGTTCATTTGCTCTAATGGAAAACAACTCCAAGGAACACAAACACAGCCAGCTAAGAACCCCGATTTAGGAGGTTTACACTTGAAAAGTAAAAGCTTTCACAAGTGCATTAGGGGCATGTACACAGTGTGTTGCTATCAGATCAGTGGGTAGGAGAAGGAAGACCAAGACCAAATGCTCTTCCATCAAGGGAGCTGGATTGAAGAGAGGGTACCAGGGCATGGCTGGCTTTAGGTCACAGGGAAGTATACAGCAGTCTTTGTAAAAGATGTAGGTGCTTACCTAGGAATCAGAGCTTTTGCTTCCTCAGCTGTCTCAGGACACAAGTTAGCCAAACACGCCAATTCAAACTTATGGAGCTTCTTCTGGAGCAGTAAACTGTAAGGGAAGACAACAATTTGATGAAATTACAAGACAGAAATATAAAGGAGCTTAAACTGAAGCAAACATTTATCTTTTTGCACACTGCCTTTGGCACTGAAGTATTTTTTTCAGGAGAAAACACTTAGGCATTATATAAATGCATAGAGGAAAAAATAAAATCCTATCTGCTAACTCCACTTCCCCTGAATTATTCTGCAAAGCCTAGAAAATGCTCCCATTTAATGCAATCAGCTGTCAGTGACATACTGAGAACAAAGCAGTTCAGAAGGCTTGACCTGGACAAAGCACAACCCTCCACCAAGAACTTCTTGCTTCATTAGGAAGACACAAGACTCAGAATTAAAGAACAGATCACACAATGCCACTGAAATGTACTTTTGTAAAGCAGGTCCAGTATTAGGGACCCTGACTTTCTAACCCAGTGTGTGTTACACCCTGGCTTTCCCACTGACCTGCGCACGCTGGCGATGGTCTCACGGTTTTTGAAGCGGCTGAAGCGCGCTGTGTAGTTCAAGGTCTTCATGAAGACTTCTGACAGCTCCTGCTCATCCTCCGCGCTCTCATTCTGCTGCTTGCGATGCTCGAGCAGCATGTGCACCTCAGAGTTCAGCAGAGTTTCCGCAGTTTCAAATTCTGCAGCCAAATGAGAGAGCGCCAGCATGAGAGAAGGTGGAACGTGTTTGGAAAGGGGAACAGCACAGGTTTTGTACATAATTTAGCTCTGGGTAATAAAGAAGTGAAAATGTCTCTTGTGGCAGTTGTGTGAGCCCTTTCACCGATGACTGGGCAGCATTTCATACTGAAAATTCTGATAAAAATTATAGCTTCTGCAGGCAACCTGTGCCAGGGCCTCACCAGCCTCACAGGGGTTTTTTTGACTCCTGTGTCAAAAAACACCACTGAAAAAGCTTCTATCACAAACCAATAACCTTTCACTATAACCTGACAGGATTTTAATTTTTTTAATACAGTACACACACGTAGCGGCCCACCTAAGAACGGCCATATCCTAGCAATCATGAGATCCTTGAATATATACAAATAATTTATTATCCTGATTTTTAACCCGCGGGCCTTAGTAGCTGCTGGAGGGGCCGGGGCGTTCAGCAGCGCTCCGAGCTCGGCTCCGAGGCTCGTACCCTCACAGGCGGTCCCTGCCGGCCTCCACCCCCCACCCGACCCCCGACCCCTCGCCGCCCCGCTCGCACCTTTGGGGAAGACGAGCTGCGAGGCGTCCTCCTCCACGTCTGCCGCCCGCGGGTCGCTGCCGCCCGCCGCCATCACCGGAAGGCCGCGGCGGAAAAGGCGGCCCCGCCTCACGGGGGCGGGCGGTGCGGCCCCGCCTCACGGGGGGGCGGGAACGGCTCTGGCCCCCGTGAGGGGCAGAAAGAGCTCTGCCCCGGGTGAGGGCTCTGCCTCCCGTGAGAGGTGCGAACGGCTCTGGCCGGGTGAGGGGCGGGAATGGCTCTGGCTCCCGTGGGGGCTTAGGGCTCTACCCCCTCGTGAGGGGCAGGAATGGGGCTGCCCCCGGTGAGGGTTCTGCCCCAGGTGAGGGCTCTGGCCCCCGTGAGGGCTGAGACCTCTGCCCGTGTGGACGTTGAGGGCTCTGCCCCCGTGAGGGCTGAGGGCTCTAGCCCCCGTGAGGGGTTGGGAGCGGCTCTGCCCCCGGTGAGTGCCGAGGGCTCTGACCCCGGTGAGGACTGAGGGCTCTGCCCGTGTGAAGGCTGAGGGCTCTGCCCCCGGGGAGGACTAAAGGCTCTGCCCGTGTGAAGGCTGAGGGCTCTGCCCCCGGGGAGCACTAAAGGCTCTGCCCGTGTGAAGGCTGAGGGCTCTGCCCCGGTGAGGACTGAGGGCTCTGCCCCCGGGGAGGATTAAAGGCTCTGCCCGTGTGGAGGTTTGAGGGCGCGGCTGCTTCTCCCTCTCTCTGAAGGGCGGGGGCCGGTTCTACCCTGGGCGCTGCTGAGGATAAGAGAGCTCGGTTGCCGCTGCGGGGCCCTGAGGGGAAACAGCGGGAGCCGCGAGGCTGAGTGCTTTCCCAGCGAAACAGCCCTCAGAGGCGCGTTTAAGCTTGCTTAGTAATTAGCTCCTTTTAGAGAGGGAAAGCAGTGGGATGCTGAACGTTGTACCGTATGAACAGAGGGCAAATAACTGTGCTAGACCAAGGCTGCAAGTCCCTAACAGGAGGGTGTAGCCAGGTGGGCGTCGGACTCTTCTCGCAGGCAACAGGCGACCCGACGAGGGGACACGGTATATTAAGGTGCTCCAGGGGAGGCTTAGGTTGAATATCACGAAGAATTTCTTAACAGAAAGGGTGATTAGACATTGGAGTGGGCTGCACAGGGAGGTGGTGGGGTCACCGTCCCTGGAGGTGTTTAAGGAAAGATTGGAGGTGGCTCTCAATGCCATGGTCTGGTTGACGTGGTGGTTTTCACTCAAGGGTTGGACTCGATGATCTCAGAGGTCTTTTCCAGCCTCATAGATTCTGTGATCATGAACCCAAAGTCTTACAAGGCACGAACCAGGGCCCGAGAGCAGGAGTGTGGGAACACAGAGGGAAAGTGCACTCATCCTCTGCCTGAGCAAACCCTTCTGCTGCTCTGTCCTTTTAGGAAATAACCAAAGAGCTCAAAACTGTGCTGGTGCCCCTCACCAGACTGCACAGCAGCATCCGTCTGCGCAGGAGCACCTGAGGGCGCCGAGGCATCAGATGCATCTTCATTCTCACCAGAGAATCAGGCAGCTACAACCAGCTCCATTTCACTACCAGAACATCCTCCAGCTGGACAGCAAACCCCAACCTTAGGTAAACTGTGACTGTGCCAGAATTTCCATCTATCTCACTGTGATAATAGACCTCAGACTGTAAAAAAGGAGTACTGACATCATAAATAAAACACTTCATAAGGAAGGTTGATATTCAGGCTATCCTGAAGCAATCTACAGACCCCCAAAAGTCATAGGCAGGCTGAAAATGAAGATAGTTCTCCCAACACTGCCAGCAAAATAACTTATGGAGCATTTTCTCTAGAGAGCTCACATCTAAGTGCCTAACCAGCCTAAGACTCTTAAAGCAATCATCTTATCAGCCCTTAAAGAAAGACAAAAATAGATTGTTGAAGGGTTTATGATGACACCACCCTTGTTCTCATGAACTTGTATCTGTGCCTAGGTGAATGGTTTCCTGCATGCTGAGAAAAGGAATGAATTAAAATTAAATTAGAAGAACATGAGGAGATCAAATAATAGATTTTTAATATTTGTTATCTGGATAATGAGCATAGCAGAGAAACTGATTGGAAAGTAATTTGCTAAGTGATACAAGCAGAAAGACATTTCAGGAAGACGGAATGGAAATATCTTGGGGAACATCTGGTAAATGAAACAATTTCAATTAGGCTTACAAGAAAACAAGGAAATGCATGCCAGATTGAGGAGAGAAGCATTTAAAAATCACTTGGAATCCTGGTGACTTCTCAAATAACTCGTCAACTCAGAACGCTGTGATTCTCAGAGCAGCAGGTAGCTCACAGAGGTTTAAGTTATTAATTTCTCTTTTTGTTTTTCCCCCAAGGATCCATTCTGCTTACGTATACAAACCCAAGATTTTACAGGTGCAGTTAAAGAGGCTATCATGAAAGATTAAGTTTATTATCATTGATGTGTTTGGTTAAGGTCTCCAGAGCAAAATAAAAATGTTCCTCAATAGAAGCTGCTTCTCCTCCACCTTTTGGTATTTTTTCTTTAAGAATTTAAAAAATAAAAGTATAAACCCCATAGTAAATATTGTTCAGCTGCTGCAACAAACCAAACATAGCAGAGTACCTGACCTCTTGTTATTTTAAAAATGCATGGCTTCTTCCTCACTAATAATGACTGTTTTGGCATTTGTCAACAAAATATGCATAGAAAAGTAAGGTGAGCTTGATTAAAATAGTCACTGACTAAAGGAACTTTCAGGCAGCTTTACTGGTGACATCCTAAAATAAACCTATTGAAAAAAAGAATACTTGGCCAAACATAATTTATCATGAACAAAGTCTGTAATATTCCATATTCCAGGGCAAAAAGCTTTGATCCTTGCTGGAGACGTGGTACTGAGTAGCAGATTGTTAGACAGACCTGTCATGGGAATTCCTGTTGCCACAGTTTAAACACAGATCCTGGAACAACTCATTGCACCTACACAGACCTTACAAAAAGCTCAGCTAAGTATCTCTGTGTAATCAAATGTTAGGAACAACTAACGACAAGGATATCCTATTTCTAGCATAAACCTATTCTTTAATATACTTTCCTTCTAATTCATCAGCAGAAGAAATGTGATTTTTCTAGGAGTTCTTTAAGCTTTCTAACAGTAATTGCATCTTTTCTGTGGAGTGCCAGTGTGATAGGAGTGGATCCTTGTGGAGATAACCACCCACTGAGAGCACCACGTGCCACAGTAACCAGCATGTGTGACTGTGGGATTTTCATCTGTGTGTTTAAAGTATAACTCTTCAGGTTTAGGTCTTCACACCATTTCACCTTTATTTTTGCTCCATTTAAAATTATATATCCAAAATAGTAATGAAAGAACATGTATGAGCAAAGTTAGATTAATATCCAGTAATAAAGTCATAGTAAGACTCTGAATGCAAAACCACATGATCTGTTTTTAAATACATATATGACATTAACAACTGGTTGTATAATAATTTATGCCAGAATTAATCTGATTATAAGAGCAGTCTAGCTGACCACAGAAAACACATGGTTCAGTAATTTGAATATTATTCAATTTGTAAAATTATATACTTGTTTTAAAGAACATGATAACAATACTCTTCTGTGCTTGCTGCGTTTTGAGAGTGATCATCAAACATATTCACAAGCCATCTTTTCCCAGACTGTGGCAAAACCATCTCAGGAACTTTCCTATCCTACTGCCCCATGTACTATCAGTGCACATATTAATTTATTCAGTTGTATAGGTAAGTGTTCTGATTTTCATTTTTATCTTCAAGATAAAAATGGCATCACAGATTAAAAAAAACCATTTTGTTTTAAAACATGCTGGTACTCTTCCTTTGAAGTATCCTCTAGAAGTTTCTGCTAATCTTTCTGTAAGTTGGTAATTTGTTTTGGTGCTAAATGACTAATTCATTTTATTTCTTGGTTCAAACAGAAGCAACAAGAGAAGGAACTGTTTCCAGGAGAATTATCCTGGTTTATATTTAGCCTGGATTGACCTATTTCAGTGTGCAGTCATATGCACACCCTTCTACCTGGCCTCATCCTCCCTGGGAGCTGCTGAGGGTTCCTGCACTCACAGAATGCAACCTGCACGGAGAAACCTCTGATGAACGACAGCAGGCAAGGATTTTATGTCTGATTCAACAGGAAACCAAAAGAAATCAAGTAGGAAAAGCATATGACACTAAAATATGCAAATTAAGCCACTGTACTCCTGCCAACAAAGCTGAGAGGATACACTCGGTAACTCCCCGGGGCACATGAGAGCAGTGGGTGGTGGGGATATGGGTAACTTCAGAATTCCCAAGGAAATCCAGCTGGAATGCCCCTGGAAATCACCACAGCATCTGCCTCACATTGCCTAAGGGACTGACTTTCTAGCCTTCCTAGTACCAGCACCTGAAAACAGGTTTGTGCTTTGTAGTTGTACTGGGATAAATGAGCTTCTCAGGCATATTTAAGTGAAAACTACCCTTCCCCTTGGTTTGGTTGGTGTTTTTAGGGGTTTATGGCTGTTTATTGACATCCAGGGCTGCCCCTCCCAAGAGCCACAAGCAGAAAATGTAGCATCTCTAACTATACAGCTCCCATAGATAAAAAAGTTAACAATTATCTGAAAATGTATGGAAAAACATGTGAGCCAGAGATCCAATTCAAAACTATTCTACGATTCAGTTAATTTTGTCTCAAAGCAAATATTAAAACAGTAAGAATCTAGAAAGATGGGTGCTTTATTCTGAAATAAAGTTTTTAGATCCCCTGAAGACAACAGCCCTAAACTACAGACAGGTTGTTCTCAGTTCATTTTGAAAGACAAAACCCAAGAAGAACAACTCTGAGTTTCAGAAAGACTTACAGTAGTCTATATATATGTACTATATATATTTCACCATCATGACAACCAATAGAAAGTTATTGCCAAGCAAACATTATTTCAGGATACAAAGACACTGCCATTATTAACAAGATATATTGAATATTGGGTTTTAATTTTCCTACTATTTTTCCTTGCTTTCTTGTAGTGAGCCTGTTTGATTACTGGTGTGTTTCCAGACAGGCAACACCCCACTGTGGCAACTTCCCTGGTTTGGAATATGTGGTGTCATTTACAGCTTTGCTATTCATACCTGTAATATGTTGTTTGACTTTCTAGATGAGAATAATTTCATCTTATCCCCATAAAGGCTGTGAGAAATCATATAAAGAGGACAGTACAAGTAATCTTTATCCATTATGATTTATTCTCTACAATACTTCATTAGAGGATAGAGTTCAATTATTTACACTCAGAAATTATTATATAGGTAGGAGGCAACCAAGTGTAATATAAAGAATTGGTCTGACGTCTCTGCACTGTAGGTCAAAAGAGGTCTCCTGCTTTAACGAAATAAATTAACCAAAAAACCCCCAACAAAACAACATGTAGTTTCTGAATACAAACAGAAAACAGCACTAATAGTCAGTGAAGACTGCAGAAGTTTGTTAATGTACTATGAAAACAAATCATTCTGTGCAAAGGTTAAAATGAACTCTTAGATTTCCTTACAGGTTTTTTTTTTTTTGTTCTGATAAGTTGTAGATATGTGATATTTTGACCACATAACATTCCCAAACTGAAATGGCTTCAGTTGAGATTGACTGTTGAACAACATGAAAAAAGATAATTAAGAACCTCACAGTGGAAACATTTCAACACTGACAGACTCCAGTGATCAAAGACATTCTCCTGTAGTTACTGTAAAACAAAGACATTTCATCATTGCAGTGAGATTATTTACCAGTTGTGGTTGTCATGAGAATAAGCCCTTCTAGACCAAAAGGCACTTGCTTCTAAGGATGAGTGAATCCAGATCAAACCAGCTAACAGTTGCTTTGAGGAGTGGCTCTAACCAGCTGTCCCAGCCAAGCAACCACAGAGAAACATCTCAGATCAATTGGCCACTGATCTTGGTTGTCTCCATGCTGAGGCAATTCAAACTACAGCTGGGGCCTAGTTCACTTCTTTCATCCTTATGCATAGCTGCCGTGTAATGATCTAGAAACGGGATTATTTCCTGAGACCACCTGTCCTTGTCATACATTTCTCTGAGCTCACTTAGCTATTGACACAGTTTTCAACTGATTTTACAGCTGGACCCTTATGGGACTAAAGCTGAGAGGGCCTGTTCCTTAGGCAGCAGACCAGTGTTTCTGGTCTGCCAGCTTCTCACTGCAACAAGACAAGAACACAGTACATATTTAGAGGCATTTATGTTTTGTTTGTTTGTTTTTAAACAGACTGAGTGGGGAAATAGAAGTGGGAGAGGATAAGACTTCCCCAGTCCCAAACCATCTGTCCCACTTCAGGCTTAAACCAACCAAGTTACTCAATCCTAAAATTCTGTTCTTTAAAAAAATGACAACTAACCCTCCCCACCCCACCCTCTAGTCATCCCCTAGTCAAAGAAACTGAAATCAGGAAAACACTATACACTGTTGAAGACACAGAACAGGGCAAACACCTGAAAAAGAAACAGTATAGTTGAAAAGCCTGGCACTGTATGCCTGCATGACCAGTCTCACCGAGCGTGCTCAGGGGTGAAGTTTTAGCACCATTTTTTGCCTTTTTTAAACCTCTTAGAAATGAAATTCTAACATAGAACACTTGAACAGTAATGAGTGTAGCCCTATGTATCATACTGTTTGACAGCTGAAAGGTGAGTGGTATGCCTGGAGCTGACCCCACCCTCTCCCATCACTACACGGCACCTGGGGGAGCAATTACCAGCTGGAGTGGTTTGTAACGAGACTCATTTATTCTCAGCAGCAGCAAGTCACCAAACAGTCCTTGTATCTTCAATTGCTTTTCAACAACATCACAAGGGAAAAGTGGCAATTTGTGGGAATGACCCAATACAGGAGGAAAGCTGGGTCAATATTGCACTGTTATCCAGAGGGATCTCCCTCACACCTCTCTCCTCCAGCAGAACTTACAACGACATGAAGCAAAATGGCACATGTTGTGCCTTGCTTCCTCAGGACCAGGAGCAGCACCCTGCAGTTCTCAGCTTCCTACCAGCCCTACTCCCTGTCAGAACAGGGCACAATTTCAGGCTTCAAACACCAGCCAATTACAACTCACAAGCAGGCTCTAAAGATGTGTGCAACCAAACAGCCACGACTCTGCTACGCACTTGTATTTTCTTCCCCAATCACTACTGACCCTCCAGAAGCTTGGAAAATCAACCGACCCATCCCAAATTGTATTCTGAAGCCTCATTGAAAGAGTGTCGTAATTCAGAGTTTATGACATCCCTCAACGATGCTGCAGAATAACAACTGATGACTTCCTTTCAGAAAGGAGCATTCCTTGTGATCATCAACCACGAGAGAAGAAATACAGAGCGCACACAAGCTTCCTGCACTTTGGGTAACGCAGATTTCCCCACTCACAAAGCCTGCATGTGGCAATGACTAAGCTGAGTAAGACAAATCTTACCAGTAAAACTGAACAGCACCATTCCATAGGCCTGGAATAAACTGGAACACTCACAGCCCCTAAGATCAGCAGTCATACCAGCAAAAGTGGCTGTTCTATCGAAAGGAAGGTCCCCAAGACTGTTAGCTTAAATTAAAACAAATTTCAGTCACTGGTCTCACTTGTGTGACTACAGTCAATGCTCTGCAAACCCCTCCCCAGCCCTATCTCTTACAAATATTTGGAAACAAAATTTGGTCGGAACAGACTGTCCAGGGACACTCGAGGAGCTTTTCCTCTGTGTACACAACACGTGGCATGTCGCTCTCTTACAGGCAAAACAGCTTTGTGTTTCACAGCAGGCTTCATCACCAAGAATCCAGCCTACCAAGGATCTGAGCCTTAAAGCCTTCAAGGGTTTATTTAAATAATGGATTAATTTTTCACACGTTTTCTGTCCATGAGGATGGGGCGCTATCCAGGTGTTCAACCCTCCCCAATATCATGATGTCCGCCTGTGATGCGTGGGGACTGCAATCAGCTCTCAGTACACAACAGATACCAGAGGTTAAAAAAAAATTAAAAAGAACCTAAAAAATGTTTTGTTGGACTCCGTTGCCCAGGCTGCCAGGGGAATGCTCCTACTTGATCTGGGGGGCTTCCATAGCAAACAACTCGAGTTTCCAGAGTGCCAGTAACACCCGGGAACAGATCGGTCCGAAGCAGCGCTTTCGCTCCCAAAGGTCTTCTGCACCTCACGACAGTTCGTAGGCACGGAGCCCCAATCCAACTGAACCCCCGCTGGGAGGGAAGGCTGAGATAAGGCTTGGGCCCCTGAAGTCCTGTCAGGCTCTCGTCCTCCCCCCAGGTCAGTGGGAAGGCAGACTTGGCAACGGAAGCTAGCATCATAAAATGGTGCAGTAATAGAAGTAACTGGACCAGGAAGAGGAGGCGTCCGCCCCGATGATGTCGTAGCCGTTGGCAGCAACTGGGGAGTGGGACTGGTCATGCAGCCGTGTGTCAGGAGTAATGATTGTAGAGGGGAGGGGCATGAAGGGTGCCATTCTGGAAACAATGCTGGCGGGAGGCCATGTACTCTGCGTAACTGATTGTCACCTTCTCACTGCGGTACCTGCGGAACGGCGGAGAAACAACGTCACACCGAGGGACTCCACCTGAAACATTCACCCCACGCTCCCCTTCAGCTCACAGCCAACCAGGACCAAGAGGAACCCACTGGTATGAATAACCCATGTGAGCTTGAATTAGCTCCAGCGTCCCAGAAGATGAGTCCTAATCAAGGTGATCATAATTATAGGGATGCCTGAAGTAGCACACAGGAAATAAATGATTGATTTGCATCCTTTATTACCCACAGGCAATGGACAAAAACGCCATGAAAAGTTCCTGGAAGAAGATTCAATTCCAGTGATTAAGTAATCAGTATTTCACTATTGTTTATTTTTATGGTTACCTCCACATCTGAAAAGGTAGTGAAAGAAATGGAGAGGTGGGTAAAGAGAGGTTTATTATAGCACATAAATGACTTAGTCCATGTTGTACAATCAGAATTCACAAAATGTGAAGTTCCTTTGGAGACACTGGAGTTTTCCAAGCTCTTCTAAAGCATGCTAAACAACAGCCTGCTGCAAAGTGGTTGAGTTGCACTAAGAGCACACTATGTGAGATTTTAGAGAAAACCTTCATCCTGTTATCTCCTGTTAAAGAAAGCCCTGCACACTCACCTCATTTCTCTAGAGGTAAAGAATGACCTGATAAATTAGTGTTTCTGTACAAAACCAGAAAGTCCCAATTTTTACTAGCATCAAGGGGGCAGAATCCAATAGGACAGCTGGGGGTACAGAAAAGCAAGCAAATTCTGAAAACCAGCCAAATCTGAGTGTGGTTTGGTTTTAAGACAGCTGTCACCTACAAATAGCAACAGCATTCACAGATGAGCACACTGAGAAAAGGAAGTTCATTGAAAAAATACCGAAAAAAATCAACTTCTTGAACTCTCAAAGGTTCTGCTTCTGATCTTTCACATATATGGTAATATTAAAACCAGTGACACTTCTCTTAGAAAAATGCTAACTTCAGTCCTGCATGGACCAAACATATTGTGCTTAATTCCATGTGCATTATATGCCTAACACATGGCATTTGTGATTTGGTCTTTCACACTACATCTCCTCTGGAAGATGCATAAAAGACTCACATCAAGCACATATATTTTAAATCACCCAGAAGACACTATAAAGTAAAATTACAAGACAACAAATACATCTACTTACCTGGTAAGTTTAATTGTTTTCCTAAAATCATTGGTAATGGGAGCCTTAAAGCCACCTTTCCTGAGTAAGGAGTCTATGGTCTGGATCTGATCCCAGTCTATTGAAAAATAGAAGCAAGGCAAATTTTTCAATATTAAAAAATGTTTCAAAACCACAAGAGATGCATTTAAAGGACTATAGAAAAACAACTAAACAAGAAACTCTGAGCTTTGGAAATCCTAGTGTTGAACTGGACATATATGGCCTGATGCATGCACACTGTCTGCACATGCCTGTCCCTTTAAACTCATATTGGAGCTGGTCTATGAAAGAGCAATTCCATATTCCATTCCATGTCTTCTTATGAAGGTCTGTGCCTTGCTACTGTTGCAGGGACCCCAAATTTTTTCATCATGTGCCACTTAGCTCCCTTGAAAATAAGACAGTACTTAGCTCTTTACACAGACAAATTGGGATTGATGCTGTAGTGACAGCACAGTGCACTGCTATGTGAGAGAGCAGAGTTCAAATTCCTACCTTAGTCTTTTGCCCCAGAGCCAGGAGGATGCGACCACTCCACTCTGCTAGGTGGAGGAAAGGAGGAGGCAATGTTTTGAGCAGTTACCGTGGTGACCACTACTCTATTTGAGTGGGAAGTGTGCTCCAGAGGGGCTGTGTTTCTAGCCCTCCTCTGGAGGACGCTACTTTAGCAAGAATGAGGAGCAAAGTGACTCTCCTGTGGTGCTGTGCAGCGTGCAGTTATCCTAGTTGGTGGGAAAAACATACAAGAGGAAAGATGCAATGCTGAATGAGGCTGCAAGATCCACACTCTGAGATCCTCTACTTCTTCAGCCCTAAAACATTCTGGCACTAAAATACAGCTGTGCAAAGGTATGCAATGAGAGACAGGCCAGAGGAAAACCCAGCAGCAACTGTATCAGGTGTCAGCCTGGTGGTTCCATGGAACCACTATGAGGACAGCATTGTATTCCAAGCCCCCAAAAATCGACAGATTGAAGTTACCCAAATCTGTGACACAGCGTAGTGACGTGTTTGGCTGCCATCTCAAACCCACCTTGTTCCTTAGCAACCTCAGGTAAATACGTGGCTGTGCGTTTGACACCTTTCTCATTGATGAACTCTATCCTGATCCCATGGATTCCAACCTATAGATGGAAATGAACAGCCAGATAAGAGGTGTTTGCTAGCTCTGAGTCCATGACTGGGTTGTCATTCCCACAAGGCTGTGCATCTCTCTCTCTGGACAGTTTGGCTTTTGCTAAGGTTATTCTCTTCCCCACTCTCTGCTCTGGCCTGGCAGGTCTCACAAGGAGCTCTCTTAGCCACCCTTCCCAGACAAGCCCTGCCACTTCTCCTGTGCTAAGTCCTGTCAGTTTTCGATCTCTTGTGTCACGCAAGAGAGACAAAATCTCTGCACACAAGAATGATGCCTAAAATGACTCAACTATAAAGTCCATATATATATATTCCTCCTGAACAAAATACACTTCCATGTACAAAGTCCTAAAAACCATTCATACCTTTGGTCTTAACTACTTTTCATTTCTAGTTTCTATCCACACGATCAAAATACTTCCCAGGTTTTTATACATGTATTTACACTCATTTCCTATTGGGCCAACTCCATGAACCACTTCCATGTTTCTTTTACTCCCATTCAGATCCCCCCAACCAAAAGCATACTGCTAGGCCATCCTCTTCCTTCCTTCCTTCCTTCTAGCTTTCCAGCCCCATTCCTTGTATTGCCAGTCTCTTCTATCCCATACACCCTGTAAGGAAGGAGATACATCACCATGTACTAACCCGAACCCGAATGGAACGAGAGAGTGATGCAGAGTTCCAAATGCACCTGTTCTCACCTCCCAGTCCAGGTAGTCACTGGCATCCTCAAAGTTAGTGAGGAGGGAGACAGAGCAGAAGAGTTTGGGCAGCTCCTCGCGGGTCAGGGGGGGAAATCGGCTGTCCTTAAGTGCACTAAAGGGAAGAGAAGATGTATCACCCAATACCAGCACCAAAATAAAGTGTCAGATGCTCAATTATTCCCCTTTTGATTAAGCCTGCAGGAAATATGTTTCTCTGCTACTGCAGAGAATGTGATTTCCATCTCTCCCTAATCTAATGAACTGTAATACCACTGGCAAGCTTCCTGATGCTGTCCAATGCCTACTGCAGGCAGAGAGAAAATACGTGCTACAGATGTCAAAACTGTTAGTATGCAAGACAGATTTGACAGTAGCCTTAAAATGTCAACTGCAACTCACATTTTGCAAAGATGTTCCACTACATCCTGATACCTCACCTCCCTGTAACTATCATACACTCAGGTTTATTTCATTACGAAGCATATTACACTGAACTGTGTTGATCCAACATCCTAACCTTGAATCCTTACAGACAGATCTTCAGTGAATGAACTGATTTCATATTTGTTTTTGACAGTTACCTGGTTAATGTATATTCCCTGAGTCCTGAGTGAAGATTCATGGCTGAGAAGGTCCCGATGCAGCCACGAAGCCGCTTGTCTCGCCCCGTCTTCCACGTCACAAAGAGTGGACTGAAAAGGCAAAAAATACCAGAACCCTCCAGCCTCTACAGACATTTGGTTGCTACGGGGAGACAACCAAGGTATGAAAGAGCCCCTTTGCTTCCTCTCCCTCCAGTAAACCCCAGCAGGCAGGTTTGCTCAGTAAAGAACAAAACTGCAAGCCCACACCCCCACATGCAAACCCCAACACTTCCCTCCACCTTTTCAGCACACTCCCTCCTCTCCAGCAGTCCTCTGGAAGTCCTCCACAGACACCTTCCTGGCCAGACTCTGTGCTGTCCTCTAATGAGTGAAATGGTTATTTGATCCCACTGATTACCTGTCAGTATTGGCCTCACTTTGTAGCATCCACTAGTTTCCAGCAGAGGTCATATAGAAATTGATATAGATGATGCAAGTTAGCTCTTTATATTACCATTTCTATAAATCAGATTTGCAATAAAAGCTTTTCCTTTTTTTTTTTTTCCAAGGAATGAAAAGAAATCCAGATTATTTTTTCTCCCTGTTATTTCCATGAGGCTCTGACTTCTGGGTCCAGCCCTAAGGCTCAAGCAGTTTATGTCCACATCTTTTGCTTACCTTACATTTGACTTATATTTACATGTATTTTTTTCTGTGTAACATGTATCTAAAACACTATTGCTCCTGCTCACACATCACCTGGATCTCCACTTTCCTGTCTACCATCACAAATGTACAGGCATAACAGCAGATTCTCAAATTCAGCAGGTTCATTTCAAGCTGTTAAACCACAACTCATGGTTTGGCCTTAAAGAATAACAAGTCAGAATAATAGAGCTCTATGAAGAGATAAACAGGTAAAGATGACTGTGAATTAAATACAAAAAATGAACTTCTACAGAAGTGAGTGAAATTGCAAAGAGCTGTAGAGAGAAACACTAAAAGGACAGTGCTTGCAGCTCTACAAGAATGTCTGAACATCTCCA
This sequence comes from Prinia subflava, assembly GCF_021018805.1. Lineage (NCBI taxonomy): Eukaryota > Metazoa > Chordata > Aves > Passeriformes > Cisticolidae > Prinia > Prinia subflava. The sequence goes on along the minus strand of NC_086257.1, from coordinate 3,777,874 downwards.
AAATTCTGTAAGGCAACTGATAATGCCGACCTAATTATAAAAGCAGGATGAGTGCTTCTGTGACTTGTTCAGAGTACAGAGTACTGAATACAAGCCATCAGTCTGTGGATTTCTATTGAACTTTAAGTAATATGATGGAATATGGTTTTCTGGGATTAAAAAAACATTGACAGGAGTTTTGAACCATCAAGACTGATTTGACAGCAGCTCAGATACTTGCTTTCCTTGCACTCTGGAAGCTCTTGTAAGCAATGTACCTCTACAGCAAACCTTACAAAAATACTGAGATGTTCTGCTCACACAACAAAACCAGCATGGAGTGGGGATGATTCCTCAAACACAGCAACAGAACTTCTTATGTCTAGGCAGTGAGAACGTAATTTCAAGTGGAGTAATAAATCAGTGCCCAGTGACGTTCCTCAGAGCAACAATGGAATTAAATCCATCACAGCATAAATCCATCATTCAGGACCTACTTACAGCTGTGACCAATGGCAAAAATGCTGCCTAAAAGAGCAATCAGCCCTTGAGTGATAATTGTGAAGGACTTTGCCCACAGAGGAATTGGAAACATCCTTCCACACCCAACAACAACCTTCTGGTTGGCTTGACCAAGACAGGGGAATTTACTGTTTTACTTTTCCAATAACACTTCAAGGCACTTGCAGGATATAATTTCTCTCCATTTTCATCTATCATATAGACAGAAAGAGTAAACAGAAAAAGAGTGTAAGAAAATACATTAGAAAACTTAAAAAAAAAAATACTAAACTTACACAGATCTCTGAGAAACACTACTGTCACAAATTCAGTGGAAATTTACCTTAATCTAATAAAAAATTTGAAAGTACTGTTTAGTCCACGTGACACTCACCCCAAAGAAAAAAGGCAAGGGAAAACATTAAAACTATCACTCACAGAATACAAATCTAAGTAAATTCCCCTTCAATTCAAATTGCAGGTTCACATTTTCAATTTACCTCTTTCCCCTTCCAAGGGGAAAAAAAAATCCCACAACCCATCTTTCCACTGAGCTGCAACACAGCTTTATGCATCTATAATAGAAGAGATATTATCAGAGGGGAGAGGATAATTGCATTCAGAAGGCTGTCTATTTTAAAATACCTTAAAGCACATTTAAAACCATTTTTCATTGTGGTCAGAACAACTGAGGCATAAAAGAAGAGATATGATTCTGTACACATAGATAAAATTTCACTATTTTCACTGCAGAGATGATGATGTTTCTGTCTCTGAAGAATAAATGCACTCAGCAAATTGCAGGTGCAGCTGACAATAAGCCCATTGTTCCAGAGCCCTTCCTTGAGAAGTGTTATTTCCCAGATGCACTGAGAAAAGTCACAACAATCTTTTGTCCATGTTCACCCAAGAGCATTTACTGGTACTCTGCAGCCATATCCTCAGCAGATCATGTCAACTGTTTCTTCCTCAGCCACAACATCCCACTTTATATGTGTTTGATGAGGGTTTTCAGGCTGAAAGGGGAATTTCAGCAACTAAAAATTAGCTTCATCAACTGTAACTACAAAGGGCATTTTAAAGTAGAAAAAGACAGTTTGTTTGAATCAGGATTTAGCTTGTACTAGGGAAAAACCTGTTACAGAACAGATCTTATGATGCAAGTATCTTATTACTTGCCTTGCATGGCAACTAGAAACTTCCATGGTATAGTTTTAGCACCAGTTTGTAATACCTGCTATTAAAAAATCAGACTGAAGTACAGAAGTGGAAAAAGTAACCAATTAACTTCTTGCATAGGTTCCAAATTGTAATTACCTGCAGTAACCTGAATAGAAAAGGGGATATTTCCTTCCTTTGCCAAGTTAATTCAGACATAACTACGAGTCCTGCAATGCCACTGCCTCCCCATTGATCTGTGACCCTCACTGCTCACACTGGGATAAGGGAATTTCACTTCACAGGTATCCACCAGCTCCAGAACTTCCACCATCAGTGTTGTCCATGTGCACATCCCCTCAGGCTGCTGACTGAAATTCATGGTGGTTTTCAATCCACAGCCCTGGTACTTGCATGTTATTACACTGTTTATGCCAAATCCTGACCTTCACACCTGCTTTTATCTTCACTTTAAAGTTCAGCACCAGTTCAAAAACCAGTTTAAAAACAGGCTGTGCCTCTTTCTGTGCAATCAACCTAGTCTCTTCTCTGTCTGTCCAGAGAGACCCCTGGTACAAACCTTTGTTTTGTCCAAAGATCTCTTAAATGGACATTAATTATGTCACAAAAGGCCACAATGCAAATAATTTCTGTATTTTCACTCTGCTTACTCTTGTATTTGTTAACATTTGGCTTGAAGTTCATTACAAGACTGTCCCAAGTGGGGCAGTTCTTCCTTGTGTGCTGCTCTCCAAGAGAGCAAACCCCATGCTTTTCCCTGGGGTACACCCATCTATTTCCTGGGAGTAACAGCAAAAATGCTGGAACACAAGAAAATCCAGGTAAGCATTTGCTGACAGGGGAAGAGAAGGGAAGGGCTGGTTATGCTTTGTTGGTGTGCTGATCTAAAAGACTTGCAATTATGAGCACAGAAATAACCGGTGAACAATTTTTAACTTTTCAAATCTGGGCATAAAATTCAACCAGCTGCTGTTCCCCAAAGGACATCCTTTTTGAAACTAGTCAACAGAAAAAGCAACAAAATCCAGCCAGAAATCTCCTCTGACACCAAAAGAATGCAGCTCTGTAAAACCATCTCTCCTACCAGCTTAACAGAACAACAGCAAATAACCCTTTGCATTCCAAGTGCCAAAACAATAAGCAGACTGACATCAAATGGTCTAAAGGGAGCCTGCTTGGCTTAGGTATTAATGCCAGAAATGTTTCAGCCTGGGGAGTCCCTGGAACTATTTGATATCCTAGTGCAGAGCATTCCTCTGTTCATCTGTATTTACAGTATTAACAGCTTACTCTGCAGCAGCATTCAGAACATGTATCCATAATCCAGCTGGAATAATAACTGCAGGGAGGCACAACCTACATCCACCCTGACAGCAGGAAGGTGGGCACACACTGAATACACACAAAGAAAGTCCTTGACCTGTTTAAGCCATTGTTCCTTACATCAATTTAAAATTCATTAGCTTAAATTAAGGATGTCAGCAACTTTTTATTTTATCTGTTGTTCAGGAGGAGGCTCCAGAGGAGTTTCAGAAGGTCCATCTGTCATTGATCTTTCCCATATAATTCCTTCAACAAACATTTTAACATTAACATTTCCACACCTAAGCAGTCAACCTTCAGATAAACATTAGCTAAATCTCACCAAAGAGAAACATCTTCATAAATCCTTCTCCTCACTTCTGCTCACACACATCTCCTTTCCTCCTAACCTTGGCATCGCCCTTGAAAGTTAACTCTCTTGGCAGAGCTGGGTTCATGGCTGGACTCAAAGGTATTTCCAACCTAAATGATTCTACTTCTCCCCGTACTGCCCAGCTAGCACTATCTCCCTAACACATCTACAACTGGTCATTTTTAGATTCCCCTCCCTGCTAAACCCATTCACTTGGACAGCTGAAAACTTCTTTGAGTGTCCTTGTCCAGTCCTCACCAGCTCAGCATTTGTATCAGGATGAACTGGAAACTTGCCTCAACTTCAACTTCTAACTTCATTCCCTTTCCATTTGTTTTGCAGAAGGAATTCCCTTCCCTTCTCCAAGTCAGTGTTTCACATTAGAAGCTGGAGCTTCTTCAAATTAATGACATTATTTAACTGTTTTTAGTACATTTTTGTAGGTGGCATTGCTCAGTTAATTTTTGCAGAGGAATCTACTTACAAAGAAGGGGACAAACTTTACCAGAACATGACCATGAAGTGGGTTTGCACTCCTCCACAAAGAACGTGGTGCCTCGTGGAACACACCCGACTGTGAGCTGAAGAAACACCACACCTCTCCACACTTGGCCTAGCTCTCTCTCTATCGAGCTAAGCATTTCCTCTCTAGAAGGACTTTAAAGCTCACCCACCTCCACCAGCAAACAACACTTTAATCTTTTGTTTCCAGCAGACCAAGTACGGAGCAGAATTCCCCCTTCCTCCCTGCACACCACTCTTCCCCTCCCCCAGCCCAAGCCCAGCTCTGGAAGCTGTTTGCCGGCTTTGCTCCCACACAGGGCTGTACTCACTAGGGGTCATTGGTAAATCGAGGAAGCCGTGGCTGAGGGAACCCGTAGAGATGACAGTAGAGCACATCAAAGCAGTAGCAGCACATCTCTGCTGTCACCACCAGGTTCTTGGTGCTGTTGGCAGTTCCATTGGGCCGAGAGAGTGGGCTCAGAGCTCCTGAAGTGGGATTCATTCGAGTAATTGGGGAATTTCCTGGGCCCAAAGTCAAGTCAGATACGTTCTCCCTTCCATTATTCCCATCTGGATGCTGGTGGTTCTGAAGAGGACCTGAACTGGAGCTCGGTACGGTTGTGGTCTGATTCCCATGACTGTGTGTTCCACTCCCAGACAATTTGGGCTTCTTCACCCCACAACAGCCAGCTGCCAGCTTGGGCTCAAGTGGAGGAACACAGCGTCTTTTTCCCATCCTGCTTCAAAACTCGCTGCCTGGAGCACTGCAGAACCCTGCCACAGAGGGGTGGGAGGGGGAAAAAGTGTTACACAGAGAGTTACAGGTGAAACACCACCAGCTGCTTCCCTGCTTCTGCTACAAAGAGAGGAAGAAAACCCTCCAAGGCATGTGACCAAACACAGCACTAAAGCCACTTCAGCAGAATGGGTGTTTTCACACACAAATTGGAAGAGTATGGACACAACATGCACACAATCACACTTGTCAAGGTATTGAACACTTTAATAGGTGGCTCATCTCAAAAAAACATAACCAGGCTTCCCAGAAAAAGAACAGAACTGTGGGAAAACAGAAGAAAAAAAGACTTGGGACTACAGATACACCCTATACACTACTTTTCCTGCTCAGCCATTCCTCCTCAGTCAATGCCTGCACCAGTGGCAAAAAAAAAGTGCATTTCCCTTCCCTGCTCCCGAGTGCTGAATGACAGCAGCCCAAAATTACACCTTTGGGGTTGGACTCCCAGGGGTGTTGCCCTTGATTTAGCACTGGCAAGATCAAAGAGGAGCTAAAAGTACTGAAACCACCATTTTCTAAACTACAGACAATTTTCCAGACCACAAACTGGAATCTGCATTTACTTTCCGGGACTGGGTGAAGGAATACAGCTCCCAAATAAACATGCAGGGGGTACAGGCAAGATGTGCATGACAGGAAGAGCTGAAGCCAGCAGGGTCTGAACAGAGGAGAGCGATAATAGCAGGAAACAGGCATGGTATAAAAAACCCAACAACCCAGAACACTGTTTTGCCTGCAAAGACGAGAATATTAGCTCATGCACCACAAGAAGGGGCGGAACAAACACAGGGAGGAAGGGCTGTGCAGGCAGAGATGAACAAACACGATAGGCGAGGATTACGGGGCAGTGGCAGGAACTTAAAGACCAACATCACCCTGAGATCCGAATGCACCGGGGAGAGAAAAGCAGTCCGTGACACGGGGCTCAAAGCACGGCACGTGAGGCACAGAACACCACGGGGGACTGAAGGCACGCTCGGCTCCAGAGCAGCCCCCGGCCCTCCCAGGCTGAGCACAAACGCGGTACTGGGGCTGAGGGGTGACACGCACTGAAATTCAGGTTGTGACAGCTCCTCCCTTCTCTGCACGTGCAGAGACAGTAAACTTTATCCACGGAGTTTCATCGGTCCCAGCAGGAGTCACGGGATTCCGAAGCGAAGCAGAGCCGGTGCAAGGGGTGCTCAGAGGTGCACCTCGCATGCCCGCAGTGCTTGCTCTGCTCGGGAATCCTCACCTCCAGGTTTTAGAAAGACCGTAAGGAACAATTTACAAGACCATAAGGAAAATGATATTTTTTCCTTTGATCTCCACTTTTGCAATAACAAGAAAATTAAAAAAATAAAAGAAGGGAAAAGAAACCAAACCAGGCAAAAGAAAAGCATAACTTTGACAAAGGAACCATGGAAATTCTTGAGTGCCTATTAAAAGTAACCTGCCCTGGTTCTGAGGGTGCTGAGCCTTATGAGCCTTCCCCAGTTACCACTGACGGCTCAGCCGCATTGGGGAGGATAAATCATTATTTATTTATTTGGAAGCACAACACTTGATTAAAGATCGGAGACGTGGCAGGGGCAGGGGGGAGCTTCCCTCTCTCCCCCCCTCCTCTGCAGCAGGGGCCTAACAAAGGCGGCCGCTCGGCTCCAGCCCCGCTTCGGGAGCGCCCCGCGGGCGGGCGGGGGCACACCGGGGCACCGCGGCGGCGGGACGAGCCCCGGGTTCCCGCACACAAACTTTGCGGGGTGTTCGGGGGGTCCCGCGGCCCCGCCGGGCCCGGCCCGGGGAGACCCCGGGGACCCCCCGTGCCCCGGCCCGACCCCCCCGAGCAGCGCCGGGGCCGCCAGGGGGCGCCGCGGAGCGGGACCCCCCTGCGGCCTCCCCCAGCCCGGGGCGGGCGGGCGGACCCGGAGCCCCCTCCACCCCTGCCCCCCGCACACCCCCGGCGGGGTCACCCACCTCCTGCACCCGTCCCGGCTTCTCCTCCGCCTCAGCCCCGCCGCCGCCGCTGCTGCCCCGCAGCCTTCTGCCGCCTCATGGGGCCATGGGCCTGGGCGAGGCTCCCCGGAGAAGCGGGCCCGGCGGGCGGGGGAGCGGGCAGGGCCCGCCGCGGCCGGGGCTTCCCGGGGCGGCCGGAGGACCGGAGCGAGGCCGCGGGCAGGTCCGCCGCTATCCCGGCAGCCTCCTCCTCCTCCTCCTCCTCCCGGCCGTGAGGTAATGAGGGACGGACACTCATAGTCCGCCAGCCTCCGGGCGGCGCCAACACAACCAAGGCCCCAGGGCGGGCGCTCTGCCCCACAAGGAAACCATAGAGACGCGCGCTTCCGTGTCCTCCCCGTCACGTGAGCACCGCACGTGCGGGAACAAACAGTTCCGGGGACGGAGACGTCACTCTGCGGCAGCGCCGCGCTGCCATTGGCCAGCGGGGCGATGACGGCATTAGGGGACGGGGCGCCAGGCGGGGAGCGTCCATTGCGCGGCTCGAGGCGGGGGAGTCTTCCCGCCCCCGTCACTCCCCCTCCCCCCCTCGCTGCCCGGAGCGTTGGTCGGGCCCGGCGCGCTGAGGGCCGGTCGGTGTGAGGGGAGAGCGGGGGCCGGCCCGGCCCTGAGGGAGAAGGGAGAACACCTCCGGCCGCTGCCACGGCTTTAATTACTGTGTAACGTATTTATGGCAGAGCCATACATATCACAACGGCACCAAGGCAAAAATTACTTTTTCAGTATTGCCAACTGCCAGCGGGGCACCCACATCCTTCCCTCCACCCTTCTTCACATCACCATAAAAACCAAAGCCGAGCAGTAGTTACTCGTCAGGGGTTTTAGGACATTTTGCAGGAACAGAGGCTCTGCATTCGGCGCTGAGAGAATGCTCTGGCAGCGGGCGGTTCGGGGTCCCGCAGGGCTGTGGCTGTACGAGATGTGTTCATAAGGGATGGGACAGAGAAACCACAGCGCTCATCCCTAATTCCAACACCACCGGGGAAACGCCGGGGCAAAACAAAGAACAAACTTTGCACATTCAGCCCCAAGAGACAAACTGGCTGAACCCTTTCAGGACTGCAAAACGGAATTTCTGCCATTTCTCATCGAAGCTTAAGCTATAAATAAGAGGCATAAAAATGTGAGCTGGAGAAATCTGGGTGAATGTCAGTGGATCTTACTGTCTGCTGCAGAATAGAATCACAGAATGCTTTGGGTAGGAAAGGACCTTCAAGTTTGTTGTGTTCCACCCCCTGCCATGGGCTGGGACACCTTCTACAGTTTGCTCCTGGCTTTCAACATTACGGAATCTACGTGGTTTCCACAGGAGCAGCACTGTAATTACTGCCAAATTCTAAGATTATGGAACAGCATCATCCTTTTAAGTCTAGATGGCACTAGTCTAGCCTTGAATACCAACTTACAAAAACTAAGATTACAAAGAATTGGGTGAGAATACCCAGAAGAAAGATAAAGAGCGAGTTCCTAGCTTTTGCAGTGTTTAAAAGAATTCTTCCCTCCCATCTTCCCCCCCCCCACATACCTCACTCTTTGCTGGTAATGCCTTGGATTGCATCTAAAACCTCTTTGCCAAGATATGAAACAGCTCCCAACCCAGAAAAAGTCCACTTCATAATCACCAGAGAGCTTTTTGTAGAGTCCTTAGGAACCTGGGAGCGTTGGCACTGTGTTTTATTGCCCTGACAACATCAAACAAATACTTGACCAGTTGTGCATGTTCTGTTCCTGAAGCACAAGAAATGTGAGGTGACTGCAGCAGTTTAATTCCCATCTTTTTTTGGTCTTACCTCTGCTTTTAATTTCAACATACACACACAACTGTAACTTTGCTAGTACTGAAGTTACACTGTATTAGAATTGCATCTTACAATGGAAGTGGTTTGATTTGAACAGCAAAATCAAGCTAGTATGAAAGACTACCATCCAAAGCTGAAATAATCTTGGTTTGCATGTGTGAAAAAAATCCATAAGTGTGAATATGGACATTCTACTTACTTCTCTAATTATAAAAATCAGGAAATAATAATAAATACTATATTTTTAATCTAAGTTCTGAAAGAACTCAGTTCTGAATAAAGGCAAGAGAACAGCACTGTAACTGGATGAGGAAAAGAATATATTCTTAACAGAGCTAGTTCATGACACTGAAATTTCCTGCTGAGGAGACTAAAATGAACTAATTTAGCAATTTTTCTCAAATATTAAGGCTAAATCCACAAGTGCATGGGGGAGAATCCATATTTCATCTTTAGGATGTGAACTGGGAGCTGCATTACTCACCCTCCACAGCACAGGGCGCTGGCTGGTTCCCAACATGCCCTTTCTTCTCCAGGCTTCTTCCAAAGCTTCTTTTTCACCTTTACAGCTTGAAGAGTTCCACTGGTACAAAGGTGCACGAACTGCTCCCATACAAAACCCTCCAATTCCTTTATTCATGTTTTCAGGATGTATGTGGTACGTACAATTAACATTACACCAGCTACAGCACCTCTGCTGCAAGAGGCACCTCAACACAAGTATCCCAGAGCACCAACACAGACACAGACACTACAATATCACTTTGAAATGATTTCCCCCCTCCCCCCCTTTTTTTAAATCCTTTTTTTATTGTTATCTTGACAGCTAGGACTTCTGAGCTGTTGGAGATTCTTTGTGGCAGATCCCCTAGTGCAGTGGCACTGGTGTAAGAAGGCTGCTTTAGACACAGGAAGTCAGGATGAGAACTGATGGTGTAACTGAAAGGTGCCATTCCCTCTGCTGGAAGCTTGGCTGGGTCCATAGCTGCATGTCAGCCTCCTGCAGTCCCCTCCTGCCTCACAGGGTGTCCATACCTGACACATCAGGAGTTAAACAGTGGGACTGGAAAGACACTAAAAAGGGATGAGCCTGAGAGAAATCTTTGTTCATTATGACAAGGACAAATCCCTTCAGGTCACCAGGCTTCACGTGTCCACGTGTTCCCTAAACTCATCCTTTTTTATTCCGATGCTCTGCTTAAAAATAAACCCAAACTACAAAAAGGTTCAGCTCCATTCTGTACACGTGCTCCATTTCCAAAGTCATTAGTCTGCATTCAAACCTTCTCCTTTCGCTTCAATTTGGACACTTTCTTGACAGTTCCATTCTTGTTTAGAAGCTTCAAAACACGATCCTTGTGATCCAAGACCTTCAGCATGGAGTCTCGAGCCTCATTGATTTGATCCATCACGAGTTTACACCTCTGCATGTTCCCCTGAAAGGAAACACTTGTCATGAACCACAGAACGCCTGCTCTACTTTCCGCTTCCCTACTTGTGCCCCTTGGAACTGTTGGCACAGGAATTCAACCCCTGGGGGTTTTTTAAGGCCAGCTTTGGCTTTTACTGTCAGCAGTAGGATGCCTGGTAACTCAGGGTGTGGCTTTGGGCTGAGGCCACAGGACCTACCTGTATGAGCTCATTGATGCGATGCAGGTCATCGTCGGTCGCTGCCTTTTTCTTAGGGATGAGTCCCTCCTGCAGGGCCGTCAGTCTCTCGTACACATCGTGCTCCAGGTTTGTCTAAAAGACATCAGCCCTTCATGAGAAGGGTCACTGCCAGGCTGGCAAAGACTCGCCCGTGTTAACAAAGCTACACAGAAACAGTGATGATCCATTCCCCTCTCAGCTGCTCTTGTCAGTGATTCAGAAGATGGAGCCTCTGACAAAATGTGGCACTATCATTCCTTTTAACATCCTGTTTACAGGATCGCTCCTCTTCTGAAGAGACATGGATCCTACCACAACTGCTTCCCCTACTGCTCACAATACTATTCCAGGAATGCAGAGGTTTTGGGGAGTTTGGTGCTAAAATGCAGAGCACCTACCTCACCCCCAACCTGAAACAGAAGCATCCAGGAATGTGGATCAGTGCTGCCTCCTCAGATCAGCCGCACCATCCCAAACAGACGCTTCTTCAGACCTGTGCATCAGCAGGAGGGAGTTGCCAGTTTTGATCATCTGTACAAAATACATCAGCTCTTATGTCTGGATCAAAACCAACACTCCAAGTTTCCAAGCCACTTATGCCACATTCCTGAGAAAGGGGCAAGCATGTCCCACTCCCTTTGGGCACTACACACCAGCTCCTTTAGGGCATCCCAGTGTACTGAGTTTGTAAGAATGTCTTCCTGTCTTACACAGCCTCGTGTTCCCCCAAGCTGCAGGAAGCTCCAAGCCCCGTGCACCTACCAGCTGCAGGAGCTGCGCTGCGCAGAGATGGACCTTCCACCCTTGTGCACGGCAGGACACTCCCTTCTGATTGGCAATCTCCTGCAGCATGGCCTTCTTCTCTTCTGCACCAGGAAACACAAGAACACAGCACTCAAATTTCAGGAGTTGGCCAGGCCTCTCTTCTCTAACAGCAATACCCAAGTTCTGCTCCCCCTACACCCTAATAAATGACAGTGAGCAACATTTTGATTCAGACAGGAAAGTGGCTTCCCATCTGCCATGTACCTGACTGCTGCTCTCACTGACTAACAGCTTATCTGGACTTTCAGAAAGATTAGATCATAACCCATCTTTTTCTCATTTAAAGAATGCAGTGCTCAACGTTTCAAACACCTGGCACAAACAAGTAAATGGTCCATCTTGTACCATTTCTACTCTCTCTTAGATGTATTTGCACAGTTGTGAAAACCCAGTTTGCTTAAAAATTCTAAAATACTAGCTAAGAAGTGTGGAAGGCACTATCTGATCTCTGTTTTCCTTGTATTAGGTCTTCTTTAAAAGCCCATTTGTTACCTGACAAGGCTAATTACACTAAATATAGAATGTTTGTGATTAAACTGGCAAGTGTGAGGTGGCAAACGAGAAAACTCAGCTGCAGCCCACCACAGCACGGCACTTTTGTGAGGATCCCTTTTGCCAGCAAGTTTCTATCACTGCACATGAGCAGCTCAGTCAATACCCACAGCATTTCTGCATGCACAGAGCTGCAGCTGGTGCTGTGCTCCCTCCCGTGCCCATGCAGCGCTGACCTTTGACGCGCACGTCGCTGTATCTCTGGAAGTGGTGGTAGGCGGCCTTCCAGGGGTTGCGGTAGTGGCGCAGCAGCGTGATGGGCGGCCTGGGGCGCACGGGGACGTACCTCACCCCCTCCTCATCTGCAAAAGGAGCCACAGCTGCGTTACCTCGGGCAGGGGAAGCTGTCAGCATCCACAACAACCCCAGCAGATCAGTGAGTGCCACCTCATACCAAAGGTGTGTTGAGAAAATTCGCTTTCCCTGACATTTTCCCAGCCCTATACAAAATCCAAGAATACAGATTCTAATATACAGAATCCAAGATACTTGAATTCTCTACTACTCATATTTAGGAAGTGGGAACGTGACAGAGCACCTCCTCTGGGAAACAAACAGAAGAGACAATACAGACCCCTGAATAAGAACAAAGAGATCAGAGATGTCATTACCTATATACTCCTTTGGAGGAGACTTGCGCTTCTCTGCCTTCACCAGCAAACTTTTGGCAGTGGATTTCTCGTCATCAGTGCTGTTTGTTTCCATCATGTCCCCCTCCTCTGTGGAGATGACGTGCTGCTGCTTACGGGGTTTCTTCCTCGGTGAGGCACCGGGTGGCAAATCGCTTGGGGGCATGGAAAGGTTGTTGGCCAGCAGTGCCAAAGATGGAGACACGGTACTTGTAGTCAAAGGAGGGACTGCTGAGAGGAAGGAAAGAGAAGAACGCAAACCATGAGCAGTGGGAAGACAATGCCTTGTTTGAACACTACCTCCAACAGTTCCTGTTTCAGCACAGTGTGAGGAGCGTGATGTGTACCAACAGGCCAGATATTAAGCCAGCACTAATTTTTAGGACAAGCCTATAAGCTAAAGTCTCATACACATAAAGAATGACAGCAGAGCCAATTGTCCCTCAGTTGCTTCATATTTGAAGCTTATGTTAGTTTAATGTTACAAAAAGGAGTTGTGCTAACTCTGTCTGTGTTACTGTAAAAAACCCCTCTGTATGTACACCAGCACAGGTCAGTGTCATGATAATCAAATCTTCTCTCTCATGGCAGGAGAGTCAGATGGAATCAAGGCAGGACTGCAGCACTCCTCTTGCAGGAGTCTGCTCGTACTGCCAAGCGCTCAGCCCTGCTCAGCAGGTCACTGCACCAAGCACACCTGTGCAGCTGCAGCAGCGTGGCAGGCAGCCTGAGGGAACGCTCCCTCAACTTGGAGGGACAAGCAGCCACGACCAAGGCTGCAGCACAAAATCTCTAAGATGGGATCTCTTGACAATTTGGCCAAAATGCCAGAAGAGACAGAAGAATCCCGAAGAGCTTAATGCTGTCTCCATTATGGGAGCTATCCCATGCTCCAGACACAGCTGCAGCAAGGAGCAGCTTTCTCACAGGACAACACACAGCCTCAAGGAGAGTGATAAACCAACAGCTAAACCTGAATTCTGAAACCATGAATGTGAGATGCATTCCTATCACTTTGCCCAGTAAGATCCATAAGGATCTGAATTTACTGACCATGCCATTTGATAGCAACTATGGCCAAGCTGGGTAAGTAAGGCAATATAATGAACATTTTGAAAAGTTCCAGAGAAAAATATGCATGAATCACATGAAGGCCCCAGGAAGTCCTACTCTGGCCATGAATTCCTCACATACAAGAAAGGTCACTGGACCTGAACAGTAGGATTTGTAAACAAACTGAATTTAACTGAGCTGTTCCACAATATGTTGGTACCACTGCTGAGCATGTGCATTTTAGTTAAGGAATTCACACAGACTCTTTGGAGTTGGATTATTTAAATGTGAACAAAGCAGCCAGAACAAGAAGTGATTTCATGGGAGATTATGAAAAAGGCAAAAAAGATCTTTATAAAGCATATGGGAACTCTGGTGCTCTGTGCTACCCATGGAAGAGCTTCCTTTCATTCTCAAGATGAAACTGTCAAAATGCTCCTGATTCCTCCACCATCCCAAACCCAGAAAAACCCCCAACCTGCTGGTACCCAGCCACCTACCAGATACGGGTCGCATGATGTCCATGGGCTCCATCTCCTCTTTGATTTTGATCTCTGGCACCACGGGGCCCAGCACGGCCGACAGGGCCCCGCTCATGGTGGCCGGGGGCGCGGGGGCCGCCACGATGGCGGTGGAGGCGGGCGGCGCGGGCGGCGCGGTGCCGGGCACGGTGCTCAGCGCCGGCGCGGGCTGTGAGGAGGGGCTGGCGGCCGCCAGGATGGCGGGGATGGCCGAGGGCGGCTGCTGCGAGCTCGGGGGCACCGGGATGGCGGGCTGCTCTCCCCCTTGGCTGCACACCGCCTCCATGGGCACGGGCACCGGAGCCGCCATGGACACGTGGATCTCGGGCTTTGGCTTGCCGCTGCAGCACACAGAAAAGCAAAGTAAAGTGAGCTGGGCTATGCCTGGCTTGAGAGCACTCAGCACGAAGGAATGAGCCAAACTGGAGTCAGGCTGTCCAGCTTTTCCTGCACCCACCTGGCTCAGTTAACAGGAGAAGGCCTAACCTCAGTTATATTTCCTCCTCCTCTCCCTTTCTAATACTTTGTACTGATTACAGATACTACTGCTTTCCGTTCACTGAGACGGACAAATCTCATGACTAATTCCAGGTAACTTCAAAATACTTGTAAAAGGATCAAAACAGTTTTAAAATGCAGCCAAGAGGAACTTTTACCCAAAACTGTACTGGCCCCATCCTCTGCAAGAGCTTCCACTGTGGCATACAGTTATAAAACAACAAATTGTAAAGTCACTGAACTCAAGTGAAGCAGGGCAGAAGTTGCATTTACCTTCCCTCACCATTAATTTTCAAGTACTATAGAAAAAGGTTCTGAGGGCTATCTCCCCTTACAATAGCAGAGGGTTTTTGGTTTTTCTGTGAAAGCTCATCACCACAGCTTTCACAGGTAATTTCCTCAGCTTCACAAACAGCAGAATTTGTCAAGGCTGTTTGAGTTTGTCACAAATTCAAAACAGATTGTTTCCCAAAAGAAAGAAAAATGCTCCAATAGACAAGAACACAACTCAAACTGATATAATGAAACTATTATGCTGCAGTTGGCTGTTTGCTAAGGTCTTACCCAGCGGGCCTTGGTGATCCCGACGTGCTTCGCATGGTGCTCTCCACACGAGTGCTGGCCACTTCAGGGGGCTGAGGGGGAATTAAGCTTTTCCGGACTGCCAGCCTGAAAGAGACACACAGATCTAGGATTCCCAGCTCCCTGGTGCAAAGACAAACCCCTGAGAGCAAAGAAATCAGCTCTCTTACACAAACCAGGACAGGAGTTATGGCTGCTCTCTGTCTTCAGTGTAACCAATTAGCTACACAAAGAATCTCATTTTATTTCTCAAATCAGGCATTTTATTTTCCTTTAAAATAAAAGACTAGTTGCTCTGGCCTAATCTCACCCAATTCAGGGCTTCTCCAAGAACGCCAGCTTTACTTTCATGCCATCAGTGAGAACACTTTGCTGCAACTGCCAGGCTCCAGCACTGGACAACGGGGTCTGGCCATGCTGCTGTCCTGCACTGCTGCTTCAGGACTGAGCAAATCATCTGGAACTACCCAGTGCTCAGAGGGGCTTCTGCTCCCGTGAGCTGGACCCAGCTGTCAGAGCCTGATGCCAGGACCTCAAGGCCTGAGTGTGGATATTAGGATGGTAAGACTGATTAAGGTATTTTAGAGACTATTTAGTCTCCTGTGGGACCAAAAGGCAAATTGATGTCCAAAATAATCAACCTCTCAAATGGAAACAGTCTTTAGTGATCTATCTGACTCTTTAACTTCTATTTCAGTTTTACAGCCTGCAGCTTCTCTGCCTTAAAAAAGGTTTCCACCCACATAAAAAATAGGCAATTTTAATCTCACAGGACACATTAGTTCCAAACGTTTTCAGTTGCTAGTTGGGAGGAAATGCATTTTTAATTCTAAAGCTGTCTTTTGCCTCTTTATTAAGGCATTTAAAAATAGACAGGCAACATAAAATATTTTAAGAGTTTAAGTTACTCCCTCCCTTTTTCTAATCAGATTTCACAGCAGGGTACTAATCCTATCCTTTCCACTCATCCACATATTCTTCCAAGAACAGCACTGAAGACAAAGCACCCAATTCTAATTTTAGTAGACCATGAACTCTTTCTTCTTATCACACTAAGCAAGTAAGCCTCAAATCCACTTTCCCTCAAAAGGTCACTTTAAGACCTAGGAGACAAACTGCCCTTCTTCTCATTTTATTACTGACACTGCAGAAAACTATATCCTGCCCTGGGGGAGGAAAGAACTGTTCCACTGATCAGCAGGTTACTTGCAACCATGAATCCTGAATGATCTACTGGAGTATTCCTTATCTCTCCTGGAGTGATTGCACTTGGCTGGGCTGGATTGTCACCCACGTGTCACCGTGGCTGTACTCACCCGTCCGTGGCCGGTTTCTTGCGCAGGATGCTGGGCCGTGGGGACGAGCCCTGCACTGGAGCACTGGCACTGGCACTCTGGTTGTGGGTCTGCACAACTGTAGTTGCTGCAGAAGCAGTGTTGAACGTGTTGCTGATAGGATTGGCTACAATGGTGGCTCCATCTGCCAAGACTACTGCTGGGAAGGATGGACATGGGCACAGCAGAGATGAAAACAGAGAGGGAGAGGAAATCAGCAGTTACTTAATGGAATGTGATGGCAGAGCAGGTGTCTGCAGAGCAGATGTTGTCCATTCCCTGAGCCCCTCAGCCTCTCACTGCAGTGTTTTCAGACTCCTTTGTAAGCAGTACCTTTGCCATGAGCCATGTCATCACTGAACTTTCTGCAGGGAAGACAGAAACTACTTCCTGCCTAACAACTGCTTCTAGGGAAATAATCTTTCCCAGAAGGCAAGGAAAAGGCAGAAATCACTAGGGAGATCACCAACACAACTGGGTCAACAGAGCATCACTTCTGGTGGAGCCCACGTGGCAACACATGCCAGTTGTATATAAGCTACATCAGCTGTGTTTGCATTCTGACCTCCTGCCAGAGCCTGTTTGGCCAGCTGAGGGCTGCAGAGCATGTGCACAGCCAGGAATTCACTGTGCAGTGCCTGCAGCTGTGCAGCAGCACATTCCCCTGTTTGCCATATCCCATTCCTGCAGTAAGTTGTTGGGGTTTCATCAGACCAATCATTTATAATGGAAGATGGTTTCTGTCACTGCTCAGGATCAGGTTATCCACAGCAGAAGGTAGCTGGCTGTATTCTAATTGCTCCTGGGATCTAATGTACAGCTGGCACACTGCACTCACTTGTAAATTACTTTTCCTACAAGGCCTTACTGAAGGCATTTGTTTAAGCTCAGGCACTGCCAGTCTTTTCCACTGAAGTAAATCCAATCCATCCCATCCAAGGCTACCCACACTCTCCCCCTAGCATGCTTTAAAAATGAATCAGTTCAGAAACAGGCAACAGGTATTTGCTGGTGGAACACGTGCAGGGATGTACTCAGTGTCCACCTCTGGGCTGCAGACACTGTAACAACATCATCAGCCAGAGCCAAGTGTGCAGCACAGCAGAGCTCAGCTGCTCTGTCTCGCTCTGAGCCAGGATTTGGCTGGTGGCTCTCACCTGAGGTCTTGGTGTCGCCCGGCGGCTGCTGGGCACCGATGGGTGCCGGCTGCAGCCCCTGCGCGCCCATGGGTGCAGCAGGGCGCAGTCCCTGGGTGCCGATGGGCGCGGGCTGGATGCCCTGGGCGCCGATGGGGGCGGGCTGGATGCCCTGGGCGCCGATGGGGGCGGGCTGGATGCCCTGGATGTGGCGGGCGTGGGACGCATCCACTGTCATCAGCTGCATGGGGTTGAGGTGCACGGTGGACGCCACTCCCACGCCGGTCTGAGCCGTGATGGCCGAGTTGGGTGCCTGGGCTGAAACTGCAGCAACACACACAGCTCAGCAGCACGTCACCTCAGCTCCCCTACCACCTCTGGCTCAAATACTAGCTTTCCAAAGATCTTTCCTTGCTTTGAAAAATTAATTTGCCAGTCTGCTTGTTGCAGAGAAGATTGTCTGCCAGAGGAATGAAACGCTACTGTTGATTTTCGTAATTTTTTATTTCAAATTGCAGCAAGCGAGAAAAGATCAGTTTAGCTTTGCTTTTAGGTAGACTCGAATTGCAGGCTCAGAAAGCTGTGCTCCATTTTTGGTCACTATCTTATTTTACAATGCTTGTAAGTACCAATACTTGGCATTTTTTCCTGCTTAAAAATAGTTTAAAAGTAATCAGAAACCCAAGTAATTTCTTGTGCTCTGAAGTTGACTCAGCTCTGAAGTTGAACACAACCTTATCTGGCCTCAGAACACGGCTCACAGTTATAGGCTGGATCCCACAGCTCAAATGAACATAATTATCTTTTAGTGGCAGAACAATGTTCCCAACAATACACCTTCTCTAAGTAACTCAATCATTTATATAAATTCACAGCTCTGAGCAATTGATTCCACCTTTTCAGATCCACTATACAGTGCATTATAGTTTTCCCATGCAACACTTAAATAATTCTGTTGGACCACTTGCAGACCCTGGATCTCCAGATTTCCAGCTGCACCAGGATTTCTGCAGCCACACACAGAATGCAAGTGTGAACTTGCCAACAATGGCCTTGCTTGCTAACAGTGCAGAACAAGCTGGTTTTATCATTGTCACAGGATTTCCATCAGGTTCTTGTGCTGACAAGGCACTCTAAAAACAGGCGTCAAAAACTGAAACCAGGTCCCTGAAAATGGCTCTGTATATAAAGTGTGGCACATTTAATCTCTCAGTCAAAACACTGTTGTTGCAAAACTTTCTAGCCAACAAAATCCTTTCAGGATACTAAGTAAAACACAACCAGCATTTGGAAAAGCAAAGCCAGCATTCTTTCTCCAAAATTCTGCATTAACTCTCCTTATCTCAGTGATCTTTCAAAAGTCTCCTCTGTGCTTACCCAGCTGTGCTCAGCATAGGTGTACCTCCCTCCTCATACCCTGAATGCTCTGCTTCAAGTTGCCACCACCAGCTGCCATAATTCATACTTCCATGGATTCTTCAAGCCAATTTAACAAGTAAAATGTCTCTGTCAATAAGCTCCTGATGAAGAACATACATCTGCATTTATACAGACAGCTGTTAGCCTACCACCACCCCAGCATGCCTCCAGAACTGGAACCCCTGACTGTGTGCAGTTATGTTCATTCAGGGTAGGTTCACAATGGATATCAGGAAAAAATTCGTCACATAAAGGGTTGTAAGGGTTGTTAAGCCCTGGCACAGGCTGCTCAGGAAAGTGTGGAGTTCCCATCCCTAGCAGTATTTAAAAGATGTGTGGTGGTGGCCTTAGGAGTGCTGGATTAGTGGTTAGATTTGATGATCTTAAAGTCTTTTTCAACCTGAAGAACCCTATGGTTCTACACTTTCCCGTTCAACAAATGGGCTTTGCCACCTCCCAGCCCTTCTGAATTTCCTGTGTACTGTTCACAGGTAACAGGCTGCCAGCAGACACAGACATGCCATGAAAATCCACATCATGCATGTTCTTGCAGTCTGCATAGTGGGAATTGTCACATTACAGAGAACAGCCCTAAACAACCCAGTAAGGTAAAAATGCTCCAAATTTTGTCACAGAATGATAAGTTTGGGTTGTGCATCATTTTTTTGACTGCAAATTACTGTGACAGTTCAAATACATCAATTGCTCCATTCTTCTAAACAGAGCACTAATGCAAGTGTGCAATGCAAATTAGTTTTTCCCTGTTTTTGGTCCAGGTTTCTCTCTCAAACTGTACATTCAGTGAAAAGATATTGAAAGAGCTTATCAGAACACCAGGGAATAAAGATGCACCAAAGAGTTGGCTTGGTTTGGAGGAGCCGAAGTGTTTTGATCTGTAGACTCAAAACTTTTACTTATAGACACACAACCCTTGGGATATCAAATATGAAACTCCTGAGAAAACTGTTATTAGCTGGATTTAGTAGGCTCTGCAGTAGTTCAGCACCCCTTGTCCACGAGTTTTCCCCTCTATCAACAAATCACCAGGGACTTTTTGTGACTAATTGTCAGAGTCAGGCACAAACCCTTTTAGTTCCTCCCATCCCTAAAGCACATCCACGAGCTCACAGCTCAAGGGAGCCCCCGAGGCTGCCTGCCCCAGGCTGGGCTTACCTGGGTACTGGCGGATGGTGGACACGGAGCTGGTGATGGGGGTGTAGGTGTGGGCAGTCAGGGGGTAGGCAGAGGGCGGGTAGGTAGGCAAGAAATACTGGAACTGCACAGGCACCGACTGCCTACAGGCACCAGAGAGAGCAAGTGTTACACACACGGGTTCAACAGCTTCAACTGAGCCCTCAGCACTCCCTGTGCCTGCCAATCTCACCCGTCATCAGCTACTGATTACCTCAACTTTCCTAATTGATTCAAAAATACCAACCCCATCCACCCTCCTCTCCCAGTTTTTACTAAGTTATTTCCACCACAGCGGAATGCAGAAAGGCAGCAGGGCTTGCCTGGTCTACTTCAATGTATCTGACAGAGATGTGACAAAGTGGTCAAAGCAGTTTGCATGGTTCAAACAAGAAGGGGAGATGTTGGAACCCTGGGCACTGAGAATATTAAACTTTCTGTGCTGACAGGCACTGACCCCCAAGAACACACTGCATTCAACCTGAGGCCTTGGAAAAGGCTTCCAAAATTGAGTGACAGCACTGGGATTACGAGTGTGTAGTTTGAATAGAAGTGTGTAATGTCACATGGTGGAAAACTCTAAACAGGCACTCCAGCCCTACTGACACACACTGGCATTGCTGGAGCTGCTAGCTCTGCCCACCTGTTGTCATTTCTGGTCTCCATGGCCACTGGGTTTGGAGATGCGCGGTGGCTGGACAGAGGGATGAGGTTACTCCTCTCTGCCGTGTAGTCAGACTGGATCCGGGGGGAAGTGTGTGTGATTTGCTGGGGAACCACTTTAGCTGCAGAAAGACAAACATGTCAGCAATGGACAGCCAAAGGAAAGGCTACTGAACATTGCAAAGATCAATAACCTTGTCAAACAACAACCAGCACCACTCCCTTCCCTCTCAACCCAAACAACCCACCCCATCCACAGATCATTTTCTACCCAGGATAGACCGAAAGAAAAACTAGACCAAAGCATTTCTCATCCATTTATACCAGAATGGATGGCTATTCTAAATATACATATATTATACTTGACAACAAAGTCACTTCAGTGCTCAGATTAAGTTAATTTTTTAGGATCAGCCCAAACCATTCTGAACAAGAACAAGTTCAGAACAAGTTATCTGAGTTTTGAAAGCAGAGGTCAAGGGAAATGAGAGCAAGGCAAACAAGTGTTCATGGACAGTGGCCATGAAAACAAAGAAAACAAAAGCTTTACAAGAAACTCGGATGTATGAGATAAAATTTCACTCCTTGGGAATTTATGGTTGGAAAAGAGATTACAAGATTTCAAAAGAACAAGGAGGTCAGCAAGAAAACAGATGAACAAAGGTAAACTTATGTAGTTCTGTAGGAAACATCTCAGGCACATTCCACATCCAGGCAAATAAAGTTCCCACCTTTAGGCCTTTGTGTTTTACATCCAAGTGAACACACTAATCAAATCCAGCTAGGCTACACCTAACACCTCAAGAAGCACATGAAGTAACCTAGAAAATCAACTATGAAAGCCATAGTCTGTCACCAAGCAGTTAAAACTTTTAGAGTATCCAATGCAGGTTTTGAAATGCCAAGAGGCCCAAGTTTGTCTAAAAATTCAACAGAAAAAAGTAAATGAGCCATTTTATTACCTGCTCCTCCTAGAACATCTATTTCTTCCTGGTATTAAACAAATTAGAACAGCAGACCTATTACTTGGTTTCTCCCAGCTTGAACTGATTTTCTTTCCCTCCTTAATTTGCTAACATGCAAAAACGCTTCCAGCACACAGAGAAAAACTGAAGCATCAGTCACACACTTTTCTGAGACCTGAAATCACTCACCAACTGGGATGTTTGAGGTCGTGACAGCTGTAGCATGGGAAGAATGTGAGGGCATTGTCATGGTAACGATGGTGCTTGTAGGCGCTTGGGTGTGAGATACGGAACCTGAAGAAAGAAACCAAACTTAAAATGAGATCTTTGGAGCCCTGCCATGCCAGTGTATCTACATCCTAAAGGGGGCAAAACCCCCAAACTAGACAACCTCCCCGAAGAACTCAGTCATTTCTCTCCTCCTTTGGAGTCTCTCTCACCTCCAAATGCAGTCTTTACCATGAAAAAATATTTGTTCAAGACTGACTGGGTTCTAAATTCAAAAAGGAAAGGCAACGAAGAGCAACCAACCCCACCCCTCACAAAGCTCCCACAACAGCATTGTGAATACTCACCAGCTGTGGTTGCTGAAGCAATGGTATTCGTTGCCAGAATAGGTGCCACAGTTGCTGCTGCCACTGGAGTACCAGTACTGAAAATGGTTTTCTATGAAAGGAAATTCTTAAAGTTAGAACACCACCACATTTGAAGTCTATCGTTAGTGTGGAATCATCCTGCACTGACGCTGCTCTCGCACAGAACATTAATTTCATGCTAACCCCTCTCCTCAGCCCGCAGGCCGCACACAGAAGAGCCCCGGGAAGCAGCGGGAGGGCTGTGCTCACCTGTGCCATGGCGTGGAGCTGCGGTTTCTGCGCGCCGATGGCGGGGTGCGAGGGCAGCGTGATGCGCGTGGCGGCGTCGCGCGGCTGCGCCGGCCGCTGGATGCTGATGGCGGCCGAGGGCGCGTGCTGCTGGATGGACAGCGCGGGGCGGCTGCGGGGACAGAGCGGCCGTCAGGACAACCCTGCACACTCAGCATGGGTCGTACTGCTGCCATTGGATCTGCCTGGCTTGCTGAGCGTTTTGAAGTAGAAGGTTTGCACCTTCTCACGCTCTTTCATGTAAACAACAGTTACGTTTTATAAATGTTATCATTGTTTCACGCTCTTCTCCTTGGAGAGGAGTGACTGTGTGACAGTTCCTTTGACCAGTGTGGTTGAGAGGTGGGAATGCCACTCTCCAATCCATGGTCACCTTGCTAAAAGTATAGAATAGGAAGTAATAAACAAAGAGGGGATTCTCCCCTGCTGCTTTCTGCTCTCCCAAATTCTGACTCCATGTGTCTTTGAGCGAGGCTCACAGAGACAACACACAGCACAGGGACAACCATCAGGCCTCAGTGCCCTCCCCAGTGACAGCAGAGCTGCTGTCAGTCACAGGGCAAAGCAACATGAGCAGTTTGAGCTACACTATTCTGTCCTCAGCTGCCCTGTGTACCCAGCCAGGAGGGCAGTCTTATCATAACTTCATAAAGGGAACTTAATTTCAGCATTCATGAATCACTTTTCACTGTGTCTTCTGTAAAATATAGGCCAAATATCCACAAGTTCCTGCAACACAAACTCTGCTGTCCAGGGAGCAGGACTTCAAAAGTGATTCATTAAAGCCTTTCCTTCTCATGACACAGAGCAGCAGTTCATGTTTGTATCCATTTTCATCCACAGAACTGCAAGGATTTGCGCTGTGCAAGCATTACTATTTTTGTTTTATATCACCCCAGATGTAGAGGGTTACCAGCTCTGGCTGATAAACATTTCACCCTGCTGCAACTTCTGTCAAGTCAGAGCCCTGTAGGCTTTACCTGAGGGTTGACTCAGTGGCATGAGCTGCTGTTGTGGTTATAACAGGGGACTGAGCTCTCGTGGCTGACACAGTGGCCACCACTGCAGGAGGAATCGTGCTCGAAGTCGTCACAGGGGGACGAGACTATTAAAAATAAAAAAAAAAAACAGTCAGAGAACATTCAGAATGGAAACCATGCTGTTTAGGGAACAACTAGGAATTGTTTGGTTAAAACTGGCTTCCCTGCACCTCGTCACTAAGTTTGGCATTCTGAGACATTTCCAGTCTTTCTGAACTGATCTGCAAGCTCCTAAGTAGAACTGCCCTGCTTTTCAACACATGTACAGCACAGGAACCAGTGACCAACAAAGTTAACAAGACTGGGTGTCTTGAAGGTCTTTAGGAAAAACCTCAAAGGTCACTTCCCTTCAGAATGAAAAGAAATTCCAATCCAAGCACACATTTTAGTCAGAGGTGATTGGATCCTAACTGAAAGCACAGTGTGAAGATTTAACCCTCCCTCCTAAGGCTGAACACTAGAACTGCTGTAGGGAGACAAGATCTATGATCTTCTCCTTATACAAAAACCAAGATATACTTGAAACCAAGAAGCATATTATAGTGAGATTTCAAAAACTTGATATCCATTTTGAACAATAAATCAACACCAGCACATTGTACTGGACTTTTCAGACTTTACAACTTGAGCGTGTCTAAATGAAATTGTCTTCCCAGTTTCTAAGCACTCTGGAGCCAGATCAAAACCCATCAAGTCTATGAAGGAAATACAGAAAATAGGCCTGGAGGAGATCTGAGAGCAGCTTCAGTGAGCAGGCAGTTAGAGGTTATACATTACAGAGGAGTGCCAGGAAGGATTGGAGCAGTGCTGTGCAGAGCTGCCTGCTGCTACCTGCCTGGATTGGCTGGTGAATGATGTGCTGGACTGCTGGCTGGGCTGCTGCTGCATTTGGCAACTGGGAGGCTGGTCTCAGCACTGTGGTTACTTTAGAGCTGGACATCACTGCAGCAGCTGCTGCACCTAGGAAGAAACCAAGCGTGTTAAAATTCTGTGCACCCAACAGCTCCACCACAGCCACAGACAGACCCTGATAGCAGCTGGTATTTCACTTCTAATGCGTTTCATATTCAGGTCAGTTCATGTGATGGTGGTGTAAAAATAAGGCTTTCAACAAATATACATAAGGTTTACAAAAGCATGTGTGGAGGGGTAGGTATTGTTTTAAATTAATTTGCTTTAGGGGTATTTCTTATTATCTTCTAATAGCCTTGTATTGTAAATCCCATGTTTTCTTATTCCAAGCTATGGAAGTCAGTAGAAATAATTCAGTTTGATTACTGGGCCAACATGTAAATAAGTCATCTGATACCAGCAATGATCTCACTGCAACTGATGGAGTTCAGCAGAAAAATACACTTGTCAAAGAAGGAAACCAAAAGAACAAGGAAACACCACACAAAACAAAAAGCTACACCTCCCTTCCCAAAAACAAGATCAAAATTCCACACCATTTAAACCTGCAATTGATTAATTTGTCTCCTGTCTGATTACTCCTGATCACAATAAATCATGTTAGCAGGCAAATAGCCTTGAAGTCAGTTGATGGAGTGGATTGCATACATTCTCTACATGTCCTCCATTGAAATTACTACCTCAAAAGTTAATACTCAAACCCAGAGAAAAAGAGCAGGGAAAAAAAAAGAAAATGTGTATGAGAGTCCAAGTCTGTGGCAGCTGTCCCCTCAGAGTCCAGGGAACAGCACCACTGTAGCTGCAGATAAACCTCCACAGTCCTTCCTCCTGCTCCACTTAAAGCAGATTATGGTTTTGCTCATGTCAACTTATTTCTCTTGAGTGAGCAAATAACACTGAGCATAGAAAGAAACAAAACTGACAAATGGTAATTGGAATTCAGATCAATTTAAAGCTGAACTGCAAACCTAACCCATAAGACTCTGAAAGCAAAGCTGCAGTCAGAAATCTGACAGGCTGTTCTGAGCACAGGGCTGCCTTAAGGAGCTGATCTCCTGTTTTACAAGCTGTAGCATCCAAAACCCTGGGAAA
This sequence comes from Prinia subflava, assembly GCF_021018805.1. Taxonomy (NCBI): domain Eukaryota; kingdom Metazoa; phylum Chordata; class Aves; order Passeriformes; family Cisticolidae; genus Prinia; species Prinia subflava. The sequence continues at coordinate 3,752,500 of NC_086257.1, read as the reverse complement.
CAAGAGCCTGTTGTTATCACCAGCATTTAACTCATGGGTAATTGCAAATGCACACAGTGTGATGTGTTAGCATGCATAACAATGCATGAGTGGTCCTGTGATACAAGAATGTGGCTCAGGACTGCCCACGTGCCCCTGTCACAGGTGAGCAATACCTGCTACCCAGAATGGACAGGACAGTCCTGTACAGGGCAGGTGAGTCTCTACCAGTGGGTATTTTTTCTTTAAAGTGCTGATTGTTTTAACAGCAGAGAATTAGAATAACAGATGTGCCGGCATTTTAACCACTGTCACATGGTCCTGCCCTAAATGGCTGAAGGCAACAGAATTCTTAACAGGCCAGCAGTCACTCACTCATGCTAGCAGTTGTAACATCTGAGGAAACTCATGCTAGCAGTTGTAACATCTGAGGAAATAGCTGTGAGAGGGTCTCAGAGGTGTGGGCTAAATGCACCAGCTGAGGGACTCTGAACAGCAGGCAGGGACAGCACAGCTGGATCCTTACCTCGGGGAAGATGGGAAGCTCCAATGTGCAGTGGAGGCCCAGGAGCACTGCTCCTGATGATGGACATCTGCACGTTGGTGGCCATGATATGGTGCAAGTTACTGGGATGCCCCTGCAGAGATCAAGAACAAAGCAGGTCAGCTGTGTTGACAAAAATTAGTGGCCACAGAATTATCACATCTCAGCCTCAGAGACAGGAAAGAGATTCTGGAGAAATACTTGGTGCACCAAGGCTGCATGCATTAAAAGCTGAGTGGAGAAAGAGGCAGGTGCTTGTGCAGGATAAAGTTACAGAGCCTGCTGACACTGGAAGATGTCAGCACTTCTCTGTGTCACTGGTCTGTTTTGCTGGTTGGTACCTGGTGACAGTCACCCAGCAGCCACCCACAAACATCCACAGAGTTGGCCCCTCAAGCACTGGGGACATTAGGGCATAGTTTCAAACCACCTCTCCAGTAAAGCTGAGAGAATGATGAGAACCTGGCAAACGCTGAACCAAATTCTGTATTTATATAATTCTAGACTTCCTGGGGATATTAATGTAAAATAAATCCACTGAAATTGCTGCACATCCTTAGCCAGATTAACTCAAGTCCACCTAAAGGCACTTCACATCAAAACCCTGAGAGGTTTAATACTGAGTGTTCTGACAAATTATTTTCAAACCAACAGGATTGGTTTTGCAGTCAAGTTAGAGGACAAAAAAATTTTCCAAAGCGTTATTTACACAGGCTCCCTCAATTTTTGTCACTCCTAGTTCAACAAGAACACAGTGCAAACCCATGAACTGTTCACTAGTCTCTTCTGATCTCCCCCCAGGGAAGCTGAAGAACACTGCAATAACAAATCCCAGCAGTTTCTCTACATTAAGAATTCTCTAAATGACACTGACACAGCAGGAGCTTTTAGGGAAGCCCCAGCTTTTGGGTATGGCTCTGCCATCACAGCCTGGCTGTGCTGTCTCAGCTGGATGACTCCAAAAATCAGCAGCTTTGTAAAGAGGTAGTGAGAACTGAGCCTGAAGTTCAATGGTCCAAGCAGGACTGATCCAACAACAGCAGCACTGAACAGGCAAACCTGCTCTCTCTGCCTTCCCTCCTACTGCAAAAGGCCAGCTCAGCTGTACCTGTATTGATCTGACCATGCAGTGAGATGGGACACAAGAGACACCAAAACACCAGACCTGTTGCCCGCTGATGGTTGCCACAGGAATCGTTGGAGCCTGTGGGATGCTGCTCTCCATGGTCACTGTCACTTGCCCAGGGACCTTTGTGGGAGCTGAGAGAGTGGAGGGTGGAGCAGGAGCGATGGGCCGGCTGGGCATGGTGGGCTTCAAGGGAGGCTGCAAGAAATGGAAAGACAGAAATGTTGGCAGCTTCAAATGAGAGCTCAGTGTTGAAGCAGCAATCATTCTGTGGGGTCAAAGCCTGAGGAGAAAGTTTATGCAGCTATGGCTAAATACTTGAAGAGGAAAGATACTGAATATTAGGTTATTCCAAACAAAGAAAGGGCATGTTTTGTCCTGGAATATGCAGGTTCTAGCATGAGTCATCCGTGGAATCTGTCAGAACTATGGTAGTGCCCTACAGACACTGGATATTAACAGTTACTTTTATATCCTGCAGAGAAAGTGGAAGATTTCAGAAACTGACTGAAATCACTGTTCTCCTCAAAGATAAACAAAATACACCCCCCTCAAAAATAATGCTGAAATACTAGCAAGTCCTCAGTGTGCCATCTGGAAGAGCCAAACCCACGAGGCACCGCACAGTTAGCAGAAGCATGCAAGGAAAGCTTTAGGAACAAAAGCAGGGAAGCTTTGGGTGTAATTTTCTTTTTCTCAACACTGGCTCATACAGATTGCATTCCTTTCTCTGATGAATCCTCTCATTACCTTCATAAGTCCATCTGAAAAAGAAAGTGGCACAGCTGGAGTCAAATGTGCTGGTGGTGCTGTCACTGTCACTGGGGCACCCGATTGGACAGGGTGGTGCTGTGCCAGCATCTGCACCTGCGGGTACGGCCGGACCACCACGGGCTCCTGCTTCTCCTCCCGAGGCTGGAGGGAGCCACTGGGGCCCATGTGCTCCCTGGGAGCACCCTCTGACTCGCGGCTGGGTTCGTCACTCGCTGGAGGAAAAAGGGAGAAGAAGGGAAGAACTGTTTAAAAGTTCGCTTTAGTCGCCCACTAGGTCAGAGATGAGATGTCAGAAATATCTAAGTTAAAGAAGTTTACTCTTATAATTCAATATATTCCAGTGATGAGAAACTGGGAATTCTGGCAGTTCATACTCAATATGAATATGAAATATATAGCTTCTATATTCTGGCTATTCTACATAGCTTCTGCCTGTTCCCCTCAGAACTGATGGCCCTGGGCAATGTAGGGCAATCTGGAGTCAACTCTGAAAAGTCCATCTAAACAGCTTCTTTAAACAGATTGACTAACTTTTCTCTCAAGTGAAAAGTATTTAACTAAGTAACTGCCATTAAGTCCTACATCAAACAGCATGGAAAAGCTCTGCATTTAATGCAATATGTATCTGAATATCAAGCTGAAAACCAAGTATAACCCCGCCTGAAAACGAAGCTGCTCCCCCAGTCACTTCTGAAACCCTGTCACCGTGACAGGGACACCAGGAGCTGGACTCACAGTGCCCATTTCCAGCTGCATGAGACGCTCCCGTGTCCACCAGTCACTTCTGCCCGGAACACAGAGCCACCGAGCTGAGCGGGCCGGGCAACCGCGCACAGAGCCCGGCGGCACAGGCGCGTTCCCGCCCTGCGGGCGCTGTCCGGACCGGACCGCCCCGCTGTTCTCCCCACTCGGCACCGCGGTGCCTTCCAGCTCGGCCGCCACGGCCTGCGGGGCCGGCTCGCTCCTCCCGCCCGAGGCGGAACAGGGACATGGCCCAGCGGGGTCACCGGATCGCTGCCGCCCCCGGAGCCGGCTGCGCGGGGCCGAGATCGCGCTTACCTGTGGCGGCGGGGGCGATAATCCCGGCGGAGCCGCTGGTGGGGATGGGCGGCGGCGCTGGTCCCAGGGCGGCGGGAGGCGCGCCCGAACGGGGGAACTGCTGCGAGCTCATGTCACCTGCGGGTCGGCAGCGCGGCCGTTATGTCGCGACTCGCCGTGCCCGTCCTCCCCCGCCCCTCCCGCTCTCCGGGCGCGGCCCCGCGGCCCCACCCACCCCGGCGCGCCCGCGCGGGCGGGCTCGCGCGGCGCCCGGCCAATGGCGGCGGGGCGGCGCCGGCCAATCAGCGCCCGCCCCGCGCGCCCCGCCCCGCCGCGCCGCCGCGAGCAGCCGCAGGGCCCGGATGTGCCCGGCAGCGCCACGGCCCCGCCGCCCCGGGCCGGGCCGCACCGAGCCGCTCTGCCCTGCCCTGCCGTGCTGCCGCCCCTTCGCCATACCCCCTCCGCAGCGCTTCTGCCAGCCGGAGGCTCGCTCACCCCCCTGCCGCCGTCGGGCTCTTGAGCGGCGGCCGCCGCCCCCTACCCGCAGCCCTTCCTCGGAGCCGCCCCCGCCCCGCAGATCTGGGCGATGCCGTACGCCGGCCGCGGCAGTACCTGTGCCCGGGGCGGTGCCGTGCGCCGGTCCCTCAGCCCGGTCGCCCCGCGTCGCCGCCGCTGCCGAGCGCCGCTTCCGCCGCTGCAGCTGCCCGCACCCGATTGGCCCCGGCCGGCCCCGCCCACCCCGGCCTCCCGCGTCTCATTGGCTGCCGAGCCCGCCCCGAGGGGCCGCCGGGAGATGTAGTCCGCTTTGGGGTTGTTGCGGGCACGGATCTCGCGAGGCGCGGGAGGGGCGGTGCTGTGCCCTGGTGCGCCATTGGCCGCGCGCCGCCAGGTCTCCGAGGGGACGCGGGGTGGGCGGGACAGGCCGCGGGCACCCCGGGCCGCGTCTGCCCTCAGGGACCCACAACACTGCCCTCAGGGACCCGCCCTCTGCTCCCCCGGACCCACACACTGCCCTCAGGGACCCGCCCTCTGCTCCCCCGGACCCACACACTGCCCTCAGGGACCCGCCCTCTGCTCCCCCGGACCCACACACTGCCCTCAGGGACCCGCGCGCTGCCCTCAGGGACCCGCGCGCTGCCCTCAGGGGCCGGTACACTGTCCCCCCGCCCCACACACTGTCCCCCCGCCCCACACACTGTCTCCCTGGGCCCGCTCTGGCCGCCACCCCGAGCTCCGCACCCCCTTCTTGCTCTCCACACCCGGCCAAACCCTCCCCCCACCTCGCACCCCACCGCAAAGTCCCCAACACCCCCATCCTGAGAAGTGACAACAGGACATGGCGGGAAAGTCATTGTGGGTCCTTGGGAAGGGCACGGAGGGAGTCTGCACCTCCAAAAATCCCCAAACCTCAGTAATTCGTGTGGTTCCCCCGAAACTCCCGGGGGGGGGGGCGGGAATGACAAAGGGCTCCCCCTCCAATCCTGGGAAGGGACACAAGGACATGGGGGGGCAATGGGGATCCCTGGGGCTTGGCATCCCAAACCCCCTAAAATTCCATGGGTCCCCAAAGCACCCCGGGGATTCCTCGAAGTCCCCACCCCCCATCCTGGGAAGGGACAAGGGGATATGGGCGGGACACCCCACCCTCCCCTATCACTGGGATAGAGGGGAAAAATAAATCATAATTTAAAAAAACCCTCATAAACTTTGGAGACGACACACACCACAGCCCTGACGCACCACCAGTGCAGGGCCGCCTCGGGTCTGGTTACAGACACATCGGACCACCACCATTTTCCGTGATATTGTTCTCATGTCCTGAGGCTCAGAGATGAAGGCAGCCAGACACCTGCCACATTTAGAGTTTTAATACTGAAACCAGGAAGAAAACCTTTGAAATTTCAGGATCACGCGTAAGCAATCGCTCGGTCTGCCTCGCAAGCCCGAGTGTTTGTGTTGTGAACAGCCCTGCGAACACTGCCGAGGAGGTTGTGGCCACGGGCTGCGGTGGGCTGCCATATGTGCTTTCAGTTCCCCCCGTCTTACACAATAAATAACGAGCAACTGAGGGAAGCAGTTGTTTGCACAGGCTCTCCTTCCAGCAGCACAGCTGGCGACTGCTCATGGGCAATTCCTATCACGAAAACACAGGTTCCAGCTTCACTTCGGGCGTTACCTCCTTAGCCTGAGACCGCACTGAGGGAGGTGTGAGGGGAGAGCCGCCGCTGTTACCGCGGCGCTTCCCTGGGGCCGGGGCCGGGGGCAGCGGCGGCCCCGCCGTCACTGCCGGGCGCCGAGCGGGCCCCGAGCGGAAGCGGAAGCGGCGCGGGCGGCGGGAGCCGGGCGGGCGCGGGCCGCTCGCAGGTGCGGTACCGCGGGTACGGCCGGGCGCGGCGGGGCCCGAGGGGCGGCGGCGGGGCGGGCCCGGGGGGCGGCGGGCGGCCGGGCCGAGCCCCGTGGAGGGGAGCCGCGCTGCGGGACCCGCACGGCGGGGTCCCCCGGGCGGCCTCCGCGCCCCGCGGGGGTCGGTCTGTCAGCGGCACCGGGGAGCGGCGGAGGCCGTGCTCGGGTTTAATGCCCAGCACCACTAACGCCGTGACGGCCCGGGTTTAATGTGTGTTTTGAGCCCTGGAGCTGCCGTGCGGCTGCTCAGCGCTCCAGTGAGAGGATTTCCAGTCGCGGGCTCAGCGGTGAATGGCCATGGTTTCGTTTCAGCGTGGGGAGCCCTTTAAAGGCCGTGCTCCCCCGGAGCGGTGCGGGCTCGGGGCTCGCTGGTGGCAGCGATCTGTGCCGTGCCCAGCGCTGTGTCCGCCGCAGGACCTGCCCCTGCCCGGCAGCAGCTCGCTTTCCTTTGCCCTTCACCCGCTTGCCACCACACCGACCTCGCAGGGCATGGCAGAGGGCACTGGCTGAGTGTGGGCTGCTTTATTCCTTTCCCCCAAGGCCGGATGTGCAAGTTTCCAGGAGTATTTTAAAGGGAGTAATGGGAAGAAAAATAAGGAGGAAAAGTATTTACAGCCGAGGTGTGAAAAATCTGCTTTGCGGTGTCATAATTCAGATTGGGTTTTGCTTTGTTGCCTGAATCTCCTTGTGTCACTTATGTTCATTCCCGTGCCTCTTGCCTCTTTTACCGTGGTTTATATATATATATTTTTTTTTGAGATACCGGTCATTCCTTTGTTTTTGTCTGTTATTATTGAGAGCCTGTAGATATTTCTAATGTGCAGGTTTTCAGTTGGCTGAACTGTCAGGTGACAAATGTGTCCTTTGGTTTCTTTCCTATTTCGTCCAGGAAAAGGCTTTTATTTCAGTCTTTCCCAGAGAGGCAAAGCAGGCACAAGAGAGCAGCATAGGAGCTTTAGTCATGAGAGTGCTGTTCTTGATATTCATTTACCTATTCCAAACTCCAGTCTATGATTTGCAGAGAATAAGAAGGACCCATCTCTGGGAGGAGCTGTGATCTGTGGTTTTTTGTTGCACTTGGCAGAAGCCGACGTTTCCTCCACAAATATTGGCTGAGCTTCTCCCTGTGCACACAGGGAGTGATGGCTGTGACCATTCCGTGGTGCCATCTGTCTGCTTCCCAGGCGTGCCATGGAGCAAATGTGGTGTGCAGCTGACCAAGCTGCTCTTTGGAGAGCAGGAATTTCTGGTTTTATCCCCAGAGAAAGAACAATGTCTGAGCTATTGCTGGGAAACGTTTAGCTGGAGGGGTGTAAACTTTTAAAGAGAATAGGATTTGGTTTCCTTGTCTGTGTATATATACAGGTAGCTTAGAGCTACAGATATATAACCTTATTCTTTATATTGAGATTGGAATAAAAAAGAGGCAGAAGTTAGATCCTGGCAGCTTGTGATGTATGTAGAATTGCAGCAGGATGTTCTTACAGGTGCAGGGGGGGCATGGAAAATGAGTTATCCAGGAAAAAAAAGATAAAGAAGTGAAAGAGTACTTGAGTGCATATTGGGAGTGCAGTAAATATAAACATACTATAATCAGAGAGGGGCAAAAAAAGCTGGAACCTTTGGAGACTGCAATCGAAAGCCAGCAGAAGAATTCAGGTCTTCCATAAGGTTAAGGGTTGTGGGCAAGGAAATTCCACTCGGCTTTGTTTTGGTGTGTAGGCCAGAGAATACAAAGGCTTGAAAATACACAAAATGAAGGACAATAAAGAAATGGCAAATCTTTTATTTTTTGGCTCATTTCTCACAGTGGGTTGTATCATTCTAGTCTGTTTGCATTATTTCATTCATTTTTCAGCTTTTAAATTTGGTGCTGCTTAGTGCAGCCAGGAAATACTTGTTTCTACATTCCCCAAAAACCTAAAGGCCTGACTGGGGAATTTCATCCTTGCCTGGCTCATCTGACTCTGGTTGTCCACAGCTGCTGGATCTGTGCTAACACAGGGTGTGATTTTACCTCCCCTAAAATGAGCAGCAGATTGTTTTCCCACCCACTCTGAAATGTTGAAGTTTGCAATAGCTCTTAAAGCAAGAAGTAAGTGGTGTTGGTGTCCCAGAACAGAAACAAGCTTATTTGAAAGTATAAACACAGAGGAAGCTGGAATTGATTTAGGTTTAGTTGCATCTCAGGATTAAGTTTGTAAATTCCTTGCCTCTCTTCAAGTGTCTGATTTTGTAAGCCCAGGTGACAGGATGATCATCTCATTAATGTATTGCATTAAATGCAATCTTAAAATCTTAACATATGTCTCAATATATTTGAGATCCTGTATCTGTAAAAAGAGGCAGTGCAAAACTTACTGTTTTCCTTCATCATTTTCAGTCTGCTATAAAATGGGAGTACTTATTGCAGTTCTTGGAATCTGGTTCAGCTCTTCACTTGTAAAAGCAGATTCCAAGGCTGTGACAACATCTCTAACTACAAAGTGGTCTTCAACTCCTTTACTCCTTGAAACAAGGTGAGTGCATTGTGATTTTTTTCATTGTCAGATCAGACTTTGCTTAGAGAACAAAGTGAAGTGTTCTCTTTGTTGTGTGGACTTTGATTTCTGGTCACTACCAACAGTAATATCATGGGAATGTGATCACTGCTGTGCATGGGCACATGGGAGGAGTATTTTAGAGAAGACAGCAGTAGGTTTTGTGTATGATAAATTCTTTCATTTTGCATTAGAACAAACATTAATAATCATAAAAAATTACATAGTTGGTATTTTTTGCCTTAAGAAGTTTTACTCAAAGCATTAGAGGAGTTTAGCATGGTCTGGTAAGATTCTGTAGCTGAATGTATTTTAATTCAGTGTTGTAGGTTTTGATACATGGCTGCTGCTTGTGTAGATTTAGCTCAGTAAAGCTTGAGTTTAACTTTGTTCATGTGAGTTTTGTATTGATTAAAGTCAATTGCTTTGTTAAGAATTGTGCAAGTCACCCTGGGAACATTTCTTCTATGGTACTAAAGACCTTTTTTTTAAGGATATTGTGTAAAAAGAAAGTGAAATGCTATTTTCAGTGCCAGTCTTAGCACTTTTGAAATCCCCCATTGTTTAATTTTGTCATATTTTAGTTTGGAGATGTCAGTAGGACTTTTAGAATTTTAAGTTCATGTGTTCTTAGTGTTGCGTCACTTAAGGGTATTGCCAAATGTGGAATTTTGTCTGTTTTACTGCAGATTGTTTCACATGAAAATAGTTGAGCATTGCTGGGTTTCGTTCACATGAGCGTAGCTTTCATTCAAAGGACAGGTGTGTCCTAGGGGAAAACACTTTTCTGTAACCTTCTCTGGAGAAACTGAAGACTGAAAATTCTTTAAGCAGTAAAAAGCAAAGCACAGGTGATAATGCCAGGATTTAGATACCCTGACACTGTCAGACACTGTGACACTGCTGGAGGAAAACTCAACTAAGAGGGTGTCAAACAACAAACAAACAATCAAAATAAAGTGCCAAAGGCTTGATCCACTGCATTCACAGACTTTGGGTGGTGAAGGATGGTTCACCTGGGCTGAGCTGCAGCGTGATGCAGCACTGCAGTGTAAAATCACTGCTGCTGCTCACTGCCCTCAGCCAGCCCTGCAGTTTGTAACCCAGCTGTTCCAGCAGCTCTCACCCTTGGGCTGGAACACACAAGTTACTGTGGCAGTGGGCAGGCTCCAGATCTCCTGTGTAGCATCCTTTAGCACAGCAACTGTGTTACATGTGAGCACAGGATACAGTATTTGTGGTTAGCAATGGTTAGAGGAGGAATTTCAGTATCTAACCTTGCATACATACCCAATTATATGCTTAATGTATGGGAATCATAACATGATTTGAAGATGTGATTTCTCCTTTAGCTTGTTTAAGAACAAGCAAACAGAAGACCTCCACCAAAGCCCTACCAAAGCTCATAATTACAGTTTGTTTCAGCAAAATGTACAAAACTTTGTGTTTCTCATAAAAGAGAGGCAGCAAAGAAATGCATTAGGGAGGAGAGCTGGCAGGGTGGACACTGCTGCCTGTTAGTGGCATTTAAAGGATCAGGAGGTGCCCTGCAAGCTGCTTTCATGTACTGTGTGCCTGGTCTGCAGCTATTCTTTGTTTGGGTTGGTTTGTTTTTAGCCTTCGTGCAGTGCTTTTCCTAGTAACACAGTTTTCTCATACAGGTGGTAGGTGTTAATTTTCTGTAAAGCATTGCCAGGTAGTAGATTTGTAACTTGAGAGAAAAATTGTAGATCTAGCTCACTCTTCTCATCTTACTTAGTGAATTTTTATCAGAAGAAGGTCAAGAAAAGTTCTGGAATTTTGTTGAAGCCAGTGAGAATATTAAGACAGCTGAACACGATGGTAAGTTTTTATTGTCTTTTCCTTGAAGCTGACTGATAGTTGAAAAATATACCACAGTATTTTGTCTTCCATTGTGTTAGTCCTCATTGGACTTTTAAAATACTTATTTCAGTAATATTTTTTGCTGTAATGTCTCAAGGCTTTTGGATAGCCATTTGACAAAAGCTGTAGTGGATGAGCCTGAAACATTTCGCTTGCCAGATTCTTTTTCAACATGAAGTATGAAATATTTTAAATCCCTTTTCTCTGTGTTACTATTCCTCAGCCAAAATGAAATGGGAGTTCTTAACTGTTTCCCTCCTCCCCTGCCCATGTTTACATCCTCAAGAATGTATCCAAGTGTAGTCTCTTCTGTTGAAGTTCACTCTCATCCATGTGTAGAATTGGCTGTAATGAAACTGGAGGAGGAATGGTCATGTGCATACTCAGAATTAAAGCCTTGGGCTTCTGTGGGTATAAATCACACTGAGTTGAGAAGCCCCTCTTCAATGAGACTATGGGATAGAGAGATAACTGCTCGTACTTTGATTTTGCAGGTAGTGATTATTCTTCTTACCAGGAGATGCTGAAAGTGGCCTGCCAGACTCTGTCACCTTTGCAGCAGAATTTGTTGAAGTTTTCCCTGTCTTTACGCTCCTACTCTGCGGCAGTTCAAGCTTTTCAACAGGTTAGTACAGGAAATTCTCAGGGGATGTGCAGAGCATGCAGAGCATTTTACCCAGGCTCAGGAAGGAGGGAGCTGTGGAAGGAAACATTTGAGAGTACAAAAAGCCTGAACTGATTAACTGCTCTGTACTCCTGAGCTGCAGAGTGGATGTAGATACAAATTCCATGAGGCGCTGAATCTTTGTCTAGAGTAAATTGTGAAGAGTGAATATTTTGTCTTTTGTCTAGAGTAAATCTTGTCTAAAGAATTGGCATTTTGACATGTCTGCAGATCTTTGTGCCTGCTGCACTAAGAACTGCTGCAGAGATTTTTGTGAGGACCATCTCTGTGGCTCTGTTGGTAGTTGTGGTGCTGTTGCAGTTCCTGCTGCTCAGCTGAACTTACTTGAAGATAGTAATCCATATATATGTGTGTGTACACTGATTAGAACTCATAAATAAAAGTTCATTATGGTCTCTCTTCTTTTTTAATCTCGAGGTATCATATAATTCATTGCAAATTGTCTCACATTAGGAAGTGTTTATTTAAGTAATACTGTAAAACATCTTTCTTATTCATCTGGAGTAATTTTGTTGTTTGATAGTTAACAAATACAGATTTTTGTGATGTCTAAAAAAAACCCCTCAACCAAAACCCCTACAATTGCAATTACCCCTTGCTTTCTGTGCCTGGAACTAACCTTACAGTTAATAGTAATAAACTGAAAAATAAATTTAGGCTTCACTCTCCATCTTGCAATTTCACCTTGCATTTAAATGATGTCATAAACATAGAAGAAGTACTAGTTTGGAACATAGGAAATAATGATGTTTGCTGCACAGCTACACTGTTATAATTTTCACTTTTTCTAAGGGCAAACATTCAACCTATGTCATTATAAATATTTTATACAGATAGCAGCAGATGAATCTCCACCAGAGGGCTGTACCCTGTTTTTTGTTGTGCATGGGGAGAAAACATGTGAATTGGACTCTCTTGGAAACCTTTTACAGGCAGCTTCAGACAGGTATTTGCTTACTTTCCTGTTACTGGATTAGCTGCTAACATTTAACCTGTTAGTGCTGTGAAGAGGTTGTAATAAACCTGTTGTTTCTGTGTTCTGCAGTGTTCATTTCTCCTGTCCACTGTTGGCACAGGAGTGGCAGTCTCTTACTTGGTGTTAATTTAGATTAAAATGATTGTTTTCTTATTCCTTGCTCTTTGATAGTTCTGCTAGGAAGAGGAATGTGCACAGGAAAATTTGGAAACAAATGCTGGAGATAGCTGGAAACTATTGAAGGAGAGTAGGAATTCTTAGGAGTGTGTAAAAACTTCAGTATGTGGGGAAAATAGAAGGAGCTGGGCTGCATATTCAAATGAGAATTAATGTAACAAAGTGTTTTATGAATGGCTGAAAGTATGCACAGTATTTTTTCTCTGTATAGTTTTCTCAGCAATTGATAAAGAAAACCATTACCACATAATATATTTAAAATTCAGATTTCTCTACAATAACAGAACTTGATTGTAACTGCTAATAAGAAAAAGAAGATATAAAATATTATTTTTAAAAATTATCTTATTAAAAGAACCCCAACCAAATAACAAACCAAAACCAACCCAAATCCTTACATTTCAGTATGCTTTCATAATATGAAATAATTTTTGTTTTCAATATGATTTTTGTAATCTTGGTAATTTAGTTCTTTGTAGCTTAAAGAGTTTTTTGTCATTGTGCAGGCATATGGCATCTATAGCTCACGTGCTTTTCTTCTGACTTACTGGGAATATTTAAAGTATTTCATTGCACTTTAGACAAAATGTAAACAAAGCTGAAAATAGACTTCCCATTCACTTTTTTGTATGCTAAGCCAAGGACCAGGTTCAAATGGAATTTGTACCCTTGGCACATCTGTTCTATCAGCCTTTTTAATTTTTCATACAGAATTTATGAATCACCACAGGGAGAGAAAGTTAATTGGAATTTTAAGGGAAGTTGTTAATTTTTAAAATTAGGATCGTGTTAGATTCAAAATAACTCTTAGTCTCTTGTTTCCTTTGCATATGTTCATTTTTCACAAAGCTTTTATCAATGTGCTGCCAGCCTTGATACAGTATGTGGGAATAGCTTGACAGATGTATTCTATAAAGAATGATTAAACAGGATAAAAAGTGTGTCTTGCATTGAGTGAGGAAATGCTGTGACTCACACTGGTTTTCTTCACTGTTTCCTCTTAGGCCAAAGCCATTTTTGTTCAAGGGGGACCACAAGTACCCAGCGTCAAACCCCGAGAGTCCTGTGGTCATCCTTTATGCAGAGATTGGCTCAGAGGGGTTCTACAGACACCACAGGAGCCTTGTCTCCAAGGCTGAGGCAGGAGAAATCACCTATGTGCTCAGACACTACATTGCTGTGAGTATATTTGTGCCTTAGTGTAATAGAAGGACAATAAATGTACAATAAAATTGTACATTTGTGTAAGAGAGGATTTGAAATAGAGTAATTTGCCTTGGTTTTCAGAAAGAAAACTGACCCAGGTTTGTTCCCTTTAAATTGACATTTGCCTGCTGTCGTTGTTCATTTACTTGGAATACTCAAAGTTTTATTTTTTTATTGCATGTAGCTGAGTAATACTGAATATTTTAAATCTCCTGATTGTTTGAGGAAGATTGTTTGAATTCACAAATCCAGACTTGAATTCCAGATTCATTAGAGAATTCAGTGTAAAAAAAAATTGTTTCTCTACCCATATTAGAGCATAGGAAATAGTCAGATCTTTTACAGTCAGGCTACTTAGTTATTTTAGTTATTTATTAAGATTATCATTAAGGGACCGTTTTCAAAAGAAAGACATTGTTTCTGTAGTAATTTTTATTACAGAACCACTTACCATTTCTAGTGCAGATTATCCTGGTTTCCATCTTCCTCCACTAAATTGTGCATATCCACTGGTTTAGTATTTAAAACTGCATTTCAAAAGGTATGAAGAACTGGAATTGTTGGATTTGTTAATTGAATCTTACTAAGTATTGCCAAAACCTGTAGTGTAGCAGTCAGGCTTGAATGTGGAAAAAAATAGGCATCAGCTGGTTCACTTCTAATATTACTTGTACCTTTGGTAAAATAGTCATACATTGCATACATTTATAAAAGGAAGTTGTTTGTCAGTATTGGGAGGAGTACTTACATTCAAAATTCAGTGTATTACACTTTAGATCCTGGTGCTGTTATGTGACTCCTATATACTTCAAAATACTTTTAGAAAGTGATCACATTTCTCTCATTAAAGGCAGAAGTAATTATGCACAATGTCTTTTGTCATTATTTTTTTCTTGTCATTCTCTGTGGTAACTCTTCAGTGAATGTTTCATTTTTGAACTTCACAGCTGAAGTTCCTTTCCACCCCCTATCTGATTTGGTGATGGGAGTCTCACACACTGAATCCTGAAAACGTTGCTTTGTGTTCCTCTTTGCTTTGTGGATTTTGATGTTTTTTTAGTTCACAGAGATAATTCTTGCTTGCTGAACTTCAAGAGGTGTGTTGAGCAACAGTAGGAAATAAAATCAGTAGAATATGTTACTGCAGAGTCACTCACAGTGGTTGTTTCTTGGTACCTGTTCTGTCTGAAATACCAGACTGAGATTTCTTAGCTTTGGGAAGTGGTAGTTTTTATTTTTTGGATCGAGTAAAGATGGCAGTGTCACACTGTTGGCTTTTCCTTACAGAATCCCAGCAAGGAAAAGGTCTACCTCTCTGGCTATGGTGTAGAGCTGGCTATTAAAAGTACAGAATATAAGGCCAAGGATGATACCCAGGTGAAAGGTGAATTATTATTTTAAGTATTTTAATGTGAACATTTTAATTTCGCCAGGGTATGTTATGAATTGCAGATATTTTTCTTCCTTAGCTCTGGAATCTCTTTTGGGAGCCTGTTCCTTATGAAGCAGATCTTTGCCATGGCACTTCCACATTTTTGAGGTCCTGGAGTCATGGCTCTGGACTAGATCTTAATAATGGCACTAATAATGCAACTAATTTTTTACCAGCTATTCTGCAGGTGTAAAGCAAATTTCTGTACTTTAGTTTGCCTTAACTTATCCATCCTCAGAGTAGAATGTGTTCCCTGTTCCTGTTTTTTGGGCTGGAAGACAGAAATCTGCACTTTATTTGGCTTTTGCTGCTTTTATAGAGCACTGATCTCTGCTCTACAAACTCCCATGCATCTGCCAAAACTAGTTTGGTAGTATAATCTCTGTGTGTACTTTTTCTTTATGTGTGCACAGATACAAACCCCAGATTTTCCTGCTTTTCTGTTGTGCATAGCTTGGTGGTAGTGATGTTCTCTGTGTGTTTATAGGCACAGATGTGAATGCCACAGTCATAGATGAAGATGACCCTATTGATGAAGTGCAAGGATTTCTGTTTGGAAAACTAAGGTAAAACACAGTTGACATATCAAAAACACTTTTTGCAGAAGTGCTGATCTTTTGCTTTGTTGCCATTTTTCACGTCTGAGTCTCCTGTATGTGTTAGCAGTGTAGTTTCTTTAAATTAGCAGCAGACTTTCTTATAGGAAACCACAGAAGCTGTTTGACCCTTGTGTCCCTTTAGGCAGCTGTATCCTGACTTGTCAGAAGAGCTGAAAGAGCTCAGAAAACACCTCGTGGAAAGTACCAATGAAATGGCCCCTTTGAAAGTATGGCAGCTACAAGGTAATGTGGATAGAGGTTTTCAGTTATGGGCTACAAAAACTCAATGTAAATATGTTTTCTGGTGTTTTACACTGTTGAGGTTATTAGTGGCTGTGTACAGGTCACAGACTTTGACTGTAAATTCCTGCATTCAGTCTCACTTGGAAAATAATTGGTTTTTTAAAGTGCCTTTTTTAATAGAGTCTTGTTGAAATAGCTTTTAGGATTGTTTCATGGGACTTCTGACATGAGGATTGTTTTCTATATTGTGAAATACAGTAAGCTACTTGCTCTTAAACTGACTGCTTGTATGGTCTGCTGAAAGCAGAAAAGAATGTAACGTTTCTTTCCATGATCACACTTTTGATGTGAAATCTTAAGATTTCTCAAGACCAGAGGAAAACTGTATTTCAGAGTCAATTACATGCTGCTCTGGCCTCATTCCCTGGAAAACATCCATAAAAGCCTGGAGAAGGCTTTTCATCCTCTCAAAAAGGGTAATTCAAAAGGCTGAATGTGTGTTGTAGGCACAGGGAATCTCCCTATATCCAGTGGAAGGGCAGAACCTCCCACCTCAGCCAAAGGACGAAGGAGTGCTGGTCTGGACTGAAGCAACCTGTAGGCAGCATCCACTGCTTCAGTTGGGGAGGGTTTCTTACTTCAAGGTAACACACAGAAGTTGAATACAGGGAAGATGAGATTATAAGAAGTATCTACAGGTGCAGATAGAAAGTGAATTTCCTTAGGTAACGTGCAAAAATGTTGAAAGATAAAGTTAAGATGTCTTTGCATTGCCTTGTTTTCAGTTTTGAGTCCTTGACCTCTGTTTTTTCACTCCTAAGATCTGAGTTTTCAAACTGCTGCTCGCATTTTGACTGCTCCCCCCGTGGATGCTCTGATGGTCATGAAGGATCTTAGTCAGAACTTTCCTACAAAGGCCAGGTAACTTCAATTTTGACTCCCAGAAAGTTTTATTACTCTCCTTTTCCTGAGCAGGACCTGAGACAAGCAGCATTGGTTGGGTTAATTCTGACTTTCATTTAGCTGGAAGCAAACACTGGGGAATGTTTATGCTGGGAAGTTTTTCAGCCTACGGTTACAAAGAGGATTTTGTGGTGTTTTTCTTAGATGGCAGCTGGTGTGGACTGGTAGAAAATTTGCCAGAATTGCCCAGGCTATTTTATTGTGAAATGCATCTACACCTATTGCATGAAGTCATCAAGAATTTATTGGCTGGGTTTTTTGTTTAATGGTCTTAACATTCATCTGTTCACAGGGTCCCACTCATCTTTTGGGATCCACTTTGCCAAACAACCCAGTCAGTCTCATGTCAGAGGCTGATGTGCAATTCCACTGGTTTTTGCACTTTGTCAGTGACTGTCTGTAAGATATTCAAATCAGCTTCAAAAAAGGAATGATCTAGCATGACCAGCCAATCTAGAGATACAGTTCTCTTGATAAATTCCATTGCTGCATTGTGAAGATGATATTATAGAACCTCCTCCTTTTTGAGTAGGTGGGAGATATACCTGAGATGAGAGTAAAAAGAAACTGATTTCTGCTCTTATTTCCCATTTCCCAATTTCCCATTTTGATGTTAAGGTGTCATTTAGAGTTTGTGAAGGCAGGCACTGCATCTCACTGTGTTTCCAGGCTGATCTGTGGGCTGTACTCGCCCCCATCACTCTGTGATGATGCAGTCACTAAATCCAAAGTAAGGAAAGGAACGGGAACCCACCATGAGGAGTGAAATCCCCTATTTTCTGTTGTCAGCCTCTATCTTTACATTTTTGGCAGCTGCACACTTTTATTGTGGTTAATGTGAAATTAGACACCGAGTGTTGGCATGTGGTTAACATTTTTGTGCTGCTGGATTATACAGTGTAAGAAAAATGCTGCATCCTGCTATTTAATTCTTCCACCAAGTGCAACTGCTTCTTGCTGCATCTCTTTATACTAGAAGGTTAATTATCTTAATATGTAAGGTACAAAGGGTAGGATAAGTAGATATCTATCCAGTAAACAGAAAGAGGATTCATAGCTTGTTTTCTTTTTTTTTGTAGAGCCATAACAAAAACAGTTGTTTCTTCAGAACTCAGAGCAGAAATTGAGGAGAACCAAAAGGTAAAGTGTCCAGAAAATAACACAGTGCCTTTGCACTTATGTTTGCATGTTGCTCAAGATAATGACCCAGGATTTTCACACACATATTTGTAATGTGCATCTGGGAAGTGACCAAGTGGTGGATTTTCAAACATGGATGAGGAACATAATTGAGTTTCTTTGCTCAGTTATGAAAATACTGGTCTTGTTAGAGATTTGTTGCTTGAAAAGCAGCTGTATTAAGCATCTTCATACAGTTTTAACAATGCAGAAGAGACTTAGTTCTTGTTATCCAATTTGAGGTGATGTTTAGATATCTGTATACATCAGTGATCACTAGGAAGTCACAGAATAAATTCAAAACCTGCTGTGGCTTTAGAATGATTCATACTATGTGAAGGAAATGGTCCCAGTGTTGGTGGTTTGAGAATGAAACCAGTGAAGGGACAAAATTTACCAGCTAAGTCTAGATGTGCCTTGAAACAGAACCATAAACCCCCCCAGGGAGGTCACTGAGCAGGTTTTGCAGTATTTGCAGAAGTGTTTCAGACAGCTCAGCTGTGTACCTGGCATTAACAAAGCCCTGGAAAAACCAACTTTGTACAGAACTTCGTGCTACTAAAATATGCCAGGTAGTGAGGTCTGGATAGAGTGCAAACCAAAAGTTTAGGATAGTAATGAAAAAAAGTCAGACAGCAGTGTGAGCTACATTGCCCTATTCACACATTTCAGCCTTATTTGGTATTATTAGAAAAAAGACAGTGTATGTTAAGTACACACATGTTGTTTAGAAATCTAATCAGTGATGTTTGGTGAGTCTAGCAGTAAATGCAAAGCTACTTACAGGTCTCCTGAGGTTCCTGTTGTGAGAGAGAAATGCCTTGTTGTTCAGTAGTGATAAAATCAGAGGAGAAGGGATGGGCTTTGTTGTCCCATGTGGTTCTGGAAGGGACAAAGCATAGGATGTAAGTCCAAGCTAAAGCTGCCTGGTGGCCTTTCTTTGTGTGTTAGGGAAGACTCCGGTCCACAAATTGACCCATGGTTTCATTTTTATTCAGGGAATACCTGGGCTACTACATCCAGACCAGGCTGTATCTAACCCTGCTCTGCAGGGCTGTTCTTTGCACTACTCACTTTGTGTGGTATTATTTGATAGTGAAGTTCACTGCTACCCTTATGTTAGAGTTTACTGTGTAATTATCCACAGAAAGATACAATTTAACAATCAGATTTTCTTTGGGAGCCTTATTAATTTAATAAACAATGTAAGTTTTTTCTGATCAGAAGCTACTTTCCTGTACTTGGTACTTCATGTGTTACTTTTGTTATTCCTCTGCTTTGCTCAGAGTCTTCATCATGGTAGTGTTGTAAAATATCCAAATACAATGTTTCTCCTTCAGTGTCCATCATGTCTCTAAATAGAAATTTGTAACTGGTACTGCAAGACAAAATCTATTGGAATAAAACCAACATTAAACTCTTTAATAATATCTTCTGTGCAGAGCACTCTTCTAATGGCTTCCTACTTCATTTCAGTATTTCAAGGGAACATTAGGATTGCAACCAGGAGATTCTGCCCTATTCATCAATGGACTACTTATTGATTTAGACACTCAGGATATATTTAGGTAGGAATGTTTTATTTTTCACAATAATTGCATCCTGTTCAGAAACTTGCATCTTGCTTGTGCATGAATGATAAAGCTATGTAGGCAGTTTTGAACCTTCTTCATAATCTAGACTAGGTTTAATTAGTAAGTACTGTAAAAAGCACATAATGGTTCCTTGTCTTACTCAAAGTGCATTTCCAACAAAAAAATCTATGTGAAAAGTGGAATACCCTTGAAGATTGGAATGGGAAATCACCTTTGTGCTGTTCTTTTGACCTAGCAAGATTTTGATTTCTCAGACTGTCAGCATACAGATTTATTCTGAAGACAGCAGACTGATTCTCAATGGATAAACCACTGTAAATTTTTACCCTATGTCTTTGTCAAGATGTGTTTCAATAATACATACATACACATATATATGTATAAAATGGATTGGGTATCCTGATTTAACATTGTTTTTCCTAGTTATACAATATTAATTGAATAGATTAAATCATCTCAAGTTTCTTAGGACAGTAAGAAATAGATGATAAATAAGAACTAATGCCTGGCCGTGGCAGGCTGGTTTATCCCTTTCACAGTTAACCCTCAGGGTAAGAGAAGTTATTTGCAGTGGGTCATTTCCCCCGTTGTGCTTTCCCTGCAGCCTGATCGATGTGCTGCGCAGCGAGGCCCGCGTGATGGAGGGCCTGCACAGCCTGGGCATCGAGGGCGTTTCCTTGCACAACGTCCTGAAGCTGAACATCCAGCCCTCAGATTCTGACTATGCCGTGGACATCAGGAGCCCTGCCATCTCAGTCAGTATGGCTTTTGGTAGAAACACTTGATTTGCTCTTGGGTAATGCATTCTTAAGAGCTTTTGGCCTTGTCTCTGAAACTGCAGTGAAGTAAAAAGGATAATAAGGTTATAATTAGCACTTTTTAGAAAGCTTAATTTGTTACTTCTACAGTTCTCAACATAGTGTCCGATTTGAAAATACTTTAGTCTCAGACCAGAGCAGGAGGATTGTCAATCTTTTAAATGCCTTTACTTTTTTTAGTGGATCAACAACCTGGAAGTTGACAGTCGATACAATTCCTGGCCTTCCAGTGTGCAAGAGCTGCTGCGTCCCACCTTTCCCGGCGTGATCAGGCAGATTAGAAAAAACTTCCATAATTTTGTAAGTAACAGTCTGACTGGATGAAATGTGCATTTTGTTTTGTCAAGAGCAGGAACATCAGCTTTTGCAGCTTACCTCACATATACCCTGGATTCCCTGTCACTTAAATAGCTTGAGAGAGAGGATGCTTTTCTGAAAGATTTTGTTCTCTTTTTTGTTCTTCTTTTTCTAAAAGATTTTAGTAAGTTATGGCTGAGATTCAGAGGTTACTGAGCATGATTCTGTGGCATCTATTAGATGCCAGGAGTTGTTTTGTCAATGGACAGTTACTACCTGATAGATAACAATTTGGTGTGTTTCAACTTTGTGATAATACTTGAGCTTGGTTAATGAGATTTGTCAGATTTGTTAACTGTTGTCTTCTTAGCAGATTTAAGACCAACTTCAGTTGTTTCACTTAAAAGCATTCTTGCATCAAGACTTGAACAGATGATCAATAGCCCTCAGCTTAGTCCTGGGTGTCCTTTTAGTTTGTGGGTAAATTACTTAGATCTGATGAAGAGTTTGCAAACTGTGCACTGTAACTTTTGTCATATGGCAAAGTGCAAAAAACCCCTTCTGGTTAGTGAAAAATAGGACTTGAACCATCTGAAGCTGTGGGAGCTTTGATGTGTTACCTTTTTCTCTGGAGCTCAATACTTTTAACATAGAAAATTTTAAATTCTAAGACAACAGTTTCATGAATGGGGGTCCCTGTGTGCAGTCTGAATGTCCCAGTTCTGTCTGGGTTGGGACAGCACAGAACATCTTGGCAGCATTGGCTCCCCAGGGCATGAAAACTTTTCACTTGCTGTTTGTACACAGGTGCTGATAGTGGATCCTACCCATGAGACCACAGCAGAATTACTGAATGTGGCAGAAATGTTCTTCAGTAACCACATCCCACTGAGGTAATTGTTGTGTTTTAATATTTGGGGGTTTTTTACATCCGTTTTATTCATGGGACTTTTGCACTTGTAAAATTCTCATTGCTAGAACACTGCAGAAATGTTAAATACCTTGTATTTGAGGTATGTATGTATTTTTTGAATATAACTTTCTCTATTAGGAAAACAGAGTTCAGTTTTTTAACAGTCCAAAAGAAATTTAAAGTTTTGCATGGGAGACAGGTGAAAAGCAAGATTCTGATGGACTTGTTACAGATGATATGTCCTAAGTTTGACTCCTTGCTGCTCTGCTCAACATCTTCCCAGGCTGTTCTAGAAAAAACCTGTGTTGAAGATGCTGATCACAGCCAGCAGTTGTACGAAGAGTTGATTCTTTATAAAAATGATGACCTGGGGATTTGTGTGGTTGCAGGATAGGACTGGCCTTTGTGGTTAATGATGCAGAGGATGTTGATGGACTTCAGGATGCTGGTGTTGCCCTCCTGAGGACATACAATTATGTGGCACAAGAAGTGGACAATAATTACGCTTTTCAGACCGTCATGTCTGTAAGGATTCATTTAAAACAGAAATGAATGCTTGAATATTTTCCATGTACATAAGATGATGTCAATGGGCTAATGTGTGATAATGAAAGGAATTGTTCTTTGGCTGGGTTAGTGTGCAGAGTATCTCCAAATAGTGGTGCCACAGAGTACATGTGTCCTTGTAATGTGCTTCTGACCTGACTTGAGCAAGTGAGACTGGGTGTCATTGTGACATTTACCACTTTTGCACATTTTTCTGATCCTGTCTCTGAGTTCTGAACTCCTCCATCCCTTCAATGTTATTATTTGGTTTGAACAGTTCCAGTTATGCACCTTTGCCACATCAAAGGACAGTGCAGGTGCTGGTAAATGAATTTCTCCTGTGGTTTGATACCCGTACAAAGTGGCGAACTGGGGCATACTGTGATGTTAAATTGCTGGTTACTTAAAGACAGTTACTTTTATTCTTTTTATTTTGGGTGTGTATTTGTAGCTTGAAGTAAAATCTTGTGCCTTCAAGAGGGAAAGAGTTACCTGCTTTACATGTGAGGTTATATTGTTCATAAGCATATCCCAAGTTCTGAAGGGAAGGTAGCTCCTTGGATATGCTTTATTTGAGGCTTTTTTCCCCAGAGAACTATTTTCCCTCCTCAAATCCCTTTTCTAATTAAAGATGCAAGTTATTATTTAAAGAAATGTGTATTTACCTTCTTCCAATCTCACTGGAATGACTACAAGTCATTATAATGGGTACAAGTGCTTAGGGGCTGTTGCAGCTGATAAATATGAAAATAAGTTTTGCAGTCTGGCTGTTAATGCCTTATTATAATCTCCTGTACTACAAGTGACAGGTCAGTTTACCCTTGATAAGGACAGAGGCTTTACAGTTGCAGCTGTAAACTTGTGAAATTCCCCTTTCAGATCTATAACAAAGTGAAAACAGGGGATCAGCTGAAAGTGGAGCATGTTGTTAGTGTTCTTGAGAAACAGTATCCTTATGTGGAAGTCAGCAGCGTCCTGGGAATCGATTCTGCCTATGATCAAAACAGAAAGGTAAGAATTCAGGAAATAGAGCTGCTTTTTCCCCACTTCTTTTATTACAACAGTTTTGAAAATATAATTACATACAATTTCTTGATCCAGTTCTCTTACCAGCCAGGTAACTATTTTGTTACCACATTGGGAGACTTCTAGTAATACTTTCCTCTTTATGTTCAGCACACTTTATATAATATACATAACACATAAAATGGAATATATATTTTTAAAAAATCTATATGTAAAGAACCAAGATAACTTTCTTGTGACTCAGAAGTTGGGGTTTCATTATGGAATGCAGACTTCAGTAGAGTTTAAAAGTGTTTGCAAAAAAAATCAAGATGATGGAATGGTTCGCAAAAAACCAAGAGTCTCAATGTTGGGAGGGATCAGTGTGGGGCTTCTGAATCAGTGTTTGAATACTGTGTGAGATAAAGCCATGATTATGAATTCAAAATGCCTTTTCTATAGCAAGACATCCAACAATTTCTGTAAATAATTCTTGAAGTGATTTTTAGGTCTGATACTTTTCTGGATGGAGAAAATTAGGAGGGCAAATCACTATTGAACCAGTTACATGTGAGATGAAGCAGATTTTATTTGAGGTTTTATAGGGGGATGTTTCTTACTTTTTGTTGTTCTAAAACAAATGAAATTATTGTTGCCAGTAGCTCTGTAACACACATGATGCTGCCTACATCTGTAAATGTCAGGAATGCAGTCAGGGTGACAGAAAACAGGCTCATATGCATTTGGGGGGGGTCTTCCAGTGTGGGATAGTGAAGAGAAAAATATTTTAAGGAAATGAAAATCCATAAAAGTAAGACAGACATTTTTGTATGAGAGGAGAGGCCTCAACCAAAACTTCTAACCAGCAGAACCTAATTTTAACTTCTAACAGGGTATCTGTCAATGCCAGTGCATTTTTCAATGGTTACATGAAACAGGGGAATTTCTCTTGACAGAATAATTCCCTGCCTCACAAGTAACTGTTTTCTTACAGGTTTAAGAAACACATTCTTAAAAAAAATATTTCTCTACTCTGTCTTACATTACAGCTATCACTGCTTGCATTGCATTTGCTTTCACAGACAAAGTCATGTTTCCTGTTGTGCACCTTGTGCCACTACCAGAAACTGCTCATTGGAGTTAATTTACAAAACAAGCATAATGAGTATTTAGCACTGCTGTATTGTGAAGTAACTTTTTTTGCTTTGAAACTCTGCGAGTTTCAAAGATAGATTCTCTGTGTCTAACAGAGGTGGGAAGGATCTCATGGTGTGTTTAGACTTGTGGGTATTGCACAGCTTTTAGGAACCTTTGTGGCAAAGGGCTGGTGTGCTAAAGCTGCTTCTGTTCCTGTCTTTAGGCAGCAAGAGCTTACTATGAGCAAACGGGTGTGGGCCCTCTCCCTGTGGTCCTGTTCAATGGAATGCCCTTCCAGAAGGATCAGCTGGATCCTGATGACCTGGAAACTGTGACAATGCACAAAATCCTGGAAACCACAAGCATCTTCCAGAGAGCCGTGTACCTGGTGGGTGCTGAGCTCGTGTGTGGCTGAGGGAAACTAGATTTGGAAAAGTGATTCACAAGTGCATGGCTACATATCATACAAAACAACTTGCATAATTACTTTTTACCTTTTTGTTTGTTATTAAAGCTATATAAGGCAATTCTGTATGCGAAGTAACAAATGATGCTTATTTCCTCTTTCCTTCAGGGTGAACTATCTAATGATCAAGATGTGGTTGAGTATATCATGAACCAGCCTAATGTTGTTCCAAGAATTAACTCAAGAATCCTAAGGTCTGACAGAGAGTACCTAGATCTGACAGGAATAAGTAAGGGATGCTTTTAATTGTGTTAAACATGAAATGTCTGAGTGAAAGACTTGCTGTTGCAGTGGAAAGCTCCAGTGGCATAGCATTAACAGCACTCAGCCCTGGTGCAGGGCAGATGTATCTACAACATTAAATGCCTACTGATTTTCAAAATGGGAATTTATTTTATTTTTATACAGACCTTAAGGGAAATATGACTCATGAAGCTGAGAAATTATTTAATGCATAAAGCAGCAGTTTGTTTCTTAGTTCTGACCTCCTTTTGGTCAGGGTTGACAGTCATCTCTGGAATTTCTTCAGATTTAGCAAAATGCTCCCCTGCTAAAACACCCAGTGCAGTGACTGCAGTACAATGACATTCCACCTGCCTTTTTTGAGTTGCTTGAAAAATAGTGACACAGTGGATTTTTCAATGTGTATTATTTGCATGTACTAGTGTCAACCAAGTGAGACTTGGGCAATTCTTTCAACTGACTTCTACTATCAAATATGCAAATATGAAAATGTAGTTATTGTTGTAACTTGCGAGACAGCAAAATTAATTTCTGAGCCCCTATATTAACAGTGAAAATGAGACAAGCAGTATTACAAGGAGCAAAATGGGATATTCTGGTAATAGTAGTGATTTTATTTTCATTTTACACGGAATAGCTGCTTTGGCATTTAATACTTGTTCTTTTCCTCAGATAACCATTTTGTGGATGACTTTGCTCGATTTACCACATTGGGTTCTAAAGATAAGACAGCTGCTGTTGCAAACAGCATGACCTACTTAACCAAGAAAGGTAACATCTGTGGTGGATCTGAATCCAGACTTTTATGTGTGTTTCCAAGCATCTGTGCAGTTCTTCACACACACACTGACCCTTGTCAGGCCTGTGGGTAATGGCATAGTCTGTTGAAGATTTCCTTTTTTCTTTATTAGACATGACTTCTGCATGGAACAAGAGTGTTCCCCTCTTTAAACCCAATCCAACCTCTTAATGACTAATGAATAATTCTGCCCTTGCTGTGCTGCTAGTGACCCCCAGAAATACAGCAGTGTAAGCAAATGACTAGAAAAATATAAAAGGGGTTTTAGCTCTCTGTCTCATTATTCAAAATTGCTAAAGTTACATGGATTCAGAAGGAAATTCTAACTGCCCATTGTATAAGACATCACCTAACGTGGTCAGTGCTGGTTTTATTGCTCCAGTGCATGCACTGCTTTTCCAGTGGCAGTATTGTCACAGTTTCACATGAAAGTGTTAAACTTGGCTGTACCTCTCTAGTGTAGGAATTGCATAGATGTAACACAGAGCCTAATCAGGTCTAACCAGACATCATCAGGTGTTTCCTTTCTTCATTTTGGTTGGATTTTTGCTGTCATTTGACCCAAATCCTCCTGTTCCTGTCTCCTGTCTCTACCAGAGTGTCCCAAGTGTCCATGGTCCTATCTCCAGTCACTGCCACCCATGCACTACCTGAAATATTCTTCCTGTCTCGTGCCTGCTCTTCATTCATGTTCAGTCACTTGGATTTGAACAAGTTTCTCCTGTAGAGCATTAATTAAATCCACTCCTTGGCATGCTTGTTGGGAAGTGCATTAATTTGCAATTCCATGGCTTGACATTTTTTGGTCAGTGCCTCTTCTGCTGCTTAAGATATTTAATAACTGCTATCTGATGACAGTAATGCTGTAGCTCATTTCTTTTCTAAAGTAATGGAGAAGTTACATGTGTTGCTGGCTCAGCACCAGCACTGGTACAGCAGTGCCCTGCTGGCTTTTAAAGAGGGAGGATAACAGCACAATGGCATGATTTGTAAACAGTCCAGAGTGATATCCTCACCCTACGGCATCAAACTGGTTATATGTAGTGTAACTAATGCTGTAGCATGAAAATCAAGCATCCATCTGTTTGAGAGGCAGAAAAAGTCAAAGTTTATTGCAATAAAATAGTTCAAACTTGTTGCATTTGGATCTGAACTGTAGTGATTTGGTTATGCCCAGTACAGTGCTGCAGCTTCTTGATACACATTGGGATTACCATCAAGTTATTAATGTGTCTCTCCTTTTCCCCTTTCCTTTCTGCTCTTTGACCAGGAATGTCTTCCAAGGAGATCTATGGTAACTCATGCTTTGGCATTTCTTATATTCTTGGAATTTTCTGGTTCCTTTATCACTGGCTTTAGAACCAGCAGGCAGTGAAGGAAGCTGTTGAAATGCATGTTTGCTGCAGCACTTTTGTCTTTATACAAAACTGATTTGTAAACTAACAGCTTCAATACAAAGAAGTGATATGTCTGCTGGGTTCCAACCCCAGTTGCAATCTGCAAGTTATATATATGTTTCTTTATGATTTGTAATTGAAAAGGTAGCAAACAAGCAAAAATCTGAAAGAATCCAGCTTAGAAGGAGCAATGCATGCTGTCTCACATGGGTTTTCTGAATGACCTAATAAAGACTAATATACCAATTCTGTTAATTTTGTCTTGCCAGGCTTCGTAGCTTAGGTTCATCCATTGCTTTTCTATGGAATTTTACTGTTTTTGAAGTCTTTGCATG
The DNA here is from genome assembly GCF_021018805.1 of Prinia subflava. Lineage (NCBI taxonomy): Eukaryota > Metazoa > Chordata > Aves > Passeriformes > Cisticolidae > Prinia > Prinia subflava. Next base: position 3,725,201 of record NC_086257.1, on the reverse strand, counting down.
TGCATCATAGTTTACCTCCAAATGAGGAAAAAATGAAGCTTTCCTTCCCTTCACCCTCAAATTTCTCCTTTTTTTTTTCTTTGTTAATAATTGCAGATGATTCCTTTGTTAGACCAGTTACCTTTTGGATTGTTGGTGATTTTGATAAACCTTCAGGGAGGCAATTGTTGTATGATGCCATTAAACATCAGGTAGGTAACATTTTCATTGGAATGGGTTAGCAGTGCTAAAAAAGCACTTGGTAAAACACAAGTTTTGCATTTCCCTGTGATATGACCTGTGGTGAGACTGGTTCTCCCTGCAGGGTCTCTCATTTCCAGCCTCATCTTTTATGTAGGGACTGGAACATTGCTGATCTTAAGTTAGGACAGAATACAATAAATGCTCTTTTAAACCCGTGGTGTTAAACTGAAATATCTGGGTTTTGGTTTGGAGATAACCATAAGCATTGCTCTCTGCTCTGTCCCATTGGTTCTGGGAGGATAACTGAAACATAAAAATGCACAGCTTACAGCTGAATCACTGGTTTGCCAGACTGAATGGTGGCCATGGTCCTGGATTTCTTAGGTAGCACAGGGTTATCTGGAAGATTGCTGTCACAGTGGTGCCTACACAAAAGCTAAATGCTTGATGTTAAATTATTTAATTTATCATTTTAACCTTGTGCTGTTATTTACCCAATTTGGAATCTGACATTCTGGTTAAGAAATGCAAAGCTTTTGCTGTAGTGTTTGTTATATATTTATTATATCAGAAATTTTAACCTTTCCCCTTCCCTGCTTTGTTAAACACAGAAATCCAGCAATAACGTTCGAATTAGCATGATCAATAATCCTAGTGAAGAACCCAACAGCCAGAATACAGTGGTAGCTAAAGCCATATGGGCAGCTTTGCAGACACAAACCTCAAATAATGCCAAGAACTTCATCACCAAGATGGCAAAAGAAGAAACTGTGAAGGCACTGGAGGCAGGAGCTGACATCTTGGAATTTGCTGTTGGGGTAGGCTTGTCTGTTGGCATTTACATGGGGAGGGTGCTTTGCTTGTTCCTCAAATTAATTTTTTAGTGTAGTATATTTATAAGCAGAAGCTGCAGTAAGATAAAAGTAACCCTGTTGGGTTTGCTAGATTGTTTTTAACCTCTCAAGGGCTTACCTAAATATAACAATCCATCTAAACCTCTTCAGACATGTCAAAGCTACATAACTTGGAAAAGGCAAAAGGAGCATGGGTGCAGGGATCTACTTAAGTGTGTCTTGGGTGGTTAGGAGAATAATATTTTTTTTAAAAGCTGGGAAAAAAATACAAGTGCATTTCTCAAAGTAGATTTTATAAAGCTAGGCAGGAAGGTTGGAACTGGTTTAAGTAGCTGTGACCCTTCACAGCTGAAGTTGGAATAGTGTTTGATGGTGACAAGCAAACTAGATTTAAGACCACAAAGAAAAGAGGGCAGGGATCAATTTTAGCAGCATATTAAGTTATTCTTGAATGGAAACAAAAAGGTGTCTTTTAAAGTGTGCAGAGGTGTAGTTTTCTTCCTATTCCAATGTCAAGTATTCTTTTCTTTTAGGGCATGGATACCAATATTTTCAAAGAAGCCTTTGAGTCTCCCAAGATGGATTTTGTTCTGTCCCATGCTGTTTATTGCAGAGATGTTCTAAAGCTGAAGAAGGGGCAGAGGGCTGTGATCAGCAATGGACGGGTGAGATGAGCAGCAGGCAGTGAAATACACATTCCACATGTGAGAGGGAAGCAGATGTGAGCAGCAGAGTCTGGGGATCAGACACAGGAGTGTCAGCCTGCTCCCAGTTTGATTTATTCACACCTGGGTGACCTTTTCTTTTTACTGTGTGCAGTTAGTTGTTGGTGTTTGGTACAAATTCTCAATAGCAAAGTTGCTTTCATGCTGGCAGTGAATTGAGTCCAGGGCTAGAAGGGGATGATAAATTTTCAAGATAATGCTGCTTCAGTTTACTGAGCAAAATGATGCTCTATTTTGCCCTGACCAAAGTGTCTTGGTCTCTTCTACCACCTGTTTTTATTATAGTTTATCTGAGATGAGGTAAATGATGTTACAGTAGTATTTCACTGAAATAATGAAACCCAGCTTTGTACAGCATTGGGTTTTCTATTGTCATCTGTTCTAGTCAGGTAAAAGCCCCCGCAGGTCCTGGTGGTTGCTGGGTGTTTCAACACCTTAAGAATCTCAGGTGATGAGTTGTTGTATCCTGTTATTCTCATTACCAAAATGGCAAGGCTTGTCTAGGTAGCTTTTAGGCTTCTGAAGGCTACAGGAGGGAGATTTGCTGGAGTCTTGCTGGACTGTTAGAATTGGCCTGGTGTTCTGCTGCCCCTCCCAGATGTGGTACTTCGTGTATAATTTAATGTGCCTGACCCAGTGAAAGTTTTAAGTGTGTGCTTTATGCCTTAGTCTGGGACTTTTGGCTCTAAATACCTGGATTTACCTGTTAAACTCTGCTGCCACTGACATTAATATCAGTTGGCTTCCACTGAGACTGGGCTGGAGTATTTATTTAATACCTCTTTAAATTTTGTTTCATTGTAGCCTTTATCTAATAATGCTGATTCTGCTTTTTTTTTTGTAGATTATTGGCCCATTAGAGGATGGAGAGATGTTCAACCAGGATGATTTTCATCTCCTTGAAAATATCATACTAAAGACATCAGGACAGAAAATCAAATCTCAGATTCAGCAGCTGGGATTTGAAGAAGATCTGTAAGTAAACATCAGGAGGCTTACAGAGAAATGCTGGAACTCTTGATAACATGACTTTGTGAATCTGATTTGCAATTCATTTTAGTGTTTCTTGGCTTATTAACATAAAAGTGATTTTAGTAATACATTTCCCTGAAATTGGAAAACACCGTAGAACTTAGTGGAATTCACCAGGCTTGTGAGTTCAGTATGAACAATTTAAACAGCTGTCAGTATAAATCTCTGAGACAATTAATTCAGGAAAACCTGACAGACCTGTACAGTTTTGCTTCTTGGCAAAGGTGTGATGGACAAATCAATTTTCATTGAACTTTCAAGAGGTTTTACACCTTTAAGATTGAATATATTCTTAAAATACTAGACTGAAAATTTATGGAAATACTAAAAAGGAAGCAGTGCTCAAAAGTAATTATCTTTTGTGATAGGACCCCTCTCAAAAGTTTCCCCACTTACAGGATTGCTTCCTGGTGCTCAGAGCTGCAGTGTAAAATGGGAAGAGCACTGAAACAAGGGTTTGATCTGAATGGCTTTCAGGTCTGAGTGGCTGGTGAAGATCAGGAGTGCAGTGCCTGTAACCTGTCTGACCCCCTAAAATACAGCTGCTCTGTCTTTGTTAGAGTTAAATCCTTTGGGATACTCAGCAATGAGGCTGCAACCAGTTTAAATTACTGGTGTATAACCCCTTAAATATGTTTATTTCTTCAGAGCCTGTGTAGACAGGTAGTAGAAGTGTTTGGGTATCTGGATTCTGTTTGCCTTCTCACATTGCTGCTGCCTGGCAGAAATGTGATAAGTACAGGCTTTTTTGGATATCTGCAAGCCTTTTTTTCCTTCTTTTCAGGGCAAGTGACTTGGTAATGAAAGTGGATGCTCTTCTTTCTGCCCAGCCAAAAGGAGAGGCAAGGATTGAATATCATTTTTTTGAAGAACGATACAGGTATAGAATTGCTGAACAATGCTTATCTGTGCCTTTTAACTTTCCCACTGTTTCATGTTGCATTTAATTAAAAAAAAAAATCTAAGTAGCAGTAGGAAAGTCCCCAGCAGTTTTCAGGAAGATTCCAGAAGTTAATTTTATCTCTCTATCATGTAAACATACATGTATATGACTATTTTTTTCCTCTGTTTAGTTTTTGAAGGTGCACAGTATTTAGGAAGTAATTTCAGTTCAGGATGAGATGGGGAGCAGTGGGTTGTAACGCATTTGAAGTGTTTATCCCCATGTTTAGTACTTTAAAATAGTATTTTCTTGTGTTTAGTGCAGTTAAACTGAGACCAAAAGAGGGGGAGACATACTTTGATGTTGTGGCTGTTGTTGATCCCGTGACCAGAGATGCTCAAAGACTTGCTCCGTTACTTTTGGTACGTTGTGAGCAACTTCAAATTCCATCATTTTGGAATGTTTGCTTCCTCTTTGACTGTGTGGTCACCAGTGCCTTTCTAATAGCGTGTCTGAGTTTCACAATGCATTTATCAGTGGAAACACTAATTAGGCTGCACTACACACTAACGAGATCATGCTCAGGTATTGCCCAGAGAGCTTTTAATTTCACTATTCTCACAGCTTAGTGACTCTGTTCTTGAGGGAGGTCTCAGCATGCCAAAAAGAATGTCTGAGATGTGAGGAGCAGGAAACTGTGCTTAAAACCACCAATTAAAAATGGGGGGGTGATAAAGCAAATCACAAGGAGGGGGATTGGGAATGAGCAGATAACATCCACCCTGAGGTCCTGTCTATAAAAGTGTCAGCTCTCCTCATTAGCATTTTTAAGGGATGTCTCTTTCTCATTACTTTAGGTTTTGAACCAATTGATAAATATGAACCTGAGAGTGTTTATGAACTGCCAGTCTAAGCTTTCTGACATGCCACTGAAAAGGTAAGCACTTCCATGATACAGGGGGGCAGAGAGAGAGAAACCTGCTGGAATGTGCAAGCACAGGAGCATGGTCAGCTGTCCCATGGGAAATCTCAATAACTGCTTTGAGCTCATTTATGTGATAGCATCATTTCCCACAGAAAATCTGTGAATTTGTGGATGGCACGACCAGTATCACAAGTTGGGTGCTTTGAATTTTTTTTTTTTTGTATTTATATAAAATTAAATAACTTACTAGTCTTAATGGTTGAGTCTTGCACAGTCTGTTTTGGTCCTTCAAGATAGAAATTCTGACCTGTCCTAAGGTTAGCACAACCTGCATTGTTTTGGACAAAGGCTTGGAGACATTAGAGGCCAGGGAAAGCTGATGCCATCTGCAAATTCAATGAAAGTGAAATATATTAGCAAATCTTGGCAATTTTTGGTGTTCTAATGTTTTCTTTCTGAAATTTCAGCTTTTACCGCTATGTTTTGGAGCCAGAGATTTCTTTCACAGCAGAGAATAACTTTGCTCCAGGACCCATTGCCAAGTTTTTAGATATGCCCCAGTCTCCCCTGTTCACTCTGAATTTAAATACTCCTGAGAGCTGGATGGTGGAGTCTGTTAGAACCCCCTATGACCTTGACAATATCTTCTTAGAGGAGGTAAGAGAAATCATCATGTTCCTTCTGCATTTAAATGGTGATGGTTTTCCAGGGCTTGCTTTTTTATGGGAAAGAAATGCAGAATGTTAAAATGCCAATAAATATAGGGCTGTGGATGTTACTGCATTTGCAGACTTCTACATGTTTTCTAGGAGGGGAAATTGGGAGAAACCCTTATTTATCTTACTGTAAAGATATTACACATGTATGTGTAACAAGACTGTCAAAGCCATTACAAACAGGCTCTGGAAATAGGACAGTCTTTATTTACAGCCTCGTGGGCATCACAAATTTGGGTCTCCTCCTCACTGATCACTGTATTATTATTCCCCTCTTACTTCTGCATCTCTCTGATATTGTTTGGGAATATGATATGGTATTGTGGTATATGTGGTATTGTTAATCCTGTACTAGTTTTTCAGAAATCTAGGAAATTTGGTGTGTGTTTTATGGTCTGGGTTTTGGTTTAGTGTGTTTTGGTTTAGGAGTGTCTTGCTTTTCATCTCTCACCCAAACTGTAAAGCCATAAATGAAGCATTGATGCTATATTTCAAGCCTCTGACTCCCATTCCCACCCCTTAGATTAATTGAAAGCCTGAGAGAGAGGGGGCTTAAATGCTTCAGGCATTCAAAATGCATTCCTGAGCTTCCAAATGAACAGCAGCTTTGCTTTTGCAGGTGCACCATTTCCAGTTCCCAAAGTGCAGTCTGTTGGTGCTGTAGCAATTAAACTGTCATTTTGGATGTGCAATGAGAGGAGATGTTTGTGGGATTAGATTAACATTCTGCTTATGTACTGTCCTCAGGCTAAATCTGAGTTTGGCTTGGTAGGGACCCAAACCTTTTGGGATTGTGGGTTTGGTTTTTTTTTTTTTTTTTTGTTATTTTTTCCCTTCTCTTTCCTTGGCACCTTTGTTCAGTGTAGAAAGAAAGGAAGGTGTGTTTCCTGACAGTACTCAGTGCACTGTAAGAGTAACACAGAGCAAAACAAAATGTTTATTTCAGATGGCTAATACTAGTTGAGACTAGCTTTGAACAGATTTACAGTCAAAATTCTGCATTCCATCATATCCTTTTTATGAGATACCAGCTCCATTCTCCAGTAAATGTTAAAGAAAATAAATCATGGACTAGAGCAACAATTCTCCCCTTTTCTTATCCAGCATCACTGTCTTGTCTGTGTATCTGCTTTGGAGTCTCAATGGCCAGTTATACCACTTAGAGACTGGTGCAATTGGTGTGTTGAGTTTTTGGGTTTTTTGAGGATTAGGAGGGTGTTGGTTTCTTTGAAGGTTTTTCTTTGCCAGCCTCCATCATCAGGGTTGCTCACTAGACATCTCTTAGAAGAGATCTTTGAATCTTGTTGAGATTCAAATTTTTTTGGTCTGGGAAACCCTTAACAATATTTGTGTAAGGTTTGTCACTTGAAAGAGCTGAGCTCTTTAAAGTTTTCTAGGTATTTGTCTAATAATAAAATTACTCTGGTAAAATTGGTTTTTAATTACTAAGGCTATTCTAGAGAGTAACTGAATGACCAAAGCTGGCACTTCAGAGCTCTGTGCCCCTTCCAGGTGGACAGCGTTGTAGCTGCAGAGTATGAGCTGGAGTACCTGCTGCTGGAGGGACACTGCTATGACATTACAACTGGGCAGCCACCCCGGGGCCTCCAGTTCACCCTGGGCACCTCCACCAGCCCTGTCATCGTGGATACCATCGTAATGGCCAACCTGGTGAGTGTCCTGCTGGACTGGAGCTGCTGTTCCTGCCCTCAGCACGGCCCTGCCATCGGGCACTGAGTGATTTCTGCAGGGGCTCTGGGTTTGGGGTGGGATTGCTCCCCACAGCTGCTTGCAGTGCATCAGAACCACCTCATTCCTCACACCGAGGGCTGAAGCCTCGCCCTGTCTCTCACCTCCTTCAAGATGCTCTCCTCTCCCTTCAGCTGGCTGAGATATTCTGGGGTATCTTTAAATGCTTTATCTTTAAATGCTGCCAATATTCATAAGCAACCCCTTTCCAGGCAAGCTCAGACAGTTTTTTCCTGAGACAGGGTCCTCCTGAGGCCATCCACTGTGGTGCTGTGAGCCTCAGGCTGTCTTGTTTTGGGGATCCATTTCTTCAAGAGATCTGTGGCATAAATGGAGACAGTCAGCAAGAATAGCTGACATTGTAGAAAATAAAGGATAGCTGACATTGTAGAAAACAAAGGGAGTGTGAAAGAATGGCTTTTGCTTATTTTAGTTGTGGAAAGATGCTGGAAATCCAAATGAATGATTGTTCCCTGCAGCTGCTTTTGTAATGTCACTGCACAAGGGATGTGTGTGTTGTCAGTGTCCACACTGGGCCAGGAGAGAGGTAATGGATTGAGGTTATGGCAGCCAGCTACTGGAATGTTTTCTTGACATGCAATATTAGAGGAAAACTGAAGTAAATTGCCTATTGTATTGTTTTTTGGTTGTTTTTCTTTTTTAATCTTTATTTTTTTAAAGGTATTACATTTACTTAGATGAATTAAAATAAAAACAAGGAAAAATATTCACTGGTGCTAAATATTTATTTTAGAATTCTTAGTCATTTTCAATTTGTGCCTTTTCTTAGCCAAAGTATAGCCTAGAATGATGTACTATTTCTTACTGTAGAAAGATGTCCCTTATTTTACATGTGTTTATGTTGGGGAGTAAAACTCAGAAGTGTCCTTTTTCTGATTAGCTATGTCAAATTTTTAAAAACTGTTTCTTAAATTTCTTTTTGAAGCAGCCTGGCTCACATAGGAACTGCAGGCATTTGAAACCACAGTATAAAACTGAGTGGGACACTAAAGCATCTCTACAGTTGCATCTATCTTCTATAGATGTAAAAATCTAAATCACAGAGGAAGATATTCAGATCTGGAATCTAAAACTAAAAAGACTTGAACACAATATTTGAATTTCACATTGGAATTTTCTGAGTTCTGTAGGAGAGATGTCTTGTAATATGTAAATTATGTTGCTGCTTCTGCTGTAGATGAAAAACCATTCTGTACAGCTTCAGAATTCCTTCAGATTTTGTTGTATAATTACAAATTAGTGCTTTGAAATTCCCTCATTCCTTCATAAACGCAACTTTTTGCAGAAAAAGACTCTGGGTTTGCACTGTTCCCATCAGGACAATGAAGACTTTGATCTAACAAATAATGCCAGACTTCTTCAAGCTTCTGTCTCTTAGGGAAAACCCAACAATTTTGAATGGAATAATTTCTGGGGCTTTTCTCCTGTTCTCTGGGCTTAAAGCCTTAAGGTTATGTTGATCAATGGGCTTGCAAATAACATTTTAGATCTAAAACAGTGAGTCAAAACACAGGACCTTAAAGCTAATTTTTCTGCATTTGCATTTTCTGGAAACTACCAAATATTCTTTTCACTTTACAGGGCTACTTTCAGTTAAAAGCCAATCCTGGTGCTTGGACTCTAAGACTGAGAAAAGGCAGATCTGAAGATATTTACAGGATCTACAGGTAGGTCAGGATAAGAAACACTTCAGTCTTTTTCTTGTACAACTTCTGAAGGAGGTGTAGGCATTGTAATCTGTGCATCTGTAATGGTTCCCTTGCCCAAGTGTGGTAACATAAACAGCAAATTACATTTCATACTGAACATAAGTTATGCAAGGTGAAATTAATTAATTTAAAACTCCATTAAGTGTGTTCAAATAGATGTATTTGTTTCTTTGTCATGTCTCAAACCTGTTTTGCAGTGCTGAGGTTTAATACATGTATAAAAATGAGCAGAAGAAATAAAGAACATGTTTCTGCTTTGCAGTAAAAGTCAGTGTCTTGCTCTGTTTTCAGCCACGATGGCACAGACTCTCCACCTGAAGCTAACGAGGTTATTGTTGTTCTCAATAACTTCAAGAGCAAAATTATTAAAGTCAAGGTGAGTTTAAAAACCAGAGGTGCTCTTAAACAAGTCTGTTTGACCAGCAATGGGGGAGAAACTTGGATTAAGGCCTGAAGCTCCCTTCCCATGAGCATACACTTGGGGCAGTCTGCACAGAGCTCACAGTGTCAGGAGCAGAGAGCATCATCTGTAGACTTGGTTTGGGTTTTCAATACAGGAGAGAATGGCATGTAAGTCCTGCTCCTTGTGTATGTCCCTGAGATACAATTCCTGACTGCTTATAACTTCAGGTAAAAGCAGTTTTTTATATATGTCTAGTAATAAGCATTCAGTATGTCCACTGAGCCAGCATTTTACCTGTCACAGATAAATTGTATTCATTTGGCAATACATTTTCTGTCACTCTGACACAGGCTAGGTGAGAATGCAATTGAAAAAAAGAAAAAAAAAGGTAAATTACTAATCTGCTGTCTCTTAGGGTTGCCTATCAGGTAATGCCATAGCTGAGAAGTTTAAGGAGAATGACTGATAGATAAGTGATATCTAGAGATGAAGAATGACTGGATAGATGAATGATGGCTGTAACAGAGCCAGTTCACACCTGACACCATTTACTGTGCTGGACTAATTTTGGGATGTTCTCCCCATTCACTGTCTTGTTGTGTCTCTGCTTTGGAGTCTCAGTGGGCAGTTATACCACTTAGAGACTGGTGCAATTGGTGTGTTGATTTTTGGGGTTTTTTGAGGATTAGGAGGGTGTTGGTTTCTTTAAAGGCTTTTCTTTGCCAGCCTCCATCATCAGGGTTGCTCACTAGACATCTCTTAGAAAAGCATTTTAACCATCCAGGCTAACACGTGTCTGAAAGCTGCTTTGGAATCTGTTTGGAAAAAGTCACTTCATTGCTGAGCTGTTTCCCAGACAGCTTAGGTTACCTGCCAGCTCATGGGCTGTAATTCAAGCAGGTAAAATCAGAACCACGGTCAGGATAACACTCCTGACAATGTTTACTCAATGTGTGGTTCCAACTCACTAAAGCAGTGTTATACTTCACAGGTTCAGAAAAAGTTTGATATGATGAATGAAGATCTACTAAGTGATGGCACCAATGAGAATGAATCTGGATTTTGGGAATCTCTCAAATGGTAAAATGAATTCAGTGATAACCTGCAAGTCTCTTGAAACTGGAAAACTATTTGGCAATACCATGATGTCTGTGAAATTCCACAGCTGTCTGTTAGGATTGCTTGAATTCAGGGCTGTCATTCATTGCACTCCTCTGTTGGCAGAGATCTGGGCTCCTGCTTTTACCCTCCCTTTCTCCCTCCTGTTTCTTGGGAGCCTGAAAACATTGTTCCTTCCCAGAGCTGCCCCTCAGCCAGTGCTCTCTGCACCCAGAGGTGTTCATGTCTGAGCTCCTGGACCTTCCCTGTCCTGTGCACAGCACTCTGCCTTGGGGAAGATGCCCTGGGCAGCAGGGAATGACTCCAGAAGCCCACAGACCAATTGTATTAAAGCCAAAATGTAGCCATTTGCTGTATTTGCAGCCTTTCCTGTAGAGCTGGCCCTTCCTCTCTTGTCCTTCACAGAACTGTATTTTTCCTTTCAGGGGATTCACAGGAGGACAAAAGAATGAAGATGTGAAACAGGATAAAGATGATGTACTAAATATATTCTCTGTGGCTTCAGGACACCTATATGAGAGATTCCTACGGTCAGTTGAGAATTTGTAATCCCAGTGTGCCAAATATCAGTGCCCTTGCACAAGGAAAAGGGTTACAATTTGCAAGAGAATAAAAAAACCCACTTTTTATGCTTCAGAATTCCACTAGAATCTGCACCTACTGTGTCATAGGAACTTTTGTCAGCATAGCATTGAGTTAAAAATAGACTTAGTTTAATAGATGGTGTGTTGCTGTCCTAAATTTTCTCACTACAGTATAACCAATGTATTGTTAAGAAGTTACAGCATAAGTCACTTTGGAAAGGATCTGAGCTTCTGTTGTTCTCAAAGGGCTGTGAAAGCCAACAGGTTGTATATTCTCTACCTAGTTAAAATATAGAAAATATAGCTAGGGGTTTTCTAATTTTGCAGATAAAATTAAGCAGTTTACAATAGGCTGAAGCCACCCACTTTTTCTTTATGCATGAGGTTCAGTTACCTGACACATAAAAATAGTTTAGTCATGTAGCCCAGCAATTTGTAATCTATTACACACCTCATCTTTTGTGGGTGCCACTTGTTCCTGTAACTTTTTTTTTTCTTTTGATAGCATAATGATGTTGTCTGTGCTGAAACACACCAAGACTCCTTTAAAGTTCTGGTTTCTGAAGAACTACTTATCACCTACATTCAAGGTTTGTTACTAATTAGAAATTTATTTGGTGGTGGGGGAAAGATGCCTCAAGCTGCTTCCCCCTCCCTCCCCAGTGCTGCACCAGCATCACTTGGCTAAAAGTGTACTCAACACAAAGTTGGAGAAAGCCTCACAGATGAGAATGTCAGCTGATGTGACAGTGGGACAAGTTTTTCCAGTAAAAAAATTCTCCCAATGCTCTTTCCTCATTTACATGCTCCCACTTAGACTGCTTTGTACACCCTCAATAATTGTCCCATCTGTGAATTGTTATGAAATGAGTAATGCTTTCTTTTAAACTCATCTGTGGATCACTATGAAATGGCTCATAAGGAACTGTGTGGACAAAAATGCTGAGATATTTAGTTGTCTCAGGATAGTTGGCTTTACAATTTGTATTGATTGTTCAGTTTGGGGCTCAGTGTTTTGTGTGAATTAACAATGAAACTAATTTTCTTTGTGGTGTCTCATTTTCTGATGTTCTGTGCCTTAGACTGAAGTCTGTCTCTTGTAATGTGCTTTTCTTTTTCCTGCAGAGGAACAAAGAATTGAGATAAGCTCCTTTTTTCCCCTCCCTCTGCAGGAGTTCATCCCATACATGGCCAAGAAATACAATTTCCAGTATGAGCTTGTCCAGTACAAATGGCCACGCTGGCTGCACCAGCAGACAGAGAAGCAGCGGATCATCTGGGGTTACAAGATCCTCTTTCTAGACGTGCTCTTCCCACTAGCTGTTGATAAAATCCTGTTTGTGGATGCTGATCAGGTAACACAGAGGCTGGAGTTATTTGGTCTTTTGGTTTATCTTTATTTTTCTCTTGTTTTTTTTTTTTTAAATAATAAGTTCTTGAATACAGTTTCCATATTGTTGGAAGGGCTGCAAGTTTGAGCCATTCACAGGCATGACTGGAGGTTGATTCTGTCATCATTGGATGCTTCACTGAGGGCTGGGGTTTGTGCCTGTTTCCACAAGATTGGTTTTGTTGGCCTGTCTTTTACTGTTATCTGGTTCCTCATTCACTCATTGTGATTCCAGCTAGTTTGCCAAGTGGATTCTCATTTCACCCTTCCGTTTTTCCAGTTCAGTCTGTTCCCCAGCCTGCAGATCACCAACCACAGCCAGTGTTTTCCTAACCACCCTGCCCTCCCAGGCCCCTGCTTTTAACTTGGCCACATCTGAGTGGCTTTCAGAGGAGGAAAAAGGCAAATCCCTTGTGCACAAGGCAAACAGGACTGGAAGGCTTTGGGTGTGCTCACTCCTCAAGGGTTGGAAAGTGCAGGAAATGTGCACAGCGAGAGCTGCCAAAACTACTCTCAAAAACACATCTGAAATGGGAAGTACAGATTAGCAACAAGTGAGTGTAAACTGCCTTGGGGGTTTTGGCACATGGACAGTGTGATGCCATGCCAGGTCAAACTTAAGCTGAAGGATCAGTTAGCAGAGATTTCCAGCTGCCCAGTTGTCACTTTAGATTGTTTGTTTCTCTGCTTGTGAGAGATTTTAAGGCTTTTTTTCCCATTAGAGTGGTATTTTTAAAGTAGTGCTAGTGCCACATCTCTGTCAAAAAGACATTAAAAAGCTTTCATCCCTGAAGGGTCTGCAGACCCTGAAGAGGAAGGGATACCAAGAATCACAGTAGAGGTCATGTATAGTGAGAATTCCTGCTGCTTATTAAGAAACAGGTTTGCACTTCAGCTGTCAAACCAAGCCCCTTCAGCTTATTTGAAGCTCTATTTTATTTGCTCCAGCTCTAAGGGCAGGGGAGAAAACACCTTTTGTGCTGTATTTTTGTACTACCTACACATAATGCAAAGGACTGCCACGTACATCAGGTAATTCTTCCTTTATCTCTTTGCTCAGTTGGAATTAAATCCTGTACGGCATTTGCAAATAACCCATGACAGGCTCCTAGAAATCAAAACAAAAATGTCCTTTCCCTTCAGATTGTGCGCACAGATCTGAAGGAGTTGAGGGATTTCAATCTGGATGGTGCTCCTTACGGATACACTCCCTTCTGTGACAGCCGGAGGGAAATGGATGGCTACAGGTTCTGGAAATCAGGGTACTGGGCAAGTCATTTAGCTGGAAGAAAATACCACATCAGGTACTGAAGAATCTCTTTTTTTTATTATTTGTTTGGGGTGCTGTTTGTTTTCTTTTTCAAACTAGAGGGGTAAAATTTTTGTTGCTACTTAGCAGAAAACTAGCTGAGGTATGGAGGGCTGCATGAACCACTTCTGGCTGCCTGTTGCCTCTTTAAGGTTCCATGTCCCTTGGAAGCACTAGGGATACTGAAATTATTTCAGTATGCTACAGGTTCTACAGGTGAAGAGCTGAAGTGTTAACCAACAGACATTGTCCTTTGTTGATAACAAATGTTGGAACAGGGACTGCATGGCAGCAAAGCTAAGACAGATTGGTTGAAAATTCTTTTTGGTACATGCCATGACCTTGTTAGAACTGCTGTCCTGCCTTGTAATGGTTCATCTGATGTGCTGCCAGCCTGAGGTTGTTTGAGGGTGTTGTGTCTCAGGGCTCTAGTGGGGCTGCAGTGTTCCCCCAGTGAAATGCATGACTAATTCATCCTCTCATGTAGTGCTCTGTATGTTGTGGATCTGAAGAAGTTCAGAAAGATAGCAGCTGGAGATCGACTCAGAGGACAGTATCAGGGGCTGAGCCAGGATCCAAACAGCCTGTCCAACCTTGATCAGGTGTGTTTTACTGTGTTTGTTTTGTTTCACTGGGCTGTGGGTCAGGGTGGGACTCGGGATTTTTCTGAAGGACTTTCTTTGGAATGGGATGAAGTGTTGATTCTTCATTTTCTATTTGCATTGGGAAAAAAGAAAACCCTTACAGAAGTTCACCTTCACAATACTGCTGGTTTGGGAGGGGGGTTGCTCCTCCCATTCTGCACCCTGTGGAAACAGCTACTGACTCTTAACTCTGCACAACAGGATCTGCCAAACAACATGATCCACCAAGTACCAATCAAGTCCCTTCCCCAGGAGTGGCTGTGGTGTGAAACATGGTGTGATGATTCCTCAAAGAAGAGAGCAAAAACCATTGATCTGGTGAGTGCAGGATGATTCCCTCACTCTTACATCCCATTAAAATACAGCAACCAGTTTTAGAGGCACTTCCCTCCCTCAGCCTGTATCAGTACTTGCTCCACCAGCAGACTGATCCCTGCAGAGGGAAGCACACCTCTGGGGAGTGCAGAAACCTGCTGCAGCCTGTCTGTTCTGTTTGCAGTGCAACAACCCAATGACCAAAGAGCCCAAGCTGCAGGCAGCCATGAGGATAGTTCCAGAATGGCAGGACTATGATCAGGAAATCAAACTGCTCCAGAGTCATTTCCAGAAGGAAAAAGAAATGGGAACACCAGCTGAGATGCCAGGACAACACACACATGGTAATCTTTGTTTCTGTACTTCTGTGACTTCCTCTGTGCCTGTTGCTCTTTTGCTGTGTCCTCCCTCACTGTGAGCTTGTACCAAGCACAGGGGCTGAATGAGGGCTGAATGAAATCATCAGGGAGTGCAGTGAGATGGAAGGACCTTGCTGAGCAAGTCTGGTGTAATTTAACCTAATTGTGAAAGCCAGAGAACAGACTTGTTGCAGTTCTGTAAAAGACCCTCACTGTTCCTGCAATTTTCTGAGCTTGGCCTTATGTTAACCCTTAAAGAAGTGCTGCCACACACTGGGGGTGAGAATTGTTCTTCTGGTACCTTGCAAAGAACAAATCTTGGGAGGCTATACTGATTTTCAAACCAATCTGCCACCTGAGGCAGCTCAAACTGAGTGCTCATTTTTCTCTTCCACAGATCCAGAAGCACATGTGGAATTATGATCCATGGAGACAAACTCAAGTTAGACTCTTTCATAGACAATTTTTATATTGAAAGCTAGGTTTTTTTCCGGTGTGTCTGCAAAACTGCTGAATAATTGAATGGGATGATGTATGCATTTCTATTACTTGCCTTTGGGTTAATTTCTGCATATGAAATAGGATCTGGATTGCTGGAATTAGCATTACTGGTGTTTTGCACCTGTGGTGGAGATGAAAGGAGCCCAGGATGGAATTTAGTGTTTCAGAAACAAAGCTTCACAATCCACCAGAAGAGCCACAGCCTGTTCCTTCAGCTGTTGCTGCCTCCACCACTGATGAAGCTCCAGTTTAGCCTCAGATCTAACTTGAGAGGCTGGGAATTGCAGGCACACCTCCTAACCTCATCTGATGGACATAATTTCTCCAGGTAACATTATAAAGCTCTAAATTATGCCTTGAATTTGGGACACTCTTTCACCTTCAGGTTTTCAAGCATTTGAAAATACTTCTTGGATTTGTTCAGTCTGCCCTCGATTTTGTAACAAAACCAGCATTATTTTGATTTTCTATTTCCTGTCTTCATTCATTGCCCAACTTTTGATGGTTTGGCTAAATGTAAAGCTACCACAATCTATTTAAATGCCCACCCAAATGCAAATGCCTAAGCTTACAAAGTGAGCAGAACAGAGAATTTGGCAGCTGAGTTCATCCTGGCCTATATGACTTGAATCAAAGTGCCCTCCCTTCCTCCTGCTCCAAGTGTAAATCAGTCTGCAAAACTGGTAGGGCCTTACTTTTGCTGTGGTTCACTGATTCATGAATGTTTTTTTGTTTATGAAAAATCTGTGGAAGCTTGGAAGTTTATCATCATGTAAATTTCATTAACTTTATTTTTCTTCAAACAGAGATGTTGTCACATCAATAAAAACTTCAGAGTTCATAGGTCTTAAGCTTTAGTTCCCACTCAGTCCTTTGATCATCCTTTTTCCTTGCACACATTACAGTCCTAATTTGATTTTGGGGTTTCTGGATATTTCACTTGCATTTGCTTTCATTCTGTGCATGGACAAGAAGGTCTCTTCTTGCAAGGATTAATTACCCTGGGCTAGTTTTATCATTCATATTCATGTCTTCATTTTTAAAGATGCTGCTGCCACCGTTCTGTACTATGAACATACCAATTAAAGAAAACCCTCAAACCCAGTTTTCCCCATTCTCTAGGGTTAATAGTCTGCTCCCTGTAACACTGAGGAGTTGAAGAGTTGAAATGTAAGAACTAAAAGGACATTTCTAGTACAAAATACAGTCACCTATGCCACTTGAGAAATCCAAACTATTTGGGTTTTTGTGCCTCCAGTGTTTTTATGCAGGTAAATGTTTTGTGCTGTAAGAACTTCAGCCCAATAATTCTGATGTGAGATATTCTTCTGGACTTGCTGTGTTGTAAATCCTGCCGTGTTTTAGAGGAATCTGAAAGAAGACATCAGTTGTAGGGTTTAAACTGTTCCAGAGCTTGACTTATGAGAAAAAGCAGCTCTTCTCCAGCCAGCTGAAGGAAGGGCCCAAACTCTTAAAAATGCACATTAAGAGTAACTCACAGAGTTTATCAGCTTAGGTGTTTCCCACTTTGTGGGGTTTTAAATTCAGATAGTCTGTCTGGTGACTCTGGAAATTATGGGTGAGGTGCCTTATGCTTCCCATCAAAACTGTTCCCCTTCAGGATAAGCAGACTTAGAGCAGCAGGACTTTATTCTAGTGTAGAAATGATACATCTGCCAGCAAATTAATTACATGTCATGTCAATTAGCCTCTTTTAAACAGCTAAGACATTGCAGGTAAGGTTGTCCTTCCTGTGTTCAGCTGCAAATCACTTCAGCCTTGCTGGAGAACAAGGAATGGCAGAGGAAGGAGTGGGCAGCAGCTGGACACCAGCACTGCCTCCAGGGATGGATGGGCAAGGCTGTGCTCAAGCCCTCAGAACAAGAGGAGCTTTCTGAGAAATAAGGCCCGATAAAAGAACTATATCTGGCTTCTTTTTGCCCCCCAAATTATATTAGGAGCCACAAGACTGAGAATAAAGCAACCTCTTAAACTCAGCACATTTAAAATGCTTTGGTGAATAAGAAAATACTTCTAAATTAAATGTCAGTTACATTATTTTAAAATATGCTCCTTCATTCAGGCAGTTAATGTATGTACCTAAACAGCCACATTGCATCCTTTTTTTATTATAAGATCTAGCTGGCCTTGGAGGATATTTTGGTTGCCTCTAGTTAACAGACACCATGCTCTTCAATTTCTATAAAGAAATAAAAGTCATCTAACTCACAATTGATACAGAAAGAAACCAGAAAGACACAGTGAGATTCTATACCTTTGTAGTACTCATAAGAGTCCTGTAGCTGTTCTCGAGTACAATACAAAATGCACATTTTCCTGAGAAGCTGCTGTTTACTTCCACTCAAAAGTAACAATCAAAAAGAGAATAATCACTTATTTTTAATCTCTGCATTTGTTGCTCTTAGATGTTCAATGACAAATTGAAAGACAAATTTAGAATGCACCTGGGAGTGAGATGTTTAATGAGATAGAGCTGCTGCTGATCATGTGACTGGTCCTGTAACTCTGTAAAACTGATGATAATTGGAGAATGAGGATTGCAGAGGTCTTTGCATTCCCCAGACTACAAAGCCACTTCTGGGGCAAAGTGATGATGTTGTTCCCATCTCTGGCTACAAGCAGCTTGAGCTCTTGGTGAGGAGTTCATGCTTGAGAAATGCCCTGTACTTTTATTTGAAAAGGAAGATTTTATTATCCTACTAAAAAGCAAATAGCAAACGAAACTTCAAGAATTCTCTTTCATTTACCTATATGGAGTTATAAAGAAAATGAAAGGGACATGTACAAAGCAGTAAATACCCAGTAACAGTCTTAGGAACCAAAACATTTTTTAAATTCTGGTTTTACCCAAATCTTCTGTACTCTGTTCAAGAATATTCCACAACTCCGTGTGGCACTGATCCCAAGTGCCCCAAGGTATGGGGAGTCCTCTTTGCTGAATGTTACTGGGATCACAGTGAGCTCCCCAGAACAGTGGCAACAACAAGGTCTAACATAATAAAACCTCTGCTGTTCTTTACCCATGACTCTCCTGTCAGTTGCTTTGGGGCAGATAACTGAGGTTTTAATAGTGTTCCTTCCATTTTCCACTTCTTGTATGCAAGTGTTGGGATCCTGTTGAAAAGCTAGAAGGGAAAGGAGGAATTCCTCTTCCCAGCCAGTCCTGTTAATCAAGGTATTTGAGTAACCCCTAAACTGAGGCACTTCTCTTAAACAATAGGAATATTTGATATAAATCTACCCTTTAGGCCTTTTTTTGGCACTCTACCTATTACTATTTAAAAAGAATGTTTCTGTGTCAGCATTTTGTCATTTCTCCCTTTGATTTGGTTTTACACTGACACTTCACAGTCAGCACTGAGACAGTGATCCTCCAGAAATACCTCCAAGTACAGAGGTGTGTCTGAAGTTCTTTCAGAGCTGGCAATGAATTCCAAACTCCTGTGGGACTCTCAAAGCCTCTTCACCAGAGCATCTTTATTATTCAAAGAGCTCTGAAGTGGACAGCTAGACACAGGAAGCCCAATGGAAGCCACAGAGACATGCACTTGCTTGCTTACAGTGACTGTTTGAACTTGCCCAGGTTTGGAAAATGAGACCAAATCCCAGGAGACAACTAAAAGGGGAAAAGGAAGCAGCCAAAAAGAATAAATGCACACCATATGCCTCTGACCTCCTCGACAGCGTTTTGCACTCCTCCCCTTTTGCTTTTTGAAGTACCTATTTAAGCATGTAACTGTACATGCTTCATGCTGAAGAACTGATCACCCTCCACCCCAAAAGAGCTGCATAAATGAGAAAAATTCTGATGGGGGAGAGGGGATGCCAAAAGTTTTGAATCCTTCTTTTTTACAAAATTTAAAAAAATTGTATTAACCTTAATATAGCAGGTTTTTTTAATGGGCAAACTGTCCCATTCTTTGCTGGTTTGCTGTGTACCATTCAGGCTCTTTCTGGGGGAAATAAAAAGCCATATGAGGGCAGGCAGCACTTTGTCTACAGGTAAACAAATCACCTGTCCATGAGCTGCTCTTGCTGCCTATTTCCATGTATTTTATTTTAAAAGGAAGATTTCCCTGCCTTACTAAAAAGCAAATAGCAGAGGAATAAGACTTCAAGATTTCTCTTTCATTTAGCTATATGGGGTTATAAAGCAAATAAATACTTGCACTGACTTAAGATGAAAAGTCACTAAAATGCATTTCAGAGTCAGACAACAACAGTTGTGCTGCCCTTATCCCCAGGGCCGAGGCAGGGATACCCCTCACCAGCCTGCCATGCACACTGTGCCAAACCTGAGGGAATCCTGCTCCCAAATTGCTGCTGTGGCCCATGAAGGCACAGCTGGCAGTTCCTGTGCCCACAGAAACACCCCTGAGCCTCGGCACAGCACACAGCAGCACTCCCTGCTGTGCTCTGGGTGCAGCAGCCCCTCCTGCCCCATCCCCAGGGGCTCCTTGCCTGCAGCCAGCTCTGTGCTGTGCTGCCAGCCAGCACTGCCTGCAGAATGGCTTTAATCCCATCCCCAGCAAACACAGGCTCTGCAGCACCAGGGAAATCCCTCTATCCACACATCTCAGGGGCTTCTGGCTGAGGTTCTCTGCGGGCTCTGCCAGCCCAGCCCTCCCACCACTGCTGGGTGCTGAGGGAAGGTGCCCAGTGCCAGTCACCAGTGCTGGAGCTGCTCCCCACAGCTGCACATCTCAGCAGCTGCAGCTGTCCAGAGCACATCTCCACTGCACATCTCAGCAGCTGCAGCTGTCCAGAGCACATCTCCACTGCACATCTCAGCTGCTGTGGCTGTCCAGAGCACATCTCCACTGCACATCTCAGCAGCTGCAGCTGTCCACAGCACATCTCCACTGCACATCTCAGCAGCTGCAGCTGTCCACAGCACATCTCCACTGCACATCTCAGCAGCTGCAGCTGTCCACAGCACATCTCCACTGCACATCTCAGCTGCTGTGGCTGTCCAGAGCACATCTCCACTGCACATCTCAGCAGCTGCAGCTGTCCAGAGCACATCTCCACTGCACATCTCAGCAGCTGCAGCTGTCCAGAGCACATCTCCACTGCACATCTCAGCTGCTGTGGCTGTCCAGAGCACATCTCCACGTGCTCTGTCCAACAAGTGCAGCCTGATTTGCAGTTGCTGCAGAAATGCAGCCCAGGGAAGGAGTTAAACCTGCACCCTCTGGAGCCAAGGCTCTGCAGTTCCATCCCTAACCCAGCAGTGGCCAGCTGGTTCCTCAAGGACCTGACCTTCCCAAGCCCTGGCACTCCCCAGAGCAGCCCTGCAAGTCACCACAGGAAAATTCCCGACCCTGGATTTACACTTCATGCTCCCACCTTGGCTAGCAGTGGCAGTGTAAATATCCCAACATCCAAAGCTACCACAAGGAAATTCCTCTCCATTTGCTCTGTCCACCTTCTCTTTGCCACATAACTGCATTTCCCCAGTCATGAGCGCTGCTTCTGGATTCTACACTCCATCTGTTCTGAGTCAGCACGTGGATCTTCACTGCCTTGGACACAGAGACCTCTCCCCAGCCTCCCTTTCTGTCTGGCATGTTTGCTGGCTGCTCCTTGGAACCCAGCTAACTGAGCAGCATTCCTGCCTGGGACTCTGGGAAAATCACTTCTGACTACCAGGGTTTATTGCTGTCTAGACTCCATTAAGACCACCGCTAAGAAAGGTTGCCTTATTCTTGGAATACATTGGATTTGTTCCTTATTAGCCAGCTTGAAGATGGGTGAGGAATGAGAACAGCCTTTCCTCTGTGTGAAGAACTGGAACAAAGAACTCTGCAATACACCTGGTTATGGCCCAGCAGAGTCCTCTCCTCCTCCTGGGCAGCAGGAAACATGATGAGCCATCAGACATTCCCCTCCTCTCACCAGTGTTGCTACACCTGAGCACAAATGCACCTGGACCTCCAGAACCTCAGAGAGGAGAGGGAAGGACAGGACATGCTGTGAGCTCTCACCCAGGGCTGCTGCATTTCTCCCCATCCCCAGCACCTGTACTCAGCAGAGTCCCCCTGTGTACAGCTTTTGGCTTCCTCCTAAAACATACAACGGGACAGAGACCTGCTTTGTTTCCTTACAATTAATTTTCAGTACTAAGGGTGTGCTTTCTTTTTTGTTTCTCCTTTTCTGGGGAAAGTTTCCACCACACATACATCTCCTTCCTCTGCTGGGAAGAGCTGGTCTCACCTCTTAGTCTCTTATTCTCCAACCTTTTCCCTCCATCTAGGTGTTTATTTACTACTATAAATATGCAGTAGGTACTTCCAGATATCAAAGTATTTCCCTTAGCCTTTAGACTGTTTTCTTGATATTCTCTCATTTGCTTGGTTGAGTGTTTTTAATTTTTTTGGTTTTTTTTAATAAATAAAATGAAAACTTGGCACCAGAACTGGATACATTCAATTTCATCAACACTACATCAAGGAAATATGTTTATGTGCATGTGTATTTCTGTATATCCATGCTCATCCTCTAAGTATTTGCTTTTTTATACCATCAAGCTCCACAGGCATCCTTCCACCCAACCCACTGAGAATTTCTTATGGGCTGCTTTGTCCACAACAATCACCAAAACCCCTTGTTAACTCAGGAATCCAGCCCCCATTTCCTGGAAGCCTTTGTGTTTCAGATTCCTAAATGTGCAGTTTCAAACTTGCCAAATTACCACAAGGCTTCTGTGGCTCCCTGCAGAAGAGGCCTCAGGATTTTGTGGGATTCAGCAGCTCTCACCACAATTGCTTCCAGACTGAGCAGCACAGACCTCAGCAGGGGACAGGAATCTAAAACACCTTTTGGACAGGGATTCCCACCATCTAGTACTACAAAAACTGCTAACTGGGTTTTAATTCTTTTAACACATGCCCCAGGAACATTATTTTGGAGCATCAAGGTACCAGCAACAAGGATTTTGTGAACTGGTTATGTCTACACTCAGTGTTGCTATTATCCTAAACCTATAATTCCTCAAAGTTACACTGCTTTGACAAGAATTATGTCCCATAAAGAAACCTTCAAGAGTAATTTTAGCTCTCAATTTTAGCACCCCTGATCTCCCAGGAGCTTCCCCTCTGGTTTCAAATTCATGTTTGAATTTGTTCATTCATTCATTCAAAGCAGCTCTTTGCTGAGCTTCTCTGGAACGTATACTTTATCTTCCATAGCTTATCAAAACCTAACTTCACTGGGTCACTGACTCCTCCAGCCATCTCTTCAGACTTCCTAAATACCAGCTATTGACTTGTCCCTTCAGAAAAATCTTAAAATATCAGCTACTCAACATCTATTGCACCAGAGTGATGGAAGATATCCCAGTACAGCTGATATTTTAAAGGTTTTTACATACAGCACACACATACCTATTTTCGTATCCTGCTTTTTATTAAAACAATTTTGCCATCTTCACCTCATAAAGCTTAATGAGTTAGAAACATTTTCCCAAATGTTCTGCTGCTTGTCCTTAAATTGAACTGTATTGAAGGTGTGTTCAGGACTGTGTTTTTGTCTCCTGGGGAGATAAGGCCTTATCTCTGCTGGCAGCCACCAAGGCCAGTTAGAGCCCTGATGTCTGAATTTTGCTCCTGCCCCAGGAATGTTCCTCCAGCTCTGAGTGGAGCCACCCTGGTGGGGTTTTCTGGGAGAACTCGCTGCTGCTGACCTGTTCAGATCTCTGTGAGAACACCTTGCTCTCTTTTCACACACCATTCCTCTGGGGTCTTTCAAAAGAGCCTCAAAAATGAACGAGTGGCTGCTTTCGCCCTCCCGAATCTTGTGATTGTTTGTCCCAACATCCCTGACAATTGGTTTGGAAGGTCTCACCCGAGTCCCCAAGGCAGTGCCTTGATACCACAGCCACTTTTGCAGAGTCTCATTCCCAAATGTGTCCAAATCACATGAAATGAGTTGGGTTTTCACCCTCTGTTCAAACCTCATCACCCAGCTGCCCACCTCAGCTCACACCTAGCAATGTCACATCACACTCTTTTCCCCTCACATCAACATTTCACTTTATCTTTTACGGCTTTTTTCTTCTCCCTCTCTGCCACCACCCCTTTCTCACTGAATAAACCAGCCAGGTTCTTTAAAAAAAAGGTGATCTTATAGTAGGTGACACAATTTTCTGTTGGAATTTGGCCACTCAGAATCACTCTGGTGGGCTCACCAAGGGAGCTTTTAGCAGTGTGGTACTTCAGGATTCTAAAGAAAAGGATTCCGAGTGTACTGCACATCTCAGGAGATGTTCTGGGCTGTAGATGGAGCAATTGCACTGCTTTGAAAATCCACAAGTGCCTGCTGACCCCTTCCTGCAATTTCCAGCAATTTTTAAAGTGGGAAAGACTTTTTTCCCATGTGATCTACTGTGGCCTTCCATGAAAAAAAAAAAAAAAATAAAAAGAAAACAAACGTGCCTCACTGCTGCACTCACATTAACACAAACAATGAGGACCAGCTCTGTGCAGTACTGATCACTCATCAGAGCTGCTGCTATTACATTATAAAGCTTTTCAATTAAATTTAAATATAGCTACCTTGAAAAGGTCTCAGTCCTTCCAGGAAAAGCAGCAGCCAAACAGATCAAATTCTGGACCTATTGTGGTTGGGTTTTCCTTTGTATGGCTGCTTTGGTGATGGGTTGAGAATTTTTTTACTGTTTATTAATAAACAATAAAAGAATTTATATATACTTATATATATATTTATATTTAAAATATTTATTAAAAATATTTTTACAGCAGTAAAAGAAAGTGGAACTATTATTTCAGTTACCACAAACATTCTAGTGCAAATCATGAGCCAACACAGAGACCTTTGCACTGTGTTGAGGTTTATTTTGTCCACTGCCCTGTATCCAATCACAACTATCACAAGTTCTTCGACAAGAGTGGGCAAAAACTCTTGTAGAAGGTAATTCAGAAACACCTGCATAGCTCAGGAATCCTCTTCCTGCCTCCTTTTATGGCAGAAAGGACTCAGATGTAAGGGCAGAGGAGTGACCTTCCCACAGGAAGATCCTGTTTCCAAGAGCAGCTCATGTCTCACATCCCACTCAGAGAAACACTTCTGCCTGCATAACTTCAACATCTAAAAACTAACGTAGGATTTAAAACCAAATCTGTGCTTTCCAGACTTTTATTCTCCTCACTGATACAACCAACAGGTTTGGTTTCTTTGCAGGGTGGCACCGGGAGTGCTGTGAGTGTCAGAGCAGCTGTGAGCACGCAGACCCACAGAGTGCCTGTTCTCATCACAGGGGCACAGGATGGGCTCTGTCTGCACTTTGAACCACTGAGTTCCCACATTTTGCCTGAGTTTCCAAGCCTTTCTGCTCACTTCTTTTAGACAAACCCACCGGGGAGCAAGATGCAATCCTCTTCCTCATTGTCACAGCTCCTGCCTTGCCTGTTTTCTCTCCACCAGAGCTGATGCATGAAAAATCTCCTGCCAGCTCATATCCGTGGAATAATAAATGTACCTGATCACTGTGCTGCTGATCAAAGCAAGAACTGAATTCTAAAAGCAGAAATGTGATCTGAAGACAGTCAGCCCCATCAAGCATAAACTGAATATTTTAACATCTGGAAGTTGATTTTAAAAGCTCTTCAGCAGAGGCCAGGAATTTTAGGGATGAAGGTATCAAGGAAAGAGCAATTGAAAAGCTCTTACTGCAGGGACCCAGCTTTGCCACCCCCTGAATGCTGCCCAGCTCGTTTGCTCACTCATTCATTAGGTCAGGCTGTGGAGCTTTCATGTCTGTGCAGCAGAGAACAAAGGAGGAGCTGCTCCTGTAAATTCTGTAAATCACCCACAGCACTGACCAGGGCACCTGCACCACAGACAGTCTGAGAAACTCATCTGCTGCCAGGCTTGGAGGAAAAAAGTAATTGCTATAGGCAACAAACCCTCCAGTCACTACCTTACAGCAGCCACAGAAAATAAGGACTTTAAAGAAAAAACTTGTTTTTCTTCCCTTTCTTACTGTCTTCACATTTGAGCCCAATACGGAGATGAATCTGAGAGACAACCTGTTCATGTCATGACCTCTCAATTCAAACCCAGACCCAAACTTCCCTCTGCTGGGATCTACAACCCCCGAGGTGGGAGGGAGGGGACAAGGAATCACTGCAGCAATCTGCAACTCAAAATGTCTCTCCAAGACACAGAATACTTAACCCAGGTAAATATTCACCAAGAAGAGGGGAGTGGTTTCTCAAGCTGTCCCCTAAGTTTTCTCCAGCAAGAGTTCAGAGGTGTCAGACTCACTCCAAAAATAAATAAATAACAAAAAGGCTCTGCATGCTCCCAGTTTGTGTCACGGGAGAGCCCCACAGGTGAGTAATTGAAGAATTACTGAAATCAGTAGCCAGGCTACTCTGATAATCGAAATCCAAAACACAGCCAGAAGGAAGGGAAAGATTTAATTCATCATCTAATTATAAAAGCAGCACACAGCCTTCTCTAACTAATCTAGTAGCAGAAGGCAAGTGATCAAATAAAAACAAGCAGTACTGAACTACAAAGACAGAAAAACGAACCAAAGAAACCCACTACTGCTGAAATGATGGACTCATGACCTGAAAGCAGATACATTATTTATTTCAACTATTTATGTCCTTTTTTATTCCCTTTTGGCTCTGATTTGCTGTCAGTGGTGTGTTACAAGGTCATTAATAATGCATAGCAATAAATAATATATCCACAGTCACACCAACTGAATTTTGTTTGTAGCTGTGGTCCTGTGAGCATCTGGAGTTTATTATACTTGGGGCTTTTACTGAATGGTGGCAAAGAGCTGTGACACATGTCCCAGCCAGGGCAGCTGTGACAAACCTCTGGGTGCAGGGCAGAGGGTGGGGGGAAATAATCAGGAGGGGGAAGGAGGGTTGGCACTAGAAAAGGAACATTTTAATAAAGGATAAAAGAAAATAGGGACGGTGCCCCCAGACCGTGCACAGCACCCAGGAGAGCTCCGTGGGGGGAAAGACCCAGAACTGAGGAAAACACGACAAACTGTAGGGCAGGGCTGAGGGGGAGGGTCCCACCAGAACCTGGGGACCAGAACCGTGTTTGTACAACATAACTGAGCATCATAAAAACATGACCTCATCTGGAACAGCTCATTAACATGCAAACCCCCACGAGCCTTTCCTGCTCCCACAACTGCAGAGGGTTCCCACGGCCTGAAGGTTGGAGTTCAGCTTGGCCGGCTCCCACACACACAGACAAGTTCAAACCTATCAAAAAACAACATTCTGAGCTAAATTCTGGAGAAAAAGCAGACGTGGAAGTGCTCAGTTGTCGACTTCAGCCCAGAGAGGTGCCAGAACTGAGGCAGCAGAACTTTGGCTAGACAGTTCCATACAAAACACCTCCTCTGGCCTTCAGGCAGCCTTTGGGATCCACAACTTGCAGGAACAATTTCAGATGTTTGAGTTGGTCACAACAAAAGCATGACCACACAAACCATAAAATCCACCAACTCGCATCTCCTCCTGCACCTAAATGGAGATTCTTGGGCAGAAGAGGCTCTCTGGAATGCAGGAAGGGCCCTTCATTCACAGCCTTACCCCACCCAGCACCACCCAGCACCACCCAGCACCACCCAGCACCACCCAGCACCACCCAGCACCACCCAGCACCACCCAGCTTCCTTGTGGTGCCTGGGGGAAAAAGGACCAGCCCAAACCACAGCCCAGAGCTCTGCTGGTGGCTGACCCATAACAGCACAGAGGGAGCTCCTGAGCAGCTCAGGGGTTAGGAAAAGGTAAAGCCACTGTGGGGAACACCATTTCCATCCAGGTAACAGCAACAAGGGACCATACTTAGGTGTCCAGAACCAAAAGAGAAGCTCAACATACAACAGAAACACAAAACAGAGGCATTGTAAGTTTAGAAAGGTGAAATTTGGATTAAAAAAAAATTACCAACCCTGCAGTGTATTACTGCTATTTACTCTTATTAGTAAAATATAAATCAAACCTTTCTGAACATCTCACTGTGAGTAAACTGCAGGATGGGGTAACACAGGTACAGTCTGAGCTGCATCTGCTTCAGGTGCAGTCCCATGGAGAGCTTGTCCCAGCCCTTTTCTTTCACCCACTGCAGTAACAACACACCTGGAAAGCAAATAGGTTCAGCAAGCTGCTCTGATGAGAATAAAGGTTTGGAACTCTTTTTTTTTTGTTTGTTTGGCGGGGTTGTGTTTGCCAGTCCAACTTCCCAAACATGCTGATTCTAAGGCCACATCATCACTATGTACAAAAAAAGTGGAAGCACATGAGTTTAAAAAGGAAAAACAAACAAACAAACTCAAAAAAGCCTATCTTTGGTGGAAGGGCAGAGATGAGGTGGTGAGACAGGACTAAGCTCATTTTTCACAGCTGCTGAAAATCACATAAAATTAGATACAATGTAGAAGCAAACCTTTAAAGTAAAAGCAAGGAATTAAATAAAGCAATCCTGTAGTTGATAGTGGGAATACAAATGAGCTTTCTGATGCCTGATCCAAGTCACTGCATTAACAACTCACACTTCCATTGAAGCTGTAAATAAGCAGCCTAAGGGAAAAGCTCCCTTTATAAGCAATCCTCTGGTGTCATGCAATATATTCACATCCTAAGTATTTACTTAGCACCCACCTATTATTTAAACACATTTGATTATAGAGTATGATGAGTATGATCACAATCCAGGGCTGCATCAGCCCTCTGGAAATGCAGAGGGACTCCTAAGGTGTCACTGAACTCTGAATTAATTATTGAGGAGGGGAGCAAATGGCAACTCCAACCTTCCCAATTGTGACACAGCTGCACCAGTGTGCAGAAACAAGGGGTATTTGGACAGCCTAAAGGCAAAGTAACTTAACAGAAATCCAGAGACCTGACCCTGCTGTAAGGTCAACAGAAAAACGTTTTTGGCTGAGATAACCATTAGTTATCTGCGAGGAGCTGAGTGCTACACCACCAGGCATCAGCTTTTCAAGCATCTCCTGAGAGCAGATCCAGAACAGGTGTCCATTTTCTCTGTTATCACAGAGCCTGTAGCAAAAACCAGAGCCCAGTCTAATCAGCAGTTTCAAGGTAATAATTTCACACCTCTTGGCTGAGGCAGAGCTTCACAGCTCATCAGGTAACAAGTGGAAGAATCACTTCTGTCCTAAATTAGTTTCTTTTCCCCTGGTGGAGATACCATCAACCCCCCTGTCACCAGGTATTACTGGAGGCCTGTTTAGTGTAGAGGCCACGCACAGGAAGAGATTTCATCACAGAGCTCAACTCCCACACTGACCAGTGGCCACAAATCCTCACTTTCACTCCTCAGTGCTCGGGTATACAACACTTTGTGGAAAGCCTGTGCATGTCTGCTCTTAATGCAGGCCACAGACACGGTCTGTGTGCAGTAAATGGAGAATGTGCTCAGCTGTAACACAGCAGAGAGCCCAGGTTACCTCTGCCAGCCTGGGGCTCACCCTGCAGGCACAGGGACACGTCCCAGAGCTCCCTGAACCCTCCCCATCCTCTGGGGACTTCTGCTACAATGCAACCAACAGAAAGATGCTCACACTAAATACCTCAGGCAAAGCCAGCCTGGCTTGGAGGTTTGAATCCCTCTGTTAAGGCAGAGGCAGGTTAGGGAACTCCACGGCAGCCTCTGTAAGCTGGGGGATCCCAGCTCCTGCAATCCTCCCTGGGCACAGAGCACCAGGAGGTGCAGCCTGCTCTGAGCACAGCTGGGTTAGCACAGCCCCCAGCACAGCCACTGCACCTCTGGGATCCCTGCAGCCCTCAGCAGTGAGCTTGTTTTGATGTTTTTCCATCTAAACCAGTCACGTTTAAAGTGACAACCTCACCCAGGAAGGTGCAAACAATAGGAAGTCAAATCCTGCAAGGAGCAGCTGAGTCGTGGTGAAGCCACCCAGCAGTGCCACCACCTCAGCAGCTGTGGTGACACCAAACCACCCTGCCCTGGTTATCCTGGCACCCCAGGCTGGTGAGAATTCCACAGACCCCAGGATTCAGGGTTACCCAACACGAGCCTGTCCCTTGTGCAGTCAGAGCATGCCGTATGGTGGCACACAATGATCTTGGAAAACCCCAATTATCAGCCTTCAAAAATAAAAACTGAATCCTGCTGCTCCAGACTGTTTCCACACCAAAGGCAGCAGCCAAGCAGTGGCTTTGCTTGCATTCATATACAAAACCAGTGGAGAATATCCAGAAAAAAAGGTGCAAAGTAAATTCCCTGAAAACTGGCTGCAGTTCTAGCTTGTCTCTGTAACACTGGCACCTCTATCACCTCTTAATGTGGTGCAGAAGTCCAAAGCCACAAGTCTGGGCAGGCTCCTGTGGGCATCAGCACCTGAGGGGAGTCAGGGAATTGTGGGCAGCAAAGAAAGCCCCAGACTGCAGCTAAGAGAGAGGATTTGCTAATTCCAGCCTCTTCCCACCCATCAAAGAGGGGCAAATTGCTTCCAAGTGCTACAACCTCAGTATAGGATTTGGCTCCAGTGGCAGAAAAAGTGAATGCAAGAGCCAAGTTTTCAGACCTGGCCTGGAATATGCAACGTCCTGGAGACCTGCAGCCCCTGCCTTGGGTGCTGCTCAAAGCTGCTCCTGCCAGCCCAGGAAGGAATATCTGTGAGCTGTCCTCTTCCACCCAGAGCTATGGACAGGCAGGTTTTGCACAGAGTGGAACCATTCCTGAAAATTTAGACAGCTTTTGGAGCAGGACCCTACATTCTAGTGAACAGAAAGGCCTGTCTGAAACTGGTTAGGAGAGCAGAACTCAGAATTACACGAATGGGTGAGAAGAGCTCCCTAAAACCCAGCCTGTGAGGCCTGGCAGTGCTCACTGGGTATGCAGAGACAATAACTTTACTGAGAGAGCTGCAGAGAGCATCACCAACTCTGCAGTGCCCTGTGCAGGATCTGAGGCCCCTTCATGGAGCTGACCCAAAGCTGGGCTGTGTCTGCCCATGCAGACCATGAAATCCAAACCCTTTCCTTTGTGCCAGGTGCATCAGACCCCACTGACCAAGTGCTTCAGACAGCCTCAGTTTACAGATGGATTCAGGATCCCATCCTCAGCTCTGACCTGCTCTCTCCTCCCTCCCTGGCAGGCCAGGTTCCCATGGCTCTGTGCACCTGAGTACTTCAGGTGATGCCTTAGGATTTTAGCTTTTATATTTTCATATATTGGTAATCCTGCAATTCATTAGGGTAGAACTCTAAACTCCATACACAGTGTGAGCTGCTGCTTTCCCATTTTGGTCAGACACAGCAACTCTTGCCCAGACCTGGCAGTCAAGGACCCCTCAAAGCCTCAGGCCCTGAGAGATGGAAACAAAAGTGAGTTGGGGGGAGCAAACTTGGGGTAAATGACTTCATTACCTGAAGCTGTAATTGGAGCTTACCCCCAATATGCAAATGAACCAAACTTATAAAAGTGTGAAAAGCTGTGACCCCTGGTCCATGTTTGGGTGTACCCCTGGGTGAGTTTTGTCTGCCCTAGATGTACCTGCAGGCCCTTCAATAAATAGAACTGCTTTTTATTCTCTAAATTCTGTCTGCCCTCTGTTTTCAGGTAGCCCAAAAAGCCACCACAGGAGCAGTGCCAATTGCTCAGCAGCTCACGGGTGGGCAGACAGCCTTCCAGACAGGCCACTTACTCCAGCTACCTTGAGACACTCCTTTCCTTCCTCCCCCTCGCTGTTTTTTCCGAGCAGAGCTGTTCTGCTGCCCTGGGGCTGCAGGGTGGGGAGGCAGCCGTGCGTGCACACAGCAGCAGCAGCAAACTGTGCATGATTCCCTCTGGCAGCCCTGTCAGGACTCTGGGGTTTGTATCCATGAGATGTCACTCTGGGAAAGGTTCTTACACCTGTTCCAAGCCCCTTCAGAATTCACAACCAAGAAATACTCATTACAACCCAGAAGCCTTTTCATTCCTTTTCATTTCAATTCTCATTCCTGGCTGATCTTTTTCCTTTTTTTTTTTTTGAGAGGAGCCCAAGGTAGAAGTTGGCTGTGGTCTTCCACAACAACACATGCACGTTTCCTGAAGATTTCTGAGAAAATGAAAATAATTCAAAGTCCTGTAGCAAACTGCATCACCTGTCCCTGGCCTCAGAACTCACACAGTTTATCACAATTCTCTCTCAGAGCTGCAGTCTACAAACTCCTCCTGTGGGAAATTCCCTGACCTGGAAAGGAGATTCCCCCTTGGAGTCCCAACCAGAGCAGATCACTTTCCTTCTCACCAGCACACTCCTGAACAGAGAAGCATGAGTAATTTCTCATCTCTCCTCTCCTTTTGAAGCATGCCTGCAGCTGAGCAGAATGTTTTTGAGGACTGAACACAAGCCTCTGTGTTCAAAGTCTGGCAACAAGCAGCAGGCACTAATGAACACTTCCTCAGGCCTTCCAGGGAGAAGCCTGAATTACACCTGAGCCTGCAGCAGGAGCAGCCTCACAGGAAGCTGGAAATGCTCTCATTCCACATCCTGGCTTACCTGAGCTGCAGAGCAGGCAACGAGCCAGAACTGCACATTCCCCCAAACTCGTGAGCACTTGCTCATCCCTGTGTGTGGAAGGAGCAGTTCCTGCTCAGCTGTCACTTCTGAAAGCAGCAGCTCTCTAATCCTTACTTAAATCCTGACTCCCTTCCTCTCCCACAAGAGAGGCCCATTCTGCTGTTCAGAAATTCCACTTATTTCCCTGATTTCTGGATGAACTTTTTCCAGGAGAGCCAATCTGGACTGGAAATTCCTTCAGTACTGCGTGCTGTGCCAAGTCTCAAACTTAGGGCAATGAAAAGGAGCAGATAATTTTGACTGAAAGGTGACAAACCACGAGCTTTGAAGGGAGCAGGGAAGGATTCATTTGCAAGAAAGCAGGGTAGGGTGCTGTACCCTGGTCACTGTGCTGGGCCAACCTCTCAGCTCTCCTTTTGCAGTTCAAAAGCAGCCCAGGTCTGGCTCCCCACACCTTCTCCACCAATGCACACCACCACTGGAAACAGTCCAGACCTGCACATGGGATGGAATTCTCCTACAAAAACGTGGAAACAATCTATTTTTCTGCAGTTTTACAATTAAAGCTCTTGCTGCTGGGGTTGTCCCAGATTCTCAGTTTGATTTCTGGAGCCTCTCCTCTCCAGCTCTCCCCCACCCAGGCTGCCCTGTCATAGCCCACAGCTTCCCCAGGCTCCCACCTTCTCCTTCTTCCTTCCCTTCCCTCTCCCTCCTGTTCTGCATGGCATTCCAACTTGTTTCCCTCAAACTGTGCCATCACATCTCACCTTCCTTGAAGTCACTCAGGTCTCCTCCTGCCTTGCAAAAAAGCAAGTGAAATTTTAAGAGCTGGTCCACAAGTTTCTATCAACTCAGAAAAATCTGTAATAATGTTTATAAAACAGACAGCTGGGTTTGGCGTAACTGTGCAACTGTGCTATACCTGAATCCTGGGATCCTTCCATTTCAGGATTTCAAAATTATGTAAAAATACAAAATTGAAATACCCACTTTCTTCACCAGCCCTATAA
The DNA here is from genome assembly GCF_021018805.1 of Prinia subflava. Taxonomy (NCBI): domain Eukaryota; kingdom Metazoa; phylum Chordata; class Aves; order Passeriformes; family Cisticolidae; genus Prinia; species Prinia subflava. The sequence continues at coordinate 3,692,197 of NC_086257.1, read as the reverse complement.
GCTTTCCATCCTTAGGGTGTAGGAAATTCTCTGCTATCTAGAGATCTAAAAAAACCTCAAACCAAATCACGAACCCCCCCTCCCAAATGAGAAACCCCAAGTGTGGCTGAGAAGAGAGCCCACATCACTCCCAGCAATGCAGCAGTGCACAACAGCAGGCAGGAGACAGCAGCTCCAGAGGGATGAAGGCACTGGGGCTCTCCACTAAATACCCAAATTAAAAATCCAAATTCCCTCTGTGCTGAGCCCAGGCTCCTCACCTGCAAGGACTGCTCAGTAAAATGTGTGATCCTAAAACTCCACAGCTCCTGCCCTGCACCACTGGTTTGGCACCTCCACTCCAAGAGCAGCAATTAGTGGTGCTCAAAATTGTCTTCTATATTATCTCCTAATTATCTTGTAATCCAAGGAACAGGGATTCAGTCAGGTTTTCATATCCTCTAGCTAGAGTGCCAATCAGACCTCCTAATTTTCTGGGTCTAATTGCCTATGGAACTCTGTAGTAGCTGAAACTCCGAAACTCCTGAAGCTGTAGTTTCAAATCTTTACTTGTGTGGAATAAAGTAGAACCTTGGAAAGCTTTTACTCAAAGAAAAGAAACTAGTATTTCATACAGCTATAAAAACTTTACCTCATAGCATGAGAAAATTTTGAGGGAAGAGGCAGAACAGTCCATCTGGAGATAATAATAAATCTGACAAGAGACAGAAGTTGTAGGATTAAAGATAGAACTTCACTATATTAGGAAAAATTTGACTAATGAACTTGTGATTCATGCACCCTAATGGAGTTTGAGAGCCCATCAGTGTCATGAAATCATCATGGCTCATTGCCTGCTCTGAAGATAAGGAAAGCATGGCAGGGAAACTGGGCATTTAAACAGGATGACAATAAGGTTTAGGAGGAATTCTGTAGTTCTACCTGCCCCAAACAGGCCAGTTTCAAACATCCTTTAAGGAAAATCTCCTGAAGCTAGTAACATTGACGTTTTGGGGGGACTAAATGCAAATCTGGCAAGAGGCAGCTTTGTTTATTCTCAATGAGACAAGACTGCAGGTGCTCACAATGCTGACAGGGAGAAGCTCCTGCCTTCCCTTCCCATGAGAACCACGGGTGATTCCAGAGCCCAGGGCCAGGCAGAACCAATCCTCCCCTCTCCTGCAGGGCCCTGGGGCAGGGCTCACTGTGCTCTGGGATTTTATGACATAAAGAGGGCACCTCTGATGAACCAGGATACAAATGCTACAACGTGATGAATGGGAACCTGCAGCATTTATTGTGTATCAAAACCTCAGACAAGGAAGGTCTTTTTGTGTGCGTTTGTTGGGTTTTTTTTTGGTTCTGTTTTGGGGTTTTTTTTTTGGTTTTGATTAAGAGTGAAGCATCTGTAGTGAGGGGAAACAACAGAGTTCTAAAACAAAAGAAAAATAAAGCACACTGACCTCCTAGGTCAGTGTTTTGAGCACATTTCTGTGCAATTCTTTTTTACTACTCACCACCACTTAACAATATGAGAGACCTTAAATAGGACAGGAAGAATAATTTGGCTGATGCTCAAAATTTAAATGGGAGCTGCCTGACGAGTCAGACATGCCTGTGGTTATGAAGGTGGCAGAGAACTCAGGACAGAGCAGGGAAGAGGAGAGATGGGCAGTTAATCAAGGTGACCTTTCCATTTATTTTATCCTGGAGCATCTTCTCTGCCAGCATGAGAGCTTTGGGTTCCATCCTACCTTTGAAAAGTCGCACAGTTTGGGGACTACCAGCTCCTCTGTCTTTTATCCCTTGTGCTCATCCTCTCCAACACTCACCTTCCAGTTTTCCAGACATTTCAGCATCATTTCAGCCACAGAAAAATGTGCTTTAATTACTGCAAGTAGTATGCAAGAGAATAAATGGGAGTGCAGAAAGCATCAGACACCTTACAGGCAAAGTTATTCCCATGAGGAGTCTGTGCCAGCAAAAAAGAAATTGAACATCAGGAGGAGAGGAAGGCTTGAGGGGAAAACACCACAGACAACTCAAAACCAGATTTTGGAGGGTGAGGAACACACCTAAGTGCTTTTAATGCACAAAAGGCTGTTCTGGACTGCCTGAGAAGTGAATGACAGAGGCTGTGAGGAGCACCCCACCCTCCCATGCAGGAGGACAAGTGCCACAAATCCTTCCACTGCCAGCTCCTGTGGGCTCTGGCCAGCCCAGACCTGCAGGACTCTTACAAAGAATGAGGAAGGAAACAAATGGTTTCCACAAAGAATGAGGAAGGAAACAAATGGTTTCCACAAAGAAGCCACAGAGAAAGGAGAAGAAACAACCCATGACCAAAAATGTAGGACAGCTAATGGAATTCCCAAGCAGAGAGAAAACAAACCAGAAAAAGAAATGTGCTGATGTGGTTTGCAATTCTAGTCCTGCCACAGATGTTACAGGCGCTGTGAATTGCAAGTGCCTCTGCTTAAAGGAGTTCTTTTCTCTTGTCAAGATGAGTAAAATATACACAAAGCAAGAACAGGCCCAGAGCAGAAAGGCCCTAACAAGCAATTGCTAACAAATGGCAGATCGCTTGATGAGGAGACAGCAAAGCCTGTTGGGCTGGCATGCAAGCTGAAATCTTTATTTATTGCTGTAATTGTTCCTCCCCACGCTGTCCCTGCGGGTGTACGGTTTGATTTTCTTGTGAAAGTCCTTACATGTACAAATCAAACCCCAGACAACATCTCCAGAGCCTGCCTGGCAGGCCAGCAGCCAGCCCTGCTGGAGGACACTGCTGTCCCCAAAATACCCACGGCACAAAGCTCAGCTTGGCCACAGCTTTTGTCCACTGAGGCTTGTCCCTGTCCCAGGGTGCTGCCTTCAGAGCTAATCCTGAGTCTGATCCTGGCTTTGTCCCTCCCTGGGACAAACTCGTGCCTTTCACTGCCTGTGGCACAGCACAGAGCACTCCCCAGGACACAGGCAGACAGACACACAGACTGCACAAATCACCTCCAAATTACCCCCAAATTGCCTCCAAATAAATATAAAATAAATAATTATAAAATAATACAATTATAAATATATAAAATAAATATAAATTATCTAACTTATATATATTTATATATACTTACATATAAATGAAAGATAAATTTTATTTTTTTATATTTATATATTTTATATTATTGTATAAAACAAAATAAAAATAGAAAAAACAACATAATATATATAATATGTTATATAATATATAATAATACATATAACATAGTAGAAACATATAACATCTATAAATATATAAAATAAATAAAATAATATATTTTAATGTTATTTCTATATGTATGTTATATATAATTATAGTATATTATATATTATAATATATAATATAAAATAACATATATTATTATATTATATAACATATATATACAAATATAATAATAATAAAAGGCACTAAATAAATAAATAAAGGCACTGCAAAGAAAACCCAAAAAGCCTGCCTATGCCCTCAGATGAAACCCTGCTCCCAAAGGTTTTGGGTGTCTTTCTCTAAGGGCAACACAAACAACCAGAGATGAGGCCGTGCCCGTGAGGGCCAGGACCTCAGTTTTGTACTTTCCTTTGCCCAGGGTGCAGCTCTGAGCTCACAGTCAGGGTCACTCAGCTCTGCACAGAGCAGGGACACAGAACAAATCCTTTTCCTGCTGCTCACCAGGGACAACTTTCAGGCCCAAAAGCACAGACAAGGGTGGCTGAAGGGAGGAATAAGAAGGATGGGACCTCACAACGTGAAGCTGTAATTGGACAATTAAACCCCAATATGCAAATGGACCAAAACTTATAAAAGTGTGAGAATTCATGACCTGTTGTCCATTTTGTGACCATTTCGGGTCCACCTTGGGTGTAGCCCTGGTCAGGTTCTTGTCCTGCCTAAGGTGGATCCTAAAGGCCTTTTAGCAAATCCCTACTTTATTCTCCAGCTCTGTCCAGTTTCTCTTCCAGGTCAGCTTTCCCAAGGCACCAGCTTGGTTCTTGATCTTGAGCAAAAGCCTGGAGAGCAGCAGATCCCTGAGCCCAGAGGGTTGCACACCTCTCCAGCAGCAGAGTTTCCCAAGACCCAGGTTCTGCAGCCAGGGAGCAAAGCCTCCATCCATGAGCTCCAGCAGCAGCACGGCTTTAGCAGCTCCAGTAACACAAAGGAATGATCAAGCACTAACCCAGTAAAATTCAAAAGCCCACAGGAAGCTCCCACAGGAAATTGGGTTCAGTTTGTAAACTCTCACTTAGCATCTAAATATTGGATGTTAAGGAAAGAAGAGAACATATGATCAGTAGAAAGCAGCCCTGATGGGGGCTGCTGTAGCATCCAAAACTTCTGAGCATTCACCCATTTGGCTGTGAGCTCTTGTCACAAAACAATGTCTGGCACTGATAACCCAATCCCACAGACAGGGCTCTACAGGAAAGTTCTTTGCCATCTCACAGAGGCTGTGAGATTTATATGTGTTGTCACTGCCTATGTCAGAAAACTGAGGAGTGATCACCACATTTTCATTTGAGGATCAGGTATCCAGCCTGAATTAACCAGAACAGGCCATGGGGAATTTCTTCACCATTTACAGCACAACTGAGTATAACGTTTGGCTTAAGTCAATCAGGAACTTTTAAATGGAATCCAGTAGTAACCAGAATGTGTTAAAGCCAGTTGAATTAAATGCTCATTATCTATCACTATCACCCATTCATTGCACAAACATCTGGATTCCATGACCATGACCCATGATTGAATACATTCGTGAGGAAGAACAAAGTAAGTATATAAATATATAATATATAATAAATATATACTATATGTATATTATGTTATATAATAAATATATAAATATAGATATATGATAAATATATAAATAAGATCTAGCTCATTAAACATTTGCAAAGCACTGCTACCCCTCCTCCGTTCCCAGCTCCTGGAAGATTGGTGTTCAACCTTTCCCTTGTATTATTGGCTGGGTGTTGATTTAGGAGTAGGTCACAGGATGCGAAGGTCACAGGATCCTGACTGAGGTGCTGCATGCTCTCCATCTCTGGGGACAAACCTCCTGTGAGGCAGGAACAGAGTGGGACATGGCAGGGACATGAAAGCACCCAGGAGTAAAAAAGCTTATGGGAAGAGCATCACCAGAAAGAGAGAAATGAGTAAATTCACATTGGACAAAGAATTACCAAACAGGATCACATACAAAAGCTCCTGCTTGTGCTACAGTGTCTGTACAATAAAGAGAGACTTACTCCTTTTAAGCTAAGAGATGTTTGCAAAATCTGAACATGCATGGTTTCCTTTCCAAGCCACTTCCCAGACCAGTTAAAGAGACAGGGCCTTGCTAGAGAAGCTTTCCCCACTTGAACCTCTGATTGCTTTAAGATACATAGCAATGATCTATTAAATCCTGCTCAATTAATGAATTTTTCGTTGACTACACCCCCTTTATTTGAAGTTTATGAAATAACTGCTTTAGTAAAACTCAAACTGTTTTACTCCTAAGCCCACAATATAATTTTATGAGTTCGTGCATGAACGTGCCTCAGTTTCCCCCTGCAGCAAAGAGGGGGGAGCTGATGTGCCCAAGTCAGCCACGAGCATTTCCAACTGCAGAAAGCCCAGAATTTGATTTTATCTGTGGATAAGTTTATTTACATCCCCACTCCAAGTGCTGCTCAAGTACTGCATCACAAAGTGTTACAAACTGCAAGGCCTGGGACTCCCCTAAAATCTGTCCCTTCTCCAAAATCCACAGAGACACGCACTCACCACCGGGTCCACAGTGAACTGTACAAGGAGCTGTGCCCCTCTCTCTGCTCTGGGACAAGGAAGAAGTTCAGGTGTTCAGGGACCCACACAGGGATCCTCAGAAAGGCAGAGAGGGAACCTGTACCCCCCCAAAGGTCAGTGTGGAGAAGCTTTGGCCATTACAGTGTTAAAGCAGATTTGCTTTGCTTTTCCTTGTCCTCTGGGCAGTGGCAAGCAAGGGGTTATTGAAGAGTTAAAGTGGCTCTGTGTGTTTGTGAGCCAGAGAAACAAAACACAGCCTCTGACAGATCTCAGCACCACCTGCTCTGACAGAGCACAGTCAGGACCAGCCTCTCCCTCCAGGAGGAGCAGGCTGTCACCTGGGCAGCAGAACAGCCAGGGATCTTTATTGCTGGGTAAGAGGATGCAGAGGAGGGCACTGTCCAACTAACCTGAGGCAGCACATCCCCAGAGGCACTGCTGGATAGTGTAAAATCACCAGATAAAATAGAATAGAAACAGGAGCATTTTGTACACAAGAATAAAAAAACCTGAGTAGTCATCAGTGTAACCAAGAAAAATAAACAATCCCAAAACTCTGGAGATTATTCCCCCAGTAATTCCTTTGCTTCTTTTAACCCTTTTTCAACCCCACTCTGCTCCTTTCCCCTTCTGCAAGGGCAGAAGCCTCCCTCCCACCTGCTAGCCAGCTATCCTCCCTCCTCCTCCCTCCTCTCCTTTTCCTGGAGGCTCTAGCAGGAGAGCAAGAACCATTTTAAAGGTGCTGTAGGAAGACCGTGTGCAAATTAAAGCATTTTACCTGCCCAGACTTCTTGTGGCAGAGCATCCTCCTGGCTTTTGGAGAGGCCAAGGAGGAGACAAGCAGGGCTTTGACACAGGAACAGCAGGACAAGCTGTGCCTGCATCTTGGCCACCTCTCTGGCCAGAGGAATTCTCCTGCAGCTCAGCAGGACACAGGGGCTGCTGGAGGGGCTGAGCCCAGGTCTCTGCCTGTCCCCTCCCCTCACACCAGCGCTCACCTGAGCCCTCCAGCAGCACCTGCACAGCCCCTCCCTCCCTCCAGGTGTGATCTGTGGGGATGCTTTGGTAAAATCACAGCTTTGTTACTCACTACACTTGTGTAAATATCCTGCTCTCACTCAGGATGCTTGAATCAGCATCCTTCTATCCCCGTCCTTTTATCCCCATCCTTGTATCCCCATCCTGTATCCCCACCCTCTCACCCCAGCTCACTTTCACTGTGCAAAACAGGCTCAGCTCAGTTACTGCAGAAGGTTTTCACACAGAAAAGCACTTCTGAGCATGGAACAAACAAACAAACAAATCCTGTTCATTGTTCTGTAATATTTGGTGTGACGAGCTCTATTTGTCGCCTGCAAATGTGTTCACTGCAGTCACTCTGAAAAAGAAAACTTAGAAAGCTGTACAGCAGCAAAGGTAATTTTTAGAAGATGATGAGTTCCATGAGGTTTAAGGGCTTTTTGCAACGCTGGCTCAAATGTGCCAATAGGAAAGAACAGACTGCAGCTTCTGCTTGAACATTTCTTGTCCAGGAGTCTGTTTTTGTGGCAGAGAACAAATCCTCTCCATCAGCTGCCCTGGCAGCTTTATCTCTCTGTAATAAACAGGCAAGGCATGTTACACTGAAACAGCATCCAAAGGCCAATGCAAGGACAACACGCACAACAGATGCTCAGTTTTAGGGTTTATTTCATCTGCTAACATTCATCCTTGATCTAGACAAAAAAACAATTAGATGATTTTTTAAAATTTTATTTTCCTTGTGGAAGAAAAAACCTTTTAACACTTTTTGTAAGATGCTATAAATAAATATATAAAGCTTTAAGTGTTACTCGGCTCAAGTTAAACAGTTGCCTTTTATTTTTTGTTGTTTTTAAGTTCCTGAAGTGGTGGGGGGAAGTGCAAACCATACACATTCAGCCCAATGGAATGAGTCCAGCCACAGTCACACTCAGAGAAGCTGAATCATTCTGATCTACAGCATGGAGGATGGAGGGCAGGGGGGGGACAGTTGTATTTTTTACCCTCAGTCACACCACTCCTAGAGGAACTGAGTTCCTTGGTAAGTAAAGCACACAGGAAAGGGGAGAGGAGGAAAAAGAAAATCCTGCCTGCATTGCCCTTTCCATGCTCTGTGCAGACTGTGCAGCAGAGAGGAAAGAAAAGACAATATAAGCAAAGTCCCAGATGAATAGAAATGACAATGAAAACCAAAATCAGATAGCTGTAGGGATGGTGAGAAATCCTCTGCCTGTTGTGTGTTTGACTGGCAGGCTACACATAAACACAGAGGAACTTCACATTGAGAGAGGATGGGGATTTTGTCTTCTCCTTATGGAAAGAAAAAAGATTGAGGGGCAATAAAAATAAGTTAAATCATATTCCAATATGTACAAAACAAATCATGCTCAGTAAACCTTTTGAATATAAAATTATTCATTATAGTACAACTCTCTCAATCCAGTCTCCAGAACTGACACCTGGGGGAATTGAACAGGGAGGGGAAATTGTGGGGCTCTTCTGAGCAGAATTGAGGAGAAAGACTCATTTGCAAATCTTGTTTTTTTCAGCTTGCATGGCTAAGAATTACAGAGCTGGGACAGCACAGGCTTTAACACCGTGTGCTTATCAGGGCTGCATTGGCAGAATTCTTGTGGATGGTGCAGAACAAAGAGCCACGGGCAGCTGGGACTGCGTGCCCTGGCTCACCTGAGCTGCTGCTCCCTGACCTGTGCTCCAGGAGCTTGGAATCCCCTGCTCACTGCTGCCCCTGGAGCATGAAATGCTGATTTGGGTGAAAGTGAGATCAGGAATACAGAGAGAACACAGCCAGCCCTGTGATCTGAACCCAGCTGCATGCCCAGCTCAGCTCTGGGAATGCTAAGCACAGTTTGGGTGATGGATTCCTGCAGTGCTACCCCTCTGTTGTGATGCCTGGCAAAGTCTGTGGGGTAGGAGAGGCTCTGGGTAGCTCTGAACACCAGTGAGACACTGGAGATGCTTTAAAGCCCAAGATCTGAACCTCAGTCAGGCCCTGTGGTGTTACCATCCCCTTCTGTGGCTGCCCACTGCTCTGTGAAGGGACTTGATGGGCTCAGAGGGAAAAGTTCCTAATTGTGCTGCCCCTGGGGATCCTGCCTTGGCCACACTCTCAGCAACTGCACTGCTCTTTATTGCTCTTACAGGACAGCCCTGGGAGAGAGGATCCAAAACCTCACTGGAATCTTTCTTATGCTGCTTTCATTGTCATCCCAGTTTTGTAAGTGAGTAAGGGACTGTGGGGTGCAAAAACATCAACTGAAGTGCTCCCCATTTATTCCAAAATGTTGGGCATAAAGGGAGAAATTCAGGCAAGCCAGAAATCCACACTGATCCTTTGCTGACTTCTCCTTTTTATTTATTTATTTATTTATTTATTTATTTATTATTATTTTATTTTATTTATTTTTTATTTATGACTTTGAACGCTGTGACAGCCTGGGCTGGCAACCTTACTAGTCAATCTGTATTTTGTGACCTGGACACAAAATGGGTACAAGGTGGCAAACTCCTTCAACAGAGCTAACTAGGGTGAGACAAATCAGCAAGAAAATGTTTTCTTCAGCAACAACACCCACCAAGCAGTGATGTTTACACTGTTTAGGTGACTAAAAGCAAATTCTCAGCCCTGAGAAGCCACCAAGGCCCAAAGACACAGGTCCAATCGTGCACCTGCATGCACTGCCCCCAGCACTCTCCTAACCTGACCTGGATCATGATGCTCTGACAGCCCCCTGAAGAAACTCTGCATGTACTGAAGAAGGTCTTGGTGTGTCTGCAAATCACAGGAAAAATATTTTGGAAGAAAGGGGCAGATATTGAACAAGAATCTACTGTCTGGCCACTACTGCCAGAGTGCCTTAAAGCTGTTGCTCTCCATTCATTTTAAAACTACACACACACTTCTCATGTTATTGTAGCATCAAAATATCAGTCCTAAAAAGAAAAGAAATAGTACCACTTCAAAGTGTGGTACGTAGAAATCACAAAAAACTACATTCACATTATGTTAAAAAAGTTCCCTTGCACCCACTGAAGGAAGAAGATCGTGCCAGGTATGTCCTGCAACCCATGTTCTGGTACACAGCACTTAAAATAAATTGACACAGGGCTTAGAGCCAGGAGCAGACCAGCACAGCAGCCAGGGTGAGGGATGGCTTTTGGGTGATTCTGTTCACTTCCACTACTCAGAATCTGTTTCAAAGTGCCCTATACTTTTCATGCCTTTCATACCCTTTTAGAATGAATTTGTTACTCCCAGTGTAGAGGTGGAAAAACTGAGGCGTTTGCTGGGTGCAGGACTTAAATCTAGAAACTTCTGCCTCAGTACTAAGTGAGGTCAGCCCTCCTTTTGTGGCTGAAATGAAACTGTTACCCAAAGACAGTTTTCAATATAATTTCATTTCTTCTGCTTGTTACTGCAATACATTACAAAGAAAATGCTGGAACAAGGTCTTTCACTGCCACGCTTCTAAGGTCAGAGGCTGCTCCTGATTTAGACAGCCCTGCAGACAGATCCATTAACATCCAGCTGGTTCCTCAGAGCCTGTAACACAGGAGCAGCTCAGGCAGGCACAGCCTGATCCCAGCACTGCTCTGGATCACACCCAGCCCCAGCAGAGCAGCTGCAGGAGCCACTCGAGTTATGGACCCATGGCACAGGACACACCCTGAGCAGCTTCTGGGGAAAGGTGGAGACCCTGCATGTACAGCAGCTGCTTTTTGTATCTGGTGTGCTGGTTTTGTGGGTAAGAAGCCTATGAAGCTGCATTTTTAAAATACAAATGTTTTCTTTAGTTACAGCGAAAGGTGAAAGTGCCGGCAAGCAGCAGACAAAGCTTCTCCCAGTTTTGGAATTCAGAGATGAGCAAATGGGCTTGGAACACCTTCTCTGCCCCCAAGGCAACCCCCAAACACTGCTTCATTTTGCTTCCCAGTTTTCATCCAGGAGGAAATGCTTAAGGCCAGGCTACACATTTCTGGGGAGAGGAGCCATCCTGTGGCAGGAGCTCTGACACAGCCCTGGAGCCGTGGACAGCACCAGCACAAACTGGTACCAGCCAAACGTGTGGGTGACAATGTCCTGCTGTGCCTGCACTTGGCAGCAGCAGGATGCAGACCTGTCCAAAATCCACCTGAAATCAACAGCAAAGACATCCTCTGACTCTGGTGCACTTTGGCTCAGGGCTGCAGTAGATTTGTATTTGAGCCCTAAGTGCTCTTTGTATTTTCTCAAGTTTTTAGTTGTCTTTGCTCTCCAGTAGGAGAATGTCTCCAAAAGCAGCGTGTATCCCCCAGGGTGTGCACAGGAGAACAAAGAAGCCCCTCCTTTGCCAAACTCAGTCTGAACTTGAAAACAGTGCACAGAGGCAGAGAAAGAATTAAAACACAAAGCAAGCAGCACATCAGTGGATTTGTGTGATGGGAAAGGGATGCTGTAAAAATGACATGCTAAAGCTGAGTGCATCAGCTCCCTGCCTCTTCTCCAGTGACTTCAATGCCATATTTGATTTGCAGTTACCATGGCCTTTGCAAATGAAATCATATTCCATTTGGTTCAGAGTTTACCCTAAACAATAGCTGGTTCAGGTCCTACAGGCTGAGCAATAACAGAGGGAGACATGAACCAGGCAAAAACTACCTCATTTCCATGCTTCCAGAAAACAAAGAAGTGCTTGCAACAGCAAAAAATAAGCCATATTTCAATTTGGTGAGTGGGAAGAGGAATTAGAGAAGTCATTGTTGTTCCATGACTCACAAGTCAGTAAGCAGAACCTGGTTAGACTGTCCCCACACTGGAGGATTAAACTCACATGAGGCCCTAAAAAACTGCATTGAAAGAGAAAGAGTTCTGCTTTGAGAGTGGTCTGAGACTAAAAAAACACTATCCATGATTCCCCTTTGCACTTTTATGAACACAGCTTGGTCGTTTAAAGTAAGGGCTGCAGAACAGGCACCCTGCCAAAGGACAATGTGCACTGTCTCATCATTAATTCAGACCCACAGTCAGAAATTTTCACAGCTCTGGAAGAGAGCCCCATCCTGTTCCCACTTAAATCAGTTCTAGTGACTTCACTGGAAGCAGCCTGATGCCCATTACCTCTTGATAAAAGCAAGTAAAAATAACTGAAATAACACAGCTAGAGTACGTCTGGATGCTTATTCTGGGTCACTATTTCACATAGCAACAAACAAAACAAAATCACCCTCTCCCTGCATTCCCATTAATGACTTATCATTTGCAGGGTCTGAATTTTGTGTGGATTTATGAAGGACTATTTAAGTTTTCCTCCTTTTTTTTTTTGTAGTAAGTAGGATAGGGTTTTGTGTGCTGTTAACACACAGCACTGATGGTGGCTTGTGTGGTAGTGGTGTAAGCTGACAGGATGACATGAGAGTGCAGGTTTGAGTCTATGGTTGGCTTTTAACTTGTTTTGGGATCTGTCTAGGAAACAAACCTGGGAGTTTGGTGTATGAATTCCCGATTATTTCTGTGATGAAGCTGCCTATGTATATGTGATAGCAGTGCAATGAATCAGAACCACTGTGCTAAGTACATTTCCCAGGCCATAGTCAATTTGCTTTAATGTTTCTCATCCTCTGACTGGTTTTCTTCTTTTTTTTCCTTTATGGTGCTCTGTTTTCTGGCAGTGGCTGCCAGCTGAAATGCTGTGACTGCCTGTGTGCTCAGATCCCAGCCTGACAGGATGGCCCATCCTCAACTCAGTCACCATTAACAGTTACTGACAAACAATGCAGTTCCCACCCCACCTCCCCCACACAAGAAAACCTCTGTTTCCTTGTTTGTTAATTATGCATCTTTAGATCATTACGCTCAGGGCATAAACAGATTTTTAAAAAACCCTACTTCTGCCACTTGTGTTAAAATTGTGAGGATAAGAAACATTCTTCTGCATTTGGCCTCATGAGTGGGTAACTGCATTTGTGCATATTTTTTTAATCTCTGCATTAGAATGTTGACCCTTTTTTTATTTTTATGCATTTATTGTTTTTTTTTTCTTTTTTTTAAGAATCTCATCGGTCTCGTAAGAAACAGTAAAAAGACCCTACGCTTAAGGAAGCAATCTACCTTCTGTTTTACAGACTCGTTTTTAAATAAAATAATTTTTGTCCTTTTCTCTTTTTTCCTGCAGTTTTACTTCCACGACCTCTTGATATGGAAACCCCAGGATGTTGCTGAGTACAAAAGTCTGCCTGGGCTACCACTTCTCTATGATATGGCTCATGTAGTCCTCGGTGGGCAGACGCCCCTGCTCCTCGGTGTCTTCCTTGGGAAGCGCCTCGTTGGAGCGGTGCAGGAGCCTCTCCTCGCGGTTCTTTATCCTCTGCTCCATCCTCTCCAGCTGCCTCTTGTACTGGTAGCGCTGCTGGAAGAGGTCCTTTGCATAGTCATAGAGCTGCATGTCCAGGTCGTTGAGCTCCTCGATCCTGCGGATGGTGTCCTCGCCCACCTCCACGCCGCCCGCCCGCGTGCTGTTGTACTGCATGAAGGGCCGGATGAACTTCAGGTTGAAAGTCCTCTCAAACAGGTACTGAGTCTTCCTCTGGAACTCCGTCAGGCCGAAGAAGGCCATGTCCTTGAGGTTTTTTTTGGCGCTCTCCAGCAGGATCTGCGCCCGCTTGTTCTCCGGGATGAAGGACATGTTGTAGCAGCCCACCAGGCTCAGGTCGGCCAGCATCCTCACCTGGCGGTTGTTGGCCAGGTTGTAGGGGCAGTCCATGAACTCCTGCAGCGTGCAGCCCGACCAGTCCGTGCCCTCGTAGCACGAGGGCAGCTCCTCGGGGGTTGGTGTCCTGCCATCACACATGTGCAAGGACGTCTTCCAGGTAGCCCCTCGCTGGACGTGGCGCCACTCGCTGAGGTAACGGGAGACAGGGTCCCTCAGCAGGGTGATGTAGTAGAATTTTCTACAGGGAGAAGAGAAAACAGGATCAATATTCTGCTAGTAGCAGAACAGATGCTAGGCAAGCAGGGATCTAGTGCAGACAGCAAAAATCTGAGAGTAAATCAACACCACATCATCCATTCCACTGCACTTGTGGGTTATTTTTTTTCTTGCAAGATCTCACACAAAGCAGTTTGTGCAACATCAAACCCACGTTTCTCTTTCTCATTTTAGCCTCGCCAAGTAGTAGCACCTTCACCAGGATGTCCATTCCCAGCAACAGACCACAAAGTCAGGACAAACCACCAGGGCTGAACCTGTCTGTTGGCCTCAGAGAGCTCCTGGCCCTGCCAGCTCTCTGTGTGCCCGCTGTGGCAGCCAGGCCCTGCTCTGAAGGACAGCCCAGCAGTGCCTGTGAGCTGGGCCTGTCACTTCCACTGCGTGCAGGTGCTGACCAGGACACCCACTGCTTGACTGATGTGGCTGCCGAGCCGAAATCTGGGAGTCTGCAGTGAGTGGCAGGATAAAACCACAGGAACATAAATGAAAAGCAATGGGAAATCATGTCACTGTTAGCCTCGCTTGAAAAGACACACAGAGTCAAATTTGGGAGAGCAGCAATCGGCAGAGAAGAATCTCCCTTTGTTATTACTTCCTGTTGTATACTTTTAACAAGGTGACCATGGATTGGAGGGTGGTATTCCCACCTCTCAACCACATTGGTTAAAGGGACTGTCACACAACCTCTCCTCTCCTTGGAGAGGACCGTGAAAACAATGGTAATGTTTACAATTCACAGTCTCCTGTTTGCATGAGAAGAGCATGAGAAGGTGCACACTTCTACTTTAACATGAACGCTCAGCAAACTAGAAAAATCTCATGGTGACAAAATCAGGAATGCAATATGCTCTGCAGGAAGAGAAGGCTGAGCTGACAACCAGCAATAATTTATTCCTGTTTCAGTCAACCTGGTATTAAATCTAACAAACTTCAGACACACTTTTAACATGAGACTGAATAGGAGGGAAAAGCAAGACAACCAGGAAGAACACACATGATGACATGGGGCATTCTTGCTGTTTTAAGTATAATGAAGTCCCCAACAATACGAGCTGTCCCTAGAACTGAAAACATGACAGCTGTCTCTAACAGAGCCCCTCTGGCTTCAGCCCATGCAGTTCTGGGATTGACAGAGGGGCAGCCTGCAACAGCCCTCTCCACACAGAGGGAAATGGCCTTTTCTTCCCTGACTGCCAGCAGTGTGGGACTGAGGGGTCTTTGTGATTCTAGAAGGAGGAAACACCATCTCTGGTTCCTAAAGCTGGCATCTTCTTGCAGGGCATGGGGCTGTGTGACACTGCACATGGAAGCCCCTGGCTTTGGCAGGGAACACACACCTGCAGCTGGCAGTGTTTCATACAGGGGTGCTGCAGGGTTCATGTCCCCATCAGAAATGCATCTTCAGAATGCTGCTAGGGCTCATTTCCATGGCTCATGGCCATTGAGATGGCAGTGAACAGTTTTTTTGGGAAAAAAATAATAAAAGTATTCTGTTTTGGCTAATTTTAACACACTCGTGCTTTCCTAGCACCTTCAGTATTATTCTTCCTAGTAGTAACTTAAATTTCTGCAACAGGAGCAATTTAATTTTAAAATAACACATCAAAGCCATTGCCCAGGAAGTCTCATGGTAAGTAATGTTTGTTTTCCTAATTCACTATAAACTTGCTGAAGAGCTTTTCCAAAACAGGGTTCCAAAGGAGTCAATTTTGGTCTTTTCAACAATGCCAATGGGTGTCCACTCCAGCTCCAGTTCCTCTCCTGCTTTCTGCCTTCATAACTAGGGCTGGTACAGACATTTGTTGTTTTTGGAGACTATTCCCTCTCTCTCCAATAGCAAGAGTTTCTCACTGTCTAGGATTACTGTCCAGTACTGTGAACAGGGAGAGGGGGAAAAAGGGGAGCAGACACTTTCCTTCAGTCCAGCTCTTTATCCTTCCTTTACCTTGCAGCCTGCAGTGGTTCCACTGCCCTGACTGGGAGGCAGCTGTAATTTAAACAGACTGAGCTAAGACACCTCCAATAGATGGGACAAAATATAGCAGTGGGAGGAAAAAGAAGGCAGTGATGAATGCCAGATGTTCAGTGACAGACATTGGTGCTAAACACTATCAGCAGCTTTGGCTGGTGAGCTGCAGTGCACTTTTTATTTTATTTTTATTTAATGCAAAGGTTGCATTTTTCACTGAGCAGGTCGAAGCCATTTATTATTTTGTGGCTACAGAAGCAACTAGAAGGTTGCTCCTCCCTGATCCCCAAGATGAGGGATTCATTTGTGTGTGAGGTATCCACAGACAGAGGAGGAGCTGATTCCTGTCCAGACACACCATCTTACACTAGTAAGGATGGGGTAAAAAGGGAAGAATTGGTATCTGCATTTGGCAGAAAGGGAACCACAAATATTAAATGATGTGCATAAAGTCCAACACAAGTGTCAGAGTTGGCATGAATCTGATCCCTGCAAGCACAAGTCCAGCTTATCTTCTCTCTCTGTTTAAACTTTAGGAGACTGTTAGTAAATCAGATTAATAAA
Source organism: Prinia subflava (assembly GCF_021018805.1). Taxonomy (NCBI): domain Eukaryota; kingdom Metazoa; phylum Chordata; class Aves; order Passeriformes; family Cisticolidae; genus Prinia; species Prinia subflava. The sequence goes on along the minus strand of NC_086257.1, from coordinate 3,675,861 downwards.
TATCATACAAAGCTTCTGGAGTCCATTGAAACAGAGAAATTAAACAGGACATGGGTCAGAAAAAGTTCAAGGAGCAAGTACTTCTTTCTTCACACCTGCACTATAAGAGCTATTACCCTAATTGATGTAACACCCTGGTAAATATTTCACCATGAGTGATCTTTCTCAAAGATTCATCTCAATAAATAGAAAGCACAGGAAAGTAGATTACAATTTTTGAAATTCCACTGAATCCAATTTGCCCCTTTGTCTGTCACATAGAGAAGTGCTTGAAGGAAAGAGCTCACCTCCTAACACAGAAATCAGATTTATCTTTGGAAACTGAAACAGGCCCCTGGAAGTACTTAAGGAAGCTGCTCCAATGGGGCAAGGAGAAGGAGGAGAAGGAGAAAGAGAAGAAGGAGAAGAAGCAGAAGAAGCAGAAGAAGCAGAAGCAGAAGCAGAAGCAGAAGAAGAAGAAGAAGAAGAAGAAGAAGAAGAAGAAGAAGAAGAAGAAGAAGAAGAAGAAGAAGAAGAAGAAGAAGAAGAAAACAAACAAAACCCCTAACAAACAAAACTGAACAGAGACTTTAAAGCAAAAGAATAGTTTTAACTGCCTAAGTTGAGATGCACCACTGACACAGTGAAAGTTATGCTCCCAAATTTGTATTTAGCTTTCTAGACAGGCATTATTTTCCAAGGAGCAGACTCTCTCAGCCCTCAGGCAAGTGAGCAGTACACTTTCCAAGAGACTGAGCCCTCAGGAGGCAGGGGGTGAGCCACTTGGATATCAGAGGGATGACCATGCAAGTGTTCAGCCAGTTAAGATGCTGAAGTTTCTGTTCTTGAAGTATAACTTGGGCTTGCCTTAAAGTTTAGGGAACTATTAGGTAACTGTCAGGCACTGTCCATGAGCAGTCAGAAAGCTGGGGGAACTCTGCTCCAGCCTGGCTGGGAACACAGGCAATGCCATTTGTCAGCAGTGGCTTGAAATTCATGAGGAACCACATGATTAGCAGTTTTTTTATTTTCTTTTGGCATCAGAGATAAAATAAACCCCACGCAGCTGTGAGTGCCCTTCATTCAGCATGGTGTCCCAGACAGCCTCTTGTCTTTGGTGCTCCCAAAGGCTCATTTCAGGAGTGTGGGCTTCTCCCAGCCCAGATGGCTCCACTCAATCCTGCCTCACAAAAAGCCCAAGCAGCCCCACTTTGGTCCTGCAGTGTCACATCTCACTTGCCTCTCTGCACTTAACAAGCTTGAGCAAGACAAATGGATGTTGGAGTTAGTAACACTGATTTTTGTTCCCACATGAAGCTGAGCAGAGCAGCTTTACTGCCCTTGGTAAACAGAACAGAATAAAATAATGTTTCTGATCAACAACCCTGTACCTGAACTGAAGTTTCAGGAAGAACAAAATCCAGTATTAGAAAGGAAGGCCACTCTTGTGCTCATAACACACAAATGAATTCAGGAAACTTCACTTTTAAGTGCCCATTCTGTTAAAATTAGCCTGCTTGCCCCAGACAAATCTCTCTCTCCCTGCCTCTGTTCCCCATGTGTGAAGGGCTGACAATGTCTCCTTTGTCTGTTTTGGAAATTCAAAACACACCATCTTTTGGAGCAGGACCTCTCCTTGCACGATTATGCAAAGCCCCTGCTCCAGCGTGGACGGAGGTCAAAGGACAGGAGTTAACTGCAGGCACATTTCCATGGCACAGGCCTCAGGGGCACCCAGACCTCTCCTTCCCACTCTCACAGAGCAGCACAAAGCAGCCTCAGTTTGGTCAGCAGAGGGTTTTTTTTTTTTTAATTATTATTTTTTAAATATTTTTTTTAATTTTTTTTTTTAATTTCTGCAAATGCAGTCACCGAGCAGCTCAGGGTTAAAAATAACCCTTTCTTGCGTGGCTGAAGCTGCCATTTAGCAATGTTCTGTCTTAATTCCTGTCAGCAGGTTCCTCAGCTAATGAAGGGGAAATGAAACCCTTCTTCCTCTAAAAACTCAATTCCTTCTCTTTTGCTAATAACCAGTCAAGATAATTCTGATAAAGTGACAGATTCTGAATATGATCTTATCATTCCTCTCCAGTTCTTTTCCACTCTTTTCTACATGCCAGTGCATCCTTCTTACTGCTGCTGGTCTCCAAATTCTGCCAAGAACTGCTTATTTGACTGTGCAATTCCCTATTCTTTCCTGTGCTTAAATGCTTCCTACCACATAGCCATTTTTTTTTTAAAAATTTAATTTTTATAGGTTCCTTACTGAGCTTTCAAGCATTCCTCGCAGGAAAAGCATAATATTTAACAAGTCCTTTTTGACTACTGTGGTGGCCTTCCATCAGATGAAGAACAAAATACAGCTAGCCACTTGTAATCATAAATGCTTCATCTGCCTGCCGGCGGGCAAGGGGAAGGAAGCTGCATAGGTCAGCTTCAGCCACATAACCTCAATCTGTCAAAGCAACATTCCCCCAGGCTACAAATTTTCTACTGCTAAAATAATAATAATAATAATAAAAATTTAAAAAATCATTCTGTATCTTTGCTGAATTAACTGAGCAGGGGGTCTGGCATCTTGCAATAATGAGGAACACAGTGTTTTGTTTAAAGATGTAGTCATGTCAAATTTGTGGCTGATTTAAGGCCTCCTTGTAAGTCAAGCCCATGTGTTGTGCACTCCACAAATCCCTGGTGAGGGTCCTTATTCCCTTTCTGCTGGCTCTCACTGGAAGTAGTTTATCCCTGAAACAAGCACTGGTTTTGCCTGCAGCAGTGAAATGCACTCGTGCACCTGCCCTGGTGGACTCTGCAGGGACCGAGGGAAGGAGCAGCAGAGCCCTCAGCATCACCTCTGGCCCCACCTGAACCTCACCTGGCTGAGCACTGAAGGGCATTGCCAGGGAAGGTTCTCTCACTGAAAATGAGCAGTGTGTCCTCAAGGAACAGGCCCAGCAAGGACCCACAGGTAAGTAATAAATATAGGTGAGTCACGATGGGTGAGCTGAGAATGGGGCAGGTGAAAGCCCAGAAGGAATTTATGTTGTCATTATAAAGTCTACAAATGTTGCCTGCAAACAGCAGGTGTGTGAAGAACAGTTTCCCCCCTCTGCACAGAGAATAACCCTCTGCTACCAGGGAAACTCTGCCTGACTCTGCAGCCACCAGCATCTCAATAAGAGCTGCCTCCTGCCTTATTTACCAAACCCATCCTTGCCACTTTTAAAGCCCAACCTTGCAAAAACTCCACATATTTCCCTTTTTTCCTCTATAGTCAGATTTCTTGCATAACAAGCACATTCTCAGTTACAGACTGGAATTTAATATATGTACAATGATTACTTCCTTTGGTAGCAAATAGCCCTAATTTTCCTCAGTCTATTTCCTCTCATCTGTTGCTCATTTAGACTCTTCCTGCTTTTCACACACAATAAACTCTTCAGTCCTTTAAAAGTCTTAGAAACAGAAAGAAAACCCCAAACAAACAAACAAACAAAACAAACCTCTTTTCTGCCCTCTATGTTTAAATAAAGATTGCAAAACAAAACCCCCAAAGCCAAGAAACAGAATAGCAAATTCAGACTGGGGGAACACCTAGAGCAGTGATTTTCTTTGCCAGGAAAGGAGGGGGTGTCAGTGCTCACTTTAGGAACCAGGTTTGTTTTGCACAATTGTGTTTGTTCTGCCTGATGCTCTCTGCTCTTGGGACTTGGTTGTATTAAAAGAGAAATTTGGAAATCTAGCAACAGCTTCTCCTCACACAGGCTCTGCTCCCCCTCCAGATCCTCACTCAGGGAGTCACCCTGGGGGCTGATTGCACCATGGGCCAACTCAGAGCCAGCCCTGAAGCAATGCTCAGGCTGCCCCAGGAGGTTGAGGCACACGAGAAGAGCCACACCTCTCTCTTTTCACCCATTTTTCAAAAAATGTGGGCAATTTGGAATGGTTTGCAGTCGTGGTGATGCAGCCTGCCCTCACAGCGTGATGATGCCAGTGCAGAGCCTGCCCTGAGAGCAGAGCTCCTGTGGCTTGCACCAAACACCACGGCTGAGAGTTAAAAAGGAGACTAAAGAGCAAGCAGAGCTCAGGCATTTCACATGAGAAACACCCACCCCTCCATCCACTCAAAAAGCTTAACAAAAGCTCCCTTTTGGTGTTTGCAAGCCATGCATGGGCTGAGTCATGGCTTGAAACACCAGAGATGGTCAAACACAACTGCAAAGACTTCTCCGGAGTGGTGGTGAAGAGACCTGAAGGTGTGAAACCCAGGAAAAGGCCAAGCTGTGTGCTTGATCCCCACTGCAGCAGGGCAGACCTGATTTTGGGGTGTGTAGGAGCAGTAATGCCCTGAGTCTGCACACGGTGGCTGCAGCACAGCCTGAGGTGTCTCTGCTTAAAGCTGACCTGCAAAGAAAGGTGGGCTGCAAAGCAATAGTTAGAACAGCGTTGTGTTTGTGTTCCTGTAACAGATATTCCCCCTGAAATACACTGGCAAAGGCAGCAGAGCTGGAGTGGAGGCACAAAGGATTAAAATCAGGACTAAAGAGGGGTGAGACCTGGTTTGTCCCAAAATTGGGAGGGCACTGAGAGCCTTGACACCCGTGTTGGGAGTGGCAGAATGATACAGGCTGTTCCATCCTGATTGATATGTGTGGTAATGCAAGGGAGCATTTCATGTCTGGAATCAAATGGAGCATCAAGGCAGCTATGGCTGGGCATTCATTTCTCTGAAACCCTCAGAAATGAACACTTTCAGGACCACTACCTCCATTTATCTCCATAAATGGGATGAGGTGCTCTTTCACCTCAGCTCTCAGTGCTGTGCAGTGCTGGCACTCCCTGTGCTCATACTGCACTGTCACACACTCAGCCCCAGTCCAGATTTGTTAGAAATGTGCTAATGGGCTTTTACCCAGGAATCAAGTGTGCTCCTACCATCCTCGTGTCTCACGACTTTTTTATATCCAATTAGCAGAATAGACACAGATAATGAGTTTTAACAACATCTCTGCTTTTCATAAAAATTGCACTGCTGTGTAAGCACAAGAATTTCCTGTTGAACTGTCTCTTTGCAAACAAGTTAATTTAAAAAAAGATGCATGGCATACTATGAACCTTAGGAGCGAACCGGCAGCTCATTTTTCAAAATGACAGGTATGACGAAAATTGGACAAAGGCTTGGAAAAGAACGTGGGGGTCAGGGTGAGGGGAGCAAAAGGGGGTGGAGAGAAAGGCATTCCAGAGCCCTCTGGAGCCTCGGACTCCTCGAGGACCCATTAAAAGCTTATGTTCCTTGCACCGTTTATAAATAAGCGCTTTCTTTTGCCATCATAACTTCCCTCATGTGAGGGGCTCAGGAAGTGTTGACTGCTGTCTTCTGCTGAAGCAAGGCACCAAAAATGACAGCAAGTCACAAATCAAATTCCTCTGATGGAATACCTTTCCCGAGTTTTGGGAGGCTTGTTGTGATTCCTGAGTGACCCCAGCCGAGCCCCTAATCAGTGGCACATCGGAATGCTGGCAGATGGCAGAGGGAGCCTCAGTGCCAGAGGATTACATCAGTGCTGGCAGGGAACAGATGGCACAAGGGTGGACTGCAACCTGTGCTTATTCTTTGCGTTCCTTTGCGTCTGTTATTGCCCCTGCTGTCAGCAAGGTGGGGAGTTTCAGGTGGGAAAAACATGGCCATTCTCTGAAAGGAAAATTTTCACTCCCTTCACGTACTGCTTCTGTCACAGAGACTTTCAGTAGCATTGATTTTGGCATTACAAAACACAGTAACACATCACACCCATATTTACTATAAAATATTTGCTAGAAGGGTTCTATATCTTTTTTTCAAGTATCTTCCTGTGTGTGGCCACATTAGAACCAAGCAAGTAACAAATCAATCCCTGAAGAGTAATGACACATTTGCAGTGAGCCACTGAACTTTTCCTCTCTGTGTCAGAGGTCAATGTCCACTGGACATGTAGCATAGGAGAGCAGTTTTCACCCCACCACTAGATAAGGGGAAAGCATTTGGGGCCTCATTCCAGCTCCAGGGAATAAGTGCTTTCCCCTTAACACACTGCCAGTGCAGGCTGCCAAGTCAGGGAGATTTTCTCTGCCTCCTTGGGGCTGAGCTGCACTGGTTCTGCACAGAAATCTGTGCAGCTTCAAGCCTTGTCCTGGGAAGAGAGAGAATGCCGGGGATTTAACCGCCCCAGGTGTCGAGAGGGATGCAATGAATAAAACAAGTGAACACTTTAACTAATAAAGCATTATTTCTGCATCTGATGCCTGCACACCTCAGGACACAGAATATTGCCAAACAGGAAAAAGAAAACCAGAAGCAAGTTGATACAGAGCAAAGACAAAGCTGAAGTAACTCTGCAATATGCAAAGATATTTATTTGAAACAGCTGTAAATAAAGCAGATAGGCTAGAATTTGCATTTTCTTTTGAACTGCAAGTCAGCTTCTCTTGTGAATCAGAGGAGCTCCTCTGGCTCTGAGATTCAAAAAAGTTTCAAGGAAAATGCAACAGCATGATTGACAGGAAATATGGCTCCTTGAAGAAGATTAAATTATAAAAAAACTATAGAGGAAGATTAAGGGAGCAAGAGTAGTCAGAGGAGCAGATATTGATCGCTTATGCAGGACAATTGAATTCCCTGGCCAAGGGAGGCAATATTTGTGTCAGACAGCTGCAGCACAGCAGCCCTGAGCTGCTCATTGATCAGTCCTGCTCGAATCCAGAACTGATGGATGGCCACTTTCATTGATCTGAGTGGGAAGACTCTGGAAACAGAACCGAGATGCAGAGGATTTTTAAACTGGACTGACGTGTCCTGAACATACAAGGAAACAACTGCAGCTCTCAGCCAGCCAGCCAACATCCAGAAACAAGACATTGCGAGGAAGAAAACACAAACAGCAGCACAGCCCACCCCTGAAAGCAGGCCCAGTGCAAGGACTGGATCTCAAGGAGCTCTGCAAGCCACTCAGGGAACAACTGGTGCCCTGCAGAGCAGTCAGCCTGAGCTGCATCCTGCCACACACCTCACAGCATCAGCTGGGGGACTGCTCCTAATTCCATTTACCCAGCTCCTTCTTGAAATCGGTGCTGGGGGAGGTTCCCACATGGCTTCTTTTCCTGTGAATAGTCATACTGGTGGCTCACAAAGAGTACCAAAGCTCCCTCTCCTCAATGAACTGACTCTCCCTTGCTCAGGGATAGCAGATGTTGTTAAGCAGCTAAAGAAAATCCTCAAGAAAGCAGAGCTACTAATCAGTCACTTTTATATTTAAGATCACTTGGAGTTGCCACTGTCTTATACTGTTTTCCTAATTAATTGCACTGGAATGCACTTAAGTAAGCCCCAGATCAAAGAATCATATGCAGAGATTGAAATAAATCCTGTCTGTGCTGCTAATGCCTAGGAAATGGATGACTTGCTAAGTATTCAAAATCCCGGGTTTCATGGCTCAAAACTACAGATAGTGTGAGATGCTTTCAAAGGAACAGATTTAAGGATGAAAAGGAAAAATCTGCCTTCATTTGCTCGTAAAAGACAATTAAACAAAGGCAATTGTTCAACTAATTTAGTGTGAAGTTTGTGTATCTTAAGTTCCTTATTCTTCACGTTCCTATCACCAGAAATCACAGTTCAGGAGCGTCAATTTTCATTACATCAAAACTTCATCATCATTACAGATTTTTTAAAATGTGCTTTAACGAAGGGTTGAAATCTTTTCAAAGAAATGATAAATAAAAATGACTGGGGCTGATCGTGTTACCAGTTGGTGCAATAAATCACTGTCTCTTCCTGCATGAGTTTCTTTCTCATGATCTAGGATATCATCAAAATGCTTTGATTGATTTACAGTTTAGTAAGCCAGCCATCATCATCCATAATTCTGCAATAAACCACACCACTTAATGTAGCTGTTACAGATGTTCAGAAGTTCATTCCCTGCCTTTCAGGAGGAGATATTGACACAGCAGCTGCAGACACCAAGATTAGCTGGGGGAGAAAAAATTGTCTCCAGCACGGGAAAACATCCCATTTTCCACTAACAATACCCTGTCTTTAAAGCTGAAAGACATGCTGCCAACCTTGATACATCCAGTTTCAATTATTAAACACCAAATATCTATATGCACACACTCACCCCCCTAGCAGCTGGCAGGAGTAACAAGCTTCTGTCTGAAACACATCATTTCCTGGGAAATCAAGACATCACTAAAAGCTCTATGCAACAAATCCATCAAAGGGTGTGCAGTGAGCAGCAGCTGATCTCAGGCCTTGGCAGCATCAAGAAGCCCAAGCTGCAGTGCATCCTGCACGTGGCACTGCCTCCAGACAGCCCCAAGGAAACAATTGCTGGGATTTTGCTCTTAAAATCGCCCCCAGAGCCAGGCTGGGCAGAGGGGCTCAGCCCGACGGCTGCTCATGGTGTTCCCTGTAACCAACACCAGCCCTGCCCCACAGGAGACTGCAGGGGCAGCATTATTCATTTTTCACAAATTATTGATCTGAAAACAGCAGGTTGATTCTCACTTTGGACTTCTTTTGCTTGAGCCTGAAAACAGTGCAGCATTAGCTGGTCTGCAATTAACACTTTCGTTAAAACTGTTTCCTGTGGAAAAGGAGAATATGCAAGGTGCCAAGCACAAAGTGTGGGTGTTTCACCCCAAAGAGCACATCCCAAACTCCCAAACAGAGTGCTCCCTGCCAGCCCGAGCCACTGCTCATTTAAACAGGCACACAGGCATACCCAGCAGGGACTGTCAGAGTGATGGTCTGGCTCACTGAAACAATTCCTCTCCTAAGCGAATCACCACGCTGAGGAAGCTAACAAAGACTGCAAAACTCATTAACTGAGCAGTGCTGGAAGGGGCTGCCCCAAGTCCATCACTGATGTGTCCTGGCCAGCCAGCATCCTGTCCCTGGCACTGCTGAGAGAGGTGCAAGGAGCAGCAAAGCCAGTTCTAATCACAGGAATCCTCTGTTCCCCCTCAGCTGCACTCACAGGAAGCACAGATCAGCCTCGTGGTTTGGGACTTCAGACATTTGAGTCTACAAAACTTTGGCAGATTTCTCTGCTAGGTGATCCCTCAGACCTGTGCATTGTGAGGCTGAGAGGGTTATGGAATAACGAGTGGGTATTTCACAGAGGCAGCACCCCTGCACTGTGAAGAAGGGATATTTTGCCCTGACAAACCTTGGGTTCTTCCAAGGGTGCTGAATGGGATTCCTTGCCCTGTGGTTAGCAGGAGCACTTGTGAATACCAAAAAAGCAGGAATGTTTTGAATGTGATTTTTAAAAAAACCCTGATTTTTGATTATTAGATCCTTGAAAGGCTTTTTTATTTGAATACAAGCTAGCATTATTCCCTCACCTTCATGTGAAGGGCTCCAGAGGTGTTCCAGCTGCCTGAAAGGCTGCCAAATTCCTCTGCAGCGCTACTGCAGGTAAGTCTAATGATGTGCTTACAAGCCGACATTGCCATCTCCCACCGCGCTGCTCCCGCGGGCACCGAGCGCTCCGCTCCCGCGGGCACCGAGCGCTCCGCTCCGGCACCGAGCGCTCCGCTCCCGCGGGCACCGAGCGCTCCGCTCCCGCGGGCACCGAGCGCTCCGCTCCCGCGGGCACCGAGAGCTTCGCTCCCGCGGGCACCGAGCGCTCCGCTCCGGCGGGCACCGAGCGCTCCGCTCCCGCGGGCACCGAGCGCTCCGCTCCCGCGGGCACCGAGCGCTCCGCTCCCGCGGGCACCGAGCGCTCCGCTCCCGCGGGCACCGAGCGCTCCGCTCCCGCGGGCACCGAGCGCTCCGCTCCGGCGCCTTCCTCCGGCGGGATCCGCCGTGTCTGACACCGTGAGGACACCAGTGTGACCTCGTTTGATTGCGGGAATTGGGAGCTGCCGCTGTGTCCCTCTCCGACCACCCGGCTCGGCACCGCCCGCATCCCTGCTGGGATGAGCCGCCCTGAGCATCCTCCCACGGCAGCCCTCTGCCCGCACAGCCCTCCCCGCAGAGGCTCCGGCAGCACAGCCTCGCTGTCCCCATTTCCAGGGTGACAGCCTTTCCCTGCTCAGGGCAGCGTTGCCCCCGCCGTGCCCTCTGCCTGCGGGGCATGTGGCACTGCGCCTCTGCCTTGGGAGGCTGCAGTTCTGTCCCTGCTGAGCCTTTTCTTGAGTCTCTGCTTCCTTTAAACCACCACCTTTAAAAAATTTACACAGGCGTTGTCTCCCTCATAAGCTTAGGTCACACGGAGGAGTTTTGCTGGCGTAGCTGGACTGTGAGAGGTAAATAATAAAAGAACATTAGCAGCCCAATTGCAATGCCAGCAAAAAGCTGTGGGTAGCAGTATCTGTGTGGTTGTGGGTATGGCCTATTCTGTCCCGGGAAATGGGTTAAATTATGGAGCACAGGATCCTTGCCAGTGTGAGCTCCTTCCCAAAAAGGGTTCATCAGCACAGCTCCACTGAAATAATCACAGCCTGAACGCAGGCGTGTGCTCAGTCCCCCTGTAAAAACAATTATCACGGAGCAAAACTTCCCTGTGTCTGGTAAATTTTGAAGTGAGTGTGTGGCAATCCACATTCCTGGAGCACGCTGTGCTAAGTCTCTGCCCACTGGGGTCTGCTGGGCTGGGGCCATTAGCTCTTTCAGATATTCTGGCAAACTGCTGAGCTTGGAGAGGCTTTCAGGCACCACCAGCCCGGGGTGAGTGAGAACCGGTGATCTTGTTATATGAGGCTCCATATCCTACAGCTTTGAGTCACTCAATCCCCTGCCTGTCTCTTCACACAGTAATTTATCTTTTCTTTGAATATTTTGCCAATGGGAGCTGGAAGGTAGCAGGGCCGCTGCAATCCATTTCTTTCAATACTCTGGGGGATCTCAGCTTGGTGTATTACATTTTTTTTCATCCTAAAGAGAGGATGTGTGCAAAAGCAAGAGATCTGGAAAGCTTTCAGCATCACAGAACTGCCAGCGCTGCTTCCTCTGTCTGCTCCATTTAACCTGGTGATGTTTTTTTATTACCAGTTAGCTCAAACACTAGAAACACTCAGTCACCAGTGGGACACAAATACTGGGCTTCAAACTTCCCTTGTTAATCTTTGTGAAAGCTGGGCTGATGCCTGTGCATCCTGTTATTCCAGTCAGCCTGGAGACAAGTGCCAGAGCTGGCACAAAAGGTATGCATCAGAGGTAAATTCCAAAGGTAAATTCCAAAGGTAAATTCCTCCCACTCAGGCTTGGTGTACCTGTTTGCACATGTGTGTGCTCCTGCCAGACACAACAAAGGCAGAAGCAGTTCTGGAGATGGACAGAAGGAGGACTGCTAATGCATAAAATTAATAGTGCAATAACGAATGCAGTAAAGATTCACAATGTTCACTCTGGGAAGACAAGGTGTTCCTTCTGGAGGATTCAGAGAAGGGAGGAACAGTAGTGACAGATTTGAAAATGATTGGAAAAAAAAAGGAAAAAGAAATCCAATCACATCCTCCATATTTAAAAATTAAAAGGACTACCAGATGCAATTACATTCATGATTAAAAGATCTAACAGAAGCATATTTAAATTCATTAACTTAGTCCACACTTTCCTACCTCAGGAGACCAGCTGCTCCTGGAATACAGGGCACCAAAATACAAACTACATCTTGCTTGTATTTGATCAAAACCTTTCCAAAGTTCCAGTGATCTGGCTGTTAACATCTCTTAGGTGATAATTAGGCTCTTGGGGCAGCAAACATTGTTTGGGAAAGAAAATGCACAGTGGAAACGTAACTAATGGAGCTTTCTGCCTGTTGAGGCAGCAGTTATTCCACTGTATAAAAAAAGGCACCAAGGGCAAAATGAGGCCATTTTCAAACAGAACCTCATTTTGCCTGTGTATAGCAGCAATCAGCAGATGCTTTGCCTCTGTGTAAACTGTTTACTTTAGGTTTTGCTCATTTCTTGCAACATATGTTTTAATCAAGAGATTTCAGCCCTTGCACACTGTGGCTCACAAGCACAGCTCTCCTCTGGAAAACAGATGCTGCACGGTTTTTCCATCACTGCTTGACAGGTACCAGCTGGGGCTGAGCAGGCACTTCTCCCAGTTCCTGTCCTCTCAGGTCCTGGTCTCTGTGCTCAGGGGATGCTCCAGGGCCTCTGGATGAGGTTCAGGGCATTTTCAGAGATACTGCAAAGAGCCAGAACCTCCTCCCGGGATGATGCCTGTTATCAAACCATACACATGTGGTATTCTCTGTCCCAGGAGGACACTAAATTAACAGCAGAGGCACTGACTTACTTCCTTTCTGTTACTGCCAAGGGACCCATTTCCCTCTGATGGGACAGGAAGAGGTTTAATTAAAGACAACTGGGAATTTCTGTTTCTGGTTGCATCTGACAGGTATCTGTCCTTCTCCAGTCTCCCTCCAGGTGCTATGCCTGGTTTGGTCTCCCCCATCCTGCAAGGCTCACCTCCTCTGGGTAATGACCCTTCCTTCTCAAGAGACCTTTAAATATTTCTGACAGTTGGAGTCTCTGCTGTCCTGCCTGCACAGTCCTCTGTAATCAAGCACAAGAACATCCAAGGACAGAATTGCTCTTCCAGACAAGACAGCTACGCCTGAGTCTGAACTGTCAGTTCATTTTCAGGACACACTTCAGGATTTTCCTCTTGTGAGTTAGTTATGATCCATGGCAGAGACCTCTGCACCATGGAAGGGCCTGCTCCCCTTCCTCTGAGAAATAGGGCATACCCCTGGGAAGTTGCAGCATTGCTGAAGAGCTGTAATTCAGCTTGAAACCAGCAGATTTAGACCCCAGCCTTTGATGTCTGGAGTCTTTCTCTTAGCGGGCAATTTCTCTTATGGTATGATACTGGATGATCTAAGGGGTTGTAAGGACATGGGTGCTGTGTCCAGTTCTGTCCCCTCAGTTCAGGAAGGACACTGAGTGCTGTGTCCAGCTCTGACCCCTCAGTTTAGGAAGGATGTGCAGACGCTTGAGCGCATCCAGAGGAGGCAACATAGCTGGTGAGGGGCTTGGAACACAAATCCTGTCAGGAATGACTGAGGGAGCTGGGGTTCTCTAGCCTGGAGAAAAGGAGACTCAGGGGTGACCTTATCACCCTCTACAACTCCTGAAAGGTGGCTGTATCAGGTGGGGTTGGTCTCTTTCTTCAGGCAGACACTGACAGAACTAGAGGACACAGCCTTAAGCTACGCCAAGGGAAATATAGGTTGGATATTAGGAAAAAGTTTTTCATGGAAAGAATAATAAAGTAGTGGAATGGTCTGCCTGGGGAGGTGGTGGAGTCACCATCCCTGGGTGTGTTTAAAAAAAGACTCTATGTGGCACTCAGTGCCATGGTTTAGTTGAGGTGTTAGGGTTTGACTCAAGGATCTTGGAGGTCTCTTCCAACCCAGTGATTCTGTGATTCTGTGTCATGTGAAAATTCGTTCCCCACTGTCTGCAAATGTACCTGAAGTGCCCAGCATCTTCCCACATGGCCAAGGCAGCCCTGACCATGTGCACAGGAGCAGGAACACTTTCCTTCTCTTCCTTCCAATGAAGGCAGTGGAGATGTGGCTGCACCAGCAGTGCAATGCCCCACTCAACTTTAGTCCTCCTTTGCCACTGGAGGACTGGAGAGGTCTATTTTATTTTGCTTCAAAAGCCAACAGAAGGCAGCTGACCTGCCTTGAAAAAAGCCTGAAAGCCAAGGATGATTCAGGTATCAGATCAGAGCCTCCGAATGTTCCCTGTTTGAATGCTAGCCTGGGAATACATCACAGGTGAGAGCACGGAGGGGAGGGCTCCTGAGGGGCTGGAGAAAGACACTCCTCCAAAACTGATCACATCCCTCTGGGGAACAAGCACATAGGGAAAGGATTAGTCCAAGGAAGTGCAACTGTAATCAAAAGCAAGAAAATAGTGGGGAAAAAAAAAGGGAAAAGCATGGGAAATTGCAGACACTCAAACTCAACTTTAAATTCTAAAACTGTTTTTAGTAATTCAACCTCAGACATGTGATTCTGGATGTGCTTCTATCTCCTAAGTCTCATATCTTTGCTCTGACTCAGAGGAACTCAATTTCTTGTTATTTATGGGAACATGCATCATACACTTTACGTTGTGTTTCAAATGCAAAGAAAGATTCCCCTTATTGCCCTATTTTTAGGAAAAGCCTTCATACTGCTCCAAAAGTCCAGTGAAATACATGCTCATGTCCATTACAATGTGAGAGCACTTTCCTGAATGGGAACCCGGAATTCAACCTGAGCTCAAGTTACAGCAAAACTCCAACATATATCATGTAATACCTCTGCTGTGCATGTAACCTTGAAAATAATGATATTTGACTTTGTGAGGAATTGACATGATGAGTGTTTTCTCCTCTTTCTAGAGCATTCAGTCTCAGAGAAAATGTTGATTATTTCCACAGAAGAGCAAAGTGCCCATTATCACTGTGAGCACACAGAACTTTACAGATAAGGTTTCTGATGGCACTTACAGAAATTTGGTGCCAAAGTCCCTATCCCAGCACTATGTCTTAATCTCATCATCAAGGAGCCTGTAGAAGCTGCTATGAGCCTTGAGATAGGAAACTGAAGATGATGGATGGCAGATTTATGAACCACATTCCAATTTTTTTTAACCCAAAGAATCTTCAATACCTTTTGCTACCCTTTCCCCTCACAAGGATGTTACCGGTTATCCTTGACAACTGATAGCTCCACATAAGCTTTCATCTATCCCCAGTGAATACATGGATTTTCTTTAACCACAAACTCTCATCTGTCTGAGCCTTTAGGAGCAGCAAAATACTCTGGGAGAAAAACTCAGAGTGATCCAGATGACAGGGACAGGGAGGACAAGGAAAGAAGACAAGAAAAGAGGAGCTTGGGATGAATTGTGATTACATTTGTTAAGTTTAAACTTGATTAGATTTGTTAGACTAAATTTGTAAAATTACTTAAGATGTATCAGCCTTGAGTACACCATCAGGTCAATCTGGTGGTAAAACAAAGGGCTTCCCTTTTGAAGAGGGGAAATTAAAAACATTAGACATTTTCTCTTTTAACACTGGTTTGTGCAGGAGGGGATAGGTTAGGCTGCAAATGACACCATTGGTTCTTAGGGGTGAATGTTTGGGTGAGGTTAGCTACATACATCATCACCCAAAAGCCTTGTTTTTAAAACTGTATTTACTATAATCTAACCTTTACTTTTTCTTTCTGTGGATAATGTTTTCACAAGTCTTACTTAAAAGCTGCATTGATTCCAAAGTGAGAAACTGTGATGATGAATTTTTCAAATGATTACCATTAATACAGGCAAATTACAAACCCAGCCTTGCTGCAGGCTGAAAGCACCCCAGAGCTGGATTGTCACTTTTAATTGACTGAACATGTCCATAACTCTGACAGAGAACTACAGTCATTGCCAGTGTTTTTCTGGGCACCAGTGCTGACCTCTCTGCTCCTTCCTGCGCTTGGCCTCTTGCACTCAGCTCAAGCTTTTCCAGCCACCACTGGTTTGCTGAAATCCTTTTCCCTGACTTAAATCACAGCTAGTCTGTACATCCTTCTGCCAAGCTTTCATTCCATTAGGGCACAATCCAAAGCTCACTGAACTCAGAGGAAAGGTCTGCACTCGCTCTTAGGGGTTGTGGATCATACTTCACCTGCCTGTCTGCCAAAAGCTTTCCCTGAAGACAAAGCAAATGCTGTTTGTGAGTTCTCTTTGGAAAGAGTGACAACTGCTCAGGGAGAACACGTGAGGAAACGTGTGGGGAGAAGGAAATGCAGCTGCTGGTGACCCATGTTGGGGAGCAGCAGTGACAGGAAGAGCAAAAGAGAAAACCAGTAAAAACTGTGGAAGAGGGGCAGATGAAAGTGGAAAGTGATTTCACCATTACACATTATAACAATTGATCCTACAATTGTAACACTTGATCCTGCCTTTTATGCCCAAACCCTTACTTAGAAGAACAATCTTTAGGTAAAGTGGGAACTGGGATGTCCATGTTGTTTTAGTGCTGGGCTTTTCTCAGAACAGCTAGGACCCCAGTAGGGTCCACCTTCCTGCAAAAAGAGCAGATATGCTTAACTGAGGACATTGGACTCTTCCCAATCCATGTTCAGAGAAATCTTTTGAAAATCAGCTTGAGTTGCTTTGCTTTCTGTATCCCCACCATTTCCCTTAGGGGCCCACACCATCAGATCCAGGACCTCTTATCCAGGTGGGATTCCCACTTTGTTCAGAGGTGCCCCAGCCACCCTGTGCTGTGTTTTCAGTGGGCTGGAGGAGAGCTGTGGGCTGCTCCAGGCAGGTACCTGGTTAGCAGAACAAATGGCTCAGGGTATGAGGGATTGCCACAAAACACACATATCTCAGCCCCTGGACAGAAGCAGTGTCAAACATCCTTTGGAAGGACAATTTGAGGAAAAAAAAAAATTGTCAAACCTTGTTTAGGGAGCCAAACACTGTTTTCTCCCCAGAATTCTGTCTTATTTATTTGCCATTATCACTATGCCAACCTTCTGTGCCCTCAGACTCTGCTGATCTCACTGCCTTTGGCAGAAGCACTGGGGTATCTCAGCTGCTCAGCAGCACCAAGAAAATAAAACTTTTCCCTTGCTAATTCACTAAGAAGCTAAAAGGTAGAAAATAAAAGCCTTAGCAGAAACTCCTACCTCTCAGTTCAGTCTGTGCTCTCCCACGGAAGCACCAGCCCATCCATTCTTGTGGCATTTACTGGCTGTGATTCCCACCTGGCCACATGTACATGCAAAGTGGGTTTTACACTCTTTGTGGCTGATGGTTATAAAGGCCAAAAAATTTATGAATTGCCAGAGTCATGCATTCAGAAAATTTGACTCAGGCCCCTGGAAAACCACTGGGCTGGCTGAAAAATTGCACCACATTAAGCTGACCTCATTCTGCTTAACTCCAAGTACTCTGGCAGGGGAGCCCAGGATCCTTCCAGCTCCAAGTCATTCACTCCAGGAACTACAGGAAGGCTGAGGGAGAATCCTCTGCCAAACCTCCTTCCCTCCCAACAGTGATGCCTCTGTTCATCAGTGAGCAGCTCAATTTCTGTTAGTTGTGGCCCAGTTCTGATCTATTTTAGGACTTCTCAAAGCTGTTAAAAACTAATATCCTCTCACTCCCTCCTTCTAGAAACTCATTTATCACTCTGCCTCCTGCACAGTTGCAGTGCTCTCTCTCTTAGCTGGCAATTTCTCTCCCATGGTATGAATTTTGGATGACCCTAAGGGGTTGTAAGCACATGGGTGCAGTGGACCAGACTACACAGTGGCAGGGAAAGACTGAAACAACTGGGACTGCAAGGCAGGGGGGAATTGTGTTAATTAGAAGGAAAAGGAACAGTAAATAGCTACAAACAAAAATGCAGAGATCCTCAAGCAGAAGGGCTCTCCAGCCCCAGCAGTAGCAGAGTTCCCTGTGGTCTCTGACCCTTTGAAGCAGAGCTATGAAATGCACCAATTTAGTGATAAATTCACTCTCAGAGTGTATTCACTGCCATGTCTGCTGACTTGCAGATGGGTGTCATGATAAGTGTTTTTAAAGATAAGCAAACTCTAACTACAAGTAAGATGTGGAAACTAAGAACAAGCACCTGGAAAGGGAGTTAGTACAGGACAAAAGGAAGCTTTTCAAAACCATGAAACTAATTAGATCAGGTTATTTCTACATGTCAGCTGAAGTGACTGAGCTCTTCCATAAACAGCTCAACCAAAATACCTATTTACCTGTGTGCATGAGCATGAGCAGGAACTCAGAGAGCCTCTTCCAGGGCAACTGCTTTCTAAGGTTGGATTCCACTGAAGAAAACTGATTTCCCTCCAAATCCAACAGGGTTTTTTTCTCACAAACAGCATGAGGCTTCCTTCACTGATAACCCAGTGGCTCAAAATGTCACAGAAGCAGTTGCTCATGGGACTGTTGTTGGGTATAAAACATTAGTATGCCTGAAACTCAGTCCATCACCAACATGCTCTGTCTCCAAGCACTATGGCATGTCCATGGATACAGGCAAGAAATGTGGAGTACCGGTCCAGAAAGGGCCAGAGGTCACTGCTGAATGCCTCTGAACCCAAATCTGCCTTATACCATATCTTGGGTTGCAATGTAAGATGTATTCTATTTCCATCTGTTGAAACTGGTTGGGGAGTGTTTTTTTCTTTATCTCTTCTGTAACCCATTCCTTGTAACTGCTGGGAGGACCGGGTAGGTGTCTTCTGTTAATGGGCCAGCTGTTAAACCAGGTGGGGCAGTGTTCTTTGTCCCTTCCAGGACCCATCCTCCCTCCAGGGGATCTCTGCTGTCCATGGGCCATCCAGGCTCCCTGCAGGGCTGATCCAATTCCATCATCCATGGGAGATGCTCCACCCAGGGGAGGAGCCCGGCATTCCCACCTGGATAAACCCTGGCATTCAGAGCCCAGCACAGCCTGTGTGCACTGCATTCCCACCTGGATAAACCCTGGCATTCAGAGCCCAGCACAGCCTGTGTGCACTGCATTCCCACCTGGATAAACCCTGGCATTCAGAGCCCAGCACAGCCTGTGTGCACTGCATTCCCACCTGGATAAACCCTGGCATTCAGAGCCCAGCACAGCCTGTGTGCACTGCATTCCCACCTGGATAAACCCTGGCATTCAGAGCCCAGCACAGCCTGTGTGCACTGCATTCCCACCCGGATAAACCCTGGCATTCAGAGCCCAGCACAGCCTGTGTGCACTGCATTCCCACCTGGATAAACCCTGGCATTCAGAGCCCAGCACAGCCTGTGTGCACTGCATTCCCAGAGGAAGGCTGGACCCATCTCAGCACCATTGGACCTTCAGAGGAAACTGCACCCTGCTACAGGATCATCGCTCCAACAGAACCACATCTGTCACTGCAGGAGGGCTTGACTGGACTGCTGCCAACACCCTGCCCAACAGGGTGT
This sequence comes from Prinia subflava, assembly GCF_021018805.1. Taxonomy (NCBI): domain Eukaryota; kingdom Metazoa; phylum Chordata; class Aves; order Passeriformes; family Cisticolidae; genus Prinia; species Prinia subflava. Next base: position 3,656,907 of record NC_086257.1, on the reverse strand, counting down.
CAGGATGTGCTCTGACTCTGTCAGTGTTTTTCTTTTTTGTTAATTTGCTTTTTTTTTTTTTTTTTTTTGGTACTACTACATTTTTAATATTCCTAGTAAAGAACTGTTCTTCCTATTCCCATATCTTTGCCTGAAAGTCCCTTAATTTCAAAATTATAATAATTTGGAGGCAGGAGGTTTTTGTTCTCCATTCCAAGGGAAGCTCTGACTTTCCCTGGCAGACACCTGTCCTTCCAAACCAAGACATGCCAGAAGTAACTGGCAGTAGTACAAATGTTGGCTTAAGTTTACAAGCTGTCAGGGGTTCCTGTGGGCCAGTAAAGCACCAGGGTTCAGTGGCAGCGTGCAGAGAAATCCACTCCAGCTCCCTTAGATTGCCACAACACACACTCCAGCATGCAGCAGGGCTCCCCTCTGCTGGGATGGTAATTCAGGGATCAATTGCACTGCTGGAAATCCCTGTCCTAGCACCAATGACAGTCACAGTGACTGGTGTCTGCACCTACAGTACTCCACAGCCCACCAGGTGCTGGACCATGGCGTGATGGAGAGCTGATCACCCCACAGACATCTCTGAGCCTCCCACTCCATTCACTGCTCACTGTCTTGCTTTCAGACAATCAATATTCCTTCTGCTTTTTGTTCACATTCTCACACACAAAAAGCAAACAGACAAAGCCAAATTTTCCCTGCTTCTCATCTCATTACTGGAGTTTTCCTTGCAGCTCACTAATTTTGTTCTCTCTCAGGTATGAGCACTCCCAGAAGCAGGTTTCCAGCAGCAAATTAGACAAGCTAAATTACTGGAAGTTTACCAAAGGAAAAGGAAATAAAGACCTCAAACACCTAGACTTTTCCCTCCCTCAAATCAGTAGCTTGTTTATCCAAATAATAATAAAGCAGGCAGAAGGATGTAATTAATGTCAAGCACAATTCTTTCCTGTTACTTTGAGGTACTAAAATCAAAACCAGAAATCCTGACCTTGAAACAACATCCACACAAAAACACAAGAAAACTTTTATATGTATGATTTTCTAATTTAGGAATGTCCATGTGCTATGTGAGCTGCTCAGCAAATTGAGCCAGGAAATACATTAACTGAAAGCTAATTTAGGGCAGACCTATTTTACCTCATGTTTGAAACTGTTCCACAAGGTTATTTCTCTGCAGTAAGGCAGAACGTTTCGGAGAGGAGGATGAGTGCGACAAGGAGAAGAGAGAAGGGAGGAGATTTGCACTGTGGGTTTTTGGCTAAAATGGAAAGGAAGCTATTTCTGGTGAAGTGGACTCTCCCACACACATGGTTAATGGATAAATTGTGTAAGAAAAATGTCTCCATCCCAAGGCAGACCCAATTATGTTCTGCATTAACTGAAACATATGGGAACATTTCAGCATAAACAAAACCTGCACTGTATGAGCCTTTCTCTACGAGCTTTCCAGTTCATTTAACCCTTGATATGGTGCACATTAAGAACAGCCTTAGATTACTGGTGTAATGCTCTACTAAGTTTTTTTGGCTCAGATAATGCAGCAGTATCTCCCAGCCTTTACACTGATAAACTGAGGGCCTGCTTGGGGGTTTCAATCCCCTTCTTTGTGCCAATTTTGCAGCTGAAGGACGTGGGTGCTACAGTGGGCTTCCTGAGAACACCAGGTGGAACAAAAGGCAATTTCTTTGAAGAGAAAGATGGCAACACCATAAAACCATCTATAAGAAAAATGTTATTTGCATCAGCTTGGTCTCCCAAATTACTTGTCTGCTTCTCAAAATGCTGCCACTGTGTAATTCCAAGATTTTCCTTCCCTTTTGGGACTATGCCCTTTCACCTTCCTGTTGGGATTCCAGAAGCATTTTCTGCTGGTTACAGGAGTGAACACCAGGAGTGGTGGTGAACTAAGACACTCAAACCTGTGCTAAAGTTCATGTACCCTTGGGTTCCAGAACAGTGAGTCATTTGCTTGCCTTTTCATCTCCTTGCTCTCCTTGCCAGGACTTGCCCTGCTGAAATGATCAGCAGCCCCATCACTTTTTTCATCAGGTAAATGAGGAGCTATCAAGATTTAGACAATTTTATGTTAACTAGTCTACTTACACTTCAATGACTGACTATGTCAGCTAGTTTACTTTTCTCTTTGAGAGCTCAGTGACATGAAATCAGTAAATGCACATCCAATCTCTCATATCCTCCCGACTGCTAAACCAAGCAAACACCAGCAGCTTGGGCACAACTCTCATGAGAAGCTTTGGTTTTATATTTTTATACAATGTGTATGGCAGGAAAGATGATTCACCAATCAAGGCAAAAAGGTTCTTCTGCCATGGAAAACAAGGGATGATATCACTTCGAGATCAAGTGACACAGTGATTTTCATTTTCTGACCAAATCACTGTGAAACCAGGAACCTGTCCATCTCACTGTCATTCATGGAAAGTAAAACCACAAAAGATTATTGCAATTTTTGGCTTCTGAATTACGGGGGCCATAGGGTTCCTATGACTTCATTTTTCCTTGGATTCAGCATGTATTCTTGAAATAATCTTATTTCAATTGAACAATTGTCAGCAGTGCTCAACCTAGTACAATCCAGTGAGTTTTCTACAATCTTCAGCCCCCGTTCATCCAGCTTCATCTGTCTTTAGTCTATTAGTCTACTGCCAGCCTGCTGTTCTCTTTCCAGACTGCAAATCAATGGCCCTTTAGACTTTGGGCTGAACCCAACAAATTGTGCTCTATAAGCTTCTTCTGGAGGCCTGCTTTCCAATCTTTTTCTTTCACACAATTTCCCAAGGAATCCTGCCCTATTTATTTTCTACTTTCTCCAACCATGGGTACTAGAGCTGAAGAGGGTGAATGAATGCTACACTCAGAGCTGTAGGGGATGGAGTCACAATTCCTGGGTGGATACTTGTTGTGTACCTATAGTGCCTCTCAAGAGGAGAACCATGGCCCCAGACCCCACTGATTTCCCCTGGCCCCCTTCAGATGTTGTTAGGATGAGTGTCATGCTGCTGTCTGGGTATAAAAAATGTTCATGAACTGATCCCATCTCAGCAAACAGATTGACCTTCTCAAAAAGAGTATAAATGAAGCAACCGTAATGATGGAAATATTGACAGGGGTATTCTGCACAAATTTCACATTCTGCTATGCAGAGAAACAAGGACCTGAAATTGCTCAGGACTGAAAATGAGAGGTTGCAGCATTTGGCTCCTGGATCAGGAATTCTAATCAGATGGAGGAGGGTAATGAACAAAACCTCATTATCATCTAGCAGCCACTAATGTGTGTCAGGAACTAGATGAATACAGGACTTTGCTGACTAGCAGTGGCAGCTCCTATTTTAGCACAAGCTATGTTTGTAAGAAGGCCTGGAAAATGAGCAAAAATTCTGAAACCAAGTATTCCTTGGCTACAAAATTCTTGTGAGATGGCAAGTGTGGGGCAGTGACTTTATTTCTAGGTCACTTGTTCATAAACCAGAAAAAAGAGAATGGGGAAGCAGTTCATGCTTAGTTGTCTGTGTGTAAATCATTTACTGGCCAGTCCAGAGGGCAAACACTCATAGTGGAGGCCACGAGCAGCAGTTTCCCCAAAACCCATGGAGGGGTAGATGTGCCCAGCTGCCCACACTGGGTCAGCAGAGGCAGCTTCTGAGGAAACCTGGGGCACAGCTTCTGGTGCTGCTCCCAGTCAGGAAGCTCAGCAGTTCACAGGCCTTTGCAACAATCAGCTTTGATGATTTTAATTTGGCTGGCTGGGAGGGAGGAAGGTCGGTATGCAGCTGTCCCCCAGGCTACAGTCTCATAAAGATAATTGCACTCTCACTTTTAGAGAGGACTTTCACTCCATAAACAAATGTTTTTTTCAAAGCTCTGTGACACAAATGAGTGTGCCCGTTCTCCCTCCAAGTGTGGACTGCTCTGCCAGTGCTGTGACACAGGCCAAGTCCCCCTCTCTCTACCCCACTGTGCTCTGCACTCACTGTTTCCCTGCCTGAGAGGTTTTCACCCTTTTTTCCTAAATGTGTTTTTCTCTTTGGCTATTTTTTCTTTCCTACTTGAAGTGCAAGCCCAGTAACACTGAAGAAGATGACAACTGTCAGACCTACAGTGTTCAAGTCAACGAAAATGCTGATGAAATTATTTTCCTTGTCCCTGATCTCCACTGCTGTCAGTTGTGGTCCTTTTCACACAGTTTGAATTCACTTTCAAATGTGTCATCTTGGCTAAGGAGGGCTCTTTGGGCTCAGAATCCCACCCAGACACCTTAAATGCTTGCATGCCAGAGCAGGCTGCTGCTAGGGAGAAGCCTTGTTGGTTCACAGACAGAATGCTGTCTTGGTTTGGAAAGACAGGTACCTGTCAGGGAAAACTGGAGCTTCCTTTGGAATGGAGAATGTAAAAACCCCTCCCTCCATATTATTACAATTTTGCAATTAGGAGCTTTCAGGTAAAAATATGGGAATAGGAGTAACAGTTCTTTACTAAGAATATTAAAAAAATGCAAATGCAGTAACACATACACACACACACACACACAAAAAAAAAAAAAAAAAAAAAAAAGGGAAAAAAAATAAAAAGCAAGCAAACAAACAGAAGTCTTAGAAAACCCTGATGGATTCAGGAATACAACCTGACACCCTGTTGGCCAGGGTGTTGGAAGCAGTCCAAATAAATCCTCCTGCAGTGACAGATGCGGTTCTGTTGGAATAGAGATGATCCTGTAGACAGGTTCAGTGGCAGTGAGATGAGTTTGGTCATCCTCTGGGAATCCAGTGGAAAAGAGGAATGTCTGGGGTCCCTGTGTCCCCGTTTTTATCTGGGTAGGAATGGTTGGCTCCTCCCCACTGGGTGTTCCATCTCCCAATGGATGATGGAATGTGTCAGTCACTGGTGAGCCTCAATGGCCCATGAACAGAAGATATCCCCGAGGGTGGGCAGTGGTGACAGAGATCACAAACACTGCCCCACCTGGTTTAACAGCTGGGCTGTTATCAGAAGGCATCCACCCTCCTCCCCCTGGAGTTACAAGAGATAAAGAAAAAAGAAACCATTCCCAACTGCTTTCTACAGATGAACCAGAATACACTTTTTTTGGTTACATAACCCAAGACAATGCCCCAGCTCCCACAGGTACCCTTGGCACAAGGGTTAAGAGAGGAAGGGACCACACATTTCACTGCTCTGCCACAGCCAGCTGCTGGCAGCAATGACAAACTGGTTTAGGGTGACCTTTTGATGCTTGTATCTTTAATTGTTTGTTCTGTTCATGTTATATGTTAAGTTCTGTACCTTTAGGACTGGTTCTGAAAGCAAAGAGGGAGAAAAGAAGAAGGGCAGAGTTTGTTTTAAGAAAGTATTTACTTCTCTGTATTCTTTTTTTAGACTGTGAGTGTTTGTTAGAGGTATGGACAGCAGTAGGATAAAGATCTTTTTGCTTTTTAGTTAGTTTCAGTTAGCTGTAGCAGAAAAGTTATTTGGATTTTTTTTTTCTTTTTCTTAGGAGTGCTTAAACTTGCTTTGAGCTAAAAAGGAGGAGTACCAGGAGCTTGTGTTTGTGGCTTACTGGGGCTTAGACTTTAGTCTTTTTAGTAGTACTAGAGAGACTGGGCCTGATAAGAAACAATTGAGCTAAGGTAAGCTATAGTAAGGACTTTTAAAATTTGCTATTTTCCTTTAAAACAAAAGGGCTTATTGTTTTATATTATTTAATTTTTGTGCTTGTGGGGACTTAGTTTGTTGAATATTTTTTTTCTTTTTTTTTAAAGGAAGTTCTTTCCCAGACCAGTTAGGGGAGGGGCAGTTTAGGTTTGTTTCCCAGAGGAACCCTATTCAGGGTTTTTCTCCCAGATTTACCCTAAAACAAGAGAAAGAGAGTCAGGAGAACTCCTGGGCAGAAGAGTCTTGTTGCAAAATTTGCAGCCGAGGGTGGCAGTCAGAGAGAGAGCTTATGTGGCCTGTGTAACTGTGCTGGAGCACTGGGACAGGCTTGGGAAGAGGAGCAGAACTTTTCCTAGGTATCAAAAATGTTGTAAGAATCTTCTCCTAACCTTTTCTCTACACTCATTAGTTAAACCTTCCCTGATGACCTTCTCCACTCCGTCTGAAGCGTGGTGTAAATCACAGACATAAAATCACACAGATTTCTGCATGAGCAAGCACTTCCACAAGGAGTGCAGCTCACTCCCCAGTAACTGGGGATATTAAGAAGTTAAATCCTTCAAACCACTGTTGCAAACAGCAGCACTTGACACGGTAACCCCAGACCGGAATAATCTTGGACTCTGATCTAGTCAAGCATCCTTGTCTAATAACTGCCTCAGGCTGTCAGGCTGCAAACCTGGGAAAATAAAGCAGCATCAGAGTACAAAGAAATCTTCCTTGTGTCATTCCTGGCTCAGAACCCGCTCACCTTGAGCTGCCAGGTCAGACAGGCAGGTACCAGGGCTGGGGGCATGGATAGCCAGGCCAGCACCAGACAGGTCAGGGTTTTCTGAATGGAAACAATTTCTGCTCTCAGCACTTTTGTTTCAGAGCATCACTCCTGCCCTGTGAGCTGTGCTCCCCTGCTGGATGAGCTGGGCTTTGCTGATGGAGACAGTCCTGCTCTGTCTGGGGCCTGCCAGGCTGCACACCTGCACTTACAGCCTGGTTCTGAGAAAAATGGAAAGAGTTCTTTCCTGGAGTATGCACAGGGAATCCCTGGGTGGTGACATTTGGAAATGGGGTCAGGAAAGGCTGTTCTCTGCAGGTCTTGGAGCACACAGCCCTTTCTGGAAGGCAGACCCCTCGTGGAGAGAAGAGCAGGATAAGCAAGAGCCTCCGCAGCAGACTGATGCCACACATCAGATGTGCACACTCTAGGGAGCACAGGAAAACTTCAGAGCAGCAGCTCAGAAATGAACAATGAAAAATGAGGAACTGGGAGTAAATTAATAAATAAACTGAGGCCATGCTCAAGGACAGAAAAGAATTCATGACAACTGGCCCTGCTTCCTGCTGGTGGCAAGCATATTTCCCTGATTGTGCCTTTCACTTTAAAGCACACCATTGGCAGATTGAAACACCCTGTGAGAGCAGCTCCAGCCCTGCTAGCCGTGGTCAGGATGTGCCTCACTGGCAGCCAGGGACCTGCTGAGTGGGAAAGCTGGGCACAGACCCCAGAGACCCTCAGAGAGTGGGACTACAGGGCACCCCTTTGTGCCCCCATCCTGCTTCATCCTCATATGAGTCCAGGATAGCACAGAAAAATCAGAGCCCTTGAGGGTCATTTCCCACGTGACAGGTGTAACACCCAGAGCTGTTCAGAGACCTTTCTTTTGCTTTTCAACAGTGGCAACAGTTCAAGGAGACCCTTAGAAATTCCTTTTTGTGCACTGTCCCAAGAGCTGCAGCCACACACCCCCGCTCCTGGATGGCATCCAGAAGTGTCAGCCACAGTCCCAGGGTTAAGTCCCTTCCCTTCCTTCTGACAATAGTCTAAAGCTCCCCAGGGAATTCTTTGTTCCACATCCTCTACAATGAAGCCGAGTGAGACCCCAGGACATCCCACAGTGAGAATCCAGCCATATGTAACTTGTCTGAGGGCCTGTGAATTAACATTTGCTGGGACTGGGTAGAGTAAAAGCTTTTCTCTCAGCCATTTTTTGGCACTGCAACACTCATCAGAGCCTTGAGCACACCTACAGTAGCCACCACTGTGAAATGTTTATTATGGCCTTTGATTCTGTGCACACACTTTGGTAAAGATCCAGCACACGATTCCTCTACTCCTACCATGTTTTTCTGTTCTTCTATCAATTAGCTTTCTTATAAACACATATCCCACCTCAAAGCCCATTTTAATGGAGAAACCCCAATGTTCCCATCAAGTTTTTAGTCTCTACTGGGCATGAACAACCATCTCCTCAATAAAACCCAGGAACTCCATAGAGTTGATTTAATTTCTTGTGACACACTTGCAGTTTCTGTCATTTTGCCTCTGGCGCTGGCATCCAGCCACGGTGGTGAGTCACTGAAAATTCCATTTCAAGGGTTAAATTTACATGTTTTACATAATGAGTACACACATTTTCCAGTTCCTACTAATTAAATTCATTCTGTCTTCTGTGACTCCACTGTCACTATGTAAATGAAGGCAACCTAACATTGCTGAGAGAGGCACAAGGCTACTGGGTCCACCCCTCTGTCAGTCAGGCTCTGGAACACAGCCAAGCTTTTGCAGGGTTGTGGAGATGACCCAGACACAACAGCATGTACTTCTGGACCTCTGGGAATTGGGGGAAGTAGAAAGTTTGGAAAAATAATAGTCTTTTCCAGATCTGTCACAGACCAGGACTGCCTTTGCACAAGCTGGGAAGCATCAGGACTTCACTATTTGCCACTTGCTGGTTATACATAAAAGTGCTCATTAAAATAAAATTTCTCACTGCAGTTCCTGTTGCTTGTCTTCAGTGGAATTCTGTGCTCGGAAATTGTCAGAAAATGCATGGTCCTGCCTCCCAACATCTGCACATTTCTAAATTTCTCCTGCAACACATTCTTTTTCCTAAGTGTCCTGGCTTTGGAGAACAGAAGGCACTGAAAAGGCATCAAAAGGCAGCAAGCTCTGGGAAGGACAGGCTCGGAGATATTTCACCTCAGACTTTGGCAGGCTCCCAAATGGCAGAAAATGCAGTGTGAGCCAAAGACATACTTGTAACAGAGCAATAGAAAGCAAACACAGCCAGCTTTCAGGGACAGACAATGTCCCTGCCTGTCTCTGGACACCTCTCTCTGCATATTCTGTTCTTGACTGGCATCCCCTCTCTCTATTGTCACTTAAACGGGCTGATATTTGTGATCTTTAAATGACTCTGAGCCATCTCTGACAGTCCCAGTTCCCTGGAAAGGGGAACATCAAGTGGCTGTGTCTCTCCTGCAGTCCTGGGCAGATTTGCTGTTTCAAGGCTGCTCTGGTGTCCCCACTGAGGTGGCAGAGCTGGGTGGCAGCAGGTGACAAAGCCCAGCTGGCACAGTGGCACCGTGTCCACCTTGCTAGGGGGGTTTGCCCAGGAAAACCCAGCCTCTCCTGTTGGGAGCATCCCTGCTTGCAGACAATGATTAGTGAGGACAAAATATAAAATGTTCTTTTAACTGGGGTTCTTGCACTCCAAATGGCCTCCTTAGCAACCTCCCCCCCAAAGAGCTTTCAAGTTTTATTTCTGTACCTCTGAAACACGTATAATACTGACTGGGGAAATAATAATCTTACCTTTAAAGTAATGAAGCAGACAGCATCACACAGAGATATCAAAGCCACCAGAAGACAAATCCGGGTCAAATGGGAAAAGGAAAAGAAAAAGAGAGAGAAAAGACACAGTTAGATTTGTATTTCACTATGAGCACACCAGCTAAGCAGGGGAAAATCTAAAAAAAGACATTTTAATTCAATTTAGTTTGCTTTCTTTGATAAAATAAAAACAATGGGGCAAATGCAATAGGGTGACACAAAGTGCTTTTGTCAGTGGATAAAGACTTATGCAAATGATCTTTTGCCAGCATTCCTTCATGACACTGACATGTCATCAAAGGAGTAACAGGAAGATATTTTCTGTACTATGAAATTTAACACAGACACACAGCATCCCAGCAGAAGCCCTGGGTGCAGAGAGAGGGAAAAGGAAGGGTATGTATCAATAGATCTGTCTGCTCACACTCAGCACCATTAAGCCCTTGGCAAAGCTCCAGTTCCCAGTGGTACCAGCCCAGCCCACTGCATTTGCCAGGTTATCCCAGAGCCCCAGGCACAGTTCTAACATCCAGCCCCTTTCCCTCTATTTGTAGGCTACTTCCAGCATAAACTATGGGAAAGGCTTTGGAGACCTGTTAACACTAAAGCAAAAATCCATAAAACAGCACCAGTCTGGTGCAATGAAGGTACAGAGGAGGGAGGGGAAGGATTACTTGCAAGAAAAGAAACAAAAGACTGTTCTAAAGCCAGAAAATCTGTGAATTTCCTGGGGAATTTATCAGACAGAGAGGTTTCCAGCACTACTGAAGGAAGCAAGCAGGAAGCAAGCTCAAGTCCTTTAACTGCCTCATCATCATCAGTGCTCCAACACTGTGGTAAAAGGTTTGACATGAGTGTCTGCGAATAAAGGAAAAAACCCAAGCAAATGGGGAATTCTTTCTCACAACACCTGTGTCCCTTCCACAATGCCTGCATATAAATGTAATGAATTTGGCATGTTTGAATTATTGTTATAACTGTTTCCATTTCCAGTGATGATAAAAATGAGAAAGTTTTTTTTTTTTTTTAATTCTAAAAAACCGTTTTCTGGGAAAGCAAAACCAAGGTGGCTTGAATAAAAAAAAACCTTTAAATATTTCTATTTTTTCTACTTGAGCTGCAATACTTGACCCTAAATGGCACACAACTAAAGAGCTGTTCCTCCAGAGAAATGAAGGTCATAATGTAAGAAAAAAAGATTACAGACAGATAGAGGAAACAATTGTAAATGTGCTGGGGTAGTACAGGAAATGTGTCTGCCATGGTGGCTGGAGGAAGACATGCACTTCCTGGTGTCTTGTGTTGCAATGCAGGATGTAACCAGCAGTCTGTATTCTATTACAGCTGTTAAACCAGCTGGGGCAGGGTTCTTTGTCCCTTCCAGGACCCATCCTCCCTCCAGGGGATCTCTGCTGTCCATGGGCCATCCAGGCTCCCTGCAGGGCTGATCCAATTCCATCATCCATGGGAGATGCTCCACCCAGGGGAGGAGCCCAGCATTCCCACCTGGATAAACCCTGGGATTCAGAGCCCAGCACAGCCTGTGTGCACTGCATTCCCACCTGGATAAACCCTGGCATTCAGAGCCCAGCACAGCCTGTGTGCACTGCATTCCCACCTGGATAAACCCTGGCATTCAGAGCCCAGCACAGCCTGTGTGCACTGCATTCCCACCTGGATAAACCCTGGGATTCAGAGCCCAGCACAGCCTGTGTGCACTGCATTCCCACCTGGATAAACCCTGGGATTCAGAGCCCAGCACAGCCTGTGTGCACTGCATTCCCACCTGGATAAACCCTGGGATTCAGAGCCCAGCACAGCCTGTGTGCACTGCATTCCCACCTGGATAAACCCTGGGATTCAGAGCCCAGCACAGCCTGTGTGCACTGCATTCCCACCTGGATAAACCCTGGCATTCAGAGCCCAGCACAGCCTGTGTGCACTGCATTCCCAGAGGAAGGCTGGACCCATCTCAGCACCACTGCACCTTCAGAGGAAACTGCACCCTGCTACAGGATCATTGCTGCAACAGAACCACATCTGTCACTGCAGGAGGGCTTGACTGGACTGCTGCCAACACCCTGCCCAACAGGGTGTCAGGCTGTGTTCTGACCCTGTCAGTGTTTGCTTTTCGTTTGTTTGCTTTTTTGTAGTACTACATTTTTATTTTTATTATTCCTAGTGCAGAACTGTTATTCCAATTCCCATATCTTTGCCTGAGAACCCCTTAATTTCAAAATTATAATAATTTGGAGGCAGGAGGGTTTACATTCCCCATTCCAAGGGAAGCTTTGGTGTTCCCTGGCAGAGACCTGTCTTTCCAAACCAAGACACCTTGGTCATCCCAGCCTTGAAGGGATGTAAGGACACCCCTGGCCCAGCTGGGTCAGGTTGCTGAGTGCAGCCTCCCAGCTAATCAGCCCTCCATGCTGTGCCTGGGTGCAGTTCCCAGGGCAGGAACACAGCAAGGAGCCTCCTCTCCTCCCCTGGGCCCAAGCTGGGTGCTGGGAACTGGCCCTGCAGCCACGCACACGTGTGGGGAGGCAGCAGATGAGCTTCAGGGATGATGCTGGCTCCTACTCAGTGTGAGGCTGTGAGGAAAACCGGGGCATTCTGCCAAAGCATTTCTGCCAGAGTATTCTTCCATCCACCTTTTTTCTGTTTATGAAAAAAGACAGGAGGAAATGGAATCTTGGATAAAGTCACTGTGCTGAAGGACCCAACAGGGTGGGGAGAACAGAGCTCTAAATGAATTCCAGTTATGATCTCACCCCTCAGTAACTACTGAGCAAAGATGAATGAGAAACAAGCAAGGGCACGAGTAATGAGGCATACATTTCACACGGTCACAGAAGTAAGTGGGAACATGAACTGTGTCTGACTTTCACCCCAACACCTTCACAGGCTGGCTGTTATTGCCCTGACACTCATCCATGTGCTGAATTCACTCAGAGAATTCAATCTTTGACAAGGATGCAATGAGAATGGAGGAAAGTGGTTCAAAAAACCCACAGCAATTGTTAGAGTGACCCCTGTAAGGCAGGAGAACCCAAAGGGTCTGGAGTTTGGGCAGAGTTGGTCTGAGAGCTCTTCCCTCCCACTGAGATCTCTACTCAGGTGGTTTCTTTCTGGGCTGGGGGAAAACCACTGTGTACCTGAAAGGGATGGGGAGTTTTGTAAGATGTATTTCACAAGATTATTTATCTTTCCTTCTGTCTCAGCAGAGCCTTGCAGGTCAACTTCCCCATGAGGAGCTGAAATGAACTATGGAGCACATGTCCTCTGCTGTGGGGCCTGGAACAGAGCACAGGAATCCAGGAAACTTTCTCAAAGAGACTCTGATGCTTGGAGGTACAGTCTTGAGGCTGCACTACAGAATCAGCAGAAGAAGAGTCCTACATAACTAACTCCTCAAAAAGATCCCATTTTCTAGGTGGATATGTAATGTTTTGTGTCTCTCCAGTTTTGCTTCCAGTTGTGGAAAATGCTGTACTATTGAAAGATTACACATAAAGGCAAAATGGAATTACGAGTATTTATTCCCTGGCCAAGCACTAAATGAGCTCTGTGAACGTGGATGCTTACCAAGGTAACAACAATATGTGACAACACCTTGACACTTCAGAACATCTTCTACTGCAGGGTCAGAGGAACCTGGATATAACATCCACAAAAACACCCTGCAGGATCCTTGGGAAACTGGCAAAGACTAACAATTCCAAAAGGCAGGCAGGAAAGCTGAAGCCTGGGAGGTGGAATTAAAGACACCCAGGAGGTGGATGCAGGTCCAGGCACACTGTCAGAGCACAGCCCTCGCCAGGCTCCTGGGCCAGCGGGGGCTGATGCCACGTGCTGGGCAGGGCAGGGCTGTGGCCAGGGCCTTGGGGAGGAGGGGAGGGTGAGACATGGTGGCAGCTGGCACCTGGCACTGTGAGCACCCTGCTGCCTGTGTCCCCACCATCTCCAGCTTCCTCTGGTTGCTCCCACTGTTGTGACCATGGCCAGCAGAGGCTGGCAGGGGCTGGGGAGCCAGGAGCCCTTGGGACCGGCGTGCTGCTCTCAGTGCATCCTCACTGCTGTCTGGATCACCCCCTACCAGCTGTAAAGGAGTAGGAAACAATAATCCTTGCCATGATGGAGCTCAGCTCAGGCTGTATTTTAAGCATCATCACAGTTCCTCTGGTGCTGCCACATGAGCCAGCACAGCTATTTATACCCCAGCCTTGATCCCAAGAGCACTGCAGCATGGCCATAAAGACCGCTGAGGTATCAAAGGGATTTGTAACTTTATTTTATCTCAAATGGCACAGTATTGATGGAAATATGTTCTGTTACTGGAGATGAGCTGAAGATAATGTGGTTTGTATGGAATTGGACATGCCCTCTGTCTCCAGTCCTTGCTCTTAAACAAGAAAGCATTGCTCTCTGTCTGCTGCACTTCACTCCCTGCTGAGCCCAGGGCAGATTCCAGTCATTCCAAAGTTCCAGACAGTTTTAAGGGTCTAAGATGCAAGCACATCAAAACTCAGATTTCCTTTTAATTTATTTCCTTTTATCTTGTGCTGATGGGCACAGTGTCTCCTATCAGCAAAAATAAGAGCATCACCCACTAAATCTCTTTCCAGAGGTCAACATGAGAGCACAGAACAATTGTCTAGGGAGAGCAAGATTATTTGCTTAATACAAACCCACTTTTTTTCTCATTAGCTGGCAGAGAAAGGGAAGGGAGTAGGAAAATCAATAAATATAATAACTTTAATAATAATCACATAGGAAACAGTTGAAGTTAAATAAATGAAGTTTAATAATGATTTTTAATTACAGGGGCTTTCATTTCACTTTTCCACGGGATCTTAAAAACCTTGCCCTTGGAAGCCTCACTGTCTTTATGAAATAATGAATAATTCAACACAGCTGCAGTTGACACTTTACACACCACTGATGGTAATAGCATTGCTGTGATCAATCTGCAGAATGCCTTTCTTTAAAGTTCCTACATCTGGCTGTTAATACAGCTCTGAGTCACAATGCCTTTTGCAAGCCCTAATTTTGTGAAGACATGCACAGAAGCAGAACTGAACTACTTCCTAAGTGTCTGCATGCCAGCTTACAAAGGCTGGATTGCTCCGTGAGACATCTCATTCAGGGCTGGAGTCGGAAGCATGAAAGAGCAGTCTTGGAAACTGCAGCAGGACGGATCCTGGCTCTTGGCTTTGGGCAGGGAGAGGAGAATGCTCAAGAATGTGCCTGCAGGACAAAACTGCTCTGATGTGCCCTGGCACGCCAGCTGAACAAGGCAGAGTTCTGTCTCTCTCCCAGGACAATGATTTCTGCAATCTTAGTAATGGCAAACTGTTTTTAGGGTGTGTGAACAGGAGAGTAGAGCAAGAGAAGCTCCCTGCTCGATTAGGGTACCAGAAGCCTGCCCCAGCCCCTTTTCCTGGAATACCCCTCCATCATCAATGACTGAAGCGTTGGTTGTTTGTATTCAGCAAGGAGCAAGCTGCACATGGCTGCAGTGAGCTCTTCACACACTGGTGGGACTGTCAGCAAGGTGCCAGGCATGTACAGATTCTTAAACATAGAGGAAATGGAAGGACCACCATTAAAAACCAGCAACAACGAAGCAGCCTCCAAAAAACAAACAACAAAGGCATTCAGATTTCTGAAGGGAGTTTTCCCATGAGTGACAGAGTGCTCACTATGTTTCATGGCAGTAAGACAGGATACAGCTTTAAATTTCTGCCTTAACCAGAGCAAAGCAATGACTTGAGAGTGCATTGTCTGTACTTTATGCTTTTGGTTTTAAGCAACCTCAAAATTAGTAAGAAATTGTGTCATGTTGCGTATTAATCCAGTTTTTCAGAAAACTGGTGGACTATTCACTCAGTTGTAGGGACAAATTTGAGCCACTTGAATAATTTATGCACTTCATTTTGTGCACATTTGGAAACTCAGGAGTTTACAGGTGCAGATGGTGCTCTGTGAACAGCCACGTGCTTCAACAACTCCACTCACATGATGTGATTCACTGGCAAGTTCACATTGCAGAATGGGCTCACATTCATTTGGACTGCCTGGATTGGGGTGCCTTGCCATAGACATGGGGGGAAATAGGGTGTGACTGTGTTTCCTGGGGTTCAGAAAATGACTGACAGCTTATTACAAAACTCTTGTGGTTTTTTTGTCATTCCCCTTTGGAATGATGCCTGACTCTAGGTGTTGTTTGCCACGCAGCAGCACCAGAAGCAGGGCGGTCTGCACATCACTTTGTGACTTGCTTCCATAACCACACCCCACAGCTAGCAGGTGAGGAGGAGCTCAGATTTCTTTCAGAACCCACTTTTGGGAAATCCCACAAGTCTTCAGTTTTGCTCAAATTCAGTCACTCGTTCCTTTCAACTCACTTTTCTGACAGCTGATCAGAAAGGCCCTTCAAAACAACTTGTACACTTAACTTTCAAAAAAATTTTAAAAAACATCTAGAATATACTCAGGAAATAGTCAAACAGTAATGGCCTTTTCATTTGAGGCTCATCCTAGGGAAAAGCCCTGGGTCTCTTGGGAGATTTCAGGTTTTACTGATCTTTCGACAGTTTAGACATTTTAACATAATTCATAAAAACCACTCTGGATGCTTGTGCTCTCATTTACCTGTCAAACCCAACAAAGAAGCAGTACTAAAGCTTACCAGGCAGCTGAAAAAAAAATATCCTGAACACCTATAGGAGAGAAATCTGTGGTGAGAGCCTTTTAGGTGTGCTACAGGGTGATGGGAAGAATGGGCTTTGTAGTGGCATCTATCAAGAGTTCCTGTGGCAGACTCAGAGGTTTCTGTAATGCTTCCCTGGAACGAGCTCATCCTTCCAGCACTGGGCCACCAACTCCAGCAGGGCAGCAGGAAGAAGGACAAGTTGTTCTCCTCACAAAGATTTGGGATTTAACTGGTTCTGTCACTTTTTGTCTCATGCTAGCAAAACGGGATTTCCTCTTTCAGGGCATGAATCGGTCCTAAGGTTTGGTACATAATTGTAAAAAAAGGTTGGAAATGCTCCATTTTCCTTTCAAAATTAAAAAAGAAACAACAAAAAGACCAAGAAAGGGGGATTTAAAAAGGAATCCTGCTTTGGGTGCTGGCCCTCCGTGTCTCCTGTGTGAAGTTAAACCCCAGGGAATGCTTGCAAAGTGTGGGAGACCACAGGCTTGATAAATTCTGTCATCAGCTGGGGATCTCATTGTTACAGTTTGGCCAGAAAGCACCAATGAAACCTATCTTAAATGCCAACAAAAGAAACAACTCTTTAGCAAGCCTTCCATGCTGAGGATGCCATGTGAGTTTTGGTGCAGCTCCCCTCAAGAGCCAGCCCACAGCCTCTTTCAGCAGGGTTTTAGCCCTACAAAAGCTATTCCATCACTCAGGTGCTTACCCTGGGCACAGAACTGACATCCTACCGTGTTTGGACAGACCCATGTATTGAACAAACCTTAGTAACACATCCATGAAGTCACTGAGACTGTGCCAAGCTCTGAGCTGCTGGGAAAGCTGAAGTGCTGTATCACTTATGAAGTGAACACTCACTTTACAGGAGTGCAAATTTCTGGAAAATTGCCTTTAGGTGAAAACAGAGTTCTGAAAAACTACTCCTTGGGAGGCAAGCTGTGGTTCTGCAGCACCAGCTTCTCTGGAACCTGATTTTTCTTAGCCAAAGAAAACAAAAAGCAGAAAAATCTTGACTGAACAGATTTTGTTTTGTTTCTTTTTTCTCTTTCCTTCAAAAGAATTGCTGATGTCAAAAGATGTCAAAACACAATTAGGGAGGCCTTTCCTCCCTGTCTGGATGCTTTCTGACAGTATTAAATCATTACCTTCCAAATTAGTTTCTGAATGATGATAAATAAATGTGGAAAAACAAAGTAGCACCAGATACACCAGGCTCAGTTTGAGCCTCACGTGCACAGATCCTGGCAGGTCTTCCACACACAGCCCCTTCCTGAGAGGGGATGCACTGCTCACTTGAGATCTCATGGAGTTTTGGGGTTTCAGTAGAGCACACCACTGCACGAGCTAAATGAATGCTGAAGCAATCCACACACAGCAAAGCTGATACTGCAGACCCCTCATATTTAGAGATATAGAAGGACAGACACTGTTTTTAAGAGAATTCTGCAGCTTTCAGCCCAAGGTAGCACCAGTGCAGCAAAGATCAAACACAAAGCTCACTCACTGCAGTGCCTGACCTTTGCCTTTTGTCAGGAGTCTGACAAGAGCCACCATCACAGGGAGTTCTGCCCTACAACAGAGCTTCAAGAAAAGCTATAATAAATAAGTAGATTTCTGACAAGAATCTGGGGCTGGAGCATGGTGGGATTGATGTGGCTTTGCCAACAGGGC
Source organism: Prinia subflava (assembly GCF_021018805.1). NCBI lineage: Eukaryota > Metazoa > Chordata > Aves > Passeriformes > Cisticolidae > Prinia > Prinia subflava. Next base: position 3,639,239 of record NC_086257.1, on the reverse strand, counting down.
GCAGAATAAGAACCTGCATTTTCAAAAAGATTGAGGGGGTTTTGAGAGCTGTGTAATGTTCCTCTGGGTTGAGCATCATCGCTGAGAGTCAGGGCAAACCATTCTGCATCACACCTGAGTGAGAGAAAAAGAAGGTGGCATCCACCTACTTTTGTTCTTCTCTCCTGCAGGCTTAAGCTCCTGCAAACAGCTGCAGTGAGCACCCACTCAAGGGATTAATTCCTGGCAGGCAGGAATTCAGCACTGAGCCACTTTGCAGCTATCCTGCTTTCCCTCCCTGGAATATCCCTGCAGCGCGTCCTCTGGGCCAGCAGAGCTTGTCTCATCTTATGCACCTCCCCAGCTGGCAGCAGCTGAAATGGGTACTCTACATGTCTTGTAGGGCAAGAACATCCATCCAGGGTGCCATATAAACAAAAACAATCACTTCACTTTGCAACTTTGTCTTCTCTTGCTAAGTGGAAATGTTAGGGAGAAAATGGGGGAGAAATAAGGGTTTTTTTTTTTAATGCTGTCCAAATTGCCTGGGTCTGCAGAGTGGCATGCACCTTTCTGTTTGGGAGTCTTTCTTCAACACCTGCAGCTCCATGATTCCCAAAGGCATTAACCCCTTCTATGTCCCTGTCTCTGAAATTCTAGTTAGAGGACAGGAACCTACCAAAGACAGAGCAAAGTGTGCAGCTGGAGGGGAGAGGGGCAGAAGAGCATCCCCCAAATTGCCTGCCCTGCTGCTGCCTGTGCTGCCCATCGGCCTCACGGAGGGCACAGCTGAGCTCGCAGAACAGGTGATGGCAGCACAAAATCTGGCAAAAGATGTGGAATTAAGGAGCTTTGTTACTTAGCTCTCTGTTGGAGAAGATGAGAGTTTAACAGGAAAGTTTCACAGATATGAATGCTGAGCAGAGGCTCTCTGAATGTGGAACCTGTAAGTGAAATAGAGATGGAAGCAAGTTTTGATTTAGAAGAATAAAAGATGTCTAAAGTTAGAATTGTCGAGCCAGTTCTTACTGGACAGCTAAGCAGGCAAAGGTTAAGATGAGTTGGAAGGAGATTTTATGACTAGAACAAAGGATATGTTGACCACAAACAAAAAGATGTTTTTACCAAGTAGAAAAAAAGGTCTAAGAAATTTCCACTGCAAAACAACTTGAAGTTTAAACTGTAACACACTAACTTGAGGTGAATGGATTGTACTAACCATAATATGGTAATAGTTGTAATATGGTAATAGATAGGTAATATGGTAATAATATGGTAATAGATAGGCTATAGGTAAATGTAAAGGTATTGTGTGTGATGCTGGTTGGTTTTTATGTATTAAGATGTTCAGCAAAGAAAACTCTATAATGCATTGCAACCAAACCTAAAGGGGCTTCAGGCTTCAGGCATGCCTGTAAGCTGCAGCTGGCAGCTTTTAGGCTGGGCTCTGTACACCCATGACCCAGGACTGCTGTAACATCATCTCTGCAATAAACAGCATTTCTAAAGAGCTGCCTGGAGTCCCACATTTCTCATTTCAGTCTCTTACAGCTCTCAGAACCTCTTGATTGAACAGATCAGGGAATAGATAAAATCTGATCAGCTGGATGGATCTGCCCATACCACTGGGGACAGTGCTGCTTGAGCAGGGACTGCAGTTTTCCCCCTCAGATTGCTCAGCTGCACAGATTTCATTGAGGATTTAAGTAGAGCAGATTCCCCCACTGTCTCCTCTTTGCACATTCATGTCCAACACTGCCAGGCCAGGTACGGAATGAGTTAGGAGCCTCCACCTACAGACACACCTGCACACACTCATAGCTTTTATTGTACAGAAAATCCCAAATTTTAAAAAAGTTTCTTTCTGCTCCATAAGGGGAGTCCAAGATGAAAGTGCAGTTTCAGCAGCTAAGATATAAGGAAAAACCCTACAGTGGTAGTACCTAAAAAGCCTCCAATTAGAAATGTTGCTATAAACACACATACTAGTTGCTGATTCTTGTGTGTATTTCAACCAATCCAACTCAGTTTGCTGAAACTCAACATAATTCCCCTCTGTAATAATGATATGAGCACTATTTCTTACAGGTGAATTCAGTGTAGCCAATAATTAACCAAATATATACATTTTTTATATTGAAATTCTTTATATTTATATACATCTTTATATTTATAGATTCATCTCCCAGCCTTCATTTGTAAAATACTTGTGAATGCAGTTTTTGTTTATGGATTACTCAGAGCTGTTTCATTCACAGAAAAAGAAAGGAGGCAGAAGAAATAGCCTGGCAGGAAAAGGTGACAGAGCTGTGACCTGCAGTACAGAGTTTCTTCAAGTCCTTTCTTTAGTCAGCTCAGCTGCCAGTGCTGAAACACTTGCCCATCTCCAGAGCTCCAGCCCAGCCTCAACCTACACTCCCAGGGCTTCTTCTCTACAAAGAAAGCAGGAGTTTCCTCAGAATGAAAAACCTCTGTGCTGAAGATTTCAGATAAATCTAAAAGGCAGGGAATAGATTGAGGCAACAGGGCAAAGTCTGGGGTATGTTCTGACAATGTGCTTAGGAATGGCGCCTGATGAAGTGACAAACACCCAGGTGGAATTCAAAAATCCCTTTATGGGTCAATTTTTTGGCAGTTTCATCACTACCTAGGTCATGTAGAAAGATAAAACTAAATAATTTTTAGAGGCAGAGGACACAGAAAATGTTTGGCTGCTTGATGGGATGTGCTGAAATGTGCTTAATCACTCGGAGAATTCAGGATTTGGGGTCTCTTGTCATCCATTGTTCTGGGATCTGCAACTGCATTCTTCCCTCTTTGACAAACTGTGGTCACATTATGCTTTATTCCAATTCAGAGTCTTTCAGGCAAAAGAGGCATGGAGACATCCCACTCTTCCACGTGTTGTGGGACTGGCAGCCAGCCCTACAACCTGCAGGTCTGCAGCCCTGCTGTGGAATGCAGTGCAGCAGTGTCTTGGGTTATATAACAAAAAAAAAAGAAAAAAAGAAAAAAAGAAAGAAAAAACCCCCAGTGTGTTCTGTTTCATCTATAGAAAGCAGTTGGGAGATGGTTTCTTTTTTCTTTATCTCTTGTAACTCCAGGGGGAGGAGGGCGGATGCCTTCTGATAACAGCCCAGCTGTTAAACCAGGTGGGGCAGTGTTTGTGATCTCTGTCACCACCGCCCACCCTCGGGGATATCTTCTGTTCATGGGCCATTGAGGCTCACCAGTGACTGACACATTCCATCATCCATTGGGAGATGGAACACCCAGTGGGGAGGAGCCAAACATTCCCTACCCAGATAAAAATGGGGACACAGGGACCCCGGACATTCCTCTTTCCCACTCAGAGGGGGATTCTCAGAGGAAGACTGGACTCATCTCACCACCACTGAATCTGTCCACAGGATCATCTCTGCTCCAACAGAGCCACATCTGTCACTCCAGGAGGATTTATTTGTGCTGCTTCCAACATCCTGGCCAACAGGGTGTCAGGTCGTGTTCCTGACTCTGTCAGGGTTTTCTAAGACTTCTGTTTGTTTGCTTGCTTGGGTTTTTTTTTGTATTACTGCATTTGTATTTTTAATATTCCTAGTAAAGAACTGTTATTCCTATTCCCATATTTTTGCCTGAAAGCTCCTAATTGCAAAATTGTAATAATTTGGGGGAGGGGGTTTTTACATTCTTCATTCCAAGGGAAACTCCAGTTTTCCCTGACAGATACCTGTCTTTCCAAACCAAGACAAGCAGAAGTGGCCAACACACACCTGAGGAAAAGAGAGGGAAAGGCCTGAGGATTTCCAAAAGACATTTTGAGGTAATTTAGGGTGATATATATATATAAAATATAGGCTGATGTTTTAAAATATCACCTAAAAACTAAATTAGGGTGATATATAGATATTAGGGTGAGATATATATAATACAGAAATATATTATATATATAATATAGAAAATTAGGCTGATAATATAAAAATGAGACCATGTATGAGTGAGGTTCTTGGAGCTGAAGCAGAAAGAAATAACAGAAAGAAAAGGTCAAACCTACCCTGTACTTTATGACCTCATTTAGAATCATGTTTTCTTATGCACCAGAAAACATTGATCCTGCAAGGGACTCCAAACCCACATTCCTGAAGAACTTCTCATTTTTTTGCTATAGGGCTTCCTTCCATTTGTCACTCTCTGTCCCTCTGCAGTGGGCAGTGAGAGGAGATGAGTGTGCTGCATTGTATCTTCTCCTTTTCCTCAGAGACACTTCTGGGGTTAGTGAATGATGACAGTAAAAATATATGGAAAGGAAGAGTGATCTGTTGGCACCAAAACATGAATTTTCTGGCAAGTTTTGATGAAAAGTAATGAGAAATACATGCAGTCATGGTCATATCAGCCAGTATTGACTCTCTTGGACTAGTCACCAGAGGAAATCATGCCCTGGAATGCAGGCTGCTCTGCCAGAAGCATTATTTCTTTCTGGAATTCGGTTTCTCAACCCAAGAAACAACCACTTTCTGTCTAAACTGAAAATACCAGACAAGAATGTCACATTTTAAGCCTGTACTGGAAGTCTGAGTAAAAAGGGAAACAAAAAAACCCTTCTGCCCCTTTACTTCATTTGTCACTTAATTCAAATACTCCTTGCAGGCCATAAAGAAAAGGACTAACACTCTCACAGATCTGGCTGGCTTCCAGCAGGACAGAAATCAGACATGGCCTATTCTGCTCCACCTTTAAGATGAGGGATCTTCTGGAATGGGGACACAACAAAAAAAGAGAGTCAGTGGGTAAGGACCAGTGTATCACTTTGGTGACTGTAGAACACAGAAAGATGAGTGAACACTGGTGATGATGGACTTTTTAAAGAAAAAGTTTTCAAGGAAAAGCTTTTTAAAGAAACTGCCTGGGAATCACACTGCAAACAACTGCAAGCTGGTTTTGGTCACCTAGTCAGGAAAATCAAGCCCTGATGTTTGCCAGGTTATTCTGCACCTCTTTGCTTGAAAGGGAGTAAACTCCCAGGTCAGAGATTGAGTGAGCTAAGGAGCAAAGCAGCAACCAGGTGGCTGCAGGATGTGTCAATCCCAGTGCAACAGGGAATGTGCTTTAATTGCTGCCTTACTGTTACATTTTTGTTGTCCCATACCTGAGAGAAATCTCCTAGAACATGAATGGAGTGGGGACATCGCTGCTATCAGCTCTACATTTGCATTCAAACCAGGTATTTGTTTCTTTTGAACACAGTTGCTGCATGCAGGCAAAACCAATCACTTTTCAGTGAGGATGCAATTTTGGAGACTGCCAGGGAAAGACTGAGAGCTGTCTGACACTTGTTTAGACTGAATACAGGGATGTGAGGGCAGCAGTGGGCTGTGCAGGGAAAGACTGCAGGAATAGCCCTGCTGGAGCACTTTGTTGGAAGGACATGCTCTGGGAGCCAGGGCCAGAGAGGTTTTTGGGTTTCCACAAAGGTGGCTGGCACTGACAGAAAGAACAAAAGGAAATTTTCAGCTTTTCTTGGGGAAAAGTGAAAGCAAGTGAAAAATGAGGGTGGTGACAGCACAGCCTGATGGGGAACAGCTACTGCTGAACTCAGTGTTTTATCAGTTAAATCAAGGGAGAGTGAAGCCATAACTAAATGGGACTTCATTGGTGGCTGTGCCTTTGGAAGGACAGGCCATCCTTCACATTTACCTCCCTGTATTACAATAAAACACCAGACAAAAGCACTTAACCTTCACCTGGGCCAGCAGGAGCCCCTTTTGCACTAACTGGTCAGAAATGTCCTGTCTTTGACACTGGAAGGGCAGTGATTCCCTTGCAGCAAATGTGCAAATATTTTATGGAGGCCAGGTGTCCAGAATGGAGAGACAAGAAAGGAGAAAAGGGAGACAGCAGCAATCCTGCTTGTCAGTGCCTTGCTGTGTTCACAGTCCAGGAGAATTGATACCTGTGCCATCGAGACACAGCCTCGCTCCTCTTGGGACTGCAGGGACCATCTTCACATGGAAACCAGCTAACAACATGCTACACAGAAAAGAGCTGATCACCAACTGCTTCACTTCCAGACTATTAATCTAATTTCTTTACGATTATCTTTCCAAAAATTGGATCCAGCTGTTCTGCAGTCTTTGCTGTGAGGTTAATGAATATGCTGAGCTTGCAGAACAAAATGTTGAGCTTCAAAAACCTTCTGGGTTCATTTTTAATGAAATGTTTTAAATTCTTTGCTTTTAACTATCTTGCAGGCTTCAGAAGTAGCCCTGGCATCCTTTTATCTTGCTTACTTGATATTTTTCATTAAAAGAAACTCAAAATGCATGTATTAAAATGCATCGTGTTGTTGCCCTTTTGGCCCAACCAGTATGCAAAATTCAAAGCCTTCCTGCCTTGTTTCCATGAAAAATTGGTATGGCTCCAATACTCTTTTTGTAAATAAGGGAGGACTGCACAAGAATCTACAAAAAGTGATTTTTTTCCCCCCTCTGAACACACAAGAGGTAAAAAGAAGGACTAGAAGGGCTCTTGGAGGCTGGGAGGGTGCTAGGGGTATCCTACACTCCTGACATACTCCTGGCCATCCCTGAGCACCATTTCTAAGTGCTGCTAGGAAAGATGGATGTGGCCTGATGCAGAGTGGCTGCCTTCCACCTTCTCCACACCTCCCTTTCTCCAGGGCTCTGTCTCAGGAAGCCCTGCCTTGGTGTTCCTCAGCACCAAACTCAGCCCATTTTCTCCTTCCCTTTCCCTCATGGCTGCTTTCACAGGAGCTCAGGAGAACCCGAGAACTCCCTAACACAGTGACCCTGCCCAGCTAAGGAACATCCACAGAAAACATTTGAGACTTAGCTTTGGCTCTGGCTTTCCTTGCCAGGCTGCAGTGTTGGCAGCATCTTCTGGTCTTAAATCATTACCAAGAAAAAAGCATTTAAATGGCTTCACTACTTAGCCTCAACACAGAATGCTTACCATATATACAGATGCTTGCCAGGTCTGTGACTGAGGGCTAATTTTATCTTCCACCACTGCAAAATATTTTTTCCCCCAGGAAAAAGGGAATGCAGCAGTGTAACCACATCCCTGTGGTTTCTCACTCCTTGACAAATACTGCATGGCTTCCTCCATGCCCAGATGTTTCTGCTTGGAGAACATTTCACCTTCACACACAACACAGCAAGAGCATTTTGGGACATGTCAGAAAGAAACTTCTGTTCCCAGAGCAGCTGATGCTGGCTGCTCCTCCAGGAAGCCCTGATCAGAGTGCTTTATTGTGCTTCTGACTTCATGGGCAGCTGCCAGCTCACAGCTCCTGTGAACACTCAAGGTGCACAATTCTAGTGGCCAAAACTTTACCAGAATGGCCTGATTATTCACCTGTCTATTCTCTATTGATATTTTACCTTCTTTCCTTCATGGAAAAATTGTTTGGGTGACCTGTGATTATACACCCTGGCAACAACCTTGCTTTGATTCTGTATTCTCCTTTTCTTTTGCCTCCCTACCTGTGAAACTCACAGGAAACTCTTATGGGTGGAGATAAACTTTTATATGAGGAGCATCACTCCCTCACTCACCTTCAGGCCTGGCTCAAGGCACAGCACCACAGATGGCTGTGCTGTCTGCTTCTCCCAGGCCAATTTTTTCTGTGGCTGTCTTGCTGGGCCTTGTAAAACCATTTGGCCAGAGAAGTCAGGAACAGTTCTAATCTCTGCTCATCTGTGTCACCTTTGCATTTTCCAGCATCAGCCATTTGCACAGGAACCTTTGTGACAAGTTTATTACCTCCCATGTTTATGTCCCAGGCAAATGCCAGCAGAAATGTGCTTCTGCTTCATTCCCTACTGGCCAGCTTCTTGCCAAAAAGGTTTTGCAGGATCTGAATGCCCTTGGGTCAGCTCCACAGGCCTCTGGGGCAAGCCAGTGCTCTTGTCTGTTTATCCCTTAACTAAACACTGGCAAACACAGAAAGAACACACCACCTTTCTGCAGGAGGAAGTAAACTGACCTTCAGCCTGGCTTTGCCCTTTGCTCTGTAAAATAATAAAAAGAGTAAGGAAAAAATATGTACTTGGTGCACAGCTCCAGTGACTTTTAAGCAAACCTAGAGCAGGTCTGCCGTGCAGGAGTGGACACAGTTTATTACAACTGTGGCATTTTTACGTCAGTTTACTATCAACAGGAAGCAAACTGTTTGAGAAATGTCAGACAAATGGCTCTGTGAAATCCTGCAGCCTCCTAAGAGATGCTTTTAAGCAGCTAAGCTGGAGGAATCTCTCAGATGAAGCTCAGCAATAGCTTGCAGTCAAGATGTGCTGACAGAAGGACAGAGCGCTGTTTCAGCCATAAGAAAATCCACTCTGCTGGGCTAATTATGAATCCAGATAATAATCGTAAGAGAAGGTGGGAGAGACTGCTCCCTGTGAGCTGTAAAATGCATTTATCCTGCACAACACCCCTCCTGCAGTTCTGCAGGCACACAGACCTGCACACAAACAGCCTCATTCCCAGCTCAGGCTCCAGGGCTGCTGCTCCTGTCCTGGCTTGCTCACCCCTAACTGGTGCCCTCTCAAATCACTGCTCAGGGGCAAAAAAGCACAATGAGGGTGGGAATTCAGCCTGTCCCAATAAAGGCCCAGCTCAAAAGCCACCTTTACATAATTGCCTGTAACAGGTAAGTACTCCTCGTGTTCAGACCATAAGTTTCACGCTTTGCTGGGAATACACAACACGTGGTGTATGCATAACACTGATGGATCTCACAGACACAGACATAGAACTTTTCACCAAGACTGCCAAAATCACATTTTTGTAACTTCTTTCGTCTTTTTCTTGGACTGGTGGGTAGCAGCCACAGGGAAGGGTGAACTTTAAAATACTGCAAAGATTTGCAGTGGAAAGGTTATATAACTGTAGCTTATAGTTAACTATAGTTACTATGCTAGAGCAACTGCACTTCTTTCTTGCAAGTTGAGAAGTCCAGTTTAAAATGCCCCTGTACATAACACTCTCCTTCCTAAGAATATTCACCAACTGCTGTAACACCACTCAGCATTGCAAATTAATAATGGGCTGACTCCAATCATCCAGTATAATTGCTGGATACTGTGGTATTATAAACATTGGCAAGGACATCACAGGTGGAAAAAGCCTTCTCATATATAAGACTTAGCAAGATCTCACTCTAAATTGACATTTAGCTCCTTCATAATGGCAATAAAGAGCTTCATGATCAGTATGTATTTTAAGAGCGGCTCTGATACTCAAGAGGAGGTGCACAGATTTAGAAAGATATAATTTACACTTTAATTCCGAGTACATGCAACACTCACTGTACAAAAGAGTTGGCTTGTCCTCTATAAATATTTCTGAGGTGACATCAAAGGCCAGCTGGAATCCCTTCCGTGGAAAACACGCAAACTCTAGGATTACACACGTGGGGAGAGAGACCCAGCTCAGGGGCAAGGGAATGAACAGCCACACTCTCCTGCCAAGGTCACAGCCCCACATCCAGCCTCCATGGATGTTCCTACCTAGAGATTGATCAGGGCCTGACACAAACTGGGGCACTCCTAATCCAGTGCCTAGGCAACAGCTATCTATGTTAAAAAACAAGCCCTGACAGCTTGGTGGACAGTGACTGCCAAAGGCAGGACAGAGGCAATGAGGACACGTGAATTAACGACCACTTTGACCTACATGCATCCTCATCATTGTAATAGCTCAGCTAATGTTCTTCAAGGGGTTTCTTCATGTTGAAAAGGAAACTCTGCTTGGGGACTGCAGGGAAAACTGTTTTTCTTCTCTCCATCATGAGTCTAAATGGTGAAGAGGGAGCCCGTGCTCCAGCGCTCTCAAGGCAGCACTTCTCCGCTGTGCTGCATTCCAGTGGAAGAATGATCCACATTTATTTTGGCAGCAAGGTCAACTGAAGCAGCTCCTGCCATCCATCCTTGCCCTGCACAGTTCTTTTCCACCCCCAAAGCATTCACTCCAGCAGTGTCACAGCAACTGCTTCACAGGGACGAAACGCTGGGCTCGAGCAAGCAACTGAGACAAGTTAAAAATAACCCAGCAAGGAAGGGAGCCCTGACTGCTCTCCCAAAGCAGTGCAGCATGCAGCCCTGGAGCCAGCAGCTCTGGGAGCAGGGGGAAAGGAGAGGGCAGCAAAGGAACTGCTAGCCCTTGAAGCCACCAATAATTAGATTTTCAAACTGTGCCCTAATTTGATCCTCACAGCCTCCAACCTTGTGGAATCACACTATTTTTTTTGCCCTGCTTTATATATTAGGAAAACAATGAGCTAGTTACTAACCAGAAGAGAACTCCAAAAAGATCAGACTCCAGCCTCCTTACTACAAGGTTTTGGGGTTTTCAGAGTCAGACAAACTGGGTCTCTCTCCTCCTTGCAGTTCAGCCATACTTTCCCTACACATGGTTTTTCCATGGGTCCAACCAAATACACGGGACAATCACATTCTAAGCATTTATCAAGAAAATGCAGAATTTCCAGCAAGACCACTCTCAACCTGCTACAGTATTACAGTCCCTTTGCTAGATTAAGAAACAGGCTCAGAATTTTTAAACAGATACCCAAGAGACTCTGTTAAACAGAGAGGACTCAGAAATACCAGAACATGGAGTGCCCCAGTGCATCTCAACACAGAAAGGTCTGTTAAACTTCCAGGGTTACACACCAAGGCAGTCATCCACCCAGCCCTGTATTTTTGCTGTGCAATCCTGTGCAGGGCAAGGCAAGACCCAGTGACAGGACAGTCTGCTGTGGGCAAATATCCAGCCAGCAGCCAGAGTGACCACTGGCAGGACCCTGGGAACCTCTGCTGTCAGAGGCTTTAAGAAGTTGTTAGCTGAAGATCTGTCATGAGCAGTTTACTTCGAATGGATCCTGCCCGGGGGCATCAGAATGGAGCAGACCTCCTGTCCTTCCTAGGTTGATCTTCTGGAATTCTGATGAAAGCAGAGAGTGGAAGCCTGATTCTGATCCTGTCTCTGGCACTGGCTTTTCATTCATTCTTACAATGACACCATCAGCTCCTCAGGATGCTGTCCTGGCCCTAAAACTGGGATTAAGGCACTTCCTAATTCATATGAACACATAAAATACACAGCACACAGACAGAAATGCAAACATGATGTGTATCTCTGGCTCCATTTGTATCTGTAACCATTTACTTACAAAACACACATGCACTGCTTCCACAATGTCATTCCAGAGGAGCATGAAAACAGTAGATGAGAAAGAAAATGGAAAAGCATTAAGGCTAAGGATACAAGGACAATAATTCCACAGCTGGTACTTAGAGCTGCTATTTTTGCAGCAGAGAGACTCCACCTCAGACTAGCAAAGCTTTTCTGATGATAACAAGTGAGTTATTAGAACTCCTGACACCACAAGAAATAACCCACTGCCATGGCACACTGGAACCCGTGTATTCCAAACCACCACAGGTAGCAGGAATACTCCCTTTTGTGCCAGAATGTGCCAAAATGAGGACAAGACAAGCTGTAAGAGAAGAGAATATTCTCCATGCTGGGAGGCTGTATGACAGGGACAGAATTACGTGACAAAACTTCTGTGTGAAGGCCCCAGAAGGAAAGAATCTGCATTTTAAGGGATTTTAAGGCATTCAATTAATGCCTGGGCAGAGCAGGCATTTAAACTTCATTAGAGCACTCCAAGGAACAGGAACAGAAGACACAAGAATCTTTCTTGGCTTATCTGTTCAGCTGTCACTTCAGCATACCAGCAGCTGGACCATACCACACAGTCTTGCATCTTACACATAAAATGTAATTTGTTAAACACATTCTACAGGAGCACAATACAGAATTCATGCAAAACAGCCAGCCTCCATCCCTGCCAACACAGGGCAGCCAAACTTAGCTGCTGCTGCTTGAATCACATTGATTGCAGCTCGAAATCTGCCTGTGCTCTCAGCAGAGGATGCACACACAGACATTGCAGGCACATTCAGGGGGGGCAGCTGAACTCCCTGCTGTCCTGCATGCATCTACATACATTAGCTGTGGCCATGCAAGAGCTGAATACGTACAGACAACTTTTAAACACCACACACACTGCACAAGCACATTTCTGCAAAGATTAGATGTCTGTTCTCGAGAAATGACAGGAAATGACTGGGGAAAATTTATGAAAACTGAAATAATCTCCATGCAAATCACCAAAGTGGGTTTGAGATGCAAAGGGATTTAATTCATCAATTTGCACAGATTAGGCAAAACTGAAATTCACTGCATTAAGAGCTCCTATTTATTTCTTAAAACCTTTCTTGGCAGGGAGCCATTAGGTACTTGTAAAAGATTAGAATTATTGGTGTTTGATGGGCTCTCCTAAAAGGAATAGAGGGAGAAAATCGCAGACCAGAGTCATTAGGATCATCTTCTGCTAACTCCTGTATTTTACAAAAATATACTTTAAAAAGCATAAATAGATGACAAATTGCCTATCACCTAGCACGATTCCTGGCCATCTGCACTCTCTGTGAGCACGTTTTTCCAGGCAAACCACCTGCACTCCACAAGTGTTCCTCCATACTCCTGTTGACACATCCCATAGGCTGAAAGATCCATTTTACAGACAACTTTGCTTTTCCTGCCACATGAACACTCAGCAGCTCCTCCAGAGCTGGAAATCAGCAGTTTCAGACCACCAAGCTGGCTCCCTTCTTCTTTTCTGACTTCAGCCAAGATGCAGGAGGGTTCTCCTGGCTGCCTGCAGACCCTCCCCATGAGCATCTGTCAGCGCAGCTCCAAAGCAATCAGCAAATCTTCCCTGCCCTTCTCACCCCAGACCCTGCTCTCCTCCTCCCAGACATCCCTGTTTGGATGCTGCTTCTGGGAAAGACCCACAGACATTCCAGCCAATGTGATTTACAAGCTAGGACCTAATCTCAGGGTTTTATTGGGCAAGAGATTAACACCCGTGCCCATTTCATTAACTGGGCATCAGCAGGCCCAATTTGCTGATTGACTGAAGTGGTGTGATTTGAGAGGTTTGTGGAAAGAAATGCTTATGTTGACCTTCTAGTCCAAAAAAGAAGAAAACCAGCAATTTGTAAGACAGTTCTCTAACAAAAAGACATACCCAGACAAAGTTGGTGGTTTTCCAGGTAATTAGTTTTCGAAATTATGTTTATGCAGACCTCCTATGTTTTATACTTTAAAAATGTCCTTTAACTTGCCTTCAGTGCTGCTTCTGCACTAGAATACTGACAAATGCAACTTGAGAAATAACCAGAATGGAAGTGTCTCATCCTGCAAAACCTCATTTTGAGCCACCTGCTTGACTTCAGTCCATATGGGACTGAGTCTGGGACTGGGGACACTGATTATTCCAGGAAAACAGGCCCAAGTCTAGCCTCTCACGGTGTTTTTCCCTTCCCTTAATCTGTTGGTCAGCCTGAAAAATAGTTTGTTGTGGTGGTCACTTAAAGGGTTTATCTTTTTTTCCCAGATTTTGTAAAAGAATCTGGATGTTTCGTATGTCCAGATGAGGGTGAAAGCCATCACAGATTTTAAAGTTCTCCTGCAAACAGAAAGATGTTAATGCCTCTGGTGTTAGCCCAGCCCGCCTCTGCTGCATTCTCACTGCACTGGTCATTGCAGCTCATACAGGCACTAAAAGAGAACTGGCTAAAAACCTGTGCCAAACAAAATGTGTTTGTCACGAGCAGCGCTAGCCACAGGCATGTGGCCATTTAATTACATTTTTTTGTGAAAATGAGCTGTATACTGACACTTCCTCCTTGTTTTACAGCTTACACCAGGTGCTCATAGTAAGTAATTGTCTTGGGTTGAGAAATGTAACCAAAAATGTGTATTCTATTTTCATCTGTTGAAGCCAGTTGGGAGATATTGTTCTTTATCTCTTGTAACACTAGGGGGGGAAGAGGGCGATGCCTTCTGTTAATGGACACCTGATAACACCAGATAAGGCAGGGCCTCCTTATCTCTTCCTCCACCCATCCTCCTCCGAGGGACATCCCCTGTGAATGGGCCATTGAAGGCTCTCACAGGACTGATAACATCACCTCATCCCATTGGGAGATGCTGCACCCAGCGGGAGCAACCAAAGCCTTTCCACAGGGATAAAACAGCAATCCCAAACACCAAGGGAGCCGTTCCCACTGGATTCCCAGAGGATGACTGGACCCTTTTCTTGAGGATCATCTCTACTCCAACAGAGCCACATCTGTCACCCTGGGAGGACTCACTGCAGGCTGCTTCCAACACCCTGACCAGCAGGGTGTCAGGTTTGCATTCTGACTCTGTCAGTGGTCCTTTGTACTATTGCATTTATTTTATTTTATTTTTACCTTTTTTTTGTTGTTGTTTGTTTCTTCTCTCTCTATTAAACTGTATTTCTGCCTTGGAGTCTCACTGGTTTTGCTTTCAAACCAGCACAGTGACCTACAAGTAAAACAAGGGATGGGCTAAAACGTGGCCCAGGCAGAGGAGCTCTGGCAGCGAGGCAGAGGTGCTCAGCGGTAATCGGCTGAGGAGCACATCTGTGCCATCTGCTGCCCTGCTGGAGCCTCAGACCTGCAGCTCTTCCAGAGACAGGAAAGGTTTCCAGCCTTGCCATCCATCTTTTAGGATCACCCAGCAACACGAAGGAACCCTGCATGGTTTACCAGAGTGTTCTCTTTCTTACCTTTGGACATTCCATAGAGACCGTGTGGGGCTTGGGCTTGGTAGGATGAATAAACAAAGCTTAAACGCTACGGAGTTCTGAGATTTTCTGGTTTTGCTAAGTTTTCTCCCCTGCTTCCTATGTGTAGCACAGATTTATGCCTTGCTTACTTTGAAAGGTCATGCTAATGCCAAAAATTACCACAGCACGTGAATCAAGAGAATGGAAGCTGTGTAACAGAGAAGACCTTTCAATTTAGGCTCCTTAAAAGCTCTAGTATTTAGTTTAAAATTCCAACAGTTAATGAGCAATTTTTGAGAAGGGATGTCCTTGTTAGGAATTCAATAGCTCTACTCTTTCAATTATCAAGTAAAATCACACTCATGCTTGAATACCTAGGAGCAAAAATGGGTACAAGCCACGAGCACAAGAACATCCTTTGAAAAGGTCACTTTAAAAAGACATTCCAGAGTGCAATACAAGGCAGCTGTGTTACCTCCCCCAAGAGCCTGACATGTTTTCAGTCCTTTTAAATATAATTCTGGGGAAATGAACAGGCTTCATTTTTCTCCTTGGCTTTGCAGAGACCTTAGCCCTTGGAACACAGGTACTCCTGTTTCACGGCATCCAAATTTTGACATTTATTCTAATTACCTGTGCTGGGAGTACAGGTACAACCTTCCTGGCCAGTTAAAGGAGAGAAAGACTCCCCTGGAAGGTGATAAAAGCACGTCAAACAGAAGCCTCTCTCTCTGCTAACAATATAAAAAGTCTGAAATTCAATACTGAGCTGTTGTTACAGCTGTGATGCTCTGAAGCTGCACATTAGCTCTGATTTAGAGTCAATTAGTATGAATATACATCCCTGTGCTTAAGCACCTTCAAACCCAAGGCCATTCTGGAAAATGCTAGATAAAATTCAGTCATGATTTACAAATGGTAGGTTCTTATACATTATGCTCATAGATGCACAGGTACAGCCTCTTGTGTGGGTGTGTGTGTGTTTGGAGGTTTTCACCCTTTCATTTGCTCCTGAGTGTAACCAAAGGCTGGATGGGACTTTTCAAGGCACCATGGGGCAGGGATCAGCTTGCTGCTGCACTTTCTACACTTATGGCAAAGAAAGCAAAGCACATCTTCTGTTAGAAGCAGATGACAGCAAGTTTGGGAGGAGCTGCCTTTTTTTTTTTTAATTTTACTTATTATCTGTATTTTGGAGTTTATTTCTACAAACTGTCACAATAGATAATATTTGAGACAGAGGAAAAAAAAACACAGTATTTTGAAGTTAAACAGCTTTAGGAAAAGCTATAGTCACAAGGATAACTGGTACTAACAAGATGACAGCTTGGATAGAAAGAAGCACAGGACTTTGTGATTCACATCAGTCCAAGACCCCAGACAGCAGGACCATCAACCACTTCTGTTTCCAAAGGATACTCCCAAGAAACTGCCCTTACTGCTCTGAGTGACACCAGGAAAGAGAAAAACAGAGGATGGGGAGAGGTTAGTCTATGCTGTGGCAATCTATAGATCCAGCATTTAAGCTGGGTAAGGTTGTTTTCACTCATCTGGGAAAAGTCAAAAAGAATGCAAACTTAGCAAAGGTTTTACAGGATAGAGAACCCTGTCATGTCTCTGCAAGCTCACTTGAGTCTTTCCACTCTGAACTATGGGACTAAAAGACCTAATTAAAAAAAACCAAACCAGTGGAGAACAATGCCTAAAGGAACAAAGCCAAAGAATGTTCATTAGCCAAGTGTGTCCAGCTCCACTTTACATAATGCCATATCCTGGGGAAGCCAGCTGCTGGCTGTGCCTGCTGCCCTGGCCAGCAAAGTTGCACAGGGCTCTCAGGTGGACACAAGGAGCTGGCAGATCTCCCCTCATTCTCAGGAACCAAAGCCCCACACGTATTTGTTGCTCCTTTCCCAATCTGTGACACGCAAATAGGCACACTGGGGAAGGGGGGCCTTGCCAGGAACCAGCTGCTGCTGCTGCTGCTGCTTCTCTGGGCTGTAAAAGAGAGCATGTGTGTTCCTGCATGTGTGTGTGCATGGGCTTGGACCGAGAGAGAGCATGAAGTAATGATTCCCAGCCTCAACCCAGGCCAATTAACATTCCCTTGGAGGTTTTTAATTAAAGCGAATGTCTGCCCAACAAAGAAGGCGAGTCTGGGAGGCTGACATCTCATCTCCTCAAAAAACACACACAGACACACCTCCCAGATAAAGGCTATTTATTATCTGCTCAAGAGACTTTCTGGGATCCATTCCCCTCTTTTGGCCTCACTGTGGCCAAAGCGTCCCTTTCTTATCTGTCTGACAGGTCCACACAAAGCTTAATTGACTTGCCTGGGGTCTTGGGTTTTCTTCTTTAGGGAAAGCAGAGCTTTGGGGTGGTGATGGAGAGAGATCCCATCCTTTTGGCTTTTAATGAAAAGAATCCCATAATAATGCCAGCCATTTGCAACCATGACCCCCTAGAAGATACTGTGAGGACAACTGTTTTCCTCCCAGTGGGAGCTGGGAAAAACACAGGGCTGAATTCTCAACTACTTTGGCTTTTGTTTCCCTAACGCTGCAAAAAATACAGCATTCAGGAGATGGAACTTCCCTCACGCTGAAGCTGGATTTTGCAAACACCAAAACCTTCAAAAAAGTTGGTCTTGCTCAGACACAGGCACACACACTTTTGAAATTTGACACAAACTTCACATGTAAGGAAGTTTGAGAAGGGTCAGCTGCTGCTAAAAGCCCACAGAAATCCTAAATTACAGCTGAAGGTGCCTGAGCTGAGTATGCTGAATGTTCACAGCCCCACAGGTATGAACACAAGAGCACTCCCAATGCCTTTACTAATGCCTTGGGAGATGCAGCTTCTGTCCAAGGAGCTTGGGATTCACTCCATTTTCCCAGAGCAGCACTGGATGGCAGCAAGAACCCTGTGAGCACGTTCTGATGGGGGAGCTGAGCCACCGGAGGAGCCCGTGGCTGTCAGCAGCACCCATGCTGCCCTCCCCTCCCACTGGGGCACACGGGGCCTTGCCCTCCCCTCCTGCACCAGCACACCCCTGATGTCCCCCTCAGCCGTGCCAGCACATCAAGATTTATGTGCAAACCCACGTCAAGTCAGGGCACAACCTGCACCCCTGCTGTTTTTGCAATATTGGGGTTTTTGTTCCCAAGTTTAGTGAGGCAAAGGCACTCGGTGAGATGCCAATCACCCCCTGAAGGAGTGCGAAGGAACAGGCATGCACAGAGTGGGCACTGGAGACACAAAGCCACGTCTGCCCCTTGGACAGCCAGCCATCAGCTGTCACTTCAGCTCAGACCTCCTGAGGTGGTCAAGTCCCTCACTAAGGGATCCCAAGCAGCAGACTCATCCAAAACTTTGCCATAAATGCAGCCTCAGTGAGAGCAGATGAGAATATGCATTTATGAAATGACCAAGGCTGGCCTGTGTGGCTCCCCCTGCTCCCCATCCCTCCAGCAGGGCAGGGCAGCAGCCAGGACACACTGCTCCTGTCCTGTGCTTGCAGACCACGGCCAGAGCAGGGGAGAAGTGAGGAGATGAGGGAGTTTGCATCCCTTGCTTTTTTTGGCTTCTGCTGGAGCCAGACATCAGTGAACTCACTGCACCTGGTGAAATCTGGTTGCTAAAATTTTGTTTTTCTCTCCCAGAAGAGGAAGGTTGCTAGCCCTGCTGGAAGGGGGGCAGTCCACCTCACGCACACGCTGCCCCAAGAATTTATTTTGCCTTGGAATCTGTGGTTGTGACCTCCATTTTTCCTGAGGATCTATGTGGAAATGGTGCAGCACAGGAACAGTGCTCGAGGAGCGAGGGCTTGAGGGAGCCTTCGCCTTCTTCCCCCCCATGGCTTTAGGGCAGCACTTTGAGAGGCTGCTGACAGCACAGGGAAGGAGCCATGTGTTGCCACAGGGTGGGTGACAGCAGAGCACTTCCCATATGTGAACATCTGTGAGATTCATGGGCCTTTAATGCACCCTTGGGCTGGGGGAGGTCTGTGCACGCTGCTGGTTGGATGGAACAAAATTCTGGAAATTCTCAGTGGAAAACAAGGAAAACTAGGATTCTTCTAACTACTTGTGGTTCAGAGAACTGGTCACTAGTAGTTTGTACTGGGAGCAAGAAACTGTTCCTGTGACTTGCATTCACTGAGCACACTCAGTGTCTAGTTGCTGCATTAAAATCAATTTTCGTAATTTGATAACAAAAAGGAGAAAACAGAGAGAGGCAGGAACTCTCTGAGTGCGTGCTAGGGAAGCAGCCAGATAATGTAATAAAGCCAAGAGGAAATCTGCAATTAAGAAAGGGGACATTCCATAAACTGTTTCTGTAATGACAGCTTAGTCTGTCTTCTATCTTGCATTCTGAAATTAAAAGATGCTGCTTCTGCATACCACCAGAGCTTCCCTTGCTGTTCTCACGCAGCAATGGGATTCCACATCCCAGAGCTGTGTCCCAAGCTCACAGCTGTGTGCATACACCAACCAGTCTGTTCCCAAAGTTTTAAATATATAGCGGAGGCTTTCTAAAGCTCCCTGTCCCCACACAGCATCTTGAACATACCTAAAGGCAGACAAAGTATCCTGAGATTCTTAGGTGAAAGAGTAAAAATGCAAAGAATAATAATTATAAACAAAGTTGAAGTCCATTTCAACAGATAAATGCATCACATATTCTATGTTTGTATATTAATATATGATAATTAAATCCCTCTAGCACTAATGCCAGCTTGGCCTGGAACCAAAGCAGCTGTCTTGGGGGATTCTCTGCATGGTACTCCCTCTTAAATACACTAGAAGCAGACACTTATCCACTTTTAGGCCTTTTATAATGTTTGCATGGCCAAAAATAGAGAAAGAGGCAAAGACGGGCGGCGTGGGGAGCAAAGAATAAAAACAAAAAAAGAAATGCAGCCTGGAAGTCAGGAGGAGCGAGTTTCCCGCAGCACAGCTCCGGGGGTGCTTTCTGAGGCTCTCAATGGTGATTCAGAGAGCCGGCGCTGACTGGAGGAAAGCAGCCTAAAGAGATTATCCAAGTTTGCAATTGTATACGGGTTTGGTTATTTTACATGCGGCTTCTGGTGTCCCTTTCCACGGCAGAGACAGAGCTAAGAGCCGCGGCTTTGTTCGCGCGCCTCAGAAGCGCGGCCGCGGGCAGGCCGCTTTTATCAATGTTGCCATGCAGAGAAGTTCGTAATCTCTCCAAAGGCCAGCCTTGCTTCTCTTTGTCACTCGGCCTTTGTCTGCTGGCGTTTCAAACCTACAAATTCCAAAACGGTTTCCAATGTACGCTTTAATGGGGACGCTTTAATCTGACACTAGCAAAGAGTCCCGTTACCCAGCCCCTTACACTGCACCTTGACTTGGGCCAAGGAAAGTGCAAGGAGCCAGGCACAGTGGAAACAAATGTTTTGAAGAAGACCCAAATCATCTCTGCAGAAAATATAGCAGTTGAATCATTAATAATGTATTTGCAACTCTGCATCAAGCAACAGATGCAGCACTGTATTCATAAGCTTCGTGGAAAGAATGGAAACTTAAGACCAAAAATGCTGAAGTTCTCAAAATTTAAGTAACATTAACCATTGGTTTGCCTGTTACAAGTAACTAAAACCTAAGTTTAAGAAAATAAGTCACTCAGGCAGGAGAGTCTCCTTATTATGGGTGCAGCTGAGAACCAAAGATTTCTGTGTCAGAGAAACATCCTCTCTTGCCATCTGAAAGACCAAAGTGCTGCTGCATGAGGTACAACAAAGGGACATTCCTAACATTGTGACCTTGTCTTCAGAAGGATCAGACCTCCCTTTAGCCTGGTGTTGTGGTTCTGTGGGCAAGTTCACCCCTGCCTGACTGTGTACCATGTGCTTAAACCACTTAAACCAGTTTATCTGGAGGTGAAGAGTTCACCATTTCTAAAACTTCTCTCCTGTGACCACTTCCAACTCTCTCTGACCTACTTCTCCTAAAGGTTTCAATTTATAATGTATAAAAGTAACTTCCTTATAAAGCATCCAAAACCCTGCTAAAGGGTCTACAACCTTTGCTGGCATTATTAAAAGCTCTCTGGATTTTGTACCAGCCTTCCTGGCTCTGCAGGTCGGCTCTGTGTGCAGAAGAGAAGACAGCAATTTGTTGCTAAATGTCAACATTATTTTTCATATCATTCAGGGCAGTCAAAGTATTTCCAAGCATGTGAAGTAGCAGTATTGGGGCAAGGGATTTCATGAACTATCCTGTCACATTGTTTTATATAAATGGCTTAAATTAGTGCAGGCTGCCTCTGTCAGTGAGATATTGGTCTCCAAGCTGCATCCATATGTGTAACAGAGCACAGGAAGATACAGAGAGATTGAGGTCACACTGAATAAAGCACCAAGAATAAAGAATAAGCACAAACTCCAAACCTCTCTGTGCCTGTGGGTGGCTATTTACAACCCTGCAAACTGAAGCAGCCATGGAAGAACCACCTGACACTTGGGAAGTTGGACACAGCCCCAAGTGCAACACAGAGAGTGCCCAGAGGAGGTGAGGTGATGATTTCATCTCAGCTCTTGGGCAACATCAGTTTTCCAAATCTTGCCACACTGAGAAATCAATCCACAGGACACAACTCTTAAATAGGAGACCAGGGTTCATCGGATCTGCTGCTCACACAGTGAATTCTGTGCAAGGCAATAGTCTGGGACAAAGCTTTTTTTCTCACACAACATCCCCTAAACGCTGACAGTGGCAGTGTTTCATTGCCTCTCCTTCACCACACAGGAAAACACATTCACCTCCACTGAAGTCACTGTTCCTGGAATCTGCATTTCCTTTGCCTAGCACACACTGCAGATTAGGCAGAGTGACAGTATGGTGTGTCAAACTAAGCTAAACTAAACTAGCATAGCTCAATTCTTTTTGTATCTTTTACAATAGTTGCAGCTAAAAATAAATGTCAGCTACTGACATACCAAGCACTAATCAGAGTCCGCCCTTTTTACTTCAGGAGAACTTACAGTATTTTGTTTGCTTTTTGTCAGAAAATTCCCAATCTTAAATCTTACATCTGCTAAGGTTAATAAACCTCACTGTGTCATCCTGTTCTGCTCCTTATTCCTGCTTTTCTCTCTGTGCTCATGCATGTTTGGAGAGCTGTGCCACCATTATTTATGACTCTACCAACCCTCTTGTCTGCTCAGACATTTTTATGGCTCGTGGCCACATTCCAAAGCACAGCATTAAGGGGCTTAATGGCTGTGGCAGAAAACTTTTCAGATATTACACATGTGTCAGCCTAATATTTTAATCATGCTCTGCTTCAGGTACAACACTTGGCCCTCGGGGGACTGTCAGGTTACAGCATACTGATATATGTTTCAACAGCTCTTTGCCTCAGGAGGGCTTAGTCAAAATTTATAGTGGGGCAGTGCATTCTGTTCAAGGGCATGAGCAGGCAGGAATCTTGCACCTTGATCTGCAGCAGTGTCCCTGCCTTGCAGTTGGCTTTTTCTGCATGGCAACAGTTCACACACCTGAGCCAGCAGTGGCTGAAGGGCTGCTCCCGTTGGCAGCACTCCCTGTTGAGGTGCATTTTCTGACCTGTGGCAGCTGCTGTGACAGGGATGGAGCTGTCCTGGAGCAGGGTGTGAGCTCTGCAGAGCCTCCTTGTGCTGGGGGCACTGAGGGGTGCACAGGGGCACTGACACCCTGTGTGCTCCCGAGAGTCCCTCACTTCCACTCTGCATGTGTCTTCAGTCTTTAATTGGACATTCAAACAGAAGTAGCTTGGATTAAAAATCTGTCAGTTCACACAGAAACACAAGCCACAGCCTGAGCAGGATGCCCTAGAGCTGTAGGCACAGCTCTGACTTGACCCTTTCAGGTCCATCTGGCCATTTCCAAGCTCTGGTGCCAGAGAGTTTTCAGAAAGTGTCTTTTAAAAGGCAACTGAGACTGTGGAAAGCCTTGAGGCACGGACACATACCCAGCTAAGTGTCTCTCCTAAGCTCTGAAGGCACAGCTCAAATGATAACAATCATCTTTTAGCTGATGGGGGTTGCTCCCCACAAGTTCCAAAATACCTCACATGCATTTTCCCCTGCCATCTGCCCAGCCTACCACACTACATAATTATGCTGTGCTCAAAGGTTGGCCCCGATTGTGCAGAGGTGAGGCATGAAAAGGAGGATTAAGCCTCCTGACTGGAAAGCTTTGTAGGAAGGACTGATCCAAGGTCAGGCACACACATCTCTTTCCCACAATGCCCAATGGAAAAAAATGAACTGCAGATTAAGAGAATGGCCAACAACACGGCTGTTGTTATCTGTTTTCAATCTTTTAAAAACAAAACTTGCACGAAAATTAAAATGAAGTATGCAAGCAGGAAGGAAATGTCTCTGGACATTTGGAATCAATTGACCATGTGCTTCAATATCTGAACTCGGACTGGCCCAAAGGAGAAGCCTGAGTACAAAATATCCTAAGAGGGAAGACGAGCATGCTGAGACAGGCCTCATTTGGAGAAGACTTTTCCAGAAACGAGTTCCTGGGGCTACATTTAACACAAATATAATGACAAAACCTTGCATTCACAAAGCTATTTTCTGCCTCAGGCTGCAAACACACCTGCCTACAAGCTCCTGTAACTGGCAGAGCTGGAACCTGCCACTCTTTCTACTGTAGGGTGCAGTGCAAATTCACATTTCTTAAGCGTATTTCAGACACAGGCTCATTTCTGAATGAGGACACAACATACCACTTACTTCAAAACGAAATTAATATACACTACAACACAAAATAAACAGAATGAAAAGGGCACTGTTTAAATATTACAGAACAAAGGAGGTACCAGCTTCACCTGCCTTCTATTTTTACCAGCCTTCAGACTGAAAAATCACTCCAAGAATATCGTACTGACTGCTGTTGGCTGCCTGTGTCCCTGCATGCCAGCCTCCAGCTGCAGCTGCTGGTGTGACACTTAGAGCAGAAACTCTGACACACCAAAAATACTGGGTTGTCTTTCTGCTGTGCCTGTCCAGCTCCCAGCACAGCGAGGGTCCTCTGCTCCCTGGGCTCCTGAGCAGCACTGCAATGGAGAACTGAAGCCAATGGTGAAGACAC
This sequence comes from Prinia subflava, assembly GCF_021018805.1. Lineage (NCBI taxonomy): Eukaryota > Metazoa > Chordata > Aves > Passeriformes > Cisticolidae > Prinia > Prinia subflava. The sequence goes on along the minus strand of NC_086257.1, from coordinate 3,615,458 downwards.
ACAGCTCATGTACACCCACATCTCAGTTCCTCATCCAGAACCTCCCACAGTGCAAAACAAATACAGGGAAAATAAATAAATAAATTTAAAAAATCATGTGCTGGCTGCATTTGTGACATTAGGAATGTACAATGAATGCTCCAGACCAAACCATTATTCCTCAATGAGAAGGAGGAGCTGGAGGCAATGGCTGAGAAAGAGGGAAGCCTCCAGAGCAGCACTCCTTGCTGGGAAACTGCATGGCACCAAGGCAGCATTCAGCACAGCTTGAGTGCAAGCACCACTCTGGCTCTGAATGGGACAGGAAAAGACCTCCTGGTCTTGAAGGGGAAAACAAAGAAGCACCTCCAGCCTTGGTGGGACACAGAAAGGACTGTTCAGCCCCCAAAACAGCAGCAGAAACAGCCCACTGAGGAATGCTGCTCTGTGCAATGCTCATGGCTCTTACAAAAAACTCTGCAGGAAAAGGAAAGTAATTCTTACAGCACAAAGACTTACAGAAATGCAGTGTGGCAAACCCAGCCTCCCTCCCCTGCAGAAAGCTGCCTGCAGTTCCCAGGCTCAGCTTAGATATGCCCTTCCTTGTGCTGCCTCTGAGATGAGACACTTCTGCCACCATCACCCTGATGCAGAGAAACTATCTCTGCCAACAAATTGACAGAGAATTTCAGTCTTAATAATCATCCTGCCCTGCACTTCAGCCTGATCCACATCCCAGAAGCAAGATTAATCCACTAAGCCTCTCAGCTCCTAGGAACGATACTTACAGGCAAACAACTATCCCCACTCATTCTCTCACTCAGATGATAATCAGAAAAATGTCTGTATTTGGCTCACTATGACAAGCTGATTTGAAACCTCCTAAGGAGCACAAGCTTGTTGGCTCTGGGATAACCCTGCTCGTGCTTCAGCCTGGCAGCCTGGGGAAGAACAAAGTCTCTCTTTCCAATCTTAACAACTCTGTGTGGTCTGTGGAAGGGTTAATGCCAGCTGGTTAATGTCCCTTTAAGGGTTAATGCCAGCTGGTTACACAAACCCTGACCACTGCACATCCCAGGTGGCTCCATGGAGGGGCTGGAAATCACTCAGCTCTTTCCTTCTCCCAGACACAACAATCACAGGTGCTGCTCCCCTTGACTTCAGGCTTTTCATCCTACTGATGCATTCTGCTGATTTGAAAAATGACAAGTAGATATGGAGAGTTTATGGACACCTTGGCACCTTGGTGAACCAGAATCCATATTTACAATTAAGTCTGAAGCTGCATGGCTTGTTAGGAACCAGCTCAAGCTTCCTCTATAAAGAAATCAATACATTTGAAGCTTTATCTTGCCACACCTTGGTTTAGAAAGAATATTTTGTTTAGCCTTTGCAAGGATAAGAAAAGGAGTGAATAAAGACATGAAACATCATAGTAATAGCATTTAAGAAAAAAACTGGCTACCAGTTTTTTCTTTTATTTTTACTTCTAATTTTCCATTTAGATGCAATTATGCTTTATCCTATGAACTTCAACTTTTTTGTTCTTATTTAGAGTTTAAACCATTTGAATGATGAAGCTTATTTTTTAAAGTATTTATAATATAATATTCAAGCTGTTACAGGGACTTAGTAAACCACATTTTTTCATATGTGGATAATATATGGAATTTCTGGTGGAAGAAAATTGTCTTTCAGTATTTGATTTTCCCTTGGAATCAAAAGGGGCTGGAGAAGGACAAGACAGGCAATAAAACATATGCAATGCACAGTGTATCATAGTCTATGGCTGCTTCACATTAAGAAGAGGTTAATTAGAGCTGCAATATAAAGGAAATGGCAGTGGAAAATACAAATAGTCATGCAGAAAGGAGAAATAACTTGTCATGCACTCACCAGGCCCCAAGGCTGCACAACTAGAACAGATGGCCAAGGAGTTATGTCCTCTTAAGTCTTACTAAATCTTCCTCCAGCTTTGGCTTGAAATGCATGGCAAAACAGGTCAAAGCAAAGCCTGCATTTCTGGGAGGGCAGGTGAAATTAAAAGACACAGGTAACTTAGGTCTGCTGTGCAAAGAACCAGTTTTGCTCAGCATCACCCCTAACACCTGATTTGGAGTCTATCCATCATTTCCTTCTAGAGTCAAGAGTCTCTAGGTTTTTGCCCACTGAGGAAGGTTCATCCCAACACTCTGCCTAGATGTGGCACATATGACATCTCCACGGAGCCACAACTTCAGAGAAAGCTGTCTCCTCCACTTGCAGGTGTGAAGAGAAGCCCTAGGAAGAAACTGTAGGCACCTTATGGCAGCAACATGAAAATGAAAGTGGATGTATGTGGGAACGAGGGAGCAGGAGAAGAGTTTGTTGTACATGTTTAATTATCTGACAGCCAAGCAGGTTGGGAAAGCCACACAGACATAACAGGGCTTCATCTAAACATCTGCAAAAATAAGCACTTTTCTTTCAGCACTTTCATGTTTTGTTCTTGCTCTTTAGGCAAAATGCTTAAAATGTTTGGGGGTTGTAAATGGTCTGAAGGTCCCTGAGCATACAAGCCAGGCAGGTCACTCAAGAAAATGGTGAACCCACAACTTTTTCTAATTTATATCTTTGTACATTGCTCTGAGAAGCCTTGATTGCTTCAACATCTTCCTAAACCATGCTCTCCAGCATCTTTTGCAAACTCACACCTTCATTTTGCAGTCTCAACAATAATCCATTCCTCAGTGAACTGGGTAGCTCCTAACACATTCTCCCACTCCAGCTGGGCTCTTTTAAGGATAAGGAATCATTCAAAGGGCTTTGCTGTGATTAATCCTTCTACCCTTCAAACAATAAAAATCAGCAAGCTCGATAAAACTAATGGTAAAAGACCATAAGCCTGGAACAACTGAGTTAAACAGAAGGTTTTATAACACACCCTCAGCCCTCAGTGCTGAAATCCAGCTACACAGGAGGGCTCCTTTTTCCTCCTTGCTTTCCTGAAGGCTTTCTTGACAAAGTTCTGTGACAGGACTAATTCTGTGTAACCAGAGAGTGCTAATTGATATGCAACCCATCATTTCCTTCTAGGTGATCTGTTCTTAATATCTGCTCTGCATCAGGGTTTTGATACTTAGATGCACCCACTGTGCTATTGGGAGGGAGGAAAAAACCCTATTAGCTGCAGCAGAGATGATGAAAAGCAGGGAAATCAAAGGGGAAAGGAGACAGAAGGCTCTCTCCCTTTAGTCAGGGCTGTTCCATATTCCCCATGGCTCTCCAAAGCTGGGCCAGCACAGACAAGCTGGCACAGGGTGCCCTCAAGAAACAGGCTGGCACGTTGGCATGAGGCTTTGAAAGACAGCCTGGGTTTGGATCCCATCCTTGCTCTCCAGCTGACACCTGACTTTGGACAGAGCTCAACAGGAAGCAAGGCATATGGAAAAAAAGCCTTGTCAAGGGAACAATGAGAAGCTAATAGAGAAACCTAAATGAGACATGACTCAATTAATGAGAGCTGATGGGGCTAATGACTAAACAGATGGTATTCCTAAAAAAAGACAAGGGAGAGGAAATATAGCTGTGATAATGGACCTGCTGTAGCGTAGATGGCAACTCTAATGCTGTCTCTTGCAGGGCATTGAAAGCTCTGAGAAAAAGGAATGCTCTTTGCCTCAACTGCAACACAGAGCAACCTGAGAAAGGAAGTTTACCTGGATTAATGCATCTCATTCCTCCTCCCTGCAGGTGGAAAATGATTTTATTTAAAAATCCTACTACAGCCCCCAACAGGCAGGCAAAAATGGTTTTACAACCATATTTTCTACCTGTACATACACCCACTCTTTGTTTTTGACTGACTACATTAGAAAAGTCAAAGTCTTTCAAAGTCAGAAGTGCTCAGAGCTGAGACATGGCTTTAACTAAAGGAGCTTCTAATTGCAAAGCACCACAGAGTGCTGCTGTCAGCATCTTCCTGCAGTGGTAACTCAAGGACAGACAGACTGTCCTCTCTTGAGATACTCCTCTGCATTCCTGGAGCAGCCTTGAGAAGGTTTGACTGGATTTGATCCCACTTAATGTTGTAACTCTGCAGAGATTACAGGTCAGACGTTATGGGCCACTGGACTGTCAAGGCAAGTCACCATTAGGGCAAGGAGCAGCCTCTGTCCCTTTTGATGATCTGTCAAATACAATTATATTTGTGACATCTTACCCTAGGCCTGAGAAACTGTAATGAGCTCTGACCTACAAACCTGATCCAAAGATGCTCCCAGCTGTAACCAGCAGCCTCCTTTGGTGTGTTACCCGTGTGTTCCCTCACCAGGCACCCCTGGATGAGGCTGCTGTGATCGATGCCTGCAGCTCCTGTGGGTTAGACATGCCACTGCCTGCTCTGATCCCAGCTCCTGCAACCATGGGCCCCTCTGTGGGGTTTGCTAGCAGGAGGGGAGCTCTGTGCTGCTCAGTGATGCTGGTGACTGACAGCAGTGTCTGCTCTGGGATGAATTTGGGATTTCCTCCCCTACACCCTGAGGCTGCACACAGCTGCCTCCTCCCACAGTCAGCCTAACACAGGCAGCCTTGCAGCCACTCACATCTCTTCAGGTTTTTGCATTTAGAAACAAGCTAGATAGGGAAAAAATTAAGGAAATGATGCTGCCACTCCTGAACATATAAAAATACTTTCCTAAAAAGGGTGGTGCCCTTGTGCATCTGTTTTCCTATTTGTGGACATCTCTGAATTTGACACTCTGGTGTCAATTCTCACACAGGTCCTGGTGCTGCCATTGGAGGGCCCCCTGCTATGACCCTCAGCCTGGGCACAGAAGCATCACCAGCACCAGTAAACCTGCCCAGGCTTTTCTTCCACCAGAGGAAAGGCAGCAACAGCTACCTGTGAGTTCTAGCCATCAAGTGCAGGATATTCCTAACTCCTCAACAGGGGTGTATTGGGACTTTTGGGAGATTTACAGCTGAGCCATAAAATAACATCTTTTCAAGGAATATTTGAACAGCTGCCATCCATCCTGATTTCTAGGTGCAATTGTCTTGATATGCCTGGTGACTAGAGACAGCTTGTGATAGGAAACTCTTCTGAACACAAATGGCCTCAGCAAGTGCCACTAACATAGTGGGCACAGTAATGAACCATTTTGTGATTAAAATGGGGAAAGGAGTTGCTCCTCAGGGATGATTCTGGGATGAATTTGTCAGTGACACGCCCAGGTGACAGCAGTGATGTTCTGCTCTCTCAGCTCTGCTGGGATGAGGCTCATGGGCAGGTCAGCAGGTAGATTTTGTGTGCCTGATATTTTTGATTCTTAGAGATTTTAGCCTGCTGGTAGCTGCTAACTCCTTTCCCAAGGGAAAAGTTTCTTAGGAAAGCTTCTTCCCAAAACAATCTTGGCAAAACAATGATCCTTCCCCAGGTAGTGTTTGCCTTTCTGGTTCTCAGAGAGAATTAAATTTGTTTCTCCCATGTGATAGGCAGGGACTTCAGCTACTACACTGCTGGGGCCCACAGGATCTGCCCAGCTTCCCTCTGAAATCTGCCCTTAAAGCCTCCTGTTTCCACTGGGAAAGAAGAAAGGAACAGCAGCACGAGTACATTTAGACTTGAGTTCTTTCTGACCAAAGGACATTAAAACATGATCATTAAATTCAGAAAGATTCAGGGACCGATGAAGATACAATTTAGGAAAGAACAAACCAAATAAAATTAAATTCTCTACTTCTGTTTGATATCTGCTTCTGAGTGAGTGCCAAAGGCCAACGAGGCTGACTTGCATGAACATTTCCCCTGACTCTGGCAGCAAGGGAATTGTCCAGCTGCCTCCCAGGGAAAGAATATATCCATGGAAATTAGAAATTAGTGTGTGTGGGGAAGGAGAAGAAAAGAAACCTCTCAGAAATAAGTCAGAAATTATACACAATAATGAAGGATTCATTATTGTTTCAGTCAATTCCATTGACTGAAATAATGATATCATTAAATAATTACACATTAAATAATTATATCAAAACTCTGTTAAAAAATTAGAATATTTTGTTTCTTTGTTCAGACTACAGAACAAAATAAAGACAATCTTAGGCAAAAAGCATAGAGGGGGAATTCTTAGACAGAAGCACAGAATTAAACTGAACATACTGGCACAGCATCAACAAATCTTTCAGAGAAAGCCTGACAGTCCTGCACAATAAATCTGCTCCCTCTTCATTACAAGCCTGTCTGCAAGAACACTCTCCACTAAAAGCATTGCTATAGCAAAGCTCTATTTATAGAAATCCTCGTGGCAGTTCCCCACTTCTCCTCCTTCCTACCCCTTGTCAACAATCACAATAATTATCTCTCTTGGATGGCATTAAAACAAAGGTGAAGCTTGTGTTTCCCTGTTTTATGAAATGGTATGCATTACACAGAAGGACCAACAAAAACATATTAAACTAGTGATATTCATGCTTAATTTGTCTCAAGTCAGTTCACATACATGATTTCTTTGGTTTTGCCCCCTCTCTTCTTGTGACTGTCTCCCTGCAGGAGCAGAGCCAGCCCCGTGGCTGCTTGGCACTCCCTGGGGAGAGCACATGCAGGTGCCCTCATGCCATGAGTGTGTTCAGGTGTGTTTTAGGGCAGAGGCTTTTGGAGGGACCCCTTCCACACCCCTGACTGACAATTGCAATGTGTGCTCCTCCTCCGTGCAGGAACAGCTACAGCGAAGGCAGCAGCAACACAGGATCATCCCCCCAGCTTCACCTGAGCTGGTGACAGCCTGCCCATTCTTTGCAGCTGCATTAGCCCAACAAAGCTTCCTAACTATCCCTACAATCCTTTTTTCTTTTAAATCTTTTGATCATAGTGGTGGTAATATTCTCACTGTTGCCACTGATCCTGCAGCATTAGAGCTCCCGTCTCACCAAGGGAGAAGTGGGTTTGTGCTCTTGGTTTGTTCACTCCTTGATCTCCGAACGGGAGCGTGGCAGGTGGCAGGGGAGCTGCAGGTGCTTTTTTTACATTTGTTACAAAATGCAGCCCTTCTTCTTCTTCCTCACTGCCTTTTTAATGAGCGAGGAATCATCCAGGAGTGGGGCTGTGTGTGTGTGTGCAGCGAGATTCTCTGCGCTTCCTCCCTTTATTCTCCTTTTTCCAAAATCAAAGGTTCTTCCTTGCAGTCATATTCTCCACATGTGGTCTGAGTTTCTGGGCCAGGACTGCCTGCATTTGGGGATTGCAGAGAAAACCAGGGCAGGGACACAGGATGCCTGTGTTGTTGTGGTTCTGACCCTTAGGCATGGGTTATTCAATTGCTGGACGAGAAAAGTGGAAGCAGAGCACTCATTATTTTGCTCTGGGGAATTGACACTTCTGAACAAAGACTGCTGGCACACACAGGTTGCTAAGCTTTCCATTTACTGGGTGCAGCTTTAGCACTGCCACAGAAGCAGCTGCCTGCCAACAATCTCAGAAGCTTTCCTGTGCTCATTCCAGCCTGGGTGAGCGCTGTCCCCCTGTCCCCTGCTTACCAGGACACCCAGAGGTCACCACAAACAGCACCACAAGCCCAACCCGAGCAGTGAGGGAGCAGGATCTTGGTCAGCCAAAGGGCAGCCCAAGAACCAGAGGTCTCTGTGAGAACAGTGGATGAATGAGGGATTTTAAAGGTACATAAAGCATCAGGACACTGGAACAATCAAGGGAATAGCTCCACTACCTATGCATCCCTCCTGATTCAATTTTCTCTGTGCTGTTTCAACCCAGTTGGGATTTGCATCATTTTCTGCATTCATTAAAATGCAAACAATACCCCTTACAAATATTTTAAACAAGTGATGTTTCAACTTTCTCTGATACAGGCAGGTATCTCCTTCTCCAGTCTGGTACTCCTGTTAAATAACTCAAATCCAGGAACAGCCAGTGTCACTGTAAGCAGCAGAAAGGAGGTGGTGGCACCTTCCCCACGGGCTCCAGCTGGAGCCTCAGTTTGTTCCTAGGACGGGGATCACAAAGACCTGCCAGGTGAGTTATGCATTATTAAAAGGAAACTTGCCAAATGCCAAGTAGACCAGCTCTCAATGTGTTTCTCCATCCATCTTCAGTGCTGCTTTACCTCAGATTTGTAAATTACGAAAAACGTTTGTATTTTTAAGAGGTTTCAATTATTAAAACATAACTAAAGAAACCACAGAAACAGGCAGGCGAGATTCACAATAAAACTCCAGTACCTTCTGGAGTGTGAACACTTTGCCTTGGGGAACACTGCTGTTACTAAAATGTGGATTTATTCTCCATTTATAAACAAGCCTGAACAATCACTAGTGCAAAATTTCTTCTTTTCATGACAGTTAACAGAAAACAAACTATCATGAAGGAATGAGATGTCCCTGGATACTGATTATGCACACAATGACATCCATTTGAGTTTTGTTTTGGAGTCTGAATGCAAAATTGTTAAACAATACTGATGTTTTTCAGTAACCCCCTGGCAAGCGCTTTGGAATTACTTATCTTTCTCACAGTAAATGAGACTACTCAAAATTACCTGTTTGAGTGTTTGTTTTTTTTTTAACCAAATGACAGTATTTGGTACTACTCCTTACAGATGATAGAATCTGAAAAGTAATTTCTTCCACTTTCTCGACTCTTTATGGGAAAATTGCCCTTTTGTGCTTGCACTCAGTAAAGCACTCAGTGTCAGTCCAGCTGCAACTGACACAGGAGCCTCCAGCTGGGAAATCCTATAACACAAATTTTCACCTACAGCTTCAAACACTGCTTTAAGAAGCACGGATTTAAAGCAGGAGCTCAGAAAATGAAGAAACATACCCGAAATAACAACATGCAGGATTAATGAATGTGAAAATGCTTCCTTGTTGAATTTCTTTTGATGCTCAGCAGTAGCTTATTTGCAATCAGAAGGGAAGGTGCTGTAGATGATGTTACCCCTTCCTCTACCTATTATATCACTATTTTCTATATACATAAGAAAGTAATATTAACCTTCTCCTTTTTTCAAATTTCAGGATACTATTCTTTTAACTGAGTCCTTTAGTCCCCAAAAAGTTTCTGTATTATTTGAAATGGGGGAAAAAAATCCCTCCAAAGAAGCAGAAGTCCCATTTGTACTGCCAGCAATCACTGTAACAGGCTGTTTAGTCAAAGCTGGGGGGATACAAGTCAGGAGAGCTGCCAATCCTGGCAGCCCCACTACCTGTGGCAGGTTCCTGACTGCTCCTCCTGCTGCAGCTACCTCCACCCCAGGAAAGGTGAGATAAGCTGAAACAAACAGAACCCAGGAAGGTTTAGATGAAACCTTCTGGAACGTCAATAAAAACACCCAGGGTTGCGTTTTAGTCTCTGGAGTGCTTCAAAGCCTGGGGAGAAAAATCAAAATGAATCAGAATCCCAGGCAGTAAAACCTGTTAAGGTAATGAAGGATTGAGCCCACTAATCCAGGCAGGCTGCCCCCAGCTCCCTGGCACAGCCCTGCTCCGCTGTGCCAATGCCCATCTCCAAGGGGCAGCAGATGGGAAAGTGGAATGATAAGACCAGCTAATGCTGCCTCCCTCACAAAAATGCACTATTTTAACATGGAAGGCTGACTTTTTGTGCTTAATCTCCAACCGATTTTATTTCCTGAAGAGTTCCTTTGAGAGAGGTGGTTAATGAGAAAGGCGCTATAGAAATGAAGAATGCAGCTGATTGCATACGCAAATCAGCATGTGCATTTTCTTTGGGGAGGGGGATTTGCAGATGAATGGGTTAATGATAAAAGCCATTGCTGGCTTTCTTTCTTTCTTTTTTTTTTTCCCTTCCCCTCCCCAAGTTTGGCAGCTGAGGAGGATGGGATGTGAGAGGGGGAAGGATGGTTAAGGGACAGAGAGGTTAAAAAGTACAGAGCCATTTCGACTGCTTAAAAATATTTCTGGCAAGCCTGATAGCACCGGTTGGAGGAGGACCTGCCTTCAGGCAGGAGCATCTGCTTCAGAGGTGACTCCCAGACAACCTTTTCCCTTAAAGCCTCCACTTTTGCTTATTTGGGGATGTGACAAAGAGCAGGAGAGGAACGTGCCAGCGCAGGGCACCGAGCAGATCTTCTCCCCGGTGTGGGTGCTAAAGGGAAGGATGCCTGTGAAAGGCTGGAGAGGAATCAAGAAACAGAGAAACAAACAGAAAAACGGAAAAGCAGGAGCTGAGCCCTCCAGAAGCAGTAAACCTTCCCATTTCTTTTCTTTTCTGTGGCATCTTTGGAGGCTGCTGCTAAGGCGTGCTGAAGAGGGTTTTAGTCAGAAGCGCTCCCTGCAGATGTCTCCTGATCCCTTCGGAGGTATTTCAGCCCCCAACGCAGCTGGCACTTTCTCCCCACAGCTCTAACAAAAAACCAAAAAACAAAACAAAGCAAAACAAAACAAAAAAAGGGCATATACTAGTGATAACCTTCTGCCTAAGGGAGCGAGCTGGCGGGGACACAGGGCTTTCCAGCAATGAACGACACTCTCCTCTGGATGCCAACCCCAGGGAGAGGGAGGCGGGAAAGCACCTCACCCTCACCCCCTCCCCTACCTCTGCTTCCCTTTGTGAGGTCGAGCAGAGAACAGTGAAAGCCAAGGCCCATCTGTGGCTTCTGAGCAGACTTTGTCCCAGTTACTCAGGCTCATCTCTAAGCCTGCTTTAGGCTCCCCGCAGTTTAATGCATCTTTAAGAATTGTCATTCTCTCCCTCCCCTGCCCAGTCCCGCCCGCTCTCAGCCTCCCTTTCCCCCAATTAAAAATCCTTCACATTTGAATGGCTGTATTTGCACCATCACTCAGCTCAGAAACAGGCCCTCCCCCCTCTCCTTCACATCCATCCTCCTGCTGAATAAAAACGGGGCTGGAGGAGCTCTTTTCACGCAGTATTTGTTCCAAAGCTCTCCCTTACATTTCATATTGAGCCCTCGGCGTGTCAGGCTGCCTTGGGACAGCTTGGCAATGCTCACAAAACCAGCACCTTACCATTATCAATGCATTTGAATATCTTTGAAATTCAATTCTTCTTTTATTCTCTCATCTTATGCTGCACAGGATGGTAAGGAAGATGAAAAAGTAATTTTTTTGAGGATTATTAACTTACTTTACTTTTTTTTCACCCCAGTGCTGGCTAGGGAATATTGAAGGTCCAATAATTTTTAAAAGCACCAAACACATGAAATTAGTGAGAGCTGCTGTCTGGGCTCAGCACCTCTGAAGAGCAGGTACAAGTCCATCATGAAGAAAAGAGCTGTATTCCCTTTCTCTGCAACTATTAGCATTTATTTGTAGTAGGCTAGCACCAGGAGAGACAAAACCCTGCCACAAATGGAATTTATAATGCCCATCCCACAGGTCCCTGATGGGGGCAGGGACAGAGCTGCTCCATGGCTGAGCTGAGGCTCGTTCCTTTGTCCTGCCCTGTCTGGAGCAGGGCACGGTGTCCTTGCACAGTCACCTCAGGTTCTACTGCACAAACCTCTGCTTGTTGAAGGACCCAAACACCAGAGATGCCCAGTGTCAGGTGTGGCTCCTCAGGGAAGGCACTGGGCAGCCTGTGGATGTCTCCACATCTGAGGCATCACTCTGCAGGCTGCACCCTCAGCTGAAGAGAGAACTTTCACTTCTAGGTTCCTAAGCAGACTAGGCAGGAAGAGGACAGGAAGAAAAACAGCACATTAAGGATGCAGAGTCTTCCTGAAAGTCATGGCAGAGCAGGGGTAGGGCAGGGAATGAAAGTCCAAGTTCTGTTTTTTGAAGATTTTCTTTGCAATCAGGATCACCTCAGTTTCAGTGGAGAGAGGGCTGGAGCAGAGAGGCATCAGATCCTTCCAGAGCAAAAGCTCCATGGAAAAGCCTTATTTCCTCACAATAGAAATCTGTGAAGAAAAGACCTTTCTCCAAGGCACAAAAAATCATTTGAGTTGTTACATGAATGGCAGATGCACCGAATTCTGAAAGCTGGGGAGCACCAACACCTGACCAATACCCCTGACCTTCCCTCTCTTATGTGGGGTCAGACCTCTGATTTCACCTCTTAAGGGACAGTGGCCTTGAGCATGGGATTAATGATGGTGGTAGATTTATTTCCTAACTAAACATCACAGGGTCCATGTCAAAGTTGGAAAGTACAGCACAGCAGAAAAAGCACTCACAACCTAAGCTTAGCATTTACTTTAGAATTTAACCTTAGGACTTACTTTAGCTAACAAGTCACTCCTAACAAGCAGGAAAAGAAACCAAGTGATTTGCCTCCTTCCCTCCTGCTGCCCAGCTGCCTGCCTGCCACTGATACAAAGCACCAGCAACTCTGACAAGTCCTTAAGCAAATCCCAGATTGGATTTCCTCACTTCCCCAGCACTATGGCTTTGACAAAGTTCCCATGACACCGGCAAGACACATTTGCAAAAGCCCCAGCACAGCATATTCCTCGACACAAATGTAAAATGGAACATGCAGATCAGAGAGGATGACTGTGCACTGGCACAGAACAGCACAGCTCTCTCTGCACTGACTGACAATGCTGTTTGATGCACGCAGGAACTTTGCTGGGAATGCACTGCATCTGCTCAACAGACCTGATGCTCAAGTCCTGAGACCTCTTTGTATTCAGGATAGATATGAGCAAAAGGAGATTATTCTGAAAATACAGCCATTTGAAACATTTCTTGCATGCAGAACAAGGCTGACAAAAAATGGGAAGATCCGTAACTACTTGAGAGAATTGGGAAAATTTATTTTGTGCTGTTATGGAGGTAGAAGAGGGAACCTGTGTGAGAGTCTGTATAGTCCCTGTCAGAACATGCAATAACAACAATCTATTTTCTGTCTCACACTTTGGAGCCGACTGAAAAGCAAGTAACTCCCAATAACAAATTACAAGCCGTGTTACAGCTGCTTTGAAAACACATGAAATTAGGCTGCTCTTCACAGTCCACATATTTGGTATTGCAAATATATGACATGCACTTAAGCTCTAAGAGGGGAAGCTGTGTGAGGCTGCAGTTTTTGGTATGGGGCACTGTGAAAGATTCTCTGAACAGCTTTTAGGGGCTCAGATGCCCCCCACAAACCTTCTCTGTGATGAGCACAGTCATAAAGCAACAAACCCTCACTGTGGTGTAAATAAGTTTGTTTCATCAAAATTTAAGGGGTGATGTTGATTCACATCAGTGATGATCTGGCTTTATTCTGTCTGCAATCTAATGAGGATTACCTACCTGTACACGTGATCAGTCAGTATAAATACAAGACTGCAGACCTTAAATGGGGCTAAGAGCTACACAAAGTATGGCTCTCAACAGCCTGAGTGCCAAAGTTCACTTCAGACCCTTGTGAAAATTTCATCTACTGATATCTGTGTGCTCACAGTGTCCATAAGAATATGTCCTGTGGAGTGAAGCAGGTGGGAATTGCACTAAGAGGCAGGAATTAATAGGTTTAGCAAGGATTAATAGACAGAGTGACATTGAGAGGCTGGGGTTTGTGAACAGCACTGTGCCACCCTACACTCAATGTCACAAGGACCTCCAGAGACGTGGATGAATGAGCAATTTAGCCTAAAATCAGGTCATGCACATGCCACAGGCACGTGTGGAGGTGGGAAAAGGTGGGGCTCTGCAGGACAGCACTGTGCCAGCTGGAGCCCCTGTGTGCAGACATGTTTGTACTGGCAGCACCTGCTTTTGGCTGGAAAGCTCATTCCATGTGTGTGCTCCACTGCAGGGAGAAATGTTCCTACAACAGCACAATGAACAGCTCTGCCAGTGCAGCTGATTCCACTGCAAGAGCACTTCATCTCTATAGTGGCTTTTTCCCTGAGAAAAGCACTCCCAGTGTAGCTCTGCTAGCAGTCCTTAGGTTAACCTCAGCACTGACTCCAGCTTTCACTTTCAGCACTTTGAACTTGAGTTTGTAAAGGTAGAAAAAGCCCCTTGGAAACAAACCACCTCAACAACTCTGCCTTCAGGTCCAGCTCTGCATCTTGGACGTGCTAGCTGATGTTCAGCAGCTGGGTGATGTAATCAGTACTCAATGTTCAGACACACAGAGTGACAAACTAAACCCTAAACCCATGAGTATCTGTGTCACCTACATACCAAAGGCAAAGAAATGAGGCAAAGGAAGGACTGATGTCAAGACATCAAAGCTCCTTTCCAGATGAGAGGATCTGGGCAAGCACTGAACCACACCACTGTGCTGCCTTGGCCAGTGCTAATTATAATCATATTTCTAGTTCCCCATCCTAAAAGAAGGCAGTTTAGGTAACAGAATGTATTACAGTTGACACTGAAATGCAAAATAATAAACCCCTAATTTCCTCATAAATAAAACTACAGGAACTGGAAATAATGTCTATCAGCTGCTAACCCTTTGAAATGGGGAGGAGGTAGCGTTCAGTCCAGCCTCAGGATGGAGACAGAAGGAACAACTTCTGAACACAGACTCTGTGTACTGCTCTGAGCACTGTCCCTGTCTCATCACCTCTCCCAGACTGAAGGGAAAAATCCAATTGGCCATCAATTAGGGTGAGTTCCCACTGAACCTGCAGAAACTCAAATTCACTGTTAGCTCATTAAATGTGCTAGCATTTGTAAAGGTTCAAATGGGCTTTTCAGGCTACAGCCCAGCAAGAGAGCTATTCCTGTTGCTTGTTATATAATTGTCAATTAATGAATTTAAATGCCATGTGGCAGCTTAAATGAGAAACTAACAGCTCTTCACAATCCAATAAAATCAGATGAAATTAAGTTAAATCAAAATGTTTTACACAGCATCCCAAAAAAGTGGCACTTAGGAAAGCACATGTGTATAAAAAATGTATGATTTCAGAGTCTGAGTGGTCTCACTTCATGGCTGTATCCACCAAGAAAGGAATGAGATGACAGGCTACACCTCCAAGTGGCAATGCATCAAGCAAGGCTTTATAAACCTCTGGTACCTCCCTTACCTTGTCCTTACTGATTGCTTTAAGGACTTAAGAGTCACAGCCAAATCACTGACAACCCAAATCACATGCAAGTTTCCCTCTATGTTTTCTCTTCCTGTTCTCACAAAGTCACAAGAGGCATTTACTCAGAACTAGCCAGCACAGGCTGCACCCATCACTCTTCCCATGATCACTGTCCCTACCTGGAGACACCTAAATGCCAAAGCAGGGGCAGATGCACAGCTCAGGGGAAAGCAGACTGGAGTGTTTATTTAGAAATCAGCATCTTCCTGAAGAGAAGACAGGTAAACATTTTGCCTGGGGCACTGGCACAATACACACACCTTCCATGAGTACATCAATATCTCAGAGTTCTGCAGGAGAAGGTGCTGCAGTTCCACTGTGCACCATTTCCATCCCTTCTGCCCTCACAGCTGCCTGGAGGATGCTGCGAGGGGGTCAAGAGCAGGATGTCTGCCCACCCCAAGAGACCACGCCAAGAGGGGTGAATTTTGTACATCCCAGAGACTCTCCAGGCTGAATTTACTACCTGACAATCAAAAAGGAAAGGGCTAAACAGTGGGAAAAGCACAGTAAAAGACAGGGAGATGGGGCAGAAGAGGGAGGAGGGAGAATGTACATGGGCTTCCACTACCTCAAAAAAGTTAGACCTGTTAGATTTTAGATTTTTGATTTTTTATTAGATTTTGCTTTTAGGAAATTGGAAGGATCAGCAGAGCAGCACATTTGGCTTAGAGAAACAGAAAAACAAAAGGACAGCTACAGCACTCTGTGATAACTTAAAAGAACCCTCATGAAAAAGATTAGATAGTTTAGCTCGTAAAGATACAAGAAAATTGTGTAAAAATGAATCTCGTTTATGAAAAACTAGATCAGTTCTATCTCTGAATCAGACTTTATTCTAAAGGTGAACTGAGTAATCAAATCAGACTGCAAGGTTATCAGAAGTTCAGTAGTTTCCTTCACATATGGCATTGCCTGTGCTGCTGCAGAATATTACCTATTACCACTTGCAATTTTGAAGAGAAAATATCCTGTAAAGACAAAAGCAGTCTCAGAAACCAGCTCCAAAAGTGTCCCTGGCCAAGCAGAACTAGAAGCACTGAACTCCTGCCTAAGCAGATGTGGATAAAAATTCAGCAATCCTGTCCTCAATATTTTTAATGCTGGAGAGGAGACCAAAGGACGTCTGCCTGCACCATTTATGTAATCAAGTTTCAAGACCACCAGTCAGTGTTTCTGTTTGGAACAGCCACATCAGCAGCATCGTGGAGAGATGGGCTGGCAGAGAGAACGGGCACTGTTCCAAACCCTCACACAGCTTTTCCTGGTTTCATCACCCCAGGGAGATGCCTCTACATAACAAGAACAGGTCTGTGGCTGCCAGTTCTCAACTGCTGCTGTCCTTCAGGACCCAGGTTTGTCTGTCACTTTAAGCAAATAACTGCATGTTCCAGCAGTCTCCTCTGCTTCAAACCCTGTAAAAAAGGCAGTGCTCTGCTTGCTGGACTTGAAATGAAGGTGTGTGATTCAAGCCCCACAGTCAGCCAGGAGCTCTAGCAGCAGGCTCTGTTGGTTTATTGCCTCCCTGGAAGCTGGAATCAGAAGACCTGATTTTCCCAAATGCTTTCCTGACCTGCCACGTTCAAAGCACACTCATTCACTCTCCAGCTCTGTATTTCTCCTGCTGCCTTTGGTTTTATTTATTTATTTATTTATTTTAAAATTTTTGGTTTGCACTGGACGTTTGTGCAGAGAAGTCTCCCAGTGCACCCAGGCCCCAGGACCAGCTCTTATCTGTTCCTGCCAGTCTCAGTGTGACAGCAGGAGCACCATGCAGAAACTGCAGCATTATGAAGTAAATTCCACCAGCTGTCTTAGTAATGTAGGCACCAGCTGACAAGTGGAAAGTTTTTAGAAAACTTCACAAGGTAGCAGGACAAAGCACTCTGAAATATCTTCTTTTGCAGCTTAGCAGTGGGGAAAGGAGTGAATTAATTAGGGGAGTTCATTTGATTTCTAGTGTTTAACATGCAGAAGAAGCTCTTCAGTCTGGACTTCTTGCTTCTTTCAACACCTGAGACTGCCAAGCAGTTCTCACCCCTGTGTTGGATAAGCCTCAGACAGCTTGGTTTCCAAGATCAGCAGGTGCCCTGAGTCCCCAATAATCAGAACAGTTTTGGGGTGTGCCTCCCAAACCACCTAAAGCTGGGGAGCACATGTTACCTTCTGCTCCCTCACAGGCAGCTGCTCCCACATGCCAGTACCAACATTATCAGCACTGAAACGTTGCTGTGCAGTTCACAAGAGGATCAATAGACCATTCTCCCTCCCACCAGAGCTCCACGCTGCTCATCTGCTGCCTTTAATGCCCTGTTTGACTCCAGCTGCCTGCTACAGAGGCAGGGAAAGCTGGGAAGAAGGCTCAAGGATCCACTTGATGGAAACAGCTCGTTAACTGGAGTGAGCTCCTGATCTCCTCTCGGGGAACCCCCGAGCTGTGTCCCTGGCAGGCTGCAGGGGGCTGGCAGCAGCTGGCAGAGGGCACAGAGCCTGCTCAGGTGACTCAGCACACTCACTGCCATCACCTCCACAGTGCTCTGCTCTCAGGAGGAGCTGAGTGTGCTCCTGGGGAGAGTTCCTGATGGGAATGCTGGCCCAGCCTCTGGCCGCTGTGGCCTGGGATGAGCTGTGTGATTGATGCAGCTGACAAGGCTGGCACAGAGCCCCTGATGAGATAAGGCTGTCAGGGCAAGATGATTAAAAAATAAATAAAACAAGGAACCAGAAGTGTTGCATCCCCACACTTTCACAGGTGTTCCCATATTAGGAAAGAGTTTGAGCTCTATCCTTCAACTTTTAAGGAAGAAGAACCAGAAACTTTTACGCTCCTCTTGCCGTAATTGACCCAGTGCCAGGACAGAGGCATCAGCTGGGTCCTTGAGCTGTTCCTCAAGAAATGTAGCTTTTTTCTATTGGGCAGAATGCCAAAAACTCCTCCTGGATCATTGAATACTTAAGAGAGAGGCTGGAGATTCTCTGGGCATTTTCGGGGTATCTTAGCAGGTGTAAGGAACCTCCCTGCACCTTGCACGGCTTTTACTCTTTTGTTCTGTATAGTTTGTTATTTTCCTCTTTAATTAAAACCTTTCTGCTTTTCAATTCACCTCCCATCAGCCGTCTCTCTAATTTTTCTTAAGCCATTTCTGGGAGGCTGCTGGCAGCCCTCAGAGCTTGGTACACCTTGGTGGGGCTCAGAACACACTGGCCTCACTCAGAATTGTATCACAGAAGCAATTGCATACACTCTTCCCCAGTCAAGTACACATTATTAAAAAAAAGGTTGCCAACTCTCTTAGGATGCCACAGCGGAAATGCTGTGGTATTTTCAAACCCCAGTCTGTTAATCCTTTTAGTCCCAGCAATAAATATGGAATCCACAGGACAAAGCCCCCAAAGCACAGATACATCCCACTGTGACTTGCAAGCGGAGGCTCAGAACCCAACACAGCTCAGAGCTAAGGCCAAGGCTAAGGAACCCTAAAGTGAAGTGCTTGCTCTCAAGTTCACTTTTCCCCCTACCTAAGTGGATTTTCATCCCATTAATTGAATCCTGTGACTAGAAACCTGTATTTCCTTACTATCCATGAACGTATTAGTTTGTGTCCCCTCCTGATGGCAATAAAGGCTGTGGAATGCTGGTGCCTCATGGCTGGTATTATAAATGCCAGATGAGACAATGTAAGCTGAAATGAATCTGTGATTTCATACTCAGCTTTAACAGATAATTCCCCATGCAGGATGTCTAATTCTATTTGCCACTAGTTTGATTTTGTATCACACTTTCTCCTTGACATTGTTGGACGGACAGACATAGAGCCTTCAAAGGGACTTCCTCCTCCTCAGCAGCAATGCTCAAATTTTCCTGAAAGTTACTTCAGTTAATTACAATTCTGTTGCAAATATTTCATGAGAGTAATTTTATTTAGCCTTTGCAACAAAAATCCAACTAAATATTCCGTGAGCTGCCCTTGTTATTGCCCTCCAGCAGGTAAATGCTGAGAGAAACAGATGTGGCTTATGCTTGGTTAGAACATTTCTGTAAGAAGCTTAAGTCAGGAGCCCCTTCAAGAACTGAACTGACCCTGCACAAGAAAGAATCTGACCTTATCAATAAGGTCAAGGATTCACTGAAAGATTACAAGAAAATGAGAGGTCTAATAGGTTCAGGCAAAGGCCTCTGTGCCCACCATCGAACCAGACAAACTCTTATGCAAAAAACTCCCTGTCAAGTAGGACCACCAAATTCCACCTTTCCTAAAAACTTTAAATACAATTAACTCACACCCCATATTTTTTACCAGTTAAGATACTTCTTGGGAAACAAATGAAACTGAAAATCAGGAAGTCCAGCAATTAATTTTCATGTTGGTCAATGGCACCTGTAAATCATTATGCGAACCCAAGATATTTCTGTAGCACCCAGACCTGCTGTATCTTGAAAAATGTATAATTATCAGTCTTTACAGAACAACCATACAGCAAAATTCAACAAGGTAACTCATTGTGTGGCTTTACAATTCTTTTAAAAAATAATTTTCATTCTTCGTCTATGGATTCAAACATTGTAAAAGCAAATTAAGTAATTGAGACTCAGCTGCACTGACAGTCACATTTCCTTCTAAGAATCATGGTGAGACCGGTTTCAGCATCCTTAAACACATAAAATGTTTGCTAGTTTATATTTGCTAATCAAGTTCCTTTCTTCATCAAATTACTTACTTGTATTAGGCTAGAAAGATGAAATAACTCCCCAAGGCAGGAAAATACTTCTAAAAAGCTGTACAGGAGAAGCAGGAAAGTAAGAGGAAAATGTATCTGGGACTGGAGCAAGTCAAACCAGTCACATTCCTGTCAACCTCTGGCTATAAGAGCCTGGGAAAATTGCAGCTCTGGGGCTGGGGACAATTTTCCTCATAATGCTGGCTGGAACAAGAAAAGAAGGGGAGGTTTCACAGGGAGCTGGGAAATAAAATGCGGTGTAGATTGGTAAGATGAGCTCTGTGCATGAATTCTGAGAGTGGGTCAGGTCTTGGCATGGCCATTCTCAAACCTTCTGACAGCCTTCCACCGCTCTGACACCCCAGGGGCACGGGGGTCTTTCACCTCCTGACTTGTCTGGCATCTCCCCAGGGACACTCTCTCCAGGGGCAGAATACAAGGGCTGGAGATGCACTATCTGAATCATTTAAGCCTTTGAGAATTTTAAGTAATGGGTGTTATTTTCTATAAGTTAATCTAGTTTATCTCAGCTGATGTCAGGGGAGTTATCCTGGTGAAAAAGGGTGAGATGCTGAGTTCTCTGTTTTATTCTGAGGGCTTACATTGCTCCCTTGTTCTCTCTGGACATTTGAATTCCCAACACATCTACTAAAAAACTCTAGATTTTGAGTTGTTATTTTGTTCTTTTTCTTTGATCTTTGGAAAGATGGATTAGTTTTTTGCCTGACTGGACCATCTGCTGATACTGCAGGAGGACACGTGTTGGTATTAATAAACTCTATATATTCATGTAATAATTTTGCTTGGGAGCCCAGCTGAATTTGTTTAGCCTGTTCTCAGTATGATGCTGTCAGCCACTGATACTCGGAGGGGAAAACCATAAATACTTTTCTGAGTCTGGCTAATGAATTTTTTTTTTTTTTAAATTTCAATCAGAACGATTGCCATGGTTTTGCCTGGGAAATAACCACTTGCAAAAATGCACTCAAGAGGGATGTAGGAGATTTAAACAATGCCAGATGTGAATGCCTTGTTTTAGCCAATGAACTGCCAGGCACTTCCCAGCCTCAGTAACTGTCTTGAGGACAACAAAGCCCACAGGATGAAGGAAAAATTACATTGTGCATTTCTGAGAGACACACATATGCAAATCAGTGTCTGTGCACCATTCATTGATGCAAATCTGAAGAGTTCGTGCCTTCTTCTCTTAAAATCTTCTGGTCCCTCTAGATCCAAGGCTAGCTCAACTCTCTCCAAAAACTAATTAAAACCATAAATCACTTTGGAGTCAAACCAAAAATAGCAGGAAAAAAGAGGTGAAACTGTATCTCCACCTATTTTTAATTCAGAAGAACCAAAAAACAATGGGATAAGATATGGCAAAACTTTTCATCATCCAGGCTCAGCTTCACTGAGACTCATTTTGGCTTTTGGGCTGTCCACCAAAGAAGTTTGGGAACTTTGGCTTTTGGGTTGTGGCATAAAAAAAGGTTTTTTTCCGTTCAAGAAAGAGGGGGAGATATGGGAAATGGATTTGTAGAGAATTCTCAAAGCCTGACAGAAGGCTCACATGGCTTTGTGAATCTGCATGCAAACTCTGAGATAAGGTGTGCTGGCTGAGAAAGGGCATGGGATAGGACAGACATTGCTGAGAGAGAAATGGAACTGGAAACAAGTTTCAAATGATGCCTGTGCAAACAGACCAGATATTTTGGAGAAACAGAACTATGGAAGGTGTACTGTAGCAAGACCCACATGGGGTATTTTTAGATGATTGGCTTAGAAGCATTAGCAGCATTGTGTGGCAAAAGCTGATAGGCCAAGAAACACCTTCAATGTATTGTAATTAGGAAATAGTTTGGCTTCTGATTGTGATGGTGTGAATTGTAACATCTGTACCATCTCACCCTTCTCATGAGACTGAAAATGGAATAAAAGTCTTTAAAACACCTCTCAGGATCCCTGTCTCTGGATCAGAAAAAGGGTTTTTCCAACAAACACCTATAAATAAAGCAGCTGTGACACCTGTATCCTTCCCTGTGGGACAGCCATTTGAAGTCAGCTTGATTCCTGGGGTACCAAAATGTGCTGTGACTGAGAATTGCAAGCTGTACCTGGGCAAGGCACAGACATTGGTCCCTTTCCTGGGAAAGAGGTGTCTGCACCTCGTTTTCCTCCCAGCATCACCACCAGGGTAAAAGGACCAAAGCAAACTGGGAGCAAGGCAGGTTGCTGTACAGGCTGTGTAGAAAAGGCCACCCACAGGCACACCTGGCCTCACACTGAGCCACAGGGGTCTCCAGAGAAGTAAAAAAGCCTGCTCTGACCTTCAGGCATCTTCTTAATATCCCATTTCTTTGTCCTTTTACCCAGTATCATCACAAGCTTTAAAAGCCCCCATGCTTGCACCTCCTAGGAGTTCTTTTATTTCTGCCACGTGCAGTCAAGTTAAATGCCAAAATAAAGGCAGGGAACAGTAACTACAGAGGTGATACAACAGCATGGAGCCAGCTTAGTCATTCTTATCTCCTTGTGATCAAAATCATAGCTCTCTATCTGTTTGCAACAATGCCATAAGACGTGAAAAAAACCAGGAGTAACTCTGCCAATAAATTTCCAGACAGTTTCATGTTAAGGGTAAGGCAATTCAATTTACAGAAGTAAATCTTTTTGGTTATGTTGGTATTTTGAGTGCAAAGCTATAAACCAAAACATATTAAGAAAGAACTACTGTTGTATAATTAATGTTCCAAAGAAGAAAAATATTTATGCTAAGGGATGACGTTAACTGCATTCCCACTTGAGTATGTTATGGTACAATATTTAATTACATGCTTGCATTTCTCAAACATCTATTACAACCTATCTCCTGCTAGACGTGGTGCCTGTGCATTATTGGGCTGAACAACATGACAATACATCAAAAGAAATGGCAAGAAGTGTTTTCCAGTTATCACAGCAGCATGCCAATTCCCTTCCACCTCAGCCCTGCACCCAAACTGATGAACCGTGGCACTCCTGCCTCCCACACAGGCCAGCCTGGAGCAGCAGTGCCCTAACCTGAGGGATATTCTCAGAATACTACAAGAAACACAAAAAAGGAAAATAATGCCACTACAAAACAGCTTTCACCCAGAGGACTGCTACTGCTACAGCTGTATCACAGATGCAGTGAGGGCAGGCATTCACATGCCCCTTTGAAGTACAAGAAAATCCAGGTTTCTCTGGATATATGCTTTCTCTTCACTCCTCACATCATTCCAGAAACTTAAGCTGACTACACTTAATTCACTTGAGAACACATGCAGCCTTCAGCTAGGCTTTCAGATATATCCAGGTTTAGTAAACTACAAATTCTGCCTGAATTTTCCTATGAGAGGCTGTGAAATAGCTCTTCAGGACTATTTAACATTTATGTGAGCCCTCCCAAATGATTACAGGAGTATTTCAAAGTTTAGTGTCTAAGCCAGCAAGGCTGATATTTCACTCCAAAGAGGTGTTGATACCTTTGTCAGGGCTTTAACCCCAGCTGGTGACATTGCTCTGTAACTGTGGGCACTGCAGAATGAGCATGGTGACACACCAGGCTGGGAAAGCTGGGATGCTCAGACAAAAAAACCCTAAATTTATGAAGTTAGTGAACACCTTTGACACATTTTCATTCTTTTATGCTGACTTTCACTCAGATCTGCAGAATTCATATATGCTGTCTTCATCCTGCCAAAATCTGACTTGATTTTGTCTACCATGAGATTTCTGATTATTTCAGGACCTCCAGTTCCTTACTCACTGCTGTGTTGGGAAAAGTTTGCTTCAGTTTGCCATGCCTCAATATAAGGTGTGTTACAACACCAGAGACTGAGGAGTGTTCAGGAACTGAAGAAAAGAAGGATAGGGAAAATTTCAAGACCATTAAACTATCTGAGAGTCAATGGATTCCTAGTGAGGCAAAAAGAGAACCTGTTTGGATTTTTTTTAATGGAAAAGTTTGCTGTGAATAAAGATTGTTCCTTCTAAACAGTACTCACATGTATTTAAACCTCCCCATCACAGCTGACAACACCCCAAGGGCACAGTTTGACAAAAATGGTAGATTTTTTGCCAAAAATCTCTGGTAATCTTCCCCATGTACAGCTGGCAAATTGACAGTTCATGTCTCATTCAACCATCAAAAATGAATTCTTACTCTGGCATCAACCAAAAGTAGAAGTGTTGTTCCTTTCAAATATGCTACCTTCCCAAATTCCTGTGCACACAAATACACAAAATGTATTTACAAATACATTTTGTAAAGAGAATAGTGGTACGGCTAATAATTCTGCTACTTTCTCTTCCCTGCACTTAAATAAGTCTTATCTTTCCCATTTCTGTGAAGAAGCCTTTACTGAACACAGTCTTTTCAAGGGTACACCTCTCCACTACAGTATTCAAAGCCCGGTCTTTTGACTGCAAGAAGAATTTGGAAATAACCCAAACTCCACAACAAAAGCCCCACCATACTTCCATTGTGTCTTGGCACACAGCAGGCAAAGCTGCATGTGAGAGGAGCCCCCTCTGAGTGCAAATCCAGTGGTTTCATTTCCCAGCTTTTCTGTCATACCACAAACACATCCAGAGCCACTCCTCCAACACGTGCATATTACCTATGTCCAGCTACATCTCAAAATACCACTTTTTGCAACCAAACTGAACATTCTAAGTAAAGGAGAGATGTTATTTTTGAAATAAATAATTTCAAAATGATGACCAATGATTGTTTTTCTGCAAGGGAAGTAAAGGCCAGCTATTTGTGCTCGAGAACATCCCTGGCACTGGGGGATTAAACTCAAGGGCTCACAATATCCCTTCTGTACTGCAAAGGACAGCAGGTAGATACTCCTAAGAGATTTAATTCTAATGCTGCATAAGCCACTCACAGTCACAAAGACTTTGGCATAGACACAGATTCCAACTGTTCTATGTAACTAAACAAACCCAGAAAGAGCATTCATTGCTGGCAAGCCTGGAAAAGAGCATGTGAAAACCTCGGAGAAGGGAAGGAAGGAAGGATATCTCACACAGCCATGAGTAGTGCCTTTGGGAGGAGGGGGAGGAGGAGACAAATCTCCCTCTTCCCCAGAGGAGGAACCTTCTGCTTTGAATTTTCCAGCACCAACTACAATTTCACTGGACAGCTATCCCTTACACTGAAATGGTTTTAAGAGAGCTACATCAAAGGAACCTGGACACAATATTCATTTGCCCTCTGGGAGAAAGCCAGCACTGGTGGGTGAGCACAGGGAGTGCAGGGTTGGGAACTGTGAGGAATGTGGGACCTGGGGAAGAAAGTAACACATTGCTGTAAGCAGTGGTTGAATACTTAGGTCAGAAACATATTCTGTCCCACATTTGTCTGGTAAGTTTAATTTTCACCCTCCATGTCCTACTTTTGCGATGCTCAGGAAATCACTAAACTGAAAATAATTGGAAGCTGGATAACTATTAAGGGGAAGTATCACATTTGCTTGCCCTGTTTTAGTCTTCCTGGAGCTGTCAGACTAGATGGAATTTTCTCCTGCTCCCATACAGCTGTCCTTATTCTTTTTTTCCTTCAGAAAGGATAACATCCCACATGAACACAATTTAAGGTCAATAAATTCTTGTGGAAGTGTACCAAGGTCACACGTGCATGTGTGCACACAAGCTTCCAGTAAGGGATGGCTTCAAACTCTGCTTGCACAGACACAGCTCAGACCTACAGCTCCATGTGGTGGCACATGCAATATTGATGGTATTTTGTTACTTTTCAAATTTTAAAGCTGTAACACAAAGCTTTTAAAGCACACAGTTTACATGGGTGCTTTTGCAATTGCAATTACCCTTTGCTTTGGAGTTCACTTCTGCAGCAAAACAGCTTCTTAAAAAAATGGCAATTTCAGGTATTTTGGCTATTGCAGCATCGTTTTGCAGTACTGCATTAACCAAACATTTAAAAGCAGATTAATCCAGTTTTGAAAAAAATATGACTGGTGGATGAGTGGCAGCACAAAGACAGCCACTCTGCCTCAGCAGCATCAGCAGAGTCAGGTATTCAGCGGAGGAAAGAGGCAGAAAACACAAGGTTGGGAACAGGACTGGATTTTCAGCAGTTGCCTACAAATTGCTGTGAAAATAAACTGTAGCACTGGCAAGAGCAGTGTGGGGGGAGACCTGCAACACCTCCAGATACTGCAGCCATCAGCAGGGAGCTCCAGAGCAGCTCCAAAGCTCAGGGCACACAGAGGGAGGGTGGGAGAAGTTTGGGCTGTCCTGTGCTACTGAACTCAGGCTTCAGGCACCTCTCTAAAAACTCCTTTTTCAGATCTCACAAACCCTTTTGACTCTGCACACATCATCAAAGATGGGAGTGTTATAAATACATATTATAAAGTTGGCATTTTGGAAATATTAAGATAAATACGATATGTATAATGTTAAAATAACTCTGCTGTAAGAATACAGTTTCTAGATTTTTGCTTAAACATAATAGCAAGATAGCTAATATATAGTTATGCTTGTAATTGGACTATTTAGTTAAGATCCAGTGAACATATAATGAAGACCCAGCTACTAATACACCAATTATCAACATCTGCCATCTGAAGAAAGTATGGACCAAAACCCAAACTAAAAGTAATAAAAAGAACAGATTGAAACGACAGCCAAGAAAAACACATATGCTAAAAAAGCAGACCCAAAAAATAGCCATACTAAACAGTTTCTAGAATATAAAAATTAGTTTATAAAAAAGTATGAATATACATAATGGTCTATAAATATGCAACAAGCTAATATAATTAAAAAGTATTTAAAGAATGTATCCAAAGATAATAAGTGTACTCTTAGCTAAATGCCAAATTCAACCCAACCATTTAACCCTTTGCTTTATCTCTGTCTCCAGGTATCTTTTTATTAAACTTTTTAAATTTTACAAAAAAAAAATCTCATTTTTCGCAGGAGGAACTTTTCAATGACTCCAGAAATTAAATATTTCTCATTCCCTGTTATGTGGTTGATAATTAGGAGAGGGCTGGAGGAAAGGATTTGGGACAGGTTTTGTGTTTCAACAGACGTCACATATTAGAGCAAACTGCCAGTGAACACTTTGTGGGAGTGGGCAGAGAGCTCTTGAGCTCAAAGCTAAACTGATTAAGTGCATTGGCAAGTTTTCTTACACTGAAAATCCCACTCCCATTTTGAGTCACACTTTGTGTTGAAAACAAAGTTTAAACTTTGACTGAGGGAAAGCAAAGAGTTTTCTCACACAGAGTTCTGAATTCCAGTGCTTTTCATTGCAACACTGGCACAAAGTGAGGGGTCAGCAATTTCATTGGCAAGAGACTTGTGTTGCCTCACTTCAGGCTGTTTCTGGGTTAAATGGGAAAGCTGGGTTTGGATATTCTTCTCTTTTTTGGCTCATTTTTTGGGACAGCTATTTATAGAGCCATTGGGGGTCATACCACGACTATTTCCCCTCTGTGCAACACACTACTCAAAAGTTCCTTGTAACAGAGCATACAATATAAGAAGATATACTCCTCTTCTTTACAAAAATAGATTTTACACTTACCTGTATTTTTCAGTCCAAAAATGAAGAGAAGAAGAAGTTCCAACAGCCGTGAAAATATGGAAGAGAAAAAAAAAAAGAAAAGATACAACATTAATTCAGAAAACGAGGTTTCTATATCACAGCTCGATGCTGTAAGAGCACAGGCCTGAAGGTCTTGCCCACTGTCTCTCCACAAACCAGATCACATACCCTGGATCCCAGAGGTGTAAATTCAGGGCAGAACCCCCCTTCTGGGTTGGGACAGAAGAATTTATTTTATGGCTGAGGACACAGTTTGCTGAAATGAGCTGGGACTGTGGAGTGTGGCAGTTTCTTTCTCACAGCACAATGAAAGCCTGGTCCAAGTATTTACTTTCCTCAGTACACTTTGGATCAGCAGTGCCCTGAAGATGATGAGATTTTGGGGGTGTCTTTTTGTGTGTTCTAGTCATTCTAAGAAAAAAAAAAAGGGCAGAACAGAACACTTTGGTAGAAAAAGCACTTTTTTTCATCCTCAAAGAGGGCCCTCACTTCTCTGTTTAAAGGTCTCCACGCTCAGAGAGCATTAACACTTCTTTACCATCAGAGTGCTTTCAAGGATTCTCAAGTTCAGCAGATTTCTTCTCTTTCCACACGATGAATTTTAAAAACACTGAACAAAACCAGGCAGACAGGAGTGTCTTTCCCAGAAAATCCTCCTTTCCATCCCTCCCTCTCCCCATAACCAAGGAGAAGGCTGAGATGAAAGGCTGCACCTCTGCCCGCAGGAGTGAGGCTGAGATCCAGCCCCGCACACAAAGAGAAACCATCAGAGGCCCCAGGGTTACAGCGAAAGGCACTGACAGGTTCCTTTTAATTAGCCCCCAAACTGACTTGGTGAGAATGGCTTGTCTGTATCAATAGCTCTAATTGACTGCTCTGAAGACAGACAGAGCAAATAAAGCAGCGCGTAATTATTGTCTGTGACAATTTGATTGACAAGCCTGTCCCCTGGAGGAGAACCCAGAGAGCCCATTGTCTAGCAGAGCCCCCAAAATAAAGCCTTTGCTTTCAGAGGGCTCCATTAAAAAACCCAGCGGAGGCCTGGGAGATTTGGCATTCTGTTAATGGGCTAAGAGCCACTCCAGCCAGGGAGGCTCCACCACGGCTCAGGTGTGTTCAGGGGAGGGGAGGAGGAGCAGAGGTGTGCTCAGCCCTGGGGAAGAGCAGGAAAAGGAGAATACATCAGGGAGGGGAGGAGGAGCAGAGGTGTGCTCAGCCCTGGGGAAGAGCAGGAAAAGGAGAATACATCAGGGAGGGGAGGAGGAGCAGAGGTGTGCTCAGCCCTGGGGAAGAGGAGGAAAAGAACACATGAGGAAGGTGCTGCCTCACTCTCCCTACAATACACTCAGCAATTCAGAGCAGCAGATTTTCAGTTCAGCATCCCCTCTTAAGAGAGAGCACTGCTTGAGTCAGGCAGGAATACACAGGAAACGATGAAAGGGGTGATGTTGTCCAATCTAGCAGACCACACCTGGAAGAGCTGCTGCCCGTGCTTGTTTTCCAGACCACCAAGCACAACCCAAATGAATTCAGGCCATGTTCTTAAACAACACCCTCTGAAATTGTTTCAGCAGAAGCTAAAAGCTGCCCAAAGCACCGTGCTACCTGCCAGGCATCCCTCAGCAAAGGTGAGGGCCCCACAAAAGACAGAGAGAAGTTGGCAGGCCAGAAACAGGAGGGAGATGGCACCAGGTAGAAACAAACCCGACAGATAACGTGGAAAGAACTATACAAAAACCTCAGTGCTGCCTACTTGTTCACCTCCTCCCAAATTTCTTTTACTTCTAAAGAAACATCACCAAGGAAAAGTTTCTCTACCAACTGCTGGCCACACTTGTTTCCCTCCTATGAAGACTGCCTGAAAGTGTGTGTTTAGGGAACAGCAGTGCAAATGAAGAGTCAGTATTACTGGAGGTATGAATTGAATTTTGAATTGTTTAACTATTTAACCAACTATTTGGATTCTTATGTAAACTTGCAATTTCCCCCTCGTTTTATTTTTTAATGTCAAGACAATCTCATTAGAAATTACAAACCAGTTTGCTAAGACTATTCCTGTTCCCCACATCAGAGAAAAAAAAAATTATTTGGGCATTTTAGGTCAAGAATGACCCTTCAAACCACCAGGTTGTTCTTCCACCCAGAATCAGAGCACAGGAAAGTCCCAACATGCCCAGTGCTGGGGCCCCTCAGGCACAGGGGATGGGGCCAAAGCTCCCTGCAGAGGAACAAAAGCCATTCATCAGTTCCAGGCTGTCACTGCGTGTGACAGCAGCAGCCAGGCTGCAAACACGGCTTGGTGCAGGCAGGTAGGACAGGCACAGAGGGAGGGCAGGGTCTTTGAGAGCTTACAAATTTAAATGTCTGAGACAAAGGATGAATGGAAAACTGAGCGACAGGGGCTGCCCAAAGGCTCAAAAGCAGGGCAGGGGCAGAACTTTGTGAAACCCCCAAGATGTCCTGACCTCAGGCTCAGTGTCTAACCAAGTGTCACACGTGTCACATCAAGTGTCACATGCCAGGTAACTTCCATGCTGTGAAGGGGAAATAAAACCTGAGGCAGGGCCAGTGCACAGCTCAGGTTCTGCAAGGGCTCAGCTCTGGGAGCTGCATCCCCTGGCACTTACAAACAAGGCTTTTTTAATGCCAGTCTGCCTCCTGACTGTCTTTCCAAGGAGTGCCACAGGTCAGCAGGCCCCAGACTGCATTGCAGCCTCCCAGGTGGCAGTCCCTGAAGAGTTAAGAATTACTGACTCACGGACACAGGTCAGTTTATAAAGTTCAACCCGCTGTTCTGCCTGGAAGGTCAAAGACATTGCTTCAAAAACTGAAACTGTGCTTAGAGGTCATTGCCCAAGCACAAATTGCAACAGCACAACCACACAAACCACAAAATCTCAAGAGACATTGCTGGAGAAGTCAAAGGGTAAGAGAATATTGCAGCCTGGACCTTGAGAAATACAGAAACCCTGAGGCATCCTAGGTCTTGGCTGTGCAGAGTATTCCTAATCTGCAGAGGGTAGGCTGAATTCAAAGAACACTTAAACTTTGAGCTACACAAAATATTTTAAGTCAAAGAATAATCAAATGGGTTGGGTTGGAAGAGACCTTAAAAATGATCTAATTCCACCTCGTGCCATGGGCAGGAAAACCTCCCACTGTCCCAGGCTGCTCGAAGCCCCATCCAAGCTGGCCTTGGACACTGCCAGGGATCCAGGGGCAGCCACAGCTTCTCTGGGCAACCTGTGCCAGGGCCTCAGCACCCTCACAGGGAAGAACTTCTTCCTCATACCCAATCTAACCCTGCCCTCTGTAAGCTTAAAGCCATTCCTCCTTGTGCTGTCCCTCCAGACCCCTGTCCAGAGTCCCTCTCCAGCTCGTTTGGAGCTTCTTTAGGCACTGGAAGGGGCTCTAAGGTCTCCCTGGAGCCTTCTCTTCTGCAGCTCATCAGAGAGGTCAGATTATTGTAGAAGTTTTATTTTTGCTTACACCAAACCAGTTTCATTTTCTGGGTCTTAGACCTTTCCCCCATATACACAGAAAAAAAAATAAAAAAAAAAACCCCAAAAACCACAAAACCCTTTAATTTTTTGGACTGAAACTCTGCATCATGCAACCCATTTGTAAGTAATATTAATTCTCCCCACCCTTCACCATATTTCTTGGCCAATTTACTGTTCACTGACTATTTTGCTGCCATCTGCATTTGAACAACTTGAATGTAGAAGCTCACTCTATGGCAGATATCAAAGTGAAAATACACACCTCAAAACAAATCACAGGCTGGAATTCTACAGAAAAAGGTGTAAGAAGCAATACAATTGAGCAGTTCAATCAAGAGAAAAATCCAGCAGACAAAAGGCTTACAACATGCACATAGGACTCAGTGACCACTACCATGAAAACATAAACTATGTTTAAATCCACAGTTAGGCTCACAGCAGCAGCTTAAAAACACAAACATAGCCTGAATCAGATGAGCCAGGATACTACATGATCTGGACTAATGGCAAAGCAAAATGAGTCCTTCAGCTTAACACACAGACAGAACTCCCAGACTGAGAATAAAATCTCTTTTGACTTCTTCCTGCCCTCCAGATCAAGTAGATATGATTCAGCCCCCTTCCAGACTGGACTTTTGAAACTACAGTGATGCAAGTCCTACCTAAAACCACTTCTGCTGAAAGGTACTGTCTTGGTTTGCAATGCAGGATGTAACCAGCAGTCTGTATTCTATTACCAGCTGTTAAAACCAGCTGGGGCAGGGTTCTTTATCCCTTCCAGGACCCATCCTCCCTGCAGGGGATCTCTGCTGTCCATGGGCCATCCAGGCTCCCTGCAGGGCTGATACAATTCCATCATCCATGGGAGATGCTGCACCCAGGGGAGGAGCCCAGCATTCCCACCTGGATAAACCCTGGGATTCAGAGCCCAGCACAGCCTGTGTACACTGCATTCCCACCTGGATAAACCCTGGCATTCAGAGCCCAGCACAGCCTGTGTGCACTGCATTCCCACCTGGATAAACCCTGGCATTCAGAGCCCAGCACAGCCTGTGTGCACTGCATTCCCACCTGGATAAACGCTGGCATTCAGAGCCCAGCACAGCCTGTGTGCACTGCATTCCCACCTGGATAAACCCTGGCATTCAGAGCCCAGCACAGCCTGTGTGCACTGCATTCCCACCTGGATAAACCCTGGCATTCAGAGCCCAGCACAGCCTGTGTGCACTGCATTCCCACCTGGATAAACCCTGGCATTCAGAGCCCAGCACAGCCTGTGTGCACTGCATTCCCACCTGGATAAACCCTGGCATTCAGAGCCCAGCACAGCCTGTGTGCACTGCATTCCCACCTGGATAAACCCTGGCATTCAGAGCCCAGCACAGCCTGTGTGCACTGCATTCCCACCTGGATAAACCCTGGCATTCAGAGCCCAGCACAGCCTGTGTGCACTGCATTCCCACCTGGATAAACCCTGGCATTCAGAGCCCAGCACAGCCTGTGTGCTCTGCATTCCCAGAGGAAGGCTGGACCCATCTCAGCACCACTGGACCTTCAGAGGAAACTGCACCCTGCTACAGGATCATTGCTGCAACAGAACCACATCTGTCACTGCAGGAGGGCTTGACTGGACTGCTGCCAACACCCTGCCCAACAGGGTGTCAGGCTGTGTTCTGACTCTGTCAGTGTCTTCTTTTTTTTGTTGTTGTTTTGTACTACTACATATTTATTTTTAATATTCCTAGTAAAGAACTGTTATTCATATTCCCAAATCTTTGCCTGAAAGTCCCTTAATTTCAGAATTATAATAATTTGGAGGGAGGGGGTTTACATCTTGAAGGGAGGCTCCTGCCTTCCTTAGCAGACACCTGTCTTTCCAAATCAAGACAGTGCTTTGTTGCTGGCTGGGAATTGTTTCCTAAGATGCTGGTTTGAGGCACTCAGGTGTAAGCAGCTGCACCCTGAATGAACATTTATGCCAGGCAGGACTGGGAGGCCAGTGGCTTTCCCTTCACAGAACCACCCATCACTCAAGGTAAACATCCTCATCAGATCTGTAGCTCCAGAAGCACCTCAGAGTGTCACTCAATCTGTTAACTAGCCCAGCATCCGCGAGGCAACAGATGGACCTGAGATATTTCTGCGTCCCCAACCTTGCTTCTGTTAAATGTCTGCAGTTTGATGTGATGGAGGAACATTTCAGCTGACAAAATGGCCAGAAGCAGCTGCTCCTGGAGCCACAAGCCTTGGGTTTGTCTGTAGTTGGAGATAAAGAGCCAGGTTCTGAAAAATTGGGGCACGACATACATCTGATACAGTCACTGCCAGAGACACAGGCATCTGGGCTTGAAGGCAGTGAATATGGATCAAAAAGCTGCTCTGAAATGGTGGATAAGCCTGTTGCAGTTTTTCCACAGCACTGGAGGAAGAGATGGCTGGGAAAGGATGAGCCTCCTGCTCCAGAGAAAGGAAGAGATATTTTCCAGAGTTATCAGGCAAAATTTATCTATCAAAGAAAGCAGGTGAGCAGTGGAACTTACAAAGGCTGATTTTCCAGAGCTTGGGGTTTGATTATCCCATGTCTAACAAAAGTGGGAGCTCTACTCAGAGCTCCTCCAGAAGCAGAGGCATGTGTCCCATGTGGGTTCATTAATGTCTAATAATGCAGCTGAGCTTACCCCTAAACCTCCCCTCAAGCAGGGAATTAATTTGTGTGTCTCTCTCTTTGCCTGGCCACCTATTTTCACTGAACTTCCCAGCTGAAATTGCCTAGTGAGTTCAAAAGCTTTTACAACAGGAGTGACAAGCATGAAATTAGATGATGCAATCATATACACCTCATTCCCTCCAGAAAGAAGGTTAAAAGTCATTTGGGACGCTCTTCAGCACAGAACTCCCAATGGCTGACCATTTCAGGATGAAGATTTTTATTATGTTTTGCTGTACTGTGATGCTAAATAGGAATAACTGAGGGGCCAGGGATTGAAATGGGGTGAGGCAGTGGAAGCCTGGGCCTGTGGGTGACCCACATTTTGAGAATGAAGATCACAGTAATTGGACCCACACTGCCACGAGCAAAGCAAGGCATGGCAGCTCTTCCCCCTGCCACCAAAGCCACCAGGAAATTCTTGCTTCCTTGGCTGTCTCTAAAGGACACTACTAATGACTACTGCTAATTTGTACTGTAACCAGCCTCTCTCAGACCCAGGAAAGCCTACATGACTCTGCTCCTAACTGGAACCCAATTATTCCTCCAGGCCTTGTGCTGGGCTGCAGGTTTCCAAGTGTGGCACAGGGACTGACCCTACAAATAAAGAGTCACCCCTGTCTTGCATGTGCTTCATGCTTTGAATCCATTTGCGTTTTTTAGCTGCTGGCACCATTAGGGGAGATGCTGTTCTCAATTAAAACCAGCCCATTGCTTCCCTAGGCTTAATTAGAAGCAGGGCTGTACATTCTGGCACCAGCAGTATTTTCTTTTCAATTAATGGACTTAACAGGCAGCAGATGCCAGTGTCTTCCTTTCTCCCCTCTCCAGCAAGCATCCCACCCCTATTTTAAAATCATTGGCAATGATTTTAAAGAGACAGCTAATTCAGATACTGCTTCTAAAACTGAGAATAGTTGTAAAAAAACCCCAAATAAATCCATGAGAAAGCCCATAGTAATCTTCCACCTCATCTGTATTTTAAAGCAGGTGAGAAATGCTGAGCAGAAAGGAGAATGGTGAATTAAGTAACAGTGCACCTGTGATAGTCTAGGACTAACCTTCTTGTGTGACTTCCACTAAGTCCAATGGTAAGGCTGCAAAAAGACTGCAGGTAATTTTTCTTGATAAAATACTTCACACACTTCAACATTCTTGCATTATTTCATTGATCATAAGTTACTCCTCCTATTGGAAACTGTAAATTTCTAACTAAGTGTGGTGTTGATTTTTTATTATACAGTAACAGGTCATAGCTTTTACCCCGGTAAGATTATTGCCTCTGTTTTAACACTGTTGCCTGCTTTAATTTTCATTTGTAGACCTTCCTCTCTTTAAATGACTACTCCTCATTGGCTGGAATTTGCCAGACTTCTCTGCTCCAGACACTTTGGTCAGGAATTCAAGAGAAATACAACGCACTGACATAAATCTTGCTTGCTTGGAAATTTAGTTAAAAACAGCACTGGGGGAATCACTTCCAGCCAACACCCTGTCCAGGCATGGGGGACTCCAAGGAGGCTCCAGATACCTCTGATAACAATGCTGCCTTTCTGGCAGGCCTGGGCAGGAGGGTGTTCCAGAGGCATGGATGAATCACATGCAAAATCCTGCCTAAAGTCTAGCAGATAAAACTTCCTTTTAAACCCCAAGGGCTAATCGCCACGAGATTAAAGGACGATTTCATAGCACAGTCTGAGAGCTGTCCTACTCCTGTTTTGCTCCTTGTAAGTAAGGAAAGGGGAAAAACCTTTTCCCCACTCCTTGTAAGTAGGAGGAATAGAATGCCATAGCACAGAAGCACCAAAATCCACACACTGAATTGCAGTGCCCTAAATCAGGGCTTCCATTTCACACCAGTGAGCCACCACTACTTCACAAAGCAATCCTGAAACCCAACCATATTGAATGCTTGAGAACATCTGTCTGTCCCAAGTGCCATGATAAATGTTGTGATGTGGAGATCCTTCTTTTACTGAGACTGCTGAGCACCCACCTCTGCCCTGGTGCCCATCCACCAGTGACTGTCCCCTGCTGTCCCTGGCAGGGACAGCATATGGCAATATCTGACAGGTTAGCCTACCCTGTTCAGTGTCCTGAATGTCTAAAATCTACCAAATCTCACAAATTTGATTTCTGAGCATTGTAGTACAAAAGGTCCAGTGTCCCCCTTGTTATGTCTTACAACCCAGGCCAGCACTGGTGTTCATTTCATGGCACAGAGCCAGGAAAGAATAGTTTGCTTTCCTTTAGCCTAACAAAACTAACTTGCCTTTCCATTAAGCAGCTGGATTAGATCATGTTTAAGAGAAACTGTCCTTAATTAATTTGATAAGATTAAATTTAATTTAGAAAAAGCATAGGAGCTGCCCAAGGGAAAATCTCCCTCCCCACCCTGTAACACAAACTGGTTCCAATTCCATATTCTTTTTCATGGAAACTGTGAATGTGATAGATAGGGTCATTCATAGCATTAAAAAAGAGAAATAACATAATCTTTGCTGACATCAAAATTATTACTCTTATTCCAGGAAAGCAGGGAACAATTGGGAAAAGAATAACCAAACAGAAGGCCAAGGGGAAGGCAAACAGGGGCGTTTTGGTCCACTTTTTGGAAACTGAAATGAATCTGGGACAGTTTCCTAATCTGAAATTGTTTTTTACATCAGAACTGTGCCCTTTTAGTGCTTTCTTATTTCTACATTTATTTTTTTTCCTGCAAAGAAAACAAAGTATGTAATTACATTCCCTGCATGAGCAAACCAAAACAAATATATAAAAGAGCATTTTTCACAGAGAGAGGGAGAGAGAAAAGGGTCCAGAACTGTCCCACCCAAGTTTTAGACGTTTACCTGAGATGACTGATTTGGAAACTTGCTGGATACCTGAAATCTGGAGCCCATTCTGGTTCTGTGGAGTGCAGTGAGCACCTCTTAGCCCACAAAGGGGACTACAAAGACTTGATTTTGCTTCTCTCAGCCAGCACTCAACTCCTCCAACTAATTTCCTACCACTTGTATGATAGGAATCCAATTATATCAGTTCTGCTTGCTGTGACAATATTAGAAAAGTCTTTAAGCGTGATTAATGCTGATAGGAAATAGAGAGAATGTTTGATTTGCCTGATTTTAATGATCCCTTTACATGCCTCATTCTTCCAAGCTTTATGAAACTCCTTCTCCACTTTGAGAGACTAAGAAATGGTATTTGCAGAGAGATTTCTGACCAGCACACCAGAAATGAGGCAATTGAACTGAAAGAGCCCACTTTGAAGAGGACAGTAAAAGCTGCCACGTACAAGATTTAAGAGAGCTGAGGAAGAAGAGGAACTACTTTGACACCAGGCTGGAGAAGATGGATTCTGTCCAGGAAATCACACTACATCAGCTTATGGTAAGTCTGGCTCAGGCATCCTAACTCAAGGATTTTATCTGATGCAATCCATTTTGCATATGCTAGTTTGATTTAGGAAATGCAACTCTGTCTAGGTGAGAGTTACTGGTATTTCTCCTGATGTTTTTCCTGATATCCCCCAACAGCCCCTGTTTCAGAGCTGTCTGATGTGCACAGGTTCTACAGGAGCTCCTGTTTCTTCCAGCCCAGTCTCAAAGCCAAAGGCTTTATTTAAAGTCTTCTCCAAGGTCTCATCTGCCAGAATTGTGAGAGAAAGGTCTTGAGGAAAACCCTTTGGCAAAAATCACTTCATCAGACCAAAGTGACTTTTGTGTGAGATGAAAAATTTTAGGTTTTGTTTGACATGGACCTCCCCTTGACCATCTTTGTTACCACAGACTGGGAATAGCTCAGCAGTTCTGTCCAGCCTCTGTTTTTCACAGTTTCATGGCAAGCAGCCTTTCTCCTGCCTTTCTGTCTCTACTGTAGTCAAGCAAGCAGGGATGGACACAGATCCTACATTGTTTTGGAGGGGCAGGATGTAAAATAGCATTGAGGAGAAAGGGCAAAGGTGGGCCACAGCATTGCAGGCATCTGGTGAAACAGCATGTAGATGCAAGCACATCTTAATTTGGATAGAATTATGGTCTTTTCATTTATTAAAAAAGTCACTCCAGCTCCCTTGGATTATTGTGAATGGAAGATCAGGGCAAAGCTCATATATTCTTCCTTTACTCACTAAATAAAGTGAAAATGCAGCGATCTGGGAACCAGCAAAGCCCCACTGCAGCACCAGTCAGAGACTGTAAGAGGAGCTTACACAGACCCTGGCTCATTACACACCTGCTAATTCTGGGTATTGTGCATTGAGCATTTCTGGCTTTTATAGCCTGTCCACTTTGCTGTTTGTACAGGTGTTTATGCACCACGGAAACAGGTTTGAAGAGGAGAAATCAGGTACAAACCCATAAACACTAACAAACAGAAGGTGTACAAGAGATTTGAGACAGACCTGTTCCAAGTGGCTGCTGTTCCTTTAAAATATTGGTAGGAAGGATAAGGAGCTTTGGGATTTGAGCAAAGTTAGACTTAACTAACTGCTCTGAGCTAATAACAAACTTCCTATTGTAGTTCTCATCTCGGTGACAATAAATCGACTCAATTTCTTAGCTTAAACAGCACTTTATGGGATCCAGTGTTTATATGCCCTTCAAAAATAGGAACTAAAAGAAAAATGAATGTATGCAGTGAAATATACTGCTCAAATATTATGTTTTATGTATATAAACACACACACATATATCTACTTTAGAGATATAAACATTCAGTGTTTGTTCCTTGGAGCAACTAAATTTGAATATAAGAAAAAGCACATTACAAATTGCTGTTAATTGTGCCACCATTTTCCCAAATGCTAAACATTCCTGCCTGAGACACTGCCTCTTCTTTGCCATGGACCTAGCAGCAGGGAGCTCTCATAATGATACAAAAATACAGCCTGACTGGATTTCTGAGATGGGGGTACACTATACCTCCTCTTGCCACACCAGGGAAGTGCATTTGGCAGCTGACTGCTACAGCTTGCCATGAGAAGAGAGGCCAAACATCCCAGAGCAGGCAGGAGAGCTCTTCCTGGAGCCAGCAGTTTCTTTCCCCTGTTTGTGATCCCACAATTACATTGCTCTCATTGAGTCCATTCACCAACTTAAAATCAGCACCTTGCTGCACTGCCCAGCATATGAAGAGTGGCTGAATTTCAGCTAGTTCCTCTGGAAGTGCTCAGAAAACACACACCAAGGAAACCTTTCAGACATCTCCCAAGCAGACTTGGTGAGTCTGTCCTTAACACTCCCCTTTCTTAGCAGAAAAGGTAATTCTTCCTTCCCCCTGCCTGATTTAAACATGAGTATTTCAATCATCTTGAGAATCTTAGAAAACATGATCTCCACAATGTACAGATAAGAGAATGTGCTTTGATATTTCAGCTGATTAAATCACTGTCATCAAAAGCTTGTCCTGCTTTCCCATGCAGATCACTCAGAGCAACAAAAGGTATCATCTGTCTGTGAAACTATTATACCCCAGACTTTCATCACTGCTGCTATTTCAATATACTGTCTTCGAGTTGCCTAAAGAAAGGCATTTGGATGAATGCAGACTAATCTAATACGTCATCTGTCTGCTTCTCAGTTGTAAAATATTCACTGCAACTTTAGCTTAGAAGTTGAGTGACCAAGTCTGCAGTGTGGCTATTTACTGTGCCCTGATCTGAGAGCAGGAATGGGGTATATGCTCCAACCTCCTCACAAGCACCAGTTCATCTGGTTCTCAGAAAAGAGGTAACATTTAACTGCTTAGAATATAGGAAAGGGGTGATTTAAAAAACAAACCAAAACAGAACCCTTCTGGACTAGGTCTTCAAAACAAGACAGTAGCCAAAAGCTCCTGTACAGTTCTAAAAAATGAAATTTTGTTTTTTTAACTAAATCCAAGTGTGGCTTTAATATACTCTGCTTCTGATCATCTTCTTTGTCCTCTCCCTCACATATAAAATGGACCTTTACCCTAAGACAAGTCTGTCAATTCATGTGAAGCTTACCTCATGTTTTATACAGTCAGGGTTTGCATTTGATTATTCACTTACTCTTATAGCTGACATTAGTTATTCCAAGAAAAATAAGTAACAAAAGTTAATATGACAAAGCTTATGATTTTGAAAAGTTTTGATTTTTGGAAAACATGAAGCAAAACAACCCAACAAAGCAGCAGAACAGCGAGGCAGGTTGTTTTACACATGTACCTGCTTGGAAAGTGAAGAGCTGCCTTTTCAAAAGAAAAGGGCATATTAGCAAGTTTTTCCCAGACTTCTAAAATACAACATCCATCCTGCCTATCCAATAATGCAAGTGCTCCTCTCCAAGGGCACGCCCTGCATGAAGGAGACACGGATGCATTTCTCAGCATACCCTTGCAGTCCTATTTTCATGTTGGAACAGAGAGCACCCCCAGGCAGGTTAGCAGTGCAGGTTAGCAGTGCACCTGCCTGGAGTCTCTTGGGAATGGAATTTTGGACTTTCAAGTTCAAAGCCAGGCCAGGCAGCTGCTGGTTTTGTTCCTTCTGTAAGCTTTGTGGCAGTCCCTTCTAAGATTCAGTCAGGAGTGATGCATGCTCTGGCCATGACTGGAGCATCATCGTGGATTAAAAATGTGCTTACTGCTCTGGGTAACCATCCTGAGCTGTTCACATTCTTCTGCAACTGGACAGACAGTGATGCAGAATGTGTGAAAATTGTCACCCCATCAAGTTAAGTGGGTGCTTGTTTTGGCAGGACAGATTGTACAGGCTATGATGAGAAAAAAGGAAAGCAGCTCCCAATTTTTGGTGAGTAACTGGGCTTTCACCGTTTAACAGTTAGCCAGCAAAAAGGTTTTGGGAAAAATACTGCCAAACCTGTGCAAAACAAGGTTACATGTTAAACAGGCTAAGTGAGGTGCTGTTGTGTCTCTCCCATTGCAAATCTGTCCCTACAGTACAGTAAGTGTTATTTGTGTCAGTTGGGCTTTATGCATGCAGTGGGAGAACCATTAGGAAATTAATCGATTTCACTGTCAGGCTGTTTCACTTCCTTCCTCCTCCTATCCTCTCAAGCTTACATCTTCCTTCATTTCCTGTTCTAGCTCTATAAATCACTCCCCTTTGCCTTGAAACTGCATTCCTCTCAGCCACTAATTTTTAAATTAGCAAGTGAAACCATAGGATTTCTCTGGCAAGAGTTACTTCACACAAACTCCGGCTGTTGACTGTTTGTGGTTGTTCTGCTCCTTTAGGACCAAACTGCTGGCAGCACATACACCACGTTCAGCTCTACGTGTTCTTTCCCTCAAAACCAGAGCAGTGTTGTCTTCCAGGTTCCTCAAGCCAAGTCAAATCAAAAAATACATCCTTTGTGGGACTAACTAGGAGCCAAACCTGTGGAGATCCAGCAACCTGCACAAAGAAATTCCCCTGCAACCTGCCTCATCATGCAGGCGAAATAGTCTGTTGAATAAAACAGCTGAATTTCAGTCCACTGGGGGATAGATACTCCTCACATGAAGAACCATTTGAGCTCTGTGGAAACCTGTGAAGTGTGACTAGTTCATCAGAGAGGATTCTCTGCAGAAGGTAGAGC
The DNA here is from genome assembly GCF_021018805.1 of Prinia subflava. Taxonomy (NCBI): domain Eukaryota; kingdom Metazoa; phylum Chordata; class Aves; order Passeriformes; family Cisticolidae; genus Prinia; species Prinia subflava. The sequence goes on along the minus strand of NC_086257.1, from coordinate 3,574,371 downwards.
TGATTAAATTAATGAAAGGTTTCCTAGGATGGAGACCTGCAGAAGGCAAGCAGGCAGCAGATCTCGCTCCAGGTACACTGCAAGTTCACTCCACCACCCCCTGTGCTCACAGCTAAGGATTTGTTCCCCGTCTGGGACAGATCCACACGTGGGAGAAGTCTCCTGCACAAGATTTTGCATTTTCCCTGGAACACGAGGTGAGGTGGTCTGAGAGTGGAGATCACTTCAGGAGCTCCTTTCTCACCATTCCCCTTCATATCCCTTGGGCAAGCAGGGAAACACAAATGGCTCTTGATTGGCGTAACTGCTGCCCAAACTGTTCTTTGGAGGATTCAGAAATGCACACATATGCTTTATTAGCCACTCACACGAGGACAAAGCAGACAAACTGAATTCCATTTGGTTTTCATTTGAAGCCTTAGATTTCAAGCATTTTTCTTCATGTCAGTCCAACTGACCTTGGCGCTTTTGTATTTATGATGGAGTTTAGGTGGAGTCCAAAGATAAAATTCCTTGGTTTCCTGCTTCCTGTGCCTATGATACTTAAAACTGGTGAGTACAGGGTATTTTTGTGATAATCTTAACAAACAAACTGGATGACAGATTTCGGATAGTAAGGAAATATAAATGTGTATATCATCATCTGCTTCTGTTTTACAGCTGCAAGTCATACATATTCTTTGGGCTTAAACCCACAGTATTTTACTTTAAACAATATTAGTTGCATGGCAGATAAATAAACACAAGAAGTGACAATTTATCTACATTTTCAGTGAAAGGTTCACAAAGTCCCTGCTATGAGGCCATTAAAATAACACAGAACTACAAATGAGAAGTTACTGTCCTCAAGAAAGCAATGAAGAGCACAAACAGCAGAGAAAAAACCCTGGAATGATCTTTCCACAGCACAGAAATGACACTGGGCTCACCCCCTGTATTCTCCCAAGTAAGTGACACAACTCCTATGGGGTTTAACAGCACTCTGCCTGGCATTTGAGGATCTGGAGGTGAGGGGGAATACAGCAGCATAAATTTACTTTCAACCAACCAACACCGAAAGCCTGAAAAATTAAATGGGGAGCTTCAGGAAAAGAGCTGGCTAAACAAAACTCCCCTAGACCTGACATGTCAAAAACACACGACCAGCAGGCAAGCACTGAAATGCCCCAGGGAGCTGTGACTGCTGAGTTATGCTGGGATGGATCAGCCTTCCAGAAACAAGAGCTGGACAACACCACGGGCAGCACCGTGCTCAGTCTGCAGAGTGAACACAGCTAAAACTGGCAGCAAGGAAAACTGGAACTGCTACCCTGGCTAAGTGAGTGCTCTAGATGATTACTGATGGCATCATCTACAAACCCAAAACATCCATAAAAGACCAATGAGAAAGACAAAACTGATTTTAGTGAAGACCTGCAACCCATATAAACAAATGCTGTGGACAATGCATTTTGGAAGGATGTTGGATTCTACCCTTTTCTGGCCCAGAGATAGGGCAATGAAACTTTTATTCCATTTTCAGTCTCATGTGAAGGGTGAGACAAAAGAGATGTTACAATTCATGCCATCACAATCAGAAGCTGATTATTTCTTAATTACAATACATTATAAGCATTTCTTGGCCTATCAGCTTTTGTCACACAATGCTGTTAATCCCTTAGAGCCAATCATCTAAAAATACCCCTCGTGGGTCACACTACAATGCATCTTTCATAGTTCTATTTCTCCAGAGTATCTAGTCTTTATTTGCAAGGCCATCTTTTGAAACTTGTTTCCAGTTCCATTTCTCTCTCAACAATGTCCATCCTATCCCCTGCCCTTTCTCAGCCAGCACACCTTATCTCAGAGTTTGCATGCAGATGCACAAGGCTATGTGAACCTTCTGTCAGGCTTTGAGAATTCTCTACAAATCCATTTCCCACAGAAGAAATAAAATTTCTTCCCCAGAAAGGCTGTCCCAGCAGTGGCTCAGCCCCCAGGGCAGTGGTGGGGTCCCCATCCCTGGAGGGATTTCAAAGCCCTGTGGATGTGGCACTTGGGGACATGGTTTAGAGGTGGCCTTGGCAGTGCTGGGTTAATGGCTGGGCTTGATGGTCTCACCAATCTTTTTGTAGATTCTGTGATTCTACAGCAACAAAGCAGAGCAGGTTGTGCCTTTTCGTGTACAATCACACAGCTCAGGGAAAAGTATGTGAAATGTCACCGTAATAACTGAGATTAAGAAGAGTTTACCACCCCCAAACCCTCTCTGTTATCTATTGCACAGGCAGGGTGAAAGGGATCAGTTTTGTGTGGGGAGTTATTACAAAAATTATGTGCTAAAAAGGTTTTTTTGAAGGAAGCATTGATTTCAATTAATAAAAGACACAAAGAGTAATAATTAATTTACTGTCTCAGAATGCTAGGACAGAGGAGGGATTTGACTATTTAAGCAGTACTACTTCTACAAAGAAGAAAAATCCAGTTCAGAGAAGTGACAGGCATCTTCTGTGAACTCATGAATTATCCCAGAGAATCACAGGTCAGTAAATGTATGACACCTTCACAGACATGAACATAATTAGTCAAAACAATATTTTACCAGACTTTGTACCTGGTAGAGGGAAGTTTCTCAGTGTGCAAGAGTAGAACCTGGCCCACCTAATTTGACTGAGCAGGGACTGACTTGTGCTCAAGTGCAAAAGTTCCAGGATACCTTGACTGAAGCCCGCAGCAGCCCTGCCCCACAGGCAGCTGGTGAAATCCAATAAAGAACAAGTAATGAGAGTCCCTTCATATAACCTTTGAAAAAGGACAGTCCAGCTACCTGCAAGCAATCCTTTGTGGCTCCCAAAGAAGACAAGTGTGTGTTTTCACTCAGACAATCTTCCCATCTCCTCTGTGTGCCCGGCAGGGCTGTAAGGCTCAGCTCTGCTCCTCTTTAAATGAGGAAAGCAATCCAGGATCAGAGAATCTGTGTGTTGGAACTGCCTAAAGGTTAGCACAGATATTTGGAAGAACTGGCCAGATTCTCACCATATGTCACACACTACAGACAAACACTTTTCCTTTTTAAAGAAATACACAGTTTTGAGATATTTGCTTCTACTGGTCCCTGTCAGGCAAGCACTGATAATGAAAGCACCTTGCTCTACCACTGGGTTGTCACTGAAAACCATTCACATGGAGGAAGATGGAATAGTTCAGTGGGTATTTATTAGTATATAAATTAGGAAACTACCTGCAGCCAAAATGAGATTCTCCACACGTAAGAAATCTCAGTAAATGCACTGCGATGTCAACAGAAATACTGGCTGCATGAATGTAGCCAAGTTCTTACTAAATAATAATAAATTATAATACATTAATAAATAATAAATGTAGCCAAATTATTACTAAATAATACTGAATTTTAAATTACTAATTTCCTGCCAGCATGGGAAAAAGGAAGGAATTCCAGGCCACAGCTGGAATAAAAGGTTTAAACTGCTTGGTTCAAAAGGAGTCAGTAGCTGCCAAGGACTCTGCCTGCCTTTCCCTGTCAAGGATTTTTCACCACTTCTGAGAGCCATGGGTAGGATCTTGCTGCCAAGTTCAGTGGCCAGAGAGCAGTAAAAGCTTGGAGGAAGGGGCTGCTGCTCTTCGGGACATATTTACACAGGGACTTACAGAAGGGGTTTTCGGTCCACAGGCTCTTTGGGAAACATCTATTGAAGTGAGGTCATAGGTTTACCACTAGTGTGCCTCAGGGGGTGGTACAGGGCACACAGCACATATAAATCCTCAAGACTATGCCCCTAAACCACAGTGTTCACATGGAATTATTTTTCCTTACTGTTTTTACTGCAGGAAGAAAGAAATATTGCATGAACAGTAGCATATTTCAGGACTGAATTCAAAAAGACTTTTTTCTCTGGCTCTAGGGGTATCCCTTCAAACAAAGATGAGCAGACTGATCCAACTCTGAAACTTCCTCTCATTAGCCACTGTGATTTCCTATTTTCATGAGTAATGTATTTCCCACGGAGATGGGACTGTTTTTCAGAGCAATGCTATGAACAGGCATCTTTTGCTTGGTTTTTGTTTGTGTGTGTGCTTTTATTTTTTTTTGTAATTTTGCTATCCTTAACAGTAACAAAGCTAATTTCAGAGCATTAGTTTATGTTGTCTTCATAGCACAAAACTGACAGATGTTTCACATGTTAGAAATAAGCCTCAACGACATTCCTGTGCTGCCTTCAGTGAGTTTTGGCTTTTACTTTTCATAGCAGGGGAAAATACAGGGTTGAGGTGGAGGATTCAGCACAGTTTGTTTATCTTCTGCAGTCTCTACAAGGTTTACCTGACTCCTCCTGAGCTGGGGCTGCTGTGAATGCAGTGGATCAGCAGGCAGCTGGAAAAGGAGCTGGACAGGCACGTGTCACATGAAGTGACGTCCAGAGTGACCTGACAGTAACACCTGCTTGCTCTGAAAACCAAGGCAAATGAAAACCCTGCATCTGTGTGCCTGGAGGTGTGATGGGGGATGAGGGGAAGGTGTCTCACTCCATTGCAGAGGGTGGGAACGGGGTGGTTTAACAAACATCCCTCCCAACCCCACCATCCTGTGGTTCTGTGACACTCAGACATGCTGTGCCTTCCAACAACAGCCACCCTGCAGTTCCTGTTAGCCTGCAAATCCTGTGTTCAGCAGGGGCACTTCATAAACTGCTCTTCCTAAACCTCACTGAAACACTCACCTTTGGAACCTATGGATTTTTGTTCCATCTATTGAAAATAATACAGCTTCTAAAACATTTTTAACTAACTTTGGTCAAGGGTTTGTTCATCCTTGCACAGTGGGAAAGGAATTGAGGTTTCTTTCCAAAGGACTCTGTTTGACCTATTGACCTTAACATCACCAGGTTGGGGATAGCCAGAAGAAACACAGCAGGTAAGCAGATAAACATTAATGAACATCAGCCCCAAACACCATCCCCTGGTTTGCCTGGTCTGAGAGAAGACTGATAAGGGAACTGAGGAATGAGGACTACATGAGCACCTAAGGTGAAGGGATCAATAGCCAGTAGGAGGTCGAATACTAAGAATTGTGTCATTTAAGATCAATGAACTTGAGAATTCCTTTGGGGTGTGTTTGTATAAATACGTGAATAATCTAGTAAAGAGCCATGTGTGAGGGAATGATTTTCACTGCACAGCCCAGGCAATGTGTGGATTAAATGATTTCTATTGCACATCCTGGCCAGAACAACATCCTGGCCAGAATAAAGCAATGCTTTAATTCTCTAGCACTGAAATGATGTTGGAGAGTTTTTGTTTGCCCCACAGTTCCCGATGACACATCAGACTAAAGACATACAATTGTAGAAGTTACAAAACCCAGTGGATTGTCCCAGAGAAGCCAAATCCCAGAGTGCTTGTTATTGAGCCACAATGGCAAAAATAGTAAAATTACGAAAATTTATGGTGGAATTTCATTTACCTTGGAAAGACCACGAGCTAGCTCCACTTTGCAACACAAGCCTTGATGAGATTATTCCTTGCCAACATAAAGCTTGACACCAACTGCTCATGCCAGTCTTTGCCCCTAATCTCTACTTGCATAAATATCCAGATAATACTATTTCTGCTATTAATAATGATAATAAAAATACCTCCCCCACCTCAGGCCCGATGAGAAATCACAGTCTGAAAGCATTTCAAAGGCTGTCAACCATGAAAATCAATCAGTGCTGACAGCCTCAGCCAAATCAGGGCTCATGGAGGCAGTTTCCAGCTTTACTGGAGAGCTGCCAGCCTAATCCTCCCGCTGTAAATACAGAGCTGCGAGCGCCTCTGACAAGGGAAAATGAGCAGATTACATGGGGAGGTAACAAGCTTGAACTGCACCATGTCATGAATGGTGGGGTGGAGGGGAGAAATCAGCCTCCCTTTGTAGTCCCGAATTATTTGTTTTGTACCAATCCTTTGGGTAAATATTCTGGCAAGAGAGGTTACCCCTAGACACATCACTGCAGCCTTTCTCTGAAAGTAAGGTGCTGGCTGTAAGAGGTAAACTCTCTTGCCTTGTCCAGCAGAAAATAAGCCATTTGCAGGTCCTCAGCTTCCCTGAACTTCACAAAGCCAGCCTGACCTATGCACAGAACAGCAGAGCAGGTTTGCTTTGAGCTCCAGGAATGGAGCCCAGATGGAACCAAAAGCTGGGGGCCTGCGTGTTCTGCTGCCTTCTCTGACAGGGAGGCTCTTGAGCCTCCTCTGGGCTCTCACCTGGGCCATCCAAAACAGGATTTAAAGGGACTGGATGGATGACACGCACATGCAAACTGATTACACACCACAGCTTTCCACACATGAGGTGCTCTTAAATGAAACTGGCACTAAGCCCACTTGTTTGCCCTTGTGCTACTCACTCCTTTGAAAGGATGCTCATGAGAAACTAAACCAAAATCCAACAATGAAAAGACTGCAGATGATTCACAGATTGGTGTCACTCCTTACACCCCATCCAGAAGTGCTTGAGCATTTCTTGACCCCGTGGCTTTCCCAGAACTACAACCAGAGGCAGTTTGGTCAGCTGGCAGCTGCTCTCTGAGAAGGAGCCCACCAGCCAGGAGCTGCAAGCATTTTCCAAAGCCTCCTCCTTTTGGAGCTGCACTGGCAGGAATCCATGCCACAGTGCCACTGTGCCACTGATGCCGGCCATGCATTGTCCCAGACAGGGCAGAAAGGAAGGAAATACAAAAACCCTGCAAAATCCCCCAGTTTTGGTCTTTGCTGCTGGACACCACAGCTCGATGATTTCAAAGGTTGTATTTTTTCAAAAACTTCATGCTCTTGAACAAAGAAGTGAACTCTTCAAAACACTGCTTTACATGTCAGTGCTCACCCAACAGCTGTCACAGACAATATTCATGCCTTATTATTATTCATGAATGTTCAACTAAACCATCTTTTTTGTTTCCACAAATGTTAGGGAAATGGCTCCTTTCTCCAGAGCTGAAAGGGTGTTTGTATAAGAACAAGAATCCCCATTATTACCTTGATGGTCATTATTCTCAGTTGTTCATTTCCTCCCTTTAGAAATTTAAATCGTGCAATCAGAACGGAGCACCACCACCACCTGACTTGCAAGACACTCACTCCCAGTTCCAAAGTGAAAATAATTCAAATAGCCTATTTTTAAATAACTGCTTATCTAAACTACTCTGTGAATCAAGTGCCATGTTTGCTGAAATCAGAAGTAAAATGGCTTGGAAAACAGCTCTGTCCACAGTGAACACTGGCATTATTTTTTAGCCATGAGCTATGATCAGCTTTACTTCTGAGCAGCTCTGCACAACCAGCCAGCATGTGTGTGGGTACTGGGGCTGAAATCAAGAGGATCACAAACTGCTTGAGCAGCTTGAGAAAATCTTGACACTTTTAGCTCTAAGTATGTGGTTTTTTTACTGCACCTTTAGTGAACATTATCCATCTCTGGGAGTTTAAATTAAATTTCGTGGAGTATTTTGATCCAAGCTGGCATTCTCCAATCTACTTATGTGGCAAATGGATTTATGTGATGTACAAACAGCAGATAAAGCACAGGCAACCTGTAAAGCATCAGTAGGAGAAACAGATATTTTTCACCTCTTCTTTAGACTTGCTTTCATGCTTGATAAACTAAAAACTTCCCTATTTGAAAATAGCATTTGAGCAACAAAGATAATCCTTTCTCTGCTTCAATGCCTGGAAAATAATCTTATATCTCATTTTGGGGCTGAAAAGAGGCAGATAGGATGAAATTCTCCACTGTGAGGGTGGTGAGGCCCTGGCACAGGATGGCCAGAGAAGCTGTGGCTGCCCCTGGATCCCTGGAAGTGTCCAAGGTTGTCCCATCCAGGTTGGATGGGGCTTGGAGCAACCTGGGCCAGTGGAAGGTGTTGGAACTGGATGGGCTTTAAGGTCCTTTCCAACCCAACCCATTGAATGAATTCTGAGAATCTCACCTGTGTTGCTGGGCAACTCTGTTTTCTAAGCAAAGAGTGCAGAGCCAGAAAGAAATCTGTCTCAAAAAAGAGGTTTCAGTGGGTGGAGAAGAGGAAGGGTAACTGCTTTACACACTGATAGCAAATGGTTGCTTTTCTTAGGAGCACAAAGGCACAAGAAAACTGCACTCAGGGTTTCTCCCAGGCAACACATTCCCAGCCAATATGAAAATACATGATTAGTAAACACCAAGTTCAAAGGTACCAATGTATCAAGACAGGAAAACCAGAGCATTTCAAAGAGCTGAAGAAAGACCTTGCTACACCTGTGAGGAATAAAAAGGCAGATGAAACTTAGGCAGAAAAATATTAAATCAGGCACCCAGAGTGTAATCTTTACTGAACACATGCAGTGATGGGCAATAAATTGGTCATTTCAGAATCCAGCTTTGGGAGTTAATGAGACTGCTGAATAAAAATGCCAGCTCAGTGCTCCCTAACTGTCTAAAAGCAGGGAGAGTGACAAGAATTAAGAACAGAAAAGCAAATGTGAGATTGACAAGTATGATGGATGTACAGACAGAACAAGGCTGTGTTTTCCTTCCATATGAAAAAATACCTGAACTAGAAAAAAAACCCTTCAGAAATAGAAATGATTAGGCAGACACACAGACAAGGGGTATGGAACGGTGTGACACGGGCAGATTTTTGGAGATCTGGCTTCCTTCTGGGACAGGAATGGGGGCAGCACATGAAACTGCAGGTGGGCAATCCCCAAGTGGCCAAGGAGGTGGTTCTTCACACAGTACTTAGTTAAGACTGTGAAACTCATCTTCACAGAATTCTGGAAACGCTAAGAGGAATAGAGGTTCAAAAAGAAACTGGAAAAATGAATGGAAGTAACAGCTGAAGATGTCACCTCTGGCTCAGGGAAGTCCTTGAGGATGGAACATCACTCTGATAATTATACTCTTGCCCTATCCTGGTGCTATTTTGCAGAATTTCAGTCTAGCTGTTGTTGGATACAGGGGCTAGGTGGACTTCTGTGGTCTGACATGATACATCATCCTTTAAAATAATAAATAGCCATCCCAAAAAACCAAACAGAACTTAGTCAAGATTTAAAATAGGTTTTAATAAAGTATCTGTGCACCACTGAAGAATCCATTCAGTGGAGCTGATGTAGGAAAAAGCCTCTAGAAGAAAAAAGAGGAGTATGACAGATCTTTCCAACACCCTTATATATCTGTTCTATTTGTATACAGAAAGGACCTTACTTTCAGAACGCTCTTACAGTATGAATAGTGAGAAAAATCACAACATAAACCTAGAGAAGAAAGATATATCTCTATTCCCCCAGACTCTAAATTAAGTGCACTACAGCAGTATTGCCAGACTAAGCTGTCTGAAGCATTTAGCAGCTTTGGTTGGCTGGCTGAAAATCAGGAATCTTAATACTTGTAGGAGACCTGATGCACAGTTTTACTGTTCTCAGCTCTGTGACCTGACAATGTTCCATAAGCTGCTATCCACCTGTACCTTGCACTATCCCTTCATCAGTCCTACCATCAGGATACAACTTACTGGGGCTGGAAAATCCCCTCCACACAACACACTTCAGTTCTTATGGTGATCACCTGAACAATACTCCCAACCACAATCCAACATGAAGCTTGTGATGAAAGGGTTTCCCCTGGTCTGCAAGTGCACATGGCAGTGGTAAAAAGGGAATTCAGAAGGAAAGGCCAACCCCTGGGACACTGGTGGTAGAAATAATGAAGGAAATCAAGTACTAGAAATGAGGAAAAATACCTCTGTGATTCAGAGAGAGCACATCATTTAAAAAAACTGGGAGAATCCAATACAACCAAGGGCAAGAACCAATTGTGTGTGCACTGGGTAGCCCTGAATTCCCCACAGGATCTGAGCTGCCATTCATTCAAACCCTGGGGAGACTTCCAAGAACCAGTTAAACCCCACTGGAGGGAACAGGACATGGAGAGGGGAAAAAGGAAAGGAAGACCCTGAAAACTTTCTAGTTTCCAACTGCAGGCTGTCATCAGCCACCCCACAGGTGGGAGCAGGGTGGGGAAAAAGAAAGGAGTGGGGGAAAAGAAAGGGGGAAAGAAGGGGGGGAAAAAGAAGGGGAGGAAAAGAAGGGGGGGGAAAGAAAGGGGGGGGAAAGAAAGGGAGGGGGAAGAAAGGGGGGGAAGAAGGGGGGGAAGAAAGAGGGGGAAGAAAGGGGGGGCAAAAAGAAGAGGGGCAAAAAGCAGCGGGGGGAAAAGAAGGGGCGAAAAGAAGGGGGAGAAGAAGCGGGGGAAAAAAGGGGCAAGGGGAAAAAAAGGGGTAAGGGGGAAAGGGGAACAGGGTGAGGCACAGGGCAAAGAGGAAAGGGAACAGGGCAGGGCAGTGGGGACAGGGCAGTGGGGACAGGGCAGGGCTCCAGCAGGGCCTGGCTGGCTGGTGCAGGGCTCAGGCTGGCAGCTGCAGAGCAGGAGCTGTCAGCTGGAGCACGCTGCTCCCCATTCATCATCTGGTGCAAACCTGGCCTTCAGCAGAGGGGCTGCCAAGACAGCCAGCATCTCATAAAACCCTGACAGGCTGAAAGTGAGGCAGCCTCCTGCCTGTCTCGCTCCCTGGCTTTGAAATGTGGGGTAAAGGTTGGGGGAGAACAAAGAGACACTGATGATTGATAACAGCTTCATATCTTTGTGCAGCTTTATCAGGCTTTTTAACTAATGACTTAAGCAACTTCACCTCTACAAAATCAATCATCATGTCATAAAAGTCTGAAACACTGCAAAATGAAGTGCCTGCCCCAGGGATATAGAGCATGTGTCACGTTTAAAGTGAACCTAATTCTTCTGGGGGTCCCTGGATGTTACTTTTTACTCCCTTGGAGATATTCAGAGATGGAGAGAGACACAGCAGGTGATCCCAAAATTAGTGCCTTCCCTTAAAGAAATTATTCAAGTAATATTTAGTCTTCATCACTCAAAGGTATAAGAGTACTGAATATAAGAATACTCAACGAGTATTGAACAATCCTGAAGCTGGCTGTCCATTTTTAAGAGAGAAATAGGTAGGAAGTTAAAAAAAATGACTGATGGCAGGAAAGAGAAAGCTCCAATTAAAAATAATTACGTTCCTAATTCAGGACTTGGTAGCTCACTTCCCTCAGCAGAAAGTGGGGAAAGAAAAAGATACTAGCCCCCTCTCTGTAGATAAAAAGGAAAACAAAAACTTCTACATTCAGCCCTGCATTCTCTGAAGCCTCTTCTTGCTGGCAGAGGAGCTGAGCAGGGGCTCTGAGGAGCACGTGGCCCTTTGCATCTCCCTGTGCAGGTGCAGCTGTGCCACTCTTGCTGTCCCTGCACCAATGAACCCCCTCACACCTTTCCTCCCCCTTTTGCCATTTGGGAAAAAACCCCCATCCTTCTAATTTAGCAAAAGGAAGCTTTTTCTCAAATTGGGTCAGATATCTAAAAGTGATCAAGGCTTAACTTCCTAAGCAACTTAAAAAAAAAATAACATCATATTCCCTTTCAAGCTTCTGTAACGTTTGACTGGATTTTTTTATGTGACAATGACTTCAGCTGCCAATTTCAATGTTGCACACAGCCAGGTGAGATCATGAGAGCTTTTCTCTACAGACAGGAGATATTTGTACAGTGCTTTGAGTTTTAAACTGTTTCTATTTCAATCCTGTTTGTACCCATACTAACCTTTTAACAGCAGGGCTCCTGCCAAGGATGAATTACTTGCCAGATTTTTTTTTTTTAAGCTCAAATCTGATACCCTGGATTCTTTTTCTCCTGCTTTCATACAGTATATAATTCCAACCTCTCCCTGTTCATAAACTTTATAGGAACTGTATTTAGACAAAATCTAAACTGGCACATTTTCCATACACTTCATGGAAATATTTCTGACCACTTTTGCAAGCAGCTTTTATCTTGCCATGAAGTCACAGAGTTTAATTTGCAACATCACAGTTGCTTCTATGGCAACAGATGGTGACATCAAACACAGGATCATGACTTCACTACAGGATCAAGAAGGATTAACTTTGCACTGAGGAAGTTAAGATCTAATACAAACAAATAGCTACGACAATTGCAAAGAGAATTTACAGTGTGATAGTTTACTCCCTGTGTAAATGTCCTTCTTGTTTACTCCAGAATGAAAATCCCTTTAAATCAACCAGCTGTTTGTAAATTAAGCACAAATGGATTAGCTTTAAAACAAGCTCAAGGGTTTAAGATGGGGTTTGTACATGTACCTAGTTATGACTGCACTCAGACCTGACTTCCACCCACACTGAGGAAGAGGCCAGAATTACAATTTCATTCCCTCACCACAACCTCAAGGGCTTTCACCCGCCCTAAGCAGGTTATGATTGCAACACACCTGCATATAATTTTTACTGGACCATCAGCTTTGAGCACTGCTTATTACCCATGAAACCCTTGGGGGGGCAGTTATTTAATTACCTGATATATTATCTTGCCTAAGATAATCCTTAAATGGATGAATTCCCTGGCCTTTCACCTTTCCATCACCACAACAGGACCAAACAGAGGGGGCCCAGCTTGAAAGGCCCCTCTAGAGACATAATTTATTACTGATGTCCCTAGCTAGAGCCAGCCCTGGGTGGGACAGCACGTGCAATCAAGGAATCAGCTTCTCCTGAGGGAAAACACAGAGATGGATCTTTCCAGGACACAGCTGAGTCTGGTGGGGGGATATGGAACTCCACATTCTGCAGCTGTTGCAGGGACTCTCGCAGGTGGGAGAAGACACAAAAGCCTTAAAGCAGCAGCACAGGGGGAAGCTGCACCTTGGGAACTACATTTACTGAAGTAGAACCAACCTGAACCAATTCTGCTCCTCCTTGCTGGGTTCCTGGGCACAGGCCCTCAGCATGCTGATTCTGCTGTGTCTGTAACACGTGTGCTGCACACACACTGCAGTGAGAAGGTGCCCAGGCACTGCCACATGTTCTTTCCATGACATTTAGCTTTCTGAGAAGCATTCACAGGAATTCTGCTGGACCACTGTTGCAGCAGCCCTCTTGCTAGGGGGCAGAAATGAGCCCAGACACAGACTCCTTGTTTATCACAGCGTGAAAAGGGTCCTGGTTTATTCCTCTTCACAGCTCAGCCATCCTGACTCCAACCATTCACTGGCTCTGGCTGCAGCAAGCTCCTGCTCAGGGTTTCCCTTGCAGCCTCTGACTGCTGCTTATTTCCTGCTGATCTCTGACTGCAGGGATTGGTGTGCAGACTGTGACTGCAGGGATCAGTGTGCAGGCTGTGACTGCAGGGATTGGTGTGCAGGCTGTGGCTGCAGGGATTGGTGTGCAGACTGTGACTGCAGGGATTGGTGTGCAGGCTGTGACTGCAGGGATTGGTTTGCAGACTGTGACTGCAGGGATTGGTTTGCAGACTGTGACTGCAGGGATCAGTGTGCAGGCTGTGACTGCAGGGATCAGTGTGCAGGCTGTGACTGCAGGGATCAGTGTGCAGACTGTGACTGCAGGGATCAGTGTGCAGGCTGTGACTGCAGGGATCAGTGTGCAGACTGTGACTGCAGGGATCGGTGTGCAGACTGTGACTGCAGGGATTGGTGTGCAGACTGTGACTGCAGGGATCAGTGTGCAGACTGTGACTGCAGGGATCAGTGTGCAGACTGTGACTGCAGGGATTGGTGTGCAGACTGTGGCTGCAGGGATCGGTGTGCAGGCTGTGACTGCAGGGATCAGTGTGCAGACTGTGACTGCAGGGATTGGTGTGCAGGCTGTGACTGCAGGGATCAGTGTGCAGGCTGTGACTGCAGGGATTGGTGTGCAGGCTGTGACTGCAGGGATTGGTGTGCAGGCTGTGACTGCAGGGATCGGTGTGCAGGCTGTGACTGCAGGGATTGGTGTGCAGGCTGTGACTGCAGGGATCGGTGTGCAGGCTGTGACTGCAGGGATTGGTGTGCAGACTGTGACTGCAGGGATTGGTGTGCAGACTGTGACTGCAGGGATCAGTGTGCAGACTGTGACTGCAGCTTTTACCCAGCTAGACTGTGACTGCAGGTTCCAAGAGCAGGCTCTGACTGCAGACCCAGACTGACCTCACAGCTGTGATTCTCTCTCCCCAGCATCCTTTTCTTCATAATCCTCTTGTTCCCTCTTCCTCAAGGTTCCTTCTTCATGATCCTTCACCAGCTTATATGATACTTATCTTTATTGGATATGGCTATTATGACTCATCAGGGGAGAGGCTGTATTGGTTAATTAACATAGCTGTTACTAATCAGGGGTAAGGTCACCTGTACTTCCTTCTCCTGCAGACCACAGCATGGTCTGTGTCTCCACAGACTGTTTTTACTCTGAAGTGGTGCCAGCTTGGACAGCTTTGCTGTAAATTGAGCACTGTGAGCATCCCCATCATCGCAGGGCCCTGCCTGGACAGAAGCACCTCACAGGATTTAAACCTTTGATTCCACACCAAGTCACTCTCATGTCTCTTCACTGAGATGCCAACTAGGGTAGGAAATTCTGTTCCACTATCAGAGTTTTCTTTTATGGAGACACATCTATTAGACTGCCAGTCCTGTTTCATAAAGCAGATTATGTTGATTAGTAAAGCCCTTAAGGAAGGGATGGTTTTGAGCAGTTCTCTCCAAAATTAAAGTCAGACAATAGCTGAAGCACACAGCAGGGCAGGAGAGTTACTTTAAACCTCCCCATCCATTTCACAGGTTTGTAAGTGCTCTCTATTATTGTTTGAAGACTCAGCAGGCTTTGTTGGACAATCCTTATCAATGTTAGAAAGGATTAGCTTACAGAAAGGAACTCGCCTAGGTAAAGACATTCATTTTGCACATGCACAATTAACATAAAATCAAAGTACATCAGGAAAGCAATAGCATGAGGGGAGCTATGGAGACTGATGTAGTAGGGCACATCTGCTAGGTTCACTTCCAGACACATTTAGTTTGAGGTAACAATTTTTTTGACCTTCTTCCACACGTACTTATGTGATATTGAGAAATAGTTCAGACTGTGTTTGTCACCTCCACTTCTCTTTTCCTGCCACATCTCAGTTCCAGCCAGCTTCCCTTGCATTCCTGTTGAGCTCAGCTCCTGCCTCAGTAACACTATCAGATTCTGTCTCCTTCCCAAATACTTCTAAGAAAAAGTCAAAAGCCTCTCATTCCTAAAAACCTGTTGGCCAGAACTAAAAGCATCTTTACCTCAAAATAATTATAATTCTGTGAAAGACAAGACTGACTACAGAGAAAGGCAGAACCCCTACTACCTCAGTGCTGCAGACATTTGACAAACCATTTCAACTCTGCACCTCAGCAGCCAGAAACAAAGCATGATGATAATACACCCTCTCCCCTGCTCCTTGCTTGCTCAGCTGTTAAACAGGGTGCTCTCCCTGTGGTACCCACAGCAGACTGCTCTGCCCAAAGAACTTGGCAGTTCCTGTGCCAGTGATGGGCAGACCCACAGAGCACAGCAATGCTTCCATCTAACACTGCCTTGGAGAGCAGAAGTATCAGAGAGACTCCAGAAGTACATGTGCTTCACTGGTGTGAAGGGAGAAAATATGAGGAGATCTAAGTGTTTGGATGTTTTAGCATTTGGCCCAGGGAACAGGAGGAACATCCACTGACCACACCTTTAACAGAAGCTGAAGGCACCTACAGAAAGAGCCAACTTGCAGAAAAATATTTTGCAATGTCCCTGAGACACAGAGGCATTGAAACTAAATGTAAGTGTTCCCCAAATGATGAGCAGGTTCTGGGATGAACTGTGTGCAGGAATCCCCAGTCCAAACCATCTCTAGGTGTGAAGAGGAGGAGGATTGCTCCTTCCCCACCAAACAGCAAGCAGGAAAAAATGACACTTCCTGCATAGAAAAAGGGGTTGTAGGACAAACTCTTCTGGGGGAGGTTTCAGAGGTACCTACTAATGCCCCTTTCTAAGAGAAACCAGGCCTGAGCTGTTGGGGGAGAGAATCTAGCACCTCATCCCTGAGGATGCTACTGGTGAGGAATGGTCAGTCGCAGTGTTGCTTTAACTGTGTTTTAACATACACTCATAAAAATTATTAGGAGGGTTTGTGGCCTTTGATCTTGCTAAAAAGACATGCCTAAGATGCATGTTTTTTTCTAAAATGGCTCTTAAAATGAATCAGGTGCCTGGGTTTGACCCAATTCCACTCACTGTTCCCAAAAGAGCAATGCTGTCTCTGAGTCCTGACCAGCAGATGAACCCAGTGCTGAGGCTCCATGGATCCCCCTCCTACAGCACTGTCTGTTCAAGCATGACCTCCAGAGGCTCACATCCCCATCCATATTTCATATTCCGCAGATGTTTTTCCCCCCTACTTTTGCTGCCTGGTTTTAATGTACCACTGGTCTCTGTACAACCCCCACTTGAATATTTCTTACTTTTTGTTATAAGCAAGCAACAAGGTGAAAAGCAGAACTGAAAGGCCTGACAGTCCCAGCTTCCCACTAACATACTCCCTTGTTTATGTCAAAAACCAGGGGCTGTAAGTGACAGAAAGCAGCAGAGAGTGGAGAGTGCACAGAATCATTTAAAAGGCAGCAGTGACATGAGAGCCTTCAGAAGGCCAGAGCTGATGTTTGTCAGGCTGGGAGGGTGGGATTGCATTAAGCTACATTTCATTACGAAAATACTCAGAAACTATTAAGGGGTCCCATGTGGCTGCTTCAGCACATTTAATTTAATGTCTCTCCTCTCCAGTGACCAATCCACCCCCCACCTTCTTACACACGATGACTTGTGGGTCTTAACCTAACAAGTGAAGATACGTTTGACCCATTAGTTACCCTATTTAAAGGCTTTTGTTAACCTTTAGTACAGAGCTCAAGCCTGGCTTTACACTGAGGCTCCAGATCACAGAGGCAGATGGTGTCATAAAACCCCACCTCCCCTACCCTATTTACCCAACTTCTGTTCTGTAACTGACATTCATTCTTTATGCACCATTTTCTAGGCACCACGCTATCCCCCCAGACCTGGAGCTGTGGTTATCTGCAATGATGGGCAAGGGGAGTGCCCTGGTCACTCTGTGTGTTTGAAGCTGCTGCTGGCCTGGTTCTTGGGAAGAATGTCCCAAACGTCAAAACCCACACTCCAAATGCAAAAGCCTCTTTGAATATGTAAAAACTCCACTAATATCTGGGGAATTAGAAAGGAAGTAAAAGACAGAAAGTATTTTCTCTTGATAAGACAGTGCCTATGTCTGTTTTAATTTTTTAAGCTTCCTATTCTCATTGTCCAGATCCAGTTTCCCCACACAATGTATGTGTTTTCCCCTTCCAGAAAGAACTGCAGGAAAGATAATGAATCATGACTCTGTTGGCTACAGAAGATGATTTCCTGGTAAGCTGCAAAGTTCACAACCTTTAAAATTCATCTCTCAGACTCAAAAATGACCCAAAAACAAAGCCTGCAGACTTAAGAATGGAGAAAAACAATCCAAACACAAGGAAGTCTCTCTTTTACATTACTTTTCTAAAAGAAACTGGAAAGCTAAAGAGAGGAAAAAAGCCCACAAACCTCAAGCACTCAGTACTGAGGAACTGTGAAGAGGCAACATACACTTGCATTAATAATAATAATTAATGAATAATCTTGTTAGGTATCTTGTCTCATAGTTGATGAGCAAAACCCTTACATAAAAGGTTTCCAAAGTCTGATTTGTTTAATTTTCAGAAGGAAAAGAGGAAGATTAGTATTGTGACTTGCTGGTAAAACACCTAAATTACAGAGCAATGTTAATTCATTGCTGCTTAGGATCAGCAGAACATCACTCCTCCCTTTGTGCTGTGGCTGCAAAGCCCAGGGCATGGTGAGTGTCTGATAAGGGGCTGGAGGGAAGATCCTGGCCCAGCAGAGTCTCACTTGCTGAGCTCTAATACCACGGCACGTACAGCAATGAGCTTTTATTGATTCTGCATTTGCACCTGCCTCAAACACTCAGGCCATCTCTCTACAGGAAAAAAAAAAAGTGAGAATGTAGGAAGGACAATTCTGGTGCTAGATGTAACAGTAACTGAACAAAGAGTATTTCAAATCTTCCAAATAAATTGAGTTCTTTATCTAATAACAGGGAAAAAACCTATAAAAAAGCAAAACATTCAGAACCAAAAGAAAACATCGATACTGAAACAGAGAAGGAGCTACTGGAAAGAGATATTGGCTCAAATTTGCAGCTGAATCTGTTCCAAGAAACAATCTCCCTTTGACCACTCCTGTCCCCTGTCAGTTCTGCTGGGTGTGCGTATGCACTCACCAGCCCTGCCCTGGTTGTTTCTGGTGGGAACACCCAGCTCAGCCAACACGGGGAATGCATCCTGTGAGCATCCTTGCACCCTTCCCAGCACAGGGGGGACAGGCAGCACGGCCACCAAGGCCTCTCCAGGTGTCCTGGAGGAAGTGGGGACTGCACAAACAAACTTCCCTCTGGGACTCCAAACAGAGCCTGGAGGGAAGGACTCCTTCCCTGGTCAGGTCACACATCCTGCAGAAAGCTGGGAGTGCCACTGTCAAAAATCTCTGTGGTCAGACTGCCCAAGCAACAGCAAGCAATGCCAGCAGCTAATGCAATCTGTGCCAGGGCCACAGTGTGCCCTTGGCTGTGTCCCAGATTGTGGAATAACCCTCTCCTAGGGTCTGTCAGCAGCGGAATCCAGGGACCACGGGCTGCTGGGACCAAGCTGCTGCCCACAGCAGCTCAGGCAGAGCTGATGTAACCACACAGCCTCAAGCAAAGCTGAATTTCCTGTGTATCTAGACCAGGCTCCAGCCTGAGCACTCAAGTCCCAGACTGTCAGCCTGAGAGTCTCCTCCAGGGCACAAAAATCAGTGGTGATTGCCCCAGCTGAAAAACACAACAGCTCATCGTGGTGAGGCCCTGTGTCACTTGGGACAATTGCCAGGCAGCTAAATGCCCACAGCTGGGCAGACACACTCATGGATCCTGTCCATGCCATGACTGCCAGCAGCCCTGCATCCTCCTGGCTTCCCCAGACCCGCAGCCTTGCAGGGCCAGCCTGGGTCCCTCGGAGGCAGCTGCAGGCACAGCTGGGGCAGGGGCAGAGGGCTCTTTGGAAGGCTCTCAGGCAGAGATGAATTCCCCACAAGGACAGCACCATCAGCAGCAGAGGTATCAGCATCTCTGCCTCTTCTCTGCACACCATTTATAAAATCCAGGGCAAGGTATTTAACAGTTCCTGGGCTCAAAGGGCCAGAAGATTTGCAGTGAAACTGGAATGACAAGCAGTGCTGCCTGGGGCTGTGTTTTACCTGACTGCTGCTGGCACCGGGTAAGTGACCCAAACTGGAGTGTGTGCCTCACTGCACAGGGAGGTGGGAGCTACAAAGGTCTGAAACAGGTAATATTCAGCATCTGTATTTTTCAAGAGTCATTATTTGTGATCTTGAGGTCAGATTTTACCTTTTCTAAGAAAGCAATCTTTCCCACCCTTTTTTGCTGTAATTTTTTTTTAGTTCATATGGACTTGTGAGGGAAAATTCAATAATTTGAGAACTCTCTCTATAATTTGTATAGAGAACACGCTCCAGGCTACTAATAGGTTATTAATAGAGCAAAAATTGCTGCAGATTAGAGTACATAAGCATGCTGCCTAATTGCAGAGCAAAATGTCTATCACACTATGTGGCAGTTGAAGTGAAATATGTGTCCTGAAATCTTGGTTTCCTTTGCATCACTTATCAGCTTGGTGAAGTGTCATGATAATCCACCAAAGGAGTCATGCAACAGTGGGGAAATTCAGTGAGAAGGTTTTAAAGAAAAGGTAACACACTAATACTATAATCCTACTTCTATTCTGTCAGGTAAGCTGGATCCTTGGAGCCCCTGGAAAGGTGTTCTATGCTAAGCAAGTATTTGACATTTCCCCTGGCCTGCAAAAATTAAGAACAAAATAAAAGAAAGAGATGGCTTCAAATCACAACTGATGAAGTTCACCAGAACTGTGTTTAAAGACCCTGAAGAGACCCTACTAACAAGACAGATTCAACTGCACCTAAAACTTTACTGAATTACTCATTTTTGCAGACAGTCCATAAACTCTGAGCAAATTCCCCTCCCACCTGCTCTAGTAACCTATTCCAAAGCCTCAGTTCACCACTTTTTCTAATACAAGCACAAGCATCTTGGCTGAAATTTAGGACCATTAATTCTCAGGTCATGTTTCCCAAGAACATGCCACACCAGCCCCTCAGAGCAGCAGCAAAAGCTGCAATGATTGAGCTGACAGCTGCTGTTGTCAGGGGATGCTCTGCATCTACCTCTCCTCCTTAATCCCAGCCCCTGCCTGTTTGTCTCCTCTTTGAATGGGATGACAAGTTTAAACAGAGGCAGTCATTAATTACATGGTTTGAAGCTAGCTCAACACAGGAGCTAAAAAAATCAAGACTTTTCAGCACTGCTACAGCACAAATCATGCACAGCCCCCTTCAGAACTGTCTCCTGCCCAAATGTTCCTTCTCTTTGTCTCTGCAGCCCTGAGCACGGTTAGGAGGGCCCAGGACAGAGCTCTGGCAGTGGGCAGGGTGGCTGATGGCCTCTTTATCCTGCTCCCTCACCAGACTGGTGCCAGCTCCTCAGAATTGCTCCTCACAAGGGACAGGCAGCAAGGGGCTGGTTCAGTTCTAAAAAGGAATATCTTCAGTAACCTGGAGTAACTTCAGCTCATCCTAACCACCTTGTTCACAGGAGTTACAGATCTTTCTCCCTGGCCATGACTCCTAGAGCATGGATATTCAACGTAGCTGCCCCAGGGCAGAGTGTGTCAAATGACAGAAGCTGCCTGTGCTGGGTCCCTCTCCTCTCCATCTGCTCACAAGGAGCCAACCCACAGCCACCCCCATCCCTCCCTGCAGAGCAGCTTCTGAGACAAGGCCCTAAGGGGCTTCCCAAAAGAAGCAGGTGATGCCTGGGGAAGGCTGACCTGGAACAGAGACTGGACAGAGCTAGAGAATAAAGTAGAGATTTATTAAAAGGCCTTTAAGGTACACCTTGGGCAGGACAAGAGCCTGGCCAGGGCTGCACCCAAGATGGACCCAAAATGGTCACAAAATGGACAAACAGTCACGAGGTCTCACACTTTTGTAAGTTTTGGTCCATTTGCACGTTGGGGTTTAACTGTCCAATTACAGCTCCAGGTTGTGAGGTCCCATCCCTCTTGTTCCTCCCTTCAGCTACCCTTGTTTGTGCTTTTGGACCTGAAAGTTGTCCTGTGTCTTCAGCAGGAAAAGGATTTGTTTTGTGCCCCTGTTCTGTGAAGAGCTGAGTGACCCTGACTGTGAGCTCAAAACTGCACACCTAGGCAGCACAGAATCTGAAAAACATGAAAGCTAAAGCTTAAGGCATCACAGGTATGGTGACTGCAGTCAAGAAAGTCCAGGTAATGAAATATTGTTCATTTAATGCTGCATGAACCTGTGGGAACACAAGTTGAACACGCTGTGCTGCCCTGGCTGCAGCTGGGGAATGTGGCACTGTGGAAATTGGACAGCTGAAAAGAACGAGCTGAATCTGCTGCCCCTGCATGGGTGGGAAATGCCAGGGTGGCATGTGGCACAGCACTTGGCTCTGCTGAAGCAAGCAGGGTCCCTGCAGGAGCACAAACACAGGACAGTGATGCATTTCTCCACACACCACTGTACCTGTTGGGGCCCAACTGGCAAACTTCATGTGCTGAAGACAAAATTCTGCTGCTTTTGCTGTTTCTCTGAGCACAGCAAGGCAGATGTGGTCAGTACCACTCCCCAGCTCTCTAGCTGGGACAACTACCTCTGAGAAGAACTGCAGCAATGGTGACAGAGCTGCTGAAAGTCACTTGTTCCTCTGCAGGCAGCTAGCTGGTGTTTGGTTTCCCAGTTGAAGCAGTACAGAGAGGCAGAGGGTCCCATTTGTCCCTTGCAGGACATCACGGGCAGGTGCACATCTGCCACCAGAGCAGAGCAGAACTTCCCTCCTCTGCCCTCCTGCCCCAGCCTTGTGCCCACGCCAGCACAGGCACGTGAAGACACAGCAGCCGGGGCAGGAAGCACCTTGCCATACCCTGTCACACTCTGTCACACCTTGTCACACCTTGCCACACCTTGTCACACCTTGTGACACCTTGCCATGCCCTGTCATGCCCTGTCACACTCTGTCACACCTTGTCACACCTTGCCACACCTTGTCACACCTTGTGACACCTTGCCATGCCCTGTCATGCCCTGTCACACCCTGTCACACCTTGCCAGCTCTGGGGCAGCCACCATGTGCTCCTGGGAGCAGCCCCTCTGCTGATGGGCTGGGATTTCTGGAATGGGAATTCTAAGCTGGTCTGTCCTGGTTTGCCCGTGGAGACAACGCTCACACTCAGGCCCCTGAAAATTATTTTCTGTTTCAGTTCTTGTTCCCCCACCTTGCAGCCTCACAGAAGTTAGCAGGATAAGTAACTAGCTCTGCTGTGCACAGAAGCTCTGAATGTTAAATCCACAAAGTATCTTTTTCCTGCACAGGAAATCTAACAAGTAGGCTGCCCTCTATACTTTCTCTTTTGTCAAGCATATGGGCTCCCACATTATGCATGCAGGCTTTGTAGAGCTGCATGTTTCTCACACATAAATACTCATGAAGGAGAGACAGTCCATGCATCTTTATTCTGCAATTCAAATGATGCCTCATTTTTATCAGTGGAAATCCACTGTGGTTTACTGAAGGCAGCAGCCACTGTACTACATCAGCAGAGTAAAATGCTGCCCTGGAATATCAGCATCTCTACATTCGGTATTTTTCTAACAAAAGGAATCCATTAAAAAGTCACACAGTGATGACAATTGGAGCTTCTTTCTCCAGTAGGTTACAAGGACACAAGTCAGCTCCCCAGCCATGGGAAGTGCTTCACTTGTCTCAGTCATGTGGCTGTATTAACACTCTCAATAGATGCCAGCACAGTCTCTATGACTAGGTGCATTGAAAATATAAAAAAGCCACATCATTTTGAATTTTAAAAATAATGCCTATGTCTAACAATGTTTTAGAGTCAGTATCATATGGTAGCAGCTCTACTGCTCAATAGGTAAATGATTTCTGTCTGCATTTACGGTGATATGGATGTATCACTTCAGAAGTATACGGATACATTTCCTAAAAGAGTAAGATTTTTCAAGCAGCCCTTCAAAGAAGGCTTTGTGAACCATTGTTTGTTTTTAACACTGAAATTTTTGGAGAAGTTGAAAAGATCTCCAGCTCCTATTGTACTTGGAAGTGCTGTAGATTCTGAACACAGATGAAGGTGCCCTACGAAACAACTGCATCTTTGATTTGTAGGCACAAGAAAGGGGAAAATGACAAAAATGGAATTCTAGGTAAGAGAAGATGACTTTCATTCAGCAGTCACTTAGGTAACATCATAAAGCTTGTCTCATCAGCTGTAGGTGTGCAAGCCCTGTGTGGCAGCACTCATTTCACCAATAAAACAATAATGGGGTGACATGATATATTTAAAATCCCAGTTGCAGTTGGAGATCATCCAAAGAACACATCCCACCAGTGATGGCTTGCATCTTGTTTTATTCTTTGCAAAACACTGCTTATTTCCTTTGTATCATGATGAACAGTAATTAGAGTTTTCTCTCCATTTTCCTGAATTTCTTTAAAAATTCCAGTCAGGTCTTGGTGTTTAATTAATTGCTTTACTAATGTGAGGTTCATCCCAATAGATGTAGGTGATAATCTGTGATATATTGTGTGGTTGGGCTTTATCAACTGGTGGGACACAACTGGTGCCAAATATAAGAAGTTGCACCTGACAACCTTAAGAAAATTACAAATACAAAAATCAGAATGATTCTTAACAAGCCAAGTTACATTGTCATCATTGATTTTTACAAAAAACACAAGCAGTTCTTAAACATACCCAGCCTTGACCAATATATACAAGCACAGTCTTTTACAAGTATCTGGATGAATCTCAAAGTGGCAAATGCCTGGTTCAGTGTAGAGACCTCACACTTTTTCAAACCATGTTTTACCTGGAGACTGCCCCGGCCCCAGCAGGGAGCTGGGGCAGTGCTGAGGGTGTCACAAAGAGCCTGTGAGGTCCCTCCTTCCCAAATCTGGAGCTGAAGGAACCCAGAGGGTGCAGCCTCACAGCTCAGCCCACGGAACAGTAATGTGACAGATGGCAAAAAAACTGCAGGACAGTCACAACTGCCACGTGGTGTACAGAAGGGGACAGGGAGAGGATAAAAAATCCCACAATAAAACAACACTCCTTTGGAGCAGATACACTTACCTAAACCATGTCAGATGATGTGCAGGTCAGAAGACATCAAGGAAACATGAAAAAAGAAAAAAAAGAGAGAGCAAATTAGTTGCAATTCCCATTGGCTTGATGATAGGAGCTAAGAGCACCCCACAAAATCAGACTCAACCTCTATTAGAGTGTGCAAAGTTTAACAAAATAATTCTACTCCAGTGCTGCCTTTTTGCTGTGTTAGTTTAGCAGTAGCATGATGCACGCAGATGAAAAAGCAGAGAATTAAACCCAAATCCTTAGTGCACTGTGGATGGAACACAACTCCACCTGCAAGGCTCGCAGAGGCTACAGCTGTTTGTGACTCAGCACAGGTGCCCTGGGCACACAAAGGCCTTCCCTTCTGATCTCACTGACTTTGGTTAAGCAGTTTTAGGGACTTGGTTTCTATTGAGTCCTTTAATTCTTAGCTATGCTAAGTCTGGAGCAAATTGCAAGAGCAGACAATCCACAGGGAAAAAAATGCTTTAGGAGAAAAGAAAAATAAAAGACAGGAATATGAGTAATTTTCAGAAAGCTTTCTTCTGCACTGTTGGGCTTTTTTTCCTTATTGAGGCTCCTGTGACAGTGATATTTATTTGATACAATATAACTTTATTCTTTCACTCCTCGCATGACAGAAGTCTTAATTCTAAACAAAGATTTTGTATGAGAGCAGTCAGCTCTCAGTTCCACCAGTTGCAATAACTCACAACCTACATTTCTGTTGCAAATGAGATCAGCAGGTAATAGGATATGCTTTATTAACCTTGACTACAAACATTTAACAAATTTCACTTTCTGCTTTCTTTCCTTAAATCATGGATGGGCACTTCCAACAACAAATGACCATACCATTGCTCCCCAATTTCTTCTTTCCCAGAGTCTTTCATTTTTGTCTTCTTATTCCTGCCAAAGCTTACTGTGATTTCATCTTGAGGCTTGCCATTGCTTTTATACAAAACTTCCTCGTAACCTCGCTTGTCAGATCAAACTAATTTATCCTCATTTAAAAACTGGCCACCACCTCTCAGGGCATTCCTCCAGCCCTTCTGTGAGCAGAGGAGGATCATCAGTTTTCTATTTGGTCCATTCTCAGAGCTGGGGCAGCAGCTGAAGGAATTATGAGCAAAATCCAAAATGAACAACAGTAAGTAAACCCTCTGCAGCACAGAAACAGTCACCTACAGAAAGCTCTGCCTGGACAGGCACACTCAAAGAAAAATCCACTCAGAATTACTAAATACAGTAGGAACTGCATCCAGGTCAGGAAATTCCTTGTCTTCACCCAGGGGAAGGAGCATACACCCTTGCCTTGTTTCAGTTGTCTGTGGCTCTCTTTCTGAGCAGCACTGAAGACACTGGGTTAAGGTGGGCCTTTATTCCGACCCAGGACAGTGATATCCTGGCATTCAGAGGCTGAAGCCTGGCTGTTCTCCAGGCTCTCTGTGGCTAGAAATCAGGGCAGGGGCTCATGAGGACAAAGGGTGGTAAGGAAGACAAAATGGAAAAAAGAATATTAGGGAAGAGAGTAGAAGTGCTCCCCTTACTCCATGAGATTAATCAGAAAAAAAAAAGCACAATCAACCAATCAATCCAAAAGCAACTAAACAAACTATCTGCACATTTGGCCTTATCAGTAATATTTGAATTTTGAAGGAGAGATAATCCAGAACCCCAAGTAGGAAGCTTCTTTTATGTAAGCACAACAATGAGGACTGGAGCCAGGGGTCAAGCTGAGCTGCAGGGGCAGGAGTGAAACCTCAGTGCTGCATCCCACAGCCCTAGCAGTGCCAGGGAAGGGCACTGCCTGCCCAAAACAGCCTTTTTGCACAACACACACTATGTCCTCTGGGGCCAGAGGCTTAAAATCAGCCAAGCAAATCTCCCTCTGCTCCCCAGTCTGGAGGGCTTCCCTCCCTCATTACCAGCAAACATCACTCTGTGTTGGCTGAACCAGTCTTTTCTTCGCATTTTTCCTAATTTTAACATAATCTACAAACGAACAACAACAACTCTTCGTGACAGGCTGGGCTGGGCAAAGTGCAGGTGCTCCTTCAGCACTGCCTGGTCTTTATTAGCAGTAACATTTTAGTCACTGTATGGTTCTGCTGACATAACTCAGCCCTGATTCCGGGCTCCAGAGCCACAGCCTCGTTAATGAGGATAAATGTACCTTTATCTTTACAAGCCAGGGCTTCTGCAGGATTTGAGCTGCAGAGATATAAAGAACTGTTGCTGGCTGCCTTCTGCAGGGTATTAGAGACACCTACATACAGTCCCACAGCCAGACAGTAAGAGGAATTAAGATTGGACTGGTGTGGCATTGCCAGGGAAATCATGCCAGCTCTCCAAGGTTGACAGATGCAGCAGGAGCAGCAAGGGGGCAAAAACAAGACAAAGCTATTGGTAAGATGAAGAGATAACAAAATTAAACATCTACAGTGTGCACTTCTCCCCAGCTTAGAATCAGACTAACATTTACAGCATAGCACAAAACTAACACAACATGATTTAAACTCCATTTAAATCCCTCTCTTTTTTTCATTTTTAAAATCCTAATTCCCACTTCCATAAGGACAAATGAGTCCTCACACACAGATCAGGCATCAGCCAACTACAATACAAGGGAACAAAGCCCAGTTAGCATCCTCCAGTACAAGGAATTTCCTATGGAAAATAAATAAAAAGGCAATGTTTTCTGCCATAGCCAGCCTGGGCCTTGAGACAAGCAGAATTCCTTGTTTCAATATTTAAGCAGGGTTTTAGTTCAAAGCCTTGGGCACAGAGTGACAAAGAAAAAAAAAGTTCAAATAATTCTGTAGCTCAGACTCAAATTATATCATCACTTGGCATTTCTACTATGTGTCCCCTCTTTTTTTGGAGACCTCCAAAAAGCTCCACGGGCAGGGATGGACAGAGCAGAACAGGAAAGGCTCTGGGTCAGGTCTCCCATGGCCCTGGGTGCAGAGGCACAGCTCAGTGCAGGGCCAGCTGGCAGAGGGACCTGCTGGGACTCATCCCAGCAACCCTCGTGCAAGCTGAAAAGAAGATGAAAACCAATTCTGCTCAAAAGGCATTTTTCAAAAGCCTTGATGACTTTTACTGCTCTCTAGAATAAGCTAGCATTTCAGTGAAATAAAACCACATGGTAAATGACACGGGTTTTCTCTTTTTCTTTCAGATTAGTCATAAAGAGGTTTGTGTGGAATGAAATTAGACTGATTTCTCTGAACTGTCAGTAAAGATTTTTCTGTTTCTGTATGAACTGGGCTGATTTGATAATGGACATTGGTGAAACTACAGTTTTCTCCCCATACACATTTAAAAAGCACATTCAGTATTCCACTTTAGGAGCTCCCCTATTTAGTGAACTGAAAAAAATGATGTCTCCAAAAAAGTTAGCTTTTCAGGCAGTAAAAGTGATATCTTTATACTGGAATATTTGTTTTACTAAACACTGAATAGTATTTTTCGGAGCTGAGAAGAAAATCTAAGGATACATCACAACCAAGTGACACATCAGCCATTCCCTATGGTCTTTGAAACCAACAGACAGTTTTGGGGCACTGGAATTTAATTTGTTTTCCTCAAACAAAGCAAGCATGGATATAAACCTGCTCTTACTGAAGTCAGTAGCTCTGACTTCAGTGACAGCAGAATTAGATCAACATCCTGCACTTTTTGGGATCCCACCTACCTTCAGTGCAGCACTATTTTTGAGATGCAGGAGAAAGCATGGTTCTGAAAGGGTTACTTCATTACAGAGATGTTTACTTTACAAACCAAAACATATTCAACGCTATTTTTACCAACTTTTCCTGTAAAGTGTTTTTCTTCCATTTGTATGAAGGAAATAGGGTTTTATTTTATGAGAAAGGGAGACCCAAAGGTTTGGTTTGACTGAAAAGTGGCCCAGAGAGGCAAATGCATCCCTGTGAAGTTGAGAATGTGCTGGATCATGAAGCACAAGGGTTCCCAGACCCCTGTCCTGTTGTACAGCTACAGCACCATTTCACCTCCTGGGCCTCTTCTGATCTTTGCAGGAGTCTGAAGGCAGGAACTGGCTGTTACCATTTAATGCTCAGCAGAAAATACAGGGATTCTGCAGATTTCCCTGAGTATTTCTCCTCAGAATCCCTCTGACTACGGCAGTGGGCTTGATTTGGCACAGCCAGAGTGAACCAGCCCTTTAGGAACCAAAACTGCCTTGTTTCAGAGAATTTGTTACTGTCCATGAAATCATAATCTTAGCTCAAGGGCAAGTAAAGCTGTGTGTTGCACATGCCCTTTTCTAGTTTCCCAGCTGGAATGGGTGCTGACTGGAATGGGGGAGGCTGAGCTCCCAGCAGAGGCTCTGGCCTCACACCACCTCAGCTGCCTGTCACCAGCAGTTTAAAAGCTCAGCACAGCCACTCCTCATGCCCTTCCCTCTGAGCTGCCTGTGCCAGACCTGCCAATGAACTACACAAACAAAACCCACTGGGGGACAAAAACCCCAATTAACCTGCTCAAGAAAAGATGATCTATTTGCTCTTCCCTGCCCCGTGGTACTAGTGGCTTAAAAATTACCTGCACACCAAGTACACATGTGTGGCATCTTGGCACAATTGTCAGAACAAAGAAATCAGTGCTGAGTGTTTTCCCCACTAATGGCTTGTCCAGTTACTCACAGCTCTCACTCCTCGTGGTTGCAAGGCAGCTTGAACCCCAGCTCGGTTTCTTCCCCAACCCTACGAACTGCATTAAAATAAAGCTTTTCTTTTTTTCTGTGTGTCAACTTCAAAAGAAAGAAAAGTCTTAATTAACAAAGGAGTGTCAGCTCCTGAAAAGTGTTATCCCCGTGATTACAAAAACATTTCCAAAGTCTTACGTTTCTAGAGTCTTTCAAAAATTCTGCTTGAGTTTTCCTCCCTGGCCTCAGTCCTCACAGTACAAACTCTTTTGTTTATGAAACCTGTATTCAGCCACAGACAATCAGAGATAAAGAAGCATAGGAAGTTTGGAGATCAGTAGGTATGGAAATCTAAACTTCCATATCCTGATACATGCACTCAGGTCTAAAACTTCGAGAGGGGGAAGAGACTTAATATTGCCAGTGCACAACTTCCTCAGGTGTCTCCTAGGCTGCATTCTCATTTGTGCTTAGGAATTAGAGAAATACCAGATAGTCACAAGTCCTCTTGTATCTAATTATCTAATTATTATCCTCTAAGTATCTAATCAGAGTGAGAACCAGGAATTTTATCACTTGTATTAAAAAGGTAACCATTCTTCGCTTGCCATTGCTTCCCTCTATAAACTACCTCAGCCCTGACACATGAGAAGCCTTTGCCCAGCACACACTTTCCTGGTAGAAACCACAAATCCACAGGACATGATTATCCTGGTCACTTGATCCTGCAGCACAGAAGGGTCTAGTGGTCAAATTACACCACGCCAAGATGGAGCATCCCAAAGCAGCTCTCTGCTCTCATGTCTCAAATCCCAGCAGAAATGAGCATGGCTGCTTCACCTGAGACATGATGTCAGGAAAGGAGAAGGGGGAGTTAAAAACCAAAATCCTCTTGGGGGTCACTCAACTCCCAGGAGCACAGGAGACATCACTACTGGTAGAGCCAGGAGAAGTTGGAAGCTTGAGGGACCAGTGACCACAACACGCTGAAGGAACAGGCAGGACAGTTCAGCTGAGGTCAGTATCTGATGGTCTGTAGGGTCTGTCTGTAAAAATGACTGAACTGCAGTCTCAGGGAAGTTTTCTGTTCAGACTGAGCATAGCCCTGAAGCAACTCAGGGTGTATATCAGCTCTGCCATGGGAGAAGATCAGCAAAGGGACAGGAACATTCAAGCAAAGGTGGAAACACCAAGGATCTGTGCTGGTCTTGAGTCAATTTTTCCATAGTGGTTTGTGTGGCACTGTGTTCTGCATGGGTGCTGGAAACAGTGCTGACAACCCAGGGATGTTTTTGTAATTGCTGAGCAGTGCTTACACAGAGTCAAGGCCTTTTCTGCTCCTCACCCCATCAGTGAGGAGACTGGGGGTGCACAAGGGCTCAGGAGAGGACACAGCCAGGACAGCTGACCCACAGGCTATTGCACACCATAGGGCATGGTGCTCAGCGTGGAGGAGAAGTGCACTGGGATGGCACTGCTCTCCCCAAGTTACTGTCACACGTGATGAAGCCCTGCCCTCCTGGAGATGGCTGAACTCCTGCCTGCTGGTAAGGTTGAGTGTATTCCTTGTTTTGCCTTGCTTGTGCACGTGGCTTTTGCCTCACCTATTGAACTGTGTTCGCCTCAACCCGTGAGTTTCTCACTTAGATTCCCTCCCCCATCAGTGGGGAGTGAGTGAGCACCCGTGTGGGGCTCAGCTGCTGCTGAGGTTAAACCACAACAGAGCCCTCGTGGGGTGAGACACAGCTGGGGGGAAATGGGAAACACACAGCCCTTCAGGAATAATCCAAAAAACACCAATACCTGCAAGAAAACAGACACATAACCCAACTAACACATGCACACCCGGGAACAAGAAAAAACCCCATTGTTTCTTTCATGTGTATATATAAAGAGGTCTAAGGAGCCCTCAGACTTTCTGTGAAGACACTCCTGCCTGGGTGGCAGGAGCAGCACAGTTATGTAAGGTACATGTGGTTTTCACCTTCCAAACAATACTTTTATGCCAAAGTGATATATAGGCCAGCTACTGTCAGAACTGAAAATGCTGCTTGTGAAGGTATTGTCCTGTGCATCAGCAACAAAAGGAATAAAACAATCTTGCAATAATTTTCCTAGGGCTGGGGAAAAAAACCCCAGCTAACTGTTTTTGCACCATGGTAAACTCATTTTGATTCATATTGATAGAATGAAACATAACATGCCTCCAATTAAATTCACTACAAGCTTAAGGGACACCTCTCTTATCCTTCAGCCAACAGTGACAAACAGAATACTCAGAGGTCCACATCTGTATCTCAGCCCTCTTATTTCAGTAAGCTTTTATCAGGAGACAGCAATGGTTATGGAAGCCCATCTTTGCCTGTTGGAGTATAATTTTAACACCTCCTAAAATTTACAAAGGCACTTCCATCAGCCTGTCTAAACCATCCCAAGCCCAGCTGTTCAGTATAGAAGCTTGCCAACTGTCTGTAAAAAGCAGCACATCTTTATGTCACTGCATAAACAAAGCGACATCAATTTTTCTGAACATCGGTACGAGTCACTAGATTTTATTTCAGCAGGGCTCAAAGCAGCAGCAAAATGACAGCTGCCATCTCTGTTGTGAAAAAGCACTCCAAAAGAAAAATGATGTCTTGGTTTCAGGCATTGTAGGTGTACACAGTACCTGTTTCCTTCTCAGCAATCCAGCCCTTTCAGGTTCTGTTAGGATAAGTCTGAGCACCCTCCCCTGTACAAGCAAAGAAGGATTTGGATGTGGAGGTGCAGTTTGCTGCAAGATCAGGCTGTAGGCAGAGACTTCTTTGTGCAAAGGATAAATTTTCATTAACCCTCTCTTGGGGTTTTGTTTGTTTGTTGAAGCCTGACATTTATTAGGGATGAAAAAGTTGTTGTTTGTGCTGTAGGTGTACCAGGGGTGTAAGTGACTTCAAAACACATACAATTCTTCGACAACCGAAATGAGCAGAGAGGCATTTCACCCCCTGGGACCTCACTTGCTGAATTTGACTGCAGGAAGCTCCCATGTTCTGACCTTGCTTTCCTGTTGGAGTCCAGAGCATGTGGAGAGCCCCCTGGGCTGCCCTGGGGGTCCAAGACCCCGGCTGGGACCCCAGGAAGGCGCTGCCTTTGACCTTGGTTCATGGGAAAAACTTCCAACACTCAGAGATGAACCACGAACAACAAAGATGTGAAATAAATAGAGTAGTTTAGTTTGTCACGGGTGAAAATGTGTAGTTTTGGGTGTTTAGAATGGAAGTTGATGAGAGCAAGATGGAGAATTTGGGCAGTGTCTCATGTTCTTCTTCTTGGACTCCCTCCTCTGCTGTGACGGTGGCACAGAGACATTGGTGGAATGGGTTTGAGGCAGAAACTGCATGTCTAGAACAGGTAGTGATTATTGGCACAGAATTGTAAATATATTACATTTTAAGAGTTAATTGGACTAGAGACCTTTAAAAGACCTTGAATTTTCTGTCTGGTGGGCTTGCCAGAGGTGTTTCTTCAGCACGTTAAGCTTGCAGGGCATGGAGACCTTGAGATAAGAAACTGAATAAACACCTCTAAAAGCCAAAGCTGCAAGTTCCGTTCATCCTTTCAAACCCTGGCACAGGACTCTCAGAAGAAAAAAACCCTAATTGGGGGGATCTTGGAAGGGAAATCCCAAGACTTCCCAGCCCTTCAGGTTGCTGTCAGAGGGAGGCAATGCTTTCCCCAGCCAGGCTGCTGCAGGCATTCCTGCACACCAGACTCTCCATATCCTATATTTATATCCATATCCACATATCCATATCCATATCTCCATATCCCCAGACTCACCATCCACTCCCACACAGCCTTGGGTCCCAGCACACAGGGAATTACCTGCAACTGGAGGCTACAGAAGAAACCTTCTCCTAGGTGTGGACATTTTTCCTAGGGAATCCTGATTGAATTTTTGTGTCCTTCTAGGAAGGGCCTGAGATGGACACAGGGGAGAAACCGGAGAAGCCACGGTGGTGCTGGGCCTGCTCTCTGTGCTCTGCTCAGCTGAGGGGAGAGAGCTGGGCTGCAACAGAAGTGAGGATTTCACAAAAGCCCTGACACACAGCACAGCTTCCCTCCCGTTTTCCCTCCTGACCAGCCAGAAAGGCAGACATTTAATATCCAGGCTCATTACTCGTCCTAATGAAATGTCAGCGGCAAACACACAGGTGTTTAAGTGCCGCTGGAATGCCTGCAGACGCCAGCAATCCCTCAGGCAGGGAATCATCCCACTCAACAGCCTCGAAAAGGTCACAAAGGCAGTGCGAGGTCCTAGGAGACCTCTGACCTTCCTCTGCCTCGCCGAAGGAGCTTTGGTTCCTGCTCCCTTTGCTGTCCCAAGCCCCCGGTGCATTCCGCGCTCTCCCCCAGCCCGCTCTGGCCCTCTCAAGGGCTCTCCTGCCCCTTTCAGACGTGTGACCTGAGGGAGACCCGAGCGGGCCCAACAAAGGCAGCTCCGAACAGATCCCCTGAAGGGAGCCGCAGCTCTGCTGCTCCCCTGCCCTCCCCGAGAGGCCGGGACATTCATCTGCATTACAAGCCCGGAGCTGGCTGGAAGCGCCCTCCTCCTTCCCGGGGCAGGGCTGTGATTTACGGCGATGGGGCGGGGGCAGAGCCGGCTGCAGGCAGCGGAGCCTGCAGGAACTCGCTGACAGCGAGGAAAGGACGCACCAAAACCAGGAACGGAGAAAGGGCAA
Organism: Prinia subflava; assembly: GCF_021018805.1. Classification (NCBI taxonomy): domain Eukaryota; kingdom Metazoa; phylum Chordata; class Aves; order Passeriformes; family Cisticolidae; genus Prinia; species Prinia subflava. The sequence continues at coordinate 3,540,676 of NC_086257.1, read as the reverse complement.
ACAAAGAGCACTCATTTAGGCAGCTTCCACCTCCACTTGCAGCTTAAAAATCGCTGCTAAATATGCTACCTGGCTTGCCTTTCCTGAAATAGGGAATGGGGGTAGGGAAAGGACATTTCTGCACAGTTGTTTTATTTTGTTTTGGTTTTTTTTGTTTTATTTTTCTCCTGCTCTCAGTCACACACCTAAAAAAAGCCCACAGGTATTTGGACAGCTGGAGGCTCCCACTGCAACTGTGCAACGTTGTTAGAAAGCAGGACAAAAAGGAAGGGCGAATAAAAAGCACCATTTTCAATAAAGCAGCCAAAGCCACAGGAGGTTTTTAGTTTGGCATCAGCTGCAAGCACAGAAGTATTTGGCAAGTCCCATCCTGCTCCTTGGTTGCTGCAAGATCACTCCACCTTTTGGCACAACTGGCAGCATCTGAGCAGAGCAAGACCAGGAAGAATACAGCAGAGCACAGAAAGAACTTTACCTGCACAACCTAACTCGGCTCAAATAAATTCTCTGGAAAAACCACATTAAAATGTAACCACTAGCTGACAGATTTGTTGTTTACTTGAACAGCACCTGCAGCTCTATCTTGGACTCTTAGAGAAAACGCTATAGATGAAGCTATGAATTTCAGTTTCTGCTCATTTATGTCTGACTGAAAAATTCTCTAGTTGTCTTCAAATTGTTTGAGCTCACCTAAAAAGTGAGATGAGGAATTGCAGTGGCTTATGAAACCAACTGATCTTTTTCCAAAGTAGAGGGAAGCCACTACCTATGAACTCACAAATCTTGTGCTCATTAGGCACAAAAATCAAGTGCCCATTTTGGAATAAACACACAATAAAAGCTGAAGAAAAAGAGTTAATGAAAAGACTATGATACAAGGCATTTAAAAACATATATGTCAATAAACCCCCTTTTGGTTCACATGGGCTTAGGTTTTTTTGTTCAAGCTTTTGCTTGGAATTGTTTTACCTCATTCATGGTGCACAGTAAAGTAACCTGCTTCTTCCATGCAAAAACCTTCTCTGGGTCCACTTCCAGTTGTATTGCCCTTGGACTTCCCCTTTTCTTCACCCTCTTCTCCCACCAAAGAGCCTTGTGTCAAAGACACTGTGAAATCCTTACTGACACTTCCTACTTCTCCTTTCCCACAGCCAGAACACTGCTGCTGCTGGAGCCAGGACCTAAAGTAAAAAAATCCCTGCCAAACTTGGAAACACGGGATGAATGCTGAGGGACTGCTGCACACTCTCACCCAGCTCAGAGTTCCCTGGTGCTCTGGAGGACAAACACTGCCCTGTGCTCCTGCCCACCTCTCCCCAGTGCAGGCCATGGTGATGGGATGAGGAGCAGCACCCTGTCCTGGGATGGGCAGGGATCAGGGTCTCAGAACACACCTTTGTTTTGTCCTGGCTGTGGTGCAGGAAATTCAAACAACTCTCCTGCAGCTCACACACCTGAGCTGCCCAGGGGTGAGCACTCTCTGTGCTCCAGCTGCCCAGCACACACAGAGGGCCTGCAGGCTGTGAAACTGGTATTTATACACACAAATAAATGAATTCTCACAGGCATGCTCACAGTTTTGAAAACTGAAATCTATTTGGGCAACTGCTCAAAGAACAACCGAGGATTATAGTAAAACCACTCCTGTAATGCCAGGGCTTCCACTCACATGACCCCTGTGACAACTTAATTAACAGTTTAGTTACTTGGGTCAGGTTGTTCTATTCTCTGCACAAGACCTACATCAGGACTGAGCCGTGTACAGCTGCTGGGCACAGGATTTCCCCAGTAAATGGGAGTGTCAGAACTGTTTTAAAATTCTCCCCTCCTCTCCTATTAATTCTCTCTACAACTCCTTTTTCCCCTTTTAATTTTACCACCGTAGTTGTTCACTGGCAGGCAGCATTTGGCTCAGTAAATTATTCTCAGCTCAAAATACTAAGCTTCCAAATAAAAATGTGAGTAAATTCCACATCAGCCCTGAAATTCCCTTGAGTTTATGAGAGGTCAGGGCAGCACCAGGCAAAGAAGGGAAGAAAAAGGTTTACACATTCCTGGCTAAGAATGCTCCTTCCCTTCCTCCTTCCAGTCCCCAGCACTGAAAAAAATCTGGATTTCAGGAGCAGAGGTAGTAGAATAATTAGAAGTTGGACACTGATGAGAGCTGTGCTTTGAAAATCCAGTCTGGCCCTTCCTACTTCTTTTGGAAACAGGAGCACAAGGTGACAAAGGACAGTGAGCAGAAACACTGGGCAGTTAAGTTCCCAGACTATACTGCATAGTTAAGCCATCTCATATGCAAGCAAAGCTCCAGAAATATGTTCAGTGCATAAAGAGGAAGGTTTTGCTTCTCTCATGAGCTGCTTTTCTTTTTTAATATCAGTATGAAGAGCATAGCAAATTATCTGTTCACTCTGTTTGCTTTTATTTCAGACATTCAAATAGTTCAATGTATCATTCACCAAACCCTGACAGGGAATGGTAAATGTATTTCCACAGCAGAGAGTAGCAGGTGGCTGTGCTGAGATGTGCAGACTGCAGAGATATGCCAAGTTCATTTTTCACATCTGAGGTTTCACACTAATGAAGAAAACAGGAAGTGGTTACCTACAGCTGAAGCCAGCAGCAATCCATTACAAGGTGAAAAGTTTGAGTTTCTAAATGTAAAGAGTCTCTTTTGGACCAGTTTTGTACTTTCTGTAATTCTACAAAAGTCACCAAAATGAAGACCATGAGCAGTGCTCACAGCTGGGAGCATTTAGCTCCTGTGTGCCTAATGATCATTTATTTGTTTCCTTGGCTGTCTAGAGCAGTACCTTGTCTTCACATGATTTAAACAGACAGCATGGAGTGGAGAAAATGCAGATCTAAACCATGGCTTTGATCACTTTCATAGCACTGTGCAAGCCACAGTAATTTGGGAAGTCTGCAGGGCCTGTGCCACAGCTCACCATTAATACAGCATCCAGCAAGACCCCACTGCCACGTGCAACTCCCCATCAGCCTAAGAACAGCCTCCTCAAATCTGCAGCTTGTGGCTCCCTGCTTTACAATAAATCCCTCAGTGCCACCACTCCTGAGCCAGTGCAGCCAGTGCTGGTGAGCCTGAGGTGGGGATGTGCTGCAGGGCTCATGGCAACTCATGTTTTTCCCTCATTGATTTGGATTATTCCTTCTTCTGGCCCAGAGATGGGGCAACTGAGAGGCGTTTTAAAGACTTTTATTCCATTTTCAGCCTCATGAGAAGGGTGAGATGGTACAGGTGTTACAATTCACACCATCACAATCAGAAGCCAAACTATTTCCTAATTACAATACAATTGTAATTCCCTAATTACAATTACAATTACAAGCACTTTTGGCCTATCAGCTTTTACCAAACCTTGCTGCTAGTGCCTTAAAGCCCGTCACCTAAAATTACCCTTGGTGAGTCCTACTACAATGCATCTTTCATAGTTCTAGTTCTCCAAAGTATCTAGTCTATTTACAACGCCATCATTTGAAACTTGTTTCTAGTTCTATTTCTCTCTCAACAATATTTATCCTACTCCACAGCATTTATAAGTCAGCATTTTTTATCCCAGAGTTTACATACAGATGCATACTATGTGAGCTTTCTGTCAGGCTTTAAGAATTCTCCATAAATCCATTTCCCACAATTAAGATTTTGTTTCTTGGCCTGAGGCTGCCTGAGAGGGTTCCCAGTCTCTGACAGACGTCTCCCTTCTTCTCCCTTCTCCTTCTCCCTTCTTCTCCCTTTCTGTGGGTACCATGAGACCACACTTGCTAAAGCAAAACCTCATAGCCTCATAAAAATGTTCCCAAGAATATCTTTTACCAGCATTTCACAAGTCCTCAGGCAAGCCCAATCCAGCTCTGTCACAAAACGTCCACTTAGTGCCTCACGTCAATCCCAGCTGGAAATTGGATGGCACCACATCTTTCATTCTCTGTATTTATTTATAACTTTGAAAGTTAAAACTCATTTTCTCAGAGATTCATAATACAACTTGTCATGGGTTGGCACTGGCCAGATGTTAATGCACCCATGAATATATGTTTTTTCTCTAACAACTCCTGTGGGATGTGATCAGGAACAGAGCAGAGCAGGCTTAAATCTTGAAAACAAAAAAAACCCACCAAAACTTTATTACATTACATAAGAACAGGGACAGAAATACTCTTAAACACACACAGAGACAGAAATAAAAACTTCTTAGAACATTTCTTCTCCCAGTTTCTACCTCCCCACACATCACTCTTCACAGACCAACCCTTGGGTTTTAGATCAAACAATCACCACTCAAAAACAAACTAATCTTCAATTCAGCAAGGGAGAGAGGAGTCTCTCTGGCACCACAGACTGTTCTCCAGAACACACAGGTCTACTCCTTATGTGTTCCCATGTCACCCGTGGCACCGCCCGGAGAAGTCTGCCAGGGTGACACTCTCTTTTTCCTATGTCCAGCACTCTCACCGCTGTCTCATAGGCCACAACTACATACAGGGCTTTTTAAGGATACTTGCATGCCGAGCTCTCCCCCTTTTTACCCAGGGGCCGGGGTTCCAGGAGCAGGTCTGCCCTGAGGGCAGAGGGCACCACCTCACCCTCCCCCTCTCTTCTCTGCTCGCTCCACTCTTCAAGTGCCAGTCACTGTAGCAAAAGCAGGGGCAGCTGTATCCACCCAAAAATGCAGTTTATGTTCAAAAGAGACTCAAGTTCGGTCTATGGCTGATATTATGCAAGAGAAGTCCAGCTCCAAGGCTACTCCTCTCATTCTTCCATCGGGTTCCTTCCAATCATGCTTTATCATCTCAGTCTCAGGCCGCTTCCCTCTCTCCGAAACCACCAGTCATGAGAATCAATGTCTAAGAAAAGTTTCTTTCTGCCAAGCAAGGGTTAACAGCTTCTCTCTCCCAGCAGGGTGCTGCAGGCTGAGGCACTCCCAGGCTCCGCAAACCCCCACGTGGCTCGGCCCCTTCTCCCGGAGTTTGGGGGGAAGAGGGGGTGAGCACACACAGCAGGCACTTCCACAGTTTTCCACCCCTCCATCCTGGACGGGGCAGCTCAGTTCCAGTCCTGTCCCCTCTCTTCTTCCCCCCCCCCCCCCCCCCCCCGGGGGCTCCGGCTTACCTGAGCCGACCACGTGTTTCCCCTCCCCCACCCAGCCTCGTGGCTGGGCAGGGGAAGGAGGCCGGAGACGTTTCTCTGCTGAAACCGGGATCTGAAAAGAGGCCGAACCCCCTTGGGGTCCTGCTTTTAACTCTTTGTGTCCTCAGAGGCGTGTCCAAACCTCCGAGTGACCAATCCAGGTGCCAGCAGAAAAGCTGATTACTGATTGGACTGCCCACATCCCCCTGGAAAAATTCACCTCCCCCACAACCACGACACAACTGAAAAAGCAGATCACTGCTTTTGTGGGAGAACTGCAGGGGAAGCATATCCCTCATGACCTTGGTCCCTCTCCTAGCAGGTATTAAGGGATTCATATTCATTTCTCTGGTAACACAATACTGACCTTGTTTCAACAAGGTCAAAAATCCCCTACACAGACTCAGCCACTGCTTCCATCCCAGTATCTGCACCCTGTTCTCCCAGCTAATGGCACCTACTGAACAGAGTGAAACATCAGATCACGGGGTCATTTTCAAAGTTGGATCACACATTTTAAGAGACATGTTTGGCATGAGAATTGTGATAGGAACTGAAATATTATGTCCAGGAGCAAAAATTTATGTATTAGGAAAAAGAGAGTACAAAAAGTCCTGTCAAACCCTGTTTCTTAATTCCTGTGGGAAAATTAGACTTTTTAAAGATACTGATGGTGATTTCTCTGCATTGACAATTGGCACAACTCTTCAAACCTGAGGAAGGAAATAGTTATGGCCTGAATAAATAGGAAAGAAAGAAGATTAGCTAAGAATTTCAGATGACATTTCTATCAATTCTAGCCAGCAGGTGCTGCTCTGGCAATAGGAAGTTAAAAGTTACAAAAGCTTCATAAAAACAACTGCACCACATGAAGACAAAGAGACATCATATGGATGCAGAAAAATGAACAATTAAAACTACAACTGTTACATGGAGAAGAAAACCATAAATATTTCAGCCCTATTATTATTGATGCTACATGCCACAGCTCCATTCTGTTCTGTATCATTACATCCTCACTGGCTAATTTCACAAACAACATCCTATTAACAACATGTTGACTTCAAACAGTTGTTATCTCTTCTCCTCCCATTCTCTGATATTTGACACTGAAATTGTTCCAAGGACATTTGAAACATCAGGAACTAAATAATAAAACAGTTTCTTGCCCCACTCCAGAGTAAAACGCAGCCCAAACATGCTGTAAGTAGAGGTGAGAAGGAGAAAGTCATGAAGACTTTTAGATTTTTTTTAAAAAAAGAATTAACTGAATCATTGCTCCACATTTGCCCCACCCCCTTACTTCTGTAACCTCTCCTCTTTCTTTCTAAAGCACTTCCAGTCCAGAGGGGAAACATAAGGGGCTTTCTAATCATGGAATATTTATGGACCTGGAGACCTGGGAGCCTTGAAAAGAAGGAAGATTCATGCATAATACAGGGACAGGACTTGCTGTGTGAAAGGACAAATTTACCACACTGGCAAAATGAACTAAGAGGCATAAAAAACATCAGGAAAAAAACCATGGCTCACAAGTTATGAATACTGGACAGGAACCAAATACCAGAACTGGTAACCAGCATACACTGGACAGAGTAATGACATTTCCTATTACAGTTTATTAGCTGATAAACGATCAAGCTAATTAAATTAACCTTTTCTCACCAGCAGTTAACTGAAAAGTTCCCTCCCCTCTTAATTACAAGGAGATTAGGAGAAACTAAAAGTAATTGCAAGTAATTTATACAATGGAAGAACTCTCAATTCTTCAGTATTACATACAACATCAAACAGATCAATCACCAGGCACTGCTCTCTACCTCCAAATAATGAATGATACAGAACCCAATCCAGTGACTGCCAAAAAACCAAAACAAAGGTGTTCATACCATTCTTTCCTCTCCCTGAGTGGCTGTTTGCTCATTTCTGCTCATTCTTGATCAGCACAATACCAGACTTATAATCAGAAGGTATGAAAGCAATACTTCTGGTTTTTTTAGCTCCAGCAAATAAGAACATGATACATTTCAAACAGGACAGGGGCAGGTGTCAGGAGTGTGTCCTACAGACAGAGTGTAGAGCTGTTACAGACCAACCAAATGAATAAAGAACAGATGTGAAGGTATCCTGCCTTCATTTAGCAGGCTGAGAAATGGGGAAGGAAAACCCACTCCTTCTCTGCAGAAAAGGACGACCTTCACATCCCAATCTCCTTTTGTCTGCTGATTTGGAAGTCCAAAATGAAGAGGCTAAAGACTTACAATGACATAAATCCCCACATGACCATAATACATGCAAAAAACCTCTTCACTGTGTGAATACAACCTGATGTCCTTCAACATTGCCTTAAAACAACCATCACAGTACCACACGTCTTTTCCTAAACAGTTTTCAGCTTTTTCAGCTTTTCCAGGGTGTTATGGGGAAGGTTTCTAGAAAGCCTAGGTGAAGAAGCAGGTGTGGCATTTCACCTTTTCCAGTCTGCACAATTTCCTTAAGCTGCCAATGGACATAAGGACTTTTTACTTTTTTTAAGCTATAGACAAGCTTGTTCAAACTCCCTTGGCCTGGGTCTTTCAGAGCCCCCTGAGAAACAGGCAGAGGAGCTGAGAAAGCAAAGGCTGAAACAGCACTTAGGGCAGGGTTTTCCAGAGATTCATCACTGCAGATGCAAGGGGAAATTGCAGAGTATCCAATGTGGTTCCTTCCTTCAGAGGTCCTGGATTTCCAGGTTGTGTGGCAGCACCAGAGGAGCAGGATGGGCTGCACCCCATGGTTCCTGCCTGGTGCTGAGCCCCATGTGGCTTTACTGAGGGCAAGAAAATACAAACAACATTCATAAAACACCCTGTCACCAGCTCTGGGCAGAGGGAGCAGACAGAGTGGGGTTTCTTCTGCTTTGGTCTTGCATTTTTCCAGCTCTGAAGCAGCAGGGAGAATATGAGGAGAACGTCATTTCAACTTTCTCTGAGAAATAAAATTAGAATGTGCCCTTCAACTCTCCTTGAAAAGCATCTGAGTTCAAGAAACTCTTTTATCAGGATTAGAGGTGAAGCTGAAAGCAAATGGTCTCTTAGCTGGTGAAAAAATGCATTCCATTTCTCAACCTCCCCACCCCCTGGGCCAAGAGTTTCATGCATATTTGACATGTTTTCCATCTAGACAGCAACACAGCATTTTTACCCACTTTCTTCTTTTAAGTGACTCAAGTACATAGTGTTTCTTTCTGAAATTAATTTTTTAATTGTACCTGAACACTGGGATTTTTATCTTGACTTCACAAGTTTTAATTTGTTAAAAAAAGAAAAAAAGAAAAAAAATGAGGTATATATTAGGAATAAAAACTGTTTGCAGTAAACTAGAAAGGGCTTATGGGGTTGTTATTTACTGTTTAGGATTGTCATTACTATTACAGTTGAACCTAGAGGTTTTTAAGCAAGATCTGCCTTTCTACCATGCTAGGACATGCACAAAGCAAAGGCTCATCCTGGCCCAAGGCGCCTACAGTACTTAAAAAAATTCCAAAAGAAACAGAAGGTGAGAGTGAACAGACACATGCTAGCAAGAAAAACACAGAAAGAGGGTGAAGTTGCTTGCCCAGTGCTATGAGAAGTCAAGGGAAGAGAGATGTAATCAAATGCAATGTGCATCACTCTGAACTTGTGCTGTGATTTCAAACAACCTTAACTGGAGTCCTAGTTACCACCTTGGGGATACAGTAGAAAAAGTTCCCCTTAGCAAATCTACAACGCAATAAATAAAACTTTTTAATACTTGTAATTATCCACAGATCAACTGTGGCAGATTTTTGCAGCATTTAATCATTTCAATACTTCTGATTTTTTTTGGTAAAAAACGTATTTGGAAAAATTCAAGCAATTTAGATCAAAAGAATAACTTGACCTAAGAGAAGCGAATGCTGACTTCCAGATGCTTTTCCACTAATCAGAAAATTTATGCATTAATCGTAAAAACCATCGTATTTTTATTTACCTCTTAAAAGTCAGAATGTTTGGGTTGTGCTTGCAATGATTGCTGTTGGTCAGTGAACTGCAAGGTTAAGTTACAGCATATGTGTGGTAACAGCAGCAAACAGTGATCTAAGTGCAATGAAAGCAACTGCAATAAATGCTTAGAAAAGGGTAAAGTGGGCAGAAAAATGCTTGTTTGATCATTTCCACAGTGATGTTTATTTTCAAATTGTCATCTTCTCTTTTGCCTAAAGTTAAAAAAGTTAAACTTTCACAGTTTCAATGTAAGAATTTTTTCAGTATCTTGCTTGATTTCTCCCCTAAATAAATCTGTACTTTTTTATAATATTCTTGTAGGAATTGATAGAAACATAGGAGAAGTAACAAAGTGTTATTTGAGACCTGTTTAATCTTAACCAAGACTGGTGGTCCAGAGGCTGCCAACTGTCTGTGAATGCACAGAGGTCACCTCCTCCTCTTTTTACCCTCCATTGCCACAGCAGAGTGTAACTGCTTAAAAATCACTGAGGAAAAAGCAGCACACTACATTTTAACACAGATTCAAAGAAGGCACCTATAATTACTATTTACCCTGCTCCTCCAATAAATTTTAGCATAAAAACTGACTGAATGTGTAACTCCATCTAACAATGTAGTTTCCCAAAGACATTCAAATGAAATAGTAATCCAGGACTGCAGAAACTAAGTACAGAAATCAAAAAACAAATTATATCAATTGAAAATGTATTCCCCAACTGTAGGAGAAGGGAATACAGGTGGCCTTGCCCCTGATGAGTCACAGCTATATCCAATAAAGTGTGATAGAAGGGGGTGGGTTAGCTGGTAAGGAGGATTATGAAGGAGGAACCTTGAGGAAGAGGGAATGAGAGAGTCACAAAGAAGAACGATGCTGGGGAGAGAAAGTCACTGCTGTGAGGTCAGTCTGGGTGTGCAGTTAGAGCCTGCTGTTGGAACTTTCAGTCACAGTCTAGCCTGACACAAGCCTGCAGTCACAGCCTGCACACTGATCCCTGCAGTCACAGCCTGCACACTGATCCCTGCAGTCACAGCCTGCACACTGATCCCTGCAGTCACAGTCTGCACACTGATCCCTGCAGTCACAGCCTGCACACTGATCCCTGCAGTCACAGCCTGTACACTGATCCCTGCAGTCACAGTCTGCACACCAATCCCTGCAGTCACAGCCTGCACACCAATCCCTGCAGTCACAGCCTGCACACCAATCCCTGCAGCCACAGCCTGCACACCAATCCCTGCAGTCACAGCCTGCACACCAATCCCTGCAGCCACAGCCTGCACACCAATCCCTGCAGTCACAGCCTGCACACTGATCCCTGCAGTCACAGCCTGCACACTGATCCCTGCAGTCACAGTCTGCACACCAATCCCTGCAGTCACAGTCTGCACACCAGTCCCTGCAGTCACAGCCTGCACACCAATCCCTGCAGTCACAGCCTGCACACCGATCCCTGCAGTCACAGTCTGCACACCGATCCCTGCAGTCACAGCCTGCACACTGATCCCTGCAGTCACAGCCTGCACACTGATCCCTGCAGTCACAGCCTGCACACTGATCCCTGCAGTCACAGTCTGCACACCAATCCCTGCAGTCAGAGATCAGCAGGAAATAAGCAGCAGTCAGAGGCTGCAGGGGAAACCCTGAGCAGGAGCTTGCTGCAGCCAGAGCCAGTGAATGGTTGGAGTCAGGATGGCTGAGCTGTGAAGAGGAATAAACCAGGGCCCTTTTCACACTGTGATAAACAAGGAGTCTGTGTCTGGGCTCATTTCTGCCCCCTAACAAGAGGGCTGCTACAACACCCAGTCATGTAAAAATCCCTTATTTTCACACTGTTACAGCTGTGGAGCTCACAGGGACACCAAATAGTACCTCAGGATGGTAAAACATAAATAATGCCACCCCCAGGTGCCAGTTCATCCTGTTTCTTTTTCCCCCTCAGGTGAACATGCAGAAAGTCTAAGCCTTGGAAAGCTCTGCCAAATCTCCAGAGAGCTTCTGGCAATATTTGGCTTCTGCACAGGGAGGCTTGGGAAGGAAACAGTTTGTACCCTACAAACAGGAGGCAAATGCAATGGAACAATTTTAGAAAGATGACAAATCATGCACAGATACAAATGGAGCTGTTCACTCCAGTTCCACCTTTCTTGCTTTTCTCATGTCTTTTATCCCCCTGTCTTTCTCCAACAAGGATTTTGGATCCCGCTCTCAGTAATTTTTCAAGGGAACTGTAACAGATGCAGACTGCAAGCAAAGAGTGTATTTTCCTGATCAGCCTCAGTCAGATGTATTAATTGGGTGCTTTGGCTTTATATTTTCAAAGCACTTGTAGGAGTCACTGCAATGGTCCCACTACTGTTTGAATTAGTGACCTTGTGTCTAAGAAAGGTGGTCTCCCTTTTCTACACTTCATTTGTCTGTGAGAGCTGAAGTGCTGTGTTCTGGTCTCAAATTTCTTTTTGCCTATCCATTTAGCACTGCTGTCCTTTCTTATTACAGTAATCAGGAAACCTGCTGTCACAAGCAACCACTATTCTCATAAACAGCCTGACACCCTGTCTCCCTTGAAGGTGCCACAAAACCTTTCAAATGATTTGGGTTTTCCCACTTTGCTTACTTTACATGTCCACAAATAGATCTGCAGTAATGGATTTCAGATATAATTACATTAAAGATATAGGTAGCAGAAACAGGAGGAAGAATGTCATAGGGATGAAGGGACTCCTTAGGAATTGTGGGGTCTTTCACGTAATTAATGAAGTTGAAGAAATTCCAGCTAACATATTTCATGACAGACTTGCCCCCCACGTTTTTGCAAAGCCTATGCATTTATATCCAAGTGGCATCTACTCATATTCTACACCTATTGCACAATTATGTTAATATACATAATGTATACACACTAGCACAGCAGGAGCACTTAAGATCTGCTTCTATTTGCAGAGGAATTCGTTATGGGAAACAGAAGGCTTTTCTCGGCAAGGAAATTTGTCCCAATGGATGTAGGAGTGGGTTTCTCTCCCTTCCCCCCTTCTTTTGCTATTACTCATTAAATGGATCATTTCCTTTTATAAACAAAGGAGTCCATATAATAAGTAGGCATGTTTGGATAGATCATTAATGAAATAATAGTCTCCTCATCTGCCAGCCTGAAAGATGAAACCTAAACCCAGGGCTCCCAAGAGCCAATCCCTTCTCAGCTGGTCTACAAGAGCACCCAGCCCCTCTCTGACCAACCTCCAGAGTGCCTGGCCAGCAGCCTGGCCAACCTCTTCTAAATACCTCATGGGCACAGTGATGATTTCAGCAGAAGCTGCTTACATGTGGTTTAAAGAACATAAATCTTTCCCATTTCACTGTTATATATGGAGATCTCCAAAGAGATTTTACCTTGACTGTTTCTTATGGAGGTTTACCACAGATAGATTTTGAGAAGAGCAATTCCTTAGAAATCCATTGTGGTTTCTGAAGCATCAAGCTCCCAAAGAGTAAGCCAGAAACTTCAGCCAGGTTGCAATATTTAGCTTTTTGTATAAACAATCAGGTGAGTGTTAAGACATTGGCCAGCAAAAATTAAACAAAAACATGTAACCTGGCACTTTGAGAAGTGTTCATCGTTGGGGTGACTCCTGTATTGAAAACATACTCTATTTGCAATCACTTGCTAAGTTTCAATATTCTTTTATTTCTTTTCTTTATTCAGCATTGTCAGAATCCATGCTGCTGTTTCACAAAACATGCTTTCATTTACTTTTCAGAATGAACTAAGAATTAAACCATTCCAAGGTGCTCAGAAATCGCTGAAACAGGTGAGAAAAGTGCCTGAAGAAATACAGTTAAAATACACAGGTAGAGAATGTGCTCTCTGCTGGGAGAGCTATCACAAAATAAAGGACTCCTTCCAGCTCCTGTTTGTTTTTAATCTGTGTAGTGGTTAGGTGCTGGCCAGATGCCAGGCACCCAGGACAGCTACTCACTCACCTTCCCCTGCCACAGCTGGACAGAGGAGAGGAAATTTAACTGAGAGTTCATGAGTTAAGGACTGGGAGAAAACACTCCAAGGGCAAAACAGACTCATCTCAGAGATATAAGGTAAATTTATTACTAAAAAGATCAGAGCAGGAAAATTGAGAGGTAAAATAAGCCTTTAAAAACACCCTTTTCATCCCTAATCCCTCCTTCCTTCCCTCTGCAAGGGGACAGGGCGTGGGGGTTTTGGTCAGTTCATCACCTGAGGTTTCTCTCACTGCTCAGAGAGAGGAGTCCTTCCCCTGTGAGGCTGTGGGATTCTCTGTGAACTTCTCCAGCGTGGATCCAATCTCACAAGCAGCACTCCTCCCAAAACTGCTGCAGCCTGGGTCACTCTTCCATGGGGTGCAGCCCTCCAAGGCCAGGCTGCTCCAGCCTGGGAGCAGGGACCCCTCTCTCCTCCAGGTCTCCCAACGGAGCACAGCCTCCTCCAGGCATCCACCCACTCCAGCCTGGGCACCTCCTCCCCTATGGGCTGTGGGTGGATCTCTGCATCCCCAGGGGCTGTGCATGGATCTCTGGATCCCCCATGGATCCCCAGGGGCTGTGCATGGATCTCTGTATCCCCCATGGATCCCCAGGGGCTGTGCATGGATCTCTGTATCCCCCATGGATCCCCAGGGGCTGTGCATGGATCTCTGTATCCCCCATGGATCTCCAGGGGCTGTGGATGGATCTCTGCATCCCCCATGGATCCCCAGGGGCTGTGCATGGATCTCTGCATCCCCCATGGATCCCCAGGGGCTGTGCATGGATCTCTGCATCCCCCATGGATCCCCAGGGGCTGTGCATGGATCTCTGCATCCCCCATGGATCCCCAGGGGCTGTGCATGGATCTCTGCATCCCCCATGGATCCCCAGGGGCTGTGAGTGAATCTCTGCATTCCCCATGGATCCCCAGGGGCTGTGCATGGATCTCTGTATCCCCCATGGATCCCCAGGGGCTGTGCATGGATCTCTGCATCCCCCATGGATCCCCAGGGGCTGTGAGTGAATCTCTGCATTCCCCATGGATCCCCAGGGGCTGTGCATGGATCTCTGCATCCCCCATGGATCCCCAGGGGCTGTGCATGGATCTCTGCATCCCCCATGGATCCCCAGGGGCTGTGCATGGATCTCTGTATCCCCCATGGATCCCCAGGGGCTGTGCATGGATCTCTGCATCCCCCATGGATCCCCAGGGGCTGTGCATGGATCTCTGCATCCCCCATGGATCCCCAGGGGCTGTGGATGGATCTCTGCATCCCCCATGGATCCCCAGGGGCTGTGCATGGATCTCTGCATCCCCCATGGATCCCCAGGGGCTGTGGATGGATCTCTGTATCCCCCATGGATCCCCAGGGGCTGTGAGTGAATCTCTGCATTCCCCATGGATCCCCAGGGGCTGTGCATGGATCTCTGCATCCCCCATGGATCCCCAGGGGCTGTGCATGGATCTCTGCATCCCCCATGGATCCCCAGGGGCTGTGAGTGAATCTCTGCATTCCCCATGGATCCCCAGGGGCTGTGGATGGATCTCTGCATCCCCATGGATCCCCAGGGGCTGTGGATGGATCTCTGCATCCCCATGGATCCCCAGGGGCTGTGGGTGGATCTCTGCATCCCCCATGGATCCCCAGGGGCTGTGCATGGATCTCTGCATCCCCATGGATCCCCAGGGGCTGTGGGTAGATCTCTGTATCCCCCATGGATCCCCAGGGGCTGTGCATGGATCTCTGCATCCCCATGGATCTCCAGGGGCTGCAGGGTCACAGCTGCCTTACCAAGGTCTCACCATGGCCTGCAGAGGAATCTCAGCTCCAGTGCCTGCAGCAGCTCCTGCCCTACCTCCCCACTGACCCTGGTGTCTCCACGTTGTTTCCCTCACATGTTCTCACCTCTTCTCTAGCTGGAATTAACAGTGCACCCCCCTTTGTTTTGATTTTCTTCATAAATCTGTTACCACAGAGGTGTTACCAACATCTCTCCTGGGCCCAGCCTTGGCCAGCAGCACGTCCATCTCCAGAGCCATCAGGGACTGGCTCTGCTGGACATGGTGGGAGCTTCCAGCAGCCTCTCACAGGAGCCCCCCTGGCTACCAAAAACCAGGCTGTGCAAAACCAACAGGACCTGGAATTATCCTCTCAGAAATGACCCTTCCAAACTGCCAGCTGTTCCCAGCTCAGAGCAAGGAGGGCAGATGGCACCTGGTCCCCCAGAGGAGAAGGGGAGCTTTGCAGTGAGCCACATGCAGCTCGGGTAGTTTTAACTCCATGACCTCTTTCTGAAGAGTGTTACCACTAATCCTTCTTTATTCCACAGATACATCCACTTTCCTACCAAGACAAAGTGCAGATAATTGCAATCCAATCAGGGGTTTGATTTTTTCTTTAAATGACTACCAAGTGCAAGTGCTGGAGTTCAGCTCCTCAGAGAGACACAGGGAAGGGCTCAGCCCATGGTGGCCAGCTGCTCTCTCTGGCCAAAATCTTTGGATAGAGGCAAAGATGCATATACAAACACTCTTCTTTTTCATCTTTTACTGTGAATGGAATCTTAGACATTTTTTAAAAACTCAATTCTTAGTTGCAGGTAAGAATAATGAAATCTTCAGCCTTTAGCTGCAAACACCACAGGATGAAGGCTCCACTGTCATTCTGGCCTGAGTCCTTAAAAGATATCTTCACTTCACAATATATCTACTACAGCCTGAAATGGCATGCAAGACTGGGTCCAGCACGTCTAAGTTATTTCTCCAGAAGGCTGCCGACAAAACAGTGAACCCTATTTTCCCAAAAGGTCTGAAAGAGCTTTGAGCACTTCACAGGGAACACTTCTGGCTAGAGAAGTGGAGGACCACACCTCACATCCTTGGAGTGTACCTGGGCAGGAGCTCAAGGGGTTAAGCCTCCCAGCAAAGCACCAAAATAACAATCAAAAGTCAAGGAAAGTTTAGGCCCAAGAGTTTTTCTAGAAGTGCACATCATGAAAACTGTGACTTTAAAAAGGGATAATGGGTTGTAAAAGAAATCATGAAATCAGGGTTGTTCCTTCAGGGCATTTCTGGTTTCTGTTGCCCAGTTCTTCATCTTTCAGAACAACTTAAAGGTTCTGGCTGCCTGTGTAACACTCTGATGAACATTATCAGCTAAAGATCTTTGTCTCATTAACATTTGGAGCTTAAGCCAGTAAAAACAGAACTCGTGGAAAGAACAAGCATTTGTGAGCTTACCCAAGTTCTTTCTTAACCAGAAAACTCTTATTTCCCCCAAATATCTCTGGAAGCCTTTGTTACTTATTTTCCATTTATCTATCATCTTTCTCCTGGCAAACCTACTGGGTTCAGGTCATTTTCTCTCCCTTTTGATCCAAGACACTGGCTTATGGAGTGCCTCTCCCCTCATGCCTGACCTCCCCATGTGCTTGAAGCTCAGAACTTGGAGCTGAGTTTAACCAAATCAGCCCCATCCTCATTTCACTTTAATTTTAAAAGTCACCACTCCAGGGTAGGGGAAAAAAATTACTGCAACGAAGGCTACATAGTGAAGACTGTAAAACCAGAGCAAAGCCTAACAGGTCTAAAGGACCCTGAGACTTTCAGGGCC
Organism: Prinia subflava; assembly: GCF_021018805.1. Classification (NCBI taxonomy): domain Eukaryota; kingdom Metazoa; phylum Chordata; class Aves; order Passeriformes; family Cisticolidae; genus Prinia; species Prinia subflava. Next base: position 3,523,903 of record NC_086257.1, on the reverse strand, counting down.
CAAGGTCACAAGAACACGGCAATAATAAGAAACTACATTTGGAGTCTCCTGAGTTCCTAGAAGTCAGCTTCATGGCACAACCACCCTTCAGTAACTAATTGCTGCATTCAAAGCTGCATGTGTTGCTACATCAAAACTTCCATGTCTACCACGTGCAACACGTTCTTCAAATTACTTCTGCAGTTCTAGTAGAGAAGTGAAAACTGACAACAAAGGCAGTATTTTTCCTCTTCTAAACATATTCCTTGGGAATTATCCTTGAAAATATTTGCTGTTTCTAGGAATGAGTAATTTATCTGTGCATCAACCAATTACTGTGAAAAACTGCATTCCCTGCAGGTGGGTGGTGGGGAGGAGGAAGGGCTGCATGTGTCCATCCACACCCCCACCCTCACAACTTACTGTTCACTAAGCTAAAATTTCTGAAAATTACCATGGTCAGGAGGGTGGGTGGGGATGTGCAGACACAAAACAATGCACAGTGCACAGTCACAAATAGAATTTTTTCCTAATTACTCTTCTTCCCCTGCCCTGAGGATGAAGAACTCAATCTAGTGGCCCATTAAGACTATATATAAATAAAGGAGGAGCTGCTAACTTCTGATCTTGGTTAAAAACAGCTCTCAAAATTCTGTGCAGAAGCAAAACTGGGTGCTCATTGCAGAGCTACTGATAGAGCTCCAAACATCTCCACTTGCATGTATTAGACCTACAGACCCCTGATATACCTCTTACAGTCCAACTACTTTTCTGTGCAGTATTTTGGCTTTATCTTTCACGTTGATGTAATTTTAAGAGCAGTTCTAGCAGAAGAAAGGAGGCCTTGCTTCCCACCTGGACCCACAGTGCACAGCAGCATGCAAGACAAACTCAGAATCTTATTTTTAGAGTCTAATTCTTACAGAGAAACAATATCATTGGCTAAGTTTTTACTTTTCCTTTCACGCTTCGCTGGCATGAACTCATTTGTTAATAATGCCCATCTGTGACGGCCCATTTTTATATTCATAAATTTCACAGCAGATTACAGGCTTTCAGAGAGCTCCCCAAACAGCAGCTCCCTCCCAGAGGAGGGTTTCACCCACGCCCTGCCATTCCTTGGGCCCTGCCATCAGAGAAAGCTGCAGCAGGTGGAATTGTTTCACATCCCTGTGTCCCAAGCAGAAAGGAGCAGCCGTGACCCCACAGCCCTGGGAGTGCAGAAAGGAGCAGCTGGCACTCCACAGCTAAACCTGTGAAGGTCACGAGTCCTATCCTCACACGGGGCACCAGGAAAATGTGGGGGTTTTATCTTCTTTTCCTCGTGTTAGAGCCGGGATTAATGCATGGGACACAGTTTTGTGTCTGGACTCAGTGTTCATTAATTCTTATCTATAGTTCAGTCTCACAAGTTGTGAGCTCCTACTGACAAGGGAGGAAATGGATGCTGCTCTTTCCAAGGTCTTCTTAAGCATAAACTATCTAATAATGAGATGACACCTATATTATTTATACTTTTAACCCAATAACTGACCACCCGAGGTCTGCAGTGTGGGCCTTCTTCACCTAGTAAGAAAAAATCACCCAAACCCATGAAGAAGAGGGTGAAGAAGAAGGACTTAGCCAATGTCCTGAATCCTCCATATTGCTCCACATATATTACTATATACTAAAACCTCCAATTCTAGGCTTTTCACCCTGTGAGAGCACACAATACCCATTCAAACTACACCCCCACAACCCCAGTGCTATCACTCAATTTTGGAAGCCTCTTCCATGGCCTCGGGTCAAACATACTGCTTGCTTGAGGGTCAGTGTCTTTTAGCACAGAAAGCCCGACATTCTCAGCCTCCAGGGTTTCAACATAAACCAAAGGTAAAAGAGCCAGCTCCTGATTTCTGTGGGACAGCAGCTCCGTGGAGATGAAGAGAAAAAAAAAGTTGCAGAACCATCAGACCCTCAGCTTCCAGGATCTCTAGATCCAACAAGCAGCAGTTTTTAACAGAATCAGAAGAGGAATGGGGAAAGAAAAAAAAAAAAAGGGCAGGTAGAATCTGGCAAATTAGGAAGTCAGAATGAATGGAAACTTTGTATAAGGGAATTTTAGGGTCTTCATGCTCTGCAGAGGGCCATTTGTGCATGCCATAGCTCAACTACTGCAACAGATTATCTGATCAACAAGGAAGGGACAACAATGGAAAATCTATTAGCTGGTGGCTGTGGAGCATCACAGGTCTATTAGAGATTGACTGATTAGCCTGTCGGGTGAGAGTCAGACTTTCTCAAATCTGGTTTCCAATAAACTGTTAAAAGTCAATATGACACAGAGTGAAAATTCAATTCAGGGTAACAAAGAAGAAATAGCTAATTATTCTTTTACAGCACAGTAGATCCTTCCAGGTCTCCTTTAACAACAAATTAAGCATTATAATAGACTATTTATATATAGATTAACAACAAAGATAATCTGGGAAATAACACAAATAAAAATTCTACGTGCCAAAATTCACAAAATTTAAAATACAAAACTACAAAAAAAATTGCTCTCATACTGCAGAATCTATGTGGAAGACCAAAAAGATGACAGAGTCAGCAGAAAAATTACCTTATCTCAAAAAAGTCTTTTTAGACAATTTATCAACTTAAAATTGCAGAATTTAAACTGTGGAACACAGCAATCAATATAGCATCAATGCTTTGGATATAAAATAAAACCAAGTGTGACAAAGCCCAGAGCTTTACAGACATTGCTGGGTTTGCCAGCTCGGTTTTGCTACAGAAAGCAACTGGGTGCAGGTGAAAAAGGCAAAGCAAACTTGAAATGCTGTAGATTTTCTGGGATGATTGGTAACAACAGCCAAGGGCACATCCAGGGAGTTTGTCTGGCTTGTGTGCACTCTGCTCTTGCAGAGCCAAACTCTGGTGTGGCCTTGCACTGACTCCTTTATACTGGTTTTGAATAATCAGCTGTGTTGGTGGTCTTGTGACACACCAACTCTACACCACCTGAAAACACGGGAATAGGATGAGAAAAAAACCCTAAATCTGTATTTCATCCATACTTCAACATGATACTTCAGTTCTTCTCAGCTGTGTTGAGGCAGATGTTTGTGGGACCTTGTGCAGAAATCAAAAGTTATTTAGATTAGTGAAAACCTATTGGAATCAACTGCTTTCAGGGATATTGTTTGAAAATCTGCTCCCCAAACACTTGCATAAGCACAACCAGGACACTGGTGACGTGGCATGGGATAAAAAACAAAGTACAAGAAGAAAGTAAAAAAATCTGCTAATGAATATATGTAGCATTGCTTGGTCTGCAGTTAAAGCAAAATTTCAACTGGAAAGCAGAAGTTCTTGGTAACAGCACAATTCTAACTGCAGAGACCTCAGTGTGAGCTGTAAAATCTGCTCATGCTATGAGATAAGATGCAGGTGCTTTGTGCCAGACAACAGGAGGTACCACAGATACCTGTGGACCAGATAACTGGTTTGGTTTTGTTTTATTTTATTCCCGTTATTCCAGAGAGGATATGTATTTTTGAGCTTTTTGCTAGACTTTTGTCCACATGGACTCAAGTTCTGAGATAGAAGAGGGCTATTTTAACTCAAGCCTTGACAGTCACTGTGAAGGCTGTTTTTTGATGGCTGTCCTTGATGACTTGAGACTTTCATTGCAGGAAAACAGCAGAGGATTTTACTGCATTTGCAGTTTTATTAAGCAGGACTTCCTGGGGGGATGCTCCTGGCATGGGAAAATTTTTTGTCCTTAGAAGACAACTTCTTTTTCCTAGGAGGTTTGTATTACACCATAGAGCCATCTTTCATTGTAGGTAGCCAAAAGATTTCCTGTTTTAAAATAAGGTGGTAGCTAAAGGCAGCCCAGCTTTGGAGGGAGCAGATGGGATGGTGCAGATGGACCTGCAGCCTGTGTTTGAGCACAGCTTTTCACTCCACCCCCCTCACCTGCAGGGCTGTCAGTGCAAAGAGCTTGGAAAAGGAGGAGGAACACCCAATGCCAGCCCAGGACTTGTGTATTTTGGAACTTTTACTGTCTCATCTTTATCACAAAGGAAATTGCTTATCATTGGCATGCTAAAGACATGCCCTGGTACTAACTCATCCCACCTGAAAGAGATGTGAGAACATAATCAGACAGAAAAAGCAAACAAAGGAAGAAAAGAATCTAATACTGGTTACAGGTGATTTCAGTGAACTAAGATGGGCAATACACATTTTAAAACCACATCAACATTACCTCAAGGGACATGGGGCCTGAAATCTCTCCAGCTCTGTGATCTCAGTTACAGATGTCAGGCCTGCATGGCTTCTTTCTGATGTCTCAGAAACTCTGAGACCTTTAGAGATCTGGTTGTGGTGGGTTTTTTTGGTGTTGTTGTTTTTTGTTTGGTTGGTTTTTTGTTTTGTTTTTCCTTTGGTTTTTTGAGAAAAATCCAGTGGAAAGCAAACTAAGTAACACAAATACTTGTTTTCTAAGCTGAAAGACCAGAGGGCCCCTCCTCTCCCAACACTTTAAATCAGTTGGGAAACAACAGGGCTGCAAGACAAAAGCCTTCCAAAAGAAACTCCCTGTCAAAAAAGGGTTTATTCCAAATTTTTCAAATCAGATCTGCTTCAGAACAGAAAGTGATTTCTAGCACCATGCACAAATTCATGGGTGGATTAAAAAACCCCAAACAGGTCTACCCTATTGTGGTATGTTTTATTCTGAGCCACTTGTCAGTGTGAGAGCTCTGCAGTCTGTGCAGCCACGGTCACCCCTTGGCTAGGGAACGGCTCAGAGGAGTCTGGCACTGTGGGGAAAGCACAAGGTGATGCCTTCAAGCAGTCAGAACTTCACTGCCTCCTCTCCTGGCAGCACTTTTTGAGGCTGAGATAGCACAGGATGATGCACATTCCTGTCTTACACCTGCCCCTGGGTGGGGGAAAAGGGATCAGGGAAAGAATCAAACCTGGCAGGCAGCAGAACTTCATAGTGAGATGGAAATGGCCAAACTAGAATCAAATAAAAAGGAGAGATGATAAAATACAGAGCCTGGGATAACCCTTGCAACACTGAAGGGGAAGTTCAGTCACCAGAAGCTCAATAATTAATTTAAGACTGTGAAACACAGTTTCAGAAGCAAATCTTTGTCTTTAAGACCCCAAATGCCCAATCCTGTGGGCTGTGTGCAGCTGTGCAAATCTCCTTAAACTGCCAAACCCAAGAAGCTGAGCCGGAATCTGAAACTGCAGCACTCGGATTCCCAAAGCAACCAGAGATAAGGAAGACCAGAACAGCATCATTTTAGTGTTTGCTAACCAATTCCCCCTTTCCCCTTTCCCCAAAAAAACAGTTTAAATTACATGATGTTTATCCTAGCTGGATACTTTATTTATTTAAGGCAGGGATTTGCCATCTGGTTAGCAATCAAATAAGCTACCCAGACTGAAATCAGCAATAATGACATTTTCCCTCTGTGAAATGCTATTTCTTCAGAACATGCACACAGTGTTGGGTGGGGGAGTGGTGCAGGGGAGAGGACAGACAACCAAAATAAACTTTGCCAAAGCAAAAAAAAAACCCCATCCAAAATTAACCAGTTCTGCCCATTCTGGCCACCATCACCTTCATGCTCTTTTCCAACACCTCCAAACATGAAACAACCAGGCAGCAATTGCATTCCTGCCTGCACAGGGTGAGCATGGAGAAGGCAGAGTGAACAGCTACCAAGCTGCTTACAACCAGGAGGGACAAAATGCATTAACCCCTAACCCAATCTCAAGTAAGTACTGAAGGTTTGGGTTAGTAAATATAAATACAAGACAAGAAATAAAAGTTGAATCCATTGAGGAATTGTCACTTCTCTGCTCAAATTTATTCCCAAGAGAAAGCAAATGCATCAAAAGCTGTGGAGGACACATTTAACTCCTTTTACACCACTTTAAAACAGTTATTTAAACTTAAAAGCTTTCTACTTTGAGCAAGGCATTAACAATTACAAAAAAAACAAATCTGTGTTCCTTTCTCAACACATATTCTATTTCAAGGATTCCCATAATGACTTTTTGTTGCTTTTTAAGAAGAAAGACACAGACTGATTACTTTTGTTTTGGTGGTTATTCACCAAACAGAAGAGACATGGACTACATAAACTTTGGCTCAGATACCGAAAAACTCAAACAAAATTAGCTCTACTTCACGCCTGCCAGCAGAAGCAGCAAAGCCAGATTTAAAATGCACTATTTACTCTCAGTTTCCTGCTCCACACTGGGAGACCTTCAGCTGTCCAACCCCATTTAAAGCAAAGTTTTGGGCACAGAGCAGCACAGGTGGATTGCTCAGACTGGGGCACCTCCACACCTGCAAAGAGCATCAGGAGCATCCCCTTCATCCTTTCCCCCACCCTGCTGCAAGCTGGGAACACCTACAGACAACTGGCCTTGCCCAGCTGGGACACCCACAAAGCTCATCTAGAGACAAATCAAACTGGGCTAAACCAAATCCACACACCTCCCATTTGATGCTTCAGAAATCTTAACTTGAACTCGTCTGCTCTATTTGTTTTGAGCTCACTGTTTTCAAAAGAGAGACTTCTTCCCTCAGGGAAAAATTTTCCAACAATCTGGTTTTTCTTACTTGATCACTGCCTGTTTTCAGAGTCCATTGCCATTGTTTACTTCCCCTAAAATTATTACCAGGCCCACAGATACGATAGCTGGATGCTTCTCTAATACACTTTTCCTCTTTTTTGTGGGTTTATTTTTCAATTCCTTGGCTCTGAACACTCTCAGAGCTGTCACAAATTAGGCTGATCATAGCATCTCCCGTTCCCAACAAGAGGACAACCCAGCTCTCACTGAAATTAACAGGAGCATTGCCATTCATGGCAATGCAAGTAGGATCATGCACTCAACCTCTGTAACAAAAGTAAATAAACACTTTCATTTTCATGTCTGAATTGGTAAATGCTGGAATAATAGCTTTCTTCTCCTTCTAATAACAGTGGAAAAAAATCTAAGTATAATTGCAATTCAGCTTCTGTGTGAAGGAAGGAAAACAAAACCTAATGAAGCTTTTTATTACATTTGCTGTTTGCAGAAAGAATGAATGATCCCTTTGCGTCTTCCTGTTCCATTTTGAGGAGGTGCCCAGCTCTGGCTGGACACCCATGAAACTCCTTTATTTACTGTGGGCTATACTGCCCCAGATCCTACCCATGGCAACACAGAAATCAAGAAATAGCTTTAAATGGCCTCTACAATTAGCACAAGCAGTAAAAAGCAGTACAGTTATACAGGATTTTGCTGGATGACAATGAAAGCTTCTTTCTCTAGGAAAAAGGGAAGAGGAGAGAGCCCAGGCACTGCAGTGTTACTGCTTCCCATGAAGTCAGAGGAGCCCCACTGCTCACCCTGCCAGAGCAGCTCTTGGCTGCCACAGGACCTCACTGTCCCAATCTCCAGCTGGAACTCCTCAGCTCAGCACTAAGAGAAACTCTGGTTAATGATGGCATATCCACATCAATTTATAGCAGCTCAGAAAAAAACTGTTCTTCTCTTTTCTTCCTCGCCCATTCTCTTTTTTTGAAGCATCAGCTGTTCAGCTACAGATACAAACATCCAGTAAGCAGAGTGTTGAAGAGAAAGCAGAAAACCAACCCATCTATAAAATGGCCCTGTACAAATCCAGCTTCCACTCAGCTGTTCCATAAAAGCAGACTTTTCTCTTTACATGAACAACAGGCGACAATCAGTGATCAAGTAATGACTCAGATTAGAATGAAGGGTTTAAATTCTTTTGTGCCTTCAGTTCTATTTAGTCTCTGATGCAGCTGACTCTCCATTTTCCTGGTCCCACCCAACTGTAACCTCTAGGACCTTCCCCTATAGCCAAGATAAGGGAAGGATTTGGTTCAGGCTGAACCAAGGAACTGAACTTTGGTATTCTGTAACCTGTAGAGAACCAATGGCACTAATACCAACAATAGACTTTCATGGCTCATGACCTCAACATCACCATCACTGACTCTCTGATCTTGGGACACCCTTCTCTCTGCAAGACTCCTTCTCAACACATGCAACTGCACAAAGTGACAAAGTGACAAAAGATATGCTTGAAATAAACCAGCCATGTGTGGTGATAACGCCAAGCAGCCTCTGGGTTCAAGGCAAAAGCATCATTGCTCCTTCTTGCAGCCCCTAAGGTGTGTCTGAGGCCACAGTTTTTTCAGAGCAGATAGCCACTGATCATAATGGCTGGCTGTCTCATAACTACAGCATCCACTTGTGGAACTAGGTCTAATTAAATAAAGTGGCAAGGAGCCAGCTAGGATTTTTAAAAATCAATGCAGGTCTCTTATAAACTTGAGTCTCTTTGCAAAGCACTGCTAAAAACAGGAAACGATGTCTAGGACTGCCTGCAGCCTATTATTTTTCACTTCCAAGGAAATCCGTTTCCAGTCCATCCAGGAAGGCTCATCACAGAATTACAGCAGCCAGTGAGCCACCAAAACAGGTTAATGCAGTGCTCACAGCCTGGTACCCAACTGAGGAGAAGGCTGGCAACAAGAAAAAGTCGAGACAACAAAATACAGAAAACCTAAAGTCACAGGTCCAGCACCATTCTTTACTATGAACCACAAAAAATGAAAATAAACCAAGAAATGTCAGTGGAATAATCAGCTGCTGAAGAGAAAACTTCCTGCACAAGCAAAATCACAGTGCTCCATCGCTTGACATACTGCAAATGAACAAAGAAATCAAAGCTGGACTCTGTAATTTATCCCCACTTGCACAGCTTCTGCTATGTGCATCCACTCTTACTGACAAGCAAGTGATACAGAGTTAAAACATTTTAATTTTAGATGCTATAATGTCTGAGGCACAAAGGACATTCCTTAAGTTATAATTCTGCATTTCTCAGCTTTCATGAGCTGGCATCAAGCTTTTAACGTCACTTGTAGTGCAAACACCTAATGCTTGTTCCTGAAACAGACATTGCAAAATACACTGTTTCTTCCCCCAAAAAGCATGACTCTTTTCACCCAGGGAATTCTGTACCTTCCAACACACATCAGGTAAAGCAGTGGCACATGTTGTTTCTGCTGCCAGGCACCAAGCACGTGTGACATTTATCTCCCTTCCTTAAAGCTGAGCACAGACCACACAAATGATGAAGCCACTTTTTTCTAAGCACCATTCACATCCAATAACCAGCAAAGAACCCTTTTCCTTCAGCCAGGTACACAGCACTGCTCTGTTCTCTTTCAAGAGCTGCCTTACTCACAGGACTCAGAGAGGGAAGAAGCTGCAATGGGGCACAACTGCAAGGAACCATAATTTTTCATCAAGTTTTCAACAGCCAGTTGGCACGTGAAAGCGTGATTTTCTTCAAAAGCCTGCATTTCTTCCTGTCCCAGAGAACATTTACCAATCTTCTGGTGATGCTGTGTTAAGGAGTCATGCAGGGTATGTTGGTTTAATCGTGTCTTTGGCACAGGAGATGGCATGTCATACTCAGTCACCCACAGAGGCCACTCCAGTCAGGTGAAACAGGGGGGCAGTGCTGATTTGTAGGAGTATTTTCCTGTGTCTCATTTGACTGCTTTATTGAACTCCAGGCCTTCCCCCAAGGAGTACAGATGATAGTTGAAGTTCAGGTTAAGGAAGAACGACTGCCCATCAACAAAATTTAAAAAGGCAAAGAAAAAAGCAGGAATCACACAGTGAGCTTCACTCTCTGTTGCAGACAGGTAGAAGAATTATAAAAGAAAGGCCTCATAAAATCAGGCCTGCTCTATTAAATTAATAGCCTGTCATCTCTTCTAAGTGTAGTTAAGCAATTTGCAAGTTCCCATGTAAAAACAATCTTCGTATGAAAGGTTCATTAACACAACAACCTATTCTTGGGTTGAAAAATAAGTGCATCTATGTGAAAAATAAGATCTCTTCCATAAGAGTCCATAAAGGAAAAATGTGACCAACATGAATCTTAGCCTGTACACACAAATCACCTTCTGACCAATAAAAGCAGCAATAAGGGAACTACCAACAATGGGTGCTGCACACGAGGTCTGTGAAAACTGTATAAAATAAGTGATGTCAATAAAGAATTGGCTTTTCCTGCATGAAGGTAATGGAGTCTCAGCTGACTTATTGCAACAGCTCCCTGTTGGCATTTACTGTACAGACAGGACTTGGGGGTTGTTTTCAGTTTCCTGCCCCCTCCACTGCCCTTGGGGGCTGTATGGAAGCAGCACATTTTGGGAGCTGCTTCACTGCTGTGCTCAGAAGGGGAGCAGCAGCCAGAGGAAAGGTTCCCCTGCAAAACAAGGCACTGATTGCCCACCTCAGCTCTGGATTCAATCACTTCTGCAGTTTCAAGAGCTTCAGGCATTATTTTCCACATCTCACTCTCAAGATAGTAAAGAAATGGTTGGAGACCATCCACCCTTATAATTCTCTCACTGGGATCACCAGGCTTGACAAAGAAGAACCTTGTACTTCCTCACCTCAGTCAGGGCAGTGTCACCTCCTTTAAGGCCCCAGCCTTTCCACCATGCTCCCAATTCCAATTTTTTCCCATTTACTCTGGTGTTTCCCTCTGTGTAACCAATGCTAAAGCACAACTACAGCAGAATAAGCTGTGCAACGTTATTATAATGCTGCTGATAGGATCAAAATTAAAGCCAGACCTTAAATGTATCATATGCCACATGAACTGTATCAACTAGATGTATCCAGGACCTGCTCTTCCTCTAAAGAGTGAACTTCAATTGGTCATTCCAGTTTTTCTGCAGGCAAACACAGCTAAACCAATCCCTTCTATTAGGAATGGGAAATTAAAGGACTAATAATGAAAAGTTTATAACAGTTTGTTAAGACATACATCTATTGTATGTGCAGGGTAGTTTTATCAAATTGGTCTTACTTCACTGGTTTCTTTTTCCCTACTCATATAATTACAAACATCACACAGCAGGCACTGAAACTTTCTAAAGTGAATGCAAAGCAAAACCAACACAACTGCTGAAAATTCTACATGTCACTATACAAACCTCAACCAGTCCAAAACTATTTTTACAAACACTATTTTTACTGTCTGGATGGTCTTACCACCCCCCCCCCCCAGTCTGGCAAGTCTCTCACAGAGCAAAATCTCCCTCATGTGCTTCTTTATAATGACATTTGCTGATTTCAAGTAGAATTTCTGTTAAACTCTGTTTCAACAGACTGACCTATCCAGTGTCAGGGTCAACACAAACTCAGAGAACTCAGGTCTAAATTCTTTACAAGAGAGAACTGAAATCAAGCAGCAGAAAAATGAAATGAGAACATGAGCCAGTAAGACCCTACATGAGTATTTGAGAGGTCTCCCTGCCCCACAGCTGCAAATTACTTTGACAGAAACAAGGAGTTTAGCTGAGGGGTTGCACCTATTCTCTCTATTCTGTTTCTCTTTTATTCTCATCTCCTGTGTGTGCAGGAAGAATTGGAAAACATCTCATATGGAATTGATAATGGACCTACTGGAATTCAAATATTTACCAAAGGGGAATCAGTCATGCAGTGCTTTTTCCTGCCAGCAATCATATATTCCCAGCATGGATAACATTTTCACATATAAATAAAGCCACATATCATTCCTGCTTCTGCTTGGAAAGTATTGAACTTTAACAGCTATGGAAAAAAAAATACAGTGCATCAAAATCCACCCAAACCTTCAGACTTTCCTGCTGAATTTTTAATTTAAAAATACCATTCACGTACTTGAAGACATACATGTGCAGTAGAATCTGCGGGTTTAAAATCTCTTTCAGTACTCATGTAAATCATGTAAGATATTACCAGCCATAAGCACTAAGGCTGCAAAGCCAATTTCCATTAGTTCTGGTTCTGACCAAGCTGCTCCATGGAAATATTCCAATTGTTTGTACCACTTAAATTATCTCAGTCAGACACCTAAATGTGTTTGTTGTACACCCCATTTCAGCATGAGGTGTCATGCTACACCAACACGTCAGCTCTTACAGGGGGAAATGGTTTATCAGTAACTATTTCTCTCAGCATGGAACAAGCAATAGTGGAAAGTGCAAACCAATTTAATTTAACAGGAGGGATTCCTACCATGGCACGCAGTTGTCCATTAACAGAACAAACCCCCGCCTCCCTCCCTTTCTCCAGCTGGCAATTGCAGCAAATCTTCCATGAAAATACATTTCCTGTAATGTTCTGGTCATGGCTGGCAAGAGCTGCAACCCATTTCCATAAAGCCACCATGTGGAAAATTGCCTTGGCTGTTAAAATGGACTAATGCAAAGGAATTTTTTTTTTCTTAATGTTGAAGGCATCAATCCTTTTTTAAAAAACACCACTTTGCAGGACATTAGCTGATCACCCACCAGTTTTAAGGCAGAGCCCTCAAACTAAACAGTAAGAAAAAAAAATTCCCTTCATCCATGTATCGCTTGCAGACCACTTACCCAGCAAATACAACGAGAAGCCTGCAGGAACTTTGCAACAGCAACTCTTGTTTTCACCAAAGTGTAACCTCATGCTGCAGCTGCTAATCAACAAGCTCCCACAGTATTAATTAACTCCCAGGAGTTAAATCCTGAGCCTGCAGCCAAGAGGCTGTGCCACCAGGAAAGTCAGGCTGCTAAGGAAGATGCTGTCAGGCTTTCAGGGCTGCAACATTCTCCAGTACTGCTTCACCTGGTGCCATTTACTCTTTAGTTCCCAGGGACTCACAGAGATCCTCTTTACTCATCCTTGGCCACGGGGCTGATCCAGCCCAGAATTCTTACCTACACCCATTTCTGGCCTGTCCTGCCCTGTTTTTGCCTGGATGAGCAGAACCCTTCTCTCTTTGCTCCCTGAGCTCCTCAGCTGTGCTGGACCAAGCACCAGGCACAGATCTGGTGCCCAGGGTGCCTGCAGCTCACCCTGTCTGCAATTCCTCACTGCCCAAAGCTCAGTGTACAGAGCTGGAGGAGCTTTGCATCCTCTCCTGGCTCTGGGAGACCCCTGGAAATTCAGGGTGTTAAATGACCAGGAGCTGTTAAATGAAATTGCCTGATCTGGAGAAATCTGCCAGTGGATTTTACAGAAATGCCAGTGAGATAAGATGCAGCAGAGGAGGCACCTCTTTATGGAAAGGAGAGACACTCAACGTGCAAGACTTCAGTGGCACTGACTGATCTCAAACCAGTTCTTAAATTGATAAATGTAAACTTGAAGACAGCCTGTAAACTTACCAAATTCCTGGTAATGTTTTACAAATGACACAACCAAATTACCTGCAAAAATTTAAACTGGGTTACAGTATTTTTGCACATTAAAAAGATAACAAAGTGTTACCATGGTATCATTTGTATAGAAAAAGCTCACAAAAAAGCTTATGCCAGAAACTGTGAAGAGCAGGACAGCAGTGGTGTCACCAAAACTTTCTGCAAGACTGGAAAGTGAGAGAAAAATGAAGAAAAACATTCAGGACTTCACTATAACAAAATTAGGAAACTGAAATCTCTGGACACATATAGCTTGCAATGTATCTGCTGGATGCTTGGGAACTTCTCAAAACCAGGCCAAAGGTCTACAGTCAGGGACTATTATAGATATACTAAAAATAAGGATATTTTTTAAGATATAAGGTTTGTTTCATAAGTCCAAGGCTTTGAAAAACTAAAATAAAGCAGAAAATATGTCCTAGAAATCTTTAATTGCCAGGTGCTATTATAGTAGTAGGCCAATTTAAGACTGCTGTACTTGAAGGAAAGGTAAAGGTCACTGTAAGCCTTAAGAAAGGGTCATTAAAGCAAAGGAGAAAAGATTTCTAAGATAAAAAATCTATGATTAAAATAACTGATAGAGCATGGAGAAATACGTTTGTGAGCATGTGAGCTCTCTGAAATTTGAATATTGTTGTGATACATTCCTTGCCTACAAAATTCTGATGGCTGTGTTTCCAGGCTGCAAGCTGTGCCTAAGGCAATAGATATAGAAATACAACAGTGGGTTTCCCAGTTTTGTCCTTGCTGGCCCCAGTATGAAAATAAGATCTACACAAACAGAAAAGCTGCTTTACCATGTTCTTCTCTCTCTTCAAACTTCACTGGTTTTCTTTTCTGGAAAAAGAACCCCATCATATTATAAGGGTTTGGTTGTTTTTTAATCCTGAGAGGCAGCAATGGAAAAAAACCCCAAAACCCACAAGGTAAGAAACAGGAACAGAGGAACACTGTATGATTATGTTGTACATGCCATCAGAAGGGTGTAGTGTTTTGCTGCCAAAGAGAAGCACACATATTTCAGAGTACAGAAAATGCAATTAAAGGGGTGCATGAGGAAATCTACACAATGCTGATTTCTTCCTGTATAATCCTGTTTTCTAATTATCATATCTGCTATGCAAAAATTCAGTTTGTGCAGGGTCAGTGAGCAGCTAAAGTATCTTGAAAGAAAAGTGTAACCTTTCCTAATCACCTGTGCTTCCTGTAACCACTCCATTAGCCCTTTCCCTGATTTAGGATTCCCACACTGTCCCTGTGATTAAAAGTTTGATGGTTTGTTTGCATTTCTACTTAGGCTAATTATTTTTTGCCCTTCCTCCAGCTTCAGCCACCCTGCAGATGAAATACTCATTTCCCCTTGTGCCCACCACACAGAGAATGAACTCTCTCTACCTGCTGGGAGTTTTACCACCAGCCCCACTGGGTTTTGCTGAATCTACAAAAAAGTTTCCATTTCTTCTCTGTCTAGGCCTGAAAACCTAAAGTCTCCAGAAATACTGGTCAGACTGAAATAAGAAATCATGTTTTGACTCAGGTGCCTATAAACCCCGACCTGAAAAGTGTCTTGGGTTTTGCCTGACTGACAAAGCAGCTGCTGGGTATTTTTGGGAAGAATGCCTTGCAGTCCTGCTCCCAGTCCTCCTGGTCAGACAGGTGCTTCAGTGGCACATGGCAGAGAGACAGAAAGCACAGCTTAATGGAAATGAGGTCCTGTGATGTCTGCAAGGGAGAACAGCCACAGCAACAATCTGTAGGCTCAACCCAAAAAATAACACTCATGTCAGAGACATGGCTGGCCAAGAAACTCACATGCATCCCAACAATTAGGCAACACAATGGATTTCTGTTGCTTTTTTATCTTTTTTTCTGCCACAGTTGGGATTAAATGCTCGAGAGATGTTTCATGTTCAGATTCAGATGTTTATTAATTCTTATCTATAGTACAGTCTCACAAGCTGTGAGTTCTATCTAACAAAGTGAAAAATGGCTCTGTCTCTATCTCTTTACAAGGCCTTTTAAGGATAAACTGTCCAATTAAGAAATGACACCTAAATTATTTTTACTTTGAACCCAATAACCAACCACCTGTGGCCTGCAATGCAGACTCCTCTACCCAATTATAAAACATCACCCAAAGCCTGAAGAAGAAGGTGAAAAAGAAGAATTTAGTCTACACCCTCCATCTTGCCTTATATATATATATTACTATATATAAAAAATAGATATAGTATATAGTAATATATATATACACATAACTATATTGTAAAACCTTAAACTCTAAGTTTTCCACCATGTGACATAACGCACTTCTATTCAAACTTCACACTTGTAATCCCAGTGCTGTCACTCAATTTTGGAAGCCTTTTCCAAGGCCTCAGGTTGAATGCAGTGTGTTCTTGGGGGTCAGTGCCTGTCAGCACAGAAAGTTTAATATTCTCAGTGCCCAGGGTTCCAACATCTCCCCTTCTTGTTTGAACCATGCAAACTGCTTTGACCACTTTGTCACACCTCTGTCAGATACACTGAAGTAGACAAGGCACAAATACCATGATAACTATGATGACAATCAACACATACATACCTATTTTCAAAATTCATCTCCATAATGATCTTTTCCTGTATAGTTAAATTTGGCATGAAAAAAAAATCATGTTTACAGAATCAAAAACATCCAATTCTTGAGGTTCAGAAGATGCCCTGGGAAGGTGAGGAATCCACCAGTCCCATGCATTTACTGGCACGCTTACTAAGCAGGTGGAATGACCAAGCCCAGCACCTGAGTTCACTGTGGCACGGTTATTGAGCATAAATCACACTTCTGGGAGGCTGGGAGAAGAGTGGAGTGGCAACTGGCTGGTTGCTGTTTACTCATCATCTTCTTTGTAGCTCTGGGAGGGTGTAGCTGCTCCTTCACAGCTGGAAGATGCCACTGTGTCCACAGAGGAAGCTGATGGTTATGCAGATGATGATGGTGCACACCTCGAAGCACAGGGCACTCTCCAGGCAGGCAGCTGGTGGCTCCTGAATCTGTAACCTCGTGTACGTGAAGTGCCAACATTTGTTGTAAGTATTTGTAAGGCAACAAATACTTATGTGTACAAAGGGCACCTGGTTTTGGACAGTCAAAAAGAAAATTCCATGAATGAAAAATTAATATAAGTCTGACTGAGCCTTGGCAATCTCTTATAATGCTGAGTAACACAGTAAAAATGCGTGTTTCCTTGCCCAGACATGTCTACCAGCTCATGCCTACAGACTGGCTTAATATCATCTGCTGAAGGTAACAAGAAAAATAACACACCTACCGTGTTTTGTTGGCAGTTTGGCTAAACCAACAAAGGTATCTTTCATCACCTCTGGAATCACAGAGCCTTTTTTTATTAGAGTAGCTGTCACTATTAATAACTTCACAAAGAGGTGTTTTAGCAAGAAGTCTCAACCATTTTTACTGTGCTTCATCACCCTCTCATCCCACCAAGTTTTGCTTTCCATTTTTCAACCCTAAGACAACAAAGAGACTAGAAAGAATTTTCCTTTCCTTTCGCCAAAATTGGCAACAATCCTTTTTTATCATCATGACGTGCCAAAACAACAATACATCTCCCCCCATGACTGTTGTTTTCCTCTCTCACAACTGGATTGTTGCTGTGTGGCACATCAAATGTTAGAAAAACACCGTGGTTAGTATCTGCCAGGTTCCATGATGCTATTCCCCCTGCATTAAAAGAGTATTACTAATTTTAGTTTGTACTGCCTCAGTAATTTTTTTTGCAGGCACAGAATTCCCATATATTTATAACTCATGGCATTTCATGAACTTGTGAAATCTTCTGTGTGTCTTCCTGCAGTGGAAAACAGTAATTTAAGCAGAAATATGAATTTCATTATGTTTGACTGACAAGCTCAGGCCACATAACTGACTTAACACACACAAGGCATGCTCCCTTTTCCTTTGATTTATGAGTCTCCACTATAGTTTGTTTTTTTTCTGCAGGAACAGAAGCAGAGTATATTTATATAACTATTCTATTTCCCCTCCTTCTTTAATCTGAAACCTTTATATAGAACATCTGTTGCTGCAAGAGCAATTGGAAATTACTGTGCTGCAGCAATAGACCTCATGGCAGCCTAATGCAACCACCAAAATTCCAACCCTTCACAGGCAGGAGTTCTGAGAAACACCAACACCTTTGAAAAGGTACTGACAATTGCAGTAACACTGTATTCTGTGTTGACCTGCCACTAAATCACACCAACTCTTTTATTTTGTTCCAAAATAACTGCCAGAAGAAAAGATCTTGTGCTTTTCAGCTGCCTGAACATTATTTTAACTTTGTATTTCTTGCTAGGTGATTTAATTGTGGACTTTTTTCATTAAAGAATCCACCTCTAATATAGAGCTCCATACCCCATGTTAGTTCTAACCCCAAATATATCATAATTTACTTCTGCTCATACCTTACATGCAGTGATCCATCAGTCCACTAAAAAAATCACTTTAAAAAATGTAACAAATTTAACCATACGAACCACACAACATCGGAGCAATAACCTGCAGTGGAATGCCTTTAAAACACCCACCCAAACAGCAGGAGTTATATCACACAGCTTCTCGTGCCACCAAAGCTTGGAAAGGAAGGTGACTCAACACCCAGGGACTGAGGAGAACCAACCATGAAATTTCCACTTCCTCCACACGTGCTTTCAGCACAGAAAAGGACACAGGCAACAAAACAAGCTCTGTCTGCCTTTGGCTGGTGAAATGGGAATATGATGGAATAAAACAGATCTCCAAAACCCTCAAGCCATCCTGCTTTTCTACCTTCTCCCTGCACACCTGAGGGAACACCAAAATTCCTAATGCAACTCCAACTGCAGACATGATGTTTTCTACACCATTAATAGCCCAAAAATACATTTAACAAGAACTGTTAAATGCTTCTGATTTTTCACATGCCAACCTGAAAATCCATGAAATGGTGATTGCCAATGTTTCACAGATGCAAAAAATAGGTTTTATACCTCTGGGGTGAGGAAACATAATGGTAGTTGTAAAAGGTTTTACTATACAACATTGAACAGGCTTATTAAGATGATAAGTTGTTTTTCCAATCACTCTTCAATGAAAACAAACAAAATGAATCACTGAGCCTTTCCTTCCCAGTGCAGCTGGATGACACACTCACATTTTTCAGGTTTTTTAGGTGGTGAATCAGTGGGAAATAAAGAACAGTAAAGAGCAGTAAAGAACAGTCTCCCTTGTACACTTCCTCTTCTTCTCTCACCTCACAGCTCCTCCCCAGCTCCCTGAGAAACAGCCATGGATATAAATGTTCTCACCAATCAGTACACACACTCCTTATCTAGTTCTTTAAAATGCTTTGCTTTAGAGTCCCTGGGTGAGTTCTCTTCAGCACAAAGAGCTCCCCAGTGCCCACAGGAACAGAGGGGTAAGAGGGCAAAGCAGCTGCCACCAGAGATGAAAAAATGCCAATTTTTGGTTGTGAGCTGGAAAGCACCTGCTTTCAATGGCTCTATTTTCTTTGCCAGCCCTTTTCTCTGGACATCTTCCCACTTCTGACCCCAACTCATTTCATATTTAATTCTCAAAACACTTATTCCAACAGGAGTACAGTGATAGTTCACAGTCTGTACTCACTGCCTTACACTGACTATTGCTGAACTGGAAGAATCCACCCAAAACACAGATCTTTAAAAAAACCCATCCAACAGTGTCAAGCATAAAGAACTTTGACAGGGACATACAGGGCCAAGACCACTGAAATGCACAGCAGCTTCATTTCAAAGTGCTTTTCTCTCTTTAGCAGCTAATGTATCTGTCAGGACAACAAAATCAAGCAAAATAAAATCAAATTGCCTTTGCAGATCCGCCACTGACTCAGCTACAGCTTGAACACTTTAGGTACAAACTGAAATCACTGACCTAATTATAAAGCAGAAATAATGCCAACCTCTCTTCTCCCCATCTTCCCCAGCAGTCTGGGAACTCAAAGGAAAAAGGCAGAAAGCACTTTACTCCTTGATGCTTTTACCACAGAAAATTCAATGTCTCAGGAACAAAGGGCTGTGGGGAAGATGCAGCAGGCAAGGAAGGGTCACCTGCGAGTTCCTGACCCTGGCATTTCACAGGTGAGCCCCCAGTCTCTCCTGTTTGCATTACTCACTGCTTAGAGGGCACCTGCCAAAAAAACCTCCAGGGTTAAGCAGGGATTGAAACAAGAAAGACACTGGTTCTGTTCCCTTCTGAGTATTCTGCAGGAAAATAAGTAATTTACGCTTTCATAGCTAAACTTAAATGACAAAAGATACCACCAGACAATAAGAAATGGCAACTTCAGATTGCAAAAATGAAGAGGAAATTAAGGCAAGGTAAAAGAGGGAAAAAACCCCAATCCAATGTATCTGGAATACTCAATTATTAAGGGCTTGGCCCTCTGAGATACTCAGCAGGTTTTTCAAGACAAGAAAAAATATGAGCTTACTGTGATTTTAGTGGCATAAATCTAAGTCTATTCTCAGTAGTTCTACTGCTGAAAAACATCACTTCCAGGTTAAAGAGCATATTTAATTATATTCCATGAACAGCAAGGAAAATGTAGGAAAAATACAAATTAAATTGCTCCTTGCAACACACTACTAATGTATCTGTTTTCAAACAGCAGATAGTTCAGGATGCTCAGAAAAGTAAGCACACAACAAGTTCAAGACAATTTGAACCCACTGTTCCCAATTATTATATTGAAGAAAGGGCCAGTAAGCAATAGTCTGTCTTAGGCTTCTTCTCAAGAAATTTTTGCTTTATTGCCATTATAAAATGGTACTTCTTAGCTCTACCAGTTTCTCTTTAGAAATTAAATTTGTGTACTTTTTAAGAAAGCAAGATGAAACACATTAAATTTTAATATTACATGCAAAGTTTCAGAAGGAGATAGGACCAAACTTAATCCCTCGAAGATTAAAGATCTGTCTGAGCCTCTGTCAGTGAACATCTATAACACACTACTACAAATGAGGAAGCTGCTCATTTCCCATTAAAAAACAATTTTAAATATGTTACATGTATGCATGGTATATAATGTGCCTATTTTTATTACTAAGAAATAAAAATAAACATAGTAGATTTTTACTGTCTACTTGTACTGATCCCTGGATGTCATAAAATACTTTGTTAGGCACAGCTTTGGAAAAATGAGTGGCTTGGCAGGTGCCAGCCCAAAGGCTTTGCAATCCTCCTAAACTACATCTCAGTAAAACCCTTGTGAGAGAAGCAGCTCCTCAGCCACCAGTGGTGTTGCTAAGGTTTGCATAAAATGAAAGTTATTTCCAAAACAAGTATCAAAATACAGGTATTGAAATAATAGAGAGAGAAACCAGGGGTGACATTGTCCTTCCTGTGCTGGAGCAGTGCCCCTCATGTCTTGCACAATGACATTTTTGAGAGTGAAGTTACCAGCAGTAGCAAGAGAAGTGTTTGAAAGTAGGAGAGCAGCACTGAAAAATGAGATTGTGTAACGCAGGTAAGGAGAGAAACAACCTTCAAGGGAAGAGAGGCAGCAAGGACTGAGCTCTCAGCTGTGACAAATGTGACACCAAGGGCTCTGGGCACCAGGAGAGGAACTGCATGCTGATTTCTGCTGAGGGTGGTGGGTGGGTCTGTTGTGTTTGCACAGAGGGTTCCAGTTGTTGGAGTCTAGAACATCCCTCTGGCCACCCTGGAGGGTTTGGAAACTGGACAGGGGGGTCTGGGATCAAGACAGGGGGGTCAGTTAGACCCACACAGGTCCCAGGAGGACACTGCCTCTGATCCCTGTCCATGGGAGTGAACACTCACATGCAGGAAGAATCACAAATCCTAAGAATTTAAAGTAAGTAGTGGATGGTTTATTATAGAATATAAATATAGAAATTAGGGTTCTTAGCATATGGGGCTGAAGAGGCAAGATGGAGGAATTGGGGAGTGGCCCCTGTGCTCCTTGTTCTTGCTCTCGTCCCCCATCTTGTGCTGAGTTAGGTTTTAGAGATTGGTTTAGAGTAGAACTGACATGTTAGCATAGGTAGTAGGTATTGGTGAAATTTTGTAAATAAAAAATACGTCTCGGACAGTGGTTGGGTCAGGGGTACTGTACATAAGGTGCGGGGCTCTCTGATCCGCCCAGTCCAGCCGCGTGTCCTGCTCTGCTGGGGACGCCTTGCAAAGCTGGACAAGAACTGAGAGATAATTAAGAATAAACAGCCTTGATAACATGAACTGCTGGACTCAACTTGTTGTCTCTGGCTTCGGTGTGAAACACCCAGGGCGAAGAGAAGACTGAAAACCTGATTACCCCTGGGAACAGCAACCCCGAGGAAACTCCCAGGGAACAGCAACCTTGGGGGAACCCTTATTACCTTGGGGAACAGCAACCCCAAGGAGAATCTCAGGGAATCAACAACCCTGAGACCAGTGGCCCTTATTCAAACTCCATCCCAGCTCTGCACTTCTTGTTAGCAGCGTATCAAACCAGAAAGGAAAGCTCATAACTGAGAGTAGTCAGGAGAACACTCAAAAGTTGTGAGGTTACTGCCAGCTTAACTGGAGGCAGCCCTGAAGCAGTTTCTGCCCTCTGGCCCTAAAGGACAGCTGGCATGGGAAAGGAACTCAGCTTCTGCTGAGCTCAAGAGCATTCTCACAGCCCTGGTGATGCCCTCTGCACATCCACAGTTTGAACCTGGCTGAGAGGAGAGCGTGTGGAAAACCTTCAGGACAGCATCATGACACACATACCTGCACAGGTACCAGGACTCACAGTGCCCAGTGCATTCCCTGTGGGACAGGCAGTGTGCTGCACGCCACAGCAGACTCTGCTGGAGCTGAAAATGTCCCTCCATTTCATTTCCACCTCTGTGCTCCCATTCAGCAAACACTGTTCTCTTAAAACATCAGTGTGCAGGGCAAGAGACAGCAACAGGCAAAACCAGAGAATCGCTGTCCACACGTGATGGAAGCTCAAGCCCCTTGCCACAGCTCCCTGCCAACATAATTAAATTGTGCCATTTCAGATTCTTTGGACAAGGTTTCTAATAAAGCATTTCCCACCTCATTTCCTGCCAAAATTCAGACATGCAAGGCCACATTCATACGTGCTTTGTGGCAGGGCATACAACTTTTCATTTCCTTATTTATTTCTTTTTTCAGTGATGCTGCTGCTAAAGGCAAGTGTTTAGTACTGGAATGACCAAGGATAACTCCAACATCTGTTCTCTGAAGGAGGGGAAAACAAAACAGAAGAATAAACCATGCTCTTGTACTCCATCCCTTTACATTTCTCAAATAAAATAAGCAGGAATCCTTCTTGCTATTGAGGACAACACTATCTCTTCCTTTAATCAAAAACCAAATCTACAGAAAACCTAACTCCTAAAGGCTGATGGACATCTTTGTAGTTTCTTGCCAAAGACTTTTGCACAGGTGTGGAGGTGTAAGAGGTGCTGAGCCTGATCACATCACACCTTTTGCCTGTATACCATAAAAATCACAGGGCTGAAAAGCTTAGAAATTGGGCAGGAGCCTGCTCCTACACAGCAGCTCTCAAAGATCGAGCAGTGGCAATGCTTGTCCTCAGATCTCTTAATCAAAACCTGCTTTTGCAGAACCTCTGGAATGTGTGTGGAACTTGACAAAACTTCCCAAAACCTAAACCTCCTAAGTAGACAGGTAGAAGAATTACAAAAGAAAACCCCATAAAATCAGGCCTGCTCTATTAATTTAATAGCTAGCCTTTCATCTCTTCTAAGTGTACTTAAGCAATTTGCAAGTTCTCATACAAAACCAATCTTGGTATAAAAACTCGTTAGCATAACAACCTATTCTTAAGTTAAAAAAACAAATTCACCTGTAATAACAGGGGATTTGTCCCATGAGGATCAGTAAAGAAAACATGTAAACAATACAAGAACAGAGAGATCTGATGAACAAGTAAAATACCTCTTACTAACCAATAAAGTAATTAACAAAAAAGCTATTAAGCAATTAAAGTTACACACAAGGTCTGTAAAAACTATATAAAATGAATTGTAAAAATGAAAAGTGAGCTTTTCCCTACATAAAAATAATTAAGTTTTAGCTAACCTATTACAACACTCCCACATCTCTCTGTTCATGGAAATCAAAAGTTGGATGTGGACTGGTCCAGCCCAGAAAACAACCTGTCTGAGGCTGCACTCCACAAATTACTGAATAACTGCACTCCCACTGGAGGCATGGCAGAAAGCCTGAAGCCAGAAGAGGCTTGAAGGCAAATGGAGATTCTTGGCCAGTGAGCCAAGGTAACTTCCAGTGCCCTTTTCATGCCTTCCTTTCCCAGCAGGATGCAGTGGGATACACACATAAACCCAAGCAGTGTTGCCATGCAAGGCCAGAAGAGGATTAATAGCACCAAAAACTCTCTCTTGTTGCCACTGAAACCAACCATGCTGAGCTCCAAGTCTGCGTGGACAGCCCAATCCCTCCTTTTGTCAGACATGAGTCCTTTTTTGTCCACTCCAGCTCAGATCAATAACACAACACATCTCCAGTGTGACACCTTATCCCCATTTCAGCCCTGAGCTCTCAGGAGAGAGCTGCAAACAAAGGCCTTCAGTTAGTGTACCTCTCCTGAGGCTGTTACTCATGACTGAATTTCGGTACTAAAGGGTTGAAACTAAACCCAGCCTTTTCTCAGAAGTGCCTCAGAATCCTATGACAGTTTCACTTAATTCTGTGGCTTTCAGAATGAATTCCATCTTTCTCAGATTGAGAAGTTAGTGAGTGCTGGCATCTACAATTCTTTTTTTCCTCATGTAGAGGAACAGACATAAAGAGGTATGGTGGGGGATGGTGGTACAAGAGAAGTAAAAATTGAAAAATTGTGGTTGCTCCCTGTGTGTGAAAAAGAGAGCTAATTCACAGAGGATGGAGCCATACCCCAAACAGCTTTTTCTTGAGACACCTCAAGCAAAAGAGAACTCTGATAAGCCATAGGAGGAATCAAAACCACAAAGCTACACAAATGTTGAGAAAGCTGAACTCTATTTAAAGCCCAGATCCATGTTTATCCCACATTAACACTGTGTCTCCTTCTGCCTTCAAACACATGGGAAAACTGC
Source organism: Prinia subflava (assembly GCF_021018805.1). Taxonomy (NCBI): domain Eukaryota; kingdom Metazoa; phylum Chordata; class Aves; order Passeriformes; family Cisticolidae; genus Prinia; species Prinia subflava. The sequence goes on along the minus strand of NC_086257.1, from coordinate 3,499,484 downwards.
TCCTGTCTCCTGAGCTAGCTTACAATTCACTGTCTTTACAGAAACTTCTTCAGAGCTGTACAGTGCCATTAAGAAGGAAAGGAAGAACAAGAACACCCAGTACCTGCCCAAGGTACTGAAGTGATGGCCACTGTGCCCATGTCCAAAAGCCTCATTTTAAAGGCCAGGTTTCTCCTACATTCCACATTGTGTGCCTTTGAAACAACTTTTCTAACCTGAGTAAGCAGAACATTTTTGGTCCTTGTGTCCAAGGAGCACTTGGATGTAAGTCTGGATAATCCCTGAATCACAGAATTAATTGAGATAATTCACAGATGTCAGGATGGCAGTTTTGAACTGATCTAAATGTGCCTCGAGAGCAGTGACATGCTCTGTACCAGTGTCCCATTCTGCCACCACTCTTCTATTTCCAAGGAGCAGAGGAGCACTCTGGCATGCCAGAGAGGCTACCTGGAGAAATCAGAACCCATCCGTGGAAGTGTCAGAACATCATGAATGACTTGGCCATTCACACAGCTCAGTTTCTCCATTTCATTCCATCTTACTTGCTCAAGTAATTCAAAAGAAATAGGGAAATCTGCTTGGTACCATATGGACAGTCACATTTTAGAGAGAACATCTGTTACCCTAGAGCAGCACTGAAAATACTGCCCAGGAGGATGTGAGCTTTTAGCACATCAAGCATGGATCCTGTGACCCTGGGGGTGAAAGCTCCAGGTATCTCCTTACCTGACCTCTGAGCACTGCTCCCACCTCCATCTCTAACCAGGCAGAGCACTTCAAAGAACCCCTGCATGCTAACCCTCCTCCTGCCCTCTTGTGATGCCATCAGCCGTGTGCTGAACAGAATGAAGAATGAACTGCTCCAAACTTGCCTCTAGCTTTTCCACACAGGCTTGGAGGTGTGATTTAAAAGCACAGAAGCACGTGGACTTTTTTTATAGAGCTTAAAGGGCGCTTAAACAGCCAGGCCTTTGTTTCAACTTGCATCATCAAGCGGAGTGGAAAATCAAAAAGGATTATGTGACATGCAGAGCAGTCCCAGCTTTAGCCGTTAGTCACAGCTAAATTACTTATAACTAGGAAGAGGGAAGAAAAGCCAATAACCAGAATGGATCAGTAAAACCAGCTCCTCCTCTGAGCTCCCTCACCCCTATAAACAGCTGCTGAACTGTTTTCTGGAGCAAGAGGCCTGTGCTCTTAATTGCAGAAATCCACGAAGGTTCCGAGTTCCTGCTCACACCCAGTAACTGCATTTGCCTGAAGGAAGGGCTGTTTGTGCTTTATCCTGTGGGAAGCTGTTAACGCCCAGTTGTTTCCCCCTTTATTCTCTCCTCACTGACCCCAGAGGGACCACTGCACATGAAAAAAGAGCTTTTCTTTTTTATCACATTAGGAATATTACAGGGATATTACAGCACTGTGCACGATACAGTAAACCCTGAGCCACCCAAGAACTTTATAAGTGATGCCTTTGGAATTCGCCAGCACTGCTTCCTATCTAATAATATTTTTGTGAGCTCCCATCCTTCTTGTTTTCTCCCTTCAGCCCACCTAAAAAGACCATTTCAGGTGTTTTTTGCACATATTACATGATGATTCTCAGAATAATGCAACAAGTCATGGTTCATAGAAGTAGAGCACCCAGCCTGAGTTTAATGCACCTATTTTAACTTGGTTTGGTTTAAACTTTCACAAACATGCCAACACGAGTGCAGATTCCCATGAAAAGGAGTAAAGTGCCACATAAATTCCTTGGTGCACAAGTAATTCTACTTATTTCCATCAGAGAAAACTGTTCTCAGATCCTTTCTTCACTAGGCAAGAGTCTCAAAGCCTGGCTTACCCACAACAGCAGAGTAGACAAATGTAACTGTTCTTTTTGTTCTCATGAGCAGTTATTTCCAGATTTGAGATTGGCTGGGCTTCAATCCAGAAAACAGACTTTTCATGACAATCCCCAAATAACTTCAGAAGAATCAGGAAATATCCTAATTAGGAAAGGGATCAGTTCATCCTGCCTGAAGTATTTGGCAGACCAAGCATCCCACATCTCCAGAATGTTCAGAGAATCCATCCTTCAGTTTCTGCGAGGTTTCCAGCTGAGTGATGCCCTGACAGGCAGTGCTTCATCACAGCTCTCCACGACCCATGCAGCAGCCAGGACAGACTGCTGATCATCCAGCACATTTTATAAATTGCAGCTGCACCCCTCCTGCTGTGATTTATATTGTCATTACAGCCCAACTACACCTCGAGTGTTAAGTCATCCCCCTCCAACACCAGCTAGAGCACAAGGAAGGAAATGCTCTCCCCAAGAAGAAGCCTTCTGACAGAAAGCCTTAGGGGAAAGTTATTTCCAAATGGAAGCAGTCCTACCGTGGACAGTCTGCAGAAAGATTTACTTCTGCATTTGTTTCAAGGTATTTAGAAAACTGATTTAGAAGATCCTTAGTCCTGGTGTCTGACTGAATGACAGGAAATCTCATGGTTACCTGGTTAAAGCTCAGTTACCTGGTTACACAGTGCAGTGCAAGCTCACTCCCCAGACAGCAAAATCCATCATGCTGAACAACACAGCTTGTGGTGAGGCACAACCTGCTGCTGGAAGCACATGGACGGGCACTCAACAAACACATATTGTCATAGATTTGGTGTCCTGGCACATCCCATGGTGAGCATTCCAGCCTTTGCCTCAGTTTCTGCATTTATAAAAAGCACAGATAATATCCCCCCTCAGCAGGGCACATGGATTGCCAGTTACACTGCAGAGGAATCTGAAGAAACAGAGTCTGCCCACGTTCACATCCCATAGTGAATATGGTCCTCAAGAAGAGCAGGCCTGGCACACCTTTGCCAGGTCATGGCTTTTCATCTGTGGTTTCAAGACTGGGATACAAACATTTCCCCATTTCTCATGCAGGCAATGTATTCCAAAAGAGCTCCAAGGTGACACCACTTAACAGGCAATAAAAAATAACTATTGTTGAAATAATTCAGGTCAGATGGCAAGGAGCATTCTCCCTGAGTATGAAAACTAATCAAAGTTCTCTGCTGCCTTTCAGAGATGATACCTGGGCTATTCACACATCCAGGCTCACAGGTAAAGCAAGAGTCTTCCCTCCTTGTGTAACAAACAGAATCACAGAATCATTGGGTTGGAGGAGACCTCCAGAACCATCAAGTTCAATCAACTCCCAACCCTAAACCACGGCACCACTGCCACATCCAGTTTTCCTCAAACACATCCAGGGATGGTGACTCCACCCCCTCCCCAGGTAGACCATTCCAATACTTTATTACCCTTTCTGTAAAAAACTTTTTCCTAATATTCAACCTGTATTTCCCTTGGCACAAGTTGAGACTGTGTCCTCTCATTTCTCCAGACAGCAGTTGCTGTCTGGAGAAAGAGACCAACCCCACCTGACACAGCCACCTTTCAGGGAGTTGTAGAGAGTGATAAGGTCACCTCTGAGTGACGAGTTTGGTGCTGCTGCTTCCTCCATACTCTGCTGTGCTGGCTCAGCACAGGGGAGATGCTCTCTGAACAGCCCTGGTGACAGGAGGTGGGAGCAGTGTCTGGCTCCCCCAGACACCACGAGAGCAGCAACCCCTGCACCCGTGAGCTCACCTGTCCGAGGAGCACAAATCCTGTGCTGAACACGGCCCAGCAGCCCCTCACCTGCAGGGATCACCTCACAGCCTAGCACTGATGCCTGAACTTTTATCTTTCATGATTTTCAGACTCTGTGCTGCCCAGGGTGCAGCTCTGAGCTCACAGTCAGGATCACTCAGCTCTGCACAGAGCAGGGACACAAAACAAATCCTTTTCCTGCTGAAGACCAAGGACAACCATTACAAGTTTTCAGGCCCAAAAGCACAAACAAGGGTGGCTGAAGGGAGGAACAAGAAGGATGAGACCTCACAACCTAGAGCTGTAATTGGACAATTAAACCCCAATATGCAAATGAAACAAAACTTATAAAAGTGTGAGGCCTTGTGACTGTTTGTCCATTTTGTGACCATTTTGGGTCCACCTTGGGTGTAGCCCTGGTCAGGCGCTGTCCTGCCCAAGGTGTGTCCTTTAAGGCCTTTTAATAAATCCCTACTTTATTCTCCAGCTCTGTCCAGTCTCTGCTCCAGGTGTCCTTCCCCAGGCACCACAAGCTGCCTGTGCCAGCAGTGTGCATGACCCACTTTTGGCATTGCCAAACCTGCGTGGAACTCGCCCGGGCAGGCCGGGACAGACACGGGGCCGAGAGCAGCCTCTGCTCCCTCCCTGAAGAACATTACAACATGGGCAGCAGCCCAGCTTTTGTCATGCCCAGCTTCCACACCCCTGGCTGGGCCTTGTGCTGGGATGGAAACAGGATGGAAGATTTCCTGTTTGCTTTCCAGCCGCTGGAAGCACAACAGTTTCCATCAGCCCCTTCCAAACAATTGCACTGCTGCCAGCCACTGCTGCACGCTCTGGGGAAATATTTCAGCCAGCTCTGGGAACATTTCTTCCCAGGAACTGCTGTTTTTAGGCAGGTTAACACCTAGATAAGAAATGCTGGCATGGGCATAGTCCAGGAAAATCTTCAGGAATGTTTCTGAGAAAGGGATGTCCAAGGAAGACCCCACAACAGGAACCTGCTTCCAAACTGAAGGCACTCAAAGGAACGTGCAAAATTTCTGTCACTGCCATCACATGTTCATCCATTTCCAGGCACTAATCCTGGTTTTTGAGAGCTCCCTTGACCTCTGGTTGCATTTTCAGGGAAAGACACCTCTCTTTTTCAGGCACTGCTGCTCAGAGGAGCTGCTACAGGCAGCGTGTCACAGCATGGGAAACCTTCAGAGCAGCTCAAGGCAAATCCACAACCTCTTCAGTCATCTCGAGGCAGCTACCACTAAGAAAAAAGGTTGGAAGGTTACACAAACCTTGCCAAATTATTCCTCCAAGAAGTTGCCTAAGTCATATTAAAAAAAAAAAATACAATCTTTGCAGATAGCAGCTAAAAAATCTAAATATGTTTTACAAGTGAGGGGCAAATGTCTTTAAAATTCTCTAAGCTAGTTGTCTCACAAACTGTATTGATTCACACTAGACTTTTCAAGTATTCTTCTTGCATGCTGTAGTCCAAGATTATTTCTTTAAAGAATTGCATACAGTTTTGGCAGCAAATCCCAAGGCAAAGTAATGAGGTGGAAAGAAAGGCAAGAAATTGAAACTATGTCTTCACTAAGATCAAAGACTTTATGATTACTTAAAAAAAAAGCTTTATTGGTAACTAGCAAACCATCTAATACCTGAAAATCCTAGTCAAGGCAAGTTATGTATGATTCCTTCTTATTCCCTTATTATCTCTTTTTTATTTCTTGTATCCTAAACCTCAGATGCTCCTTTTGCACCCAGAAATGACCTACAGCTGCTCCTGTCACAGAGCAACTCCCTGAAACTCCCTTTTTGGTGGGAGTCACATTAGTCCTCATGACATACAGCCAAACCAGAGCTCATTCTCATACAGTTGTGGCAGCTGTTTTTCAGTCCCCTCTTGACACCCCCAAGTCACACACAGGAGATCACCACTAGCCAGCCCTGTGTTAATAGAAACAGTCAACCACAGGGTTATTTTTAAAACTCAAACTCATGTATCATTCAGTGATTTTTGTTTCACCCTTTCAATATTTGGAGTGTCATTTTTTCTTAAAAACAGCAAATGAAGCTCATATAAACTGCTGGCATGCTGTCTGCTTGGAGCCTGCCTGAATTCTGAACAGTCAGGGTTGAGAACTGACTGAAAACAGCAATTTTGAGTCTCTGACAGGTGTGTGTTTGCTGTGTATGACTGGCTCCATAAACAGGTATCAGCTTCATCCAATTTAACCACAGTCATGAGAACAACCCTTTCTGAGTAGTGTTAGAAGGCATTACTATCTCACCAAAAATATTTAAATGTATTGACAGCATTAAATTTGACTGCTCAGATTAACAGCTGTTTCTGATGTTGTCACAGTTATCTTTTATATGGCAAAAACTTTCTGACCTATTACTAAAGGGGGTCTTCAAAAATCAGAACAAAAAGAGCTCCCCCCAGTAAAAATCTGGTAACTTATGAGTGAGAAGGGTGAGCAGTAAGAGACCTCTAAAGGGAAAGAAGGCTTCATTTATCAAGCTCAGAAACACAGATTGAAGCAATCAAGGTACAAGATGATGACAACCTGGAAGAAAGTACTAGTTCAGGGAATGGAAAATAAAATTGCTCAGATGTCATAAAGAAATAACACATTGCTCAGAAAAAGCCTATTGCAAAGTACAAGAGCAGAATTAAATGCTGGGCCCAAATAATGGCTTTAATAATGAAGGGCAGTATTGGGTTATTAGCATTCAGTGTAGTATTACATTTCAAAATCAAAGCCACCGGCGTGGCAGTCAGAGACATGATACATGTAATACAATATGGTTGTTAAAAATACAGAACCTCACCACACTGCCTTTGGCCAGGCCTGAGGCTCCACTGGAGTCAGGTTTTGTACACACAGAGGGATGGTGTCATTTTTAAACACATTTGTGAATACAGCCAAATAAAGAAAACTTCAGTGGAAAAAAAATACTTCAGATGATTTATTTGGATATGGTGCAAATAGTAACACCAGCCAGAGGAGTACAACCCATGAGGGAAACTTCACTCAGGTGCTCAGAACAAGAAGTTCCAGTTTTGCCCCCCCTAGGAGAGATGCCAAGGCATTTCCTTACCTGAAAGGGCTCCTGTGCATTTGTGTATCTCTTTTCTGTGCAGCACACCATGGATGAAGTATTCCCCTTAATGGGGGTTTAATCTAAATGACCCCTGCTGTACTCGCTCCAGCAGCCAGAATAAATCTGCTCAATCTTCCTCCTCGCACAACTACCCACACCACATCTGTCTTTCCTCTTTCAAAGGCCTGAAAAAAGGCACAGGTGGCAAGAGAGGAGAGGGAGGCAGAGAACAGAAGAAGGTAATCCTGTCTTTTGTGATTTAAGCCATGTTAACAGAAGGGATGGTTTACTGATTATGGTTATACTCAGCGATTCCTGCTCTGCTTGTACTTTTGTCTATCTCCACCAGGAAAGCCAAACCTGTCAGGAAATTGGTGAGTCAGCACGCTGCTGCTGTTTGTCTTAGCTGGGAGGCATTGATTTTTTTCCTGATGCTTTGATACAGGGTCACAGGTACCCAACTAAAATCTTTGCTGGGAGCAAGGGGGTCATGGCAGCAAGAGCTGTTAGTTTAAACAAAAAAAGTCGATTCTATCTTTACAATATTTGTCTGGACGTTTAAATCTTCAGAAAGAGTTGAGAGGAAAAAAAAATACAAACCCCACTCTTCTATTTAAGCTGTTTAAGATGGAAAAAAAAAAAGACCCGTGCAATGCTTTTCACAAAATCTTTTGAAAGTCGCTGAGTATTTCACTGTGATTAGGTATCCTGTATGTGTGTATAAATAACACAAGAACTAAAGCTAAAATGTAGAGTAACTCCAATATATGCAAGAAGCAGCACTTTAAAATCTTTAGCACCTGTCCAGAAACAAGGTCCCTTTCAATATATCTGGAATTAGTGCAAAGTCACCGTGCATTTTCAAACCCTAAGCAATTCTGTTTGGCAGAAAAATCTCAAATCATCTTGTTAGTACTTGAAGATTAACATGAAGCTAAAGGAAATTTGGTCTGTTTTAAAAACAAAAATGCAAAGGCTGCTCAGGAAGCTCTGAGGTTTCCCCCCATGTAGAACAGCTCCATAAAAGTGATCATAGTATTTCAATCTGCAGTGAGGTGTAATCAAAGCGTCTCTGCTTAATAGGATGGAGATTAGTCATGAAATAAAACACAGAGTCATACCATAAGAAGTTAATTGCAAATAACTATTTTCTTGTTTAAATTGGCAGGAAATTCTGAAATATTTCCTCTAGAAAAACACAGGTGAACTACAATGTAGAATTTACCACTAAAGGCTGGAAGGAAGGGAAAACCAGAGCCAAAACCAGAGCAGTAACAAAAAGTGAAGAAATCAGTTGCTTCTGAAAGAGACAAAGTGATTGGGCAGGAAAGTCTGTAACATGAAAGTCTGAGATTTATGGCCAAAGGCAGCTTTAATACAGACCCCTGAAGAGCCTTTACGTTCAGACCTAAAGTCTGAAATTAATACAACACCAGGTGCTATTTACAATAAATTTTGAAGCAGCTTTGAGATACACAGTAATTACAGAATTAGTAAAAGTTCAGGTTGCTAAAAAGTTCAGGTTACAGCTAAAGGTGGACAACTTCTGAACCCTTTCTGGATGCACCACTGACAAAGAGATGCCCCAGATTATCTCATAGCCTTATTCAGCAGTTTGTAGGGGTGAAACACATCCAGAACAGTGCATTGTGCTTCTGAGGCTAAGCAGGCAAATGACTCAGATTTAATAAATGACACCCTTTAAAAAATGTAGAAGCATCCGTGGTGATTTTCACCTGATGACCTCTCCCTGCGTGGACCTCTCCTGAAAATACTTTTCCTGCCTCTTTGAAAATCCTTTTCCCACTGACAGGAGAGCTCAGGCTCCACCAGACACGCAGGGAAATAGCTCCTCCTTTGGCACTAACACACAGGACTGTCTGAAGCATCCTCTTCAGATCTCAGCCTTGACATGCTACAGTGCAGGGGTGTTTAAGGCTCTTTGTGCCTTTGTGACAATCACCTCCAAAGGACTCTTCAGAGAGCTCCTCAAGCCTGGATTTCCTGCAGAGTACTCTGTTAGGGAAACAGAGGGGGGAACAAAACTACATCAAACAGTGATTACAGAAACTGGGCTGCCTCAGGGATATGCTGGGGGGGATATTTCCCTCATCATTCTACTGCAATTCCTTTAGAAAAAGCAGAGATGTTTTTTCTGCTTGTTTGTTTGCTTTTAAGGTCAACCATCATTGGGGAAACAAGCAAATTTCTAATGGGCTACTTCAGCTCCGTGTTCTTCCTGCACTCTGTTTATTCTCCAAACACAGTAACATCTCAGTTTGTGAAGGTCTCTGCTTCTGATGTCCAAGTATCATTCCCTTCAGTCCACATCAAGCAAAATTTCATCAGAAAATCTTGACTTGGCAGCTAGCACTATTGTGATTATTAAGAATTAAAGACCATGCTTCCTCTCTTTGCTTGACAAAGTATAATTTCAGTCAATAACAGAAAATTCCTCTCTGTTCTAGTGCTTTGTGGAAATACAAGTACAAACAAAGCTTTGTGGAGTTAGCCTATGTCACTTTGGCTTTCTAAAGCAAGCACAATCCCAAGTGTTCATTGACAAAATATTACCTATTTAAAGCATTACTACCACAAATTTGGTAAAATTGCTTCCAAATAACTGTAAGTTTGAAATACAGAGACATAAACCAGAGATTTTGGATCCCTGGGTGGCTGAAGGCAAATGTCCATGCTGCTTTTCCACTTCCCAAGATTTACAAAAGCCATAACCTGTAAAAGCAGGATGTAGAGTAGGGAGACTCTAAATGGATGTCATACATTTGATAAGACAGGTATTTCTAAGCAAATGTAGAATCAGGTGTGTTCTCTCATTACAGTCATCTCATTACAGTGTGTTCTCTCTTTGCTTCCAGGTCAAAGTAACTAGAAGAGCACAGCCACAACCCTTCTTGATTAGCTTTATCTTGATTAGTTTTATCTTGATTCTTCTGGGGCTCTGCTTTTCCCTGCTGTAACATCTGGTGTAGGAACATGCTGGCAAGGAGTCACCAAGGGCTCTGGTGCCAGCCAGAAGTGTGGACAAACGTGACTCAGGTAAGGCACAGCAATCTCACCCATGAGATGAACCCATGAGGAAATTTTCTTAAATAACTTCTTATTTAAGAAATAAGTTATTTCTTAAACAACTTAAATGGCCCCAATTACTGTCTGGTAAATGAGTCCCAGGTTACACTCCTCCAGTTCCTACAATAGGCAGCCAAAAGCTTCTGCTGGACAAGCCCATGGAGCCCAACGCTGCAAATCAGTGAGGAAGGGGCCACAAGAGGAGACTGATCAACTCCTCCTCCTCCCTAGAAGGAGCAGAGCCCAGGGAGGGGGCAGCATTGCAAAGATCTCCAGCTGTAAGTTGTTCTTCTCTAGCAGTGCTTTCTCTAGGGGTACCAAGATTTGGTCCAGTTCCTCTTCCACTGCCCAACTAAAGACCTGCCCAAGGGAAGGGTCCTCACCACACTCCCCCAGGCACACCAGGGAATTCTCCAGGCAACATCAAACCCACAAGTTTGCAGATCATGCTGGTTTTCACCTAAAGCCCCATCAGCACCAAAGAAATCCCAATTCCTTCCATCACAGATCTCCTCCAAGGTGCAGCACGAAGCTGCCATGGTGGCACTGCTGGAGATCACCCTGGTTCTGTATTTCTTGGTGAGTGATCTCCAGCTCACACTGACAAACCAGGACCCTTCAGCAGAGCCCTGGAAACTCAGCTTGGTGCTGCTTCAGCCAAGAAGAGTCACACAAAGTGTTACCAACTCGAATAGCTGAGTAATTAACCTCAAAAATGTTTGCCTGCACTGGCATGGTGGAACCCACCAGCTGTGCATCTACAGAGGACCAGTCCTTAATGATTCTCCTTAAAATGGGAATATCTACCAAACTAGCCAGTTCAGATATTAATAAAATTCAAGCCAGATCCTCCAAAGTAATAATTTCAAAATTGTTTAAAAAAAGAAAAAAGGAATAAACAAATGAGAGGAAAAAGAAGAAAACAACAGAAAAAAAGGAAGAGGTGATTATCCAAGGGTTTACACTGAATATTGTAGACTTTCATTTGTAGAGCAGGAAATGATAACCAGAAAAAGGCAAAATCTGAGGTCTAGGCAAAGAGTGTGTGCAAACTGCTAAGCAAGAAAAACAAAATTACTGTGTTATGATGCAACTATCGTTTAAAGATTAATGAAAAACAGCCAAATGTCTCATTTTGAAAAATCAGGTCAGTACAAATACACACGCATCCTTTTGCTGTGTCAACAACAGCAACAAAACCCAGTAGGAGTAATTAAACCTGGCATACTAGCCAAAAGTCTGAAGCTTAGACAAATACAGTACCTCAAACCTAAGGTTTGAAGAGTTCCAATTTTTGGCTACTTTTGGTGACTGTGTCAAATTTAAAGATTTTTCCCCAGAAAACGACCTGGCCCTTCAGGATTGTTTGGCTGTGAAAGACCAGCCTGGCTTTGTGGGTGAGCACAACCAGGTGCAAAAAGTTTCCTCCCAGACTAGTAGTATTTAAAATACTGCCCATGCTAGAGGTTTGAGAAGTGAACCAGTCTACTAAAATAGCTTTATATTGATATTTCTCCACTGGTCTTTACAATAAACAAGTCTGAGTTGAAGTGGTGAGTGGAAAAAATGCCCCTTGCTCCCTGCAGACAGGTATTATTCAACCCCCAACACACAGATCCACAAAGAACGACAAGCCCAAGCTTTTAAGAAGTGCTAATATTATAAAAATGATTTAGTAAAGCTTTTCATGCTCAAACAGTTGGTTTCTTGACAATGTGTCTCTGCAGCTCCCAAGCACACATATAATAAAAACCTCATCAAGAACAGATCCCTGCAATGGGACAGATATGTAGTTAGAAGCTGTGAAAGTTCACACTTCAGAAAAATCAAACTAACAAACTGCTGAGCCCTGTTAATTGTCTCTTTTAAAAAAAACCAACCGCAAACATAAGCTGTAAATAGCTAATCAGAGATTCTTGACTGATCTGCCTAACAGCAGGTTTTATGAACCTGCTATGGATTTCTTACATAGAAGTATAAGGATTACAGGGGTTTTTTTCTTTCTACATGTATGAAACCTTGAGAAAAAAATACTGAAATCACACTTTTGTCATTTTTGTCCACAGATGAACTCAGAAACCCAACTTCTTTGACAGACTAGCACAGAAACACATACAGAAAGCCAAGGCTAAGCTCATGTCTCGAGGTAGCTCAATAAAAAAAATAAATTAAAAAATCCACACAGTGCTTGCAACAGCCCAGCAGAGGTAGAGTGTGTGTGTGTGAGCTGGGGTAGCACAGAGCCAGCAATGCCCAACCAACACTCTAGCAGTTCCATGGGTTCTCCCCAGCAACAGGGAGCTCCCAGAAATGCAGTTTTAAAGGAGCTGTGTGCCTTGAATCCTTTCCACGTGAATAATGCAGCTCCAGGAAAATGCCAGCTCCGATGCTCTTGTTTTCATAAAGCAGCAGAAACCAGCAGGACAGCAACAAAGCCTGGGTTGTCTGGGGTTTATTCAGGGTTTTTTTTGGGAACAGGCAGGAGGGGAAACACACACAGAATTCCTTTGGTGTCATGGATTTGTTTTATTGCTCCTGCAGCACATTAGAGTCGAGTTCACGCATGGAGTGTGCTCCAAGTGCAAGTTCAGAACACCCAGGGCTGTGCTCCTGTGCTGGGAGCACAAGGGCACTGGAACACATTTCCACCAGAGGCTCTCAGCCCTCCAAGGGCTGGCATTCACTCCTTGGACAGAGACAGGTCACTAGTGGGTCAGTTCACAGATTTTTCTAATTCTGGAAGTCAGATTAAAGAAACTTAGTTTGGCTTTTTTTTTTTTTTTTTTTTTTTTTTTTTTTTTTTTTTTTTTTTTTTTTTTCCTCCCAGAACCAACTGAAGATATTTGAGCTCTGAAGTTTTACGTGAAACAAATTGGGAGGGAGCAGCTCACAGTTTCTGCTTAGTTTCTGCTTGCTGAAATACCAGTGTGGTGACTCAAGGCATGCATCCCAATATTGCTTTTTTTTTAAAAAAAAAGTCTTTTGCAACCATTATTTATGCCCAACAGCACAAGGAATAATTAGGCCTCCATTCCCCAAATCTTGGCATTTGCCCTCTACTGAAGCCATGGAGAGAACTGCAGCTAAGTGACTGAACTGATAAGCACAGCCAATTTCAGAGTTCCTTGGAGTGCCAAGTTTTACAGCCCCCAAACAAATCAATCTTTCTTTTACTGGCTGTGTATAAAACATAACATTTGGTTCAAGAACTCCAGAAGCCTTTTGAATACAAAACCAGGAAAGTCACCAGGAGGGGGTGAGAACCAGTACTTTATTTTAGAGTGCTGACCCCTTAGAGCTAACACACCCATCCCTAACACTGCATCAATGAGGAAAAAAAGAAAGAAAGAAAGAAAGAGAGAGAAAATGCAGCCTTTGGCAATCCAGGGCTCCTAGTCATTAAGTCTAACACAGAACAACTGAACAATGAAGAAAGTTGAATTGCATTGCAAATTTATGTTCCATGCCCAGGTTATGGAATGTAGTGCAATAGGGCACTGGGCAGCAACAAAACTGCATTCCTTACAAAGGGAACAGCTTGAGCCTCATGATTTGTGCATGGGGGCAATCCTGAATGACCTTCATGCTTTCCAGCATTCTTTAGAAGGCAGATTTATTTGTAATCACAAGTCAGCTGTTTTGTTTTTGGGGACAAACATATATTTGGAAGAGCAAAGGTTTAAATTTTGTATTAAGCAGCAAATGCAGAAGCCAATACATCAGCTTTAAATGCTGAATTTGAAGACTGCACTCCAAAATCCAGACTGGATAATATTAGAATCTGAGAGAACCCTGACAGAATGGTTGTTTGCTGCTCCTTTTTCTGTTTCCTTTGAGAGATATGTTCATAGTTCAGTTCCATTATAAAACAGGAGCCTCTCTAGCATATACCTTATCTAAAAGATGTCCCCTTTAAACACAGGAGATCCAACACTCACAATGGACAAATAAAGTGATATTGCTCTTATTGTAATGGACATAATACAAGACTATCTGTATTTCAACAAAGAAAACCCATCAAAGTTTTATTTTAAACAAGCATTGCCTGTCTCTTATTTGTAGTTTCCTTAGGCATGAAATCAAACACGTTTTGGAAAAGGTGCCAACTGAACTGAACTGGACTGCAATACAACAGAGCTGGAACCTAGGACAGTATTATTAAAACAGCCAGCTGGTTGCACTAAGACCATGCCCAGGATACAATGATCAGTAAATTCTGGGTTTTGTTTAACACATCAAGGTGATAAACCATAGATTATCACAAGCTTCCACATCATAGTCCTTGAACTCCTGGAAAATAAGTTCCAACTCAGATTTAAAGGAAGTTAAGAGACAACATTGGGCACAACTATTTCTTGATGTGCAGAGACATGAGGGAATGGGACAAGATTGATGATTTTTCCTGCACATCCAAAAATCAAGACAATTAAGAAGCATATAGAAGCATCCAGTTCCTGATGTTCCAAAACAAATGGCAAGGAAAATCTTATTTACAAGCAAGTGAGATAAAGCAATAGACTTCTGCTTCACAACTTCTTATTGCTGTAAGGAATTTAATTGCTCCCTCACAACCTGACGTGCCCCTTTCTCAGGTACCTGTATAAAAAACCCCAGCTTCTGAAAGAAAGTTGAATACTGAACACGTAACAGATTACACAGAACTGCCAACGGAAGCACACAAGGCTCTGAGACAATTCACAAACCCACACAGGTCTTTATATATGGTTAATGGTTTGCTAGCCAAGTGCCAAGGTTCACAGAACGGGTAATTTTTGTTTCTTTTTTAAAATCAGGTTTGAACTTTGCGCATTTTTCCTGACAACACTTCACGAAAATCTCAGCAGCAACTTGGATGGGTAGAGGATATTTTACTCGGAGGTGTTCTCAAACCCCTTATCGATAAGAGGGCACAGGAAAGCCCCAACCCTTCAGTTCCATATTTCAGCTTGCTGCTGCTGGGTCGGGCAGCACGACAGCAGTCTGAGCAGGATGACTAACACTGAAACGGGCTGGAAACAGCAGCACTCATGACACAGACCATAAAGAACCCCAGCAATCGCACACAGCTCCAAGGAAAGAAAAATCATTAAGAATCTCTGTTAAAAAACGCAGGGAAAACCCAGTCACGATGCCCAAACGTACTTTCTTAAAGGCCACTTCTCATTAGAGAGATTATGTATGATATTAACAACACACGTACAGATAAAATATATATGGCATAAGCAAATATTAGCATAAGATCTTGGGCACCCTAAAGAATAAAACTTTTAGGAAAACAGATTACAAAGTGTTGTAATAGAACGACTAATATGCCAAAGGAATGTGCATAGTGTTAAAAAATAGTGATAATTTTAAAAACTGCCTTGTGAAATGAAAGACAGCAGTATATTGAGCTGAAAGAATACAATCTTTTGGAGGTCTTAATATACGCCACTGTCTTTACTACAGTGCTTCAAACAGAAAATTGCTCTGAAGCTTGTAATTCATGAAGAGACCAAGGCAGAGAAATGATGGGCTAACAGGGCAGAAATACATCGGGTGTTCCACACGGATGCTTCAGGGGTGCTTCAGGATGGCTCTCCCGCTCTCCTGGTGCACACACGAAGGACACTCAAGGAACACGTACAAGGAGCTGCTTTCCCCAAAAGAGTTCACCTCAGGTCTCCCATCGAGATCAACAGCAAGGAACATTAAAAGGGTGTTTAAGGAGCGTTTTCTGCAGCGAGCAGAAAACTGTGTGCAGACTGGGAGAGTAAAGCGAGGAGGGAGGCATGAGCACCGCCGGGCCCGTGTGCCTCTGCTCGGCTGCACCGGAGAACAATTTCGGGAGGAAAAGGAGTGCACAGGTTAGGGCAAAGCTGCTTACAAAGACAGGCTTGAGACCAGGGGTAGGGTACACAGGGTCCCTAAAAGGTGGCAAGTGATGTCTGAGGCAAAGGCTGAATGTTTAGAAGAGAGAGTGAACGGCACAAAGACGTTCTCGGTAAAGGGTCCACAGAGGCTGCCGGAGCAGAGGACCACGGGCTGGAGGGCGCAGTGTGCGAGGTGCGTGGGAGGGAAAGAGCAGGAAATTTGCAGGAGGAAGGTGCAGGGCACAGCCTGGAGGAGGAGAGGGGGGACAGGTGAAGCAGCTGAGCCAAGGCTCGGGACAGGTTGAGGCACAGCACAGCGGCAGCGGGCTCGGCAGGGCCGGGGCCGGGGCAGGCGAGGAGCGAGGGTCAGGGCAGGGCCGGGCAGGGGCACGGCCAGGGCCAGCACCTACCTGGGCGTCTTGGCCGCGGCGCTCTCCCGGCGGTCCAGCACGCCGGGCACGCAGTTGGTGAGCTCGGTCCAGTCGGCGTGGAGCCCGCAGCTCCAGCCCGTGGAGAAGCGAGAGAAGAGCCAGGTCTCCCTGCGGTTGGGCCGGTAGCAGGTGCACTTCTTCTGCCCGGGCCGGCAGTCGCAGGGCACCTCCAGCCGCACGTTCTGCACCAGGTGGCGGCCGAAGGTGGTGCCGCCGGTCTTCTGGATGTGCAGAAAGACGATCACGTCCTCGCCCTTCATGTCGAAGGCGAGCTCCCGCTCCAGCTCCCGCACGGGGAAGTAATACTTCTTCACGTAGTGCGGGTCCGGCGTGGGAAAGAGGTCCAGCTCCTCCGAGTAGGAGCGGCCGCTGGGGGAACCCAGGCTCAGCCCCGGCCCCACGTACTGGTACAGGATAAGCATGAAGCACACCGAGACGGCCACGATCAGCAAGAACTTGCTGGTCCTCTCAACCATGGTCCTTCCCGCACGCTTCATGTGTCACCATCTCCCGGGGCTGCCGGCGCTGGGCAGACTGCGGCGGTGCCGGGGGGTGGGCGGCGGAGCTTCGGCGTCTGTGCCAGCCGCCTCCCCCCGCAGCTCCCCGGAGCGGAGCCTTCCCCGGGGGCGGCGGGCCGCTCCCCGGCTCGCCTGGCTCGCCGCCGTCCCCGCCCGGCCGGCCGCGGGCAGCGCCGGGAGCGGGGCAGGGCAGCCCGCAGCCAGCCGCTCCGGAGGCGCCGCGGCGCAGCGGCAAACTTGCGAGCGAGAGGGGCAGGAGGGGGGCGGAGAGGGACCGAAAGGCAAGAACCAGCCTCCTCCCGCCCTCCTCCCTCCCTTCCCCGCGCTTCAGGAAGCCACCCCCATTCCGGCGCTGCCTCCGCCGTGCCCCAGCCCCCGCGGCACCGGCGCGGCTGCGCCCGCCCCCGCCGCCGGCTGCGCCCGGGCTCGGCTGGGCTCGGCTCGGCGGGGCTCGGCCGGCAGCGAGCGCTTCCTGGCCGCGCCGCCCCGCCCGGCATGCACAGCGCCGCCCGCGCCGCCCCGCGCCCGCGGCCACGCTCCCACCGCCCGCGGCCCCGCCCGGCCCCGCCCGGCCCCGCTCCCGGCTCCGCGCTGGGCACCGCTCCCCGGGGTCCGCTCCGGGCACTGCTACCCGGGGTCCGCTCCCGGCACCGCTCCGGGCACCGCTCCCTGGGCCCCGCTCCGGGCACTGCTACCCGGGATCCGCTCCCAGCTCCGCGTCGGGCACCGCTCCCCGGGATCCGCTCCGGGCCCCGCTCCGGGCACCGGTCTGGGCACCGATCCCTGGCCCTGCTGCCCGGGATCCGCTCCGCTCCGGGCACCGCTGCCCGAGCTCCGCTCCCCAGCTCTGCTCCCGGGGCTCCGCTCCCCCGCTCCGCGCTCTGGGGACCGCTCCCCGTCTCCGCTCCGGGCCCCCTTCCCCGGCTCCGCTTCCCGCCCCTCCTCCGGGCACCGCTCCCTGGACTCCGCTCCCCGGCTCTGCTCCGGGCCCCCCTCCCCAGGCTCCGCTCCCCGGCCCCGCTGCCCGGCCGGAATCGCCACCACTGCGGACATGGGTGGGCTGCGAGGCGGCTGCGCCTCCCCGAAGCGCTCGGCTCTTAGCGCTTCCTTTATGTGCCGCCTTAAATTTAATCCCGAAAAGCGGAGCTCGGCACTCCTCGGGGGCTACATTTCTGCTCCCGCTTTCAGGCAAGGCTGTGAGTTGTTAGTAACGAGGACGTTTGCATGGGGATAGGAGTGGGTCCTTCCCACTCGTGGGCCGCCGCGAGCCTCGGGTTGCGATGTCGCAGCTGGATGGAAAAGGAAAATGCTCCGGCCACACAGAGGGTGATGGTGGCTGTGAGCTGCAAGAAGCCTGGGCACACCATCAGCCACAGATATATCTATATATATATAGTATATCTGCAGCCATATATATATATCTGTAGTTACACTGATGTGTAAATAATAATAATAATGATAATAGTAGGTGAAGCTGAGGCAAAAATCGGCAAGGGTGTTATTTATAGCAGACTTTCCCAGCGACATGCTTTGTGCTGCTCAGCCAGGCGGACTCCATCCAGCAGCGGGGCTGCTGCAGGGTTTGTTCGTAATCTTGAGTCTCCCAAAACGAAGCGAAGCGTTGGGAAGGCTCCCGGCACGGAGCCTGCTTCCAGCGATCTCTGCGGGGCAGCACTCAGCAGGGGAAGGGCTGCTGCGAGGATGGGTGCGATCCGACCCGCCGAGCCCGGCCGGGGTGCTGGGAGCCGGGCATCCCTTCCCGGAGCCGGGCATCCCTACCCGGAGCCGGGCATCCCTTCCCGGAGCCGGGCATCCCTTCCCGGAGCCGGCCATCCCTTCCCGGAGCGCTGAGGGGCAGGCAGGAGCCGCGGCTCAGCCCGGGACCCAAAGGCAAGGTGGGGTCACTGCCACCGAGTGTCCAGGGAACCCCTGGAAAGCAGCGCTTGGTGCCTCTGACTGTACACGGGGCACGGAACGTGGCCCCCATGGCAAAGAGTGCAAAATGCAGTGCCAGTCATGCTGCCAGCGAGACCTGAGCTATTGTCTGTGCAGAACAAATTATACAGGCAATTGTTAATTTCTGGCCAAAACCCAGTCTAACTGAAGTGCCCTGTTCTCCTGCTGTTGGAGAAAGTTTCCTGAAATTTCTGGTGCTTTTTTAAAGTAGAAGTTACAACTACATTTTAGCGCTCCCGCGCTGAAACAGTCAGGTTACATTTTTTTCAAAATCCAAGTTTTAGGTTACATTTTAATCCAAATCAGGTTACAATTTAATCCAAATGCCTTATGTAAATGTAAAGGAATTCATGCCGATGGGTCATTGTTAAAATGGGTCAAATTTATAACGGCCGAGGAGGAAATGAGATCCTGGGTTTTCATTTGAACACCCTGACAGATAAATCTGCTACATTTTGAGATGGCTGCATTACTCACAAGTTATGGAGCCCCAGTGAGTTATGCAGTTCTTCCCAAACAAGTAACAATAAAATGTTTATAGCCCCCAAAAGCATCATATGTTGTGTTCAAACCATTCATTCTGTTTGATATTTTCCTCTTAAAAAGTCTGCTTCTGATTCTCCTCTTCTCATGTAGGTTAGTTACTCCAGAAACAATGATGTCATTCTTATGCACAGAGTTCAGCTACACTGAGAAGCACAGCACAAACCTAATTCCCAGGTTTGACATTTATATTATGATTTGGGAAGTTTGGTTATATACGTGATGTTTACATACATGGTTGCATTTCACATTGCAGCATTAAAAACATAGAGCAGGTTTTTTGATTGCAATGTGTTTGCCTACAGTTCTAAACATACAAGTATTTAGAAATGCCAGAACTGTGGAGAAATCAGCCATTAAATTATTTCCAGTTACATGAGCAATTGTTAATGAATTGTTTTAAACCCCAACATATAAAATATTTTGTCCTTTTCATTAGTTATACAGATGGAGACATTTTGTTACAGATTTATATTTGTGGTAAATATAGTGCCTGTTAGCTTGTGATAGAACATACTAAAATGTAAATTCTACATACATTCCAATACATATTACGAGCCATGTAAGATAAACAGACCACAAAGGAAAATACAGAGTTATGGCTGAAAATGTGGTGGTTTTTTTTTACTGCAGCACCTTCATCTAAAAGTGAGGGGTTGGGGAACATGCTGAAAGCATAAGGAAGGGCTATTCCCTTCTGATTTACACAATTACCTGAAATCCTGCCTTGGAGACACTACAAACCCAAAGCTCTGTGTCAATGCCTTTATTTTTATGAAGTGCTTTGGAATCCTTCCCTGACAATTCTATATGCTGCTCTGAAATGCTGGTATTTTAAAGGTTCCTAGAGGTGTGACACACCTAAAATGATCACTTAAGCAAAGACTTAAATCAATCTCTACTTATACTGAAAATTCCACTGAAGACAATGATGGAATAATTTGTCACTGCAGGGAGAGTTAAACATCAGGTACCACGTCAGTGCTAGTTCAGATCAGTGCTAATTTAGATTAGCATGTTTCTTGGACAAGAGAAGATCCAAGTAGAGTTAGAATAACATGATCAACCCTTTCCCTGACTCCTGCATTGAAAACAAAAATGGAAAGAGATGAGCAATCTGACAGATGTAAGTTCCTGCTACCTCCTGTTGGGTACTGTTACTGCCTGTTTATTCTCTGAGTTTACCTCCACCATGAATTTAGCCATTATCCATCTTTCCAAGCTGCATCTTCCACTCTCAGGCCAGACCTCCCAAGGCTTTCTTGCATCTTCTCTGGAGTTCACCACCCTAGGTATGACTAGCTCCAGAAGCAAAGCTCTGTTTCCTGTGAGAGACTGACAATCTGCAATCATCGAGATGCCTAAAATCTAAATATTTATGTAAAAAGCATTTTGGGGGTGGTGGGGGAAGCTGTATTTTTATCTCTAACCTGTGGACTAGAGGAGCTGCATTTCAGATTTTCTCTCCATGTTCTCCTAGGCAAATGCAGAGAACAGAAAAAGTTCTCTGACATTTTAGTGTCCATCTAATCCTTTGCATCCTCCCACTCCAGAACTGTGTCAGACTGAGCAGAACTCTCTTATATAAGCAAACTGAAATATTATGTTTGACACTTTTGTAGGAATCCAGTTATCTTGGAGGATAACCTGCATTGATTTTTAATGATTTTCACATGACTAGGTTCCTTCAGGTACATTTGAAAGTTGTTTTTGTACACTCCCCAACACTAACCTGTGTTTGTGAAGGAATTAACTTTGAATTCTCACTACAAAATAATTCAGACTGAGGTCAGGCTTATACTAGCTAAGTTACCTAAGCCCCTTTCCTGGCTTTCCTAGCTAGGTAAGCCAGCACTCATGATTTATTCATTGTAAGACCTTGCTAGGAGTCAGGTACAAGGATTAGAGATCTTAGAGATAACAATAAACGGACACAAATTTTGAACAAGCAGTCAAAAAGTATTTTATCATGGCTTGCTGCTGGCTGTAGGATGCCTAAATATTTATGTTAAGTCTACTAGAATATTCTAACCTAATCCAATAAAATATTAACACGTGAGTTAACACGGAGGGGAGGACAAACTCGGGTATCATCAGAGTACACCTTGTTACAGGAAACCTCCCACGAGAAAACAGCAGTAAGAAATGTGTAAACCACACAGCACCTCTGCCACCAAAACCTCAACGAAATACTCCTCTCAAAGCTTCAGAAATAAATAGTGGCTTCACTAGGCAAGGGAAGTATAAAGGCTTCTTGACTCAGGAGATACAGTAGTTTGCTGTGAACTATTATAACTTAGTTAACCAGAACATTAAGAAAAATCCTCTCAAAACACTTGCAAACTCTGAGTAGTGGGTATTCTTAGGTATACCTAAGCATACCTAAAAATATTCTGAGGTAAGTATTTCTTGAGAAATATTTACCTCAAGAAATAAAGTCCTACTACTCACCTTCAAGAAAAAAAGCATGTGTTTACTTTGTTTCTGGAGGATAAACTCCCTGTTAACCCAAACAGGTTGAAACAAACCACTTGTTACCCCAGTTCAGCTGTTTGGGTTTATAACCCAGCTCCTTTAGGAAGAGTGGGCACGTGATACCCATTTGCTTTGCTGGTGTATGCACACAGTATGCTGAGTGAATCGTGTGGGGCCATGAGCTGTAGCCCTTCACCTGGAATATCAACATTCAGACTACAGCAAAGTGGAGAACTCCTGTTTTTCTGACATAAACTGGTTTTGCTTGGCCACTGCTGCTGCAGCATCAGTGGCAGTTACCAGCCCTGCACATTTGCACAGAGTGGCAGCACTCACACACCATTTCCCTGTGATACTTGTACTCCTAGTTGGAAACCTGTAGCAGTTTGTAAAGTCCAGTTTAAATATTCTGTGGCTCTGCTGCTGATGCTGTAGGTTGGTCACAACCCCACAGAGCTCTCACAGCCAGCGAGGTGGTCACTGATGCCTGAGCACAGCAAGGTTCCACTTAATTAAGGGAAGCAGGTATTGAATGGTGCCAAAATCTGTTAGACTCAGCAAACCTGGTTCTGATTTCAGGCTCTTGCACTGCTTTTGGGGACCACTGGATAGTTCTGCTGTTTGAGAGGGATCAGAGACAGTCTCAGGAGCCCTGGCAGAAACCAAAACTGTGAAGGCACTGGCAGCTGTCCTAAATGAAGGAAAGTGTGACTTCAACAGCTACAGAGATCAAGTCTGTGTTTTCAGATTTGAGTATTTGTGATCTGCATGATACATGATAAATACGTATTTATGGTATGTATGATAGATGATAAATATGTATTTATGATCTGTATGTGTATATATGATCCGGCTCCCTCCTCTCACATGGGTCCCATGGATCTATACACAGGTGACTTAGCAGAGCCAGTTACCTAATAATTGTATTTTCTCTCTTGCAAAGGGAAGATGATTGAAACAGACCCACTGCAAAAGCCTTCAGGTGCAGATGAGTGCTGTGAGAGCTGTCTGATAAGGGGAACTTCCCAAAGCCACAGTAGGTGTTGCATGCAGTGGCTGCAGAGGCCAGTCTTGTGTGTGTGATGTTGGAAAGGCCTTCACTGATCTCTCAAATGTACAAATGCCTGCAAGTTTTAGCAGAAAGCTGCAGCTGAGGCATATATAGTTTCTAAGGTATTAATCCTTGTAAGCAAGGAGTTTTTGGGTCCACAGAGAAGGCACAAGGTGCCAGCTGTTCCCCATTCAGACTTTTTTTTCCTGCTTGTACTACAACAGCTGCAAGATGATGCTGTCTGGGCTTGATGGAAAGGACAGGCCTATTTGGCAGTGGCATATTATTAGCATTATCCCCCACTCGTTCATGGGTATTAAATAAACCTAAAGGGAGCTTGGCTTCGACAAGATTTCCCTTCCCCGGGTCTCTCATGCAGCAGCTGTCCACTGGGACATGCCTGTTAGCAGGGAACAAGTGCAGCCCTTTCAGCCTTGCTCTGTAAAGCCCCTCTGAACACAAATCCTTGCCTCCTGGCAGGGACATCAGTCTGATGTGTGTAGAAACTCCAAGATATCCTCTGTCCTGGTAGGCTGGCAGCAAAGTTTTCTGGCTCTCTCCACACATGCAACATGCATCTCTATAGTCAGAAAATGCTGCTGGAAGAGTTTCTGTACAACAGTTTAGGAACTTTCTGCAGTGGCTTGAAGCTTAAGACTGGCTTGTGCACAAGCTGGCTGTCACGGGTTTTGTATTATACATATTAATCTAAATATTATTGGAAATGCAATTGTTTTATCTTTATGCTCTTCAGTAAATGCTGCAATGCACGAGGATGATCCTTGTCTCTTTGCCATTGGGACTTAGATAAACACAGGGATGCCCTGTTAGCACATGCACTGTGTTTTAATGTTTTATCCCAGCATTTCCTTGATCTTTGTAAAAAAATCCTTCTGTAAAAAACCCTTTGTAAAAAAACCCTCAGTTTGCAAATTGCATTCTAAAGCATATGTGCTTACAGATTTTTGACTTTCCATATCTGTGTGATTCTCTGGGATAAAAAAATTAAAAAATTAGAACCTGCATTCATCTTTCTGTGCTGATAATTAGTGAACAGACAAGTCAGGGATGCAAAAGTTCATGAGAACAGAGTTACACACAGAAGTGACTAATCACTTTCCCATTTAATCCTCAAATTAAGCAGTTATGTAACAAAGTGAATAAGCTGAAAGCTATAAAATAAACTGGCTATATAGCAGTTGTGCTCAGAGATGTGCAATTAAACTGGTAATGTGCACGACTGAGTTCTTAGGAGGCTTTTAGACAGAAGTCAACCACCTGAAAAGTGCAAGGAATTTGAAGTGCACTGTTTAATGTATTTTTTTTTAAAAAAAGAAATTGACTGGCAAAGCCAAACTGTGAATAATCTCAGCCTCTGCCTTTTGTTCACAGCATCAGCTCTTTCAATTATGTTGCCTCTACAAGCAATGGAGCAGAGGAGCTGTAGAGTTGATCAGTGAAAATTTAAATATTTTCTCACCAAATAAAAGCCATTGGTTTAAAAATACCTTAGAGTGAAAAAAACTGTGGAAATACTGCCCCCTTCTCTCTCCCCCACTTCATTTTTGCAATATTTGAAGCACTGTAAAATTATTTCAGAGGCAAAGCAAGAGGAAGAAGTTCCCATTCCAGCTGCCTCTCTGTAGTAGGAGCTGCCAGAAGAGTTGGAGAATTTTCCTGCACTGCTGCCCACCCACCAAGCCATGGATCTGGGCACTCACAGACCTGCTGGTGATGTGAGCAGAAGGGATTTTCCACTGTTGGTTTTATCACAGGGATTGTGATTATTAGCATTGTATCAAAACAGTCCTTATAAGTGATCCCAAACCAACACCTGAGAGCACAGGGAGAAGGAATCTCATGGAGATTGCAGGACTAAAATGAAATCCACAGCATTTATGACTGAGGGAAAACTACGCCAAAGAGGAGCTCTTGGAGTTTGAACATTTTTAGGCCACAAGAAAATTGGGGGAAAAGGCTGAAATGCCACGAGGCAAACACGTTCAATGAAAACAGAGTGTAGAACATCCAGGCTACAGGGCCAGGCTGCTTGCTCAGACTGAATTTCACTTTCTTTCCTGGGCTGTCCTGTCAGAGGTGGCACTTCAGGCCCTTTTTGACCCTTGCCACGGGGTGACTTGGCAGAGGGACAGGACCCAAACAATACCTAGTGGTGACTTAAAATTGCACCAGATGAAGGAGTGACCATCTCCAGAGGGGATCAGCAGCTAAGCCTGATACAGGCACAGAGGGAAAATAAATGTAGACCCAGCAGTTTCTGCTCTGAGAGCTTATGTATTTTAAGCTTGATCTACTTAAAGCATTATCCATAGTATGTGAATCTCTTAATTCTTTTTCTTGATTTCTGCCCTGACCATCACTGATAGCTGGTGGCACAGACTTGCCTGCCTCTTCAATTTTGATATAAAGTCCTGGAAATTGGCTTAATATGCACAGATGAAGCACACTGGTATTACAGTCAGTGGGGATTAAGGGCTCATAAGAACAACAAGAGGAAAAAACAAATAAATTTGAGCCTACTAGTCCATACATAGCAGAAATAGAAAATTAAACTTTAAAAAAAAACCCATTAAAATGTATTATTTTATTTTTAATTTTAGTGTAAACATAGAAGCCCCAACTATCCTGTCACCAAGTCTCATAAGCCAGGTAAGCATAAAACTCTCTATGGTTAAAAAACAACATAGCTTACACTGGACTTGTTCTGGCTTTTTCCTAGATTTCATTCCTAGGCACTGACAATTTCAGTTCTCTCTGTCACTACTCTTCATCCAGCTTGTATTTCCATTTATGTCTGCTGCAGTAAAAACCAAACCAAAACAAAAAAACCACTGCCTTGTTCTCCTCTGTCAGGAGGAAGAGAGGTTATGGTTAACAGCTGTTCACAGCCAGAATTCCAAGACAGAATTCCACATCATTCCCTGGGAGGATGCAGTGTTGCCTTCTTTATTGTACCACATTCTAACCACTGGATGATGCTGAGTGGAAACAGGAGGAATTCCAAGAATTCTTTATCCCTGATAGTAAAACAGGACCTAAGCAAGACCAGCCAGCTCTGACAGATTTTGCACGTTCTAAAGAAAAACACAGAACACATAGATGCTGCTGTAGGAAGCCCATCAACCTATTTCCCTTAAAATATATATATCATGGGAAAGGAAAGAAACTGAATGTGTAGAAGCAACTTCCCTTTAATTTCAGAAGTTTTAACCTCTCCCTCTGATATATTTATTACACAGTTCAAACACCTGAAGTTTTACTATCACTGGGGCCTTTTCTTTTAATTAGCCATTTTATCTGTCTTTTTTCCTCCAAGTTGGCAAAGTTTTGTTTATCAGCAATTAGCTACCTAATTTACACTGCAGAGAGGACTGAAATATAACAGAGGGCACCTTGCTGAGGCTTTGTCACAGACAGAAACGGGTCTGTACTGATGGGACAGAATTCCCCATGCTGCTGCAATACAGAATCTTTGTCTCTGCCCTCTCCTCAGGTGGAGCTGATGTGCCTGTCCTCTGATGAAACCTGGCTCTGATGTTGCTATCCCTAATTGAAAAGTATTACTCTGTAATGTCTTCTTGCTGGAAAACTGTTAGAGGAATATTCTCAGTTAAAAATGGGCAAGCCTGAATTTGTGGGCTCATGGGACATTATTTATAAGAATAATGGTTATCTCAGACCTAGTTTCAGAGATTTGATGAGAAGTTTCATGACAAGGCTGAAGCCAGAGGTGAGAGATCATTTTCCCTGGCTCAGACACGAGTGTTTGTTTCACAAACAAGCTCAAGGGAAAGCTGTACTGTCTAAGAAATGGAAGAAGAAAAATTTCTCTCTCAGGCCAGAATATTAAACAAATCCACATATCTGTCATGTTGGTAACCTTTTGAAAAACAGCTTTTGAGAACAGTGAGATAAGAATCTCTGAACAGAAACAGACTGTTTAATACTATTTTTACAAAGGAAATAGCCTGAAAAAAAGAGTTCACAGAGGCTGGATATTGTTTAAAATAAAGCTATTATTCTTTCTAGTTTGTGCTTTGCAATGTAGTGAAATGTATTATAATAGTTCCCAGGGTGGACACTGTTCTAAAATGAAAATTATTTATTTTGGAATAATAAGTTTGCTTCAAATGTAATGTAGGTTCTTTTAGTATAACACACACACAGAGATGATTTTCTAGAGCAGTGTCCATATAGAAATATTCTGGAATTCTTATTGAGGTCATTTGCTACCCATTAGAGACATGCTGTAAGCTTGTGGAAGGGATTATGGAAGTGCTTTCTTTTGAGGGAGAACCTCCTGCATGAGTGACATGTGGCTTCTGTTGTAAGAAGTATAGCCCAGAATCTGGGGCTTTGTATCAATATTAAACTATTGCATCAGTTCAGGACAGATGTGTCAGCTAGGCAGATACTTGCATTATTAAATAACAGGAAAATTACTATTGAAAAGCAAAAGCCAAGTTGGGTAATTGTAATGCACTGGAGAATTTTAATTCAGAGTTTCCTCTGCTCTTGCTGCAATGTTAAGAGGAGGCAGTTTCTTCTGAGAAGAGGGTGTAGGAAGGAAGGTGTTCAGACTTTGTCCATGATAGAAAGATGGAAACTGGAAAAATGTATGTTATATTGAAACAAAAGCTGTAACAAGGCAGTACAAGTCCATGGCATCCCTAGCAGGAATACACAAATCGTGCTGGTAACTACATGTCTGGGATTGCAATGCAGGATGTAACCAGCAGTCTGTATTCTATTACAGCTGTTAAACCAGCTGGGGCAGGGTTCTTTATCCCTTCCAGGACCCATCCTCCCTGCAGGGGATCTCTGCTGTCCAGGGGCCATCGAGGCTCCCTGCAGGGCTGATCCAATTCCATCATCCATGGGAGATGCTCCACCCAGGGGAGGAGCCCAGCATTCCCACCTGGATAAACCCTGGCATTCAGAGCCCAGCACAGCCTGTGTGCACTGCATTCCCACCTGGATAAACCCTGGCATTCAGAGCCCAGCACAGCCTGTGTGCACTGCATTCCCACCTGGATAAACCCTGGGATTCAGAGCCCAGCACAGCCTGTGTGCACTGCATTCCCACCTGGATAAACCCTGGCATTCAGAGCCCAGCACAGCCTGTGTGCACTGCATTCCCACCTGGATAAACCCTGGCATTCAGAGCCCAGCACAGCCTGTGTGCACTGCATTCCCACCTGGATAAACCCTGGCATTCAGAGCCCAGCACAGCCTGTGTGCTCTGCATTCCCACCTGGATAAACCCTGGCATTCAGAGCCCAGCACAGCCTGTGTGCACTGCATTCCCACCTGGATAAACCCTGGCATTCAGAGCCCAGCACAGCCTGTGTGCACTGCATTCCCACCTGGATAAACCCTGGCATTCAGAGCCCAGCACAGCCTGTGTGCACTGCATTCCCAGAGGAAGGCTGGACCCATCTCAGCACCACTGGACCTTCAGAGGAAACTGCACCCTGCTACAGGATCATTGCTGCAACAGAACCACATCTGTCACTGCAGGAGGGCTTGACTGGACTGCTGCCAACACCCTGCCCAACAGGGTGTCAGGCTGTGTTCTGACCCTGTCAGTGTTTTCTTTTTTGTTTGTTTGCTTTTTTGTACTACTACATTTTTGTTTTTAATTTTCCTAGTGAAGAACTGTTCTTCCTATTCCCATATCTTTGCCTGGAAGCTCCTTAATTGCAAAATCATAATTTAGAGGGAAGGGGTTTACATTCTCCATTCAAAGGGAAGCTCCAGTTTCCCTGGCACACACCTTCATAAACCAAGACACTTCAGCATCTCTTGCTTCTACCTGTGAAGAGGATCTGCATGTCCCAAGTAAAACACAAACCAAAGAAACTATGAGCACTTCATTACTGTTCTCCAGACAATCCAGCCAAATATACTAGAAAAAATTCCACACCATTCCTGGAGATATATCCTGGGGAAGGTTTTGTGCTGATTTTGCAGAACCTCAAGTAAAATGGGGTTAGCACTTTTCTCTTCATTGCTTCTAGGAGCAAACAACTGCCGAGGGTTTTGCCTTGACCTGATAAGGTCAAGCCTCTCTCTAGCATTTTTTGTCACTGGACTGGCAAGAATTCCTTTAAATAACTTCAAGAGACTCAACAATTCCACATGCAGTATTGTAGAAACAAAATGGCAAATGAATATGTATCAGCAGACTGTGTTTGTTTGGATATTCTGATCTGAAGAGAAGGAAATTTTTTGTTCCCACAGCTTTTTCTGGTTGTTGTTAACACAGCAGCTGTAATCCCTGGACTGCCAGTGCCTGATGGCTTTGCCAACAGAACCTCTGACAAAGATGCTCAGCTCTAGAAAATAGCTAAAAATGCACCTATTCTAACAGAAGAGCAGCGCCAGTAAGTGGAAATTAGCAAAAGGGGAGTGGTTTCTTTGCTAAAAGTGTTGGTTTTAGCCCAAAAATGCCACCTTTACCAGCACTGATGCACGCACAGTGGGAGCCTGACGATTGGAGTGTCTCTGGCTTGAGCTCAGGGCAGTTTTATGGCAATTGCACTGCCAACAGCTGGGAGAGCAGCTCTGAGCAGCAGCCACAGCAGGAAGATGGGCTGTTCTGTGGTGTCCTTGCACTGCTGAGCTGCACAGCGCTGTGGAGGGGAAGGGCAGAATGGGAAAAGCAAAATACTCCTTCATTGTCTCCCTGCTTAGGTTCCTCTAGATTGTTTTCTACAAATTACTGTCATTTTGGGAAAGGGTCTGGTGCAGGAAACACACACACCTGAGGGGAGGAATAACAGGTATGGTTTCCATGGACAGCTGGCTCACTGCTCCCTGAGATTTTGAAGGGCGTGAGCTGAACCGTAAGAACTTACAGAATGGTAAACTGGCATTGATTTTAGCTTTCCCCATTATGTCAGCTATAATTTACAATGATTTGGGAGATCTTCAGATAACTGAGCCTTCCTGCACTGGAGTGGAGCAGGCTCCTCAGTAGAAAAGACAATGTGGGCAAGCTGAGAGTAGAAATTCTCAGACCTCCCTGTGTGGGTAACCCCTAAGAATTACAGCACCAAAAGAAGCCTAAAACGTGCAGTGGTTTGTCTCTGGGAAAAAAAAAAAAGGAGTTCAGAGACAACTTCTGTGGCATGCAGGAGAAAAGAAATGGAAAGAAAAATGAGCACCATCCTCCCTTTCAGGTAATCTGGAGAGAAGAAGAAACAGAGTTTTGGTTCTGGACATTGCCCTCCGTGAGAAGAACAACTTGTGCCTGTTCTGTGCCACTTTATCTTTCCCCAGACCAAGATGAGGGTTGTGATGCTCTGCAACACATTTCCCTTTGTCCAGTACTGCTGAGGGAGATAGCTGTACATGGAACTGTAAAAAATGATCTTGCTAGTCAATCTTGCAGATTCACATTGCAGACAACTCTCAGCAGTAAATGACATTGTGTGCTTTTTAAAAATCTACAGCTTGAGTCATGTGGACACAGGAACATTTTGAAGCCGTTGATAGGAGAGTGTGCAACCACTCTCTCTAAGATCTTTTGATCTCCTACATCAAAATTTGTGTTCCTGAGCACAGACATCTATTTATCAGTGTCTTATGGTTTTACATAAAGAATGATAATTGCAGTGACAGGGAAGTCTGAGGAGGTTTTTGAGAAAAAACATTTGAACTAAAGCCATATCAGTGTACTGCCACCTCCTGTTTGACTTCTTGGCACTGTGGTAGGTTTGATAATCACTGGACCTTGTGCTCTTAAGTTTAATAGCTTGGTAAATTCTATGAACTCCAGGCCTGCAGCCATGAACTTTACCTACAATATTTAGTCCAAACAACAGCCTAAGTCCCAGAATTTGTGCCATCTTGCCCTGGTTCTGCACAAAGCACAGTCCTGTGCTCCCTGCACTGTGTGGATGGAAAATGCAGACACTCTACACGGATGTGGCTTAGCTTTAGACACCTGAATATCCAATCTTGGCCATATTCTACTCAAATTTACTTTTGTCTTCTTACAGAGACTATAATGGGAGAGAAAAAGGGGAAGGCTAATTTGTGCTTATTGTTTCCCTGCAAACAGCTACATCCAAACAGATCAATCTGTTACTGTAGTAAAAATATGTAAGACAATCCAGTGCATTCAAATTTGAGTTCATCCCATCATTTGAGTTGACAACAATGTAATTCACTGAAGATGGAGACAGTGGAGGAGTCCCAGGCATCTTTTGAAGAGGATTAACTCTGGTCAAAATGGAGTTATATCTGTGCCAGAGACTAAACTGAACACACATGAAATTTAGGCTATAACAAGACAGAGCAGTGTTCTATAAATTCCCCTGATCTTTACAGTATGCTGAGCTAAACCATTAGAGAGGCAAATGTTCTCTAAGCTGGTGTTCTTGAAGACAAACTTATTTTTCCTGTGTCTAATTCAAGACGCAGAAAGCTTGTGTCCCCTTTCAGCTCTTAAGATTATCGTACCAAACATTTTTTTTCCTAAAAAAGGAAAATGAAGCTATCCCAAATTAACAGATCAGTGTGACTACAGCCACAAAAAAACCAACCAACCAACCAACCAAAATAACCCCCAAAGAACCCAACAAAAACAAAACGAAACAAACAAAAAACCAAACCAAACAAAAAAATTTAAGCTGCTTGGCAATCACATAGTTTCAGCAAATTTATTGACTTAGTTTTTATAATTCTTTCTTTATAAGTAATAATGTTTAAAAACCTCCTTAAAACCTCATCATGCTTTGGTCTAGTTCTAAATTTTTTTCGATTCTGTCTCTTACAACTGCAGAGTTTTCTTTTGTTATCTTGAATTTTGTATCACAACATATTTTTAATGGTGCATCCTGTTGATAATTAAGCTGATCTCATGAATCAGTTAATATCTGAATATTCTCAACATTCTCTCAGAGGCTCGTGTGATTTTGGACACTGGTCTGAGTCACTCAAGCAAGTTTTTATGTGTTGCTTACTTTTAATGTTCTGCCTTGTGTTTCATTAAAGCCATAAGTCCTTCTGTCACAGACCTCAGGTAAAGATGTAATGCTGATACTAGAAGTGTCAACTAAATGGTGTCAAAATATTATGTATTATTGAGAAAGCTGAGCTCTTAACAAGCTGTTTTTGGGACTCATCACCCTGGGTTTTTGGGCCCCCAAACTTTCTTCAGTTGTGGCACTAGGCTCTTCCACAAACCCTGCTGAGCATCCTGGGCAGAACTCTTTTTCCTTACCCTCACTGAAGTATGGCCCTGCTGCCAAGGGGCTGCTCTGAAGTAGCTTCAAAACTCCATTTCCTGAGGCTGCAGCCCTGTGAGCATGTGGGGTTTTCTGTCAGCCTCTCCAGGAACGTGTGGCTACCACAGCAAAAGGGCACTCAAGATTTGAGAGGGCTCCAAAATGCCACCACATTCACTTATTTAAATCTGTGCACCTACTTGTCACTCGTTGCCTGCATTCATTTACACACAGATACTTCCTTCCTGCTCTTCAGTATTCCCAGATTTGAGCAGTCAGAGTCCTGCTGGAAAAGTGCATTGCATCTTTTTTATTTTCAACAATGGAAGCTGCTCCTTTTCCCTGTGCCACCACATTTTTGGAGTTTTGGCTAATCAAATCACATTTCTTCACCACA
The DNA here is from genome assembly GCF_021018805.1 of Prinia subflava. NCBI lineage: Eukaryota > Metazoa > Chordata > Aves > Passeriformes > Cisticolidae > Prinia > Prinia subflava. The sequence continues at coordinate 3,467,172 of NC_086257.1, read as the reverse complement.
AACCTGTGACTCTTTCATCCCTCCCCTCCACACGGGTTTGCTGTGTCTGTACCCCATTCTTTCACCCCCAGTTCTCTATGGTTACAGTGCCCAGACAACATTTCAGCCTTGCTCTGGCGTTGTTGCTTTACCAAGGTCCCTCCTCCATTCTCACATCTGAGCTGCAGCTCAGCCCCAGCCATCCCTTGCTCACTTGGAAGGGCAGTCAGCTCCAGGCTGCCCTTTTAGCAGGGCTGTGATGGATGCAAGATGACTTGTATTTCACACTTAATGCAATTTGGGAAGCAGCAGTTTGAGATATTAGAAAAGTTGGCAGTAAAATGCCAATTAGGTGTGACTTAACAGAGACTATTAACACAGTGTTTGAAACACCCAATGTTCTCCTAAGATTCCTTATTATTGCATTGTATTCATTTAGTCCCATTATGCCCTCCTGATAAAGAGATTATTCAGTCCTTTGCTTCCTTGTTCACTCCATGGATCTCAGGTGGTTTTTATGGGCTCTTCTTGGCTCCACCCTGCTGTGACAGCTGCTCTGACACCAAACCCAGCTCATGAGAGCAGCCTCTGATTGATCTATACTGTAACACAACAGGGAATAAAACCGAGGTGTAGCTTTTGATGATAAGGTTTCCAACTGGATATTGCATAAAAATTGAAACAAGCATGGTGGAATACTGGAGCAGGCTGGTGATGGGGGACTCTCCATCCTTGGAGGTGCAGAAAACTTGGCTGGACTGACAAACAAACAGCTCTACCTGTGAGGTTGGCCCTGCTTTGGGCACGAGGCTGAACTGGATGGATGTCCAGAATAAATGATATTATTCTGTTGTTAAAATAACACAAACCCATCAGGGTTTTTTGTATGTATATAATAATTTATATTATTTACTGATTGATTGATTGATTTGCCTATCTTTTAAAAATATTTTCAAATGAAATAGTCTAGAGTAGGAGAGATTTAGTTTCTCTGACTAGTAGGCTGTCCAGTAGGCTCTCTGGAATTTCTACTGCTCTGGAATTTCTATTTTGACTATATCATAAACTTAGATGTCTGAACAGAGATGCTGCCAACTGCTGCTGAGATACATCAGCAAAATAAAACAGATAAAGAAGTTACTCTACCTTTCCCACACATTAACCAGGGACAGGTACTGGCACCGTGGCCTTATGGACTTTATAGGAAAAAAGCACAAAGCAAGTTGGTAATTGTACACTCTAACTGAGGAACCAAGGCACAGATGTGTGGTCCCTGGTGCTATCAGCCAATTTTGGATTCCTTCCTATTTTCCTTGTCCCAAAAGATACTCCTGCTGAAAAATTAAAATGACAACACAGAACCCTTTTTTTTGAGGAACAAACCTCTCCTTCATACCTGGCACAGCCTCTAATATTAACTATTGCAGCCATAAAGAAGGTGATAATAGTCTTTATTCATAGGAGTTTTGTTGATTAAATGTTTTAGAAGCATAGAATTTCCTTATCCATAATCTGTGGCTTCTTCCTCACCCCCAGCCCTGCCTCATGAGCTTATTTTTGGCTTCAATCAAAGGTTTTTGGTCCATATAAACCGGAGTTCTGGAAGTGTTTTACATGGACAGAGGTACTTTATTGGGCTGCTGTCCCAAGCTAACTGTGAACAGCCAGCTCACAGCACCATGGTTTGTTACACTGCATTTTACTGCTTGGGGTTGGGAGTTACCCTAATGAGTAATGGCAGGCAGTTCAAAAAAAAATTTTTATGCTGAAGGTTTGGTGGAAGAAAAGAGGGAAGGCCAGTATGGGATTCTTCCTAGTTTGCTATGATGCAGGGAAAAATACAGTTTTCATCATGATCATTTCGTGAATCTTGAATAGGAGTTTTGGGGAGTGTCTTTCCTAATGCATGGAAAAGCCTTCATTTAGAAAGGTAATACTTTTGACTTGTGACTGTATTTTTGCAGCAAGCAGGCAGATAGGTTATCTTTATATTTACCAGAGTTCACTAATGAGAAGATTGTGGTTTTGTAATTCTGTTTAGAAAAGAGTTTCAGCTCCTGTACTAACTGCAGCTTTTCAAAGGCACTGCAATCTACCAAAGCTCATTTCTTAGTTGAGATGATTACATCTTTGTGCTTACTGGTCTATGAAGAATAAGCCACTTTCCTGTCCTCTAAAATTACCACATTTGTGCTGGGGGAGGAAGGAAAACACAGAAATGTGTGAAGGTCCCAACGCCCAGGTGTCAGTGGAGAGCAGGTAAGGGTCTTAACGAGTTCTTCCTCCTAGATCGTGCACAAACCTCTCTCAACTCTGCACTGATCTTCCTCCAGGGCCACCCTCACAGAAAAAAGATTGGGACTGAGGAGGAGCAAAGCAGCAGAACAGCACAACCTGGAGCCAGGAGACAAAAGTGTCTGAGAGACTGGAAACAGACAACAACAAGTCTGAGGAGATGAAGGAGAAGTTGCTGCAGCTTTCAAGGCTCTGCTCACTAAACAGAGCCTGCAACAACACATGGTATTCTCTGAAATCATCACTCCCTTCCCTTCCCTTCCCTTCCCTTCCCTTCCCTTCCCTTCCCTTCCCTTCCCTTCCCTTCCCTTCCCTTCCCTTCCCTTCCCTTCCCTTCCCTTCCCTTCCCTTCCCTTCCCTTCCCTTCCCTTCCCTTCCCTTCCCTTCCCTTCCCTTCCCTTCCCTTCCCTTCCCTTCCCTTCCCTTCCCTTCCCTTCCCTTCCCTTCCCTTCCCTTCCCTTCCCTTCCCTTCCCTTCCCTTCCCTTCCCTTCCCTTCCCTTCCCTTCCCTTCCCTTCCCTTCCCTTCCCTTCCCTTCCCTTCCCTTCCCTTCCCTTCCCTTCCCTTCCCTTCCCTTCCCTTCCCTTCCCTTCCCTTCCCTTCCCTTCCCTTCCCTTCCCTTCCCTTCCCTTCCCTTCCCTCCCCTCCCCTCCCCTCCCCTCCCCTCCCCTCCCCTCCCCTCCCCTCCCCTCCCCTCCCCGGATGTTCCCATAAAGCTCTGGAGTGAGAAATACTCAGTTTATCTCAGTACACAGATGATGAAATTGGAGGAAGGGAGAGGACAGGGACTTACTTGTAAAAAAAATTGAAACTTAAAAATAAGAATAAAGGTGCTTGTCTAATCCCAATTCTACCCCCCCCCCCCCCTTTCTTTTTTTCCTGTGAAGGATACAATATTGAGTTACATCATTACACATCTATTTTTTACTTCAAAAAAAGAACAGTTCTAGCCCCAAGGGTCTGAGCAGAAAAATGAAATTAAATCATGCAATGGCTGAGTAGTTTCATGCAGTTGTTTACAACAGTCAGCCTCCTGTCCCAAATATCTTCTTTTGTTTCTGGACTTCATGGCCATGGTATTAAATAGTTGTAAATATGCACCAGGTAAGTTTTACTTTCCCTTGGTGTAGGTTTGCAAGTTTAGCAACTACAAATATTACACTACTGATCAAAAATGCCTGAAATACTACAGATTCTGGGCTCAAAGATATAACACATAAATTTGTTAAATCAAAAATGCAATTGAAGAACACCCATTTTTCGCACCTGGAGTTCATCCATTCTGGGGCTTTAGACAGACTCATACTAGGAAAACTTTGGACAATTTGGATATTTTAATACATCATGACTTTTAAAGAATTACAAGTCATATATCATATATATACACATAGATCAATACTGTGACTATTAGTATTTTGGCTTAATACATATTAATAAAGATAATGATAAATATGATTAAAACCAAAATATTAACAGAGATTCCTAGGACCTTTTCTTCAGATAAGCACACTCATGGAAAAGTAAACTGTCTGGAAAATATTCACACTGTCCCTGAAACAATCAATCAATAAATGTAATTAAAATAGATGAGCATGCTGTAATTCTGAGTACAGCAAAGGCATTGGGATTCTGCAACTTGGTTACATTTTTTCCATAAGCGACTAATTTAACTTCTCTCTCTCTCACTTCTTGGTTTTCCTATTAGTAAAATAGGAATTGCTAACTTCAAGGAAACGTTCCAAGCATTATGAAGAAGAAATGTTACCAAAATTATTGAGGTAGGTAAGGTCCTGTCAGTTTATAGTAAAGCATTCTCACAAGGAGGGGTGCTGTGATAACCTGGCAATTGTGAAATTGAAGATTCAGCATTGTTATTTCAGAGAGATTAGAAAGGTCATAACACTGCAAGCTGGCATTATTTTCATATTTGGCATCAGGGAAGATTGCCCCCATGGCACACCTGCCTAGCTGAATATTGATTTGGCTCCTCTGATTACAAATGGAATGTAAACTGATTAGAAAGCAATTAGGAGTAAATCCATATGAGCAGGGCTTTTTCCTCTTCTTCCTTCTTGGCCAGTTAGCTTGATGTGACGTGCATGAATTTGACTTTGCCACTGACTGGCTGAAGGAAGGCAACAAGACCATTAGTTACCATTGCTGATTCAACTGTGAGCTGTGAAAATAAAAGGCTTTATTTATTCTGTTCCTCAAGGATGAGAACCTCGGCCATGTTTAGTGGCTTTACAAAGGAATAAGAAAAACCCAGGTATGGCTTCTTAAGGAAATACTCCCCTATTACCTCTGACCCTTGTACAGTCCTGCTGAAGCTGCACTGATAATAAAGCCTCCTGTTGGTCCCTTTAGTTGCTCACCTAAATACTAATGTAACAGGCTAAAGGAGAAGTTGCCATGGATTCACAGGAACTGCCTGACCTGGAAAAGAATCCAATAATGATGAAGGCTAAAAGAAGCTTTGCTTTTAAAGTTGTCACCAAGAACTAATGGTTAGTGCTATTCCACTCACAGTTTGCATGTACTCCTATGCCACAGGAAAATTTCCCTGGAGAAATAATAACTTTTTTGTACTGTGAGTAGCAAAGCTCCTGAAGTCTGGGCCTGCACAGATTTGTACACTGTGTTCCTGAATTCACCCCCTGCTCTGCAGAACTCCCATGTTTTTACCACGCTCCCAATGCTCACTGCCTCCCCCACATCCTGGATCTGCAGTTATACAACACTAAAACTATTCCAGGGGTGACTCATCAACTCTAGCTACTAAATATATCAGAATAGATAAGAATATATGTGCATGTATCTATATATATCTGTATATATCAGAATATTTAATACCTTCTTTAAGAATCTTCATGTACTGGGACAGTGAAATTCAGCCCACTCATCTTTCTCATGGAATTTGGTAGCTTGTTTCTTTCCTATATACACATAAGGATTTTTCAAAAGAAGCTTGGAAATGTCATGGTTTTGGAAATATTCCTCATTTCTAAAAGTTAACAGGACAGCAACAGGGGCAAAAAGAAACAGCCCAACGTTAAAGCCCTGCTTGAGGTCCTGCTGTAACATGGTGGCTTGGTTTGGAAAGACAGGTATCTGTCAGGGAAAGCTGGAGTTTCTCTTGGAATGGAGAATGTGAAAACCCTTCTCTCCAAATTATTACAATTTTGAAATTGGGAGCTTTCAGGCAAAAATATGGGAATAGGAATTAGAATTAAACAGTTCTTTACTAGGAATATTAAAAAATACAAATTCAGTAATACAAAAAAACCACAAAACCCAAAAAAAGAAAACAAGCAAAACAAACAAAAGTCCTAGAAAATCCTGGAGTCAAGAACATGACCTGACACCCTGTTGTCAGGGTGTTGGGAGCAGTCTGGATAAATCCTCCTGGAGTGACAGATGTGGTTCTGTTGGAGTAGAGATGATCCTGCAGACAGGTTCAGTGGGGGTGAGATGAGTCCAGTCTTCCTCTGGGAATCCAGTGGAAAAGAGGAATGTCTGGGGTCCCTGTGTCCCCATTTTTATCTGGGTAGGAATGGTTGGCTCCTCCCCCCTGGGTGGAGCATCTCCCAATGGATGATGGAATGTGTCATCACTGGTGAGCCTCAATGGCCCATTAACAGAAGATATCCCCGAGGGTGGGCAGTGGTGACAGAGATCACAAACACTGCCCCACCTGGTTTAACAGCTGGGCTGTGATCAGAAGGCATCCACCCTCCTCCCCCCTGGAGTTACAAGAGATAAAGAAAAATTCTTTTGTATTCTATTTCATCTGCTTTCTAGAGATGAAATAGAATACCCATTTTTTTTGGTTACATAACCCAAGACACATGGGTAGTTTATTTGGAGGCATGTCTTGGAACAGACACAAATCTGCACAAGCTTGTCTGGTACAGGAGGCTGTTGCAGCTGCTCCTTAGCACTGGGCCATAAATGCTCTGTGCCATTACCTGGATATTTGGCACTGATATTCTCTTTACTTGAAAACCTCCTGAGTTACAGAGCTGCAACTTGGATGAGGGGAAGCAACTGAAATCCTTAGGCTGCTACATGAAAGAGCAAGAGCAACCAGCTCACCATCCTTTCCCTTCCTTTGCTGTAGTTTCTGTGTTATTTCATTAGAGGTATCTTGCAAGGAGGGCTGGATAGTTCTCATCATGTCAAGGACCAAAGGACAACTTCAGAGGGCAAATGAAATGGGTAATTCTGTCTTTCTTGTTCTGAAGAACTGAAAAAAAAAATTTAAAAAATTGGCAGGCTAGGAGAGACCTTCTTCACTGGACATAGGAATCTAAAGGTTTTAAGGAGTCCACTTCTTTGTCCTTTGATTATGGGAAAGATCCAACATCTTATATCTTATGGATTTAGAGCCTAGAACCTGTTACCTCAACTCTCTGCTTGTCATGAATCAGCTTTTTAACCTGTATTTTCTCCATAAGAAAAGCTTTCAGGTATTATGAAAAGCTGGTTGTTTCTGCACAGCTAACACTCCAAACTGGTACCCCCAGGAATCTGGACAAGGAGCCAGGCTGTGGCCTCCACATGTCACACATTCTCCTGCGCTGTGAAGGGAGAGGGCTCCCAACCTTCACATTTTACAATGGAAGTAGCTGAAAATTTAAAGTACTTAAAAATTACTATTTTTGTTACTCACCACTAATATTTATGTTGTTATGAAAGACATTTCTTCCTGTTTGACTGGAGAAGCATTTGTTGCATGTGTTGAAGCTTAGATTTGTGATGTCCTTGGTTGTTTCTTTATTTCCATGTTCCTAAGCTTTGTGAGGAATATAAATACAAAACTGCCACTTAGAAAGCTTGGACAGTTCTTAAGACAGAGCATTTTCTTGTGAAACAGAGAAGGATCCTTATTCCCTTTACCATTTTTGACTAACATTTATTCATTCTGCCTCTATGTAAATTATTCCCAAAGCTACCAGATCAAGCTTTCTAGATCATCTCTCTATTTATGCCACTGCTTATTTTCCTTTAATTTTTATTTTCTAAAACAAACATCTCCAAACCACAGTCTTGGTCACTACTGAGATTCACTTATAGAATGAAGTTTGCTCACACTACTATTTCCTAAACCACTGCTTTTCTCGTGTTGCAGAAAAGTGAGGGAGCATTAAACTCAAATTATACTCAACAGTATGTGGACAAGAAAGGCCAAGATTTGTTGAAGTTGCAGTACTCCAGGCCACTGTTGGCAGACATTTTTTGGATTAATGCTGCTGTAATTCTCCCAGGGCACGCAGCCCTGAAGAAAGGAGAAGAACATGGCCAAGACAAAGCAGCAGCATTCCTGGCTGTAGCAAATAACTTAGGATGGAAGCTCACAGAAAATGAGGGGAAAAGAGGCACACTGGGAAAAGAAAGAGACAGGAAACATTTACATTTTTGCAATTTAGGTGGATTAGACCATTACTTTGAAGATTTAAATTTTCCACTGATCACAGAGAAAAGTGGAAGCTATTTTGACTGAAAGAAAACACAGTTACATAATGAATTTCTGCTTAAGTATAATGGTAGTACTTCAATGCATTCCATAAATAAAATATTCTCCAGTTAAACAGAGTAATTTCATTCCTCCTTCTACCAAGCAATGAATAGAAAGAAAAGATCACTTGTCCTCTCCTAACCTATACTTAGATCTAAAATGTATATATAACCTAAAACCCTAAATCAATATAATGCAATCAGAAAGTGCTGACACACAACACTGGCATGAAAAACTTCTCTTGGCCTTTTGGACAGTCCAAACTTAAAGGTAACAGATTACACATTCCTTCCTTTATAGCAAATACCTGTGTTTGGCTGATTTTAAAATGCATGTAAGTATTCTTCTCAGGTCATGCAGTTTGTTCCTCAGTTGCAAATGCATTGATGTGGTGCCTGTGAATATTTAGACATAAAAGCTTAGGGGCAAAAGAGAAAACTCACACTATTTTAACTGATATTTCTACCAGGGAGCTCAGGCAGGCACACACCTTTTTCCAAATTCATTTAATTCTGGTGCAGGTCCTGCTCAATTGCAGTGTGGTTCTAGTATTCTTCCAGAATTTACTTTTTGCCAAAAGGGTCACTGGAGTGGCAAAAGGCAAAGTAGGATAAACACACTGATGAGATACTTTTTCATTGCTGGTTAGATGAAAAAAAAAATCAACCTTTCATTATTTCTGGAATGAAATAATTTTTCCTTTTGGGCCACTTCTCAGAATGGTGTCATGTGTATTTGTGATCTATCCATTGGCCATATTGTGATCTGCTCATCCTGACCTGAAGGTTTCCAGAATTGGAGACGTGATGTTTGTTGAGAGGATTTTAACCAGAGCTGAACACGCAGCCTGAGGTGAACACAGTGAATAATTTCAGCACACTGGGTTTGCTGCTCTACACCTTCAGCCACTTCTGGAGAAGCTTGTGGATAACTACAACCTCTGCAGTAAAGACTTCATGGAGCATATGGAACCTGTGATGCTCTGATGGATTTGTATAAAAGCAGATTATTGCCCTTAAACATTTGCTGGTGGATTTCCACGTTCATGCTTTGGATATTTACTGGAGATGTAGGAGCAGCAGCAGAATACAGAAGTGGTAATGTTTATATAAGTATGTGAAGGAACAAGGGGAGCCAGAAGTTTCAAAAACTGATGTCTCCCCTTTCAAATGATTGGGTATGTGAAATGTGTCCTGCAATTTTTCTTAATGTAGTTTGTTTCTTAAGTTTTATTTATTAGCGATCCTTAGAGAGGAATTAAAATGTGAACCATTCACAAGGAACTTCTCAATATATGAGAAACTCAGACTTGCTTTGGTGTATCTGCATCTCCTTTCACCTTGTGAAGATTCATCTTTCACAAATCATACTGATTGTTAATCTTTACTATATGGTCAAGTTTCATGTGAGTAGCAGTGAAATATACAACTCCTTTATGGAAAGCAAACCAAACAATGAAACCCAAATAGAAAACATATCAATTAGTGCAAACAGAACCAAAAGTCATGATCCCAGATCCTCCCAGGGACAGCAAACTGCAGGACTACAGGTGTCAAGGAATTCCTGGATGACGTTTACAACTCTGCCTACATTATTCTTGAGAAAATGCCTTTGGTGTGCCAAAGGGTTCAGCTCTATGAGATATGGTATAAGCCCTACTACGAAGGGCTGCTATGAAATATCAGACTGGAAAAATTAGATTGACATATGAAAAAAAAAATATCTTTCCCTAGTTCAGCAGCCTTGACCCTCCAGTGACAGCCACCGTGGAACAGTACTTGCTTTCCTGTGGAGGTGATTTGGGTTTTCAAGCTCTTTGGGCTGTTCTCATCCATGAGATTGCCTCACTGCTGAATTTTGAAGCTTTTTTGGGCAGACACAGCACTGAACTGCAGACTCCATTTGCAGATCCACTTCTGCCCTAATACTGGGATTACTTCCACAGCTGAACACAGAATAGCAATGTTAAACATTTGGTCCCATTCTCTCCTTCCAAAGCACTCAGCTTCTTTGATGGCAGTTCTGTATATCTGCTTGATCCCTGCAGACACATGGAAGAACTGCTTGTGAATCCCAGGATGGGATTTAGCATTAAGAGACAAATAGCTTTTTGTGTGCAGAGCAGTGAAAATTGGCAGCAGGCAATGTGTGAGGAGCCAAGAAAATAAATGCTTCATGGCTACCTATTCTTCCTCTCCTCCTTATCTTAAAGACTTTCAAGGACTTTGGACGCTCTGCAGTTTAAATGATTAGCTAAAAGTCCCAAATTCAGCATCTGAGACAGAAAATATTCAAATTGCTTCCATGCTCTTGCTTCACTCAAATAGCTCTTGCATTTGCTTGAGAGGTGCTCACCAAATCCTGTCACTAACCATACATGACACAGTATGTGTGAAATGCCCTGCTAACTGCCAGGATGTGTGGCTTACGTGGTGGTCTCTGTAAATTATCCCCTGCAATCTCTCAGTGTCTCAGTAGAGGTGGAAGTTCATGAGCTGTTGTAGCCTTTCAAAGTTGTAGCATGAATTCATACTGTTCCTAGGGAGCAGCTACTCTGTGCAGCCTGAAAATCTATCAGGGCAAACAGACAGGCAAAAAGACACTACAATATCACAAGAAAATTCTAGCTCAGGAAAATGCCCTTGGCACTCTCCTACTTTTTCTTCCCACAGCTGAAGGTATCCATGTTCTTTAGCCTGTTCCAGGAGATGCTGAATTGAGGTACCAGTGACTGCCTTATGCCCAGACAGCTTTGGAGGGGCTGCACAATGTTTGTCACCTGTGCCCCAAGCCAAAGATCAAAGTTACCACGTGTTTCATTCCTGCTGCACAGAAATAATTCAGCAAACTGAAAAAGATGCTATCTAGGAAGAATTGCTGGACTGATTCAAAAGAGCCACAGACACGCCCATGGTTACTGCCAGTTCCTGTCTTGAGAGGGAGGAGCCCACATCTACCACACTCCTCAAACCTTATTTTGCTTTTTAAACTTGTAGCCTCAGAAACTCTTCACTGCCCTCAGCTGAGAAGACAATTGAGCCGTGACATTTGGGAAAAGGTCTCGACATTCTGGGTCCCTTCCCCACAGTGCTCCTGCCCACTCTACTGGGAGCAGCTGTGCCTGCCAGGTGGGCAGGGACATTGCCTGAGGCATTTTGGTGCCTTAAGCTTTATCTTTCATGTTTTTCAGACTCTGTGCTGCCCAGGGGTGCAGCTCTGAGCTCACAGTCAGTGTCACTCAGCTCTTCACAGAGTAGGGACACAAATCCTTTTCCTGCTGAAGACCAAGGACAACCATTACAAGTTTTCAGTCCCAAAAGCACAAACAAGGGTGGCTGAAGAGAGAAAACAAGAAGGATGAGACCTCACAACCTGAAGCTGTAATGGGACAATTAACTCCAATATGCAAATGGACCAAAACTTATAAAAATGTAAGACCTTGTGATCTGTTGTCCATTTTGTGACCATTTTGGGTCCACCCTGGGTGTAGCCCTGGCCAGGCTCTTGTCCTGCCCAAGGTGGATCCTTAAAGGCCTTTCAATAAATACCTGCCTTACTCTGTAGCTCTGTTCAGTCTCTGTTCCAGGTCAGCCTTCCCAAGGCATCAATCTGATCAGGCTGGAGGACTGGTCATGCATTTGCCTCTTGACTGGAGGCAAAATCTGCTTTTGGATGGCTTTTCCATGTCTCTGATATTTCCATACCACTTGGAGTAGCCTGGTTCCTGGCTGTTTCACCTAATCCAATGCAATGTGCTATTAAACAGATCCTTGAGCTGAAGGGAGTATCTTACCCTAATGTACCAAGGGAACTTCTCTTTATCCTGCACTCACAGACCCTCTCCTACCTCTGGCACATTTCTCAGGCACCCCTGCTCCCGCTGCCTCTGGAACCAGCCTGGAGGGAGGCATGGGGCATTTGGGAAGCCCATTCTCCCAGCTCCTCCCCACAGTGAAAAGGAAGAAGAGCGTAGAGCACCTTCCTTCCAATGGCTGCACACTCTCCAAGGAGAACACAATCAAATCTGCTCTCCATGAACTTTTCTGGACAGCATCTCAAACGCCCGAGCTGCCCCTTTCCCACACCCTTCTGACTGAAGCCTCAGAGGGGCAAAGGAGATGCTCAGGACAGAGACATGTGCAGCCTCCAACACTTGAGCACTCCAGCACAGCCTGTCCAACCTCATTTGGCACTGACCACACATCTTGGTTTGGAAGGACAGGTCTCTGCCAGGGAAAGCTGGAGCTTCCCTCAGAATGGAGAATGTAACACCCCCCTCTGTCCAAATTATTATAATTTTGCAATTAGGAGCTTTCAGGCAAAGATATGAGAACAGGAATAAGAGTTCTTTACTAGGAATATTAAAAATAAAAATATAGTAGTACAGAAAACAAGCAAGCAAACAAACAAAAATCCTTGAAACACTGACAGAGTCAGAACACAGCCTGACACCCTGTTGGGCAGGGTGTTGGCAGCAGTCCAGTCAAGCCCTCCTGCAGTGACAGATGTGGTTCTGTTGCAGCAATGATCCTGTAGCAGGGTGCAGTTTCCTCTGAAGGTCCAGTGGTGTGAGATGGGTCCAGCCTTCCTCTGGGAATGCAGTGCACACAGGCTGTGCTGGGCTCTGAATCCCAGGGTTTATCCAGGTGGGAATGCAGTGCACACAGGCTGTGCTGGGCTCTGAATGCCAGGGTTTATCCAGGTGGGAATGCAGTGCACACAGGCTGTGCTGGGCTCTGAATGCCAGGGTTTATCCAGGTGGGAATGCAGTGCACACAGGCTGTGCTGGGCTCTGAATCCCAGGGTTTATCCAGGTGGGAATGCAGTGCACACAGGCTGTGCTGGGCTCTGAATCCCAGGGTTTATCCAGGTGGGAATGCTGGGCTCCTCCCCTGGGTGCAGCATCTCCCATGGATGATGGAATTGGATCAGCCCTGCAGGGAGCCTGGATGGCCCATGGACAGCAGAGATCCCCTGGAGGGAGTATGGGTCCTGGAAGGGATAAAGAATGCTGCCCCAGCTGCTTTTAACAGTTGCCCATTAACAGAAGACACCCCTCCCCTCCATAAATCTCAGAGTTATAAAATAAAGAAAAGAAAACCTCTTCAACCGGTCTCAGCAGACTGGGAATAGAATACATCTTGCACTGCAACCCAAGACACCACAGTGGTCTCAGATGCCACACACTGGAAAGGCCCACCCAGCCTCCTCTGTCACCCACTGCATGCTCTTTGCCACATCTTGCAGGAGAAGGAAAATAAAAATACTTCAATGGCGTTGGATGGTGTGCTGCAAATTGGAAGCAGCTGTGCTGGAAGGTACCATCTGCACTTGCAATAGGGCTCTTTCATTTTCAAGTGACTAGATGTACAGGCAAGGTCCCTCCACCAAAGCAGTGAATATTTATTTGAGAAGTCTGCTGACAGAAAACCCTTCCACTGTGAGCAGAATCTTTGCAGCCAGCAATTTTTGCAGTGACCACACTGTGCCCCACACATTTTTCCTATATAAAATCATCCTTTCCATCTCTACAGAGCACAGTGTTTCTGCCAACCATTCAGCCTCATGCTGCTGCAATACAAAAGTGAAACCATGACCGTATGGAAGAGGTAGGTGATTTCTGAAAGGTTTTTTGATGAAAAAACAAGAATCCAATTAAAAAGACCAGTGATGGATGTGTGGTTAAAGATATTCCCAAACTTAGTCTCCTTTGACCTCTCTTGGCTACCACATTTGGCAGGTTCACAGGAAAAACAAACCCTTCATCCAGGCTAATGGTTTTAGCAGCCAAAAGCTGAAAAGCATCCACCACCTTCTCTGTGGGACTCCCAGCACAGGCCATGAAAATTCTCAGCCCAGCCCCACTCAGAGGCCTGCAAAAGCAGTCTCAGTGGCTGAAGGGGTCCTTGCACAGGGGAATGTTGCAATTAGCAGTAGAAAACTCTCTTAGAGATGATGGCTCTTAGCATATTTCTCAAGGTCTGATTCAGACTCACTGGCAGCCTCACCTGCAGTACAAATGGCATTAGAGTACCATCTATTTTTGCCTTGACCTGTCTGTAACCCAGCATCTGAACTTGTTAGGAACTGATGCCATCAAGTTCTCATACAGGATACCTTAAAGTGGGGTTATAAAGTTTATGAGAGGTAAAAAGGTTTTCTTTACAGGAATTTGGAAAGATTCCTGTTAACCTATCATGCCATGTTTGCAAATGCCTTATCCCATTACTGAGGAGAGGCAAGAAGGGCATTAGCAGTAAATCCATATGACAGTATGGATAGTGAGAGCCAGCCTTGTTCTCGTATCTGGAGCAGTAATGTCTGTGCAGTCAAGGGAAACTGAACTGCTTTTTCCTTCTTCCTTCAATTCTAGGGCATGGATGAATTATTTCCTAGAGTGTGAGGGTAGCTTTGCTGGGACTGTTGGTGCTGCAGCACTTCAAAGAAGCAATCCCTTTAGTTAGAGATGCTAATTTCAACAGCCCACTAAGGATTCTGGGGCCTGCACCCACCTTTCTTCTTGCTAGGTTAAGACCAGAGGGAGAAAGAAAATAAAGGAGAAAAGGAGTGAGGTGAGGCAAGCAAGAGACAGAAGGAAACTTTTACTGTGGTGCTGTATTCATGATAAATGGATTCTCCATTACAAGCCTGACTTGTAGATTTGTGTTATCTCTTCCTCCACCTGCACCATTCTGCACCACAGACATGAACATAAACTTGTCAGCTGACCAGATCCTGGACTGTTATTCCAACCAAATGCCTTCCAAAAGGGAAAGGGAGGTTGTAGCACTGGCCACAGGGGTTGCAGAGAGCACAGAGGTCGTGTGAAGGTTCTGTTCTTGTTCCCTGAGAGCATGTCTCCTCAGCTCCTGCTGTTCATGACACGTTGCCGTGCATTCTGCTGGGGTGTGCACTGCAGCACTGTGCCCAGCAGAGAAGGAGCAGACCTTTCCTGGCATCACAGAGAGATGATGAATTGTCATAAGGATGTGAGGAAAACATATTCCAAGCTAAGTTTTTAAGAGTTTGGAAAAGACTGAAGTCTGCAAAGTGCTCCCGTTCCTTTTATCTCAGAAGAGAGAGATTTCCCCGTAGGTGTGGAGAGCTCTTCTGAGCACTCTCCTGTGTCTGCTGTTAGGCAGGGAACACTGGAAACCTTGGAGGAGCAATGAAAAACAAACGCCATGTTCACAACAACTTTTCAAAATATCAGAGATGCTGAATGGTGGATTGTCTTGGGTTATGTAAGCAAAAAAAAAAAAAGTGTGTTCTATTTCATCTGTAGACACCAGTTGGGGGATGGTTTCTTTTTTCTTTATCTCTTGTAACTCCAGGGGGAGGAGGGTGGATGCCTTCTGATCACAGCCCAGCTGTTAAACCAGGTGGGGCAGGGTTTGTGATCTCTGTCACCACTGCCCACCCTCGGGGATATCTTCTGTTCATGGGCCATTGAGGCTCACAGTGACTGACACATTCCATCATCCATTGGGAGATGGAACACCCAGTGGGAGGAGCCAACCATTCCTACCCAGATAAAAATGGGGACACAGGGACCCCAGACATACCTCTTTGCCACTGGATTCCCAGAGGAAGACTGGACTCATCTCAGCACCACTGAACCTGTCTACAGGATCATCTCTACTCCAACAGAGCCACATCTGTCACTCCAGGAGGATTTATTTGGACTGCTTCCAACACCCTGACAACAGGGTGTCAGGTCGTGTTCCTGACTCTGTCAGAGTTTTCGAGGACTTTTGTCTGTTTGCTTGCTTGTCTTTTTGTATTACTGCATTTGCATTTTTTAAGTATTCCTAGTAAAGAACTGTTATTCCTATTCCCATATTTTTGCCTGAAAGCTCCCAATTGCAAATTTGTAATATTTTGGAGGGAGGGGTTTTTACATTCTCCATTCCAAGGGAAACTCCAGTTTTTCCCTGACAGATACCTGTCTTTCCAAACCCAGACATGGACATAGAGAGGTGAGAACATCACAGTGGCACGAATAAGGTGGGGAAAAGGTTGGGGTTTTTTCCTTCAGATCTTTCTTTACCTCTTTGATACTGTTTTCCGGAATAGGTTTGTAATCCTGCTTGGTCTTCCTGTATATAGCCTGGGCTCAGTAAGGGAATAGTTCATGCATCTTATTTTTTGAGAGAAGAAAAGCTGCAACTCACCATCAGCTTTGCTGAAATCACAGCAATGGTGCCATGCCCTTGGAAAAACTTCTATATTCTCCCAGTAAAAAGGGTCTGAACATGAGCTGGAGTAGGCTTTTTTTTTCAAGAAAATGTAAATATCCTTCTAACTGTGCCCATTTTATACTTTACATCAGAGTATTTCCTGTGGCTCTTGCCAGCTTTTCTTTTATTTCACTGCTTCTTCAGTCAATAAATCATCACAAATCTCATTTCCATTTGTGAGTCCATTACTGCAGCCATAAAGGGTACCTACTACTGCATTTGTAATAACACTGTGTCTTTCTTGTGGAAGCAAGTTTCCACTTAATTTTGAAAACATCTGCCCAGACCTTGAAAGGCTGTCTGACTTAGAGGATGCCAGTGATTGGTGTCCTGGCAGAGGGGTTTGGTTGCCCTGGCACCCCTTCATTAAGTCACTGGAGGCATTTCATGTGCCAACAAGAAAGGAAAACCAGTTAAAAGAAATAGGCAGGATAAAGTGAAAAAAAGAGAGAAAATTACACTAGACAAGGGCGAAATTGTTGCCTTTTCCATATACAGACTCTGTTTTGCTAAAAACACGTTTAAATTCCAAGTCAGTATCCCAGATACTAAAGAAGAAGGTGAGAAGAGAGAAAATACAAGTAGAAGAACTTGATCATCAAACATGATCATCATCAAACCTAATTGTACTAATCACATTGCCATTTCAGGTTCTCTGAGATGCTGCAGCACACTTAGAATGCACCTCCTGTGCATGAGATCTCCTCATGGGGTTGATTCATAATAACCCAGTGACCACCAAACCCCTAAGCTCAGTGCTTGAATACATCAGAATGTCCAATCCATCTTCAGGACTAAAACCTCACAGCAACACTGATCCAAAATCACAAACAAAATGCAATTTCTTAAATATTACAGGATTATCTTCCAGTTAGCACTGTAAGATTTACCAAGGAAGAAAGTGTTATAACATGTTTGGAAGACTTTTCTGGTAAAATATTTTCTAATGGCAAGTCCAAATCATATACCTACAGAGCTTAGCTTTAAACTTAATTACTAGCTAGGCAAAATTTGCTCAAGCTTCAAATACAAAGTTGGGTTCCCATGTGCCTTCAAAATGCCCAACTGTACCCTCAGCAATCAGTACAGCAAGAGAAAAACAGAAAATATTAATCCTATCCAATTCTCATGCTACTGACTTTTCTTTGTTCTTGTCTTGACAAAATATGGTGGTTTTGGGGAACCTGAAACTACTCTCAAAATACTGCCAGGTAATCCTTTGTATTCTTTGCACCATTAAGCTGAACTGCTCCAGATACAACATTTTCTGTCCCACTTAATTCTGCAAATTCCAGAGTGACTTTCCTTGCTTAAAACTGTCCAATTGCTGTTGAAAAGGAACATAGAATGGTTTAGGTAGATAAAGACCTCTAAGATTATCAAGTCCACCAGTTACCCCAGCACTGCCATGTCCATCACTAAACCATTTCCCCAAGTGGCACATCTACACATCTTCTAAATCCTCCAGGGGATGGTGACTCCACCACTGCCCTGGGCAGCCTGTTCCAACACCTGACCATCCTTTCAGTGAAGAAATTTTTCCTAATATCCAATCCAAACTTCCCCTGGTGTAACTTGAGGTAGTTTCCTCTTGTCCTATCACTTATTTGGGAAGAGAGACAGACTGTCCCCTCACTACAATCTCCTTTCAGGCAAATGTAACAGAATGAGGCTTTCCCAGACCTCCTTTTCCTGAGGATAAACAGCTTCAAGCTCTTTCCTCAGCCCCCTCAGCTGCTCCTCTACAGACTTGTTCTTCAGACCTTTCACCAGAAGAGATCTGATGCTCTTCTGTGACTTTACCACATGAGAGGAACACCCTTGGGACATTGAAAACTGAGCTTACAAGAGGGTCAGGCCTTTGGAGCAGGGACACAAGGCATTAACTGTGGTACACGTTCCTGGAGCAGCAACAGCCACTGCAGGTAACAGCCCCTTTCAGTGCCTCAGTTATTAGTTATCTATATTTTATACTTTAGACTGAGGTACATTTTGTTTATTGATGAGTTTAGGGTGCAAGTGTCTCCAGCAAGGTCCAGACATGACATCTTTTAGCAGTTTCTATGCTGGAGGTCTGCCCAGGACAGGGTCAGTGCTGTCTCCTGCTCCTGACAAGGACCATTCTGCTGAGTTTATCTGCACCTAATGACAAACCAACTTCCAGCTTGCAAATGAGCACTGAGAACCAACAAATTAGGGAGAAATTCTGCTATTTCCACTTCTCTCTCATGAGAGGAACATGCAAGAAATATGTTTGAAGTCTCAGGGCTCCACTGCTCCTTCCCTGACTGTTTTTGTATTCCTGTTTTACAGGGATTTGAGGTCCTATGATTTCCATGTCCCAAGTTTGGCAGAGGGAGCATAAGCCCTAACAGAAGGGGTTCAGTACAGTTGTCCACTACAATTGAGGTTTAAAACTATGACGGCATTAAATACTTTCCAAAGAACTTCCAGTTAAGCTTACCACATCATGCTCATGTCCAGAACCCCTTCAGTGACCAAGGCCACAAAGAAAGCAAAGTGTGTGTTCAAGTGCAGTAAAACTCGTAAGTTTGCTCCTCCTGGGTACAATGAACTCTCTCACTGTAGAAGGAAATACTATTTTTTATGTATCTAGTGAGATATACTATTTTTGTATAGTGAGTTACTATTTTTCTCACTGTAGAGAAGGATACTATTCACGTTTTTCCCTCCAAATGGGTGACCAGGGTTTAGGTGCAGCAGTGCATAGACACACAGCAGACTGGGTGGAAATAGCCAGCTCACCATGCTTAAACAGTTCATTTGTGTTTAGAAATTCAAATGTTAGTTACCTGTTGGAGGGAGGTTCTCAGTGGGAGCCTCAGTGATTTCTATGTGAGTTACTGGGATAATGAAGGGTGTTGAGCAGATAGGAAAGAAAATATTCTAAAGGGGGGTTGGTTCTTTCTTGTCAGTGAGGCTGTGCTTAGGCAGGGCTCACAAACACCTAACCAAAGATAACTGACTACAAGTTGCTTATATTGATAAACTATCCAAGATGCTAAAAGGATAAATATCGCTGTATAGGTGCAGTGACTGAGGTGAGGCTGTTGTCAGAGTACTTTGATTAACAGAGTACTACAAGATCATGAAACACTTTCCAAACTACTTCCAGTTAAGTTTACCACATCATGCTCATGTCCAGAACCCCAGTGCCACACAGTAATGGCACAAAGGAAGCAAGGTGTGTGTTCAAGTGCAGTAAAACTCATCACCTTGCTCTTCCTGCGTGCAAGGAACTCTCTCACAGCTAGGCTGTGCTTAGGCAGGGCTCACAAACACCTAACCAAAGGTAGCTGACTACAAGTTGCTTATATTGATAAACTATCCAAGATGCTAAAAGGGTAAATATTGCTGTATCTTGCTTTGTACCAGCCCCACTCACTCTTTTAGCCAGCTAATTCCTGTTTTAAAAACACACCTCAGTCAGGAAACAAGCACTGCAGCATTTTTATAACCAAGAGGAAGCCATCCTGATCCCTCACCCACACTCAGCAAAGGGAGGAGGGATTCAGGCCAGGGTGTCTTTCCAGGTACACTGCCTGACCTTTTCTCCCATCTGCTCTCTGCTTCTTGCTCCACTGCTGCTAGAGCCCCACACTCATTTTACTTCATGGTTCTCATGCTGCTTGACATTCCCCATTCCTTGCTGTTGGCCTCTTTCTCATGGCAGTCCTTTGCTGCTGCTTTTCAGTTTTTCACTTACCTTCAGCTGCTTAGCTCTGCTTTGCTGGCTGGTTTATTGGTAAAAGAGATTTCCTCCTCAAGCTGGAACACTATTTTTTTCCTGCATGTGACCAATTTGGTCAATGTAAACAACAGAGAGGACTCAGGTCTCTCGAAATTCTACACTGTGGGGGGAGAAGTCAGGGGAAAGATTCTGGCTTTTTTTCCCAATAATGTAGGAAACATAATATCCTCCTTCAGTAACCACAGCAATGCTGCAAGCCTCTGCTGCTGCTTCAGCATGCAAGTGTAAATAAACACAATTTACAGAGTTACAGTAGCGATATTATTGGGTAATCTGGGCAAATACGATAACAAAATATTTATGTTGTATGTTTATGTAACCCTGCAACATCCTTGGAAAAGTCCTTGGTCTGTTTTTTCACATGCTCCAGTGGTGCACAGTTTCCATGAGTGCTCCACCCAGGGCTTGCTGCCAGCACTCCCCTGCCCCACTCAGCCCAGGGCATCTGCAGCCCGGTCCCACTCCAGGCTGTGGAGATACAGCAGCTTCTCCCCCATCTGCCACTGCATCACTGGAGTTGTTAGGGTGGACACCTCACACAGAGTGACACGCTAAAATCTTCAGAAGGCTCCCTATTATGGCTGCATGCTGTCTTTTATACAGTTTTACAAACCTCCAGGGCAACTTCTAATTGGTTAATAGCTTTCTTGTTAATGATTCTATTGGTTAGTAAAAGGTATTTTACTTGTGCATCAAATCTATCTATTCTCAGATTGTTTGCATATTTTCTTCACTGATTCTCATGGGGCAGATCCCTTGTGATTTCAGGTGCACTTATTTTTCACCCTCAGAATAGGTTGTTGTGTTAAAGGAACTTCTCATTCTCCAAACAGCTTCATATGGGAACTTACAGATTGATTGTTAGCAGCACTTACAAGAAATGACAGGCCAGCTTTTTACCCTATTCCTCCACATCACCTCCCTGTGCTCTTACACACAGCTGTGAGTAGGGCTGGAAATTACTCTTCCAGCAGGGTAACTTAGGAGAGCACTGGAAAAATAATTTAAATTCCCCTTCTGGCTGAGTGACATCAATATGCCTTTGCTGGTTACTGTCCTAAGTGAGGGTATCAGTGAATTATCAATGAATTGGTTCTGCTGCTGAAGGTCTTTCCTGGGTGTTGGCTGTAATCACCAATAATTGGACAGGGTGACCAAGAGGCGTCCCACAAGTTTTTTTATTTCATTACCAGTCTCAGTGAAGGTAGAGATATGAAAGATGGTAAAACTCACTACTTAACAGCAGAAGCCAAAGTTCTCTTTGTTACAAGGCCTTTTAAAAGTATTTTAGCCAATAGGCTGATGCTAAATGCTTACAAGCATCTACTTAAGCCAATCACTAAACACTACTCATACACCTTACAGCATACAACAGCTACTTGTTTTATACTTTTTGCAGCTCAGAAACTTCCTATGCTCCAAATGTTTCAAGGCCTAGAATTCAACTGTTTCAAACCTCTGTCGATGTGAGCTCATTGCAATGCTGTGAAACCCCTCTGCTTTTTCAGTTGCACACCTGGGGCTGCTCCTGGGGATGGGGCTGGAGGGGACACTGCGATGACACGGGCGGTGATCCCAGCCGGCTCCGACTCCGGCTGTGCCGGGGCCGATCCCAAATCCGCCGGCAGGTTCAGGTAAGGAGCAGGACAAGGCTGTGCTTCCATGGCAAACAGGGGTTGTGGTGTCTGGACTGCAGAGCAAGGACTGGGGAAGGCTCTGTTCTGTGTGAACCTCAGAGACCTTTGTTCCCAATGAGGGGGAATGGAAAAGGGCAGGAGACAAAGCCCGCGCCCGCTTTAACCCCGAGGGGTGGGGTGTGGAACAAGCAGTGCTTGGCCCCAGGACAGATGGACAGGGGATTTTCCAGGACAGATGGACAGGGGGTTTTCCAGGACAGATGGACAGGGGGTTTTCCATAACACAGGGCAGGGTCAGGGATGGACAGCTGACCAAAGCTTCCAGGGACAGGGCAGGGACAGGAGAGGTGGACAAAGAGACAAAGGAGGGACATGCCTGGACAGCACCTGACATATCAAGCATGGGAAAACAGGGAAGAACCATTGAGATACAGAACTCAAACCAGCTGAACAAACACCCAGCACCACAGTGCCCAGGGGCAGGAGGTGGCAGCAGAGCCCGGCACAGACCCGCGCCTCCTCCGCACCCGGGAGCCTCCCTGCCCCATCAGTCCCACACACAGGATGGGACTCTGCCTGCTTCCAGACTGAGGATTTATTATCTGTCTGTATCATACAAGCAATAAGCAAGAGACAGGAAAACAACAAAATCCAGGCAAAGCTGGCTCAGAGACAAGGGCATGGCTGATGCAGAGTCTTTTTCTAGATATTTTCTCAACCAGTAGTTTACAAGAAAAAGTTTAGAGTCATATTATTTTAGCAAATCAGAGAAAGACCCACATGGGTTTAAAATTAACAGGAAGGCTTCTGTAAACCTGAGAAGCAATACACAATAATTCATTATTGAAGACCAAAACTTTTTCTATCTTTGCAAAGCATATATCTAAGACTTTTTACATCTTGAACTAGCAATCAGTCTTTGTTCTTGTTCTTTATGATAGATATATATGTATTCAGTTGGTTCCTAATTTCTTCACTTCCCATAGGAAAGTTTTGAGATTCCCAGTCTTTCTTCAGCTTTTTGTCTACCTTCTGAGGCCTTTTTTGCACCTTCCAGAGTATTTTGCTTTTTAGATCCCCACACTTCCCCTCCGCTTGGAATTCAAACCTCACATGGATCCTGGTAACTGCACACAACAGGACTGAAAAAACAAGACACAGTAATGGCTGGAAACTTAAAGATAACCAGAGTATGGAAAGAAACACAAAATTCTTCTTATAAAAACCTCACAAATCTCATCTTGGAGAAAACATCCACTGAGGGGATTTGTACACTTACAATCCAATGAATGCTTCCTGCCCAGGAAAGCATCACTGAGAAAGGTGCAAGGAGCAGAGCAGCAAAATCTCCTGGAGAAGCAGCTCACAATTTCCCACAGCTTGTTGAAATGTGCTTTATTTCATCTGATCTAGCTTGTTGCTTTCCATGGATGTGCTTTGTTTGCTTTATGGGAAACAATCCTAAGTCTAGCAGCAGTGGAGCAAGAAGCAGAGAGCAGATGGGAGAAAAGGTCAGGCAGTGTACCTGGAAAGACACCCTGGCCTGAATCCCTCCTCCCTTTGCTGAGTGTGGGTGAGGGATCAGGATGGCTTCCTCTTGGTTATAAAAATGCTGCAGTGCTTGTTTCCTGACTGAGGCGTGTTTTTAAAACAGGAATTAGCTGGCTAAAAGAGTGAGTGGGGCTGGTACAAAGCAAGATACAGCAATATTTACCCTTTTAGCATCTTGGATAGTTTATCAATATAAGCAGCTTGTAGTCAGCTACCTTTGGTTAGGTGTTTGTGAGCCCTGCCTAAGCACAGCCTAGCTGTGAGAGAGTTCCTTGCACCCAGGAAGAGCAAGGTGATGAGTTTTACTGCACTTGAACACAGACTTTGCCTCCTTTGTGCCATTACTGTGTGGCACTGGGGTTCTGGACATGAGCATGATGTGGTAAACTTAACTGGAAGTAGTTTGGAAAGTGTTTCATGATCTTGTAGTACTCTGATAATCAAAGTACTCTGACAACAGCCTCACCTCAGCCTCTCTCTCCTAAAGACACCAGCAGTCACCCCCTGGAAGGACCCCAAGGCTCTTCTCTCTCCTGAGTGGTTTTTTATTTTTTCATCAGGAAAGAGAGGAACTGTAGGAATGACAGGAGTGGCTCCTTCAGCAAGTGGAAAGTCCAGGCACATGCCAGAGCTGTGGGGGGAATTGGACAAAATGGAGCTCCTGGAAAACAGCAAAAGGCACCCTGCAGGTCTGTGACCCCACTGGCAGCTCTGAAGGGGTGTGGGAAATGGATTTGTAGAGAACTCTCAAAGCCTGACAGAAGCTCACAGTGTCTTGTGCATCTGCAGGCAAACTCTGAGATAAGGTGTGCTGGCTGAGAAAGGGCAGGGGATAGGACAGACATTGCTGAGAGAGAAATGGAACTGGAAACAAGTTTCAAACAATGCCCTTGCAAACAAACCAGATATTTTTGAGAATTAGAACTGTGAAAGATGCATTGTAGCAAGACCACGTGGGGTAAAATAATAGGTGATTGGTGTTAGAAGCATTAGCAGCACTGTGTGGCAAAAGCATTTATAAGCCATTGTAACCAAGAAATAGCTTGGCTTCTGATAGAATGGCATTGAGTTTTACATCTCTTGTGTCTCACCTTTCTAGGAGATTGATAATGGAATAAAATCTTTAAAAACACCTCTCAGTTGCCCCATCTCTGTAGAGCTGGGTTCTTCCAACAAGGAGCAGCTCCAGGGCATGCCCTGAGTACTGAGGCAGCTTCCACATTTCCCTGCTTTGGCTCCTTAATGGTGTTTTTTCTTATGAAAACACCACATTGCTCTGCTCTGGTAAGAAAGTCAGATGACTCCATCCTCATCGTGATTGCCCAGCAGCTGATAAGGCCTGACACACCAAATCCTGTGCTTTGGGCAGTTCCTCTCTCAGGGATGCATCCACTGCCACAGGAGGCACATGGGAGGCTGTGGGTGCAGTTCCCACTCCCATCTCAACTCACAAAGGGCTGTGGCCATGTGTTTGGAGCTGGAAGCCTAGGAAAGGTCACTTGTCCAGTCTTCACCTGCTTTGGGGCTGAATACATGCTCAGAGAACTTGGAAAAAACGAATCCTTTCATTCCCAAAGCACAAAAATGAAGACATAACTCAGGAAGAATTACAAGGCATCTGTTGCATGGCCAGTTGTCTCCAAATTCCTGAATAATCATGTTTATGAGAAATTTGCTTTTCTTACATCAGCTCTGGGAGCAGCTGCTATAACAGAAAGAAATCCCAAAGGCTGTGGGTGACAGGAACTGGGAGGTTGCTGCAGTTAAATGAGTGCTGGTGCTTCCTCACAGTGTTGCAGGCCTGTGCTGTGCATTAATAGCATGAGATTTCTGTCATCAGTGTGAGCTCTTGCAGCTCTGAGAGCTGGACTTGCAGCTGTGCTAATGAATGCTTTCACATGGGACTTAATGTAACAGGTAAAGGAAAAAGCTTTTCAGTCCTGGTCTGGAGTGCCAGCCCTGCTCTGTGTTTCTGCACAAAAACACTGCACCAGCTCACACAAAAGGTTCCCAGGATTGTTTACTGCTGTGGCTGGCTTCTAATGAGGGAGATTTTTCAGCAGTAATTTGAAGAATTGCCATGCAAGGCAATAATTATTAAAAATTACTGCATTTATCAGTCAGATTGGCCATTCTCCATGGATATAATACAGGGCAAAGAATTGGGACCAACTTAGCAAGAGACCAAATATATTTCAGAGTGGCTGGAAAGCTCTGAGTGCTAAAGAAGAGTATCTGGAGCCTTGAGAACTTTTAGCTCTACCAAAAGTCACACAAGATGAACACAAATCTGGAAAGCTCTGTAGAACTGTAAGTCCCACCCTCTGAAGTTCTACTCATTTCCTCCAGACTTGTCAGAATTTTGATATTGAAGGCTTCTGGAAGAAACAAAACATTTCCAGCTGCATTAGTCTTCAGTCCTGACTTGGGTAAGGTAAGGTGAACATCACTATTTATCCTTGCATGATGTAGGTATATATTTTCTCTACAGGACAATGGAAAATGAAAATTGGGATTTTGTTTCCAGGCCACTTAACTGATTTTTCATTTTGATTCCATTTTATGAGCCTGCACACCCTCACACACATGCACAGACCCCATCTCTCTCTTTTTATCCAGCTGTCACTGTCCAGTGTTCCAAGACACTGACCTTTGATTGCAGCTGAGGTCTGCTCTTCCAGGTTTACTGTCTTTATTGATATGGTGCCACACTCAACATAAATTGTCTCTTCTTTTGAGCAGATCCAGCATCAGAGGGTTAATTCTGTCAAGCATCATCCCTGTGGATTGGTAAGAGTGCACCTTGTGCATGACAGGCTCCAGAGGAGTCTGTAAAATGCAGATGAGGTGAATATTCCAGTTAAGATAGTGCCTCTAAATTGTTTTTTAACAAGTCTCCCCTTGGGCACTGCAACCCTGTTTAGGCTTGTAGAGTCTTGTCATCAAGTAT
Source organism: Prinia subflava (assembly GCF_021018805.1). Taxonomy (NCBI): domain Eukaryota; kingdom Metazoa; phylum Chordata; class Aves; order Passeriformes; family Cisticolidae; genus Prinia; species Prinia subflava. The sequence continues at coordinate 3,441,231 of NC_086257.1, read as the reverse complement.
GAGGTTCTGAAATCTAGTAAAAAATTAGCCTCAAACTAATACCTCAAAGTCATACGTGCAAAGTAATATAAAGTGAAGAGATGCAAACCTTGTAGAAATCAACCTATCATAATGCCAGGGTAATTATCAATCCTTTCTGCAAGTCTTTCAGCAGGCACAGCTGTTTTTATCTTTTTATTTTTTTAATTACTATATTCAGTACAATATATTCAGTATATTGATACTTTAATATCCTTGACTTGTCATGAATTATCACATAAGTCACTGTTTGATTTATGAGGTTTTAAAATATCTTTATCAATGGCATTGTAGTGGTTTCCCAATAAATGGAACAGCATGGTGCCTGGAATAAAAAACCCAAACCTCATTCACACTCCCAGGTGAGAGCTACCAATACCTTTAACCATCAGATTGGGCAAAAGTGATGAATTCCTTTATTGAGCAGGTGAATTGGGGGTCAAACCAATTAGCAGATAAGCTTTTATTTAAAGGGAGGTTTAAAGGTTCTTGTGAGAGAGAAGATAAAGCTTTTCCTGTCAGTTACTGCAGTCTGTTGGAGAGCAGCCCCATCATTAGGAGCGTGCTGCACTGAGGCTGGGCAGTGTGTGCTCCCAGTTCTGCTCTTTTTCAGCATAAAAAGGGATTTGTTTCTTCACGTGGCTCTGCCAGGCCAGGCACTACAGCCCTAAAAGTGTCACTGCAGTGTCAGGATCCTGGTAACTGCACACAGCAGGACTAAAAAAACAAGACACAGCAATGATTGGAAACTTAAAGATAACCAGAGTATGGAAAGAAACACAAAATTCTTGTTATAAAAACCCCACAAACCTCACCCTGTAGGAAACATCCACTGAGGGGATTTGTACACTTACAATCCAATGAATGCTTCCTGCCCAGGAAAGCATCACTGAGAAAGGTGCAAGGAGCAGAGCAGCAAAATCTCCTGGAGAAGCAGTTCACAACTTTCCACAGCATGTTGAAATGTGCTTTATTTCATCTGATCTAGCTTGTTGCTTTCCATGGATGTGCTTTAATTTTATGGGTGTTTGCTTTAATTACTTCCACAAATTGTCAAGATGTTAAATATAATTTTTCAGCCTGGTTTCTATAAATTAACTTGTTCAAAGGATTGTCCAAGAGGACTTTGCTTGCTGTCTTACCTCCTGAAAACCACTTCTTGATTTATTCTGAAAAGCATTGATAGGAAAGATAAAAAATACCTGGAAGATAGTAAGAGAGTTTTAATTGTAATGAGGGCAACAACATATTTAGAATTGAGAATTATCTCACACATTCAGGAGCCATGAAATCAAAACTTGGACAATCTACCTAAACCCCACAGTTACCAGCCTAGAACACAAGTTGGAGTTTGTTCTAATCCTCTTGAAAAGAGGGATTTAATAGCCTAATAAGCTGTATTCCAGCTCAGTGATTTCAGAGTGACTTTCAAAGGGATTACATAGAAGAGTTGAACTATATTTAAGTGCTCTTAGGACCAGGTTCCAAACTTCACTTTACTTATTGTGTTTTTTCAAAGAACTCGATCAATACTCAAGCTTTGGTGTCTAGAAGATCTTTCTAGGCTTGCTTAGAATTATTGTTATTTTTCCTGGATAAAATCCCTTGAGATTCACAGGATAATGTGCAACCATTAAGACGAAAACACAATACCTGCTGTATGTGGTTTAATTTCAGTGTTTTGCTTACCAGCATGTCCTATCTGTTTTGTGTGGGCATTCACAGCTCCTGCAGACTGTGCAAGCTCTTCTTGAGTGACCCAGAACAAAGGATTTGTGCTCAGCCAGAACCTAAACAGGGAATTACACTCATTTCACTATTCAGTAAATAACTATTTCAAAACTATTTCAATTGCATCTGGAGCTTTTTAGTCTTTTACCATTGCAGAGGAAAACCGTGTTATTCAAAATCACACCTGAGCTGTCCACACAGCATCACTCATCTGTGCCTGACAAATCAGGAGTGTGGCCCAAAACACCAGGAACCCTTACACAGCTCTTCCTGTGTCTGCACCACGCACTTCCAAGTCTTTTCTCTTCCTCTAGGCTTGCTATTTCTTTTATTATAGAGATGGAAAATTAATCAAATTAACAGTAACTTCCCAGTTCTGGAACGATTCTTGAATTATTTGGGAGATATTCCTTGATGCCAAGAGATAGGATATAATCACATTACATTTCACTTTATGTACATTTTCAGCATTTGAAGTTTTGGAAAAGAGGTTGAACTTTATGTGCAGAATAATTTAAAAGTCAGGCAAATAAATCACTTATTTGAAATCCTGGACTTCTAAAGCCATCTCAAGATGTTTCCCAGAACTTTCCAAGGCCTTAGGTGAAAGATGGCCTTTGGAAAACTACAGGGCTTTGCCAAAATGATTCCAAAGCCAACATATGATACACAAAATTTACATTTGTTTCATCTCTTTCTGCTGCAAAAAGTCCTCTTCCAAATTTTTTCAGTGGCTGTGCTGCACACCTTGAAGCTCAGCTCTCACCACAAGCACTGCATTGCACACCTGTCACACACTTGACCATCTCTTCTAATTTCTGTTGTATCAGCAGTTTGTGATGCTAATTAAAAGTAAATTTACATATCTCATGGTACTTACATTTATTTTTTGATATGACAGTAATTAATTCTTCTGCATGAATTAAGTCTTGTCTGCCTGTGTTTTGTTTTTGAAGTTTCTTTCTTCAGCTATTTGGTGAAACAGCCTTGCAGCAAGGTCTTGAAATACCATAAAGAGATTTCATACTACAGGCTGTAAAGATTATTTTCATAATTTGAGTAATCAACACCATTATCTATTTGCCAATTGGAATACTATGAGCTATTCAATCATGTAGTTCTGACTAGAACATTGTTTTAAAAAAGTGACAAAATGAGGAAAAGCTGTTTAATTTCATCTGGGTTCATCACAAAATATTCTGCCAGAAAACAGAACATCCTAAAAGCTGCCCTGTTACAGACTGAGGAATGGGTGCAGTTTTACAAAGGCCTCAGGGTGTGCTGAGGAAAGTGTGATGCTCCCCTTGCAGCAGAGACCCTGAGTCTCTTCCCTGGCAGGGTGAGATAGTTTGACAAGTTTAAGCAGCCAGGTACTTCTCTCAAGCTCATGTGAGGGGAAATGATTCAAGAAGTAAAAAAACCCCCAGGAAATGCTTTCCCAGAATGTGTCAGTGTTGGAAGGTGAATTTTATGTCCACTTGTTGTCTTATCTAAAGCTGACGTTCTCTCCTTTGATTAGGAAATGATACCTGCCCTCTTTCACTCAGTTATTTCATCCAAACACTTCAGCATCCAAGCTGGAGCCGTGACTCTTAAGCATGATAAACAACATGGGAAAGGAAAGCAACACAGAAAAAAAATCCTGTGGATGTGGTATAGGTGTGCTCTACAGATGCTCAAAGTTTAATATGGATGCATTTTCAGGTTGTCCTGTTAGATGCTCCATCTCGAATTTTGCAGTCCAGAGCTCCTTTGGAAAGATAGCAGAACATCAGAGTAAAGCTGTTTGTAAACCAGTGCTGTTACAAATGATTTAGGTTATTAAAAGTTTACCTCTATATGCAATTCATTACAAGCAGAACTTCTTACAAAGAAAACAGAATATTTAATTATGAACTAGTACCTCAGACCAGCTTAAGGGTATGTACAGCAATGCTCCAGTGAACAAACAGCTTGTGCATTGAACAGTATTACTGGTTTTCACCATTTTACTCTTGAATTGTGTAGGAATTAGGATGAATTTCAACATGGGAAGGGCCAGGAAAAGTACCAGCAACAGTGCAGATATAGAGACAGAAACAATGTGTGTGTGAATCAGCACCACCAATACCCAGCAGGAGAAATGGCCATAACATCTGAAGTGACTCATGAGATGTCACAGCAGATATTCATGGTGAAACTGTGGAGAGAATCCAAGACACACCTACTCTGATCTCCTTCAAAAAGGTTTTCTTATCAGGTATTAAAAGGTTAAAGATACTTTACAGCAGAATCTGAGTTCTCTGTGCAATGGGACTTGTCACTGACAGGCTCTTTGACAGCTTAAGTTGCAGTAAAGCAAAGTGTGAAACAATATCTATGCAAAAATTTCTTTCCTGTGTTGCTAGCTCAATTAAGATTATTGAATATTGTTATAGATCTGGGGAAAAAAAAAAGGCCAATTGCAAGCAAATACCACTCAACTTTTCTAATGAAATACTTATCCCACTAATTCTAAAAGGCTGTGTAAGAGGAATGATTCTTCTCACAACAATTACACCTCAATCTATTTTGGAAAAGGAGAGAGAAGTGTCCAAAGGTGTGGATTACTTTTCAGCTGATTGTGCTTCTATGTGCTGTAACTCCCACTGACCACAGAGAGGCTGACAAATTATGTGCTACCTCTGCTGGCTGCCTTCAAATTCACATTTAAAAATCAGTTCCACAAGATTTTTACAAAATTTGTTGCAGGTTTGCAATACTTGTAGTAATATCTTAGCTCTGTAGCATCCTTTTTATTCCTTATGCTTAGAATCTACAGAATATTTTTGCTATCAAAGTATAGAAAGGAAATGACAAAAAGGACTCCTTTCATAATTCTGTTTTGGCTGATTCTGAATTCCTGTTATTACTTGCTATGCTGATTTTTTTTAACACTTCCATCCCACATTATAAGTGATAAAAGACTAGAATCTAAATCTTTCCTGACTTTCTTCTGTCATTTAGTTCCATTTTAGTTATGCTTAAATACTTCTAACTCCCAATCAGAAACTAATTTTTAACAGAAAGCCATGTTAATGTCAATGAGCTTTATATCAAACACATCATGTTAAGAAAGCAAGTAGAGAATGAATGGTTTTGCTCTATTTTTTAAGTTAAATGTCAAGTAATTTTCAGCTGATTTAAAAATTCTAGTGTTGCACCAGTGCCATGGGTTCCTGTTTGCTTCAGGCAGCTGTAAACCCTTGCTTTTAAAGAAAAACACCCCACTGAGTTCCCAACACCAAATCCAGAGAACTCACATTGGAACAGACTTTGGACAAAGGCCTTATCATTTGAGAAGTTCTGTTATAAATTTTATCTGCTGACATAATTCAGATGTTAAAGAGATTGCAGCCTGAGCAAGCTGAGCTTATTTGTTGGCAAAGGCTGAGAAGAATTGCCTTAAAGAACAAAATTAGGAGAGTTTCATGCCCCCACCTCACTTCTTGCAGAAGATTGGAAAGTGGATGTTGGTAATAGGAAATAGCTTGGCCAACATCCAGCTCATTCCTTCTATTTTTCATTTTTGAAAAATATTGAAAAACATTTCATATTTGTGTTCGATGTACAATTTAAACACAATCCCCTGCCCTTTTCGAAGGGCTCAGTTGAACAATGTGTATATGCACATATCCCAAAACACTCCTCAGAACTATTTCCTAACAACTTCTGACACAGATGTGTGTCAACTAGCAAGAAAATAGCAGTGCCCAAGCTTCCAATATGGATAAAAAAAGGTCGGGGTTCACCTCACACCTACCCAGAACAGGCACAAACCTCAGAGACAGTTGGTGCACTGTGGCTGCCATCCCTGCCTCACTCTGCAGGGTCCTAAAAGCTTCCCTGAGAAGAAATCCTACTTCAGGCTAGTACAGAGGACTGAGCAGGGAGAGCACAAACAGCTCAGTCATCTTGCAGATGAGCTGGAAATAATTTCCAGTTCATTTAAGTCTCTTTCTTTTTTTGTACAGCATTTTAAGGAAGCAGTTTTTTTTCCTTTTAAAAGCAAACTGGTGCTTTCTTCCCCCCCTCCCCACCCATTACCCTCAATCTGGTCAGTGCCTCAGACTGATTTTGGCACAAAATTTGTTACAGACATTAGATGATGGCCTTGGATATTGTGCTGTATTTCACAATACAGATGGTTTGGGTGCTTTGGTAGAAGCTCTAATGACTAAACCATAGGTTTTGTTGCCTCTTGGGATTTTAAAGCCTAAATACTTGTTTCCAAAATTACTTGCAGCTAGAATTCCTGGTGACAGTTACGACCCTGGGGGGCAATTCCATGCACCAGGAAACCTCTAGCTGAAGAGATGGATATGTGACAAGCAAATCACTTCCTTGCTCTGCAAATACAGTTTCATGCCAGTCACTTTAATACAATAGCATGTAGGTGGCATTTGGTTTGCAAGGGTCTCATCACTAAGGAAATAATTTCCTGTGTAGGTGCAGAGCCTCCTATAAATACTGGAAACAACACAAAGTTTTTGTGTTATCACTGCCTTCTGTTGGATATACTGTTAGATATGCAAAAAAAAAAAAATTCTTTCCAGTTCAAGTACATTATTAGCCTGGTTTTTTCACCTTTTCACAGCCAAGATAGGCCCTTTCAGCCTTTTGCAGCAGCGAAGCATTAAACTACTCCAGGAGTTTAAAATGGCCACAGAGTTGGGTCTGTGGATCTTTCCAAGGGATTTTGCTGCATAAGAGCCAAAGTGAACCATTGGGAGCCCAAAGAATCCTTTTATTCTGTCTGCAAAGTGTCTGACACAGTGGGCTTGTCCACAGTGATGATTCTAGATATTGCAGAAAAACAAATGTTAGAGTCAATGCAATTTCAGGAACAGTAGAGTTCCATTAGCATAAAAGCAGCTGCAAAATCAGATTCTAATTCTGCTAAAAGTGCAGTGAAGACATCACATACTGGGATTAAGAGTCTTCTGAAAACAGAGCTATTGTTCTGGGTTTTGGAGCAATCCTCTGACTGATGGGAGCCTTAGGACAAGTTATCTGCCTTACCAGACACTAGTAGCCTCCACAAAATATTGTGAGGGAAAAACTCACTCAGGAGTCTAAATTCGTCACCTGAAGGGTGACTTCATTGCTTAGCAACATAAACTAAATTCCTCTTGCCAGAATTCTCACTGTTACATATTTCAACAAGCTCATCAAAGCAATCTCAGGGAAGAGTGTTCATCTTGGGATTGTAGCAATGATGAGATCAGAGATTTCACAGTTTGCCAACACATAGGTTGCCTTGTTGAGCCTTGCTGTGCCATCAGAAGATGTCATTTCAAACACTGAAGAAACAAGCCTGATGGTAACAGTGGTGTAACTATGGCTGAGAACTCAAACTGTTAGAACATGATGAAAAACTATTAGAACATTAATTAAAAAAGGCCTTTGGTCAGCTGTCTTTGTTTGGAAAAACAGGTATCTGACAGGGAAAAACAGGAGTTTCCCTTGGAATGGAGAATGTAAAAACCCCTCCCTCCAAATTATTACAAATTTGCAGTTAGGAGCTTTCAGGCAAAAATATGGGAATAGGAATAACAGTTCTTTACTAGGAATATTAAAAATACAAATGCAGTAATACAAAAAAACCCAAGCAAACAAACAAAAGTCCTAGAAAACCTGACAGAGTCAGGAATACGACCTGACACCCTGTTGACCCGGGTGTTGGAACCAGTCCAAATAAATCCTCCTGGAGTGACAGATGTGGTTCTGTTGGAGCAGAGATGATCCTGCAGACAGGTTCATTGGTGCTGAGATGAGTCCAGTCTTCCTCTGGGAATCCAGTGGAAAAGAGGAATGTCTGGGGTCCCTGTGTCCCCATTTTTATCTGGGTAGGAATGTTTGGCTCCTCCCCACTGGGTGGAGCATCTCCCAATGGATGATGGAATGTGTCAGTCACTGTGAGCCTCAATGGCCCATGAACAGAAGATATCCCTGAGGGTGGGCAGTGGTGACAGAGATCACAAACACTGCCCCACCTGGTTTAACAGCTGGGCTGTTATCAGAAGGCATCTGCCCTCCTCCCCTGGAGTTACAAGAGATAAAGAAAAAAGAAACCATCCCCAAACTGCTTTCTACAGATGAAATAGAATACACTTTTTTTTTAGTTACATAATCCAAAACATCTGCTGGCAGCAGCAGAGCTACTAAGGTGGGTGAAGAAACCAGAAATCTTGAAACAAGAGATGTTGCTGCATGTGTCAGACTCCAGCCTGGTTTTGAGGCCAAAGACTCAATTGCAGCAGGAGCTGTGTGTGGTTGGACTCCAAGCAGTTGCAGGTACTGTTGGATACACCCTTCTCCCTCCTTCTCTGCACAACAAAAGCATCATGTGACAATACTGGACCTGGCGTGTGTCTTCTCATCCCAGTGAGGACACTGGCATAAAGAGAAAGGAATGCTATCATCCCAGGAGCATCCACCTTTCCCTGATTCAGGCCTTATTCCTGAACCCCTATTTTCATTTTTCTTTGTATCACGACAAAGTCAGAATCTTTAGAAAGAATGCTAAACAAAAACCATGGGTAATTTCTCAAATTTGACCACATGTACTCTGTCCTTACATACACCTATATTAAACTAGATTTGTGCCTACTGAAAATACTTTTAAAAGCCTGGTCCATCATTTAGAATGAAGGCAGCTGTCAGAAACCTGCCCTGCAGCTGCAGTGAAGCCCTTTGGGGGTCATGCTCCTCCTTTGGTGGAGGTTGTGATGCTGCTGGGGTGGTGAAAGGCATGAGACCATCAGAATCCCCCTGCTATGATGGAACAAAGTGTGCTTTATTGTGTTTTAGTGCACAGATGAACCACACAATTATCAAATTAACACTTCATTCACTTTGTGTTGTTGAACCTAAGTCATACCATATTTTACAGTTCTGCAGGATTCGAGCTACTGTGGCTTAAGAGTAAATTATGGAACAGTAGTTTAATGAAATTCTGTGTTGGCAAAGAAAATATAACCTGGTTTTGCCGGTTATGAGATTTGCAGGTTAAACAGGGTTTCATTAGTTCTGTGTACAAAGTCAGCATGGTTGTTGAGATAATTTAAGGATTCAGTGTGTAGAGAACTAAGAGAAAATTGTTTCTAGGGCAGTGAGGTGGCACTCTTATGCTTTTCCTTCCCTTTCTACATCAAACCATTGGATCCTTTACAGCAAACCTTGAAATGGATTAAAACCTAAAAATTGATTAAAAACTAAAAATACAGTGGATAGCAGAATCAAAAGCAAAATTCAAAAAAACCTCATTAAAATTAGGAATGGTAATAATCATTAGGAAACCTAAGATTGCTAAATACATTAACAAAACTGCATTTATTACTCCTGTTTTTTTACTAAGCTGGAAAGGTTTTTTTACAGTTTTTTACTGTAGCTGGAAAGGCTGAATTAACAGGTTACAACCAGCAACAGTTGTAAAATTCTCTATAGCTAAAACAACTGGTTTTATTAGCACATCTCAGTTCCTTGTGGTGAAGACAGACTTAAAGAAGGCTCCCCTTTTGTCCCTATCACAGCAAATCACTTTTTGTTGTTGCTGGGGGCCTTGCTTAGCTGGAAGTATAATATATATATTTATATATATGTAGTGTAAAATATAATATTGAAATATATATATAGAGAGAGTGTAAAATATTATATTTTAATATATATATATATAGTGTAATACACTGCAAGGTTACCCCAAGATTTTAATTCATGTTTAGACACCTCACCTTATCTGAGTCACAAGTTTTGCTGTCAAGGGACAAAGGTATGATTTTAGAGACACTCCAATATATGGGTTTGTATTCTTTGGGTAGTGAGAAAGCAGAAAATCAATTTTCTAAAACATTTTGTTAATGTACAGGTATTTTTGGTTTTGTGCCTGGGTAATCTTATTAAGCAGAATGAGAAGTGTTTCTAGAAAACATGACCCACTGACATTTAGCAAACCACTGTGCACACATTACAAAATTAGGATTACTAGCTGCTTCCCTAATATTGCTGGAGAAGTGACTGTCACTGTCCAAAGGCCAGGAGCTCTGTTCTCCCCATTTATGCTGTACAGACCCTTTTCCCAAGAGTGATTTCTCCAAGGATTTGTTTTCTCCTTGCAATTACATAGGAGAAACCACTTAGTCTTCCCAATAAATGCTAATTACCATGATTCTGAGGCAAACACTGGAACTAAAGAGAGAAAATTCTCAGCTGATAGGAACCTCTGGAGCTTTGTTGTCATCAGCTGAAGTTCTGGTCTTGAACCAAGAGAGGGACAGATATGGAAACCCAGGAAGTGGCTTTATACAGATGTGCTCTACTTTCCCAATATTAACAAACCAGAAAGTATTTCCTTGGTGTATATAAACCCCATGAAGATTAATTATTGAAATATTTTAAATCTGCAAACTCTAGCAGTGGAACAGGGGGCTGCAGTGCCAGTCCTTGAGCCTATAAACCCCTGTGACCCTTCACTTTCCATCCCCTCATGGCAAAGGCAGTGACACACTCCACAAGAGGAGCTTTACCCCTTTCTTCCCAGTGTGCAGCCCAGAAAGACTTTTAGCTACAAATTTTTTAAAGTTGTCAAAAATGTTGACTTAGCAAAGATTTTTATCAGCTTTGCCTTAATTGCTAGAAGGGAATAACCAGTGATAAAAATCATGTGCCTTATTAATATATAAATAAATTATGATAGCAGTCTTTCTGTCTCCAGGAGGTTGGTGAAAAATGGCTTGTCATGGTTGGGTGGCATTTACTTTTCTATCTGTCAATATTTGGAGGATTTTATTACTTTGCAGTGCCAAGTTTAAAATGGCTAATGGAAATACTAAAATGGAATTAATCTAACTAAATAAAACTGGTTCTCAGAGTGTTATTCCCTTGACAGTAACTTAATGTGCTTTCTGAAACAAAGCTATGGTGGAAAAATGGGTTATATTTAAATTTATATGTTGTTCATTTACTTTCAGGAACTTTTTTTTCTGCAGTGGCAAGCCATGGTGCTTTATGATCACTATACCTCAAATCTTTTTACAGGACAGAAGGTTAGAGGTGGCCAGAGGGTTTCCAGATCCACTGACTTGCCAAATGTTCTACTTCTGGAAATCACCAAGAACACAGAGGCAGGTAATTACCCTCGTTAGGAACTGCCCCAGGTCACTGCTGCAGAGTTTGGCCAGTCTAACAGGGGTGGCCTGACATGAAAATCACACACACCTCTGGCTGGAGCTGCAGTGTTTAACAAAACCACAGGTGCCAGCTGAAGGTCTGTGCCAAAAAAGAACCCTCTTGCCAAGTGAGCTCTGCTGCCTGCAGTGACAGCACCGTTCTGTCATCTGTGCTGGATGCAGCCTGCAGTTTCTGAGGGGCACTCCATCATACCTGGAATAGTTGCTGTTCAGAGACATCAATAACAAGGACGTTTGTAGTCTATTCATGCAAATATCGTACATTAAGTTAATTATTATCCCTTTATACTTCTCATTGCACCATTTTTAAACTTTATACACTATCTTTTCCAGAAGTGTTTAATGAGTTACTTTCAATAAAGAAATGCACACTTTCACTTTGGAAAGCAGGAAAGAGAAGACCCAGGAAATGAAACACAGCTCTGAAAAAAACACAAGCAATAACTGCTGAAAGAGAGCTGAACTGAAGAACCAGCAAAGCACCAGAAGCTGAGAAACACAAAGGATGATCTCACTGTCAAAGCAGCAACCACTCCAGCCAAGATTTGGGAGCTGTGGGAGGTAGGCAGAGATGCCTCAGGTGATGACAGGAAAGCTCCTGTTCTGTGCACACACAGGGGGCAGCTCCAGTGGATCACAGAGTTGTTACAAAGCTCTCTTGCAGTTGTGAGCACAGATTTTTAAGAAGTGTCCAAGGCAGAAACAAGACACACTAATAATGCACACAAAACTTGGGGATGACAACAACCTTTGCATTTAAGGCACTGCAGATTTTTCATAACTACACTGAGGGAAAAGGGAATGACAAGAAACTGTGGCACAAATGTGGTTTTGCGTTCACCCACACTGCTCTTGGATTGCATTGGCCACACACTTAATTACAATTCCTTGATGTTTGCTTCCTGTCTACAGATTCCACGTTGGACAAGTGGCAGCTTGGTCATTAAGCTGACCTGAGCTCAGACTCAGTCCTAGTACAAAAACTCCACAAGTTGGGAGTTTTTTGCACCTTGGAAATATTCATGACAATTCCTCTTTCCTTTCCAACAGCCTGTATGAAGTCCCATTCACTTCTTCATTTTCATCATTTAGGATGTCACTGCCAGCATGTCTGGGTCTTACCTATCACTGCAGGAAGCCTCTGGCAAGTATGCAGATATATCAATAGTCCATAAGAGATAGATGTAATCCACTTATTTCTAATTTACTACAGAGCATCACCCATGACATCCAAGCCACTGGAAGGAATGCAGCAGAGACTGAGAGGCAGAGTTTCTGTGAGCCATGCCCCATCTTCTGGCTTCATAGCAGTTTCTATTTCAAATGCCTCAGCTTGTCCAGGGTTCTTTATCACTCACCTGTAAAACTGCCATTAAGACAAATTGTCCATTTTTCTCTTATTTTATGTCTACAGAGCCATGCTGTCTTCTGCCATCACCATCTTCAATGGAAGTTTTCCACGCCTCCCTTAAGATTTTCTCTGAGCACCAGAGCCCAGCTGACAGGCAGTGGAGGGATGAAAGCTCCGTGTCTCATTCCAAAAGAGATGGAACAAGAGGGCTGGAGCTGACTTGCTGTGAGATAGCACAACACTTTGTCTCTTGGGACAGTCATGGTGCCCACGTATTACCTCACATCAGAATAAGGCAAAGTCATTGCTCCAGAGCTGAAACAATCCTGAACCAGGTGGATTTCAAATTGTAGCAAATACCAGTGCTGGCTTTGAGGACTACAGCCCAAGACATCAATTTAACTATGGTAGAAAGATCACGGATGCAAGAAGTCAAGATTCTTACCCATAACCTGAAGCCTTGAAAATTTTAATGCCATTTCACTTGGCAAGGGAAAGGGTAATAAGATAACACAATCCTTAACCTTATTCTACTTTATAATTTCTTGCAAAAATATGCAATTCCTGGACCAAGTTATCTTTTTAGCAACAAAAAGATGTGTTTAAGAAAAGACTAGATGTGGCACTTGGTGCCATGGTTTAGTTGAGTTTAGGGTTGGGTTGGACTTGATGATCTTGGAGGTCTCTTCCAACCTAATGATTCTGTGATTCTGTAATAAATGTTCTTCTGACCAAGACTCATTGGCAGCAGCATGGCATTAGCTGGGTGATCTGCCAGGAATGGACTCAGTAATGCCACTTGATCAGTCTTGATCTTCATCCCAACTTCTTTTAGACCTGGAATTGATATGCAAAAGATCCCATCTGTGCTGTCCCATGTAAAACTCAACATTCAAGAGCACAAAACACAACTGCTCAGAAGTTATACAGATTCACTTGACCTCTTATTAAATGCAAGAATTAGTGTTGGGCTTTATCCTTCTTCCTTGAGCATTTCCTGGCAGCATCAACTCCTCCTGTCACTCATCTTTCAGGGATATTTTGTTGTTGGTCTACATGCAGAAACACTTTCTCATAAGACACATCTATAACTGAAGGTTATCTCTAGAATTATAGACTCAGCTTTAAAGACAAAGTCACAAATCCTGTCACTGACATCTAGGACCCTGGACAGACACATAGCCAAAAATGTCACGGTATATAATGTTATACAACTCACAATTAAATTATATAAAGATCGTCATGGCAAGAAACAAAGTTCTCTAACAAGTTAACACTCAGCCATGCCTCTTCCAGTCTGCAGTTACAAAATAAAGAAGTCATAGGAGTCCTGAGTCTACAGAAAAAATTATACACAGGGTGCGGCCTTGCGTTCCAAAATGATTTTTCCACAAACTGATGAAAAACAGGTTGACAGCAACTATTTGTAATCCATCAGTAAATCAATTTTTTCCTGTAGAGTTCTGGGTTGTAATGAACTTGTTCATTCTGAGTACTCTGATCTTACAGATTGAAACATGAATCTTCTTGTTGTGGTATGGTTTACACAGAGGGAAGTACAGTTTTGTGGGAACTAGCTTTATCCATATTAAAAAAAGAAAAAAGAAAAAAGAAAAAAGAAAAAAGATTTGAGTCCCTTCTCAGGACTGGAGTTTGCTGTCTATTAGGTTGTGGTTGAAGCAGCTCTTAAATCTGGGGGTTTTATATAGGCTCTTCAAATCGTAAACTCACTTCCACAATTTCTTTTAAAAATGTTCTGTGGAGGGGGTTTTCATTTTGATGGGACAGCATCACTGCTGCTGAATTTGTTTACCTGGATGTATTGCACTGAACTTTAGGCCTTTAAATTGATTTCTCTTCACGTTAATAAAATTCTCTGATGTTAAAATGAGTTTATTACATTTATGCATTTGTTGGCCAGGTAAGATCAATATTAAAGGTAGGACCTGTAAAAGTTGGTGAGTTTGCTCTGGAATTTAGAAGATTAGTAGCACATAAAAGTCCATGTTGCTGCTTATAGGATGGCCTGTAGTTCATGCATTCCTCCTTCTTGCAGAAACTGATCCAAATATTTTTTGGATACTCAGGTACCATGAAGGTGATTTAATGGTGTTCATATTTCTGGGGGATTTGACACTCTGCAGTTCATAGCCTGGAACATTTCCTAACCTGTGTCATGGGTAATGTAACCAAAAAATGTGTTTTCTATTTCATGTGTTGAAACCAGATTGAGGAGATTTTTTTCCCTTTATCTCTTGTAACTCCAGGGGGAGGAGGGTGGATGCCTTCTGATAACAGCCCAGCTGTTAAACCAGGTGGGGCAGTGTTTGTGATCTCTGTCACCACTGCCCACCCTCGGGGATATCTTCTGTTCATGGGCCATTGAGGCTCACCAGTGACTGACACGTTCCATCATCCATTGGGAGATGGAACACCCAGTGGGGAGCACCCAACCATTCCTACCCAGATAAAAACGGGGACACAGGGACCCCAGACATTCCTCTTTTCCACTGGATTCCCAGAGGAAGACTGGACTCATCTCAGCACCACTGAACCTGTCTGCAGGATCATCTCTACTCCAACAGAGCCACATCTGTCACTCCAGGAGGATTTATTTGGACTGCTTCCAACACCCTGACAACAGGGTGTCAGGTCATATCCCTGACTCTGTCAGGTTTTCTAGGACTTTTGTTTGTTTTCTTGCCTTTTTTTAATTTTTTTTTTATTATTTTTTTATTTTTTTATTATTTTTATTACTGCATTTGTATTTTTTAATATTCCTAGTTAAGAACTGTTATTCCTATTCCCATATTTTTGCCTGAAAGCTCCTAACTGCAAATTTGTAATAATTTGGAGGGAGAATTTTACATTCTCCTTTCCAAGGGAAACTCCAGTTTTTCCCTGACAGATACCTGTCTTTCCAAACCAAGACAACCTGTCATTATAAAACTCCAAGTCTCACTCCCTCCCATCCCCATGGAGGAGAGGTGCTGACAGCAGCTCACTGTCATGCCCACGTGCTTTTCCCATCACCACAAGTGCTGCTTATGTGGTTCCATTATCAACTCATCTTTATTCTTCTCATTGTTTTGCTGTCAAATTCAGGATCTCATCACTGACACTGATGAGGGATCTCTTTCCTTGCCCAGCCATTCCTTGGCAGGCCTGATGCTGCTGCACTTGCTCCCGATAGACTGAGGCAGGGAAACTGGCCCATGCCCTTGGGAATTCCTCAGCTTTTTCTTCTGCTTATGGACTTGCAGGCAATTCCATTGTGTGCTCTTCTCTTTTGTTTTCTGCTGTGCCACAGATTTTTTTTTTTAACTTCTGCAGAGTTATAATCCCAGCCAAGGAAATGGCAGGTGAATGTCACCTGCCACCTATCCAAACATTTTGTTGGGTTGGAAGGGCAATGAGAAGCAGTGAGCAGAGGGCCAAGAGAAGGACAAGAGAGCAATAAGTGGGATTCTGTGGCAATCTCTTTCACGCCGATGCAATGCCTGGATCAGAGAGTGTCTGAATCAGAAAGAGATTTCTGTTCCAGGCACCTGAAACAGGATCCACTGTGGTAAAAATCTCCACAAACTGTCAAGAAACTGAGCAGTGGTTGAAGATACACAGTAGCCAAGGGATGTTTGCCTTACAAAACAATTTTGAGAAGTAGTTGAAAATGTTTTTGATGCTATTTTCTACTAGTATTCCATTTTTATACTCCAGAGCAGAAAAAAACTGTGATAAAAACCAGCTCCTGGATTAGGGTACCTCAAGAAAGGCTTAGTCCGACAAAGTGGTGACTGCCCTAAAATGCAGTTCTACTGCAGGTTGGGGCATGATTACAGCATTTTTTTTCTTTTAAAGTTGCACTTTTGCATCAGTTCCTTAAGCTATCACTTTTACCTCAGACAAATGATTTTCTACAAGCAAAAATTTTGCAGTTTCACACATGGAATGGTTTAAACCAGAAAGGCTGCCAGTGCCTCTGAGAGAAGCATAAACAGTGAAGAAGGGCATAGAGGAACACGATCTCCTGTGATTCTTCCAGGCCCACACAGTTGCAAAGCTGCAACACCTAATTTGCACCATCAAATATGGCAATGCTTCAACTACTAGAAGCCATTAGATTTTCCTGATTTAAATATACAGGAGTTCATAAAGGAGTAGGAAGTAAGTCTGTCTCATCACAACATTCATGTGATCTTTCCAATACTCTCATTCACACTCAGCTCAGAAAATGGCATTGCAGACATTATATCGCTACATTTGCATGTCTAACAAATATTACTTTGATGTGTATTATCAAAATCTGTCACTTTTGATAGATAATATAAATCTTCTCTATGCTTAGTTCTTCAGTTCATCACTAAATTGGGTACTAAAAGATCTGGAGTGTTCCACAGTTAAATTCTGAGACATAAACTATGTAAAAAGTAAAAGTAAAAAAAACAATTCAAACATGAGAATGGGGTGTCCTACATGCCCAAAGTTTATTACCAGGAGGTTTTCCTGAAAGGCAGCCCAAATACCTGGAGAACCCTATATAATGTTGAATTATACTTAGCCATCTTGTATTGTTTACACACTTCAGATGTTGCTGTTGAACTCTCCCCTAGGCACGAAAGATGTTGAATTTTTACCAAAGGCGAAAGCAATATGTGTGCATTTTGCAAAATGATTTAATTACTGCACAATTGCTTGGCAAGAGGGATGCTGAAAGCCACACAACTAAGTTGCAATCAGTGGTGTGCATGTGCAAGCTTACATTTCAAGGAAAGGAAAATAAAAAATGGTTGTTGCAAATACAAGACATGAAAAATGACCAGAGCACTGAAAGCTGAGGCCAGGATTTCTGAAGATGTTTAGGTAATAAATTGGTCATATATGGCCAAGATAAACTTTCTATCCAGTTAGAAATTACTATATTTTGTTTCATTATTTTTTAATGTCCTGAGTCTTGTAGTAAAATAACTTCTTTGTTTTGTTTGCTTTTCCCTCTTCCTTTAGATGGAGAAAAAATTTCAGATTTTCTGATTTACAGTAAATAGTGGGGAAGAGGATCATTGTGAGGATTTTGTTGCTGCAAAACTGGCACATCAGTTATTTGGGAAGGTATTTGCTCATCTCGTCAGCTATGTTGTGTACTAATTAAACTGATGGATTATTAGCCAGGGAGAAATCTTCAAAGCTGTTTTTGGAATGCTGGAGGCACCTTGCAGAATGAAAAATGCAAACAGCTTGATGGTTTACAGGAAATAATTAAATGCACAAGTGATGTTACAGCACTGCCCGTGGGTTATTACAAAGCCTCTTCCCCCTCCAAGCCCAAACCAGGTCTGTTAATGGCACTGCACTGAGTAACCCTTGAACACTTACCTTTAACATGCTGCTGGCTTGTTCTTTGGAGAAGCTTATCCTTTATTGACATTTTTATTTGCTTTGCATGTTTTACTTTGCAGGCAGTGTGGACACAACCCCCCAGCTGAGAATTGCTACAGTCACCTGCCAAAAGTCTTTGTTTGGAAAGACAGGTGTCTGCTAGGGAAAGTTGGAGCTTCCCTTGGAATGGAGAATGTAAACCCCCTCCCTTCAAATTATTATAATTTTGAAATTAGGGGCTTTCAGGCAAAAATATGGGAAAATAGGGATAACAGTTCTTTACTAGGAATATTAAAAATACAAATGTAGTAGTGCAAAAAACAAGCAAGCAAACAAACAAAAGTCCTAGAAAACCCTGACAGAGTCAGGAATACGACCTGACACCCTGTTGTCAGGTGTTGGAAGCAGATCAAATAAATACTCCTGGATTAACAGATGTTGTTCTGTGGAGTAGGGATGATCCTGTAGAAAGGGTCCAGTGGTGGCAAGATGGGTCCAGTCTTCCTCTGGGAATCCAGTGGAAAATCAGATAACTGGTGTTCTTGGGTCTCAGTTTTTATCTAGGTAGGAATAGTTGGCTCCTCCCCACTGGGTGCAGCATCTCCCAATGGATGATGGAATGTGTCAGTCACTGGTGAGCCTCAATGGCCCATGAACAGAAGATATCCCCGAGGGTGGGCAGTGGTGACAGAGATCACAAACACTGCCCCACCTGCTTTAACAGCTGGGCTGTTATCAGAAGACACCTGCCCCCTTCCCCCTGGAGTTATGAGGAATGGGTCATACAAGAGATAAAGAAAAAAACCTCCCCAACTGGTTTCAACAGATGGTAAATAGAATAAACATTTTTGGTTACACAACCCAAGACATGCAGTCACTCATTATGTGCAATGTGCACATAACCAACATTCATACTCTCTGATATGGCATTTAAAAAACACCTTGGAAAAGCCTGATTAAACCTGAAAAGAGAAATCCTAGCCAGCATGTTATTTCTATCCAAACAAGTGTACAAACTGTCTGATCCCATGATGATAAAAGCTGTGCAAATATTTAGTAATATCAGAACTTAATTGAAGTGTCTGAGACAGTGAGTACCTGCCTATTCTGTTAAACAATTAAATCTTTATCAGTTTATCAAATTTGCACTGAAGGGTGACCCATTCAGTACAGGTGCAATAAAATCACCTTCCCATTTTCAACTTTCCACTGGAGAAACAGGAAAATTTGAGAAACAGAGAAACCAGGAAAACTTGCTGAACTGTGGTTCTGCTGTCACTCCTCCTCAGAGCAAAACTTAATGTCACAGGCTTATCTGTTAGTAGGTGTGTATAGACCAGAAGCTGTAGTGGTGTGAGAAATTATATGCAAGGAACTGACTGCTAGTTCAGATGGATCAACTTCATGTTTTCAGCTAAGAACAAAGCACAGGTTTAGTTAGTGCTGGCAGTTGAGTTGGAGCTGTTTATTCTCCAAAATGAATTTGAGCCAAGTATTTGATGGTATTCAGCAGTTTACTCTGATTTTTCCAGCCTTGTTTATGAATAATGGCAAGACTCCAGTTTTTATGAATTAAAAAAAAAAAATCATATAAAAGTGGCTAAATTGGATTCTATCTGCCATTTGGTAGAAATACAAAGATGATGTGAACGCTATTAATGGATTTTAAGTTTGACATGTTGAGCCTTGTTAGCAAATTCCACCCATCTAAAATATTCTTCTTAATCACATCACTAGCATGCAGAACCTCCACATAAATGATCCTCTTTCAGGAACTTACCATATTTCAGAGGAAATTTTGGCAGAAGAATAAGTACTGCAGGGTGGGTTTTTTCACTACTGTGGTCCTTGTAAAGAACAAAGCTCGCTGAAAGCTGTTCCTTCTGTTAAGATGTCACTGTTAGCTCTTTCTAATGTCAAAACAAGAGTAAAACATAAGAAGTCCTCTACCCAAAATGTAAAACCATAATTTAGCACATTTCTGAAGTTTCCTTTATAGGTGTGTTGCATGACTTGAAATTCTTTAACCTACCCAGTTTGATTGATATCCCACAGGAGTCTCAGCATCCCCAGGGTCAGGATCCTTCTTCTTCCCATCAGAGTGACTGTGGAAATAGAGAATTGTGTTACTTGCACTGTCCAACATCACCTCTCCAAGTTGGGAGTTCCCACCAGTGGACTGAGTTTTTCTTGTTGCTCACCTCTGATTCACTCAGCTACATACATACCCCCAAATGTATTTTGCACCATTAAAGTGGCTTCCAGAATGAGAAACAATTAGCTCCAAGAACATTCAAAGCAGAATTTCTCACAGAAGTAATTGTGAGTTAGACATTTGCTCTGTCTGTAAACAACCAGGACTTTCACCTCTATCCCATCCATCAATAACAACTGAGTGGTCAAATTCACAGGAGCCTGCATTCTCCTCCCTAATCTCACAGTGGTCCCTGATAATTCCAGCTCTCTAAGAAGGTGTGATGAAGCTCTTGGATTCCTTGACTCACTGATACTGATTTTACTCATGAGGAAATGCCAGCACCTGGCCAAACAAGACTACAGTGCTACATGACATTCACTTTCCATTCTGCAGGGGCAAAAAGCACTGAGGAGAGAAGAAACCCCAAAAAATTGCTGCTTCCTGATGTCTGAGCAGCTTTACCTATTATGCAGGCCTTGCTGCCAAAAAGTTAGAGGTCTGCCTGGGTGCTTTACCTCAGAAAAAGCAAACTGCACATCTCAGAGCAAAACCCAGTATGATTACAGTGGCAATGCCCCCAGAGGAGAAGGAATGTGTCTGGCAGAATTGATGCCTTGGGTAGGCTGACCTGGAACAGAGACTGCACAGAGCTGGAGAATAAAGTAGGGATTTATTGAAAGGCCTTTACGGTACACCTTGGGCAGTACAAGAGCCTGGCCAGGGCTACACCCAAGGTGGACCCAAAATGGTCACAAAATGGACAAACGGTCACAAGGTCTCACACTTTTATAGGTTTTGGTCCATTTTTTTGGTCCATTGGGGTTTAATTGTCCAATTACAGCTTCAGATTGTGAGGTCTCATCCTTCTTGTTCTCTCTCTTCAGCCATCCTTGTTTGTGCTTTTGGACCTGAAAGTTGTAATGGTTGTCACTGGTGTTCAGCAGGAAAAGGATTTGTTTTGTGTCCCTGCTCTGTGCAGAGCTGAGTGACCCTGAGTGTGAGCTCAGAGCTGCACCCTGGGCAGCACAGAGTCTGGAAAACATGAAAACTAAAACTTCAGGCATCAGAATCAGTACTTTCCTTGTGGAGTTAAATTATGATTTAGGGATTGCTCTTACTGTGAAAATTTACAACTGGAAGGGAAAAGGTAGACCACTGCTCTAATGCTGTGGTTCTGTGTGCTGTTAAATTCAGCTCATCTGAGTGGCAGTGCACTGTCTGATAAGACACTGCTAGATAAAATCTCATTTCCAGCACAAAAACCTTTGGCTGGCTGCAGAATGGTGCTGACATGTTTGCTCCAAAGCAAGTAGAGTCTATAACATGCTGAAGAATGGCACTGAACAAGGGATTCAGAGTAAACCTGCATTGCTATAATTGCCTTTCTTATTAGGAAATGAAAGTTATGCATAAAATGAAGAGAGTCAGCGTGGGACAGCACTGACATGGGTAGTGATTATGGAAACAAGCTCAAGCAGATATCTTCCTTCATCCTCAGGCTTCAAAAGCCATTTCACAAATCCCTCCTGGTGTTTGGCACTTTCACGGATCAGACACAGAATAAAAGGCCAAGCAAGAGCAGGAAAAAAGATCAGTAGTGTTTATGGTGAGAAAAGTGTTTAATGTTAATCAGCAACATTGTTTTTCCTTTCCCCCATTTGTAAGAAACAAAACTCTTTTTGGAATGCCTTGTTTATTTAGGCCACTAACACGAGAAAAAACTGGATTTTAAATCAAAAGCTTCCTCATGTTCTCTGACAGTAACCAAGAAAACAAGTGCAGGCCATTTTCTCAAGCACCTAGGCTATAGAAGCTGCTGGAAAAGAAGTTTTCAGCAAAAAGCAATATGCAGTATCCTTCAGACTTTAGCAGCCAAACAAACGCTTTTTCTAACCCTGTTATTTGAGAAGTTCCTACATTAGATACACATTAAGGCAGTGATGCCTGTGACAGAACACAGAGGTGCTCCTTCCGCTTGAATCATAAATTAAAACAAAAGCAAGTATTTCTAAGCAGCATTAACATAATAAATTGCAAAAGACAGAGAATTATTATTTATTATATATACACAGCAGAGAGGACTAAATAAAAGACTCTGTCCACGATGGGGTATTATTATGAAAAGTGCTGTTCTTCTGAGAAGAGTGGTGTGTTTAACAAGTGCTTTGTCCTACAAGGGAAAGTACAATGTGCATCTAAAAAACCCTGTCAATACTCAAGAAACTGCCTTCATTTTAAAATATTTAGGTTCTAGATCAGGAAAAAGAAAACCCATAAAGCCACAGCAGGGCTTCATTACACTCATGTACCTACTCCCTCAACATTTTTATAGGAGATTACTTTGCATTGACTGCAAGGTCTAAGATGAGAACATGCAGTCAAGCAGGTACTGGCAAATGGTGGCACAAAACACCCAAACTTTAATTACTTATGATAATTTCTTATTACCTGAGGCTTTGGGAAGAAGAATTCAAGTATCAACTCCTATGTAATTTCTTCTCTTCATTCTTCTTCACCAAAGATCCTTGAAAAACATTTTCTCTTCCTTTTTTTTAACAAGGCCTAATACCAAGAAAGTTAGTATTCTACTAGAAATGCGAATTAAACTTTATTTTATTTCTTCCTAATAGGTTTCACTTATCATTATTCTTGTTTCAGCAGCTTCTACAGTTTATGGCAGCATATACATTTCAGTAATAATAAGCCACTGTTCATGGTTTATAAGAGAATTTGGAGTTAAGGATTAGCTGGTAAATATTACTGCTGGTCCCAGACAGTGTCCCATGACAGTTTGGTATAATCTTTCCTCTCCTGTCTGCCTAATTTTCATGGGGATTTTTGATTTTAATTCACATGGGAGTCACTTTTTATTATATTCTGGGATTTATAGGCAAGAAAATCAAGCATTTTTCATAGCTTTATTTTTGTTTGTGTAGCATTCAGCATGCTTTGGCCCATTTTGGACACTTGCTGATCTGAATTCCTTCTGTGCTGGGTTAAATAGATGTGTCATTATTCATGCAGAAACAAACAGAGATCATTGTCAAAGTTCTGCTTTTTCATCAAACTCAGCCCTAACCAGTGCAATATTTATTGTGTAGGTTAGTCAATTTTTAATTTAAATTTTATACAAAATGTAACATTCTTTTTCTGAAAGAAGGAGGAAAAGCTGAAGACAGTGCTAAAGTACTTTCTCTAGAAGATTCTCTGGTCATCCAGAGGTTTCTGGTTACTCAAACTGCTGCTCCTCTTGCTGAGCTCATGGCTCCAATTATTTATGACCCTCTACCCTTCCACGGGGAACTCCACCAGCGAGGTTCTGATATTTGCCTTTCTGTTCTTTCATACAGAAATCACAGAACTCACATTTATCTGCCCAAACTTCCAGGTTCTTCCTTTGAACTCCTCTGAATTGTCCTCTTTGTTCTCATAGGTCCCCAAATCAGTTACTCATAAGTAGTTCAGCCTCTAAACCTGTACAAGAGACCATGGACCAAAACTGGCAGCTACATTTTCTTGACAGTTATGCCTGATTTCCTGGGCATTGTTTAAAAATCTTCTGCTTTGAAGATACAGATTTTGAAATACCCCTGTGGTTGTTTTTTTTTGTGTGATATTTTGGGTCGACTTTTTGCAGTGTGAAGCTGTGGGGCTCTGAAGAAGCAGAAGGATTTGGTAATTTGTGGATTATCTGAGATTCAGTTCCATTGAATTTCCTGACTTTGTTTCTCAAAACATATTTGGAAAGGCACAAAAATGAAGTTCTTATTAAACCATCATGCATATTTTTCTACTTGCTGCTCCTCATAAGAAATACAGAAATGCTAATTGTTCTAAATTGAAAGGTTAATTACTTTAATATCTGTAATTCAGGTGCTGGAAGCATCACAATGGGGTACACAGGAATGGCTCATTGGTCTCTAACTCAGAAAAATCCTGGATCAAAATATCATTCACCATATGCAAGATACATTGGATTACTGCTAATATAAGCACAGCTGCAAAATAAATATAAGGGGAAAATGGTATTTATAAACATTGATTTTTTTTCTTTTAGCTGATATTTTACTCTATATTTGACCTGCATCTCTACCTGTTTGTCAAAAATACTTGATTTACTTCAGTATTGTTAATTAGGTATAAGGGAACAGAGCAGGCTACTGAAAGCATTTAAGCTTTGGGGTTTTTTTAATATTGAATAAGGGCAACTTGTGATATTTTCTGTGTTTTTACAGTATATGTTAGAGAGGTCTTTGTGGACTACAATAATCCTTTTTTCTATTAACTATGTACCTTTAAAGTTCACTCTGGCATTTCTCATATACTTTACAGTATAGGGTCAGGAAAGGAGGCACAAACTTCACTGGAGGGGTCTGAAAACTGCATGAATTCTCATTCAAAGCAGGGGCTGCAGATATTCAATCTCTAGAGCATTCACCCAGTGTGGCATAGCTTTCTTAAAGGAATTTAGTTTTCCAGCAACAGCGTGGCCTACACAAAACCATTTTCCTGTGTTTCTACAACTAATACACACTCTGCAGGTCTGATTCACCCTGCCTGTGTGTTCAGTGAGCATTGAACTTCTCCCCAACCTGATCTAAACATTTATTTGCCTCCTGCTTTAGTGTATTAACCCCCAAAAGAAGCAGCAGCCTGCAGCTCAAACATTAATTTTATAACTATTAGAGTAGTGCCAGGTCTAGTGCACAGCTGTAAAGCAGAGAGGACACAAACCAGAGCATTTGAAGTTCCCAGGTGACACAGCAGGATTTGCTGTGTTGTGTAAAAGACACTTAAAATGATTTTGCTCCATCATTTGCACCAAAGAGCTATCACCTTCCTTATAAAATTTAACTGGACTTCAAACATCACAACAACAGAAAGTGGAAGTTTTCTTGCTTTTTTTTTTTTTTTTACCCTTAGTGTCCTCAATTATTATTAGTGAATTATTTTAAAAATGGGGTTGTGCTATTTTCAAGACCAGTGAATATGGTCCTGTGTGACCAAGGTCACAAGACCAAGGTACTATGTTTATCTAGTAGTAAATCCTTAACTATCCTTCCTCAAGAAGGCAATAGAGCTTCTTTGTCTTACGGCAGGGCCTCTGAACCAAAGGGGATCTTCCCACTCTTTTTTTCACAGACCCTGCAGTCTGAAGGGTCTTCATTACAGTCCTGAGGTTGCTAAACTCCTACCCAGGGGCCAGTCAAAAACGTCAGAAATCTGAAAATTACACACATTCCCCTCTTCTAAGGTCAGCAGTGGAGGTGGGGGCAAAAGGAGGGCCCTTCACTCTCATGAGGACACAGAGGGATCAGACCCCAGAGCCACACGCTGTTCTCAGCGTGGCTGTGAGTGGGACAGGTGGGATCCTGTAAATCAGCTGGAAAGAAAGGCTGAGCTGCTGCTGATGGCCTCCACCACCACTGCAGGAGGGGTGGGAAGGAGAAACAGCAGAGGAGCTGGATCCGAGCAACGAAACTTTGGCAAAGCCATTGGAAATAAGAGCTACAAAGATCACAAGAGCTTTCTCAGGCTTAGAGCTGGAGGTCCCACAATGCGTTCCTGTCTCCCAGAAAGTTTTTATTCTGTGCAAAAGAATATCACTGTGCTGTAGAAATAACTCAGTACATTCTCCAAGAGCCAGGAGTTTCAGATCTCCACTTGGCACTGCTCTGACATTTCAGGGCCAACTTCTCTTGCAGGAATCCAGTCTGACACAGTGAATAGCCCTCTCATGCAGTTACTGAGAGTATTACTATTTTAAGCTGAAATAATTAATCAAGCTGAAAATATGCATGTGGGACAGATATTTCAAAATCCAATTTAATTGTCAGTAGTTTGCAACCTGTGGAGTTACACACTTCACTATCAAAAGGTGGGAACATTCACAGCTCCCCATCAAAAGCCACACTGCACTCAGCCTGCAAAGAATGAGAAACTGAGCTTTTAAAAAGTAATCTAAAATGGCTCCCCTTACAAGGGCAAGTGCAGTCATTAATATTTCCAGTCCTTACATTAATATGCTTTTCTTCCTGTAAGCCTAGCACAGATGGATGTAAATGTTCATTTTGTATGATCTCAGACCATTCTGCAGCAGGGTGTTTCACCATCTCAGGCTCCAACCTACATCAGCTGTAGCATTCCAAACACAAAGGCAGAAATGAGCTGAAGAAGTGCTCTGAAACATCTGTATACCCATTTCGTGTGGGGAACCTAACACAAGTTTAATTCAGGATGTTTTTCAGCTTGTTCTCAAGTCCTCTAACTTATCTCAAATTGTTAGCAAGCTCCTTACACTGAACACAAACCGTGGAAGCTTGCATAAAGGTAGTGCTTTTAAAGTATGGAGCCTTGAAGTATTAAGTTTTCTTTGTGGGGTTACATCCTTTAAATTTAATAATGTGGTTAAAATATTCTCAGCAAAGACCAGCTGTGACTTCCATAAAATGCTCCCTGACAGACTTGGCTCAGTACCTCATCCTTTGAAATTGCACTGGGTTCTACTGGCTGGGGCAGGAATTAGGAGAAAGAATGGAACCTTAATTTCAGCACAGACTTTCCCAGCACAGGAAAGCCTCTTGAATGATGTGATCACTCATATGTTGGGAGTGTACTAAATCAGCTGCTGCCCAGCTAGGACTGAGCTGGGGGCTTAAAACTGTGATTAAAAGCAGTAAATACTTTTCTTAGTGTTTTTCTGAAATTTTAATTCAGTTAGAAGGTATCTTGGAGAAAGGAAGAGACTGGAAAAGTAATTTGTAGCACAACAGTACATTAAAATAGGAAACAGATGTTCACCTTTTCTCAGGTATAGGTAGAAGGTGAATGTAGTTACCTGGGATAGTCCTCTGTGGAAGATTCTCTACTGGATGGAACAAAAAACATCTTTCACAGTTAGTTGCCCAGGAGAGACAGATGCAAACATTTGTTTATTACACTGCAATCTTTACATAATGCATAATTTTCAGTACCTCCAGGCTAATGGAATCCTGTTTTAAGAAATCAGTATTCATGGGCTCTGTTTTCTCAATAACATCACCTCTTCTTTTCCTGCTTGGTAACTAATTTCTCTGCAACTTGATGAGCTTGGGTAATCTTTCAGTCTTTTGGGAATTGTGCTATGTAGTGGAAGTGGCAACCAGCCATTCCATATGGTTTTGATCCCCTTCAGTCTAAAGGACCTTTTCTCTCCCATGGTGTGACCATCTAAAAGAGCAGAAATAGAACTTTTTGTAGCACAGATACAGAGCTAAAACGTGACTAATACGTGTAAGGGAGGGAGAAGAATTTAAGAGCCATACAGACCATTTATTTTTATTTTAAGAGTCCATATTTTTCTTTTAGGTTCCATATACAGCAGTTATGATTACCCAGTGTCTTGGTTTTGGTCTGATCAGAAGTTCAGCCTGCCTAGTTCTCATTCTTCTGGGTGGTCTCCCCAGCTGAGTTCTCCAAAACCACAAGTTCATAACAAATATTTAGGCATTTCCTAGATGCTTTACAAACAACTGCTTCAGTTAGTATAATCCTATAATAATCCCTATAGGCTGCCCAGGGAGCTCATGGAGTCACTTTGGAGACATTCAACACCCACCTGGACACTTTCCTGTGCACTGTGCTCTAGGTGACCCTGCCTGGGCAGGTGGTTGGACTAGAAGATATGCAGAGATCCCTTCCAATATCCCTAAATATTCCGTGATTCTGTGAAAATGCAATTAACGGTAGCATTTAGCATATGGTGCATCAACACAGCGTTTCCAAAGTCTCCTGATTATTCATGGGTGTGTCCTGTGTGTAACAGTTGTGGAGGCAGCTTTGCAGTCAGGAATGCCCCAATTTTTCAGGCTGTCAGAACTCCTCATGTCTGTCACCCAGATATGCTGTCAACAAGAGGAACTGCATTTTTTAAAACCAACTTCTGAAAACTCATGGTCCATCTTCCATTCCAAAGTACATTCAGAAAAGTCAATTAAAGACTGACTTCACAACAGAACCCTTAACACATCCTTACATTGCCATGAATGAAATCCAGGGTTCAAGGTTTTCAACTTCAATGAACTGCAGCCTTTCAATTCCAGTCAAGTCAATGGGAAATAGAAGTCCACCTCAATAAACTGGACGTGTCATAGTTGATCCCATACATTTTGCTGGTAACATTTTGCTTTGAAAATATAAAGTGAGGCAAGTTTTTATTTACCAAAAGCCAGATCATTAATTAAATTTATTTACCAAAAGCCAGTTCATTAATTAAACAAGGCTTTTTTCCTAGCTATATTTTAGACATCCTGTAGTTGGGTATATTTAAGTGAAGGTTAAAACACCAAAAAACCCCAACAATCTTTTGTGAGAAATTAGGAATCATAATTTCTAAGCTCTTAAGGTAACATTCTAAAAATATATATTTATTTCTGAGCTCTAATAGGAAGATTTCCATGACCTTGCTCTTGTCAGCATGCTATTTAGAAATGAAATCCTGATTTGCAGTGTCAGATAAACACAGCTGTGCACATGTGCTCGCCTGATTGCAGGCTGCATGCACAACTTCATTTATGTGGGCCAGATCAGCAATTGATGTCTCCAATCAGCAGAAGCTTCACAAGGTTTAAAAACTGCCCCCATGCAGACACTGAGCATGTTTGAGGAGACCCTACTCAAAGCTGTCTGTTGCACCTTGGAGATTCGATCCCAGTGGTGGCAGGAGCTGAATCTGTCACTGGGTTTCTGCACAGGTCACCTGGAGTGCACAACACCAGGTTCTCCTTCCTCTCTTTTTAGGGTATTCATCTCAGTAGAGAAAAAAAAAAAAAAAAAAAAGCTCAGCAAGGAGTTATCTTGCAGCATTTACATACAGCTTCACATCCCACCTGAACATCAATCTAATTTAGCAGGGTAATATCTGTACACTTGATGTGCAGAAGAAACCAATGCAACCTTGGTTCTTAGTCTGCAGCTGTCTTTAGAGAAATGTGCCATATGTTTTTGAGCCAAACAGGAGGCACACAGCACAGAAATGTTCATTCTCTCTGCCTCATATAAGGCACATATTTACTGTTTAAAAATATAGCCAGCATCTTTATTACAGCTCAGTTTTTCGTACAGTACAGAGGAAGGTTTTCCAGCACAGCTGAATATCATGGAAGAAAACATTAAGATAACTTGTGGGACCTGATGCTACTTCATCAGGTTATTTGCTAGACTACCCTTCTCTCTGTGAAACCCTCAGGCAGCTCCCCAAAATAGCAAACCAGTTGGCTAAACTTGGTCCTTGTGCTTCTGGTTATTTTTCTGTACCTGCCAAAGTCCCAAATGTCACCATGGAGCGAGAGAGACCTTTCTTGGTAACATATGCATAATCAAGTTGAAAGAATTCACAGAGTACAGCATCCCCATATTCACTATGTTTGTAGGCTCTCTACATCACAGAAAAGTTGGTACTGCTTTATTGTTTCCTGTCAATCTTTTCAAAATGAACACAAATCAACAGGGATGTGATGAATTTGGGAAGTCCTACCTGCTACTCTGACATAACTGTTAGTCAAAAATATCTACTGCTCCAAGTGTTAATTTCAAATGTCTTTCTGCAGAGCTAGGAAAGAGCAGTTCCTAGAGAAGGTGATTAATGATACTTTGAAAGGTGATTGTGCTCTTTCAGAAAGGGTGTGAGTCGAAGCTAGAGCCTAATGCTGACAAAAAAAATGAATATTCCTTCATTCAGCAGCAGTTTGGCTCCAACAGTCATATGTGAACACAGCTGAGAAGACAAGAGTCAAATAAAGTATTTTCATGCAGAATTTTTAATCAAATAGACACATGATAGTTTCATAAATTTTGAGGCTGAAATGAGCCAATAAATCTAACAACCTCCTGAAGCACAGGTCCTCTCACACGTTCTTGCACTCAGTGTAGGAATTCAATATATTCAACCAGTCCTCAGTGCACTGCCAAGTTCCCAGCACAAGGAGTGAGCAGCAGAGGGCTGGGCACGGCACAGAGCAGGGTGTACTAACAGTGTCCATATCTTTCCAATCAGCATTCCTGCACCTTTATAGCAGAGACTCTCCTACCTTGGACTAGGAAAAAAGAATTGCTTCCTGATGGCCAGTGGAATTAACAGCATGATCTTAAAGAATCATCAAGATGTACCAAGCAGGCACGTAAGGAAGATTAGTGAGTATGATCCAGGTCTATATGTGTAGGTCTTTTACTGTACACCCTTACTCAGGATTATCTCCAAGGCAATCTACCCCAGCCTGTGGATCAGAGGACATCTTGGTTCCCTCATGCAGACCATTAAGCAGCCTTGCTGTGGTTTTTTGCACCAAGAGCTATGTTCTAGTTCTGTTTTACTCTGAGACCATAACAACAGTTCACAATGGTCTTCAGGGAAATGAAAGAAAATGAAAGGCAACCACATTTTACAGGAAAGTACAGATAGTACAGAAACAGATGAATTTATTAATTGTGAAGGAAAAACAGGCTAGTTGAGCCATGCTGCTGAAAGGTTTCATTTGAAGGTGTCTAAAGGTTGGGTGCCCAGTTTCTGATTGCTTGATGATTCAGCCAAAGTTACCAGGCACTCTTTAAGAAAACATGGAAAAAAAGATTTTGCTCTCCCAACTGTTGTCCCCACCTATCTGTCAGCAAGTCTGAATTCAACAACAATGTGCACACAAAACTGATTCTTTCTCAGAGAAAGAAGTCTGCATTTAATGGTTTCCAAAAGACTATATACCTCACTGAACCATTTTCATGAAGTTAGGGCAAAAATCTTTTATGCACCCCATGAAAAGAGAAATCAGTTCTTCAAGGTGTTTTAAATGAAGAGATATCAAATATAAGTTCTCTTGTTTATATCTCTCCCAAAATTTCTGCTTTGGAAAGTTGTTGAATGAAAGTTGTTGAACAACAATAATTGAAGGCCAGACAGAGAGACTTCTTGATGTTGAGTAGAAAGGGAGAGAGGCTTTTGCATATAGAAACTGCCAGGTTGGGCACATGATCTCTGATCAAGGAATGTACTGTGTTTCTCTTCAGTTCCAGAAAAATGAGGAATTTGAAAAGAAATGAAAGCTTGTCTGCCATATTTGTTTTTTGTGTCCTAAAGGAAAAGTCATGCAATGATGTCTCCCCGTGGTGGCCCTCACTGGGGACAACAGAGGAGCAGCTTCTTGCTTTGCTTGTGGAGAGAAGTGCCAGGACCAGAGGAGGCTCACTCCAACAGCTGGTTAGCTTCCAGCTGTTCTGTTACATCCCTTTCCTAATGCTTCTTCTCCATGCATGCAACTGAAAGGCCTTTAAAGGTCTCAGAAACAGCCACTTGAGCAAACAGGTCTGAGAGCCAGGGTGTGAGTGCTCTGGGGGCAGCAGAGTTTAATTAGCACGAGCACAGAGTGAGGGTTGGCTGCTGTCCCTGCCACAGCTGCACAGAGCCTGGGAGTGGAGGGGAATTTTATATTTGAGCACAGCACAATAAGAATACTGTTACAGGTCCCACGGGGCAGCAGCATTTCAGAATATCCTATATGCAGAGCTTGAGAAGACACTAATGCTGGCCAGTCGATTTGGCAGAGTGCATTTTCTCTGTCAGAGATTTTAGCCTAGCAATTAGAAAAATACAGATTTTGGAGTTACATGGCAGATCCCTATCAATTTCTAACAGTAATTACTTGATGGGAGTTCAAATGAAGAATATTTATTTCTATCCAGGCTATGCATTATAGTGCAGAAACAAGTGAAAGCTGAAGTTATTCATAAAATAGCAAGTTTCAGGGATCTGTATTTAGCAGAACAAATAAAAACTTAAGCATTTTAGAGTTTAGTTATTATTCAAGGAATTCTAAGACCATCTATCAATTAAATGCCAAATAGGTTCACAATTCAACCTTGGTTTGCAGTACATGAAGCTCTGTTGGGGGGCAGCTGTAAAAGTGATTATTTTTAGAGGACTTAGAGCTGGAGAAGAAACTGGTCAGAGGATTTCTGGTGCATACCTTGATGGCATACACAGAGTTGAATTACTCCCAGGTGACCTAGTTTATAGTCATTTAATACCAAAAATATTTTCATTTTACTGCAGGAATATTTGCAACCTGCTAGGACTTGTGTTTTCCAAACAGACAGGGTTTCAAACAAACCAGGCAGCTCTGTTCTCTTCCTTCTAAGTCTTGGTAAAGCCATTTCAATCCTCTTCAATCTTCTTCAGGTTATACCCTGGATGTAGAAGAAAGAGGGTGTAAGGGTTGGTCACAGCATGATCTAGAACAGTCTAGCAGCCCAAAGTCATTAATAAGATAAAAGAATCAGTTCTGCAGTCTTGTTAACTGAGACACACAGAAAAAAATCCCCAAATCCACACACACAAACAAACAACAACAATAAATTCTACCAAACCAGGAAACCCCCAAACAATTAAACCCTAAGAATGACAAGACTAATTTGCTTTTGCACTAAGGGCAAATCTGGCTCTTGGACAAGAATTGGACTAAATGTATTCAGAAAGCTCTGTTTTTACAAGAAAGGAAATACCACTGTTAATCACTCTTACTGAATTACTGTAAATACTGACAGCTGGATTTAGAAACTTGAACTAACATGTACTTTAAAGTTTATTCACTGGATGAGGATTTGCAAGAATATTTCAAAATGAGAGCCCCAGTGCCAAATCTGTCGGTTTTGTACCATACAGTTTGTGACTGAGAAATTCCCCATGTCCACTCACAATAGGAAATGTATTCTGTTTATGGTAGCCAGATTTTTAACAATGTTTAAGCATTTTCAGGTAGGAATCCTCCCAGGCTGCCAAATACTCTAATTCTATAGAAACAATAATAAGGAATATATGGGAAGAACGTCTGTGTCCATTTGATCTATCTATAACAATAACCAGACACTCTAAACAAAACACACTGCATTGAATTGATGTCCACCAGCCCTGTCAGCTCCAGAAATGAAGGATTTTGGGTATTACACTATTACAGAAAACTTTATCACTTAAAAATGTACCCAAGAGTTCACACCATGAGGAAAGGCTGTGCTAGGCAGCTGCTTCGGCTGCTCGAGAGTTCCCTGCTATTTCAAGGAAACTACTGTTGCCCATTTCTGCATAACAATAATTGTTTAAAACACTGTGCTATGAAGACATTGAAATGAGAAAATCTGTAATTCTTCCCAATTGGCAGTTTACTACAAAAATGTGCTTTGCAAATCCCAAGACAACATTCCACGATAATCTGTCCAAAAGCCCTCAGTACAGATAGAAAGCACTGCTGAGCTGTAGTCTGTTCCTGACACTGTGGATACCAGTACACTTCAAGCTGATTTGGAAGGGTAGGATGGGGAAAGGAACATCTGCTCTACTTGCTTTTCATAATCAAAGAACCACCTAATTCCTGGAGAAGAGTTGATTTTAAGTCTAGTGGGTGGTTAAGCTGTGTAGCCCCAATTAAATTTGGGAAAATATTAAATCTCCCTCCAAGACTTTGGCAAATGGTGGACTCACAATACAGATGGATTTACCAGGGGGTTGGCTGGAGCTTGTGCTCCAAGTAGCCCTTTCCTCTAATTGCTTCCAACTTTTGTCACAGTAGATATAGATATAGGCATGGCCAAAAGTATGCAGCACAAAAAAAAGAAGGCCAAATTGTTGCAGGTCTTCAGAGCCAAGCAGCCTGAGATCAGTGACATAAGGGCCAGTGCAGAGCAGCTCTCTTCCACCACTGTCAGAATCAGAAAAGGCCTGAAAATCATCTTTGTGCCCTCCAGCTATTTACTTAGGGACTAGAGACAACACAACTTCATTTTCAAAATGGCCAGAAGGGTCTCGGGCTGCAGGTGGCTGGAAAATGTGGTGGAAGTTGGAAGTGTTCTACTGGGACACTGGCAGAACTCAAGTGGCAGGCATTCCTTGTGGGACAGATTCACCACCACGCAAAACTTCCCTGAAGCACAGCTAAGTAATATCTTAATGAGCTACAGAAAGCTGAGAAACCTGGTAATGGCTATTCATTCAGTAATTCTGAGTGTGTTCAATACCCACTGCTTTTATTTTATTTTATTTTATTTTATTTTATTTTATTTTATTTTATTTTATTTTATTTTATTTTATTTTATTTTATTTTATTTTATTTTTTAATAGAGTCCAAAAGCCTAAATTCAAAAAACTTGAAAAAGTTGGGTTTTTTTTAAGGGTGGAATGCAACTCAAATTTGTTGCAGTATGTCAGAATCAAGAACTGATAACAGAAGTGAAATCCAAATCACATGAAGATTGCTCAGCCATATTTATTTCATTGCAGTATTTTTGATAACCAGTCAGCTAAACTGATATGGTAAGCAGTGCAGTAAATTTGGTGTATTTCTGTTGGAAGGCCCCGGACAATGGGAGAACATCACTAATACATCTCTTTATTAACACTCAAATTCATTGATCTCCATTTACACATCCCATCGCAAGAATGAAATCTCAATTGTCTTAAAATCCATTTCCACTGTTTCCTTTAAGGGAATGCTACTGAGTCATAACTGTAGCACTAGCTCTAATTAATTGGGACTTTGTGCCAGCACAAATAGCAAACCAGCTGATACTTTGATTTTTGTTTCTGTCCCCTAAGACTATTCAGGAACTATGAAACTTAATCTCTTTCTTAAAATTCCACTATTCTCTAAGAGAAAGGCATAAAATTAATATTTATGCTGTGACTTCACTTAGTTTATCCCCTGGCTCTGTTATTGCTCATAAGGATGAAGTATCTTTGCAATATTTGCACACAGTGTTCACCTAGCATTTAAAAATATATGTGTGCTTGTTAGAAGAAGCCCAAATACGCTGTGACAATTATGTCTTTGCTTTGTTTAGCTGTGTACATAATATTTTGCAAACGTGTATGTAGAACATGCATTCTGCATTTTGTTTCAGTGCCACAATGGGAGTTTGGGCAGCAGAACTGACTATGTCACCAACACAGCACTGAAATAATTTGTTTTAACTTCCCTCAAAAGTAAACAGGTATCCAGCTGCCTTCATCACTGTTCCCAAAATTTACCTTTTGCATCCTAAGCAGGGTTGTTTAATGAAACACCTAAATCAGGGAGGTGTTTCAGACATGATTTCAAGTATCCCTCTTCACTCTGATAGCTGCCTGGGCACGTCTCTCAGCACTGCCCTGAGCAGAGCTCTGCTTTTGCCACCACAGAAAAAGCAGCAAAAGGCAAACCCTGCAAGGGATATGTCATGTCTTACTCCAGAATCTTGCAGTGATACCAGCACGAGGGTAAGTACTGCTAAAGGGCAAGTGGAAATTAGCTGTGAACACGACGCTGCTAACAGGTAAATTCTGATGGATCTGACAGCACAAGGTTAAAACCGGGCTGAATGTTTGGTACTGGCTACTGTTGCAGTAAGACAGTCCCTACTACGTGATTTACATTTCTTTCCAGCCCCTAGGTGCTGGAGAGCATCCCTTTTATATTATCCTCTCCATCTAAGGTACACAAAACAGCACTGAAATAACTCTTCCATGCAAAAGGAGGCATGGCTTTTTCAGAATCTGGGTGTGGTGCAACTGTTGAATGGTGTAGGGGAGGAGTTATTTTGGGGAATTTCCACTGGCCTGAGCATTTTGGTTTTTTTTTTGTCATGAAGCCTGCCTGAGGCTAGACACGCCCCCAGGCTTCATCATAGGTCAACTTCTGATTTGTGGGCACCACACAGGACCACTTTTAACATTAAACTAGCTAAGACTGGTAAATGCTTCCCTTCAAATCACAACATTTCTGCCAAATTTCTTACCAAGGTAAAGCAAACTTTCAGCAATGCTTCCTGCTTCACCTTCCTTTGGAAACTCTGCTTCCTTTCCCCCTTTCTTACCCCTTCTAACTTTGCACAGTGTTAGGTAAAAGTGAGTTTCTGGAGAGGTAGATCCTGGAGTGTCTAGTTAGGCTATTTTATCATCCCTTTTGGCTATTTAAATACTGCAATGAAGCTGTATCAGAACTTGACATCAGGTCATGCATCTATTTATGGAAGTACATTCAGAATTCATGTTTCCTAGATATAATGATTAGAACTCATCCCAGACTCTAACCTAAAAAAACACATCCTCTAATCTGAACTTAAATAAAAAAGAGCCAGTCTGTTTGTGCAGGTAACTTCTAATACTTTTCTTTTTATAATTAAAGCCCATTGGAATACTTTATATGTACATATAAAGTTTAAAATAAATGAGAAAGCCTACTGGTATTACCTAGATATATGGAATATTTTAAACTGCTCCAGCAAGCTCCAAAAATAATCTTGAATATCTCCAACGTTTAACTGTCTTCAGAATTTAACTAATTGTCATGGGTTAGCACTGGCCAGATGTTAATGCACCTATGAATATATGTTTTTTCTCTAACAACTCCTGTGGGATGTGATCAGGAACAGAGCAGAGCAGGCTTAAATCTTGAAAACAAAAAAACCCACCAAAACTTTATTAATTACATAAGAACAGGGACAGAAATACTCTTAAACACACACAGAGACAGAAATAAAAACTTCTTAGAACATTTCTTCTCCCAGTTTCTACCTCCCCACCCATCACTTTTCACAGACCAACCTTTGGGTTTTAAATCAAACAATCACCACTCAAAAAAACTAATCTTCAATTCAGCAAGGGAGAGAGGAGTCTCTCTCGCACCACAGACTGTTCCTCAGAAAACAGGGGTCCACCCCTTATGTGTTTCCATGTCACCCATAGCACCGCCCGGAGAAGTCTGCTAAGGTGACACTCTCTTTTCCCTATGTCCAGCGCTCTCACTGCTGTCCATAGTCTGAAAACTGCATACAGGGCTTTTTAAGGATGCTGCATGCCGAGCTCTCCCCTTTTTACCCAGGGGCCGGGGTTCCAGGAGCAGGTCTGCCCTGAGGGCAGAGGGCACTACCTCACCCTCCCCCTCTTTTCTCTGCTCGCTCCACTCTTCAAGTGCCAGTCACTGTAGCAAAAGCAAGGGCAGCTGTATCCACCCAAAAATGCAGTTTATGTTCAAAAGAGACTCAAGTTCAGTCCATGGCTGATATTATGCAAGAGAATTCCAGCTCTAAGGCTACTCCTCTCATTCTTCCATCGAATTCCTTCCAATCATGCTTTATCATCTCGGTCCCAGGCCGCTTCTCTCTCTCCGAAACCACCAGTCATGAGAATCAATGTCTAAGAAAAGTTTCTTTCTGCCAAGCAAGGGTTAACAGTTTCTTCTCGGCAGGGTGCAGGCTCAGGCACTCCCAGGCTCGGCAACCCCCCACATGGCTGAGCACCTTCTCCCTGAGTTTGGGGGGGAGGAGGGGGGTGAGCACACACAGAAGGCACTTCCACAGTTTTCCACCCCTCCATCCTGGACGGGGCAGCTCAGTTCCAGTCTTGTCCCTTCTCTTCTCCCCCCCCGGGGGCTCCGGCTTACCTGAGCCGACCACGTGTTTCCCCTCCCCCACCCAGCCTCGTGGCTGGGCAGGGAAAGGAGACTGGAGACGTCCCTCTGCTGACACCCGGATCCGAAAAGAGGCCGAGCCCCTCAGACTCCTGCTTTTAACTCTTTGTGTCCTCAGAGGCGTGTCCAAACCTCTGAGTGACCAATCCAGGTGCCAGCAGAAAAGCTGATTACTGATTGGACTGCCCACATTCCCCCTGGAAAAATTCACCTCCCCCCCCAACCACGACACTAATCTATAAGAAAAGTCAGCAAATAAAATGGCTTCGAGTAAGTGATATATACCTAACTTGCCAAAATTAAAATCAAGGAACCTCCTTTGTTATGAAGTTTTCTTATCAGATGAAGGAATTTGCATCTATTCCCAGTAATATTAAAGCTTTTAAATTATTCTATCCTGAGTATAAAGATAAAATAATAATTAAAAAAACGCTAGTAAATAGTTTATATTTTGTCAAGAAGATCTATTCCCTCACAAAACACCAGTTTTGTAATTTTCTCAATAGTTTCACTGAAAGATAACAGTGTTTAGTTCTGAAATTAAAATTTAAACCAGCGACACTCATTTCTTGACAAGTATTACTTAAAAAGTAGTAATTCTCAAATCTAGACCAATATAATGGCATCAGCTTCAGTAATCAAGTTTATATTACCTGATTGAAAAACAAATCTTGGCCAGTTCATGAGTTCTGCATCATTTGGAACCTCCCACAGCCGTTTCAAACGTGAGTGACGTTGTCCTGTTAAAATCTCCTGCATCTTGTCTCCAAGTCTTTTTCCACATTTATATTTAAAAAAACACTGGAAGTAAAAGCAAGAGGAGGCAAAGTCCCAGGGGATAAACCGTCCTACTGATATCCACTGAGAGGTACTTTGATGTGCCTGAACATTTCATTGCCACTGCTGGAATCCCCCCTGACCAACATGCTCAAGTGCAATGCTGCCAGTCGGGTGTGAGGACATTGAATCAGTTTAATTAAGAGTGTGCAGGCCGGTAGGCCATGCAGTAATGTAGGTGCTCTCCCTTGGAGAAAGTGGCCTGTGGTAGTTCCCCTGAGGGAGAAACCCTTGGAGACTGCTCTCTTCCCTCATGGTGACCAAATGTGTTCCCCGCCCCATGGGGCTTTGTGGTTGATATGTTAATTGATTATACCCCATTGGTTCTTTCCCTACTGCCTCCTTTTTTCCTAACCTGATTGGTCCGTTTTTAATCCTTCCCCTGACTGGTTCATGTCTCAGTTCTTAACCCCATTGGCCAAGTTGTGTAACCCCACCCTCTGGCTGCCCTATATAAGTCTCTGCTCTCGCTCTTCTCTGGTTCTTTGCGCTTGGATCCCTTTGAGGAAGCAGCAGAATAAAGGCTTTGAGGAATTTCCAGATGAAGACCCTGTCTCTCTTTTTATGTTGCCCTGAAGGCTCAGCTCACAATTGGGCTGAAATTACCAGGCTGAGCTGAAATCACTAAGCGGGTGCAGATGTGCTTGTGCCACCAGGACGTCCTTTTAAGGACACTCCTCTGGGCAGTCGTGGCACTGACCACCACTGCCCACTGTGACAAAGGGGATATTGAATCAGTTTAATTCATGCATTAAGGAGCAGTCAAGGGAAACACCACAGGCATGTTTAGCTTCACCTTGGAGGGCTCACCAAGAATCTACAGCTCCCAATTTCGCACAAAAGGATCGTGACTAGATCAAAGCCTTCCTTGGGTAATATTTAAACATCTGAACCCCAATGCTTACCACCTTATGTGATTCCTCCAAATATGCTGAAAATGCTGCAAATCACAATAATTACACAGTAAAGATACCTGAGTGGCAAATGTTCTAGTCTGGCATTTGCTTTGACCAGATCTGTTGATATTCTTAGATAATATGTCACTTCCTGGTACACCACCTCTGATTATTCACTCTGTGAAAGTTCTAGGTCTAAACCGATGCTCTGAGGGGAATATCCTCACTCAGTAGAAAACGAAGCTGCTATTTAATTCTGCCTGGTCTGAACGACCAATCTCATATTGGAAACAAGATATGTAAAGACTGACAGTCAATTTTACCTGCTGCTTTATGTGATAAGGCAACACTCTGCATAGTAATAATGATTTCAGTTTTCTTATTACCTCCTGGGCAAGCTTTGCACAGTGTCAGGTTTTTGTGACCATTTTCATTCCAGCTATGCTGTTATTCTGTGTTTCACTACTGTATTAGTCCATACTTTTTATAATATGCACTATAATTTTCATGTTTACTTCAACTTTGCAATAACATTATAAACATAAGAGCTATAAAATACTGCAAGGTGCAAGTGTTTGTTAAACATTTTAACACCATTTATCAGCCTTTTTTAGTTATTGCCCTTGACTCTTCAGAAAAGCCTGTGTTCCTAGAAACCACAATACCCAGAATCAACCTTGGAAAGCATTATACTTCTTATCTTTCCAAACATTCAATACAAAGTACAGTAGCAGTGCCTGTGGTTCAGCCTTACAAGAGCTTCCCTTCAGAAAAACCTGCTTTTCTAATTTGAGCTTCAGGCATAAGATAATATTTTTGGCTCATCATTATTGACTGTAGGTTCAATCTGCTTAAGGGGATCATTTATCACCACACTCTGATTTCCAGGTGCGTAAGACAGATGAGCTAATTATGCTGGTAACTTAAAACAGTCTTGGCCACTTGCACTGGAGCTATACCAAAATGTGGTGGACCACAGTGTGAAAGAGCTGGTTTTGTGCAGAAATACTCAATATGCTGTCTGCATCCCACTATCCTTCACTTGGGATAATTCATCTGACTCAAGCAGTTATGTGCATGTGCTGATGCAGCCTGGCTCACTGGTACCACAGAAATTCATCCCTGCTAAGGCTCTGACACAGTAACTTCTGTATCAAAAATCAACAGTGTGTGTTTTCTCCTCCTGTAATAAATGCAATGTGTTGTGATTCACAGTTACAAGAAAAATGCTGAGAGAGGTGTTCTGCCTGATTCTTGCATCCAAGCTATATTCAGGGCAAAACTAAAAATATGCATTGAAAAAGGCACTTTGTCAGCTGCTCCCAGTAACAACAGCTGGTAGCTATCCTTTAGCTCTTTTCCTCTCTGAAAAGGAAGTGAAACCTGGGGCATCATCATAACCAGCTGTTCACCATCTGGGACTTCCCTCACATGGGCAGGAGCTCTTAGCTCTGTGTTTCAGGTGCTTTGTAACCCTTTGAACAGATGCACACAAGCTAGGACAGAACTAAGCTGCAGAAGTCAGGATAGATCTGTCATGTTTTGGATCCACGGCTTGCTCCTCCAAATCTGGATGAGGAGATCAGTGACTTCACCTGGACACTACTCAATTAACTCTCCCTTCCTCTTCTGTCCTTCTTTCACCTGCATCTCTCCCCCCTTCTCAGTACGATGTTACAAGAATAGTAAGATGTCTTGGAGAGACAGGTATCTGCTAAGGAAGGCAGGGACCTCTCTTGAAATGGAGAATATAAACCCCCTTTCTCCAATTTATTGTAATTTTGAAATTAAGGGGGTCTCAGATAAAGATATGGGAATAGGAATAACGGTTCTTTACTAGGAATAATAAAAATAACAATGTAGTTGTACAAGAAAAGCAAACAAAACAAAAAGAAAACACTGACAGAGTCAGAACACAGCCTGACACCCTGTTGGGCAGGGTGTTGGCAGCAGTCCAGTCAAGTCCTCCTGCAGTGACAGATGTGGTTCTGTTGGAGCAATGATCCTGTAGCAGGGGCAGTTTCCTCTGAAGGTGCAGTGGTGCTGAGATGGGTCCAGCCTTCCTCTGGGAATGCAGTGCACACAGGCTGTGCTGGGCTCTGAATGCCAGGGTTTATCCAGGTGGGAATGCAGAGCACACAGGCTGTGCTGGGCTCTGAATGCCAGGGTTTATCCAGGTGGGAATGCAGTGCACACAGGCTGTGCTGGGCTCTGAATGCCAGGGTTTATCCAGGTGGGAATGCAGTGCACACAGGCTGTGCTGGGCTCTGAATGCCAGGGTTTATCCAGGTGGGAATGCAGTGCACACAGGCTGTGCTGGGCTCTGAATCCCAGGGTTTATCCAGGTGGGAATGCAGTGCACACAGGCTGTGCTGGGCTCTGAATGCCAGGGTTTATCCAGGTGGGAATGCAGTGCACACAGGCTGTGCTGGGCTCTGAATGCCAGGGTTTATCCAGGTGGGAATGCAGTGCACACAGGCTGTGCTGGGCTCTGAATGCCAGGGTTTATCCAGGTGGGAATGCAGTGCACACAGGCTGTGCTGGGCTCTGAATGCCAGGGTTTATCCAGGTGGGAATGCAGTGCACACAGGCTGTGCTGGGCTCTGAATGCCAGGGTTTATCCAGGTGGGAATGCTGGGCTCCTCCCCTAGGTGGAGCATCTCCCATGGATGATGGAATTGGATCAGCCCTGCAGTGAGCCTGGATGGCCCATGGACAGCAGAGATCCCCTGCAGGGAGGATGGGTCCTGGAAGGGATAAAGAACCCTGCCCCAGCTGGTTTAACAGCTGGCAATAGAATACAGACTGCTGGTTACATCCTGCATTGCAACCTAAGAGATAAGGTTATTGAATTTAGCCTTAGGAACAACAAGAAAAACCCCATCCTAACAAACCAAATCCACAGACTCCAACACATTCTCAGGTTTGGAAAATCCAGTTCAATTATATTTGGCAAAGACCTTATCTTTAATTGCTCACCATAGGAACTTTCAGCAGTAATAAGCAATTCTGTCAACCTCAGTAACAGTAAGGACAACATTAAAGCTGTGCATATGCACACGTTGACATCTATTTTCATACTGTGCACAGATTTCCTGCACAATAGACTAATAGCAGTTTTCCCATGCTTCACAGCTTGGTTTTGATTGGTTAAGGAAAAGTGGATAAAATACCAGTGTTGAATGTTTATTTGCTAGCTTATTTCATTTCAGTGTTTAAGGGGAATAGCATATGGTTTCCTAGAAAACATTTTCTTCAAATTGCTTCTCAATTGGTCTGATGTCATCCAGAGTATTTGTGTCCACAATGAATAACACATTAAGAAAGAGTATTTTTTGCAGATAAAATAAGGAAGTAGTTTAAAGTCCATA
Source organism: Prinia subflava (assembly GCF_021018805.1). Lineage (NCBI taxonomy): Eukaryota > Metazoa > Chordata > Aves > Passeriformes > Cisticolidae > Prinia > Prinia subflava. The sequence goes on along the minus strand of NC_086257.1, from coordinate 3,398,789 downwards.
TCAGCACTGTTTCAGACTTTTCAGTAGAATTCCAGAGTCATGTTTTTATGTTGTTGGTTGTCTGGGATTTTTTTTTTTTTTTTTTTTTTTTTTTTTTGCTATTACAGCATGAACAAGCCAAAAGAAAAATCTGTATTGCAAATGACAATACGCTGAACTCAATCAGTCTGAAAGTTTGTGAGTCCAAAACTGTACACTCCTAGTAAGCTCCTAAGAATTGACTGTAGAGGGTTCTGGTCATGGATTTTGTGCATGAAATCCTGTAACTTAAAAAAATCACTCCATTCATGCAAAGCACGGCTCTGCCTTGTTATTGCTGCAAACCCAGGACACTTATTTGGCCTTCCAGTGTCTGGAGCATGCTCTGAAAAGAGCTATTTTCCTTATGAAATAATTCATAAGATGTTTTAAGGAGCCTTTCTGATAAGGGTTTTTCCTTTGCAGGGAAACTTCATCACATTTAGGTTTGACCTGAAACTGACACATTGTACAGAACGAAAAAGATTAAACTCCGCATTTCTCAGCTTATGCTTAACATTTTAATTCCTGCTCTTTTTTCATATCTACTTATGGAGAGCTAGAGATTGCAAGGTGTGTGGGCTGGCCATTTTTAAAAGCACTCCTTGGAGCTGTAATGAGCATTTGATTTACAGGTTCTTTGAATAAAGCAGTTTATCCAGACTGGCTCTGGACCTGCCAGAGACTTTCTGTGTTTCAACAAACAATTGAATTCTTTGCAGCCATCCCACCAACAACAGAGTCTAAGGTGTTACATTCACAATGCAGAGCCTTGCAAAGTGTTTTCCTTCAGAACAGAATTCCTTCTTGGAAATTCAAACCACGTAATACAATTATGTTCTATACCTCACTCTGATTTTTATTTAACTGTTTTAGCTTGGACATCTCCAGACTGTCCATCAGAGGGGCGATGGGAAGCTCAGAGTAAATGAATGGAGGACAGAGGCTCTACCTCTTTATGATGGTCTCAGAGTAAGTAACTCCAGTCTGCAGCTTTCCTACATGATGGGAAAGCTAAAATTTAATTTTTTGACAGTCTTTGTTTCTTGTCATCTCTCTTATGAATACAGATATTCCTAAATAATTCAGCCATTTTACAGTCAGAAAATCCTAAATAAACTGATCCCTCATGAGTAAGTGGAGCTAGCAGGTTTGAACAGATGAATGCCTTCAGCAAAGGCATCCAAATTAATACATTTGGACACATTTAAATCCTACCAACTGGAACTGAATGTGGCCACATTCACCAAAATGTGTATGGTGACCAAATCAGGAGTCCAAAATTTTTCACATATCAAGGGCAGTCAGGATCTTGTTCATTCTTTGAACAGTTATTTTAGTTGTCAGGTGACGTGTTCTGTAATGAGTATCTGAGGAGGTGCACATAAGGCAGCAGAAAAATTTAAAACTTCCATATGAAAGCAATCAAACCATTTAAGCAAGCAGAAATATCTTAGCTGCAGAGGAATAAATTGTGTACAATAGACTACAGCACCAAGCATATGATGCACAAGAAACCTTAATTTAGATGCTAATTAACCCAAATGTAAGAATTACAGAGTTAATTAAGCAACATATCCCTCCCACAATTTTATCTGCTGCAGACACAGGTGAGAGGAGAAGGATCTTACCATTTGATTAAATTAAACACAAACCACAGTGGGAAGTTATGATAAACATTTTTGGAAAGCATTTAATTATGAGCCCTAAGTAGAATGGATTCTGCATTTAGATTACATCCATTTTTATTATTGGACATGAAAGATCAAATGATCAGGAGAACAGCCACTTCAACAGCTATGTAATAAATGCTTCTCCTGCAGCACAGTTGTTAAACCAAAACATATATTTCTAATCAATTTAGTTGTAACCAGCATGCAGAAAACTCATTAAGTTTAAATTAAATCCTTATTTCGAGCACAGTGTGGCCACTCTTGGTACAGTGACTTGTTGCATGGCAATTTTCTTTTCAAGCTCTGTTCTCACTTTTCCTTGCCTGTGACGTCACCCCAGCTACCTGTAAAACAATATTCTGTCTTAGACTCAGGCAGCTCATTCTTTGGGTAATGGAAAGATGTAGGAATACATTTCCACACCTGAGCAGGTGCTTCTATATAAGGGAAAGAGTTTCAGCTTGCCTTAGAACATGTAAGGAAGTTAAACTAGAATTTTCTACAGCCTGCTCATTGTAACTGGCTCTGTACCAGCATAAAGGCACTGATTGGGCTTTGGATGTGCATCTCAAAGCCTGGTGCCAAATTCATTGGGAAAGGTGCCAAACAGCCCACCTAAACAACGAACTACTAAAAGGAGAGCACAGAAGTGCTCGAGGCTTTTTTATAATGCCTTAGCCAGTGGAAGAGTGTTTTCTACACTGTGTTCGACTTGTATTTCTTTGTTCTATGATGCTTATTATTTTTGTCATTATTAAAACCTTTTATTTTACAAAGCATGTCCAGAGAAGTTGTCTCCCTATTATTAAGCCATTCTGAGAAGTGCTGGACACTCTCAGAGACTTGATAAATCTTCACGTGGCTTATTTCCACTCTGGCCACGTGCCAAAGATTTTATCAGTAAGAGAAACCTTCATGCAGATCAGATTCTTAGCTAGACTAAGTTTGTTCTTTGGGAGCTAGGAGAATTCCATGACTTTTATAAACAACCTTCCTAATTTGAGTGTTGATTCTGCAAGAACCATCAGCAGCTTCTCTGTCGTACAACATCTGAAGACACTCCTTCCCTAAGGAGGCAGCTTGCAGGAAGAATACTTATTGAGAGCAGACCTCAGGTGATTCAATTCTGAGTGAGGCCAGCGTGTTCTGAGCCCCACCAAGGTGTGCCAAGCTCTGAGGACTGCCAGCAGCCTCACAGAAATGGCTTAAGAATAATTAGAGAGACAGCTGATCCGAGTTGATTGGAAAACCAGAAGGGTTTTAATTGAAGAAGAAATTAACAAACTATACAAAACAAAAGAATAAAAGCGGTACAAGGTGCAGGGAGGTTCCTTACACCTGCTAAGACACCCCGAAAATGCCCAGAGAATCTCTGTGCTCTCCCTTAAGTATTCAACGATCCAGGAGGGGTTTTTGGCTTGCTGCCCAGTAGAAAATATCTACATTTCTTGAGAAACAGTTCAAGGATCCAACAGGTGCCTTTGTCCTGGCACTGGGCTAATCATGATGGGAGGAGCATCGAAGTTTCTGGTTCTTCTTCCTTAGAAGTTCAAGAGTGAGCCTTAAACTCTTTCCTAACATGGGAGCACCTGCTGGGGTGTGGGGATGCACCACAACCCTCAGGCCCGTCCTTTGAGCTGGCAAATCCCTCTTTTTACCAGCTGAGGAGGACAAATGTAACACAGCCAGGCAGGAAACCTTCCACTCCAGCAGGGCAATCCGTGTCAAAAACCCCCCCAAAACCCCATGAAACAAATAATTAGAATAATGGCTAGAAAATATTGTCATTGTAGGCCTTTAGCCCCGTTGTGGTTACAGAGGCCTAGCACAGGGCGACTGAGTTCACTCAAGTTATTTGTGTGGGGTTCATGTCTCCTGCTGATTTACTTTCAAATTTTTTTAAAAAAGAAAGTCTAGAATTGAAGCAATTTTCTTCAGCTATTTCATTCCAAAGATTCAGCAAAATGCACCCTGACAGAGAATTCAAAACAACAACTCAGGACTCACAAATAAAACTATTTTATAAGCACTGCAAATCCCATGAGGAAAAATATCCTATTAAGGATATTCAGAATGATGCACAAAGTTTCAGATTAGTTGTACTTTAATATTAAATGGTAAATACTGAGTTTGGTCTATTTAATACTTTACCAACTGGCAGAGGCCTAGACTCAGGATGCATTGAGGATTTTACAGAAAGTCAAGGAATATACCTGATCTATTAGGTTCAAGGAAAATTTGCAAGTTGCAAGCCAACTAAAGGATGCCAGGGCATGAATTCCATGAAGTAGCATTTGTTCTCCAACAATGGGTTCCAAATCCAAATATTTAGCAGGATATTTTTGACCATGCCATACCATACTGAAGAAAAGCAGCTAAGATAGAGAAAAAGAATAAAAAGCTTATTTTCCAAATCTGCTATACATTTTTCTAAACTGTTTTTTTTTAACCAGTCAGTTATCTTTGTAAGTTTAAGCTGGAAAATGTCTTATCATGACACTAGAAATTCTAGTTCAGTTTCTTGTGCTTTCTGAAAATATCATACTCTGCAGAAAAGACTTAGGAATATTTTCACTGCTGTCTCAGGGAACAGTTGCTTCAGTAGTTTGCCCTGAGCTTAAATCCAAGATCACTGCTGTTTCTAGAGAAGAGTTTTATTTGAGAGAGTCTATATTGCAGGTTCCCAAAGTAACCCAGATTAATAGCTTTACAAATTAATGCTTGAGGTACCACAAACTGTCACACCTAAAGTCACTCCAGAAGAGTTAATGACAGAAAAATACTGAATTGAAAATCCCTTTCCATTTGATAAAAGAGCAAGGTGGAGAGATGTCTTACATCAGAGGCAAAAGGAGAGTCAGGACACAGCAGACTAAACTTCTCACTGTGTTGTCTCAACATTTCTGAGTCTGTAAACATTTATCTGCCCATTTTATAGGGTTCAGTCACTTCTCAGAGCTCTCCCACAAGCCAGTTGTTTTAATGTTAAACAAATACTGAACTCGCTGCAGGTCAATAAAAATGTTTATTGACTAAAATATTCAGTCCATAAACATGCACAGTTAGAGGGCTTCTCTTATAAAAGAGTGACAAAGTAGAAAGAGGAAGTTAGCAGATTTGAAAAAATGAGCAATTCTCTGACATTATAGTTAGTAGAATGCACACTATTTATATATATTAGAATAAATCTTATCTAGCATCCAAATGAGATTCAGAGAAATGTATAATTACAAAGGCACAGAAGGCTCTACTCTGCAATCCTTAGAAGGAAATGGTTTTTTGGGTCTTATTGGCATCTTTAAGTTGGTTCACCCGGACCTTTAGTGTGATTCATGCTACATTACAGAGGGGACTCAGGTGCAAACCCCACGACTCTGTCAGCAGCAAAATTCTGCATCTCTTGATATTTCACCTCTCAAGATGAAATGTAAGAAACCAATGAATGGTCCTACCTCTGTTTAATTCATAAGAAAGAATGGTGTAGAAAAATCCCTTGGTCTCTAAGATCATACAAGGAATGTCTACCAATATCTATTTATGTTCCATCAATATCTTGCACATTTTTTTGGGTATACTTTTTCCATTTCTGTTTTTAAGACTATAAGACTATATCTGATTGTTTCAAGAAGCCACAGATGTTTCAGTGTGGCTACAGAAATGTAGAGAAGCATTGATTGTTCAAGTCTTGTGACCATTTCAAAACATCATTTTACAGTGGATATTTAACTATTTGCATTTCCTTTATCTAGTAATTTCAGATTTCTTTCCTTCTCAAAGCCATGCATATTCATGAAAAATAATTTAAAGAAATATTTGGCAAATTTATAAAGCATATGAACCATCTGTGATAAAGGGTAGACATAAATTGGTATTTGGAGTACTAGATAGCATGAACCTTGCTATGGAGAAAGCAGAAGACAATTGAGAATTAAAATCTTCTTAGGAGCAGCTTAATTCACTTGTGATAGCTCCATAACAATTGTTTAATCTTCATTTGCAGTGTAGATTTCCTTACCTACTGAGAAGTTATATAGATTCTATGTGCCAGCACTGGAATCAATCAATATTCTGTGATTCTCTGACAGTGGATCACTTCCTCTTGCAAACATAATTCATCAGCTTTCTGACAGCTCCCAGACATGCAGTGGATTCCATTAAAATAGGGATTCATGTTTTTCTTTGTCAGAGTACCCCAGACCCCTTCAAACGTGGCAAAACCCCAATAATTGCTCTTGCAGCCCAAGGATGGCTTAGCCTAACCCATGAGACTGGCTGCTCTTCATGGAAGTGTTATTGATCATGATGAATCCTTTAATTATCCACATAAATGGTCTGTGTTCTTCTACAGAACATTCAGTATGAATGTAATATTCTCAATTACATAAAGGTTTGATCCTGGCTGTAGCTTTCTTTTTTTATATATAATTAAACCAAATAGCTGCAGAGTCCAAGATCAAATAGTGCTTGTTTGGCTCAGGAGCCACTGGGTGAATGGCAGCACTGTGTTAGCAAAATGAGAATGGCCTCACTGTGATCTTAAAAGACCACAAATCACACACGTTAAGGAAAGAAAGAAGAAAAACCCAAAAGGTTTCTTCATCTGATAAGCTTGTGTTTTCAGTGTTCCTTACAGAGTCAATGAAGTTTAATGTCAAAAAGATAACTAAATACAGTAATTAAGAAGAGCTATAGCTTTGTATTTCTGGATATAAGCTAATAATGAATCTTAAAAATAATTTTATCAGTTACACACATGATTAAAATAGCTCCAGCTTTATAATACTGATGAGATAATTAAAGTAATTAGAAATTACACCTACTTGAACAGTCAGTCAGTAAAAGCACCTTTAATCACAATCAAAACCTTTTCTTCCCTGAAGGAAGAATTTTTTTCCATATTACGGATTTTTGGTAGCCTCTCATTCATTTTCTTCAGACAGTGATTAGAATGAGCCTTGTCAGTGGTTGGAAAGAGAACATTAGGAATGATTTTACATTTAAAAAAAAAAATCAATATCCCATTCCTGGCATTCAGAACTCTTTCTAGCTGACCCTTTTTCCCCCCAAACACGCTATCCCTTGTTTCTCAGAAAAGGTCTCTTTACTGAAACATCTGTCTTAAACAAAACATTTGCTTGTACACTTACAATAAAGTTGTGACTTTTATAATACAGAACACTACAGCCAGTTTAACAGAATTTGTTATTTGTAATTTGTGCTGTGGTACTAACAAAGTTAATACAGTTGCAAATGGACCTCTTGAGCACTCCTTTCTCCAGAATTATCTTCTTTTCTCACCAGCATAACAAAAGCATGCAAGGAATAAAACACAGCTTGAGATTCTGATCTCTGAAAAATTCCAGAAGGAGTGCAGGAACTGAGGTGGATTGGATGCAAGAGCAGACCCGGTTTTATTGCAGTTCTCAGATTAAAGGCAGCTAATATTTCATGTCCTACTGTGCAGTTCAAAATAATCCCATTCCCCTATTTTTCAATTTTACCGCCCTTTAAGATGTCAGCTCCTTGCATATTTTTTAAAATTCATTTTTATTTTTACTTCTGGAGCAGAAAAAGTGTTTGGTCATACTTATACAATACTTGCAAATAAAGGTGCCAGTCAAGTTACATCTTAATTATACCCTTGCCCAGTATTTAGTGAGCAGTTAAGAAATATATTTAAAAGGGGTTTTATTGTATTCAGTTTGGGAGCACTGAACCTAGCTTTGCCACACCCCAACCTCCAAACAATCTCTATTAAAAAACTTAAAATTTGATCAAGATTTCTGTAAGCCAAAGCCCAGAGAAGGCAGCATCCACCCACGAAGCTGCTTCAGCACCAGTTTGACTTTTCTTGCCACATATAACCATTTGACTGTGAAGATGATTTGATTTGGACAGGAGTTCAAGTAAAAAATTTGCCTTGATTATTGATAATTGTCAACTACCAACAATTTTCTTTGTCCTTAATACAAGTTTTTCCATATTAGAATGCTGTACTAAAATCTCCTCCCATGAATCTATGATGGAAAATCACTATTAATACCTTTATGATTAAGGCCTTACGCCTTATGTCTTTTCAATCACGTAAGGTTCTTACTATAAAAAGTTAAACAGGAGGTGTGTTTTACATTATACAGAGGTTATACAAGGAAGATGAAATATTCACTGAGCTTATGCACCAATGGAATTGCAGTCTGAAGACAAGTGATTCAGAAATTCAGATCCCATTAGGGATAAGAAATCAGGCTCCTATTCCTGATAGTTTCTGTCTGAGTTTGAAATAATCATACCATATGTTAGCACAGTAAAATATATGTCCTTTAACTGAGACAACTGTTTTAAAAACAGATAAAATGCAGCGAAGTACAGATTCACCAAACCCAGTTTGAGCCTTTTCTAAAAGTGCTAGAGAATTCCTTTTGAAAAATACCTTAACAAAGGAAAGCATTTACTTAAGACTAGCTCATTCTAAAATACTGTAGTTTCAGCTGAATTAATGTTTCAATAGAAATGAATTTTCAAGCTGGATCTACCAATCAAAGCATGAAAGCAGTTCTTTTTTTTTTTTCCTGTTGTTTGCTGGGCTTTTGTTTGTTTGTATGTTTATTTGTTTGTTTTCCCCACAGACCTACAAATCACTTCATTCATCAGCAAAAGAGGAGGAAATCTAAACTTTGGAAAAAGTTGCATTGGGAGAGAGTACATCAAACTTCCTGTCTTTTAGTAGGACCATGGCATACAGCCTTCTACTCTCACTTCCACAGCTTTGGGGAAACATTCTGGGTGATGTATAAACCTCTAGCTCTCCCAGTAGAATTCCTGCTATGGCCCCACCATGCTGGCTTTCTGAAATCCAAAATAAAGTAATTTACTATTTTGTACATGACTATTTACTTCTTGAAGCCTTACACTTCTGTCCTCACTGATGGGTTTTTCATTTTTCCTTCTTATAGGTGCACCTGAGTAATGCAAAAATAGAGAGAAAAAAATGCCATCAGATTATGAAGTTTTCTATTAAGACAGTCACAAAAAGTACTGCAAGAGTACTAGTTGCTGTGAACCATGCATGTTTTAGTAGCAGGGGCTCAACTATTCCTGACTTGCAGAAGCTTTTGATTATATTTTGATTACTTTGATTTAAGTAACTGGATGCTGACTTTGGTTAGGAGGGGGTGAGAAGGAAATGAACAATTTAGCACAAATAACAAATGTACCAAAGACAAGCCTTTGTTGAAGAAGGGATTCTGAAAGAGTGATCTTAAGCCCTTGGTGCTAAATTAGAGTTCAGGTTTAAGAAGATAAGATAATCTTGCTGTGTCTCCTTTTTAATGAATGGAAAACCAAAAGAGGTTTTCCTCAGAGTTGTTTTGAACCCTCCTTTGCCCCACAACCTCTTCTTCCCAGAAGGATTTTGAATTTCTCCACTGGCTGTACAGGGCAGATGCATATTCAAACATGAGCTGCAGAATACCAGAGATGAGGTCCAGAAGCAATTTTGGAGACAATCATCTCCAGCTCTGCAGCCATGAACTGTTTGCTGCAGAGCAAAGTGATCATCTGGAGGAAACCAGCATTTTCCAGGAAGCATCCTCCATCCCCTGTTGAGGGAAGACTTTGACACTGGGGTATTTATCCAGATGCAAATCATGGTTAAAAGGGTTCAGTTTGCTTTCATGGCATAACTTTATAATAAGCAATGCAGAATTTTGAGTAGAAAGGCACTATGGTGAGCCAGATCTGGGTAGGAAACTTGATCTTAATCTTACAGAAGGACAGAAAACTTTACACACTACTGTTGCCTCATGTATTTCACACTCAAAGAAAACTGTTGTTTTCACTCAAAAGAATCAAGCAGCCAAAGAGGTCTAAAACACACAGAATGCCCAAAGCAGTTAAGCTGACAATGCCAGAGTAAATTTACTTCTGAGATGTAGGAATCTTAAAACTTGGATGTCAGCTTAATACAACTGCTTGACTATGGGGAGATTTTATATTTATATAAACATACACAAATATATATATATAGATAATGAAAATATTTTCAGTAGTAGATGGAGTATAGCAAGAAAGACTTACAGAAGAGAGGTCTTGGATTATGCAGGCTTGCCTTGACCACAAAAAAAAAGTTAATTCAGTGATTATCACTTGTGCAGGCAACCACTCCTAATTTCTGAAAGCTAGACCAGGTTTGAGATGGACAGTGCAGTGAAAATCAGCAAGATGATGTGATGTTACACATTTAGCTAAACTCAAAACACCAATTAACACTACTGGTTGCCTCAGAAGCTGTTTGAGAAAAATGGAGTAGTTAGATCAGATGGCACTTCTCAACCAAGAGCATTTAATTTCTGTCTCTCTCTGATCTGAGAGATTGTATTTTTGAATGTAAATTTTGCATAAGAAGTTCAATGGAAAGATCATATGTCTTTTTTCTGCATATCTCTAAGCTATGACAGGCAGGAATGGTTTCTATTTGAGTGGGAAAAGCTACAGACAGGAAGAAAGACTCAACTGACTTGGACTGTACTATCAGAAGGATTTAAAAATAGCCCCACAATTTTTGGGAATCAACTGGAAAAGGAATTAGAGGAATGGATGTCCTTTAATCTGCAAGGGGCTCAGCTAAAATATGTTGATGATATCCTGATAGCCACCAAAACTAAACAACAGTTCTGAGACCTAACTGTTGAATTATTAAACTTTTTAGGATTAAATGGGTTTCGAGGAAACCCTGCACAGGGTTTCGAGGAAGAATACACAAGTGATGAAGAAGGCTGTGACCTTTTTGGGTTTTGAAATTCTCTGAGGTCAAATGAAACGAAGCACAGAAAGAATAAAAATCTGTCTGCCAAATCCCAGAGCAACAAACTGTCTTGGGTTATGTAATCAAAAAAAGTGTATTCTATTTCATCTGTAGAAAGCAGCTGAGGAGATGTTTTTCTTTGTAACTCCAGAGGGGAGGAGTGTGGATGCCTTCTGATAACAGCCCAGCTGTTAAACCAGGTGGGGCAGGGTTTGTGATCTCTGTCACCACTGCCCACCCTTGGGGATATCTTCTGTTCATGGGCCATTGAGGCTCACCAGTGACTGACACATTCCATCATCCATTGGGAGATGCTCCTCCCAGTGGGGAGGAGCCAAACATTCCTACCCAGATAAAAACTGAGATGTAGGAACACCAGGCAGCCTGTTTGTCACTGGATTCTCAGAGGAAGACCAGACCCATCTCCCACCACTGGACCCCTTTTCTACAGGATCATCTCTACTCCACAGAACAACATCTGTTATTCCGGGAGAATTTATTTGGACGGCTTCTAACACCCTGAACAGGGTGTCAGATTGTATTCCTGACTCTGATTCTGGTATTTTTGTTTGTTTGCTTGTTTGTTTTTTGTACTACTACATTTGTATTTTTTTAATAATCCTAGTAAAGAACTGTTATCCCTATTCCCATATTTTAGCCTGAAAGCCCCTAATTTCAAAATTATAATAATTTGGAGGGAGGGGTTTACATTCTCCATTCCAAGGGGAGCTCCAGCTTTCCCTGACAGGCACCTGTCTTGCCAAATCAAGACACAAACTGTAAGAGGATTGTGTGCCTTTCTTGGAATGGTCAGGTGGTGGATTGGTAATCACGGATTCCCAGCCTGACCTTTGCGTGGACTTTTAAAAACTGCCCATAAAGATTTCATTAAATGGATGGATCATATTCAGGCTGTGTTCAAACAGCTTAAGAAATCACTAATGAGGGCTCCAGCTTTAGACTTGCCAGATTGCAGGAGATCTTTTGAATTATTCACTTATAAGTGACAAAATACTGCCTTGGGGGTTTCAGCACAAGTCCCTGGGGAACAGAGAGAGCCAGTGCATACCTTTAACAGCTTGATGACGCCAGCCAAGGGTGGCTGAGCTGTTTGTGAGCAGTCACAGCCATGGTGCTGTTGGCTCAGGAAGCTCCTAAATTGACTCTGGGACAAAACGTGGTGGTCTCTGTACTGCATATGGTACAGACAGGCTTGGAACAAAAGGGGGGCACTGGCTTGATTCAATCTTGTGAGGCTAGCCTGTAATGAGCACCATGAAGATGTATCAGGTTCTGAGGGTGTCCAGCACTTCTCAGAAAGGCTTAGGATAATTGCAAGATGTCTGATCAGGTGGGCTTTGAAATCTAAAGGTGTTAATAAATGAGAAAATAATAAACGGTACAAAAACAAAAAGCAAAAGCCGAGCACAGTGCAAGGAAGTCCTTTTGCACCTGCTAAGGCACCCCAAAAAGCACCAAACAACTCTGAGCTCCTTCTTAAGTATAAAACGATCAATTAGGGACAATTTGGCTTGCTGCCCAAGAGAAACTAGCTCCATTTCTGAGGAGCAGCTAGAGGGTCCAGCAGCTGCTCCTGTCCTGGCACTGAGCCAATCACAGTATGAATATCACAGAAGATTCCAGTCCATTTTCCTTTTAAGTCCAGAGGTGAACCGAAACTCATTTCCTTACACACAGTCATTTGCTTGGGTGTGGGAAATGCACTGCAGCACTGACTGTCTCCTGTAAGAGCCTGGACAAGAGATGCAGGACTCCCAGGCAGCTCTTAATAAAACTTCTGTTTTATTGCACAGATGAAATTACAGCAGCCTTGGGTCGTGGGTAAGAACAGCCAGCCTAAAGTTGCCAGTCACAACTGAAAGCATGCTTGAGAGACACCTAAGTTCTGGTTGCAATGCATTATATCTTTTTCTGTACTGAATATGTTAGTTTACAGCGTCCAACCAGTATAAGACACAAATCCTATAGAATCTACACACAGCCTATTAGAAGTCCTACATTACCACACTGTGTTACATTTTAAAACCTAAAAGCTACTTTCCAGACCCTTTTTTTCTTCTCTGCCAAACTGGCAGGGTCCCTATGACCCTTGGACTCTTTAGCTTGCAGCAGCATCCCTTCTGTTTGCCAAGGACATTGTTCAATCAGCAGGGACCTTCCCTTCAGCCCACTCAACCATTGTCTTTCCAGTTGGTCAGTCACTGACTGGCTTGGAATCTCATACATAAAACTATCTCTCATTTCTATTTCACTAGTAGGTTTCATATTTTCAGATTGTTTTGCCAAGCACTCATATTTATAAGGCTTTCCTGTTTCATCTTTCCCAACAGTCTCCCAGGCCAGTGCTGAAGGACCAAGTGGTGCTTATGGAACAGGATGATATTGCCCCCAAAGCCCCCTCTGTTGCTGATCCTGCTGTGTTTCTGTTGGCCACCAAAGTGGGAAGTACTCCAGAACACAACTGGCTAGAAACTATTGAAGGAGTTTATTCCAGTTTATTATTTATACTGGATTTAAAAGCTTGACAGAGAACCCAGATTGGGAACTATATACAGAGGTAGCTTTGTTTGCAGTGGAAAACACATGTCAGGATATGTGGTAACTACCCGGAGCGAGGTAATTGAATCCAAGGTTCTAATGTCAGATGTTTCAGTGCAGAAGCCCAAACTGGTTGCTCTCACCCGGGCATTGGAACTGAGTGAAAGGAAGAAATTCAACATCTGGACAAATTCTGAATTTGCTTTTGGCATAGTGTACATCCCGTGGGGCAGTTTGGAAGGAGGGAGGTTTGTTATCAGCACAGGGTATATTGACCAAACACAGGACACAAATATTACATTTACTGGGAACAGTTCAAAACCCAGGTGAAGTTGCAATTGAGCACTGTAGAGCACAGCAGATAAAACAGGGCCAAAATGGGAAAATTACTTTGCTGACAGGGTGTCTCAAGAGGTTGCAGAAAAAGGCATCCATTCTTTGGCTCCACAATGAGAGATTAGCCTACCAGATATTAAACCAGAATGTAGTGCAAAAGATTGTCAATTAATTGAGGCATTAGAAGCAAGATTTCACCCCTGTGGATGGGCAGCCACCCCTAATGGACAAGTAATAGTTCCTGAAGCAATTATGAGAGAAATAGTAGACAGAGAACACCAGTCTACACACTGGAGTGCAGAAAAATTGTTAAAACACTTAAGAAAGACAGTAATTAGTTCTAAGATGACTAAGACTATATATTCAAAGACTTAAAAACGTGGCACATGTAAAAGAAATAACCCAAATACTGGAAATAAAGTGGTAATAGGGGCTATCAAATCTGGTAACTCCCTGGAGGACTAGCAACAAATTGACTTTACAGAACTTCTCCACAAAGACAAGTGTAAATATATAAATATATTTTAGCCTGGCTGATCTTGGTATCATTGGGGGCTATGTGGCTGCTGTGCCCTGAGGGGCCCATGTCCTCACGCTGGTCACAGCTGTGGGGCTGAAAACCCTAAAACATCACAGTTCTGGTGATGTGGCAGAGAGGAGCATCAGCTGTGTCGAGGCTCTTGCCAAGCTGTCCCTGTGGGAGAGGGCAGGGCTGAGGTGTGGAGTGCCCTTTTCCTGTGTTTGAGGTGAGTCCTCCTGCAGTCAGTGGTGTGGTGTTGCCCTGTTCTTTTGGAATTTTTTTAGCCTTCTGAGTGTTTACTTTATTGGAGTCATATTCTCACACTTCTAAGAGTTTCTTAATGTAAAAATAGCTCTGTTTACCTAATGGTAGTTTTTTTGTTTACATTCCTTTCTGGAGGAGGAGGAGAACTGATTGACTGTTTGACCACTGTGGTTGGAGGGATCGTGATCCCATCCACCAATCCTCAACTGGTGCCAAAAATGTATAAATATGAAAAAAAGTAAAGTTCTGACCCTTCTTTCCTGGTTCCTGGTTCTTTTGTGTCCAACTGTGTCAGTGTGGATTGGCTTGTCCCAGGGCAAAAGGCAGTGTTCTGCTTGGCTGTTGGGAGAGGGCTAAACTGGTGATGTTTTCTGTACCCTGAGCATCTTTGTTACAGGCAGGGTAACAAGGAGCTGTGGCTGAAGCTCTGCATTGTTCAGTGATTTCCAAACATGGTGCTTGATGCTTTTCAGCTTTTCCACCCTTGTGAAGCAGTGAAGTGTTTTTACACCTAGCAATGTGTGACAACTAAAGTGACTGTTACTTCTTCCCAGGGGGAGAAAGGAAGTTACAACAATGAAGAGTTGCTGTTATTTTGACGTATTTGCAGGTTTGAGCATTCGAGTTGTGCTTGGACCAGAGTTCCTAAGTTTGTCTTGCTCAGATCATGGAGAAGAGCAGAAGACACTGTTGCAGCTGTGTGACTAAGAGGGTGTGGTACTTGGAGTATATTTCAGTCAATGCCCTCTGGAAAGGGAAGTAATAAAACCTTGTTACATATAAATTACATATAAACCAGAGCAATTATATATAAAGCAGATAACAAGGATGTTTTTATTTAGCACTACTCCAAACTCCTTAAGGGCTAAAGGTAAGTTGGACAGTCTTCTGAAGTGCCTTTATTAAACATGGGCTAAATGGACTAAACCACACCTGTCACTGTATGATTTGAATGTATTCCAGTACGTCACACAAATAAGACATTTATATATTTCCACTTAATGTTGTGAGGTAGTTTTCCTGCTTTTTTTTTTTTTTTTTTTTTTTTTTTTTTTTTTTTTTTTTTTTGTACCCAGGTGGAGTCTACAGAGCATGTCTGTTATTCTGCTGGTGTGGTGACTAGTTAGGAAGCTGGTCTTCATGTTTTATTCCTGATCTTGCAAACTGCTGAGGGTGCTAAATCTAATAAAGCGTGCACACAGTCACTGATTTACCCATCTGGCCAGGGTTTTGTGTGCATTTGAACTGAAATTGCAGTACTGGGTAATCCATGTAGAGACACAGCTCCTAGAAAACCAGTAGAAAATGTTGACCACTGCTACTCATCATTCCTGAAGGAGGTGCTGAACATTTTCAGTTACATCAGTTGGGTGATTTTAATACCAGCATCAAGGGTATTAATATCAAATGATGTAGTTTTGCTACTGTGAGCAATATGATCATTTAAGTTAATCAGGGAGATCTTTACTCCTTCTGCACCAAGGAGCATCGTAATCAAATCCAGAGCTATGCATCTTTTATATGTTCTTGTTCATGGGTATTCTGCCTGGAAAACTAATGGATATTGGTTTCTGCAGTGCAACTTGCATTTTTCCTGCAAATTCCAATTTTCATAATGTAGAAATATAAAGATAATAGTGCATGTTCAGTAATGAAGGCAACTATATTCAGAATACAAAAATTATGATCCAAACCTGAGGTTGGAAAGAAGTGGGTTGAAGGTGAGGGTGGAGGGAAAGGTCTCTCTTATCTAAAAGTGCATTAGATTTTCAAAGGCCTGTGATTCAGAAGGCAGGAAAGCTCAGGCCAAAGCAAATTTAAGGAGCTCAAAGGTTTATAAGATGTGAGCTGTGCTTGGGTTTTATTAAATTACTGAATTCTCAGGGTTATTGTTTCCCTGAGATTCTCGTTGGGGTTGTTGGCCCACAAGGTAATAAGGGTTCCCCCAAGGTTGCTGTTCCCTGGGAGTCTCCCCTGGGTTGCTGTTCCCAGGGGTAATCAGGTTTTCAGTCTTCTCTTTGCCCTGGGTGTTTCACACCAAAGCCAGAGACGACAAGTTGAGTCCCCAGTGCACATTTCCAAGGTTGTTTATTCTTCATTATCTCAGTCCTTTTTCAGCTCTGCCAGGCACTTCCCTGGCAGGGTACCTTATCTTAGTTCTTTCTCAGCTCTGCAGGGCGTCCCCAGCAGAGCAGGACACGCGGCAGACTGGGCAGATCAGAGAGCCCCACACCTTATGTACAGTACCCCTGACCCAACCACTGTTCGAGACGTATTTTTTATTTACAAAATTTTACCAATACCCATCACCTATACTAACATGTCAGTTCTACTCTAAACCAATCTCTAAAACCCAACTCAGCACAAGATGGGGGACGAGAGTAAGAGCAAGGAGCACAGGGGCCACTCCCCAATTCCTCCATCTTGTCTCTTCAGCCCCATATGCTAAGAATCCTAATTTCTATATTTATATTCTATAATAAACCATCCACCACTTATTTTAAATTCTTAGGGTTTGTGATTCTTCCTGCATGTGAGTGTTCACTCCCATGGACAGGGATCAGAGTCAGTGTCCTCCTGGGATCTGTGTGGGTCTAACTGACCCCCCTGTACAGATCCCAGACCCCCCTGTCCGGTCTCCAAACCCTCCAGGGTGGCCAGAGGGATGTTCTAGACTCCAACACTGAATGACTACAGAATGGGTAAATGATTGGTAAATGTGTCAGAAAGGTGTGGGGGGACAATCAAGGAAGAAGTTTTCTACTTTCATTACAATGTATTTGTGCAATTTTAGAAACTCAATTCCTCTGCTCATAAATGTGCAGTAATATAGCCTCAAGATATTATAAAGAGTGATTAGCTTACATCCCTTTGAAAAGCATAGTTTGTGTTGATTTAGAAGTCCTACACATATAAAAAATCCTGCAATGGTTATCAGGTGACAGCTATTATTTGGTGCTGTTGCACTTAAAACAACCATTTCTAAAATTTTGAGTTATTTTGATGATGTTATGCCTGTGACTCTGTGTTACACTGTACCCCATGAGCAGTGGTTAAAAGATTGCACTTCAGCACTTTAGTACCTACAAACACACAAGGCTTATAAATGCAGCTTTTTGTAGTAATTTTTAACCAGATAATCATGAATAATTCCAATTTAACATTTCACAAAAGGAAAAAGTGCTTAACGGTGCTTTTTTGAATGCCTTTGGTATGAGTGAAGGAATTCAGCAATGCATAAAGGAATTTCCCTTTTTTATTGTCACTTTATTAGCTGATTTACTCAAATGTGAGAATTAATGGCAATTCAGCTGCACAGTGTTAATGGCCTAATCATTAATTTGCATGGGAGTTACTCTAATAATAATTAAGGGAGCTCATTTGTTATTAATGTAGGGGCAGTGAGCATGACTTTAAAATAATAATCCAATTAACACGCATTGAATGGAAATTTTATGGTTTCCATAGCATGAGTGGCTGCTGCTGTAATTCAAAAATATTATTTCATGGCACCAACCTGAAACGGTGATGTTTTAAAGAACAAGGCAATAAATCATGTCAGGTGTCAGGAGTTAATTGTGCTGAGCTGGTGGCAGGAAATAGGAACCAGGACTGATTGCCTTTGTGGCAAGTTTTTGCAGGGCTCCTTTTGCCTCTTTAGAGGCCACAGAAAGGTATTTACAGAGGAAAGAAGCGTTGTCCCAAATGCCAGGCCCATGAAGCACTGAATAGGGCAGGAGGGAATGGTAATTGGTGAGTTAGAAACTTTGTGTTGATAATTTGGTAAAGGAGCTTGTGCTCCCTTCGATTAAAGGGGAGCTGTGAGAGGACTCTGGCCAGCCCAGAGCAGGCTACCCACTTGAGGGGCAAATTCAGGTAAGGAAAAGGTACATTTCTTAGCTAGTTTTATGTTTATAGCTTGAATAGCTAGTCAAGGCAATTAGAAAGATTCTACTGTTGTGCTGGGGTTACAGGCTTTTCTGATACTGTATTAGATGCAAGAAGCAAAAATAGAAGAGTTTTTCTCGTTGTTGCTGTTAACTGGCTGATTGCAGGTAAATCCAATAGAAGTTTTTGGGTTAGTCATTCAATGAAATAATGATATGAAGGCAGGCTTACAACTGGATTTGCTGGCAGCTCACCTCTGTAGAGGTGACCATGCTGTTCAATATTTTATTTCAAAAGTTTTATGTTGGTATAACACTCTTAACTAGAGGGGTAAGTTGCTGTTGTACTACAGAATGTAGTATAGACCATCTCTTGCATCACTCCTGACTTTCTTTTATTTATTTAAATGGAAAAATACCCTTATTCAGATGAAAATAAACCTTTAAAATTAATGGTCTTTTCCTGAAGTTATGATTTGTGATATTTACAATCGAGAGAGTGCTGTAGAGAATACCAACACTGCCTTAGGTGTCGATATTGATGCTTTCAGCTGGCTCTTCAAGGAGGAAGGTGTGATATGCCTTTTGCATCACAGCAGGTAACAAAGTGGTCAGAGTGGTCATGTACCCCGTAATTCAACAGGAGACAGTCTTTTCTAAATCTAGCCAAATCTAGAAGATTGTTGTTTTCAGCAGTCGCTCCCCTGTGCCCTGATGTGTGCTGAATTCCTTTGGTCAGGACACCTCTGGGTCAAAGTGATGCCTTCAGTTTTATCTTTCATATATTTCAGACTCTGTGCTGCCCAGGGGTGCAGCTCTGAGCTCACAGTCAGGGTCACTCAGCTCTTCACAGAGCAGGGACACAAAACAAATCCTTTTCCTGCTGCACACCAGGGACAACTTTCAGGCCCAAAAGCACAAACAAGAGTGGCTGAAGGGAGGAACAAGAAGGATGGGACCTCACAACCTGGAGCTGGAATTGGACAATTAAACCCCAAAATGCAAATGGACCAAAACTTATAAAAGTGTGAGACCTCGTGACCTCTTCTCCATTTCGGGTCCACCTCTTGTCCTGCCCAAGGTGGATCCTTTAAGGCCTTTTAATAAATGCCTGCCTTATTCTCCAGCTCTGTCCAGTCCTGTTCCAGGTCAGCCTTACCAAGGCATCAAAAAAGGTCACAGCTGCACAGGCTTTGTGCCAGCTTGGAGGAGAAATATTCCACTCTGTTAGTGTGCTTTGATGTGTCTGGCAATGCCAAGTGTCACATTTGCTGTGGTCATACTAAACCATGAGGGCCAGCCAGCTTGCAATCCTTCTCTTCTGTGTTGTACTGCTTTGGATTTCATCTGAGGGATTTTGTGTAGAGAGGCTTACACATACGTGTGTCCTTAGGTTAATGTGCTGTGTTAATTCTACTGTAATTCAGTAACAAGATCTGTGAACAGCTTTCTCTGACTGTACAGGACTTGTAACAGGAAGGACACTGGAAATGAGGCAAATCTCTGGAAATCTGCACAAATATCCCATGGAGCTTGTTTGAAGTTGGGTGAGGGACTGCAGTGTGTGTACATATATATATATTATATATAAACAGACTGGGAGAAAAGCAGCTTGAAAAATGGCAGTGTGAAAGATGACAAGTTCTAGAGAAGCGACTTCTTACCCACTGTAGAAATTACATTTCCTAAGAGAATTTAGTTGTGTTAGTGGCCGGCTCTTAGGAAAGAATGATCAGACTCAGGATCTGAGTGGTCTGGAAAATAAGATAAACACTAGTAAGAATCTGACCAGAAAACAAGACTTATCCAACTCAAACCAGACAAAGAGAAAACTTTCAGAGTCACCAGGGAAACGGTGCATTATACCAAAAATAAAAAGACATGACCTGTGTGGCAAGTCTGATAAGGAACTAGATATACTAACCCTAACCCTTAAAGGCTGGGTGGCAGTGTTCTGAAGGTAGCATGTCAAATTTTTAAAGCTTTCTCAACACACTTTGTGCTGAAAAGGGTATTGGACTATGCAATGTTTTACCAAACTCTACATTGCACCAGGCAAATGGATTTATTGCTGAAGAAACAGGAAATAGTGACATAAATTGAATGATAGTCAAGGGCAGAGATGGTCCCCAGATGGACGGAGACATTTCTAGATATTTGTGTCAAACCACTCGGGTAGTGAAAGAAGTTTATAAATCATAATGTTTAATGTTTCTCATTCAAGAGGTAAGTGGTGATATCCAAGTATCTTGTTGTTGACCTAGGAACAGTGTGACATTTTACCTCTTTCCTTCTGTCTTTGAGAACAGAATAGAGGAGACTTTTCTGCTTGAACTATCTCACTTCTGGAGAAAAGCTCTTGAGATAAGAGGCTCATCTGCATCAGTCCCATGGGTTTGTTATTAGGATGAATAGAGATACTGTATCCTGCTCAGCTGAAAAAGATAAAAGCACTATTCCTCCTGTTCCATTTATCAGACACTCTACCATGCTCCATGAATGAAGGAGTGAAAATACTTTTGGTTCCTAGTTTATTAATATTTGCAGCAGCAGAAGCAAGTATATCTTGTATAGAGTTCCTGGAGGACTTTTAGGTGAAGTTGTTGAGAGGGTAAGCGCATTCTTTTTTATAGTAATCACCCACATTTCCTCCTCAAATAATCTCTCATCTAATTGCAGCTGAAGTACTTACTAAAGATCAGGGGAAAAAATGACAAATAATTGTTAGATGGAGGCCTCTCTATTGTTCAGCAAGCCTTTGAAAATTGTGTGTAGTGTCCAAGTCAGAGCCCAGGTGACTTTCCAAGCAGCCATCCATATCCACCTCTTACAGAAACGTGCAGCCTTAAGGTGAGGCTCTGGTGGATTTGTGCTGATGTCTTAGGGAGGTTCTTTGTGAACCTGTCACGCAGTGAGATGAGTCCAGTCTTCCTCTGGGAATCCAGTGGAAAAGAGGAATGTCTGGGGTCCCTGTGTCCCCATTTTTATCTGGGTAGGAATGGTTGGCTCCTCCCCACTGGGTGTTCCATCTCCCAATGGATGATGGAATGTGTCAGTCACTGGTGAGCCTCAATGGCCCATGAACAGAAGATACCCCCGAGGGTGGGCAGTGGTGACAGAGATCACAAACCCTGCCCCACCTGGTTTAACAGCTGGGCTGGTATCAGAAGGCATCTGGCTCCCTCCCCCCGGGAGTTACAAGAGATAAAGGAAAAAGAAACCATCTCCCAACTGCTTTCTACAGATGAAATAGAACACACTTTTTTTTTTTTTTTTTGCTTACATAACCCAATACAGAACCACAGTTTTCACTGCTAGGTTTAATATAGAAAGATTCCAGCAATATCAATTTATAAATGTTAACTGTGGTGATTTAGACCAAGCTATACAGGACCACAGCAAAAGACTAATTTCTTTAATTTGCTTGTCAGGACTGAATATGCAGCGATGATATTTAGGTAGTCATGGAAGAGAAAAAAAAAGTAAGTCTTTGATATTCACAACCTTTTATGACAGCACATTTTAGTGAAGTTATATATAGTATCAAAAAGCACTTTCTGAATTTTTAAGCCTTCTGTGATAATAGATAAAATGCATGCAGTGAAATTAGAAAAAACTAGTTGTGCCTTGTCGCAGCTGTTGACGGTGTAAAATTCTCATATCCTTTTCTTTCTAGATGATATGTTTCTAGTCTGTAATCTAGCCTCATACAGGAATTGATACATATCTTTCATTCTTGTTGCTTTTCCTGGGCTGGCTTAGTTCCGTTACACTCATTTTGAAATAAGGAGAACTGGAAAGGCTCAAGATAAGATTTGCTCCATGAATTTATACAGAAAATATAACACTCAGTTCTTCATAGTTCTTTATTCCTCGCAGCATTTTTCAGATCACTTCTGAATACTTTGAATAATGCATGTTCTAACACAGGTCCATCTGGGCCCACACTAGTGAACTCCTTTTATCATGGGAAGATGCTTTCCTTCCTACTTTGTTGTTTATCTTTTAGTGAGTTATTAATGCTTGAAGGCTGCTGCCTTGTGTTTGTAACAGCTACACTTCTTTAACAGCCTTTGAGATATCTTGACAAAACTTTTTGAAAAGCTGAGTTTCCTTTCACCCCTGTCCACAGCTGTCCTACTCCCTAAAGAAAATCCCAATAAACTGTTTTCTTCCTTTGGAAGAGTTATTCCTCTTTTTACACAGTTGTTTTAGCCAAGATATCTGACATAATCCAGAATTACTACATAAAGGCTTATAGTGGTCTGTCATCACTTGGCATAGGTGATAGGGTGGGGAATGTTACCCTCAGAATTACATATCTGCTAAAAACTTGTACAAAAGCAGACAGAACACAACTGATCCACTTTCCTTTTACCCCTTGTCACTATGATTTTCAGCTTTGATTCTGCTAGCTCCTTTACTTGGGGCATCTTGCTGGTCATGTCATGTGCTTTTTCCTTCCATCTATGAGGCAGCTGAGCCATTCAAGGAAGGTATTTTTTCATGGGTTTCTCTATAGTTACCCAAGTTCTTGTCATCTACCAGCTGCCTTGCTTTAATATTCCTGGGGTAGCCCCCAAAGACCTTTTGAGGAACACTGTAATTCTAAAGAAACCTGCTCTCGTAGTGGTATGTTCTATGCAAACTGAATAAATATGCAGAGTTAATTCAAAGGTATTAGAGAAAACCTTGTCTTGGGTGCTGTCACCAGAATGTGAGGCCATGGGTAGTGGTTACACTTGGCCTGAACAAAAATCACTGCCTTTATTGAATGACATACTCAATTTGTTATACCAACAGAAACCTAAGACCTGAAAACTCATCAGTCTTAGAAGCAGTACCTAGTTGTGCACCCAACCCTTTATAGCTTGTCATTTTAAGCTGGCTGTTAAAGAATGGATCTGACCCCTCAACAGCATCAGCCTTCAGCAGGAAGTTTAAATTCAGTCTAAATGTCTGGGTAAGATCACTGGATGCAGAAAGCAAGGTATTTGAGGCTCATTTTCAAATTGTTGTAACTCAGATTTATTACTCTGTGGATTTTTATCTATTAGTTAATAATTTCCTGGTGGTACTGGCCTAGTAGTATATCTAGTTGCTTATTAGACTTGCCACAGGTTGTGTCTTTTTATTTTTGGTATTGATGCCTTGGGAAGACTAACTAGGAACAGAGATTGGACAGAGCTAACAGAATAAAGCAGATATTTTTTAAAAGACCTTAAAGGATACACCTTGGGCAGTATAAGAGCCCAGCCAGGGCTACACCCAAAATGGTCACAAAATGGACAACAGGTTACGAGGCCTCACACTTTTCAAAGTTTTGGTCCATTTTCATATTGGGGTTTAATTGCCCAATTACACCTTCAGATTATGAATTCTCATCC
Source organism: Prinia subflava (assembly GCF_021018805.1). NCBI lineage: Eukaryota > Metazoa > Chordata > Aves > Passeriformes > Cisticolidae > Prinia > Prinia subflava. The sequence goes on along the minus strand of NC_086257.1, from coordinate 3,375,342 downwards.
TTCTTATTTTCTCTCTTTAGTCCACCATTGTTTGTGCTTTTGGGCCTGAAAACTTGTTATCAGTTCGTTTCTGGCAGGAAAAGGATTTGTTTTGTCTACCTACTTGTGAAGAGAGCTTACTAGCACTTAGTAAGCTCAGAATGGGAGGCTCAGAACTACAGCCCTATACAGCACAGAATCTGAAAAACATGAAAGTTAAACTTAAGGTATCACCATAATGCACCATTTCCCTGGAGACTCCAGAAGTTGACTGTCCTTGTCTGGTTTGGGTTGGATGAGTCTTGTTTTCTGGTCAAATTCTTACTAGTGTTTATCTTAATTTTCAAACCACCTTCAGATCCTGACTCTGATCATTCTTCCCTAACCGACAGTGGCCAGAGGACTGAGCTTTCTTACCTGCTGTATTTATTGAATTTTCTGTTATATAACTGGCCATGGTGGCTTCCCTTACTCATCTCATGAGGACGTATCACACTGTGGCATCACCTTGTCTCATACACTTCATCAAATGTAGAACAGCTGGATGTCAGTCTTTAGGGTCTTTTGGAGTCTCAGCAAATAGTCACATCTGCCCAGGAAATACACTATTATTTTGAAGAGAGACCTTTAATTGGAAGTAGGTTATATCATACCTTCTGGTTAAGGAAGTTTTCTTGTATTGAAGTGAATATTGATGTTGGCAGATGTTTATCTGTAGGAGACTTGATGAAACATCTTTTCAGAAGAAAAAGTGATTTGCTTACATGCAAGACCAGCATGTTCCTTTGCCCTTGGAGGCAAATAAGGAACCAGCCTCTTTGATACAGAGCTATTTTTGTCTTCCTCTGAATACTGCTTATCATGCATTATGCATTTTTTTTAAAAAAATTCTGTCAGCAGATAGAGCCAGCCATTAACCTCAAGTACTTCCTATTTAAAGATAGCACCTGTAGTTGGTTCATTCAATTGTGTGGGAGAGAGGCCTTAGGTCACTTGCTGATGATGGCAGAGACCTGATCCTGGAATGGCATTGTCAGCATTTTGCATCATGTCCTGTTTGGGAGATTACAGCTCAGTATATCAGGAATCTGCTTTGGTGAGTGTGGTGGTGTAAAATCAGCTGGGAATTAAACTCTAAAAAACCTGCTCCCCTTTATCCCCACTCCCTCAGGTGAGAGAGGGATGAAGGCAGAGACTGGAGGTTGAGATAACAATTTAATGAAAACAAACAGCAAAGGCATAAGAAACAAAACCTAACAGCAACAATATTAATAATGAAAGTATAGAAAAGATAGGGCAATTTACACACAAGGAGGTGCTCAGCACCTCAACCCAGTTCAGCCAGCTGATGAGACAAAAACAAGGTGGTTCCTGCAGCCTGCCAGTGATATGCGTTAATTCCCAGGATAAAGATGAGACATGGCTGTTCCATGTGCCTGGTGGGGACACGTGGTAATTCCCAGGATAAAGACAAGATGGTTCCTGGAGCCTGGTGGTGACACGTGGTAATTCCCAGGATAAAGACAAGATGGTTCCCTCAGCCTCACGGGGACACATGGTAATTCCCGGGATAAAGACAGGACATAGCTGTTCCCTGAGCCTGGTGGTGACACGTGGTAATTCCCAGGATAAAGACAAGATGGTTGCCTCAGCCTAGCAGGGGCACACGGTAATTCCTGGGATAAAGACAAAACATGGCTTTTTCCTCAGACTTGTGGGGACATGCAGTAATTCCCAAGATAAAGACAAGATGGTTCCCTCAGCTTTGTGGTGACATGCAGTAATTCCCAGGACAAAGACAAGATGTGGATGTTCCCACAGCTGGTGCTCCCCTTCCCTGAGGCAATGAAGAACAATGATAGACAAACTCCCACGAGGGATGGGAAGGGATGGGCAGCAGTGTGAGAGTGGCCAAGTCCATGGCACTGGCCACTGTCAACATCCCAGAGGAGAAACAGGAATGAAAAGGTGCCATTTCTGGTGTGTGTTCTGGTTTTCCCTTCCCTGAAGCCATGCCTCCAGTGATGATGTGGGTGGTGTAGAATAGTGACCCAGCCATGCTCACATGAGTCTGGGCTACTCCCCCCAGGCAACTGTGGTGAAACCAGGACAGTCAGGATCTCCCTGTTCTCAGTGCTGCAGTTTTCAATGTTGTCTTCTTGAATAACAAGGATGGGAAGAAGGCACTTGTACAAGAAGCAGTAGATCAGGTGGTGGTGGGGGTAGATTTGCACCCCTCAGGCAGAGTGCACTTGGCAGAGAGGTCACAGTGCTCCTGATTAATGTATCTACCACTGGACAGTGGAACCACTCTCACAGCATAATCATCTCTGCAGGCTAGGCAAGATCCACATTGAGGCCTTATGTCCTGCTGTGTGAGGCTAATGGGCTAATGTAACTGGTTGAATAGTTTTTTAAGGTCGAAAAGCTTAGATCACTTTTATTTAGAAAGATTTGCTTAGAGGCTGACATCCACATTACTGACTCACTGTGAGAGAGGGTAGTGGTACAGACAGGAAGGTGTGAGCAGTGAGGGAACATCAACTGTCTGAGCATTCGTTGCCTAGGCTTTGAAAACAGTGTTCCAATTAGAGCCATCTATTCAAATTTGTTCCTCAGTATTCTGTTTTGCCTTGTGTTAACTGCATTCGTGGTGCAGACTGACAAGATGTTTAGCGGTCCTGGCAGAATTGTGGTTGACTGATGTAAACATTTCCTGCCAGCATATGTTGAATAGCTTACATTTGTCAAAGTCAATCCATCCTGGTCTCTTCCTGTCTGGATCAGTACCAAAGCAGAGTCTGTACTTGCAGACTAGTCAATCTGTGAGAACTCAGTTATTGACTGTATCTCCTAAATTATATTTGCTGCTGCTTTGTTGAAATTTGTTCTTGCATATATAGAGGAGCAACCCACCTCCTGTTAAAGTTTAGGACTGTTTAGTAAAATTTTTGGATTTTAGAGTTTCGCTTGACACACCAAGTGGCAAATGAGCAGTGTCTGCAGCTTGCTTGTTTGGTGTCCCTCTACTTTCCACCAGCTGGGAGCTTAACCAAATGATTAACAGACATCTGTGCAGAAATATTTTACTCTAAACTGCTTGTATAAAAACTTCAGAGGGATGAAGCAATTTGGTCTTTACAGATATTACACCTATGAGTGTGAAATATGAACAGACCTTTAAGTTTTTGTAAATTAATTGCACTGGATTTTAAACCAGTTTGACCTGAAGGTCCTACCAACCCAGATTAGACTGTGACCATGTAAAGCTCTCTAGAGCTTGGAGAAACACATTCTGACATGGCTGATAGTTAATTTCTAAGATAGCATGCTTTGTCTGAAGTGGGTGCTATTTTCTTTGCGTTCAATATTTGCCTTTGCTTCCAGGATTAACTTGAATTGAATGCATGTATGTTGTGGGCTATCAAAATCCTGGCATCCAGGCTGAGGAAATAGCTGGTAACTGCTTCTGATGCTCTTGTAGAAAGTGGATATATACAGTGGGAATAGGCTCTTTGTCACTGCTTAGCAAGTGCTACATACTCGCTGCCAACCAGGTTGGATACTGTGGAATCTGCTTAGTAAGTAACTGTGTTTGCTTAGGAAATTGTATTCTAAATACGAATACTCTAGTTAGTGTTCTGCCTCTTCCTCACTTTGTTGAAACTCTAACTGGAAAATTTAAAACTGCCCTCTGATGCACTGAAAGTGTCTTTTCCTCAATAAAGGATATATGTGTGGGTAGCCTTTTCTGGCTCCAGCATATCCAATTCATCTTGTCATTTGCAAAACCATGATATTCAAGTGCACAGAGCACTTTATTCCTTGCTTTCCCCCAGTTCTGCCATCAGAGGAATTCAAAGTGCATTCTCACCCTCACCATGCCTACTTAAGGTAGACTTTGCTGCTGTTTGTTGAAATTCCCTTGTACTTCCCAAGTTGACAATGATTGTGGTAGTGATCTCTTTCTGACACAGAGGCAGGAATTGAAGTTACTGGACTGATTTTTGGTGAGGTGGCTGTGCCTCTGCACATGACCAGACTGAGAGCCTGTCTTGTATTGCAATGCAAGATGTAACCAGGAGTATGCATTCTATTATCAGCTATTGAAACTGGCTGGGGGGTTGTTTTCTTTACCTCTTCCACCACCCATTCTCCCTGCAGGGGATCTCTGCTGTCCATGGGCCATCCAGGCTCCCTGCAGGGCTGATACAATTCCATCATCCATGGGAGATGCTCCACCCAGGGGAGGAGCCCAGCATTCCCACCTGGATAAACCCTGGGATTCAGAGCCCAGCACAGCCTGTGTGCACTGCATTCCCACCTGGATAAACCCTGGCATTCAGAGCCCAGCACAGCCTGTGTGCACTGCATTCCCAGAGGAAGGCTGGAGCCATCTCAGCACCACTGGACCTTCAGAGGAAACTGCACCCTGCTCCAGGATCATTGCTGCAACAGAACCACATCTGTCACTGCAGGAGGGCTTGACTGGACTGCTGCCACCACCCTGCCCAACAGGGTGTCAGGCTGTGTTCTGACTCTGTTGGTGTTTTCAATTTTTTTTTTGTTTTTTGTATGACTACATATTTATTTTTAATATTCCTAGTAAAGAACTGTTACTCCTATTCCCATATCTTTGCCCAAGAGCCCCTCAATTTCAAAATTATAATAATTTAGAGGGAGGGGGTTTACATTCTCCATTCCAAGGGAGGCTTTGGCTCTCCCTGGCAGGCACCTGTCTTTCCAAACCAGGACAGAGCCCAAGCTACAGAACCATTTCCTTGCACCTACAATGGGTAGGAATGCTTGTACCCTTAGTGTTGTATTGTAGCCCTAGTTAGCAACTGAGTACCTCAAAGCTGCTCTCTCTCTCTCTCTCTTTGGGAGGTGGAGGAGAATCAGGAGAAAAAGTGTAAAATCTGTGGGTTGAGACAGGAAGAGTTTAATAATTGAAATAAAGTAAATATAGTACTGATACTAACACTAATAACAATTATAATGAAAATGAGAAAAACGAGATAAACCACAAGAAAAATAAGTGACGTATAATACAAATGCTTGCACCTGCTGGTTGATGCTCTCCTTTTGGATTCTTCTGCAATTCACTCCTCCTGGACAGCTCCCCCCAGTTCATAGAGTGAGCAGGAGTTGATGGTGTGGAATATGTCTTTGGCCAGTCTGTGCTTCCCCCCAGCTCTTTGTGCACTTCTTCTCCAGCAGAGCATGGGAAACTGAGAAGCCCCTGCCTGAGGGTAAGCACTACTTAGAGCAACCAAAACATTGGTGTGTATCAACATTATTCTCATATGGAATCCAAAAACCACAGCACTGCACCAGCTACTAAGAAAACGCTGATTCTCTCCTCACCAAAATCAGGACACTTAATCGTGGCACAGCTACATGGGATAGAAAGAAGTTCTGATAATATGGCAGGTTTTGTCCCTCTGTGAAACCAAGCTGAAACATTCAAAAATGTAATAAGAGCAGGAGAATTGGCTGTAGGTAAGGAGTCACATTTTTTTTTTTTTTTTTTTTGTGAAAAAAGCTTATTGATTGTGATAAGCTACTGTTCTTACATGAATTAAATAAACATTTTCCCTGTTGCTGGAGAGCAAAGATGATTATTTTCAGGACAGAGAGTCTTGATCACAGGCAGAAATTACTGCTGAGCCACTGGCCCTTTGTCTTCATTCTGAATCTGGTGCTGACTGTGCAGGAAAGAAAGCTGTATATTTTTCTCTCTCTACATCCATCATGCAGTTCTCGTATTGTACCACGTCAGCCAGCACATCCTCCTGTCCCACTGCACCAAATTTTATCTTCATCCAGCCCACTGAAAGGGCCAGTTGGCCTCGTGGTGGGCCTGGGACAGCTGTGCTGTGGATGGAAAGAGCTGCACTCAGCACCAGGGTTACTGTCACCATACATGGCTGCATACTGAGAGGGATAGAAAAGACCTTTTTGAGCTGGAGGTCTGTAGGCATAAATGTAGAGCATTTTGCTGAATTATCCAAGGGATCTGATGAATTACTGGGATGGGAACATCTCTCACCATGCAATTTTTCATTGAAAACTTAGAGATCTGGTCATTGAATCTAAGTGATACTTTTAGAGTAGTGTAGAAAGAATTACTGCAGTTTTATTAACAGCTCAGATTGTTGTCTGGAATATGATGTGTGATTTAGGTAAACTGTTTCCAGGAGTTCAAATAGAGTAAGAATAAATGATGAGAAAAGCTGTTAAGGCATCCTAGGGAACAGGATTAATGAAGAGAAGCTAGTGTTGTTGAAAGTATTTAGTTTAGTGCAATGAATGCTGGATGGTGGCCTGTGAACCATTGAGAATAACTGAGAAAGGAAGAAAATGAAGGGAACTGGTAGAGATGGCCCAAGAGCATGCAGGTGCAAATAAGTGGGAAGGAGCATCTGATGCCAAATTAGAAGACTCCTGCTTAAGGGTTGCTCTTGTAACACTTTTGCATAGCAAAATGGTCCCAAGCCAGCTGGTTGTAGGATGGAACATTTAGAGAAGCATGGTTCTCTAAAGAAACAACAGGACTAGTGATCCAGGAGGCCCTCACAGTAGTTTCACTTTATCAGTGGCTCTTGACTAGGAGTTTTACTTCATTAGCTTAAAATTATTGTTGTCTGTTGTCTAGAGAGGGAATAGTTTGGTGTTTCTTGTAGTAAGCATAATATTTAAGACACAGGAAACTGATGCCCTCATATCAAGGGTTAATGCACCTCTCAAATACTGCAGAAAAAGATAATTCAGTAGTTGCATTGTACTTTCCTCCTTTTAGAAAGGAAGGGCTTACAAGTTTCTCTTTCTTTCCAGTGGAAGTGAAACTAAGGAGAGGGTGAACTTCTTTATCTTCTACTCTTAGGAAATAAGGACTAGAGAAGGCTGGTTTGATATGAGTATTGGGCACTCACCTGGTATTATGATCTGGTTTCGTGAGCAAGGGGAACTTGAAGCTCAGTGGAAACCCAGCTCATGCAGCAGCTCCTCCTTTCCTTCCTTTAGGGTCTGCTTGAGTCTTGGACTGTGCAGATGCAGTAATAAAAGATGTACTTGGCTAACCCTTGCTTGTCCATTACCTTCTGGGTTTGTATGCTCATTCTTTAGGCCCAGGAATCACAGCAGTTTGTGCCCACTCTGTGTATGCTTTTAGTGGGTTTGGACCTCCCTTGTCCACTCAGACAATGTGGAATTTGCTGGTATTTTGCCACTTTCCCTGCAATGATCATGTTGAAATATTTGAATGATTGGTTGTAAATGCCTTGCAGATTTTTTTCCTTTTACTGACAGATTCTCTTTTTTCATTATCTTTTGTAGTTAATCTGTATTTGCCTTGCTATTTCAAATACAGCTGCACTATATACCCTCTTTAGCCATCTGTCAAGGGTATTTTTCTGAAACAACCTTTGGTCTGTACACCCTGAAAGCTGTGACAAAGATGGCTGCAAAGCAACTAACACCTGTGGAGGAGGTCAAAATTCCAGCATTTGAACTGAGATTTCCTCAGTTTGGGAGGAGTTTCCTCAGTTGGAAGAAACCATAAGCTTTCTTCCAACATCAAGGTCAAACTGTCTTCAGAATTACAGCAACATCCTATGCTTATACCCTGACACCATTCTTCAACTTGCATGATTATTGAACCTTCAAGCATTCCCAGCTCTGCCTTGCTGTGTCCTCAATCACAGATTGTTTAGGTGGCTACAAGTACAGAACTTTATGATAATTGAATTAAGGCCTCAATTGGTTTTAGTAATTGTGATCCTGTGATATCTCTTATTAGCCTTGCCACCTGTTTTCTAGATAAACTGGTCTGTCACTAATTTATTACGCTGAAGGAATGGAGCATCTTAATTAAGATCTTACCTTACCTGGATCAAAGCCAAGGAAAGCATTAACTCATCTACTTTGATCTCTATTATATCAATTCAAATAACTTGATTAAATTATTTGGCTTCATTTTCAGCATTTTTTTTTTTGTGTACTACAGTTTAGGTGTAGTACACAAAATCATGCATTTTGACTGTGTGGAAAAGTGCTTAGCAATTTGCATAGGTGAGGAATGTGAAGTGTTTTATACTGCCCCCTCATTTCACCAACAGGTTGATTAGACCATGCTATTGTTTTGAAGAGCTTGTTCTTTTGTTTTGTTTTGTTTTTCCTGCAGGTATTTCTGCATTCTTCCCTTTCAGAAAGGGACAACATGATGGCTCTGGCTGAAAGCTGGAGATGCTGTGACTGAGTGCAAAGCTTAGCTTCAAGGAGAAATCTAAATAGTCAGCTCTGATTAGCAGATAACACATCCAAAAATCAGTCATTGTTGCTGCAATATGTACATGATCCCTGTGGTCTGTGTCAAATTACAGAGCTCTGAAGCTGATTAATCTGCTGTGGTTTTGCTGTAATGAGATGAGATGGGAAGGGCATGGTCAGTAAATGATACATGAACTACAGCAAAAAATAATCCAGGAATGAGGATTACATCCTAAATGAATGGAAGAGTCTCACTTTTACACCAGACTTTGTACTATTGTGTAACTGCAGCAAATATTTTTAGGGTCCAGGCCATTTCCACCCTTCCCCTTGAAAAGGTGAGCCTTGGTACAGTTGCCAGATGTGCTTTGCAGTTTGCACACAGGTTATATGAAAGCCTGTGTAAAATCTGAACACTTGAAATATCCTGTGATTCGTAAGTATAATGCTTGCTGCTCTAACCCCTTAGTTCTCTCCTAGGGCTGCAGGTCAAATCTTCAGCAGATATGCAGGGAGGGTGTTATTCACTGCAGCCTGGGCTGTACACAGACTAATGGAACTTGCCAGTTCCCTCTGTGCTGCTGCTACATGGGCTGGGTTCAGATATGTTAACTCCATTTTTGGCAGCAGCTGGAGCAAAGCTCAAATTGTGTTCAAGCACATGCATGGTTTTGTTATTAGCTGTCAAATTACTAGGAACAGTTCTGTGGCAAATCAGAAGGCAGATTTACAGTGCTGCTTCTGATGAGCTGACTCAGGCTGGCTTCACAGGACTAGGGCCAAACTTCATTTTTCAGAACATATTTGTGACTTGAGGGATGAATTGAGAAGCATGCTAAGCTGTGGTAATTGTGTATGGTAAACTATTCTGGATGCACTGGACCTAATCAGCTTTGAAAAAATGAAGAGTGTTGTGAAAATCTACTTGCATTGAGAGTGTTATCCCTTATGTATGTGAGATGTAATTATGCTGAATTACTAATTCTGTGCTACAAAACGTAGGGTTAGGTCTTGCTGTACAGAGTGAAGAGAGGATATAAAAAGCATAGGCTCTTGTGACAAGATCATTTATTTAATCTTGGAATCTACAAGCTTTATTTAGTGATGATTCTGTAAAGCCAGGTATTGTTTAGGATAGTTGCCCTTAGTGAATCTGGTTCTTGCCTTCTGCAGTTGGCAGGCATGAACCTAAGCCATGCATGTGTAGTTAAAGGAAACTCTTGCAAATGTGGAGTTTTTTGGAGCTCTGCAGTCAGAACCATGCTGCAGGCTTCTCCTGGGGCTGCTGCTCTAAGTCAGGGGTTTATAGCTCCACTTCCTCCCTACCATTAAATATATATATGTAATGCCTGCCATTAAAATTGTGATGGTTGTTGTCACAGCTTGTGTGTGCTTGTAGAGGAAGTTTGTTAATTTTCATTTGTGTGAAGTCAAACCATTTAGCTCAGAAGTGAAGAAGGCCTGGGGACAGAGCACTCTGAAATGTCACCCTTTTCATTTGCTGGATGATAGGTGATGGAGCTTACAATTTCAGAATATCCTTCTGATACCAAATCTTTATCACCTTCCTCTCAGCAACCAGACAGAGATTCTCATAAATTCTCAGATCATTTCTTGTGCATAAGAATGTAATTTTGACTGGAGTCCAGTCTCCCATGCTGAGCTAGTAAGGCTACATGTCAAGGGCAAGGGTAACTTGATGAACACTGGCATCAACAGAAGCAAGCTGCATGATGTGGAATCTGACACTGTAATCACAATTTTAGGATATTTTACCTGTGTATTGAAACACACTATTCCTTCATAGAAAAATCTTCTGAAGGCAGCAGTTCTTTCCCTAGCTAGACAGGAGTTGGGAGGGATAGTTGTTTAAATGTGGAATGTAGCTCCTGCTGAATCTGTTGGTCTTGACACCCCCCCACCCAAGGAAACAATATTGTCATGAGGGTAGCCTGGCTGACTGTAGGATTGCAGAGTTTTGGTGACAAAGGAATGTGACACACATTCTTGATCTTAATCCTAGCTTTAGCCTTCTGCTCCCAAGAGATTTAGAGTCAAAACTAGTTAAAAATTGATCTTTGCAGGCAAAGAAATGGTTTTTTCCTGCTTTTCAACTAATTTGATCAGTGTGGAGTTTAAGATTTCCTTCTGATTACCTAGGAAAGTGGTGGCAAAGGGATAAAAATGGGAGTTTGGCCTCTTGCTAGATTTCAATATCTATTGGTTTATTTTGTGTGCCATTTCAAGGGAAGCAAGTAGGAGATTTTCCATAGCAATCAAAAACTGTAGGGTTTTGTTCTGGAATGAAAATTAATGTTTCCAGTACTTGGGCAAACCTTGGCAAGCAGCAGCACGGTGCTACTCACTGCTGTGAATGTTTCTCACTGATACAGAGCCAGCTGGAATGGCCAGCCGTGTGGAAGTAACAGCAAGGGAGGGAGCCTGAGCCTTCTGTTTGTGCTTAGTGCCCTGCTGTGGCTTGAACGGCACAGCTGAGAGCCTGCAGGCTGACAGGAAAACGCTGAGCATCTGGGTGTGCGAAGATTTGGGGATGACAGTGTCTTGGGTTATGTAACTGAAAAAATAAGTGTATTCTATTTCATCTGTTGAAACCACTTGGGGAGATGTTTGGTTTTTTTTTTTCCTTTATCTCTTGTAACTCCAAGGGGGAGAGGGGTGGATGCCTTCTGTTAATGGCCAGCTGTTAAAACCAGGGGAGCAACGTTCCTCATCTCTTCCAGGACCCATCCTCCCTCCAGGGGATATCTGCTGTTAATGAGCCATTAAGGCTCACCACACAACTGACAAAATTAAATCATTCCATTGGGAGATGCTCCACCCGGTGGGAGGAGCCAAGCATTCCTACCTGGATAAAATCTGAGATTCAGAACTGCAGAGCAGCCTCTTCTCCACTGGATTCTCAGAGGAAGACCAAACTCATCTCACTGCTACTTCAGGATCATCTCTACTCCAACAGAACCACATCTGTCACTCCAGGAGGATTTATTTGGACTGCTTCCAACACCCTGACAACAACAGGGTGTCAGGTCATATTCCTGACTCTGTCAGGGTTTTCTAGGACTTTTGTTTGTTTGCTTGCTTGGTTTTTTTTGTATTACTGCATTCGCATTTTTAATATTCCTAGTAAAGATCTGTTACTCCTATTCCCATATTTTTTCCCTGAAAGCTCCTAATGGCAAAATTGTAATAATTTGGAGGGTGGGGTTTTTACATTTTCCATTCCAAGGGAAGCTCCAGTTTTTCCCTGACACATACCTGTCCTTCCAAACCAAGACAGACAGCTTCCACAGCGTTGTGATGTATCAGAGGAGCAGCATCAGGGTTCTAAATTCTTCTGGTTGTTTTTTGAAATCGGTTTGGTAAGTGGTTTGCAGCACTCAGGCTCTGTCAGGGGTTCGCTCATTGACTGTCCAAGGACAGCACAGAATCCCCAGTCCTGTGGGTAGATAAAAATTATCCTTTTCTACTCTCTTTCCTTTCTGAAGAAAAGAGTGTTCTGTTGGTGATGACTGGGCAACACTTAGTAGGTGTTTGCAATACAGGACTACAAAGGACTGCTAAAACTGTCTGAGATGCATGACATCTGACAGAGCTGTTGAAAAGGAGGAGCTGGGAAGGAAGGATAAGCTGGAGAGTTTTATTATGAAGGAAAACTATCTGGTACAATATGTGGTCATTCATCCATTGCCTTATTTTACAATTTGTCTCTGGGAGTTCCTTGCCTTGATGCTTAACAACTCTGTGACATTGTTTCAGGTTAATGTTAACAAGCTGTTGTCAGCCTTCCTGAGAAGACAGAACTATGCCTGTGGTGCAAATCCTTTTTCTTCTAACCAAAATGGATGGGGAGCAGTGGTAAATTCTGCTATAAACCCTCCTTGGATCACCAAAGTAAAATTTTCTTTGCTGGTTTATTTATATTATTCAAATTGTTTCGTTTCCCTTATTTTGACACCAACAGATTCCAAAACAAGTCAACAGCCCTGGAATCCAGGTTATCCCACGGTACCAGGGAGGAAGGAGAGGAAAGATGTAAAATAGGATGATGTCTGATGTGTGAAACCCCTGCTACCCTAAAATTTAAAATGAATTTGAAGATAAGAATGGTAAAGTCAAAACCAGCATATGGGGAGCTGATGGCACTGTAAAGGGCAGGCTGTTTATAAACATCCCCTTGAAGAGAGAAACGTCAGGTCTAGAGTTTATGGCTCAGCAGGCAAACAGAAGCTGCTAGAGCTACTGAGACAAGTAGGTTTAGTCCTCACTTTACTCTGCTCCTAACAATTCACACCCCTCCTACCTCCAAGTGATCTGTGATTGTTGGCATGGAGACTCAGAGGCAGAAGAGGCATCCTTTAAAGTACAAGTAAAAGAAGAACAAAGTGGTTGGATGTTTTTCAGTTCATAGCAATGATCCTCCAACATTTAACTAGACACGAAAATGAAAGCATTTATTGTACCATCTAAATAGTCCCATTGAACTGAAGCTGAGAGTAAAGTATTCATGCACAAATATATTTATCATTGAATTTGCAAAATGTTCTACGTGGTGCAGTCTGTTCTTAGTGTTCTTGCCTTTTTAGCAATCTCAAAGCTGCAAGACAATGATGTTCTGACAAACAGAATCAGATAATGTAAGTTTGACTTCTCACTGTGATGGTATGAAATGAATATGAAACTTCTGAATGTGGGGAAGGATATGTGAAGTGGATCCTAGATCTTGACTTTTGAGGAAGTTCTGAAAATGTTGGTTGTGTCTGAGATATATATCTCTAAATAATTGAAAAATGAAGTCGTGGTTTGGATTTTATCACTTCTTTGCAACGTCTTTCCTAGCTAGCATCTCAAAAAATGGAATTTCATTAATACTGTACTAATGGCAAAGTCCTATTTGGTATCTCACAGCTACATTCTAATTTAGAAATGAAAGAACACTGACTTTGGCTAAATCAGCCTCTGAGTAACAACTGCTGGAGATAGATCTCTTGCAAGATCTAATGTAAGTCAGGCTTTTATAGCTTGTCTTTTATTTCCCTTGAATGCCTTTTTGACTGCATGGGAAAGGGGCTTTACCTTTGCTGTAAGCCTACTGATTCCAGCTGCTGTTTTGTATTATTTTTACATTTTGGTCTCAATGCTAAATGGTGTTTCTAATAGTATTTGGATTTCTGAAACGATAAAGCATTTGCTCACTAATGAGAAAATAGAAGGCACTGAAATATGCCTATTGCTTATCAAAAAACCCCAAATCATTCTTGCTGCTATTTCTAGGAGGAGAAGTAATAATAAATGGATAAAAAATAATTAAGCTAAAAAAACTTTCCTGGACAAAATGATAACCAGACTGTGATATCTTGTTGAATTACCTTTACTAGTGAACTCTAAACCAAGCTCTGAAACAGCTTCAGGCTTTTACTCTTCAAATTATATAGACTAGGCTGATCAAAATTACCACTGAAACTCTTCAGACTTGTTCTGTAAAGTGGTCTGGAAACTCCTGCTGCAACTGAGGGGTTTTGTTTTTGTTATAATTGGCCAAAAAATCTCTGAGCTGGTACAGAAATAGTGAACAAAGCAATTTGCTGGTCTTCCCAGGGAATGTTTGCAAGCCAACAGACAGAGGCTCGTGTGTGTGAAGTGCTTCAGGTCCTGAGGCACGGTGGAGATGCCAAGATAGTGCTCTCTGATTTCTAAAGAAGCTGTAGTTTGCCTTTTTACTTGGAGCTGGAATCTCACTTGGAGTATGTAGAGGCGAGTGAGACTTTTTTTGCTTTGACTTCTACCAGGTCAAAGCTACCACTACTCCCCTCCCAGGGAGGCATGAAGCTGTTTCAAATTAGACACGTGAATCTATGCAACATAAGCATTTGCTAAAAGTCACCAATTCACTGAAGACTTGCTCTCTTATGCTGACATTTATTGGCTGTTTTTTTTATAAGAAGCAAGAACAATATTGCCCTGGAAAGAGGCACAGGAATTTTGCATTGCTGCTCATACACCCAAAACAAAGAGAAGGAAGGAGCAGGGCAAATTATTAGGATGCCCATGAGTTCAAAGCTTTAGGGGAAAAAAGATCAGTGGTGCCTGATGAAATTTCTTCATTTGTGTGACCATGGCTAACACTCTGAGGTGCTCTGCACTGTGCTATTTGAAAGCAGTGAGAAGACACAGATAAAATACTTCCCTATCTGTGTTTTCCATCTGAGCTGCTTCTCAGCTTCCTCATTCACTATCACCTTGCCCCCTTCAGTGGAAATCAAACTTCGTGCTTGATTCTTCTTTTTGAATCAGGGCTGATTTTTGCCAGTTAAGCAAAATGAAATTGAATATTCTGGCACTGAAACTGTGGGACTGATTATGCTGCTTGTTCCCCCTGGCATCCTGGGTTATGGTGCAAAGGCTCCTTGCCCTTTCTAAAGGTGTTGCTAAAATATTTCAAGAGTTTTAATTAGATGCTCTCCTAACTGTTGAGAAGGTATTCCCTGACAGTCAAACTTTCTGGAAGTGCCATCTTAAGACCAAGACCAGTGATCCTGGAATCAGAGGAGATCTGAGCTGATTTCTTACAAATCTTGTTTGACCTTGAGCATGTGTCTTAAGGCCAGTCCTCCACGTGTTGCCTTATGCTGCCAATAATGGAATCAATGGACAGTGAGCTCTTTGAAATTCCATAATGAGTTGTGGGGGACATACTGTGGTATCAGCAGTAACCACCTTGGTAAAAGCCATGCTCACTGCAGGCTTTGTGATGGATACATGCCAGCAGGAATTTGTGTGGGGTGTCTCCCCAATATTCTTGCTATGCACTTCCTTCCTTTGTCTCAAACACTCTCGAGGTTCACCCTGAACTTATGAAGTAATAGAATGGTTAATAGAAAATAAAATAATAAATAATAAAAGAAAAATAATCAGAAATTTTAAAAAAGGAAAATAAATAATAAAATAAAACAATTAATAGAAAACCCAGAGAAAGACTCTAATGGAATCCCTTGATCTTTGGGTGTTCAATCAGTCAGAACAAGGAGTAGAAATTACCACTGTAGGGAGAAGTGTGTGAATATAAGTATACATCTATTCTAAATGTAGTTTTTTGCTTATGTCAGTTGAAGGCACTGATTTGCAAAGGAAATCTGGCAAGCAGACTTAGTGTTCTGTGCAAATGTGATGGCTAAAAAGCAGAAGGGGGTTTTCCATGCTGTTCAGGGCATCAAACTGGGATGGCCAGGGTAGGACTTGCTAATTTAATTTCTTTGCCTCAAATTCTGACCTTTAAAACTGACAAAACAGCACTTTCTCTTCAGAAAGATTTAGGACAGAGATCCAATAAAAGCCTAAGGATTTTTGACATGAAAACATGAGGTAACTGTGATAATCTATCCAAGTACGTGTTCTTCAAATGTATTTGTTTATTTGTTATGTATGATGGCTCTGTAAGTGTGATAGCAGGGAATAAAAGAAATGTGTTCTCTGAATAGCTATAAGTATATCTTAATTTTCACCAATACATCTTTGCACTAGAAGTAATTACATAGGATTGATAAATGCTTTTGCCTTTATAGAATAATTATTGAACATTCCAAAGGGATAATAAAAATAATTTGTTATTTTATGGAACAGTTTAAACTGCAACAACTAACAGACAACACACTTAAGCATATGTACAAATGAAAGAAACATTTAATTTTACAACTCAGTGTAGCTGGGGGATTTCTTAGCACTCTATACTCGGCTCATAAAACTTCAGGTGTTTCTCACTGAAGCAAGTTTGCATTTTCTTGCACTTCAATGGGTCTCAGCAGTCTTCCAGGACTCTCAAAGTAAAAATGAATTTGTCTCAATAAAAATAGTGTCAGAATGCTTTAATGTTCAAGCTTGTGTTAGAGTTTGATGATGGCCTGACTTTACTTTGTTAGGACATTGGATACAGGCTGATTAAAAGACAAGTTCTGTCTGAAGAACACGACAGTTAAAAAAAGGCCTGTAAGTGAGACAAAGATGTAAAAGTGGATTGACTTGTCAGAGGTCACAGAACTTGTCAGTTACTGTGCCAAACTTGGCACTTCTTGAGCTCTAATCCAGAAATGATCAAGCTGAAACATGTTCAGAAAATTTGGGGGGTTTGGCCTTTTATCACTTTTTTTTTTTATTTTCAGAAAAGACAAATCAGAAGTGTGAAGCTTCTCCATGTGTACAGGTCAACAAACTGCTCTTAGCATCAGTGCTATCACTGCAGGCAGGCATGCTGCAGGAATCTGTGCTTGCATTTGTGTTTATTCCTCTGCAGCTTTCAGGAAGATTTACTGTGGCCCTTAGTGGTGGAGGAGCATTTAATCTACACATGCTGATTACTGTTTGGATAAATTATCATGGAGAGGGAAAGAAGGGTCTTAAATTATTTAAATATTTTTATTTAAATATTAAATATTATGGGTATGAGATCATGGATTTAGCTTCTGAGTTCTGAAGAGCAACAGTGAAATTTCACCACTTGTGTGACCATGGCTAACACTCTGAGGTGCTCTGCACTGTGCTATTTGAAGGTAGTGAGAAGACAGAGATAAAATACTTCCCTGTATCTCCCAGAGATAAAATACTTCTCTATTTGTGTTTTCCATCTGTGCTGCTTCTCAGCTTTTTCATTCATTATCACCTTGCCCCTTTCAGTGGAAATCAAAATGCTGAATGACCAATTCCCTGGTCTGGTCATAAGAGAAGGCCAAAAATCTCTTCATGCTGACTGTTAAACCTTATACATTCCCAGAGTTCTTTCCTGTTCTGAACAGATATGAGTGTTGTTAAAAGCTCTGGATCTTTTTGTCAAGACATAAGTACATATTTAATAGTACACATAGAATGATGCAAAGAGAACCTTCCAGTTCTGGATGCTGATCCAGACTGTAGGTTGGATAGATGTCATGTGCATTTTGCATTCCTGAATCCTTGTGGGAGAGGGAAGACATGTGATAGAAAATCCAATTTATTCAGAGCCAAAAGATGATACCTTGAAACATTTTATTGAAGCATTTTGGTTACTGAGATAGATGTTTCTTTCATGAGCAGATGTTCCTCAAACTCTGCTCAGTTATGTGCAATGTTTTCATGATGGCAGATAACTGCTGCCTGGAAGGGCTGAGGTGGAACCATTGAGCTCTCATTTCAAAGGAGGTGAAGGTGTGGGTTTTAGCAGTAAAGCCACAAGAACAGATGACTTGAAAAATTACGTTTGGGTGTTTTTTTTGGTATATTCTACCTAGATTCACTATTGACTGTAGAGGAATGGTGTAGCAGTAAGAAGGAATGAGGGCACTCACTTATAGTCCCTACTAAAAATCAATAGATTCTACATCTGAAATCCAGGCTTTCAGTTCAGGTTTTGTCCTTTCTTTCCAGTAGATTAAGATATACTTTTTATTATTCATCTCTGCTGCCTTTTTCTTTCTGCAGCTGAAAACCATGTTCTCAGAGGTGTCCAAGGACAGGATGTGACTAGCCATATTAAGAGTGTGAAGAAGACACATTTGAGCTAAAATAAAATAACTGAACTCTTTTTAAATACTGCATTTTCTGAAGACTTGCTCTGGAATGGTGAAGCGCTGTATTCCACTTTACACAAGGAGACCTTGCTAATTTTGTCAGTATATGTGATTAAACAAGAAGGAACTTGCAAATTATTCATCCTAAACACACTGTTGAAAGTTTGGAGGGGAAAAATCCCCAGCCTCTTATTGAGCTTACCTAGAAGTGAAGCTCTCCGGTCACACCACAGTCTAGTAAATCTTGGACTAAACAGCTCTAGGAGAAAGGAGTTCAGATAAATAACTAGCAAGTAATACTTTCCTAACTCCTGTTAAGTACAGGAATTCCAACATCTGGCCTATATCTTCCTTCTCTCTCCAGTAAAGATATTTACAAATTATATAGAATGTTATTCTAAAGTGGTATTAAGCCATCAGACTTGCTGAACAATACAAACATAACCTGGAAAGAGTCAATTAAAATAATTGTGTAGTTAGGAATATATGTTATTTTCATCAGTAATTCTGTGCATGTAATTTGGTTTAATTGCATGCATTGAAATAAAAAGACTGACTATTGCTCTTTTTGCTGTAGAACTCTCATGCTTTCAAAGCTCTGGTGTCTCTGTACCAAGGACACTTAAAATAGATAATTTAGAATTTATTTGCTGACTTACAGCTTTGTGAGTCAATGTCCATTCTATAAGGGCAGGAGAAAAAGTGACAGTGAAATTGCAAGTAGCAGTTGGTCCTTGGAGGAATTTCAAGTGATTTGAATGTACAAAGGAATAGGAAGATGAAGTTGAGAAATTTAGCTTTGTACTCTGACTCTGATTTATGGTTCATGAAGTCTGTTTTTGAAAGGACTTGCAGTTTTCCTCCTGTGCAAAAACAGCCAGAACTTTCCTATGAGTATAAAAACAGATGAATCCAGTCTACTTTCCTCTGTCCAGCTTGATAGGCACTGAAAGCAGCAACTGTGAAGGAAGTGCTACTCAGTCTTGGATTGCAGAATGATCAGGGCAGATGGCAACTTCAGGAAACTGAGCTGCCAGATTCTAACCTGTCAGTTCAGAGCATGGGCAAGCTGCAGCTTTATAGAGGCTTAACACTGCCAAATTTGAAAGATTTTATAGGGCTAAATAAGAAACATTCCTGACAGCTTGATAATTTTCAGTCTGTGCTCAAAAGCAGATGGATATAAAAGCTTTTAGATTTAACAGTTGTTAAAAAATGTTGACAAAACATTGTTTTTTGCATTGAGCAAATAAACTCTTTCTTGCATGGCTGGAAGAAAAATCCCAAGTCTGAGACAGTCTTTGTGGCAAATGTCATCCAAAATGACTTGGGACAGGGGAAAGGGATTAAATAAGATCTTAAGCACAGAAAATGTTAGGTTGCTTTAGCTATTAGTGCTGGCAGTCTGGGCTATGACAGGCACGTAGCATAGGGAACCTGGTGTGGCAAGGACTTTTGTCTCCTTGTCGTGCTGGCTGCCAAATGTGTTTTTCCAACCAGGCTGCTTTGGCTGTGATTTGGATTCTTGGCTCCCAATCCGTGCATTGCACCTGCTGTGTATTAGAGGGGATCTTCTACAGAAAGGCTAAAAAACAAGTGAGACTGAAGTTTGCCATTGCATGCTACTCTGCCTTTTTCTGTGAGAGGTTCCTGCAGCAGAAAAGGCTGATAGAGATGAGCTAGGTGAACATTTGTGACTGAGCCCCCGGGAGGCACAGGGGCTGTGCAGTGCTGTGCTGGCTGCAGACACACACCAGGGAGGCTGGGCTCTGGTCCAGACAAAATGCCTCCTTAGCTTGATGAAGGTTGAGGGTTAATTAGAAGCTGCCTGCTGAACAATATCCATGGGCATTGTTTTGGAAGGGGCTCTAATGAATGAATGAGAAGAAATAGCTGCTGTTGAAATATGGGGCACAATCTAGGATGGATCTAAGACTGCAGAGGGATGTTGCAGCAGCCCTCATGTTAGAGGGTAGAAATGAGCCCAGACACGGACTTGTTGTTTATCCTAGCATGAAAAAGGCCCTAGCTTATTCCACTTTACAGCTCAGTCACTCTGACTCCATCCCTTCACTGACTCTGGCTGCAGCAAGCTCCTGCTGTGGGTTTCCCTTGCAGCCTCTGACTGCTGCTTATTTCCTGCTGATCTCTGACTGCAGGGATCAGTGTGCAGACTGTGACTGCAGGGATTGGTGTGCAGACTGTGACTGCAGGGATTGGTGTGCAGGCTGTGACTGCAGGGATTGGTGTGCAGGCTGTGACTGCAGGGATCAGGGATTGGTGACTGCAGGGATTGGTGTGCAGACTGTGACTGCAGGGATCAGTGTGCAGGCTGTGACTGCAGGGATCAGGGATTGGTGACTGCAGGGATCGGTGTGCAGGCTGTGACTGCAGGGATTGGTGTGCAGACTGTGACTGCAGGGATCAGTGTGCAGGCTGTGACTGCAGGGATTGGTGTGCATACTCTGACTGCAGGGATCGGTGTGCAGACTGTGACTGCAGGGATTGGTTTGCAGGCTGTGACTGCAGGGATCAGGGATTGGTGACTGCAGGGATTGGTGTGCAGACTGTGACTGCAGGGATCGGTGTGCAGGCTGTGACTGCAGCTTTTACCCAGCCAGACTGTGACTGCAGGTTCCAACAACAAATTCTAACAGCAGCCCCAGACTGACCTCACAGCAGTGATTCTCTCTCTCCCCAGGATCCTTCTCTGTGATGACTCCCCTCACCAGCTAACCCTTCCCTTTTATCACACTTATCTTTTTTGGCTACAGCTGTGACTCATCAGGGCAAAGCTGCATTGTTAATTAACCCAGCTGTTACTAGTCAGGGTAAGGTCACCTGTATTTCCTTCTCCTACAGAGGGACACTAAGATTGGAGTTGAAACCTGTTAGTTCATGGTGACATCTCTGTGTTGTTACTGGCTTCTCTCCCTGGAAGAGGGGCAGAAAGTTTCAGGATGAAGTTTTGTGCAGGTGGGAGAATATATGGATGTGAATCCATACAAGCCTTGATTTTTCAGTGTTGGACCAGTTTGTACAATATTTTTCCCCATGCACACACATACACAAATCTAGCTTCTATCACTTGCACTATGCTTAATCAGATGTCCAGTAAACAAACTAAATGTGCCAACTAGGCTAAATTTTTTCTTGGGTTCAGCTTTGTAGAGAAGTTATCACTATTACCTTGCATTTCTGGTATGGTACAAACCTGTTGCAGCCAAGGTTCACTTCATGCTTTCATATAGATAAATATTCAGCTATCAGCCTCTTTAAACCCATGCTATTAGCTGCCTTTTCAAATTCCATTGTTCTTAGCAAGATGGGATCCCTGGAGTATTCCACTGCATCTTTGATCTGGAAATTTTTGGCCCTGGGGCTTGCTTTCTGATGTTTTAGTATCTGGTCAATTTATACAGAAAAACCAAAGATAAGCCACAGGGTGAAATGCTTTCCTGCTATTAAATAATGCATTACAGCATTTTATTTCTCTGATGCTATGTTTTTGTTTATCTTCAATTTTCAGTTTGTCCTGCAGATGTGTTTATTCATTATCATGAAAATCATTGTTCTCAGAGATCTATGTGCAAAGCAAAGTGTAAATGGTCTGTTTGCTAACAACAAACTAAAAAAAAAATTAGGTTAATCATTTTCTTGGTATTGAATTCTATTTTGTGTATTCTTTCATGCCTCTGCTTCTGTTGAGTGCTTAGAAAACGAGTTGTTCTGCCTAAAATATGGTATAGAATACTATATGGTAAATTTTTCTACTTATATGGCATGGAAGTTGAGCACACATTCCAAACACTGAAACTGGTGTCAGCAAGATTCAGTCCTTCCCACTGATCTCATGACTTGTTGACTGCTTGGTGTCTGGAATTTTGAAATATTCTGTACCAAAAATGTGTCAAAATACCTAGAATCTAGAAATTCCAGGAATTCTGTGCAATTATGAAAAACCATGACTGCTACTCATATTTTTGTGTCTCCATGCCATGCAGCTGGCAGGTTCTAGCCCTCGAGTCCATTGCATTTTCAGAGCTCTGAAGTCCTTGGCTGAGCCCTTTTCTACCCGGTGGTAAACTGCAGCATCAGAGGGAAACGTGATGTGGTTACCTGCCAAATGCTGAGATCACCTGTGGCACTCTTACTTGAAGCAGGTAAACAAGCTCCTGAAGACAGCCCTATGCCCAAGGAGCTTTGAAACCTACTTGTGGTGTGAGCAGGAAAAGAGTGATGCCATCTCCCTGGGGATGTCACCTTGGTCTTTTGTCCCCCTGCTCCTCCCTTGGGGCAGATCTGCAGCAGCTGCTGCAGTGTCCCAGCCCTGCTGAAGCCAGTGACAGTGACAGCTGTGCATTCCCAGCAGCTGTACATCTGCCTCTAGGGAAGTGTTTGGCTTAGCAAAATACATTTAGAAATGTTTTGCAGGTCTCTGTAGGTAACCAGTTTCCCATCTGGGATGTTGAAATTGCAGAAAGTCCCTGCTGCATCCCAGACACAGAACACCTTGGCAGTTCCACTTCACAACTTGGTGCTTAGTAAGTTCTTTGTAGACATTGTAGTAAATCAGGTTTTTGAAGTTTCAGATTCCCAGTTCCATTCCCCCAGTCCTGGCCTAGAAGCCACCATGTCACTTGTACTGGGAATTCTGGACGCAAACCAAAAAATGTATATGGCATATAAACCATCCCCATGACAACTGGGGATTAGGCTTATGCTTTTCTTTTACTTATTAATTACGTGGCAGTGGAAACAGACAAATTGGAAGATTATGGACTTGTTTCCTTTCTATTTGCTGCTGTAGGTCTGCATCAGCAACTTGCAGGTTACCTTCAGTCAGTGACAGTTAACTACTGCTGTCTTGGGACGGCTGACCTGGAACAGAGACTGGAGTTAGAGAATAAAGTAGAGATTTATTAAAAAGCCTTTAGGATACACCTTGGGCAGGACAAGAGCCTGGCCAGGGCTGCTTCCAAGGTGAACCCAAAATGGTCACAAAATGGACAACAGATCACAAGGTCTTACATTTTTATAAGTTTTGGTGCATTTGCATATTGGAGTTAATTGTCCCATTACAGCTTCAGGTTGTGAGGTCCCATCCTTCTTGTTCCTCCCTCCAGCCCACTCTTGTTTGTGCTTTTGGGCTGAAAGTTGTCCCTGGTCTCCAGCAGGAAAAGGATTTGTTTTGTGTCCCTGTTCTGTGAAGAGCTGAGTGACCCTGAGTGTGAGCTCAGAGCTGCACCCTGGGCAGCACAGAGTCTGAAAATACGAAAGCTAAAGCTTAAGGCATCACTACTTGAAAGCAGATTTCCAGCTACTTTAATTTTTATTTTCCTGTGTATACTGTCTAGCTCCTGGCTTGTGTTCTTAGTATGTGGTGTCCTTCTCTGGCCCTGTTAATGTGTGCTCCAAGAGAAAAATGGGCAAGAACTACATTTTGCAACAATTGTCCCCGACAAAGTGCAACTTTGAGAACTTCAGGAAGTGAAAGTATTTTAAGATGTTTAAACTGAGATAAAATGCCCTGCAGGGATCTTGCAAATATGTTCTTATGAATCGTTTATGTCTAAAAGGAGCTAACATGACTAGGAAAGACAAAAATAAAATTTTGGATTTTTTCACCCTTTGAGTCTGTATAAATGAGGTTTTGTGAAGGACACTCCTGTGAATACAGTTTGTGTTATTCTCTATTTTATTTAAGTGCACCACTTTGAGTTGTGCAACTGTTGTGGGCTTCTTATGGAAGATGATTCAAGCAGTAAGATAATTAAAGTATGAAAATTACCTTGGAGGAAACAGTGCTATATGAGTGGAGTGCTATTCTGTGGTGATAACCTGGATTTCATTCAGAGGTTTTTTATGGAATATAGAGTTAAATAACTTCAGAAGCACTTTGAGGAGAAAATTATGAGGAGGCTGTAACATAAAAGGTGCTGTTTTTATAACTGGGGATCTAAGCTAGAGGGGAATCAGAATAGCAATAAACTGGCCTTACAGTTAGGATTTTGTATTGGGATTTATGAGGTCATCAATCATGTCCCAGGCTATCAATCTCTTGTGACTTAGGCAGCACAGCCACTGTCTTTGCTGTCACTCTTCCCTTTCAAGTACAGATGAGTGCAATTCTGTTTTGATGTGTAATGCATGGGAAGGGACAGGGATGGAAGGCTCTGAAGGCAGGTTTGAGATAAAATGCCTGTTTTAGTGGGGCCCGTTAGTTTAAGATGGCTTCTAGCCCCTCAGTTGTACCAGGGTTGAGTCAGCTCAGTGCTTTGTGTGGGAATAGGTCTTGGAAGAACATTCCTCTGACTTTCTCGTGGGCTCCACACCTTTCATGCTCACTCCCCAGACTTCTGGAGGTCATTTGAGACCTGCTTTGTTTTGAGCACTTCTCTGAAGAGAGGGTCCAGTGAAGTCTTTCCTGTGGTTTTGTTCTCATGATTGCATCCTACTTAATGGAAAACCTGCTTAGTTCTTTGTCCTGAAATAGACATTTGGTGTGGAGTAAAGAGTTGGCCGATGCTGCAGATTTCCCTTCAGCACAGATATCTGCCCTGTTGCTGCTTATGTACGTGAGGCTTGAGGCTTGCAGGAGCATCATCTCTTGGTGAGCTTTCCTCTTCTGTCAAAAGGAAATTGCCCAGTGGGGATAGAAGCCAGCAATGAGGAGCTGGAATGGTTGTGTAAGACAAGTGTTCCTGAAAAACTGAAAGATCAGAGAGGCATATCTGCAATCCTGTTTCAGGATTGCTGGGATGGTTTTATGCTGTATTTAAGTCCCTCTTTATTTTTCCAGGAGTTTGTTTTCTTTGTCCTCATTTCTTTACATGAGGCTGTGCCTCAGGGCTCAGGATATGGAACTTTTTTTTTTTTTTTTTACTTAAAACAACAAAAAGGGCAAAAGTAGTGTCAATGTTTTAGGATGTTGTAATCATCTTACTGCACTGAGAATCTCTTAAGGTTCTCTGTGTGGAGAAGAACATTTTAAAAACCTGACAAACCAACAATTGTTGGTTAACACCACTCCCCTCGGTACCCCATCATTTAAAATAAGCATTTTGAAGCTTCAGATTAGCAGTTCCTATAAGTAGAAGCTGGTGTTTGGTGAAACTCAATTCCTGGCAATTTTAGATTTTCAGGTGCCTGGTGCACAGCCTTAGGGGCTTGTCTTACCTGAGTTTGGAAGGGAGAAACTGCTGGAAGTGAGTGTAGGTTGTGTGTGTGGCCATGGGGCCATGAGGGTTTTGGCATCTGTGCCAATGCTCTCTAGGTAATCAAAATTAATTCCTTCTAGGTCTAATTGTTATATGGTTAAGGCTTCATGGTTAGACAAATGCAATAAATCTGGGTCACAACTCTTTATGTTTTCATCTGATTCTCCACTTTTGGCTGAGAGTAAAATTTCTGATTCAAAGACTTAAGGACGAGTATAATTAACTTTATCATTAAGTATTTTTAAAAAATTTAAATACCATCATCTTCCAAAGCTTTGAGGTTTTCTTTCAAACGCAGATGATTTTATTGTAAGATAGGTGTAACTACTGTGTTGGAAGACATTGTCATTAATTATGTTTCTTAAGACAGCCTAAAGAAATAGAGGATTGCAGAGATGACACTTTATTTGCTGATCTCCTTTTAGTGAGAAGAATAAAGCAAACAATGTTCAATGAACTTGCTGAAACTTTAAGGAGCCGAATCAGCTCCTTTGTGTAGATTCTTGAGGGGAGACTAGAGAAAAACTGGGATTTTGGTGAATGAAACTGCTCCCTCAAAAGTGGAGCAAAAAGTCAGGCATAGCTCTCCGAGATGATATAGCAAAGGTTAGTCTTTGTACTGGCTCCCCCAAAAGGGTGAAGGTTTGGCTGAATAGTATTTTATCTGAATTGATTCCTCAACCCAGCTATAAATCAAGGCTTGAGTAGTGCTCCAGGGAGTATAAGACACTGAGTTATAAATCAAGGATTGAGCACTGTACCTGTGAGTATAAAACACTTGATGTTGTACAAGTCAAGGCTCAAAAAGTGCCTGTATGAAAGGTTTGGGGAGATAAATGGTGGCACTTGAGCCCTGGCTGTTTGGAATGTAAACCAGGGTTAGATGGCTCATTTCAGCTTTGGTTCTTGAACACACATGTACCTCAAAATTGCCAACTCAAGCCAAAATTCTCCAGTCTCATACCTGCCTGCTAATATGGCAAACACTCCAGGAGTTATTTCTGTTCGCAGTCTTCTTAAAAATGAATTTCTTGGTGTGTACTGTACTTTGCATGAAAGAAAAGGAACGTTCTTCTCATAGCATGAGCTTCATTTTGGTACCAAATATAATGAAAACTTCTTACATAATTTAAATGTATATTTTATTGAAGGAAGGTGGCACCTTTTCATTTACTTATAAGATGGCATGTTTTCATCTGGGGAGTGTGTTGTCCTAAGCTTGCAAGACAGTCTGTTGTGAAGAAGGATTGTGACCCTGTTGCCAGGTGATTTACATGGGCTATGAGTTCTTTTAGCTCTCCTGAAGAATACTGATCAGGGATTTTGTCTTTGGGTCCCCCTGATTCATACAGATTGAATCAACTGCTTGTAAAGAGCCCACATCAAGTTAATACAGTATTGAAAATTGTGTGTGGAATCTGAAGCACATATATGGTCAGGGATGGAATGTAAATCCCTTAATTACTCTGATTTGTGGCCTCATGATCCAGGCATTGTTGAAGTTGTCAGTCATGAGGTGTGTAAAGAATCAATAGAGGCGATATCAGGAGCTATCTGCTTTTAATTCATTATTTCTTCCTTTCTACAAATGGCCCTGATTTGTGAGGTAAGGCTCAAATGAGCACTCAGTAATTCAATTAAACTGTTATAGAAAAGATTAAATACTTTGCTGGTAGTCTTTCTGAACACTCTGTCTGTTAGCTATTAAAACTATTTTTACTTCCATATTGTAGAAAGTCCTGACAAGGTTTTATTAGTTCCCTTCTCAGCATCTTTTTAATAAGCCAAAGATTTGCCATCTTTCTGGTTTCCCTTCTTTCTCGTACAAATAGGAGTGAGATTTATTGTGGTATTCCATCTGTGCAAGGTAGCAGACATTAACCTGTTGGGCTATAATACCTTGACTTCAAGTTGAATTACAGTTCAAATTTCAGTGTCTCAGGGATGCATTACAGCCTTTGCTTTGAAGAGTTGTGGTTTAAACAAGATATATCAGAATAAGATAAATAAATTAGGGCGAGTGCTCTTTGTTTAAGTGCAGAACCTCTTAAGCAGAGGACAATTGTCATTGTACTGAAATGTGGGAAGCCTTACTGAGCATCAGGGTGAAAACTGCACCTCTCCATCTGTGCATAATCACATTTCCAACTGTACCTCTTACCAGTCTTCTCATAAGCATAAGTTTTAATGTTTCTTAAAAGTGTAGATGGAAATTTAAGGAAAATGAGTTTGCAACAAAACAGCACTAGTATTCTTTTTAGAGTGATAAATGCTCTATTCCTGTGTATTTGAAGGCTTTTGTGCTGACAGTGGCTCAATTTATGGCCAGAAACAAGAGTATCTCTTCTGTTGTCTCACCTGTGTAACTAATATTCGAAGTCTTCCTTCTGGAGGATGCTGAATATCTAATTTCTAATTGTGGAGGATGGTTGAGGTTCATGCTTTCCTGACACTCTGGGTGAATGTTCCCTTCTTCAAAGTATTCCTTACTGGAAGTGAAGGAGAAACCCCCACTGCACTGCCTGGAGTTTAATTCCCTGTTCACACAGGAGTAGAAAATCCTGAATGCAGCTTCTGCTGATCATGAACACAGAAATTGTGGGGGTTTTGATTGCTTATTGCCTGAGTTGGGTTGCAATTTGTGTTCTCTGTACTGCGAAGTATTGCCCAGTGATACAGAAAAAAACCAAGACATCCCCCTGATTAGGGAAGTGCTAAGGTGGAGAGAATTTGTGTTTTGGAAGGGATGGAGCTGAGTGTGGTTATTGTTGAGTAATATCAAAGTCGTGCAAAACTAGGGTGGAACACCATCTAAGGCTCATATCTATTGTTCACTCAGTTAGGGGGAAACCCCTAAACTTTATTAAATTATTTAATTAAAGAGTAGCTTGTTGAGTACAGACAAACTGCAATCTGTAGTGGTAACTCAGGGTGTATATTTTCAGACTTCTGAATTCTTGGTTTAAGTTCTAATACTATTGCATAGGTTAATGTTATCCAAATAAATTTTTCAGTAGCCTATTTGCGTATTTCTACATTTTATAACTTTTTGGTCTTTCATAGCTCAGTTTAATTTCCCTTTGTTCTCTTCTTCATTGTTGTTTAATCTAATTGGCGACCTTGGGCTAAGGAAGTAAATGTCAAATCTTAATCAGTTTCCTATTTTGTATCTTAAATGTGATTGAGTTCTTCCTTTTCAGAAAATCTCTTTAGATAAAAAAGCACATATTTTTATAATTGCTACATCTTGTAACCCTTTCTTGTTGCTTGTTTCCAACTTGTGGATAGCTAAACTTTTCTGTTTACATAATGTTTACCAGATGATCTGACCTGAATTTAAAGCAAGAGAAAAAAAAATGCACACGTAGGTTCTTCCTTGCAGTAAAGCTGCCAAGCTCATGTCATTCGTGTAAAGTAATTTTATTATTGAAAGGTATATAAAGAGCATGGCAGCAGCTCTGCTACCTTTATCCTTCCTCTTTGGAAGAAAATTCCAAATAATCATGACTCATGTGGTTAATACTGGGGGTATGATCAAGTTTCTGGGTGTTGTGATCACTCAGGCTCTAAAAGCTGTAGTTACTGCCCTGAAGCAAAGAAACCACATTTTCATACCAGCTGAAATGAACACGGTGTTTCTACAAAGGATTTACAAGGATTTATGCTGAACTGTGTTATCACAGTTTAGAAATATCCTAGAAAATTCAGGAGTTATCTAGGAAGGCTGAAATAATTGTATTTGCTATAAATAATGCAGAATTTTTTAAAAAAGCCCCACAGGTCATTGATGACAATAGAAACAGTTGCAGCTGAAACTTAAACCCTCATAGCCTGAAATACCCATATGGACCATCCCTCATGTGGGCACCCACTTGAATGAGTATTTGTGAAGTGTTTCACACATAAGGTGCTTGGCTCTGCTAATGAGGTGCATTAATAAAATAAAAATGCATTAATGACAGGACAGTAACCCATTCAGGTCCTGCAATGTTCCCTGCTGTGAAAACTTGAGTGACAGCTCAGAGCTGGGTGTGCAAAGGTTCCCCTTGAAAAAGGTGAACACTCTGGACTTCCTTTTTCAGCACAAGAGGAGGCATCTTTCAAAGATAAATGACACTTAAAGGCATATAATTACCAAAATGGTGGTTTAGATTATTTTAAGTGCAGTTCCGAGGAGAGAGGTCACCTGAGGGCTGAGGAAATGAATGTTCATTCCTCAAAGGGAAGATGGAAGGGAAGGCTCTTTAGGGGTTAAGAGATCAGTGTGCAGATTTTTGGTAGGGTGTCACCCTGGAGATCCTAGACTCTTATTTTGGTCATCACAGAGCAGCAAACAATGAATTTCTTCTTGAGGGGAGGGAAAAGGTCTCAGTTAAAAGAAGAAGTTGCTTTTGTTCAAAAAATATAGCTCAGAGGAGTGCTTGTACTCCTGCACTTTTCCCAGAGAGGTGTAGTTTTGGAAGCAGCAATGTGTCAACTGCTGTGGCACAAATCTCAGTGACACAGGCTCTGAAGGATGAAGCAAAGAACTCTGCTTACTGTTAGCTTGCTCAGAGTTGGTGTTTTTATGGTTGTTATTTGAGAATGTAGTTAATTGTATCACCACGATCTACCTTGTTTTATACACTGTGAAACAGTAATAGACTGCTACTGAAGCCGTTGTAAAAGCAGAATTTTGTTGTTTTTCTTATTCACTGCAAGTAAAGGGATTGCTGCCTTTCAGCAAGTGCAATGTCATTCTTGTTTCTGCCCCAGGTTCAAGCTTAGGATATTGAGCAATTACATGAACCAATTTAGACCCTACTGCAAACTTGGTTCAATTCCTTCTGGCAAATTTTAATCCTCACCTAGAATTACACCTGAAGAAGGCTGGCATCCTTATGTTGCTAATTTTTTCCTTGTTTTGGGGTTTTGTTTTCCTGTGAGGATTTTACCAGAGAATTAGCTAGCATTCATGCACACAAATTACAGCTGTCTCTCAATATAAATGTAGGCTTGGTGGCTTTCCCATTTGAATTTTTGAATTAAATCTCCTCCCTACTCCCCCCAGGCTTTTACAGTGTCTAAATTTGAGTTAGCTCGCTAGGAATCCACGCTAATGTCATCTTGTATTTGTGGACTCAAGTGTATTTATGCTGTGTAGGTTAATTCAGATTAGCCCAACTGTTCAAGCCATTGGTGTTCACAACCAGGAGATTCTCATTCAGCCAGCACAGAGCAGCTCCATTAGTGCAGCTACTGAGGCATGAAATAACAGCCCCAGCCCTGGCTAAAATGAAGCAGTGAGAAAGAGCTTTTGTTTTCAGTGTAGCTTTAGCAAACATGCAAAGGCATCACTGGCTTTATCAGCCTCATCCCTCCCCTGTGTGGTTATTAACCTGGGAGTTATGTAACAGTGCAACACTCCTGACAACGCTGCCTGAACATGCTGGGGACAGGAGGACAGGATTTTACTTGGACATCATTCTTTCCACTGAAGAATTATGCATCTCATGGTGAATTTAGTTCCTAAAGCACATTTTATTAGAGTCCTTAAGTGCCCATCATCCAATTACCAATGCACAGCTCAGATGCATTTTAAGGGTTTGCAAGTCAATTAAGCCCAGGGTTTTGTTTGTTTGTTTGTTTTTTACCTCAATGTTTTTTCTAGGACACTGTCCATGATCACTTGTGATCAGAGAATGAGTGAGCTGAATCTCCCACTTAGGTGTGAAAATATTTGTCATTGCCAGTGAGAGGAGATGAACTACCTTCCATTGCTTTAGTGAGTTGAAATGTGTCAAGGTGCTCTAGGTTTGGTGTGTGTATCTATCAATCTTATCTGCAACTGGATTAATGGGGGAAATGGATTTATGGAGAATTCTCAAAGCCTGACAGAAGCTCACACAGTCTTGTGCATCTGCATGCAAACTCTGAGATAAGGTGTGCTGGCTGAGAAAGGGCATGGGATAGGACAGACATTGCTGAGAGAGAAATGGAATGGAAACAAGTTTCAAATGATGGCCTTGCAAATAGACCAGATATTTTTGAGAATTAGAACTGTGAAAGATGCATTGTACCAAACCTACAAAGGCTTTTTAGCTGATTGGCTTAGAAGCATTAGCAGCATTGTGTGGCAAAGGCTGATAGGCCAAAAAACACTTATAATGTATTGCAATTAGTAAATAGTTTGTCTTCTGATTGTGATGGTGTTAATTGTAACATCTGTAACATCTCACCCTTCTCATGGGACTGAAAATGGAACGAAATCTTTAAAACACCTCTCAGGAGCCCCATGTCTGGGTCAGAAAAAGGGGTTTTCTGACAGATTACTATGACGCCTTTTAGCTTGCAGTTGGACTGGGTTGGAAATCCTTGGCAGGGATGGGGAGCAGCAGCTGGAGTTCATGCCACGGCTCCATGTGACAGCTCCTCAGGATGGAGCATAGCACGGGCAGCAGAGTGCACCTCAGCCCTGTTCTATCCAGTCTTAGGAGAAGTTAGGAAATAGCTGTTTCCTTAGGCTTTGTGCAGCAGGATGCCTCCAGAGCACTGGGTGCCTGCTCATGACCCCGGGGAGGACATCTCATGCCTCTGTTAGTGGAGCTACTTTTTCCCTTTTCTTCTGCCTAATTTGCTCCATTGGGAAAACTCCTGCAGGCTTTGCATCCCAGGTATGAGCACTAACCTGGACAAAGCTTGTCTAACTGCTCTGTGCAGGCACAGATCTTCTGGGTAAGGAGCTCTTTGTAGCATTTGGGTCCGTTTTCCAGCTTGAATTACATGAGTTGGATATTCTGCAGCTCTTATTGTTCAGCCTGCTACCTCTGCTGAAAGGTCATACTTAGTTGGAGGAATCACCTCTCTTCCTACCTTTGCTTTTCCTCAGCTAGAAATGGACTAGTTGCCCAAACTTGATAAGGGAAATACACCTGAAATGAGTGACAGGTTTTGCCTGTGTGGGTATTCTCATGTCTCCAGGTAGACAGAGCCATGCAGGGCACCAAAACCAGTATTTTCTCTCTGGGGACCTGTCCTGTAAAGTTTATGGTATCAACCTTGGTGTAAGAATGCAAAAAGCTACAGGACATTTTTGTTCCCACGGGAAATCAAGTTACTTTTCCAATACTGAAAGATGGAAAAGCAGCAAAATCTAAGGTTAGAGGTGGAAATAAAGCTGATTTTGAGTAACACAATGCAAAAACTGTAAAAATTCAACCATTAAAAAAAAAAAAAAAAAAAAAAAAAAAAAAAAAAAAAAAAAAAAAGCCTGTAGGTATTGCTGAAGCAAATACAACTTGGCCATCTGAGATGAAAATTTAGAGGCTTCTGTTAACATAGCCTGACCTGAAAGGGAGAGAAATGAAGTTGCATGCGTTCAGTATAAATATTTTTGTTCAAAACTCCATGGAATCTAGTTTCCATCTGCATAAAAGTCATTCTTTCCTAAAAATAAAGCTTGCTTGTTCATTACAGCTTTGATCCGACTCAAGGAGAGAAAAAATTGTTTAAAAAGGCTCTAAAAGCTATCAAATTTCGTTCCTTGTGCAACTGCTCTACTGGGCAGAGTTTTTGGCAGGGGCTGCCAGAGTCCAGAATTTTCAGTTCTTCCCCAAAAGCACTGTCAGGTCTTTTGGAGAGGGCTGACAAGCCCGAGGCTGAGCTTAGCTGGCTGTCGTGAGCAGTACATACTGGGAGCTGCTCAGAACACAGGATGTGCAGGTCGGAATTTTCACAACTCTAAGAGAAGGAAGAAAAGAAGCAGATCTAGTGAGAAGATCTGAAAAGTCTAGAGGTCAAAATCAGGAGAATGGGAATAGAAATGCTCCAAGAATTGTGAGATGGGCAGACATTCTTACCCAAGCACTGAGATTGCTGCACTCCCTTTCCTACTGTCATCTTTTTATCAAGCTCTGTGTTGATGTCTGGAATTATTTTTTTGTGTTGCTGTGGCACTACAGTGCTCTAAAATATCTCAAAATTGTCAATTCCTGCTGAAAGGGGGAGAGAGGTAAGTGCTATGCCAAGGTCAGGGAGACTGGGATGCTTCTGGAAGTATCTTTAGACATTTTTGCTTGTCTTCTCTTACAGTTTAAGATTAAATAGTTGAGGGGTACTCATCATGTCAGCCTTGTTATTCTGTTTGTTGTACTGTGTCCCTATGAGGTGAGATAGAAAACAAATAGCAGCCTCATGTCTGATCTCTTCCTCTCTCTTTTTCTCTTTCTCTCTCCCTTTTCCTTCCCCTTTTCCTTCCCCTTTTCCTTCCCCTTTTCCTTCCCCTTTTCCTTCCCCTTTTCCTTCCCCCTTTCCTTCCCCTTTTCCTTCCCCTTTTCCTTCCCCTTTTCCTTCCCCTTTTCCTTCCCCTTTTCCTTCCCCTTTTCCTTCCCCTTTTCCTTCCCCTTTTCCTTCCCTTCCCTTCCCTTCCCTTCCCTTCCCTTCCCTTCCCTTCCCTTCCCTTCCCTTCCCTTCCCTTCCCTTCCCTTCCCTTCCCTTCCCTTCCCTTCCCTTCCCTTCCCTTCCCTTCCCTTCCCTTCCCTTCCCTTCCCTTCCCTTCCCTTCCCTTCCCTTCCCTTCCCTTCCCTTCCCTTCCCTTCCCTTCCCGCACCCTTCCCGCACCTTCCCGCACCTTCCCGCACCTTCCCTTCCCTTCCCGCACCCTTCCCTTCCCTTCCCGCACCCTTCCCTTCCCGCACCTTCCCGCACCTTCCCTTCCCTTCCCGCACCTTCCCTTCCCTTCCCGCACCCTTCCCTTCCCTTCCCGCACCTTCCCGCACCTTCCCTTCCCTTCCCGCACCCTTCCCTTCCCTTCCCGCACCCTTCCCTTCCCTTCCCGCACCTTCCCGCACCTTCCCTTCCCTTCCCGCACCCTTCCCTTCCCTTCCCGCACCTTCCCTTCCCTTCCCGCACCCTTCCCTTCCCTTCCCGCACCTTCCCTTCCCTTCCCTTCCCTTCCCTTCCCTTCCCTTCCCGCACCTTCCCGCACCTTCCCTTCCCTTCCCGCACCCTTCCCTTCCCTTCCCTTCCCTTCCCGCACCCTTCCCTTCCCGCACCCTTCCCGCACCCTTCCCTTCCCTTCCCTTCCCTTCCCGCACCCTTCCCTTCCCGCACCCTTCCCTTCCCGCACCCTTCCCGCACCCTTCCCTTCCCTTCTTGTTAGAAGTAAAAATTTAACCTAAACTACTCTAATGAAGGCTTATTGCCAATTAATTCTTCACCTTGATGTCCTGGAGTCAGGAATGCTCATGTAATAAAGTAAATTGAGAGAAAACAAGAAGATCTAATAGATTTCTCAGTTGTAGTGCTAAATCCAGCTTGCACTCAATTATTCCTCCAATGATAAACTAGCCACTGTTGTTTTTCTTTTAATGATTTTTTTGAGTGGAGTTGGCTGTATCAAGATATTTCAGGCAAAATGCAGTCCCTGTTCTTCATTTACCCTGGAGTTGACTGATCACTGGGACATTGGAGCTGCTGTATGACAAAGAGTAAGCTATAAGCTGATTACTGAGAGTGCAGAAAATTAATGTTTTTAAGTTCTGAGCAGAGAGATAAGGGCTTCCTGAAGATATGCTGAGATGTGATGTTCTTTCTTGTCCTTATCAAGTTGGTGAAACTGCCCCTTCTATACTGAACCATGATGTAATCCTGTTCTGCTGTGAAAGATTTCAGTTGTTGACTTGGTTGGGTTTTTTCCAGCTATCCTGTAACATGTATTTGTTCCTTCCTCTGAAAATTCAGCAGCTGGTTGCTGGTTGCCTGGCCTTTAACACTGTCTGAATGATCCTCATCAAGAGACATTTTGGCTTTAATTATGTCCATGTCAGTTGCAGTAGAGAGAGGCCTCAGACAAATGGTATTTCTTGCAGTTCTAGAAGTCTCAGCTAACACCAATGTAGCAATTTTGGGGAGGTTTAGTGCTTGTTTGGAAGAACTTGCAAACAAAATGTCAGAGGAAGGAAAGGAAGAAGGGAAATGATGCACTCAGTGTTGCAGAGGTCAGGGACAAGTGTTCCCTCCTAGTCCAACTCTGGTTCTGTCCTTCCATGTTCTCTGAAGACATCTGAAGCCTTAATTAGGAGATGACCTTGCTATGATATAAACTAGAATATTGCAGAATGTTTTGTAGATGTCCAAAGCCAGCACTGATAATATGATGTTAAGATGATGAGCTAACAGACATATCCAATGGACAAGCTGATGAAAGAAAAATAGTGTGAGGAAGAAGGCAAAAAGTTCCTCGAATCATATAGGTTTTGTCAAAACAACCAAACCACCCTCCCTGTCCTCCACCAATGCCTACCCAACCCAGAAAGAAAAGAAAAGAAAAAAGATGACTGCAAAACAATGCCACTTTATTGTGAACATTATAGTTCAAATAACAGAATCTTTGACAACAACAACAAAAATTCTTTATGTGACTGCTAACTGGATTATTTTCCAGTCAGGCAGCCTGAATTGATTGGTAAGAAGTGAGCAAAGCTGCAGCCAGTTTTTGGATGGGGCTGGTGGAAAGAAGCAGCCCTGCTTACTACTGAAGCCTGACACCTTGTCTGAAATCTGAATTGTAGCATATCTGCTCTCTAAACACAAAAGTGATTTGATGCTGTTGCTTTGAAAGCTCCACAGCTCAACATAAAATATGAAGAACATATGAAGAATATTAATACTGTTTTTGTTTCACCTAAATCTACATTTCTTGTTTGAATGCAAGTAATTTTGCAGAACCCTGATGTTGGGCCACAGCTCAGCTGAAAGCACAGTATTCTGTACTTTTCAGTCTATATGAATTGTTTATCTAGGGTCTGTATGTGGGAATCATTGATTTTTGAGGGATGAATCCTTGATTTTGTTTGGGAGCATTATCCCATGTGGGTTATTTGACCTTTCATCAGGACTGGAACAGGTCATAGTGGCTTTTCAGATGGAAATAAAATGTCTGACAATCTCAGTTGTGTCTGCTCTATTAACACTGCTCTAAGTAATATGAAAATGAATTGTTTCTGCCTGGAATTACTGCTACCTCATTTACTACGGAGTATTTAGCAAGGGATACAAGGCTCTATGAATTCTTAAATATTAAACCAGTACTAATTCACAGGAAGTATTTTGGACCCATTCTTCTGGGTATCCATCAAGGTAGTCTTGACATTAGAAAGGTATTTTACTCCTTGTTTTGTTCTGTAAAAAGTCCTCCAATGAATGAAACAGGAGGGGTGATTTAGGTGACTACTTTAACATGGAAGAAAAACAGTGATTTCTTAAGTGTTTATGTAAGGCTCAGGGGTTTTGTAACATTTTTTTCTCCTAATTCAGTTAACTTCTTCAAAGACTTCACTGTTTACTGCTGCTGTTGCCAAAGTGCAGAAAAGTAAAGAAGCATGCATTTCCTCCTAGCTTAAAGAAACTTTTTCTTTGAGTGTAAGAGGGCACAGGTTTCAGGAAAACAGGCTGAGAAACTAGCCTGAGGGCTTGTGTAATGTGTGAAAATAGTGAGCTCTGCAATGGCAGAACCAACCTGCAAATTTAGCTCTAAATATCTAAGAAGCTCCATGGGAGGAGAGGTGTCATGGTGCCTTGGCAGGAGGAAGGCATTTCCAATAGTTCCTGCTTTAAAGTGACTCATTTTGGAGCATGGGAAACAAGAAAATTTTCTCAGGGGAGGGTTTAGTGGGCAGGGAGCCCTTGTGTGTCCGAAGGTGCCAAATGCACTCCCCTGGCAGGTGATTGTCCAGCCATGCTAATTTTTTAGGTTTTTGGTTTTGCCACATTATTACTGACTTGTGTTTTCCTTTGTATGTAGGTTTGTTATCTGTTTTTATTTTTGAGGTATTTTTAGAGGAGTAAATATTTGTAAAAAAATGTTGATACACGTTTAACTGGGGTTTTTTTTTTTTGTATGTATAGCGGTACAAACTGTACTTGAAAAAGTGTTCACTGGCACATTGAGGTTTTGAGTTTCTTAAAAGGGCACCAGTAAGATTAATTTCTTAAAAACCTGAGTCACTCTGAAGGCAAATTTATTGCCTCTACCCTATGGATTAGGCCTGTTGAAGTGTTTTATGAAGTGTTTTAAACTATCATGTGCATACCTTCTTACCCTTTTGTAAAATATTTCTTTAAAGGAATTAAAGCATTAAACAAGTTTACGGTAATGAAGCATCAATTGCTGAAATAATGAAGCTTGAAGGGTTTGTGCTCTGCTAGTTATGAGCTTTTTGCTTCTAAAAAGATAAGCTGGCTTCTTGCAAAGCAGAATTAGCTGAATGTTAATGTTTATGTGCTTGAGAGTGCTGGGTCACTGTCCAGTGGCTGCTCTCTTCTGGAAAGGCCACTTAAAGTCAGTGTCACAAAAAGTACTTAGGCATAATGAAAAGCATATGAAAATTGTAGAAATATAAAAGTGTTCCCTTCCCCACCACCTGATTATTCTCTAAAGGTCTGCCTGTGATTTGAAATGTGTTTTCTTGTTAGAACCAGCAGACTAATGGCACTGACCTGAGAACAGGAGTAACCTCCCTGTTCTTAAGAAGTACAAGTTTGCTTTAGCTGGGTTTTATGCAGCCCTATATAAAATCAAGATTTTGGGGTATTTTGATGCAAATTAGTTGTATGGTCTCTCTGAGTAGCTTAACAAGGCCAGAAACTGCAGAATATGCTCCAGCTGGTAGCTGAACTGTGTGAATAATACACACCAAAGACTGGGTATTATCACAAGCAAAACTATTCATTGATTTCTCTCCCTGCTGCTCCTTCCCCCCTGTTGCCACAAGAAGTCAATGGTTGAAAATTGCAGTAGATGAGCCTCTTGTTTTTGGACTGGCTGGGTAAGGTCCACACATGGGGAATAGTTATTTCCTTGGTGGGTAAGCTGAATTTTGGAGCAGCTGCCACTGAGCAGTGGTGATATATCTCAGGATTAACTCCTATTTCTATCTGGTCAGGACCTTTATTTTTGCATTCAGTGCAAAAAATCTCTTCTCTTCCCTCATGCTTTTAAGTCTTTTAAGTCTTAACCTAGTCTCCTGCCTTATACCTCACCCCAGTTCTAGATATCTGCTCTCAGCCCCACTCAATGGTTTCTTTGGCTTTATGTCAGGCTTTTTCTTTCCTTTTCAGCTTTTTCTGGAAAGTCAGCCCTCTTCTGTCTTTGCCTTGAATATCTTGCCCTGCTCTCCTGCCAGAGCCACTCTTGCAGTTGGTTGAACTCAGGCCTTTTTTTGTTGGGTGCACATCTCTAAATTCTGTTCTTCAGAATTCAATAGTTCCTTCATTTGATTTCCATTTTCCTGGGTGAGCAAATTTTCTCCTTTTCTGGAGATTCCTGCCACACAGGGACTCACTGAAATGGAATTTATGGGAAGGGCTGTCCCACTGCTTAAGAGGCTTTATCACTCCTGTGTGCATTACTAGCTCGTGTGTCTTGGTATAATTTAAATCTGCTTGTAAATGCCTGTAATGGTGTTCTTCCATTGTTTCTCTCCAGGCTAATTACATAAATGCTATTATTTTAATTTGCATATGCATTGTGGCAAGTGTGTATGTTATGTCATGTACTGGCACAAGTGACGTGGCCCTGCTGTGTCCAGTATATATCCAGTGAACTTTAGCATGTTGGAAAACAGCAAATGAATTTTAAAGCCTCTCCCCAGTGTGTGTGGTTGCTCCACGTATGTAGAAAATGCTGACAATTTGGGACATTATGAAAGGGATTACAAAGATGGCAAGAATCCTGGAAGTCGTTTCAGTGAGGCTCAGAGCACACTGTGATTTCTGCTTGAATGTTGAAATTTCCCTGACTGTGATACACAAAGTACTTTGCAAGAGTTGCAATAGTAAAATACTCTTAATATAAGAGATTTCTTGGGTTTTATTTATTTATTTATTTATTCTTTCTTTCTTTCTTTCTGTGTTGAATGTCAGAATACTCCCTATGACCTCATGCAGGTCCCCAGAGCAGGAAGCTGCTGACCAGAAAAATAGTTTATGTTCCCACCTACTGAGACACTGGACTAAAAGTCTCTGCCAAGCAGCTGCCTGTGATTCTTCCACTCATACTCTGATCAGATTCTTTCATTGTACAATGTTGTTTGATGCAAAATCAAAAAATATTCCATTTGCTTCAATTTGTTTTCAGGGATAAGGTCAGTCTGTAACCCCTAAGCAGCCCCTGCTTTTGTCAAACAACTTGCGAGGAAAAGCAAAAGCCAAAAATATTATCTCAAATTTAAATGCATTGATTTCAAGGGAGATGCCTAGGTTCAGTGGACAGTGACTGGGGCTTATGGAAACATGCCTTTTTGAAACCAAGTCTAATTTCCATATAAATATGATGGTTGGAACACGCTGCATATTGCTTGCAACAGTAATGGAGTTTACTCAATGAAGCTATTGTTTTCCAATGGATATATGTCTCCCTGAGAGTGAAATATTTGGAGAAATGGAATAGCCATGATAGCAGTGATGTCCTGCTGCTGCTAACCAGGGACATTAAAATTAATGCTGTAAACTCCCTGTGATCAGTCCTTTGGAAAAGCAGTGTTGGAACACAGTTCTTGGAGTGGCACCTTCACATTTGTGAGCTCCCAGAGGCACAGACTGTGTGCGTCCTGTGGTGTCCCTCTGTGGGGGTAGAGCAAATAATGCAATTATCATGTGAAACTAAGGAAAAGAGAGAGCCCATTTCTGTGTAAGTGTTGGGGGTGGGGGGAGGAATGTTTTTGAGTGTTTTTTTCCTTTTTTTTTTTTTTTTTTTTTTTTTTTCCTGAAGTGATTTCATGTATCTGCAAATAAATTCAGAGTGCAGCGCTTTCCAGGAAAGCACATTGATGCCTCTGTATCTCAAATTTACTGCCCCTAAATTGAAGAATTTAAACATAGGACTTCTGGTGGGGTGGCTGCAACTTTTTGACTCTTTGGAATAAATACTAATTGTAAGGCCAAGTATGCTTTTTGTATGTAGGCAAGATATTTATGTATTTCAGGATTTTCAGCAACAGTGTGTGGAAAAACAAATGTATGATGTAAAAGAAAATTTGGTTAAAATCACATTTGCAGTCCATACTAAGAACTGATTAACTGAAATCATTCTATCAGGTCCATTCTAACTGAAAATTGAATATATAAAGAACAATAACTATTTGCTGGGCAAAATATAGAAACTGAGAAAAAATATTCTCCAGGTTGTAAGTCTTGAAAGAAAGATAATTAGACCAAAATAACAAAAAGAAAGATAATTAGAAAAAAACCAACTAGAACAAAACAACAAAAGACAATTAGAAAACAATTAGCTGATGGTGAACAGCACAGTGTAGATCACTCATGTATTTTTTAAACATTTCCCAGAAATTGAGAAATGCAGGACTTGTGCTGGAAGACTTTTACTAGAAATAAGAAAGGTGATGAGTTTAAAGATAACTTGAAAGTTTGGGGTTAGTGTGGCTGAGTGGGATGCATTTTTTTGTTTAAAAAGTTATCACTGAATGACAATCACTATTAGGTGTGAGTTCCATATTTCATACTAAAGACATTGAGTATCAGCCTGTAGGACATGGAGTGCTGCATTCATCTGGAGCTCACTCATGGAGGTTTTGTAGCTCCTATTCAGTTGGAATATAATAACTACTACCAAAGTTACATTGGCGAGTAGTTATGGAAATCTGAGTGGTTTTTCTTGTCTATTTATATATATATTACAGCTGAACTACTGTAGCAAATTTAACATTTTAATTTCTGTTTTCCATTGTTATTAAATTAAATAATAGGGCAAATTAGACTGGAAAACTCATATGTGCAGTGGGTTTTTTTTACAGTAAATTACCAGCCTGTAATATTTGGAGCAAATTAAGAGGTAATTAAAATATATGTAGAAGGTGCAAGAATGTGCAAGATAAACTACACATGTAGCTTCTTTTTTGAGGTGCCCATGTAAGGGTAGTTCAACCTTCACAGTGAAAAAGACTAACAGGTTTCCTAGAGGGGCTTCTGTGCTTGTCATCCTGAGAAAATCAAGTTTCCTGTGTCCAAGTGTCTTGGGTTGCAATGCAGGATGTAACCAGCAGTCTGTATTCTATTGCCAGCTGTTAAACCAGCTGGGGCAGGGTTCTTTATCCCTTCCAGGACCCATCCTCCCTGCAGGGGATCTCTGCTGTCCATGGGCCATCGAGGCTCCCTGCAGGGCTGATACAATTCCATCATCCATGGGAGATGCTGCACCCAGGGGAGGAGCCCAGCATTCCCACCTGGATAAACCCTGGGATTCAGAGCCCAGCACAGCCTGTGTGCACTGCATTCCCACCTGGATAAACCCTGGCATTCAGAGCCCAGCACAGCCTGTGTGCACTGCATTCCCACCTGGATAAACCCTGGCATTCAGAGCCCAGCACAGCCTGTGTGCTCTGCATTCCCAGAGGAAGGCTGGACCCATCTCAGCACCACTGGACCTTCAGAGGAAACTGCCCCTGCTACAGGATCATTGCTGCAACAGAACCACATCTGTCACTGCAGGAGGGCTTGACTGGACTGCTGCCAACACCCTGCCCAACAGGGTGTCAGGCTGTGTTCTGACTCTGTCAGTGTTTGCTTTTTTTTTTTTCTTTCCCCCCCCCCTTTTTTTTTTTCTGTACTACTACATTTTTATTTTAATTTTCTGAGTAAAAAACTGTTACTCCTATTCCTATATCTTTGCCCAAGAGCCCCTCAATTTCAAAATTATAATAATTTGCAGGGAGAGGTTTACATTCTCCATTCCAAGGGAAGCTCCAGACAGACAGACACCTGTCCTTCCAAACCAGGGCACCAAGTCACTCACTATGTTTTAGACCCAGTAAGTTTGGCCAGGGAGAGAGAGTCTTAAACCTGTATTTAGGATGATATATCTAACTTCTAAAGAAATCTACTCTGCTGAGATCTGAAGGAAATAGGGCTTCATGGGTTTTGATTTTCACTTAAATTGTGCAGTTCTGTATTGACCTGCTACTACCTGTGTTCTGCTGAGCCCCCACTACTGCCAGAAGGGTGATTTGCACATTTTTTGAAAGTTTGGGCTAATTTATCTACAAGTCAGAGCATATCAGACAAAATTCAATAGCTTTCTGAAATCAATTGT
Organism: Prinia subflava; assembly: GCF_021018805.1. Taxonomy (NCBI): domain Eukaryota; kingdom Metazoa; phylum Chordata; class Aves; order Passeriformes; family Cisticolidae; genus Prinia; species Prinia subflava. Next base: position 3,333,232 of record NC_086257.1, on the reverse strand, counting down.
ACTGTAAGTGAAGCAAATTTAATTCCTACTAATACATTTTTCTTAAAGCCAAGGGGTCTAATAAAATCAATGCATGTAAAGAAGCATGAAGTTTTGCAGGGAATTTTGTTTTGTTTACATACCCTTGCAGAAATAACAACTTTTCTAGTGTTGTTTTCCTAATGAAAACTATAATTCCTAAAGCAGATATTTTGGATTAGATTGCTATGAGGATTTAATATTTTACAATTACACTTGTTTTGCACATAGACTAACAGTTGGTGATTGGACATGTTTATCCATTATTCTAATTGAACTTCAATGGAAACTTGATAAACACCAATAAAGCACCTTATACACCATCCTGCAAGGATTTTTTCTTAAAACCCTGCTGTACTCCAGGAATTCTTTCTTTGGAAATGATAAATATAATGCAGATTTCCCTTAAACCCATTAGATTTTTATACAAATAGAATGATTAAGCAAGCCCTCAGTCAATCTGTTTATTTTACATCAATTAAAATATACAATAATTTCTGCAATATCTGAAGGAGTTGGGCACCTTTTCTATAGATAAGCTTGCTAAGCTCTGCACTCGATGAAAGGCTAAAATACCTAAAATACCTAAACAATTAAATGTTAATTTCCATCTGCCTCTGTTAGATGTGTGTCTGTTTTTCAGGATGAAGGTTTAGGTAGGTCTTTCATTGGGTGGTTAGGAGAAATTCCAGATGTTTCAAGAGACAAATTTGCCTCAGTTTTCTTATCCAAAAAAAGAAAAAGATCCAAGGGACCGTAAGTACCTTATACCTGGTACTTTTCTGTATGCTTCAGATGCTGAGTCATCAGATTGCCACCAGCATCAAATTCCTTTAGCTCAGATTTTTGACTTGCACTTCTTGAAATGCTCACTTTTTGAGCATTTCAACCTGAAGAGAAACAGGAGAGCTGGTATCACCTGGTAGGTGCCTATACCTTCTGCTAGCCTCTTGCTCTAAAGACTGAGCTCATTGTGCTGGCATATAAATGCAGAGGGCAAATTCCACGTGGCATGGAAACAGCCAGTCATTCAGGCATAAAGTAAAATCACTAAGAGGTCTAAAGATGTGCACAGTTTTTTCAGATTGTGTTCAAAAGACTTGCAAGAAGCAAAACAAGCCAATAGCTAGAGGGAAGCTACCAAATCTCTTAAATGCTCAGTTGGTTACTCTGGGCATTTTCTTTTCCATTATCAGCCAGTGTGTATTCCCTGCAGATGGCTAAGGCACTGGAAATGCCACCATTCTTTGCCAAGTTCTGGGGTGTGCTTGTGGTCTTGGAAGCAGCTGAGGTTGGAAAGTTAGGGACGTTTCTCTTTGTCATGTTTGCAGTGAGCATATTTTCAGATTAGTTGAATCAAGTATGTTAGACCTCTATTTTTAAGGTGGAAAAAGCCAGGTTCTGAAACTAGATTAAGTATAACTGATAAGTATGCTACAAAATTTATGAAGAAGTCTATTTTGTGGTAGCTAGTCAAGCAGTCATCTTATACAGGATTTATTTAAGGGGAGCTAAAACCTTTATGGAAGATTGTCTTAGGTTGCAATGCAGGATGTAACCAGCAGTCTGTGTTCTATTGCCAGCTGTTAAACCAGCTGGGGCAGGGTTCTTTATCCCTTCCAGGACCCATCCTCCCTGCAGGGGATCTCTGCTGTCCATGGGCCATCGAGGCTCCCTGCAGGGCTGATCCAATTCCATCATCCATGGGAGATGCTGCACCCAGGGGAGGAGCCCAGCATTCCCACCTGGATAAACCCTGGGATTCAGAGCCCAGCACAGCCTGTGTGCACTGCATTCCCACCTGGATAAACCCTGGCATTCAGAGCCCAGCACAGCCTGTGTGCACTGCATTCCCACCTGGATAAACCCTGGCATTCAGAGCCCAGCACAGCCTGTGTGCACTGCATTCCCACCTGGATAAACCCTGGCATTCAGAGCCCAGCACAGCCTGTGTGCACTGCATTCCCAGAGGAAGGCTGGACCCATCTCAGCACCACTGCACCTTCAGAGGAAACTGCACCCTGCTACAGGATCATTGCTCCAACAGAGCCACATCTGTCACTGCAGGAGGACTTGACTGGACTGCTGCCAACACCCTGCCCAACAGGGTGCCAGGCTGTGTTCTGATTCTGTCAGTGTTTGCTTTTTTGTTTGTTTGTTTTTGTTTTTGTTTGTTTTTTTTGTTTGTTTGTGTTTGTTTTTTTGGTGCCACTAATTTTTTATTTTAAATTTCCTAGAAAGACCTGTTCTTCCTATTCCTCTATCTTTGCCCAAGCACCTCCTTATTTCAAAATTATGTTATTTTGGAGGGGGGAGGGTTTACATCTTGAAGGGAGGCACCTGCCTTCCTAAGCAGACACCTGTCTTTCCAAACCAAGCCAAAGATGGTCCCTCATGCTGGAAGAAAGACACAAGAAAGTGTCTTGCTCAAGAAAACTGCAGGATCTATCATGGGTGTTTTTGAGGACAAATTAGACAAGTATTCATCAGGAATGCCCTAATTCTAGTGGTTACATGCTGGAATGAAAGAAGGACTGGCTGCCTTGTTTAGGAGCTCTCAATTCTGCTCGTGCTGGTAGGAAAAATTGCTCTGGCACTTGCCTGTGTTCGAATTCCCATATCCGAGGAACTCTGCTGTACTACAAGATCTTTTTGAAGCCTTTTGTCAAAACCAGCGTTTTTATAGTGTTAAGAGAGTAGTACTGCTCTCTGAGCCCTGGCTCTCTGTGCCCAGTTGCTGTCTGCACGTGTGTGTAGAGGAGACTGAAGTCAACTCATGTCAAAGGATTGAACTGAAAGCTGGGCACTGCTCTTAATTTGTAACATTCAATTTTCTATCCTGTTTTTCTCTGTAGCTACTATACTGCAGTAAGGCTTTGATGGACCATCATGTGTGTTGTAACTGTATCTTAAACTTCAGGGATGAGGGTTGAAGAGAATTCTCACTGCTGACATCCCACAGTGGAAACAGAGGGTCTGTGAATGCTCTCATAGCTGAGGGCCAGCTACTCAAGAGGTGTTTGTGTATTTGTTAAGTAAATACTGTCAAGGGTAGCACCAGCTGCTTAACCAGCTTTCTACCATTTTACATCCTTTAAAATTCCAATTTGAAACTCTTATCAGCTTCTAGCAATAGCCCTTTCTGCATTACTTTCCTTGGCACAAGAGCTGTGTGGTTTAACTGGGCTCTGTCAGGGCTAGTGGACTGTAATTAAACCTGCCAGCTGTATTTTGGTTTCTGGGCAATGATGAGTTCATACAGATTCTACTCTGTTCTGCCAGAATGTTTTGTTCTTGTCAGCAGCAAAACTACTGAATATAGGGGAAAAAATATTTTCCAGTGTCAGAGAACAGGTTTCTTGTCTATCTGTGCAGAAGAATGCTGCTTCCATTCTTTGCAGCAGTTGTCATCCTTGGTGTAAGAGAAAGGGGCAAATGTCTCCAGAGGGAGACATGGCAATGGTGTTGATGCCAGGGGATGAGTTTGTTCACTGCCCCAGCTCCAGGTGTGACAGACTCTGGGGCGAGGGCTCTGTGCCCTGGGACAGGGAAGGTCAGGGATGGTTTGCACCTGAAGTGCTCTGGAATTAAAATGTGCCCAAAGCACCCATGCTGGCAGATGCACAAAGGGTTCCTACCCAGCATGAGGCTCAGCACTCAGGAGTTGAGAGCCTGTCTTTATTTTACCACAACTAGTTTCTTGTCTTTATTTTATCACAACTAGTTTTTGCTTAGCAGTACAACATTAGGCAGTGAACTTGGATGAAGGCTTTGTGCTCAGAAGAGCATCTTGGTACCTTTCTGTAAGTTATAAATGGGAGATGTTGTGGAAGAGTGAAACAGACTTGAAAGCAACATTCACCCAGCTGCTAAAAGGACATATCCATATGCTTGGCTGGGGTGCATTAGAAGCAAAAAGACACAATTACAGTTAAGTTAAAAAAAAAAAAAATAGAAGTAGCTATAATTATAAGCCACTGCAGTGGCTTGCTGATGAGAGTTATTTCATCAAATCCCTGAAAAAGAGTGGAGTGTGCCAAGAATTTAAAGATGAATGGCACCTGTGCAGTACCACTTGGGAAGAACCATGTTTCAGGGCTTTTTTGAAGATTGGGTTGAAGCTGAAAGGATGTGTGCTGTCTTGATTTAAACTCTGCATTTCTGTTTGATATGAGTTCTGGGCTTTCAGTCTGATGCAAAGCTTTTCTTCACCAGGCAGAAGTAATTAAGTTTGACATTGTAGTGTCTCCAGCACGCCAGCATGAAAGGTTCCCTCCTTTCACACAGTCATTCCTGCCTCTGCTCTTCTGATCTTTGTCTGGGGGGTGACCCTAGCAGGCTGTTGTGGGGTTGTGCTGTACAGTGGGGAGTGGAATGCTGGGTCCTGAGACATCCCCACAAATGGGAGCAGTACTGCAGCAAGGGTCTGTAGCTGAGTTTCTGTCTTTGCTTTCAGAGTACTTGAACTGCACCATTACTTTCCTAATGTAGCCTGGAATAATAAAAAAAAAGAACTCTGTGTAAAGCAGGAATTTCAAAACATTGTTCTGTCTGCTGTTGTTAAGCAGAAGGAAATTTTCTACACGATAAAAAAATCTTGTCTTGTTATTCAAAGAATGCTGATAAGAGTTGTTGCTAAGGGAACCATTTAATGTCCATCCTTGGATTTGATAGTGTACCTGTGCAAACTATTACACAGAGTCAATGTCCCTTTATTTCTTAGGGCAGAGGCCACCCAGAGAGAGAAGAGAGCCACCCAGAGAGAGGCTTTTAGAGAGAGAATGCTTTATGTCTTTCAGCAAACATGGTTGACTGATAAAATTAAGGCATGTCTCTTACTACTTTCTTTTTTTTTTGTATTAGACACTATATTTGTATTTTTATTTATATATTGTATATTTGTATTAGAGACTATAATTAATTACATTGCCCTAAACCGCATTTTGATAATATCCAGGAATGGAAACCAGAAGGGCATGTAATAAAAGATAAGTGGAAGTGGAATTTTGTATTCTTGCTTGATTAGCATTGAAGAGCAGCAAAATAGAAATGAGCCTTCTGTTCTGTAAAGGAGGCTGACAGGTTTGTCACACAACCTGTCACAGGCTGCTTTTGGGGTTGGGTACATGGGGATGAGGGTAGGGGACACTTGTGCTGTATGAGGACTCAGTTTGCAGAAACGAATGTTATTCCACAGAGAAGGATAGAGTAGAAAAAAAGGCCTTTAGAGGGCTTTTCTTCAGTCAGATGTTGCTTATTGAATTAGTTATCCATTTAAAGTTGCTATCAAAGCATGTAGTGTGTGGTTTTCTTACTTCCAAACTGGTTCCAAAAACAGGGGTTCCTCTACAGCCTTTCTATGACATGACACCATAGGAGCACTTACAAAAATAATATTTCACATCTTATAAATATCCTTTTTTAGATAGCTTTGTTTCTCTGAGATTGTTTCCATTTGATAGAAGAAGAAAGGGGAGCTACAAATTGACATTTATTGCAATAAAAGCTGGTCTAGCACATTTTTTTAACGGTACTGAAGGTTCAAAATGCAGCATGCCTTTACTTCAGGCTTCATTTGAGTGCTTTTAGTTTTTAAAGGTAGATATATTTTAAATCAGGTATGAGCTTACCATCAGGTTGCAATTATAAATTAAAACATCTTGTGTAGACTTAGATATATGAAAATTACTCCACTGGGTTACCAGTATAGACAACATTTTGCTTTCTTGTCTATAACTGCTCTCAGTTAAACATAAAGGTTTCTGCTGCTCACAGGACAAGACATAATTACCTTTTTTCACTGGCTGTGTTCTTACTAGCAGAGAACTCAGCATTTGAACTAAAAGTTGAGTTGCCACCCTGCAGTGAAACATGGTGCCCACTGCTCAATACATTTCATAGTCACATACAATTCTGTGAATTGTAAACTGTCCTTTGCTTTGACACTGAATGACTCGTGGGATATGGACGGATATTTTTGTATAAGTTTAATATAGAGTGAAAATTGAGATAAATAAGTTGATCTTAGTGAAGTCACTCAGAATTCAGTCACTTGGAATTTGTGTGCAAACCACAGAGTGGTTTGGAGTGGAGAGCAGAGCTATAAAATCAGTGACCTCCTTTTGGCTCTCGTGGCCTTTCCTGGGCTCAGCTCAGCCAGACAGTCACCCAGAGAAGGAAGGAGTGGTGCTTTAACATGAGATATCCTGGACAAATGGAGGCTGTTTGCAGCATGGGGAAGGCCTGATGTCAGGAGATGAAAGGAGCTCTGCTCTGTGCCTCCCGTGCTGGCTGCTGCTCCTTGGGCTGTGCAGAGCCAAACTCAGGCCTTGGCAAAAAACGCAGTACAGCTGGCCACACGAGCAGAACCAGAGTGCTGCTTCAAATGTCAGAAATCCTGCGCTGCCAGGCATTTCCTGCAGCATCTGTGAGGGATGAAATGACCTCAACTCTTTTGCCATGAAGACCTAACAAAATGAACTCATCCTCTCCAATGGACTGTGTCCTCTGGGAGAAAGTGATGGAGAGAAAAGTTTGTGTTCTTTAGTAAGTCTGTTTGCACTTCCTGAAGCAAGAGGGCTAGGCTGGGTCACAGCTCTGGTTCGTGTTCATGTCAAACAGAGGGAACAAATCTCAGTATTTCTAATATTCCTGTGGGAATGGCTCAAATGATTAATTTTTGAATGACTCCAGTTGTACAGTGGAAACTGAAGGATTGGGGCAGAAACTGAGTTTTAAAAATAAATTGTGAAGGAGTCCGGCCTTTGAGCCTTTCATTTTTTTAGACTGTAACTCCCTAGGCAATGCTTCACAATGAAGAAATGTTACACACTCAGACATTCCTTCTGCTGTCACCAGCCTTTTCTTCTCAGACCCTGACAATATTTTTAAGAATAATCTCACTGACTACTGCTAAATAACAATTTTTGAGCTGCTGAAGATGTTACATGGAGTATATCAAGCATTACAATGCTTGATAACATAATTTATAACATAATGAAGTTAAAATCTTTTGCTTTTTTGAGCTGTCTATGGGGTTCAGCCTTGCTGATTTTCTCCGTGGTACCCTTGCCCAGTAATTTCACACTCATGTTCTTAGTGTGCCTGTGGTGATAGGGACAAACTAGTGATGAAATTGAAGTTGATATCTTGATTATCTGATGTTTCCCTTCTCATGGACTCACTTTTGAATCTGGACTAGATGAAGGGAACTGTATTGAGGCAATAATAATCACTGCCTGCCAGAGATTTAGTGAAGACCAAGTACTTGGAAAACCAGAAGAGAGGTATCAATTTATTACTGCTACTGAGTTGGACAACAGGATGTTGTTGAAAATTGACCAGCTTGAAAGAAAGTTAAGAGAAAGTTGAGTAGAGCTCTTGGAGATGGAAAATCATATGACAGTGTGCTTTATTTCCACCTCTAGTTCAAAGGACACAGAAATTGGGTGAAGGTTTAGGTAGGTTCAGAGTTTGGTTTGGGTGCTGACTCATGCCTGTCCTCGGGAAGGAGCAAGGAATTAGCTTTTTGTGCTCAGCCTTACCCAAAACTGGGCTCTACACTTGTGTGCACCAACTGTAGTGAGAGGTGGGAAAGCCCCTGTTGCTCATATACTCAGTTTTGAAAGAGCTCTTACTAAATGGGAATTATTAAATGATTAAGGAAAATAATTAGGGTTATTTTCCTGAGGAAAATGTCACCCTGTCCTTTCTTGTTTCATGCAGCAGGGAATCAGCCCCTTCAAAAAGGGGCTCTGGCACAACACTCCTGGTGCAGATAAAGAGAATGGCTTTTACAGCTGAAGATAGAGGACTGTGTTCAAAGGACAGGTACAAGGAGGAAAATTGAGCTGTAAAGCCAGCATCTTCCTGCCTTAGTCATCCCTTATTCGATAGAAACTGAAGCTGCATGTGGATGTGGTAGTGCAGAGAAGCCCATTCCAGGTGGGAATGGGGTGAGTGTCACTGGGAACACGAGGAATGCTGCCAGTGCTGCAGCAGCCTGTGAAGAAAAGTGGCTGGGATAGACTGGAGGGATGAGAAGAACAATTAATTGCCAGCCTCTAAGGAATACGTAATTAAAAAAGAGATTTGGGAGGTGCAGTCATTCCAATGGCTTTGTTGGCCTTTCAGGCACTTCTATAAAGGTATTTCCTAGTTCTTAATTGTCTTAAATATCGAGCTGAAGGGAGACTAAACCCCAGGTGTGCTGCAGGTGTTGAGCTTGCAAACCCTGCTATCAGATGTTTATACAGAAAGTTCACTGCCTCCCTGCCTCCCTCATGGTTTTTGTGGGGCTGTTATCTGAAGTACACTTCCACAGCCAGGTTCAGTTGTGCATGCTTGTTCTCCTCTAAGGTAGTAATGCCTATAAGGCTATTTAGCCTGAGGGATGAGGACTGAGCAAGCTAAAAAGGGGGGTTGGATTCATTTCTGACAGGAAAAAGTAGTGGCAACACAACTAGCCAAGCAGGTTAAATATTACATTTAGTGAGCATTAGTGCAAATGGTATGTTGGAGATCTGATGCCTTAACAAGTCATAAATAAAATTTGCCTCAGAAACAGCAGCTTTATGGCTTTTTGGACATCCACAGAGGGCCAGATGGTGAATCCTGTGCTTATTCTCTTATTTTACAAGTTCAGTGCTGAAATGAACAGGGCTGTTGACAAAGCCAAGGCATTACTGAGTGCCAAAGCCTTGCTGGCTGGCAATGCCACTTGGTACAGATTTAGCCAACATAGTTCCTCCAAAGTGCTGCCCACAGCCGGGGTCCTGTGCAGAGACCTCACTGCAGTGTTGAGAGGAAGGCAGTGAACTCAGACACAGGTGCCCATGGCTTGGTTTCTGCCCCTGTTAGATCTCTCTGCAAGCCCATTCTGAAATTACCTGCACCAGCCTCCTTTTTTAAAACTGGCACTAGTAATGGGAGTTTTGGAAAAAGTTCATTGACATAAAACTTCCATGCATAGCAGCAGCATGCCATAAGATCAATGATGCCTTTTCAGGATTGGATGTTTATTCCACCTTGCTGACTTAGGCCAAAGATTTTTCTGGGCAAAATGCAGCCATTGCAGTAATTTTACAAGTGTTTCAACAATGAGCTCAAAGCTGTGACAGCACAGACGAAGAGATGAAAGAAAAGACTAAGCCCCATTAATCTTGGTTATCCTCAGGAGTAAAAATACATTGTGATAGCTCTAAGTCCAAGAGATGGTAAAAATGCTAGAGCCAGCTGGCAGCACAGGAAGATTCAGGTGGGCAGATTGCACCTGCTGTGGGTGATGCCTTCTCGTCCTTGCAATCTAAATTCAGAATATTGCTAACCCTGCTTACCCACATGTCAAAATTTGTGAGAAGCAAAAAAGTTAAGTCTGCATTCACACTTTTTTTTTCAATTAGTAGCTGAGTGTAAAGGTCTTCTGTATTTGGAGCTCAATTGCTTTTAGAGGTTTCTTATATCCTAAAATCTCTCCTCAGCATTGACACTAAGTAACTTTTTGAACAGAAAGAGTGATAATTCTAGAGAACATTGCTTCTGTGAACTTGGAGATGTTTCCTGGAGTTCTGGGCTGAAAGTTAATACAGTGATGTCAGGTATTAAGACAGGAAGCAAACAAAATAAACACAACTGTAAGCAGTAACCTTTTGGTACAACATTTTCACAACAGGGCTGAAGGAAGCTGCAGTGCTCCATGATTCTGCAGCTCTTCCCTGCTGCATGACCTTCAGGCTGTACTGCAACACTTCTGCTGACAGAGACAAATAATTTCTTTACAATTCCCTTAGTCTGAACAAGTTTTGGGCTTTCTGTTAGCTGTATTAACATGCTAAATGAGGTTATAATTATTGAGACAAAGTGCAACATTCCTTGTTGCATTAGGAAGTTTTGTAGCTTCCAGCTGGAGGCTGCAGCAATATGATTTTCCCATAATATTTCCTAAAAGGGACGTGAATGCTCTTGGTGATACAGTAACATAACAAGGCACATAAAGCAAACCCTAGGATAGATCTATATTGTTTGCAGAACAAATATAAGAAATACTTTGGAAATTTGTTCATTCTTTGGAGCTCGTTTTTTCATTTTTTTCTCCATCTGCTTGCTGCCCTTCATATTTTCCAAACACTCCTATTTTTGCCATCCAAAAATAAAATTGTGTAGCTCTCTGTTTCTAGTCCTAACTTGGATGTTTGAAATAATGTTATAAGGAAGAGGTAAAAAGATAGATAGGAAGTGCTTCATGGCAAGACCTACAGGTTCAGGAAATAATATTGATAGTGTAGTGAAAATTATATAGATTTTCAGGAATGGGGAACAAAAGGTGCAGTCAGTAAACTGCAGTGAGTGTAAGTGGCTAAGACACTGGAATCTTACCTGCTTAACAGTCAAATCAGAATTTAAAACCTTAATTTTGAGTGTTCCAAGAGTGTTATTTTTCATTTCTGCATGTAAATTTACTGACAGTGCTGGAAAGCTTTGTGTGTAAAATATGTTGGGGTTTTTGGACTGTACATAGATATATGTGCATATATGGCAGGTATGGTTCAACGTGACAAATCACATTAGCATGGGGAGAGGATAATATTTAGCTCCCTTGAATATGTCCTGGACTGTGGAATTCTTCAGGTACCTCTAACTTTTACCAGTGGTCTTCCCTGCATTTCCATGAGAAGGAATTCACTGTGAAACTCCCTTCACTTCTCCCAACCCACTTCTCCCAAATGTGAGTCTCTGCAGACCCTGTGGAAATCTCCACCCTTCCCTCTGGATCACACCGAGGGAACTGCTCACACTGAGGGTCTCCTCTGTGTCTCCTGGACAAAAACCTTCCTGGGAACAGCTGGGAAGGGCTGTTTTGACTCCATCTCAGTTCTCACTGTTAATGATTGCTCCAAAACCGGTGCCAAGTCACATCACCAGGCTTGTCTTCCCAAGTCCCTGGGAGGGGACATCCCTAACAGGATGTCTTTTCCACGTGTTGCACTATATGAAATTTCCCACAGGGCTTCTTCAGTATTGAAGGAATGCTCCAGGACTGAATTTCTAAGCACTCTTTTGCAGGAGCATTGCAATGGAAGAAGTGACCTAATGGGATAAATCCCGTCACAGTGTCCATTAACACCTTTTTATAAAGTTTCTTCATTTCAAGCTTAGGGTTTGGAGCAGTAGGGAATTAAGCAGCAGCACTTAAAATGTGGTACTGGTAGATATAGTGAGTCAATCTGTCAATCTCATTTGATGGAGGTAGTGGACAGCATTTGAGAGCTTCTCTGCTTCTGGCACACATTTATAAGGAGGAGCTTGGGCAAGCCAGAGAGTAATACTTGGAGGATTATGAGGAATTAACCTGAACATGGATACTTTTGACTCCTGGGAAATCTGACTGCATCTCTTCATTTGGAATAGGTTACAGCAGTACAGAGCAGCCAATGTAATTAATTGGTCAAGTTTTTCCTGCTGTTTTACGAAGAGTCAGAGTATCAGTTATCTGCTCATCTCTGGGGAAATTTATAGTGAAAAAATCTGGAGGGAAAGTTGGTTGTTTCAGCAGAAATGGATTTGCAGCTGCTGAGGAGAATTTGATTATGTGCTACTTTCAAAGAAATGCGATACGTCATTCACTCCTGGACAGAAAGCCTTTTCTGTGACTAAGATTTTCAGACAGGGTAGCTGGGGAATGAGACTGGATTTCTTCTTTACATGCTAAGTGTTTCTTAAGTTCAAAGTGTGTTAGAAGCATGCAAGCATTGGAAAACATTACTGTACACATATCCGAAGAGTTTTCCAAAAATTCCAATAGTAAAATATTAAAAATCTCACGATGGACTTCTGGCTGACGAGATGATGTCTGCTGTTTTGAAACAGTATTTCCCACCTGTTGAAGGCTTTGTAATGCAAGAACTGAGACAAGTTAGCTGCACAGTAGAAATGCACTACGGTTTTCTCACGTCTCAGAGGAGGAATGTTAATTTCTGCACTCACAAAATTCTTGTTCTACTAATCACTGGAGCCTTAAGCAGTGAGCTTATTCTCACAGCAACGAAGAAAACCATTGATGTGGTAGGTTTGGCTGTAATATCACATGTTTATTGAAAATGTTGGTGTCTGTGGAAGAGTGCTATGTTGGTGGAGAGTGGCAAGAGGTGTTTTGGAGAGAAGGGAGAAGCTGCACGACGTCTCTGCTTCAGTGCTGAGCCCCTTCCAGAGCTGCCCTCACAGGAAGCTCGGAGCCCTGGCTGAACTGTGATGCTGAGATGGCTCCTGGGATGTGCAGAGCTTTGCCACTTGTCACGGAGGTGCCTGGGGAAGCCTGAGCATCTCCCTGACATCCCAAGACCAGCAGGGCAGGTTTATCCCCGCACACACCCCACTGAGGAGAACCCTCCCAGCAGATGGAGTCAGCACAGGCTGCAAGGGGGTCATGCAAAGGGCTCTGCACTGGGGAGCACGTGAGAGCCAGAGCTGTCTGGGAGCCAGGGAAGTGGAGTTCATGGAACAAAAACACGATTCCCCAGACCGAAATAGCACCGAATCCTGCAGGATCCTTCGCCACCATCTGTTTGCTGGGAACACACAGCAGAGCCTAAATTATGCAGCACAGTGTCAGGCTGGGGAGGAGGAAACACGGGGGAGCAGCTGCACCACGTGCCCTGGGAAGGCTCCAACTCCATCACGCCCTGTTGGCAGCTCGAGGAGCCCTGAGGTGCACAAGGTTAGTGTAGGCATGACTCAAGCTGAGATCACTCCTGGAAGAACTCTCTTTTTCCTCTTCTAGCACTAGTAGCATCACAGACAAGTCCTGGGGAAAAAAATGGAGGAAATCCATCATTAATTTTATCACCAAGGAGAGCAGGGTTTGGATAAAGCTTGTCACTATTTTTTTTTTTAATACAGCTTGTCACTATTTTCAGCACAATACTGCATTTATTCCTGGCTTTCACCACACAGAGGGAAGCAGCTCTGTGGGTCAAGTTAGTCCAAAAGATGCTGTATGTGGTCAAACCAACTTGCACCTTACGTCAGCTTTTGCAGAACATGTGGCATAATGAGTGAAAAAACAGGGCTTTGTTCTATCCAACATTAATTTCTAATTTGCTTTAAGGGAATGAACCAGATTAATGCTAAAATTTCCCATACTTTGGTAGTTATTCATGTGTCTAAACAGCTGAGGTTTTTTTTCTTCTTGATCCCCAGAAATAACAACTAAATTTACTGGATTTTTAACACTACTTGGTGAGACTATTCTAGGACCTTCAGACTTTGATTTGGAGGAGTCATTGTTACTGGAAGCAAGAATTTCCCAACTCCTCAGTGAACTGCTTCTTTTTGGTGTTGTCCTTAAACCCAAAATGCATAAAGCATTCACATGGCTCAGCATAGGAAACATTAAATTTTGTGCCAGATGAATTTAAGTTTAAATAGTCTACATGATGAAGGACTCCAGCAGGTTTCCCTCCACCCTGAAATTAATTTGATATTTAGATGTGTCCTTAGGTTTCCTTAAAATTGTTAATTTCAAGTTCAATACAATTCTTACTTGCACGAGATCTACCAAGCAGATACCTGAATGTTTTTCTTTCCTGCAAAACATAACTGGACATTAACTCATGGAGTAGCCTCTGAAAGTTCTTTGTGGATGGATGAATGATTTTAGCTTGCTTTACCTGCATAAATCCAGATAACAATACCTTGTATAATCCAAGTGTTCTAATTGTTCCCCAGCAGGCAGAAATTAGGACCTGCTGTGCTTCTTCCCCAGTGCTTCTGCATCTTTTACCCTGGTGTTGGAAATCTGTGACCTTTCTGTGTAGCTATCAGTGTGTGTCTTCACTGTGACCTTAGCTCAGGGCTGGAAAGTCATGAGAGGGGGCTGTGAAGAAGATCCAGATTAGATTAGCATGCCTAAGGAGGAAAAATCCATAAAAAACCCTTAAAAAGGCAGAGAAATCCACACCTTGTGTCCCAGCTCACACACATTTGTTGTCTGTTTCTGTGTGATGGAGCTGCTAGATTGCTCCGAGCTGTGATTTAGCCAGTTCTGCTGGGATGCTTTGCTGGAGCCTTTCCCAGGGGACCAGCAGTGTACAGGAACAATTCTGGTTCACTCCACTGGTCTGTTTTGAGTTTACAGCCATTTCACGGCCACAATGAGAGGATGAGAGGGAAGGCAGATGCCTCGCCAGTGAGAGAGGGGAGGAAAGTACACATTAGTTGAATACTAAGAGAGTTTTAAGTGGTTCCTTTAGCTGTAAAAGCCTCGCCACCCCTCACTTCCTGCAGACGCTCGCAGCCTCCAGTGTGGCAGAAATTCACATCTTGCACCCATTAACAGCTCAGGGATGACTCTGTGCAACTCCCTTTGGAGACAGGGAAGGGAGTGTGGGAGCAGTTTGGAGTCCCAGCATCTGTTATCCCTTCTGCCAAATTGCTGCAGCATGGCAACCAGATGGGAGTGATGCCATTTCTCCTCAGGAACCAAACACCCTTTGAGTGAGGCTTTTCATTAAGGACAAAATCCTGGAACCTCAGGCTCAGCTCTCCCTCTGTGCTTCGTGGGGGGCTTCTTTTTGTTGTTGTTGTTTTGGGGTTGCTTCGTTTGGGTTTTTGTTATTCATTCGTTCGTTTGGGTTTTTGTTATTTTGGTGGTGGTTTTTTTTGTTTTTGGTTTTTTTTTTTTTTGGTTTTTTTTTGGTTTTTTTTGAGTTTCGAGTTTTGAGTTTTGTTGACTGTCAAATACATTTTGTTTAGAAACACTGCAGAGTGGAGAGTTAATTTAATAGGAGGAATAAAATTATTTTACTCTTGTAAGATGAGAAGGAACAGAAGAAATCAAGGGTATATAGCATATGGTGAACAGTAAACTCAAACATTATTCTTTGATAAAGATACTGATGTTTACATTCAGCTTTAGCCACGTGCTTTCAGCTTTCTTCATCCATTTCACATGTTAGCACAGGTGAAAATATTTAATTAGCGTTAACAGAGTTGCCATAATTTCAAATGTGGTTAAACATTTGGGGCACACTCTTCAAACTGTATTATAATGTGCATACAGTGTAAAATACAGATCCACCTTTGGGCATCTGAACAGAACTGTTCCCTCAGCTCGTCCCTGCATCAGCTGAGGTTGTGTGCAATGGCAAGAAGAAGGTCAGAAGTCATGGGCACTTCCTTCAGGAGCCTGTCTTTACACATGTAATATCTAGACATTATGAAATGTCAAATCATACAGATTTGATCCAGGCAGGTTTCTTTAAGCGTTGGGCAAAGGCATTAGCCTCACAGTTATTTGCAGAGAAATTTCATGTACAGCTTCACATACTTGCATAACTTTGCCAGCAATGCACTTGGAGTAATTTCATCCACATCTATATCTGGGCAAACCATTTGCTGAGGTATTTTCTGCCATCTGTGAATGCTCATCTGCAGTTTATATGCCAGATGTGTATTGGCAGCATACATGCTGCAAAAAACAAGGATCCAGAAATCTAATAGTAATCCCAGAGCTGCAAATCGAGAAAACCTTTGCAACCTACTATCTAATCATGTAAATTAGTTTGCTAAACGAATGCATTGTTTATAAATCAAGAACAAAATAATGACTGGGTCTCCAGAAAGCCATTTTCACAGGTGCATGAGCCATGGCAGTTGGGGAATTCTGCTGATCCTTGCTGGTCTGCCCTGGTGACATTTAAGTTATTTTCCCATGACTTGAGTGTTCCAGTTGCTTTACAGCATACTTTGTGTCATTTAACCTTGGCTGACTCGTGGGGGATTCCAAAGCCACTGTTTCAGTATTGGATTTCTCATGATACCACCCCTGAATCGATTCCCTTCTCTTGGCCAGGGTAGGGGGCGAGGGGCCAGCACCGTGTAACCCTAATTTAGTCCAGCCTCAGAGAAAGAGAAAGCTCTGAAACAGTGATTTCCTTCATGCAGCAAGATACACGAACACATCTAGGACAGGG
This sequence comes from Prinia subflava, assembly GCF_021018805.1. Classification (NCBI taxonomy): domain Eukaryota; kingdom Metazoa; phylum Chordata; class Aves; order Passeriformes; family Cisticolidae; genus Prinia; species Prinia subflava. Next base: position 3,317,246 of record NC_086257.1, on the reverse strand, counting down.
TGTGGTGAGAAATCCCCTGAATAGTTCGAGCTGTGTGGGAGGAATGCATACAAATCCACTGAACAGTTGAGTTACTGAGAGGATCACTCTTCCCACAGAGGATATTGGAAGAATTGAGGAAGTGTGTGTGAGGAGAGCCCAAGAGCTGCTAATGAAGCCTGACCCAGAGGCCTGCTAGGCCAGTCAGCTCATGCTGAGCCCTGTGCTCTTGTGGCTGAACCAGCCTGGTATCAACTGTGCTCCAAATTTACCTTTGATATCTTTATATTGCCCCTATCTGAGACTGCAGCAGACGTTCCCTAGGGCTGCACTCATGCTGGTGAGGCCCCCTCATGACTGGGCATGAAACTTTGCTCATGAGTCCTGGAGCTTCTCAGTTCCTCCTCCAGGAGCTGCTGGCTCTTGGGAGATGCCAAAGGCCTGCCTGAAGTGAGGCTGAAAAGCAAATTCACTGTCCCAAGGATCAAAGTGGCTCTTTCTGTATCCCAGGGACCGGCTCCAGCGTGACCAGAGTCTTCCTAATCCTCAGTTTCTGTAACCAGGGCTCCATTAAAGACTTTGTCTGCTTAAACACCAATAAATACTCCTAGTTCTGAGCTGTAAGGGCTGTGTAAGTGGAGCTGCAGAAGTGTGGTGCAGAGGATGTGTGAATTGCTCTCTGTATCTTTGTAGACTAAAGCTGTGGGAGATGCTACCCCTGAAGCTGAGGGAATTAGGGATGCAGTAAATTCAGCCCTTGCTGGCTTAGGTGTGCTCCTGTTGTTGGGAGGATCCTTTCTTAGAGACTTTTTCTTTTGTCCCGTAGCTTAAATTAAATTAAAGCAGTCTTTTTCAGGAGTTCTGTAGTCTGCTCACAAGCTCAAAAGAGAAGTTCCTTCCCCCATTCTCATTTTCCAGGAGCAAGAATCCATGGTTCAGATTGCTGCAGCACAGCCTGTCCTGGGACATGCCACTGAAATCACAGCAATGTGTAGCACCTCTGGGGAGCCAGCCACCACATCACCCAACAAGACACATTTTAGCATTTATGGACATGTTAATGAATTTAAATAGAATGGACTAAAAATGCACTTATTACTTACGTTTGTGACAGCTTTTTTAGAGAGAGTAGTTTATTCATAGTTTATAATCTCTTAGTCCTGCTCTGCCTACCACCCCATATCTATGCTACTTGTCTTTGTAATATGCTTAAAGCTGCTTTTCATTGTACTGGAATTTAATAAGCTACCCATAAAGGCATTTTTAAATTATGACCTGATTCCTTAAAGTCAGCGTACCTGGTATTTTAAATGTCATCTCTAAAACTTCTTTTAGTGTACAAGACATTTTTTTCTAATTTTAATTATTACACCTGTAATGCTGAACTTTGTACACGAGACATTGAATTATGTTTCCATGCTGAATGCTGTGCCTTGGGTTGAATGGATGGCACGGGAATGTTGGCAATGCATGGTGCAAGCACCTTGCACAGCTGTGTGTGGGGTGTGCACAGGCAGAGGGTACTGTACATCATTCTGTTTCAGGTCCATAATTCAGTGTACAGGTACTGTACACCATTCTGTTTCAGTGTACATGTACTGTACATCATTCTGTTTCAGTGTACATAATTCAGTGTACATGTACTGTACACCATTCTGTTTCAGGTACATAATTCAATGTACAGGTACTGTACACCATTCTGTTTCAGTGTACATGTACTGTACATCATTCTGTTTCAGGTACATAATTCAGTGTACAGGTACTGTACACCATTCTGTTTCAGGTACATAATTCAGTGTACATGTACTGTACATCATTCTGTTTCAGGTCCATAATTCAGTGTACAGGTACTGTGCACCATTCTGTTTCAGTGTACATGTACTGTACACCACTCTGTTTCAGTGTACATAATTCAGTGTACATGTACTGTACACCATTCTGTTTCAGTGTACATGTACTGTACATCATTCTGTTTCAGGTACATAATTCAGTGTACATATACTGTACACCATTCTGTTTCAGTGTACATAATTCAGTGTACATATACTGTACACCATTCTGTTTCAGTGTACATATACTGTACACCACTCTGTTTCAGTGTACATAATTCAGTGTACATGTACTGTGCACCATTCTGTTTCAGTGTACATGTACTGTACATCATTCTGTTTCAGGTACAGTGCATTGCTGTGTAGACACAAAAATCAGGGTAGTAAAAAAGAGTATTTCAGAAAGCAGAAGTCTAAGTCATTTAGCATGCACAGTGGTTACAGGGGGCTTGGCGTAGGTTTGCATGTAAAATGAGTTGTGGCCATACCCTGCAAGAGGCAGGCTTTAATGGCTTTTAGACCTTACTGTGTGGGAGGCTTTGGGTTATCCCTTCATGTTTAATTACACGGAATGTGTGTTCAGCAGATTGTTCAGCTATCACCTGGAAACCCTGGGGCTGGATGCTGGGAGCTGCTGATAGCCCCACAGCCCAGCTCCCTGGGTGCTAATTGGGCACAGATCAGCTTTCTCATCTGGGGCTATTTGCAGTGGCCCTTTGCCTTGACACTTATCTGCCAGGCCTGGCCAGGTGGCTGGAAATGGATGTGGAAAACTGCTGCATAATCCATTCACAGAACTGAGATTTGTGTGTCTTGATAAGGGCTGGTTGAGGCTTTTCCCAATGTGGTTTGTTTCTTTGGTGGAAATGTTTCAATTTTCTGGGCTTTTCGGTTTTTCTGTTTGTTTGTATGATGTGATATGGACAAAAAGTATCTGTTCTCTCTAGAGCTTGCAAGTGGAAGTTAGTTTGGGAATGGAAATAGGAGCTGCTTTTGCAATGTGTATGAGAAGCAAATAGGTGCCATTAATTGTTGTGTTCTGTTGGCTTTGTCCTGGCTGTTTTAGAATATATTACCTGTCACTCATTTTTTTCATTTTCTGAAAAAAAAAAAAAAAAGGAAAAAAGAAAAAGAAATTGTATTTTGGAGATGAAATAGCACAGAAAAGGGTAATTTTATAGTCAGGTGATAGCATATAACTAAGTCAAAATGACTGTAAGAAGAAAGAATAAATTACAAATTAGCTATTGGGGAGAAAAAGAAGAAATTAGTTCATCTGACTGCAAGAAAGACAATTTCCCCAAATCAGGAAACTAAAAAGAAAAGTAACAGTACTTGGTTTTAGGATAAAATGAGGTGTGTGCAGGAACAGCACAGTCAAAACAAACAGTGATGCATGAAAACAAACCCCAGGCTGAGGAATACCACACAAAAATGTGTAACACAGAGCCAGGCAGCTTGGGGGTAAGGGATGAAAACTCAGTTTTCTGTCACTGGCCTTCATGCAAGTCAGTAGTGACTGTTTGTGATAGCTGTGATGGCAGCCTTTGGATTCCTCTGGAAGTACTCTGATATTTCAGCTATTTGCTGACAGAAACCCCTTAAATGCTGGTGAAAAGGGAAATTAAATGGAGTGTCCTTCAAAAGAAGCACCCCAGAATGAGCAAAATACCTTGAATATTTGGTTTTGCTGTGCAGTAACTCAAGAGGAGCACTGGAGTAATCTTAAAGCAGCTTCTAACAGTTGGGGCTCTAATGTGTGTCTTGTCTTATGCTAATGACATGGTGACAGGAAGGCTTTGTGGAAGGGTTCCTCTTGTGTGGAATTACTGTAGGATGCTTTGATTTCACACTTGATATGGTTTTACTTTCTTTGTGGGAAGCTACCTAGGTCCTGTACCTGTTGAGACACGAGCAAACCTTTTGCCCTACATTATTAAGGGAAAAGGCCTTTCAATTTGCTCTGTTTCAGGGTTTCTAATCAAAACCTGAGGATTTTCTTTTAATTTTGCCTGTGTACTGTTGGAAAAATGTCTAAAAATTGGCAGGTTGGGTTCTGCAAAAGAGCTGTTCAAAACATTATAAACATATAAAGCTTTACTCAGCCTCATCTGTGGTGTTGCCTGTGTCAGCCCTCCCTTTTGTTGGTCAAAAATGCGTTTTAAAGAGGGATGTGTTCTTTCTAGAATGGCTTGGGAGAGTGGGAGAGTGAGGAAAACCATAACTGTCGAACTCCCCAGTCCATTAAAAATTTGGTCAATTTTTTAGCTTTGTATGCAGGGTTTATTTGTAGCTTTTGTATTCATAAGCACTGGTACGAGCTTATGAACTCCTCTCCAGAGCTCCCTGTTAGCAGAGGGTGGTGTTTCCGTGCTGGGAATCTGAGTTACTCTGCTGCAGGGATCTCTATCCATTCATCTTCACAGATGCTAAACCAACTCCTGCTGGAAGAATGAATCCTCCCACTGAGCTGATCTAAGTGTGAGTCTTGCCTTTGGTGGGGGGACACCTTGCACTGACCTGTAAAAAAGCAACTTATTTGTTATCCGTGAGAAGGTGAGGGCTGACCCTACTCATAGGGAGGAGTTACCTCCAAAGAGGACCCAACAATGAACTTAAAAAAGATATTCTGCTCCAAATGAGTCTACACCAACCTTAATGTTATTCCCAGGTAGAATGTTCTGCCTGATAGGTATCACTGAAGACCTCAAAATGAATAAAGCTGCTCTCTGGGAGTGCGGTACAGGGAAGGATTCTCACAAATAAACTTCATGCATAAATGACAGTTGCATAATTGTAAAACTCTTCCTTCCTTTTTGCTGACCTGTGATTGTTCCTCTTGTCCTCTAAGTCGTGGACAGGCCAGCTTGAGTAACCACCTCTTTTTCAAGGAGACAATGAAGTCGCAACATGCAAGGTAAGAGATTTCAGATATTCTCCAGGCACAGTAAAGGATCAGCCAAGATGTGCTTCTCATATTTTTAGTGGAAATCTGAAGCAAATCTAAAGAAAAGTTCAGATCCTCTGAGTCTCAATATTCAAACTGATTGAATAGTATAAAGAGTCCCAGTGTTAGAGACATAATTCCGAATAAGGTACCTGTCTTAAAACACACTTGGAAGACATACCTCAAAGACAGAGAAAATTTAAGCAGTTGAGAAACAAAAAAATGTACCTCACTCAGATTAACCAAGATTACTGTTTGTTTTGCATTAGCAGAAAAGAATTAAAGTCTAGGCTGGAAATCAGAAGAAGAACCTGAAGTGATAGAAGGGGGCAGCTGAGACTGTCATTGCAGCTTGTAATCTGTAATGCTGACAGAAGCCTCTAAGAGAAAATTCCTGTGCTGAATGGTCAGGGAGGTGAGTCTTAGAGGACCTAGGGGATGTTACCAAGGTTCTGTCACCCTAATGAGGCCTGTTGGTGGTATAAAATACACTACACACTCTTTTCTACAAGTGTAGAAAATTTATACAGCTCTGGTCACATCAAAGGAAGGTTACCAATGTCTGTAAGCACTTGGGTCTGGTCCTGCACACTGTGTGATGGCTTCTTTTTTTCTGGTGGGCCACCCATTCCAATCCATCTTTCTGGCTCTGAGTGACCCTCACAGCTTTAGCAAAGCAATATGGCATAAGGCAGGAATTACTAAAAGTGGTCTTCTCAATTTTAGCAGTGTCCCTGGTCGGGTTTCAACTTCAGGATTGCCAATTTGAAACACATGGAGCTCACATAAACATTTGTAGGGTACAGTCTCAAGCCTGCCTCTGCCAGTGTTGCCCTCCACAAGCTGGCACTGGGAGAATCACCCAGACAAGCTCAGGTCATTAGGTAGGAACCAAGGTTTAAATGCCCAAAAAGAGGGTTCTGTCATGGGTTTAAGCTTAAATGTACCAGGGATTATGGCTGAGACATGTATCCTTGTGTCCACAGAGGAGTGCAAGAACTTTAAGGCCACTGGAGGAATAAACTTTGTCCCTCAACTAACCCATACAGTCTTGATGGAAAAAGAAGACAATACCTCTCCAAAGAATGTGTTTTCAAATAATGAAGTCTGGAAATAATTCCCAAAGCCATGAACTAAAAAAATCCCTGTCCTTGGGCTGCACAAAAGGCACATTTTTCCCACAGTATTCTCTCCCCTCAAGCAGGAGCAGTAAGCAAATCCTCTTTAGCCAAGCCAGAGAAAGGTGAGGAAATGGTGATGGTTTTTGCATGAGGGAATCAGCATGCTGTGACACCCAGAGTCTCAGGCTGGCATCTGTTCAATCACCTGGCTGCTTCTGGAGTCTTTCCTGAGCCTGGGAGAGCCTGAATTTTCTCCCTGCAGCTGCTGGCATGCTCCTGTTGCAGGGTGGAGAAAATATCTGTGATTTCACCACACAGTGAGGCTGAGCCTGTGACACTGCCAGGGTAACTCTGGCTTATCAAACCACAGGGCTGGGTGATACAGGAGGGGAAGGGAGACAGGGCCTGACTTGGACAAGGTGAGCTGAGGTGAACCTGGAAAAGGAAATGATTGGAGTATCTGGGTCTCTGCTCAAGGGAGTGAGTAAACATATGTGGAAAGCACTTGCAAATGGAGGGCAACACCTTTTGTAGCAAGTGAGGCAACTTTCTCAAAATCTGAACATGAGTGTTCTTCCTGTCATTGCTGTTGAATCCCTTTTGTTGAGTTATTAAAGGTGGGCATCACTGACTCGTTGTGCATATGAATTTTTAAATTTTTACATTTTTTAATTTTACATGGTAGGATCAGATTCTTGGTGCTGCCTTTTTCAAATGTAACAGAAGTTTATGTTCTTTTGCTACCCCTTTGTAAGTTTTAGGTCATGATTGGGTAAGCTGGCTCTCAGTCATGAACTTGGAAAAGGAAATGGTTAAAGGATCTGGGTCTTTACTCAAAGATGTGAGTAGATACAGAGTGGAGGGCAATGCCTTTTGTAGCAAGTGAGGCAACTTTCTCAGAATGTGAGAGTGTTCTTGCTGTCATTGCTGTTGAATCCCTTTTAGGCTCACAGAGTGTGCAGTGTTCTTGTCAGCCTTTGTAAATACACAGCAATTAATGAAGCACCACTGAACAGTGGAGCCCCTTCAGCCTAGCATTTTCTGATTAAAACCAAAAGAAGGAGAAGAACAGTCTGACTAGATTTTCTTGAGCATTGGTGTTGCTGAAGCCAAATAAACACTCAAGACCCTAACAGGATTTTAAACAGAAGAACTCTGAACTAGAACAGCTTCACAGACAGTGAGATTTGATACATTTCTGAGCAGCAGCAGCTTTGCCTTGGATTTCATCTTAGCACTGTGCTGAGTTCTATTGCCAGGTCATATTTCCTTGAGAAGTGTACTCTGCTCAGCTGCTCAGAACCAACTACATGATCCCAACCTAGCATTAAGAGTTTGTGTTAAAAGGAGCTTCAAGTACAATCTGTACAGATACGTGTTGGGATGGAACCCAAATTCATGTTCAGAAGTGCTGATCTGTGAGAACAAATGGTTGCATTCAAGGAAGGACACGTTTCAGGACAAAAAAAGTCATGTTGTGGAACCCTAATTGTCCACTTATTTTGTCAATGCCTAAACACAGCTATAAATGCTTGTGAGTACTTTTTCTAGGAAGTTATTTGATTATTTATATTATTTGACTATTCAGAGAAATCACTGTTTTCCTGGCAAGAGTGCTCTCCCCCTTCAAATCTGTGCAAAACCAATTAATAGAAAACACATCATTAGAACAAAATGGGAACAGATGTGTTTTGAGAGGCAGTGTGAAGATAGATCTCCATTATATTGCTTTCATTGGAAGGAGTTTTTGGGAAAAGAATAAATATGTGACTGAGAGTAATAACAGAAGATTAGGAAGAACTTAATGTGCCTTGGGAGGGGATAAGAGATAAGGACTGCTACAGGGAAGAAAGAAATGCATACATCACAGAGAAAATTGGTGGTTAGGAAGAGAGAGGAAATTGAGATCTGCAATATGCAAATGGATTTAGAGGAATAATGGACCAGGTGAACTGTGAAGAGGAGTTCCTGGAAATAAGGGTAGATTTCAGGTCTGGGCAGCAGTTGCTTCCCAAGCCTCAGAAGCAGCGTTGTGTCTCATGTTCAAAAGACTGCAAATGACTGAGGTTGCTGCATACCAAAACTGATCCATGTTAACCATATTAAAAATTACTTTATTGAAAGTAACTATTGAAAGTTTCTTCAAGCATATTCTGAATGAGCTAAAAGATTAAAGGAGACCTGTTGATTGGACCTTTGAATCTGAAAACTATTTATAGTTCTGAAAATGAGTTGTGTTCAGGAGCCTGAGCTTCCAGCTGGCTCACAACTACTTCTCATGTGGGAGCACAGTGTTGTACCTCCCCTTTCCTGGATGCAAGGAAGTGCTTTAGTTTGTTTCTTCAAATGTGACACCTCATATGACCTCCATGTACATCAGTGACTTTGTCAGACTGAAAGACACCCCCTCTCCATTGCCACTCCATGTGTTCTCCCCTAATACCTATTTATGGGCTGAGGGGACAAAGTGCTAAACATGCAGCGTTTGAAAGGATGTGCAGGAGTGCACCTTTATCTTTTATTATCTCCCTTAAGCAGCCCTGCTGCTCAGAAGCTCTAACAGACATCCATTATTCATCGGCTGTCGTCCTCCTCAGCTGATTGCTGAGCAGAGTTGGGATGTGGAACAGCAGCCTGGTGGAGTGTGAAGTGGGATGGATTCTGGATTATGCAAGGGAATTATCTGCTCCAGTAAAGGTCTGGTTTCCAGGGCTTCTGGCATCACTAAGCAGAAAAAGCAAGTGAAAATGTAGGGACTTAATGTTATACCTGAAAATATTAAGATACTAATGCCATGAGTAACTCCTTCCTGTAGAACTAAATCCAAGGCAGATTTGCTAAGGCATTCTAATGTGGATGAGCTTTCATCCTGGTGTGGAAGCTGCCTCAAGTGCCCAAAGCACCAGCAGTTCCAGGTGTTCCAGCCTGTCTGACCTGAAGCTGGGTGTCTCTTGGAGCTCAGCATGGCTGTGGAGCAGATGTGCTGTCAGATGCTGGCTTTGGGGGTTGCAGGTGCCAGGTCAGGGGGTTTGCAGGAGCCACCTGCCCACCCTGTGTCTTAACCTTAGCTAGCAAACATTCACCCCTTAGAGCCAGTTGAAAATGCCTTTCTGGAAAAGAAAATGCAGGAATTTGGATGTCTTAGCTTATATGTAAGTAAACACTTCAGGGTCTGGCACAGTGATTAATTTACCTGCTTTCTAAGGGTGTCTCCATTCAGGGATGTGTAGCAGCCCTTCCAAACCCTTCCAGCTTGGTTAACCCATGATGATCACATGAACATCTGCCTTACAAAGTGACCTATTCCAGCTTCTCTGGTTTTCTCTAGGGGGAAGCACAGCGTTTCAGGACCTTCTACCACATGTACTGTATGTAGGGCTTTAAACCCCAGGCATAAAAGAATTGATGTGCTGTGCATGTAATTTACCTTGCCTGCCTCGGGCACCAAATATCACACGTGGCAGAGCAGTGATTGAAGTAATTGATAGCAGTGCAGGAGATTGGAAGAGCTGTAGGATGTACAATGGAATGAAACAATTTTGACTTACTCAAGTTTTCAGCCTTGAAGCAAGAGGGCACCAAGACTGTGGTTAATTACAAAAATGAGTACTGTCTGTCAAAGTGTTTGAAGCTTGTGGCATGAACTGTGATTAATATCAAGCTCACTTGATGGCCTGAGGAATTCCCACCACCCCCACAAACAATGCAGACCTGTTCTGCAGAAATTCATTTGTGTTTCAATGTTTGTAATAACGTGTCTGGTGTGAAAATAACACCGCAAAACAAAATAGCAAGAGCGGGGATTAGCTATTTAAGGTGAAAATATTTTGTTTTCTGGAAGTACATTGGGATCTTGCACAAGAGCCAATGATTTCTCTGGGTAATGTGCAAGCAGAATTGAATTTTTGATTATATAATCAACTCAGCCTTAAACAGTTATAACCACCTACTAAAATTGAAGTATTTAATGAGAAATCATCAGTACAAGGAGACTTCAGAACATTTTTAAAGCAAGTGTGTTTTTTTTACCCTTTTTTTAGCTGACCTGTTATTATAATGGTGCTTCCTCTGAGAGACCTTTTAGGCAAGACTGCCAATAATAAAATTCTTGGCTGTGAGTGCTCCAGGTCAACCTCTGTGTTGAGGACAATGGACAAGAAAAAAGAGCAAACCAGTGATCAGATTGCCTGTTCTTGCAAGTTGCAGGTAACTCTTTGTTCTGCTTCTCAGCCCTACAGACCCTGCACGATATTGTGCCAACAGCAATATGAAGGAATCTTGTTTCAAATACCTGATACATGAATCAGACTCCAGGATGCCAACAAAGCTGCTTCACAAGAAAGGATGCTCCTCTTTTTCTTGTGCTGCTTGAACTTCATCACCCTGCTGTGATGCTTAATGGAATCGTTGTGCAAGCTGTGAATGCTGATATTTTTATAAGCCAACTACCACAAACAGTTCTGTGTTTTCAATCAGCTGTAAGCTGATAGAAGCCTTGTCACACACCATGTTTGGAGGCAGCTAAAGGACAGTCCAAGAAGGCATTAATATAACATATTTATATTCATAAATATGAATATGCTAAAGCTCTCTGCTGAATTAAACCCCCTGTCCAAAGAAGACTGAATGGGATGGCCTAGCAAGAGCTAATTTTTGCCAGGACAGCCAAAGGAACCTGTACTTTGATTTAGATGCTGTGTTCACATACTGTGACCAAAGTAGGAACAGAAAAATCTCATGCTAAGTAACAGACAAGGAGGGCCTGAGGAGCTTGAAAGGACTTCAGGATAAAGTTATTTTTGCAGATCTGTACAAGGCCAATACCTATGAAAATCATGAACACTTGCAGCATTCTTTGCTTGGCCTGTAGCAGATATGTCCAGTGGCAGTGAGGTGGCAATCAAGACCCATAGCACCCAAGTCAGCAAAATGCTATTTTTGGCTGGAGTGTATTACTGGGGTGCCACTCTCTGCAGACTCATCCAAGAAGAGCCTGAGAAGGAGCTGAAGAAGCAATTTCTGAATTGTGCTTAGTCGCTGAAATAAGCTGCAGGCTTCACAGTTCTGGTCCTGGCCTAGCATAGCATGATATGAGGTTCTCCATCAAATTCAGAGTTTGATAGTTTATAGCAACAAGTGTAGATTTAATAGCAATACATTCAAGACAAACTTGCATCATCAATATAAAAGAGTACTCGGGTGAGGTGTCTGCAGCCTGAATTTCTCAGGTAAAGTGTGCTCTAAATTAAGCCTGTGGTAGAGAACTCAGAAGGAAGTAAATATTTACCACAGTAGGAGATCATTTTGTGATTTAAACCTAGCATCAAATTTCCAACCAGGTGCACACACCTTGCAGGTCAGAACTCCTGTAGAGCTGAGGAGCTCCCCAGCTGTTTGTGCTCTAACAGACTGTTGTTATTTACTTACAAGACAAGCATAATTTAAGATCTAGAAACCCATCCTCACCCTCTTTGCAGCAAAACTCTGGGTGGGTTTGGTGTGTTTTGTGAAAGCTGACAGCCAGTCCACCATGCAGTTCTTAGGTTGCTACTGAAATATCTTTGCAGGGTATTGTTGATAACGCCTTGGGATTTTAGCTTGTATATTTTTCATATATTTGTAATCCTGCAATTCTTTAGTGTAGATCTCTAAACTCCACACACAGTGTGAGCTGCTGCTTCCCTATTTTGATCAGACACAGCAATTCCTCTCCAGGCCTGGGAATCAAGGACACCTCACTGCCTCAGGCCCTGAGAGATGTGAACAAAAGGACCTGGAGGGGCAAACTTGGGGTAAATGACTTCATTACCTGAAGCTGTGATTGGAAGATGAACCCCCAACATGCAAATGGACCAAACTTATAAAAGTGTGAAAACCTTTGACCCCTGGTCCATTTTTGGGTATAGTCCCTGGGTGGGTTTTGTCTGCCCTAAATGTACCTGGAGGCCCTTCAATAAATATAACTGCTTTTTATTCTCTTGATTCTGTCTGCCCTCTGTTTTTAGGTAGCCCAAAAAGCCATTACTGTGACTGAGTGCTTTTCAAAGGCAAGCAACCTCCCCTCCTTTAGAGCATGATTCAAAGCCAGCTGAAATCAACCCAGATAACCTGACTGGAGCCTGGCATCAGGCACCCTCTGCTGTCCCAGATGGCGTGAGGGAGAAATAGCTGCAAACTGAGAGTTTGGAGCAGCTTTCCACATTTCTTTCTTGAAGATGCTAGGGAATAATTACAGTCTGAGAGAACTCCTTTTTTTCTGCTTGATGCGGGTTTAAAAAGAGCTTTTTATTAATGCAGCCTCCTTTTTAATGGGCAGTGCAAAACTTCTTTGTATTCTAGAAACCTGACTATCCAAAACGTGTGTCTGCATTCTCTAGTGCCAGGAGACAACAACTGCAAAGAGATGAACTCTGGTGATGCCTGAATGTCTCAACAGCTTCCTCTGTTCTGCACAAGAACTTGAGTTGATTCAGCATTGAATTTCAAAGCCTAATTTGTCATATACCAATAACAAAGTTTATTATGAGTGCCAGTAGTTAATCTTAGAAAATTTACAATCTGTTGAATGTAGACATATTACAGCACTGATATTTCCAGTGCAGGTGAAAACATTGTGTCCTTGGGAGTTACTGTGACTTTACCATGGTGAAGCCAGAAAAAAATAGGTATAGTATATCCAGGCCAGTGATGGTATGTGTTTCTGGATCTTGGAAGTCAGAAAGTGTAAGTCCAGTATTTAAAATAAGAGCTACCATTTATTTTACCATTATATTTGATCACAGTGAGCACCCTTGGTAGAATGTCAGAAGAGTGCCTTTGCTCTTTTGTAGTAGAAAAGCAAATGGGAATATGAAAGCTGGAAACTTAAAAAGCAATATATTATATTTCAGATTTTCCAACACAAATAATTCAGCTTTTAACATTTCAAATAAAGCACATTACCATATTCCAAAAATAATATTGGTAAATGTATTCAATTCAAGGTTAGTTTAGCCACAAACACTTCGGTTAATTTTTCAGAAGCATACTGGTGTGGTGGTAAGAACTCCTATTCTTCTCCTATTCTCCTATTTCTAGTCATAGAAAATTTAAGTGTCTTCTAAGATTGTTTACCTAAAGTTTGCCTCTAAATATTAAAAATTCAGTATGATGAAGTCACAGTACAAAAACAATTTGAATATTTTATAGCCTGCACAAAAACCTACAGCAGTTTGTGCTTGACTAATGTTGAATGAAGCATGAACTGAAATCCAGCTGTGACTGCTTTGATTTTCATTCACTGTTAAGTTGCATGTCCAATTCAACCAGTCCTTTAGTCCATGTCAGTCTACCCCAGCAAACCCCATTACACCTTTAATCACTGCCTGTGCAAAGGTGGCAAAAGCAGAGACATTTTTCTTTGGAATGTGGCTCCAGTAAAGCACATGAGATGCTTAAAAGCTACCCACAGCCCCAAGATCAACAGAAAATGGTGATTTGAATCATAGCAAGCAACTATCAGAACAGGAAAATCCTTCATGATTGCAGCAAATAGTTTGAATGTATTTCTATTTTAAATTTAGCAAGTCTAAACAGACCATGCAACTACACAGCTTTGGCTCTACAGTTACCCCAGTAGCTGAGAAAGTTTCCAGATGAAGGAAGGAGAATTATGGAATTGTTTAGGTTGGAAAAGCCACTCTGCCCCCAGACTGTGGCTCTGCAGAGGCTGGCTGTGAGCCAAGGGCAGGACCTGGCACTTCAGCTCAGTGAACCTCATGCCACTGGCCTGGGCTCATTGATCCAGATCCCCCTGCAGGGCTCTCCTGCCCCCCAGCAGGTGAGCACTGAGCCAGCCTGGAGCCACCTCACACTGACTGAGGGCTGGATCTTGTCTGCAGTCATGGATAAAGATATTACACACAACAGACCCCAGCACTGGGCCCTGGGGAGCCTCACTTGTGCCCTGCCCAGCTGGGTGGAACCATCCCTGCCCTCTCTGGGCTCTGCCATCCAGCCAGCTTTCAGCCAGGGAAAAGTGCTGCTGGCCCAGCCAGGGGCTGCCAGCTTTTCCAGAGGATGCTGTGGGAGCCAGTATCAAAGGCGTTCTGGAGTCCAGGGCAATATCCACAGTGTTTCCCTCGCCCCCTAAGTGGCTCCTCTGGTCAGAGAAGGAGATCAGGTTGCTCAAGCCCATCCTGCCCATCAGGAATCTGTGCTGTGTGGGCCTGGTCCCCTCACTGTCCTCTGGGTGCTGTCTGATGGCACCCAGGATGGTCTGCTCCACTCTGGGAACTGAAAAAGCAGAGGGTTTTCACAGCACTACAATGAGCTCACATAGACAGAGGTTTGAAACAGAGTTGAATTTTAGGCCTTGAAACATTTGGAGCATAGAAACTTTCTGAGCTGCAAAAAATATAAAACAAGCAACTATTGTATGCTGTAAGGTGTATGAGTAGTGTTTAGTGATTGGCTTAAGTAGATGCTTGTAAACTTTTACCATTACCCATTGGCTAAAATACTTTTAAAAGGCCTTGTAGCAAAGAGAACTTTGGCTTCTGCTGTTAAGGTGTGAGTTTTACCATCTTTTATGTCTCTACCTTCACAGAGTCTGATATAAAAACCTGGTGGAACTCCTCTCAGTTTTCCCACCCCATTATTGGTGATTAGATCCAACACCCCATGACATTCCCCAGCACTGAGATCAGACTGACAACCCCAAAGTTCCTGGGATTGTCATTCTGTGGATGGGCATCACATTTGCTGACCTCCAGGCAGCTGGGCCCTCGCCAGTCACCCAGCACTGCTGGTAAATGTCTGAATGTGGCTTGTCCACGTTTTATCTCCGTGCACTATAAACTGCCTGACCTGTTTTCCTCTGCTCTGGAGAGACACAGGCCATGGGACTGCAAGGAGCATCTCTGTCAGTGTGGGCATTATGTCAGTAATGTGTTCCAAATCACCTCCTGACACTGGCACCTGGGGGAAAAACACCAAAGTTGTATAAATGAAGCATTCAAAGTGCATATTTATACCCAAGTGTCTGGCTTTACTGCCTGCCCATGTGTGTAAAAGTTGACAATAAATGTCACTTGAGGCAGGCTTGCATTGTCCTATTTAGATGTTTTTTTCTCTCAGAACAGCAGTCTTGTGGTACTTCCATGTTTCTTTTGGGGACTAAATGCAGCAGGGGGTTGAACAGAAAGCAGGAGCTTCTCAGGTCCAAAGATCAGGGCTGGAGCTGTGTTTGATTAGGGACAGACAGAGCCTGTCATTTCAGTGGCTTGGGTGTTGACCTGAAAGCAAACCTCACTTATCTTAATGTTGGCAGCCACTAAGGTCAGAATGTAATCTGTCATTACAAGTGACTGTTCTTTGTAATCATGCTATTTATCCTGAAGGACCTGGAAAGACAGCTACACTTTGCAATCCCTATCTCTCAGGAATTAGAATCTCTTGTTGAAATTGCTTTCCTAGGAGAATATCTTGTTGTTTTCTGCTGGTCCCTGTTTCTGGTTTTTTTCCTCTTTCAGTCGTGATCTTTTAGTGCCCTGCCTGATGAAATCAGTTTGAGGTAATTTCAGCCAACTCTCTACAGGCCCTGTATTCTGGATCAGCTCCCAGCTTTGTTTCCTTTTTACAGGCTGAAAATTCTGTGACTACCAACCAACCAGTGGCAAAGCCGAACCTGTCAAAAGAGGCTTTAGCATTTGAAAAATGTTGCTTCCTATGAAGAAAGTAGAAGTGAGGGCTCTTAAAGCAGCAGAAATTTATTCCCTGGTAGTGCAATCTGTGCCTTTATCAGCTTCCCCACGTACTCCCTTTACATGATTCAAGGAAGAACCTGTGCCATTTTTACTCCTGTCATTGGTGTTATGCTTCTTTTTGCAGAGAAAGGTAAGAATGTCATCCAAAACAAATTAGAAGCTTGAACTCACCCCTGCAAAGCTCTTTAAGAATAGAAACTTCTTTCAGAGCAGATGAACTGATGAATACAGAGTGGAAACCTTTCACTCAATCAGATCACCAGGATGAGACTTTATTTGTTGTTGTTCACTAGGTATAGCGTGTGTGTATGTGGACAATCACATAGTGAAGAAAAATTTTAAATTTACTTATAAAACTAGTTAGGCAAAGTTTTTTTTCAAAATCTTTGGTAAACGTTTGAAGTGAATTTCAGGTTGAAATTCTGTTTGGGTGTTTGCATTTATCACATCATCCAGTTCCTGGTGAAAACAGTGGAAAGGAAGACTTCAAGAAAGGAGAGAAAAAAATAACAAACAGAACTGAATGTAAGTTTATATAAATAAGTTTAGAAAGCACAATGTTCTTTGGAAAGCATGAAGGTTTTAACCAGATTGTGTGATAAAAACTGGGTCAATCATGTTTTTTCATTAAAAATGTAGACATTTGGGCTAGTTCTGATTTTAGCATCAAGCATGTAAATATGCCATTAAGAAACACTTCCAGTCTAGCATTTGAATTTCCAGAAATAGTGCTTAAAAATCCTACTTTCCTGTAATTTGGGGTGAAAATCTTGTGGCTGAATTTTTTTCACAGGCATTAGGGAGTTGTTTGTACCAGTGAATTCCTGGAATGGCAGTTAATGTGGAAAGCACAGGAAACATCCTTAGCTCTTGAACAGATGCAATTTAAATGTGTGACCTCTTCCCAAACCTTTTAAGGATTGATTTTTTTTTCCTCCAATGAAATTATCAACAATAACAAAAATATTTATGGTTGTCTACTGAAATTTTTAAGAGCCAGTTTGAATTGAGGAGGAGGCAGGATAAGGGAAGGAATTCTGAGCAGAGATCACCAGTGTTGCCAGATACCTCACAAACATGTTTATAACCCAGGAAAGAAGGCTGCATCTCCCAAGGCTAAGAGGAATGAATCACCGATGTGGGAGGTACAGTGTCATCCAAAAAAAGAGAATCTCTTCTCCTTTGCACCCCAGCCAGCAGCTTAGAGGGTTAAATAATGTTTTTAGATACCTTGGTGTGTTGCAAAGCAAGGCAAACCTCCTCAGCTCTTCATGTCTGACTGCATCCATCACTGTGGTGTTTGTACAGGGCTTCACTCCCCTGCAACACACACGTGATGGATGGAACTCTGATTGCAATATATTAAAATTGCTGCTTAAACACATTTTCTTAGCTCTTCAGCTTGCATATTCCTGAGTCAGTGCTGGATCCCCAGCTGTTGGTGACCTCCAGTTGCTGAGAAGCTGCAGTTTTACCCTCAGCATCAACAAGACAAATCCATTCAGGCCAGTCACACTGCTGAATGAATGAAGCATAGTGCTGTCTAGGGCATCTCTCCCAGGATTTGGTGCTTGGTAATTTTAGTCCTAAAGTGATGAGTTTTGCATTTTGATGTGAAAAATACCAAACCCCACATTTACTGATATTCTTCTGATGGTTCTGGACTCGAAGTAAATGAAGGAACACTTCCATCTCCAAAGTAAGAAGATTGTTTATATTTATAACCATTTCTTGGTTTTACCCTAAACACCAAATAAACTGTAAAAAACTTCTAGAAAAATGCTTTCTTGCAACTGGAAACCTGTAAAAATGTAATTTAGAGTGTACTTGATACTCTTTCTTCCTAGAGATGGTTAGGAATTCTCTAAGACCTAGACCTTGAAAGTGTCATGACATGGTCATGCTCAGTTTTGTTACTGCCTTTTATGGAGGACTTCAGAGCTATTGTAAGGACTGGCAATGAAACCCTCACTCATTTCCTTTCTCAGTGCTTCTATGTTGGCTGCATTTTATTTTCAGGGTGGAACTTCCATTTGTCTCTTCTCTAACTTTTATATTCCAAGTTTTCTCTTCATTCGTCCCATCATTTCTCAGACATTGAATTGCAATCTTCAAGGGAGATTGAAATTAGTAAGGGTCTTAAGAATATAAACTGTCCTGTAAAGGTAGTTTTCACTTGTCAGTTGATCCAAATTTTTGGAGCATAAACTGAGTCAGGTACTGTCTCTTCTATGCCATCCTGAATTTATATCCAGTACTGGAACAGGATCTTCACTAGGGGCAGGAGGAGGTATTGGCCATTAAAAAGTAATATTATACTGCACTAAAAGGTTGCATGAGGACCCCTTGATTTAAATAGGAGTAAATATGCTTCCTTTTTTTTTTTTTATTTACAGCACTGTAATTATGGACAGCACTCTTTTTCAAACAGTTACAGAACTTCTACTGCTTTTTCCATCCACCTATTGGCCATTGTACTCTCAGGGTAATTAGTATAATACAGAATAAAACTGATTGTCATTCCAGGAGAGTAGCTGAAAGGCAAATAAATGCTACTAAAAAAATTCTCACTGCTATCATGAAGCATCATGATCCACAGACAGAAAGCAGAGAAATAGAAATTCTAAATTTAATATGTTTGAAGTTTTAAGCTCAATTTTTCCTCACCTATTAAGAGTAATATCCTCAAGCTCTTTACCACAATAAATTAGTTCTGTGAAACCCTTGCAAGGGGATCGCTGATGTACTTGGAAGTTATACTCTGAGATTAGTGCTTTTTTAACTTCCATAACTCCTGTTAATAAAGGGGAACTTTCTGAAGCTATGCTCATTGAAGCCAAAATTGCTGTCCAACATTGACTCAAAACAATTCTCAACCCCAGTTTTCCATCTCAGGCCTCAGAATTTTCCAAGCCTTCTTCACCTGCAGTCTAATTGAAGAAAATAACCATTAGGGTTGGATCTTTATCATGGTGTTTTTACCTGAACAAGCTTCTTCCAGATTATTAACCTGGCATATTGGTCCAGCACACAATAACAGGCCCTAGGGCACAGCTCACCAAGGCAATTGCAGCACTGAGTCATTGCCAAGTTTGGCAAAGTGATAAACAGAAATAATATTCTGAAAAATGTGTGCAGTTTGGATTTAGCACAAAGAATGTGTCTGGGAAACAGCCATTCTTCTGATGCTGGCAGTTTTGCACCTGTTTCAAGGGGTCCAAAAGTGTTTGTGTACGAGCTGGTGGTTTTTCTCTATATCCAATCCAATCAAATGATATTTTGGCAGATCTAGAAATGCTATTTCATCTTTGGCTCCTCTCCCGTGTTATTTCTAAGGATGTTGTTTCTTCATCAGTTAAGGTGAAGGGGTAACTCTTCCACTAGACTGTAACCACACAATCCCAAAGCATCCTCAGTAAATCAATCCTCTTACTAAGACAAGGCATGGGAAGTGTTCTAGTCACTATCCTGGCAAGCAGCACTGAAGCACTCTCTCCTCAAAGGGAGCTGTACATTGAGGCTCCTTGTTCTGAGTTCCAAATGCCCAGTTTGGCTGGTAATCTGTAGCCTTCCCAATGACTCCTCCCCCTTCAAGCTACTTTTGGAAGCTAATATTTGAGTACCATACAATTTATCTTCAGCCTACCTGGTTCTGACCTAGATTTCTGAGTAGAACACCAGTGCTAACTAGTCAGAGTAAGCCAACAGTGCTTTCCCAAAGCTCAGGCTGTCCTAAAGCATTGACTTACAGCAACTGATAGGGGGGGAAACCTCAGAAAAATATATCCAAAGAAAATACGGCAGATGAGTAACATAAATTGGGTCTAACACTGGGAGAAAATGTTCTGAAATACTGCACTGAAACAGCCTACTTCAAAAGACTAATCCCTGGAGGTGGGCTTTATATGACACAGTATAAAAACTGCTCTTTAATGTTATGTCTGGGAAACCACAATACAGGAAATCAGATCAGTGGTGCAGACCTGCCTTAGGCTCTGCCCTTTGTGTGAGCTCTGCCTGGTTTTGGATGTCCAGGACAGGTTTTCTCTACATAACTGTCTGTAAATTGAAGAGATCCTGCTAGTTTTAGCCAGTGTGCAAGCTCGTGCAGGGCAGTGTTGAGTGGAATGATGTTTAGCCAGGGCAGCTGCTGCACACATGTCCAGAATGTATCCAGCTGGTGTTGGTGGTTCCCAGTCACTGAAATCCATTTGTGAGGCTGCAGGGCTGTTACTTGTGGTGCTCATACCTCTGCAGTTTTGTGCAGACCACTGGGAAAATGTCTGAAACACCTCATTTAGGGAGGGCTTTTGTGAGTCTCTGTGTTGATGTTGTTCACTCCTGTCAGAGCAAATTGTCTCCAGGCAGTTTGGCTGCAGTAGGCACAGGAAGTGAACAGGTAAAATGGGAAAAGCCCATTGTGGGAAATGGATTTTCTCCACTCAAGAAAGAAGAAGAGATGTGGGAAATGGATTTGCAGAGAATTCTCAAAGCCTGACAGAAGCTCACACAGTCTTGTGCATCTGCATGCAAACTCTGAGATAAGGTGTGCTGGCTGAGAAAGGCCATGGGATAGGACAGACATTGCTGAGAGAGAAATGGAACTGGAAACAAGTTTCAAATGATGGCCTTGCAAATAGACCAGATATTCTGGAGAAATAGAACTGTGAAAGGTGTACTGTAGCAAGACCCACATGGGGTATTTTAATAGGTGATTGGCTTAGAAGCATTAGCAGCAGTGAGTGTCAAAAGCTGATAGGCCAAAAACTGATTATAATGTATTGTAATTAGGAAATAGTTTGGCCTCTGATTGTGGTGGTGTGAATTTTACCATCTGTACTGTCTCACCCTTCTCATGGGACTGAAATGGAATAAAAGTCTTTAAAACACCTCTCAGGAGCCCCACCTCTGGGTCAAATAAAGGGTTTTTCCAACAGCCCATTGCCTCTGCTGCTGCAGGTAGTTGCAGAGTGTCTTCAGACTGTGGAAAGAGTCCAAGAGAAGCAGCATATTTGAGCCCAAGGTCTGTGGAGAGCCTGTTGCCCAGCCATGTGTGCTGACTTTGGTCTCTTGGAGTTTTCCCATGGAGTCAGTCCTGTGCCTGTGTCCACTGCACAGGCACAGGATTGTGATACTGCAGCATCACAGTTTGCATCTGACACCACCAAGCAGAGCCCACCTGCACTTTTGACCTCCCTGGCTCTGTGCCCCAGGGGCTGCTTTGCACAGGTGACTGTGGCTGGGTCTCCTGGAGCTCAGAGGCTCTTGGCTCACTGAAAGCTCAGCTCTGCTCTGCTGTGGGTTACCTCACACTCCTCTGATAATGGCAGGGGTTTCTAGACCTTGGAGACCTCCTCATCCCTGGGAAGCTGTGAGTCAGGAGGCACAGGCACCCAGG
Source organism: Prinia subflava (assembly GCF_021018805.1). Taxonomy (NCBI): domain Eukaryota; kingdom Metazoa; phylum Chordata; class Aves; order Passeriformes; family Cisticolidae; genus Prinia; species Prinia subflava. The sequence continues at coordinate 3,296,226 of NC_086257.1, read as the reverse complement.
TCTTGGTTGAATTCTAATGTAGTACCATTAGGTCCCTTTAATCAGTTTGGGGTTCTTTTTTGTTTGGTGGTGTTTTTTTTTTTTTTTTTTTTTTTTTGTTTGTTTGTTTGTTTGTTGTTGTTGTTGTTGTTTTGTTGGTTTTATTTTTTTTAGGAAGCTTTGACTCTCACAGAAAATCACTATTACAAAGGGCTTTTCCTGCAGTAATTGTAAATCACTCGTAAATCAGTGAGAAGAATTCTGCCCTAGAGCAGATGTTATTTCTCCCTTGAAGTGTGCTTTTCAGAGCAGTCTACTGACATTTGTGTGATTTGATAGGTCCCGTGGGCCCCAGAAAGGTGAACACCCCAGGCCAGGGTATGGGTTGTTGCTTGTGAGGGGCATCACTACCCTGCAAAACTCTGTTCCAATGGGGTTTAAACACTTGATAAATAATTGAAATGGTGAGGTGGAAATACAGTGTCCTCATGGTCAGTAGGTGCTTGAGCAGCGGGAAATTAAGAGCTACTTACAAGTTGCTGTTTTGCCTAAACAATGGTGGCAGCATTTGTCTTTAAGAAGCAGTTGTTGAATAGCTGTTATATCAGGAACACACACGTGTAAATTGTTTTCTCTCTCTTTTAGTCCTATATTATTAACCTGAAAAGAATGCAGTACTGGAAAAAGTAAAAAAGGAAAAGTGCATTTAATTTTACACTGTCTGGGAAATGAACTTGTGTATTCAGTGTTGAGTTTCTGATGACTTAAACTGGTACTGTGAGGCACAGAAAACTTTATTATTAAACTATAAATCCTATTTAAATTCCTTATTTGACTTTGAATTTGGCTGAAGAATTTGAATTTGGGCTCCAATTCCAGAGATAATATTTTTCCTACCTTTTTTTTCTTCTTCCTAGCTTAAAGAAAGCTGTGAAAGTCTGATCATGGAACTGGTTGGGTGCAACATTTTGTCTTCCTGGCTGGTGGAGGTGGATATCTCTGAAAGCTCTCAGCTCCTGGAGTGCCACAGGACCCTTTGGCATTCACCTTCTGAAGGCAAAAAGGGCATGTGGTGCAAAATGGAGGGAAACATGGAACTGCAAACACTTCAAACACTGTAATCTCAAATTACAGTGACACTGAAACATTTCAGTGGAGCAACTGTGTGATCTTCCAGGTGACTTCAACACCTTCTACACTGGTGGATGCATATTGTTGAATTCTTCAACTTTTAAACTCTGTTTTGATCTTCATGCATCTGAATAACGTTATTGGCACCACAGAACAGTGCACATAGAATTGCGAGGTTTATATTAACTGTGCAGAGACGTTCTCTAATTTTTTTTTTACATGAAACATCAGAGGAATAATACCATTGTGTAAGTTAAGCTGAAAATTAAATAAGCAAAGGTTAATTTTTCTTAGGAGAATATATTTCTGAGGCAGTGGAAAAGTAGTGTAGAAATCAGATTTTAACAAGACTGATAGTAAAATAGTTTTTCTTGAAACAAGGGCAAACAGTGCTCTTCTAGTACCAAAATACAGTGAAAAAAAAAAAAAAAGAGTGAAAATGGCATTTTTCCCTGAAATTCTGGCAGTTTTCCCTGTTCATATGGGGGAAAGGATTCAGAAAACACTGACTTTTTCAATTTAATATTTTTTTATAAAGACTAGGAATGTCCTATGTGGTCAGTAGTAAGGTATTGTAATTCCTGTCTCTCCAGGAGCTTGGATTTCTTTCTTCATGCTCACATTCCACCATTCCTGCTAATGTGCTGTGCAGGAAGGATTGCATTACACAGCTCTGCCGTGCAGCTGGGACTTCCTGCAGGTTTGCATTTTTAAGGTTTTCCCCGTCATACCCTGCAACCCAGGCAGCAAATCAATCTTGCAGGTCACATATTGTAGGGAGCATTTGTGGTGGGGGAGGAATTGCTGTCTGTGCCCTGTGGAAGCCAAATTGCTCCATGTGCCCCAGGACTGCTCAGCTCTGTGCCCATCCCAGTGACATTATTGACCCCTCAGGATTTATCCTTGGCAATACTAAAATGTAGCAGGAGGGAAACGAGATGCAGTTAGCAAACTGATAACTGAAAGTAATAAAAGCCTTAAGCAAACGCATAAAACTCTTCCCAATCATGGTATTTATGGCCCCAAACTGTTAGGGAGATATTTATAGGTTTGATGGAAATACAAAACACGTGGTATTTTTATCCGGAAATATTCTTTCAATTAGACCCTGCATGGATCTCATAAACATCCCTCTTTCATCTAAAAATTCTTCAGTACATTAGGTAAGAAACATCATTCTATTTTGTAGGGGAATGTGGTAAACAAACATCTTGTTCCAACAGATGTTGAACTGCCTTGCAGATTTCAATCAGCAAAAGGAATATTCTATAAGTTTTGGCTCTGGCAGCTCAAAGTAATGCATCTGTTGGGCCACACATCTTGTATTTTGGTCTTCTATTTGTTATACTGGAGAATGCATACAATCAGAGTATTTTTTCCTGATTTTCATCTGTTAAGCATAAGCATCTTAATCTGCTTTTTATTTTTCCTATGTGCTAAATCTCTCCCACTTTGCAAATGTAGCAGGCTCAAACCTTAATGCTTCCTTGATTATCTCTGTGTAAGAAAGTTTTGGGAGCACCTTCTCCAGCATTTCACTCTCTGGAAACTGTGTTGATAGGAACTAGTCTGGGCTCTCCATTAAGAATTGCTGTTCCAGTGCAAGCCAGTGTTAATTAGGCAAGGGACTTCCAGAATCTACCACTGGGCTTTGGCATAAACCTGCTGGGGAGGAAGATACTCCAGGAACAGCAGTGAGGGTCAAGCCAAAAGGCAGTTTGGTGCCTCATCTTGGCTTTGAGTGGAGCCTGGTCCCAGCCAGTGCAGCTGCTGTCTCTGTCTTTCCTGGAAGGAGGGAGCAGCACTGGCTCACAGCTGTCCCTTGGTTGGGAGTGGGAAATACTGTGTAACCTTTTTGCTGAAGTGGTAGTTTCGAGGTGGAATTCATAAATTTTGTGTTTGTGTTTGCTATGGGTAGACAGAGAAACACAACTGGGATTTTTAATTTTTTTCTTCTTCTTTTTTAAATACCTCTATGGATCTTGGAAAATTAGGCTCTGAGACACTGTGCCTGCAGGAATCTTGCTGGGGCTGAGTTGTAATGCAGTGCACACACATTCAGTTTGAGCTGTTTGGTGGGAGCCTTGCCATTGCAGCTCCAGGCTGGAATAGGTGTGTTGGACGAGTCCCTTAAGCATGTCACTATCAAACTGGTTCCAGATATTGCCATTTCTTAAAGGAAGTTCCCATACAACCTCACCTGCCATGACTGCACCTGGATTACATCAGCCCCTCCTTTGGTAGATCAATTTTCCTGCACAAAATTGAGTCTGTCAAGCAAGCTCTATGTTAAATCAAAATCAACTATTTTTGTTGTCTTATCTCTATTTGTCTTGTTGATTTGTCTTGTTGAAGTATTGGGCACACTGATCTCTGCCCAAGAGGGTTTGTAGGAGGGTGTCAGCCCATGGGATGGCTAAATGAAAGTTACACCTTTGGTATTTGCCCCAGGCTTTAAAGCTCCTTTATAAAAGTTTCCTTCCCACATTTTCCATCTTTTATCAGCTTTAGTGCTACCAATTTCCCATCTGTCTCCTGGTTTGACTTCTGTATTTTTAGAACACTTCTGTATTTAGAACATCCCCTGGGTCTTTGGAATTACAGGATTTCCCTCAGTGTCCTTCAGGATCCCTGTTGCCCATAAGGGCTGCATACAGTTAAAACAAGTGTCCCAACATGTAATTTTTTCTTCCTCAGCTCCTTCTCTTTGTCCAGTTTATTCTATAACATGCTGGAGAGAGAAGTGTCTACTTTGGAGTTGTTTGTTTTTGTTTTTTGGTTTTGATTTTAAATTGCAGTACAGTGTGAGTTGGTGAAAATTACAATTCTTCCCATCTTCTTGATACTGACTGGATTCTTGTGGGGAAGGTGAAATTTATTTATTGTCTAATGGGTTTCTCTATGGCTACATCTTAAGTGCAGATCATCTTGTGGCTCCCATTCATAATCTCTTGGCATGGTACTTCATTCAAAATGCAAACCACAGAGAAACAATATAACTGGATGGGAAAATACGTTCTCTTAGAGTCAGGGAGCACTAGAGGAGCTAATTTTCCTGATTCTCTGACACACGCATCACTGATCACTGTATATAAATTATTCACATGTTAAAAGGATCACAATTCTAAATACGAAAGGAGTTTGTAAGAATAACCACAACAAACCACTGCTACTAAATTACTGAAACAAATTATTCATGTCATCATCCTGTAATTTTTTCTGTTTGACCTTAAAACTCTGGAATATGCTCTGGGTGTAAGTACTGTGGCAGGAGGGGAAGCCACGGTGACTGTGGCAGAGGATTCTCTGTGGAATCCCCCAAAACCAGCAGCACAGTGGGCAGGAGGCACCAGCAGGGCTCATGGCCCCTCACTAGCCTGTGCATGAGTGACATTTCTGAATCTTCCATCCTCCAAATGTGAGCACTACTTCAAAAGCAAGTGACTCTGGGGAAAGGTCACTGTTCAGCTCAAAGCCACACTGCTAAAACCTGGCTGTAGTGACAGGAAGAGTATAAAGGATACTCATGGGTGTCCTGGGTGTGGATGGTGACAGGCATGTGACTGGTTGGTTCTGTGGAACTGGTTTAGTTGGGAGAAAGTTCTCTGTCCAGTGCTGTGTTAAGCCCTGGGCCTCTGTCCCAGCCTATTTGTGCTCCATGAGCCACGCAGAGGAAATTGTGGAGTCTGGCAGGAGACAGAAATATTGATGGAAGAGCTTTTTTTCCTGAACAGGTAGACTGAGGACCCCGTGAGGATCTTGGGATGCACTTAGAACTTAATAACACACAAGATAAAAGTCAAACTTTCTTCTAGATGCCTCCCTATGAATAATAAATCCATCCTCATTGCAGGTGAGAACCCTCTTTCCTCATTCATGCTGACAAAGACCCTACTGCTAAGTAGTGGTGCAGCCCACTGTTTGACTTTTTCAGGTTGAAAAGTCCCCTGTAGAGACAGTTTTGTGAAGCTGGTGTTAGTGGATGCAGCTTCAGCATTTCCTCTGCTCTGTGGGAATTAGTGCTGTGGAGAAACAGGGAAGGATGTTACTGCTCACGTTTGGCTGCTGTTGCTTCTGAGAGTGCAGTGCTGAGTAATGCTGGCCCTGCCAGCTGCCTTACAGGCTTTGGGGCAAGCAGGAGCTGCCCTAAAAGGCCTGACAGGATTCTTTTTCAAGATTTGGTTACAGTAGCACCATCGTGAGGTGTTGGAGTCCTAGAAATTTAGAATTTGGGGTTTTAGTGTATAGTAACACATATGAGTTAAGATGGAGGATTTGGGATGTTGCCTTTGTCCTTCTTCTTCACCTTCTTCTTCCATCTTCTTCATGGGTTTAGGTGGTCTTCTGTAATTGGGTGAAAAAGGTCCATATTGCGGGCCTTGAGTGGTCACTATTGGGTCAGAAACATAAATAATAGTCACTTTGTTAGGAGTCACTTTGTTATTGGGGGTTTATTGCTTAAATAACCTTGGAAAAAGTTAGAAGCCCTCCATTTTACCCTCGTTTTCTAAGAGCTCATGGTCTGTGGGTCTGTAAATACTGTAAATAGATAAAAGATAATAAATATTCCAAGCCTTTATTCGATATTTTATTTCCATACTTTATTTCAGTATGGGAAGCCTGGGAGCTCCTGGGTTCACCTTATGAAGGGAAAACATCAATAGGCTGAACACCCAACTTAGTTTACAGCAGCAAGTAACTAACACAGGTTCTGATGTTCATTTTGAGACAGGAAAGGTTCTGTGCATGGAGAACTGGGTCAGTGATTACCCCTTGTGTTCTGTAGAATTTTTGCATTAAGAGATCAGGAGCCCCATGCCAGGCCCTGGTATAAGCTCTCGTCTCACATCAGCTGCCACATCTAGAGGTGTCAGACAACTGTGAAAGCACTTTTGGGAAAGAGGAACAATGTCTTGAGGGGGCCAACACTTGAAAAAATATTGCAATTTCAGCTTCTGACTGAAGGTTTCTAGAAAAAGACAGGTGACTCTTCTGCTCCACAAGAAGGCATCCACTGCTGCACTCCTCTGTGGAAGATGATAGGCTACCTTCACCCTGATATCAAGCAAGATGCAATTCTTGGTATAAAAAACAAATCCTTGAAAAATCTCTTGTTCTTGACAGTTTCCACTAAATCATTCATCCAGTGCAAGCAGAGGAGATACTGCCTTGGAATTGGACAGCCTGCTTTGGTCACTTCAGATGAATAATGCAGCTACCGATGTGGCTGTGCAGTATTTGTTTGGGACAGCTGGACTAAGCAAATAACAAAATTGTGTGAGCAAATCCCTCCTGCCTCTAACCTCAAAACCTGTAGTGGTACTGCACCAAGGGTTGGCTTGACCCATTTTAATCTAAGAACTCCTGCCAAATCTGAGGATAAGCACGACAACCATTACACTGATTTATCAGAGTGGAAGGGGAGTTGCATTAGTACTTTTGGAATTTATTGTAGTGTATAAATGGCATTTCTATCAACAACAACAAAAAAAAGATAAAGTTGATTTATAACAGATAACTCCAATAATTTCTGAATTTCCACATTAATAGAAAAGTGGTACTTCCATTTTTGCTATTATCCTCATATGTGCCATCTTCTTAGAAATATGGAAATTTGGCAATTATCTGAGAACTACTTTATTTTCAAATTATACCATAGAAATTAATTAATGGATTTTTTTGAATATTATATTTTTAAGTGTTCTATTGAATCTGGACTATTGAAAGATAAACTCTATTTGGCAATGTTTGATACTGTACCTAAAACTAGATGGCTGCTAATTAGTTAATTTTCCTTTAACCAAAACCACAGAACTGAGCCATACTCAGATTGGATGCTATTGATTTGTTTCCTTCTGTTTTATCACTTTCAGGATAATGTGCTGAATGGGAAATGGCAGAAGATATATTGCTCCTGGAAAAGGAATTCATGTAAGCAGCATTGATGGTGAATAAAAGTAATGCTAAAACTCTACCTTGGCACCATTATGTGGTGACAGGGTAAATATTCACACCTGCAGGAATGAGTCCTTCCACCCATGCAGGGGGTTTAGGGATGTGGTAGTGCCAGGTGCATGAAAGGAAGAAGCCTTGGAGTATCAGGCAGGACACATTAGAACTTGATGGATAGCACAGCACCTGGAAGAAGCAGCAGTGTCTGGGGTTCAAGTGGTTCAGAAGGAAAATTGCCCTGCCAGGGGTTTGATTATATATAATCACACAGCTTTAAACTGTGAGCAGACTTGGCAGTAGGGTTGTCCTGTCCTTTTGGGACTACTCACCCGAGAGCCTCAGCTGTTGCACACAGCCACCTTGCCTCCTTTGAGTCGTTCTTTAGTATTGATGCAATAAAAACCAGAGTGAAAGTTATGGAAATGGGTTTATTTCTAGTGAAAAAGCTGATTCCCCCCCTATTAGAAAAGCCATCAGAGCAGGTATCTGCTGATGGGTCTTACCGAGTCAGCCAGAGAGAATTGGCCATGTGAAAGTTGTTCTTGTTTCTGTAAAGATGCCTGTACCTGAGGAGTCATGCTTGTCTTAAATTCTGTATCCAGGGGTTTTCATGAGGAGAAGTCAAAACTTCCTCCTAGATATCTCACTTTGATTTCTTTTCTAAGTGCCATCTTCAGCTCAGGGAATATAGATTTTAGAGGGAAGCACTATTTACTGGGCGAAGCCTTATTCCTCAGGAGAAAAACACCTTAAAAATGTGCTTTCATTTGATCTTTCAGTTAGATGCTAGACACTGTACACTGGCTTATATTTACACGGGAGATTAGCAGTCTGTATATCACAGAATTGTTTCACTTGACAACTTGGTGTACATTACATTATTCTATGCCTTTTTCTCCATTCAAATATGAGAAATTTATGGTGAGGTCCCTACATGCTTTTCTCATTGCAAGCATTGCTGACAGATTAAGTGATGGTTCATCTCATATAACACCTGTGTTGTGTGAATTGCTAGGAGGAGAGCTGAGGCACAGGGTTCAGAACACCTTGCTCAAATTTGGAGCAAGTGTCTTAACACTTGGCAGGGGGAAATGTTTTTTTGTAAATTTTCTGTATCAAAAAAGGAGTTTGTGTGCAGATATCAGCAGAAAATTAGTGCAATGTGGAAAAGCAGTGACTGGGATGGCCCTCATGGTGAAAAATATGGAGGAAATAGATCATTAGACGTGGACATTTTGTTAATAAGGAAAATAATTTAGAAAAGCATTTGGTATCTTTATGGATGTAGTGATGGTCCAAAGTTAGTTACCAAAGCACTGATTTTTACCAGAGTGAGAGTGGCACCAATCTGAATGTTGTGAAGATTTGGCTTTCTCAGAATGCTCTTAATGCTCTTTCTGCATCACTTGCAAGATGTACGCTTTGGTTTTTGTCTTTGTGTGGTTGAAAAATGCCCTGCTCCCTGAGCTGTGAATCCTGTTGTGGGGAAGAGACACACATGGAATGTCAAGGACTGAAACTGCTCCCATTTACAGCACTGGCCACTCCAACCATCACAATGATTTCATCAGCCTCACCTTGGAAAATGAGTGATGTTTGACTTACCTGAGCAAATTGGCATTTCAGAGCTGGATTCAGCAATCTTTCTGTGGCTTGACAGTTGGTCTGCAACACATGAAACAGAGTAAACACTCTTTCATATTTGAAATTGGAAGCAGGCACCTTGAAGCATATCTTGAATGAGCTTCTGTTCCATATGGGACTATGAGAGAAGATTTATTTTTTCAATGTTTCTGTGGCCTTCCTGTTAAAATGTAAACTCAGTCTGGGGCACTGTGCAGTACAGAGCTTGGATGCAACAATAGTCACACAGGTCTGGGAATTTTGCTGCAGCTGATGTCCTGATAGGTTTTGAAGGAGACTGTCTTCCTTTCAAGCTCAGCCACTTTTATAACCATCTGTTAATATTTCCTATGCACCTGAATAACAGTGCATGGAAGTCATCCTTCCATCCTGCTCAACTGTGTTTTAATCAGGCTCAGGATGTTTTTTCTGAGGAGCTGAATGTCTCAGCTGTGAAGCAGATGCTTTCTTCCATACAAAATGACAGAACAAGTAAATAAGGAAGGTGGAAGGGTTGTTGAATGCATTTGGTTTTCTGACATGTCATTGTCACAACCATGCACTATTGCCTTTCGCTGCCTCCCTCTTGAGATAAAAATGGGATTAGTCCTTGAATATATGGAGTTCAATTCTTCCTTCACAGATTCACAGCCTACAGACTTGGCCTTCAAATAGAAGTGATTTGCAACTTTCTTCCATTTTCACTTTGCTGCAGAAGTACCTGTCCACAGGCTGATGACCTTACCTGAACTTAATTCCTGCTGCATGGGATGCTACTTCACCTGACTTAACAATAGTTTTTCCTGTGATTCAGCACAAGTTAATTAGTTGGTTTCCTTGGACTTCATTTAGGGATGATGGCATGGTGTAGGTAGAGGTAATAGGCCATGAGTTCTATCTCTAAGAGTTTTTCCAGCTGAAGGGGATTCTGAAATCTTAGGCTGAGGGAAAAGAACATTCACTAATCACCTGGCAGATTCAGTTTTCTCACTTGTAGTGGAGTTCACATATTGCTCCTCTGCTCAGTAAGAAGTTTTGGCCTGGGAAGTTCCTTTTCTTTGGGAGTGATTAAATGTAACTGTTTGGAAGGAGACAAGAAAGACTAAAGCAGCACTCTTCAATCATTTGCACTCTGGGCAAACAGAGCAGTATTCCAAGGGACTTCTCCAGAGGGTGTCTGAGGTTGCAATGCAAGATGTAACCAACAGTGTGTATTCTATTGTCAGCTGGGGCAGGGTTCTTTATCCCTTCCAGGACCCATCCTCCCTCCAGGGGATCTCTGCTGTCCATGGGCCATCCAGGCTCCCTGCAGGGCTGATCCAATTCCATCATCCATGGGAGATGCTCCACCCAGGGGAGGAGCCCAGCATTCCCACCTGGATAAACCCTGGCATTCAGAGCCCAGCACAGCCTGTGTGCACTGCATTCCCATCTGGATAAACCCTGGCATTCAGAGCCCAGCACAGCCTGTGTGCACTGCATTCCCACCTGGATAAACCCTGGCATTCAGAGCCCAGCACAGCCTGTGTGCACTGCATTCCCACCTGGATAAACTCTGGCATTCAGAGCCCAGCACAGCCTGTGTGCACTGCATTCCCACCTGGATAAACCCTGGCATTCAGAGCCCAGCACAGCCTGTGTGCTCTGCATTCCCAGAGGAAGGCTGGACCCATCTCAGCACCACTGCACCTTCAGAGGAAACTGCACCCTGCTACAGGATCATTGCTGAAACAGAACCACATCTGTCACTGCAGGAGGACTTGACTGGACTGCTGCCAACACCCTGCCCAACAGGGTGTCAGGATGTGCTCTGACCCTGTCAGTGTTTTTTTTTGCATTACTACATTTTTATTTTTAATTTTCCTAGTAAAAACCTGTTCTTCCTATTCCCATATCTTTGCCTGAGAGCCCCCTAATTTCAAAATTATAATAACTTGGAGGGAGGTTGTTTACATTCTCCATTCCAAGGGAGGCTCCTGCCTTCCTTAGCAGACACCTGTCTTTCAAACCTAGACACAGGGGCAGAGCTGCCCCTGTTTGAAGCTTTTATGCTGATGGTGGAGCAGTGAGTCCCAGCTCACACAGCCTGCACAGCTCTGCCTCCCCTAAAGCTGCACTGCCTGTCAGCAGGTAAGGCTGGGACTCCAGGGATGGTCTGCCTGGCTGGACCTGAGGCAGGGCTGGGTGGCTCTGTGCCAAAGCTGGTGGTGTTGTGCTGCTCCTGCTGGTGCTCAGCTCACGCAGGACTGGCTTGTGGCTCCACAAAGTTGCACAAAGTTGCACAAAGTCACAGGCTGGAACAGGGGTTCAGGGAATTGCTTGAGAAAATGAAGGGTTAAAGGCAATGGCTCTTTTAAGTGTGCTGTTTCAATAACTTGGCTGCTTGGCTTTCTCTGCAGAGTTTATTAGAATGAAGCATTTTTGTGCTGGGTGCAAATCTGCATGGTACACCCATGGTGGATTTTCAGCTTGAAATTAGAGAAAAGATTTGGTTGCTTGAACGTAGCACCTTCCCCCCTTACTGCCAGTGATCACACAGGCTTTTTGTTCTGTGCCAGAGACCTGGAAGAAATTGCAGTTGGAATACAATTCAACTGGACATTGCTTTGTTGTGCTGGCCTCGCTGTTGATGCAAAGGTTTCTGCTTTTGTCCTCACATCTCTGGATTTACACTGGCTTCTGCTAATGAGACTTAAAAGGAATAAGAACTGACCTCAAATTAAGGCTGGGCTATTCCTGCAGAGCCATCCAAACTGTTTATTATATTGATCAGTTAAGCCCCATGAATTCTTCAAGTTAGTCAATGATGTGAACTGACAAGTTAAATTATTACAGTGAAAGCCCTGCTGTGCTAACTTAATTTATGTTGTAGGGCCTCAAAACAGATTTTTATCAGACCACTTCTTTTTTTTTTTTTCTTTAAGACTAAAGTGAGAATTTTCTTTTTGAAAAGCAGAGGTTTTTTGTCAGGATAAATCACATCAAGTCAGCTGTCCACTGGAACTATAAATAATTGTGCTTTTATTTTAAATTCAATAATATAGGCTTCTGGAGCTATAAACACTTTCTACAAGTTGTGTGGCCCTGGGAAGATACAGACAACTTGCATGTGTATTGTATTGTTACCTTACCTGACTTGGGATCTTTGGATTAGGGGCATGCTTTTGATGAGGATGAGACATTGGAGAGGAAAGCCTCGTGTGGAAGAGACATAAAACTTGTGGATTCTGAAGGGAAAGAAGAGGGAAAGTGCTTCCTGCAGTGCTGCAGTCAGGTCTCCATTCCTCACTCAGAGCATCAGAGCCATGGGGATGCTGCTGGAATGCTGTGCCTAGTCAGCCTGAAGTGTGTGACACAGTTGTGTACTCACAAAGCAACGTAAAAGGAGGCTTGGTGTCATGGCAATGAAGCTGATGACAGCCTGAGAGAGAGGAAAATAGAATGGATTTTTGCCTCTTTACTGTATACTCACATAAACACTCAAGTGAGACACCTTAAGGAAAAAATTGCTGCCTTGCAGAAAAGGAGGAAAAACTAGTTTTGGCAGGTTTCCTTTGCATATTGCTTGTTCTGGTGTGTTACTGCATAACATCCTCCTGCTGTTGTGTTGCATTTCTTTGGAACAAAGTGACTTTCAAATGGTGCCTGTGGATGTACTTATGAGGAATCAGGGTTAAAAACGGTGCTAAAAAACCAAACAAATCTTTAAGCTGATAGTGGATTGCAGACCCTGGACTTGCTCTGTTAGGGTAAGGAACAAAGGCTCCATCCATGCCACATGCTTTCCTTGCAATCTTTACATGTGGGCTGAGCTGAAACAATCTGTGACTCTGCCTAGGTGTTCATATTTGGGGATTGTTGGACCATGGCACACTGGCAGACAGAAGTGATTCCAGTTCTTCCAAGTGCTAAATAGCGATTAATTATATGATTAATAGTTAATTTATATTTTATATTATAAATTATTTTATAATAATTATGTGATTAATAGTTAATTTTAATAGTGTAGCCACTAGTAGCTGGGATTGACTTGCTTGACTCATCACTGAGTTTTTGTTTCACTGATTTCATATTTATAAAGGTTTCATAAAACAAAAGGGATCTGCAACTTCATATTTAATTACTTAAATATTATTGTCTTGGCAAATGGCCCTTTCCAAAATGCAAATATCTAAAATTTGTAAAGAGCAAGATGTTCAGGCTAAAGTATAAATCAGTGATGCTGATTTATAAGAAACCTGGGAATTAAATCCAATATTTTCTCTTAAATAATGGATATTCGTTTTTCTTTTTCAAGGACGTTGTCTTGGAGTGCAATCAAAACCCTTACAGTCCTCTCCACAGGCACGTCCACAGATGCAGTGTCCAACCCTTCACCAACAGATGCCATGAAGCCGGAGTTCAGCAGGAAGGAACCTGCTGTCCCAGCTGCAAACCCACAGAGAGAGCTGCTGAACATCCTGTACAAATATCAAAGTCTCTTAAAGTCAAGTGGATGCTTTCCATTGCAGTCTTCCTTGTAGATGCACCTTATATTCCTGGGGTTTTTTTTTCCTACTGTAATTGTCCTACTCAACAATATAATTATCCATGCTCATGATCTATATACTACCCTTTCAATGTTGTATCTGACTGCTGAGTTCTAAGAATTGGGCAGACTTAGTGCACTTATATGAACACTTATACATCCTGTGAGTCTAACAGGATGCTCAGGTGGCTGTCCAGACTCCCAAAGGAGCTTTTAGAGCTTTTTTCAGGTCCTCATTTATGAAAGTTTTTGTCTTTTGACTTTGAGGGCACAAACAAAGGAATGCTGTGCCTGCAGTCAACTTGCAGCTGGTGAGTTGTTCAAAACAATCTATACATATAGTATATATTTTTAGGGTTTTTTTTTTTGCCAATTAGTTCAAAAAGTTTTGGTCTGATTTTTACCTGTAGACTCTTGAAGGTAGTTGTATCTGTACACGTATGTACACATGTATGTAGAAAGGTACCTGTTGAAAATTCCCCTAGACTCAGTGAAATGCTTCAAAGCTGTTGATATTTCTCATTGGTAAGGGTTGAGCCTTGAGGACTAGGGCTATCAGCCTAGGCTCCATTGTCAGCTTTCAACAAGGGTCCTCTGATTATTGCAGACTGGAGGGTTTGTGACCCTGAGAGCATCCTCTCAATGGAGATGCTGGCTGTGCCTGCTGCAGTCCAGGAGTGTTCAGAGTGCCTCATGCAGGACCAATGTTCATGGGGTCACAGCAGGGCTTTAGTCACAGTGAAATTCCACCCTGGCCGCAGCCCAGGTTGGTAATTACTGGAGTTTGCAAAACTCCAGCACATTTTCATGCCACTCAGGTTGGAGTTCAGGCAAGGAATGTTCCAGAGCTCTCAGGGTGTGACTGACCATTCCCACTCTCATCCCCCACCTTAGCCAGGCAGCAGAGTTCCTGGTACAGTCAGTGCTGCTCCCACCTCATCCACCCAAGAGTTCCCACTACACCCCCGGGCTGCTCCGCCACTGAACCCCTTACACAAAGACCAAGGCCTGACAGACATTTTTGAGGTCATGGAGCAGATCATATATAATTTTTCTTTAGCTAAGGGAGAGTTCCTGCAGAGATATCTTTGTGTAGGGGCAACTTTCAAGGCAGCTCTTTATGACAGTGAGCAGCATTTGTAACCAAAACTGTCACCATTTATAGTGAGTCACTGGCACTAAATATAGAGCAGTTATTTTACTGTTTCTGGCTGACGCTGAGCTAAATTTGAAAGACAGAATAGGCAATTCCAGTTCTTTTTATCGGTGCTGGGATTTTTTTTTTGTGTATCTGAACTGCCACATGCCCCTTTTTGCTTGAAAACTGTGACTTTTGTGTTGTCTTTGTTTAGTTTTCTTCATTTCCTGGTTATTATTAGAAGTTCAGTGAACACTGCACATCACAGCCTGAGAGCCACACACTGGAGTACCTGGCCACGCTCCCTCTTCTCTCTCCTTTTCAGAAATGTTACCTGTCCCTTATGTTGCTGTCCTAATTCAGAAGGACAGGTGTCTGCTAAGGAAGGCAGGAACCTCCCTTGGAATGGAGAATGTAAACCCCTCCCTCCAAATTATTATAGTTTTGAAGTTAAGGAGCTCTCAGGCAAAGATATGAGATTAGGAAGAACAGTTCTTTACTAGGAAAATTAAAATTTAAGAAGCAGTACAAAAAAAAAAAAAAAAAAAGGAAACAAACAAACAAAAAGAAAACACTGACAGAACACAGCCTGACACCCTGTTGGTCAGGGTATTGGGGGCAGTCCAGTCAAGTCCTCCTGCAGTGACAGATGTGTGCCGCCACGGAGCCTGACGATAAGAGAGGGACTCAGGAGACATTTTCTGGGTTGCAAGTTGCGAGCAGATCAGAGCAGGAGGCAGGAACTCCTGAAGTTTATTTACAATGTCACTTATATACACTTTCTATAATATCCATTGATTGGTGGATGAAATCCCCACCTCCTAATCAACACTGGTCAAACTAATTGTCCATCACCTTTCCTCCTCCCAACTAGAAATATGTAAACAATGAAAGAGTTAGCAAAACATGGCCAGTGTTTACATTAACAAGCGGGAGAGAAGCTGCACATTCTCTTTCAATATGAGCACTTGACACACAGGAAAAACCTCATGGCAACAGATGTGCTTCTGTTGCAGCAATGATCCTGTAGCAGGGTGCAGTTTCCTCTGAAGGTGCAGTGGTGCTGAGATGGGTCCAGCCTTCCTCTGGGAATGCAGAGCACACAGGCTGTGCTGGGCTCTGAATGCCAGGGTTTATCCAGGTGGGAATGCAGTGCACACAGGCTGTGCTGGGCTCTGAATCCCAGGGTTTATCCAGGTGGGAATGCAGAGCACACAGGCTGTGCTGGGCTCTGAATGCCAGGGTTTATCCAGGTGGGAATGCAGTGCACACAGGCTGTGCTGGGCTCTGAATGCCAGGGTTTATCCAGGTGGGAATGCAGAGCACACAGGCTATGCTGGGCTCTGAATGCCAGGGTTTATCCAGGTGGGAATGCAGTGCACACAGGCTGTGCTGGGCTCTGAATCCCAGGGTTTATCCAGGTGGGAATGCTGGGCTCCTCCCCTGGGTGCAGCATCTCCCCTGGATGATGGAATTGGATCAGCCCTGCAGGGAGCCTCGATGGCCCATGGACAGCAGAGATCCCCTGGAGGGAGGATGGGTCTGGAAGGGATAAAGAACCCTGCCCCAGCTGGTTTAACAGCTGTAATAGAACACAGACTGCTGGTTACATCCTGCATTGTGACCCAACACAGTTGCCCATTGCTTCCCTCTTCCCAAGACACTGAGGACACTGAATATCTGACTGACCTTGGGGTTTGTTCCCATCTTTTCATGTTCTGGGTGCTGAACTAACATGTCTGGCTGCTCAGAACATCACCAGGGTGTCCCACAGTAGGAGTTACAACCGACTCCTGAGGATCTCTTTCCAATGATCTCTCTGAAGTGGAATTCTCCCAGAGGGAAGACTTCCCATTGCCTCTCAGGGCATTTGCTCAACAAAAATCATTTGAATGAATCCTTAAAGGCCAGCACCTTTTAACTTACTTCATCTGATGATTAAAATTGTGTTATTTCCTAAATATGCTTGACTTGCACATGCTTTGCTGTCAGCTCCACTTAGACTCCTCTATGTCAGTGGATAATGTCTCTGGTGATGCCAGTCATCCCTCACATCCTGCACCACTGAGCCCTACCAAAACTGTGACTAGTCTGGCTCTTGGGGAGCAGATCCCATGGCAGTAGAGTTGCTGGGCTTTATTCTGTATTTTAATATTTCCTGTGAACAGGTGCCTGCAGTCCCAGTCAAGGAGTGGGAGCCTTCTGCCTCTCAGTGCTTTGCACATGGCAGCAGCCATGAAAATAGCTGGACCAGAATGCTGAATGCTTTCTGAACTTCCTTGGACTTGGAGGTGCCTCAGGCACCAGTTTCAAGCCACGGAACAATCAGGGCAAGTGTCTCAGTGAGAATCACTGCTGTTCCTTTGGTCTGCTACTTTCCTGCAGGCAGAGGATGTTTGACAAATGTTCTGTTATTAAAAATATCCTGTTGTCAGGAGTATTTCTGTTTGAAACAAATGGGAGCTGATTACAGTGGAGAGTTAAATAAACTCAAAACATATATTTCTATCCCTTCATTGCCTGACTTAACAAAAGTTGGTCCCAAGCATTCTTGAAAATGCCTAGAAAGTATTTTTGAGACTATATCTTCCATATGTGGGTTGGTTTGGGTTTCTGTGAGCACATTTCACTGATTGTGAAATGGTCCCTAAAAAAAAAAAAAAAAAAAAAAAAAAAAAAAAAAAAAAAAAAATTAAAAAAAAAAAAAAAATTAAAGATACTCTGGAGTGGGACGGTGCACGAAACTCTTTGTGAGCTGATAGGACCCATTTATGCTGGGCCTTGCAGGGTCACACATGTTGACAGAAGGTAGAACACCACCACCTTTTAGTTCAGTTTCACTTGTCATCACTGCATTTTACCTATTTTACCTGTTTCCACTCTGAAGACTTCCTTGGAAAAATTCTCCCTGACTTTTGCAAGGGTGACTGCTAGAGAGAATTTTGAGACACTCCTGCTGTGACAACTGCCTTCAACAGCCCTTTCACAAAACCAAAAGAACAAATGCATTTGAAAAGAGCTTGTTTTAGCTGCTTCCTTCGAAAAGTTTGTAAACATTACTTTTAGCCTTTAACTCAAATTCTTTCTTTTCTCTTAAAAACCAAATTGACCAGCTAAGGAGAAGAGACTGTATAAAACTGGATATGGGACTTTGCCACTTCTTATTTGATGGCAGGACTTCCAGGCCAATGGATAAATGGCTTGCACCAACCGTGACTTCCTTCTGAACCCCAACATTGGGCACTGATAATTGAAATCTCCACCACTTTCCACTGCCCTGGTATTGCCTGTGCTAAAAAACCCCATTTGATAGAAGTATCTGGAATTTAATGCTATATCTTTTTCCAGAGGTTTCTGCCATCTTTGAGGATTGTCAGTGGTGTTATTTCCCTCTGACAGACCTCATCCATCCATCCTCAGGGGGCCATTACAAGTTTGTTTCCCATGACAATCCTTTATAGTGACATTTTGCATGCATGGTATTTTCTCCAAAATCTGCATGCAAAATTTCATGGTAGAATGGATCTCTGCAGCCGAACTGGTGCATTAAGCTGGGAAAGTGGTGTGTATAAGGAAAATGCACTCCTAAGAGATGACTTTAACTGGTGTTATAACTGAGTGCTGCCATCCTTCTGTTCACAATTTACAGTACAAATGTCTTTTGGTTCTGCAACCCTTAAACACATAGGAAAGAGGCAGCTAATTTGCATGGGTAATCTTATAAAAGCCATCTTTTTAATTAAGTGCAAACTGTGATTCCATCCACTGCCAATGTATTATGCTATTTCAATAGACTTTCATTTCATTACTAGAAGTTAAGATTCCATTATTAAACTTTTTTATTAAAACAGAGTGAGAAGAAGCTTCCAAAGTCCACATAGCTTCTGCTATGTCACTTTTATTATAATGTAATGTACATAGACAAATAAGATATCCCATTGTGTTTGCCTACAGGTATTAAACATGCCCTTGAAACCAAAGGCAAAATAAAGCATAATAAAAAAATACCATGGAAAGACAGCTTGATGGCACAGCTTCCATTCTTGGCCCTGTGAAGCAAGGTATTGAAACCAGAAGGATTTTGGGAACATCCTTAGCAAACTGCCTGTGGGTGTAACCCACTCCTGGTCCCTGAGCTGGGCTGAGTTCACAGTGAGGGAAGCTGGTAGCAAACCTCCCTCCACAGCTGAGCAGGCTGCTGTCAGCCAGAACCTTGGGACACAGCTGCAGCACTTTGTGTTGCCTGGGAAGCTTTATCCTGAGGCTTTCTGCACTTTGACAACCTAAAGAGGAACAGGTATTTCAGTAGGACTGCACTTATCTGCTGGAACAGATACTTCAGTATCATTGGTTCACTGATTCAGTCTCAATCTGGTCATTGCCTGTGGTGGGGTGCTGAACACTCCTGGTGCTCTTAGGAAACGCCTGAGGGAAAGTTGGAATGGATATGTCAGGCAGGCCACTTAAAAATGGAAGAACAATAAGAGAATATTTGTTATGCAGGATGATGCAGGTCAAATTCTCATAAGCTATAAAGATCTGTGTGCTTCTCTCTAGAACTGTGTGGGAAAGAGCTGTTCTGTGCCAGGTGTGGGAACTACAAAATCTCCAAAGTTGGAAATAAAATGCAAAAGATTTGAAGTGCCCATTGAAGGTGAATAATCTTAGAGTGGGACACTTTGCTCCTTGGTACCTGGGAGCACGTGAATCAGTGCCCTTCCTCATGGGGGCTCTGCTTGAGATATGGATTCTTTTTGCATCCCATTTCACTATTCTTGGCTGATGAATAGTGATTAGGATTAGTGAGCTCCTTTCAAGCATTTCTCCTGCCTTTCATATCTCTTAAAGAAGGGATACATTTCACTTTTTTTTTTTTTTTTTTTTTTAAATTAGAATGTTTTACCTCCCTCATGTTGCTTCTGCTTAATAAAGCTAGTGCAGTTAAAGGGTGATTATTTGATTCTAGTGAAGAATCTCTACTGTGCCATATTTCCATGTGGCTGCCAGGAATGATCAACCTCAAGTGACTGGAAGATGAGAAAAGCTGAGGACAGACAATACCAGAGAGCCTGGTGTGGATATTGTTGATCCAAGGCTCGAGGTGCAATTGGAATCTTCTCATAAAGCAAAATGAAGGCACAGATATTTCCAAGGATGACAGAGTAGCTTGCTGGGGTTCTTGAAAATATTTTTCTGCTGAATGAACTTTCTGTCCTCTGTGGACTTGCCTAAAAGAACAGATTATAATATATCCTAGAAAAAAAAAATCTTGAAGCCTGTTTGTTAGCAAAACTTTAAAAGCAGAAATTAAAATTACTCTAAAATGTTGTGGGAAAACTGAGTTTTAATTCATCCTTTTCTGTATTAAAGAGGTGGGACCTTTCCTAGATTGATTTTTTTCCATTCTAAATGTTATGGAATTATTAAGCAATGTTTGAGAGGGCACTAAATTTATGGCCATTATTTTCTAATGAATTCTGGTTGAACTGACAACTTTAATCAATTCCACCTTTCAGAAGTATAAATAGGAAGGAGAATGAAATAAATAATGTTTTGACCACAAGGCAGTGCAGCATTTGGAAATGAAGCTCAAAATGTCCAGCTGAGTTGCATTAATGAAATATCAGGTGTCGAGTTTGTAACCCTGGCTGGGATGTCATGGAACCCAGAGCAGGCATGTGGAGATTGTCTTGGAGATTTCCTTTAATCTTCCAAGCTGGCAGGGTATGAAAGATTAAAATGCTCTGGATCTACCAGAATTGCCACCTCTAGTTCGGGCTAGTTATTAATGAGCTATGTGGACAGCAATACTTTATTAATTGTATTGCTGGCCAGTGATCAATGTGACAAGCTTAGCAAAGAGCACAGTTATTCATCAGAGAGTTGTCAAGTAGTAATTGCCCTGATATGCATTAGAATAAGGCATTGGGAGAGGCAGAATGGGTGTGTTTTTATCATTTTTAGGGGCAGGTGTCAACAAAATTAAAATCTGCTAAGGTACTCGTAAATAAATAAATTGGAGAGGAATTTATTTGCTCTGTCACAATCATACCACTACAAAATAAGACAAAGGGTCATACTTTAACAGCATTTATATTTTTAGATGGTTTTGAAAGTGTTTTCAACAAATTCTTTTCTGTATATACTATCTGTTATCTGTTACCCTTTTGTAAGGGCAGGCACAGGGTTTGCAGTTCTTTCCTCATAAAGAGAAATGGAATAGTTGAGATGTAATTTCTTAACTGTTCTTTAAATTATAAAATGTACAGTTGTGCAACCATTGTTACAAGCAGAACTTATTTAGATCTGCCATGACATTCTTTCACCTTTTGTGGTAAAGCACATCAGTAACAAAATGTCAGCGCTTTTCTTTCTGCAGAGGTGAAGACTTACACTTTTCACCAAAGGCTGCTCTTTTGAGGCTTGTCAAAAGCATTGTGGCAGTGACAAAGGTAAGGCTGAATGTGTAATCCCTGTCCTGGCCCCTGCTGTACCTGAGAGTTTTAAACTTTTTCACGTTCTGTGTTTGCCCCATCATCCCAGATAACTCATTCTGCAGCACAGGATGTCTGCTGGATGCAGTGCTGCTTTGCACACATACCTGAGTCACTGCCTTGCCCTACAGCACCAATTGGATGGATGCTTGTATGGGAGATTTGTATTTCAATTTATATTTAATACACGCACCATCAGGACTTATGTTCTAGAATGCACATTATCTGCATTGTGTTTTGCTTTTACTGTGCTTTATTTCTGTGAGTTCCTGAGAAGCTATTGAACAGAAGATTTATGTGGATGCTGACAGCCTAGCCAAAGAGAGATTTTTAGGTATCAGGCAGCAGCAGAGCCTGTGGGAAAGCAAGTCAGACAGACTTTCCCAGACATTGCTCTGGAGGAGCTGTGAGAAGACATTCCAAACAATTTCTAATCTTTGTACCTGTTGTTTTTCCATCTTGTTTACTTGCAAAGGTGTTTATGAAAAGGTGTTGGTCTGAATGACCAAGCATGTCCAGTTGTACCAGAACAGTGTATAAAAAGGGTGTGCTTTTTAAAAAAGCTTGCTATATGCCCTCCAAGAAGATTTGGAGTGATATTGTTATTTCAGCCATCCCAAATGATAGATATGACATAACAATAGATTTAGAGTGAACCTACCCCAGAAATTACCATTTCAGAATATAGCTGAGGCTAAACCTGACTCTAAATGATTGTTTATTTATCATGCACCTCAATAATGATATGTTAGGCTGATTCTCTAGACCTTCTATCTCATACATTTCAGGTTCCTAAACTCACCAGAAGTAATTATAGAATTATAGAATGGGTTGGAAGGGACCTTGAAGATCTCATTCCACCCTTGCCCTGGGGATGGGGCAGCCACAGCTTCTCTGAGCGGCCTGTGCCAGGATCTCACCACCCTCACAGCCAAGAATTTCCTCCAGACATCTAATCTAAACCTTCTCTATTTCAGTTTGGAGCCATTCTCCCTTGCCCTATCTCTACATGCTCTTGTGAAAAGCCCCTCTCCATCTTTCTTGCAGGCTCTCTTCAGGTACTGAAATCCACATTAATGTGACCATGAAGCTTCCCAGACTGAACAAACACAATTCTCTCAACCTTTCCTTACAGCAGGAAGTCAGGGTGTTCCATCCCTCTAATCATTGTGGTAGCCTTCCTCATAATAATGGATTGAGGGCAGAGATGGGCCAAATTCTGGAACAGGGTAAGATTTGTTGAAAAATAGAGGATTTTGGTAGGAAAGGATGGGTAAAGGACAGTGAGTAGTTAGACTATTAAAAGGAAAGCTGACCATGTATATAGTTTAGACTTGCTCATGATAGAGTGTAGCCCGTGTGATAATGAGACCTGTTCAGAATGGATTTCCCTGCAATTCAACAATATCATTTTTAATGATCTCATCTGGAAGTTCTGCTCCTGCCTTGCTGCTCAAAATGATCTCATCTAAATACAGAGGAAAGTGCTGATAGAGACCACTTTATCACACTCCTAATGCATGTTATCAAGATAAGAGAAATAAAATGTTCTGAAAGTAGGTATGAGAGATTCTTTGTCCAATTTCAAACCCACACAAATAGACAAGGGTGAAACCATTAGTGTGATCAGCTTAGAAAGAAAATGAGCAGTGAATGTGAAGTGGGAGGAAGGGGAATTCACTTATGGAACACACTGAAGCAGCAAGCAGAGGACTGTTTAGGCATTTCTGCTCTGTCTAGTAAAATAGAGGCACAACTGCTGGAAATTCTCTCATGCTTCACAGTATTAAGTGCATATTTTTATTGTACATGATACAAGGCAGCCAATGTTTTATTACTTAGAGAAAAAAAATCAGGCTTTGACAAAAATCTTTATCCACACATGTCAAGAACAAATATTCTGAATGGCAGAATATTGCAAATAATCAACTCAGTGTATAAATTAGTAAAGCCTCATCTCAGCTTCCCCAGCACCAGTGTGAGCAGTAGTCAAGGCATATAGTCATCACTGCAATGTGTGGCAAGGAAATAAACTTCACAAAAGTATTCCTTGCAAATTCTCTGCAGTATGTTTTTCCTAACATTCAGATGTAGTTCATTCAAATGTAACTTTGTTTGGCCATGTTCTGACATCCAACCACGAAACACTTTGCCTCAATGCCTGAAAAAATTTGTTGACAGCTGCTATAGTTTCTCTTCTTCCCTGATTCCTCCTCATCTTGGTGTTTGCCTACATTTTTTAATACTCTGGCCAGTGTTGGTGTGGTCTGTAGAACACAGGAATCTAAGGCTGAGTATCCTGGCATTTGTATATCACAATAAATTAGAGGTTTAAAATCATTTAAATCATATTAAAAATAAATTTTTCAGTATTTTGAAACAGGAGAGTGAATTAGTTTCACCAATTATGTTTTCTGTAGACAGATTTTATCCTGTTCTCTCTGGGGTTAAACTGGGGCCTTTGACCCTTGAATAGTGGAACACCCATCAAAGAGAGAAAAGTTTTGAGGAATAAACATAGTAGCTGGATACAAATCCTTGAGCAGTTAAAGCTTTCAAATTGACTGGTGCTGTCATCTGTTTTAACAATTCATGGAAAGAGGGGAGCTTTTCACACCCTGTGGACACAGGCAGGGCTCAGCTTGTGTTGTGCATGGATGTGAGCAGGGGTGTGAGGAAATGTTATGGCTGTATTCAAGATGTGCTGCCTTTCCTAAACAGTACAGAACTGTTCTGAGTACTGAAGGTGGACAAAATGAAACTAAGCATCTTTTTAAGGGTTAATATTGTGGGTGTAAAACCTGCCTCATTTTTGGGCAGCTGGCTGGAGGCAGGTGGGGCAGTGCAAAATTCCTGTCTGATGTTACACAGGAGGTGGTATTGAATTTACCATCCCTTTGCTTTGCTCTTTTGATTCTTAGGTTGTCTTTAGCTAAAGGTTATGGCTTTCAATGATAAATTTAGATTCTGTAATACATAGCTGTAATACACACAGAAGTGAGGGCCTTTAGTACATACCTGGGGATTGCTTTGTAATATTTTTTCTGTCAGCATATTCCCAACTGTGGTTTTTTTCGTCCTGAGATAGCGATTAAAAATTCTCCAGGTGCAGTTCTCTTCCTGGACATCAGGAATTGATAATTTGCCCTTTGAATAGTGAACCCCTTCCAGACATGAGATGAAATTCAGTGCAGTCCAAGATGCTTCTCTTAAAAAAATGTAAACTCCTGAGCTAAAGGTAGGGTGTGGAACTGAAGCCCTGAAAATGACAGCTATGTTTTATTTCTTCCCACTTTGCACAGGTTGCAGCTATTTCAGTTTTCAGCATCATGCCTGACCATTGCAGTGATTGACAACAAACAACTTTCCACACCAGCTGAAAAAAAAAAAAAAAAGAATTTGATGCCATTTTCCTTCAGTAAGCAGAGGGAGCTTTGGTAGGCCAACTGGCCAGCTCTGGGTAAATTTCAGCTGAGGGACTTTTGTATGATCTTTCACCTGGAAAGCACAACAGAGGAAGAAAGGTTTTCTGCTGTCAGAAATACTGTGGGTCAGGCAAGACACTAAACAAGTTGCTGACTGTGTCAGTTATCAAAGGTCAGATTTTGATCTGTTAATCTGGTGCAAATTGGAGTTTTTCCTGAAATTAAATTCTTACAAACATCTTCCTCAGTTTTCTTACTTAGATGGGGTTTGAGGTATATTTGGTAAATGTTTCTAGAGCAGTATCTGCTGTCTTGGGTTGAAAATGTAACCAAAAAAGTGTATTCTATTTTCATCTGTTGAAATCAGTCAGGAGATACTGTCCTTTATCTCTTGTAACTCTAGGGGGGAAGAGGGCAGATGCCTTCTGTTAATGGACACCTGATAACACCAGATAAGGCAGGGCCTCCTTATCTCTTCCTGCACCCATCCTCCTCCCAGGGACATCCCCTGTGAATGGGCCATTGAAGGCTCTCACAGGACTGATAACATCACCTCATCCCATTGGGAGATGCTCCACCCAGTGGAGGAGCCAAAGCCTTTCCACCGGGATAAAACCAGCAATCCCAAACACCAAGGGAGCCTGTTCCCACTGGATTCCCAGAGGATGACTGGACCCTTTCTTGAGGATCATCTCTACTCCAGTGGAGCCACATCTGTCACTGTGGGAGGACTCACTGCGGGCTGCTACCAACACCCTGAGCAACAGGGTGTCAGGTTTACATTCTGAGTCTGTCAGTGGTCCTTTGTACTACTGCATTTGTCTTATTTTATTTTAATTTTATTTTATTTTTATCTTTCTTGTTGTTTGTTCTCTCTCTGTTAAATTGTATTTCTGCCTTGGAGTCTCACTGGTTTTGCTTTCAAACCAGCACACTGCTCAGACAGGCCTGATTCAAACAGCTGCTCAGCTGCAATTCAAACCTGTTTCCTTAGTCTGCCTCCAATGTCTTTTGCAGTGTGTGGATTTAGTGTGACCCTCCAGGTGACACCAGCACATGGCATGGCTGCTTACAGCAATTCTGTCTTGTCTCTTTTGTTCACTTCTGTTAAGCCTCTTAATCTGTTTGCCACTAAGAGTTCCAGACTTGGAAGAATGGAACAGGGAGAATGTGAGTTCATTCTGCCTCTAGTGTAATACACACACCCCTATACATGTGTTATATAGTTGGGCCAAAATCCAGCTGGCACTCAATGGGCCCAGTGCCACAAAAGGCAGTAAAAAG
Organism: Prinia subflava; assembly: GCF_021018805.1. Lineage (NCBI taxonomy): Eukaryota > Metazoa > Chordata > Aves > Passeriformes > Cisticolidae > Prinia > Prinia subflava. The sequence continues at coordinate 3,270,672 of NC_086257.1, read as the reverse complement.
TAAATAAATAGCACCAAAAGAAGTGCTAAAGAGAATCTCCCATCTTTATTGGACGCAGAGGAAAATACAGTAGCACAGGATGAGGAAAAGGCTGATACCTGAAACCTTCTTTCCCTCAGTCTTTAAGAGTAACACCTGCTGTTGTCCAGGTACACAACTCCCCAAGAGGCCAGACAGGGAGGGGGAGCAGAATGAAGCACCATAATCCAGGGGGGAATGCTCAGGGACTTTTCACCTCCCTTAGACACACACAGGTCTGTGGGGATTCTCCCAAGGGTGCTGAGAGAGCTGCTGGAAGTGCCCACTGTCCATCATTTACCATCCCTCCTGGCTACTGGGGGTGTCCCAGCTGACCTGAAGTGAGCAATTGTCATCCTTATCCACAAGAAAGGCCAGAAGGAGAATCTGGGAACGACAGGTCTGTCAGCCTGACCTTGGTGTTGGGAAAGTTGTTTAATCTGGAGAAAAGGAGGCTCAGGGAGGACTGCACCTCTCTCTACAACTACCTGAAAGCAGATTGTAGTGAGGTGAGGGTCAGTCTCTTCTCCCAAGGAATGAGTGACAGGGCAAGAGGAAACAGCCTCAAGTCACACCAGCATTTAGACTGGATATTAAAATAGTTTTCTTGATGGAAGGGGTTTTCAAGCATTGGAACAGGCTGCCCAGGGAAGTGGTGGACTCACCATCCCTAGAGAGATTTAAAAGATGTGTAAATGGGGCACTTGGGGATATTGGTTAGTGGTGAGGGAAGATTTGACTTGATGACCTTAAAGGTCTTTTCCAAGCTAAAGGATTCTGTAATTCTATACGGGTGCATATATATGTAAAATAATGAGATTTACTTCCTCCTACTGAACTTTGTGTTTCCCTTCTGGAACATTTCTGTTTTGCAGTGTCATAACGTATAGATATGGCAACTGAGATCAGGAGCTGTCTGCTTTTGTACTTTGCAGAAATCCACAGTAAGTCTTGAGCTCAGGTGAGAGAAAGAATGCAGTGAAAGAAGTATAACCCCTTGTTAAGAGAGCAGAATTATGTCAGGGAGAAACAAAATGCTCTTGTCCAAGTTTAAAAAATTGCAAACAAATGTCAAATGTTTCTACCCATGCTCATGCCCAAGCCACAGAAGACAGCTTCTTGAATGTCTTGTTTGATCCACGTGCAGTCCTACTTGGTGTCTTAAGTCATGCTTGTATTAGTATCACTCCAAGATTAGCAATTTCCTGCAGGAATATTTGAATTGCGTATCATAGACAATTAATATCAAAGTCTATCTGTGGTGCCTTTCATCTCAAGAGTCTGAGAATTTTTCAGTTTTGAAAAATGAAGATGAAAAAAATGTTCATTTTCTGGTCTTTTTAAGCTTTACTGTATTAAAGAGCTCTTGTGGTTGGCATCACACCATTAAGAAGCCAGAAGCTGATAGCCACAATTTTTCATGTGTGGTAGGCTGTACAACAAATTACAACACTGACTGCTGAGACTATCTAAGTTGCTGGAAAAATGAATTTAATTGTCCATTCTGAAACTATTTCCAGGATCAAATAGAATTTCTTTAACTACACATGCTCTTTATAACCCTGGTTCAATTCCACTGCAGTAAATCTGAGGGGAGAGCAGAACGGCAAGTTAAAAACAGCGCTGAGGTTTTATAGCACCAACATTAAACTGTATGTCATCTTGAAATTAAAGTACTGGGCTGAAAGGTTTTCTGCTCGCAGTGATTTGTTACTACGTGGGTATCTAATTTGCATTTTGAAATCTTTCCCTGCCCAATGGCTAGGGGCATGGTCTGTGTGTGTGTGGAGGGGTGTGTTTCTTTGTGACCTCCACTGGCCTCATGACTTTTTGTCTTGCTCAGGTTTGTAGAAGTTACTCCCATTTCATGAGAACTCTGTTGCTGTCACCAGCTACATAAGCAATTAAATGGCAAATGGGGACAAAATAAGCATTAAGCACAAACAAGATTAATCATTAGTGTTTTACAGTCCTCACTGGATGTGATTTTCAATGTGTTTGTATGTATGAAATTAGTACAGATAGTTCCATTTTGGCCTGGTTTAGGTGGTTACTGGAGATTCAAGGCAATGGAAAATTTGGCCTTTTACACCTTACACTGATTTTGGAATTTATAAACATTTTGACACTTGATATTTGTAAAGTCTAATGGTAAAAGGCATTGCTCTCTGGTAAGTTATATATGATTGCATGCAAGTAGCCTGGAAGGGGAAGGGTGCTTTCTTCCTTAGGTCAGAGGAGCCAGAAAGAAATGCTTTTCTGCAGCCTGGCTGACTCTTTCCAGTTCTGATACTCCTGGCCCATTACAGCAGCCTCGGGCAGAGAGCTGCTCCCCATGTCACAGCCAGGTGCACTCCTGGCTCTGCCTTTCAGCTTGTGAGTGTAAGAGAAGTCTTGTTCTCCCTTGGTGCTTACTGAGGTTGTGCAGCTCCTAAGGGACCTTCTGTGGGTGAGCCTCAAGTGCAGGCCTGTGACAGGGGGCTGCTGTCCCCACATAGCCTTTAGTTGTCCTCAGCAGTGCTCTGAATACAGGCAGTGGCTCTCAGCATCAGGCACCAAAGTTTTATCCCAAAGTAACTCAAAAGTGAAGTGTCTGAGGTGTGGCTTCCTTTTTTCAGCTTTGGAATGAGCAAGGACACTGAACCACGGATATAACACAAAATGGCTGAGGCTGGAAGGGGCTTTGGAGGTGATTTGTCCCCCAGCAGGGCTGCCTAGGGCTGGCTGCCCAAACCGTGTCCAGATGGCTTTGGAACACCTCCAGCAGTGGAGACTCCACAAACTCCTTGGGCAAGCTGTGTTAGTCATGCTCACAGTAAGGAAGCATTTCCTTCCACAGCACCTCCTGTGTTCCAGTTTGTGCCCACTGACTCTTGTCCTTTCACTGGGCACCACCTTCTCAACACCTTCCACTCAGGCATGGCTATTCATTAAACATCCCCCTGGGCCTTCACTTCTCCAGGCAGCAGTCTCTGCCTTCTCAGCTGTTGGAAAAACCCATTTTCTGACCCAGAGATGGGGCTCCTGAGAGGTGTTTTAAAGGTTCTTATTCCATTTTCAGTCTCATGAGAAGGCTGAGACAGTACAGATGTTACAATTCACACCATCATAATCAGAAGACAAACTATTTACTATTTGCAATACATTATAAGCAGGTTTTGGCCTATCAGCTTTTGTCACACTATGCTGCTAATGCTTCTAACACGAGTCACCTATTATTTTACCCCACGTGGTCTTGCTAAAATCTTTCATAGTTCTATTTCTCCAGAGTATCTAGTCTTTATTTGCAAGGCCATCATTTGAACCTTGTTTCCAGTTCCATTTCTCTCTCAGCAATGTCTGTCCTATCCCATGGCCTTTCTCAGCCAGCACACCTTATCTCAGAGTTTGCCTGCAGATGCACAAGACTGTGTGAGCTTCTGTCAGGCTTTGAGAATTCTCTGCAAATCCATTTCTCACTCATCACCACCAGACTGAGGGAGGGGACCCTTCCCTCTGCTGAGGCCACACCTGCACTGCTGGGCCCATGGACGTGCTGCAGGCAGCACAGATAAAATGTGCTGACTGAGAAAGGCATGGGATAGGACAGACATTGCTGAGAGAAATGGAACTGGAAACGAGTTTCAGATGATGGCCTTGCAAATAGACCAGATACTTTGAGAAATAGAACTATGAAAGGTGTATTGTAGTAAGACCCACAAGGGGTAATTTTAGATTATTGGTGGGTAATTTTAGATTATTGGCTTAGAAGCATTAGCAGCATTGTGTGGCAAAAGCTGATAGGCCAAAAACCACTTATAATGTATTGTAATTAGGAAATAGTTCAGCTTCTGATTGTGATGGCATAAATTGTAACATCTGTACCATTTCACCCTTCTTGTGAGACTGGAAATGGAATGGAATAAAAGTCTTTAACTAATGGAATAAAAGAAAATGGAATAAAAGTCTTTAACACACCTTTCAGGAGCCCCATCTCTGGGTTAGAAAAAGGGAAAATCTGACCGTGATGCTCTACTTAATGCAGCCCAGCAGAGCCTTGGCCCTCTGTGGCCCCTCAAGGGCTGCTGCTGCCTCACGTTCCACCTGATGTCCACCAGAACCAATGCTTTAAGTTTTAGCTTTCATGTTTTCCAGATTCTGTACTGCATTGGTATATAACTCTGAACTTCATATAAAGTGTGAGCAAGTTCTCCTCACAGTTCAGTCAGACAAAACAATCCTTTTCCAGGCCCAGAACCAAGGACACCGTGGCAGGTTCAGACCCAAAAGTGAAAACAACAGGGAATTGAGGAGAGCAAACTGGGAGGATGGGAGCTCATAACCTGAAGCTGTAATTGGACAATTAACCCCAATATGTAAATGGACCAAACTTATAAAAGTGTGGATATGTGTGACAGGTCATCCACCTTGGGTGTAGCCTGGGCCAGGCTCTTGTACTGCCCAAGGTCCATCCTTTGAAGGCCTTTTTAATAAATACCCACTTAATTCCTTTAACCCTGTCTAGCCTCTGTTCTAGGCAGCCTCCCAAGGCATCAGAACCCCCAGGGTCAGTGCAGAAAGGAGTAGAATTGGACCCAGAGGGTGCCAGTCTTGGTTTCAGGCTGTTCCTAAACCTCCCTTGGGGTGGTCTCTGGGGAGCCCTGGGACTCGCTGAGCTCTGACAGGGAAAATCTCAGGACTTCAGCCTGAGAACCAAGAGAGTGTGGGAAACACTAAAAGTAAAAAGGATTTCAGGAGCTGAAAAAGCAGGCCTCAGACAGAAAAAGCTGAGACCTCAGAATAGCTGCAACTGTAAAGTTTGAAACTGGAAAAGATACAGTAGTATAGCAAACAAGGACATGGGAAACAAAGGCTGAGTTTCTAGGTTTGGCTTGAATAAATCTTAACACTATAGAAATCTATGCTTGACAAGATAGTAGAAGGTCCTAAACTTAATAAGGGTATTGTGTATTGTTCATAGAAAAGCATGCAAGTGAGCATTGTTTGAAGCAGGTGTACGTGTGCTATAATTGACTGGCTAAAACAAGTGTCTGTAAGCTTTAGCAGTATCCTACTGGCTGAAAAGTTTTTAAGATGCTCTGTAACAAAATCTGCAGCTGCCACTGGCAGGCTGTGAGCTGTTGCTTTTTCTCAGTTGTCTCAACCCCTGTAATGAGACTGATGTTTCATTAAAACTGAGAAAAGCTACCCCAGCAGTGCTGTCCTGTTGCTGCCTGCTCCAACACAAGAGATTTCCTTTCCTCACTCCCTCTTGGAGCTATGGCAGGCTCAGGGGGATGGCCCGGGCTGCAGGGCCCTCTGCCCTTGCTGAGGAGGGCAGGGAAGTGTTTGAACATCAGCCTTGTGCTGCTGGGAGGGGCATTTAACTTCAGCAAGTGCAGCTGAAGGGATCAACATGGGATTTGCAGATGGAGTGTGAATTTTTGACTGGCAGTTCAGCTCCGTGGAGTATTTTATCAAAGTAAGAGGCTGAATATTGTAAAAAAAATTACAAATAATTTAAACAATACTTAAGATAATTTTTTAAGATTATGAGCATAATCACTGCAAAGCTCATGCTCGTTTTGCAGCATATTTGTAGTTTGATTGTTTAAAATGCTTTTTATTTCCATCTTTATGCCCTGGGGACTTTACAAACTGTGATCCAGTCTAAAAATATGTGAAATTCCTTCTGAGAATACTTGCTGTGCCAAAGTTTGGGTTTTTTTTTTCATTTAAAAAGAATGAGTAATGTTCAAATTAGATAAATCCAGCATTTAAGAAAGAGTGTGGGGGAAAAAAAGAGAGGAGGAAGGGGCATGGCAGGGAGCATCTTAATTGTGATTTTTTTCTTTTGAAGGGAGCAGCCGTAGAAGTCTTCTGAAGTGTTTTTAAAAATATCTGTTCGTGTTTATTACCAGCATGTTTCCTGAGAATTCAGTTGTGAATTAGGTCTCATGAGGCTGGTTCCCTTGGCCCTTTTCTACAATTTCTCACAGTCTCAAACAAATCCTGGTTCATTCATGCTCATATTCCTTGCCTGTGGAAAGAATAATTGTAGATTTCTGCAAAACTATACCTAATCTGTCTTTTTTTAAAACCAGTAAACTTTTGAGAGGAGGACTTTCTGACACTTAATGCACCTTTCAAATTCTGCCTTGAATGAAATTTTGGAAATGGGTCTGAAATGGTCTGAAATTTTTCAGACCAAACTTTCAGACTTCCACTTCCAGGTCAAAGTGATGCTGTTCAAAGCAGAACAAACATACAAGTGGGGGAAAAGTCTCTCTTGGTTAATTATGTAAAGGGGATGCTTAATATCAACCTACTTTTCTTGAAAAAAAAAAAATGCAATTGCAGCTCCACCAAAGAAGCCTTAGTCCTAATCTCTTGTATTTGAATCTAGTACTTGTCATCCTTGGGACCTGACTGTAAAATTTCTTTTTCATCCACCTGCTCTTCTAGTGTGCTTTTTGTTACAGTGTTTCATATTATCTGTGAAGAAAGTGCTTTAAATCTGTAGGAACAGATATTGAGTTGAAATAATGCAGTCAGGCAGTGTTTTAATGTTGCTCACCATGTGCTCCAAATGAAGATGTGTTGCTAATAAAGTGCAAATTTGCATAGCAAATTGAGGGAGATTTCTACCATTGTTCCACATCAAACCTGGAAGAAAATGGAGATAAGTTCTGGAGAGAAGCTGATGATGTGTTTGCTCAAAGGACTTGGACATATCATGGTGTGTTGGTGTGTTTTGGGGAATGAATCTTTGGCTTTAAAAATGCTCTGTTGGAAGAGGAGGGTGTGAGCAGAACAGCAATGCTCAATTCAGTAAGCAATGAGGAATTTTAAATGGATAGCCCCACCTTAATTTCAGGTGGAAGAAGGAAGATTAGTTAATCACTGTAATGTGTTAATAATTTTTTCCTGCAGTTTTGTATCATAAGCCATAAATTACATAAATCAAATGTGAGTTTATTTAAAATATATTGACAAGGCTTTTGCAAAAAATTAGCTTATGAAAATGAACAGAACATTTTTTCTGCTGTGTTTTTGGATCATTCCTCTTTAAGCAGTGTGCATTTCAATTCCTGGAATGCATGAAGAACAGGCTTTTTATTTGCAGATGTAGAGAATTTCACTGTCAGGGAACTGAGTTACATTATAATAGAGTAACAGTGTATTAGGCCTTGGTAAACCAGTTGTGATAAATCTAAACCTGAAATTAATGAAACATGAATCTTCCTAGGTTTTTTATTTGTTACTTTTGCCCATTATTTTTAGTACTGTCCACTTAAGATGGACTTAATAAAAAGCCAAAGTGCTCAAGAATGTGACTATTCTTTGGTTATGTAGCACCTCATGAAACATGGCAGGATACTGGTGAGGCAGCCTGTTCTGAGGACTTGATATTCTGAAGAAAAGAGCTAAAAGATTTGGGTATCTTACCTAGCTGTCAATTTTTCAGGCTTTTCAGCCAAGGTTGCTGCTGCATGCCAAATCTTGCAGAGGCTTAATTTGAGATACAGCAAGAGTTCAACAAAACTGTGTCTGTCCAAAGCAGAGCTGAAGGTGATAAAATTAAATGAATAGCTATGTTGTTTCCAGGGTAATCAAATTCAGTAATTAGGAGTTCAGTAATCTCTGGTCTTTTAGGTAGCCCCTCAGTGTTCTAATTAATTCAGTCTTCAGTTTGGCAGGTTGTGGATTATGCTTAGATTATCACCCTGATGTGTGCCAGCTGGGCTTCATTGCACCTGAAGGCTTTAATTTGGAGATTATCTGGAACCTTGATCCCAGTGCTGGTGAGCTCTGTTATCTCTGGTCTTCAGAAAGTGTTTCTTGGCTGGTCCATTTGCAGAGGATCACAGCAGGCAGCCATCCACGGTGTTTGTGGAGGTTCTGCAATGACTCAGGATCAGCACCTACCCTCCAATCACAGTCCACTAATCTGGAAACCAACAGCTGCTGAGGTCTCTGTGGTTTTGTGGAAATGTGTTATATTTTCTGTTTCTAAATGAAGAACTGTGGAATGGTTTTGATTAGGAGTTAGAAGAGCTACAGGGACAATGGTGCTGTCTGCTTGATTAGCTGAGTCTGGACCTTGAAAGTAGCTGGCTTTAGAAGTCAGTCAGACTGGGAATTGAACAGGGATATGTTTTTAGGACAGTCTGTGAGCAGGGAGCAGAAGAGATCTCTCTAAAAATTAAACTCAGCTACTTACTGTTTGTACGTGCATTTCCTTGATCTAACATGAAGTTGTGGCCTCCCTTCTCTTCAGTGGAATTAGCATTAAAGGCTTGTTTGAGTTTTAGATAGCTCCATGGGCAAATGCAGATTTCTAAGATATAGACCAAAATCCTTTAAAAAGACCCTTTCAAAAACCAGGTATTAGAAACCCTTTTCAAAATACTACTCTTTCTATAAACTTGCCTTCACAGAATATTATGTCAAACAGTTCAGCATGTATGACACTGCTCTGGAGGATTTGGGCACTGGGGCACTGATTGTGGTGGTGCTCTCAGTTGTTGCTGTTCCAAACTCAAACTTTACCTCTATTTTTCACCACTATAAAGAAAAGTCAGATTACTGGCTGTTGCCATTAATCTGTTTCTGATCTGTGCAACTTGCTGGAGGCTGGGAAGAAGCATTCCCATTTATGTGGCATGATTGATAACAAATATATTTATGGAGAAGACCTAAACATGTAAGGAAAATCATGCCAGGAACTGTGTGGCTCTGGCTTTGAGCCACAGCAGGAGCCTGGCCCTGTATCTGATAGAGCCCAGCTGCTGCTGCTGTTTGTAAAGTCATCCATGGAATTACTTTGCAACTGGCAGGTTTTGGGTTCTGGCTCCAGCTGGGATGTCATGCACACCCACGAGTTTCAGCATCTCTGCTGATACAGTAGTGGATAAATTCCCTCTGAGATGTGCTCTCCCCACATTACTCACATTACTGGTAATGGGAACTTAATGAATAAATCCCACTGCAAATACAGCACTGAATTTAATTCAAGCTTGTGAAGAACCTGAACTAAATATATTTTTTTGTCATCAGATAGATTCCTTGAATGTTGCCCCAAACTTTCAGATGACAAAATGTTCTAGGGACAGCACCTTTTTATGCAACTGATACAGGGCTAAGAATCCAAACAGCCTTTGGGGAGCACACTGCTTATAGCTAAAGACTATTCCAGTTACAGGAGTTTGTTTCAAAGAGGATTTGTGTATTCACCACAAGCTCTGGATTTACAGCGTTTAACTTGCAGTCAATGGGCTCTGTGCCCAAAACCTCTAACATACTTTTCCAAACCACAAAACCAACAAGACTCCTTCTGAATCAGTTCTCAGGCTCTAATTTCATTACTTATTTACTCTGAGCCTTTTCAATTAGTCTGGCAGTATCTCTAGAAAGTTACTAAAATGTGGTCCGAGCCACTAGAAAAAGAATAAAAAAATCCTCTCTGTCATGGGATATTTATTGCACAATATGCCCAGAAAGTTCCTGTGAAGGTGCTTCAGTGCAGTGACTTCACCTGATCAAAACCTGAGGGATATTCACTGGACCTGTGAAGCAGCAGTGGGGATGGACAGGCTGCCAATTCTATTTATGGCTTTCCTTGTAGGTAGCTCTCCTACAGCTTTTCTCACAACACACTTCCAAAAGTTATAAAGTGCTGTACATGATTTGTCTTCCTAATCCACATTCTTTAGAGCTATTGAAATAACAGGATTTTTTTGTTGTTCTTATTTAGCTATGAAACTGCTGGATAATCCTTTCTAGTTAATCCAAAACATTGAGACATTAAAGAAATATTTTAATTTAAAACATTTCCTTTAATTTTTAAGGTATAAACAGCTTTGGGAAAAGTATCCAAAATGTTTCTTTGAGAATATTAGAAAAAAAAAAAAGAACCAACTTTTGAACTGTATTTTCCCTCAAGCTCTTTGTGTTCAGTCCAAATATACAAATAATTTAGATATCAAATTATAGATTTTTAAAGCAAATGTAATGAGGAAAAAATCTTGGCAAGCTCTACTCGTCTCATTTTCCTTTGAGCATAGCAGAGAAAATTTGGATAAAGAGAAAGCTAAACTTATTTTGTTAATTTCAATGAACAAACAGCCTTTGACTCCTGGCCTTCTCAGGATGTGCACAGAAACATCCCTTTTACAGCTTCAGATGGAGTTTTTGGGAGAACCTTGCAGGGGTTGATCTGTGCTACCTATGTGTGGCTGGAAAGAGCAATCTCTTTAAAAATTCAGGACAATTTCTGGTGCAGATCTGTTCTCATGTTCAGCACGGCCCTGCTCCTCCTCAGGGGCTGCTTATGTTCCTCTGTCCTTATGGATGTTAAGCAGCTTCCTGCTGGTGCCTCTTCCCCTGGTCTTAGAATAATGAGCCAAACACAGATAAGGCATAAAAGGCTTTTTACCTCGGTATTTAATGAGGATTCTTCTGTGCAACAGTTTATCAAGGTGGAATGCAACAAAACACACACGCATGGAATATCCTGTGTATAATTTTATAGAATTTGCAAATTAGTGTAATTGACAAAGATTTCCCAAGGAGAGGCTTAAATGAATGGCATGCACATCTCCTTATTTTAAAGTCTTTCTCCCTAGATGGTCTAAATCTTAGTTTACAGAATATGTTTTAGAGAGAACCTTGGTGTTTCAGGATAGCATGAGGCCTTGGGGCCTCCATCTGGGAGGCCTTTAGGATGTGTGGTCTTCTGGTCTAGCAGAATACCAGGACTATGCTAAGACATAAGGCTTAAAGAATTATAAGCATGTATGCTAAGAATATTGAGAATACATAAAGGTATATAAAAAGAAAAGGCAAAAAACCATCATGGGATGAGTGCTGGCTTGGGGATCATTTTCTGAGAGAGGACCCTTTGGCAACTTCAGAGTCACTCACAGCTCTGAAATCTGAGAGCCTCCTTTCAACCTGTGACAAGGCAAACTGTGGCACCCCCGGGCACATGGTGTGGGGAGGATGTTACACCTGTACTGTAGCCCTGATTTCATGCCCGAGATGTTTTGGTTTGTGAAATTTCTTTCCCAGGTGATTTGCTGTAAACAAAAAGAGATGTGGTTGAAGTCAAGAATCATATTGGTTAAACCAGGGCCATCAAGAAGTCCCTCCTTTAAAAAGGAATGAATACAAAGATATGGTTAAGAAAACATCGAGGGGCTTCTTGATGGCCCTCTGGTTTAACCAATATAATTGGTGGGCAAAGTTATCACCTCTTCAACCACATCTCTTTTTGTTTACAACAAATCACCTAGGAAAGGAATTTCACAACCCAAAACATCTCAGGCATGAAATCAGGGCTACACTGTACCACACTGAGGCTGTGGAAAAGCCTCTGTAAAGAAGTGTCCTGCTGTACCTGTCCCACCTCTGCGCTGCACGGAGTCAGCAGGGAAAGACTTTTGGCTTCATCTCTTCTGCTCCTCTATGTGACTTAGAATCTGACAAGAGTTTGAGCCTTTTTTGAAGAGGTGGGAGATTGGGCAAGGGTGATTTCAGCTGCAGGAATGTCTTGTTGCAGGGTTTTTTTTGGTGAAATGGGTAATTGCTTTTTATCAAGGTATATTTGTGAGGCAGAGGAAAGGACAAGTAGCTTCCTGATCTGGATAAATTCATGCAGATTGAAAGCATTGAAATGCACACCCAAACGAGCAGTATCCTCTGTGAGAGATTCTCCAGAACTTTGCAGCACTGCAAAAACATTGCTTCCCATTTGACTTTCTACAGGGAGGCGTCCCAACAGGTTAACTTATTTAAGGAAGGTGTGGATTGGAAAACATCAGCTCTCTGTGCAATTTTCCATTCCATTTTTATTGATCCCCCAGAGTGTCAGACCTGAGTTGTATTTCCATGGCATGGAATTTACTGGATAGCCTAAGGGACTTGGAACAACACGTGTAATTTGTATTTAAGGGGATCACTGTTTGGTGCCCACCTCTAAAGATGCTGCTGGCATCATGCTGTTGAGGAGATAAATGTTCCTGCAATGACAGTGTGGGGAGAGAAGTCCAGCAGCATTAAACACTGAAGTCCCATGGAGCATCTTTGGGATGTCAGATCATGTGTCATTAGTGTAAAACAGTGAAGTATTTAGAATACAATTGTGCATGTCTGCCTGATATTTAATAAGGCCAGAAGGGTGAGGGCTTTGTCTGGTTCATTTCTTAACACAAACTCTTAGCATTTTCTGCATCTGCAGTTTACAGTGTGATTAGCTTCACAGAGAAGAATTTAATTTCCTTTATATAATGCCATTATTTCAAACTTTAAAGACTTGTTTCTTTCACATAGACAGATCTTGGAAGCTTTCTGTTCAGTTCCTAAGATTTCCCCTCCAAATGCTGTTGGCCTTTAGTTCAGTTTCTTCAGAAGCTGAATCTCTTGAGGAAAGCTCTTTCTGCTTTAAAAATGTCAGGTTCCAGACATCTGAACCCCTCAAAACCAAATTTGTTTTCTCATTCAAAGCACCTCTTTGCAGCTAAGACCCTTTGTTTTTAAAGGGATATTGCCAATTAAAATTGGCCACTGAGGGTAGATATATCAACTTCAGACCTCTAAATTCTCATGGAAGTGTTTTTTAAGAAAACAAATATTCTCTTTGCAGTATTTAGACCCTGAATATTTTAGCATCAAAAAACTTGTGGTGAAGTGGATAAACAGAAAGCCCTTTTTTCCCTATCCTTCTCAAGCCCCCTAAGTTTTGAGGTGCCAGCAACTGGCTGTACAAAAAATGTTTGCTTAAATTAGCTTTTGCTTAGTTTCTAATTTTCAGTCCAAAAACTAAATGAGCCATTAAAGGAAACCACACTAATGAGATGCTCTACAAACCAAAATACGCCGAGGGCAAAAAGCAGGCTTTTAATTTGTTCAACTTAAATCTCAAACATCTGGCTGTGATGGACGATGTCACTAAGCATGTTGAGAATATCAGAAATAGACTTTTGTAATCAGTGCATCCTCTGTTTGCTCATTCATTTTCTTGGCACACAGGGGTGCGGGAAAATACTTTAAAGGGCAAAGACTCCAAGCTGGAAGTTGAACTTTGGTTTGGATTGGACCACTGGGCCTGGTTGCCAATTCCTTGTTCAGTCTTCTGAAGGAAGAACTTGGAGGCACAGCTGGACTTGTATGGATAAATTCTGCTGTTGGTCACAGGACAGCTTCTTCTTGAGAATGTCTGGCTTGTGGTGACTCACAGAGAGCATCCGTGTGGCTGGCACCTGGTAGCACTTGGAGAGGTGTGCCAGCACAGCCACAGCCCGCCAGGCTTATCCATCTGGTTAGGACAGTTTTCCCTCCCAAAGGCAAATGTCTCTTCATGCACATTTAGGATGGTCCCAGAGGAGAAATGTAGCACTTTACCTGCTCTGCCTCTCAATGTGTTTCTGTTTGCACTGTTAACTGGATATCCAATCTTAGAATTGCCCAAGCCACAGAAATCCTTGTAAGCAGGCTAAAATGGGATCTAAGGGACCCTGCTGTCAGCTGGTGTCTGTAAGACTGCTCTTGATTGCCTTCACTGAAGCTGTGTCCAGACAAGGAGAACTGTGAGCTCTGCTCCACTCAAAGGGGTGGGATCCCCCCAGACTGTTGCAGGAGCAGTTTGCTGGGTGGCTCCCTGGTCAGGTCAGGTGTGTGCAGCTGCAATCTGTTGAAAGGGGGCTGCAGTAAGAATTTCTCCTGTGCAGTCACCCTTGGTTGGTTGTGGGTTTCCTTGTGAAGCACTGTATTTTTTATCTTCCTGCAGCAGCAGCCTCTCTCCTCTGCCTGGAGCAGTGATTGCTCCTGCTGAGGCTCACTGCCCAGTGGGAAGGTCTCCATCCCTGGCAGGTGACCAGTCCATGTACAGAGCTGGATTTGTGGTGGTCAAATAGCCTGGCTTTACCAGCTTCCTCTTTTGTATTTTTTTTTTTTAATTTTTCTAAAATAGAGTAAATCTATGTGGAACAGAACTGCTGCTCTGTCTTGCAGATATACAGGTTTTATTTTGCCAATCTTCAATTTTTACAGAATGCTAGAAAATGTCGACAATCATTTAATAAGTATTTTTAAAACCAAGTGGTTGTCACAATTTACAGCTTCTGCTCTGTGGATCTTTCATACTTCATTGTCCTTTGGGCATTTTCATGCACTCACCCATCCTCCTGCCTTGCATGTACCTGTAATCGTACCTGTGTAGTCCTTTGCTAAATACGGCAATGTCAATCCACTATTTCTCTTTGCTAAGTTTCTCTCTTATGTTGCATACAATAAAAATAGGTCTGCATGGCGAAACTTGTGTTTTTAATGGATAAAACTTAATGATGGGAGAGACAAGAATCACCAATAGCACCATCTATTCACTGAGAAGCACCATGTGTGTGTATCTGTGCAGAATTAGGGCACAAACCTCAATAGCTTAAACCATGAGAATTGCTCCTTTTACAGTTTCCTCTGTTTCACGGGCACTCTGCCAAGTGGAGTATCCCATCTTTGCTGATTCATGTCTAAATTTCAAGTCGCAAATTCCCAGCTTCTCCACTCGGTGCTTCCAGCAGAATTGTTAGGAAAGAGAAATTCCAAGCTGCTTTCTGGCTCTTACTGTTTGAGAAAAAAAAAGTAATATTGTCAACTTAAAGGGAGGTGACTGAGAGGTTGACTTTGATTTCTTTCTGGAAATGCAAGACCTCTGCTCTAAGAGCAGTGGGGGGCCCTGCCAAGCCTTTTTCATTGGGGGATCTAATCCATTGGGGGCTCTCAGGAGGTTCACAGAAGGCATAATCAGATTGTCTAGTCTGATCCACTTGGTGTCAGAGGTCACTGAATTTCATGCAGGTTGCTCTGTAATGAGTCTGATCTGACATTCTCAAGCATTGACAACATCCAAGAGGTCACAACATTGCCAGTGGAGCCAAGATCATGAAAAACTTTCCTCTTGAGTGGTTTGAGCTTCTGCATTGTCTTAATTCGTGTCTAAAATTTGACCCCAGTTCCATTGCACTATTTAAGTGTGCGACTCCATCAATTCCAATAGTTGCTGTCCTTCTAAATATGTCTTGACACCTGGGTCCTTGTGTGTACAGCTGGATTTTCATTCTATAGAGTAACAATTGCATGGGTGTGTTTGGCAACTGCAGAGCATGTTGATGAAGTGGACTGTAAAATGAATCCAAAGTGGCAAATGGTAATCTGAAGTGAAATGTAAGCAGCCTCTCACTTATTCCAAATGTACTTTCCTACCAAATTGTGGCGGTGCATGTTTTTTATTATGTGCCTTGTTTAGATTCTTTATGAACATTATGTTGGTGAAAATGGAGATAAGGATTTTTCTGAGAGACTCTGCAAGTGAATTACAAGGATTGTGTTAGGATGGCCGACGGACTGACGAGAGAGAAGACTCTGGAAGGACTGTTTGGAGTAGTAGATGAGGGCGCTGACGGAGGAACTAAAGGAGAGAGAAACTGAGGCAGAAGAAAGGAAGGACTTTAGAGTGGTTTACCTTTGTGGGTGGAAAAATAGACACGAGGGAAAGTTAGTCAGAAAGTTTATTGTGATTTGATGGTATTGCTTTTATACAGGCTTCAGTTCTCTATATCCCCCTTCTTCTCACCCCCTCCTCCCTAATTGAAATTCAGACTCCCTGCTGGGTTACATACAGCCAGTTCTATTTTAAGTAAAGCAGGTAGCTGTCAATCCCCTTTCCCGCCTTTGGTTTTCCCCTCCCAGTACCTCCCGGTTGGTTATGAGTCCCTAGCTCCTTCTTTGTGCTCCCCAGAGATAGCAGTTGATTGGTTCCTAAAAAAGGAGACACCCCTTTCCCCACCCCTATCCAAGCCCCTTAAAAGTTGATGCACAAGCATTGTTCGGGGTCCAGAGCACTCGTTCCTGTTGGTGTTAATAAATCCGTTCCTGCTTCCCCTGCATCTGGATCCTCTCTTCCTTGCCTCTGCGCGTTGGACGGGCCTTAGGAGAGAACGAAAATCTCTCTCGTTGGGTCAAGGACCCACAGGGATCGACCCTGCTCAGCCCGCTGCGGGGTGACCCTGCCTTACTCTGTCACGGTGCACGAGCTAGCCCGGCGGAGAGCGAAAGGCTTTCATAGGCACCGTAGCACCAAATTGTTTGGAAATGTCTCCAGCACTTAGGCATTTGGGATGAAATGTTTCATTTGTTTTTAATTCTACAGCAAATTCCCTACCTGTGTAGGGAAATTAATCTGAAACATACTTTCAGTAGTAGGAGGGAAGAGAGGAAACAAACCTATAATCAGTGATGTTAGAGCTGGGTCTGATGGAGGACAGAATTTTGGAGCTGAGTTTGTTCTGTGAAAGGGGAACTTGGCAGTTCTGAGCAGTTTTTTGTTTTAAAGGGGCACAGTGCCATATAGCAGGAAGGTAGCAGACCTCTTTGAGGCACAGAAGGGGAGAGATTCCGAGTTCTGTTCCTAAATTCCAGGTCTAATTAATCAAAGCAAATGTGATGAGGAGGCTGGGAAATTAATGCCCTAGAAACTCTCAGAAATTGAAAAAGTAACTAACATCACTGGGTCATGAAATACAGTATCTAAGTGCAGCCTAGGAATATTTTATTTTATGAAAGAAGGGAGTATTGGAAAGTAGACAGGGGTAGTCTTAATGCTTTGCAGAACGACCCTGCTCTGGCCAAGGAGAATCACCCCTATGGATAAAAGGCTGGTTCCCAAAGATATTTCTGTGTGGATCCATCAGATTCATCTGGAACTGAGATGCTTTTGGTCTTCTAAATTTAATTAATTTAATCTCTTGCACAAGTACAATCAGATGAGAGCCTAAAAACGAATGGTTTAGACAGGATGGACTAACATGATTTGTAAGATCAATTGCATGCTGCCTGAAAGTCCTCTTCATCTGGTTGTTTTAACTTGCAACACGCAGCTCCATTTGATGCCCCCCTTCTCTTGCACTGAGGGAGAGAGTGAGCAATTGATTCCTTTGTGGGATCAATTAAAGCTTTTAATGTATAAATACATTCAGTTTCCCTGTTGGCAACCACAGTGTGACCTTAGTTAAAGTTGCCCCTTGTCACCCTGCCACTGGCAGCCTCAGAACAATTTCATTCTCACTTGGATTTGGACTTTAAGTTCAGAGTGCTCTCAAACAGCTGAGGTGGCATGGGGTTTGTGTAAGCAAGTGATAGATATTTTGATAGAGGTGCTGGGTATTTTCTTTTTAAATCTGATGTACCTGGAGATGTCAGTCTGCTGGGTCAAAGTTTGCTGGGCCTTGGAGAGATCTGCAAAGGAGTAAAAATCTGTTTATGAGACGCAGTGTCTTTTTTATTAGATTATTTATTGTTGCCAAGGAGAAGAAAGCCCCTTGCAGTGCACACGGGGAGCTGTGGATGAGTCCAGCACGTGCTCCTGCAGCATGAGCGGTGCTTTGGAGCAATAAAAGCTGAAAACCATCAGAGGAGAAGTGCATGCTGCAGAGCTAGGAATCTGAGTCTTGGAGCTTTTGTGATCTCTCAGCTACAAGTTGCCAGAAAACAAGCTTTTCATCAGGCAGAAACGCTAAGAATAGCAAACCCCACACTCAGACTCTGCAAATAGAAGAGCAAACTTGTGAAACTGAAACATATGGCAGAAGGCGAGCTGGAGTGCTGCAGGCTCAGCTTGCAGTTTGCAAATGGGAGAGAGATCTTTGCCAGCTGCATGTGCAAAAATGTGAGCCAGAGATCCTGTAGGTGACCGAGTTCAGAGGAATGTAGAAGGCTTTGTTATCTCACCCTGCACAAATACAGGTGAACGGTCTGGAATTGTATCAGGTTACCTGGGTTAATTTATATTGTACCATATTGCTCTTAGAGTTTGACCAACAGTGAGTTCTCTACTATAAAGCTGAGTTTTATGTCCATGTGATTCTCTGGACCTACTATTTGAAGTAGTGAGAATCCTCAAGGTATCTTGAGGCTTCAAAATTAATGGGAAGTTGCTGTGGTGGGCATGATCCTTGCCAAATAGGAAATTAGAGAGGCAAAAGCATTCTTCTAATGTGAAGAAAACTTGAATTTCCTATTCAAAAAAGCCTGAGATGAGGTTGTTACCCTGATGTGTGGTTAAGTGGGCTAAAATACATGTATTTGCCAAGGGAATAACAAATTCCCTTATATATTTTTTAAGGAAATATGAGATACCTGAGCTTAACCAGGAAGGACAGTCCAAGTCCCCATAATTTGTTTCCATCCAAATATAGAGATAATTTGTTTGTTCTTTTGGACTTTGTTAGTGCTGGATCTCAATCTATCTTCTATATGTTTATGGAGAATTTCATCAGGCACAACTGGAACATGATGTATGGCCAGCTGTAAAAAATACAAGACTTCAAGGACATCTAACCCTTAACTGGAAAGAGACAGTTTGATATGCCATATGCACTATTCTGCTGAATTCTGGTATATTGACAGGAGTGGGACAGAATGAAGAAATAATCCAGTAAATCTTTGCAGGAAGACTGAAAGGACAAGGCTGATTCAGTGCATGGTTCAGGCTTTGCCTCTGGAGTGCAAGAATCAGAGGAAACTTGCAGCAATGAATTTTTATATGTTATTCTCAAAGTGTGGTGCTGGGAGAAGCGGGGAGCTGCTTTCTTTTCTGCTGGGACTTCCTTGAAGTGAAAGATATTTGCTCTGCTGCGAAATCAGTGAGAGAGCTTTTCCAAGGATGTATCCCACAGATCCCATTACTCAGCAGACCTGAAGCTCACACCCCGACTTGACCCTGAGAACAGAAATTTGAGCATACAAGTGCAACAGTGCCTCAGCATTCTGCTGAGGACACGCTGTGTGAGCTGGTTGGCACTGCCTGGCAGGCAGGGGGTGATAACTTGTCACACTTTACCTGCTGTAAAGAGCTGAAAAGTACCTGAAGGTAACCTTGTAAGGAATGGGTGTGTGTGTGTTTGTGCTGTAGTACATCACTGAAGGCTTTGGATCACCATGACACAGGCTCCTAAACAAAGACATGACATGCTGGGAGAAAAAACAAGAGGAGAATTGTTGCAGTGCACCCTCACACCCCAATAGGTGTTTCAGGAAAAAGAGTTTCACTTTCACCCCTGAACTTTTAAGGAAGAAGAACCAGAAACTTCGAGGTTTTTATCTCACTGTAATTGGCCCAGTGCCAGGACAAAGGCACCTGTTGGACCCTTGAGCTGTTCCTCAAGGAATATAACTGTTCTCTATTGGGCAGCATGCCAAAAACCTCTCCTAGATTGTTGAATATGTAAGAAGAACACAGGGTTTCTTGTGGCTTTTTTGATGTATCTTAGCAGGTATAAGAAACCTCCCTGCACCTTGCACAGCTTTTACTCTTTTGTTTTGTAAAGTTTGTTATTTTGTCTTTAATTAAAACCTTTCTGCTTTCCCAATCACCTTGGATCAGCTGTGTCACTAATTTTTCTTAAGCCATTTCTGGGAGGCTGCTGGCAACCCTCAGAGCTTGATCTACCTTGGTGGGGCTCATCACAGGCTGGCCTCACATGGAATTGTATCAGAGGATGTCTGGTTTAATGAGTGATGTTTGAGTTGCTCAGGGAGGATAATCTGTCTCCAGTCCTGGATCTGCAGCCAGAACTGCCACCCACACAGGCCCACCAGCTTCCTATTCTGTGCTGCACAGAGAGACTCTCCATCACAAAGCACAGCTCATCTTTTCCCCACCAGTCAGTCCTCACTGTAGTTCTGCACACAGTTTATAGGTTTTTATAGGTGCAAACACATAGAGGAAACAGCTAGCAATGCTGAGGAGCTGCCCTGCTGTACGATGCATTTTAAAGTGGGTGGGGTTTCTTTTCAATTCTTACTGATTTACCCAGGGGCAGAACTCCCCAGCCACAGGACTGCTGCTTTCCCCAAGTCTGTACTCCCTGCTGGCAAATAACCTGAAGTGTTACAGTGGCTGGCAGTGATCACTTGGCAAAAATGCTTTTCACACAAATAGAAGTTTGCTTCTCTTCTAGTAAGTACCTGGAAGCTTCATCAGCAGTGCTGCATTCAGCTGATCATATTAAAATGAATTTCAGTCAGGCTGAGACTTCTTTTACATACAATTTTAAAAGAATCATAGTCAATTAATAGGTCTTAAATTTTTTTTGCTGTAATATTAATTTCTGGCAGCTCCAAAGAGCAGAATCTATCTATTTGTTTAAGTTTAAACAAAAAAGCAATTTGGACAAGCCCTGTGGGCTGTTTTGTGTCAGCTCAGACAAGTTGATCCAAAGCAGAAGTGTAGGATTAGCTGTGCACAGAAGGCAAAAAGGCCAGGTCTTTCAATATTTCTTGTGTTCTCTATCAATAAAAGGATAGAAGGCTCTATATATCAGGAAAACCTTTTTTCTTCCTATGGAATGAGCACATCCTTTCCCTACCTGCAGCAAAAATACCTTAAACTAAGTCTAGTGTTCTCACCTCCTGAATCAATGTGCAGTCCACTGTTTTTAATGAGTCTTAACTGCCCCAGCTCTTTTTGCACTCAAGCATTGTGGACATCTCTTGGAGTGAAAGCTGATCACACTTTTTGCTCTTATGAGCTGAGATATTCAAGTTAACAGGCACACTAAGGTCCTTTACGTGGGGTTTATTTATTTTGAATTTGAGTCTGCTGCTCTTCATATATTCCCATTGTATTGTATATGTTCAGAATGGTTACTTGAATCTATAGTTGCATAAATGGTGTAGGAAGGGATGCCCTCAAAATACATAGCTGCTAAATTATGCAGGTTTATTTCTAGTAGATGATATTTGTGTTGTATAACTGCAGTGGACCTGATTATTTCTTGAGCTGCCATAAGTTGACTCTCTGCACTTGAACTCTGTTTAATCATATTCAGATGTTAATCTGATGCATAGTAATTTAAAATTGTGATACTGAATTTTTGTCTGTTTATCCAAATGTGGTAATGGTTCTTATTTTGGGGTGTCAGGTAATGGTTGTTCAGGCTCTGGCCACTAGAGCATGCCCTCCTCTGCACGGGCTGGAACATCAGCCTTCCCTTTTCCCTCTGTAAAACAGGTGGGAGATGCCAAATATGCTCGTGCACCTAGGTCTCCTGTTGCTTCCAAGAGTAGTTCGTTGTTCTTTATTTGAAATTATGGTTTGTGTGATGAGCAGAGTAGTTCTTCCTGAAGTAGTGAAAAAAGGAAAAAAAAGGGGGGGAAAAAGGGGGGGAAAAGGGGGGAAAAAAGGAAAAAAAGGAAAAAAAAGGGGAAAAAAAAGCTGAATGAGGTTGGGGTTTTTGGTTTGTTTTGGTTTCCCGCACACACTGTGTTCTTTCCTATCTGGAACCTGCAGCTCTGAGATGTCCCAGTCTTTGTTTTGGGGCAGCTGGAGGTGGGTGCAGGGAGGATGTGTGGGAGCTGCTGCAGTGAGAGCAATCCCAGGCTGCCAGTGCTCCCCTGGAGCTGCTCACCTGCACACAGGCTGCTTGTGCCTGGGTGTTCTCTGTGCTTCCAGGGGGAAGAGCTTTCACTAGCTGAGGTTACACCTCCTGTTCTGGTTTTGTTTTAACGGGGGGAGGGCAAAGAAAGGCTGCCAGAGTGGGTTATCTGTGTAAAGAGTGCACATGGTTCCAGGAACAGGCAGGTCTGCTTCACTTTTCCAAGGCAGGATATGTCTTGTCTTGTTGGGAACATTGTCTAGATAAGAAATTCCTAAAGGTAAGGAAGAAGCTAGACCCTCCCATTAGTTTTACATAGAATAGACAATTTTTCTCTGGGATTTTGTTGATTTTAGGTGACAGTTATTTATCACCAATAAAATCTTGTTCGCTTCTGAAACCTTTGCTTCACACAATTACCTGGCCACCCACCTGCTAAACATGATTCTGACTCATTAAAGAAAGAAAGAAAGAATTTGATGTTTTATGGAGGATGTACTTTGGGATTTGTACGTATTTAGGGGCTGATAACAGAACTAAAGGTTTCCCAGGACCTTTCCTGCCCTGCTATTACCTCATCATCCCTAACCTGGGGTTATGTCTGAAGTTCAGCATTTTGTACTTGGCTCTGCTGAGTGTGTGATGCTCCCCAGCTCATTCCTCCTGTTTGTCAAGGCCCCTTTGAGCTGCAGCTCTGATCTGCAGAGATGTGCTGGTGTGACCCTGTTCTGGCCCAGCCTCCCAGTCCCTTTTCACAAGCAGCCCCTGATGCTTCTAAGCTTTCTGGGGCTCCCCTTGCTCTTTTTATAGCCTGATGCCTTGCATTTTTAGGGCCCAGCAGCTGAAGGTTTATTCCTGAAGCTGCTCTGGAAGGGTTTTACCCAAGTCTACTAAGCATTGCAAAGTGTTGAATAAAAATTTAAACACCAAATTTGATACTGGCATCATGGGCATTAGTAACATGCAGGTTTCTTAACTCTGCTCTGAAAATGAGCAGTCTGTCATTGAGCAAGGAAAAAGTAAATTGGGAGCAAGCAGCAGCTCAGCAAACACATGTAAATGGTTTTTTTTGTATTAGCCCTGTAACATATGTCACAGACTCCAACATCTGTCCTCAGAGTCTGGAACCTTGTTAGCAAATCTCTCTGTGGCAATTGCCTCAGTGTGATGGTGAATCATTTAATGCACTTCAGCTTTGATTTCTGCCTTAATTCTTGTCTACAAGATCTCTACAAACGCTGTAGAGATTAGGTGGAAATCTTTCATCTTAGTCAAAGGAATTGTATCCTGGTCTATTTTGCCAAGCATCTTGAGTCTATAATTCTCCATGACTTTTCCACTTGATTATTGGGAGCAATAGTTAACAAGAGGTAAAACAGGATGTCATGGATAATATCTGCTATTAACTGTTCTGGCTTGGCCTTATGAAATTGGGTGTCAAATGCTAATTCATGAGAGAATGAACTGAATCTTGTTAGCAAGAGAATGTGCAGAAACGCCCCAAACCATTGCAGTGCCATGAAGGGTGGTTCAAGAACAGAAAGGTGACCTCAGGGCAGGAAAAACCCCACAAAACCAAGCAGTCCTGACTGTGCCATAATGCAAAGAAACAAGAAATAATTCCATTGTAGCAGAAGGAAAAATGAACTGTACAGGCAGTACAATAACTGCCATGACTGACCTCTGCCATAAATATTTTTGGGGCATGATTCAGTGAAGTTGAAAAAATTGCATTTCTAAGTGTGACTATTGGTTTTTCTTCTGTGTTGGCATGAAGTTACAGAGGTCACACTTTGGAAAATTTGAGTTTGATCTTTTGGAAAACCACTTTGTCCCAGTTGTCCTGTAGTACTGCTAAAAATGAAGTTCATGTTGTTCAATGGTCTTGTGCACAATCAGGTACAGCTTTAGTAGCCGCCTTTGAAAACCACTTATAAAATCCTTTTTTTTTTGCTTATTGCTCAGATGGGGTATGCCCAAGTTCACAAAAATCGTATATTAAAGTTTTTTTAAACAATTTCAGCTCTTCTGCAAGGTTCTAAATAATTATGAAATCTTAGAAGATAATTCTGTGCTTGATCTTACATTTGTTGGAAGTTAGTGGTGAATTTCCCATTGAGTTCATTAGTGTGGCATGAGGCTCCTGGGGCAAAAGTCTCAGTGTATTTTGGTCTATTTTTGGGCTTATGTGTGCAAGAAGAGTGGAATGAGTACAGGCATCTCTCATGAGTCAGAGGAGAGAATTCTCTAGTGGGCATAGTTGTAATAAATTTAGCCCAAATTCTTCAGCTAATAATTAGAACGAAGGCAGGGAAAAAATAGTAAGTACCTTGTCAGAGGTGATATAATTCCTGACATCCTCCAATAAGCTGGAAGTCCTGTAGTAAAAATAAGAAATATTCTTAAAATAACTGGGATGACTGTGATTTCTCTCTGATTTGCTCCTTTTCTAATGAGCATGATTACCTGCTGCAACTGGATCTGACAGAAGAAACTGGGAGGTATGTTTTATCAGAAGCTGATGCATTCTGTTTTGCCCAGTATATTCTTAGGGTTTTTAAAGGAGTTTATTAATTGCTTGGTTCTCTGAAGTTTAGATTACAAGGTGACTGTACAGTCTAAATGTATTTATATATTTGATTAAGCATACCCATCTTGATTTTACAGATAGTATTGCTAAAGCAGAGTAATCTGTGCTGTGAAGAGCCGCCTGGTTTGCCAAGGAGTAGCTCTTGATGAATAAACCCAGATTTTGTCATGATCTCACACTGCAGCACAGTCAGGTGGCTCTCCCTGTGCCCCTGGTGCAGGCAGTGGAGCAGATCACCAGTTCAGCCAGGAATATAAAGGCCAAACCAAAAAGTCATTTGGGTGCTCACCTCTTGGGATCTTTGGATTGACGACTGTTTGGTGTCTTGTTTTTTTGGTGTCTTGTTTGTTTTATGGGTTTTTTTACCTTCTCATGTTCAAATTTCCAAGCTCAGTTACATTTTTAGTGGTCAGATTTGGTGCACGTTCCAGCTAAGTGTGGCATAAACCCATCCTGTTTCCATTCCATCCGGGGAGGAATTTTGTGCTGTGAACTCTGTTCCAATAAAGATCATAAAACTGCCTGTCTCCTTTGTTTCTATGAATTGTGGGAAGCCTTTCAGCAGGAAATGTTAAATGTGGGTTCCCACATACCACCAAGACTATTATTATCCATTGCAAAAGGGCACACAGCAATTGAGCCCAATTTGGTCTGGCCTTTACTAACTTCATCCTTGATTCCTAGTAGACTGCCTTATTTCTCTGTCAATTCATTTCCCGTGTAGCTTAAGAACTTCTATATGCAATAAAATTTGTAATGGTTGTAATTTATTCTCCTCAATGTAATTTTGACATCTTTCTGTCCATTTTTGCTAGATGCATTCTCCCTAATGGTCAAGAAGATGAATATTTCTGGAATTGCCTCAGGAGGAGTTCCACTGGAGAATAAAGAGAGACTAAAGTCTCCTAGGACTACCAAAATGCCTGTCTCATGAACAAAATAGGATATGGACAAAGTGAGATGGATTTTGAGAGTATGACCTGTTCACTTTGCAGGAATTGTGTTGTGTGATGGCATGGGCATAGCTTTGATTGAAAACTCTGAGCTTATTTTGCATGCATAGTAGCTACTGTGCAAAACTGCTGTGATTGTAATTCATTCAATTGCAATTAATAAGTCTGCCCAGTCTGAGGGATTTTTTTTTTAAATGACTGTGGCAGAATGTGAAATCCTGCACCTTGCCTTTAGAGTGTCCATCCCCAGCAGTGAAATCCCTCAGGGGATTGAAGGAGTCCTGATGGGCACACACCCCTACCCTGCAAGCACTGGTGTAAGAGAAGGTCCAGTGAGAGAGGTCAGAGAGAGATGTGGGACTCCAGGCAGCTCTTTAGAAATGCTGTTTATTGCAGAGATGATGTTACAGCAGTCCTGGGTTGTGGGTGTGCAGAGCCCAGCCTAAAAGCTGCCAGCTGCAGCTTACAGGCATGCCTGAAGCCTGAAGCCCCTTTAGGTTTGGTTACAATGCATTATTTTCTTTGCTGAACATCTTAATACATAAAAACCAACCAGCATCACACACAATACCTTTACATTTACCTATAGCCTATCACAACTATTACCATATTATGGTTAGTACAATCCAATCACCTCAGTGTTACTGTTCAAACTGAAAGTAGCCTTTCTGTTTTCTTGCAGTGGAATATTCCTAGCTTTTTTCTCTACTTGGGAGAAACATGGTTTTTGTTTGCCTATAGTATCTTTTGCTTTTCTAAGACCTATTTCTGCTTGGTAAAAACATCTCCTTTGTTTGTGGTCAACATCTCCTTTGCTCTAGCCATAAAACCTCTTTCCAACTTGTCTTGACCTCTGTTCTCTCAGTGGTTCAGTAACAACTGTTACCTCAGCAATCCTTAATTCAAACATCTTTGATTCTTCTATATCAAAACTTGCTTCCATCTCTATTTCACTCACAGGTTCCACACTCAGAGAGCCTTCTGCTAGGCATTCATATCTGTAAAACTTTCCTGTTAAACTTCCATCTTCTGCAACACACTGTTTGAGAGGTGCTGATTTACATGGGAACTGTGCTTCCCACGGACCCTTCAAGCCGTGCTCTGAGGCATGAAGAGGTCAAACGACTTTACCAAAGCCTTGCAGAATGCCAGCTGAAATTAAGATCTGATGTGCTTCTGGCTTGATGCAGGTTTGCTGCTGCAGCCACTGGAACACAAAGCAGCTTGGCCAGGCTGGGAGGTGACCCTGGAGCTCTTGGCTGAGCGCTTGGGGATCGCAGCTGAAAATGCTGAGGGATTTGCCTGTTTTTCTGGATTCCACATGGAAACATAGCTCATTTAGAGAGAGGCAGGAAGGTGTTGCTTGTTCCTAATGAACAGTTCTTGTAACATTCCAATTTGTTATCATCTCTGCAATGTTTTGATGAGGAAGCAGAGCTGTTCCATGAAGCCTGCAATGACGTGGGGAGGTGGGTATGAATTTACTGGTGCTCAGCTGGGTTCCCATTATTGCCTTCCCAACAAAGCAGCCTCTCCCAAGCAGGACATGCTCCTCCTCTCTCAGGGAAGGAGACTCTTCACTCAGGGGAGTGAGCTGGTCCCTCTAAGCACAGGGGAAGTGCTCTGGGATTAGAGGAATTATCTAGGTTTGAGCTGCTGTGCTCTGGGTTTATTCAGGATGAGAAGTTTCTATACAAAAAGAAAAACACTGTCACTGAGCCACTTGTGAACATAAATCCTTGGTGATGGGCTGACTGTCAGACCTGGGTTTTCAGCAAGAAAAAAGTGCATCAGCTTTGGTAATATTTAAGATTACAGATGGAGAGGTAGCATTTCAAAAGAGCCCCTTTTCCCTGGACTTCTCCATTTTACACTTCTCTAGTAAGGATATTACCTTGGCTCCCCTCTGGAAAATGGCCAGAGAACCTCGTGAAAGTTTTATGGCACTTTATTACTGCCTAATTCACCCTTCAAAGCAAGAATGAGGTTTTCAATTGCTTTCCAGAACTTTGTCCTTGCTTGCTGTGTCTGAGGGCCAAAGTTTACACCAAATATTATCATGTCAGAAGCAGTAGAGCCCTTTTGATTAATTTGGGGCTTATATTTAATCCTAAATAGACAGTGATTTTGTCATGTAAAAAAAGGGCTGATTTGGAATATTATGCTAACAAAAAATCAAACAGAAGTGCTGAAAACCTTTCCTTTTTGTGATTTCCACGTAAGGATTTTTGTCTGATTAATACATAACTGAATGTGCACTTGGATGTATCACGTGAGTATTCAGCATGTATTCAGCATGGCAATAAAAATATCCATTAAATGTCAAAAGAAAAAACATGTTTTGAAACATCTTTGATATTTTGGAGGGGTTTTTTGTTCTTTCTTGCCAGTGAAATAGTACAATTTTTCTTTAACTCTCTAGTAAACCTTTTTATTATGCTCTTAAAATGTATTGAGTTGCTCTTCTGCTCATGAAGCTGTTTTGCTGTGCTTCACTACTGAACTCTCATTAAAAATGAGTAAATCCTGGAGTGCCCTCCCTTGGAATGGTGATTGGTTTCAGTTGGAATGCAGTAATGATCTATGAAAAGGGAGATCTGAAGCTATTCTCATGGTTCTCTGCTTTCAAAAACTACCAAAAAGAAGTAATTTTTATTTTCTTGTTTCAAATTTTTTCAAAATGCTGCTGTACTTTATATATTTTCTATATATGTACATATATAGAATTTCCTAGGCTCTTTTTCAGTTGAATTAATTTTGCATCTATCTCCATCACTTTAATATGGTATTAAACTAGTTTTTCCTGTCTGAGGAATTGTATTCACACAGCAAAGGTGTCGAGGGTATGGAAGCCCCTGCTTGATTAGCAGTGTGATAGATTTCCCATGTAATTTTCTTTATATCAAGAAAGGAAAAGGTGATTTCTTTTATCTGTGGACTTCTGGGGAGGTGATATTGCACACTAACACAGCTCCTAGAAATTGTCACATCAAACAGTCAGCTTTGAGGAGGTGCAGCACAGAATTAACTCACTGTTAGGTGAGTTTATGTAGTGCTGTTTTCATTGGAGCTGTTAAATTTGGCAGGGACTAATTTCATTACCTGCTGGTTTTTCTCTAGCCTGTCAACAGACAGAATTAGGCAGAAGCCAAAGTATTCAAGCTTCCTCTAATTGTAGATCCCAATTTCAAATTCTAGGCAGTGTTTTTCCAAGATGTATGATAGCTCTTGGTCACCAAGGCGTGGCAGTGGGAAAGTGGAGGAAATCATCCTGATTTAAAAGGCTGACTTAAAGGTTTGTTCCACCCCTCAGCCCAAGTGATCTGTGAGGTTCGTGTAAAGGAGCAGGAAAAAAATCATACGTAACAAATGTTGAATTTGTGATAAGACCTTACCAAAGCAAGATCAAATAATTCTCTAATAACAATTCTGTGGCCTTTAAAAGCTCAGGGTTTGAAGCCTGTGGGCAGAGGTTTGTGAGCAGTTGCTCACAATTGTTCTGTGCTTTGGCACTGGGCAGTGATGGAGCCTGGAAGATGCCAGGACATTACCAGCATTCTCTAGTGTGGGGTGCTTTGCTTTGTTTGCTTTGGTTTCTTGTGTTTCTGTGGATTTGGGAGTTTTTTGTGTGTTCTTTTTTACTTTTTGGTTTTTCTTCTGTAAATGAAGTGAAATCTATTTGACCTGGAAGATTCATTCCAGTTTTTCCTCTTCAAAATCTGTTTCGGTATTTTGACAACAAGAGAAAATGGAACTTGCAAAGTAATCCAGTCCACTTGATGCAGGATTATTTTCAGAGGCCATCAAATGAAAGAATCATCACAAACTGAGGTCTTTTTATGCTATACAGCTGTCATGCCAAGTTTTGATGCAAATGGGGTGCCAGATTAGTTCAGTTGAAATTGCACAAATGCCCTAATGTGTTACAGAAACAGCAAAGTGCAGAGTTTCCAGTCTTGCTAATATAAAATCAAAGTTGTAATTCTGTAATCTACTAGCAGCCAACTATCTTCAAACCACTCTACTTCTGAAAGAAGCAATTTGGCTATAGTGGCCCATTTTCTGGTTGTATGACTTTGAATAAATGCTTTTAGTGGCACAGCATTGGAGTGTCACAAATGCACCTCTTTGGTTTTGCACTATAAATTTGAAGATAATTTCCTGCTTTTAGTTGTGGGGTAAAAAGAAAATCATAAGTTTCAAGTGTTTCCAATTTCAGAATTACCTGTCTTGCGTTTGCTGAAAAATGGAATTTGAAAACGTATATTGAAATATTGAAAGGATCAACTTGGCTGCTCTTCTTCAGCCCTTTGTCGTATCTGTTCTGTTTTCAGGTGTGCAGGCAGGATGGGCTCTGACAGAAAATAGTGGTTTCTCTTCAGTCCTGGCAGTAGCAATGCCAGAATCTTTGGCTCAGGATGCTTTCTGTGGTCGTTCCTGGGATATTTCATCCTGCTCTGAGACCTGGCATGGTTCAAATCCAGTGTAACTTTCTGATCACTTCTCTGTGCCCTGCAGAGCCCGTCACTTCATCAAACATCTGGAATCTCCTGGTTTCTGTTATCCATAACAATCTCTGTACTCACTCATCCCTAGCTTACCTACAAGATTCCGTGCATATGGAATGTGTAACTCATTCATCACAGCGTGGTGATGAATCTACCCCCCACTCCCCTATTTGTCTATGAAGCATTTCCTACGTTCTGAAATCATGCTGAAATTTGGAAATACCCAGATAATTCAGAAAAAAATACAAGAATTTTAGTCTGTTAGCTGCCATTTCTCAGTGTGCTCACAGGTAATGGAAGTGGATTTATCATATTTAATTGCAGAATTTTTTGTGCATCACTTTGGCTAAATGTAATAAATATTACACTTGAGCCAGGTGAAATGTCATATAGCTAGTTAAGAATCTGCCATGTGTACTTCATAAATACATTTTCAGGTCTTGAAGACTATTAGGAAAAGTGGGTGCTGATCTCATTGCAGGTTTGCTGGTTGTTTTATTTTTTTTTCCTGTCAGGAAGGTTTGGATGATTTATGGCAGCTTTGCCTTCTTAAGATCATTTAGCTTATTTCCTCTGCAGGGCAGAGCAGTGCTGGCCACGGGTGCAGGCTGGGGCTGTGAGCAGCCCGTGGGGAGGAGGGAGCCTCATTGCACTCTGAGGGTTCCTGAGGATGTGGGGAGGGAGGTGCTGGGCTGAGATCCAGTGAAGGACAGGTGGGAATGGCTCCAGCTGGGCACAAGGAGGCATTTCTTTCCTGAAGAGTGGGGTCAGACCCTAGAACAGGCTCTGCAGAGGTGGCCAATGCCCCACGCCTGGCAGTGTTCAGGAGGCTTTTGCACAGTGCCTTTAATAACAAGTTTCACCTGTTGGTCACCCTGGAGTGACCAGGCAGTGGGACAAGGTGTGATCCTTGCCAGCCCCTCCCAAATGGAACAGCCTGTCCTATTTCAGCACTTGGGGCACAGTGGCACAGTGTGTGTCACTCTCAGTGGCTGCCAGCAGCAAGCAGAATTTCTCAAGAGCTGTGTCTTGCTTAATTCCCAGAGAATCTAAAATGTGCTCCTACCTCCAAGATCTCAGCTCAGCCATGCTACTGAACCAAACAAGGATTATTGGGGTGCACAGCCATCTGCATGGCGTCCTGAGTTGTGAGATGTGCTGCATTTGGGACTTGGGTCCTGGTCTGGGGACACGAGCTTCAAATTAGCTGTATAGGATGATGATCACTGCTGACTTTGGAGTTCATGGGGCTCCTTTCATGAGTCTGGCTGGTGACATGCATCTGCCTCACACGTGTTTCCCATCTCCTGGAAGCTGAGCCTATTTCTTTGCAACATCCCCATCTTGCTCCCAACACAGGCTTCCAGCTCGCCCTATGAGCAGTGCCTGGTGACACACTCTGCACTTAGAACATGGCCCAGGAGCTGCCAGCGTTTGAAAGGAACTGCTCAGAAGCTATTTGTGACAGTAAGGGGAGAGCCTGTTGACATTTGGGAATGTGGATCTCCCAGCAGTGATCACTGGGAAGGTGGGCTGTTGGCCTGAAGTGCCACCCCATTCATCTTCCTAAAAAACTGAGAATATGACTGTGTGACAACTGATCTGTCACTGAAAAGAAATGCTAATCACATCAGCAAACCTCTGCAAGTAAAAACAGAGCCTTATGTACAGGAACAGTTTTGAGAATTGAATTCTAAATTAATGTGAGAGTGCCCCTTTGAATCAATTTCTTCTCATGTTGTGTATTTAACTGCACAAGGGCATGTCAAATTTGTTGAGAGACAACTCAATTCCCTGCTTATAAACATGACTTCCCTTCCAAAGCCATGTCCTGAGACTGGACCTGACAGTGGGAATCAAACTGTGAAGGTTCCTGGAGAGAACATACAAAGAGAGAGCTCTCACAACTTTGCATAAAATCATTTTTCTGTGGTTAGCAATAACTTATTTTTAAGGTCCATTATTTCAAGACTCTTGAGCAAAACTTGGCTCTAACAGGAAATGAATTTTTCTGTGTTTTTTTTTTTTAATTTTATTTTTCTCACAAGTGATTTATGGCTCTGTGTGTGACTGCTGAAGCAACACTGCCCAATATCACAGGATGGGTACAGATGTCTGCAGAAGTTTCCTTTCACCCGTTTCATGTCTTTTCACAATATAATTTTGGACAGACCCTAGAAGGTTCAGTGTTCCAGCTGTACTGTTTTTCTTGCTGGAAAAGATAATACTGAGCATTCTTCTTTCTGACATCAGTGCCTTTTACCTTGCTAATGCTGCAGTAGCTAAAAACTGAGAGTTGGAGCTGCTGGATGGATGGCCCTCCTAACTATTCCATTAATCTGTGGGAAGCCTATTTTTACTTTTAAGCTGCCCTGCCACATTCCTATGCCTGGCCTCCTTTAAGCCTGGCATTTAGGTCCAATTGTTTAAAACAATCTCTTGTTGTAGCTGGTTGGGGTGAAATGGAGCTATCTGTCAATTTGAAAAGGTCACTGGCTGTGTCAGAATGACAGTGATTCCAAATTATCCATTAATCTCCCAATTTAAAATTGTCATCCCTCTTATTACAGCCAGCCAGCCACAGAGGCTAAAAGAGACCTCTTCTCTTACACCCATGACCAAGCAGCTTTTTTATTAGCTGGCAGATAAAATTGGCAGTGCGTCCCAGCATTAAATATTCATTGACTGCTCTCTTAAAAAAAAAAAAAAAAAGTCTGCTAACAAGTTGAGAATATATGAGAAAACAGCCGAAGAAATTACAATTGATTTTCTTGTCTTATCTGCAAAGATTTCAGCTATATGATTAGTGTAACACACTCAGCACATTCCTGTGGTGGTTTGAGTCAGAGGGTGACACAAGGCAGAGCATCCTTGCCTCCGTTTACATTTTGGCTTTGGTTTGATATTGGGGACCCACACAAGGGTAAATTAGCCTATAGAAAGTGTAATTCTCCATGGAAAATGAGATTTAATAGCTTTAATGTTGTTGAAGGAATAGCTCTGGCAGATGGAAAGGTCCCAGATAAGGGGTTCAGGCCTGAGAGATGTTTGTTTTTCTCACACAGGATGATGGTATGGTGCTGATGAGGTTTAAGGAAACAGGGGAGAGCTCTGGGCCACCTGCTGTTCCTGAGGGGAACGAGGGCTTAGACTCTGCTTTTCCATGTCTGTCACCCATCACCTGAGCCCAGCTCCACTGCTGGTGCTGTTTGGAGTGTACTAGTTGTGACTTGGGGGTTTGCAAAGTGGTTAAAAGGTGGGAACACGGCAGTGCCCCCCTTGTGAACAGGAGTGTGATCATCTCTCCTGGCAGTGGAACCCCAGACAGCTCTGGGAGGTTTTCTGATGTTGTGTCCTTATGATGTGATGCTTATTTATACAGAAAGAAGTACAAGCCAGGGAAGCATAAAAAAAGGAAATTCAAGGTACATGAAAGGGCAGAAGGCAAGTGGTCATTTCATACTCTGAGGAACAAGAAGAGTCTGCATGGACACTGATAACCAGGCAAGACTGGGCGCAGATGGTGGATGGATGGATTTAGCAGCCCCATCTCAATCCTTGTTTATGCAAAACTTTTGAATGTGTCCAGAGACAAAGAATACCTAGAGGACTTTCTTGCTGCTTCTTTGCAATGGCCATAATGTCTTTGTTGGCAGACAGCAGGGCAGGTGTTGTCTGTGTTCCCCAAATAAGTGTTGTGCCCCAAGGAAGGGCCCGGTGACACTTCCCATGCAGGGCTATCAGATAAAGATAAGTTTATTTTATAGCCAGCCAGAGATATGCACAGCTTTACCAGTCAGACTTTCTTTTCCATTGAGCTCTGGGGTTGTGTGCAGGTGCCAGCTCTGCTCAGTCCTCCCCTGACTGCTCCTACATGCAGTTTGTTGGGATTATGGAAACAGAAGGTGAGAGGAGAGCAGGATGTCTGCTATATCACAGATTCTGCCTGTTTCCAGTTCAGAGATATCTGACTTCCAGCAGAGGATGTGTGTGTATTTTGTTACTCTAGATTTTTTCCCCCCTCTGTCTTTTGCAAGTTTAATTGCTCATTAAAAGTCACAGAGAAGCACACACTGGCGCAATGTTTTGATGAAACACCTAATGACTTTGAGCATTTGATTTATGGACACAGCTTAAGTTACACGGGGACTTGTGTCAAAACAGGCCAGAGATAAGCTTGCATTTATCTATGGAAGTTAAGGGATAATTATGTAAAAGCATTGCATTTTAAAGGAAACAAAGACAGACCTGTGGGAAATGCATTTTCACAGCATGTATTAGCAAAGCCCAATCAACCTCCTTGTGGGAGGACAATTAACAGAATTAAAAGTTGGAATTTTAATTATCATACAAATTAGAGGGAAATTAATCAGCTTGTATTTTATGACTTGACTTGGCTTTGAGCATTGCTGCTTGAATTTTATAGCAAAACTTTGATTAATTGAGACACTGCATGAAAGCATAAAATCCTGACTTAGGTAGCATTTTAATGCCTGGCTCAATTTCCATCTGCTACCTACAGTATGGGAAGCAGCAACAATGAGTTACATTCAGAAGCCAAACCTTGGTTTGCTCCAGCAGAAATGTCCAAAACCATTTCTCTGCATGTGGCCAAGCTTGCTTTTTCTAAAAACCTCCTCTTTTAATCTTCTAAGTACTCAACATGTTGGTTTACACCTAGCTAGATTCAAAAGTTAGAGATTTTCACTGGCTCACTGGAAACCTCATTGTCTTGGGTTGAAAAATGTAACCAAAAATGTGTATTCTATTTTAATCTGTTGAAACCCGTTGGGAGATATTGTTCTTCTCTCCTCTTGCACCCATCCTCCTCCGAGGGACATCCCCTGTGAATGGGCCATTGAAGGCTCTCACATGACTGATAACATCACCTCATCCCATTGGGAGATGCTGCACCCAGTGGAGGAGCCAAAGCCTTTCCACAGGGATAAAACAGCAATCCCAAACACTAATGCAGCTGGGTTTCCACGGAATCCTTGGAGGAAGACCGGACTCATCTCGCCAGCACTGGACCCATTTTTCTACAGGATCATCTCTACTCCACAGAACAACATCTGTTACTCCAGGAAGATTTATTTGGACTGCTTCCAACACCCTGACAACAGGGTGTCTGGTTGTATCTCTGACTGAGTCAGGGTTTTCTAGGACTTTTGTTTGTTTGCTTGTTTGTTTTTTTCTTTTGTACTACTGAATTTGTTTTTTTAATATTCCTAGTAAAGAACTGTAACTCCTATTCCCATATTTTTGCCTGAAAGCTCCTAATTGCAAATTGTAGTAATTTGGAGGGAGGGGGTTTTCACATTCTCCATTCTAAGGGAAACTCCAGTTTTCCCTTACAGTTACCTGTCTTTCCAAACCAAGACACTCATTTAAATGTTAATCAAAGCTCAGCTTTTTCTTTGGTTTTTGGTTTTTTTTGGTTTTTTTTTTTTTTTTAATGTAAATGTCACTACCCTGTGGGTTGTCAAGAGTGAGGAATTTCATGTGACATCTAGAGGCACCTACAGCCTTGTGTGGGACCCTTGGAACTGCTGCCCCAGACCCAGCAATGCCTTGCCTTGGCAGGTATTTGAACCTCGTTCTGGGTTTTGCTGATCAGAACTTGGAAGCAATTAGAGGAGGTTGTTGCACTGTGGGAGGATGGCAAGTTCCAGTTCAGCTGCTGAAAATGTGGGTTTGATAAAATACT
Source organism: Prinia subflava (assembly GCF_021018805.1). Classification (NCBI taxonomy): domain Eukaryota; kingdom Metazoa; phylum Chordata; class Aves; order Passeriformes; family Cisticolidae; genus Prinia; species Prinia subflava. Next base: position 3,235,486 of record NC_086257.1, on the reverse strand, counting down.
TACTCTTTTTTGATTGTTCTTTTTTGCCCCAATGATGTAACTTGAGGTTTGGTTCCAGACTGATTAAAGAGAAAAAATCTTGAATGCTCCTTTACTAGAAAAAGGAGATCTAGATTGAGGCTCCCTGCACAGAGAAAGGTGCTGAATTTGGTATTTGCACTTTTCTTTCTCTTCCCTCCTCTTCCTCTAGTAAACATCTGTCAGGCTGGGTCTGCAAATCCTGAAGGATAATCTTGCCATATTTGACATTGAAAATCAAAGAAGGCCTTAAGCTGAGCTCAGTCCAGGAAAAATTAAATCAAACACTTTTCACTGCTTTGTTTGGGTTGTAAAAATAAAATTCAAGTAACAGTCTCAGGAAAAGCAAACCTGTGCTTCAGTCAGAACACAAAGCACAAACAGATTGCAGAATAAACTAGACTGCAATTTTATAGGGTCTCAAGTTAAAAGAGGTAGTTTAATTATGATGCTGGATTTAGTTCAGAGCTCAAGTAATGATCTAGGAAGCTGCAGAGAGGCACTGGAAATGACTGTGTGCTAATGAGGACCCCAGTCACAGCTTTCTGTGCTAGTTAATTTGCAATCTATGTGGAGATCTGTTGGCAAGCCTATCAAATGAGGTTTTGCAGAAGTAATCACCACTTCAAAGCCTAGAGATACAGCCTGAGGAAGCAGAAGCATGTTGACTGTTACATTTCCACTTTGAACATTGTTTGGAAAGTTGATGTTGTTGCTTTCTACCTGCTGAGCTGAGGAAAGTAAATTGTCCTTCACACCAGAATAGATCTGGAGCTCACCATTTCAAAAGACAGCTAACAGGAGTGGGTTTGGCAGCTGTGCCGGGTATGCCAGTTAACTCCACGTTGTCCATTTAGAAACACCAATATGTTTGTGGATGTTTGGCTGAAGGGCAAGGGGGCAGTTCATTTGCTGAAGGTGAAAGCATCCTCTTCTCTGCTCTGAATGTGTTGCTCAGCACTCAGCACTTTTCTGGATTAGATCTGGGCATGATACAATGTGTGTTTTAGGGTGAATCCTTTGGCCACCTAAAGGTGAGCAAGGCCTCCAAAAGAAGTCTTTAGAGCATTTCTATGGAATAAGGTGGTGAAAAAGCCTGAGGCAAGAGCACTGTGTTTTGTTCTCTGTGGAATTCCCTCTCCCTCACAAAGCTAGCATTACAGGGACAGAAGAAAGTCAATGAGCTGGTAAATGTCCAAGGATTTACTGCAGAGCAGGTATTATGCAAATCAAACTAATTTCTTAGAACTGTCAGGTGGTCTGAGTGGAAGTGGCCATCAGGATCTGGACAGTGTCACAGTTTCTCTCACCTGTCAGTTTACTTTGATCAGGTTGAAAATAAAATGTTCTTTTGTCAAAGGCACAAGTGCAAGGGAATTGCTCTTTCTTTTCCAAATACCTTGCTTTAAAAGCTCAGCCAGAGAAGTTGAATAAGCTGCAGGGTCTGAGTGCAACCTCAGTGAAGGCTGGCGGATGTAGAATAGATACTTTCAGCTGGAAGGGACCTACAGTGGCCACCCTGTCCAGCTGCCTGAGCAGATGTGGCACCGAGGATTCACAGCTGGTTCTGAACAAGTGACTGCCCAAAGGGAGCTCAGGAGCTCTGCCTAGAGAGCTTGGGACACGTGAGCTCAGAGGTCACCAGGCTGTGTCCCCCAGGGCTCATTTGGGAAGCTCCAAACTGTGTGCTGTGGTTTGCAGGGACACTCTGGAGAGGAGCTTTGCTTGGCAGTGGCAGAGACATCCTGCTCCAGGACAGCACACCTGACTCACAGCAATCTCTCTGATCTGAATAGCACAGGCAGCAGGTTGTAGCCAGTGGTTAAGGGAGAGACAGGCTTAGTTTACAAGAGAGAGTAACATAAATGTCTCAGTCAAGGCTTCCATTATTGGATTTTTTAGGAATTATTTTTGCCAATGGTGGCTGCCACTATGTTAAATCAATTGTCCCTGTCCTAAAAATAAATTGAGGAATCCTGAGCTGTCATACATTTTACCTGGGAAAATGGACACACTCATGACCTCCAGGATTGCCACTGTTTGCTTAAGCACAAAAGGACTCTGAGTTTTCCTCCAGAGTTTTAAATAAAGAAGTCACTGACCCTTGTGTGAGATGAGGGTGCCACTGTATCCATGTGGAAAATGGAGCTCCATGCAGAAGAGCAGAGTAGTGGGGAATCCAGGAAACTCTGGGCTGCCAGTGCTGCTTAGGAGAGCTTCCAACAGTATCTGAAGCTGGAGGGTGTCAGACAGAGCACACCTGAACTCCTCTGCAGGCTGCTGCTGTGGCATATGGTCCCTGGCATCCCCTTGGCAATTTGAGTTCCCTGTGGGGCTCTCGGTGCCTTGCAGCTTCCTCACTGTGGTGGCCTGGGGACACTATCTGGGTGTAAGCCTGGAAATGAAATGCTTACACCATGTGGCATTTGTTACTTGAGTAATTTGTCCTTTTAACTCACACACACTCTTAATTTTTGACATGGAGGGTCACTTGAGATGTCCTCTGAAAAGGAGGGGGTAGCTGACTCCTGTGACTTGATTTAGCCCAGCTGGCAAACTCAGTTAGAAATCAGGAACTCCGTTTGAAAAACAAATGCTGCAATTGAACCTAAGTATTCTGTGGTAAATGGAAGTGCTTTAAAAAGTGCTTTTTTAATTTTCTTTTAAGTACTGTTTCTTTTATTGGAAGGATCTGGGGTTTGTTTCAAGTAAGACATGTACATGAATGTCAGAAAGTTTTAAGTGTGCTTAGAAAATGGGAACCAAAAAAAAGCCAACATAAATGAGAAGTTAAATAGTTTACCCTCACCAGAGGGTAAATGTAGGGTGACTGTGACAAGAATTTCTCAAACACAGTATCCTTGTGATGACTTGGCATCCCAGCATATGGCTTACATTAAAGTAAGCCCTCCAATTCCATACTCCGGTTAATGAAGTCTACTTTTCCAACAACGGTGGAAGTAGTAATTCTCTTATCTAAAACCATATGTTAGAGGGAGAAGAATTCCATTCCTGCTAAGTAATTACAATTGGTAATTAATTAAGCACAGACTTCCATGTCTAGAGTATCATTTTCTAACGTCACAGTATTTGACAGATGTGACCCACGTTTAGAGTTACATTTGTGAAGCAGATCACATGGAGTGCCCGGTCCTGACCATTCTGGGAATATTAGATTAGGCAGACCCTAAATGCACTTAGAATTTCAGGATTTCTGTTCCTTGGCTGTCCTTACTCTTGCACATAGCTGGGCTTTAGGCCACGCTTTCAATCATCACGAGTGGCACCATGCAACCCGGCCGTATCTTGAGATCTGAGAGCTACTTTCAGCTTTTTAGCAAAATGTCCTTTTAACCTCCAAGACTGTAATGGAACCCTCACTGGAGTGGATCCTGATGGGTGAGAGTCTAAACCTGGGAAGAGAAGCTATGAAAACCTTGGCTGGGGAAGAGGGGAAAGTTTGCATGGTGCCTGAGTTCTGACAAGAGTTTGCTCCAAATGTCAAATGAATTCAATTATCATCTCTTTAACAGAAATCCTGTAGAGCTTGGTTGACTTGGGGCCAGCTGTAACTACTGTGAAAAGGAGACTGTTCCAGGCCCAAATCAGGCTGCATCTCCAGCTTCTGAACTGGAGATGAGGTTTGAAGTGCTCTTCTTTCATCATGCTAACTAGCACAGCATAAAGGTTAGCATTTTGAAACATGTTAGACACCAATCCAATACAGATGGAAAAGGATAGAACACTTTTTTGGATAGAACATCTGGCTGTTTCATGATCTTCACAAGCTGGTGGCTTCTGAGCAGTCTAACCCCAGGGAAAGCTTGAACAGACTGACCGAAACCTGCCTTCATCTGCATCAGCTACATGCTTTTTGAGTGAGGATTTCATCTTGAAAAGCCATCTCCTATGGTGAAAAACCAGAGAGTTTTGCTTTCAAGTTGTATAGAAGGCAAATATTTTGGATTCTGTATTTCTGCAGAGATTTGTGTGATCTCACTGGGTGCTGAGTGCTTATAAAGACACTGAAAATATCCTTTGCCAATACTTTTAAGTAAATATCACAATATCACATTGTATTTTACTGTGTGCTTGGTTTCTTCTTTGAAATTGCATGTATGGGATAGGAGAGCTTTATTTAAAAAAAAATGTGTGCAGGTTTTAGTTATGCTGCTCACATGTCTAGAAAAAAAAGTCACATCTCCCCTGTTTAGCCTTTTAATGAGGTCATCCCATTCTAACTAAAGAACTATTGAGGAAGAAACCTCAAAATATGTCAGAATGAAGCTGACAACATATGTTGCATTTAGGCAATCCCATTTTACATATTCTATCTTGATTTTATTTAAATGATCCTTCCCTCCTTCCCTCTTCTCTGTTAATGTTCCAATAACAAAACATTTTGCTGAATAAAATGACAAGTGAAATCTATGCCTAAATTCACAAATTAGTGTTCACTCTCCAACTGTGGTCTGAATTACTGTCTAAATAAAGTGGATGAAACACCTATTTCAAGAGCTGGCAGGATTTCTCCTTTGTTTGTCATTGTGTATTTCAGTGTTTTTAGCAGAAGATTAATACATATACTATATGTCAATAGCAGTAAACTGTCTAATGATATGCTTGCCATCTCCACATGGGAAACAAAATGTTCCTTTCTCAACTGCAGATCTTAGGGGCTATGTTTGTATGATAAACAGGACATTAGTGTAATTGCCAATTTTGCTTGTGCTGCTATGCCTTGGAAACTGGCTGGATTTCCAATGTGGCTGGGAGTTGGAATATTTATCTGAGGAAGCCAAGATACAGCAGAGCAACAGCAATGAAGTTGGTGTTTGAATTAGAAGTGTCTGGGACTGCCCATCCTGGAATGCTCCCCACTTCTGAGAGCTGGTTCAAGTGCATTTCCTGTTCTGGCTACCTGCTTAAACCTGGGCATCCAAGACCTGGATTAATTGCTTGGCAGGGTTTTCTTTTATGGCAGGCTTATTGACAGGAAACAACTTGGAAAAATCTCTTGGAAACTTAGAACGAACACTGAAAGTATCACTACATGTTCTGCTTCTGACTGGTTAGAATGGCTCCTCCAGCATCAGACTTTGCACCTTAAAACTGTACCTTGATATGGAAGCAGCACTCCTGGTGGTACCTGTATGGAATGTAGTCTACAGATTTATCAGGTTTAGACAGAAATATGTAACACAAATTGAATTTCCCACTCTCTTTCAAGAGATGTGGGTGAGAACAGGAGCTGAAAATTGATGTCTCTGTTGTCTTAGCGGATGTAAAGTTCAGAACTGTCCAAGAACTGTCCAGGCAGTTCCCTACAAACCAAGGAATATGCAAAGAGCTGTATGGAAATACACATGAACAACCCTGAATGCTTCCTGCTGTGCAGTAGGTCCCCTGGGGACACCCAGAGTGCAATATTCCAGCAGCAACGGCCTGGACCCTGCCTCCTGGGAAAGCAGGGAAAGCACCACAGGTACCTTTTGGTGCTCTTATCTTTACCTGAAGTAAGGTAGGAAATTTTTTATCTGTGGATCCTCCTGAAGCTCTGTGCAGCTCACTGGTGTCCAAAGTCAGGTCCAAGAAAGGATGCCTTCCACAGTCATTGGTTACCTCAGGGTTCGTGGTTCTCTAACATATGGAATTTCACATTGTGAAACTCAAAAAAAATAGCCTCCTAATATGGAATTTAAATTACTGCTTTTTAAAAGCTCTTCTCATGCAAAGTGGTTTTTTTCTGAGTGCAACTTGTAGCTAGCACATGGAAAGGCAGGGGGGAAAATACAGTGATGAAGTGGTCTGATTTCTTTCACAGCAGCTCCCAGGGATCACTCTGACTCCTGTTAAACAGCCGTTTCGATTTTTTTCTTCTCAGCCTGCTGCACATCAGGCAATCTTTTCAACTCTCATTTGTCTGTCAAGCGTATCACTTATCTTGAAGCTATGAGAAGGCTTTAGAGCTATGAGTTCTTTTTTTTTTTTTTTTTTTTTTTTTTTTTTTTTTTTTTTTTTTTTTTTTTTTTTATGGTATAATGCTATTTCAAACACATTGTCGCAGTCTCAGTTTGGAGTCATTTTCCTCCCTCTTCTGTAAGTCCTGTCCCGGAGTTTGATGGTCAGTTTTTGTAAGAGATACCTCATCAGTGCCTGTCCCATCTCTTTCCTAAATGATTGCAAGGGGTGAGCAGAAAAGGATGGATCATTGTCTATTGGATTCTGGTTACTGAAGGTCAAGGTAGTCTCTCCCTGGCCTACCCTCTGCTTGTCATACAACTCTGTTTTTACAGGGTTTATTCAAGCCTGTAATCAGCTGATTTTCACTGAGATGAAACCTTCTGCTTCACTGAGTAGGTGTTTTTGTGGCAGCGTGGTCAGGCTTTGCCCTTGACAGTATGGGTGAAATGTCCACAGATTTTCTGTTCTGGACCCATTGTATTCCTTGTTCTTTGAGTTTTCATTTAAGAAGCTGGTTTAAGGAAAGAAAGGAAAAGCTGTGTGGTGCAGCTGATGTGGAGGGAAGGGATGGGACCCAGAGGAGCCTGGCCAGGCTGCAGAGGTGGGTCTGTGCAAACCTCATGGAGTTCAACGAGGCCACGTGCAAGGGGCTGCAGCTGGGTCAGGGCAATCCCACGCGTGTTTGCAGCCTGGGTGGAGAACCCGCTGAGAGCAGCCCCGAGGAGAAGGACATAGGGGTGTTGGGGGGTGAAAAGCTCACCAAGAGCCAGCACTGTATGCCTGTAGCTTGGAAAACCACCATGCCCTGCTCCAAAAGGACTATGACAAACTAGGGCAGTCACTAGACCACTGACACAGAATGGTTCACTCCTTTAAACCATGTACAGTTCCTAGGCTGCCTCAGTTGTAATAAAACCACTTGGGAAGTGCCCTAGAGAGACCTCCTGAGCTCAGGGAGAGCAAAAGTGCTTCAGCCCATCTGCAGCCCCTCGGCTGTCTCAGTTCACATGGACTCTCCTTTGAGAAATCCCTTTGAGAGTTTTCCTTGTAGCTCAAGTTAGGAAAAATTGCTTCAACCCATGAGCCTTTGCAGTTTTATGTTAATGTTGTTTCCTTTGGTTGTTTCCATTGTTGTTGTTTCCATTGGTTGTTCCCTTTGTTCCTGGTTTTTACCCCAGATGATTGGTCCGTTTTGGATCCTTCTCCTGATTGGTCCCTTTCCCAATTCCTCTCCCCACTGGCCAAGTTGTGAAACCCTGCCCCTAGCTACCCTATATAATTCCACTTGCCCTGGGCTCTCTAGCTGCTTTCTGCTCTGGAGCTGTGGAATAAAGAGGTTCTCCTGGAGATCAGAAAGATCATGTCTCACTGCTTTTACTCCTGAGTCACCCAGAGTGGCAAATGTGGCTCTGCCACTCCAAGAGCAAATCCCTCTGCACTTGAGAGTGCACCAAATAGCTGATCACTCTGCACCCAAGGGTGCACAAAGAGCTGAATCACTTTCTGCCTGAGACTGCCTGTGCCTCTATTGATCGAGGTGTCTTTTTACAGATGCTTCTAGCGTGGAAGGTCGGGGCACCTTCACCACCAGACCAAGCTGTGACAACCAGCAGTCAGGGGAGGGGACTCTCCCCAACCACGGCAGGTGGCTGGAACAAGAGGATCTTCAAGGTCCTGTCCTGGTTTAGGGCAAATTTAGGAGGAAACCTCTGAATGGGATCCTTCTAGAAAGCAAACCCAAATGGCATCTCCCCCAGCTGGTTCAGGAAAATATTTCCTTAGACAAAAGTGGAAAAACCCTGTTTATTCAACATGCAAAGTGCCCACAAGCGCAAAAAACAATGAACAATATCAAACAACAGAACCTCTTGCCATTCTGAAGGGAGATGGGAAAATTGACAAAGTCCTTGCTGTGGGTTGTAGCTCAGCTCTCCCAGGCTCATATCAGTTCCTCTAGCACTGGAAATGCCATCCTGGGCCCCAGTGGGCTGCAGGCGTGAGCTCTGGGTATTCTTCTGGGTTTTCAGTCCAGAACAGGCTTAAACAGGTCCAAGAAAAAGGTAAAAAAACAGTCCAGGGAACTTCTCCCTCAGCTAGTTAAAAACTAACTAAAAGCACAGGAGATCTCTGTCCCACTGTCTGCCCATGCTGCAGACAACACAGTCCAGTAGCAGACTGTGAGGAGTGAGTGCAGTTTCTGAAAACAAATTCCATGCTTCCTCTTTCCTCCTCTTCACTCTTGGAACCAGTCTTAAAGGTGTAGAACTCAATATCCAGCATAAACAGAATGGACAGTTGGGGATACAAGCATCCTAGAGTCACCCCAGCACAGGTTCCTTCCATCCCAAGCCATTCTGTGAGACAACTATCACTTAATGGGTGCATGGCTGAGTTTTATCCTCACCTAAATTTCAATCCAACAGGCTATGAAAGTGTAGTGCAGCCTGGATATGGCAGCATTTTGTGCTTTTGTGTAGGATTTTTAAGTGTACTTACTGGCAATATTGTTCTGTCAAAAATATATTAGTCCTGTTACAAACATGTTATCAAGTTTGCATAATAAAATTCGTTGTGCCTGCCTGGAAGCTGGCATGAAATTGAACCATACTATAGAATATCTTGAGGCCTTGGAGAATTCCATACATTCTAGTAATGAATTTCATAAGCATTAATTCTTGAAAGTTGTGTTTAATGTCTGTCTGGCCTTGGCCAAATCAAAGTCAGACCCTGGTTTTGCCTGTTTAAGCTAAAAGATCTCTGGGGAAGAGAATAATAAACCATTCTATGTATGTGCTTTTGGGGCTGCTTGAAAATTCTTTTTGATGCAAGTTTTAGCCTTGTCTCAAGGGTCTGCCTTCTGACTAGTTCAAAACCAGCTTTGCTGCATTTTTGAGGTTTTACAGTAAAGTGAGGGAATATATGTTATATTTTAGGTTATAGAATCTGTGCTAAGGAACTTAAAATTGGATAAACTTAAAAAGGCTGGGATGTTTCAAAAACATAAGAGGCTGGGTCACCACCAGTCCTTTGGACCTTGGCAGTAACAGAGAATTTTCTAGAAAAATATCTTCTGCTGTTTCCACATACCATGAAATTGGAGTAATGCTAAAATAGGTGGATGGGGTTTTAGAATTTTGAAATAGTTTCAATGCCAAAATGTCTGATACAATGATCTGGGATTTGGTGAGAATTTGGGGTGAGTTTTTATGGGACTTTCTGTGAGACTTCTGGTTTAGTCATACTGACTTACATATGGGAATTATTTTCTCTTCATCCAACTTTGAAGTGCAATTCTCTTTTAAAAAGATTTGTCTTGAGTCTTGGCACTCAAGAGTTTGATACAGGTTGGAGGTGCCTTGTGTGGAAGGAGTCCTCAGCGTTGCTCTTCCTGAGCTGCTTTCGGGTGACAATTCTTGTAACTGAAATTTTGGGTTCTGAGTCCAAGTTCAGAACACTGATTTCTTGAAAATAGCTACTTCATAAGCTAGTGGCTTGTGTCACAGCCTAAAAAGAATGTTTTAAAGACTTTTTTAGGAAAGGTGTATTCTATACCTGCCTTTAGCCCTTCTGTCCCTGGAGCCTGCTATTTGATTTCCCAGGGGCAATGTCTCAAGAGAATATATGACACTTGTGTATTGCTTCAATAATTGTATATTGCAAGCTATAAAAAAATAATTTTAGTTGATCCATGGAGATGGGATAAGTAAGGAGAAGAACTAAAAATTATCCTGTGCCTGTGTATAACATCTCTTGCTGCTTTAAGTAATCAGATGGAATAAATTAAATTATGTGGGCTTCTATGAAAGACAGCTTAGCTGTCTTCAAATACAGAACTCCTCTTTAATTAATGTGTTCAGAGCCTTTGTCAGTGTGGAAATACTTTGTCAATGTGGAATAAGTATTTAGGTGGTTATGATTTTCTATTGAAGCAGAGAAACTGCAATGTTTTATCTATGTGTTTGCTTCAGCTTCACTTGAGAACTCAGAGCTCTTATATCCACTTGGAGTTATTTTAATGTTGAAACTTTTTTGCCATAAGAACAACTTAGAAAATGCTCTACCTGAACAATTCATACTGTGTTCTCATATGTAATATTCTCTCCAGATGTGGTCTCTTCGAGAAGGGGAGATAAATAAGTTCCCTGCTTCCAGCTGAAGGAAACAAATGTCTCTCTGGAACAAATCAGTGGTTCAAGGCTGAAATTGTTTGAAGATGATGCCTAATACTTTGTTAACATCCTCTGGTTTGGGGCTCTTATGCTTAAACACAAGAGGATCACACTGAAAAAAACCCAGGCTCCACATCTGGCTTTTCCTTCAAAAAACTTCTCTCATGGTTATGTGAGTGAAGTGCCCACTGTTAACAAGTTGCTGAATTTTTTTTCAATATGCTCAACTGAGTGGGAAGTTACAGTCTCTATTTTCTGCTCTCCCTCAAGGAATAAGCTGCTTACATCTGGAGCTGGGGTCTGCTGCTACAGAAGATGCTTTCTGCATATTTTCCTCCACAGAAAATGGATGCTACGTAAGCCAGTGGCTCTGGGCTGCTCCTTCTTGCAAACAAGGTGCAGATGGAGGGGTGAAGTGCAACTTTTCAGAGTCTGGGGTAAATTTTGTGCGAAATTTAAATAAATCTAGCAAAGAAAGGACCTGTCCTGTGGGCTGAGAAGGATTGCTGGATGCTTTGAGCTCCTTGACCTCTGCCACTGTGGAGTCAGAGTAGAGGAAATGGCACTGGTAACTCAGTACATTGGAGCCCTCCCTGCACAGACATCAGTTGTGTTCCCTGCAAGAAAGTTCATTATCTCTGAGTGGATCCACTTATTCATGCTTGGGGAGGAGCAGAAGAGGAAGGGAGGGAGTTAAAACAATTCAGTGTATACAGAAATCAATGGAAAAGTTCACATTAACTTCAATGGATTTTGGGTTTGGAACTTAAACTCTATTATATGGTCTCTTCAATAAAAGACCTTCTGTTTTTCTACTTAAGAAAAAGTTCTTGAAGACTGAACTGAACTTTCCCCTCAAGGTGCTTGCACTGTAGATTTATTGCAGTTGCATTAAAGCAGCCATTTCTGGCCTTTTAATGCATTAACAGTCTGCCAGTTGAATAAGATTGTATGTTTGGGTGGAAAAGAAATCTAGAGATGTGCTACAGACACTGCTTGGAATGGTAATGAGAATGGCAGCTCATTAGGATTAGCAATGCAAAAAAGGTTCCAGTTAATGAACAATGAAAACATTTTGGCAGTTGCGGGGTTGATTATTGCAAGGCTGTTCATGCTGCTATAATTTAAGCATCTAACGTGACTGTCCATTATCAGCTCAGATTTTGAGAGGTTTATTATTCCATCAAAACATTAATTCTGTGCTGAGAGTTGGCATCGAAGACAGGCAAGCAACTAAGTTGCATTATATGTGCTATTTGTGTATTTGATAGAGACTGTAAATGAAGCCAGCAGCCAAGTTTCTTAGGCCCAAATTAAAATGCCTGTTATCTTACTCTGATTAGAAGAGCTTGAGAGAGGCTGCATGGGCATGAGCAGATGATGCTGCTGGAAAGGGTCCCTTTCAGTTCATGGGCAAGCACAGCTCCAACCTGTCCCAAGGTCTGGCTGTAGGAGATGAACCTTTCTGAGCACCAGCTGTGGTGAAGTGCCTCTGACTGAATCTCCTTTTCCATGAAGAACAGCAGAGTTTTGCTGCTGCTGGAGATGCTGAAGCTCAACTTTGCTGTTCCCATGGAAAACAAGTGCATTTTCCCTGACATTAGGGAAAGGCTGGCTAGCACTGGGCTAACCTTCACAGGAAAGTTGCTCAGGAGAAGAGTAGAGGATAACAGGAGAGATGGAGAGAGTAACTGCTGACTTAGGTGTCCTCTGCATGATACTGCAAACTGAGGTTTCAGTATGACTGAAAATCCAAGGCTTCAGACTATTTGCTTTTCTGGGCTTCTTATTACCTTGGTTGTAATCTGATGTGGAACCAAGACCCCTTCTGAATTGCAGTCAGCTCTACTCAAAGCTGGTTTCTCAGTGTTGGCAACTATGGTTGGCAATCCCTAACAGAGTTAAAATGACCACAGGCACCCAAAAGTAAAGCTTTGTTAATCACGCAGGGATTGTTCTGTGGGACTTGAAAGATCTTGAATTTGGAGGGAAGATTTCCCTTGACTTCTGTTTTCCACTCTGATTAATTTTTAATATATTTACTTCCATCTAAATTGCACATCTTCTGTCTAATGGGGCTTTCACCCAGCAGTCCCCAGTGCCCAGCTCCCCTCTGCAGCAGATGGTGTGAGTAAACTGGCCCTGTTTCCACCATCAGTGAGCAGCAGAAGGTGCTGCCAGGTTGTTGGATGCTGTGGATGCCTTGTGGTGGTTACTGTTTAGCTGTAGAAAATTATGCTCCCTGACAATTAAGTAGCACAGTTGGTATTAAGCAAATGAGAATATTATTGTCTAGAAAATGGTATAGGGCTCTAATCAGTGTGATTTTCTTGTTGCTGTGAAATTACCTGTGAAAATATCAGCTCAATCTGATTCTTTGGTAAACTGTGTGCATTATTCCAAGGGATGGTTAAGTCTGGGCAGAGGACCTACTTTGCCTCTGGTGTGGAGGGGTTTGGTCACTCCCTCACCAGTTCTGCCATATGAATTACTATGGAGGGGATTATTTTTATAATCACATTTTGGGTTAGAGTTGGCAGCATTGTACTAGATGTGAGTCAGGTTTGATGTGGTTTGTGATGTTATGGTTTAACCAAGGAGATGGGTAGCTTCTCATCCTGATATTGATGGGAATTTTGGACACTAACTTTTTGCTGGATCTTAACCACTCTAGCAAATTATTGGGCACCAAGAAAAAGGTGCATCTTTTTGATTATTTTTATTCAGGCTGCATTAAGCCCTTAGTTTCTTTGGGCTGAGTCCTTTGTACAGAATACTATCCTGATGTTGATGTTCGTGGCAGTCTGTAGCAGGGGCTCACAAGCATAGAGATTCACCACCACGAAGGGAGCCTGCAGGTCCTCTGACCCCCTGCTGCCTCTCTGCCTGCTGCAAAGACCTCACGTGGGGAATTTTGGCCCCAGATCCTTCCTTCCCTTCTGCTGACCATCCTCATCTGTCTTTGGTGGCACATTGGAGAGAGTGAGGCTGAAAGGTTTGCCTCTAGCCCTGTCTGGGGTGAAAAAGGGGATCAGCAGTGGTGTGGCATGGACAGGCTGTCTTGGTCCTGTTCCTTCCACGATGGGAAGGAGATGCCTGAGAGAAGCAGAGAGGGAAGGAGTTGAGGTGGAAAAGACAGATTAGCAGGAGAGCACATAGGAACTGTGAAGACTGCATACAGTAGCTTGGAAGTTGTCTCTAGCCCAGAGGAGGTGATATGTTAAAAGCTTCCCTCCATTGGAAAAGCCAGGGTGAGTAGCCAGGTTTCCTGCTCAAGCCCCCGTTCAGCCCTCAGCCTGCTAGGTACTGCTGCCTCTGTCTTGGTTTGGAAAGACGGGTGTCTGCTAAGGAAGGCAGGAGCCTCCCTTGGAATGGAGAATGTAAACAACCTCCCTCTGAATTATTATAACTTGGAAATTAAGGGGCTCTCAGGCAAAGATATGGGGATAGGAAGAACAGTTCTTTACTAGGAAAATTAAAATTAAAATGTAGCAGTACAAAAAAGCAAAGAAACATAAAGAAAACACAGAGTCAAAACACAGCCTGACACCCTGTTGGGCAGGGTGTTGGCAGCAGTCCAGTCAAGTCCTCCTGCAGTGACAGATGTGGTTCTGTTGGATCCTGTAGCAGGGTGCAGTTTCCTCTGAAGGTGCAGTGGTGCTGAGATGGGTCCAGCCTTCCTCTGGGAATGCAGAGCACACAGGCTGTGCTGGGCTCTGAATGCCAGGGTTTATCCAGGTGGGAATGCAGTGCACACAGGCTGTGCTGGGCTCTGAATGCCAGGGTTTATCCAGGTGGGAATGCAGTGCACACAGGCTGTGCTGGGCTCTGGATCCCAGGGTTTATCCAGGTGGGAATGCAGTGCACACAGGCTGTGCTGGGCTCTGAATGCCAGGGTTTATCCAGGTGGGAATGCTGGGCTCCTCCCCTGGGTGGAGCATCTCCCCTGGATGATGGAATTGGATCAGCCCTGCAGTGAACCTGGATGGCCCATGGACAGCAGAGATCCCCTGCAGGGAAGGTGGATGGAAGAGAGAAAACAAAACACCTCCCCAACCGTTTCAACAGCTGGTAATAGAACACATCCTGCTGGTTACATCTTCCATTGCAACCCCAGACACGTGGCCAAACCCTGGTGTAACTCCTCCTTTCATTTAGTGATCATACATGACAAAGGGGAGCTCAGTGTCTGGCACAGCCCTACAGACACTTTCTCAGCTGGATGTGTGCAGACTGCACTGGGAATTCTGGCTGCTGGGATTTGATTCCAGCTGCTGTGGGTGTTGTGGCTGTCTGTTCTGTACAACAGCTCTTGATATCCCCTCAGTGCTTTGTTCAGTGATCAATGCAGAATTTTGTACCATTGATGTGACTTGTGAGAGAGGCCTGGAGCTGCACATCCTCAGTTTGTTCACAAATAGTTTTACCCCCTGTATTGGAGGTGAAGTAAATAGGATTAGACATAGAAAGCTGTAGGAATAAGGGACCTGCTGTGAGGGTGACAGTACAACAGACTGGGATTTTTGTGAGGATTTTGGGTTGACTTAACTCTCCACAGACCTGCTTCTGAACTACCCAAGGGTCTGGCATCAGAACTTCATCTGATCTGGTTTCCCTTCTCTCTGTCATAGACTGTTGCTATGTAACTGTAGAAATGAAGAGTTTTGTGCATGCCTGAATGGTGATTCAACTTTAGAAAATGTTTCCAGAGGTGCCTGTAAATTCTTATGGAGGGGCAAACCCTTCAGAAGCCATTAGGCTGAGCTCTTTCAGGGGGTTCCCAACTTGTGTTCTCTCCCAGCAGACCTTTTGTGCTCCCCATTCTGTAGGAAGGAGTAATTTTTTTTTTTACTTTTATATTTTTGCTAGATGTTGCAAACTTGCAGCTGCCAGGACAGTATTGTTCGTCTGTGCTAGGATTGGAATTTAAGTTACGCTGTTGGATTTGTGCTTTGATGCTGAAAGCAAATGCATTTAGATAAAGGATGATCTTTGAATGAAACAATAGCATGTAGTAGATATGCTAATTAATATCTAACAGCTATTTTCTTTAATGAAACCAAGTGCAAATAGATCTTAGCCATTTGAACGTGTTTAATCTAGTCACACCTCTGTATCTTTTGCAAATTATCTTAGGGATAATAGTCAAAATAGCAAGCAAATTTTGTGCTATGGAATATGCTGATATTTATTGATAATATAAAAACTACTCTTTCGAAACTAATTTAGAAGCTTATTTCAGACACTTCATTTAATATGTTAACAAAATAAATTGTAATTGTAAACAGCAGCCTCACAGTGTGAGTTACTGAGTTAACAATGAGATGCAGAAAGATGTAAGAAGTTAAAAGGATAAAAGCCTACTTGAAATCATTTAAATGCATTCTGATACCTACGTTGTCTGGTGAGAAACTGACTTTCCTAAGTCAGTTGTAGCTTTTGACTCATTCCTGCTGGCTTGGTGGTTTTTTGTTTTTTTTTTTTTTTTTTGTTGTAACATGTCCTGGGTTATGTAACCAAAAAAAAAAAAAAAAAAAGGTGTATTCTATTTCATCTGTAGAAAACAGTTGGGAGATGGTTTCTTTTTCTTTTCTTTATCTCTTGTAACTCCAGGGGAGGAGGGTGGATGCCTTCTGATAACAGCCCAGCTGTTAAACCAGGTGGGGCAGTGTTTGTGATCTCTGTCACCACTGCCCACCCTCGGGGATATCTTCTGTTCATGGGCCATTGAGGCTCACCAGTGACTGACACATTCCATCATCCATTGGGAGATGGAACACCCAGTGGGGAGGAGCCAACCATTCCTACCCAGATAAAAATGGGGACACAGGGACCCCAGACATTCCTCTTTTCCACTGGATTCCCAGAGGAAGACTGGACTCACCTCACCACCACTGAACCTGTCTGCAGGATCATCTCTACTCCAACAGAACAACATCTGTCACTGCAGAAGGATTTATTTGTGCTGCTCCCAACACCCTGGCCAAGAGGATGTCAGGTCGTATTCCTGACTCTGTCAGGGTTTTATAGGACTTTTGTTTATTTGCTTGCTTGTGATTTTTTTTTTTTGATGGGTTCTTTTTTGTATTACTGCATTTGTATTTTTTAATATTTCTAGTAAAAAACTGTAATTCCTATTCCTATATTTTTGGCCTGAAAGCTCCTAATTGCAAAATTGTAATAATATGGAGGGAGGGGGTTTTACGTTCTCCATTCCAAGGGAAACTCCAGTTTTCCCTGACAGATACCTGTTTTTCCAAACCGAGACGTAACAAAAATGCAGTATCTTGGCAACAAATAACTGAAAGCCTGGTAATCCAGTGGAAGCTGTGCACTAAATAAGTGTGCAGCCCCGGGGCTGTGGAGGGAGCCACACGGGTGGCCTTGGCCTGGACACGGCCCCTCAGCCTGAGCTGCCTGGGGCTGCTGTGGTGGTGTGCACGGATGGTCAATCCCACAACCTTCCCCAAAGCGTCTCCTTACACTGCTTGGGCAGGCACACAAGAAATCCCACTGCCCACACTGTCACACACAACAGGCAGAAATCAGGGAATGAGAGGTGGGAAGGGTCCTCTGTGTGGGGTTCTGGTGGGGTTCATTGAGGTCAGAAGCACCAAGAACAATGGAGGGGACAGGTTTAAGCACAGGGGAAGTGGGGGCAGAGCAGAGCATCAGCTCCAATGGTCTGAGGGCATAGGGGTGGTACGTAGGCGGGGAAAAGGGTAATAACCAATAAGGAATACCAGGGTGGATAGGTGTCACAATCCAACCAACGCGGGCTAAGATTGTGATGGTTCGTTTTTAATCTCAAAGTGCAAAAGACACGCAAGGGGACTTCAAATTAATCACATCATCAGTGCACTTCATGGAGTGCCAACAACATCAGTATGCAATAGATGGAGAGGAAAAAAAAGAGAAACAAAGGATAGCTAGAAAAGAAAGGGGAGAAGGAGTAGCTACCAACGCAGAGACAAGGTCCTTGTGGTCGCTGCCGATAGATCCGTCTTTGTCCGTCAGGGAGATCTCAGAGTCAGTGAAGTTGTGGGGGCTTCTTACAGGCTTTTTCAAAGAGACAGGCAGTTCACCAAGAGGTGGGGGACAGGTACAGAGCAGGTACAGGACAGGTACAGGACAGGTACAGGACAGGTACAGGTACGATTGGTACAGGACAGGCCAGTCCAGCAGCAAGCACCCAGTCCACCATGACCTGCCATTGCTCCTGCACGGGTTTCCATGGGGACACTTACCAGTTCTTGGTCCAGCAAACACAACCTGCAGGTAACACTTGGCAGACATCCCCCCTCAGCCAGGCCAGAACTCCTGTGTTGTGGCTTTAGGGTCCTTGAGGTTTCAGCTTCTGTCCTTGTTTGACAGTCATGTGGCAGATGAGGGATCCTCGGACCGTCTCTTACAATAGGCAGGGATACAGAAACCAATGAGGACCGAAGGAAGGGAGAACATTCTGGGGAACATATATGGAAAATAGGGGTGGAACCAGGGTGACATAAGCTTACATCAACTTAATAACCCAATGGAGTAACAGAACCTAAAAGATATTGACATGTTGCTGCAAGGATCCGTAGGAGAGAAGCTCTTCTCACCATAAGATAAAAGCATTTCTCTTACGTTAGTGGCAGGCCCTCCTGGGCCTCTGCAGCAAATCCTCTAGTGGCAAGTTCTCCTGGGGTGCCACACAGGGGCATCTCCCCAGCACCCAAAATCACCTCTATGGGCAGCCCCAAACAGCACCCCTGGGGCACACCTGGTGCCAGGGGGCTCAGCAGGAATGCCACAGAGTCATCAAGGTGGTGACAGACCCTGATGGCCACCCAGTGCCACCAGCACCCCAAAGCCACATCCCCAAGGGTCACATCCGAAACACTTTTGAACAATTCAGAGACAATGACTCCAACACCTTCCTAGGAAACTTTGTCTAATGCCTGAGCTTTTTGTCAGGCAGAAAGCTGCCATTTCTGCCATTTCCTCCCATCCTAATTGGGATCCATTGGGATTATTTCCATGAAGAATGGGCACAGAAGGGATGTTGCTCCACAGGTGTGACTACACAACTGCAATGCACACTATTCATCCAAAACAAATGGGAGGATGGTGTACATGGAATGGAATCCTTCCCTTCCAATGGAAGTTGATTTTAAGAACTAGTAGAAGGGAAAAAAGTATACAAAACCCCCTTCACAAAAAACACCCTGAAAACCCCAAACAAAGGAAAAAAATATGAATATGAGTAAGCATGTGGTGGTGATGATGATGATGAGATAGTAGTAGTAAAGGAGTGCAAGAAGAAAAAGGACAGTAAAAACAATAAAATAATAAGTTGAATAAAAAGATGGAGAATACAACTAAGAAGATGAAGAGGAAGAAGAAAAAAATAAGAGTAAATATAAGAATATAAAAAAGAATAAGAATGACAATAGGCATAACAAGTGAATAAGAATAATTAGTGTTAGAATATGAGGAATATTATGAAGAAGCTGAAATAGTAGTAGTAAATAAGAATAAAAATAAGAATAAGTAAATAAGTAATAAAAAGTAAATAAGAATAAAAAAATACTAGAAAGAAGAAGAAGAAGAAGGTGAAGAATAAAAAGAAATAGTATGTAAAAAGAAGAAAAAAAGGAATGGAAAGGATAAGAATAGCAAGAATAAGAAGACTAAGATGAAGAAGGAGAAATAGTAAATAGTAATAAGAAGAATAATTATACCAAATTAAAATACATACCCACACATCCACTAGAATCCCAGAATGGAAGGAAGGATTGCACATGTCATCAATTTCCAACCCAATCTCTTTTGCTCTCTGAGACCTCTAAAGCTGAAAAAAAAAAAAAAAAAACCAGGTGAAATAAAAAAGTCTTAAATTTTCAGGAAAAATTAGAACTTCTTACAGGACAAATATATAAGGTAGCATGAACATTAGATACAGCATTGCCCAGCTAGATTATACGTAAAGATTTCAGAGGCCTTGTTGAATACTCTGAAGAAAATGAAAGAAATTTCAGCTGGAAGATGAGGAATCTTTTGCTTTCACTGAACCACATATAACTATTAAAATCCCAGGTCTATAGCTCAATAGCCTTCTGGAAAAAATTACCACCACAATAGTGACTGCATTCCACAATCCACATCAGTGGCTGCTCTCCAGAGCTCCCAGCTTCTACAGCTCCCTGGGCAACAAGTTTCACAGGCTAATTCAACGCTGTGTTGTCTTTGCTAATTTCATTAAAGCTCCTCATGGAGTTCATACCAAACTGCCACCTCCTGCTCTCAGCACTCCCTGATCTCACGCAGTTTTTAAACTTTAGACATTGCATAACTTCATCTTGACCATCTAATGAACTGTAAAGGGCTCCCATTTAAAACAGCCCTTTGTGACTAGGGAAAGACTCCGCAGGACCATAAAGCAGGAACCGTGGAAAATAATGATCCATTTTTCAGCTTCCAGGAACATTGCTGGTTTCAGTGCAGCCCACAGAGGACTCGTAGATGCTGCTTTGCTAAATTCCTGACTGACTGCAGTCAAATATATCATCCTGGGCATGGGTGGACTCTGACAACAGCACTGGATGCCTTTGCCTGATGCACCATCATTTCCAACTCCAGCTTGCTGGGGTTTCTGCCAGCCAATTCCCTGCACATTGTGCTGTACATTATTAGCAGCAACGGAAAAGAATTTTCTTCATACGCCATGACAAAGGGTTACAGAGAATGAGTGAATCATTTTCTTGCTGGGCCAGTATCAGTACATCTCAATTCAGCTTGGACTCACAGCATCCATGGAGAGTGCAAGATCTACTGCTCATGGACTGTGGTATGAAGGTCAATGTCTGGTGAGCAGCTTTTATGCTCTCTCTACAAAACATATATCAGATTTGGAATTCCTATTTCATTTCTCTTGGCCCCATTATGTGCTGCCTGCTTTTGTTCCTCACATGAATTATAGAACACAACAGACACACGTTAGCCAGAAGTCTGTGAGCTGTTCCCAAGGTTTGCAATATTATCCATTGTGTAGAGCACCCTGTCACTTTAGAGGATAACTTGGTGAAAGGAGGCACCACGTGGAGCTCAGTTTAGGCTCAGTCCTTCCATGCTGGAAAGCTTTCCAAATTCCTGGAGCAGCCAGAGCCTAAGTGACCACTCAAGTTATTAACCTGAACCAGGTTCTTTAAAAAGCCTGTACATTTCTGTCTATTCCCTTTTATCCTGTATTCTAGCAATCTTTCCAGTACAAGGACTGTCCTATTGATGCCTTGGGGAGGCTGACCTGGAACAGAGACTGGACAGAGCTGGAGAATAAAGTAGGGATTTATTAAAAGGCCTTTAGGGTACAGCTTGGGCAGGACAAGAGCCTGGCCAGGGCTACACCCAAGGTGGACCCAAAATGGTCACAAAATGGACAAACAGTCACGAGGTCTCACACTTTTAAAAGTTTTGGTCCATTTGCATACTGGGGTTTAATTGTCCAATTACAGCTCCAGGCTGTGAGGTCCCATCCTTCTTGTTCCTCCTTCCAGCCCACTCTTGTTTGTGCTTTTGGACCCAAAAGTTGTCCTTGGTCTCCAGCAGGAGAAGGATTTGTTTTGTGTCCCTGCTCTGTGCAGAGCTGAGTGACCCTGAGTGTGAGCTCAGAGCTGCACCCTGGGCAGCACAGAGTCTGAAAATCATGAAAGATAAAACTCCAGGCATCAGTGTCACGTGTTCTCTGACAGAAGTAATTCATATGGCACACCTTAGAATATCAGCCATGAACAAAGAAGTTCACTGCCTGGTCTCTCCATAAAGGATGAAGGACAGCAGGTTACTCCAGGAGGAAATTTGGTTTTGACCAGGAAATGGTTACTTTATCTCTGTCTCCACATATCACATTTCTTCAAATGAAGAGTCAAGTTTTCAGTGAGACTTAATTACAAATTGAAATTTGCTTTTTTATTAATAAAGACAGTGCAAGATTAAGTTAAATTAACTGGTTTGTTGAATACTTATGCTATCCAATTAAGGTTTTTTTAGAAATATACTAAGAGAAGATCACAATGAAAGTTGAATTAATTTCAAAGATGAATGCCACTTTTTATGCATCGAGTATTAATCTATTAGTAGCTCCTGTGAAATCAATTGGGCTTCTTGTAAGGTATAGCAATACTTTGCAGAAGAGAGTAAAGGATAGCTGGATCCCTTGAAACTCACTAACTATTTGGGAAGAGTATTTTATGCTACCATACAATTAAGCTGTTATTTACACAATTCCCAAGAGACTCGATGGGAGATTTTTTATCCCCTACCCACAGGATATTCAGGAACCTCCCAACATGTCCAAATGTAAATATAAGAACCAGGCTCATCAATAAAAGCCCAGACCAACCACTGATTGTGCACAATGTTTGGTACACACACTGATGTCTCAGCAGTGCTTCCTGCAGCCAGAGTGCAGCAGCTACTGCAAACACAATTAGCAAACTCAAACTAATTTCACTGCACAATAAAAATCTCCCAAAGCAGCTGACATGTGCAGGTCAAAAACAGTTCCCAAAAGCCCCTAGAGTACCTCAGCTGTAAGTGCTCCAAGGTCTCTGTTTCAGTACAGCTTCTCTGAGAACTGTCCCTCCACCCCTGATGTGCCTTTAAAGGTTAACAGCTTCTGTATTTTGTCTGTTCTTTTCAATCCCTGGAGCTGGCATCCCTAAAAAGCAGAGATAATGGGTGGAGCAGAATCCTAACCCAATATAAATCCAAAGCAGTGAATTCAGATAAGAACATAGCTGGGAAACACAAACCTCCCTCCTGGTGGAGGCTGTATTCCTGTCTTGGGTTGAAAAAATGTAACCAAAAATGTGTATTCTATTTTCATCTGTTGAAAGCAGTTGGGAGATATTGTTCTTTATCTCTTGTAACTCTAGGGGGGGAAGAGGGTGATGCCTTCTGTTAATGGACACCTGATAACACCAGATAAGGCAGGGCCTCCTTATCTCTTCCTCCACCCATCCTCCTCCGAGGGACATCCCCTGTGAATGGGCCATTGAAGGCTCTCACATGACTGATAACATCACCTCATCCCATTGGGAGATGCTGCACCCAGCGGGAGGAGCCAGCCATTCCCTACCCAGATAAAAATGGGGACACAGGGACCCCAGACATTCCTCTTTTCTGTGGGATTCTCAGAGGAAGACTGGACTCATCTCAGCACCACTGAACCTGTCTGCAGGATCATCTCTGCTCCAACAGAACCACATCTGTCACTCCAGGAGGATTTATTTGTGCTGCTTCCAACACCCTGCTCAACAGGGTGTCAGGTCATATTCCTGACTCTGTCCGGGTTTTCTAAGACTTTTGTTTGTTTGATTGCTGTTTGGTTTTTTTTAATTACTGCATTGCATTTTTATTATTCCTAGTAAAGAACTGTTATTGCTATTCCCACTTTTTTTTTTTGCCTGAAAGCTCCTAATTGCAAAATTGTAATAATTTGGAGGGAGGGAGATTTACATTCTCCACTCCAAGGGAGACTCCAGTTTCCCCTGACAGATACCTGTCTTTCCAAACCTAGACAATTCCCTTTGCTGAAGGAACCCCAGTAGCATAGAAACAGATGAGAAGCAGCTGCTACATTTCTAAACCTCTGCCCCTCCACATACAGCTCCAGCACACAAGCAGCTGCAACTGCCCCCCCAGACTAGGCCTCCATGGTCATCATGAAAGCTCTGGTCCAACAAGATGAAATTCTTCGCTCATATATTTTTCAATATATCATGATCTTCAAAGGCATTTTTAAAATCCACCCAGAGCTCGCAGCAGCCTTCTGTAAAGAATGGCTGGAAAAACCCAAACTGCCACAAATAGAAAAAAGAACAAAAGAATATAATGAGCTGAAGTGACTCAGATGCCCAAAAGGGTTATTTCAAGACTGCCAGTAAAACTGGGAAATGCTGATGATGGGAAGGATGTACCCATACATAAATGCCTCTGTCTCAGAAACCATGATGATCTGGACATAGCAATAGTATGAAGCTGTTTTCACTGGCCTAGGTCCTGCCTCTCTCCTACCCGTCCCTTCACATGAAGAACATCTGTCAGACAGGAGAACCAAGCTTTCAGAGGAAAAAACCCCATACAAATAAACCCACATCCAGTGTTAAGGCCTGAAATCATGCAGCAAGCCTAAGTCCACGTCCATTAGGTAAACCCTTGTTCCAGGGACTGTTCTCCTGGCTGAAGAGCAAGGCAGACTGAGTGGACACTGGGTTATGCACAGCACACTTACTCTATGGACCACCGTCTGCACACACAAGATCCAGAGCAGGAACTGGGCTTTTGATAAAAATGATATTATGGAAACATAAAGAACAGAGTTGTTTCTGAGACAGTGAGCTACTAGAGGCAGTTTTTTCCAGTCCTGCCAGAGAATACACATCTGACACTGGCTGTTTTGTACTGTGTGATACCTTCTATTTTTAAAATATCTTTGTCTGGTCTATAAAAACCATCAAGGTTCCAAAGCAGGATATGATCTAAAATGTGTCTGTGCATGTCAATCTTCCTGTGCCTCAGGTAACCACGTAACCTTGAGCTTGGAATGCTTGTTATCACACAGTTATTCCCACTGGCAGTGCTCTGACATGAGATAAGTGGTCATAATGTGTTCTTCTGATGTACAGGGTGTTCTGAATGGTCAGCAGAATGCTGTGCTGATACACAGCTTTTCTAGAATAGCACCAGGCATCGAAATGCTGGTTCAGGAAATCTGAGCACGAGTTCAGTTTTAGAAAGCAACTCTAAAAACAGTGCCTCCTTGCACAACACGTCTGTCAATGAGTTCCAGAGTTATTTTTTTGACAAGGATAAATTGGGGGGCCTATCTTATGCTCCTGTCAGTGCTGTGAAAAGCTTTGGGAGAGAGTCAAATGTCACCTTCTGCCAAACAGTTTGCAAATGTGTAGTTCTGTCACAGAAGATATTAAGGGAATCACCCAGGATATCACAACAACTTAGTAAGCCATCTGGAAGAAAATTTAACTCCCTGGGATGTGGCAATAGCTTTCTGCAGAGTAGCTGTGCTGTCACCATGGAATAGCTGTGGTGCTTCCACAGGGGAGACAGACTTCTGTGGTGAAAACACACCACCAGATTGTGGCAGCCCCAGACACACCTTGTCCTGTCCCCAGCTTGGGCTGCCTTTGCACCTCAAAAGCTGCTCTGCTTTGTAAATGTCTTGGTTTGAAATGCAGGATGTAACCAGCAGTCTGTATTCTATTACAGCTGTTAAACCAGCTGGGGCAGGGTTCTTTATCCCTTCCAGGACCCATCCTCCCTCCAGGGGATCTCTGCTGTCCATGGGCCATCCAGGCTCACTGCAGGGCTGATCCAATTCCATCATCCAGGGGAGATGCTGCACCCAGGGGAGGAGCCCAGCATTCCCACCTGGATAAACCCTGGGATTCAGAGCCCAGCACAGCCTGTGTGCACTGCATTCCCACCTGGATAAACCCTGGCATTCAGAGCCCAGCACAGCCTGTGTGCTCTGCATTCCCACCTGGATAAACCCTGGCATTCAGAGCCCAGCACAGCCTGTGTGCACTGCATTCCCACCTGGATAAACCCTGGCATTCAGAGCCCAGCACAGCCTGTGTGCACTGCATTCCCACCTGGATAAACCCTGGCATTCAGAGCCCAGCACAGCCTGTGTGCACTGCATTCCCAGAGGAAGGCTGGACCCATCTCAGCACCACTGCACCTTCAGAGGAAAACTGCACCCTGCTACAGGATCATTGCTGCAACAGAACCACATCTGTCACTGCAGGAGGGCTTGACTGGACTGCTGCCAACACCCTGCCCAACAGGGAGTCAGGCTGTGTTCTGACTGTGTTTTCTTTTTGTTTTGTTTGCTTTTTTGTACTGCTACATTTTTATTTTAATATTCCTAGTAAAGAACTGTTGTTCCTATTCCCATATCTTTGCCTGAGATCCTCTTAATTTCAAAACTGTAATAATTCAGATAGAGAGGGTTTATATTCTTCATTCCAAGAGAGGCTCCTGCCTTCCTTAGCAGACACCTGTCTTTCCAAACCAGGACAGTACAGCAGTGATCAGACCTGGACTCAGCAGCTTGTACTTTGCTGCAGAACCACTGAGCTGTAGAGGAACTACAGCAAGGAGCCCCTTTAGGAGCCTCTCTTGTGCAAGTGAATCCTGTCAGAAAGGTTAGCAAGAAGTGAGAAAACCATCCACCCAAAGCACACCACTAGGTGTGACTCAGCCAAAGATCTTGTGTGAAGTAGGTAAGTGTACCTGCCTTGTTCCAGGACAAGCACTGGAAATTGATTGTGGGAACTGAAAAAGCAGAGGGGTTTCACAGCATTGCAATGAGCTCACATCAACAGAGGTTTGAAACAGAACTGAATTTTAGGCCTTGAAACATTTGGAGCATAGGAAGTTTCTGAGCTGCAAAAAATATAAAACAAGCAGCTGTTGTATGCTGTAAGGTGTATGAGTAGTGTTTATTGATTGGCTTAAGTAGATGCTTGTAAGCTTTTTAGCATCAGCCTATTGGCTAAAAAAACTTTAAAGGCTTTGTTACAAAGAGAACTTTGGCTTCTGCTGTTAAGGTGTGAGTTTTACCATCTTTTATGTCTCTACCTTCACTGAAACTGATAATGAAATAAAAAACTTGTGGGGCACCTCTTGGCTGCCCTGTCCCATTATTGGATACTAGATCCAGCAATTGGTAGAGTGTTTATCTGCTGAAAATTTGTTCAGCCCTGCCAGCTGTAGCTGCTCAGGAAGCATTGACTGTTCTTGTGGGGACAGGCTGAGCAGGCACTAAGGAAATGAAGAAAAAGTGGTCAGGGGAATTCCCCACTTGCAGGGGTCTCCCTGCAGTCTGGAGCAGCCTTGTCCCTCAGCAGCCCAACATCCCTGCTTGCCACTAGATCACTCCAAATCCCCACCTGTGAGATGCTCAACCCTACGTGCTCACTTGCAGCAGTCCTGCCACCATCACAGGAGAACTCAGCTTTTGTGTTGTGGTCATCTAAACTGTTTCACTATTTCTCAGCTGAAAGAACAACCCCAAGAAACAAGTTTTTGTGCCTGAAGGCACCAGCTCAAGATGTGGCTGCAAATCAATGAACCATCTTTACTTCTGCATGGGAACAAAGAGCCACTTGTGTGCCTAGAAAATTCTTCTGTATGTCGTACTAAAACACAATTAAAACATTAATTTATCCTGATTAACAGTTTGTGATGCAGAGAAATGCCTTCACAGTCCCAGGAGCTGCGTTGCCATGTCAGGGGCAGCCAAATCAGGCTCACTGCTGTGCTGTACAGCCCGTGGGACACGAACCAGGCCAGAAGGATCAGGTCTGCAGCACAAGGAGCTAATGCAGAGCCTTGGCTGGTGACTCTGAGGTGCACCAGAGTGGGCTCCCAGAGTGCTCCTGTGGCTGCAGGACACCAGGGCAGGTGTGGCTCAAAGGAGAGCAAACACTGGTGCTATTGGGGAAGATGAAACAGGAAAGTCTTATAGATTGCTTTGGGTTTGGGAGCCAAGAATGCTGTGCAAGCCAACAGTTTGTTTCAATCTCCCACTAGATTTAGTGGTGTAAGTTAATTATGTTTTCCTTTTTTTTTTTTTTCCCATTCAGAAATATTACTGCATCTCAAAGTTAGGGGGAAATTGGATCAGCTTTCACTTTAATGGTTTATCCTGACAGTCTGTTTTTCTTCAGGAGTAAAACATTAAGTGTCCCGAAGATATTTGTGTTTGCCAGACTGTGTTGTTACTTGCAGTGGCTACTGCTTTTGATTTTCCGAAATGGTAAAAACTTCTACTACTTGTATTGTTTTTAAGAGAGACCAGAAGTTTAATAGGTACTCAGGAAAATATTTTTGTAGGGGTCACATGTGAAAAAACCTTGCAGAAATCACTAAAAAAAATACTTTAGAATTCATTTTTCTTTGTTAATGAGGGTGCCTTGACCAGATATTTGTAGGGACAGGAACAATGGAGCTTGGATGTTGGAGTAACGAGAAATCCTAATATTGTATAATGTTTGAATTAGCAGTTACACTTCTTCTTCAGTACATTTATAATGCAAACACATTTTGAGTGGATCTTAGTGGATCAGATCTTGTTGATCCTCTTTCAAGATTCTGACTTTTGTTTGGATTCAAAACAGTGCATCAGGGCATTGACCTCTGCTTGTACAGGTCTCTGCAATGTGCTTAGGGTGGAGTGTGTCAGGTGATTATCTGCTCTTTTAGGTGCTTACGTGAGTTGAAAATAATAAAATTTCCAACTTCAGTGGTGATTGCCCCATCCCAGCGAGAACTGTGTGAAGATCTGAGCCCCCCTGGAATGAGCTGTGCTGAGGCAGGCTGAGGGTGGTGCTGGGGAGGTCCAGCAAAACCAAGTAAACTGTGAAAACCTTTTCATGGCAGCTCTGCCTTCAGCATCTTTGCACTTTCAGCTTGTATGTAGCTCCGTGATGTGACACTGAAAGCACTCATTTTGGGATTGATTTGAGAGCAGCAACTCTCAGTTCCTGGTGATGCCTTAAGTTTTAGCTTTCCCATTTTTTAGACTCTGTGCTGCCCAGGGGTGCAGTTCTGAGCTCACACTCAGGGTCACTCAGCTCTGCACAGAGCAGGGACACAAAACAAATCCTTTTCCAGATGCAGATCAAGGACAAGGGTTACAAGTTTTCAGGCCCAAAAACATGAACAATGATGGACTGAAGAGAGAAAACAAGAAATTTAGATAAACACTAGTAAGAATTTGACCAGAAAACAAGACTCATCCAACCCAAACCAGACAAGGACAAAGTCAACTTCTAGAGTCTCCAGGGAAATGGTGCATTATGGTGATGCTTTAAGTTTTAGCTTTCATGTTTTTCAGATTCTGTGCTGCCTAGGGCTGTAGTTCTGAGCCTCATATTAAGTGCCAGTAAGCTCTCTTCACAGAGTAGGGAGAGAAAACAAATTATTTTCCTGCTGGAGACCAAGGATAACTGTTACAAGTTTTCAGGCCCAAAAGCACAAACAATGGTGGACTGAAGAGAGAAAACAAGAAGGATGGGACCTCAGAACCTGAAGCTGTAATTGGACAATTAAACCCCAATGTGCAAATGGACCAAAACTTAGAAGAGTGTGAGACCTCGTGACTGTTTGTCCATTTTGTGACCATTTTGGATCCACCTTGGGTGTAGCCCTGGCCAGGCTCTTGTCCTGCCCAAAGTGTACCCTAAAGGCCTTTTAATAAATACCTACTTAATTCTCAACCTCTGTTCAGTCTGTTCCAGGTCAGCCTTCCCCAGGCATTACTGGTATTGCAAAAACTCATTCTAATTTGCTGTAAGGTGTGCTACTCCTTCCACTGCAGTCTCTGCCCTGGGGCTGTCTGCTCTCACAGCCCTGTTTGAATGCAGTGGGTGCCACATCTGAGTTTCCTGCAGGATGGTCTATGGTCGTGGAGCTTTGCTGTAACAGCCTTGCCAGCACTGACTTGGTGGGGAACACGTCAAAGCCTCACAGATATCTCCAGTTATTCCTCCTTGCATTGGTGTCATGCCCCCGTTATTCCTCCTGCACGTTTTCAGAAGAACGTGATGGATTTTGTGAGATCTCACTCAGCATTTCTGCCGAGCTGCTTGGCAGGCATGTCGTGATGCGGTTTGCCCCAAGGCAGGCAGCTTGGGTTTCTCCAGTTCCCTGCCCTGGAAGTTGGGAACTGCTAGCCCAGAGTTACCCTGCGTTCCATCCTCCTCCTAGCCCCTTGGGATCAGCTCCCTGGGGCCTATCAGCACAGATTCTCCTTTGGGAGCAGCCTGCCCAACTCGCATTGTTAAAACTTAATGAGTTCATGGCATTGACTCTGCTGCAATTATTTCTTGGTGATGTATAACAAGTAGCTGCTCTTACAGGCTTACAAAATGTTCCAGAGCTCCATCAATTTGCCCTTCATTAGCTGTGTAATTTTGCTAATGACCCGAGATATTTAGAGGCATTGTCCTGTAAGAATTATGAGTCTCACTGTGAGGCCTCACAGAAGCACTGCACACACAGCTCCAGCACGTCTCACTACCAGAAATTTGTTCTGCCCTGCTGCATCTAATTGTATTTTTTACTTTTGAACCGAAGTAGAGTCATCTCCTATTGATAAATGAATAATTATTTCATATACGAAATTACACATTTAATGGAAGTTTGCATTGTTAGAGTGTTCAATGATTGAATTTGTTAATTGTGTAATATTACTGGACATAATGATGCATTTAACCATTAACAGTTTTCCACTGCATTGCCTTTTAAATTCTTATGTAGTGCAATATACATTCTTGTTGCCTTTTCATCAAGTGTTAATAATAATGGAAAATAAAGGTTAGAGCCTGGAAAGGGAAGTATCCCAATTGTGATAACTGGAAGAAAAATGATGTGTGTCACTGGAGACCACAGTTGGTAAGGTGATGGCTTAGGAGAACATGGTATCTGAAATACTCAGAGAAGTGGACTTTTTCATTTTCGCAGTATAAAATAGCAAAAAGAAGAGGGGAAATTGTAAAGAAATGGTGTGAGGGACAATGGCTGTAGTTCCTGCTTTAGTCTGTCTGAACATCTCTTAGTGTCCATTAACCCTAAAGGTTCATATGGGATTTGCCACATTTCCTTTCTGTGATAAGAAACAGCAGGAGAACCTTTGTGAGGCCTGGACTCTGCTGTCCTCAAGAGTGGATGTACTTACTTGGAGAAAGAAGGATTGGGATCTGATTAATAGGGTGTGATGGAGAAAGGAAGCCATGTGGCCTGTGTCATTGGGCTGCTGCTTGTGAGGGATGGCCAGGGTGTCTCTGTCTGCCTTGGCCACTGCTGCTAACAGGAACTTGGCTATTTCTCAGCTTTTCTGGAGTGAAGGCAGCTACTGAACCACAGGGGCTGAATAAGTGCCAAAATCATAGAATCAGGAGTTGGAAAGGACCTTAAAGATCATCTTGTTTCACTCCCCTGACGTGGGCAGAGACACCTTCCACTACCCCAGGGTGCTCCAAGCCCTGTCCAGCCTGGCCTGGGACACTTCCAGGGATCCAGGGACAGCCACAGCTTCTCTGTGCTAGGGCCTCCCCACCCTCATGGGGAAGGATTTCTTCCTAATATCCCATTTAAACCTTTTCTCCATCAATGTGAAGACATTCTCCCTTGTCCTGTCACCACACGCCCTTGTAAATAGTCTCTCTCCAAGCTTTTTGTCAGCTCCCTTCAGGCACTGCAAGGCCACAGTGAGGTCACCCCAGAGCTTCTCCTCTCCAGGCTGAACAATCCCAGCTCTCCCAGCCTTTCCTCCCAGCAGAGCTGCTCCATCCCTCTGATCATCCTGGGGCCTCCTCTGAGGTCACTCCAAAGGACTCTGTCCTTGCTGTGCTGGGCACCCCAGGCCTGGAGGGAGCTCTGCAGGTGGGATCCATCTTGGGGGGCACCTCATCCCAGGCACAGCCCCTTCTCTGGGAGTGGGGGCTGCGTGTGGCCAGGGAAGTGTGAGGGGTGGGCAGCAGAACTGGACAGAAATGCTGTATTTGTGTCCCACAGCAACCCCTCCCTCGTTGGACTGGGATTTCAATATTTCCCCTGTCTGCAGCTTTACCTGTAAGAAGCTAACTGGCCTCTGTGTTTTGGGTCCAAGATGAAGGCTTCCTGAAGGGTTACCTTTACTGATATTGAAGTAAATCAGCTTCCATAGATCAAGCAGATCAGGCAACATCATATCACCGTTAGACCAGAGCTGAAACAATCCCCAGGAAAGCCAGAAAAGCTTCAGAAACTGACTTTAACACTATCTTTGAAAGCAAAGTCATTTTGCTTCAAGATTATCATCACAATTTAGATGCTGTACATTGTAGTCGGATAAAGAGGAATTTGGCAGATGAGCTTTTGCCTCTGGAGCCTCCAGATGACTGGAACAAGCTTCCCTTTCAGCTTAAATCAGCAAACAGCATAATCTCCTTTAAGCCTGGGGTTTAAATGGCTGTTTGAAGGAGGATTGTGCAAAATCTATTTCCAGTAATATGGTTACTGGAGCTAAAGAGTGTGTGTTGTTTTCATGAGATTTTTGGATGGCCCGGTAGTGTGCATTAAATTATTGCAAGAATGATGCAGCTGATGGTTTTCACTTAATCTTTAGATGTATGTGCTGGGCTCGTTGGTAAAACTGGAAGCAGCTCTTAGTTCTTGGGCATTTTTTGTAGGTGTCAGTACCTGAGCAGCCCTTCATGCTGGCTATAGGAAAGGTGCTTGTGTTTGCTGTGTCCATCAAGAGTCAAAGTCCCTCTCCTGACGAGTGATGCCAGTGGGGCAGAAATTGAAACCAGCAGCAGCAGCCTTCCCTCCACCTGTGTGCTGGCTGTAGCATTTGTACCTCAGGCAGTGTAGCTGTGTCCTCACTGCTATTCCTGTTTGGGATGCGTATTCCTGATGAAAATTGCATTTCTGTTCTGGCTGGCACAGTCTGAAGTCCTGATTCCATGGAATCAAGGCCAGAGCGTGCTGCACCTCTCCCTGTCCTGGGTGGCCCAGCTCAGTGGAGGCTGGGAGCCTTGAGCCTTCTCCATTTCTTTGGGCACATGGTTCCTGAAAAAAAGCTCACTTTGTGGGCTTTGGTGACAGAGTTATCTTGTTGGGAGATTAACTATGTGTGAATGTCTGTTAGGAGAAGGAGAAAAGAAATTTCCTGAAAAGCTGCAGGCAACACTCAAATATTTGAGCTAAATCACAGGTTTCTGGAAATAAAACACTACATGTTCTCTGCCTTTGCTAGAGGAACTGACAGTGGTTCTGCCAGGAAGTAAATACCAAAAGTGTATTTCTCACTAGATTTCCCCATCTCTATTGCTTTTGTTTTCAATGTGTTGGAGTACTTGTGGACTGTTCTTCCTTCTTTTCTGCCTTCCCCCATGTCAAAGTTCCATTCCAGCAGAAGCTGGAAATATCTTTTAAATCTTCCAAGGGAAGGAAGAGCAATTAATGTTGAAATAATATGATAATTATCAATGGGGGAAGAGGATTATTTAATTTTAAAACAAATGCTGCTTCACTCATTCTCTCATGAGCACCAAGATGTGTGTGGACAGGCCAGCATCCAGGCACTAAGGCAGGTTTCTCATGTGGATTCCTCAAAACAAAGAAAAGGACAAGCTCTGCTGCCTCCCTGGCTCTTATTAGGCACCCTGCAACCTTCCTAAGGTTAATGAAGTATGTGCTGGTTTTGAATGTGCCTGGATTGTACCCTTCAGGAGGTCACAGTAGTTATGATCCTTTTGTGTATTGTGTCCCCCTTCTCTCCATTGGTAGGATTTATTTATTTTCTTATCTAGGTGTTGACTTTTCTCTCCCCTTACTCTGTGTCTTCCCACCCTACTCTTCATGGGTTTAGTCTGTATTTCCATATCCTGTATTTTCCTTATCTGGGTTGTGCTGGATCCTGACCTGCTGTCAGCACCTGACACTCTTTTATCCCTGCTCCTCTGTTCCTTCTGGTGCTCCCACACCCAAGCCTTCCATCTGCTCCCCATTCAAACCTCTCTCAGCACTGTTATTAGATATCAGCTGGGTGTTCCTCTGGTCCAGGGAAGGGTTCAGGTGCCTCACTGTCCCATCTGGGTCGCCAGAAATTGATGCCTTGGGAAGGCTGACCTGGAACAGAGACTGGACAGAACTGGAGAATAAAGTAGGGATTTATTGAAAGGCCTTTAGGGTACACCTTGGACAGGACAAGAGCCTGGCCAGGGCTACACCCAAGGTGGACCCAAAATGGTCACAAAATGGACAAACAGTCACGAGGTCTCACACTCTTCTAAGTTTTGGTCCATTTGCATATTGGGGTTTAATTGTCCAATTCCAGCTTCAGATTATGAAGTCCCATCCTTCTTGTATGAAATTTGTCCTTAGTCTGCATCTGGAAAAGGATTTGTTTTGTGTCCCTGTTCTGTGAAGAGCTGAGTGACACAGAATGTGAGCTCAGAGCTGCACCCCTGGGCAGCACAGAGTCTGAAATACATGAAAGATAAAACTCCAGACATCATTTCTACAAAGTGGCCATAAGAGCTCATTCTGTACCATCACACCACACTCTGAATCCCTGCATTCCCCTGCAGTCTGCTGTGTGAGCATGGCAAGTTGCATGAACACCTAATTTATTTATCATTTCATATTTCAAACAATTAAGTGAATTGCTGGCACTGCACAGATAATATCTGTAGATCTTAACAACTGATCATGTATGGTTATGGTAATCTGGAGAAAATGCAAATGAACTATGAAAACTACTTCATCTATAAATAAAACCATTTAGCTTCAAAGCAGTATTGCCATGGAAATTCTTCACTGATAAAGTATGGGAGTGAGGCTTCTCTCATTTAGATTTCCTGAGCCTTTTTATTTTATGCTGACAAGATGCCAGAGGGAAAAGAGCTATAAACTCAGTATTGCATATTTAAAAGATGGTATTTTATTTCATCTTCTTCATTCCAAATCTTTCCATTAACAGTATACAGCCATGAACTGAAATTTATAACAAATGAGGAAAGAGGGATAGGAAGTATTTGTTACTAACCTAAATCTGGTGTTTACTGAAAACTTTTGGCTTTGTTTGGAGGTAGCTTCCGTCCTGTATCTGTAAATACTCTTCTAATCAATATTTCTCAAGTGCATTTGGAAAGCCTTCTCTGAACCACACACAAGCTGAAGAGCCTCAGAGGATATCTGAGAGGAAACACTTCTGATTTGTGAGGGGGAACACATGAAATCCAACCCCACAAATGCAAGGTTCAGTGTATGCTGTCTTGCTGGGGTTTGCTTTCATTTGGAGCTCTGGGTGGGACTGGGCTCCATGGGACATCAGCCTCACTGGAGTTGCACTGAGCAGGCAGAAGGAGCTGGTTAGAAGCATCTTGGATATTGCTGTGCAGCTTCACAGCAACCTGAGTCTCCTGTGCCTTGTGCCTGGTAATCCCTGAACAGAGAGTTAGCAATTATCACCTTGTTTTGCTTTTCTGAACCTATAATTCTGCTAATTACTGTATTTGTGTGATGGCAGTTGTGTCTAGGTGAGGTAAGGGTATGTCATCATATATCTGTGGGGTTATTCAAAGCAGTTTCTAGTGTTTCTTCTGACAAAGTTTATGCTAAATTGTGTTGTCCTGGACTGGATAAAAAGTTGGCATAAAATTATTCCTTATTTTCTTTTTGTATGTGAGTTGGCAGAAGTGAACCATATCAATTCACAGCTTTACTTCTCTGCCTACTGTGCTTTTTGATTTCATAGCAATTATCTGTAACTGCATTTACCCTCTCCTAGAATGACAACTTGGTACTGAGGTCTCTAGATCCTATCAGACTTTGGTTTCTGAATCAAACACAGAGCGTGCTGGATGAAGATCTTACATGGAGCTGTGAAGTGTTGTATCACACCTTTCATCCTGTGTCTCTCAGGAAACTCCTCACACACCTGCACAATGATCTGGGTGCAGAGTGGTGCAGTGGTACAAATGGAAACCATCTAAGAGCCTATTGCGAGGTATGGAGAAAGAGCTTTGTTCTATTTCCATTTTTTAGCATACATTAAAAACAATCAGGCAAACCAGCCCATCAGTGTTACTGGGAGAAGCCTGGCATCTTTATGAGTTAGTGATCAACGGTTAGGATAATGCTTCCCTTTATTGATCATAGACTGCTGCATTCAATTAAAACCAGAAGTAATTTAATGAAATTAAATCCAGCTCACTGGGGGTGACCAAGCATGCCGTGCACACTGTGAATGTTACCCAGAGGAAAGCTTCACCCTGGTGATGCCTCCACTGAGCCATCCTGCTGCCCGCAGCAGGGGCTGGCTGCGTGCCCTCTGCTGCCTCTGGGCAGCACAGATTGCTGATCCCTGCTCAGAGCTGGAGGAGTGCACTCACCTGCTGAGGGTGCACCTCATTGTACCTTCCCATGGGAACAGGGAGAAGCACAGGAACACAGGAACACAGGATCACAGCATGACTAGCTAGGAAGAGACCTCCCACAGGGGGATATGGGCCACTGAATACCGAACTGATGTGATAGCACCAGAAACCCTTTATTGTTTACAATACAACTCCAATTATAGATTCCAAGTCTCTGGCCCATGTGGGCACACATCTTTGGGTTGGCCAAGTTGCTTGCTCAAGAGGCAGGTACATGTCCTTCAGGAGATCCAATTGGTCAAATGTCCATCATCACATTGTGCCTTCTGTATCCAGGGTTTACATTCCTTGTGGACAGTTTCTCAGGCTCTCTGTTCTTATTTTAATCCTTATTTTTCCAGTACCCTTGATGAATTCCCAAGAACCCTAAAAACAAGACTGCAGGTGGCTTGATAAGATTTCTCACAAACAGTTTGGCTGGTGCATTGTTGGAGTCCAGGACACCCCTCTGGCCGCCCTGGAGGGTTTGCAGACCGGACAGGGGGTCTGGGATCTGCACAAGGGGCTCAGGCAGCCTCACACAGAACCCAGGAGGACACTGCCTCTGATCCCTGCCATGGGAGTGAATGCCCACAGTGTATGAAGAATCACAAGCTGAGAAAATTCAAAATAAGTAGTATTTAGTTTATCACAGAGTGTAAATGTAGAATTTAGGATTTTTAGTATATGGGCTTGAAGAGGCAAGATGGAGGAATTGGGGAGTGGTGCTGTCCTCCTTGTTCTTGTCCTCATCCTCCATTTTCTGCTGAATTGTATCACAAGGGTTGGTTAGAAATGACATGTTAACATAGGTAGTAAGTATTGGTAAGATTTTGTAAATAAAAAGTTCATTGTGGATGGTGGTTGGACAAGGGAAATGGTACAAAGGGTCCGGGACCCTCTGACCCACCCAGTCCCCTGTGTGTCCTGCTCTGCTGGGGACGCCCTGCAGAGCTGAGACAGAACTGAGAGATGATGAAAGAATAAACAACCTTGGAAACACGGACTGGCAGACTCTGTTTGTCTTCTCTGGCTCTGGTGTGGGACTTTTCAGGCAAGAAAAGCTTGAAAACCTCACACACCTCAGGGAACAGCAACCCCGAGGAGAATCTCAGGGAACAGCAACCCTGAGAGTGCATCAGAGTGGCCTGTTACACAGATGCATTGCTACAACCTCCAAGATCATCGAGTCCAAGCCAGCCCTAACAGCTCAGCTAAACCGTGGCACCGAGTGCCACATCAGTCCTTCTTTAAACACATCCATGACGGTGACTCCACCACCTCCCTGGGCAGACTGCTCCAGTACTTTATCACCCTTTCTCTAAAAAAGCTTTTCCTAATATCCAGCCTACATTTCCCTTGGCACAGCTTAAGGCTGTGTTCCCTTCTTTGAGGAGGAGCATCAGTGACCCTCTCCAAACCCATGCTGCAAACAGCCCTTGGCTTTTGCATCACTCGGGGTGGGAAAGCAGCACAGATCCCCACGGCTCCTCAGCAGAACTGAGGAGCCCATTCACAGTCAGCAGTGCAGGTTCCCTTGGGAAGGCCATGCCTGACAATTCAGAGGAGGAGGCTTTGTTGAAAGACAGCAGACTTTAGAAGTATCAAAGCGTTCAGAAGGGACCGTTCGGCTGAACACACAAAGCAGGCAGCGTTTGGCTCCTCTGTGACCCCGGGAGATGTGGATGCTTTCACCACACCCCTTTTGGCTGCCTTTGCCTCTCCTCAGCAGATGGTGTTACACGTTCTTCCAGCCCCCCACAGCCAGGCACAGAGAGGTGCTTGGTTTACTGGCAGGCCACAAGGTTATTTCACTCCCACAATGCTTGATTTCTCTTTTTCTCACCTGCAGAAATCAAAGTATTCCCACACCTATCACTTAGCAGTTACTCCTCAGAACAGTTTGTTTCCTTTTCAAGTGGAAATCTACAGATTTGTCACCCTTTGAGGATTAGATGAGTGATCACCAGCCTCTTGCCAGGAGCACAGAGAGCTTTGGCTCTGTGCTTGGCTGTGCTGTGCAGCAGTAAATTAGACCACCGCTATCTTTTGTGGGGAAATGCCAATATGACTCCTCTGGTGTCCCCAGTTGCCCCAGGAGGCAAAATCATCAAAGCCAGATTTTTCTTTTTTCCTTTTTCCTGAGCAGATGAATTGCAATAGTGAATTGTCCTCTAGCTTGCCTTTTTTTTCCCCCTCCTTTCCTCCTTCTCCTAAATGTAGATATTTCACCTGTGATAACTCGTGTTGCATTTTTTGCTACAATCTCGACTGAACCAGGCCAGTTTACTGAGTGCTGTGCATACACATAAAACAATCCCTGGCCTTGTGCCTGTGAAGGTCTAACAGCAAAAGAAAAATCTTCTTCGAATGCGTGGAGAAAAGGGAACATGAAAACAGAGAATATATGTTCTTCACCTCTGAAACTAGTATTTTTGACTTGGTAATACTTAATTTTCAGGGCAAACAGGGTGCTGGCCAGCATGTTCCTGACAGCACTGGGGGTTCCTTTTTCTAATGAGGAATTAAACACAGCTTACATTGGTGCAGTTTTATATTTGGCTGTGAACTTCAGGCAGAAGCAGCTCACATTTTATGGCCCTTTGATTTGTAAAATGTGTAAAAATCAGCAGAGTGAAGATTGTTAATTTTGCATATTTTTAAATCACAGAACCACAGTTTCTTCAGCTTTATT
The DNA here is from genome assembly GCF_021018805.1 of Prinia subflava. NCBI lineage: Eukaryota > Metazoa > Chordata > Aves > Passeriformes > Cisticolidae > Prinia > Prinia subflava. The sequence continues at coordinate 3,197,663 of NC_086257.1, read as the reverse complement.
TAATCTCCTAAATTCATGGCTTGACTTTATGATACATTCTTCTCAGGAAACAGGAGCTTTAATGCTTTAAAAGCCTATGTAGAGACTTTGCCTGTTGGAAACAATAATTTTGTTTTTAGGGCAAGATCACTTGTCTGTACATAATAGTTCTGTGTTGGAAGCAAGAGGGTAAGGATGAAATACAGTGAGAGACATACACTGAGCTACTTTAAAAATTAAACTGGACAAAGCTTTCCCTATAGATAGAAGTGTTACTTTATCTGCTGAACATTGATTTAGTAACGTAGGAACTCTTCTGGCAGCTAAAGCTGGCTATAAAACTTTTATGTCACCGTTATTACAGAATCATCTCCTGAAGTATAGGTTATATTTAGTGACTTTATTAAAATCACTAAATTGCCTTCAATGAATTTTCTAACAACAAGACTTTCCAAATGAGCTTTCCTCTTTTTCCCCTTTATTCCCCCACCCACATGCTCTGTGGAAGCCAAAGGAATGCTCATTTTAATGGCAGGAACATGCTTGAAAAAAAATTCTTGCCTATGTTTTTCCGCATGTTTCTTTGACCAGAGGAGCATTTTAAAGATTCTAAAGAGGATGTTTCCATCTGACAGAGCTGTGGCCAGATGTACATCACATCTCACACCTTGGGAATGGCATCCTCAGGAATTACAGACCACTAAACGAGGAAGCCTCTTGTGGGGACTGAGCAGAAGCATCTGCAGGAAGTCCTGGGTGAGGAGGGGGTGTTTGGAGCACTGCTGTTTATTCTGTCTCAAACCATTTGCTTGAAGAACCTCCAAGGCTGAACAAGTCAGCTCCTGCTGTGGCAGGCAGAATTTTCTGTGGGTTTATTCAATTTGGACTTAAAGCATTCACCTGCACGTTAGTGTGTGAATTTTGCTTTGGTTACTTTAATCCATTTTCATTACTTGTCTGTAGACAAATTCACAATTCCTTGTTTTGACTTTTTTTTCTCCTCTGCTTGCTTTATGTTATCAGGTTGTGATAGTTAATCATCAGACACCAGGTTCAGCCTTCAATGGAAAGAAAAAAGACAAGATGAGGAAGAGAGACAACAAGAGCCTTCCCATTATTTATACACGAGTCTAACCACGTTGATGATTTGGGGCTTTTTTTTGAGGAAAGATTGGACACCTTGTGAGAGTCATGAGCTTGGATGGACATAAGCAGGAGTGGGAGAAGAACATGTTGCCTGTAACTACCTCAGGAATGTAAGGATTCTTTGGACGTCAAATCCTTTCCTCCACATCCAGCTGAGCTGTGTGGTGCTGGCAGTGTGACAGGAGAGAGGGAATTGCAGCCCCCAGCCCAGCTCAGCCACCCTCGCCCTCCCGAGGTGACAGCACGTGGGCAGGGCTGTCTGGGAGGTGTTCCTGGTGCACAGCTCAGAGCAGTGGTGTGGAAGAGCACTGATGTGCTCCTGCTAAACAGACCATCCAAGCATCGAGGGAATTGGCCTCAGCTCTCTGGAGCTGCTCATGCAGAAACCTGCAAAGAGCTCCAGAGGGGGAGTGCTGTCTGCCTGGTGTCACACGGCGGCTGCTGCTGCTGTATTCAGTCCCTGCTGGCTCCTCGTGGGTTAATCATTTACAAGTGTAAGGTTCCTTGTGACATGCTTGGCCAGATCTAATGTACAGACTTCAATTTGAAGTGAGCAGAGTGTTGAAAAATGAAATGTTTTTGAAAGTTAAATTGCAGTCATTTATATGAAAATGCCTGAGGTAGTTCATCCCACCCCCCCAAAATATACTCATTTTATAGCACATTAATAATTCATGTGCATGTTGGCTGCAGACATAAAGCACAAAAATACACGTTCCGTATAAAGCACGGATTTTGAAACAAATAGGAATTGCTACTACCTGATGATAGTAATGCTTGATTAGCTCCATACTATTTAATTGTTGATGAATGTTCACGAGCACTCACTGACACAAACAAGAAGCAGGATCCTCTGCAGTGGTTTGCAGGAAGTCCCCAGAAACACATCTCCTGTAACATCAGATTTATAGGCACAGCAAGGTACACGTGAGGTAGCCAAGTTTAACCCTTGGCTGCACTCAGGGCAAGCTGATATTAAATATGTGGGATAGCATGGAAAGACACTTCCTCTGGGCACTGAAATAGGGATCTGCAGGAGTTCTTGGTGATGAGTCATGCTCTGTCAAGAGTCAAGGAGGAGCACATCCTACCCTCAGCTCCTGCAGCACAGACATTTTATAACAGGGGCTAGGCCACTAAGGGTCCTGTGGCACACTGCTGTATGAACATTGCCCTTGCCACTGCAATGACGTACAGAGGCTTTTTGACTAAACATCCTTGTGCCATTAAATGTTAAATATTCTTTATCTCCTGTCCACAGGTGCATGCTGTATACAATAGCAATGTCCTGCTCACACATGGCTGAGTTTTTGGGTGTAAAACAGACCAACAACCCCCCCATCACGTTAATGTTGTCAGAGCTGTAGTGCTGCAGAGCTGAGAAAGCTGCCTTTCACTGCATGTGAAATTGGTGCAGATTCTGCTCTCCCGGTAGGACGTGAGCTATAAAATGTGTTGGATCAGGTGGATACCTTGATGCCCATCCCAGAAGGAATGGGAGAACTGAGAGAAGAAGGTCACAGGTACATGCACAGCTCAGGTTGATGGAGCTCAACCTTTGCTGTTCTGGAGCAGGATGTGAATCACTGCCTTTGGAATGAGGGACGTAGGCAAAGTGAATTTTACTCTGGGTCCTGGGTTTGAATTTATGCATTAAACTCAATATTGTTTTTTCAGAAATGCCACAAGCTAATTACTTCTTTGCTAGATTTCCCTCCTGTGATTAGTTCTTAGATAAGGCAAAGTAAAGCCTTCCTGCTCCAGGGGTGGACTGTGCAAGAAGTGGTCATTCTATTTCAGTCCTGCTTGCCATAGAACACAAGGCTAAATGAGTTTAGCTTTTGTCAGGAGGGTTTCCCAGTTATCTATCCTCTTGCATTTGGGTGTGGGATCAGGTCACCAGTGGCATGGGGCAGGTGTGCCTGGGCAGGGGAGCGTGGCCACGTCCTGCCTGGGGCTGCTGGGGAGTGATGATGCACATGTGGATGAGGCCCCAGGGGAGTGTGTGGTGCCTCTTGGCATGCAAGCCCAGCTGCCAAAATAACTGTCCCTGAAATAGTGTAAGGTGATGAATCAACCCCAAGGAAACTGCTGGAGACAGGAGAAGCAGCACATGAAATATGGGAATGACTTTACATTGCAGGATGATGAGGACTCTTCTGAAAAAGAGATGAAAGCTCTTTTGCTGCAGGTGAGGCATGCTGGGAAGAACAACTTCCCTGTGATTACTCTGTGAGAAATATTTAGGATTTTTTAATCCATCAGTGCACTTTTGTCAGCTGTTAGAGACACTGGGGTAACTTTATTCAGAGATACCTTGAAGTATTGGAAGAAAGAAAGTCTGAGCATGTCACCTCTGTTGTTGATAAATATCAGCCCATTCAAGGTGCTCAACAACTTTCTGCAGAAGTTTTAAAGTTTTCATTAAAACTCTTCTTAAAAATTATTTTTTAGTAAAATAATGATTGATATTTATCCATTTGCAATAACTTGACCGAGCTTGTGTAAACACATTTCAATACAATTCGTAGCATAATCAAAGTATATGTAGTTTTCCTTGAAAATATTTCAAGTTATCTTTCCCAGTCTCTAAACAGCTTCATGAAAGGATTTTCCTGATCAGGTCAAAAGAAATACACTGGGAGAAAAGAGCAGTGTGAATGTGGAGTAGAAATGGGAGAGATTAAGTTATAAAACATCAGTTTGTGATGTTCAGTTCAAGTGCCTGTGTTTTGTGTTTGGAAAGGTATTTTTAAATAAGTCATTTCATGTGTACAGGCAAACTTTACAACACCCCCTTGGTGGTGAAAAGCTGAGTAGAGCTGCCTTAGTAGAGAAGCTCTGTTTTAGAGGCTTTTTCCTCTGGAATTCATTTCTTCTCTGGCTTTGGATGTATTGACTGCAGCACATGGTGTACAACATTGTATTTGTAAGCATTTTTAGGAGGGAAAGTTCAGATATTTAGGGCTGCAGACAGGGAGGTACTAATTTGGATTTTTTACTTGCAGCTCCCAAGTATTCTTACTCTTAGAAGAAATGGCCAATGGAAGTTGGGCCAAATGCAGCTATTTCTTATATAGGTTATTTCATGGGTCTTATTTTTAATTTCTTGTGGTGCCAGAGGTTAAGTGATACAGGCATTTTTAAAAATAGAATAATAATGATAATTACAAGTGTTGGGGAATATATTTCAGAGTAGAGGGCTGCAGCAGTACCTTTAAAGACTAAAAAAAGTGTTCTTTAACTCTGTGCTGGGTTTTTGCTCCTGTGGTCTTTTAGTGAGGTGCATTTGGTTTTGAATATGCCTTTGAGGACTCTTGAACAGTTAGGAGAGTGTAATCAAATCACTTAAGGGTTGATATGGCTTTTTCTGTGGATTATCTGGATGTGGCTGCAATAACAGTGTTGTTTTTCCTCTGGCAAATCACTGCTGTGTGCTGCCATGAAATGCCTGCACACTTAAACTTTATTGCAAATTTAAATTACATTATTTTGCTGGACAGTAATTCTCTGAAGCATTATAAACCAAATCATTAATTGCTCTTTCTAATGTGCACGATCCATTGGAAAGCATTAAGCAATGCTCACTGTTCCCTTTATTGTTATAGCTCTCTCAGTCCCTGAGGCAGCAGATCACATGGAAGCTCCTGGGCAATCTCAGACTGACATTCCGTGCTCCTGACAGGGATGGCTTTGGGCTGCAGATGTGCTGGGACCATATGGTCTCTGCACATTGTCTACAAGAATTATTACCAAATAGACTGTTTTGGAGGGGAAAGATAACCTGATCATAAATACTAATCACTGCAGCTGTGGTTTGAATAACTGTAGGAGTGTCATCATGGAATTCCAGGCTTTTCCTGCTTTCACTCACTGTTATATGTTTTCCATACTTCTTTATAAGTCAAAATCTGTTTTTCAGAGAACTCTTTGGTGACCCTGCAGATTGTCTGTAAATGAGCTGAGCATTTTCTTGACAAGAACATCTGAACTAAGATGCACTGTACACACAAAATGCAGTTCTCATCAGGAGATCCAAACCAGTGGCTTTCCCTGCAAAATCCTGTGGTCTCGTTTCACCTCTGAAACTCTAATAATGCTAGCTGTAGGGCTGAACACTGCTTTTCTGCCTGAGATCCACCAGCACCAGGGCCTCAGTGAAAACCTGATGCAGTCTCGTGGTTAAGCCTGAATGCAAAGTTTTGTTGAATTTGACCTTTTCTATTTTTCCTGCAAATAAGTATATTTCCAATTCCTTGAGAACATTTGTTTGAACAAAGCTGCCTATTACTGGATCTGCAGGAGTGCTGTGTAATGCTTGCTCAGATGTTGCTCTTTCTTCCTAAGGCCCTGTTTTGGGTTATGTAACTAAAAAAAGTGTATTCTATTTCATCTCTAGAAAGCAGCTGGGGGATGGTTTCTTTTTTCTTTATCTCTTGTAACTCCAGGGGGAGGAGGGTGGATGCCTTCTGATCACAGCCCAGCTGTTAAACCAGGTGGGGCAGGGTTTGTGATCTCTGTCACCACTGCCCACCCTCGGGGATATCTTCTGTTCATGGGCCATTGAGGCTCACAGTGACTGACACATTCCATCATCCATTGGGAGATGGAACACCCAGTGGGGAGGAGCCAACCATTCCCTACCCAGATAAAAACTGAGCTGTAGGAACACTGAGCAGTCTGTTTGCCACTGGATACTCAGAGGAAGACTGGACCAATCTCAGCACCACTGAACCTGTCTACAGGATCATCTCTACTCCAACAGAGCCACATCTGTCACTGCAGAAGGATTTATTTGTGCTGCTTCCAACACCCAGGACAACAGGGTGTCAGGTCGTATTCCTGACTCTGTCAGGGTTTTCTAGGACTTCTGTTTGTTTGCTTGCTTGTCTTTTTGTATTTACTGAATTTGTATTTTTAATATTCCTAGTAAAGAACTGTTATTCCTATTCCTATTCCTGTATTTTTGCCTGAAAGCTCCTAATTGCAAAATTATAATAATTTGGAGGGAGGGGTTTTACATTCTCCATTCCAAGGGAAACTCCAGTTTTTCCCTGACAGATACCTGTCTTTCCAACCAAGACAGGCCCCTTGATCTCAATGCCATCTACTGAAGGATTTCTTTCATGGGGCACAGTCACGTGGCTCACAACTCACTCTGCAGGGGTCTCTACTGTCCTGGGCAGTTCCTTGGTTATAGATTGTGCCTGGTTTGCACCTCTCAGGTGAGCGCATTTCTGGTGAGGTGTGAGAGGAGAGTGGCCCTGACCACCCAGCCTGGATGTAGCACGTTCAGTGGAGATTGGCTGTCTGTAAAATTTATTCCCTAGAATCACAGATACAGTATTTCAGGAGGGATCTCATGAAGGTTGAGCAGCAGAGGAGAATTAGATCCCCAGCCCTGCTGGCCATGCTGCTTTTGATCAGCTCAGGACAAATTGGTCTTTGTAGTGGTCTTCTGGGCCTTCAGTGCAGATTTTAAACTAAGGCTTTTGGTGTAAAAGTACAGGCAAAAAGACTGGGGAGAGGGTCTAGATCCTTCAGTGCAGCTGATCAAATTTTCTAAACAATCTTCTGTTGATTTTGCATTTTATTTGTGACATTCAGTGATGGCTGTGTGTGCCTGCTTGTAGAGAATTGTCATCACATTTTGCAGCGCTGATCAAATAAACCTCAGGTGTGGTGCTGGAGTGATGCTGCTGGTGACAGAGCACTTGATTGCTGTCTCATACTGAGGGTGGGAAAAGCACTGATGAGAGTTTGTGCCTTCTCAGTTATATTTTGGTAGGAGCTGCCATGGGCACACTTGCTGTGAGTGGATTCGGAGAGATTTTGATGCTGAACGTGTGAAGGTTCTCCTGTGCATTCACAGCATACAAAAGTGAGTGTCAATAAATTGCACAGGAGGACAGGAGGTCCCTCAGAAAATCAATTGATGCATTTGAGGCAGTGACCTCAGATTAAAGTGCAGGAATTAAGGACAGGAGCAGGGCTGAACCAGGACAGAGCCTAAATGCCTGTCCTGCAGCAGTGTGGGGACACATGGACCAGGCTGCATGTTTTGTGAGGGCTGCTTTAAATCACTGTTTTGCTGAAAGTGAAGCTAAAAGACCATGTGTCTAAGAATCTGGAACTATCTAAGTTGTGTCATTAAGAAAACATGAAGATATTTAAATTACTTCAAAAGATTTAGCATGCAATAAGCAAAGTAGCAGAAGAGAATTCTTCCCTGGGAGGAGCCCAAGCAAGTCAATCATGGGTTCCCTGTTCCCTGGCAATAGTTTTATATTGCAAATATAAATGTGGTGACAAACACAGGGATACTGATGGAGAGGTTGCAGAGCCCAGTCTGTGGAACACCCCTAGTGTAATGAGGATTTTCTTAGTGTAACCCCTTATTATTGAGTGTAGTGGTATTACATTTATTTCTGTTTTTGTTGTTAAATTTATTGTAGTGGTTTAAATGTCTTTTTTGTTGTGAGATAGGATTTGGAGAAAAAGTAAAATAGACTTAAGGTAAATAGATAGGTTTTTTTAACACACACTAAAAGGAGAAAAGAAAAAAAATGAAACCTTTAAAATACTCTTCCTCCCTCCTATTGTTTACTTTCTTACAAACAGCATAAAGAGATAAAACTTGTAATTTTAATTAGGTTTACTATTTTAAAAATAATTTTACATTAGTTTTTTAGGAAAGGAGTGTCTCAGCATCTCATGGGGATATTGCTATAAGAGAAATAGTGCTCTGGTGGAGGTTTTATGTTACAAATTTGTAGTTATTTGAAAGAAACCTTTGTAAAATGTGAGATCTTTCTTATTAGTACCTTTCTTAACACTGTATATGGGTTAATGTCTGTTTATTTAGGGTACTGTTTAAGGATGCTTATTTTAGTATAAAACAAAGATTCTGTTCTTCTAATCTAAAATTATTTTTATCTCCAAAACTAGAGATCTCTTTTTTCTTTAGGAGCGAAGGGCTTTATGTCACTTTTCTTCTTCTATCTCTAAAATTATTTTTATTTTTAAAACTAGAGATAATTTTTCCTTAGGAGTGAAGGGCTTTATATTACTTTTAACTAGAGCCAAGCATTCCCCCTCTAAATAGCATTTATATGTTACAGGAAATAATTAGGTTACCAGTTTGCCCTGATTTTTTTCTCTCTAAAACTACTGCCATTTTGCATCTTTGCTAACTGGACTTCTGCATGTTCACACGAGCCTCAGCTGCAATGCACAAACGATGAATGAAGTGCTTCTTCAAGTGTTAAGAAATGATATTTTAGGTTTAACAAAGCACAAATATATTTATCCCAGCCCTTCCTAGGAAGATGCAGTCCAGTTTAATGGGCTTCACCAAAGCTGTGAATACAGCTCAAGAGCTGGCTCAGCACCCCGTGCAACAAGAGCCTCTCACTGCAGATCCACTGCTTTGCAATTTGCCTCCTTCTTATTTATGTTCTTTCATCTTGACCTCATCCTTTTTTTGTAAATGCTAACAAGGCAATAATTGATGCAGTCCTGCCCAGGACCAAGCACTGATCTCTAGTTTTAACTGTTGATTAACAGAGAAATGTGTAGTGTGTGTATGAATATGTTGAATATTTTATTCTCCAATTTCTGTGTTTTGTTACATTAATATTTTTTCATGTGTGGGGAGCTGTGAAAGTTCAGGTGTTGGATTGTCTGCTGTAGAGGGATTGCACTGAGGCAGTGTCAGAATATTTAACACATGCAGCCTTCAGAGGGACCCTGGATTCCTATTTGGGAACCCAAATATTTGTGAGAGAAAAAATAAATTTCTTGGAATCTTGAAATAATCAAGCCTTTTGGAACAATTAAACTTAAAAACCTGTGCAAATCCCCTCTTTCACCCCAAAAGAACTGCTTGCTTTCAGCAACAGGAGTGAATTTGGAGGATACATAGGTTTTTTAAAAATGCAGGATTTCAAAGCATGATTTAAATGTGATATAGAGTATTGAAAGAATAAACAGAGTCCAAACTTATTCCCTATCACAATTCTACTGGTTAAACTGCAGAAGGCCCCCTCTGTGATGAGCAAAACTGCTAGAGGGTGAAGCTGCAGGATGATGAGACTGGTTAAAGTCAGATATTCTGTGACTACAAACTTCCCCTTGGGAGTTTTCCCTTTACTGGGGATTTTCCTGGCAGTCTCCAAACCGCCTGGCAGAGAGGATTTATTGGAATCTTTCAGATGGAGTGCTGATTTCAAGGTGCTCACCCTGCCACGAGGGTGGCAGATTTCTGGGATGAAGATCCTGCAGTCTTTGCCCTCGTGGCAGTTCCAGGGAACACTGAATTATATCAGCTCCTCTGTTAGACCCTGGTGGTTGAGTAGAGGGAGACAAACAGAGAGCTCTAATCCAAAACTGAGTGGTTTGCTGGATTTGCCAATTTTCAACTAGTGCTCCCACAAGAATATGCTGGAATAAATTAAGATGGAACTTCTGGAATAAATTAAACTTATGCATGAACTATTGTATTTGAGGCTGGATGAGAGGAAAGAATATGGCTTAAAGGTTCAATAATCTTTTTCCTTTATCCCTGAAGGCTTGCTCCACCACTGAGGATTCCTTGGAGGCCACTGAAAAGTGCCCTCATATGCAGAAGGAAAATGTCCTGTGGGGTCATGGGGGAGTATGAGAGGACCATGGACAGGAAAGCAAAGATCAGGAATGGAATCTACCTTTTTAAACCTGGTAAGTTCCCCAGAGTGGGATGGGATGTGCTCATTAATGTGTCATTGTGATGGTGAGTGGGTGATGGACTCTCAGGTTTCTCCTACCAGTTCCAAAGCACTTTCTGTATCTTGACACTTCTTAGCAGCTCTTCCCTGACACTCTGGAATTTCCCTTTTGGATATTTGTCTTTTAGTGCAAATATTTTTAGAGACTTGGTGGTTTTAGGGTGATTTGCTTTGTGGTACAAATCAGGATTCAATTTTGTGACTTAGGTAATTGAGTTATACTTAGTAACAAACTGGAAACAAAACCAAATTTTCTTTGGCTATAGAAGCAATTGCAATAGGAGAGCAAAGGCATGGATTGGAGAGCAAACCAAGTGGTGAGTCCTGGTTCAGTAAAGGATTACTCAGAGCTGTGCAGAAATCCTTTGTACCATCCTGCCCTCCTGTCCAATGAGTGCAGGATGGTACAAAGGAAAAAACTGAGTTTACATTCAACTCATTTCAAACTTTGGGGAAAGAAGGGAGGGATATATTGAGACTGTGTAATATTTTGTTAGCCCTCTGATTTTGACATTTCTTAGAGCTTAGTGAAGTACAAGGAGGGTAAATGAATTCTTAACATTTCCACATGAAACTCAGTGCATTGTAACTCAGTGTAGGAACTCAGGTCCTCTCCCCATGTGCCTTAGAGCACCTCTGAGGACAACTTAGCAGCCATCTCTTCTTGTAAAGCTGATCAATAGGAATGAAAATGGCAATTCAGTTGGGCGGGCCCAGTGTAGCTCTGGGCTCATTTAAACTCCCAAGGTATCCAGCTCCTCCTGCAGAGACTGAACAGGCACCCAAACACTTGAAGGGAAAGCAGGCTCAGGAGCAAAGCTGAGTGTGTGGAACAGCCAGATCAAGGACCTGTTGTGAGAAGGATGATGTGGCAGCACAAACCACCCAGCACCTCCTATGTGGCTGGGACTGCACTGGAAAAGGGTGGATGCGAGCCAGGATTATTACTGGAGAGCTGAGGGACAGAACAAGGAAAATGTCATCTTCTTTTAGTCTGTAACTGGCCACAGTAATTGGCCTAATAATGTTATCCTAGTTATTTATATGCAGCAGTTCTGGGCTCGATTTCATTTATTTATGTGCTGTAGAGACAAAGATAAGAGAGAAACCATATGCATTTTGATAGATACCATATGACTCTGGTTCTCATCCCCCAAATTCTTCCCATTCCCCTTATCTTTTATAGGAGCAAGAAATAATTACAGATGTATTTCTTTCCACAGTTTTCAATTTTGAGGTTTTAGCCCACTGATGTTCCATCTGCTTGTTACCATGAACTCTGGGAGTGGTGCATTTTCCTGACACGGTTTGGGATATTCTAAAAAGAGAGAGAAGCTAGAAAAAATTGATAATTGAAAAACATATAACACAAAGCAAACGTGTTTCCCCTCCAAATCCCACCTGTGCATCTTGGGGTGTTCCTGTGCCTGAGGGGGGAAAGGCTGAGTGCTGAGCACGTTGTCAGCAAAGGCATCACTCCAGGAGGTGTGCAGGAGAGAGGATTCACAGAGTCACTGTGCACCTGGCTGCAGGAAGATGTGCTGAATATGGGGCTTTCTATGGTCCATTCAATCTGGTCATGGCCTCATATATCCTGAATAAGCATCCCAATACCTGGTACTTGGTTTTGTATCTGTTACTGCATAGGAATTAGTGATAAAATGCATGGAAGTCCCAATCTCTGGGGAAATACAATTAAAACTAATTATTCAGTATGGGAACTGGCCTGGTATGAGAAGTTTGGCCTTTCTACTCGCAACTCCTTTCAGGATTCTGTTTATTCTCTCATCTTTGTCACCATATCTGGTGGGTAAGGACTGGCTGGAGTCAAAGACAGGTTAGCAGGAGGGCCACAGTCCCATCCTTTCGTACCAGAAATGCAGAGTTCAGCCACTCAAACTTTTGCTACAGGCTTTGCTGTCCAGCGTGGGGTAAATCACTGATCCAAGGGCACAATTCCAATTTCATCAAACTCTCTCCATCCACTTTGGGTCAGCCCCTGCCCAGACAAAGCCAAACTGACATAGGGAATTATTGACTGGTTTACCAAATAATTGACATTACAGTAATGCCACGGCAAGGAGCTGGTGTTTCACCTGAGCTGAGGTTATGAATTCTGACTTTCTGACTTACATTTGATCACAGAATTGTTCTCCTAGAGCCACTGTCTGTGACATTGTGTTGGAATAGGAAAACACATCTGCAGGCATTCCAGCACCGTTGTTTGTAGGGCAGGCAAATGCAAAGATTATTCCCTACCTTTGTTGTGCAGATATTTGCCCATTTTGCACACATTTGGAGGGATTTGGGAAGCTGTGACATAACTGGTCAGTGGCAGTTTGCACCCTTTTAAAAATAACTTACACTTAGTAATTTCATTAAAATGCTAATACTTATATATATATTATAATATATATATAATAATCTGTGCTTGGAAAATGCCTCTAATTGATAACAGGGAAGTGCCAGAATTTATGTAGGTGAGGATCTGCTGAGCCCTTTATGAGTGTTTAAAAATACACTTAAAAATAAAACTACTTTGTGAGCTACTTAAAAAAAATCATATAGAGTGGCTAGCTCTACCGATAAGTAGATAAAATTTGACTGCTGATATTTCTAAAATGCATTTCATAGACCAGGGAAGTAAAAAGAGTTTTCAATATTTTTTGAGGGAAAAAAAACCTTGTCATTGGATAACTCTGTATATTAGGTAAGATCAGACATTTTCTTTAACCATTTTTATACATATAATGTATCAATTGTTAAAGAAAACATTGTCTCCAACAATAAAATATGTATGTATATAATTTATATAATAATATATGGTTTTCATATATAAAAATTATTAAAGTTTCATATATAAAAGTATAAGCATCTTTCCAAATCTGAAATAATCTGTAGCCAGAGTAAAGAAAATGGAGTTTTCTGACTGGCTGCAGCTCTGGAGCACAGGAGGGGCTGTGGCCAGCCCTCAGGCTCGCTGCCAGCTCTGGTGTCCTGTCCTGGATTGCTGTGGGAGCAGCTGGTGCTGGGTAGGTGCAACTGCAGAGCTTTTCCCACAGCCAGTATCTACTCCAGAGCCCAGGGAAATCACTGACAGTGCTGGGCGAGCTCCTCTGGGACATCACCCACCCCAGGAGTGGATTTCAGTGTTCACCCTTCTCTCTGGCTGTCTTCCCAGGGATGTGAAAGGGAGTTTTGTCTGATTTAGGGCTGCTGAGCACCGGGGGATTTCTCTCTGCTCTAGCCAACAACATTTTGTGGGCCTGTTGAAATCACTCTCCATTGGCAGCCTGATTTACATTTTATTTTCTTCCAAAACACTAATCCTGAGTTAGGAAGGGCTGGAGGAGTATAATGTGTAGGAGCATGTTGCCAGCACCACTGGTATTTATTGACACTGCCTTTGGAATTTCTTTTTAGCTCACTTTTTCCTATCACTGTCTTAGAGCAAAAAGCAGGTAACCATTCCTTTGAGGAGAGCTGCAGACAGAAGTGAATAAATGCCTGACCCACAGGCAGTGGGGCTGCTGGGGGTGCCCCAGTCAGGGTGAAAGGGTCGGTGGAAATCAGTCTGTGCTGCTGAAGGGTCACAGTGAGATGTCAGTGCCCACCCACCCTGTGACTGGGAGAGTCTGGCACGTCTTCCTCCTTTTTATTGCAGTGCTTTGAGGTGCCTGAAGTGGCAAAAGCAGCAGCAGTGCTGTGGGTGAGCAGGGGGTGAATTGGAGCAGTGGAAGCCTTTACTGAAGGGAAACTGGGAGTGGCTGTCTGAGAAGTGTTTGTTCAACCCGCAGGACAGAACAACGATTACATCTTTGTAGCAATGCAGGGTTTAGATGGTGGATGCTGCTACCAGATTCCCAATAAGCATCTCCTGTGGAAAGGCCACTTGGGCAGGAATTCAGGCAAAGCAGTCGAGTCCACACATCACACACACCACGGCTAGCTCAGCCAAGAGAGGCAAGAAGGGCCTTTGTATGATAAATTCCAGTGAAGGTTAATTCCTTGAGTGAATTCAGTGAAGGTTAATTTGCTGGTTTGAAAGCAAACCAGTGAGAGACTCCAAGTCATAAATACAATTTAATAGGAGAGAGAAAAATAAAATAAAATAAAATAAAATAAAATAAAATAAAATAAAATAAAATAAAATAAAATAAAATAAAATAAAATAAAATAAAATAAAATAAAATAAAATAAAATAAAATAAAATAAAATAAAATAAAATAAAATAAAATAAAATAAAATAAAAGCAGTAGTACAAAAGAGCACTGATAGAGTCAGAATACAGCCTGGCACCCTGTTAGTTAGGGTGGTGGTGGCAGTCCAGATGAAGCACTCTTGTTGAAGCAGTGATCCTGTAGAAAGGTCTGGTAACTCTTGTCCTCTGGGAATTCAGTGGGTAAGGCCCCTGTGCTGTCCCAAATCCCAGATTATATCCGGGTCGGAATGCCTGGCTCCTCCCCCTGGGTGGAGCATCTCACAATGGGCTGATATCATTCCATGAGTCCTGCAGGGGGTCCTTGATTGCCCATTGAACAGAGAGAGCTCCCAGAGGGAGTTACCTGTGAGCCATGGGCAAGGCCTTGGTGGCCCATGAACAGGAGATATCTGGAGGGAGGGGCAGGGGAAACACTGCCCCAGCTAGTTTTAAACACTCGTGAAGGTGGTGATAGAATAACATGCTTTGGGCACATCTTACATTGTAACCTAAGACAGCAACACGCCAAAGGAGGTCAAAGGAGATCAGGGACAAAAGACACCATGTGGTGTGCACAGGGTTAAGTGTGGGGTCAGGAACCAAAAGTCTGAGGGCACAGGGGTGGCACAAAGGGCAGGGCAGGGGGCAGTGCCCTACAGGGGACACAGGGCAGGCCACCAGGGATACCACAACCAATGGGGAAACAGGGAAAGGGAAAACCAAGAGAATTAGGGACATATGGGGAGAGCAAAACTGGGGTGAATCACACGGTGCTACAAGGCACCACGGGGGAAGTCTTCTTTCAGCATAGGTGGAGCCTGTATGGTGTATCCTTCCAGGGCAGGGCCCTCGGGATTCTCCTGAGGGGTTCAAAGGATTCCACACATCCTGATGCCTTGGGAGGCTGCCTAGAACAGAGGCTACACAGGGTTAAAGGAATTAAGTGGGTATTTATTAAAAGAGCCTTCAAAGAATGGACCTTTCGCAGTACAAGAGCCTGGCCCAGGCTACACCCAAGGTGGATGACCTGTCACACATATTCACACTTTTATAAGTTTGGTCCATTTACATATTGGGGTTAATTGTCCAATTACAGCTTCAGGTTATGAGCTCCCATCCTCCCAGTTTGCTCTCCTCAATTCCCTGTTGTTTTCACTTTTGAGTCTGAACCTGCCACGGTGTCCTTGGTTCTGGGCCTGGAAAAGGATTGTTTTGTCTGACTGAACTGTGAGGAGAACTCGCTCACACTTTATATGAAGTTCAGAGTTATATACCAATGCAGTACAGAATCTGGAAAACATGAAAGCTAAAACTTAAGGCATCAATCTCATCATTGTAAAAGCACAGAGCTATGTCGTGGTTGGGGGGGAGGTGAATTTTTCCAGGGGGATGTGGGCAGTCCAATCAGTAATCAGCTTTTCTGCTAGCACCTGGATTGGTCACTCGGAGGTTTGGACACGCCTCTGAGGACACAAAGAGTTAAAAGCAGGACCCCAAGGGGGTTTGGCCTCTTTTCAGATCCTGGCTTCAGCAGAGGGACGTGTCAGGCCTCCTTCCCCTGCCCGGCCACGAGGCTGGGTGGGGGAGGGGAAACACGTGGTCGGCTCAGGTAAGCCGGAGCCCCCCGGGGGGGGGGAGAAGAGAAGGGACAGAACTGGAACTGAGCTGCCCCGTCCAGGATGGAGGGGTGGAAAACTGTGGAAGTGCCTTCTGTGTGTGCTCACCCCCCTCCACCCCCAAACTCCGGGAGAAAGTGCTCAGCCACGTGGGGGTTTGCGGAGCCTGGGAATGCCTCAGCCTGCAGCACCCTGCCGAGAAGAAACTGTTAACCCTTGTGTAGCAGAAAGAAACTTTTCTTAGACATTGATTCTCATGACTGGTGATTTTGGAAAAAAAAAGAGAAGGAAGCGCCCTGGGACCGAGGTGATAAAGCACGACTGGAAGGAACCTGATGGGCAAAGAATGAGAGGAGTAGCCTTTGGAGCTGGACTTTTCTTGCATAATGTCAGCCATGGACTGAACTTGAGTCTCTTTTGAACATAAACTGCATTTTTGGGTGGATGCAGCTGCCCTTGCTTTTGCTACAGTGACTGGCACTTGGAAGAGTGGAGCGAGCAGAGAAGAGAGGGGGAGGGTGAGGTGGCACCCTCTGCCCTCAGGGCAGACCTGCTCCTGGAACCCCGGCCCCTGGGTAAAAAGGGGAGAGCTCGGCATGCAACATCCTTAAAAAAAGCCCTGTATGTAGTTGTGGCCTATGAGACAGCGATGAGAGCGCTGGACATAGGAAAAAGAGAGTGTCACCTTAGCAAACTTCTCCGGGCGGTGCTATGGGTGACATGGAAACACATAAGGGGTAGACCCGTGTTTTCTGAGGAACAGTCTGTGGTGCGAGAGAGACTCCTCTCTCCCTTGCTGAATTGAAGATTAGTTTGTTTTTGAGTGGTGATGGTTTGATCTAAAACCCAAGGGTTGGTCTGTGAAGAGTGATGGGTGGGGAGGTAGAAACTGGAAGAAGAAATGTTCTAAGAAGTTTTTATTTCTGTCTCTGTGTGTGTTTAAGAGTATCTCTGTCCCTGTTCTTATGTAATTAATAAAGGTTTGGTGGGTTTTTTTGTTTTCAAGATTTAAGCCTGCTCTGCTCTGTTCCTGATCACATCCCACAGGAGTTGTTAGAGAAAAAACATATATTCATGGGTGCACTAACATCTGGCCAGTGCTAACCCATGACAAGCTACTTCATGAATTAAAAGGCAAATCCCCCAAAACATGCAGAAATAGTTAGATACTTGACAGTTTTTCTGAAGACCACCTAGCCTGGGTAATTTTGAGGAGACATTGTTTCAGAAAGGGCAGCTGTGGGTTTGAACATTTGTCTGAGACCTGTTTCTAATCTGTAGCATTTGCAGCCAATCAGTTTGGGTTTTTAAAGTGTTTTAAGACAGTGCTTCTTTGTAACATCTGTTAGGACACCACCCATGCATTATGAGCTTTGCAGAGCTGTGGTGGTGTAGATCTCTAGGATGTGTTTCCAGTTGCCAAACTCTGGATTATGGAAATCGTTGTCAAAGTGTGGAGTCGTGTGAGTTCATTAAGAGGTGAATTTTCAGCAGAAGTCAAGGGGATTCCAGCCTGTAGTAATCTGAAGCTCATTTTTGTTAATTCCCCATCAGTAGGTAAAGGTTTCAGAAGATCATAAGTACTGTGTACCTGGCTCATTGCTAAAACCTTTTTGTGTTAAATGAGATCTATGAAATTCCCAATTCAGCAAAATATTGAAGTACCTACTGAAGTCAATCCTGTTAAATCCAGCAGTTAAGTCAATGCCAGTGAGTTTTTAGCACACACCTAAAGCTAAAACATGCCCTTATCTACTTTGTGAGAGAAGTGCTTCATTCTTTAAAGTTTTTATGTGACTCAAGAGCAGAGCTGTGGTCTGCATTATTTTATCTGAACATGTTTGGTCTCCTCCATATGCTGTTCCAGTCTCTCAGGAAAGCTGTCCATCCTCCCAGCAGAGGTTGTGTTATGATCCTGTTCTGAATAAAAGTGCTCCAGGAGGCAGGAAACCACATCAGTGCTTGGTTTGGCATAAATGCTGGAACAAGAAAGCCACAAAACTGGTCCTGAAGAAATGGGAGGGCCTCAGTGATGATCTTGAGCATCCCATGAGCAGGCTTGTTCAAGCTACTGAAATGCTAAGCTGGAAGGCAGCAACAGAGGTACCACAATAATTGTAACCAATGGCAGGAGGCCCAACCATTTGTCAATAAAATTAATGCCAATAACTTAACTTACATGTAGCGACTTACAAATTCAGCCAGAAATGCAACTCCTGACCATCCCAGTGGTACTCTGGATTCTTCCTCTGAACGTGGATCAAAGGAGCCCCTCAGCTCTCAGATGGTGGTGCTGCCCTTCAAGCCTGTGTTTTAGCCTGTGTTAAAGCAGGAACACAGACGAAAAGCTGTTGAAATTCTGCCTTCTCCTGAATTATTTGCTGTCCTGAATTTTAAAAATGAATGTTTCACTTTATCAGCGTTCCCTCAGATAAATGCTGCCTCCAGCCTTCTTGCCTTTTATGTTCTGGGTGCTGCATTATGTCCCTGAGCCATTTTTGTTCCGTGGCAGCAAGGCTGCTCCCTCACTCACCTTGTCTGCTTGCAGAGGTTTTGCCTTATTCTGTGGGAGCCAGCATGAAAACCTCTGATTTTGAGTATTTTAATGTGTTACAAGGTACAATAAATGATAGGAATCTCACCTAAAGAGCGGGGAGTGAAGGATGAACCATAAAGTCAGCCTCTTAATCTTCTAATCTGATTTTATTACAGCTGTAATGGGGGCAATTTCAGTTAAAAGTCCCTTGTCAGACAACAGTCACTGTAGGTTAGAGCTGCACAGGAAACAGCCTTGGTCAAAGGCAAATCAGGAATTGCTCTGAAAAAGTGATCACTTGCTCAAAGCTCCCTTCCACTTAAAATAACCAGACTTTAGTCTAATGACCAATAAAGAGAATGTATTCACAAAGGTTGCTACTCTATTAACTGATGTTTTTGAAAAGAGAAAAAAACTTTCCTGGAGGATTTATGGAAATGAGTTTCATCAGCCACATTTCAGAATCTGGCATCTTTTAAGGGACAAATTCTCCCATTACCCTTCAAACCCTGAAACCTGGGTTGAACTTAAGTTTGGTACTGAATCCCCAGGATACATCTCTGTATAGCACAGCCAAAAATCACCTTGGGTTTTGTCTCATCTCCTGCTGTATTGCAGATGCCTCTGGCAGTGGGATTTTATTGCTGGTCATACCTTAAGCTTTTATATAATTTTAATGCGACCACTTGAGCACTCAGAGAAGTATAGCTCATTGTATTTGCTGCAATTAGTTACCTTCTTTCTCTGTTTTGTAAAGATTAATAAAGGAAACGTGGAATGATTCAAGCTCACAGAAGATTTGTCCCTGCTTTCTGTAGCACTCTGAAAATATTTGTTTGAGTATCTTTTGTTAGGGATTGTAGAGGAGCTAAAACGTTTGGCATCTGCTGAAGCATGCACTGAAATGCAGTAAGAGCTGAGTGCTGAAGTCTCTAAGAGGCTCTGGAACCCTGAACAGTGTGAAACTGTTAAATGCTGCTTTTGATACAGACAGAGTGATATGAAGGATTGGCTTTACCTCCGAGTAGACAGAAACTGAACTTGGTGAGAGATTTAAGCACTGTTGATAATACACTGCCTGTCTTAAGGCACTCCTTATAAAGGGACATACATAGATTTTAGCTTGGTAGTCACATGGTGCCCATAAGCTTTAGGAAATGATTTCTGAATGTCACATTCAGCAAGTTCTTTTTGCAGTGCTGGGGCTCAAATTACCAGCCATTGTTGTAGTCCAATTGTCTGAACAATAGAATGTGCTTTAAAATAACTTTAAAAAATGTATAAATATAATTTTCTGACATTTGTGCTTAAATAAGAGCTCTCTTGCATGACAAGTTTCATTCCGGAGTGAATTTTTACTGCCGAGTTATAAACCCCTGGAGTAGCAGTTTCCAATAAAAATGCTGCCAGAGCCATAATGATAACAGCACAGTAGTGCTGCTGTAATAAAGAGAAAAAGGGAATCATCAGACTTGCTGCTTAAATTATTTTTTTTTATATAGTAGGCCTTTGAGAGAGGATCCAATGCTGATGATATTCATGGAGTACCACTAAGAGCTATAAAATTGTTGACAAATATATGGTCCTTCTACAGAATAGCAAAAAATGAGATATTTTTCATTTGGCAGTTCAAGAGTTGCTGGTGACAAAGGAGCCAGTGAACATTAAGTCTTGAAATTATTTATTATGAACACCACATCTCACAAAAAAAAAAAAAAAGAAAAAGGAAAGAAAAGAAAAGAAAAAAAAAGCAGAATCAATATTAGAAAGCATCTGAGTGGAAAAACTGATTATTTTGTTATTCAGTGCCTGCGTGGCAGGACATTTTTTATGTGAGTTATCTGTAGAGCAGCACACTGTTCAGAGAAACTGCTTTTTCTGTGTTGAAAAGTTGTGTATAGGGCACGATGCTAATCTGATGGAAGTGAGCTGGAATGGTGTTTGTTAGGCTCGGGCAGATATGTTGAGGTTATTTTGATCCCTTCAGGATTTCTGGGTTTGGTACTGCCCAGTACCTCCCACGAAATGGGAGGCAGCAGGGGAGGGGCAGCTGCTGGTTCCAGGGAGGCAGGGAGGTGTGGAGAGCCCTGTGGGAGCTGGCCAAGCTGAACTCCAGCCCTCAGGCCGTGGGAACCCTCTGCGGTTGTGGGAGCAGGAAAGGCTCGTGGGGGTTTGCATGTTAATGAGCTGTTCCAGATGAGGTCATGTTTTTATGATGCTCAGTTATGTTGTACAAACACGGTTCTGGTCCCCAGGTTCTGGTGGGACCCTCCCCCTCAGCCCTGCCCTACAGTTTGTCGTGTTTTCCTCAGTTCTGGCCCCAGCCCTGCTGAGCCCCCCTGCCCGTGAGCAGCACCCGTGCAGGGGTGCAGAGCTGCCTCCTTGCCCTGCCTGCCTTGGCACTTGGGCTCTGCTGCCCAAGGGCTCAGGCAAGAAGAGTTTTGGGTCTGGCACTGCTGGGGGCGTTTGTGTTGCTGTTTTATTATGGACAGCTGAGTAGCAGCACGGACTCCAAGGTCTTCTCAGAAGGCAGAGAGGCCAGTTTATTAGAAATCACATCTTTTATAGACTGACCTGAGAGAGCTGGACATGGTTGGTCCTCCAACCAACACCCCCCACCATCATTGGCTAATTAGAAACAACACCTTTTTCTAGACATCTTGCAAGAAAAAAAGTGCAAAACCACCAGGTGCAAGGATTGTTTTTTAATTCCTTCATGAGTTTTCTCACAGCTTCCCAGATCAGTGCCTGGGGAAGTTTATCTGACTTTCTCTCTGACCAGGCTGTCAGCATCCACATGTTTGCACACAAAGCCCTCCGGGAAGAGCAGCTCTGGCCCCTGCAGAGCCCCTGGCCCACCTGGGAGGCAGAGGGTGTCCTGGGGGAGGGCTGGTGGGAAGTCCTGCACTCCAGACTGCCTGCCCAGTGCCTCCAGGAGCTCCAGCTCTGCCCCTGGTGGGGCTGGAGGTTGGTGGCAGAGGCTGCTCAGGGTCTGCAGCTGCAGCTCTGGGTGCCTCCCTCTCCTCTGCAGGGCTGGGTGTCTGCTTCTCCAGCAGGGCAGTCAAGGGGCTGTGATGAAGAGGAGGGTACTGCTGAGGGCACAGACCTTCAGAGGGAGGCAGCTGGTGGGGTGTGGGTGCGAGGAGGTCTCAGGAGCCTCTCAAGGGACACACAGGAGCAGCAGAAGGCACAACAGTCACACCCTGGAGGGTGGCTCCTGGCTGGGAAGCTCTTTCTGTACCCTTGAAAGATTTCATTTGGTGCCAGGTTTCTCAAAGCCCATCACAAACAGTGCACAGCCTTGCTCAGATCTTGTTGTTTGGGAAATGGGTGGAAGGTAGAAGAGTGGTTTAACTATTGAAATGACATCCTAAGGACTGCCTTGGGAAGCAAACGTGCTGTTTCTAGAGATGTAGCTCCTCAGTGATGATGGAATATGGCCAGCTTAGTCTGAAATAAGGACATAGCACCTTTTTGGGTGCTTATTTTCTAATGCTTCAAAACCAATCTGACATAACACTTGTACATCTTTGGGTTTGGTTTTATTTTTTTCATTCTGCCATTTGTTGTGGGTACCTGAACAACACAATTGTATAACCACACCTGTTCCTTCTGTCTGCCTAGATAGATCTGCATGTCTGAGCCACATGAAATCTGGATGTCTTGCAAGCATTTCAAGTCAAAATTTGTCGTCTTCTCTAGCTGCTTCTGGTCTTAAAAGATTATTAGAGATTTTTAGCATCACCGAGTGTTTTTTCTTAGGTATTTTCTCCATGAAACAGCACAGCCAGCACAAAGAATGCATTCAGGCAGGTAATGACCTATTGTACTACCACAGCTTCTTAAAAGTTCAGAATAATTCTTAGAAATAGAATCAAACACTTGTTTGAAAGTCCTGCTTCTTGTGATAATGCCCAGTCTGTCTTCAGGTTCTCTGTGTGCAGGGTATCAGAAGTACACTGAGTAAATCTGGTAAAAAAAAGATGTTAAACCAAGTGCTCAGTGCTCGTGGAGGTTGGCTGGATGTTGGTTTCCAGCCAGGCCAGTAGCTGAAAGGCTTTATTAATGTTCAGAGTAGGTGGTTTCCTGCAATGAAAATAAAGAGCAGGTTGCTTAATGGGCAAAATAAACCTTATTTTAATTACAACA
The DNA here is from genome assembly GCF_021018805.1 of Prinia subflava. Taxonomy (NCBI): domain Eukaryota; kingdom Metazoa; phylum Chordata; class Aves; order Passeriformes; family Cisticolidae; genus Prinia; species Prinia subflava. The sequence goes on along the minus strand of NC_086257.1, from coordinate 3,175,271 downwards.
GCTCTGGCTGCCAAGATGCTTTAAGTATAATTATTTTTATTATAAATATTCTCCCTGGGTATGCCAGGTCCATTTCCTTCTCTGTCTTATTCCATTGGCTGACTAAGATCTAACATACCACAGAATTTGTGGGAGTGCTGTTGGTTACAAAATGGGTGAGTTGTGAGAAGAGACCACAGAGCTGTGAAAGGTGAGGGCAGAGCTGAGCAGAGGTGTTGGCTGAGGGGGCACACCTGAGCTGGGCCTTAGATACAGAGGAGCAGTGTATCCAAGTGTGCTGGAACGGACTCTGAACCATTTTGTACATTACAGACATCTGAATTTAAGGTCTGCTGTTGAATTTTTTTTTCTTTTTAATATATTAATCCTGGGTAATTTCCTAGGGAAGGGAAAAAATAAGGCTTTGAAATTCAAGGCTAAATCTTTGACAAAGTTGCCCTGGGAAGTATTTTCCAATACTGGAGAAGGGGGACACTTTCCAGAGCACTTTCAATCCCAATATACATTTACATAAAGTACAGTGGTTTGGGTGGGGGTTTTATGTTGGAATTTTTCTTACAGCATGGGCTCATTTGGCAATTAGCACCTCCACTAACAACTCCACCAATGGGTTTGAGTAATGAGTCTAAAGGGATACAGGAATTTTGTTATGTCTTGGTCTTCCCTAAGGATTGCTGAAATGTATTTCTGTTGAAATGCCCCAGAGCTCTATTTCCTCTCTGGCTCAAATGTACAGATGTGGCAGCACGATGGGGAGGCTGAAGTGGAACATCCATTTCTGGGCAGCTCAGAGGAGGGAGGCTCCATCCATCCATCACTGCCCTGGAACAAAGATACAAGGCCAGTGCAAAAAGAATGATCAGCGGTGTTTGCTGGAAGAATGGAAAAGGCAAATAGAGAGGAAAAGAAGAACCTGGTGAGAGGCAGCCTTGGACTGTCTGAACCCACATCTATCCACATGCCCTGTCCCCTGTCAGCAGCAGGATCTGAGGATGTGTCACTCGGGAGGACAGGGCACTGCAGGCAGTGTCACAGCACCAAACACTGACCCAGACAGCTCAGTCTGAGTCCTCAGCCTTGAAGCCTCAAAGTGTTCATCTCTCTGTGCTGAGGGAGGAAGACTTGAGGGGAGCTTAGCATTCCTCTAGCTTGCCTGCACAAGTGCTGGTGCCTGACATCCTGAAGTAGGCAATCTGAGATAATTCACCGTAGCAAACTCCTCCTCCCAAAGGATGCATTTTCAACCCGCTGGAAATTCTCCTGCAGCAATGTTTCTCCTCCTGGAGTCCATCAGTGGTAGAACTATCTGCAGAAACTTGAACTTCAGCTCACAACAAGTTCCAGGGGAAGGTTGCTCCATCTCATGCCTGGCTTGCAGCCAGACAAATGACAGGGAAACCTGCTTCCCTCTGCAGAGGAGCCTTTAATGGCATCAGCACACTCAGGCAGGCCTGAGTGCAGGGAGGTGATGCAGTCTAACACAAACACTTAACCATAGCTCCAGTCATGAAATATTGCACCTCTCTTGCTTTAATTGTAGCAATTACATAGATGATGAAAAAGGGGAAAAAATCATCAGTATTTCATCAAAAATCGTTGTGAGAAGGTAACATCAGATGCATATGTGTACTCTGCTTAGCAAATTCCTATCTGTCCTATCTCTGCAACATGTGGAACTCTCTTATTCTGTTGCAGGACTTAGACCTAATAAACCACCAAAATTCATTCCAGGCCACCCTCAGAGGTATTGATATGCACAGTATTTCAATTTGAGAACACACAAATGGCCTCCAAAAAGTGAGAAATCAACTAATTAAAAGCAAAACTAGATGCTCACCATGTGTTTGCAATTGAGATTGCAAACGGGGAAGAGTATTTCAGGGTCAAACTCTGGTCAGTCATACAGAGCTTGACCCTGTGAAAGCAGCAACTGTGTGTCAGGGATGGGGACTGCCACTCAGGGGCTTAGAGAGTAAATGTGGAAAATCAGATGTAACTGGTAGGCCAGTTTCTGGGGTTTTATTTTCCCTCTAGATTTTAGTCCTGCAGCTCTTTACCCTTCTGAGTAGTAGAAGATGCTGTGTTGTGACTCAAACATCAAATAACTATTTCTTTGGACCTGCCTGATGTGCCTGAGCATGACCTTGAACCTGTCAGCCAAGTTCAGTTCCCCAAATGGTTCTCACTTCCCTGACTGCTCCTAAAGTGCAGGAAGGAGCTGTGTCCATTTCCCTGGCTGCAGTGCAGCCTGCCTGCTGTCCAGCATGCAGTGATCTGCAGTTCTAGCAGCACATGGGTATCCAAGGAGAATTTCCAGCAGTTTACAAGTACTCAACATTATCTGTTTTTCTAGAAGATGACTTTTAGGGGAAGGTGACAACTCCAGCTCTGGGTTTTTCTGCCTGTCTGCTTTCTCACAGGAAGCTGTCTTGGGTTGAAAAATATAACCAAAAATGTGTATCCTATTTTCATCTGTTGAAACCTGTTAGGAGATGTTTACTGCTCCATCCATCCTACTGCTCCACCCATCCTCCTCCGAGGGACATCCCCTGTGAATGGGCCATTGAAGGCTCTCACAGGACTGATAACATCACCTCATCCCATTGGGAGATGCTCCACCCAGTGGGAGGAGCCAAAGCCTTTGCACTGGGATAAAACAGCAATCCCAAACACTAATGCAGCTGGTTTTTCCATTGAATCCTTGGAGGAAGACTGGCCCCATCTCACCAGCACTGGACCCCTTTTTTTTTTTTCCTACAGGATCATCTCTACTCCACAGAACAACATTTATTACTCCAGGAAGACTTATTTGGACTGCTTCCAACAGCCTGACAACAGGGTGTCAGGTCGTGTCTCTGATCAGTGGACACCTGGCTGCACTGTCACTCCAGTGATTTTTTATAGCAAAGAGGCAGATTTCTCACTGGAGGATCACCCCTAGACCAGCACCTCTTCACTGACACAACACAACAGACAAAAGGTGCCATGTCAACACTCCCTCCCTGCACCACAACTCCTGCCTCGGATCTTTCAGGCTAGATAAGGCTGTGCCATACACAACCACCTACAGCAAGGGCCCTGAACTCTCAGAGGTCCTAAGCCCTGCCCCGGGCCTGTCCCAAACTAGGGCCAAAATAAATCAATACATTTCGCAATTTGATCCAAATTTTGCTTCCTCAAGATTGTTTTGAACAACTGAGGAACTCTTTTGACTTGAAATGGGTCAGTGAAGCCAGCAGAGTTCCTGGCTCTCCCCAAGGGCAGGGGGTTTAGTACAGCACAATTTATCTCTTGTCAAGGTGATTTATTTCCTTGCTGTGAAGTGCTGACATAAGTACTCATGGATGAAATACAGGAAGGGATCCCATACTCTTCTTTAGCACCTTTGCAGAGGACTTTTACACCTGCCATTCTCCATGCAGAGGAGCATAAGGAGCATTTTGCCTGACACAGCATCTCCTGCCCTGCAAGCACCCCAGCAAAGCTGCTCTTTGTACCTGTGGCAGCTAAATCACTTCCATACCAGAGTTAAAACCCCAATCTCCTGGTAAAGAGCTTTGATGGCACAAAACTTGGTGATGTCTCTTCCTAGTTTAACCATAAAGCTCCCTGGTGTCATCCTAGAATAGCTGAGAGCAGGGGAGTGAGGGAAACCTGCATTTCAGTAGGGGGAGTTGCTTCTCCCATGTTTGGAAGGAAATAAGGAGGATGAGGAGCTCCATGTTCAAAGAAAAATGCTTACCAAAATCTCTCTAACAGATGCATGTTTTAGTGGAGTAAATTCATCACACCCCCTCCATGTGTTTGTTTAACACTTTCCCCTCTGTCCCTTTCATTATATTAGAGGCAACTTATCCCACCCTATTTGCTTCTTCCTGTGGTACTGGTAACAGAACTTTCAGGATTCAATTTCTCTTGTGCAAATTTTTTATGGGCATGGCATAATTGTGCCTTCTCATCTGCCTTTTTTGATAATTATAAAGGAGGAATATATCATCCTTCTCTTCCGTGCACTGGTGATCCCTGTGCAGGAATGTTCTCCTTCCCCATATGGCTGAGATCCAGTAATTTGTCATGTCACCGTATTCAGGGAATTCTTCCTCAGCTGCTGAGAAATTATCATTCTGTTTTCATTTCCCTTGAGCCTTTAGGAAGAGGTAGCTTAAACTTTTAACTTCTGATTAATGTTGCTTCCTTCAACGAAAGGTACAAAAACACAGAAAAAATAGTAAGTCTACAACAAAGGATAGGATTTATCAATTATTTAAACAGTATCCACACATGAAAGATTCAATGAGACTCAATATCTTTTTGTCCCAGTGGAATATCCTGTTATGAAAGCACCAGAGATGTAAATTCAGTCTCTACCTGCTCCATTAAGTGATTGAATTTTGGTGAATTTTGTGACTCACATGAAATTATGGCTTCAAACATGATCTTGGCTGCCACAGGTTAAAACTAATAGGAAGTTATCAAAGGCTGAGCTGTTTATTCTGAGCATCTGCTCACATGAGGTGAGGCTCTACCCCTGCCCCTCTCACACCTGCAGAGAGATGTGCATGTTCTGTTTGTGCAATGCAGCGTTTGTGGGGGCTTGAACCAAACGTGGCTCAGAAGGGAGCAGCTCACTGGGATGATTGTCAGACCCATCCCTTCACACCCAACCCCTCCAGGAACTGCAGGAATATTGGAGTCCAGGGCACGTGGAGAACCCCTCAGGCTGCCCTGGGGGTCCAAGACCCTGGCTGGGATCCCAGGAAGGCGCTGCCTTTGACCCTGGTCTATGGGAAAAACTTCCAACACTCAGAGATGAACCACAAACAACAAAGATTCAAAATAAATAGCAATTTAGTTTGTCACAGGGTGAAAATGTGTAGTTTTGGGTTTTTAGAATGGAAGTTGATGAGAGCAGGGGGATGAGGGAAACCTCATTTGGTTGGATCTATTAGGCAGAGTTGAGTCTAAATGCTAGTGTAATTGGGAAAGCATTTGCTAAAAGGTGCCTGGCAGATCTTTTCCTTCAAATGAAAGAAAGTATCCTGGTTGGGCTTAATCCAAGTGATTTTTGGGTTTAGATTCTTATTTTATCTGCTTTGTTTTTTGGGATCCATGTAAGTTAAAGGCTCCATTTTTCTTCAGTATATTAAACCCCTGTAATTCCCTCCTGTAGTTGATTTGCCAGGCACTCATCAGCCTCCTGCACAGGCAGTCCCCAAGGTGTACTGTATTGCACGCCATTCTTCTTGTTTGACACTTGCTCTCATCAGCATTTAAAGCTCTGATATGATGGTAATTAAACCCTGGATACTCTCCAGCATTTTTTAGTGGCTTAATCATACTTTGTGCTTTTGATGAAACTTAGTATTGAATACCAACAGCCCTGCAGACTGCTCACAAGCTGTAAAGACAAGGGCAAGCCATTCTAAGTCATTCCCACCTTACAGCATTTTCCATCTTCCCTGCATTGTGAGGAAATAGCATCTCTTAATCCTTTGTGTGTCGAGTTTTCCTTTGGCCGTCATTCCGCTGCACACTGAGCTGAATAGAAAAGCTCAGGGGGCTCTGTTATCTAAACATCTCAAATGAGACAATTTGCAGCTGCATGAATCTGGAGTCACCGTGCAGTTCTCTCCAGTTGCCTATGAATAGCCTTTCTGCCAGCAGGGAATTCGATTCTATCTCAAATGATTTTTTTCATATGTCTAATAACGTTGGACAGCTTGAATACATGGACTTTGCAGTCCTGCCAATAGATAATGTTTCTTTGCTGGGTTTCATTTGGACACTAACCACAGAGGGCAGGAAGCAAAGATGCCTTCCCTGCAAATCTCACAGTCTGGGGCAGATCCAGCCTTGCCATGGGGAGATGTGATCTCCTCAGACATCTCAGAACTGGGAGGTTCATTACACACAGTGTGAGATGTGGAGGAGACTGATGTAATGCCTCCTACTCTTCTTCCAGTGCTTTGGAAAGAGTAGTCTTTCCTTTGAAAGTTATATAATTAGCCAAAATAGCAAACAGCAAGTTAGCAGTGACAGTGCAAGTATAAGCGATTTGGGGTGAGCTGCAATGCAGATGAATCAGCCTTTTCTCACTCTGCATGACTTCTGCAGAATGAAATGCTTCTCTGGGGTCAGAATGAGTGGAGAGGCCTAATACTTTTCTCTTTGGGTAATTCATTAATATTTATCCTGAGTAAAAATCACAAAATCCAGGTTGTCTGGAGCATCTAGGTGAGGGAAGGTCAAATCCACCAGGTTTTCACCTGAAAAAAACTCACTCTGAACAGAACACCACCACCAGAAATTTTTGCCACGGTGGCACAGTTGGTGAGCTTTAAACCAACTCAGCATTAACAGTGCTGTGGCACTCCCTGTGGTCAATTTAGCTTAACCCTGTATCTGCAGCTCTCTCCAGGTTCTTTATGTGTGTGTGCTGTGCACAGACAAGTGCACTCAGTGCTCTCCTTCCACTCAGCAACATTCATTAGTGCCTCAGTTCTCTTGCTAAATGGACTGTGTCTGAGTATGCCCCATCCATCAGAGTACAGGGTATCTCTTTTGTATAGTTTAGATTCTTCCTTTAGAAGCTAAACAAAATTACAAGTGGATTTTTTTTAAGTGAAGAAATCTCTGAAAACAGGCAGAGCTCACAGCTACACCCCCATCCTCCTTGTAGTGTTGGTATCTAAACATTATTTCAAAAGTAAAGTATTTCCGCTCTGGATTTTCAAATATTTTCATTGTTTTTAAACAAAAAGCACGAGGAAGGTCCTGTCCCCAGTTTAATGTCCTTTTTCAGACGTGCCAGTCAGGTTGAGTTTGGAGGGCTCCCTCCCACCCATGACTCTGTCAGAGTATAGAAGGTTACAATTGCAGGACCAGAACATGTATTAATCTGTTAACAGCAAAAGAGGATGAAACATCCTATATTTAATAAGAGAAAAATCAGTCCCTCCTATGTCTAGCTCCTGCTAGAAAAGCATTGTCCCTTCAATCCTGATTCAAACAACGTGTCTCCTAACATGTTAGGAGGCTGTAATTATTACTGTAGCCTCCCTTGAACCCAGAAGCTAATAAAAAAAGTCTGGGGAGAGATGTTTTCTGTCAGTTGTTCCACTTAAGATGAGAAATTGGTGAGTTAAGCATGACTTTGATGCAGTCCTATGTATTTGTGAAGAATTTACGAAGGCCTGTGTCCCTGAGCACAGCAGGACTCAAGAAAGCTCACTTAAAAGCTGTCCTCCTTGGCTTTTCCTCAGGCCATGTTGTTAGTGCCTGCTTGCTGTCCAAGGCTTTATCTCTTCTGGCTTTCCAGTGCACAGTTTTGCTTGCCTTCCTTTTTGATCATTTCCACTGATCAATGCCTTGTCCTCTGAGTTTGCATCCACACATCCTTGGGAAGCCCTCCATGGAATAATTCTGTTTGCTGGGGGATCCCAACAAAGTTTCCTTGCTTTCTTTTTGCCTCTCTTCTCTCTCAGTGTGCATCAGCAGGTCTGTGCCACCCAGAGGAGAGGTGGGTTTGCCCTGTGCTGGTGCCTGAGCCTCAGAGGTGCCTCTGCTGTCTGGCATTTATGTGAGGGCAGTAGGGACCTCACCCTGCACTTTGGTGTGGGCAGAGGGCACACAGCAGATCACTGAGGGTTCAGAAGAGACTGGGTAGCTTTTGGGTGAGGATCCTTGCCCATACTGGCAGAAAGCTAGGAATGTTTTATCTGAAAACGTGGACTCTGCAGGGCTGGCAGCTCTGAGTCAAGGCTTTTCCCCCCAGACTGGCAGGTACATCCATCCAAGTCAAGGAGTAGCAGTGTCCAAATCACGGGTCTTGTGGTGAGGGGGACTCTGGTGGGTGGAAGAGTTTCTGGTTGTGAGGCTGTTGAGCTTCACCTGGCCCCTGGGCACCTCAGGAAGGGATGCAAACCAGACTGGCTCTGGAAGGAGGGCAGTCGATGGCCCTGAGTGTGGAAGCAAGGGTCGATTTGTGATGTGTGTTTGTACAACTCTGTTTCAGTCTGAGCTCCACAGCCTCTCTTCTGAAGCACTGGGCATCTGCTCATAATCCTAAGGGTGGCCCTGAATATGGAATGCTTCTGGAGATCTTGCTCTGAGTGCCTGTGTTTGCACTCAAATGGGTCTGGGCAGCTACCAGACACTTAAGCAAATGAAGTTCATGGTGCCTGGTGGCAATAGATACAAGAATGTTGCTGTGGGCCTGATATTTACATCAGAGATGGGATCAAATACAAGGTGTACTCTTGGTGTCTTCACCCTGCATGTGTAAAGCACCTTTCCTCATTGTCTCTCAGATTCCTAGCTCAGAAGTGCACTTGTGCAGGGGAGTGCCATCAAGTCTTCAGGAAGGCTCTGTCTCAGACGGTCTCTCACAAAATTTGGGTGGGAAATTAAGAGCACCCCTTGAAACTTCCCATAAGTACCCACCATGATAAAAGGGGCTTCTGTACTGCATTTGACTTTGCCACAGGCAGCAGTGTCATTTCCTATTGCCTGGCCCATGTGAAGCACCAGTGTGTGGGAACAGGGATGAAATTACTGATGGAAACCCCAAATATCTGCTGCAGCCACATGGCAATGCCTGGGGTGGGAGGCACAACAGGAGCAGCAGGGTGCTGTGGCATCCTGGAGCATGCAGTGCAGGTGTGATTTGAGGATGTGGAATTCAGTCAGTGGAGTTAAGCATCTGAGCTCTTTACTCTGAGAATGCACAGCTCTCATGACAAATGGTGGTTCTGGCCATGCACTGGTGTTTTCACATATTGACTCTAGGTAAATATCTCTGTGGCTGGAGATAAAAAAGAAAACTGTGTGCACAGTAATAGTACTGTCATTTCTGTTCAGTTTCAGGCATGTTGCTGGGCACGTGATACATCCCAGATCTGAGATTAAAAAAAGAACAGTTTCCCTTTGCTAATGGAATGAGTTATTTTAGTATAAAGCACAAGCTAGGAATTGGTGTCTGTTTCCTGTTTGAAGACAAACAAGGTCCATTCAGTGAAATTACACTGTGAGGCAACTCCTGAAAAGCTACAGAAATGGGAAAATCTGCAGATTCTCTGAATGTAAGTTGGTTTAGATGCTTTGGGAATACAGAATCAGCAAGGACAAAAAAAGTGTTTTGTGGAATAGATGTGTTGGTTCATTGCAAACTCATAAACAGACAAGAACAAGCAAAGATTTTTCAGACAATGGTCCCAACTGAGAACAGCTAATTGGGCCAATTAGCCCTTATGATGGAGCTGCCTCATGACTAATCTGAGCAGCCTGTGGTGGGAGATGATTTATGGACCTGTGTGAGCAGAACAAGCAGAGGATGGGCTGCAGAGCTGTGGAGGAGACAAGTCCAGCAGGGGAGCTCAGCTGCAGCACAGAACTTCCCAAATCAGGAGGGCAGCAGAGAGGGTTTGGGTCTCACACCAAAGCCAAGGCTGGGGGGCTGGGAAGGTGCTCGAGGGGCTTTGGGGGTCCCTGGGAGGGTGCAGAGGCCACTCAGTGGGTCAGGCCTTTCACAGGAGCAGCAGGAGATGGGAGCCCAGTGGCTCTGTGGGTGATTTTTCCTCTTCCCTGACAGAAGCAGTGGGAGAGCAGCTGTATCTGCTATCCCTGATTTAACAGGGTTTGAGACACTGCAGAGTGTAAATAGTGTCCCATGGCCAAATCCCATGAATAAAGCCAGGTTTGAGAGGAGTCTGTGTCACAGAACACTGATCTAGGTTTGAGTGGGGCTGGAACAGGAACCTGGTTCAATTAATTTGAGTTATGGCCCTTGGAGATTAGTTTGAGCTTCAGAGAGGTCGCTAATGCTTTTTAGGTGAAGAAACTCTGTCCCTGAAAGGATTTCTGCTATTGAGAGAACAGCAGACACCACGAGGTCTGAACATGCTGGGAAGTGGGAAAAAGCAGGAGAAAACACAAACCCCTAAAATCCACAGCATGAGAGAAAGCTTTCAGTGACACAGGCTGGAGAGGGCTGTGAGAAGCCTCACCTTCCTAAGGGACCTGCTAATACTGAGTGGGATGTTGGTGCTTTGGCTCTGGCTGCACGTTGTGTGCTGTTCCAGACCTCCTGAACAGTGCCTGCCTCCAGCACAGAAAATCCCCTTTTCCTGAAACTCTTGTCATTTTCCTCACAGATGTTGTGGGCTGCAATTTAAGGGACTGACAGCAGGAGGATGGATATAATTATAATGGATGTAATTACAGAAAAGATGATCACATAAAAGATTAAAGAGCAGAGTATTATGAAAGATGGGCTGAAAGCAGGCATTTGCCATAGTTCATGCTTGTGTCTGTGTTTAATGTGTTGCCACTTTGTGAATGACAGAGATGGGCAAAATCCTGCTACCCATAACTGGTGAGGTTAATAAGGAGGGTGGATGGCTCAGTGCATGTGCATCTAGTCAGAAAGGTGGCTGCAATGCACTTTTTGGACAGAGAAGGGGAAATATGGGCAGCACTACTACTGCACAGTGAATGGGTAATTATAGCAATGGGGAGTATAATAATCCTGTCCAGGAAGCAGTGAGGAAAACATTCTTTAACCCCAAAGACAGTCTGCTTTGACAGGTAGTGACCCTCAGGAGGGCACTGCCTTTGACCTGAGGCCGTGGGAATGGCTCCCAAAACTGAGTGAGAGCACTGGGAGTGTGTGTGTGTAGTTTGTATAGAAGTGTGTGATGGCACAGGGTGAAATACTTAAAGTTTGGAGGTTTGGGATATAGAATATAATAATATATATAAGGGACAATATGGAGGGGTTTGGGGTTTGGGTGTTGCCTGAGTCCTTCTTCACTTTCTTCTTCCTCCTTGTTCTTGGGTTTTGATGATCTTTTCTAATTGGCTGCTGAAAGCCCACATTGCAGACACTGAGTGATCTTTAATTGGGTTATAAATAAAAATATCTTAAGTGTCGGGTTTAAATTGGTTCTGCTTATTGTTTAAAAGTCCTTGAAATGAGGTAGAAGTGGCCATTTTTTTTGCCTTCTCAGACAGAGCTCACACCTCATGAGGCTGTAACTTAGGTAAGAAATAATAAACACTCAAGTCTGAATGAGATCCCACCATGTCTAGAGCCTTCTGTCCAGACCTAGCAAGAACTGCCAACCTCCACAGGGGTGGAAATGAGTTCAGGAGCAATCCAGCCCCTGAGCTAGGGGGCTGCATCTGCCTGCTGCTCACAGGGCACGGGGGCTCAGCTGACAGGACAAACCCCTTCAGGAGTGGTTTGAGAAACACAGGGAGTGTCTGAGTGACAGAAACAAAACTCAGACACCCAGGTGGAGCACTGGGATTTAAAAGTTTCTGGTGTGCCAGCCTGTGGGTCAGGTGCTGCTCTTTCTGTGCTAAAGAGGATGGAGGAAAGGAAAGGAAAGGAAAGGAAAGGAAAGGAAAGGAAAGGAAAGGAAAGGAAAGGAAAGGAAAGGAAAGGAAAGGAAAGGAAAGGAAAGGAAAGGAAAGGAAAGGAAAGGAAAGGAAAGGAAAGGAAAGGAAAGGAAAGGAAAGGAAAGGAAAGGAAAGGAAAGGAAAGGAAAGGAAAGGAAAGGAAAGGAAAGGAAAGGAAAGGAAAGGAAAGGAAAGGAAAGGAAAGGAAAGGAAAGGAAAGGAAAGGAAAGGAAAGGAAAGGAGATTCGAAGAGAGGAGATTCGAGGAGATTCGAGGAGATTCGAGGAGATTCGAGGAGAGGAGATTCGAGGAGAGGAGATTCGAGGAGAGGAGAGGAGAGGAGAGGAGAGGAGAGGAGAGGAGAGGAGAGGAGAGGAGAGGAGAGGAGAGGAGAGGAGAGGAGAGGAGAGGAGAGGAGAGGAGAGGAGAGGAGAGGAGAGGAGAGGAGAGGAGAGGAGAGGAGAGGAGAGGAGAGGAGAGGAGAGGAGAGGAGAGGAGAGGAGAGGAGAGGAGAGGAGAGGAGAGGAGAGGAGAGGAGAGGAAGTTGTTTGGAATCACTGGGGATGCTGTGGCTGATCCTTGGGCACTCTGTCCCTGGGGCTCAGGACACAGCAACTGAAGCAAATTAGCTTTTTAGCAAAAAGCAGGAGCTTTTGCCCCTGAGCAAACAGAATTAGTGACAATGCTCCAAGCTTTGCTGAACCATCCTGGTGTTTTTCTCTGCTGTGCTGCCCTGCTTGTCAGGGCAGGGCAGTGTGAGAGGACAGGCTGTACCTGAGGGCTTGGGGCTGTATTTTTTTCCTCTGTCCTATGGATACTTTTCTATTTGAGATTTGCCTCTGAGGGACAGTTCCAATAATAATATTTCCAGCTGGCTTTGTGCCCGTGTTCTTCTTTTACACATGCAGTTATACACCAACAAAGCACAAAAAACTGAATAATAAATTTTTCAGCTCTTTTCGGGCACAGTCTTATGATGTGAATTTGCAGATGTGTTTTCCTAAGGAGGTTTTAGGTAGATTACTGTTTTCTATAAATTAATATTTTTCTGCAGATGTGGGCTTAAATTGCTTTTCTTGTGGATTATGAATCTTGTGAATTATTTCAGTGATGCTTTTAGGAACATAAATAGATAAAACAGAAATAAAATTTGTTTGTGCCAAGGCTTGATAGATGTTTTCTTTTTTCTGGGAACACGCAGGAAACTGGTTGACGTTCTCTTCCTTTTTTTTTGTTTTTTTTTTTTTACAAAGATACTGAGAGGTAGTCCAGCACACACTGCAAAACTGAAATTCATTTGTTGTGTGCAGAGCTTAAATAAAAATGCTGTAATTAAAGATTACAGCCTACCTGGCAAGCTGAAATAGGGCTGCATGTTATCACTGAGGTTTGGTACCTCAGAGCAGTGTTTCAGCAGGGACACTCCAGATGATCCAGGGCAATTCCAAGGATGGGCAGCACACTGACCTTGTGCTTTGGCTTGTCTTGGCAGGCTGGCTACAGAGGACCCTGGGGTTTAGTTGCTGTGTCCCCTGCTGTTTCAAAATGTGTTAGAAACGTGACCATTTAAAACAGCTCCTTTTGCTAATGCAGACACTGCCCTAAGAGCGCTCAGTGTCTGTCACAAATCCCCCTTGGCCCCATCCACAAAGGCCTAGGAGTGTTCAGAGATGTGAGGGCTGAATTGAAACCTTCAGAGAAACTCAAATACATAAATCCACACAGACGTGAGGTAGAAATGCAAGTTTAGTTTTAAATAAGTAGAGACTATTCAAAGTGCCCTAAGTAAATAAGAGACTGAACGAGTTAGTAAGAGAAAGCCTTAAGGCCTAGTTTAAAGTTCAGTGGCTTCACCTTTTACAAAGTTAACTAAGTTCTAGACATAATGAAAACATAATGTAGCCTTGCTAGCATTCCTAGATGGAACAGGTAGAGTCATATGGGTAGAATTTGTGTAAGAAATGATGACTACTTTCGGACATCAGTGTTAAATTTGGTAGGTTCAACAAGGCAGTAGTAGAACTGTGTTTGTAACTGGTTAAAAACAGAATAAAAATGCACTGCTTGGAGAATGCAAATCATCATCACCACCTCCAGGAATGGAACATGGATTGTGGATGCTGCTGCTTCTGCCTGGGATTGGGGTGTAAGAGATGTCCTGGTGAGAGAGGTCAGAGAGGTGTGGGACTCCAGGCAGCTCTGTTCCAAAATACTAAAATGCTGTTTATTGCAGAGATGGTGTTACAGCAGTCCAGGGCTGTGGGTGATACAGAGCTCAGCCTAAAAGCTGCCAGCTACAGCTTATAGGCATGCCTGAGAGATACTTAAGTTCTGATTACAATACATTATATCTTTTTCTGTACTGAATATGCTAATTTACAACATCCAACCAGTGTAAGACACAAATGCTATAGAATCTACATAGAGCCTATTAGAAATCCTACATTACCATACTGTGTTCCATTTAAAACCCTAAAAGCTACTTTCTAGACCTTTCTTTTTCTTCTCTGCCAAACTGGCAGGGTCCCTCTGACCCTTGGACTCTTTAGCTTGCAGCAGCATCCCTTCTGTTTGCCAAGGACATTGTTCAATCCACAGGGACCTTCCCTTCAGCTCACTCAACCATTGTCTTTCCAGTTGTTCAGTAACTGACTGGCTTGGAATCTCATACATCAAAACTTGCCTTCATTTCTATTTCACTTATAGGTTTCATATTCTCAGATTCTTTTGCCGAGCAATCATATTTATAAGACTTTCATCTTGTTTCATCTTCCCCAAACTGGGGGACTTTATGCTGGAAGACTTTCTGGATAACAGCACTGTAACAACTCTGCCTTCATGAGGCTGAATTAGCCATGTAATAAAGGATTTTACTTTTACAACTGCCCACTTCTTTAGTCTTCAATGAAGATGTGCCAAAAACTTGACAAGTGCCCAGTCCCCAACGAGCCAGTTCCCACTGGAAACTTCTCCACAGTGTTTGTCCAAAACCACTTTCAGGGCTCTTGCCCAAAGGCTTTTCTGGGAGCCTGCCCTGTGTGCAGTGGCTGTGGTTACTCCAGGGGTGCTCTGGGTGGGATTTTACCTTGCAGCATTTCCCCGGGCCAGGTGCAGGAGGGACCCAGAGCCTTCCTGGGAGTGCAGAACCTGCAGTGCAGAAAAGCACAACAGAATTGCTGTTCTCAGCTGCAGAGCTCAGGCCCAAAATTTGAGTGTCAGAGATTTTAGGAGTGTCACATCAAATGGGTGTTTGCTCTTTAATATTATTTGGTGGGGCTTTTTGCAAGTGCTTGAAAGAACTCTCCTGCATGAGCTGAAGCACTGTTAAATGTGTTTGCTTCTTAGGAAATTTTCAGCCTCGCAGCTGGAAGGGAGCTGACTAAAAACTAACTTCAGTAGAAGGGGCCTGAAACCTTCACAATGATCACAGGGATGGGCAGAGCAGCAGTTGATCTGATGAGGTGATTAAAAATCAAGCAACCATGACAAATTGCCCTTCAGAGGAAGTTAGCTTTTGTGGGAGCAACTTGAGCTGACCCTGAGGTAGAATAATTATGCTGAAATGACATGAATTGCCCAGCACACTTACATATATTTTAGTTTCTTGCCCTTCTGCTCATAATTAAGTGCCTCTACCAGATCAGAAGCTGTTTTAACTCATTTGGAAATAAAATTACTGTGCCTACTGTGCTGTGTAAAGTTTAGGAAAACCTTAATGAAACAAATTCTGTCAAGGGAGGCTGCTTTACTCTCCCAAAGTACTTAGTTTAAATCAAATGGATATGGATTTCTAGCTTAAATTTATTCCTTGTATTGTGTCAGATCTCTTTGTGGGTAACCATTGATTCAAATAGCACTGAATATTGTAGTGCTGGGAATTCAGTTTTTCTTATCTGAGACACCTCTTCTTATACAGGTCCCTGCCACCAGGGCTCATCTCAGTCCCCTTTTATGTTCATTTACCTTCCAAAGCATTAAAGCTCATTTCATTAGAGTGTACATACTCACTCAGGATTTGTCAGTGAACAGAGAGTTTGTTATAGAATTTCAGGACCTGTTAAACTTCAGCTGTTTACCTGGGACAATTGTGCATCAAACCCAAGAAAACTGCTCCCAAACTTTGGTTTTGCACAAAAATTGCCCTCTTGCTTGTACAGACTGCCTTCTTTTTCAGCTCTGAATTGTAGTAAACATGAGAACTCAAATGCAAACTGACTATATTAAAAAGTGAACAATTGATTTTTTTCTGTAAAAGATACTTTGGATGAAAATTGAATTTCAATTTCATGTGATTTAGTATTATTTCCCTCAGACAAGATTTAGCATGATTTTTCTTATATTTCTGACCAAACTTGGGGTTTTGTTCTCATTCATTGAAAGCCTTGTGCATTTCAGTAAGATCTGTATTCTAGGATTTGATGGCTTGTGTGTTAATTCAGCTCTTCGTTTCCTGCTTCTTATGTTTAGATATTACTATTGCAATCAAGGGCAGGATTATAAAAGGTCAAGATATTGAATAAAACCTCTAATGTATGAAAATCCAGAGAGGGGATAGCTCTAACTGTGATGTTCTCTTTAAACAAAAATAGCAGCCTTGTTTTAATGAAAACTGTAGGATAAAGACCCTGGTGAACAAAAGTTACAGTTAGAGCACTCAATTCAAATTTAGTGCTTTAAAATCTATGAAAATCAACACCAGAAAAGTGGATTGTTGAGTTAAATCAGAATTAAATGTTCCCACTCCAAGATTGTGACCTGCTAGTTAGAGTGAAAAAAAATGATGAAGAACAATGGATCTGGAGTGAGACCAGGAATTTAAAATTCTGGCATTTTGGTTGAGTCCCCTACCTGCCTTAAGTGAGTGGTATCCAAAATCTTTGTGCTCATTCACTTGTATTTCCTCATCCTCAGTGCACACTCTGCGAAGCTGGGTGAGCTCCTGCTGCCACTGCTCTTTTCTTTCTTGATCACTTTTCACCAATAATGTTTTATTCCAAAAGACTCTTGGTAGTTCACTACAAGGTGTTAGCCAACACCATGCCAGCACTGGCCACTTGTTTCCTTGCATTTTGCAGTGTGCAGGGAATGTTCTGGATCCCTCCCCAGGCTGTTCTCCTGCCCAAGGCTTGCACTGAGTGCCACGAGGGAATGCTGTCCTGGCTGTGCTAACAGCTGGCAGACAGGACTCCTTTATCAGGTGGTCCTTGCTGGTGCTGCCAAGGCCATGCAGTGTTCATGGCACCCTGCAAGAGATCAGCCGTGGACATTCTAAACTTTGGCTGCCTTGGTGGGAGAGCAGGGTTTCCTCCAGCTGGGCTGTGGTGGCACTAGGCTGAGAGAATGAAGAGCTCTCCTCACCAGCCTGCTCTGCTCACTCTGAATTTGTTTGGTGTGGCTGATCTTTGGCACAGTGCCCCAGTGCTGCAGGCAGTACCCCAGCACAGGTAGAGCTGAGGTGTAGGAATAGGGTAAAAATTCCTATTTTTGGAATAGCCTGTCATCTCTTCCAAGTGCTGCTAACAATCAATCTGTAAATTCCCATATGAAGCTGTTCGGAGAATGAGCAGTTCCTTTAACTCAGCCATGTATTCTGAGGGTGAAAAAAAGGTGCACCTGCCATAACAAGGGATTTATCCCATGAGAATCAGTAAAGAAAATGGCAAACAATCTGAGAAGAGATAGATTTGATGGACAAGTAAAATACCTTTTACTAACCAATAGAATCAATAAAAAGAAAGCTATTAACCAATTAGAAGTTGCCCTGGAGGTTTGTAAAAATGGTATAAAAGACAGCATGCAGCCATAATAGGGAGCCTTCTGAAGAGGTTCTATCGTGTCACTCTGTGTGTCCACCCCAACAAGGACACTGAGGCCTTTGGGGCTTGTTGGAACTGCTCAGGTTAGGGCATTTCTCGTGCCCTCAGGCAGCAGCAGTGGCAATGCTCAGGAGGTGGTCTCTGAAGAGCACTGTTGACTACCAAAATGGGTGTTTACAGGTGTTTACAGGGACTATGTATCCATGAGCCTTTCACCTAAGGATGATATTGGGAATATTCATATCTTAAACCCAGTGTGGCCTGAGCACTGAGCAGGGCACTTCTCTGTGTGAGAGGTGGAGCTCCAGTGTTCACCCTTAGGATAATGAAAGTGAGCGCTTTCCCTGACCCTTTCCAGTTTCAAATACAGAATTTTAAATTCAGAAAGCCTGTATTTTTACATTAGCTCATCCTTCACCTGCACTGTCTTCACAGCCCTTTTCCTCCATTCTTTGCACAGGCTCTCAAAGGAATACACAAGTTCAGGCTCCAAGATTCTGGGGGGTTGCACTGGACTGTAAGGACAATGGCAACAAAGTTTTTCTCACACCAAAGCAAATTCCTTTCTGTCTTTAGAGATACAAGTTCTGGCTAATTTGCAGACATGCTATGGTTTTTCACTCCACTGTGCCTAGAAAGCCAGTCCAGTCCAGAAGAGTCGAGAGGCAAAAAGCAAGGTGAGGTTATATGGGTGAACGATGTGCGACTGTCTTCACACTTAATTGCTGCCACCTTTTCTTTCTCAAATGCTCTTCCTTTCCTACATTGTATCATTCTGTTGTTACATAGGAGAAGGTTTTTTGTTTTGTTTTTGTTTGAAACCTTGAGTGAATTCTGGAAAAGGGAGTTACAAGTCTTGTTCAGAAGTGCCCAGTAACCAGAATTACTGACTTTGAACTTCACATCATAGTTCTTTTTTTTTAAGGATAAACCCTTAGGTGGCACAAGAACTGTTCTGGATCACGGAGTTGCAGTTGTTCCCTGTATTCTGGGAATTGCAGTGCATTACCTATCCTACCCAGCTGTTGCCTTCTTAGTCCAATGAGCTGCATTTTCTTCTGTATTTTGTAACAAGGAAGCCCCACAAAGCTGCCCAGCATTTTAGAGAAGGTGGAAAGATGCATTTTAGTTGAATGCTGTACTATTTGCACTGGCTGGCTGATGGAAATCTACCTTATGGTCTGGGCCATTCAAGTGATGGCCTGACACCAGCACAGGATACCCAGTCACACTGGTCACTGGAGAATTATGATGTCTCTTTTGATGTCTGAGGAGAAAAGCTTGCATCTCCTTGCATCCTGCTAATTTCCTTGTATAGCACTGCCCCCCCAGTGCTGAACAGTTCCTGCAGTTACAGGTGGAACTTGCCCCATTCCCCTGGCTTCTCCAGAATGACATTTCTCTGTGCTACAGCAGCACTCAGCTTGCAAACACCACACAATGCAGAGATCTCCTGATGCCCTGGAGCAGCAAACACAGGAAAGGCTAAGCTGAGCTTTGGAAATCGCTATCAGTTGATTTGCTCTTGTGATAATTATTTCATGAAAATACTCATCCTCTCTTATAATTTGCCTTTTTTTTTGTTACTAATGGACCCTCTCCAGATGAAAAAATAAGTCCTAAAGGTGAATGCCTTAACTTCATGGCCAAAAATCTTTCCTGAATGCTTGTCATGGACTCTCTCCTGCCTCTTCAGCCCTTGGATTCTGTCTGTGGTGAGCAGCTGCCTTTGCTTTTTTTCTGCCCCATCGCAGCCCTATAGATTACAGATTCCCTACAACCTTAAGACAACACACTCAGGAGGGGATGGAGATGGGAGAAGCCAGGAAAGCACTGGGGAGAACTGAAATGATGACAGAAAATCAGAGAGGAAGCTCTCAAAGAGAGCTAACAGAAAAGAACTGCAATGACTAAACTTTAGAAAATATAATTTGGTGTTTGAAACTCATAAATCAACAGTGACATTGAATCCTTTGTGTATTCAGCTTAAATAAAACTCCACAGATTCAGAGGCAAAAGATGGAGTGTTTGACACTGTCTCACAGATTTCTGTCAGTCACATGTTACCTGCTCTCCAGAGCAGAGAGATGCTGCAAATTTTAATGGCACTGTAGATTATCCAAGAAGTGGCTATGGGCCTAAAGCCCCCGTGTTGCACTTCTCTCTGGTATTTACCCTTGCTCTGAGAAAGGTGTTGTTGCGGGTAGGATATTCATGTTTAATTTCTACCCAAAGAGGCTTTGCAGAGCTGGTAGAACTGGTGGATTTTGATTCTAGAAGGTGCAGACCTCTTGAACTGCCTGGCATTGTCAGATGCAGTTGCAGCTCTGGCAGAGGGGGAGGTGGAATTAGCATTAAACCATTTTAAATTGTGGCACTTAACTCGACTAACTACAATTATAGCAAAATGCCTTCCAAAGTGTCTGATTATATCTTGCAACCAGAAATTCTAAATAAAATGGATAAACATACATTAAGAAGCAAAACAAGAGTGAGTGTTAAGCACAGAAAAAAAGAGAGATTGCTGAGGATAATTATTCTACCGCAACACCCTGCATGAGGTGTTAGTGTTTTGTTGATTCTTTGGTGTTGTGTGTTTAGAGAAGGAGGCTGAACTGTCGCCTTTGTACCCGAATCGCTTATCACCGGGTGCATTAAGTGGGAAACAGATCGCTTATGTTGCATTTACATGGTTAATCTGTCTACCACATCCTGAGCTTCTCCCTGCTCGGTGGTGGAAGATTAGAGCCTTTTTGTCATAATTGCTTTGTTAAACCACTTCACTGAAATTAGCATTTAAATAAGGGTAAATTGAGCACTGAGCTGAATTTCCATAAAAATGCGATAAACTCCGAACCTATACAAGGTCTGTAAGTGCGGGTAGGTGCAGCCTGTGTAGGCTTTGTGTGAGCATGGAAGCAGCCAGGACACAGCTGCCTTCTAGGACTGGGGCAGCATCTGTGTGTGCTTGGATGGTCTGTAGGGCAGGGAATTCTGATTTACCTGGCATTTCTAAATACCATCAAATACTAAGACATGCAGAAGGCTCTTTTTGGTCTGCTACAATGTTCGTGTATGTGCAGCCTCAGTTTGAGACTTACCCATTTCAGGTGCAGTGATGAATAAATAGGAAGAAAGGGGGTTTATCACAGGGGAGTCCTTAAGACCTCTGTCCTTTTTCAACCTTCCAGATGACAGCCACTGAGTGAGAAAGCGATTTGTACCTCAGAGGCATTTGGCCAGCCTTGAGGGTCAGTGCTTAACACCCCGTGTGCCCGGGGTTTGCCAGAAGCCCTCTGGGATTTCATGCCCATTCATATTCCACTGGCTTTCAACAGAACTGCACGAGCCAAGCGTGTGGATGCAAAGCCTGAGCTCTTCTGCAGGTCACCTTCGGTTTTACTGTGGTGGGAAGCCCAGGCCAGCATCAATCTGTCTATTCTGGTTTTAGGATAAGGGCAGAGGGACCTAGTAGAGTCTTCCAGGAGGACTGTTCTCTCCAGGAGAAGGATATACAATTCCTTTGCTGGGCTCCAGGTCTGGTTCTTTGAACGTTGTAGAAGGCACAACCTTGTGGTGTAATTTGGGATAATGGCACAGACCCTTAAGAAAGGGGTTTTTTTATGCATCCCTTCCAGATGGCTGAGAGCTATCCTTCTCTTAGGATGTGGCAGAACAGGAACACGGTACAAAGAAGATGAAAGGAAGTTTAGGTAATGTAATGACTAAAGTTAGAGAGAGGTGTCAGAGTCCAGGACATCCCTCTGGCCGCCCTGGAGGGTTTGCAGACCGGACAGGGGGTCTGGGATCTGCACAAGGGGCTCAGCCAGCCTCACACAGAGCCCAGGAGGACACTGCCTCTGATCCCTGCCATGGCAGTGAATGCCCACAGTGTATGAAGAATCACAAGCTGAGAAAATTCAAAATAAGGAGTAGTTAGTTAATCACAGAGTGTAAATGTAGAATTTAGGATTTTTAGTATATGGACTTGGAGATGCAAGATGGAGGAATTGGGGAGTGGTCCTGTCCTCCTTGTTCTTGTTCTTTTCCCCCATTTTCTGCTGAGTTGTATCACAAGGGTTGGTTTAGAGTAGAAATGACATGTTAACATAGGTAGTAAGTATTGGTAAGATTTTGTAAATAAAATGTTCATTGTGGATGGTGGTTGGGTCAGGGAATGGTACAAAGGGTCCGGGACCCTCTGATCCACCCAGTCCTGCCGCGTGTCCTGCTCTGCTGGGGACGCCCTGCAGAGCTGAGAAAGAACTGAGAGATAATGAAAGAATAAACACCCTTGGAAACACGGACTGGCAGACTCTGTTTGTCTGCTCTGGCTCTGGTGTGGGACCTTTAGGGCAAGAGAAGCTCGAAAACCCCACACACCTCAGGGAACAGCAACCCCGAGGAGAATCTCAGGGAAAAGCAACTCTGAGAAGAGGAGTGCATGTAAGTATGGGAGGAGGAGGAAACAGAGAGGACATGAGGGCTGGGGAAGAGACTCCTGCATTGGCCAGAAGCTACATTTTTATATGTCTGAGCATTTGAAGTCCACCCATCACTAGCTTATAACTGAAGGGATTGTAGTTTAACTTGATCTGCATTATTATATCACTGTATTAATTGGAGTGATTATTAAAACAACCTTAAAATGTGCTTGTTCTCTGTGTTGGCATGCCTGGCATGGTAGATGTGCTTGGGTTATGATGGGCACACATTTGTGTGGCTGTAAATATACATACATGTCATATGTGTACATATTAAGACCATTTTGGTTGATCTGTTTTGCCACTTCTTGTTCTAAACAAAAGGTTAGAGGGATCCAAAGTAACAGTGTATAGGTGTGAACACTCCCTTCTGATGCTTCAGTAAATTCTGGCACAGGCTGAGGTCTGTAAGGGTGACAACACAGGGCCTCTCTAGTCTAATTGCATAGGAAGGCTGAAAATGGAAATGCAGTTTTTATGATGGAAGCAAATGGAAACAAACATAAGAAATACACCACATGGCAGCGTCTACATCACTTAAGATTTTTTTTTCCCCCAGGTTTGCATCATGGCTTTGTTCAAAGTTCAGGGGAAGCTCATTTCTAGTGCTGGCTGTTTTCAGGCTGGGAGCAGGATCTCACCTTGAAGCAGCTGTTGAGCCGGCTAGATACAAAGGCGAGGGCACACACAGGTCACCCAGGATGGTTTTTCAAAGCAGGAATTTATTAATTGTTAACACTGCAGTCATTAAAAAACATAACTTGTACTGCTAATGAAGAATGAAGTTAAGGAAATGTGTAACAGCAAACAGTAGAAGTGTTTCCTGTTGGTATTCACAAGTGGTCACCTGGGTATTTGTGAAATGATGGTGAGTCTGTGTTTCTATTTTGTTTTATGAATATCCTAATATGTAGGTTAATACATACAACTACTTTGGAATAATTAGACACAGTTCTACTGACTTAAAGTAATTGCTAACTTGGGGATTCACTGGACTCACTGTAAAGAACACCAGGAAAATGGGTCCTCAGACACTGAACTCCAGTGCTGGCCTGAGAGAGGAGCAGGAGGGAGTGATGGTGAAGGGCTGCACATTGCAAAAGGAGAGTGAAATGTTCCTTATCCTTATAGGCTGAGTTTATAAAGCTTGTTACATTTGCAGGCTATGTTTATAAATGTGAATAGATGAATATTTCTCTTTTTTAATGGAATGAGAAGAGAGGAGAATGTGCCATGAATGCTTTTAGAGCCTGATCGGTTCATTAAAAATTCTTTATGCAGAGGTTGTTTTCCAACTCAGGATGCTAAGCCAGCTGTTCTGGTTGAGGCTCCCAACCTTTTGGGCAGCATCTGCCTTGACAGGAGATATTTTTTCTTTTTGGCTTTTCAAACACCATAGGTTGTGCAGTGCTGCCAGTGTGAATGAAACTCTCAGCAGCAGATCAAGCAGCTACTGCAGACCCAGTGGGCACTGTGGAGTAGAAGCCGGGTTTGTGGCTTTTTTTTGGTTGTCAAAACCTCCTGCCCCCAGGGCAGTGTCCTTTGTGCCATGGTGCTGAGATATGGAGCAGAACAAAATCTCAGCTGTCTCTGCTTTCCAGCCAAATGGACAACAGACTCGCTCTTCTCTCAAAACAAAGGGAATTGGAAGCACTCATGTAAGATATTTCTAAAATTTCCACTCTGGTGAAATACCCCACATCATGGAAGGTCTGAATTCAAACTGTGTACACTTGGGGGTTTTGCTCAGAGGAAATACTTGCCCTGGGCCTGGATGTTGCCTTCCACCACCATGTGAATGGCTATTTTAAATTGATCTTTATTCCATTTTAATTAGGTATTTTTCACTAGGATTTCAGTAAAGAGTTGAACTACTTGTTTTTACTGTTACTGTGTAGATCTCTCTTTTTTTTTTTTTCCTTTTTTTTTTTTTTTTTTTTTCAATATAACATCCTCTGGTTAGTTTTCCTGCTCTGCCATTTCCATTTCATCCCTGTGCAGTCCAGTTGTTGAACATCTCCAGCCTCATACACTGGTAAAAGGAAGAAGCAGCAGGATCCCCCCCAAAGGTGAAGAGCGTGGCACAGCTGTGTGGGTCACACCAGAGGGCTGTGCAGCACAGCCCTGCTCGAGCAGTGTCTGTGCACACGAGGGAGGAGCTGGGGTTGTCTGTGTAAGGAGCCAGACTACAAGGAAATGTAGGGTTTCCAATGACCTGCACTTAAAGGACCTTGACTCAGAGATGGCATTGAACTTCTGAGAGAATTCCCCAAAGAGTCTGTTTTATGTTAATCTATTTAGTAATCTCTCTGCTGACCTGTGTTTGCTCCTGGCCTCCAAACATCCTGTGGCAATTAACTCCACAGCATAATGATGTGTTATGTGCAAAAACCATGACCAAGGGGAAGGAGCATCAGAGGCTGGAATTGATAAAAAGCCTGAATAATGTGGGTATCAGCTGTATGAAACCTTTGAAGATCTGCTTATATGACTCCAGATTTGATCGCAATTCTGCTCTCACTTTGATTTTTATGCTAGTCTGTATTGCCCTTCTGAGGTGAAATCAAAATTAGGCCAAAATACTTCTAAGGGAAGGCAAAATCTGATGTTTCTAATTAAAAAAAACCCCAAATCTGCTCTTAATGAGAAATAACCCAATGCTTAAGAGAGACGGCTTCTTGTAAAATTTAAGGAACATCTGAAATCTATGAAAATAGTCAAGCTTGTGTTATTTCCCTCTCATATAGGTACCCGTGTGTTTAATTAGGAATAACATTGAAGTCTCGGAGTGCTGCAGTTCTGATAAGAATTGATGTAATAGGCTTTGATAGTGTTAGTTTAAAGAAATTCAATTCATAATTAAGGTGTTTGCTGATATCAGTCATGCAGCACATTCAGAGGCAATTATTGCATTCTACATATTTGATTTAGACAAAAACAAGTGTATGTCTTTGCTTTAATCCCTTGTTCCATAGACAAAGGATGTGGGGGTGTCTGACCAGAGAGGGAGGGGTGAGAGACAAGAAATGCCAGCCCAACCTCATGTTAATTTAAACGTGATACCTGGTTGCCCTGTTGGTGATACCTTAGGATGTTAGCTTTTATATTTTGCATATTTGTAATCCTATAATTCTTTAGTGTATAACTCTAAACTCCATAGACAGTGTTAGCTGATGCTCCTTTCCCATTTTGGTCAGACAAAACAATTCTTCTCCAGGCCTGGGAATCAAGGACATCTTGTTATCTCATTCTCCAAGAAAAGTACACAAAAGTGAGTTGGGGGGTGCAAACTTGGGTAAATGACTTTGTTACCTGAGGCTGTAATTGGAAGATTAACCCCCAATGTACAAATGGACCAAACCTATAAAAGTGTGAAAACTTGTGACCACTGGTCCATTTTGGCTGTAGCCCCTGGGTGGGCTTTGTCTGCCCTAAATGTACCTGAAGGCCCTTCAATAAATAGAATAGCTTTTTATTCCCTAATTTTATCTGGCCTGTTTCTAGGTAGCCCCACAAGGCATCATTGGCACTGGGATTCATACAACTGTCTTCTGCAAGGTTATTTTAGTGTTTTTTCCCCCAATGTGAATGAATTGCAGTCAGAAGCTTCAGATTGTTTCCAGATTTTATTGTCGTAAAGTAAGGATCTTCAAACTGAGCTAAAGCCATCTCAGTGGGTGTAAAACATCAGAGTACCACTGTGGTCAGTGGAGACATGCACTTCATTTTATCAGGGTGTAACACCTTCATTTTTGGTAATTTATTCAGTTTTACACCTTGTCACACATTTAGTGTTTAATCCAAGGGGAAAGCTTTCCATGTTATTTCTCCTCAGTTTGCAAGCGTTTGGTAGCGCTGCCTTGCTGATCTCTCTCACCTCAAGCCCCATGCATATTTCTTCCTCTTTCCATCCATCATCTGCCTTCCCTTGCCTTTGTCCCCACTCCCAAGTTTCAAACCCAGGCCCTGCTCTCTTTGCTGTTCAAGCTGCACACGTGAGCTCGGGTGTTAAGGAGATCTGTGCGGGTTCCAGCAGCCAGGGCAAGGTTGATGTTCTGCTGGAGCAGGGATGCGGATCCCTTACCCAGGGGTGGAGCACTGCAGGCTCTCTGCTCTCTGCTACTCCAGTGTTACTGGAAAAGATTTTATGGCAACATAGCAGTGTCTTGGTTTGGAAAGACAGGTGTCTGCTAAGGAAGGCAGGAGGCTCCCTTGGAATGGAGAATTTCAGGGGAGTAAACCCCCTCCCTCTGAATTATTATAATTTTGAAATTAAAGGGCTCTCAGGCAAAGATATGGGAATAGGAATAACAGTTCTTTACTAGGAAAATTAAAATAAAATTGTAGCAGTACAAAAAAAGGCAAATAAATAAAAAGCAAACACTGACAGAATCAGAACACAGCTTGACACCCTGTTGGGCAGGGTGTTGGCAGCAGTCCAGTCAAGCCCTCCTGCAGTGACAGATGTGGTTCTGTTGCAGCAATGATCCTGTAGCAGGGGCAGTTTCCTCTGAAGGTGCAGTGGTGCTGAGATGGGTCCAGCCTTCCTCTGGGAATGCAGTGCACACAGGCTGTGCTGGGCTCTGAATGCCAGGGTTTATCCAGGTGGGAATGCAGTGCACACAGGCTGTGCTGGGCTCTGAATGCCAGGGTTTATCCAGGTGGGAATGCAGTGCACACAGGCTGTGCTGGGCTCTGAATGCCAGGGTTTATCCAGGTGGGAATGCAGTGCACACAGGCTGTGCTGGGCTCTGAATGCCAGGGTTTATCCAGGTGGGAATGCAGTGCACACAGGCTGTGCTGGGCTCTGAATGCCAGGGTTTATCCAGGTGGGAATGCAGTGCACACAGGCTGTGCTGGGCTCTGAATCCCAGGGTTTATCCAGGTGGGAATGCCGGGCTCCTCCCCTGGGTGCAGCATCTCCCATGGATGATGGAATTGGATCAGCCCTGCAGGGAGCCTCGATGGCCCATGGACAGCAGAGATCCCCTGCAGGGAGGATGGGTCTGGAAGGGATAAAGAACCCTGCCCCAGCTGGTGTAACAGCTTAGAAAGAAGGTGATAGAATCCCTACTTTTGGTTACATCTTGCATTGCAACCAGACACCCAGAAACAGATCTGGATGGGATTTCCAGTTGTAGCACACAGCAATGACCCCCCCACAGTGGGTACCCACAGCCCTCGGGGGTGTTGGGACACAGAGGCAAAGGCAATGCCAAAGTGAGCACCCGATAATTGCTTCCCAAAGTGTGTATGTTACATGTACGTCCTGCCACTATGAAATACTGAGTTGCATATCTTGTAACTGCTGGCTAATGAGTCTCTTGACCTCCCACTGTCATGCTAATGCGACTGCACACTTGGAACCTTCCTGAGCCAATAATTACTCCTTTTCTTAATACCCTTTTACAGATTGCTGCTATCTCTGCAATGGAGACTACCTATCTCATTAATTTGTAATTGTGCTGAAATATTGGAGCCTTGAAAGTGGCATGTGAACTGAAATACAAATTCAGTAGATGTGCTGCTGCCAAAAGGCTGTATAAAGTCAGTTAAGCTATATATTAGTGAAGATAAGGAAATTATTTTATACTTTGGGCTCTGATATTACTTGTATCCTTCTTTATATAACTTGGAGTAATGTAAGGGTGAGTGCAATGAGGATGTGGGGTTGCATATGTGAAATACACAAACCCACACACTGTAAAATCTACAGTACAAGAAGTTTCTCACGGCAATAAAAGAAAGTAATGCTGTTTCCTCTCATAGAGTATATGTGAAGATAGTACCAGGTGAACTTTTCTCAAGAATTCTTGTATTTTAATAACATGTGGCTTGTGAAACAAAGATCCAGTGCAGAGACTCTTACAAGAACAGGAAATATTGGGAGCTTTTTAGTTGGATTAAATACCTTTAGACATATGTAGGGACTGTACATAAAGGACATGAACATGTAGTGCTATACTGCTTTTAAAAATCCTTCCACAAGAAATCTCCACAAAACCCATGAGATATTTTTATGGGTACAACATGCAGATTTTGGAATGTGACATAAAAGAGAGTGAACCATGTAGGGAGTCCAATTTTCATTGTGGTTTTGGGACACATGTAGTCCTGTTGTAGCAAACACTAATAGGTGATCTGTCTTTGCTCAGGGCACATTTCTGAATAGCACTTTTCAAAGGAAGTGAATGCTCATTTTTCTACAATGCTGAGGTAGGGAGGCAAAGGACATCACCTGGACCAGGGTGGGAGAGCAGCTGCAGAGCAGGGCCTTGGCCAGGGGTTGCAAAGCCCTTGTACTGTCTAATTCACACAGATTCTGGTGGGTTTAAATTTGGTTGTGTGTTTGGCATTGCTTTCTTAATAATAAACTCAGCAAGATACATTTTGTGATTAGTGTAATAGGTTGTGATTGAATAAAACCCCCCACCATCAGACTTGTGTGCCTATTCATCACTCACTTTGGTTTAACTTTTATCTCTGAGATTTTTTTGTGGGCAGAGAAAACTCATATAATTCTTATAAATGGAAGACTTTATAAGTTTTTGTTTTGTTTTGTTTTGTTTTGTTTTGTTTTGGTTTGGTTTGGTTTGGTTTGGTTTGGTTTGGTTTGGTTTGGTTTGGTTTGGTTTGGTTTGGTTTGGTTTGGTTTGTTTTGGTTTGGTTTGGTTTGGTTTGGTTTGTTTTTTTAATGGCATTAAACTACTTGTGTGTCAATGCATAAGTTTGGGTTGTCAGGAGAGGCAGAGTGTGAACTACCAGAACAAATAAAAGGGGATTACCCAGTCATGTCTGAACATTTTCTTGTTTGGTTCCTCTCTTACATTTAGGAATAGTGGTCTTTCATCTCTTTCTCACTTTTTGGACATAGAGAAATCTGTCAACTTTCCCACAATGTTTTTAACAAGTCTGGAAATATTCAGTCAACACTTGAAAATATTTTAAGGTATTTTACCTTTGTCTAATTTAAATCTTGGGGGTTTTTTAAATGAAAAGTACATCAATTTTATGCTGGGGAGAGCAAGTATCCCTTTACTTTTTTTGGCATTGCTCCTAAATTGCAAAGCTCCAGAAGTGAAGGATAAAAGAAATGTAGAGAATTAATGATGGAATAATGTGTGGTGCCATGTACAGCAGGGCCAACTGTGGCCATGTGCTGAACTTTCAAAGGAAAAAAAAAAAAATCAAAACCTCCTGCATGTCCAATCTGATCCAGTCCTTGAAGCAAAGTCTCCCACTGACAGGGAAGAAAACTGGGATGGACCTTAGGCACATCAGATGTGACTTCATTCACAGAATCTCAGGCATGAGGGAGAACCAGTTTAATGGTACATCTAATGTTCTCTCCATTTCAGAATACATCTCTTTTTAATTCTGTTAGTAGTGATCAAAAGCAATCCAACAGGCAAATGTCCTTTTATAGCCAACAGATGATTAAACATTATGAATTTTTTCTCAGATGATGGTACATATCATTGTGGCAGTTGTTTGCTTGTGTTTGAAATGACAGTAAATAATCATAGTGGTATTTCTTACTGGATATAAAATAAAATCTATTGCCTCGGCATTACTTTTAGCAGAGTAAAATGAATCCCAAATACAACACTCTCCATAGCTTACAGTTATTATCCCCCCACTAACTGGTTATTATTAATTATCCAGATATGTCTGTATTATGCTATTGAACTGTCCTTCCTCCTTCCTGGGGTAAATCCACTTACACTGGTGGTTAATTGCTCACAGCACTGTGACTTTTATGCAGGAGACACGAAGCTGGCTAATGCTGAAATTGCTGATGGCTGGCCTTGCTACAGGGGGAAGGGTTGCATCTGGACAAGTCAAGAACAGCTTTTAAGCAGCAAGAACTTGTTCTCCATCCCAGTTTTACCTGCCTTTGCATGCAAACATTTTAGTGTCTGGCAATGAGGTGTCACAGAGGGTCTGCCATAGGCTAATCCATTTTTGCTGTACTGGGGCTTTAATGATCTTCTGGCAGATGTTATTCTGTTATTTAAAGCAGCTCTGTACATGACTAAGAAAGCATCCATGAGTGTGGACAGGGACAGTACTGCTGAAGGACAGGGCCAGGTTTCATTCCCAAGCAAATTATTTTAAGCCAGCAGTCTCTCAGAGAGAACTCATTTAAACATTTCACAAGGTCAATTTGAAAATTGCCTCTGTGATCTGCCCAAATTCGTAAGCTTCCTCTGAGCATTCAGTTAAATTTAATTGTAACCTGGGTGGGAGCAGGGGCAGGAGAGGAGGAGGTTTCTTTCCTCTTGCTGCGTTCTGTTGGGTGCAATTCCTGAGCCGTGCGAGCTCAGCCAGAGCAGGGGATGGCAGCACTGATCAATGGCTCTGTCTCCGTTCATTGTTTGCAGTGCTGGCAGCTGCCTTTCATCTCCCCGAGTGCTCTGCCTTCCCCAAATTGTGAACAGCATCCCTGCCTCTGACAGTTGTGTCTGCACAACTTTATTGAACTCCAGTCAAACGCAATGAAGACACACTGGTGTCACTGCTTGACCTCAGCTGTGTTGTTGTCTGCCAGGCCTAGTAACATATCTGGGCTGCTGGTCTTTTATTGCTGTACATGAATTGAATGAAGGAAGGAGTATTTCTTTATGGTCTGCAGATCAGCTGAAGTCTGATTTAAAGGTTGTCAGATTGATTTCAGGCTAGTGATAGTGCTTTTTAATGTGAGGTCTTGCTCTGCACGGCTGCTTTTCTGTTGATCTATGTTCAAATATCTGCCCAAATCTGAAAAATAACCATTTTGTCCATATTTCCTCTCAGTGATACAGTAATCATTTCCATCAGAGGCCCTGATTTAATGAAGTATTTTGATATAATGAAGTATATAATGAAGTTCTAGACGAACTTCATGGCAAAATGCATTGATGAATGAGAGCCTTCAGTCTCAGTTTTACAAAAGTAAGGTGCTAAAGGAACTGGAGCAATGGAGAAGATGGACCTGCTTTATGTCTTACTGTATTTTCTTGATTTAAAGGAGTGAGTTTTTGTCATTTCTGCAAGCTAAATACATCTGCTTCTTAAATTGGTACAAGCTCCTTTAGCAAGAGGCTGATGGCATGGAACAGCATGCATTGGAGAAGCAGTGAGTCCTGGTTTTGAGTAACGTAGATACTTTATGTTTCCAGTGCTTCTTGAAATCTGGCCACCTAGTCAGGTGTCTGTTGCCAGCGTTGAGGTAAGAAGCAAATTTAATTATCGGTGTTAAGGAAAATAATGCACAGTTAGGGAAGAGTGAAACTTTTTGGAAGAAACTTCTGTAAAACACTACAATTAAATTTAAGCAGAGGTTTAATGGGTGTTTTAGTAGGATTAAGTTGCTTTTCAAAGACGTTTCTAAAGGCAGTTGCAATTCCATCTTCAGAGAAGGTAAAATGATAGTAACAGGGCTATTTGATCTGAATCCACGGAATTAGAATAAATACATAGTAAGAGAAAATGCTAGTAATCCTGCTGATCCTTGACTTAGCCAACTGTATCCTTTTAGCATATTCTTTTCAGGTTCTCTGATTTCACCTCTTTTTACCCAAGTGGGGGATTTCACTCTTGCTGTTCCAGTGTGCACAGAATTCAGGAGCACTGTCTCCACAAGTGATCCTACTGAAGCTCCAGTAGGAAAGAATACACTTCACACACAATACAGAATGTAGAAGAAGATTCAGACTGGGGCCAGACATTCCGTGTTGCAGCAGTCCTCTTGTTAGAGGGTAGAAATGAGCCCAGACACAGACTCCTTGTTTATCACAGCGTGAAAAGGGCCCTGGTTTATTCCTCTTTCCAGCCCAGCCATCCTGACTCCAACCATTCACTGGCTCTGGCTGCAGCAAACTCCTGCTGTGGGTTTCCCTTGCAGCCTCTGACTGCTGCTTATTTCCTGCTGATCTCTGACTGCAGGGATTGGTGTGCAGACTGTGACTGCAGGGATTGGTGTGCAGACTGTGACTGCAGGGATTGGTGTGCAGACTGTGACTGCAGGGATTGGTGTGCAGGCTGTGACTGCAGGGATTGGTGTGCAGGCTGTGACTGCAGGGATCAGTGTGCAGGCTGTGACTGCAGGGATTGGTGTGCAGGCTGTGACTGCAGGGATCAGTGTGCAGGCTGTGACTGCAGGGATCAGTGTGCAGACTGTGACTGCAGGGATCAGTGTGCAGGCTGTGACTGCAGGGATCAGTGTGCAGACTGTGACTGCAGGGATCAGTGTGCAGGCTGTGACTGCAGGGATTGGTGTGCAGGCTGTGACTGCAGGGATCGGTGTGCAGACTGTGACTGCAGGGATCAGTGTGCAGGCTGTGACTGCAGGGATCAGTGTGCAGACTGTGACTGCAGGGATTGGTGTGCAGGCTGTGACTGCAGGGATCGGTGTGCAGACTGTGACTGCAGGGATCGGTGTGCAGGCTGTGACTGCAGGTTCCAACAGCAGGCTCTGACTGCAGACCCAGACTGACCTCACAGCAGTGATTCTCCTTCCCCAGGATCCTGCTTCATGAGTCTCTGCTTCATGATCCTCCCCTTGTCAGCTAATCCCCTCTTTTATCTCACTCATCCTTATTGGATAGAGCTGTGACTCATCAGGGGCAAGGTTGTATTGGGTAATTAACATAGCTGTTACTTCTCAAAGGTGAGGTCACCTGGATTTTCTTCTCCTACACTTCTGTTCATAAGTTTCATGTCCTTCTGAAAGGTAAGAAATACTGGGGGGAATCTTTGTCCTCTTTGTGCCTTCACGTGGTAGAGGAAGACCACAGGGAGGTGATGGAGTCACTGGATGCTTAAGAAAAGCCTGGATGTGGTGTCAGTGCCGTGGCCCAGCTGATAAGGTGGTGTCAGATCACAGGTTGGACTCAATAATCTCACAGGTCTTTTCCAACCTAATTCCCTCTGTGAATCTATGAAATGCAGGACCCCAGCTCTCTGATTTTCTCTGCCCCTCTTTTGCAAATGTTCCTAGTACTTTGCAAAGGTTCCTGGTAATAGAATAATAAAAATACGCTTGCCCCCTCCTTTCTGCTACAGCCCAAACTGATTTCAGAGGCAGTGGAGGGAGGGGTGGTGGTGGACATATTTAAAACTGAAATGGGGACAGATGGACATCTTTTAAACTGAACTGGGAGGAGATGGACATCTTTTAAATGAAATGGGGGAGTAGACATGATTTAAAGTGAAATGGGAACAGATGGACATTTTTTAAACTGAAATGGAGGGGGAAGGGTGGACACCTTCTAGACTGAAATGCTAACACTGTATGTGCTGTGCTCTGCCAGGCTTAGGAGAGGCATTGCCTCTCTGTGTCCTGCTGTGTGAGGTGATGATGTGCTCTGCCATGTGCTCTGCAGGCACCATGGCATTAATACCAGCTTTTTAGTGAGCCAGAGGAATATTTCAGTCTTAAATATTCTTCAAAGCTGTGCAGGCAATGTTCAGTGATGCTCTGACATCAGCCATTAGGTGCAGTAAAAAATAAGAGTGCTCAGAGCTGTCAAATGGGCATTGTGTGGCCCTCAGGACAGGCCAGGAGGGGTACCCTGGAAATGTGGGCCAGAGGGATTTTTTCCTGGCTGGGAGACGCCCTGGGGTGTGAGCTGTAACTGCAGGGACTGCTGCCTGAGACACTGAGATTAGAAGCAGCAAGTTTTTGCACAGTGGGAGACAGGCCAGGGCTGAAGCAAGATAAGGGCAGGGATTTGTAGGCAGAGCAAAGTGTAATTCAGGCTGTGAGGGAAGCAGTGGTGGAGGGCAGGGAGGAAGGGGAGACCCTGCTGATGAACAGCAACTTAGCTCTGTTTCAGATGCCATAAGGGAAAGAGAAAAGGCTGAGCTGTGTGAAAGGAGATGCCACAGCTCCAGAGGCCTAGTGTGTTGTAACAGCACATGTCCCTTGGATGCAAAAGCAAGGGGAATTCTGACAAAAATTAACTGGCACAGCACTTTTTTTTTCAGAGGTGCATCATATGAAAATGCTTAATATTCTGGTAGAGTCTCGAGTTAAAGATGTTTCTTTTCCCATTTGCCAGAGTGACTGGGTAAAGATACAGGACCTGCCTCAGTTGCTCCTTGTTCAACCAAGGTGCTTTTCCCAGTTAAGTGTTAAGAAATTTAATTTTTGATTTTGCAGAACACTTTTGTGCTCTTTTTGTAAATAGTTATGTTTAACTATTTGTTTTAGAGTAGGTGGAGACTGACTTTAAAGAAATTCATTGGATTTTCCCCCTTGTAGCTATTTCTATAGGCGTTGTAAGAGCTTGGCCATGTCTTCTGCCTCAGTGGGGAATACGCTCTTGCTACACCTCTGCCTCTCAACAGAGTGATTTAGAATGGGTAGCTAAAATGATAATTTTGCCTAAGAGTATTGGTGAGCATGACAAAAATACAGTGTATATGTACATATATGTACACACAGTATATATATATGCAGTATATATACAGTATATATATATATACACGCTGTACATAAATATATCTATACATATATAACATGAGGTGCAGAAAAAGGGAGAGAAGAGAGCAGCCAGGCAGAGAAGAAGGCAGGAAGCTGGCAAAGCTCTTAAGAGCTGTGGCCCAACTTTAACTTTTACACTGTATATCCTTGGAAGGAAATGAGATGAGGTGTTTAACACCAGGGTATGGCACCCAAGAGGTTTGTAAAGAAGTATCTTTTGAGGAATCTGATAAAATAGAGCTGCCTGGGTTTGCCTCACTCAGTTCTTTTGGTGTTTTCAAAGGGTGAAAGGAAAGGCCCTGTTTTTTTCCTGCAGCAAGGGAATCCCAGAGGGAATGGCTGTTGAAATGATGTGAACTATAAACCTGCAAGCAGGAAGGCTAGGTTTTTTAAACATTGTTGTGGTAAGTATAGATGACATCTTGCAGTACTACAAAAAATTGTTCTGCTGCAAAAAATGGCAACAAGATCTATGGGGAAACTGAAACAACATTTCCCTGGATTCTAGAAAAATGTCTAAAATGTCTAGAAAATGAGCCATAGAGTATTGACAAGTCATGCAGATTAATTTCGAAGTTGAATCCTTTCCCAAAAGAAAGAATTTTATGGTTGATCAGTAAACTTTACAGACATGATATTTTCATTTATCTCAGTGTACCTTTGTGCCCTAGAGGAGGCTCAACTTCATCTTGTTCTTGATACCAATTAATGAATTGTTCACTCTGTGGCAGTGGCTCACTAGAAACTGGTTAGCTGCACAAGCACACAACTCATAGGACAAGCTGTGCCTTGAAAGTCAGACAATAACTCTTTCACTAATAGATGATAACACCTTCACAGCCCCTGTCCCTGCCATGTGCAAATTGTTAGATGCCACTGAGTAGTGGTACTTAGATTTTTACACCTCTTTTTGCTAGGGGGAAACAACGAGTCCAAAAGATGAGATGAAAAACAACAAGGATTTAGCCCAAAGGAAAAAATCCTTCTGCTTTTACAATAGCCCTGTAAAGTATTGTCTTGCTGGGGGTTTTCATAAAAATGGTGTTTTCTGGTATACTGTAGATTTTAATTGCTCTGAAAACAAATGTGGTGTCCCAGCTTGTAGACAGAGTGTTTCATCAAAGTGCAAGCAAGCCCCATAGCACAGCATATGGGCAGTCATTACCTCTGGAGGCTCACAGCCACCTGTGGCCACCTGCTTTCTCTCTGCAATATGCCACAGTACCTGGGGCTGCTCGTTTTGCTTTCAGAATAATTTATTTATGTTTTGTTAGGCTCTTCTCCTAATTTTGTTAACACAGTTAGGGCAATTAAGTGGAAGTAACAGAAAATGATTCATTAATAATGCCAGATAAATGGAGGGCTGTAAACAGGATCACTTGCAATTTAACTGATTCAAATTGCTGGAGTTAAATTCATCTCTGTTAAAGTTATCTCTGACTTTTGTTTATCTCTGCTCTAACACATTAACAAGATTTTTTTTTCCTTTTATGAACAGAATACCTTTGAGAAGAGCAGTTATCCTCCAAGCTACTGACTTTCTTGCCTGGGTAGCAATCCTGCCACAGAAGTGTACTGCATGAAACTGAGCTCTGCAAGGAATTGATGGCACTCTCACTGCTGGACTTGCACTCAAGCAGGATCTTTTCCCCGTCTGTGCAAGAGAGGGAAACTTTCTTTTCCATGGGCTGGCAGATCCTGAATGCTGTTCACTTCCTTGTAACATGAAGACTCCTATTAACTGTTGTTGCTCCTTCAGCACTAGAGGTTCTGGCTCTGAGTGTTAAATTATCTGTAGCTAATGACAGATGATTCTCATGTGTTTAGCAGAGCAATTTGAAATCTGAATTCCATTTTCATTCTGATCAGGGAAGCTTCAGGTGCTGGAGTCATAGATAGCCAACTAGTTAGGTCTGAAGACTTCTTTCAAATAGACAAGAGGGACTTTCTAACCACAGAAATGTGAGCTTACCTTCATTCTTGCTTCAGAGTTGCGAAGGATCTGCAGTCTTTGCAGACTCTTGTTGGTGATGGAGATGGTGCCCCAAGATCCTGCCTGTTTACACCAGCTGCTGAGTGTGAATTCCTGCTGCAGACAACTCCTCCTTTTCTCAAGCAGAGACAGGGAGGATGCTTAAACTCTTTGAACTGGAGCACCTGTCTCTGCAAGTACACTGCCTTGCACGATGCAGATCCTGCATTTTGCCAGTTTTCTCCCTGAGTGAATGTCACTGTATCTGGATCTCACACTGATGGGTGTTCAGCTGCTGGGATTAAGCTTTTTAACTGTTTATCCCTTGAGCACAACTCAGACTGGGAACACCAAATGGCAGTTCCTCCTCTGGCATCATCTTTCCATTCCGTGTGGTAGACAGGGGGATCCGGGAATCATTCTGATCCACCAGCATCCACTCCCTGCACTGACTGCCTTCCAGTTTTCCATTCCCCTCATGGAATGTGCACAGACAAGAGGTGTCAGGGCTGTAAATGGGCTCTGCCTGCCCCGAGCAGCCTTGCTGGGTGCAGCCCCAGGCTCAGGGTGGGGTTCAGGGACACCCCACTGGGAGGAGCAGCTGCTCTCTGCCCCAGGGCACCCCAGTAGCCTCACCAGGGACCCCTCCAGCCCAGCACCTCTGCTGTGGGGGGCTGCTTTCCAGTTTCCCCCCTCACAGGTGGACATTGGGCCTTTGCTGCAGCCGTCTCTGGTTCTTCTGCTCCTGGCCAGACACTCGGGGTGGAGCCCAGACCTGGTTCATTGCCTGCCGTGTCCACGGCTGAGGATTGAGAGGAGAGATGAGTGGTATTGCCTTTACAAACAATTTGATGGGTGAAGCTGTGGATGTTAACATCTTTGAAATGGATATTAATGTCTCTACTGACCTCAAGCAATGGGTTTGCTGCAGAGCCCAGACAGTTCTAAGATGGCCAAGGGTCTGCACAAGGCTGAACTTCTGAACTTTGGGGTGAAGCAGTAGGTTCAGGGGGGTAATTTTTGGCAGGCAGGTGGGAAAGGCTGTACCCTCCTGGAACCTGAGCCAAAAGGGAAAGGAGCAGCAGTGTGAGAGCAGTGCCTGGTCCTAGAGAGAACCCGCGCCTCTGCGCCCTGGGCACGCTGCTACAACACATCCAACAGCTGAGCCAAGGGATGGGCTTCTCCTTGGAACACCCCAAAGCTGCTCGTTCAGGAACACGGACAGGAATAGTGAGGAGTCCAGGGACCAGGAATAGACCTTCAGGGATGCAACAGCCTCGAATAAAATCCAGGGATGAGAGCCAGGAGGGGGCCAAGGGCACAGGTTATAAAGGAGACAATAGGGCAGGTCTGAGGGCAGGGTCCTCAGAGGATAGGAAAAAGTGGTGCAGAGGGGTAAATAGAAACTAAGAGGACTAATAGGGTTGCAGAGGTGTAACACTAACACTGTGACAAAATTAACCCAATGGGGTCCAAGGGAAGGAAGAACATTCCAGGGAAGGAACAGATATGATGAACAGGGTTGAACAAGGTGATATAAACTTAACAGACCAACAGAACAACAAAACCTAAGAAATATTAACATATGGCTGCAAAGGCCATCTAAAAGGGTACCTGTCAGATTATACCCTTTTCTGACCCAGAGATGGGGCAACTGAGAGGCATTTTAAAAGCTTTTATTCCATTTTGAGTCTCATGTGAAGGGTGAGACAATACAGACGTTACAATTCAGAAGCCAACTATTTCCTAATTACAATACATTATAAGCATTTCTTGAACTATCAGCTTTTGCCACACAATGCTGCTAGTGCCTTAAAGCCAATCATCTAAAATTACCCCTCGTGGGTCACCCTACAATGCATCTTCCATAGTTCTATTTCTCCAAAATATCTAGTCTTAGTTGCAAAGCCATTATTTGAAACTTGTTTCCTGTTCTGTTTCTCTCAACAATATCTGTCCTATTCCATGGAATTTCTAAGTCATCATTTTTTATCCCAGAGTTTGCATACAGGTACATACTATGTGAGCCTTCTTTCAGGCTTTGAGAATTCTCTACAAATCCATTTCCCACAGCATCTCTCCCCATTTGCCTTGCTCTTTCCAGGATTGAGGCACAGCTACCTCAGGGATAAGCCCCTGGGCCTCCACAGAAAGGAAGAGGGCAAGGTGCAGCCAGGAGTTTGGGATAAAAGGAGGCTGTGCCCTCCGAAACCCTGAGAGAGAAAAGCCCACAAGTGTGTGCCCTGGTGGAGTCTTCCCCTTTATTCCAATAACGTTAAAGGACTCCACTGTCTCCTTTTTGGACATAAACCTCTGGTGTTTGTGGGTTTTCCTGACTTGCTCATCTGTAGCAGGTTTGCCCCCTGGCATCAGGGCAGGCTGTGTCTTGTTGGCAAAGCCCTGCTGTGTTTATTGTTACTGTGCTCCCCAGAACTGTGAACACTCATGAAAAGAAAAGAGGCTGTTGAGTGAAGAGTGTGTCCTTTCCCTTTGCTTTATTTTCTTTTCTCCATGCGTCTACCATCTTCATCTTTAGAAAATTGCCTACTTATCTCCCAAACATTCTTTGCTAAATGTCCCTCTTCAGGAACTTATTCTATATGGAAATTACCCTGTACAGGAAATAATTTACCTTTTACTGTCCTCTTCTTACTTTTAAATTGTTGTGGGCTTTTTTCCCCCCCAGCTCTTAAAACAATGAGGCTGGAAACTGCTGACATCCAATAGCTTTGACAAACTGAATGTCAGCCTGACATGCTCAAAACCATAAAACCAGCTGCTTCTGGGATGGATAATTCTGGCCAGGGTTACTTCCAGCTGCAGTGGATCTGCAGCCCTAGATTCTGCTGGGGAAATCCAGGACATGATGACAAGCCCCAGCAGGGAGTTTAAATTCATGTGCAACACAGCAGTACCTTTTTGAAGATAATACCCAAGTGGTCAGCCTGGTTGGAGTGGCTCAGATTGGAGTTTGGGTTTTTGTGACCATACTTATTTTTTCCTGGTGAAATACTGCTTTTTGTTTGTTTGTTTGTTTGTTTTTTAATGCTTATCAGAATAGGTTAATTTGTGATGTTAGAAATCGAAGGCATTGGAGGAGGCTACAATACTTTTATTTCCAAAGCACTGTTATTATGAGGACCAAACTTTCAGGTAGCAGTCTGTTAAAGGATTTTGTGCCTTTCCTGATGCAGCTTTTATTGCAGAGACCCTCCATGAACAGCAGCCCTGGGTGAGCTGTGGTTGCCATGGCTGACGTGGGGAGATGGGGCTGGAGGCTCTGTCACCAGCACGAGTGCCCGGGTTCCTTTGTGTCACACTGACACAAACCCAGAGGTGTGCAGAGCGCAGCACTGCCAGCTCACTCTCTCACTTGCAGTGAGACACTTTAGAGAGGGTTGTAGAGAACCAGGGGAGAACTCCTAGGGCATTTGTCATAGAATGAAAACCCATCTTCCCAGAGACCTTGTCCTGCCTTGGAGGAAATGCAGCAGAAAGCTCAGTTAAGCAGAGAGGGAATTGTGGGAGGAAATGTGGTAATAGTTAAGAATTATGTCTTTGTATGGTGTGCCAGGTATGTATACAATGAATAGTTAAGGAGCAGCTATTAATTTTGTTCTACTCCCTAAACCTACCATCATTTACTGAAGAGAAGATGGCAGCTTTTGGTCCCTGTAATGCTTGAAACTTCAATATTTGAATGTATGACTGCTTTCTAAACACAAATGCTTTTCCTAATATCTTTTGAATTGATGTTTCATCATTTCTATGATGTGGATACTGAGAGCAAAAAAAGTTCAGATTTGGATTCCCAGTTTGATTTGCCTTAGCTCTACCTCACTGAGTTACTTCATTTCCCTTCTCAGTTCAGCCTCCAGGTGGGAGTGGGAAAGGGCTGCTTAAATCAGGCCAAGAATCTGAATTAGGGCATCTTCTCCAAAATGTCTGAGATGATTTTCTCTTCTGAGTGTATCAGAAATGGGAGGTTGCAGGGGCTATTTTTGAAGGGGAATGTCATCTAATTCAAAGCAGTGAAAAAGTGAAGAGTTATAGGCTTGGATTGGGAGGCTAATCATTAGGGACCAGGAGCTCAGGAGGACCAGATGTAGGTAGGGTTCTTCTGTGTGGAAGGCACAGCCTTATTAAACACATTGGCCAACAAGTACAGAATGAAATCTGGTGGTTTTAGTCAGGAAAATGTAGGTCAAGGCTTTAAATCAACCTTTGAAGGTGTTCTGTCCAACAGCCAGGCAGTAGCACACTGTCAGTGTGTAACTGCAAGGTGGCTGCTGCTGCTCTGCTGCCATGATGGGGAGGGTGGCAGTGCCACGTGCAGTTCTGAAAGCATTCACCTTCACTGGGCTATCAGGTAAACTCAAAGATTTGCATGGAAGTACAACACTGAGTGCAAAACCAGAATATCTACTCACCTATTTACTTAATATTCAGTGGGGTTTTTTGTCCATGTAGGATGCACTCCTGATGATGAGTGCACCAGAATTTTTCATTTTTCCCTGCAGCTACAACTGTAGAAAGTGAATTTAAAACAGAAAAAAAAAAAAAAATAAAGTGCATGAGAGGGTTGAAATATGGGGGTGCCAGAAGGAAGAGAAATCAGAATGGCAGATGTGGATGATCTGTGCATCTGTGCATTAGCAGGTTACCACAATCCTGGCACTTCCACCTGCAGCTTTTCAGGACACCTGATCAGAAAAACGAGGGACAGCCTGCACAAGGAGCAGTCCACACATGGGTGAGACCAGAAAACACTCTCAGATACTGGGAGAAGGAGATAAAGGATAGTAAATCCTAATGATGCAGAAAGGTGAGACAGGATGGGTAAGCACACCTCGGTGATGGCTGCCCCACCTGCACTCATGAATTTTAATGCTAGTGACAAAATTGCTGGATTAGGACTTGTTTTAAAATAAAATGATTTATAAATTGTAAATCAAAGATAAATCCATTATTTTTAATCAAAGAAGCTCATGCACTGAACTTCAATACTCTAACATTATATCCTGAGGAGAAGTTTGTTGACAAGGAAAAGCTTGTTAGGGAACAATTTAGGAAAGATCCCTTTCAGTTACAGTCAGACCTCCTGCAGCTGCTGGTTTTAGCAGGTCAGGTTGTTACCTGAGAACAAGAGGGAAGTTAAAGAACCCTGAAGTATTATTTTTTTCTTTCTTTCTCTGGAGTCAAGGTCATGTAACCCCCACCAATAAAGGGAGGGAATATTGATCACTGGTGGCAGTCACTGGCATCCTAACTCAAACACTGTGTAAATGTCAGGCTTCATCATCACAGAAAGTCAAAACTGGCTGCAGAAACTGAATTATCTGTAGGTAATCTCTGCTCTGGGGTCTCTGCCTATATGAATTATGGAAAGGAACATTAAAATATATGGAGGATTTGACAATTTCTGTGCTCTGTTCTGTGCTATGTTCTTTTTTTAAGGCAGTGACTTAAGAATATTTTGTCAGTGCTTGTAAGCAAAATGTGAGGAATTGTTAATTGCAGTGTTTTG
The DNA here is from genome assembly GCF_021018805.1 of Prinia subflava. Classification (NCBI taxonomy): domain Eukaryota; kingdom Metazoa; phylum Chordata; class Aves; order Passeriformes; family Cisticolidae; genus Prinia; species Prinia subflava. The sequence continues at coordinate 3,133,603 of NC_086257.1, read as the reverse complement.
ATCTTGTTGCTGTTTGAATTGAAAGAAAGGGTGATCTGGGGGTTGTGTCTGTCACTCTGCCCTCTAACCAGTGTCTCTTTGTTTTCTTTCTTCTTTATTTTTCCTTTCTCCCTGAATGTTTTACACATTTCAGAAGAACGGTAGCGTCACAGCAGGGTAGCTAGAGGTTGTGGTCTTAATTCATTCTCCCCCATGACAAGCTGAAATACCTAAAAAATTGTATTTGCCTTTGAGGTGGGGGGAGGTTTGAGGGAAAGGACAAACACCAAAAATTTGAATTGCTGCTTGGAGAAGGCAGCTGCTTCTGCCTTTGTTTTGGCTGCTTGGGAAGTCCAGGCAATTGTGGTTAAAATTGGATATCTTACTTGGGTGGGATGAATCTAGTCATCCTTGCATTTCTGAGACAAGGACCCATTTGTCATTTGCCTCAAAAGAGCCTGAATTTTGTGCAGTTTCACTGGACATAAGAAAGGACTGTTCCTATGGCCACAAAATCATTAGGAACAAAACTGTACAAAATGTTGAATATATTTTTCTGTCTCTGGATTATGCACAGTTTTCAGTCATGCATTCTTCAGTATGTCTCCTCAGTGAGAATCTTCTGGTATAGAGATATATACATTAAATCTTTGTCCCAGATTTTTTTTTTTAATGCCTCCTCTATGATGAAAAGAAAGTTCCTTCTTCTGTCAAGGCTGGGCTTTCATAAGCATGACTGAGCTGTTTTAGATAAAATCTTCCAGCAAAAGTACTTGCCTTTGGGAAGGCCAACCTCTGACTCTTCCTGTGTGTAATAAAGTCTGGGAATGGGCATTGGAGGAATTTGATGTTCACAGGGGAAACTCTCATGAGAGTAACTCAGCCCATGTGGGGATGTGCTGCTTTAGCAGGTTTGTGCTTCAAAAACGTGAAACTGCTCAAGTTGAAGTCCTTTCACCTAAATGTACATGACCTGTGTAGTGTTGGAGTCCAGGACATCCCTCTGGCCACCCTGGAGGGTTTGGAGACTGGACAGGGGGTCTGGGGTCTGCACAAGGGGCTCAGCCAGCCTCACACAGAGCCCAGGAGGACACTGCCTCTGATCCCTGGCCATGGGAGGGAATGACCACAGTGTGTGAAGAATCACAAGCTGAGAGAATTCAAAATAAGTAGTAGTTAGTTTATCACAAAGTGTAAATGTAGAATTTAGGATTTTTAGTATATGGGTCTGAAGAGGCAAGATGGAGGAATTGGGGAGTGGCCCCTGTGCTCCTTGTTCTTGTTCTTTTCCCCCATTTTCTGCTAAGGTGGATTTCAAGGATTGGTTTAGAGTAGAAATGACATGTTAACATAGGTAGTAAGTATTGGTAAGATTCTGTAAATAAAAAGTTCATTGTGGATGGTGGTTGGACCAGGGAATGGTACAAAAAGCCCAGAACCTTCTGACCCGCCCTGCCGCGTGTCCTGCTCTGCTGGGGACGCCCTGCAGAGCTGGGACAGAACTGAGAGATGATGAAAGAATAAACACCCTTAGAAACACGGACTGGCAGACTCAGCTTGTTTTCTCTGGCTCTGGTGTGGGACCTTTAGGGCTAGAAAAGCCCAAAATCTTTATTACCTCAGGGAACAGCAACCCTGGGAGTGTAGGAATAGACATGTCTCCCTGAAGAGCTCTCCTCCTCCTCAGTGAAAGGCTTGGAGCTCGAGTCCCTGCTGCAGAGGCTGCCCCAGAGGGAAGAGGGACCCTGGGCACCCGTGCTGGGAGAGCAGCTTGGGAAGCCAGAGAGCTTCCACAGGGGCAGGTGTAAGAGCCTGAACGAGAGATACAGGACAACAGGCTGCTCTTCAAAATGCAGTTTATTGCAGGGATGTTGATACAGCAGTCCTGGGGGTTGGTGATACAGAGTCAGCCTAATGCTGCCAGCTACAGCTTATAGGCATGCCTGAAGTCACCTTGGTTTTGGTTACAATGCATTATAGAGTTTTCTTTACCGAGCATATTAATACATAGGAACCAATCAACATCACACACAACACCTTTACATTTACCTATAGCCTCTCACAACTACTAATATTACCACATTGCATTACAGTTTAAGCTCAAAATTGTTTTTCTGTTTTCTTCCAGTGGAAAATTTTTAGACTTTGTTTCTACTTGGTAAAGACATGGTTTTTGTTTGCCTATGGTATATTTTGCTTTTCTAAGACTTATTTCTGCTTGGTAAAAACATCTTCTTTGTTTGTGGTCAACATATCCTTTGCTCTAGCCATAAAACCTCTTTCCAACTTGACTTAACCTTTGCTTTCTTAGTTGTCCAGTAACACCTGGCTCAGCAATTCTTACTTTAGACATCCTTTATTCTTCTGTATCAAAACTTGCTTTAATTTCTATTCTATTCTGAAGTTCTACACTCAAAGAGCCCTCTGCTAAACCTATATATCTGTGAAACGTTCCTGTTAAACTTGTACCTTTCCCAACAGGCAGGGCTGGCCTGGCTGGCACTCTGCCTGTCCTGGCTGGCTCTGCTGCAGAGGTGTCGTGGGCTGAAATATGTAACTAAAAATGTGTATTCTATTTTCATCTGTTGAAGCCGGTTGGGAGATATTGTTCTTTATCTCTTTATCACTCTAGGGGGGGAAGAGGGCAGATGCCTTCTGTTAATGGACACCTGATAACACCAGATAAGGCAGGGCCTCCTTATCTCTTCCTCCACCCACCCTGCTCTGAGGGACATCCCCTGTGAATGGGCCATTGAAGGCTCTCCCATGACTGATAACATCACCTCATCCCATTGGGAGATGCTGCACCCAGCGGGAGGAGCCAAAGCCTTTCCACAGGGATAAAACCAGCAATCCCAAACACCAAGGGAGCCTGTTCCCACTGGATTCCCAGAGGATGACTGGACCCTTTCTTGAGGATCATCTCTACTCCAACAGAGCCACATCTGTCACTCCAGGAGGACTTATCTTGGACTGCTTCCAACACCCTGACCAACAGGGTGTCAGGTTTGCATTCTGACTCTGTCAGTGGTCCTTTGTACTATTGCATTTGTCTTCTTTTTTTTTTAATCTTTCTTGTTGTTTGTTCTCTCTCTATTAAATTGTATTTTTGACTTGGAGTCTCACTGGTTTTGCTTTCAAACCAGCACAAGAGGGCAGGTCCTGGCTGGAGCCCTCAGGGCTGCCACGCTCCTGGTTGGTGGTCTGAGTCTCCCCAGCACTGCCATGCTGGATATTCCCATTCCTTGTCCTTCTGTTGAGTTTCTGGATCCTGACCAGGATCCTCACACCTGGTGCAGCAGCACTTGCTGCAAGATTTTTAGAACATGCTAACATAAACTTTGCTATGCCCTTTTTTTTTAAATTTTGTATGGATGAGTTATCAGTATTCCCATGGCAACGGCCTCCAAGCCAGGCTGCTTCCCTTGGGCACTGCTGTCCCTCAGGCCTCACAAACAGCAGGGCAGCAGTGGCCCTGGGGAAACAAATCCCCTGTGAGCTGAGCCTTGGGCACATGCAGAGATGCTCTGCTGAAGCTGAAGTTTCGTGGATGTCTGCCCCAGGTGAGCATTTAGTCCTCAAGACCTAACAGTTTCTGGCATACACGATCAACTGACGGAGGAGAAAGCAAACTGGATTGGGGCATGGTGACTTCCATAGGGTTTTGTGTCTTTTTTAATCTTGCCCATTGGGATTCTTCCCATTCCCGCCTGAGGCACATGAAACAGCACTGGTTTAACAGCCTCAGATGAAGGGGTTGTAACTTTGGGAGCAGGTCAGACTGCTGAATTTCCCAATCTCAGTTGTTATTTAGGAGGAACACCTCAGCTCTGAACTCCACTGCAGACACAACAGCATCTCTCAGTTGGCAACTTGGCATCATTAACCATAAAGTATAAAGCTGGGCTTGGTGTGACAGTTTTAATCAACTTCTCCCTCAAGGTCACCCTTGGCTTCTGAGTTATGGGAGTCCCAAAACCTGTTGTGATTTATTTTGATGAAGATAAGTCAGTCCGTGTTTTCTGACAGTTTGGCTGTTCTGTGATCTGTAACTACATTGCTTCTAGTACTGAAAATACGCTCAGGACAAATACATGTGGATGGACAGCTCAAATAACAGCAATCCATCTTGGCAAATGGCATTAGCTCTCTTATTGCTTCTTTCAGCTGACTTGTCCCTTCATAAAAGGAGAGGTTCATTACTCCCACAGGAGGTTCAGAAAAAAAACACTTTTCTCAGAAAACCCATTAGCTTTCTGGTACAACACTTAGATGGTTTGGGAAGTGACAAAGGGATTTGTAAAGATTTTTGGGCAGCTTGAGTCAGAGTGAGGAGGAGGAGCTGAGTGCCTGACCTTGCTCCAGCCACTCAGCCCGAGTGCAATGAAGTTCAAACCCATTTATATCTGCTCATTTCCCCTGTGTTCCCATTTCCATATGCACACATGGCAGGGATCAGGAGGATGCCTCAGGAGGTCAGTGTGAGTGCCTTAGCAAAGGTACATGGCTCAAAATGATTACCAAGTGGCTGCTGTTAAAAGAGCTGAGTGGATGCTGTGGTGACAACCTATGGAGAGTTATGTGTGGGTTTTAACTGTGGGATAAGGATGAAACTGAAGCTTACCCTGCTGCGATTCTGAGGTAGCTGAATATCAGGGTTGTTCCTGTTTGGATACCCAGCATGCTTAATGATGGTGGGTAACCTGTGTGGCCGGGGAATTCTGGAGCTAATCTCTGCAGACAGGACTTGCTGGACTGCCCACAGACAGGGTGATTGGCTGACCTCCCAGCCAGCCTTCAGCAAGGCAACACGCAGGAGCTCTGCAGACAGGGCTTTGACAGTCCTGGGCACTCTCCCAGCAGGTTCCTGCTGTGCGAATCTGGTACCTGCTGCTTGTATGCTGGGATGTGCTGGTTAACTTCCTGGGCAGAAAGTCCAGGAGCTCTGGAGCCTTCTCCCTTTTGGCATCTGCTGTAGACAGGGGTGCTGACCAAACTGCACAGAGGTAACTTCAAATATTCAGACAAAACTGCTCAGTAGGAGTGGTCCTGTAGAAGTCTTTGTTCATGATCAAGATAGTTATGGGATGGTTTGTACATAATCAAAGGCAGTGAGTAGATATGGATTGTGCCTGTGCTGGAGTAGGTGTGCTAGAGGGATGTGAGAATCCTCCAGAATGGTTCAGGGAGCCTTATCTCACCTGGCTGAAGGCATCTTTGTAAATCCTGGCAAAGTGGAGGCAGCCATCAGTACCTGGACAGCAACTGACCATCCTATTCAAGAGGTTTCAATCTCTAAAGAAACATTACCCAGTGCAAGCCATACCAACCAATTAATTATTTCAGCAAGCACTCGTGTCTGTCTCTATGCAACAGCATCCATTCAGCACAAGTGGGATGCTGCTTCCATTGAGTTGTTGCCAGTGTCATCCCTTTATTGACTCTTCTTTAAAGAGCTGGAAGAAAGTCTTGATACATTAGTGAAAAATGTTAGTAATTGTGAGAAGTGTGGAGGGTCAAGCTTCCCAAAGCCAAAGTCCTTGTTGGCTGGTACATCCTTTTGGCCAGGATTATTTCCAAGCCAACAGCAGGGTGAGCCCACGTCCTGGGGAGAGGAAGCTGCAAGAGGCAGAAAATCTGGCAGACACAAATGCTGCCATGGCTACACCTGGAAAACCTCTGAGAAACACACAAGCTCTTCAGTGCAAACTGCCCAGGTAACTAGGATGGTGCTTGGTACAAAGTCTGGATTACAGTTTAAAAAAGAATTGGAATGTATGCTCTCTGCACTGTTGTTCCTTACAATGAGCCCTTTATTTATAAAACAATTCCAGCTAATGATACATGGCTGATTCAGATGGTGCTTCAGGATTTGAATGAAGTCAACAGCTTGTCTGTGCCTGTTTGTCAGTGGATGAGTGCAGGCTATTTGCTGTAAGAAGTTGAAATTGAAAGAATAGAGGGGATGCAGGCAGACTGCCATCTTTCTCCCATTATTTATTTTCACTTAAGCTAAAAATATGTGTTTTTGCTTTCAGTTCTAATATTCGGTATATTCAATGCTTCATGAACCAGCCAGACAAAGTGCTACTTTATTGAAAGTAGGAAAAAGCCCACTTCAGATAAAGTGCAGCTTAAAAAGATTGCCTCTGCCTGAGCACTACCATCATGTCTCCCACATTTACCAAAATTCTTCACATGAGAAGATTAAAACTTAAGCAGAGGGTGACCTTTTATAGACATGTTTCTGCTTATTTCTCCCACTGAGCTCATCATTCCAAGAGCTTTTCTGTTGATTGCTGTGGCCACTCTCAAAGGGGTCTTCTGAGGCTCTGCTCTTCTGCCTGGCCCCTTTAATGAAGGTATTTCATATTTTTCTGAACTCCTACATGCAAATAAAGAAGCATTGAATTTGTATTTTTAAGTAACAAGTGTGGACCAAACAGTCTTAATTTTACAGACAAAAATTGCTGCCTTTATACAGAAAGGAAAACATTTTAAATTATTATGGTTTTTTAGGCTGGTTTAGGCTGCTTGTTTGCAGAAGTGAAATCTAGCCCGCTGTTCTCACAGGCAGTGATGTATTAGATTGGTATGAAGGAATACAGAAATCTCTTGGCAACCCAAAAAACGAGCTCTTCTAACACTTCTTTTCTCAAATAGTCTTTCTCTAGGCAATATTTTATTGTCCAACTTTTAATAAAGTCTTGTGAAGTAGCAGTAAAGCAGAATATGAAGGTATTACCTTCACCAGGATATCAAATATGTAAGAAGCAAATTGCAGCTAGCCCAATACTTCAGGCTGACAGTTAAACTATATTGTAACAATACGTGCGTGTGGACCATTCACAGATGGTATTGTAGCTGTAAATTAAACCACATTAAATCTTCAAGCATCCAGTGGGAGATTTTTCCCATCTCCTCTCTCCTCAATATGCAGAGGAGTTTGGTCCAATTAATTTTTCCAGCAGAAGAATTATGAAGAATCCTACTACTGCTTTTTAAATAGATTTCACTAGGGGTTAGAGCTTCAGGATACAGTGTCCTGAAGAATCCCTCTGGCAATATCTGAAAAGAAACATCAGTGTCATGTTCTTTCTATTTTTAATGCACTTCACTATGGAAACAGTTCTATGCTTCTCTGCTGTCTGTCCATCTCCCTAGTAATTTTAAACTGTTGGATGGCATAAATCAAATGTGACAGAGGTAGAGGTCTTAAAAGATAATTAGCTTCCTGCAAGTTTTTGTGTGAGTTACTGCCTGGATAGAGATGAAATTCTACTTTATGCCTTTATAAACTTAGTCTGCAGCATACATAGAACCTTTACTGGAGAATTTAATGAATTTACAAAGAAAGGATTTTGCATTCCATACTCTAAATATGGGTAACACTGCAGCTGGAGCAAGTAAAGCTCTGTAATCGGCAACCCTTGCTGAACTGAGAGCTTGTGCTGCAGGGACTTGGAGCTGGGCAGAAAAAGCACAGACTTTGCTCTTGGTCAGTGCTAAGGGACATGAACTGAGCTTTGGGTTTAAGGGATTACTCTGATTGAAGCTGCAGAGCATGATCTCAGTGTGGCCACCTTCCCAGGCCAGGAGTTCTGCTGCTCAGTGTGCCTGGATTTGGGGCAGTTTGGCCAATTTTGTGGGGTTTGTTGCTGCATTTATGGGTCTGTGCACCACTGCAGTGCTGTTGGAGCTGTACACCTGTGCTCATACCCATCTCTATTCCCTCATGACCTCATGCTCACTGCTTTGTTTTGGACCTTGTCTGAGGTACCATGAACTGCTTTGGGGGCTTTTTACAGTCAAGGTCCCTCTTCACCCACCCACCCACAGTTCTACCCTAGGCACTGCCCCAAGAGAGTGGATTTCCTGCCCAATTTCTCCTCCAGACTGTGGCTACGTCCAAGTGTAAACTTTAGGATGACTTTCCGATTTTCTAATGCTGTCATTTTGATGAGTTTTTAATGATTTATTAGCCTAACTGCTGTTTGAATGCTGTTAAACCCATTTTTAAAATGCCGTGCAGCCCCAGAGTTGCAACAAAGTCTTAAATTGGCTACTTTTACAAACATCTCCTGGATCTGCACTTTCTGTGAATGCTTTGCCTGTCTTTTGTACACACCTGAGTAGAAGAAATCATACTGGAGGCACATAAAAATATCCAGTTCTCATATTCAACTTGTCTTGCAGCACAAGAATAAAAGAATGATCACTGATGAGAAGGAACATGCTCAAAAGGAGTTTGGAAAACAGTTTTCAGCAGATAAGTTGTGTGGAGCATTTTCAGTCTTGGGAAATCATCGAAGCAAGGTGTGGCAGGGCTCAATGTCTTAGAAACCAATAGCAGCAGAATAATGCAACATTTCTAGCTGCAGCAGGCAAATCAAATGTGCAGAGAATGCCAACACAGAAGTGGCACAACCATTGTGAAGGAGGTCACTGAGTGGTTTAGGATGGTTAATTCAGGTTTTGTGCTTGTAAATGAAAATTAGTAAGAAATAAAAGGTAAAAATATTTTTTTTACATGATAAGATGAGAAGGATCATGTTCCCTACTAGTTCCAGCTACTTTTTCTCCTCTGTTTCTCATTTACAGCTAGACTGCCATCCCAGCAGTTTGATGGACAAGAACTGGAAGGAATAGGACACTTTTATGGGATGGGGGGAAGTGACAATGTAAAGAAAGTACAATCAACTAAGAGGCAATGTTTTTGGCATCCTGCCTCTGACAAACACTTCCCAAACTCCTGCTGCACGCTCTGCCTCAAGCAGGGAAGTATTTGACTGCAGATTTAAGGGAGGTGGGTGGCAAAGGACCCTTTGGCTCTGAAGCCCAGGAAGGGCTGTGCTCCTTTTCCTGGCTCTGTGTTTGTGAGCAGGGCTGTGCTGGGCCTGTGGCAGGGGCAGAGCAGGCTGGTCCTGCAGAGCTTTAGGACGTGGGATGTTGCAGTGCACCCCCACATTTTAACACGTGTTCCCATATTATGAAAGAGTTTCAGTTTCACCCCCGAACTTTTAAGGAAGAAGAACCAGAAACTTCGATGCTCCTCTCACCATGATTAGCCCAGTGCCAGCACAAAGGCATCAACTGCACCCTTGAGCTGTTTCTCAAGAAATGTAGCTTTTTTCTAGTGGGCAGCAAGCCAAAACCCCTCCTGGATCATTGAATACTTAAGGGAGAGCAGGGAGATCCTCAGGGCTTTTCGGGGTGTCTTAGCAGGTGCAAGGAACCTCCCTGCATGGCTTTTACTCTTTTATTCTGTATAGTTTGTTATTTTCTCTTTAATTAAAAACTTTTTGCTTTTCCAGTCACCTCGGATCAGCCGTCTCTCTAATTTTTCTTAAGCCATTTCTGGGAGGCTGCTGGCAGCCCTCAGAGCTTGGCACACCTTGGTGGGGCTCACACAGAATTGAATCAGAGGGTGCCTCTCACAAGGATCTGTGAAGTTCAGAGCTTCCCTTTGCCGTCTTCATGCCTGCTCTTCCACAGGGCAGGCTGTCTGAAAGTGCAGTGTATTCCTGGGTGGGCTGCTGGCAGAGTTTATTTGCTTTTTGTTCACTCTGAAAATAGCTCTCAATGGGTTTTGTGGGGAGGGGGTAGGGAGGAAGAGAGATGGTTCTCTGCTGGTCTTCTCCAGCCTTATTCAAAATGTTAAATTGCTCTGTGGCATGAGCAGAACTGGATTCAAAGTCGGAGGACATAGCAGAGATGGCTTGGAATGTGAGATTAATTATCCTTTAATTCATAAGGCTGGCTTTGGTAACCTTTTGATCTTTTTGCTCTCACTTCCCCTGCAAAATTGTGTCTCAGAAGCTCTAGCATAGGCCTTGCTATGGAAAAATAAAAAAGCAGTGCATATATGAACATAATGTATCATGAGATCAAAAGAAGTTGTCTTTTGATTGAAGATGGAGCTTCTAAACCAAGAAGTAGAAAATGTTGTCAGCTATCTCCAAATACAAAATATTTGGAAAGATGGGAAGAAAGGCCTTGGGCTCCTGTTGGGATGTGGCTGCTCAAGGCACCAGTCCCTGCAGTGCCCACCAGGGGGTTTCCAAAGGCACCTGACTTACAGAGGGGCTCCACATCCATGCACCTCCCCAAGGTCTGCTTTCAGGAATTAGCATTAAGAAATGTTAAAGATTTCTTAAGGAAAAAAGGGCTTTTTGTGAGCTTTTTGTTTGCTTGCTTTTCTGAGTTGTATTTGGTTATTTGGTTATTTTTTTTTTTTTTGGTGGTTGGGTTTGTTTTAGGGAATTTTTGTTTGTTTGTTTTTTAATCTTCCTGCCTTCTACAACAAACTGTCTGGAACTTCAGGCAGTGTTGTTAGCTATGTCTGGTGGGATCTTTTTGGTTGCCATAAACCAGAACCTGTTTATGGACCAGTGCCACCTGTCCCTGGTGAGAATGTTTGTCACATTCAAAGTCATGCTTAAGGGTGAGCACAGAACTTCACAGGTTCTCTGCTTTTTGTTACAATATTTTAGGAGTAAAAAGTTATTTTAAAGTTCCAGGGAGGACCAGGCATTTATCCTGCAATGTAATTCACCCCTGAAGAGCTCGTGGCAGCATTAGGACCTGTGCTTTTATAAAACTCGTTATTGGGAAGGTGTCTTCAAAAAAATCTCAACACAGATTGGATAGCTCTTTAAAATAATTGGTTGAGTATTAATTTCTGTGGCTCACTGCAATTATGTTAATTATGGGGAACTCATTAGGCACTAATGTAAATATTAGAACCCCTTCTGTAACATTCACTGTAATTTAATGCTAATTCACAGAACCATTATTAAACTGTTAATAGCCAGGGATGGAATCCATTCAAGTGCAGAACACCTCACACAATCAGTGAAGCCTTGCAGCTGGGGAAGAGCTGTGTTACAGTCCACACACACTTTGCACACAGAGTCAGAGCTGTTGGCAGCCTTCCCATCCCAAATTAGAGGAGACTCTGAGCAAACACCCACAGGGTTCTTGGTGTATTGGCAGACCTCATGGCCACCATGAATGATGGTTCTGTGGCTAAATCACTACATAACTTTGTATCTCGTGTCATCCATTTGGACACACAGATGATTACACGTCCTACATAATTTCAAAACCTAGAAAGTTAGCAGAGGCAGCTTCCCAGTCTTGTGTTTATTTTGTATTTTATTTTAGATTTCCTTGGCATAGGAGTTGCTCATAGTTCTGTTCACATACACAGCTTGCAGTTGTCTGATTCAGCCTGTAGTCATTTGATAATGCTGGTGCAAGAGGGGATGACCTAGTTGTTTTTCATGAAATATTCACATCTGTTATTTTGTTAGTCAAGGGGGCAAAAAGGTGGAAATTTAGTCAGTTTGAAATAACTGGGTGAGGGACAATGAATTCCAGTCTTTGGAAAACGCTGTATTTTAATATAGAACTTTATATTCTGAAGTGACAAAACAGCAACCTGCAATGAGTGCTGACATGAGATCTGGCTAGAATTTAGGTGCTTAAATTGCTGGTCTGGAGAAGTCTACGTAGCTGCTGTTGAACCTCTGGAGAGGATTTAAATATGAGCCCCTTGGGATTGTGCTGGCCCCTTGGCAGGCCTGGGGGGCTGCACCCACTCCCACCCGTGGTGGGGACCCTGGGTGCCTGTGGGGCTCAGGGGGAAGAGCTGTGCTGCTGGAGGGAGGCACTCACAGCCTCCCTGGGGCTCCTGCTTCTACAGCTTGCTCTGCATGTGCTTTTGTTTTTGATACTTGGCTGAGGGAAGCAGAGGGGCCTGAACCCACCTGCCTCACCCACCTGTGAAATACAAAGTTGTGTTTCATGTCAGGGAAATATAGAGAATCTGTGTAATTGTAATTGTAGAACATGGCCATGGGACAGTTATAAAGATGAGTTCTAATAAACAACCGAGGAAAGCATGGAAGGAGGTTTTTGAACGAACTTTGCTTGCAATTACCTATTATAAATCTCAAGCAATTCTGTAATAAGAGTATTTGAATTATAACTTTAGAAGCTTGCTTTGTATTAAAGAATTTTAAACTGTAGTTTTAGAAGGTAAAAAGACCTTAAACAAAAGAAAAAAGTACAAACGATCTTAAGACTTTCTCACAGAATGGTGGAAACATCCTGGATATAGAAGAAGGATTTCAGCTCGCAAAATAGAAGCTGGACCCCACCACCTGGGATACATAACCTGGATGTACATCCTGGAATATTGAAATCTAAAATGGATCAGAATAGAGCAGAGAAACTGAACAGGAACCAAACATCACCATCATAGGTTTACGATTTCTAGGTATTGAATAGTGACATTAAAAATTGGAAATAGAAACTGCTGAGAAAGCTTATGAATATGGATGAATATAGCCAATAAAATCCCAGCAAGTCCAGCAATGGGTGTGCAGTCAGAAGGGAAAATCCTTCCACTGTACCCAGCACTGTCTTTGCTCACACTTTACCATGCTAATTAATCAATTATTAAATTGAATTGCTGCTGGATATATTGGTCGTGTCAAGCATCTCATTTTTAACATCACCCACCTGAGGGTGTGGATCCATGTCCCTGTATCCTGCACGGTGCTGGAGCCAGCAGGCAGCTTGGGCAGAGGCACACCATATCCCCTTACTGAAAGGTTTGGGAGTGGTGGTCTAAATGTATGAAAAGAAGGAGGGCAAATGCCTGGCAGGTTAGGAGTGTGGGCTGCAGGAGTCAGGGTAATGTATTTATTCTCTGAAATTATTTTGTTACAATTCTTGTTGTCCCCCCAATCTCCAGAGACCCAGAGTTCCTCCACCTCCCATCCAGGAGGAGCACAGGGCTGCACAGGAGGAGTGGAACTGTAGGAGTGCATGTCCCCCTGGGCTCCCCAGGGACAGAGGAAGGTGCAGGGGTTGAATTGAAGCCTTTAGAGAAACTAAAATATATCAAGCCTAATATATGTTATATATATATATATATTAATATACATTAATATATATTAATGTATTAAGTAAATTGAAGTAGAAGTTTAGATTTTAGTTTTAAGTAAGTAAGAAAGTACACTTTAAGTGCCTTAAGAATCAGTCAGCCAGCACAGGGCCCAGAGTCCTGAGGCCTGACAACCTAACCTTAGACATAACAAAAACAAGTTGAACTTCACAATAATAAAATAAAGCAGGTACAATTTTTATGTGGATAAGATAGTACCCTTTACATTAGTAGATATCTACAAGATAGAGCTTTTTACATTAATAGATATGCTCTGTGCACAAGTTTTTGATACCATCCTTCACAGTTTTTCGTAGTTTCACGTATGTGGGTACTGCCAATGGTCTGAATTATAAGCTTCAGGCACTGCTGGGGTCTGTGTGAAATACAGGAGAGCATCTTTCTCATTCTGGCCTCGGAAGGTCTTGAGGAGGAATTTAAACAGACCTTGGGAAATGAAAACCATCAGCAGGTGGTGTTTTTCCAACATGTTTACTGGCAAAAGATGTTTACAAAAAGGGTGTAGACTCTAAGGACCAATCACATGAATTGTACCGAAGTACTGTACAAAAGGAGAATTTAGAAGAATAAAGATTGCTCTAATTTCTGCATCACAACGAGAGACATGTTGTTATTTCCATGCTGTCCAAAAACAATAACGACACACGTACTTTCAAAATTAAGTTTAGGTTGGTGTAGAAAGAATGTTTTGGATGTTCTTAGTTGATTTGCTAGCCTATAGATAGGGGCATGAATATGCATTTAGAGTTTATGGGTAAAACCCCCCTGTTTTGGGGCAGTGGTATTGATCAATCAAGAAATGAAACCTCCTTGCCCCTGCTTACAAAGGAGCAAGGAAAGCACCACCTCTCCCATCTTCCAGAGACAGCCTGGGCTCCCCGTGCAGAGAGGTTCAGACATTCTCTGAGCATTTTCCTGCTCTGTGAGCTGAGGACAGTGGATATCAGACACTGATGCCAGCCAGCACCTCACTGGTGTGCAGACAGCTGTGCTGGGAGCAGCCTGCACGCTCCCTGTGCCCAGGCTGTGTTGGGAGTGCAGGTCTGTCTCTCAGGGTGGTGATGGTTTCTTTGCTCTGGTCTGATGCCCGAAAGCTCAGGCACAGTCTAACTCCTTAAGAGACCTGAACTGAAGATTTTCTGCTTTAATGGGCTACACTGCCCTCAGCACTAAGTTTTCTCCCTTCTAGAAACAATGTCACAGTAGGAGTCTTGCTGGTTTAATAAACATAGAATTAAAAGAATGGAATTTTAAGATCATTTAAAATAATCTTATTTAAAAAATCATTAAATGATCAGTTTGAAATGACTTTATGTACCATCTTTAACAGCACCATCTGGTGGCTCTCGGGCAATGTTGACATTAGCCATGGCTAGAGCTGTTTCTTACATTATTACAGTGTGAAATACTTGGCTTGTTATGAATGCCAGAGGAGGCGTGTGGATTCTGTATGGGTAAAAATGGCAAAAATAAGTAGATTTGACAAAAGCATGTTGCTGAAATGTGTGGGGTAAAGTAGGGCAGAACTCCAGGGCTGTATGTGCATAAATATTTGAGTACTAGAAGAGTGATATTTTCTCATTGCTGTAATATGTTTAAAGATGCCTACTTACCATACAAAATCTATTATTAAAGATTATTTTATATTTGCTTCTAATCTTCTTACATATATGTGGAGTCAGGAGAGATCAGCAAAGCCACTGATTGGAGAGCACGCTGCTGAGCAGCATGGGGAATTTATAATATATTGGGAGCTTAGGAATGTGAACTTTCATTTTGATTTATTCAGTCTCAGCAAACAGAGAGGGTAGATATCACAGCAGTGAACGAGGAGGTAAAAAGACAATCCACTTTCAGCCAGGGAAGCCTTGAAAGACAACCAAAGGCAGAATCTCTCTCTGCTGTGAGCCTTTGTGCAGTACACAGGACTGAAGAATGGTTTCTGGAGGTTCCCTTAGATTTTCTGCACAGGAATTCCAGAGTGGGCAAAGTATCCTTCTGGTCCTTCTCCCCCCAGCTGGAATTCAGCACATCAGTGTTCAGTGTGCTGCTTTTCATTAGTGGTTTATGAGTGGCAGTAAGTGTAAGGTCACACGATTTTGGCCTTTGTTCTCACTGTAACAGCTGATGATGGTGCATGGAGCTCCTGCTCATATTTTGGTCTTTGTGCTATCTCAAAGATCCAATTCCCTCAGTGCTCAGTGATCCCTCTGGCTAGGTATGTTGTGGGCAATTATGGCTGTGTACAACAAGCCTTGGCATCAGCAGCTTAGCACTGGCTTCAACACCCAGGAGCAGATTTTGTGCCTGGCTGTGTGTAAGGCAGGTAATGTTGTCATTAGCCATGGATAGAGCTGTTTCTTACATTATTTCATTATTATTTGTAAGGCACTTCACTCACAGCTCCCAGGACAGAACCCTTTCCAGAGCAGAGAGCTTCCTATGCCTTCCCTTTGCTTTGTCCTCTGCTTGCTAACATGAAATAAAGATGAACTGGAAAATATAAACTCAAGTGTTACAATTGCTAGTTATTATTTCTGAGGAATGTAGATTGGTTTTAAAAGTCTATTTGGAATATATATTGAGAAAGACCAAATTAAGTGATGGCAGGAAGCAGTTTGGCACAGTAGGTGGGAAGGTGCTGTCTCAAAAAGCTGTGTGCTCTGCAGCTACCTGGGGCTAACAGGCGTGACTGGCCACACCACAGTTATCCCCTCCTGTTCCTCAGCTGTGCTCTCCTACAACAGCAGGTGTTTTAAAGCCTTCTGCAGATATTAAAGCTTTGCAATACCCCTTTTTTCCCAGTCTCTTCCTTATTCTGTGTGGCCCAGTTTTGTGGTGAACACAAAGAGCTACATCCTCAGCAGGCTCAGTCCCTCCCAGCTCTGGTGATTGCAGTGAAGTGTCATATATTGACATATATTGTCATATATATTGTCATATATTATTGTAATATATTGTCATATATTTGCAGTGACCTGGGGGCACCCTTGGCTGGCAGAACCTGGGGGCACAGCACACACAGTCTCTGCTTTTTCCTCTGAAACATATCTATTTTTTGTATTTCCACTGAGCTTTCTGCTTCATTTCTGGGATGGAAGTGAAACAGCAAGTGATGAAAATAGTGATGAAAATGATGATGAGGATTTATGAGTATAATAATCACCTGCAGATATTAAAGCTTTGCAGTACCCTTTTCCAGAGATATCCACATGAGTCAGCGAGATCTGATGACTTGCTCAAGGTCACAGAGCAAGTTGGTGGCAGAGACAGAAATGGAGGTGGCATCTTGAGGGTCAGGTTAGTCCCCAATTCCTGGGCTTCCTCTTGCACACTCTGCTGTGCTGCACGACCTGGCATTGCCTCAGGCTGTGAAGGAAGGGGGAGCACACCCAAAACGAGCTTAGCTGTGCATGCTGGGTTTAAAAATTCACTTTTGCATCTTCAAAATTGCCTTAACTGTGTTAATTTCAGTCAAATTAACATGACACAAAAATCTATGGAAATGGTGGTAAAAGGCTATCTGTTTTTTTATGTGCTGGTGAGGAAAGTGTTGAAGGCTTATCCCAGCCACCTCCAGTATAACCACCCTCCCTGATGGGTAATTTTGGGTGAGATGCTTGTGCAGGGCTGAGGCTGCCGTGGTCATAGGAGTCAGGATGTATATTCTGCCCTGTGGAGTTTATGGAGCCACTGTCTGTGGTGTCAACATTTGGAGCTGCCCTATTGCAATGTGAAAATTCTTCTCACGTTTGTCCCCATCACAATGCCCTAAGTTCTACTTTTCTAACCAAAAATGGTGCCTCTTAGTGTTGAACAGTACACAAGCCTGGCTCAGAGCATCAGTCCAAAAGAAGAAATAGTTTAATTGGTTCCAGGATCCATGGAGGAGGAACAGAAGCCAAATAATGTGTTGCAGCCATGCTCCAGTCCAAGAGGTACGTGGAGATGGGGAATAGCTCGTGCCAGCTCGTTAGAAAGGAGGCTGGGAGTTACAGATTGCAGGGATGTGATACTGGAGGCAGAGAACAAATGTTTCCCACCTAGTGAGAAACACTTCAGAAAGGAAGAGTCATCACTTAATAGCAGCATGATGGTTGCTGTTGAAAGCAAGAGAGAGTCCTCTAAAAGCCTAAAGCTTTATCTAAATGAGCAAAATACACAGGACTTTAAAAAATGACAGCTTAAACGTAGAAACGCAACAAGGCATACTGAAAAAAAGGAGTTAGAGGAGTATGTGGAAAAGACATCAAAACTAGTGAAAAATAAATCTTCAAAAACATCAGGATCAGGAAGCCTGCCAGAAAAATCTCTGGGGCTGGTAGATGCTCAGAAATGACAAATGAATTCTTTGCATCTGTTGCTCATTGTGAAGAAATGGCAGTTCCCTGTGCTGGTACACTTCTTAAAGAAGAATTCATGAGGAAGTTTCTTTCAAATTGATGAATTGGTAGAGGAATTTATGAATCAAATAGAAGTTGCCAAGTAATTTATTAACCCAAGCTTTCTGTAGGAATTCAAGAATGAGATAGCAAGACTAGCTGTGGTGTTTCATAAAAGTACTCTGGTACTTGAGGACTGAAAGATGGCAAATGGGATATGGCTTTCTAGAAATGTCATAAGGGAAGCCACAGGCTGATGGGCTTGGCATATGCACAAGGAGAAATTGCTGTACAGTGGTGTACTGAGAATGGAATTACAGGCTACAGAGACAAGAGTCAGCCTGGTTTTTGTAATGAGCAGTCGGTCTGTGCAAAATGTCAGAGCTTTTCTAATGAAACAGCAAAAAATGCATCTGTTCCAGGACCCATGGCAGTCAGCAGATGCATAAATGATTTGGGAAGAACTAAATACTTGTTGCTCATTGCTGTCCTGAATAGCTTTGAATTATTGATGACAATGGAAAAATTTTGTAAGAACCCAGTGAACCTGAGTGAGTGGGCAGTGAAATACAGACTGACCATGTAGATAAGCAGAGTGATCCCTCACTTTGTATGTGGGGAGTGGGGAATCAGAATGGGGAAGAACTGGATGTGCCCTGAGCTGTTTCTTGGATAAGCACTTGAGTTGTGAGAGAAATGCCATCTCGGTGCTCAGGAATGATCCAATAGTCTCTCCAATGTTAGAGTTGTTAGGACAGTAAGAGAGAGCAGCTTGAGGAGGCCTTAATTGCTTTATGAGCTAATATCAATGCATAGAACTTCTGCCTCCTGAACTCTGTATGCAGCTGCAGTTCCTTTGCTTCCAATCCAGTCCCAAATACACTCAAACTGGGTGAAGTAGTGAGAAGACAGCAAGGCACTTGGAAATCTTGGAATGGGCTCTGTAAAACAAATGAGCAGTGAGGCTAAGGCCCTTCAGCATGCAAAAGAGACTCTTGAGGAAAGTGGTAACAAAGGCTATGAAGTCGTGTGGCATGGAGAGGGTAGGTGGAGTTTGATTTCTCTAATTCAGAACAAGACCTGGGGCACATGAAATTAAGCTGTCAAGTTCAGGGTAAGTGTTGCTATTTGTGTGACCCGTTCTGTGCTTTTCTTGTTCCTGGTTTGGCCACTGCTAGAGGCAGCACAGTGTGGGCCCTTCTGTCTCCTCTGTGGCTGTCTTATGTTTGGCTCGAGGTAATTTGGGAAACCACTGCTGCCAGTGTTCACAGCAGAATTGGCCTCCATCAGGACCTCGGTTCATCCTCTCCTGAGCTCATCCAGAGTCAGACACCAGGCAGTGAGCTGACAGCTGCTCATCCCCACCAAGAAACCTGTCTTTAGGACTCCTGCAGTAGAATTGTTTTGTCATGTGCTGGTTTGAAAGCAAAACCAGTGAGACTCCAAGTCAGAAATACAATTTCATAGAGAGAGAACAAACAACAAGAAAGATAAAAAATAAAATAAAATAAGATAAATGCAATAGTACAAAGGACCACTGACAGAGTCAGAATGCAAACCTGACACCCTGCTGGTCAGGGTGTTGGAAGCAGCCCGCAGTGAGTCCTCCCACAGTGACAGATGTGGCTCCACTGGAGTAGAGATGATCCTCAAGAAAGGGTCCAGTCATGCTCTGGGAATGCAGTGGGAACGGCTCCCTTGGTGTTTGGGATTGCTGTTTTATCCCGGTGGAAAGGCTTTGGCTCCTCCCGCTGGGTGGAGCATCTCCCAATGGGATGAGGTGATGTTATCAGTCCTGTGAGAGCCTTCAATGGCCCATTCACAGGGGATGTCCCTCGGAGGAGGATGGGTGGAGGAAGAAATAAGGAGGCCCTGCCTTATCTGGTGTTATCAGGTGTCCCATTAACAGAGGGCATCGGCCCTCTTCCCCCCCTAGAGTTACAAGAGATAAAGAACAATATCTCCCAACTGGCTTCAACAGATGAAAATAGAATACACTTTTTTGGTTACATTTTTCAACCCAGGACATGTCATTAGTTCAGAGCCTCTCCATGTGTGTGGGACAGTGGGGAAGGTCTGAGCAGCCTCTCCACAGCCACGTGTGAGGAGCTGGAGCCCAGTCCCCACGGCAGGGGTGCAGACTGCCTCTCGCTGGGGCGCAGAGATACGGAGGCAGGAAATTGTAGCCCCAGGCAAGGAAACGGGAGCGGCGTGTTTGGGTTTGCAGTGATTGTGTTTTAGTTTCAGCAGTGTTGTGAAAATCAAAACGTTGTGAGCAATTCTAAAAGACTACAGAAGCCTAAAGATAAAAGTGAGAGTGTCCCATATGCTTTTACAATATTAAAACAACTCAACTAAAGCTGGGTCATGGCCAGCCTCTTGATAAAGGCTATGCTTTTGCATTCCAAGCAACAAAAGACTAAATTACAAAGAATGTACTGACCCTTTATATGCAACTATAGAGGGGAAGAGAAATCTCAGAAAGTATTGAAATTTTTCTTTGAAGAGTCTTTTCATGTTACTTTCAGACATGAAAGGTAAGAGCAGGGTATGGATAGAGACTAAAGAGGTTGAGGGAGTAGTTGAGGGTACATGTCCACACATGGAAGTTGCTAGGAATGGTGTGTTAATCTGAAGACAGTGGTGTTGGGAATCTCATAAAGAGTGATTTAAAGGAGAATGTTTTGTAGAATCAGGAAGTTTTATTTATACCGAAAAGCTTCACAAGTTTTCCACTTCTGAGTGCCCAGCTCTCACACCTTACTTATTGCAGATATGAGAAAGTTTGTTTTTAGGATACACGGCTGTAGTGTTGGACTTCCATCTTGATATTCTTCTATACCTTACTGGTCTGCCCTTGAATTAAAGATTCTCAGGTAAGGTGGATTATCTGGTCTTTGATTAGCACACAGGACTGATCTCCTTACACCTTACAGAGTTACCCTGAGGAATGTAATGTCATGTGGAATTTAAGATGTCCACAGGTGCAGTGGCAGCACCAAGCAGTTGTGTGAGTTGCTGTATCAACAGGAAACCAATTGAAGTGTTCACCACCAGGAGATGGGCACTTGGCCACTCAGGTCAAACCATGGCCACACATGCTGCACCACTGACCAGGCACAAACCCTGCCAGCTGTATCAAGAACCTAAATCAGTTTGAAATGTTTAGTGTTGGTTCTCATGGCCTCCAGGCATCCACGTTCAAATGCAGCAGTCTGGCTTCCCAGGACAGGATGTGAAACATCTCATAGCCCCAGGAAGAAAGATGCTCAGTGATGCAGTGAGTGTACCCTCTCCCCCACAGGCACAGTAGGAGGGATGAGAAAATGTAAATGAGAGAAGCCCCAGTAACCACTGGAATATCCTGCAGATTCTTCAGAACATTCCCTCAATCAGCAGCAACAACCTTGCTGTTGATTTGTAGTATTTCAACACAACTGAAGGTTTAAGGCCAAACATCTCTGTCCAATCCCTCATACTGATTTCACACAGGTAAAAAAAGGTTCCTATTCTCTACCTGGGTTGGGATTACTGAATTCAGAAGATTCATGTGCTGCTGTGTGCCTGCTCTCTAGAACTGCTAGGATACCTAGACAGGCATTCCCTGCTAGCTGTGAGTGGAAAGGAAAATCAGAAACACTAGAAATGTTATCAGACCCAGAAAGATCAGATACAGTAACATGTGAACTGAATGCTAAGACATGGGTATAAAGCATATGTGGCATGAATCATTCCAATTAAATGGAGGAAATTACTTAGCCATGTGAAAAAACTATGCCCAGACATTAAAAGCTACTAGTTTGTTTAACTTTTTCTGGCACTTTATTTTTTCTGAAGGCCTAAAGAACTCCAGCCTCGTAACTCCCATGATGAGTGTTCTAATTATGAACATTAAAAATGCTTTCTGATTGTTTTGAGTTAGGTAATAACTTGATGAATAAATCAAGCAGTTCCCAATCCAAATGTAGTGTCTGGCTTTGGAAATACAGTGTGCTCCCTTCTTTCCTGTGTGAAATAGGTCTGAACAGCCAGAACGAATGTTCTTGTCACTAAATTATAAATTACAGCTGTCGAGAACAAAACATTTAGTTCCAGCACTCAAGAAATAGATTTTTAAGAAGTCTTCCCATTTATCAGTTTAGCCATTGATTATGTGTGTAAGGTCATTGAATCAGAGCAGTAATGAATGGAATTCTTGATTGCTCAAACACCAGACTAAATGTACCCATAGTTTTACATCCAGGAACTTGATAATGCCTAAGAATGCCTCAGAGCATTCCAGGAGCTAATGCTTTGTGTAAGCACTTATGCACTCCCTCTCTGATCACCAGGAACATGTTTGCTGAGTAGGAGGGGAAGATAAATTTACTTCCATGAGCTCCCTACTTGTCAGGTTTTCAGTCTGTCAAGAAAGCAGTTTAATTCCCAGTGGCCTTGACAGGCTGTGGAGTGGCAGGAGGTCAGGGTTAGGGTCAGACTGAGCTTCCTGGCATTTAACTGCCTTTCTTCCCTCGGTGCCAGAGGCAGGAGTAGGAAGATGGCCAAACCTGTTCCAAAACAAATATGACCTGCCATCACAACCTGTCGTGTTCCTTGGGCTTGTCTTGAGATGAAACCTGAAATTAGCATGTCAGTTTGACCCGATATTTATTTTTAATATTGCTAATGACACCTGGATTTGAACAATTTTATTTTCCATGTGTGCCGACAGTTTCAGTCTTCACCAGCGTAGAGGGAGGGACTGGCTTCAAGCTTTTCTTCAACCTTTTCAGTTTTGTACCCTTGTTTTCACAAATCTCTGCTAATTATAGTTGTTATTTGTGCAGAAGGTTAAGGAATATCTGCAGGGTGCAGGTGACTCTGCTGTGCTTGCACACTGTTCCTGTGTTCAAGATTTGTGTGAAATCATCAATTTAGATGCCTTTCTTCAATGGAAATAGCTCAGATGTGCAAGTAAGTGTTACAGATACCTTTGAATTGATGTGCAGTTGGGAAGAGCTATAATAAGAGAGGAAAAATTATGTTCTTTTGCTTGCAGAAATACCTGAAAACCATTTTTCTTAAAGATGTGTCATGGGGTTGACAGCTACTGGTTCTGATGCCTTTTATGATGCTTCCTCCACAGCTCAAGTGTTCTTTCTGGGTGTTTCATGGAAGGCTGCATTGGGAAGTTTTTTCCCAGTCTGAACACTTACAGGCTTTTTGGTTTTTTTCTGCCTTTCAGTCTTGATAAAACTCAGAGGAACCAAGTTATCTTTGATTCCTCTGGTTCTATTCAAAAAAATATGGAAAAAAAGAGGGTAGACTCAAGAGGAAGAGGGGGCACAGTCTTTGCATAATTTTCTTTAAACAGAAACCCAAAGCAAAAAAACAGCTGTAAAGATCTGCTCCAAGGTCTGAAGCTGGCTGTTGTCCCTTTCAAAGGCTCCTCCACAGCCTGTTACTTCTTCTTGAGTTTTCGGGGTGTCTTCATTGAAGACTGTGGTGATGGGTAGCTGTAAAAATAAAGTCCTTTATTGCACAACTAAATCAGCTTCATAAAGGCAGAGTTGTCACAGTTTGTGCCAGCAAAGTCCCCCTGTCCCAAGCAGAAGTGGTGGCATCTTACCAGCAGCAGTAAAGGCAGCAGCAACAGCACCATGTTCATGTGCCCTAAGAGCCTTATCAACAGCAGTCACAGCAGCAGCAACAACAGTGGCATTTGTGTCTTTTCAGGAGGCCACTGGCACTCTCAAAGTAGTGCATTTTATTCTATTTTTGGCCAGTCAGGTACCTACACAAATCCAGTGTTGCCTTGTTGGGCCTATCCTAAACTAGAATTAATGTGCAAAGGCAAATGCAAATTCTTACACAAATTCTATGCATATAGCTCTATCTAGTCTTTCTAGGAATGTTTTAGCAAGGCTACATTATTTTTTGTTAAGACTAGAATTTAACTAACTTCTCAAAAGGCAATGCTACTGGAACTTTAGGCTTTAGAGCTTTTTCTTGCTAACTGATTCTTAAAAATCAGTTAAAAATCCTCTATTTATTTAAAACTAAACTTGCATTTCTAACTCATGTCTGTGTGGATTTATGTATTTTAGTTTTTCTGAAGGTTCTAATTCAGCCCTCATTTTTCTGGGCACTCCTGGGCCTGTGTGGATTTGGCCCAGGGGGATTCATACTCCAACACTCAACTGCAGAATTTGCATTGAGAAGGTAAAAATCACTTCTGCAGAAAACTGTAAAAGAACCCACCAGCACAAACAAAGACCAGATTGCAGCTAGGGTTAGAGGTAAAAACTGGTGTATTTCAGCTGGAAAGGACGTGGTGAAGGAAAGAGGAGGCACTTAGGCATCAGGTGTAAATTGGTAACTCAGTGATCTATTAAATAAATGAATCCTCTTTCTTTCTGAGGAATTTCAATGAGCTCTGTATTTCCCTTTGCCTACTCTTCGAGGTATTCAGTAAATACCTTTCTGTAGGCTGCTGGCAAGCTCTGCATTCTGTACTGTAGTGGGGAATCCAAAAGTTGTGCTATGAAGATTTTTTCTCCCTCTATTGGAAAAGCACTCAAATATTCTCTGGGCAGATTATTTTCACTTGGAAATTCACTTTAAAAAATGTTTCTGGAGTCAACTAGGTTATTCAAATCACAAGAAAATGGAGAAGGATGTTGACCAAATGGGCAAAATGAATTTGATAGGAAATTAAGTCTGGACAGAGCATCTCTGTCCAGATGGTATTTCAGCTTGAATAACAGAGTATTTTTGTTTCCCTAGTATACACGAGTGCTTTGCTTTTGGGGACATAAAGTGTATTTCAAAACTAGAATGACTGGGGAGGTAGTACAGCTTGCAAATTAAAGACTAGATCTTGTTCCTGGTAGGCATCTATTTACATTTTCTATATATTGTGTTACTCTCCCTCTTTCTCTGCTCAGTCTGAGCTCAGAGTTGCTGTGTAGAATGGCCATTATGGGGTTAGAGGCAGCATTTACAACACTCTGGAACTGTATCAAATGCCTTTATAGAATGCATTTCTTTGCAATAAAATTATCACAATATGAGCTAAAGAATCCTGTATTTCTTATTGTCGAATTTACATTTAAAATTTACCTTTTGAGCTCACTGGACTGATGTGTGTATGTATATATACATATATACATATATACATATATACATGTATACATGTATACATGCATACATGTATACATGCACCTGTTTCCAGTGCAGCTGCAGATTTATTTTGTGCTTTTCAAACAGGATCTCTTGGCCAACAATTAAAAGAGGAAAAGAACACCAGAAACTGGACAGTGCTCAATATCTCACTGTAAACCCTCTCCCCCATGTGGTGTCTTAAAGTTCAGGGGCTGCATTACAGAAAGATGGATTTTCAATGCACACAGACCAAATATCAGTATATATTTACTTTATTTGCTAATTATGGTAGAAATGGGGAAAGATGCTTTTTAGATTTAAAATAGTTTTAAGTTTCTGAACTCTTTGAGGTTTGAAACTCATTCAAAAGTGTGTTTGTAGAAGTATGTGATATCCTGAATCAGTTTGAGGCTTCCTTTATGGCTGTCAGGCTCTGCATACTGGGTTCCAAAGAGGATGGCTGTCCCAAATAACCACATGTTGAGTACAAACCTAGCAGTTTTTAAACCACACCATTTATTTTTGTTTCATTCACCTCATGTACTTACTAGACTCCTGTACTCTATTTAGAGGGGAAACTATCCTATGTCTATAAAACAGGAGACAGGTGGGAGGGTTTTTTTGTTAGTATTGCTTTTTAATATACTAAGGATTTCACATTTCTCGTCCTCACAGTTTCTTTCAAAGTCAATTATTTTAAATTAGCTCATGAAACGTTTTGAAGAATAAATTATTTCCTTTTTGCTTTGAACTAAAGGAAGAGCAATTAAGTAGTGCTGAACTGAACAAACAGCCATTACTTTTAGGTACCACAGACTTATTTCCCTATAATTTTTATAGGTCAGCCAAGCTGTAAATTACCCAGGAAAGCCCTCAGGTAGACCTTTTTCTAATTATGCGACATGGCTCCCTGCTTTTAAACCAAGAACTAACAGCTGAAGACCTGTGCTGTAGTGAAGGAGGAAAAATTGATAGAGATTAAAAGAGTTCAGTATGAAAATAGTTGTTTGTTTCACAGCTGCTCTGAGCATGGTCCCACCCTGAAGGCAGATTGTGGTAAAGGCTGAAAGCATTATGAGAAGATTAAAGTAACTAAATGCTGAAATGGCAGAGTATGCTCAGTGTGGGGGTAAGCAGATAGCTGTGTGCCTATCTGGAACTTCAGAGTGGTGTTTCCTCTACACAAGTCACTCTAGGTTCAAGTTCTTTGGGCACAATCAAAGAGAAATGAAATAAATTATATGGTGTGGTCATCTGCACTGTTACCTCATACTTTCCTTCCTTTTCTTTCTGTCCATCTTCACAGTCTGTGGCTTGGAAGGCCTACAGAAAAGCACATTTTATAGATAGATTAACAGCTGGGAATACTGTGTGTAGTGCAACCTAAACCTGGGTTTTTTTGTTGGAAAGTGGTATTATCTGCTCTTATGCCCACAGTGTGTTCCCATCCATTAATCATTTTTATGCTATCTTCTGCAGGCTTTTCCTTGGAAGGCATCAATTTTACTGGAGTATAATCTGGAAAATGTTCAGGTTTTGTTTAAGAAGTAGAAATGTTGGTTTCACAAGTTCTTGGAATTCTCTTCTTTAGTTACACTGTGTTGTTAACTGAGGCTCAGTTCTTCACCCTCCCATTCGGAAGGGTTTTGTGTCTGTTGCAGCAGTTCTGCAGTGGAGCTGTCACACCCAGCAGCACAGGGGGTGCCTGTCCCAGGGCAGAGACAGAGATTTTATCAGAGCTCTTGCCTGTACAGAATTCCTTGCCTTCCACCCCACCTCTGCCCCATGTCTGATGGAGCAATAAGAGTAAAAATATGGGAATTCATTTCTGTGCCTACAGGACTATGGGGTTTTTTTGGGTTTGTTTTTGGTTTAGCTTTTTCTGTATTGCATGATTGTTTAACATGGTTTTTAGCTCTTTCCTGTTCATTTTATGTGACTCTACCTCTCTGGATTTGCTCTGGGTCTGGTCTTGCACTGCCCCTGGACAGTGGACAAAGTGAGCACTTGACCAGCTGCACTGGTCTAAACCCATGCACATGGAGTGAATAAATGTATGTAACCCCTCACTCATCTGAGATTCAGAGGGCCTTCTGATCCACTGGCACAGGGGTCTATTCCACCCTTCCAGCTCTTAAATGAGCAGGTCTGGTCATTAGCAGAAGATTTTGTACTTGTGAGTCAACACAAATTAGAAATATATGTATTTTTTTTTCTTATGGGGAATAATATTGACTGTTAACTCTGTTACCTTGTACTGATAGTTGCTGCTCCATGAGATAACTGGTTTTTTTTTTTCAGGTTATAACTACCTGTACTAAGACTTCTTTTGATATTTGCACTTGAGAAGCTCTGCCAGGACAAAATAAGGTATTTCCATAGTTTGTATGTCTGATACATTCTTTTTTTTGGAGCAGTTTAATATATTGGTGGGATTTAAAGATGTGCTGAATCTAATCTTCCAAGAGTTGTGAAAAATATTCATTAAAATGCATTGTCTCTTGCTGAGTTTGACCTTCACTACCCTGCTGGGGTGCACTACAATTTTTTAGTCTTTTTTTTTTCTGCTTTTCCTCCTTGGATGATAATGAAAGTGAAGCAGTTTGCCTGTCCAGCCTTAGTTCTCTGCAGCCCTGTTGCCTTCCTGCCATTCAGTTTCCTGCTGAGGTCAGTGTCCCTGTGCCTGTGTCTTCAAATCTCCATTTTTTTGTCTTGGCTTCTGGCTTTGACAAGCAGGTAATGAAGTGATTTTGGTTTTTGTATTGCCCTCACGTTCAGGAGCCTGTGCTGTGCATTGGGTGTGTATGGTAATGCTACCCTGGCTTTTAGAACTTAATATGTTGACAGTTCCTGCAGCCTGTGCTTTATTGCAGAAGTAGAGGCTCCCTTTTCATCACTTTGTTATTTGAAACGTTGTTCAGTCCTCTGGAGGAATACATAATATTAGCACTGGAACAGCAATACTTTCAAACTATCAGTTAAGTACAATGGTGCCACTGGTCTGATCCACACCCTGTGGAGGGCAGGAGAGGGGGAGAGACCTTTCCCCTTCCCCAGCTCTCGCTGCAAGTGAGCAGTGCCTGAACTCTGCTGCCACTGCATTTGCACTGTTGAGAAGTGTGACTTAAGGAACGTGCCTGGCACAGAAATAAAAGACAAAAGCTGCTGTTCAGTTGTTATATCCCACACTGAGAAGGAACAGTTTATTTCCCTGTGACTACCATTCCATGAAGATAAGAGTTTCACTGAATTCCAAGAGCATTAGAATTGGTGGAAAAAGCTGCAGGTAAGATTGGGGTTTCAGAACAATTGCACATAAAACTCTCCCTTGACCTCACAGTTAACTTCTTAATATGTTGTGATATTTTTCCATTATCAGCTCAAACTGAGAAACTCTAGCACAATGCCCTGAAGACATTTATTTTGGATGAAAATTGGAGGAGGTCATTGCTGGTACCATTCATTCTGTTTTCAGAGAAACTTCCAGAGCCTGAATACTGTAGTTTTTCACTTAATTTACACGGCTAACAGAGCAGGTGCAGGGCTGATCCTTTCACATGTGGAAACTCGTACTTATGATTAAGCTTTTGGGTGTTGAGATGTCAGGCCTGTGTCTGGGTCAGTGACAAAGTGCAATATCTCTGCAAGCAGGATAATACACAGCCTTGCAGTTGCATTTCCAGTGCTAGAAGTCTCAAATTGGAATACCAGTTGTGTATCCCAGTAACTGTTTTCTATCTCTCCCAATACCATGGAAGGTTGCTGTGTTCACCCCAAGTGTGGCACGGTAGCTCACATTGTGACCAACTGGAAGCCAAGTCTAGAGCACATTTTGCACTCAGAAATTTGATATTGATCCATGACCATGGTTACACATGCTGTGAAACAAAGGGGAGCATTCCTGAGCTTTGCTGGTCTTCTCTGCAAGTTTTTGGCTGGGCACTGGGCCTGTTCCTCTTGTGAACCTTTAGAAGTGTTGCTCGCCACTGGCTGATGGATGAGGCTCTGAAACAGTTATAATTAAGACAGTGTTCACACTGCCATGATTACAGGATACAGCAATTTTATTAGCCTGGATTATTTATTAGTCACAGCAATCAAAGCTACATTTCAATCAGTCACAGGAGGACCTGACAGAACATGGATGTTAACATTAGGTACCCAATGTGTTCATTTGCAGACCTGTCACATTTGTCATGGTGGCAGTAAATGGTACTAAACTGCTTTTTCAATAGATTCATTAGTGTTAACCTTTTGGGTTGATTCGCCCGCCACAATTTTTACAATTTTTTTTCCAAGCATATCGAATATGAAGATTTAAATTATGCTTATTATAAAGAAATGTGATTTTATTAAAATGGAATCTTATTACATGAATAAAAGTCTTTAATTGTTATGGTTTATTAACATTGGCCTAATGTTTCTCAGCTGCTACCACAAATTTCCTCAAGAAATGTTTGCTTTTATTCTTAAACAAAACCTGATCCTGTAGCTATTAAAGGAAGAAACCAGAGTTAGGAGATGCTCCAGGAGTTTTAAATTGTTTCCAGTTCTGAAGTTCTTTGCCACACCAGTGCTCCTTTATCCTTCTCCAACAAAGGGGACATTTTACATATTTAGCAGAAAGGTCTAAATTAGCTGCATGAATTAACAGATGATAACTTAGTTAATGATCATTTAAGCAGACAATGTAGCTCAAGATTTTATTTTATAACGATGGATCTTCCATGCCAATGTATGGTTTGTGAGATAAGATTTCTGTAGAGAAAGCTTAAATTGCAGTTCCTTGTCTAAGGAACAGCTACAGCTGCTGTATAATGCAACAATAGGGTTAATTTTAGCTGGCATCGACTATTACACTTTCCTGAAAATCTGTTATCACACAGGCTCAGGCAGTGGGGTTGAGGAACACACAAGAAAGGATGTTAAAATATGCCAGTGCATCAAAGTGAAGCCAGCTCTGTAATTCCAGAAGGTTTGCTAGGAGTGCTGAATCTGCTGGCACAATAATGAGCAGTAATGGGCATGTGGCTGCAGAGCCTTGGCATGGCCCTGTGTTAAATGTGTGCAGGGCTGGCACAGCCACCTCCAGCTGGCAGCTGTGGGGTTTGAACTGCTGGGTTTGACAGGTGACTCTCTCCTAGGTGGGTGCTGGTGTGGGCATTCCTGCTGTCCTGTGCCCACTGAACCAGCTGTGCTGGGTGGATGGGAGCAAAGCTGGCACTCCAAACCACTGTTTCACACCTCACCCCTGCCAAAAGCTCCTGGACACACTTAGGTGCTACAAACCACTTGACCACGTTGGTGAGGCTTTCTGCTGCTTTAAAAAGTAAGTTTCTCTGTATATACCACTTGTTGAAGCTGAGCAGTAAAGTTTTTCCTGGGACCTTTGGTCAATGGAACAATTGCTCCTGTCTCTGCTGAGCAGAAGAGTCCTGCTGGTGCTTTGAATCTGTAGCAAACAGCTCAGATTTTACACAGGCACACGAAAGCAGATGTTTGAAGTCTAAAGTTGTAAATTTAGAGCTCATGACTGTTGAACTCTGACCAGTCAAGTGGTGACAGCACAACACTTTGTGTAGGAGCCAGAATGGTGCAGTATTTTCTCATGCAAATGTGGAGCAGGTCCCTGTTCCCTGCCTGTGAGTACAGCAGAGGTAGAATTTATGTTGAAGCCACAAGCAGTGCAGCAGCAAAGCAGGAAATTTCCAGCCTTCAGTGAACACATGCTACGTTAGTTCAATGTCTCAGTGCAGTCCTTCAGAGGAGGAGAAATCAGGAATGGAGAGGATAGACCATGTAATTTGTTTCTTTGCCAGCACAAGAGGGGTCTCTTTTAATGAGTCTAATTTCAAAACTCTTGAGGAACAGAGATCACAGCAGCATTTTTGAGAGTGCCAAATGCTTTCCATTTATTGAAAAGCTTTGCTTGCTATCCATCCTCCTTTCTCCCTTCTAGTTGTACCTTTGAGCCAGCCCAAGATTCTTTATTGCTGTTTATATGCTTCACTGATATTTTCCCACCTTGCCATTTGACAAAGCTATATATATTCATCCTGTTTTCTAAGGAAATTTCTCTAACCTCTTAGCAATTTGAAAGGATTTTAGGAAAGGTTTTGTCTACACTGGTTTAGGATAATGTGAGGCAAGAGAGGATATCATAGTTTCTTTCAATGACACACTTCTGAAAAGAATAAAATTCTATAAGCAGCTCTGGCTTCATAGTAGAAGTTGCCCAACAGTTTAAAGAGGGATTGATTTGGTTTGTTCTTTTACTTTGTGCCTATCAAAGACTTCCACTGTTTTTTATCTAATGCTCAAAATCTTAATTTTTGGGCACAGAGAAATCCCCACCTTCCTAGTAAAGGTAAGGAATTTTGTTATTGTAAGCAAAACCTTGAGAGCCAAATTGTTAGTGTAGATCTAACAGATGCAGAAGAAAATAACAATGCAATTAAAACTGAGATACACACACCTGCCTGCCTCTGGCTGTTTTCTGGGTGCTGTGCTCCCCTATCCACTGCTCCTCTGGGTCAGGAAGTTGGTACAGTCACAGCAGTGCTGGAGTCCCTTGCAAGGAGGAGTAAAAACTCGTCTTGTTGTGTTGCTTTGTTTTCCTTTCCTTCCCTCTAGGGAATTCATCCCTCTAGGATACATTCTGTATGGGTTTTATTTCTTTGCAAGGTATTCTTAAACCTTTCCTTCACTGATCCACAGCGCTGGGTTAGATCTGAATTATTGTCTGTGCGCTTTGCACATGTCTGGTGCTATGTCTTTCTTCACTTTTTTACCCCTAATTAGGGTTTTGTCCAGCTGCAGGTCTGTATCTTTGTTGTTTGTCTTTAAGCTGACCACTGGTGAGATGTTTCTAGCTTTGGGTCTCTGGTGCCAAGCCTGTGCCCCACCACCCCACATGCTCCTTCCTGACTTGCTAAGGCTGCTGTTGTCACACCGGCCCTTTCTCTCTCTGGGCCAGCACCTGCAGGTTCACAGAGATGCAGGCACAGCAGGCAGCCCTCACTCTGAGATGTGGCAAATCTCCTGGGAAGCTTAGAGTGTGTCACTGCTCTGCAGGGGTGGAATGAAGAATGCTGGTGTGGTGTCACAGAACTGGTGCTTAAGTGTTGTTGGAACCTGCAGTCACAGTCTAGCCAGGTAAAAGCCTGCAGTCACAGCCTGCACACTGATCCCTGCAGTCACTGATCCCTGCAGTTACAGCCTGCACACTGATCCCTGCAGTCACAGTCTAGCTGGGTAAAGCCTGCAGTCACAGTCTGCACACCAATCCCTGCAGTCACAGCCTGCACACCAATCCCTGCAGTCACAGCCTGCACACTGATCCCTGCAGTCACAGTCTGCACACCAATCCCTGCAGTCACAGCCTGCACACCAATCCCTGCAGTCACAGCCTGCACACTGATCCCTGCAGTCACAGTCTGCACACCAATCCCTGCAGTCACAGCCTGCACACTGATTCCTGCAGTCACAGTCTATTCAGGTAAAAGCCTGCAGTCACAGCCTGCAGTGACTGCAGTGACTGCAGATCAGTGCACACTGATCCCTGCAGGCACAGTCTGCACACCGATCCCTGCAGTCACAGCCTGCACACCAATCCCTGCAGTCACAGCCTGCACACTGATCCCTGCAGTCACAGTCTGCACACCGATCCCTGCAGTCACAGCCTGCACACTGATCCCTGCAGTCACAGTCTGCAAACCAATCCCTGCAGTCACAGCCTGCACACTGATCCCTGCAGTCACAGTCTGCAAACCAATCCCTGCAGTCACAGCCTGCACACCAATCCCTGCAGTCACAGTCTGCACACTGATCCCTGCAGTCACAGCCTGCACACTGATCCCTGCAGTCACAGCCTGCACACCAATCCCTGCAGTCACAGCCTGCACACTGATCCCTGCAGTCACAGCCTGCACACTGATCCCTGCAGTCACAGCCTGCACACCAATCCCTGCAGTCACAGCCTGCACACTGATCCCTGCAGTCACAGTCTGCAAACCAATCCCTGCAGTCACAGCCTGCACACCAATCCCTGCAGTCACAGTCTGCAAACCAATCCCTGCAGTCACAGCCTGCACACTGATCCCTGCAGTCACAGCCTGCACACCAATCCCTGCAGTCACAGCCTGCACACCAATCCCTGCAGTCACAGTCTGCACACCAATCCCTGCAGTCACAGCCTGCACACCGATCCCTGCAGTCACAGCCTGCACACCAATCCCTGCAGTCACAGCCTGCACACCAATCCCTGCAGTCAGAGTCTGCACACCAATCCCTGCAGTCACAGCCTGCACACCAATCCCTGTAGTCACAGCCTGCACACTGATCCCTGCAGTCACAGCCTGCACACTGATCCCTGCAGTCACAGCCTGCACACCAATCCCTGCAGTCACAGTCTAGCTGGGTAAAAGCCTGCAGTCAGAGCCTGCACACCAATCCCTGCAGTCACCAATCCCTGATCCCTGCAGTCACAGCCTGCACACCGATCCCTGCAGTCAGAGATCAGCAGGAAATAAGCAGCAGTCAGAGGCTGCAGGGGAAACCCACAGCAGGAGCTTGCTGCAGTCAGAGTCAGTGAATGGCTGGAGTCAGGATGGCTGAGCTGTGAAGAGGAATAAACCAGGACCCTTTTCACGCTGTGATAAACAAGGAGTCTGTGTCTGGGCTCATTTCTACCCCCTAACAAGAGGGCTGCTGCAACACTTAAGCACCTCTATCTCCCTGGCAAGAGCAGCCTAGATCTCTGATGGGAGCTTGAGACTTCCCTGTGTCCAACTAGGACACCCTGGAGACCATTTCCACTACTTTTCAAACAGGATTTGAAGCTTGAATGCTGATCACTCCCTGGTTTCCTTTGCCTCTTGCTCTAAATGTAACTGCATCTAAAGTTTTTGCTTTACATGTTTCATGTTTGCCTGATGCCATTTTGGTTTAATCTTTTTTTTTTCTTTTTCTTCAACTGTATGTTTCTGTAATTCTTGCTTGTGTTCTTGTAGTCTGTTTGGAACAACTTTAATTTTCAGCAGAAATAGTATTACTGTAATTGCTAGTTTAGCTTGTTCCATCAGACTGTATGGGTCTCTCCCAGATAAAGGAAAAACAAATTAATCTAGGGGTGGTGAGGCCCTGGCACGGGTTACCCAGAGGAGCTGTGGCTGCCCCTGGATCCCTGGAAGTGGATTATGATTCCAGTTAGCAAGTTTGGCACAATGTTTTAAGTTGATTTTTCAGTGTTTTAGACTAGCTTTTTGATTGTTTGACTTCAATGATAATCAAAATCAATTCTCATATGATTATAGGTGAAAAATTGCAGCTGTGGCAGAGCAATTACAGAAACACAAAAGTAATGCCATTTGTAATTATGAACATCCCTCAGATTATTACATTTATATGACTGTGTCCATACTACAGGAAGGAAGTGTAGCTGTGTGCTTGGCATGAGCAGTTTTGGTTTGATTTGGGGTTTTACGTAAGAGGCATTGTTCTAAACTTGTGTGTATACAATTACATGGTGTATTTAGTACAAATATGAAATGTGTTTATTAACTTATAGTGGTGGAAGTAACACAAGAGTACTGGGAGGAGGAGGGACGGGTAGGTGAATCTCATTTCATGTCTAGCCTGGAGTCCAGCCCCTGTGCTGGAAAGTTTGGCCTGGAGCTCTCTTTGTAGGTGAATGCTAGTTTCTGTAAGAACCTAGGAATGCAAAGAAATTGGATATAGAACAAAAGCAACTCTTGATTTAGCTGCACAGATACCGAAAATAACATATGGAATTTTAACTCCTGACTTGTTCTCCCCAGGGAGCAATCAAAGAGTGAGATCATCAGGAGATGTTTTTGTGGGTTATTTCTCCATTCCTAAGGATTGTATGTCTCCCTCCTGAACAACTCATCCACTGAGTGTGCTTACTCAGGCCTGACTGCATGTTTGCATAAGTGCACACCTAATATAACCAAGTGCTACCTTTCTTTCTTGGGGTGGCTGCCTAGAACAGGGGCTGGACAAGATTCAGAGAATAAAGTGGGTGTTTATTAAAGGCCTCCAATAGATGCACCTTGGGCACTCACTCAGAGCCTCCCAGAGGCTGCACCCAAGGTGGACGATGGTCACGAGTTTTTCAGACAATTCTAAGTTTGGTCCATTTCCATATGAGGGGTAAATGCTCCAATTACAGCTTCAGGTAATGAAGTCATTTATCCCCAGTTTGCTCCCCCCAATTCACTTTTGTTTATACTCTTCAGGGCCTGAGGCTGTAGGGTGTCCTTGGATCTCAGGCCCAGAGGGATTGTTTTGTCTGATCCAACTGTGAAGACAGTAGCTAACACTCTGTATGGAGTCTGGAGTTACACACTAATGCAGTGCAGGATTTGAAAAATATAAAGGCTAAAATCCTAAGGCATCAGCTGTAAGAGGGAAGATCTGTCCTATGTGAAGCACACAGAAATTAAACTCAGAGGGGAGAGCCCCTTTAACACATGGTGAGTAGGGGATTTGCATCATCCTGTTGCCAACATATTGTAACACCATGGCCAGGGGCTCAAGCCTGCAGAGCTGCTGTGTGTGAAAGGACACTTGCAACAGACCCATGCCTTCTACTTGTCTTTACAAAAGAATATGTGTGTAGCACATATGTAGCTCACAGTATGGCCTGGAATTCAAGTGTATCTGTGGTAATTTTAGAGGCTGTATGCTATCCTGGTTTTGTCCTTTGTTTTTGCTAAAGCAGCAACTCAGATGAGCAAAATCTGGGGTATTCACCACTTTTCAACTTGCTTTTGTTCAGTAATATAGAATGGTAGACAAATGGCCTTGATTCAAAGTGCTAAAAATAAGAATTCCCTCGAGGCAGTTGAACTGGGGAGTTACTGACACAAAGTTAATCCTGCAGAACAAATGCATGGAATTATCGAGGAAAGATTCCCATTCATTTCCTGTGTCTCTTGCTGATGGACTATCCATCCAGTAAGGATTTTAGGCTTCTTGGCCAAGCTTGTAATAGATTGTAGCTTGGATATTTTGCAAGACTACAGTGCAATTGGAGAAATTGAATTAGGACTATTCTAGGTTTGTCTGAGTGTTGCTCTGAACTCCAATATTCTCTTAAGATATGTGTTTCAAAGCTTTATTTGCTAAGGTACATTTATACCCATAACACCTCAAAGGAGAGCATACTGAAGACATAAGTGCAGCATGGATACAGGATAATGTGCCTTGCAAGAAAGGAAAGGACCAGACAGCATGGTAGGATTATCAAGAGCATAATCAGGTGTGAATCAGAGGAGAACAAGTGTTACTTGGCTGAAAAAAAGTCTCTGCATGTGTCTGCATTGGGAGACAAGTGACCTGCTGAGGCCACACACAGATGTGTGGCTGGAGGTGCGTGGTGCCCTTGCCCTGAGTGCTCTGTCAATGACTGCTGGCCCCCTGAGAGGAGCTGAAGCAAGGACATGCCAGCAACAGCTCAGTTCTTACTCTGTTCTCTGAACTACCTGGCATCATGTCTTCGGCATCATGTCCCTGTGGGGATCAGAATAAACTAAAACAAGCTCTCTCTTGGTCAAACCTGATTTTTCTCTGTGCAGGCTTCTTTTGATGCTGTGGCCTCATCCCATGTGTAGAGTCCCCAGGCACAGGCTCTGTTCTCAACCGATCCTGTCTAATTTTTGGTCCATCTTTCCGTGCTGCAGGCAAGACAGTCCTGAGCTCTAGAGCAGCCTCCTTGGAGAGATCTTAGTTGGTGTTTTTATTAAACACCTTTGTTGTTAAATTTGGCCTTATCTATATCCCAATATATATGCAGCACCTGCCAAGGAAATTTGCAGCAGAGAAATTGTACAGGTTAACATGCAGATCTAGAACTTTAAGCTCCACTGAAAATGTTGGAGTGTTAGTGACACTTAAGGGCACAAAGATATCAACCAGAGCACCTCTGTGTACAGAACATCTATTTTCCTTTGGTTTGAGAGGTTGTTGCAAAAATAGTTGTGGCACATTTGTAAGCAGATGAGGCCAATAATTATAGTACAGCATATTGAGTGTTGTATTTAAGGAAGCTGGAGTTTAAAGCTTCTGCACTCCTAACTGTGGCACAGCTGTGCTAGCAGGGTTTTGCTATTAATATACTACACTGTGATACTTGCTCAGCTTTCTGAATTTAAGGAAACAGAGTGAGAGCTCTGCTGTTAGACCAAGGCTCTGTCTGAGGGGTCAGAGCCTGGTGGCTGTTACAATGGGCCCGCTGTGGTGAGAAAAACATTGTTCATCTTTGCAGTATCTGGTTCTGTCCTGTGAAGGTTGCTTTTACAGCCCAAGTTACTCATAACACACTTGCAGATATTACTCTGAAGTGCCCAGGAGGAAATTCAGCAGAAGTGGGTGAGCCTCAAAGTATACAGCAACTGTAAAGTCATACCCTGGATCACAGAAGTGCTTCCTTTTTGGAGCAGTGGAGAGAGAAGATGGCATCCTTGACACATGAGTGGGCCTTGCCTGGACTGACTAAACCTTCATTGAAATAATTTATTGGAATCACTATTATCCTCAGTTTTCAAGAACTGGCAGTTGAATTAAATGCATTAAAAATATTTCTCAATATATCTCAAAGATATATTTGAGGTTTGTGACATGTAGTAAATAAACTTGGATTCCAAAGAGTCACAATTCACTTGCTAATATTTGGTTATGTAATTCCTGTAGCAGGGCTTCCTCCTTGACTGAACTGCTTAAATCACTATTAATTTTTTCTGATGAAACCAGTTTCCCTTCCTGTCAAGCATTTAGAATCATAGAATTGTTTAGATTGGAAAAGACCTTCCAGAAAAGAACTGAGGTCAGACAGACAGGCCTGTAGTGTCCTGGATCCTCCCTCTGGGCCTTTTTCTAGGTGGGCATCACCTTTGCCAACCTCCAGCGAGCTGAGACCTCTCTGGTGGGCCAGGGCTGAAGTCTCCCCTGATTGCCCTCGGATTTCTGGTTGCACCTTCATCTCTGCCTAAAGCATCAAGAACGGGCGGTGCTCTGAGGGCCGTGCCAGGCTGGGGAGATTTCTCATCACATCTTCAACCTGAGCCTCAGACAGGCACAGAACTTCCCTGAGTGGGTTCAGTCTGCACGTGTGTGTTGGTTTGGAAGGACAGGTGTCTGCTGAGGAAGGCAGGAGCCTCCCTTGGAATGGACAATGTAAAACCCCTCCCTCCAAATTGTTATAGTTTTGAAATTAGGGGCTTTCAAGCAAAAATGTGGGAATATGAATAACAGTTCTTTACTAGGAATATTAAAATTTAAGAAGCAGTACAAAAAAAAAGGCAAACAAATGAAAAGAAAACACTGACAGAACACAACCTGACAACCTGACACCCTGTTGGGCAGGGCATTGGCAGCAGTCCAGTCCAGCCCTCCTGCAGTGACAGATGTGGCTCTGTTGCAGCAATGATCCTGTAGCAAGGTGCAGTTTCCTCTGAAGGTCCAATGGTGCTGAGATGGGTCCAGCCTTCCTCTGGGAATGCAGAGCACACAGGCTGTGCTGGGCTCTGAATGCCAGGGTTTATCCAGGTGGGAATGCAGTGCACACAGGCTGTGCTGGGCTCTGAATGCCAGGGTTTATCCAGGTGGGAATGCAGTGCACACAGGCTGTGCTGGGCTCTGAATGCCAGGGTTTATCCAGGTGGGAATGCAGTGCACACAGGCTGTGCTGGGCTCTGAATGCCAGGGTTTATCCAGGTGGGAATGCAGTGCACACAGGCTGTGCTGGGCTCTGAATGCCAGGGTTTATCCAGGTGGGAATGCAGTGCACACAGGCTGTGCTGGGCTCTGAATGCCAGGGTTTATCCAGGTGGGAATGCAGTGCACACAGGCTGTGCTGGGCTCTGAATGCCAGGGTTTATCCAGGTGGGAATGCAGTGCACACAGGCTGTGCTGGGCTCTGAATGCCAGGGTTTATCCAGGTGGGAATGCAGTGCACACAGGCTGTGCTGGGCTCTGAATGCCAGGGTTTATCCAGGTGGGAATGCAGTGCACACAGGCTGTGCTGGGCTCTGAATGCCAGGGTTTATCCAGGTGGGAATGTTGGGCTCCTCCCCTGGGTGGAGCATCTCCCATGGATGATGGAATTGGATCAGCCCTGCAGGGAGCCTCGATGGCCCATGGACAGCAGAGATCCCCTGCAGGGAGGATGGGTCCTGGAAGGGATAAAGAACACTGCCACAGCTGGTTTAACAGCTGTAATAGAATACAGACTGCTGGTTACATCCTGCGTTGCAAACCAAGACAACATGGAGCCTTCTGTTCCCTCCTCAAGGCAATCTCCTATGACAATGACCTGTCTTTTCTCCTTTGTGGAAGCAATTCTGTACTTTCTTTTGTACACTTGGGAGGAAAGGAAGCTCTTTGGAGGTAGGAATTTCAAAGCAATGAGAGGAAAAGAGGGTTAAGTGACTGTCCCACAGGCAGGCACAGCTGAACAGGGGGATTTCCAGTCCTGAGGACTCTACAGCATCACATTATCTGTGAATCCTTGTGCTTTTGACACTTTCAGGTTTGTAACATAGGGAGAAGTAAATGTAGTCAAATCAGGGGTTATTTCTGATTCTTAATAAATTAATTTTCTGCCTAAATAGGGCAAATTGCTCTGGGATAGAATGACCTGAATAAATTTCTTTCAGAAGGCTCTTTTAATCTGGGAAGTCAGCTGGCAGTCCAGTTACATTTTTCTAGCAGAGTTGGATTTTATTTGGATTTCATACTATGACATTCAGCTGGAAAAGAAAAAAGCCTGGGAAAGGCTTTAGCTTCCATACTACCTAGTTGCTGCAGTCCTCAGCTTAAGGAGATAGGTATCAGCAAGACTAGAAGACAGTACCATTTATCAAGGTATGGGGTTTTCAAGGCAGGGGAAATTTTCCAACTTGGTGCTTTTGAAGAACTCTGAGATCTTACCCTGAATCCTTAAGTAATGCTATATATTGCAACAAATATCTATCTGTTCCATTTTATGCATGTAACACCTACCTGTGTACATCTGAAGTTGATAAAGGAGGGCTGTATGGAGTTTTATGAGCATGGTTGCTAGAAAACTCTGTCTTTATCTGCTTTTTCACCTAAGCAGTGGCAGAAAAATCAACAAAGTTCTTAACAAAATGCTCAATGAGGTTTCCAACTTCTGGCTAGAAGAAACTTAAACACACTTTCACTTTGTAATAATTGAAATGTCTTGCTAACAGCTCTGTCATTCTACTTCTCTGCAAAATGGGTAATTCATCCTCAGTTTAGTTTGCAAAAAACACCCAGTCTTTGAAAAGTCAGATATTTGTTCTGTCTTGACATTTCCTTCCTCAGCTTTTACACGGAAAATGTGTCACTCATTTATTTGTGCAACAAAGTTGTATCTTTTGAAGCGCTTACTAAACTGACTCTGAAATGCTGGCAGTGGATGTAGCTGTTGTAGACGTTGCTGTCAATCCTCCCCTACCAGTCTCAACAATTTTTTGGCAAACTCTAGGAGAACTATCAGCATATGCTTGTAAACTGTAGAAATTTGATCGTGCTCTGTGCTTGGAGAGTTTCTTTAAACATGGATGGCCTGTGTTTTTTGGTGGGAGTATGGAATATTTAAAATTATGCAAATCCAGTTATGGTTTTAAGAAAGTACCTTATTTGGGCTGTTTTCCACTTGTGTGTCTGAGGAAAGCATTCAGGTAAGTGCAACACAGAAAGCAGAAGATGCCCAAATGGTTGTTGACATTATAAAAAGGATGGAAAATACAGAATGTTCTTTTCTGCATTAACAGCTCCTGCTTTGGGAGGGAAAATTGTGATCTGTGGGCTTGAATAGAGGAATCCTCAGTAAGCCATGCATGTGCTTGTTAACGATAAGCAAGTATTGCTCTGTAGATCACCACTGAAGTCATATGTGGTAGTTTTTCAAATTAAAACCAACTGCCCCATGCCTCCATTAATGCATTTCACTTGGAAGAGAGAATTCCTTGTGGTGGTTAACCTTGGCCATGCCTGACCCAGTACCATTCCACACAGGTGTGCTTGCATTTCCTCAACAATTTGTAGGTTCTGATGAGCTTGCAGGACCAGGGTTTCCTGTGCTTGGGGAAGCATGACCTGGAGCCTGTAGCTTTTTTCATCTCTGATGAAAATAGAGAATAGGATCCTGCCCTTTAAAGATTTTGTTTGGTTTTGAGGTAAACCTTTAACTTTCCTTTTCCCCGGTGATTATCAAGGACAGTGAATGTGCTGCATTCAGTGTGAATATTGACAAAAACTTGAATGATTTGGGTCGGCTGAGGGTTTTGTGGTGACTTCAGAGGTTGAGTCTGTGCTCAGCAGATACAAGAGGGGGATGGCTGGAGGGTGTGAAGAAGCTGAGGGTGCCAGTGCCAACTGAAAGTCATCAGAGCTAGGAAACCAAAGGCCCAGAGGCCAAGGACTGCCACTGAGGTATAGAAAATAGTGTAAATGTTGGTGTTTCAATAGAAAGGAGGAACATGACAGTGGTGCTTTTGGGCTGGGATTAGTTTCAAAACCAGATGTTTCTAAAACATGGGAATGCTTAGCAAAGAATCAGTTGGTTTTGGATTTGAGTGTTTGGGGTATTTTTTTCCTAAGATATACCTGTTCTTCCTAGAAAAACTGCTTTGTTTCAAATGGAAACAGCAGCTGGAAGTCAGAAGAGGAAGAGAGCAGCAGGAGTAGAAAGCAAATTGGTAAATTCAGCCTGCTGTTGTGGCATGTTTATGGTGTGTGATCGGCCCTATGGAGCCTGATTAGCACATTCCCAGCAGACAGAGCTGTTTGCACAGTGGGAGGAATGGCAGGATTATCGTGAGCTCACCGTGGATGCAGAGTGCTGAAAAAGCCTGAGCAGGGGGCAATCATCAAGCTGTGTTTAATGAATCTGCTAGTGGTCACTCTCTTGCAGGGAGATCAAAAACAGAAGCAAAGAGCTGCTGCAGTTTTAAGGCTTCTCAAGAAGCATCAGATTGAACTTTGGTTTAACAGAAAGAAAAACATTAATGATATTGCCCTTGTGCTGATGTTCTGTATTTCAGCCCCTGGTTAAAAAAACCAGCTGCAAATAGGGCAAAAATACTAATACTGGAAATAGGGTCTGTAATCACTGGAGGAGTGAGGGTATTGCATATCCTTTCTGTAAGGTCAGAACTAATGATCATGAAGAGCTGATGAAAAAAGGATTTAGGTGTTATTTCATGGTACAAATTGGGAGACCCTGCAGAACCCTTTTTAGCACTTTGTCCTTTTTGGATGTGGTAGATTTGGGAGGGCACAGAAGCTGGAGAATGGAATGGTTATCTGGAAATCACCCCCTCTGCACGTGCCAGGAACAGCAGGCTGCAGCTGCTCTGTAAATAGTTGCTTTACCAAAGATCCATTTTAGCTTAATGAAGTCGGTTGTTACTCAGCACATGGAGAGCACCAGCTCTCCAGAAAATTGAGTAATGATTGATCTAAGCTCTGTGTTAATTTTTTCATGCTATTGTCACTCTTCCTGCCGGTGTCCTGAACGCAATTAAGTGCACTCAAGTCCTATTTTAGCACTGCTCTTGGAAATGAGTCAGAACAAAGAGCTGGAATTTTTTTTATTTTTTTTTTTTTTTAAGGAGTATTGTGAGCCCTCTAAAAGCATATCTGTAATAATCAGTAGAAACACTTCTGTTCCTTTAGCCATTGATTAAAGGAGCCTGGTCTGAAACACAAGTGCAGGCACTAAACTATGCATTTCCTGCAGGGTATAGTGTCCTACATCCTGATATTAGGCATAAATTGTAACCAGAGAAGTGGCGCAGTAGCTCTTTGTAGGAGGGCAAAAATTGTTTCTGTGCTAAACAGTAACACTAACAATTATGTATTTTATTTGTGGCAATGTGCTGGGGACATTGATGCTCATGTGGCCCTTGCTGCCTAGGTTTTTCTGATACCTAGGTGGAGTGTGACAGGTTATGATGAGTGACTGGGAGGTGAGTATGATTTTCCTGCATAATGAGACTCTGATTTAGCTGCATTTGATCTGACAGAGCTGGAGCTGTGTAAATCCAGCAGATGAAGGCTTGTAGTGGGAGTGTTGCTGACCAGCCCAAAGCAACCTCGACAGGACATTGTAAAAGCTGAGACTGACCTGCACCTTGGGCAGTGCTTCATCACTTTAGCAAGCCATGAACTGCACTGCAGAACTAAACTTCAGTCATTGCATTGCAAAATCTGCATGCCCTGTACCAAGAGCCTTCTTCATTACACTTTCTCTTTTCTAAGTTTTGCTTTATTTCAAGGAACAATCCCTGTTTATTGGATTATGCAAATAGGAGAGCCATTCTATGCTTCCCACAGAGCTTTCATCACAGTATTCCAGTGATATAAGAGATTGTATCCCTTTTCAGAGGTGCCACCTTT
Organism: Prinia subflava; assembly: GCF_021018805.1. Lineage (NCBI taxonomy): Eukaryota > Metazoa > Chordata > Aves > Passeriformes > Cisticolidae > Prinia > Prinia subflava. The sequence continues at coordinate 3,090,691 of NC_086257.1, read as the reverse complement.
GGCAATTTCTGTTAAGCCAATACATATTTTTATGAATAGTGAAAATGATAACATTTCTCGGTTATGAATGAATATAATATCAGTAGAAAAAAATCATTACCTCTTTGCAAAGAGGGATGAAGTATTGTTGTTCTGTTAGAGCTCTTTGAAGGGACAGATTGAGAAAAATTATCTGCTTGATGTGCTGTTTGTATTTCCAAAAGCTTGAAAAAAGTCTTTTCACTGAAGGCTTCTAAAGCATCCAGGCTGTTACAGAATAAGCATTTACAGAATAATGTCATCTAGATATCCATTGTAAATAAACATGCTAACCTCCCTAGAGAATTACAGTTATTATTGACCAGATTTCATTGCTAGTGGAACTAAGAGTTACAGCATTCACTGTGCTCATAACTGACCTGGAAAATTTACTGAAGTAGGAAAGAAACAGTCTGAGTTACTCCAGATTGTTGAAATGACACTGATGCTGTGAGCCTCAAGAGTTGTAGAAAATACCATGAAGGACCAAGACAATGCCAGATAGAACTCAAAACTGCAGGAAAACTGTCCTGACTAGCTGTATGTGTTGACGGGTTTTAAATCAGCCATTGTTGCTTGTGGAACAGATTTTTTTAATAATTTGGGGTAATTCTTAAAAAGTCAGCTCAGTGGTTGGGTAGGAGTTACTTGTGAGAAGACTGGGGAAGGCAATATGCCACTCCTGGAATGCACAACTTGGCGGGAACAGAAGAGGGCACAGAATTCCTCCCATGGTGTGTTAGAGCTGGGAAGGTGCAAGTGGGGAGCTCAGCACTGTTCACCAGCCTGTGTGGAGGAGAGGGGAAATGCCAAGTGTTGAAAAACCCCACCTCTACAGAGATGGGGCAGTTGAGAAGCATTTTTAAAAGACTTTATTCCATCATCAATCTTGTAGAAGGACGAGACATAAGAGATGTAAAACTCAATGCCATTCTATCAGAAGCCAAGCTATTGGTTACAATGGCTTATAAGTGCTTTTGCCACACAATGCTTCTAATACCTATTATTTTACCCCATGTGGTCTTGTTACAATGCATCTTTCACAGTTCTAATCCTCCACAAATCTGGTCTGTTTGCACGGGCATTGTTTGAAACTTGTTTCCAGTTCCATTTCTCTCTCAGCAATGTCTTCTCTATCCCATGGCTTTTCTAAGCCAGCACACCTTATCTCAGAGTTTGCATGCAGATGCACAAGACTGTGTGAGCTTCTGTCAGGCTTTCAGAATTCTCTTCAGATCCATTTCTCACAGCCAAGGTCCCTTTGCTTCATGGAAAGGCCAAGTGAGGAGAGCATGGCATCTCTAAAATGTTGCTGTTGAGGGGAGGGGAGTGAGGCCAGTGAGTACTGCAGGAGAACAAAGAGTGCCCACTGATGTTTCAGTCCTCCAGGTGCTGAAGGACAGAGTGGTGCTCCTGTGGAGGGTGCTGAATCATCCCAGACCAGTCAGGGCTGGCTTGGTCCCTCCTGCTGTGGTGTGTGGGTACAACCCCAGCTGGGAGTGCCCCCACTGCAGGCTGGAGCAGTGTGCTGTGTTTCACTGAAATAAATCCCCCCGAAGCCCCTCCAGTGTTCCAGTGCTATCTCAGACCTTGGAGGGCTTTGGAGGAATATTTCAGGGACAGGACAAAGGATCCAAAAGAGGCTCTGACCCCCAGCTGTAGTTCAAGATGTTTATTCCAGGTGGTGTCCAGAGGGGAAAGAGGATGAGTGTGGAAGAAGGGGGCCTTATCTAGGCTTCTGCTAGGGAGAGATAATTGGGTCACAGCCAGTAGGGTCAGAAAGGGGAGGAAGGGTTAAACTACAAGGTTACAGGCTCCAGGAGTCTCTGAGGGGTGAGAAACCATTCCCCAGGGGAATGCAACATTTCGCTGCTGGAAACATTTCTGAGTTGGCTCTGCCACCTTTTTTGTTTATCATCTGGTAAAGTCACTGCTTTTTGTCACTGCCAGTGTGAGTTCTAGTGCATGACTGGGTTCCTGTAGGGCAGGAGGACAAGAGGTTTGTGTTGGCTTTAATACACCTGTAGTAATCATTGGTGCTCAGATGCTGTGTCCTGGTTCATAAATACTGCACAGATTTCTTCTAGGACTTTCCCTATACACTTCTTTGATAAATCCCATGGGTGCTTTATTGTTACATATCAATATTAAAATGCATCGAGTCAGCTTTTAATTTAGCTTTATTTCCTATAATATGATGATCACAATCTCTTACTGTACCTTTAAGTACCTGTGCCTGAAGCTAAATTTATATCAATAAATATATCTGGGTTCTGCAGAGCAATAATAATCATGTGTAAAAACTAGAATTCATTTGACATCCTCTCAAACATTTTGAGCAGCAAATCAGAGCAGCAACCTTTAACTTCTGCTTGTAAGGTAGACTTATTTTTTTTCTTGCCTCAATCAGTCTTATTAAATTATTTCTCCACCGTGTTTCAGTGAACATGCCAGCAGTGTTAATAATGCATTACATAAGGAGAAGCAGTTGCAAGGATTATATATTTCATGTGTAACTGGTGTTACAAGACTGTCAAATCTCTTTTGTTTCAGGTTATCTTGTCATTTCTGAGCAGGAGGAGGAAGGTTTGTCAGTAGTATTATCTACCCAATGGTCTAATTCAGGCAGCAATTAGCAGAATGACCTGTATTTTGCTTGTATTTTGCCTTCAAAAGCTCTGGATGGTCTTTGGCTACTCTTTGGGACTGTTCAGTGTGTGATATTCTGAACACTCCTGGAGGGTGGGTTCTCCATCACCTAGTGCATTGATCAAGTTCATTTCCTCTCCCCTATCCCTGGCCATAGCTAATTAAAAATGTCTCTGGTTTAGGACAGTGATATGCTAGATCCTCTTCCCTGGCAGTGTCTTTCATGCTTTCAGAATCATTGGGTTAAAATTAAACCTACTGAATTCCACAGCATTGTTTCTGTCCTCACCACAGGATTAATATTTGGATTTCTGATCAGTTGGAATTTAGAACTTTCTTAAGATCCTTTAATACTTGCCTACAGTTAAGCATTTCTGTAAACATTTCCAGTAAATCCATGAATCATTTCCAAAGCATAAAAGAGTAATGCAGCTAAGCTGAACTCTCCATTTCCATCTTCTGTACAGATTCAGCTTTCTTGGGGATTTTGTACCTGGTGACATTGAAGCAAGGTGAAGGCAACTGCAGAGCTGCACTGTGGGAACATCTCATTGCTTCCCTCAGGAAGATCCTCTCTAATCTGAGGTAAATGATAAAATAACAGGAGAAAAAGTGAGTTTTTGTTATACCAGCAAGACACAGTTGTATGTGGGTTTAAATACATTCTTCATAGTATTATTGCATAGTAATCTGATATTTCCCATGTTTCTGCCTTATGCTTCCTTCTGTGGTGCATATCTGATGTTGGGAAGAACCAGATGTTTCAGATTAGTGGCAAGCAAAGGCAGTATAGAGAGGATGGTATTTATTATCTGCCAGCCCCTCCAAAAACTCATCACTGGTCATGGAAAAGAAATTCTCTCAAAAGGTGACCCTCTGCAAGGGACACCATGACACAGGTGATACAGAGGAAAGCTCAGCCACCTGAGACAAAGGGACAGGATTTGGGGTCAAAGGTTGTCATGAAATGCACAAATGAATCAAGGGGTGGTTCTTTCCAGCTTGTGTTTCAATGAACACTTTCAGACTTGGGAAAATCCTCTGTAAGAAGCGTATTAAAGTAAATTGTTTACATCTTTAGGTCAGTTGTTGTCTCCAGAGAAACCAGCAATCCTCAGAGACAGATGTCCTGAGAGCGGGGGGGAGGAGAGGAATTTGGAAGTGTCCTCCTTCTCCTTAACCTGCTCCTGCTGGTGTGCCCAAGCCATGGGTGCTGTCTAGAGGTGACTTAGGATCATTTAATGTTATTCCTGCTTGCAGCAATGTCAGAGGGATAACAGTTCAGACCCTTCTTGCCAGGGCATGTTTGCCATCCCTTGTTCTAGTTACCAGAACTGTTTGTGGATGACAGCCTGTAGATTTGGGGATTTCTTTTTATCTGGAGATGTAAAATCTTCCACGTTGGGGTTTTGCAGTATGTGCCACTGTGAGTTTAAGCTTGATTTCCATGCTTTGGGAAATAGTAGGTCAAGGTGAGAGCAGTAAAATAGATAAATATGGAGAAATGTCAAAAAACCCCCAAACAAACCCAAATGACAAACAATTAGAGTCTCAGACTTATGAAGGATTTAATTTCTATTATTAATAGAGGTCTGACTTCAAGTCATAAGGATTGGAACTTAATAAATCAGTTGTGTCCACACCCTGCCCCTTCAGGAAGGGGCAAGTCTGATAGCTTGAGGGTAGCAAAGATATATCTGGATGCAGCAGATAAAGATAGTGTTGCACAGATAATTATTAGCAACCTAATTGTCACTAAAGCTTAAGAAACAGTTTAGATACCTAATAATTCATTATATTGTATGTATTCATTACATGATATTTACTTTCAATATGAAAGGTAGCTGTGAAGTATATTTACCTAAAGAGCTCCTTACAAGGCTTGTTTCTTACCAGAAATCTGTAATTTTTTTTGCTCCTGTTTTCAAGCAATTCAAGATTTTTTTTTTTTTTTAAAGAAACAAGGCAGAAGAAAGGGAAAATTATTCCTACTCCAGGTTGTTTCAGTTGAAATACATCTTTATTTCTTTAGTGAAGCAACTCTATGCAAATAAAAACTACCAGCAATATAGTAGCCAAAATAAAACAGCAAGCACTAAGTCAAGTAGGAAAGTTGTAAAGCAGTATTCCGTTGCTGAATGTTAAATATTCATATAAACATTGTAAAAACTTCAGAAAGACTTTATGGGGCCGTAGACACACAATGTAAAATCATTTGAGCTCTGCTAGGAAACCACGCCAATTGTTCAACATATTCTTATCACTCCAAGCTGGAAGTGAGTATCTTAAGGGAGGGGAGTACTTAATCTACTGCATATGTGTAATTTATCTCTTGAACTGCATGTGCCTTGCTGCTTTGCCTATTCCACCTTGGCACGGGCAGTGCCTGAGTGCACAGAGCACTGATGACATCAATAAAATGGGCACAGACATACATCAGTGTGTGGAGGAAGGGGACAGTTGTTTCCCCCCAGTGAGCTCTTACTGCCCTGGCTCTGTGCTCTGTGTTTCTCTGTGCCATGAGGAGAATTAAAGAAGCTCTCAAATGGGACTGCACAGGCAAAAAATTGCAAGACTGCCAGCAAAATATGGGAGGAAAAGGAAGATTTAATCATAATAGCAGAAAAAAAGGGCTTAACATTAATCCACGGATTTTTCCCTTGTATTAGTTTAGTTTTTTTGGTAGTTAAATCACATTAATAGAAAAGGAGTCTTTAAGAAAGACCTCAGTGGAAGAATTAGTCAAATTTGCAATGTTTAAAGAGCTGACCTTATTCTCCAATAGCCCAGTGTTCTGTGGCACTGTGTTTCTGTTGCTGGATGTGTCCAGTAATGATTAGCAGGGAATGATTTGTTACCTGGTGGTTAACATGCCTTGGGTGAACATTGCTCCCAAAGCTTACAGGAAGGAATTGTTGAAAAATGTTTTGACAGATACAAGAACCTTTATGTGTTTCAATATGTTTTGGGCTTTTTCTCACTGAGTAATATTCTATTCTGCAAACAATCTCATTGAAATAGGTGGGACTGTTCTACAGAAAAAAACCTCAGTAGGAGTAAGAGTGGCAGGATCAGGCTCTGCAGCAGATGGACAAGATGTTAGAAATGAAAAATACCTGTTAAGTAGTCTCAAGATCAAATTATTTTAATCAACATGTGTCTGCTCATCTCGCCTGATGCAGATGAGTGGGAGAGAAGAGCAGCAATGAGCTGACCTGCAGCACCTTGATGTTTTTTACCATAGAATCCCATGGCAGATCTAGGTGGCCTGAATTTATTGAATAAGGCTATTTGTAATCTGGATGCAAACACAGAGAGATGTCAACTTTTTAAAAAGGGTAGTGTGGAAGCTTGAATTTCAGCTGAGATACTAAACTTTCCAAAACTTCAGGAATTTTTGGTGAAATGTCAGCAAGGAGTAGAAAAGGTTCCAGAGAGAAATTGTGCAGGTGTTGTTCAACCACAGGTTTTGCAGTACAGTTAATTAATGTGCTATTTCTGTAAGCCAGTAATTGTTTTACTAGTTCTTTTTAAGAGTTTGGTTTAGCTTTAAATAACCTGTGTAATTAATATTTTATTTTAAGAAATTAAATCACAACTTGTATTTGTTGTCCAGGACCTGAGTTACAGGCTGATATCTGTCTTCTATATTTTGGGTTTGGTTCACACAGAAGTTTCTGTTGACAGAGAATAAATTATCTTGTGGAAAAGATGTGCACTTGGGGCTTGCAAGGTGTGTGCTTAGTTCTTAGCTCTGTGCCAGCATTCCTTGAAATCACTTAATCTGGATGTGGTTCCCATCTGTTCTGCTTTCCTACATGCCAAGCCTCTGTGACCATGTTTGCATACAGATCAGTACAGGGGATCCCAAAGGTTACTTGGACCTGCCTGTTGCTGTTGAAATGTGTATGCCACTGAAATTAATTCCTGGTTTATGTCTTTGAGTGATTAGATCTTAATTATATGCAAGTGTGTATTCTTCATCTGTAAGGAATTGTGGGCAACACTTACAAATGTGAAGAAGAGCTGATTAAAAAAGCATGAGGGGAATGATTTAGGAAGTTTAGCAAATTGTGAGCTTACAAGGGGCTTCTCCTAGGGGGAAGCAGAGCAGAACAGTTTGGAGTCACCCACTTCAATTCTTTGTGTCTCTGTGACTTTGCAGCTTAACTTTTCAGTCTCGTTTGCCTGCTCAGGTGCCACCCAGGCTTCCTCCTGACTACAGGATGCTGAAGTGCAGTGCTGCAAAAGGCTGGGTTGGAATGGGAGTGCTTAGTCATGTATTAAAAGTGATCATTTCATACTAGAAATTTAGCAGCAGGGTCTCAAAGAGGTTTTTTGGCAATTAAAAAGATTGTAGCTGTGTTTCCCGGGCTCATTAGAGAAAGAAGCATCTTTTGCCTGATATAAATTGATAAAGCTCCAGTTTCAGCTATGCTCTCAGATAAGCTGAATATTCAAACTTGGGACTCTTGAGTATGATTGAATTAAACCCATGGACTGTTGCAGTGCTTGCGAGAAAGAAAATAATATCCCAGAAATTTGTCTTGACAGCCTACTGTATTGCTGGATGGGCCCATCCCCAGTCCCTGCCTTTTGAAAGCTGCCTTTGGTTCTAGATCATGCTGAAGCACAGCTGGCCTTTGATCTCATCTGCTGTGGTAATTGTTGCTTTAAAATAAGTTTTTTCCTGGAACAGACATCCTGTGCTGCCCAGCTGTACTTAAATCTACTTTATTTGAAGGCAGATGGTATTTAAATATCCTAAATAGGTACTTGTACTGTGTGGTATGTGCAATTTTTGCCAAGTTGCCTTTTTGATCCATCATAAAAAGCTGATGAAAACATATATTTGTCAGTTTTGTGTGCCCTGCCTCCCTTCATGCCTGCACAGATGTGGTTCATGATTTTGTCATGGCTATCAGGGATTAGTGGCTACTAAAATCACTGGCCACACTTGACATGAAGTTACTATTAGAAATCTAAGCCAAAATGTGTAGACTACTTATGCAATGGATGCCAGCTTCCATCTCATTTGATTTAGGCTTCAGAAGCTCCCTGTAGCAGAGACACCTTCCCTGTGTGTGCTCACTCTTATTTCCTTTAGCCCAGTTACGGGGAAAAGCAATTTTGTGCAAAAGAAACTAAAACCTCTAGTTTAGTTGTGTCCACTCTTTCAGACTTTTTTACAAAACCCTGTCAGTAGGTTTAGAATGCCCTGTCTGCAGGTTTAGTTCTTATATGAACTGTAATTCTTTGAAATGGGATTTTTAGGTGCCATTCTGGAGAGGTTCACTGTGGCCTGGAGCACATCAGGAAGGGAATGTGGTTATGGAGTGTGGATGGGATGGTGAGGCCAGAATTGAGAATTTCCTGATGTTCCGCCTTGCTGTGGGTCGCTGCTGCTCCTCAAAGGCAGTGGAATTAAGCTGAGATACTCAGAAATAATGTGGTTTTTTATCTCAAATATCAGGTGAGTCATCATGTGCCCTTCAAAATAACGGTGAAATGCTTTGACTTGAACTAAAAGATAAAGGCAAAATGTTGTCTGCAATTATTTAAAAATGGCACAGAATTGGTCATGGGGATAAATCGATGATTTTTCTTCACTGTCAAGCAGTACAGATGATGTCATGGAAAGCAGTTTTGGTAAACAACATTTATCTTTGTTTTCCAATTCTCTGTGCTTAATGACAGTTATTCATGCCAACTAAATATGCATTAACAGATTTGAAAATGTGCTTGATATTTATTGTAAGGGAATTGACAACTATTAAAATTACATATATATTTTAATAATTTCATTTTTCAAGTGCAAGGAAAAATGGTCTAAAATACTTCAAAAACATGACAGGCCACTTACAATAAACTTGCTTCATATGTTTTTCATCCCAGGATCTCACAGTTAATATACTAAACCTCACAGCTAATATGCTGACCCTCAAGGAGTGTTGGAAATCATTCATTTTGAAATATAGGGAGCTTGCTGTGAATGTGGTATTAAAAGTGGGGCAGATTTTTCTCAGAACTTTTCAGCCTCTGTGTGAGGAGCACAGTTTGGTTTTCCAGATGCTTTGAAAATACCAGCCCACTGCATACTCAGCCAGTTAAATTTATTTATATCTATATTTAAATATTTGCTGCTGTATTCAAAAATATTAACTAGAATATTCTGTGTAGGTGGAGCCAAGTTCTGAATTGGTGTTTCTGTATATAATTGTGGATATATTTTATTGTACCCAGTGCAACATTATTGATGCCCAAATCCCAACAGATGCCTGTAGGTATCCACATAATTTTCATGTCTCAGGTCTTCCTTGAGTCTAGATCAGCTGCAATAATGTTGATTCATGGCTGCAAATCCCTCCAAGGGAGAGGGCTTAGTGACACAGCTCATTAGTGTTAGTGCTTTGTCCGTGTGGGATTGTCACTGTGGCATCCACAGCATCACTGCAGTCCCGCCAGTCCAGACAGGCACGGGCTGAAGAGAGAGAAGGGAGGGTGGAGGATGGACTGAGAGACAGCATCTGGGCTGTGGTGGGCATTTGGGTTTGGGGAGAGAAGGCAAAGGAAGTAGTTGTTATCTATATGGCAGTGTGATGCCTTTTTGGGACTACCTAAAATCAGAGGCCAGACAGAATCAAGAGAATGAAAAACAGTTATAGTTATTGAAGGGCCTGCAGGTACATTTAGAGCAGACAAAGCCCCCCAGGGGCTGCACCCAAAAATGGACCAGGGGTCACAGGTTTTCACACTTTTATAAGTTTAATCCATTTGCATATCAGGGGTCAATCTTCCAATTACAGCTTCAGGTAATGAAGTCATTTACCCCAAGTTTGCTCCCCCAACTCACTTTTATTTACATTTCCCAGGGCCTAAGGCAGTGAGGTGTCCTTGATTGCCAGGCCTGGAGAGGAATTGCTGTGTCTGACCAAAATGGGAAAGCAGCAGCTCACACAGTGTGTGGAGTTCAGAGTTCTACACTGAAGAATTGCAGGATTACAGATATATGAAAAATACACAAGCTGCAATCCTAAGGCATCAGTGACAGGACTGAGTGGGCAGCGTGGAGCTGCTCTGCTGACAGAAGCTGTGGGCGAAGCCTCTCTCCTGCATTGCAATTCCACAGTTCCACCCAGCCTGGAATATCACAGAAACAGGGCGAGATGGAACCCCAAAACCTGTGAGTTCTACCCAGCTTAGCCAAGTCTGTGTACGTCCCTTTCCATACCAAAGGATGGAAAGAATTGTTTATTTTTGGAATGAATTGTTTTAAAATTTGACTAGCATTTAGAAGTACAATATTGTTGTTTAAATTACAGTTTGGGAAGATAGGACAAATCAATTTTAAATCGCTGGCATTTGGAAGCCTAATACCTTCTAGGATATTTTTTTCTATCTTCAGTTTTAGCTTAGAGTCTAAATTAAAATGAGCCAATCTTCTTAGGTTTTGAAGTTGTTTCGAACACATTTTGACTACTGAAATTGTCTGATGTTTTAGGTACAGAATTGGACAAATGCAACTTGTGTGTATCTCTGGAAAGGCTTAAATGAAGTAAATTCAAATATTCATTTGCATGGAAAGATCACACCATTTTATCCAAGGTAAAATTGTATGAAGAGCAGTAGAGATTTCACATCCATGGCAAGGAGCATACAATTTCACAGGAAGGTTTCTATTGTCAAGTTGTAGTAATTTTCCAGAATTCCTTCAAAAGTAGAGAATTTTCTACCAGAAACTAGAAAATATCTTCCTTCTAATTTCATAGCAGAGGTTATTTAAGGCTTTTCTTTTATTAAGGTGTCTTAAAAATAGGAGAACAATTGTACATTTTGTGTTCTCTTTCTATACCCAAGAGCCCCAAGCTCTGGAATTCCTGATGGAGAACATGTCTCTGTGTTTATCACTTACACACAGTTGCAGGACTGTCTTTTATAAGAAATTCAGATTTTAATCCTTTTTCAGGCATGTTTTAAAGTATTCAGAGGGTCTTACTGAAGGGGCTGATCAAAACAAGTATCCAGTCAGGTAATTTCCCTAAAGCACAGCTTGTTTTGGCTGTCGGTTTTTCCTCTCTTCAGAGGTGTTCATTTATCATTTGGCAAGACATGTGGTGGGGATATTTTTAAAGCAACTGGTTTTTTAAAAGAAGCCACAAAAATACCTTCTTGGTGAAAATTTATTTCTAAAAGTTACCAGAGGATTTATTGCACAATGACAGCATTCTGTACTAATTATTTATTATCTCCTTAGATTTTCCAGAATTAGGCCTTGAATTTTGAGTGCAACAAAAAAAAAATAACTTACCCAGATGATCTTTAAATGAAGAGTGATACTTTATGATTAGAAAATGTCATGTTCTGTGTTGAGCCATTTACCCACCTGAGACCCTGTAAGGTGTTTTCAAGTGGGCTCAAAATCATTCAATACATTGGATTGTCATGAGGAGTTAGTAGAAAGGCAGTGATTTCCCACATAATTATTCTCAAGTAGAGGTGCCACAGCTGTGTAGCAGCTATTCAGAAGGTTTCTTTTCTTTAAGAGAGCTCATCAGCCTTGGCTAATTTTCCAAGCCTTTCTAGTCTTTGGAAAGGTGCTCAGAGTGTTGCCACTAACAGAGCTGTGCTGAATCAGGTGATCCTTTAGTGATTAATAAAAGGAACTTTCTGATCAATGGGGAGTCTCTTAACCTTTGTTTCCCAAGCAGAATAAATTTGTTCTGTATCTTGAAGGTGTTTCGGTGGTCTGGAGACTGGAAAAAACAATCAGGATGTTACCTATCAGAGCAACAGAACAGCAGATTAAATCTATTCAGTAGTAATTAAAAATGCAAAGAAAAAAACCCCTTAATCTGACATAAAAATATGCAGAGGAAGCACTTTGTAGAAAGATGTGGGAATTCCAGGCACAGGAAATTCTCAAAAGCTTGTGCATGCAGGCCCAAATATAAAAATGAATACAGGGTTCTACCTGAGACCTTGGAAAAGGCTACCTGCTTTAGAGACCACAAGAAAGCAATGGGTTTGTAATATAGACAGAAACAGATTAGGCTAGGTAGTGGAAAGTTCTAAAGCTTTGAAGTGTAGATATAGAATTAGTTACATAAACAGTAAAAAGTTTTAAGGTATAGCAAGTTTGTATGTCAATATAGGATTGGATTAAAAAAGCCCTCATTGCAGCAGGATGTGTGCTACAGTTTAATTACTATTGGTGTGAAAGTTAAAACAATGTGTGGCCATAGATTATTTAATAAACCTTTTAAAACCCCTGTAACCTGTGGTCTTGTGACCACTGGCCACGAACTCCTGGCGTATGTGGCGAAGACATTCTCACCCCTCAGAGACTGAGGCAATAAATCATGTTTTAATCATCTCCCAGTGGTCCTGTCTCTCTAATATCCCGATAGAAAGGTAGTCATGCAGCTTAAAAATTGTGCATAGATTTATTTCAGTGTGATGTTCCTGTGGAGGGATGCAAGCTGTGACATTCTGCAAGGCTGTGGTCCTGATGAGCAAAACCTCCTGAATGTGGACACCTGCTTCACACCTCTGGCCAGTGCTGCTTTTGAAAATCCCTCAGACTCAGATGTGCATCCTGTCATCATCTCTGTGGTTGTGCTCAGCTCCGTTCTCTGTGTTCAATCACCCACAAATGCTTGTAGAGATTTATCCTGCATTTTTACTTATGATGATCCCAGTTTGCACAAAAATCTCACAGGTTTAATAGGATTTTTTAAAGAGTATTTTGTTCAGTTTGCACTTTTTAGGATGAAATGGCATGGCAGATGCCCAAATGCTGGGGATCCATACACTTGGTTATTCTCTGGTAATTGTCAAGTTTGCAGCTGGCTGATCAAGACTGACTCTTGAAATATTTCAAGCAGTAAAACTGTTTCCCATTGGGATAACTCTGTGCTCTTTGTACATTAGGACAACATTGTGCCTTAGGGCTTGGGCAGACAAAATCCTTTCCTCCTGTTACCTGACTGCCAATTAGCTAGGGAGCAAAGTACATTTATGTGAAAGTCCACCCAAACCCCTCAGTTGTAAAAATGTGATTTTGAAGTGCTACCAAGAGCTTTGGTGTAAAGTCCGGCTCCTGTTTGGCCCCTGAGCTATTGCAGTGCTGGAGAGCTGCAGTCCCCTGAAGGCTTTTATTCCTGGCTTTTCTTCAACTTCTCAGCATCTAAACTTCATCCTGCAGTTTTTATGCCTGTTGTAAGTGCACTGGATGAGAAAACAGAAATGGATGAAGCAATAGAGCTCCCGTCTGTGGGTGTAGCTGGATACACACGTGACTGGATCTGCCCTGGCAGTCAGGATGGCTTCATTATCCGTGTGAAATGTGATGAGAGAAAGTTTAGCCAAGAGGAATTATAGAGATAGTACTTCATATTGCAGAACTGTTCTGCAATTAGCCAAAATCCTTGGTAATTACAGAAAAGCCAGGCTGAGTGTCTCTAGAGTGCAGAAGGGATGTATGCAAATGCATGTAAGTAGACATATATACAGAATCTTTTACAGGTAATGTTTCTATCAAAATTCTGCTGATAACAGCCCCCTTATAAATAAAAATAATTCCTATTGCTTTGTTCTGTTTGTAAGTGGTGATGAAGCAGAGGTTCTGGAAGCTGCCTTGCATGTCTGCTCCCTTCCAGTGCTGTCCACAGCAGGGAATTTGGGCTGTTCATGTCTAGTTTTGCAGACTGTGGTAAAGCTGCTCCACTGTGTCTCTGTTTCATCTGCACTGAGCATCGGGGCAGAGGGGAATCTGTGTGGGAGAGCACTTGAGCAACCAGACTCCTGACTTGAAGTGCCCTCTGATTTCTCATTTACTGAGCTCCTTTGAAATGGAACCACAGGTTCCATACCTGTTTTTCATCCCATGAACCAGAAACACTTACATTGGAATTATTAAAGATATACATACTATGAACTCTTTTTTTTTCTGCCTGGATGAAAAACTGCTTGTCCTGTGAATCATCAGGAAATTAACCTCAAATTGAGGTCTCTGTCAGGTGAATCAAAGATGACTCTGAGCTAATTAAAAGGTTATAGGTTGACTTCAATATTGGTGGTTTCCAGCTGGATAAAAGCCTGCATGGATTTTGTTCATATTTGTCCAGAAGTCTGTTGAGGCCAAGTGTGCTGGTGGATAATTGCAGATATTCCCCCCATTACCTGTGGCTGCTGGGAGCACTCATTTATTTGGAAGAATTGGGATTTTTTAATGCACAGGCACTGAGGGTTTATATCTCAAATGAATGCTGTGCAAGCAGGGCATTACTTATCCTAAGAAATAAATATTGCTGATTGATTTTGTTTGTAAAAATTAGTATCCTTGAGACCACTAAGGGACTTGAGAGGTTAATTTTATCAGGATGGTGAGAAATAAACACTAATTTTTAATGCCAGAAGCCAAACATTAGGAACAGCCTTCTTTTCACAAGACACTAGGGTAGACTTTAGATTTTCTAACATTCCTATATTCAAAAACAAGACCAACTATACTCATTTTTAACTTTGACATTTGCCCTTCTGTGATTACTAATACCACAGCTGTGTAGGTCTGTCATCATGCACCGTATATTATTCAGAGGCAAAGCAGGCCTCCAGATCTTCTTTCCTGAAGCAGAATTGACCTTCTCATTAGTTGGAAATAACACTGTGATAGGTAATCAATATTTTGTTGAAATGCCAGCATCTCATCTTGGGCATTACTCATCCTTATTTCTGAAAATCCCTCAGACTAAAAGCAAAATGTTTAGATGCAGTTGTGTGTGGCAACTCTGCCCTTGCACATACAAATTATGTGTATACAAGTGTTATTTTGAAAGTACAAATTGCAGATTTGGGTCTCTGATGCTCTCTGTGTGTCAGCCTGACCTTACACTCCAGACCCTGTATCAGAATGTGAAACAGCTGCCCTGAGAGCTGCCAGGATTCCCTGCTGCCAGGGGCTTGCTTAGAATTGCTGCTGGGACCATTATGAACCAATTCAATGGAGGTTTGGTTTGGGATTTTTATTATTTTATTTTATTTTATTTTATTTTATTTTATTTTATTTTATTTTATTTTATTTTATTTTATTTTATTTTATTTTATTTTATTTTATTTTATTTTATTTTATTTTATTTTTCAGTTTTTCTGTAGAGGCTGAGTAGAAAATCACTGTTTTTCTCTTTGCACTTTTAAAACTGTGTCAGATAAAAATTGATTCACGTATTGAGTATTATTCCAAATTGTGATGTCCATTCATTTTTGGCATCTTAAAAAGCACCTTCACCTGCCCATTTTCTGTAAGGCTCAGTTCAGTTCTGCTTGAGCTGCAATCACACTAAAGGTTTTGTGAGTATGGAAGCCCCTCTGTCACTTATTTCTAACAGGGCAGTGCCAACTCTATGCCAACATGGTCATGTTTTCAGTCAGATTGCAGACCCTTCCTTCTACCACTGTTCACCCTTTCTTCAAATTGGATTCTCTTTAAATTTGCTGGCAGCTCTCTCTTAGTCTTACATTTCTTGACCTCTTTTTTTATTTTTTTATTTTTTTTAAGTTTAACAGAGGTGCAAGAAACTACCAATTGTTTCCAGAGGATTCTTTAACAAAAATATTCCTTTTATCCTGTCTGCAGAAACAAATGGGTCAAGACAGTTTGATGGCTGAAAAGGGATTTCTTTTACCCCACCATGGTTCAGGTATCACATTCACAGCTCAGTCCTGAGAGCTGCACCATCAAATCTGGGTCTAGGTCTGCTTATGAAAAGTTCATACTAAAGTTCCAATGCTGGTTCATTCTTCTGGTAGGAGCACTTTTGACTGTTGTGCTATTGTTGCTCATTTCATTTAAAAGGGAGAGTTTTATTCTAAGGAAGCTTTTGTGAACAAAACATTTGTAGCAATAGCTTGTGTTTGGTTGCTGCTCTTAGCCTGTACTCCATGGAGGTCAGGTGGATGTGTGAAGATACCCTTTGGAGAAGCAATATTTCCCCAATACTATTAGAATGTACCTGTTTCTATAATTTTTTAACTTCATACTCAATCATTCCCCCGTATATGCCTTTGGCAGTTCTCTCTTTGTTTAACTGTTGTCAGGTGAGGGGTTTTTTGTGGAGGGAGAATGGACCATATTCTCTCTCTCTGGGGGTTTTTAAAATTTCAGTCCAGGGTATCTGGTTAACTGGATTTCATCTGTGAAAGAATTTGGAAAAGAAACTCCAAGAACAGTTTAGGCTATATTTTTAAATCATTTTTTTTCAGTAGTCCAATATTTCATTAATGATTAGAAAATTTTGGTTTGTCAGTGATCCATTATACTGGTGTGTTTTTGCACTAAAGTAAAAGTAGATACTCTAAGAGTGGGCTGCTACTTTCAAATTTATCATAAGTGGCCTTTTGCTTTTAGGCAAACTTGCTCAATTAGTCTCTCAGCAATTTTATAGGGCAGAGAAATACACACATTTTTCTCAGTGCCCAGAAGGGCAAAGGAAGTGTAATATCAAACATTAATCTAGATTGGTGGTGGATGATATTTCTTCCTCTGGTGTCTTATTCTCACCATTACAGTGCAGATTTTGCAGAAACTGAATATGACCCTTATTCTGACAGAAATAATAAACTTATCTCTTTCCTTGGAACATATTTTTCTGGTGATGAGGAGAGGGAAAATGCTGAACTGCCCTGTAAACATAACTAAAAGCTTTTACACAAAGTCTAGAAATTGTATTAAACACATAAAGCACAAATGTGTGTGTTACAAAGGTGTTGCTGTGTAGGTTGTATTCAGTGGATTTTTGTGTTGAGCTCTCTCACAAGTGTTAATTGACTAATGCAGTAACTTTGCTCTCAATACATCTTGGCTATTTGGTATAAAGTACTAATTTACCGTATTCTGATAATTTCTAGACAACATGTTTCATACATGTTCATAATAGAAAGTGACTCATCAATAATTCAGGAGCTATGCTTAGTTGTTATGGTAAGTGCAGAACAGGTATGGAGAGAATATTATTAGAGGGAGCCAATAAAAGAGTAAGAAAATATTGGAATACAAGTATAATCATGTGAATTCTGAAAAGCAGCCAGCTCTCAATTTGACATGCAGTGGTTGTCAGCTTTGCAAATGAAACAGTGGAAGCTTCCTTAGCAATGAATATAAAAATGCAAAGATCAGTTATGCAGAAAAAAGAAATTAAAAAGTAACTTTTATACATAGGTGTGATTAAAATTGTAGGATAGTTTTTAATCCTTTTGGGACAGGTTTTCAGATGTGTCATTTATTGGTGATAGATTTTGCCCTTAGGATTCACTCCAAGCTTCAAGGAATTATAATTCATACAGTGAATTATTTTTTGTTGAAACTTACAGACAAGCAGCATGAAGACTGTTCCTCCTGGGATCGGAGTGGCTGGGGATGGGGAGGAGAAGAAAAGAATGGCTTCATTTGCAGCTAACACTGTAGTGCCATAAAGGGCCCTAAGAATCTCACACTGGAATAGATTTTCAGGGAATTTGCAATGAGATATATTGCGGAAAAGAGAAGGCACAATACAAGCAGAATAGAGTACTTCATCTTACAGCATAAGATATTCTCAGCACTTGTAATGGATGCTTGCTGCAGGGCAGGTGATTGTAGGCAGAGAATAAACCTGAAGGCTGCTCCAGTCAAACCACTACCTGGGCAGTAAATGGTGGAATAGTTTATGTTGGAGTGCCATAAACTTACTCTTTTTTGTGTGAGTATCTCTTCTTTTGAACTAAGACACTGGAAAAAATAAAGACTTAGCAGCTGCCTCTTGGAGCTCTGAGAAAACAGTGGTGAAGAACCTGTCCTGTTACTGAATATGAAAGGTGTTCTCAGTTACATCTACAGGGCTGTTCTCTGCTTTAGGACTGTTGTTTTGACATGGAGGACAGAAGGCATTTAAGAAGCCCAGAGACTGATTGCCTTCTCATTTGGCAGAAGTGACAAAGGGAATTAGATCTCCAGTAGCCCATTTTGCAACCCAGTATTACCAGTAAGCACACAGGACAGGTGAGCATTAATTTCAATGCTTGTATTCATGGCAAGATGAAGGGGAGAGCTGGCTCACCCCTGTGTCAGGAAGAATAGAGGTGGGAGGCAGGAAAAAACCATTAGAGCACAGCTATTGCTCAGGAACTGTTTTCTGATGGGGATTGTTAACATCACAAGAATTAGATAGTTGGCTATTTTTAGATGCCTATAAGTTTTAGAGGCAATTTGAAGCAGTGGATATCAGCTAGGGCACGGTTTTTGTGCCGTCAGAACAGCACCTTGAGATAAGCAGGATTTCTCTCAGTTTGGAATCCTTAATTTCCTTCAGGACAGGAACTGCATAAATTCAGACTTGCACGTTATGACCTCCCTGTCAAACAGCTTGTGAACTGCTCTCTGAGAAGGAGAGCCAGCTGGGCACTTAGTGGAGTGGTAAGAAGGGAGGAATTGGCACCAATTGCAGCAGCAGCAAGAAGGTGTTTTCACAGATGTTCACTTTCTTTCTCTCTCCTGCAGGGCTGACATGAACAGAAATAAAGGTTATGATGTCGTTTACAGTGGGATGGGGAAGAGAATATGAAAAAAAAATGATACCCTAAGGGCTGAGGACCACAGGACCAGTTTAATAATTAAAATAAAATAGTGTAATAATATCAATAATAGTAAAAAGGGAGACAACAAAAAGAGAGAGAGGAATGGCCAATGGCCAGCCTGTCCCTGGGCAGTGACCAGTGCCTCCTGGGCAGCTGCTCCCAGTTTATGCACTGGGCACAGGGGATGGAATCTCCCTTTGGCCAGCTCAGGTCAGGTCTCCTGGTCATGCTCCCTCCCTCCTTCTGCACTTTCTCCCTGACAGATCATGGAAAACTGAGAAATCCTTGGCTCAGGGTAAGATCAACTTAGCAACAACCAAAAATATCAGTGTCTTATCAACATTATTCTCATAATACATCCAAAATACAGCATGGTACCCACTACTGGGAAGAAAATTAACTCTCATGTCAGCCAAAGCCAGGATGGGTTAGAACCAAGGGAGGAACACACATTGTTGGTTAAAACAAAGATGCAGAGTGTCTGAGGAATACTTTAAATTTAAACTTCAAATGGGGGGAGGATCAAGTTAACTGATTAAGTCTGGCTTCCTGATGCCACTCTGATCTCCTAAGATGACAGTGAAACAGCAAGTAGCAGGACCGGCCCCCCTCTTCAGACACTGTCATTGTCAGGATGCATGAAACTGTGGTAGTTGTAGACAAGAGAAAACCAGAGAATATAATTGCTCCAGCTACCCTGCCCTTTTCTCTGAGCAATGCAACACAAACAAATCCCAGAAACAGCATTCCTTGGATTTATATTGTCATGAGTGAGAGAAGAGTTTGGTCCCTGCTGTGTAGTAAGAAACACCATATTAGTGACCCTTGCCTTTGTAGTGTTTGTTGACACTGCAAATTTCACTTAGCCTTAAGCAGAATGGCTTTTGCACTGCCTTTGTGAACCTCTAACACAGAGGTGACATGCAAAGTTACTCCTAAAGAACACAGAGTTAAGTTGGTATCAGGGTCTCAGAAGTGCTCCTTTAATTTTGGCCACACCTGCTTTATTTTGGACTAATTTTAAGTTATCAAAGCAGCACAAAGTAATTGAATTGTATCAGAAGAACTTGGGTTCTGGTGTGGACTGGTCTCATTGCTGTCACAATCCATGGGTGGATCTGGCTTTGATCATGATGTGACTTGGTCAGAATTGTTTATCCAGGCATCAAAACAAATCTGGCTTGATTTTCAAAGGTTTAATGGAGCCTTAGTTTTATAAAACATGGCTTAGCAGTTGTGAGATGGGGAAACTTGAGCTGAAGCTGCAGAGACAGGCTGACCAGGAGAGCACCAGAGCTCTGACTGCATTTTTGCTGAAGATGCTGCATCTCACATGAGATCACTTCAGCCAGAAACATTGCTTTCTTTTCCTCAGCTGTGTAGTCTAAAATGGAATTCAAAAACTTGTCCTGCAGGAGCTTTAGCAGGCTGGAGAGGTGAATCCAGGTCCTGCAAGCTTTGGTGTAGTGTCCAACCAACAGACACCGTTTATCAAAATGTGCTCTTCCAGAACCAGGCTTTGCCTGAGTAGATGTGGGAACAGCACATAACCACAGATAAGAAAATTTTGTATGTTTCAAGGGCAATAAAATCACTTTTTTGATGATGAAAAATCATCACCACATTTGCTGAAGTTTCTTTGAAAATAATAGATTATTAAATTTGATTTTCTGACATTTTATATTGTCATCCTTTCATTTCTGTGGTTTTTGTTTGTTTATTTGTCATTTATTTATTTTCTTTTGGGAAGGTTCTGTGTTTTTTCCCCATTAAAAACAAACTAATAAACAAACCAAAAACCACACAAAAGCCCACGACAACGGAAAGCCACTAAATTATATTGGAAAGTATAATTTAAGATATTATATTATATAAGAAAATATACTGGAAATACTGGAAAGTAATTTAGGAGTTACAGGATTTGTCTTGTGAAGATGAGTTGCTGTATAATATCCCCAGCAGAACTTTCAAGTTAAATTCCCTCAAACAACACTTGGCACTTGTTCTACTGATGGTAATTGATTCTCAAGCACACATGAATCTATACTATGGTGCAAGCTCTGTGGCAACCCAAAACATTTTCCTTGAACTGCAGTACCTGAAGCACTCCAGAGTTTAAATCAAAATGTAATTATTTTGTTCTTCATAAATCAGCATCTGTGAAGATAATACCAGCTTGTGTAAGAACCAGCTGTGCAGCCATTCATCTTTTGAAGAGACAGAGTGTTCCTAAGGGTTGGTTGAGAAGTTGGCTGCTCCTTGGACCACTTGGAGGCCACTTGTTTTGTGCAGAGTGATGGTGTATTTTACTGAATTGGCAGAACATAGCCTCAAAGTCACACAGACCTCTGAGGTGTCCAACAGCTGATTATAACAGAACAAGAACCTCATCTTCTGCAGATATAACTGTCTTCCCTCTTTACCTGGAACACATGGGAAGCTGTTGCTGTTTCTGCTGAGAGAGAGTTCCTGTGAAATGCCCAGAGACACACACAGGGAGCCTGAGAAGCAGAAAAAATACAGCACTGTGGGGTTTCTATTCTCACACTCAACCTATCCTGTGTGGTAGGGGTTGAGCTCTGACTGTGAACAAGACTTTCAGCTGCAATAGGGTTTGCCTGGGATGTACAAACCTTAATCCTGTTCTGTACCAGAAACATTCAAAACTTGGTTTGCATTTTAAAAGGTAACAAACTTTTAAAGCAGGCCCCATGATGGTTGTTCTCAGGCTTCATGCTTTGAAATGTCTTCTGTGTCATAATTAGCTTTGTGCGTGCCCACGTAGCATATGCTTTTAATTAGTGAATTCCATATGGATTTTTATGTACACTCAAGCTAACACAAGACACATGGGCATGAGGAGGGTGAATTTTTGGCCTTTGTATGCAGGAGAGACTAAGCCCAAAGGTACAACAAATCAAGGCTTGTTTAACGTGATTACCATGTGACCTGGCTTTAGCCAACTGTTCTGGTTTTGAGCAAACATGAAATGCAGTTTCTGAGCCTGAATGGAAACCAGGAACAGTAACAAGGGAATTCTTGTAGTGTGAGGTAACTGGGAGTGCCTCTGTTGCTCCATTCCTAGATGTCTGTTTCTTTTCTAAGATTATCAGAAATTAAAAACAAAAAATGCCTGCAGACCCTCAGCATTTCTCTTGGAGAAGTGCATGCATCTGCAGAGGGACGTTACTACTGACACAATATCCTCTGGGTGAACAGTGACTATTCATAGTTGTGGACTTGGAATAATGTTCTGACCCTAACTCCCAAAACCAGTGTGTTCTGGCAGCCTGGACATCAACCTGCAGCTCCTGGCCAATGCTTTCCAATGAAACCAGTGTTAGAAGCATATAAATCTTCTCAAAATGCAGTTATTGCCAGCACAGCATAAGTAGATCAAGTTGCCTCTGAGTGTGCTCGTGGACTGAAAACAAATTCTCAATGGAAATATCTTTCATCAGGTATGAGCTTCCACTTGGCATCCGTGGTTCTGCTTTGCATTCAGCAAGGAGAGCATTCACCAAAACACTGGTGCTGTCACGGGCCCCAAATCCATGGCATCAGTCTTGTGTGGATTCCCAGTTTGTCATCTCTCCACTTCCTCTGGCTGCAAAGCAAATCCTGGTTCCGGAGCAGGTGTCTCCAGAGGCTGCTCCTGCTGTTTCAGAAGCTATGATCCCCTCTCTCACTGACCACATCCTTTTCTTACTTCTAAACTAAGCCTTTGCCAGCTGCTCTTAAGCAGCTGGAATGTTTTTCCCTCTGTAGTCTTTGGGATTAGCAGCGAAGCCCTGACAGAAACCCAGCAGTGCTGGTGCCGTTCAGTGAGGTCCTGCCTGGGCTCAGCCATGGCTGTTGTCAGTTCAGCCATCTGCTTTGTGGGAAATGTCACATCCACACGTGAACATTACCAAGGGTGCTGGGTTGCTTTGGAAGGACAGGTCTCTGCCAGGGAAAGTCAGAGCTTCCCTTGGAATGGAGAATGTAAACAACCTCCATCCAAATTATTATCATTTTGAAATTAAGGGGCTCTCAGGCAAAGATATGGGAATAGGAAGAACAGTTCTTTACCAGGAATAGTAAAAACAAAAGTGTAGTAGTACAAAAAAGCAAACAAACAAAAAGCAAACACTGACAGGGTCAGAACACAGCCTGACACCCTGTTGGGCAGGGTGTTGGCAGCAGTCCAGTCAAGCCCTCCTGCAGTGACAGATGTGGCTCTGTTGCAGCAATGATCCTGTAGGAGGGTGCAGTTTCCTCTGAAGGTCCAGTGGTGCTGAAATGGGTCCAGCCTTCCTCTGGGAATGCAGTGCACACAGGCTGTGCTGGGCTCTGAATGCCAGGGTTTATCCAGGTGGGAATGCAGTGCACACAGGCTGTGCTGGGCTCTGAATGCCAGGGTTTATCCAGGTGGGAATGCAGTGCACACAGGCTGTGCTGGGCTCTGAATGCCAGGGTTTATCCAGGTGGGAATGCAGTGCACACAGGCTGTGCTGGGCTCTGAATGCCAGGGTTTATCCAGGTGGGAATGCAGTGCACACAGGCTGTGCTGGGCTCTGAATGCCAGGGTTTATCCAGGTGGGAATGCAGTGCACACAGGCTGTGCTGGGCTCTGAATGCCAGGGTTTATCCAGGTGGGAATGCAGAGCACACAGGCTGTGCTGGGCTCTGAATCCCAGGGTTTATCCAGGTGGGAATGCAGTGCACACAGGCTGTGCTGGGCTCTGAATGCCAGGGTTTATCCAGGTGGGAATGCAGTGCACACAGTCTGTGCTGGGCTCTGAATGCCAGGGTTTATCCAGGTGGGAATGCAGTGCACACAGGCTGTGCTGGGCTCTGAATGCCAGGGTTTATCCAGGTGGGAATGCTGGGCTCCTCCCCTGGGTGCAGCATCTCCCATGGATGATGGAATTGTATCAGCCCTGCAGGGAGCCTCGATGGCCCAAGGACAGCAGAGATCCCCTGGAGGGAGGATGGGTCAGGGAAGAGATAGAGAAAACAACTCCCCAACCAGTTTCAACATCTGTAATAGAATACCTGCTGCTGGTTACATCTTGCATTGCAAGCCAAGACAAGTGCAAAGGACAATACCTGCAGGAGCTGAAGTGTGCTTCCTGCCTCCATCTGGGTGCCTCTTCTGCCCATAAATGCTGCTCCTATCCAGAGGACAGCCTGTCTTCCTTCATTTAAGCCTCTCTCTGAGATGGCTCCTGCTCTGCTTTATTTATTTCATGCTGTTCACACCTTGTTCTGCTAGAGAAGTATTGATTTCCTCATGGGCTTTTCTGTGGTACTCATCATTTTGAGATGAGTGTTTCACAAATGCTAATTGATCCTCAGCGTGTCCATTAGGTGACAGTATGGTGGGCATTCTCCCTCTACAGATGAAGAGCTGAGACTCAGATGGAGTAAAAAAAAAAAAAAATAAAAGGCAGCTCATTTCTGCTTGGCTAATTTGATGTGACACTACCCTGGCTTGTTGTAGATGCTGACAGCCTGCAGTGCAGTGACCCAGCTGCAGCTGTGAGCACTTGGGGCTCTCAGAATGCCCAGAAATGAGCAATGTGATGAGTGGCTCCTGTGGGAAATTTGGTTAAAACTCTGCACTTGATCTGTAGGAACTCAGAGTAGCAATTATACTCTGTGTGCTCTGGGACAAGGGGGGCTGCCTCAGCCATGGGAACGTCTTTTCTCTCATTGCTCCCCACTTTTGCAGGCTCCAGTTAACCCCTTGTGACCAAACCCGTCTCCTAGTCCATAGATCCTAAATTTTTCTCTCCCTCTGGTAGCAACCATGTTTCTTTTCCAAATTTCCCAATTAACATAATTGAATTGAACTCAGAGCAGTTTTCATTATCATTAGAACTTGTTGCCAGGTTTCTATAAAGCAATGCTCTCTCTCTGTACTTTTAGAGGTCATGGTATTAAAACCGAAAATGTAAAGCCCTGTACTGAGCCTTGGGTGGGGATGGGAATATTAATCTTGTTTCCTCAGTCCAAGTTGAGAGTTGTCTACATTGTGTGTATCCTTGCTGTGACCCAGAATTATTGCAATGCAAAACTAATCCAGCATCAGCTGCTGCTGGAATGTGCTGCAAATCCATACAAAATACCTAATTTCAGGAACAAGATAGTTATTATTACCAATGTGGCCTTTTTTCTTCTTCTTCTGGTGAACTGGCTTTGCACAGCCTTTTTAGTATTATGTTCATACTTTAAACAGAAAATAAAACTGAAGCTATAAATAAGGTGTTCCCTGTAAGAAGGAAGTTAGTGCAGCCCCTACACACAAACAAACACTCTTCACAACAGCTATTTTTACAGGCAGGTGCTGTATTCACTCCAAGAATCTCTTTCAGGGATGTTGTTGAGCAGCACAGAAAGGTTCTGTGTGTCAGTGTTTAAAAGTGTTGTCCCCCAAACAACGTAATTTGGGCAAACAAGCAGATTTGCTGTTCTCAACTCCATAAGCCCTTTGTGCTCTTCATGGGGCTGCTGTGCCCATTGCTGGGAGGCTGTGGGGACAGCCTCAGCTGTGTGGGGACAGCCTCAGCTGTGTGGGGACAGCCTCAGCTGTGTGGGGACAGTCTCAGCTGTGGGGGGACAGCCTCAGCTGTGGGGGGACCGTGGTGGCTGACAGTAGGCCTGTGTAGGCCTTACAGTCTGAATCCCGATTTAGGCCGACATAGCCTTGGGAAAGGTAACAGCTCTTCATGAAAACAGGAGCCTGCAATGGCGAACAACAACTTGTTTCCCTGCAAAAGAATTCTACAGATTAGGACTGTTTTCTTGCAGCTGTTTCAACAACCCCAACCGCCTTGGCAAAGAACAATATCTCACAGTCAATCCTTTCCTGCATGTAGACACCCTGTTCAAGACTGACCAGTCACCATGAGGTGACAGCTTGTCACCGACTAATAGGGGTAGATACGAGAGGGTTTATAAAATTCTATACAAAGGGATATATAAAATAAACTTTAACTTTTTTGCTCCTTGAAAGAGTGTGTCTTGTCTCTCTGAAACGAGGTCAACAGCGACAGGAGACAGCCTCAGCTGTGGGGCTGCCAGGCTGTGGGGACAACCTCAAATGTGGGGGACAGCCTCAGCTGTGTGAGGACTGTGCTGGTTTGAAAGCAAAACCAGTGAGACTCCAAGGCAGAAATACAATTTAATAGAGAGAGAACAAACAACGAGAAAGGTAAAAAATAAAATAAGAGAAATGCAATAGTACAAAGGACCACTGACAGAGTCAGAATGCAAACCTGACACCCTGTTGGTCAGGGTGTTGGAAGCAGCCTGCAGTGAGTCCTCCCAGAGTGACAGATGTGGCTCCACTGGAGCAGAGATGATCCTCAAGAAAGGGTCCAGTTGTCCTCTGGAAATCCAGTGGGAACAGGCTCCCTTGGTGTTTGGGATTGCTGTTTTATCCCATGGAAAGGCTTTGTCTCCTCCCGCTGGGTGCAGCATCTCCCAATGGGATGAGGTGATGTTATCAGTCATGTGAGAGCCTTCAATGGCCCATTCACAGGGGATGTCCCTGGGAGGAGGATGGGTGCAGGAAGAGATAAGGAGGCCCTGCCTTATCTGGTGTTATCAGGTGTCCATTAACAGAAGGCATCCGCCCTCTTTCCCCCCTTAGAGTGATAAAGAGATAAAGAACAATATCTCCCAACTGGCTTCAACAGATGAAAATAAAATACACATTTTTTGGTTACATTTTTAAACCCAAGACAGGGACAGCCTCACCTGTGGGGGACAGCCTGACCTGTGAGGCTGCCAGGCTGTGGGGACAACAGCAGCAGTGGCTGCAGAGCAGGACTGAGGTGAGTGGAGGGTGGGGGGCAGTGAAAAGAGTCTCTTGTTGCTTCTAGCAAGCCTCTGCTAAAGGCTGTTTGTTCCTGTGTTTCTTGAGCATTTACTTCAAGAATAATTGAGGTGCATCGTCTGAGGCTTAGACATCTTATTCCTGTTTAGATGAAAACAAAACTTTTCATGGCTTTTTCAGGTTTCTCTCTTTTTCCCCCTAAATAGCAAACCCTAGGTCAGTGTCTTTTGATATGAATAAAAAATAAATCTTTATCAACTGCAGTTTGCAGAATTTCTGACATTAAGAATGGCTAGCTGTTACCAGTGGAGGCTGCTTTCTTGCTTTCCAAAAAAAAAAAATGACCACGCTTTGGATGTGTATCACAGGAAGAAAGCTACTGGTAGCATTTAATTGCTGCAACATACCATAATGTCCCTCTTTTCCCTCCTTTCTCATCTGTGCAGCAATTGTGCTTGAAAAGCATTCATAGTAAAGAAAAAAATAAATGAGGGACCCTTTGAGCAGCCTGTTACTTCCCTGATATTTTGGGAAAAGCGTATCTGCTTCTTTACTTGGGAGAACTATAAATTGGCCATCTGCTAAAAGACATGGGGCCACAGTTGCTCGCTTGTATTTATGGAGACAGAAGTCTGTTCTTTCTGGGCAGCTATGACCTGCAGCAGGGTCTGAGGAGTCCCTGGGGTCCCCAGGGAGCCTGGGAGAGGTGTGGTGGCTCTCCCTGGAGAAGAGGTGATGGGTGCAGCACTGCCAGGCTTCTCACCAGGGCTGCAGCTGTGTCACCTCATGGCATCACCCTGGGTGAGGCAGATGTAGCTCTGGTCTGGCTTTTCTCAAGAGTTCAGTGGAAGGAATTATCTCCAGAAGAGTTTACGAGTTCTTTGCACCTTTGTGGAGCACTAGTCAACGCTGTCCATGTAACTAAGAAGGCCAAGCCTTTTATTCTGGGAGATGTGTAACATTTTTCCAAACACGTGGGGCATATCAAATTCCCTATGATTATTATGTTGAAGAATCCAAATGTTTCCCGCAGCATCATATTGTGTTTTGTGTTCATTTTTCCCACAACGTTGTCTGCCTTTCCATGTAAATACAAAAAAAAAAGGGGAGGTGGGAAAAGATTGGGATTTTGCAGATAGGTTATTAGAAGAGTGCTTAAAATGCTGCAGGAAGTGCTATTCTCTTGAAGCCCCAAGGGAAGGTTCAGCAGGAGGTCACAGTGCAGCTCTGGGTGACACCAAGCTGTGTGACCTGGCTGTGTGTGAGCTTTGCTGCTGCTGCAGGGCTGCCAGGACACGGGGTGCTCACCCCACCCTGGCTTTGGGAGAGCCTCTGTCAAGAAAGACACCTGGTTGGGTCCCCTTCATACTCCATTATTAACACACTGACCTTTATTTGGTGCAGTGTTTTTAGGTTCCATCAGATTACCTGCAGCATTACAGCTTGTGGGGCTTTAGGATTGTTCTGTTTCTTATGGAGAGCACTTTGTGTAAGAAGCTTTGAGTTCTTGTTGCACAGACACAGCGTATTGGAATTGGATGAGGAGCTTTTTCTCACTTTCCAGGCACTTTGTAGCCTTCTTTTCTCTGTATAACTCAGCCCCAGGCACAGCATGAGAGCATTTTTCACCTGTAGACTTGCTAGCTTTGCTTCTCCAGCTTTAAATCCTTTCTTTTTCCTATGACCTGCTGTTCTGTTTGGTCAACAGTCTAAGGCAGTCCCAGTCACCTGGACAGCACAGGTGCTCCTGTGTGAATGCCTCTTTGGGCATTTGTTTTCCTGCTTTTCCTGCTGCTCCCAGGCTGCTGAGCTGCTGCCAGCCCATACCCCCGGCTGTGAAATGCAGCTTGTGCCCCAGCCTTGGATGAGAACAGAGCGACAGAAAGAGTAAAATGTTTCTTTCCACAGCATTGAAAATCATGGATTTGACTCTGATAACTCTTCTTTTTAAAAAAAAAAAAAAAAAAAAAAAAAAAAAAAAAAAAAAAAAAAAGCAGATGTATTTCAGAGCTTACAGGATTTATTTCAGTTTTTGGCCTGCTATAAGGATGAAGTAGGGAAGGAGGATGTGGAAGGAATCTTAAGAGAAAAGAGGGAGAGCAAAGCTTTTAGTAAATTTTTCCAACTGTCTTTATATTTCCTATACTTGCAATAAGCTTCTTTTCTTAGAAGTCATTTTTTCTGAAGTCTAGGAAGAAGCATGTCCCCCATCCTTTCCCCTGAGATGATCTCCCAGTGGAACTACTGTCTGAAAGCAGTGTCCTCCCATTACCAGCCAGCAGTGAAATGCAGAACAGAGCTACAGGCAAACTCCATCCCCTTTTCTCTTTTCTCCAGGAGGCAATACTTAGCTGTCAGTGGCAGCAAGACATCTGCCATATTGTGTCCTCTTCATTTTGCCATTCGGGGTAGGATTTACCCTGGGTAACTTCAACAATCTCGGCTTAGGCTTTTGGCTTTGATTTCCAGTGAGAGAAGGGACATCTTCAAAATCTGATTTATCCTCTCCTAAAACACATAAACAGATGTCTGGGTGAGTTGAGATCATCCTTATAACAAAACTTGTCTTTCCCCACTGACCGTAGAGGAAACAGTAGAAGGAAGAGCTTTGGCTGTTTTCCAGGAATTTTTGTACTTTCTAATTTCAGACACTTGTCTCACATCTAGTAGCTCTTCCAGGTTGTTGTCAATGCATCAAGCATCCCTCAGAAACAATACTGGTGACATTCATTTGTACCTCTGGTGACAGGATTTGGAGCAAGCAGAAATGCCTTTTCCTGATCTTTAGATGAGGTTTCTCCCTGGCTTTGTACTGTAGCAAATGCTCTGCTACTTCCATCGTGTTTCTGCTCCACCCAAAGCTCAACACATGCATTTTGGAGTTAACAGCTCTTTTTCAACTTCAATTTTAGATAAATAAGAAAGAAACAGAATTTCAAAACACAAACCAAAGGATTCAGACAAGTTTTTTTCCCCCTCCCTGTGCTCCTACACACATTGCAAAACTCCTCCAGCTTTGGAAAAGTTGGGGACAAAAGAGAAACGAAATTCTGCCTTCTGCCACTAACTTATTGAAGCTGGCAAAGCTTTGAAAATGGAAAAGCTGAGACAGAAGGAAGAGAACAGGAAGGAGAATGGGAAGAAAACACAACTCCTGCAGAATTTTTATTGCATAAAGAAAAAGAAGAATAAAATGTAGGAGAAAAAATGTCAAAATTCCAATTCTTCCTTTTATAAAAGCAAGTGAAAGTGTCTTTTTCTTTTCTTTTTCTGAAGTGAGTGGTTTTGGAAAAAAAGTTTGTATTAGGAGAAAGGAAAATCAATAAAATAATTTTCTCTTTTTTTGTCTAGTTGTGACTGCTGACACGTTAACAACCTACCATGGCAGTGGTTATATTTGTATGCTGCTGCACAGATGAGATGTCTGTATTTTTAATGATTTTAGCCCCTTCCCCTACTGCATGTCAAGTCCTGTTACTGAGCATGTTATGTTTAGAATGCCATGACTTAGCAAAACAAAGAAGAAATCTATCCTTTCATGAGGCCTAGGGGGAATGCTGCTATACTCAGTACTGTTCTCTTTTTTTGTGAGTTTTTCTGTGTGTTGGATACCTTGACAGACACCATCCTAGTCTGGAGTGAACAGACAGCATCAACACTTGGGCAAAAGGAAATCTGAGTTCAGTCTCACACTGGGCAGGACTGACTTGCATAACTGAGTGAATCACAGCACTGGCACTGCAGCTGTCTGGACAAATCCTATGGTAATAATATACAACCAAGGAGTTTGGAGCATTCCCTGTATTGGCAACTACATTCACAGAAATTTGTACACCCACCCATGCAGTTCCAGGGTAAAGAACATTTTCCTCCTGTTTTCAGGGTAACAGTTGGACTATTGGTAAAGTCGGACTTTTGCTTTTGTAAACACAGATTTGGAATTTGCGTCTTGCAGAGTCTGGATGGATCACATCTCTTACCACCATCTCCCCTTGCTCTGTCCAGCTGTCTTTGCCCTCTGCTCCACTGCCTCCAGGAAAGAAAAAAACTTTTCTGTATAAGGACACCTTTCAGAAATCACACACTTAATTTACTTTTTATCGCAGGATCTCTAAAATAACGTATAAGGCTAATGTTTTTCAGGATAATAAGTCTCTAAATCAACATGCTAATTTTTAATGAGCTAACCTGAAAAAGTTGAAGTCATTACATATAGTACTGACTATATATCTATGTCTATATACTGTGATTATAGTATATATCTAGAGATATTTACCTGTTTAAATTCAGGGGGCTTAATACAAACTTGAGTGAATTTTTGAAAAAATTTGGCCAATGTGAACAAGATTGAGTTCTAATAAAAGAAGACTCCAAGTTATGTGTGTGGTGCATCTACTGTGTGAATCACCCTGGCAAACACTGCAATTGCTGATCAGTTGTATTACTGTCATCTTTGTGTCCTATGAGTCTTTTATTTCTTCCCATTTCTCCATGGTCAGAATAAAAACACATTAATTTAACAAGCCAAGAGCCCAATTGGCATGTTCTTTCAGAATAGCAGGTACAGTGTACTAGTCAGTAATGGATTGAGAATTACTGTTGAATTGTTTTTCTCTTGGAGAGGACCAAAATATTAGCAATGACAATTTTGATTCTCTTTGGGTGAGTTCAGTTTAGAAAGTGACTCATCATTGAAATAGAAGGACTCAATTCAGAGTCCATCACAGTGTCACAGGGGATACAGCACAAGAAAGCTTTTGAAATCTTGAAAATGCTTCCAGAATGAGTTGTTTTTCTTGCTTTCTAGAAGCAGGCAAGAGCAGTATGAACTTTGTATCTCAGAAACTGTATCTTCTGATGATTAGATTGTGGGAAAACAGGAACTCTGCTATTGGAAATAACTGTGTCTCCAGACCAGGTGCTCTAATGCCTTTCCTGAGCACACCACTCCTTGCAAATATGCCTCAAGCATTTGCATGAAATGAAGCCTGAAACCTTTACTGAGTGTGCTGAGAATAAGCACACTCAGATGAATTTCTATTTTCTTTGAACAGTACAACCAACTACTCTGATTCTCTTTGACATCTACTTGTGCTCATATTGATTTGATTTTATAAACCTTCTCTGTAATTCTTTCTGTGTGTAGAGCAAGTAATTGTATGCACATTTTAATCCTTCAATTGATGCTCTGTGTGTCTGGAAAAAATCTTGGAAGATTTTCTGAAGTGTGTACCTAAGGCATTAGAGAAGTGTCCTTTCCACAGAGCATAACCAAACACTTCTAGGCCTGGGGAGCTTAGACCTGAATTATTTTTTCACTTCATTTTTTGAGTAAGGTTCTGTGCCATTCTGTCTTTTGGGAGTGAATTTATGTTTCTAGTAGACAGATGACTTTAAGTGTTGTTTGTATCAGATTGCACTCAGTGGTCAACTCCTAAGGGGTTATGCTGAAGCAATGTTATCTCTCACACAAAAACCACAGTAGCTGCCTGACTATAGCTTGTTTTCAGGATGAAAAGAGGCTGTCCTTGTTAGAGGCTGGTGTGACAGGGAACTGAAACTGCTTGACATCATGCTTTGAGGCAGTTTATAAATATCTGGCAAGAAAATCATAACATTTATGCTCTGTCTCTAGGAGGAGGGATACATTCAGTTAGAAACCCCTCTGTATGTTCAAACTCAACCCTAAAACAATGATCCTATTTTATGAGTAAATTTAAGCTTTTGTACAGTGAGGTAGATTATTTGTCAAAGCTAGTGAGTGGCACGACAGATCTCACTTATGTCTCTGCTAAACTTCAAGTTTTTAAAATGATGTTGAGGGAGACTGCTCATATTTCCAGTCACAAAACAGGGACAGAACTTGGTTTTTGTCTATGTCTGCTAGTTCCATGGCAAGATTTCCAGAGTATGGTTTGGGCTGTTCCTGTACCTGCTACCATATCAGTGACAAGTTTCTCTTTAATACGTTACAGAGCAGATTGGCCAATGTTAAATGTTGTTGAAAAGAAATTATAAAATATTAGTAAGGAGAGAAACTCCTGTACTTTGAAACATTTAAAGTTTAACAAAATGGGTCCCTGTTTTGGGATGTATGCTGAAAAGGCTGTTTTATAATACCACAGTAATAAACCCACACTTGGCAGTAATTGAGCTTGTAAAGAAGCGTCTTTGTCCATGGACACATTTTGTAAATCTTAATAATACTTTCCTCTGAAGGATTGCTGAAGAGACTTATGCAAGAAATGGGTTGTTGTTTAAAGCTTTTCTTGGGCATCAGAAATGGGTGCTGTCATGTCCAGATGTATTTAAATTCTTTCCAAACAATCTTGGGCATCTTAAAGAGAAAATGAAAATGAAGACTGTCTATATTTTAACTTTTTTTTTATTTCTTGCATCTAACTTTTTAAAACTGAGTGATGCGCTTAGGCAAATCCCTTTTTCACTCTTTGTAAGCCCCTGGATGGCTTTTTCATCTGGTAATTCCTGGCTGTGGTTTTGAGCTGGCAGCCTGACCACAGGACTGAGAGCCAGCTGCTTGGTGGTGCAGAGGAAAATGTTCAGGTGATCAGTGACGAAATGAAAAGTATTGCTAGGGCAGCTGGAAGTGCAGCTGCTCCCCAGAAAAAGGGGAATGGTGATCCCTGTCTCTTTTCTTCCCCTTTCCTGCTTTCCATTCCCACAGTGACACCCTCAGAATCAAGTTGTGCAGCAACCTAATTTTGTATCAGGTCTTCCATTTTGCTCCTTGCCTTTATTTAGGATCTAGTTGCAGCTGCATTGTGTATGCTTAACAAATAAAAGCTTTCAGAAAACATCATTCAATTCCCACCTCCTGCTAAGGGTTTTGGAAGTGTAATACATCACAGAATCAAAATGACTTTCACTAAAAGTTCATGCTGTTTAAATCACACCAAATGTTATATTGAGCTGTAGCATACATAATTCATGTATCATTAACAGCTTCTACAAGTTTTTGGCTGCATAGCATACCAATGAATCAGAATGTGTGGGTATTTTTTGATACCTGCCTTTCCTTAAATTGTATTTAGAAGCAACAGCATGTAATTATACTAACTTGGAAAATCAAACAGGCATGTAATAAATTATGGTTTGTGACTGACATGGTAAAGTAAGTCTCCTTCCTTTCCTGATGTTGAGTAAAACAAGCTGTTTTAAACTGGAAAGACTCAACAGATTTTTGAGCTTCTATTATTATTATAAATAAAAACCCATTTTCATTGTTTACCATGTGAGAATTCTCACTTGGTTCATCCCTTGGCTGATGAATCAGCAGTGTGAAATTGTGAAAGACTCTACCTGGCAATCAATGATCTCATGCTGGGTATGAGGCATGGATGATTAGGAAGTGGAGGTGGCCATGGTCCTGCAAAACATAATATTCTTCTGAAGCAGAATCACAAATGTTGTTTATAGCTCCTATCTAGCTGACAAGTAGGTTAGAGGTTTCCTACAAGAAGTTTTCTATTCAGAAATTTGACTACTCTAATAAGTGTATTCAGCCCACAGCCATTGATATACCAATTTATATAAGCAAAATTTTGATTTAAATATATATTTAAAGTAGATTTGGGCCCCCAGTGCCTGTCTGCATATTGTATGTAGCGATCTTTAATAACTAAGTAAAAATCAGAAAACTTTTTAAGTGGTTACCAAGAGGCAATTTTTTCCCCATGTTTATTTTTAGGAGCCCTCAGTTTCCATGGGAAACAGCCCCAAATGAATGACTTCTCAAAATAGTGATCTTCACTTTGCAATTAATACTGCTTTAACATATCCCAGATAAATGTTATAGTGGGAAGTTTTTTCTTTCATTGTGATTGCAGCTGAAAGTTGAAGCAAGGTGTTCACTTTCTAAAAGTATCATGTCACTTGCCTGCTCTTGCTGACCTTTTTATTTCATTTTTAAGGCCAAAGAGAAGTGCCTGATCAGTAAAGATTCCTCAAAAAGGTGCACCTTCCAACATCTAAGTAAATCATTTACTTTTGTGAAAGGGCCACTCAGGAAATGACCACACCTAGGAAAATAGTAAACTGTAAATAGTAAAAATAATAAATAGTAAAAAATGTCAGTACCTCCTAATTCAGCAAAAACTTCTGCCAGTTTATTTGCCCCTAAACCTTCATGTTTTAAAGAGTAACAGAACGAGCATCCTTCTCTTCTGGGCAGAACAGAGCAGCTGCACTCTGCCCTTTCACTGCAGGCTCTTTGCCTCCTCTTCCCACTGAGCTGTGGTTAAATGAGCTGGAGCAAATTATAATCACTCTTGCAAGGAATCTGGGGAAAAAAATTACCTTATTAAAACTTTTTTAATTAAACATCAGGGTCTGCCAAATATTTTTACCAGGTATGTGTGACATAACAAGAAAAAATGGAAAATGTTCTCATGAAAAATAGTGCAGTCTTAATATCATTAGCAATTAATGGGACAGAGCTTTTAGCATGTAATTTAACTTTTAAAAATAAATTTGAGACTTAATTTTTCTTTCAATGCTGATTCACCACCGTTTATAACCAGGAAAAATTAAGCATTAATGTAAGGGGTAGTGAGGCTGTGAAGAATGATAAATCATGCCTAAATCCCGAGTGTTCAGAGTTGTTAGTATTCTAGCAGAACTCTGTTTTACTCCACAAGTAAGGAGCTCTTTTGGGCTCTGAACTATTCAAGTCCTGAGGTCTGAATCAAGTCCTCAGGAAGGGATCAATAGGAAATATCCCTGGTGTAAAACAGCTCTAGCATTTAGAACAAATAAAATTCACTAATAATCACTACTGGATTCTCTATAGCTTTTGCATAGAAATTCTGTGTTTTCTTCCATGGAACTCTGAGTGTGCCTGCATTGTAAAAAGAGAGAGATGCTGACTAGGGGTTTGCTCTGCAGGATTAGCTACAAGAATATATTTGTGTGCTGAGGTGGTTGCTGCCCAGCTCAAAAGACTGGGGGAGATGGAGAGAAGTATTTATGTTCATTGTATAGCTTGTATCTTTATCAGCTTTAGAGTTGGCTGCATGAATGAGAGCAGAACGTGGGTTTTGGGTTTTGGAAAGGTCAGCCTTCTTCTTCCAGCCCTCATATTTGGGCAAGCCTGAATCTGCATACTTGATTACAGAACTGTTTTCACCGGAGTTTCTCTTTTCTGTTGCAATTTGAAGTAACTTGCTCCAGCTGTAAAAAACCTACAACGGGGAGAGAGACATTTTCCCCTAACTGGCAAGTTCTCTCTGATTTTTCCTCCACTATCTATTTTTTGTGCATATGTGAGTGTGTTTGGTGAGGGGTGTGTGTCAAGAATTCACAAGTTTGCCAGGAGAGTAATGCAGGTTTCTGGGGAGTGAGTGCAAGTGTCCTGATAGCAGACTGGCCCTTCCCCACATAATTCTTGCAGTACTTTGGGATTTTAGACCAGAGTTTAAACAGAGAGTATAGGAATGGCTTTGGAAGCAAAGCTCTACCCCAAAATGTGAAGTACGGGCACGGCTGTGATCTGAGAAATTCATGAATGTCACCAACACAGCCTGCTGAAGTGATAGCTATGAAATGAAAGATTTAAAGGAGGCAATCATAATGGTTAACAGCAGTATGAAAAAGCTTAAACATGTTCATAAATTTCAATAACTGCTGAGCAATATACTGGATTCATCTAGGAGAGATTTAATATGAAAAATGTTAAATAGGCTGTACAAAGCCTGGAAACAGACATTTCTCCTGAAGATGGAGTCTCTGGGTGGGAAATTTACTTTATACTTCAGCTGAAGTGATACTAAATGCAAGTACAATCTGGTAGAAAAGAAATGAGAAAATAAATTATAGAAAGAGTTTAAATTTTCACATTAAGAGAAAAGGCTTTATTTTGTATTCTCACTTCAGATGGTATTTGTACAGAACTATAAACGACTGTGCATGCTGAACCAAGCGAGATAAAAAATGTTGGTGTCAATTACATAGATATTTAATAGAAAATAAAAATGACTGAAATCTTATCACAGGGAAGTACAAGCATATATATTTGTGTGCAAGTCTCAAGAATGTATACATCATTTAAACAGATCAACTTTGTTTAGAATACATCACTTGAGATGAATTTTAAATTTTCTGCATTTAAAATTAATAGTATTCTGAGGCAGAACCTTTCATTGCAGATAGTTTTAGTAAGATGCATCAGTGCACTAAGGTTTTTGAAATGGTGAATACCTTCTTTGTGTTGCTAATTGCATCTGTGCAGCCTGCAAATGAAGGATATCCACCATCTTATTTCCAAGTTCAGTCATTTTATTCCTGTTGATAAACAGCCCTTATCTTATTCCAACAGACCAGCTAGAGTTTACATTATTTTATAAATGACAATTTTCCATTGTGCTGCAGCATATTGTTAGCAAGCTCGAGCGTTATTAAAAAGAAATAGAAATACAGAATTTGGAAAATTTCTCTGTGTTCAAGTGACTTATTTTTAGATGCACTGATGCTGCTTGCAGTAGTGATTAAATTAATGAAGGTGCCTTTCATCAGGGTAAGATGGTGAAAGCTTATGAGGCAGCAGCTTGACCCGGGATGCTGCCTGTGACAAAGGACAAAGGAGTGTTCCACCTTTGTGTAGCTGTCCAGCCCCTTCCAAGGAGCAGCACAGCCCTACAAGATCAGTGTGCTGCTTATGGAAATGCTACCTCAGAAGTGCTCCAGCAGATGAACCCATCTTCTGAATTCATATGGGAATGGACTGAAAAGATGTTGGGGAAAATCTGAGTGGGCATCCCTGTAACAACTTGTAGGTTTGTTTTCATCCTGTGTCTCTGTCTTGTATGTAAAGGTACACAGCTGTTTTGTGAGTTTGGCTACATTTCACTGCCCATCTTTGCTGGTTCCATGTATCTCCCTGATCCTAATGCAGTGTTAAGTAAAAAAGGACTAAAGATTTCAGCAGAGGGTGGAGGCTAGAATGGCTGAAATGAGCAGGCAGGCACTACTGGGATCAGTACAGGGAGAGTGGAACAAAGGGAATTTCCCTTTCTGGGGTCACTGCAAGTTACTTCTGAGTACTGGAAGTCAGGAGTTTCCTTCAGCTGAAACAGATTGTGTCCTCCATGTCTGATTATTGAAGGAAGATGTACCTGTGTTAACACAGTTTGGAAAGATGAAATACAACTACTGGCAGAAGAGTGATTAACCTGGCAAGTAGCTCAATACCAGTGTTTAATTCTAAAGATACATTGCATTTTTGCTATGGCACTTTCTATTCTGAATGGCTTTG
Source organism: Prinia subflava (assembly GCF_021018805.1). Classification (NCBI taxonomy): domain Eukaryota; kingdom Metazoa; phylum Chordata; class Aves; order Passeriformes; family Cisticolidae; genus Prinia; species Prinia subflava. The sequence goes on along the minus strand of NC_086257.1, from coordinate 3,053,321 downwards.
CTGGTGCAGTTCCATTTGCTTCACAAACCACTCAAAATACAGGAAGATTTCTAGAGAGTGAGAATAATGATTTCCAATAACAGAATGAAATACTCTAGCTGACAAGTTCAGTGGCATGGCTCTGTGAATCCTCCTACATCCCCCGCCAACCACCACATCAATTTTGTTTGACTTCATGCAAATGTGAGGCAGGGGAGGGCCCCCTATCTCTCTGTGTACTTACATGCACACTGTAGATGTGAATAAATACTCCTAAACACATTTGTGCCCGTGTCTCAGTGAGGCATATGGAATTTCACATTGATTTGTGAACTCTATAAAACACTAATGGAGCTGCTGCCTTAGCTTTCAGTCAATTGGGAAAGACTCAGTGATGGGAAACTGCAGGCAAATTCCCCTTTTGCTGGTCCCAGTAGTGCCCTCCTTGTAACTTGAGCTGTTCTGCTTTCCACTGTCCTCAGATTCATTTCTCTCCTTTGGGAAGCCACACACATTCATGATACAGCTTAGAAATGAGTTGTCTCTCCCTACATCTGACACCCTTTCTTTCTAAGCACAGCTCTCTAAAAGGCAGGACAAGCTCCACAATTCCTCGTGTAACGTGTACACCTACAGAGCTGTAAAATGCTCCATCAGGAGGAGATGGGGAACATGGCTCTTCTCTTCTTTTTATTGTGGAATGAATTGTACAGCTTTGGACAGCCTACACATGCAGATTTGTTATCTCTGCTCTCAGCTGAAACTGATTCTGCATTACATAGGTTTTATACTTATGTACACTGCTGTTTAGGGCAACTTGATATTCAAGCCCTATTATAATAAGTTCATCTGCTTATAAAGAGCTTCTCATTGCTATGTAGTTTTTTACAGATAATTTTAGTATATCATTATTCCTGTCAGTCCTGGAGCAGTTGGTTTTTTTGGTAAAATGATGTTATTTCACAGCACAGCTACCCAGTTGTCCCAGGCAGTGACAGGGTGAATTGAAACAAGCAGAGACCTAGCTGGAATGCAGACAGTGAGCACAATTACTGGCCGTGACCTCATTTGTGAGAAGCCATGACATCTCTAATAGCAAATTGTAGCTTTCTCAGTACCAAATCACTGTATTAAAAATCCACACCCTACATATGCAGCAATGTGATTCCCTCATATGCTGCACAAAGGTATTTGTGCCATAATGAATTCAGGATATGTGCTACCAATTGAAAAATCCTCTGCTCCTCTGAATGCTCCAAAGGCTCATTTTCTCTGCAGAAGCTGGAGGAGGCAGTAAGGTGTTTGGTTGGGGTTTGGCTTTCTTTGAGGAGCTGAGAACAGAAGCAGACTGAAGCTGGGCAGCCCTGCATGTAGAGCAGTGTGGGGGCTGCCCTTCTGAACTCTGGGGATGTGGTGCTGGTGATGCCTTAGGATTTTAGCTTGTGTATTTTTCATATATTTGTAATCCTACAATTCTTTAGTGTAGAACTCCGAACTCCACACACAGTGTCAGCTGCAGCTTTCCCATTTTGGTCAGAAACAACAATTTCTCTCCAGGCCTGGCAATCAAGGATACCTCACTGCCTCAGGCCCCAAAGAGGGTAGACAAAAGTGAGTTGAGGGGAGCAAACTTGGGGTGACTGACTTCATTACCTGAAGCTGTAATTGGAAGATGAACCCCCAATATGTAAATGGACCAAACCTATAAAAGTGTGAAAACCTGTGACCCCTGGTCCATGTTTGGGTGCAGCCCCTGGGTGGGCTTTGTCTGCCCTAAATGTACCTGGAGGCCCTTCAATAACTGGAACTGCTTTTTATTCCCTTGATTCTGTCTGGCCTCTGTTTTTAGGTAGTCCCAAAAAGGCATCACTGGTGCTGGGCTGAGCGTGGGGCTCTGCACAACAACTCTCTGCATTCAGGAGTTTGACCTGATGCTGTTAGCGGGGACCATGGATAATGATGTTAGCCATTGGACCTAGCCTGGTTTCTTCCCAAGTGGCCTGAATTCCAAAGGTGCACTGGAAATGTAGTTTCTAAAGCCAGAACCAGTTTTTTGGCACTGCTTCAGTAGCTGCTCCTAGGAATGTTTCCTGTTGGGTTAAAGAGAAGTATCCATGTGCAGGACATTCTTAAAAAAAAGGGTTAGACTGGGTGAAATCCAGGCTGCTTTTCTGTGTACAGAGAGGTCCCTGTTGGGATATTTCCTTGTTGTCCCCTGAGAGCTGGTGCAGAGGAAGGGGGTGCACAGGGATCAAGGGGCAGTCAGACTGTCGTGCCTGACTGCTCCCCTAGCTGCTCCCCATCAGCTCCTTTCTTCCTCTAATCACTTTCGTTCATTTTGATAATTTGTTTTCCCCTGGACACAGTCCCCTGTGGGAACCTTTATCAGCTGAGTGAACTGCTGCACACATTTCATTAATGAATAAGTGAGCAGGCTGAGAGCATCTTATTGATCAGCATATGCCTCGTTATCTGTGGTAGAACAGGGGGACTTTGGACTCTGGGTATCTGTTATTTCATTCCCTTTCTTTTCTTATTGTATGAGTACAAATAATTAAATAAATGTGTCATTATAGTTTAGTATTTTCTTACTCTAGTCTCTCTTCTCTCTTCTTCCTTTTTTCTCCAGTAGAATAATGTTTCATTTTCTCAATCTCACCTTCTAGGTCATTTGAAGGCTTCTGATTTTGTTCTGTGCCCTAACTCTTTACACAAGCAGGCCTGGCTCTAGTAAAAGTGGGATTTATGCAATCAACATGAAGCATGGCACTGGTTTTATTTGCTGAGGGTTCAGAAATACAGTGCAGTGTGTAGCCATGTGGGTGTTCATTGCTTCCAGCTAGAGAAGAATTTTGCAAAAATAATTTTAAAAACCTATCTCTTTTGCCAGTCCCTTTTATTCATTGAAAGACCCAAATACTTGCTGGGAAAGAAATATCAAACCTGAAACTCCGTTTATCATGGTCACCAGGAAAAATACCCTTTTCAAAGTGAAAGTCAGACATGTAAAAGCACTGGTTCTGCTGAAGTCATTGCTTGGTGTGGTCTTCATGACCTTTCCCCAAAGCTACAGCAACTTTGAATGTTCTTGAAAATCTCCTCTTATGTGGCGGTGTGCGTTTGTGATTATGAGCTTTGTTTAGACCTTTTGTGAACCCTCATTTGATGAAAGCTGAGATAGAGTCTTTATGAAGGACTTAGCAAGTGACCTAGAAGGTTTGTGTCAGGAGGACTGGTGGACAGACGAAGGAGAAGATTCTGGAAGGGCTGTTTAGAGTAGTAGCTGAGGGCGTCGACAGAAGGATTAAGGAGGGAAGAAACTGAGATAGGGGAAGTAGAAAAGGATTTTGGAGTGGATTGCTATTATGGGTGGAATAGGGATGTACGGAAATGACATTAGGAATGTTTTATTAAGGTTTAATTATATTACGTTTGTATGGGTTTAGTTCTCTGTATCCCCTCCTCCCTAATTGATATTCAGGCTCCCTGCTGAGTTACTTACAGCCAGTTCTATGTTTAGCACAGCAGTTAGCTGTCAATCCCCTTTCCCGCCTTTGAGTTTCTCCTCCCCAATCCCCATGATTGGTCCCGGACCCCCAACTCCTCCCCTGTGCTCCCCAGAGACAGTATTTGATTTGTCTAGAGGTAAGGAGACACCCCTTTCCCCGCCCCGGTTCTAGTCCCTTAAAAGTTGTTGCACAGCATTGTTCGGGGTTCAGATTGCTTGGTTCTCAGTTGTGTTAATAAATCTGTTCCTGTTCTCACTGCGTCTGGACCCTCCCTTCTTTGCTTCTGCACGTTTGGAAAGTCTTGGAGAAGAACGAGAGACCTCTCTCGTTGGCTCAAGAACCCAAAGGGATCAACTCTGCTCAGCCTGCTGCAGGTTGACCCTGCTTCACTTTGCCGTGGTGCACGAGCTAGCCCGGCAGAAAGCGACAGGCTTTCCAAGCACCCCGACACTCTTACATCTTGAATCTTCACTGATAAAGCTTCAGGCATTAAGAGTCTCCATCCTTATTGCCATTATCTCTTTTCTTGACACACTCATCTGCTATGGGCTTACTGATGCCTGGGTGGGATCAGCCAGGTGGGATTTCTGAAACTGATAAAACTTACTTGAATTACACTTCCCTGGAGGCAGATCTTGATGTGAAACAAAGTGCAGAAGTGGACCCAGCTCTTACCACTCTCTGTCTTTGGAAAGGGAAATCCTTGCACTGGTGCCTGGTAGCCCTGGAGCTGTAGTGGGACTGTGCAGCCCTGTTTGCTTTTTGACAGCACCCTAAGGCATGTAAAAATCACACTAATTGCATTTGGTTCATCTCTTTGGGTTTGCAAGAGCAAGGGGCTTTAATGTCACAAACTCCAGTGTCTGACTGCAGTGGCTGAGTCTCTCAGCTTGCTGGTCAAGGGTTGCTTCACTCTGAGTTCAGTCATGTTACATGTGTACCCAAAGCCTTGATATCTGCTTTTGAATCAAACTTACTGAAAATCCTCTTTTATATCACAGATAACAATGGTAGCAATGCCTTGGAGAATTCATTACCTTCAGTTGCTTTTAGCAACTTTTCAACAAAGTAGTAAATTTAGTATGTGAGAAATCAATTTGCAATACAAATGGAGAAAGCTCATACCCAAGTCCTATACCTAGCTTTCCAAAATAAAAGTCAGAACCTTCAGCTCCAGAATGCTGTACTTAAAGAATGAGCTTTCTTTCCAAATTACTGCTTTTCATGGATTTTGGAGCAGTCCATTAATGGGAAGTGGGCACTGGTTCCATGCATTTATTGCAAAAACCTTGATACATTTCACCCCACAGTGTGTGCCTTTGCCTTCCGACTCTGGTTAGCAGTCCAGAATATTATAAACAAGAACTTCCAACAGGTTGGGTGTACAACATGCACGGGATTTCCTTTTTCATTTTCTTTTCAGCATCCATTCTTCTCTTACTACAAAAGAGCCAAGGGAGAGCCCACAGTGCCAGAGTGTGGCACACACGTGGGCACAGTATTTCAGTTCATGACATTCTTGTTCAGTCTCCTGCCATGTACACATCAGCTCTCTACGTGCTGTCCAAAAAGCTTTCCAAGTGCAGTAACTGTATACCTTCCACAAGTATAGATTAATATTTTTTTTCTTTTACTTTAAGGTCACTAAGAGGTGAACTTTTCACTGGGCCTGCTAATGAGCAGCCCTTTCAACTCGTGACATTCACCATTTTACCCCTCACTAAAATATGTCTGTCTTTGACTGGGTTGTGCAAATAGAAAACTCTAAGTTGAAAGTTTACCTTGTGAATGAGAACTAAAATTAATATACACAAATATACACACTGAAATGCTATGCTTTGAGGTTAAATCAAGGTATAAAGTGAAATGTTAATAAAGTATATTCATATGTTATGTTTAAAGAGTGTGTTTCATACCTGAGGCTGCAGTTAGGAGTATAAAATTTATATATGGAAATGAATCCATATATCCATATACGAAGTATAAAATCCTACAGAACAGTCCTTTCCTCAAAAGCCTCCAGCCTCAATGGACAAGGCAAGTGAGAGGAGTGAGGGGGAACAGAGCTTTAAAGAGCTTTCCTCTGGCTGCTGATTGCAGTAGGACTGGGGTCAGTGCTCTGTCCTTGGGCTCTGTGTGAGCAAAATGTTCCAGAATGCAGAGACATGAGAGGTTTAAAAGCCTGAAACACACTGGGGATCAGATTTATCCCTGTGGGGTCCAAATTTTTGAATGTTGTGCAGAAAAAGGCTTCTAATAACTGATGATACTTTAGATGGCCAACACTGTGGTTCTCATGCTTGGTTTGGTGTGTTATCATGTAAATCTTTACTACAAATCCATTGGGTCAGATTAATTCCTTTTATATGTTCCTGCATGCTTGGCAGGATGTGTGTGTGCAACTTCAGAAGCTGCACATTGATGCCTTTTTTTAAGGGACACAGACAAACTAGCTTTAGCAGTGAAGATTAAATCCAGATTGATGCCTAGTCTAGAGCTTTACCAATTAGACTGCCTTCACAAAAAATATTTTCCAATTAATGGTGTAATCTGCTGTATCTTTTATTTTAAGTTTTCATTTTCTGTGGCGTGTTTCCACCAAAGTTGCCCTGCTCACTTGTGCAGTGGATTTCTGGTAGCTGCAGCTGTGTCATTTCAGAGTGATAGTGATGAATGAGTTTTGCAGCTGAGGTTTGCTTGTGTGGGTTGCTGGGGATAGCCTGGGGATATTCCTGGCTGAAATGAATCCATGTGCCCAGCACAGGGTGCTTCTTTGCTATTTTAACTTTTCTTCTGCTGAAGTTTTCACATCACTGTACACAAGAAGAAAACATATTGAGGGTACACACAGATATTCCTCACCATCCCAACAGATCTGGGCACTGCATGGGGTACACAGGTGAATATTTTTCAAATGTTATTTGTGACAAGCTCAGTTTCCAGTATTTAATCTTTTCCTCTATGCTGGGTGTCACAAAAGCTGTAAACACACATAATGAGGAAGTGGACAACACAGAAGGAATATAACCCATGACAGCTATGGATCAGGATGCAATACTACCCTGCTTTATATATTGCATTCAATGATTGGCTCTGCCTTTGGCTTTCCATACAAGGTAGGTGGTAAATACAAACCCCGATCATCTCATGGTTCTTTTTACATGTACACAGTTTATAAGGGAGCTCATGAATTTACTCCATATTGACTCTGTACACTGTCCTAAGAGTGACTGTGCAAAGTTGCTTATTCCATTCTGGAAACAGAGAAAGATATCTAGTCTGTTGGTATCTCAACACTTCACTCTCCTGGTTTTTACAGATAATTTAACAATCTGGCATTGGCACTGAAAGCAGTTGAACCACGGTGACCTGGTTTGGAAAGACAGGTGTCTGCTAAGAAAGGCAGGAGCCTCCCTTGGAATGGAGAATGTAAACAACCTCCCTCCAAATTATTTCAATTTTGAAATTAGGGGGCTCTCAGGCAAAGATATGGGAATAGGAAGAACAGTTCTTTACTAGGAATATTACAGTAAAAATATAGGAGTACAAAAAAACCCCAACCAAACAAAAAGCAAACACTGACAGGGTCAGAACACAGCCTGACACCCTGTTGGGCAGGGTGTTGGCAGCAGTCCAGTCAAGCCCTCCTGCAGTGACAGATGTGGTTCTGTTGGAGCAATGATCCTGTAGCAGGGTGCAGTTTCCTCTGAAGGTGCAGTGGTGCTGAGATGGGTCCAGCCTTCCTCTGGGAATGCAGTGCACACAGGCTGTGCTGGGCTCTGAATGCCAGGGTTTATCCAGGTGGGAATGCAGTGCACACAGGCTGTGCTGGGCTCTGAATGCCAGGGTTTATCCAGGTGGGAATGCAGTGCACACAGGCTGTGCTGGGCTCTGAATGCCAGGGTTTATCCAGGTGGGAATGCAGTGCACACAGGCTGTGCTGGGCTCTGAATGCCAGGGTTTATCCAGGTGGGAATGCTGGGCTCCTCCCCTGGGTGCAGCATCTCCCATGGATGATGGAATTGGATCAGCCCTGCAGGGAGCCTCGATGGCCCATGGACAGCAGAGATCCCCTGGAGGGAGGATGGGTCCTGGAAGGGATAAAGAACCCTGCCCCAGCTGGTTTAACAGCTGGCCCATTAACAGAGACACCTGCTCCCTTCTGCCATGAGTTATGAGGAGTGGGTTATAGAAGAGAAAAACACCTCCCCAGCTGGTTTCAACAGATAGCAATAGAATACACACTTTTGGTTACATCTTGCAATCCAAGACCCGTGGCAGCCCACGGCTTTGTGTGAACTTGGCTGTTTTGCCAAGCAACATCACATGAGCCTGGAATCTGCTCCCTGCTCACGGGCAGCACGGTGCCCTGTGCTGCACAGTGATGGAGCAGCAGCTCCCAAGGCTGGGTGTGTTCCACACTGACTTCCCAGCTGGGAAGTCCTGAGCAGTTCTTCAGCCTGGCGGGTTAAAGGTGAGCTTCCAGCAGAGCAGCAGCCACTGCTGCCCAGGTGGGACAGTCATGATTGGTGAGTGCTGCTCAGAATGACCTTTGGGACAACTACATGTGCTCATTTTCTTGTCAGGATGGCTGTGGGTCAGGTGACTGTGCTGTGAAGTACACAAGACTGTAAAGAGTTTTAGATTCCTAGTGAGCCAAGAGTAAAGAAGCCAGATTTTGTGAGTATTTTGTGTTCAGAAATTTAACTCCAGATTAATAGTGACAGTACTGTGTCAAATACTTCTTCAGGATTCCCTTCCAGTTCACCTTTTCCCCCTAGTCTCACAGTGATGACACTTGTACAGTGTGTTGTAATAGTGGTCTTTCAGACCAAAACATTGACAGGAACTACTTGTCAGAATAGAAAATGCCACAGTGTGTTTCAGGCTTGCAAATGCCTCTTGATTTCACCACAGAAAGGTGTTGGGAAAGGGGAGCTTTCAGTCTCACATTCTACGAGCGTCTAGTCTCAGGGTTAAACTGTTGACAGAGAAAAGCCAGAAGCTGCTTTTGCTTTGACTTGAACCAGCCAGTGGAAATTGGGAACAATATGGTAAAGTCTGAGCAAAAAAGGGCAAGATTTATAGAAGCAGAGCTTGCACCTTGGACTTTTGGAAGCTTTTCCCCAGTCCATTGTTATATTTTCTCAGATGGTCTCTTGACTGATTTATGGATCTGTAACTCTAAAACGAACAGTGGATAGTCTTGATGCTCAAGCTAAAATGATTTGCATGTGCTTAACTGCAACCTTGCATGTACTTAGCTCTGCATCATTGTTTTCAAACAATCCTTTCTACACCTCTGCTGTAGAAGCCCTTTGCATTCCTAAATCAGCATTATCATAAAATTAAAAAATAAAATAAAACATACCAAGAGCTGACCTGTGTTAACTTGTACTTTTTCTTCATTAGTAAGGAAAAACTTGATCTCTTTTGTTGACTTGTAAATTATCTTCTACTACAGAGAAAAGCTGTCCGCTGTGGGTTATCTTCACTCCCATCACACCAGCTGCAGGTTGTACCTGGATCTCTGTTCCCTGTGTTGTGTGCACAGTATAACTTGAGCTGAAGAGCTCAGGGAAAGCCTGGAGCTGGTGTTTTAGTATGCCTGACAGAGCAGCAGGACACTGGCTAAAGTGACACAGTGCAGAACGGAGTGGGACAGCTCCCCATAGTGCACAGCTCCCCATGCTGATGGTGAGTGTTCATCTGCCACAGCTACCACACCCCAAACCCCTGGCTACAAAACAAGTGCTCCTTTAGCAGCAGCTGCTGTGCTGTTGATAGAAAAACTTGTGATCTTGTGATTTTACCCTTGAAACCTTTTTTCTGAGACACTACAAACCTGCATCATTCCTGTGCTTTTCTCTTCCAGTTCAGCCATGTGCATTTAATGCCTTTTATGCAGCTTTGTGCCTCCAGACAAAGCAGAGCTGCTGCCCTGGGAATCTATGTATGGATCCTCCCTGTGTCACATGGAGCTTGCAGTCAATCACTGCATCAGCTGGTTTGGACTCCTCAGGGACCTCCTGTCAGGCACAACCAGTGATGAGTGGGTGCCTTACATGATGTGTTACTTTTTATGTTAAAGAAGAGCATGAGAGACAGCTATAGACCCCTGACAGACTGATGGGGAGCTTTGTGGAGTATTCCTAAATTCTCAGCCTTTGCAGATATGCCTTGGCATAAATAATGATGTAATCAATATTTAAAGATACTGCAGCATTTAACATAGTCACATTTAAGTGATTTGGAAACCTATGTCAGGTTTTTTATAACGTTTGAGAATTTAAATTTGCTTCCCCAATCTCTAATTCCTTGGGAATTTCAGTGCTGATTAAAATAATGTGGTTAGTGCTCAGGCTGTGGTCCCGCATGTTATAAAGATAAAATATTCCTGTTTGGAGGTATAACTTCAGTCAAAGCTGGTACAAATGAGCCTTTTCAGTAGCTCTTGAATGCTAGACCTGACCTCTTGAAATCCCTTAGAGTGTGTGGGCTCTGTGTGGCAGGGACAGTGACACTGTGCAGCTGACAGGGACAGAGCCCCGAGGAGCCTTTTGCCAACCTCTTGGAGGTGTTTTGAACCATCCTCTGAAATGGCCTGGTAGCACCTGGAAGCTGTGCTGTGATGCTGGTTTGTTTCTGTGAGTCTGGATCGTGTGGAGGGGATGCCATCCCTCAGGGCAGTGCTGGGCTGAGCCCCCAGGGCCTGGCAGCCCTTCCCCTAACACCATGACCTCCTTATTTTGGTTACACAGTCCAGGATTGTGGACCTTTGTCTAATGTTTGACTGAATAAACTTTGAAATGATGATGCCTTAGGATTTCAGCTTGTATATTTTTCATATATTTGTAATCCTGCAATTCTTTAGTGTAGAACTCTAAACTCCATACACAGTGCTAGTTACTGTCCCCACATTTTGGTCAGAAAAACCAATTCCTCTCCAGGCCTGGGAATCAAGGACACCTCACTGCCTCAGGCTCCAAGAAATGTAAACAAAAGTGAGTTGTGGGGAGCAAACTTAGGGTAAATGACTTCATTACCTGAAGCTGTAATTGGAGCATTAACCCCCAATATGCAAATGGACCAAACTTAAAAAGTGTGAAAACCTGTGACCCCTGGTCCATTCTCAGGTGTAGCCCCAGGGTGGGCTTTGTCTGCCCGAAATGTACCTGAAAGCCCTTCAATAACTACAACTGCTTTTTATTCCCTTAAATACATCTGGCCTTTGATTTTTGTAGTCCAAAAGGCATCACGACCTGTAGCAGTAGACCCCATCTAGCTGGCTTTTATGGTGGGTGCTGAGAGGCTGAAATGGAGGTTATCTCTCTTGGCTCCCAACATTGCACAACTGCCCCACTGGCAGCACTTTTCTGGAGAAAAGATGAAGCAGAAGCTTAGTCCTCTCCACCTTCATCCTTGACTGATGCCTCAGACAGCTGGACTGACACTCCACCTGGAAGGGCAGGTTAGTGCTCATCAGGATGCTGAGACTGGCTGGCTGACTTTTGGGATGTGAGTTACATTAACTGAACTTCCTAATCCTTTGTTTTTCTCTGCTTGACCAATTTCAGGATGTGGAGATTGTTTTTAGAGGAGAGAAAACTGTTCCTTTCATGCAGGAAAGGAACAGTGTTAATTTAGTGAAAAACAGTTTGACAGGAAAGTATCCAGGCTTACCTCCACTCTAAAAGTGTGATGCGGTTGTGTGCAATCCACACTTACTCTTAAAAATACTGTAGTTCATAAAATTATAAGACCCTTTGTATAACCCCTGTCTTCACTAAATGAAATTTCTCTTCCATGGAGTTGAACATCAGAAGAAACTTTTTTGTATATTACATTTTCTAGTCATGATGACACTGTATAATCTGTCTCTGCCCAGCTTCCAGACTCCTGATAATAAGACACGATTCAAGTGATGGTTTCCAGATTTTTGTTCTTTTTAATTTCTTTTTTTACTAGTTAATTACCCTCCCTGTTGAAGCAGGGTTTGCATTTGTCAGGTGTGACTTCCTCCTAGAGTTTCTTGTTATGCCACCTTTGACCGAATTAAAGAGTTCTTCAGTAGCAGATCTTTTTCTCCCCTAAGCTGATCTATCTTGTACCTTTCTAAGATAACTTTTCTCTCAAAAGGCTTTAACCCAGCCTTTGAATGCAGTTTTCTTCTCCAAATTCTTTTCACATATTCAAAATATTTATTTTGAAAATGTGGGCATGAGGGGTAGTCACCATATTTTGGTAGTTGTTCCAGCACTATACTGTATAGTAGCCTAAAAATATCTGTCAGATCTTCTTTACTATGACCTTACTGGTCCTCTAGCAGCACTTAGGGCAATACATTCAGCTGCTGGTCACTCTTAGGGAATGTATTACTTTTAGAATGAATTTACAGCTCTCTAGTGCATGGATTTCCTTCTATGTCCTCTATTGGCAAATACCAAGAAAGGCTAAAATACATTTAAGGATAAAATATTTTGGTTTTTAAATTAATGTCCTTAATTGGACCCATCATACTACATGCTACATAACAATCAAAGTACTTTGAAAAATTACTCATAATTTTATTCACGTCTTTTCATTCGTCCTTCACCTGCTGACCTTTTAAGATGGAATAATATACATTGATTAGCATCAGTTTGTCATTATAGCTCTCACATTCCAGTAGGATTTCTCACTGAAAATTAATTCTTTAATTCTTTTCATTACCTGTAATCCATTTAACATTGGTATGGTGTAGGGTTAGAGTAGTCAGACTGTTAAGTGACTTTCAAGTACTTTACCAAAGCCTGAGATTACAGGGTTTTACCATTTTCAGCTAAGTTGGTAGGAGCACATGATATGACTTTGAATATGAATGAAATAGTCACTAAATATTTCATCTTAAGTATGTAACTAAATGGAGATGATTAAACTGTAAGTAACAATCTTATGTTTCTATTAGAACTTCTTTTGTTTCTTTGACAGGAAAAGTACAACTGAATCTAATCAAAATTCTTGCAAAACTTGTTTGTTGAAAAAAATATTTGTTTCATTTGCTCTAAAAGGCCACAGGACTTATATTAACTAACCAAATTTTCTGTCCTCAGTAGACAAGATCTCTAAGCTTGTTTTTCTAAGTAGTTGAGATAATTAATTTCAAGATACTTTCCTGCGTGAGTGATTAATAATAATAATAATAATAATAATAATAATAATAATAATAATAATAATAATAATCTGCAGTCATGAGCATTGTGTGTCCTTATAGGGAGCACGTCCTGCAGGCTTTGTGCCTCATCAAGTGTCCATCATTTATATTTTGAGTGTCTTTTGAGCTCTGTACCTTAAGCAGCTGTTCCGTGCCAGCTTTGAAACAAAAATGAAATAATCAAAGAGAATCAAATGGGAATGCATTATTCACTGTATCTATTTAACCACAGTGGATAGATAATATGGCATTCAGATATCCAGTAACATATTAAAAAAAAAAAATACATCCATGAGAAGTGCAATCAACATGGGGATCAGTCATTGGAATTGTAACTAGGGGGTATTGAACCCTCTCACATGGATTATGACATTTGGTATATCTCAAGAGGTGAAACCCTGTAGATTGCAAACAGAAAGAGTTATGTTTGCAATACTTGATTTCCTGTAGAGTTTTTACCACAAGAACGGGTAATTGTCCTGCTTTCTTGTCATTGTCATGAGAACAAGACGTCATTTATATGCTCAGTGTAGTCAGTACCAGCAAAACCATAAACTATTAAGGCACTTCAATCTTTTTAATATTCAGTGTTATCATTGGTTAGCCTTTCACCTTTTCTTTGTGGATATTGAGGCAAAAAACAAGGGACTGGCTGAATAATTGGTGACTTAAACTTCAGAGCACTGCAAGTGTCACTAACATATATTTTATAGGGATTTTTTGTATATATTGCACAAGGAAATGCCAATGGATTCAGCTCAGGCTGATCAAATCCCTCTTTTCTGCTGCACATCAAACCCAAAGCTTCCTCGATGAGTCTCCAGAGATCACCTTTGGAGATCCTTTCCCTTGTGGAGGAGCTGGGAAGTGTTGTCCTTGGCTCCTGGATGTTGGTGTCCCTCAGTGTGCTCTGGGCTCTGCCAACACCTGCATTTGAAGACAAACCTGCTCGGGATGCAAGTGGTTTGGACCCAGGCCTAGGAAGGTTTGTCTTGGTTTGCAATGCAGGATGTAACCAGCAGTCTGTATTCTATTACAGCTGTTAAACCAGCTGGGGCAGGGTTCTTTATCCCTTCCAGGACCCATCCTCCCTGCAGGGGATCTCTGCTGTCCATGGGCCATCCAGGCTCCCTGCAGGGCTGATACAATTCCATCATCCATGGGAGATGCTGCACCCAGGGGAGGAGCCCAGCATTCCCACCTGGATAAACCCTGGCATTCAGAGCCCAGCACAGCCTGTGTGCTCTGCATTCCCACCTGGATAAACCCTGGGATTCAGAGCCCAGCACAGCCTGTGTGCACTGCATTCCCACCTGGATAAACCCTGGGATTCAGAGCCCAGCACAGCCTGTGTGCACTGCATTCCCACCTGGATAAACCCTGGCATTCAGAGCCCAGCACAGCCTGTGTGCTCTGCATTCCCACCTGGATAAACCCTGGCATTCAGAGCCCAGCACAGCCTGTGTGCACTGCATTCCCACCTGGATAAACCCTGGCATTCAGAGCCCAGCACAGCCTGTGTGCTCTGCATTCCCAGAGGAAGGCTGGACCCATCTCAGCACCACTGCACCTTCAGAGGAAACTGCCCCTGCTACAGGATCATTGCTGCAACAGAACCACATCTGTCACTGCAGGAGGGCTTGACTGGACTGCTGCCAACACCCTGCCCAACAGGGTGTCAGGCTGTGTTCTGACCCTGTCAGAGTTGGGGTTTTTGTTTGGGTTTTTTGTGTGGTTTTGTTTGTTTGTTTGTTTTTGGGATTTTTTGGGTGTTTTTTTTTTTCTTTTTTGTTGTTGTTGGTGGTGGTGGTTGGCTGGGGTTTTTTTGTACTACATTTTACTGTAATTTTCCTAGTAAAGAACTGTTCTTCCTATTCCCACATCTTTGCCTGAGAGCCCCTTAATTTCAAAATTGAAATAATTCGGAGGGAGGTTGTTTACATTCTCCATTCCAAGGGAGGCCCCTGCCTTCCTTAGCAGACACCTGTCTTTCCAAACTAGGACAGTGCTGGTGTTGGATGAGCTGGACAGGGAGGCCAGGTGTCCCAGCAGCCTGGGGGACACCTCTGCCTGTGGTGTGCACTGGTCTCCAGTCCCTGCACTGGGGCTGGATGAGACTGAACATTGGCAGCACTGGGCAGACAAATCACCCTTCTCATCTTCCTAGAGAATCCTGAAGAGAATTAAACACAGCAGAACATTTATTATGCTCTACATAATAAATGTAGTTCTATACACTATGGGATAGAAATTTCTCCACAGAAGCTGTTGTTAAACATTGGAACAGGCTGCCCAGGGAGCTGGTGGGGTCACCACCCCTGGAGGTGTTCAGGAAATGACTGGACACGGCACTCAGTGCCAGGGTTGGGTTGAAACATGGGGATCAGTCAGAGGCTGGACTCCATGATCTTGGAGGTCTTTTGCAACCCAAATGTTTCTGTGACTGTGTGTATGGGATTGAATATGGGATACAGAACATGTTTTTGATTTTCTACATTGTTGGTGCTGGGCTCAGTAGCATGGGCAGAAGTATTTGCTAAATGCCCACTTTGTAGAATTGAGCTGTGAGGGTGCCTTGGGATTCCTTTTCCTCAGGAATCACTGACTGCTAATGCCTTGAAATTAACTCTGGGGAGAGATGGGATGGAGTTGAGCTGTGGGCTGTGGAAAGCACCTGCAGAATCACATGGCAGCACAGAGGGACACATGGCAGAGCAAAGGGACACATGGCAGCACACAGGAGCACATGGCAGCACAGAGAGCACATGGCAGCACACAGGGACACATGGCAGCACAAAAAAGGGCACATGGCAGCACACAGGGACACATGGCAGCACACAGGGACACATGGCAGCACACAGGGACACATGGCAGCACAGAGAGCACATGGCAGCACACAGGGACACATGGCAGCACAGAGAGCACATGGCAGCACACAGGGACACATGGCAGCACAGAGGGGCACATGGCAGCACGAAGGGACACATGGCAGCACAGAGGGACACATGGCAGAGCAAAGGGACACATGGCAGCACAGAGGGGCACATGGCAGCACACAGGAGCACATGGCAGCACAAAAAAGGGCACATGGCAGCACAGAGAGCACATGGCAGCACAAAAAAGGGCACATGGCAGCACAAAGGGACACATGGCAGCACAGAGGGGCACATGGCAGCACAAAGGGGCACATGGCAGCACAGAGGGACACATGGCAGCACAAAGGGACACGGCAGCACAGAGAGCACATGGCAGCACAAAAAAGGACACATGGCAGCACAGAGGGACACACGGCAGCACACAGGAGCACATGGCAGCACAAAAAAGGGCACATGGCAGCACAGAGAGCACATGGCAGCACAAAGAGGCACATGGCAGCACAAAAAAGCACACATGGCAGCACAAAGGGGCACATGGCAGCACAAAAGGACACAAAGGAGCACATGGCAGCACAAAGAGGCACATGGCAGCACAAAAGGGCACAAAGGGGCACAGGGCAGCATAGAGGGGCACATGGCAGCACAAAGAGGCACAGGGCAGCACAGAGCAGCTTGTCTCTGCCCGACCTTTTAGGCAGCAGGTGCCACAGGCAGAGCCCTGCAGAGAGGACCCTGCTGGAAGCTGACAGATGGGTGAACAGCTCTGATCACCCATAGAAGGACATTTCAAACGTGCATTGCTGACATGGTAACATGGGATAGGTCACATAGTGAGAATTGCCATGTAAGGAAATACTGTGCCTTGAAAAGTATATAAAACCAACTAATTTCTTTGAATAACCCATTCAGATTCCCTGCTGGTCTGGGCCTGTGTCACAGTCATTACAGTTTAACCTCATCCTTCCCAAGCTCATGTCAAGTGCAGTGGTGGGGACAGAACCTTTGCTGTTTTTAGTGTGTGTAGTGAAGTGACTTTGGGTGGCAAA
Organism: Prinia subflava; assembly: GCF_021018805.1. Classification (NCBI taxonomy): domain Eukaryota; kingdom Metazoa; phylum Chordata; class Aves; order Passeriformes; family Cisticolidae; genus Prinia; species Prinia subflava. The sequence goes on along the minus strand of NC_086257.1, from coordinate 3,036,718 downwards.
GATGAACAGGCTGGGCTATACTGACTGCAAAGGAGGTACACGGATTTTTCTGGCTGAAAATCCAACTATTGAAGAAAAATGAAGCTTCTACCTTGGGCTTAAAGACAATATAAAATGAGATCTCTAGAATTTGTCAGCTGATACAAGACTTGATGAGTTTAGTTCACTAAGCTTAGAACAAGGCATAAATCAAAGCAGGAAGGATTTTTTTAATATTTTAATGGGGACAGCTGCAAGAAGTCTGATTGAAGCCCACAGTTGCAGTAACCAGGACAACACAAAGGTTTTAACAAAATTGAACATAGATAAGAAGGGTAAAAACCTGCCCTGCTTCATTATCTTTAAATTTTAATAGCTTAGGGACTGGCAGAAGGTGTTTTTAATTTTTTTTTTTTTATTTGCATGGAACACTTGACCCCTTCTGATGAGCTACCAAATATCAGAAGGGGCTTTATTTTTTCTTTTTCTTAAAAGCATTTGATCCACATCATTGATTTTTAAATTTTTAGAAGCATGATAGCATGGAATTTTTCATTTAAAATCAGGAATTTCACAGTCCAAACAGATCAAAATAAGAGCTCATGATTTTCTAACTTGCATATCCTGACTGTTTGTGTGCCCCTTAGCATTATGAATAGCAAATTGCCCTTAAAGATGTTTACATTTGTTTTGCATTAACAATGTAGTTTCTGATTGTAATTTGGAATGTTTCTTTGTGTTTGCATATGAGCTGCTGTACTGAACCACCAGCTAAAAAGTATCTGAAATCCTACAGCTCATGTATTTCAAGGGAAATGGAAAGTCTGTGACATTATTTATGTATGCTGCCGATGCTGAGACTGTTGGTGAACGATGGGCACAAAAGAAGATATAAGGAACAAACAACTCTGTCACAAGGGCTCAGAATGAGGTTTGTGTTGAGAGCAGAACAATGCAGGAGAAGACTAACAAGGCACAGAAAGCCTTAAAGCCAAACAATCCCTAATCTTCTAAATGATCCCATTCCCACTGACTATTTGCCTGCAGCAAGATACAGATTCTTCTTTTGGGAAAGGGTATTTAACTTTCCTTCTTATTGGGTGTTAGTTTTGTTGAAAGAAAGACAGAAGTTAAGTTTTCTCTGAGTTTCTGTTCACATTTACCTTCTTTTTCTGTTTTCTTATCTCTCCAGACTGTCAAGTCTGAAATATGGAACTGCAAACCAAAACCTTTGTTATTTCTTCAAATCTTTCAGCCTTGCCTGCCATTAAAGCTTTTACCATACCAAAGACCACTGATTTAAAATCACTGCAGTGCTGTTTTCTCTAGGTATGCTTTTTATGGAATAACAGGACTACTACACAAATGTTTGGGAAGTTTTGCCTCTCAGTAGAGGTTGCAGGCTTGTTAGCTGAGCTCTCCCAGTGAGCTGGCTTACTGACCCAGCTGCTGGAGGTAAATAAATATTGTCTGGAGCAAGGGAGTGCTTTAGAGAACCCACAGTGGATGAAGCAGGTTCCATCACATTCATGAGCTTTGGAGAATCATATGTGTGTGTTCCTTCCAAGAGAGCATTTATATTATCAATACAGTACATCCAGAGTATCTTCAGATAGCTGGACATGCCAAACATCTCCTTTTCAGGCAGATTGGTTCTTTCTTGTTTGTGCTAGGTACAAATGGCAGGATACTAAAAACGTGCACAAATAATCAAAGAATAATAAACTGAAGATGTCTGCATTAGTCAGTTCAACTGCTCCAAGCCTCAGTCCATTCTCTATCTCTGGAAACTGTAGCTTGCTCAAGTGAGAAAATTACATTGTCCAGTAAGGGTGGAGAATCAGGTGTACATTTTGTCCAGAGAATCTCTATTTTACTCCAGGCACAATTGTCCTCAATTCATGATCTGTCTCTTTGGAAGCATAGGAAGTGTCTGTGACTACCCTAGCCCATATTTTATAAAAATGGTTTGAGATATCTTTTTTTGCTTGTTTTTCACTAAAGTAAAATATTTTATATGCTGCAATAATCAGCCAAATCTGCTGATCTAATTTGTGTTAGAAGTTCACTGGGTTTCTAAAAACTTGCATGGAGATACATCTGGCCCGTGGAATCTGATCAGACCTGAATGTTTCTAAAAAGATACAGAAGTACAATTTGGCATTTGGAGTACAAAGTATTTTACTAGTTGACTTTTCCTGGGCTTTATATGTAATTCTGGGACTTGTAGATGGAACACAGAAGTCACTGCCTCAAGTTCCTTTTGGATACTCAGGTTCTGAAGATCTGGGCTGATGTGACTTGCTGTCAGCTGCCATGGGCCAGAGTCAATCAGTGGCAAAGACAAATCACATCTGTTTTGAAACCTGTTAAGAAAGTTTGTAAGACAAATCTCCATGGTCCTCATTGGGCTTGGGCCCAGTCTGGACTCAGATTTGCTCTCTAGTTACAAGACTGTCCTCATTTGTCATTACTGGGAATTTCACTGTACCTTCAGTTAGCATCAATGCCACAACAAATGCTGAATTAGAATGCCAAGAAATATGTGGGCTGGAAAGGTGAACATATTATTGCAAAACGTGCATCTCTAACATGCAGTTTAATGTGATGTTAAACATTGCATATTCTCTCCAAATGTTGGATGTTTTCTCCATAAAATTCCATTTAATATTTGGTATATCTAAGTAAATATAAAACTACAAATAATCCTAAAATAATATGGATCTTAACCCATATCATCCCAAATATGAGTCTGTGCTGCTGTTTTGTTCAGATAGCATAAATCTCTTGGTAACACATCTGTGTGCACTGAAAATTCCTGGAAGGCCAACATAAATGAGCACACACTGCACTTGGTAATCATCTCTGTTTAGTACAGAGTTGGTGATTTCATAAGCTGGGAAATAGTTTTTGCAATGGAAATTACTCTGTTCCATTCTGTCCTTATATTGTCATTTGCTTTCCTCCATGGGGATATATTCATTGTCAGGCTTGCCACACAGTCTGGAGTAGAGAGCAAGCTGATGATTTCATTTAATGGCAATTAGTGTGATCCAGCTGAAATCCCTGACTGTATTACAGACAGAGGTATCTCATTAATCTGACAAGGTTTTCTGCTGTGATGGATCTTTACAATTTTCCCTCTTAGAGGATTTTTTTTAAACCTTGGAGAATTATCTTACAGGATTTTGTATAGAAAGGGTAATATTTCTTAAATTCCTGAAGTTAGGAAATTGAAGAAGTGCTCTCCTCAGCACTGTCTTCAGTGGAATATTGAAGGCTCTGGACTAGCCTCAAGATCAGTATCAGGTGTGCCTGATATAATTTCTGTTTTCTTTCAACATTTGCACTGAGGAATTGGGTGACCTTGACAAATGCCATTACCTCTGCTGGCTCTCTCCTTGCTTGCCCATTGTCTCATCTCTCCACCTTGAAAAATTCCCCAAGCTTGGCTTTGTTTGTGCTTTAAGGGTGCCAAGCACAAAACACATTCCAGTGTGGGAATTGCAACACAGACTTTAAGGGATTTTGTATAGATGACAGGGATATGGAATCCATTTATTATATCAGTCTTACACTGGTCCACCTTTCCAAAAATATTGAAAAAAAATTCTGCAGGGCACAGCAAAACTGAGGGATGTGGTCTAATGCAGGTGTGATAGGAGCTTGAGGCTGCAGCCTCTCTTAGCTCTGGTCCCATGCTCAGAGGAATGGCAGTGCAGGGTTAAAAAGGTCTCCCAGATTGCCCCAAGGGAAAAGAGACTCTTAACCCATCTGGCTCCAGCTGAGGAACTGCTGTGGTGACCATACATCAAAGCAACCTGCTAAGCCACATGAGAGCTCAGAACCTTCCCAGGTGTGCTGGCTTGAAAACAAAACCAGTGAGACTCCAAGTCAGAAATGCAATTTAATAAAGAGAGAACAAACAACAAGAAAGATAAAAATAAAATAAAATAAGATAAATGCAGTAGTACAAAGGACCACTGACAGAGTCAGAATGCAAACCTGACACCCTGTTGGTCAGGGTGATGGAAGCAGTCCAAGATAAGTCCTCCTGGAATGACAGGTGTGGCTCCATTGGAGTAGAGATGATCCTCAAGAAAAGGGCCCAGTCATGCTCTGGGAATCCAGTGGGAACGGCTCCCTTGGGGTTTGGGATTGCTGTTTTATCCCGGTGGAAAGGCTTTGGCTGCTCCCGCTGGGTGGAGCATCTCCCAATGGGATGAGGTGATGTTATCAGTCCTGTGAGAGCCTTCAATGGCCCATTCACAGGGGATGTCCCTGGGAGGAGGATGGGTGGAGGAAGAGATAAGGAGGCCCTGCCTTATCTGGTGTTATCAGGTGTCCATTAACAGAAGGCATCTGCCCTCTTCCCCCCCTAGAGTTACAAGATATAAAGAACAATATCTCCCAACTGCTTTCAACAGATGAAAATAGAATACACATTTTTGGTTACATTTCTCAACCCAAGACACCAGGGCTTACATCCCGTTAGCCACCCCTAGTATGAAATGTTGATCTCACTGAAATCAGCAGCACAAGTGTCAGCTGATTTTATCAGGAATGCACACCTGGTCCACAGGATTGCCAGGCTCTGTGTTCAGACTGCCATTGCAGACACCTGGAATCTGAGCTGCTTTTCTGGCCTGTCATGCCTGTACAGAATCCATGCCAGTTAAGAGGATAAGTGATACATAATCCAAAAAAAAATCTGCCAACTTTCAGTGTTCTGGGCTGTGTCATTAAGGTTTTACAGGTGTTCAGTCTAAGGTTTGCATCTCATGCCTAATAAATGCATTAGGCTGGAAACAGGGTGAGATTCAGCAAAGAAAACCAGAACAAAATATGCCTGAAATGTACATTTGCAAAGAACTGTGTTGCAGTTCACAGTTCACAGAATCTTGCAACAGTGGTCCCTGCAGAAAAGAGGGTGAGTGCTTGGGCTAGGTGGGACTGTCTCGTTTGGAAGTTGTGCTTTGCATGTTTTACACACAGTATCAACCCTCGTGGGGAGTAGATAAAACAGGAGTTTAGGCAGTACACTTCCTGGGGGAACAGGTATGAGAAACAGGATTTTAGCTTATGGGAAGCCAGCCAACTGGTAGCTGCCATAATTTGCAGCTAGAAAGGGAAATTAAAACATGGGAGTCCACTTCTTTGCCATTTGATGTTTTTAATAATGTTGATAATACACTTTATATTAAACAGCCACCAAAGACAAGGTGAGTGACTAGACATTAAATTAGTGGGCTTTTTTTCTGCCCATAAAACCTGTTTAATACTAAGCAGCAAGCCCAAAAGATGTTAAAGAACTATAGCTCCTTCGTTCTGCACAATATCACTTTAAAATAAAGTTAATCTAATTCATGATGTGCATCTATAGGTTTTACAAGAACTTATAAATTTCAGGAAATTAACTTCCTCATCATCACGTTTCAGCTGGTCTTCTTGAACAGGCATTTTATTTTAGGTTAATCACTGCTGATTTTTTTCTGAAATCTGTTTGTGTTCAGTCTCTTGAAATGGGAAAAGAAAGTTGCTTTTATTTTATTTATCAAATTGGGATTTATTTCAGTCATTTGTATCAGGAAATGCTTGCTGCTAATGAACATACCAGTATACATCACTGGATATCTGCTTTCATGCTAATTAGCTAATTATTCAGTTATTGTGCAGAGCGGTGCATTTGTCATTGTTTATTTTGCAAAGCAGGGACAAATTTTGAGGTAAAGGTGAACCAAACTTAATAATATTGATTTCATTAGTGATGGGCAACTTTCAGTTGAAGGTGTGGCTTAGAAATCATGATGCACTTACCTGAGGTCACCCTGCAGGTACTTTTAGAAGGTCTCCGTTTATTGTCTTTATTCATACTTCCCCTTCTTGTGCTGCCTGAAGTTCCTGAGCTGACTTCTGAAAGTTGAAACAAATATAAGCTCCATTTCAAGGCAGTGTTATTATGAAGTTGTCTCTGACACTTTTATAAACATGTACAATTCTAATTTTCAGTAAACATCGGGTTTGTCTCCTCAGTTGTTATCTACATCTTAAATCAAGAGCCCTTCAACTACAGTTGCTTTCTGCTGATGAATATTTACCTTCATGGTCTTGTCAGTCAGTACTTGAAACCCAGAAGGCACCAAAACAGAGCTCAGTTTCTGTAATTACTGAGGATAATGCACCTTCTGAAGATGCTGCAGCAATTTTGCAGAGTGAGATTAACACAATTTGCATCAATCAAGCAGTGACCTGACACCTTTCTGAGAGCTTTCACAGGTTGTAAGAACATTTCCAAAACCCAGCTTTGTCTCAGAGGCTTGGTTTGGTGGTTTGAAACAAACATCTTTCAAACTTTCTGGGGATGGAAAAAAACCCAGTTTTCAGTAAAGAACTGGAATGTAGTAGGATTTAGCAGGAAACATGGACACTGGGATTGTTGAACACGGGGAATACCCAACTCTGAGCTTCTCTTTTAGCAAGCACCACCTCTATTCCATTGGCAGCAAAGCCAGTTCTCCTTTTTACATCCCCAGGGAGTGCATTTGCTGAATGACTTGACAGATAAAATGTTCTTCACTCACTGTCAAACATAAATGAAAGCAGAAGTTTTGTAGCCTCGTTGCTGGGGCCCCTTACCCTCTTTCACAATTACCTCCTGTCGTTTAATGAACTGAGATATCTGCTGTCTGTTTTCTGGGTGAATCTGGGACGTTTTGTGCCAGGTCCTCTCTCTGCAAAATGAGTTTTATGTAGCATTTCACAAGTATGGTTTTGGTGGCATTTTTCTCCATCTCACTACTAAATGAGTTATTTTTCTTTTGGTGAAAACAGGGGTTTATGACCCCTTTAACCAAACATTGGATAAAGAAAGGCTGGGCTATTTTAGAGACAAGCTGTGCTGCTGTGTCACTGCTATTTTTGCACTACAAGGTGACATGTTCAATGTGAGAAACTCCTAACCAATTGAAATTACAGTCTCCTGTGTGTACAGAAAGCATAAACTGCAGAGAATCAGCTCGGGAAAGGCAGCATTCATTGATAGTTCATCTCTTTTTTTGTGTCACTAAGCTAATAAGGAGAATAGCTGAGACCCACAGACTGCTTCCTTTTCTATTGTCCCCCAGAGTGCAGCTTGTGGGACTAGAAGAGTGAAAATTAAATTACCTTCTCATGCTTCAGATGAGCTGGATACCAAGGGACGCTTGAATAAAGTTCTAATCAACAGCCAGTTTTCTGTGTGCAGTCAGAGAGGAGAAAAAGCCCATGAATGCAGGGTAATTATGAAGTCAGTCTTTGGCAGAGCAGCTGCTGTATAAAGGGAAGCCAAAGAACAACCTGCTCCTTTGAGGCACTGAAAGCTGGTGTGGTCAAGGTGTGCTGACTCCTGGCCCCCTTTCCCCTGTGAGCTGTTAGGAGCAGGTGGCAGGGAATGTGGACTCTGTGTGTCCTCCCAGTGCCACAGATCTGGGAGGGCTTTGTCACCCTTTATTTTGCAGCAGACATTCAACCTGCCCCGTCATCTCTTTTCAAAATCTCTTTGTTCTCATTGACCTTGCTTTGTCCTTGCCTAAATGTACACCTGGCAAGTGGAAGACCTTATATATGTGTTTTTAATTGTGTGATAAAGCTTTACATGAGTAAAATTGGAGTAGCCAGAGGGAGACTGAGACATGGCCATCTGCTTACACCCTTGCAAATTTTCTGGAACCTGCAATTATCTGAGTTCTTTGCTTGTAAGTGCCATTGAGTCTGTACTGTCTCTAAATGACCAATTGTTTCTTAAAAAATGGAGTTTAAAAGAATTTATACCTTAGAATGAGCTGAGAATTGACCACTAGGTATTTTTGCTTTTAGTGTTCCTAATTCTCAGCTCGAGCCAGGAGAAGGGATTGTTTACCATGGTAGAATATGAAATAAATTGCTGTTAAAACTTGATGGTTTATTTTGAGCCACTTCAGCTGTAGCAGTTCAGATTGCAGCCTTTGGAAAATTGTTGTGCATGGAAGTAGGAGCACATTTCATCTTCAGAGTGACTTCAGTGAGGCAGAGAGAACTCTCCAACACTCACACAGGGTGACCTCTGCACGCTCCATGGCTTAGCTCCTCTTGGCTGGCCTTGGCCAGGTTTTTCAGTACTTTTAACAGGAGCTCCCACAGTGCACATGTCAGGCTTTAAACTGCTCTCCGTGCAACCACTTTGAATATATGCACATAAAAATACAGCAGGCCCTTAATTATCCACAGGAGTTGTGACCACATTGCTTCTGGCTTTCATCCATTCACATTTCTGTTTGTTGCCTGCACAAATACAAGCTCTTCAGATAAGTTGCTGTGGTGTTTTACTCGAAATTAGTGCATTGGCATTAGACAAAGTGCAAGGAAGTCTGTGCTCTGAAGGTGATAAATGCATAGAACTAAAAACCACAAGCACAAAGGCAACAGGAAAAGCAAAGGCAAAACACAAGTTGTCCAAGTTAGCGAGTAGAAAATAGTAAGATTCTGTTGTACTGGGCAACATTTACATTTTTAATTTGTTTAATGTTCATCACAACGAAACTCAATAGAAATACTCACCTGACAGACAGGCACGGATTGAGTTGTGTTTAACTGGGTGATGATGAAGGGCTATATAGGAATGGTTTGAAAAATGTTATGAGAAGACAGCAGAATTGATGGTCTAGGTAGTCCAAATACTCATGAGAGAGGATTTCTAGACTCAGAAGCAGTGGGACCTCTGCAAGCACACCAGTAGAGTCCATCCAATAAGTGAGCAAGCTGGTGACTTCTCAGTGTGATTTTTCTCTCATGGTTTTTTCTGTAAAGTCCATGAAAAAATGAGCTGTTAAAACCAGGTGAAAGAAATGCTTGTTCTTCCTTGTGATCACCACAGGAGGATCCTCTCTATTTACTGTGCCAGACCTTGGCAGGTCCTTCTGTGTGCTTAATAAAAGAGCGTGGAAAGGAAGGGATTGAATAACAAACAATAAGTGCAAAGACATGATTCTTTATTTTATAAAAGGTGACATGATGTGACTGATGGGTCTGGTGCATGCTAGGAAAAGGGTTGCAGTGTTAATAGTTTTGAAGCTGACCCACACTAGGGCACCAATCAAAGTTAATGAGCTGAGTGTACATTAAAAGGACAATATAGAACACATCTGCTCTAATGGCATCTCTTCTCTGCTTTTGACTGCACCTCCAGGTAGCCTGGAAATGATGAATGAGGCACTTAGATTAAAAACCTTGTGGATTATCATTAACTGAATTCAGATCAGGAAGACTAGGGTTTCTTACTGTAGAAATGGACTTGGGGCAGATATCACAGCCCTTACCCAAACATTTCAGTTTACCAACGGAAGGTTTTTTAATACATGTTTATTTTAGCAATATATTTGGTGTCTTTTCTTCTATGGCTGCCAATTTGGAAGACATTCATCAGTGCATCCTTCATACCCTTGGTGGCTGAGTTTCAAGCTTTTGAAAAGAAAGTAAATAATGGAACCTACTTGTCAGCATGGAAGCAGAAGAAAACTGGGTTTTTGCCAGAAGTGGGAATGTGAAGATAATGTCTCCTTCTGATGCTTCCTTCCACTAGTCCAAGGTGAAGACTGCCATTGTTCAGCTGTGTTCCACCCAAGGCTGGTGGCTGCCAGGGGGATGGAGCCCATACAGTGCTGAAAGCTGCACAGATGTCTGGTAAGGAAAAAGATTTACCTCTGAGAACTTTCAGTCTAAATTAATGGAACAGACAAATTATTGGAAAGGCTGCTTAAATCTTGTTGGTCATTTATTTTTTCTGTAAGTTCCTGTTTGTTTCTGCTGCTCTTTCCAAAGTGAGTTGAGTTTTAAATAAATAGTTTTATTTCTGTCTTCTTTTCATTTTCCTTTTTTATTTTTTCCTTTTCTTATCTTAAATAACTGTTCAAAGATCTCTGAGTTATTAATGCCTCAGGCAGTCTGGAAAAGCCCCCCAAGTAGTTAGACCCAGTGTCTCTCAATTTAGAGTTTATTTCCTTAAGAGTAGTTCCTGTACTTTTCGAGCCAAGAAGAACTTTATGCAGAGAATTCTGCCTGTGAATACCATATAAATTATGTAGCACAGTCTGAGAGCCTTTATTAAAGTTGTGCTGGAGATCTCAAATTCTGAATTAATGGTTTTGTAGGGTTTGGATCATTGTATTTCTTCCCGAGGGCAAACATTAGACGGGCAGATTCATCTGCTGCTGCCTTTGGCAATGTAAGCACAGGCTGTGCTGTGGGGAGATGCCTTGAAAGGAGAGTGGTGCTGCAAGGATCCCTGCCTGGCAGAGGGAATGGGGATCTGAGGGCCACTCGAGCTGCTCTGGAAGAGACAGGTACTTTAAAAACAGCAGGGGATTCTGCAGTGGCAAACAAAGAGCTGTACCCTGCATTTACTGATTCTGGAGAAATTGCTGAGGGGCCACTTAGCTGGAGAAGACTTCAAGGCATGCAGGGGCTGTTTAGCATTTAGCCTGTTTGGCTGGGGCTAAGCTGGATCATGAGATTTTAGGCATAGCAATATAATTCTTGATTAAATTTTACCCTGCAGTTACTGATAGTATATACAGTTAAAACCAAATGAGAACATATGTTCTTCCAACTAAAACTTTCATTTATAGTCTGGTTTTCTAAAGCACTGAAAGTATCTGCATTTTTAAAGGCTCTAAAGAAAATGAAATAAAGAAAAGAAACAGCAGTGCATTCTGCTGCAGAGTTTCGTGTGGCTGAGTAACAAAAAGTTTTGGGCTGCAGCTCAGAAACCTGCTTGATATCTACCTGAAATCTGAGCAGAATGGGCGTGCTCAGCTCCTCAGAGTGATGAGAGGCTGCACGGGTGCCCGGGTGCTGGTTCTTTTCACCTGGAAAGCTGTGGTAGTAGAAAGGCTTCCCAGTAAAATCTGGGGACCTTACACATAACTGCTTCAGTGGTTCAGCCATGAGAGAGCCAGGACCAGTTTAAAAAAGAAAAATAATCTGCATGGCATTTTCATGGGCAAACCTCAGTGTCTTTGACACACATGAGGAAACTTTGTCACATGACAGAGTTTTTTTTCCTGAATGACTTTCATGAAATTACAGCTCATGGGACAGCAAATTGCCATAAAGCCTAACAAGTCAGGGGTTTTTATTCTACATCGTGAAGTCCCTCTACAATATACAGAGTAGAGTCAGATGTGTGTCTTGATCAGTTTTTAATGGGATAAAAGATTTCAGGGAATTGTTGTTAGCTTTCTGGCATTATAATGAAAATAAAGGAAGGTTAATGTTATTTAGAGATGGCTCTGTGTAGCACAGAACCCTTTAGTGCACACCATGAACTGAGGATTAAAGAACAAGTAAAACTCTGGCAGTACTGAGAGTCTTCATAGAAACCTTATGGTTTCCCTGTTCATCTTCTCCATAAAAATAACCAGGATTTGCTAGGGCTCACTGGTGGTATCTGTTACCATGGAGACTGGGGTTCAAGTTGTTTTCAAGGCACAGAAAACCGGTAACTGTGGACCCATATCAAAGCTTTGTCCTTTAAAGCAAATATTGTGTACAGGCACAGTTAAAGACTAATTTGCAGAAGTGCCCGTGCTGTAAGAAGCAGGAATGTTAAGGATCAGACCAAAGGTCACTGGGAGCTCAGCTCTTCACTGATGGGGAAGCTAAGCAATAAAAAGTCACTGTTGATGAAGTGCTTTCCAAAGCTGTAATTACTGATGTCTGAGGAAAAGCAGTGCTTGACAACATCAAAACTCAACAGAACTATTGCTCTGCAGATGATATTAAATAACACAAATAATGGCCTGAAAGCAACAGGGAGCCAGAGCCATGTCCTGGTGTGACCTATAGAATTATTGTGCCAGATTTTAGTCTTGGGGCACTTTGTAAAAGCAAGCTCTTTGGTTTGTATTTCTCCATCAGCTGTTGGTACCCAGCCTGTGGCACAGCCTCCCCACCCACCACCAGCTGGAGAATTCCTGCTGGAAGGAGTGAGCTGTGTGCCATTTGTGCATTCGTGCCACCTTTGCTGCTAGAACCTACTGCTGACCCCAGAAAACAGAACTTGAGCCCTCTCTACCCTGTGGGGAGAAAGGGCTCAAGTTTTCCCCTGTTTTCCTCCTGACTTCTCCCATCTCACTGAAGGGATGAATATTGTTGATATTGTGCAACTTTCAGCTCTGTGGTTTTGAAGTTGACCCAGTAAATTATCAGGCACACAGCTTTCTGTGCAGTTTGTCCAGTGCTTTTAGGTCATACCAGATGTTTTCCTGCCCTATCACAACGTGGTTTTAGGCTGGTTGAGAGAAATGTGCATGCATTATAATAAAATTTATGATTTCTCGATTTTAAAGCACTTCATGAAAGGTGCTGATAAAATGTAGCTGTGTATTCTAATGAAGCTGTTGTAGGAAGAGTTTCTGAGGCTAATATCCACCTGATTTTCAGTTACCCATGGGCAGAATTTCTGGAAATGTATACAGGGAATGATCAAGAAGAACATCTGTTTTTGGAAATGGCAATTTAAATTTCAAAGAAACTATTTACATTTTAATAGCCCTATTCTCTGAAAGTTGCAGGGGCCTGATACTTCTGATTAGGAAAATGATCTCTGGACCCACACTTTGTATTTGGTATTCACTGTAGTAACAGACCTAATGCAATTATCTTGTATCAATGTGGATGCATGTAACATGCAATTACGGGGGGATTCCATTGTCAATGAATTATCATAGTATTCCTTTAAAGTCTGGGATTTCAGTAAAAGGCAGGGAGAATGGCATCTAAACTAATTCTCAAGGATAAAACTGAGAAGGATTCCAGATGCTTCTTTTAATAAGGAGAAGTTTTTTGTTTTCAGCTTCTTTGCCAGTATCACTTGCTAAATGACAGACTGATGTAGGAGTGCACCTTCAAGCAGCCTTATTCAATTTAAAATTTAGGCTCCTCAGTGACCTGGATATTTTAAAACACTCCCTCATTGGTGTCTATTAATCATGGCCACAATATTAATAAGTACCTTCAACTTGTTTATTACTATTGTATTATTATTATTATTTTTATTTTTATTATATTATATTATATTGTAAATATAGAATTGTAAATTCATTTTATTGTAAATATAGAATATAGAATATAGAATATAGATTATTTAATACATTGTATAATATATATAACACACTATAGATTATAGCTTATACATTATATATATTCTATATTCTATTCTATTCTATTCTATATTCTGTATATTCTACATTCTATAGTCTATACTCTGTATTCTATATTATTTTTCATTATTGATACAAATTATTATCTATAATTTAATCATATATTATTGTTATTATTATTATTATTATTATTATTATTATTATTATTATTATTATTATTATTATTATTATTACTCATTATTGTTGATTTTTGGGAGGGCTTAGAGTTGCTGTAAGTTACACGTGTGTGTCTGTATCTGAAATGCATCCTGAGCATCAGGGACTCTGGCAATATTGTCCAGTGATGGTGCCAGACACTTCCTGAGGAAAGGTCTTAAAGGACATTTCCAGGGTAAGAAATGGTCTAAAAAGTAATTGCTTGGTTGTTTGGGGGATTGGGGTTTTTCTGGGGGAGAGGAAAGGGGCTGACATCTGCAGCACAGAGCCAGAAAATTTTGCCACGGCCAAGCATGAGGCTGGGACAGAACACATTCCCTCCTGCTAAAATTCTCCTTTGAAGAAGTCTAATGCCCTGGCTCTCCAAGGCAGGAAATTGAAATCTGCTAGGGATTAACCACTGAGCCAGGGATGTTCCTTTTGATTTCCTCCTGAAATTGAAATGAAGCCTGTCCATTTGGGGATTTTTTTTTTTAATCATTGTGGCCCGATGTGCCAGCCGGGTGATGGCTTTTTTGTTAGCCTCTGTCTATCTGCCCACCCAAAATCTCTCCACAAACAGGGAGCTGCAGGGAGCATGACCATCTCTGTCTTCTGATCTTTCCTCCACACTGAATTTGTGTAATCCCCATGCAGCGCTCCCTCTGCTGCCTTGCAAAGATAATCCTAGCCTCTCTCTTCCAAGCTGGTACTCCTTCTCTTTCTCATCTAATTCACTTCTTTGGCATTTTCATGCGCTTAACATTTAGCATCCTTTACTTCAGAAACTTTGAGACAGCTCTCATCAAGAGTTTTATATTTTGTGACAAGTTTATAACTTAATCAGAAGTTTTCAAACATGCTTAAGGAGTGTGGAGGGTCGTGTCTTCGATGACAAACCTTCAGGAGGTTTTCAAAACATCAGGGTGGGTTGTTAGGAAACACCAATGTGTAAAGACACATGACATGCACAAGCAAAGTCCAGAACAGAGGTTTGTGAAACATCTTTAGAAAGTTCAGTGGGTTGAAAAATTTGTATATGGCTACAGTTCCAGTTAAGATTGCCAGCTTGGCAGTCAGGCCATGGAGGGCAGTTGTTTACCACAACATCACCTCAAGTTCTGTCGACAGATCATCACAGTTGCTGTTTTCTATTTGAGAAATTCACGCCTGGAGCATCTGATGTGAAGTGTATTAGAAGAGATATGTGCAGTTCATCTGTCTGTGCTAAGACAGTTACTAGCCCATGCTGTCAATCTAATCACTTTCAGAAGCCCTAAAAAATCCTCAATAGCATAGTCTGAGAAATGTTGATGGTTATGAGATGCTCAAATACTACATTTATGAGAGTCAAGTGCCTAAGCAATTAGCCAGATATAGCTATCCTTTTATAAAGGCAGGGAATCTGAACAAAGAACAATAAATACGTATATACTTTAAAAAAAAATCTATTTATTCAATATTACTGTGCCTGAGAAACTTAAAAATACTGACTTTTTTTTCTTTGTTATGCAGTCATAGGCACATCCCCACATTATGGGGAAAGAACAGGAGCAAAATGTCCCCTATGAAGCTTCCTTCAAACTAACAGATGAGCTCCTTCTAACTTCAGTGGCCTTTGAATCCCACCCTGGGAGGTTTGCCCAAAACCACTTAGGAAGTCTGGAAGAAGCAGAAGCAAATCCAGTTCCTCACATACCTCAGTTCCACAGCTGCCATTTCCTCAAGCCCTTGTAAAACTGTGTTAACCTAAATGTGGTGGGAAAGGTGCAGGGTGAGTGCAGAGACCTTCCACTGCTGGGGCTGAAGGCAGGGCAGGGGACAGGGCAGGGGGACAGGGCAGGGGGACAGGGCAGGGGGACAGGGCAGTGTGATGTGGCAGGGTGATGTGGCAGGGTGGCAGGGCAGGGTGGCAGGGCAGTGTGACAGGGCAGGGTGACGTGGCAAGGTGACAGAGCAGTGTGACAGGGCAGTGTGGCAGGGGTCCCAGGCCTGGTGGGCACTGTCTAGGGGGGGCAGATGCCCCAGCTGGTGCCAGTGCTGCCCTCCCTCACTCTGTGTGACCCAGCCCCTGTCTGCCCTGGCCAGGTCGCTCCAGGGTTGTGGTGTTGGGCGCAGTCTCTGAGCTCTGCCAGGGTGCCTGGCCCACACAGCTGCCCTGGGAGATGTCCCTGAGGGACGCAGGACAGGGTAAAACCAGGGTGTAATGTTGGATCCAGTTTTTCCAAACTGCTGGGAGATGTTCCTCGAGCTTTTATTGTAACATCAGCCTCAGCACAGGGTGAGACAATTGAGAGATGGCAACAGCTCATGTCCTGCCAACAGCAGCCAAAGTTCTCTTTGTTACAGGGCATTTTAAAAGTTTTTTAACCAATAGCAAATTGTTAAGAGCTTATAGACATCTGCATTACCAATCATTAAAACTACATATATACCTTATATCTGACAATAGGTGCTTGTTTCCTATTTCTTGCTATTCAGAAATGGTTTATACTCTTCTATAAACAAAGCACAGAGCCTCATTATTAAACTTTTCTATTATCTTACTTGACATACTTTTCTGCTTACTAAAGCCTACCTCTGCCCAGCACAGAAACACAGTTTTACTCTTGCATGTCCTTGTTCCTGTATCTTTCTGTCTCTAGGCCTGCATCCACACAGCTCTGAGAGTTTTCTGCTTTTTCTGTTCCCCACAGTGTCATTCCTGTTAAGGATGGGGAATGTTGGATGGCAGCTGCATGTGCAGGCAGAGGAAGCTCATCCAGGACTCCTCACAAGCCCTGGTGACAGCGCCTGACCCTGGTTTCTGCTTTAATGGAATCACTGTTCCTATAACCCACAGAAATTACGTGGGACTGGGGTTCAAGGCATGTGGCAAACATACATAATACAGAACAGACATTACTCGTGCCTGTGTTTGCCTTCCGTAATTTGGGACCAATTTTTTGTCCCTGAGCTCTGTCAGGGAGCTGTGGGTGCCTGCTTAGTGCAGTGAACAGCACCATCTAGGGACCAGGATGCTTTTAGGGGCTCCAAATCATGCAGGGTGCCTGAGTGTCAGCTCTGCAGTGCACGTGTGACATTCATCTAGCCATACTTTATTGTGTTTATACTATTGCAGGCACACATGTAATATTTCCTCCAGTTTATATCTATAGAAATATAAATTTATATATTTATATGTAATTTATCTATTAATATAAATAGATAAACATGTTATGTTATGTTATGTTGTTATGTTATGTTTATGTTCTATTCTATTCTATTCTATTCTAATGTTACATTACATTACATTATATTACATTATATTGTATTATTTATCATATATAATACAATATAATATAATACAATACAATATAATATATTATATTATATTTTAATATGTTATATATTTTATAATAATATATATTTCTGGATATGTAATATTTATATATTATATTATGAATTTTTATATTATATTGTACTATAGTATATATACTATATATACTATATAATCTATACATCTCTTATTATTTACATATTTATATATATATTAATATACTATATAAGCATATTATGCATTATATATGCATAAGAATTCACATACATTATATTTCCCTCTCTTTGTTTGCACATATATAGTGTGTGTGTATGTGAGTGTGCCCGCAGCAGTGCAAAGCTGAAATGGAGAGTAAATCCATATTTACAAACAGAAAGCTGACAGATATATGCTCCCCATTCACAGAATTCTTTGGTGCTGCTCTTGTCACCTGGTGTGCAGCAGCACCCAGTCTCTCCTGTACTGTAACAGGCTTTTCCAAATATTCATGCCAAAAATGCAGCAGTTGATCCTGTGGTGTGTGGTACATTGCATTGCAGAGAAAATTGAATTGCTGCCTGTGCTGCTTTCAAATATCTCCCCATGCACAATGGGGAAGGTAAAGATAATCATATTGTGAGACTTCAGGAGGGGTCAGAGCTGCTGTGTTAAGGAAATGTTTTTACACAATAAAGCCATTTCTGTCCTAGCATTTAACCAGAGTGTCTTGGCCAGAGCTGGGATTATAATCTCCTTGATGAAAACACTTTACGATTCCGTGATTCAGAGCAATATCCTGAAAGCTGCTTATTGCTCAATAAATCAAGAAATTTGGAGACAAAATCAAATAAAAGAGACTAGAATCACAAACTGATGTAACAAACCTGGATATTTTAAAGTGATCTTTTAAAAACATGAAGCTTACTATGCCCTGTTCAGTTAGCCTGTTCACCATCAATTTAAATGTTTATCTTTTTTATGCTATCAAGAATAGTTAGCCTCCAGGTGGGTTCTGCTCAGGGTTGTTATGGACAAGTTCAGTCTGAGAAGAACTTGTAAACTCCAAATACTGTTTCACTGAAACAGCTGTTTTGCAGAGGCACCTAATTTTTGTTGAGCTCTTTGCACTGGTAAATATTAATGTTTGACTGTATTTGTAAAATGATATTCATTAATTCAAGTTTCATGCAGTCTTTAGTATACTTATGCAAGCAGCATTCATATTCCATGCTCTTGTTATGGATGCATCCCAAACTTAAGCCAGCTCATGCTGCTGTTTCTTTGAGTGGTTTTTGGTGGGGAGAATTGATGTCTCTTGCACTTTGAGTATGATGCCATTGGTTATTTCCTTTCAGGGTCTTGCTCCTGAAGAAATAATTCTGGGTCAGTTTTCCATGCAATTGTAGCTGGCCATGACAGCCTTCTGTTTAAATCAGTGGTGCAACCCAAGCTAAGATGCCAAGTGAAATTTTTTCTTTTTGTTCTTTTTCTGCCATGAATTGCAAAGTAAAAAATTCTACCATTAAATGTGAACAATCATTTTATGGATTTACATTACTATTAAGTAACTACTTTACCACTTCAGTACAACTGTGCTGTGTACTTCATTTTTTATTTCTATAGTTTTGCTTAACCCACAGGAATCACTGATGCAGTAAAAATTCTGGCTTTTCAGTCACTCTCAAAATAACAAGAGTTTTTCTAGCAGTCTAGACTAGATTGAATACTACTGATGCCTTATTTTTTTACACCTGCAATGTGTCAGACATTGAGTATTCAAGAAGAATGTTCCCATCCAAACAGTGCTTTTTAAGTGCAGTCCCAACACTGTCATTCAGGCATACAATGAGTTCCCTCCTCATTGGAGTTGCCTACGGTTTCCATCTGCAGAACCATGGAGCTGGAATATTTTCCATTCTTCTCTCACATGCCCATGTCTGATGGTGGGAGATCAGGAACAGAGGTGTTGAGGTGTTGTATTTCTGTAAGGCTTGAATGCAGGGACTCCATTTCTGAACTGCTCATAAAACCCTCCACTGCTGGAAACTGCACAGCCCTTTCAAGAAGTCTGTTAAAGAAACCACAGGTTAATTTTGAAACAGCTGCCACTAACTCATGCCAAACTTAGAAGGAAAGCTGTCTCTAAAAACTACATTTCTTCCTTTTCCTAGGCAATAACCAGAACCTGGCCCTGGTCCTGGAGTGATTCCCCTTTGGCAGACAGAGCTGCAGAGATCCAGGATTTCCAAGGACACAATTTTTGTTATAAGAGGAAGTGATCCTACTTCTTATTAGTGGGGGTCGAAAGCTCAACTCCTCTGCCTGTCACCTGAACAACGAGTGGTGCCTTCAGGCGAGTTGAGCTGCTGCAGTTTGCTACAATGACCTGATCTAATCTTGTCTTGGATGTTTTATAATTGTACAGGCCCTAAGCTGCTGGTGATAGCCTGTGGAGTTGAACTCCAGCTCCTCTGAAATCACACCATTCTCTAGTGAGATGTCACGTCCATCCTGGGAGGTTTTCCCTTCTCTCCTCTGATGCTGAGCAGGAAACAGATCTCCTGTAGCAATGTATTTATACAACTTAGGCCATTCTGTGTACCAGCCAAAATCCTTGTAGATAACAAGACACTTGCAGTCTTGTTTTCCAGAGCTCTCAGGAATTCATCAAGGTTACTGGGAAAACAACAGGATGAAAATAAGAATGAAGAGCCTGAGAAACTGTTTACAAAGAATGTGAATCCTGGATACAGGAGGTGCAGCATGAGAATGGACACTTGACCAGTTGGGTGACCTGAAGGAGATCCAGTGACTTGGCCAACCAACAGTGTGTGCCCTCGTGGGCTGTAGATTTTAGATTCCATAACTGGGACTGTAAAGTAAACAGTAAATGGCTTCTGTTGAAATCATATTGGTTCTATTCTTCAGTTGTCCAATTCCCCCTGCAATCTCCTCCTCTCCCTTTGGGGTAGTGAATTGGGCCTCCAAATGTGTGTCAGTGCTGCTCTGCTGGTCACTCTGAGGGTGGGCTCTCTCAGCTGTCAGGAGTGGTTTGATATCGGGAGATCAGAGAAGTCGAGGTGTTGGTTTGAACCCAAGGACTGCAGTTCTTGGTTCCTTCTGCAGTGTGAGCATTAGAAGTTTGCACACAGTGGAGTCAGCTCAGAGTAGAGCACCAGAAATGAGGGGTGTGGAATGTTTTAGGAGGGGCTGGATTTAGACAGAGACAGCTGAAGAAGTGAGAGAACGGAGTTAGGACAGACAGCTCCATTGTCACAGATGCTGTGGAGAGGAGGGATGGGGAAATTACACAGTTTCTCACCTTTCAGAAGTCAGAAAGTGCCACTGATGCAATGCTATGAACGTGTTAGAAACAAGCTAGGAGGAGGTATTTTGTCACACATTGCAATGTAATAGCTCTGGAATGTTGCCAGAGGCTGTAGAGGAGACTGGAAGTGGATTTAGAGAAATAACTCACAGGTTCAGAGATGAGAGCTTCCATCAGTGACAGGAAGCCTGAGGATCTGGATACAGCTTCTAGAAAACCCTCAGCTGCTGATTCCTGGAGTATAAGCAGGGAAATAAACATTCTGTAAGGAGTTTTTCTTGAGGAAGGAGAGGTAAAATTTTGCTATCAGCCACTGAAGAGTAAAGTTTGCAGGGTCAGATAAATCTACAGTCAGACCCTGAGCATCTGGTCCTGTGCTTGATGCATCCTTTGTGATTCTGCAACAGGCTTGTTGCAGGACAAAGCTTAACTAGCTACATCTGCTTTCATTTGGTTTGAGCTCCTGCTAGTATTATTTAGGATAATAGCTGAGGTAGGTTATCTGTTGGAATTCCAGGCTCTTTCCTGCTCCAGGATCAGGTCAAGGAAAACTCAGGAGACATTGTTTTTGAAGTATCAATCTTAAATGTATTATCCTTATCTATTACAAACTCATGAGATGTGAGTTCTCTCTAACAAGTCGAGAAAATAAACTAAAATGGTGTCTACTCAAGGTTATTTAAGCCTTAATTATCCAATAACAAGTTGACATCTATATTATTTATGTTTCTGGCCCAAAAATGACCACCCAAAACCCACAGTGCGGACTTCTTTCACCCAGTTACAGAAAACCACCCAGATTTGAGAAGAAGAAGGAAGAATAAGGTGCAAAAAGACAACTAATCCACACCTGAAGTTCTCCATCTTGGCTCCCATATATCACCATACACTAAAATCCCAAATGTAAGTTTTTCACCCTGTGAGATCACACAATACTATCCAAACTGCACACACACAGCTTCTGTGCTATCACTCAATTTCAGAAGCCTGTTCCAAGGCTTCAGGTCAAATGAGATGCTTCTTTGAGGGTCAGCACCCTTCAGTTCAGAAAACCTGAAATTTTCAGCCCTCAGGGTTCCAACAGTTATCCTGTTACAATGGTTTCCAAATACTCCATAGCATTTGTTCTTTATTTTACCTCTCTACTGGGAAGCCAGCTGCCTGCTGGAGAAGGGGCAGCAGTATCAGGTGTGGCTGCCACACTTTTGTTGTGCTTTATTGTGCTTTGGAAGGGATTGCTGTGCCTTTCCATGCCAGGGCACTGGCTTGGAGCAAGTGGCTCCCATTCATTTCACAGGGCTGGTTATGCTTGCAGTGGACACAAAAGAAATTCCAGGATTGCTTGCAAAAATATTTTTCATTGCTTGTTCTTTCTTTCCTCATCTTCTTAGGAGCTGCCTCACCAAAGGCCAGGGCTGAGGAGTGATTGCAGCCCTGTGGTCCTCCCCTGAGCTGCTTGAAGCAGGGTAACTCTCATGATTCAAGCCATGGAGCTCTGGGATAGTCCCTACTGGGATAGTGCAGAGGGGAACAGGGAGCTGGAGAACATGTGCCCCTAGATGTCAACACATCTCTGCTGTGACCCCTGCTTAGCAAAATTATTTAGCCCTAATCAGCAACTTTTCATTAGCCCAACAAATTCTGCTCAGGTGATGTAACTCTGGTTTGGCTATTAAAAAAAAAAAAACCAAAAAAAACCCACCAAAAAAACACACACACAAAAACCCACAAAAAAACCCCAAAACAAACAAAAATGCCTTGATGAAGAAAATCCCCAAACAACAAACCACAACAACAACAAAACCAAACCACAAACACCAAAAAAACACAAACCAAAAAAACCCCCACCCCTTTGTTCTGAGAAACTGGCCTAGACCTGCTATGGTGGGAGTTGGAGTTTTCTGCATTTTCTGCAGCTCAGCAGGAGCTTGATCATTGCCTGATTCCTTCACTCGTTGTGGAATGGGCCTGCTGGCTGGGACATCCCCTGCCCTCATTGCAGCTTTTCTCTGGAAGCATATTGACAGCTGTATTTCCCAAGCACAGTGTGGGGGTTCAACCACACGACTTGTGCTAATAACAGCAGGAAATGCACAGCTGAATCTCCACCTACTCCTTTAATAACTTGCCTTTTGCTGTCACAGGGCTATCTTTCAAAAAATAACACTTATTTTAAGTGTTCAAATTACTTAATACTACGTCTGCCTTGTCAAGAAGGGGTAAGTGTGGTACTTTTTGTGCTGCCACTTGGCTGAGCAATGTCTGTGATATCCCACTTGCAGCAATGCCAGTTTAAAGCTTACATCTGTGCATTAACTAGATGTTCTTAGCTGAATGTGTCTTATTATAATTATTAACAGGCCTCAGGAAATAGATAGTTGGGAAATGAAAATGAGAGATTGCTATACTTCTTTGTGTAAGTAAGCAAAATAGGAAAGTTGGCTTTATGGATACGTTTACAAAACCTCATGCAAAGGGAGAGAAAGGAGTGGCTGCCAAAGAGCCTTCTGCAGTTGATGGAGTTTTTGGGGGGGATTTGTAAATCATTGGAGAGTTTCCTTGGCCAGAACCTGCTGAACATGTGCCCTTTACAGTGCAGCTTGAACTGCAGGAAGGTAGAAGGGAAGACCTACAGGAGGGAAGAGCAAGGAAGAGAGTGTTAGATTTGAAGACATAAGTGGTAGAGGGAGATGGGGCCAAAGTCTGTCTTGCCCAATCCTTTTCTCTGGCTGTAGCCAGTGGTTGAAGCCTGTGAGATACCATGAACCAACTCTCCCAGCCTCCAGCAGTTTCTGGCCTCTCCAGACCAGAGATGTTATTTCCTGTTCTACATTAGACTGCATTCCTGTTGATATGCTCAGTTGTGACCCCCTGTAAGCTTTGTGGCATTTGCAGTGCCCTGTAGCAGGGAATTCCATACTTGACTGTGCTCAAGGAGGGAAGCATGGTGTGCTTGGCTTTGAGTTTGCCTTTTGCTAATTTAATCTGATTGCTTAGAGGTACGAAGAGGGGGTAGTGACTCTGGGTCCTTGATGATGTATGTAGTTAGGGTTGTTTTCTGCCATGTATATGAATTCCCATTTCATTATATCTAATTGTTTCCATACTTGTTCAGTCTGGGAATGTCTTTTTTGCAATATTTATACGTAATATCCCAGATAGATTTGTGTTGTCACTCTTGCCTTTTTGGGCTACCTAAAAACAGAGGCCAGACAGAGTCAAGGGAATGAAAAGCAGTTATATTTATTGAAGGGCCTGCAGGTGCATTTAGGGCAGAAAAAACCCACCCAGGGGCTACACCCAAACATGGACCAGGGGTCAGTGGTTTTCACACTTTTATAAGTTTGGTCCATTTACATATTGGGGGTTCATCTTCCAATTACAGCTTCAGGTAATGAAGCCATTTACCCCAAGTTTGCTTCCCCCAACTCACTTTTGTTTACCCTCCTTGGGGCCTGAGGCAGTGAGGTGTCCTTGATTGCCAGGCCTGGAGAGGAATTGTTTTTTCTGACCAAAATGTGAGGACAGTAGCTAACACTCTATATGGAGTTTAGAGTTATACGCTAAAGAATTACAGGATTACAAATATATGAAAAATATACAAGCTAAAATCCTTAGGCATCATCACCAGATTTCACCATTATTGACTTTTCTTCCAAATCACCTCTGAATATGATTCTGTGATCCGAGGCTGATGGCACACTGTGTCCTGAGGAGAATGAGGCAGTGGAAGGAAATCCTACTGCAGTCAGAGAGGACTCTGTGGGTGCAAAGCAGGCTAGTAAAAGCAACACAGAGCCTGCACACCTGTGGGGTAGGAGGAGCCTGTAGATACCTGCAGCTCTGTGCTGGTTTGGGCTTGGGTAGAGTTCCTTTCCCTCATAATGGCTGATAGGGGGGCTATGTTTCGGATTTGTCCTTAATGGTTGGATAGAGATGGCCATGGAATGTCTCAACAGAGCCAGCACCTGTCCCTGTGTGCCAGCAGCAAGTGCCAGGAACCCTAGGGACAACAGTTCCCAAACTGGAGGCTGCATTCCTGCTGAGGCTGCTCACTGCCAGATGGGTGCCAGGGATGCTGGGGCAGTGCCTCTCCTCTCCCTGGAGAGGCAGGAGAGCTGCCTGTGCTGCCCTGTGGGGAGCACCAGCAGAGTCACCTCTCACTGCTCCCTCATTCAGAGCTACTGCCTGCCAGCTCTCCCCTTGTCTTGGTTTGGAAGGACAGGTGTCTGCCAGGGAAAGCTGGAGCCTCCCTAGGAATGGAGAATGTAAACCTCCTGCCACTAAATTATTATCATTTTGAAATTAAGAGGCTTTCAGGCAAAGATATGGGAATAGGAAGAACAGTTCTTTACTGGGAAAATTAAAATGAAAATGTAATAGTACAAAAAACCAAACAAACAAAAAGAAGCCACTGACAGGGTCAGAACACAGCCTGGCACCCTGTTGGGCAGGGTGTTGGCAGCAGTCCAGTCAAGCCCTCCTGCAGTGACAGATGTGGTTCTGTTGGAGCAATGATCCTGTAGCAGGGTGCAGTTTCCTCTGAAGGTCCAGTGGTGCTGAGATGGGTCCAGCCTTCCTCTGGGAATGCAGTGCACACAGGCTGTGCTGGGCTCTGAATGCCAGGGTTTATCCAGGTGGGAATGCAGTGCACACAGGCTGTGCTGGGCTCTGAATGCCAGGGTTTATCCAGGTGGGAATGCAGTGCACACAGGCTGTGCTGGGCTCTGAATGCCAGGGTTTATCCAGGTGGGAATGCAGTGCACACAGGCTGTGCTGGGCTCTGAATGCCAGGGTTTATCCAGGTGGGAATGCAGTGCACACAGGCTGTGCTGGGCTCTGAATGCCAGGGTTTATCCAGGTGGGAATGCTGGGCTCCTCCCCTGGGTGCAGCATCTCCCATGGATGATGGAATTGGATCAGCCCTGCAGGGAGCCTCGATGGCCCATGGACAGCAGAGATCCCCTGGAGGGAGGATGGGTCTGGAAGAGATAAGGAACACTGTCCCAGCTGGTTTAACAGCTGCCCATTAATAGAAGATACCCACACCCTCCCCCCGGAGTTGCGAGATAAAGAAAAACCCCTCTTCAACCAGTTTCAACAGATGGGAATAGAATACATCTTGCATTGCAACCCAAGACACCCCTACATCCCTACCCAGCCAGGACAGCTCGTTACGAAATGTGCAGCAAATCAGGGAGCTGAGAGGTGAGCAGGTGGGAAAGCTCGGGGCTGGCAAATCTCTCTGAACCATCTGTGCTCATTTGTCATGAGTGGATGTTGCAGTAATCACAAGGACAATGAGATTTATTACCAGAAGGACACAGAAACTTCAGAAATGCAACTGAGAAATTGTTTTTAAGGTACTCCCAGATCAGACAGTCAGAACCAGAATGCAGCCTATGTCACTGTGTCATTTTGTGAAAAAGAGCATCTCAAATACAAATGCTGCTTGTGGATCAATTGTTACCACACACAACTAGACTTTAGAAGCACATTGTTTGGACTTCTGACAATAAAAAGTGTGTGTACTTCCTGAAATATTCAAATTTAAATACTAATGATAGAAGATAGATGTTTACACATAGCAACTCTTTTCCCTACATTCCCTTACATACAGTTTGACTGAGTAAGTAAAAATGTATTCCCCTCCTACCTTCAAATGCACCACACAATTCTGTATCAGATTTTCCCCTCTGGTCAGAGAGGGAGAAAGTCATGCCCTTTTCCAGGAGAGCTTCTGTGGGGGAATAACTAACGAGTGCCTGTGTTCAGTGCTGCCAGTCTGTCACTAATAGTGTGTCCTTGTCTTCTGAGAGGTCTCCAAACTGCATCAGGTTGGATAACTCATGCAATAGGACCTGAATATAATGTTAAAAAAGTGTTCTGAAAACCACTTAGATTCTGCTATTCTTGTGACTGAAACACAGTGTGGCTACAGATACCTAAATAAAGATGGTTTTGTTTGTACCTGTCTCTATCTCCCCTGCTCAAAACTGACTAGTGTCCTCTGTTGACTGCTAGTCTGCATTTTTTGCCAGTTTTGTTTTAAATTATGAACTTGCCTGAAATACGTGGCTCTAACTACATCTTTTCTCTGGGTTTTTGACAGATGATATCACAGAAATAAGAGTCCTTGCTCCTAAATTTAGTGATAGTGGCTTGTTACTAATTTCAGAGATTGGCAGGAGAGTCTGCAGGGGACCATTGTGCAAACATCCTGCAAAATCAGTGTGTTTCCATGATCCTAAAATCAGTACAGCAATGTGCCAAATCCAAATAAACAGAAATGCACCTTGTGCCTTTGTTATAGCCACATTTGTATTTATTTGCTTGTTTTAGCTTTTTGAACATTTATATCACAATTATGCACACACAGTAATGAATGTTAATCATCCGTGTCACAGATTAAAGCCTTTCACCAGTGCTAGACAACTCCCTACACTTTGCAGCTGCAGTTTAGGGTTGTAGCTGACAGGAGAATTTGGGTTGTAATCACCACTGAAACCTGCCCACCACTTTGGGTCTTCCTGCATTGTGTTCGAGCACTTCCTGAACCATATTGGAGAAAACAGTGGAATTACTCATCAGGGAGGACATTTCCAGGCATTGAAGCACAGTTCAGCGATTGTTATTTGACTCTCCACGATAATCACACAGTGTTTCTACGTGCCATTTAAAGTCCTTTTGCCATCACCAGATGGACAAAAGCTTTTGGGCCCTTTTTTGTCACTTGCCTGTTTTGTGGCTGTGCTGCCTGTCCTAAGAGGGGGTGCTTGTGGCAAGGGGGACATATTGCAGCAGGTGCCATTTAATTTGAAATGTCTTTTTTTTTCCCTCAGTTTTAATTTGTATTTTCTTGTTGTTTGGCTGCCACCCCGTTGCACATTTTCCCTCCCCACCTTCTGACTTTACAATGCCAAGTGTTCCTGTGGTTTCCTACAAAGCTTCTGGTTCCTGTTTTGTTCCCTTTGACTGGGAGAATCTTCCAGAACTTTCTGGCAGGACACCTGGAGAAAAGAGGCTGCTGCTGAGGAAGCAACAGTGCCACTGGGAAGGACAGAGAGAAGACTACAAGAGGGTGCAAATTTCAGATTTCACTCTTTCTCTGCTTTCTCCTGACTGTGGTGAGCTGAGGAGGGGGATCAGCTCGAGCAGATTTTGTTCATACATCCTTTGCACTCATATCTAATGGAGTAGCATGGATGTGCTGAAATCCATTTGAGGGGGAAAGCTGGTAGCCTCACCCCCTTTGTGAATTATTGGAAACGTGACTATTTGAAAGAGCCTCTTGAGAAGTATCATTTTTGGGAGAGATTCGGGGCAGAAACAGTCAGATAATCCCAACCACCATACTTCAGACAACACAAACAGTACAAGACACCACAGCAAGATTCATACTGCATCAGTTATTCATTAGTTAGGATTCAGAAATGGTGAGGAGGTGTTCTGGATCAAGTCCATTTGAGTCACACATCCTCGTGGATTTCCACCTTGAGGTGCAGTGTCCCACCCCCTGCAGGTCTCCTTGGACAGGACTGGGGGCTGTCCAGGCTGGATGTCCACCTGAGCTGCTCTGCTGATCCCCTCCTCAGCTGGACAGGGGCCAGAAAATACAGAAAAAGGCTCCTGGGTTGAGACAAGGGCAGGCAGAGATCACCCACTGAGTACTGTCATGGGAAAAACAGGCTTGGCTTGGGGAAATTAATTTATTGCCAATCACATCAGAGGAAGATAATGAGAAATAAAGCTAAGAAACCTCTAAAGCAGTATTAAAGGACATTCTAACATCCATTTTCCTCCTAGACAACTCTATGTGACTATTAAATGCTGAAGTGTTGCATGAAACACTGAAAAACAAAAAATACCTTTGTAATTTGTGGGAAATTTGGCTTTTTTTCCCATGTCAAGAATAAAGAATCTCCTTTTAGTTCTGAAGGTATTGACCCATAAGGGTATAAAGTTCTCCTCAAGACTATCAAGATTTCATTGAATAAATAATTTCTGCATCAATTGAATACAGGTTCTGAAATTTAGAACAAATTACTCTCAACCATAACAGAACTCAGATGTGTCGTCATTCTCCTAATTTAAGGAAGAGAACATAGAGATTAAATTAAATCTTACTGAAATCTAAGCATGTTAAAAATTTGGACAGTTTAGAATTTTAATGCTGTTTCCCCCCAATTATTTTAAAGTGGGCATTTAACTTTGGGGAGAGAATCTCAGCTGAGAAAGGTCCCTTCCCTGCCTTTGTGAAACTCCTCAGTGCTGAGATGTGATGATACAAAACCCTGCTGTGCCACACCCTGTGTCACATTGGCTCAGCAGGTGAGAGCCAGCTTGTCCCAGCACTGTGTTGAATTGTCACCTTCCTCAGCGATGACTTGTTTCTGGAAGCAGCAGGAGGGAACCCTTCCCAGTGGGAAAGGAGGGAAGGAGTCTTTCTTTGCACTCCTTCCCTGTTCTAGGAGACCGAGCTCTTTGCTGCCCACTGAAAGGCTCGTGCCAGTTGCCACTCTCAAGAGTGGCTGTCTGAATGTTTCCATGGGAAACCTTTCACGTTTCTGCCAGGACAGAGGGTCCACTCCTGACAGATGCCAGGAGATCCCAGCTGTTGGTACTTCCCACTGAGCACGGCCTTTGTAATTGTAATGGACCACATTTTTGTCCTTGGCACTACTGGGGTCACTCACAGCTCTGGCTATTGCAGCTGATACTCCTAAATAAAAGAGTTAAACCAAGATAGTCCGTGATGATGAAGAGATGAAGAAACTCCTTTCCAAGAAAAGCTGCTGAGTTAATATCCCAGAGGGATTACTGAGTGGGGCACTGCTGATGAGTGGTTTGGGGGTTTATTCCTTTCTTTTTAAACATAGATGAAATTCCTCTAATTGTCCCTTGCCCCCCACGCCCCCAGTTGACTAAGTTTGGCTTTGTGTTCTGCTCTGTGCTGATGTGCTGATCCTATTACCAAGTTTTGACTGTTGTATTTATTCGTTAATATTTTAATGGAATTCTTCTATTTATCATTGACCTCTGGCTCTGGATTTGTCTGCTAAAGCCCATCAGCACTATTTTTATACCACCTCCTGACATCAGAACATAGCCCTTTGCAGTGGGAAGATGCTTTAAAGCCTTTTTTTTTTTTTTTTTTTTTTTTTTTTTTTTTTTTTTTTTTTTTTTTTCCTTTCTTTCTTTCTTTCTTGTAGAGGTAATTAAGCAGTTTGCTGTGAGATTTAGGGAGAGGCTGAACAGAAGATGAGGTCTGTAACCCTTCCCATGATGTTCTGTGCAACATGAGACTGCAAAAGCAGAGTGAGCAAGTGCCAAGCCACCATCCAAGCCCTGGTGTCAGGTGAATTTTCAGAGGCAGGCAGGTGGCAGTGCCCTCTCCATCAAAGCATCTCTGTGGGTTTGAGCCCCTGTCCCACACGGTACAGCCCCGTGTCACCCACCTGCACCTGTGGCACCGCAGCTTTGGCAGAAGGATTGGCCTCTGGACACCTTCAGCACTGTTTTTTCTATGCATCTAAAGACACACAAGTATTTCAAAGTGTTTAGGGGGCTGGGCTAATTGCCAGGAGATACTTCAGAAGAGGAAATAATGCAAAAGAATAGAGCTCAGTTGTTCCCTACTGTCACCCCTTTTACTCCTCATTTGCTCAAGGCAATGATTGCAAGAATTCCCTTCTTCACGAGGAGAATTAGCGAGTTTGGGGAGATGAGGAACATTATAATGGAATGTATCCCTGAAGAGAGTAACAACCTGACAAGCTACAAACTGAAATAATGGAGAGCGTTGTATTGCTGTTTGCAATGGAGATAGTTTCACTGTCTGTCATATTTTCCTAAAATTAGTTTATTCAGCCATCTTAAAAAAAAAAAAAGAGAAAAGTATATTCCAAAGTACACATGGATTTGGGGCATGGATGGAAATTCACAAATGGCATGCTGCGGGAACATTTTAGAAAATTCTTTTTCCCTGATGCAGTCTGAGGGTGGGGGAGGGTGAAATGACATTTCCATTGCATTGTCTTTTCTAAGATAATTATTCAACATGCTTTCCCAGGAGAACACCCAGCCCATTAGTAGCCAGGCACTGAGAAGCTGTTACAATAATATGTGTACTTCCAGGAACTGATCCCAAAGCAGCCCCAACCCTGCTCAATAAATGTACTTCCAATAAAATAGGTCTATTAGGTCTATTTCCAAAAATCAATCCTGCTCCTCAGGGGGGTTACACACTAATGAATAACACACCAGAAAGGAAAATCTGGTCTGTGTAAATATGTACAATTTACTGACTTGGGTAGGTCTTAATTTGGGACCTCATCTGGTTAATTTTGCTCCAATGTTCACTGGAGGTGTTTTTGGTTGGGCCTTTTGTTTGTTTTTTGTTTTGCTCTGTTTTGTATTGGCCGTAGTGTAGCTAAAGGGGGCTTGGAGTTATTCCCTCTGCTCAAAGATTTGTGAATGTCAGTGTGTGAAATTTGGCCAGCACAGTTCTCAGCTGAGGAATGAAGGGGAAAGAGGGGCAGAGCACACCCAGAGTGTTCAGTCCCAGGAACAGCTGTAGGGGAGGTGAGACCTCGTGCACTGCACTCCTTTCTCTTTCTGAGCCCTGCTTTATTTATCCCAAACTGTTTCCTGTGATTCCCTTCTCTTATGTGATTTGCCCTGCTACTTTGGATTGCTGGGCATCTATATTTAAATTCATCAGGGGATGTTTTGAATGTACTTTGCAAAGTACCATCTTTCTGAAGGTCCTGCACCGATTAATCATTGCCACAAAGACCATTCATATGGATTATATGCTAACACTAATGAGTTTTGATATAAGCATTTGTCAGAGAATGCCTGCCAAGGCCCTAAAATTGCCTATTTCTCTGCTTTCATCAATTAGAGCAGATGACTCTTTTCAGCATTAACAGCAGTATAGGAATAAGCAGTTACATTTTCCATCTAGAAAAGCAAACTGATTTAAAATTTCCCTCTGCTTACAGTGATGGCTAAGACAGCCAGCGTGGGGACAATTCAGGGCAGTTTCTTTTGTACCAACCTGCCAGGCTGTGTCCTCGGGACACTGGTGATAAATTGTCCAGAGAATTATGGGTGAGGTTATGTAAGAGACTTCTAAAAGTCACATGTGGATCTTTCAGCCAGCAGGAATGAGGAAAACAGAATGATACAAAATTGATATCCTAATATGAGCTGCTTCTATGTCTCCAGTGCCTTTAGACCACCCTGGGGATCTGTCATTTCACTGCTACATGGCAGAGCCACTGGGAATTCTCCTATCTGAGTATAACCCTAATACATTCATGGTTTGGAGTCTGAAAACAGACTTAGGTCTATCTTCCCCCAAGGTCATGCCACAGGTACAGCAGTTTCACAAAGCAGCTAGGCTGGACATAGGCATTGCACATAAAATACTGAAGAAAACTTAATACTGGCTGTTTCAGAGATTGCAAAATGAGGAGGTGAATGCCAGTATTGTGCGATGAGAATTTTCTTCTTAAATCTTTGTTTGTTTGAACTACTGCTGCAGGAGGTTTATTTTCTGTGGAAACCATACAATTCCCTACTCAGGAGGCTTTAGGAGCTGTACACTCACTTCTTTTATATCTTGGATTCTTACTTGATTTTGGCATGGTGAATTTTCCTGACTGCCCTGTATGTGTTGCATTAGATGTCAGAGTGACCTTTCTGAAGTGCAAATCTTGCTCAACATCCTCTAGATTCACTGGCAGTCTGTGATGGATATGAATGTTGTATGTAGATTACCTGAAATAGCTAATTGAATGTACTTTATTTTAAAAATCCTCTGTTCCAAACACAGTTGCATTTGCTCAGCCAAACATCTATGTTTTAAGAATTCCCTTGCCATAAATCTCTCTGATGCACATTTGATGGTTGTTAGGTTATTCATGTCATGTATTAATGCTGTAAATGCTGTGCAGTTCTTCTCTCTTCAGGTCTTCAGGAACCAAAATAGGTGTCTGAAGGGTTATGGCCATGTTTTTTCCTGAAAGCTTCTAAAACTTTGTCGATTTTGTCCATGTTTTACTTAAAATTTAAAGTCACCAAGGAATTGTGCACTGCATGACAGCTGTGACAGTCCCACTCACACTGTGCAGCCCTGGATTGCTCCTTCTCTGGGCCTTTCCTTTTGCCACACCATCTTTGCCCTAAGTGCTCGTCCCCTTGGAGATGATTTCCTTTGATGGCCACTGCTGCAGAGTTTGTCTGAACTGTGTCAGAGCACCAGCCCCTTCCAATGCCCAGTGCTGATGCTGCTGTAATTGCAGTGCTCTTCCCTCGAGGGAGTGCAGCAGGACTGGTTTTGGATGCAGTCACAGCAAAAGGAAAGGTGTGGGCCTGGTATTTCTGGGTCTGAGAGATTTTAGCCCTCTAGCAGCTGCTAGCTTTTTTCGCAAGGGAAAATTTCTCAAGAAAGCTTCTTCTCAAAACAATCTTGGCAAACAACTGTCTTTTCTCAAAACCATCTTTCTCCAGGTGGTGTTTTGCCTTTCTAGTTCTCAAAAAAACCATTTTAGCTGTTTCTGTAGTTTAACCAATGGGATTAGAGAGGTGTCGTTCCAGTTCACCAATCATGGTAAGTCTGTATCTGAACACCCTATAACAAGTAGTAAGAATTAGATAATGCAGCTTTGTCTATGCTCTTTGCTGTCACCATGAGATTCTCCTAGTTTTCTGAGTGTTCATATTAAAGTGAAGTCTTTCACCTTCTCATGCTCTGTCAAGTAAACAGGAGATTGTGAATTGTAAACATTACCATTGTTTTCACATTCTTCTCCAAGGAGAGGAGAGGTTGTGTGACAGTCCCTTTGACCAATGTAGTTGAGAGGTGGGAACACTACCCACCAATCCATGGTCACCTTTCAAAAAGTATAGAATAGGAAGTAATAAACAAAGGGCAGAGATTTTTCTCTATTGCTGCTGCTCTCCCAAAGTCCCGAGTCCGTGTGTTATTTGAGCGAGGTGAACAGTGACTCTTTGCCTTCTGAAATATTTGGAGTCTCTTATCTTTTTTTGTGTCCTACAACAACAGAAAGCTGTGACTGTCTGCTTGCTTCAGGCAGGAACTGTTCTCCCTGGGTTCAGGAAAAGGCATTGGGAAACCATTGATGCTGGTGTCACCTGTTTATCTTCCATGTGGCAGACCTGGCCTCCTGCTTTGGCAGGAGATGTCAGCTTTTCCCCCATGGTTTTGTTTTGCAGAGGGTTCTGCTGTCATCTCAGCCTTTTTCTAGCTCTCTCTTTCAGTACAGCTGGGGAAGGGAGGTTCCCAAAGTTTGCCTGTTTGACAGGACAGAAGTTGAGCTGGGAGTCAAGGTGCAACCATTAACTTCATTCACCAGTACAGAAAAGACAGTAGTGATATCTACTACATAATGCTGGATGACAACAGTATTTTTTTTATGAAGACAAGCTGAGGTAACTGGAGATTTTTGTCAGATCTGTGTTGCTCTGATCAGAGAAGATAGGTTTTTTTAAACTGTTTTTCCATTAATTTCCTAGTTAATCATCCAATTTTTAAAATTAAATATTTTCCTATTCATCTAGGGATGTTATTTTCAGTGTATTTTGGTGGAAAGTTTTATAAAGAGTCAAGTGTAGGTGTATAATCAGTTGCAGAATCATGGCTTTTGCAAAAATCAAAGTGTGGGGTTAAGACAGATAGAAGTGTTCCCCTTCCTCATGAGCTGCTCTGTGGTTGCTAAGCAGTGGCCATGTAAAGGATTTTCTCCATATGGACTCAGAAGGAGCAGAAATAGGAAGGAAAGGCCACACAAATTAAAACATGTGGTCAAAGAAGCCTCCCAGACACCAAGCAGGCACCAGCAGGGCAGCCTGCTTTCAAATTCAGTTTGACAGAGTAAATTGAGCAATTTTTCTGCTTGAAGCTGTTTTCCTGGCACTCAGAAGAATTGGCTGGTCATTTCCAGGTTACCATTTACAGGGAATACAAAAGTAAACTGACCTGCAGGGCTTCTACCTCAGTCCCAGAGCAGAGCAGCAAAATAGGCTGGGGCTGTTTTCTGTGACAGGAGTGATGGGAGCAGGCCTGAATCCTGGAGCAGCGACAGAGGTCTGGCACAGAAATACAAAAGTTTTAATGCCAAACTCAGGGAAGATAGCCCAGGGAAGTTTTCCTTTGCAGCTGTGGTTTGGATGTCCCAAAAGCTTCTGTTATGTGCTCAGTGTGTATCTTGCTGTCCTGTAACCCTTGTGTTTTGGAACTAAATATAATTATCTGACCTCTTAATGTTTTGCTCTCCTGAACTACTGTCTGCTTTTAAAGGAACTCGGTAGGGAGTTAGTTGCATTTGTGAACGAGAATAATTCATAAATCTAAATGAGGAAATGCAATCTATGAGAACAGAACAAATGAACTTGTCATGTTTAAAGACTAAGGGGTAGCCCAACAGAAACTTGAACAAGGTTGTTTAAAGAACAAAGGAAGAATGAATTGTTTGCAGTGTTTATTGGATATGGAATGAAGTTAAAGGAATTGGAAACTCAAGGCTCCCAATGGCCAAGCTTGGCCAAGCTGCCCGGGGTGGTGGGACGTGGCTGAACTTCTGCTGCAGAACCAGAGGCAGGGTGTGAAAATTCAGCTGAATTTTCTCTTGTCTCCTGCTGTGCTTGACCTCTGATTTGAAAGTCATGAATAGCTTTAAAATTCTGTCATGCAAGCTGAGATGAAAATATATGGAAGATGAATGGATACATCCTCTGAAGAGGTGGAGAATTTCTAGAGCCACAAATATTTAAGGAAAGCAGTTAGGAGAAGCTGGGGAAAAATATTGTTGAAGGAGTTTTTCCACTCTAGGAAGCTGGGACAAAACCACTTCCTCCAAGATAAACTTCAGTGAACTGGAAATTCTTATGTGCTCTACTTTTTATTTATTTTTACTCTTTTTTCTATTGATTTTATTTAAACTCATATAAACATGTTGAGAATTGCTGCTTTTGAGTAAGCTATTCCAGTCACTCATTAAAGACTGTTGGGCTGCACTGAATGCTTATTTTAATATATAAGTAGGGAAGTTCGGTATTTTAGAAATATAAGGAGTAGCATTTAGTAATGTATTTTACAATCTAGGGAAAGGAGTGATGTGTTAAAAGCCCAAGGCTCATTACAGGCAAAAACTGAGCCTGGGCTGTGGGAGGACTCACTGCTCCCTCCACAGTGCTAGAGTTCAAGTCTTATCCACAAAGTGTTTATCTTTTTGAGAGGCTGTGCAGCTGGTTTGGGAGCTCATCTACAAAAACTATCATTATAATGAGAGAGATATATATCATTATAGTGAGATCTATATATCATTATAGGAGAGAGAGATGGAGGCAGGAACCTCCAGTGGGCCTGAGACTGGAGCACTGCCCCAGTAAGGTGAAAAGTGTTTGCTCCTACAAGTGCTGTGCAAAGCTAAAAATTCAGGTAGTTTGTTCTAAGCCTCCCCAGAAAGAAGTGGTGCACCTGAGAATGGTCCTGAGTGTGTTCTCTGCACTGTTACCCCTCTGTAGGAAGAGAAAGAAGCAAATAAAAACCTGTAGCTTTGCAGGGAGGAAGCCAACATTTAAATATGAGGCCTTTTTCCCTTTCCCTTATGTGTACACAAATGCATTCTTTCATCCACATGCTCTTTAAAGGAGTCATTTCTTTTTGCCCCCGGAGTTTGCTGCAGCAATATTTCTTTCTTTTCTGCTCCTTGAAGTGTGCATGCATGGAAGAAAGCAGGTCAATAGCCAGAAACTGTAAAATTCACACCTGAATGGCTACTCAATTGCACTGTTAGGAAGTCTTTGGGGAAGAAAAATTGTTCCTGATCACTCTGATTCTGTTCTTGTTAGTAATTCAGCAACTTCACTTTTTATCTCTTGATATTGCCTGAATGAACATTATACTTCATTTTCCTCTAAATTCTATAAATGATGTACTGCAATACAATAAACTCTGGCTGTGCCAAAAGAAAAATGAGCACTCTTTTTTTTTTTTTCCATAGTCTAATAATATCAGTTACTAAGCTGAACAGCTGTCAAATACACCCTAAGTCTTTCAAACTACAGAAGTCTTCAACGATCTGTGAAAATGCTTTTAAAGAAAAAGGGTTCTTGAATTTTTAAGCTTTAACATCTATGGTGATTCCACAGAAAACATGGGCTGAGAACAAATTTCCCATTTCTTGTGAGATTTTTCTGAAAAAATGATTTTTCTGGACACTTTTATTTCAGCACCTGGCCAGGTAGAGGGGAGACACTGTTTAGTACTTCTGTGCTAGCATTTGGGCCATAACAGAATCTACAAAAACCAAAGGCTCACTGTCACAGTTTCCCAGCCTCCAACCTTTAGCTGGACTTAAATTTGCTTTGGTGTAAGGATATACTGCATGTATTCCAACTGTAGCTTAAAGTTTTTTTGCTTGGGAAACTTCTGCTCCATCCCTTAAGCTCTTGCCCACATGTTTCATTTTAATGGAAGCTCATCTCTTGACATGGATTGGAGCTGGTAAGATGGAGGTGTGGAGCTGGCAAGATTTGCTTCTGTATGGGTGAGTGGCTTCTGAAAACTTGTTGGATGTATTTCATAAGGCTGTATAATAAATCTTGTTCTAACTGTACCATTATTTTTGTAATTTCAATATGTAACTGGTTTCCTGGAGAATAAAAAGGTAATAAAATATGGGAAAGCATTTTGAACAGTTTTCACAGTTTAGCAAATTACCAACTATTTATAAAGTGCCAATGCAGCCAAAATTACTTTATTCTCTGATTATATGACTTTTAATTAACTTAATCAATAAAATTCATATCCCAAACAATTTATCTTGGGAAGAAGGACAGTTAACTGAATGCCAGGGTAACCTGGGACCATTTTTCATGTAGAGAATCTATTTCAATTTCTGTCTGAGGGGTCTGGATCCAGCAGAGACCTTTCCTAGTGGATCTGCCAGGGCTCAGACCTGCTCCCACAGAGGCAGGATCCACTTCCCAGGACAGGGCTCCCCTTGGGACCTGACCCCTCACCTTTCCTTCAGCCATGACCAGGGTGTGACCTGGGCTGCTCAGTTACAGATCCTTCAAGCTGTGCATCTCTGCTGTGTATTTACTCTCCCTGGGGACAGAAGTACCAGTCTAGGAAAAAAAAATACCCCTGCTTGTTGCCATTCTGACTTTAAATAGCTGCTTTTCTGAGTGCAGGGGTCTTGGACTCCTGCACCCTGTACCAACCCTCCCAGCTGGCTTGGACAGACTCTCACCTTGCTCTGAAGTTTCCATTTATTTCTGATTGCTGTCTTTTCATCTGTATCTGAGTCTTTCCAACTTGTGTCACACTCTATCCTTCTTCTGTTTCATTTTGTGAGTACAAATGTGTGAACTCAGAGTAGCTATCATGAAGTACCATGTACAAAAGGATTGCAAGGTTTGATTTTAGTTTCCACCCAAAAGTCTTTGGAAGAAGTTTGGATGCTGGGTTTTACTAAGTGTTTAACGAAGAAACTATCTTCAATGGAATCTACAAGAAGGTGGTTACACTGCCTGGAAGAATATCCTGTCTCAAAACTACCAGAGGCTCAGATGTCCTCAGACTGGGGTTGCAGTGACTCAGCTGATGTGGATGCTCTCAGCAGTCAGAGGTGGGTGATACAGGACTGAGTGCTCCAGCAGAGCAGAAATTCCTTCTGACAGGGTTTCTGCAGCTGCCTGCCATGGCAAACAAGCCCTTGCCTAACAGGAAGGGCAAGCAGGAATTCATGCTCCAAGCATATTTTGCCTTCTGGTACCTCTACAGCTCTTCCTACACAAATCTTCTGGCAAAGCCACAAACCTAGCCTAATGCACAATTTATAATCATCATTATCCTCTTTCATGTGTTCGTGATGAGTGATTTTATGGCATGGGATTTGATGGCAGGATATGTTCTTCTAGCTGACCTTTTCAGCTGTCTCAGACTGCAAAATCTGGTAGTGAGCTGAACAATGTTTCTGAAATAAATACCAGCAGAGAGGAGAGCAAACCATGCTAGTGACAAACTGGACAGGGAGCCTACTTTACCTTGTGTACCTGTCCAAACAGTTCTCACAGCTTCCTCAGTAAAGAAACAAGCCACAGCCTGGAGAAAAGGACACAGACTGCAGGAGATAATCCATATGTTGGTATTGATTGGAGACAGTAATGAAATTGCAATACAAATTCAATGTTTACCAATTTGCCACTAAAAACTGTGCTAAGGGAAGCTCCAGCAATGACAAGGTACCAGCAGGCCCATCTGAGACGTGGCTGTGCATGTAGATAATTTTTTTCCTTTTAGCTTCAGCAATCATACTGCTTTTATGAGTCTAACATTGTTTTCATCATAAGCCTCTGGCTTCAAGGATTTATGTAATGTCCTGAGAAGGTTTGTCTTTAAAAAGCCTCATTTGTAAGAAATGTATGTATGTATTTAAGTTTCTAAAATCAATGGATTTGCAAGTCCATCGGATGCACAAAAAGAATATCAGCTTTTCATATGCCTTTTGTATTTGTTCCAAATACCTCTACACTTTAGAAATGTTTCTGCTAAAGACTCATATACCAGATGCTGAAAAGCACAATCTTGTTTAAGAAATTTCTCTTATTAGTTCAGCACTCTTCCCCACTGCAAGGAGTACCACAGAGATAGATCTCTGTCCTCAAAGGCACATGCATGTTTGTTCCTTGTTAATAAATTTTCCTTTCCTTTGACATATCTTTCAGCTTCATTCTACTTGTTTACAGTGCAAACATGGGTATAGTAAATAAAAATGAAAGGATTAATTCATCACAGAAAGAAATGTGACATAACATTATTTTGCTCAATGTCATGTGCATGGCAGGTCTTTTAAAAAACTGCTTAAATCTTGTAGAAACTTCATGTACTGTTAAGTGTGGACTGCTTGGGTGGTGGGATCTTGGTGTATCTGCTTGAGGAAGAAGCAACAAAGCTCCAGCCTTTCAGACTTGAAAATATTTTTTCTTTAAGCTGCCTGCTACTGGGAAATGCATTAAATGCAACTTAATAAATGCAGTGAGAGCTCTGTGAGGGACTTTTTGAAGTGTGAACTTAACTACTTTGGACTGGTTGTCATGTCCTACACACTTAAATGTTAAACAATCTGCTCCTTCAACCCCCGTGGTGTCAGAAATTGGGCAAAGCTTTTCTTCACATCAGCTGAGCAGCAGAGCTTAGTGCTGATGTGGGTATCACTGCTTCAGCCTCTCACTGTTACCTGCAGATCTGAATTGGCTGGAGGTTTAAGAGTTTTAACTGAATTCTAAAAGATTTAAGATACATTACATAAAAATTGCATTCTTGATTTTGACATAATAACAGAGAAGCTAAAAAAGACATTGAGAGCAGTGATAATACATAAGGTCATTTCTAATTCATCAAAATTCCTGCATATTATCCTCTAGTCACCATTTCTGAATTGAACTTGATTATTTATGTCTGTTCTTTAGGTCAAACCCTGCTGCTGAGAAAATATTTCTATTAATTTAGAACAGTTTTGTAGCAGATCCCTACAAATGTTTGGGTTTGAAATAATAATAATAATAATAATAATAATAATAATAATAATAATCTTCATTCATACTTTAGTCTTATTTGAGTCACTCCAAAAAACACACTGAGTTCTGTGCTCTGAGATCAGAAAAGTTCTCTCTTCAAGAGAACTCTGTAACATAAATTTATTCTCTTTGTTTTGATCAGAAAAGATAAATGAAAAAGCTAATTGCAAGAGCCTGATTTCAAAAAATAAGGTGGATAAAGAAAGGAAACCTAGCAGAAATCCATTACTCAAGCCTGTGACTGCAGTTAGGGAAACATCCTCATATTTATGCTCTATTTGGATCTTGGTACTGTTACATACCTGTGCCTCTTGTGAATTAAATAGAATTTCCCACTTTGGGTAAATTTAGATCTGTCGCTCATTTAGGAAAGCAGTGATGGATTTGATGGCTGAATAATTTTGATAGAAATGAAAACAAATCTGAATAGATTGGTTTTTAAAAGTCGTATCTAGAAAATACAAGCTCAGTTTAGCTCCATATGTCCCCGTAGAAAACTATCATATTGCTACCAGGATGATAAATAGCCTTAATGTCTCTTACACAGCTGGGGGAAAAAAATTCTCCAAGTTAATATCATAAATAGAATTACAGAGATTCCTTTGGTGCCCAATTTAATTGTGTTCTAATTATTACCCAGCATATGCAACTACACGTGATACAGCTTTTAAGCTGAGATATTTATGAACCATGTGTTCTCTCTGCAAAATCATTTTAGGGTTTTTAGTGGTTGTTGTTCCAGCCTATACAGAAGTTCTGAAGTACTTTCTTAGGTGAGGTTGATCTTTAAGTGCAAGATCACTGATAAGGCAGCAGGTGCCCACAGGAGAGCTGGAGAGGCACTTCAGGGGATGCACTGACAGGACAAGGCACAATGGCTTTAAAATAAGAGTAGGTTTAGATGAGATATTGGGAAGAAATTGTTCCCTGGGAGGGTGGGAAGGCCCTGGCAGAGGTTGCCCAGAGGAGCTGTGGATGCCCCATCCCTGGCAGTGTCCAAGGCCAGGTTGGACAGGGCTTGGAGCACCCTGGGACAGTGGAAGGTGTCCCTGCCCATGGCAGGGGGAGGAACAAGGTGAGCTTAGAGGTTCCTTGTAACCCAAACAGTTCAGGGATGATGGTGATGGTGTGTGCTTGCATTTAATAGAGCCAAGATTGATGGAATGGCCTTCCCTATTCCTACTGTTCCATGAGAGTAAAAGCACTTCAGAACTGTACTTTAAAAATACATTTAAATTTAGCATGTCTAGATTTGCTATATTTTAATTGGAGCCCAGATCTCCAAATGGTCTGCCTGTTTGCTGCTACCAATTAAGCCTTGCTAGACAATGAGTGTCTGAGGGCTTTTTAAACCTGCAGCAGTGCTGGAAATACTGAGCTGCATCACCCACAATAGTGGAACCATTTTTAGTACAAGAGCAGCAGACGCTGCTTTTTTTTACAAGGCAGCAGCAAGCTTGACATTCTGTTAACAAGTTCTTTCCAATTCTGTGTTAGACTGAGCCTTAAATGTAATGGTTGATGAGTGTTCTTTTTCCCATGCAATGTTTGAGACTGCAAGCAGAGGTAAAGTCAGAGCTACACTGCTTCCTCTGGCCTTTTTCTCTCCTGCTGTGTGTCAGAGGAATATCTCTGCTCTGAGATATTCATCACACTCTCTTTTCCTCACTAAAGAAATTATTAAAAATTGTGGGGATTTTGTCAGCATGATCCAACAATGGCCTGGGCTGGAACTTTGTCCACATCACCTGGATCCAGTGGTTGAACAGCTGCCACCCAGACCAGCACACACCAGGGCCTCCCAAATACTGGGCGGGTGAAAAAAAGCAGAACTAGGAAATATTCTTGAAGAGCAGGAAATTGTGCAAGTTGTGATCATCACCCGGCTTCCATCAACTGAGACTGTTCACTTTTCTAAAATGTGTGCATTTTCCCAGTAAACTAACAGAAAATGGAATGCCATGGGGCTGAATCAACTCCTCCTGCTTTGCAGATCCAAAGGTGAAGCACGTTTATTACACCTGGAGTTCTTAGCAGTGTTGCTAAGCTGAGATGTTTGCATTGTCTCAGAAAGGAAGGTTTATGTGTGATACTAAATCTGGAAGTGTCAAACTCAATTGTAGTAAGTAAAGGACATCATATAAATAATTCAGTGGCTGCCAGAGTTCGTAGAATTAAAACACATTTTATATCGACTCTTAAACTATCTCGTCAGTATTGACATCACAGACTCAGTGTGTCAGAGATAGCAGTCCTTGAACTTGCAGGACAAATTGAAATGCTCAGATACTCTGCAAATGTTGTTCTTTCAGGAAAGAATACAGTGACGACATTGTTGCTGCTGGATTTTTTACTTCATCTTTCTCTTTTAACCTGAAGTGTCTGAGTCACTGATTTAAGCAAAATAATTGCATTACATTTTATTGTTAAATAACTATAAACTAATAAAAAGAAAATCATGTTTACCTTACATTTATTTAAATGGTCTCAATGATGTAGTATTTTTCATGCTGAGAAAGGAGTAAGAATGGTCTTAATATTACAAATAAGTCAGAAAATGAATGCTTCATTCTTTTACACTTTTAGGCAGTATATTTTCTCCCCTTCCCAATACCCGTCTTAAATACTGGCTTAAACTCTCTTACTTTAAGATTTATATACTATGTAAT
This sequence comes from Prinia subflava, assembly GCF_021018805.1. Taxonomy (NCBI): domain Eukaryota; kingdom Metazoa; phylum Chordata; class Aves; order Passeriformes; family Cisticolidae; genus Prinia; species Prinia subflava. The sequence continues at coordinate 2,994,457 of NC_086257.1, read as the reverse complement.
CAGCAAAAATCAAGTTTATGGTTGTCTAATGATGGATTAAAAGACAGAATCTCCTGCTCCTCATTCATCAAATGCCTGCATCTCTGAGGTGTGTGTAACTCTCTTTTCTCATTTGCTGCCCTTAGGAGTGTGAGGGTTCACAGTCCATGGCCATGATGCCTTGGAGTGGCTCCCTAGAACAGGGGCTGGACAAAATTCAGAGAATAAAGTGGGTGTTTATTAAAGGCCTTCAATAGATGCACCTTGGGCACTCAGAGCCTCCCAGAGGCTGCACCCAAGGTGGACGATGGTCACGAGTTTTTCAGACAATTCTAAGTTTGGTCCATTCCCATATCAGGGGTTCATCCTCCAATTACAGCTTCAGGTAATGAAGTCATTTACTCCCAGTTTGTTCCCCCAATTCACTTTTGTTTATAATTTTGAGGCCTGAGGCTGTTGGGTGTCCTTCAGTTCCAAGCCCAGAGGAATTGTGTCTGACCAAAGTGTGAAGATAGTAACTCTGTATGGAGTTTGGAGTTATGCACTAATGCAGTGCAGGATTTGAAAAATATAAAAGCTGAAATCCTAAGGCATCAACCAGAGTGTGGCACACCTTCTTTGGAGCAGGAGAGGGATGGAATGCTGGTGTGGGAGAGCAGTGCAGACCATGCTTGCTTGATCACATCACAGCTGCTGCTGCAGAAATGGTGCCCAAAACCCCTGTCTGGGCAAAGTCCCACAGCCCCCCAGTCTGAACTGCCTGTCACACTCAGTAAGAGGGCAGAGAGAGGAAAGTTCCAAGCCACAGGAAAAGGAGCAGCATGCCATTTGCACAGACAATATGCTCTGCTGAAATAAGTGCCTTGCAGTGCCTGGCAGCAGTCATCAAAGTGACAATTTGAGTGCAAAACATGAAATAAAATTGCTAGAGCTGGGCTCTGTCTGCTACTCAGCTGGTAGTTTGTGGCTGTCCTCTTGATTTTAGTGGGCCTATTTGCAATAGAAGGGCGAAAAAATATAACCTTGCATCACTCCCACCTCTGCATGATGGCTGTTCTGAATGCCCTGGAGACACCCTCAGTGCTTTCCCCTCTAAGACATCCCAAGCGCTGCTGGAACAGTGTCCTGGGCAGAGCAGGCTGTGTCCCCAGGGGGCTGGGGAGGCTGCAGGGACACTGGGAGGTGGCTCTTCCCACGGGAGGGGATTGGAACAAGATGGTTTTTAAGGTCCCTTCCAACCCAAACCACTCTGTGATTTTTGGGGCAAACATCTGCCCATGCCTAGGGAGGGAAGAGCAGTGGATTAGAATGCAAATAGTGATGTTCTACATCAGTGTTTAAGGCCCTGGTTTGCTCCCATGTTGGAACAATATTGCATTGTCCTTTCTCTGGGGTTCTGCAGCAAATAAATAGCTGAATGCACAGCCCTTAAACTTTCCAAGTGTTTTGGAAAGATGCCAGAAGAGTGCAAAGAAGGTGAATCAAAATTTCATGCATACACCAGAGAGTAGCTAAACTCGGGAATAAAGGCAATTTTTATTATGATTAAAAATTAAAAAGGTAAATATGAGTTCAGACATCCTTGATATCAACAGGAAATAGTGCTTGCTAAAGGACACATCAACAGGTTTTTTTTTCCTTTTTCCCCAAGTAAGTGAGCTGAGCCAGATCATGTTCTCTGCAGAGGGGACAATAAACCACAGAAGATGAAAGCCCAGGAATCAAATTGTACTCTGCCATTGAGACCACTGTTTGATTCAAAGGCATGAAATGAACTTCTGTCCTCTGTGCATGTAAACAGCCCACTGGGTGTTAACAGGAAAGTACAGTAGTTGGGAAAACCTGATTGGAGCTGTGCTATTTTCTTCTGTTTGCTTTTTGAAAAAGCCCTGGTGATTTTACAGGCTATTGACTTGCTGGACAGATAGATATTTCAAGTGTGCTATAATTCTGTGTTTAAGGTTTTCCTGTAGGGTGGACAAGGTTGGAGAAAAGGAGAAATACTTCACCAGTCATTTCTCTTTTTCCCTTAGGATGATTTAAAATTTATCCTCTCCAGACACAATGGACACAAAGTCTTCAATGGACACAAAATGACAAAGTTCCATTGAAGCCAGGGGGTTCTACAGGTTCTATCTACAGATAGAAATCCTCCTGTTGAGGATTTTTATCAAGAAATACCCAGTGAATAAAGACAGAGGAACCAGACTGTTGGCTTAACACTGAATTGGAAACGTGAACATCAAACCTCTTTTCAAAAGGCCCTCAAGGCTGTAAAGAAAATGTTGCTTAGGGGATGGAAGGTGACCTCCCACAACAGACAAGGTGCTGGCTCTAGGAGGCCTGAGCAGAGCTGCAGGTACAAAGAAACTGATACCCTGGAGTGACTCCCTAGAGCAGGGGCTGGACAAGATTCAGAGAATAAAGTGGGTGTTTATTAAAGACCCTCAATAGATGCACCTTGGGCACTCAGAGCCTCCCAGAGGCTGCACCCAAGGTGGACGATGGTCACGAGTTTTTCAGACAATTCTAAGTTTGGTCCATTTCCATATCAGGGGTTCATCCTCCAATTAAAGATTCAGGTGATGAAGTAATTTACTCCCAGTTTGCTCCCCCCAATTCACTTTTGTTTATACTTTTGGGGCCTGAGGCTGTGGGTTGTCCTTGGATCTCAGGCCCAGAGGGATTGTTTTTCTGACCCAAGTGTGAAGACAGTAGCTAACACTCTGTATGGAGTTAGGAGTTGCACACTAATGCAGAATAGGATTTGAAAAATAAACAGGCTGAATTCCTGAGGCATCCAAACTGAGAGCTGGTGATGGAAGGTGTGGCCAGGAGTCGCCTTTGCCTCAGGACGAGGAAAGGAAAGCTGCAGTGCCAGATTCCATCAGGCTGGTCAGAGCAGTGTCCTGAGACAGGGAAAATGCTTCCTGTGTGTAACTGTCCTTTTCTGTGTTATTAAAGCAACTCTTTGTGAACTAGAATGAAGCAGAAACACGAAGGCAGGTTTGTGGCCTGCTGGGAGTCTGGCCTGGTGGTACATTGTGGGCCCAATTTTCTGATGCCTGAGAATTGCTAGCTGATTTTCAGCAGTTTCTCCTTTCCCAAGCAGCTTTGTGTAAATAACTATTCTTCCCATATCATCTCTAAGCAAACAATATTCCCTTCCCATAACAACCTCTCTCCCAAGTGTTGTTTGTGTTACTTCACCAATGGAGAGAGGTGTCCATCCTACAGACCAATAATGTGCCTTTTAGCACAGCAGGTTATAAAAAGGCTGAAATGAATTGTAAATAAAGCCTTCTGATTTTCTTCTGCCTGCTGAATTGGAGTCAAGCGTTTTTATTTCGTGTCCAATAGTGACAGTACATAATGAATTCCTGGCAGGTGCTGGTGTGGTTTCAGCTGCAGTGGCATCAGCAGGACTGACAGGTAGAGTCCAGTGAAAGAGGGACACCAAATGGGCTGAAAAGCATAGCCAATCGTAGTGGGTTACTCATTTTGCCATGTGTTAGAAATGAGGCTGTAATTAGGGATATAACAGGATATCTTCAGCTGATGAGGCCTGGAGGTTTTATCCTTGGCTTGCCATGTGCTTGGGAAGGAAGAACAGCCCCTCTGTAGCACAGATTCTGGGCTGTCAGTGATGTTTTTCCTGAGTGGGAAGTTTTTGACTCTCTATGGTGTGGTCAGCCTTGCACGAGGTGAAATGTTCTATGGCAGAAGTACCTGGGGGGTATTTATGATTCTGGCAAGGATCCAGGACAAGACAATACAAAAATGGTGAATAAGAAGTAGCAACAAGGTGTTCACAAAGAGGATTTGCATACAATTTATACTGTCTTTATATTAGGAGAACTTCTTATGCAATTGGGCAATCCTTTGAGAGAAGGTGAAGTTGCATTTTTTTACTGTGGCAAGGCCCACATGCTCACATTTTCACATTTAATGCAGCAAGGTAGGAATCTGGACCATGAAAATTGAGTGTCTGAAAACATGACAAACAAAATGATCCCAATACTGTCAATGTTCCCAGTTTGGCTGAACTGTGGAGTCGTGTCTTGGCTATATGGTCACTGTTGAGCAACACTTGACACTTCATAGCAGAAATGAAGCATCTCTGTTCTAAGCACAGCTATTCTGTGGCTACATCTCCTGGGCCAAGGCCTATTGACTTTATAAAGTGTGAAATATAAGTTTGGTTTTCCAGCCATCAGCGTTAGTAAACCCACAGTAAGGAGCACAGAATGATAGGACAAAAGATATCAGAAAACACAACAGTGGAGTCAGGATTGCATCAGCAAAGTCTTCCTGGATAAAGAGATTTCAGAGGAATGGCAAGGAGGCATTTCAGCCTAGCATTCATTGCCAAGATTCCCCTGGGACTCTGAAGAATGACACCCTGACAGTCACTGCCTATCACTCCTTAAATCAGAATCATTATTTCCATGGCAACAGCAAGTGTATAATGTACCCCTTTAGGGCACTTCGGCATAGCTGATGGTTAAGTAATGTTGTGTCTAGTCACAACTAAATTTCACTTAGCAGATAAAAGGCAAGAGGTAATTTCTGGTGCTGGGTTTTGATTCTTTGATAATGAATGACCTTTCCAAGTTGTGTCAGTGTAGTGACTCAGGGAGTATCTTGATGCCAGGGTGCCTTGTGCTGCTTTAAAGTTTACAGCAAGCCCTGATGAAATCCTTGGATTTGTTCTGGCTCCACTCCACAGGGGTAGAGTGCCCTTTTATGGGGGAGGCAGCATAACTTCCCTAAAAACTTAATTACGTTTTCTTGCCCATAACTAGCTGCTTTTGTCCTTGCAGAGATTTCTTTCTGTGGCCTTCACTTGATAAAACAGTCTCACACGTTAGACTTTTTCTATAATGTCTTTGTACTTTGCATTTTGTGATTTCTGCCAGGATCCTTTGGAATGACAGTGAGTCTGCTTTGCCAAAGGCAGATGAGAAACTTAGACTCATACCACTGATAGTTTATACCTGGAAGGATGGTTTCAGTTGGCATTTAAGATAGAGGAACAGTCTGATTTTCTTTTTCCTTCTAGAGTACAAAAAACTGAATTTTTTTCCTTTGGTTTATTATATATTAGTAAAGTAAATTGCCTTCCCAGTTTCTCAGCTTTACTTACTGTGTTATATTTAAACCAGAGGGCTAAGAGGGGCAGAAAAAATCTGGGGAGTTTTCTGCAGTTCTATAAATCATGAGAATTAAGCTGGTGTGTTTGAATGAAATCTAACAAAGCAGCAGCTTTCTGGTAATGTGTAATGTGATTACCTGCAAGCTCAGAGTTAATTTTATTCCTCCTAAGCATTTGTCTGTGCAAGAGACACTTTGCTCCTGTATCTGTGGAAAAGTCCTGGATTTTCTGATGCCAAAATGATTTTTCCTTTTCAGCACAAGCTCACTGAAATGTAGCTACAACTGCAGCTTATCTGCCTTTGAGGCAGAATCTGGTAGGAACATGTAAGACAACCTGTGTTCTGCTCCTCCTTTCTCTAAGAGTCTTCCAAACTGGCCCTCCCTGGATATTCCAGAGGCAGCTGAGAGCAGTTCTCTCTGCCTGGCTGGGGGAAATGGCTGGACAGGGAGTCAAGAGAGCAGAATTTCTTTAAAATGGCTTTTCCTACGGCATCCTGAAGTGGGGAAAACACTCAGTATGGGTCAGATTCCTGTGTTCTTGCCACTCTAGAACTTTCCAGGTAGGATGGCTTGAGGAGCACTGGTGGCTCTGGCCGTGGCCATTCCTGCCATTCCTGTTGCCCAGGTTTGGTTTTTACTGTAAATAACAGGTATTTATGATTCACTGCCTGTCTCCCCCTAAAAACCAGAAGGGGCTGTTCCACCTGGCAGAGGTGGTGGTGGGGTATCAAGACCACAGATCACAAGGTGTTGCTCTGTAGGGAACCAACACATCGCAGGATGGTTGAATAGCAGATAGATTTTGTTACATAATTACTTTGCAAGTGTTGGCAACAGAGTGATTTTTTGTTTTTTAATTACACTTTACATCTGGTAACTCATCATTAGGGCTCCATTGCTCCCTATACTCCATGAACATTCTAAGTGCAGATAAGTTTAATTTAAAAAGTCAAGAGATGCCTACCATAAAAAATTAAGAGGGAATTGTATTCCTTTTTAAAAATAATAATTACTATGCTAATATTTTTTCTTATACTAATAGATTGTACTAGACTGTTTTAAATTATTATTTACAGAGAAAAAGATTTTTGAAGAGAAAGAAATTAGCTTCTGCTTCTAAAGTGTGATACACAAATTCAGTCAGAAAAAAATGTCACTGACTTCAAGGGCTTTGGATCAGACCCACATGAATAAATTCAGTAAAGCATGTGAAGTACATGATTAACCTTCAGAATGTGCTCAAATCACTCTCCTCAACAAAGCACGTAAGCACTTGTTCAAATTCCAGTATTTGATTAGCTGTCTGAAGTATTTGCAGAAGAAAGACCAAAGCACTGCCACTTTCAGCTAATGTTATCTGCCTAATGTTGTCTCCTCAATTGCATCCACATGTGCCTTTTTTTTTGTACAAAATGTCAGTTTTTACGTTCTGCCTTCACGGGGCTTCTAAAGCAATAACAATTTAAAATAGCAGGGGGTGAGAACAGTTAATACATTTTCATCAAAGCTATTCATTTTTAATTTGACTTCTAATATGTTTCTGTTATTAAAAGAATCTAAAAAATGAACAGTAAACTTGAGTCAAGATATTGAAATTGAATTTTAAAAGTTAATTTTATCGGAACTCTAAATTTCATTTAAAACAAATCCAAATCACAACACATAGTTGAAATTAATTTCTTTCTTTGGAAATCTTATTCTCGTTGAAACATTTTTCAGCTGGAGAAGTGATTTGCTGGGAAATGTCAACTTGACTCTAATGCTGATATATCACAAATCTGTTTTGAAATGAGAGCAGGCAATTAATGTTATTGTAATTCGCTGTATTAAAACTGGAACAAAGCAATTGCATTCAGTTTTGCCTGTGACATTTTGGGCATTCACTTTGTAGAGCTTTAAGCATTCCTAGCTACAAAATATTTACAGAAAGAAAGCAAATATAATTATGTGCTTTTTAAAAGGATCAGTATTCATTTAGAGTTGTGGATAATGATTCCGTGGCTGGAAACACAGAAAAGAATGATAGTTTATGCCTGAAGAGTGCCCCAGAATGATGGTGACACAACTGGAGCTGAGCTGCCTGTGGTGAGCAGCTCCAGCCTGGTCCATAGCTCGTCTGATCTCCCAAGCCACAATTTACACCCCATGTGTTCAGCAAGGCAGCTTCGTTGCCAGTCCTATTTCAGATGGACTCAGACAACAACCTGCAGGCTGCTGTGAGCAGTGCAGCTTCACCCTTCTGTTTTCTTAGAGAAAAAACAGAGGAAAAAACCCTGGAGGTGAACGAGAACTTCTCAGGGAACAGAAACTTGCTTCCCTTCCGCCCCTCCTGGTGCAGCCTGCACCCACATGTGCTCACACCCATGGGTGCTGCTCAGAGTGATGCTCCTGCTGATGGAGCGGCTGCCTAGAACAGGGACTGGACAAGATTGAGAGAATAAAGTGGGTGTTTATTAAAGGCCTTCAATAGATGCACCTTGGGCACTCAGAGCCTCCCAGAGGCTGCACCCAAGGTGGACGATGGTCACGAGTTTTTCAGACAATTCTAAGTTTGGTCCATTTCCATATCAGGGGTAAATGCTCCAATTACAGCTTCAGGTAATGAAGTCATTTACCCCAAATTTGCTCTCCTCCAAACTCACTTTTGTTTATACTTTTTGGGGCCTGAGTCAATGAGGTGTCCTTGATTGCCAGGCCTGGAGAGGAATTGTTGTGTCTGACCAAAATGGGAAAGCAGCAGCTGACACTGTGTGTGGAGTTTAGAGTTCTACAGTAAAGAATTGCAGGATTACAAATATATGAAAAATATAAAAGCTACAATCCCAAGGCACACCCCTGTCCCCCAGCGGGGTGCTGCCTTCCCACAGTGACAGTGCAGCATTGTGCAGTGCTGCTGGGGGGCAGACAGCCCAGCAGCAGCACTTCTGCTCACTGCAGTCTCCTCTCCAGCACTTGATTTGCATTTTCTGCTCCAGACAGACTCAGCCCCTGCTGCAGAAGCCACAGGCTGTGCGGGAAGGGTTTGGTAGGTGTTGGTAACAATCACAAAGCTGCTCTGCTCTCAGGTGAGGCAGCTCCGCTGCTCCCCAGAGCCAGGAGCTGCCCCGCAGGGCCCTGCTGGGGGAACCCATCTGCTCCAGGGCATGGGATGCCTTCAGTTTTATCTTCCCTGTATTTCAGACTCTGTGCTGCCCAGGGTGCAGCTCTGAGCTCACACTCAGGGTCACTCAGCTCTGCACACAGCAGGGACACAAAACAAATCCTTTTCCTGCTGCACACCAAGGACAACTTTCAGCCCAAAAGCACAAACAAGGGTGGCTGAAGGGAGGAACAAGAAAGATGGGACCTCACAACCTGAAGCTGTAATTGGACAATTAAACCCCAATATGCAAATGGACCAAAACTTAGAAAAATGTAAGACCTCATGACTGGTAATCCATTTTTGTGACCATTTTGGGTCCACCTTGGGTGTAGCCCTGGCCAGGTTCTTGTCCTGCTCAAAGTGGATCTTGGAGGCCTTTCAATAAATATTTTATTCCCTAAAAGCTCTGTCCAGTCTCTGTTTCAGGTCAGCCTGGGCAGGCTGTGTCCCAGGATGTGCACCCAGCCAGCCTCTTCCCTGCTGAGCTGCCCTCTCCCTGCTCTGGAGCCAGCCTCCCTTTCCTCTGCTGCTGTCCCTGCATGCAAAGGCTGCCACAGGACCTGCCCTGGGTGGGTCTGGAGGGAAAGCATGGACACTGGGAGCTCCTGAGCTGTCCTGGACACGGTGATGTGCTCGTCCTTCTGGAGAGGAGCCCGCCTGGCCACAAGCCTGGTGTGGGACAGAGGTGTTCTGTGCTGGGCTGGCTGTGCAGCAAGGACCAGACTCCACCCAGGAAGGTGAATTGTTCTGATTGCGTGTGTTGATCTGACTGCTGGCAGTGTTTTATGTCGTTTGTTGTGCTTTTCAGCATGTCCTTTAATACTGTTGTGCTGTTCAAGGATGTGAGAGATTAGACAATCAGACCCTTACACTCACAAAAAGTTAGAATCACAAGTACTGACTCTGTTCTTCCTCTCACTTGACCTTCTCCATTTTTACTCTGAACCTGTTGTATACTTGTGGCATAGACACCCCATTTTTACTTTGGTTGTTCATCTCTTCCCTCTTGCCCTTATGAATCTCCTACCTGTTTAGTGCAATGTCCCAGCTAAATCTTGCAGACAGAGTGATTTTTGCAACCTCAGCTACCCAGAAACTCTGTTTTTCCTGTGTATTCTGAAAGAGATAATTTGCTTCACTCACTTCAAGGCAACCTCTGTGCAGTATGACAATGTATGTTGTGTTTCTCCATCTCAGTAAAGGGAAAAGCCTCAGTTCTGGAATACTTGAAATGGACATAACTTGGTCCCACTAGCCAAACACTGGGTTACACAGAATGAGTATACTCAGAATACATATACTGATACAGACCACAAAAGGGCTTGTCTGGTCCCAAAGGGAAAGCTTCAGTCAGGAAATTTCAGTGGGCTGTATCCTTTGACACATAACATACATAATCAACATGTTTTGATTAAAAGGCATGAGGAGCTGGAACTGTTTCTCAGCAACTTTTACTCCCCCACCCACCCTTGTCGAAAATCATGATTAAAGAATTACATTAATCCATTTCAACTAAGCAATTATAGCTCTCCCAAAAGACAAATCTTTCAGAACCAGCAGCATAAACGGGACAATACTCCTGAATTTTTTGTACAGGTTTGTGGGTGTTTCTACAGCTGTCTATATTTGTAGGTAAGAAAGACAAAAAATCTAATCACCAAAACTTTATGATTATTCTTCTCCTTTTGCTCCACTATAATTTGCATAAGAATTCATCAGCTAGTAAATCCCATATTGCTCATTTGGAAGGCCTTTGCATTCGTCCAGATGTTCCAAAATACTGTTGTCTATCCCTAGCAGATACTATGGGAACAACCACTACATCTGGCCAGAGGAACATCTGGATTTCTAATCTCCCAAGGTTTTAAGGTCCTCTCTGTCATCACCTGCAAATGCAGAATTATATTTTCTGTATATTTTCCTAATGCATGGAAACTGTTACAGAGAAGCTCTTTATCAAGGATGCAAATTGGCAAATGAGTATCTTTTGGTACAGAAACTCTTGTGAACCCTTTTGTCTTTTGAACCTGAAATGAAATAAAAGCCTGAAAAACTGCTGATATTACTACATTAATTTCAATTGTTTATCTGTGAAACCAGCCTGGAGGAGAGAGGAAGGAAAAATGACTTTTTACAAAGTTTGACAAAACAGATTTAAATATGGCTCCTTGTTTGGTCGGATGGTTGTGTTTTTTTTCCTAGAAGACTTTTTTATGTTGCATTTAATTACATCTCCATGGGTTCATTTCCTTGGCAAGCTCTGAAAGAGAAAGAGTGAGGAGAGCTTTCGTGCCAAGATGGTTTCTCCAAGTTCTTACTAATCCATGCTTCATAGCAGCTTTATCAGTAATTGGTTTGGGTATGTTGGCAGTGGTTGATAGCTTTCAGCTGGGATTGTTCAGTCAAACACATTTTCATAATCTACAGAATGTCGTTCTCTTAGATCTTGTTTGTTCTTGTTTAACTTCTTTTCCCAAGCATTGCAATGTCTGATGTTTGCTGTTCTGTTGTAATAAAATTTATGGCATGGCTTAGGTGATGTTTAAGAGAGCAAACCCCAGGTGTGTGCTGTGCTTCTCACTAATTACACAATTCCACTCAGTGCCACTGGGACAAAACAGGAGAACCTAATTATGAAAGGGGAAGTCATCATGAAGATAGCCTGGGCTTATGAATATTGTCCTTATAAACTGACATTTGATGAATGTATTTCTGGATCCAAAACCCAGTGTAATGTCAATGAATCATGTCATCAGATCTATTTCATCCTCACTGCTGGTAAGGTGTTTAGTCAGCAGGTCTGAAAAGTGATGTGACACACAGCACTAATTGAATTTTTGGGTAATTTCCCATTGCCTACACACGTCAGCCTCTTTCAGTGCTCTGAAAATTGTGTAGCTCAGCAGGAGGAAGTGGCAAAATACCATCTGCCTCTGCTGAACTCAGTGATGGGATGGTTTGGGAGGAAACATTTCTCTCTATTGCAGACCAGGCTCTGACCATGCAAATAATTTTAGATAGAGCCAGCAATGCAAAGATGCTGTAAAATGGGTGAGGGCAGGTTTGGGATTTAGAAGTCCAAGAAAGGTGAAACTGAAGGAAGTCATTAATCTTCATGTGCGTATGGACTGTGAAAACAAAAGATAAATAAACTGCCCTGCACTTTGACTGTGCAAGGGAGAAAATGGGCTAGGGTAGAGCAGGGCAGATCTGGGACAAAGCATTGAGCAGGGGAGTTGTGTGCTGGAATAGGAAAGCAACTGCAGAGTCATGGAATCTCGGGGTTGGAGGGGGCCTCTGGGCATCACCTGGTTCAACCCCCATCAGGGCACTCAGGTCAAGCCTTCAGTCAATGGAGACAGGCAAGAAAAGGCTACACATGAGGATTTAAATTCTCTTTTTGCTGACAGAAAAAGGAGAATCCATGTTTTGATGGCAGCCACAGAACTACTAGGCTGTGTGCTGGTTTTCTTTCTAAGGTTTCTGAAGGTCCTTGAGTTCCTCTCTATTAAACCATCATTTCAGACCTTGTGTGATTAAAATTTTGCCAAAGGCACGTTGGTGAGAGGCAGTGGTTCCCTCCCCAAGGGGCTGGTGCTAGCTCAGGCCATGGGCATTACCTCACACTGGAGCTGTACCTCCCAATATGAGGGGAAAAGCATGCACAAACTGAAAAATAATACTTTTATGTCTTCGTAGTTACAAAAGAAAGTCTGTTTTGCTTCCTAGTTTTCTCCTTCCTCTTTCAATTTGACCATTGCTGTGAATAATGCAAATAAGCATTTTATACCTAGGGTAAGGCTACCTCAAATGTTAAAGGTGACTTTAAGTGGCCTGTCTACCTCCACTTTGTCACGTTGCACATTACAGCCATCCCTTGTTTGACTGAAAGGCCGTGTCCTGCTGCTCCCCAGCCCTTGGGGTGGCACAGGCAGAGCTGCATGTGCTGGGCATGCGAGCTGCAGGCTGCAGTTAGTGGGGATAAATGGATGCAGTTGCAAATAAATGTGTACATGTGCACAGTAACATTTGAAGAATATTACAAAGTGCAAGCTGAAGTGAAAAATCAGACAGTGGGACATCTCTGCAGAGAGCAGACCCTTTCACTGTCACTGCTTTGTGTCTGCTGTGTTTCTGCTGCTCAGTTGCAATCTGTAGTGCATTTTTAGGGCAGTGATGCTCAGTGGGAACGGCTCTAAAAGTGGTGTTTAGTGTTTCTGTGGAGAACAAAATTCATGTCTCTTCAGAGGGGATTGTGAGAATGTGTTTGTCAATATGCACAAAGTAAATGAAGAAGCAGATCCATTTAATGGGGAGCTCATAGGATGAGATTGTGCTTCCCCTCTGAGACAGGCTTTGTCAGAGCTATGCCTCTGTGTGTGATTCTTTCCCCTGCCATAAGAGTTATCCCAGCACCCCTACAGACTCTGAGTGCAAGCAAAGGCTGCTGGGGGCAGGGTTTGCCATTGTGGAGGCTCTGCATAATGCCTGAAATCTTCTGTCCTGTTCCTGCCATCTCTCCTCCATTCCACATCTCTGAGTCCTGGAGCTTCACGCACACTCAGAGTTCTCAGCTGTGCATGGCAGCCCAGAGACAGCAGACATCAGTGGAGTCAAGAGAGGACCTGACGATGAGGAGAAGCTTGTCCCCCACGGGGACAGTCAGGCACAGAACCTGTGTTCTGGGGTGGATTTACCATCTCCACTTTTGAGGGGTCCCCAGCCTAGTTTGAGTAAAGCACTGAGCAACCAGATCTGATCTCATCGTGGACCCTGCTTTGAAGCAGAAGGTTCTTCCAGCCTGGATTATTGTGTGACTGAATCTTTTCCTGAGGGATTGTTAGGAGGGGCTGTGACAGAGATTTCTGTTGCCCATGGCCATTTCAATCACAGGTGTAATGATTTGACTCCAGGGTATGAAACCAAAGATAACCAGCAAAAGAACTGCAAGGTAACACAGGATGAGAGGCAGGATACTGCATATGGGATTTCTCCACTGGGAATGATGTTAACAGCATCATTCCCAGTGGAGAAACCCACCCCAGGCCCATCAGCCTTGTCTTTTCCTGAGAGTGAGCAGATACTCCTGTTTCTGTGAGCAGGATGAGCGAACCCTGCTGCACAGTGCTGAGCTAGCACAGGAACACTGCGGGAACTCCTGCCCCAGTGGAGTTCTGTAAATGGTAATTTACAGAATTAAATTTCTCCCTCAGTAAATCTGCTGAGCCCGTTTGTAGCATGGAAATACCAGCACCAGAATGGAACTGCCAAAACAGATCTGTGTCTCCACCTTCAAAATTGGCAAAATTAGTGAGGTTCACAGAGAAGAGAGTTGATCTGTATCCTAAAGAACACATCAGCACAGTGGGACCAGGAGGAGTCCCTGTTAAGGGCCACGGGCTCTCAGGACACTGGCACTGAGAACCTGTGAACCTGTGCAGGCTCTCTGCCCACTGCCGTGGGATTTGCCTTCCCTGCACATCCCCTCCGGGGGCAGACACTGTGCTCCTTCCCTGTGCAATAGGCTGGAGGCTTTCCAGAGAGCCTGAGTGACTTGAGTACCCTGCATAATTCACTTGGGATCCTTTGGGCTTCTAGAAAATTCCCTGCTGCTCAAGTTTAATAGCTGACACAGACTTGAATTCCCGGCTGCAGGCAGCACGCAGGCGGTAATGGTACACAAGACACATTCCCCCAGGTGATTTTGGCTGCTCTTATCCTTTCCCTTTTTGAAAGCACTTAATGGGAAAACGGGAAGGAGGATCAGTGTTCAATGTGGAAATTACCCTCCCTGTTAGTGAGTCATCAAGAACTCACAAGAAATTATCCGGACTGCTGATAAATCCATGTCCTAACAGAGGGAGCAGGAGATGGAGTACTAGTTAATGGCTGCTCCAGCCCACCCCCTGGCATTGGAAAGCGAGTTGGCCACTGCTCAAGCAGCCATCTGTCATTTCAGTGGTGAAAAAGGCTGTGTGCTCCTGGCAGGCTTCAGTCAGAGCACTGCTCGTGCTGCTGAGACGCTCCTGCCACTCCTGCCAGTTCTCAGTGACAGTGAGGAGGGCTGGCATCCAGAGGGGAGACACTTGTGAAGCTGAGGGCTCTGCAAAACTGTGTGATGGTGATTTATGAAAATATGAATATTGTTCTAATATCAATATCCAACTGTGACGGACAAAAACTCTCTAACAGTTAAAGTTAGAAACTGTATGTTTATTGCAACATGGGACAGCACATGGGATAGCCCCCTAATGAGCACTGCCAAGATCACAGGTAATTACAAAGCCTTTTATTTACATGTCTTGGATTGAAAAACGTAAGCAAAAATGTGTATTCTATTTCCATCTGTTAAAGCTGGTTGGGAGATATTGTCCTTTATCTCTTGTAACTCTAGGGGGGAAGAGGGCGGATGCCTTCTGTTAATGGACACCTGATAACACCAGATAAGGCAGGGCCTCCTTATCTCTTCCTCCACCCATCCTCCTCCCAGGGACATCCCCTGTGAATGGGCCATTGAAGGCTCTCACATGACTGATAACATCACCTCATCCCATTGGGAGATGCTCCACCCAGTGGAGGAGCCAAAGCCTTTCCACGGGATAAACCAGGGATTCCCAGAGGATGACTGGACCCTTTCTTGAGGATCATCTCTACTCCAGTGGAGCCATAACTGTCACTGTGGGAGGACTCACTGCAGGCTGCTTCCAACACCCTGACCAACAGGGTGTCAGGTTTGCATTGTGACTCTGTCAGTGGTCCTTTGTACTATTGCATTTATTTTATTTTTATCTTGTTATTTGTTCTCTTTCTATTAAATTGTATTTGGAGTCTCACTGGTTTTGCTTTCTAACCAATACATTACAAAAAAGTTGAATACATAAAATACAAATGCATGTTCATACCCCTGTCACTTCCTCTTCTCCGCTTTGTATGCTAATTGACAAAAACACAATTAAGCATGTGGAGTTTGCTCCCTGAGATGGGTCGGGGGTCCTTTTGTGAGGAGTGGGCACCAAAAGGAGGAACTAAAATGATTCCTCCTCGTTCTAAACTTTCAGCCTTTTCACTGCAGATGTGATTGATGAATCCTTGTTTCCTGTTTTCCAGGACTATTTCAATGCGTTTCTGGAAACAGGAGGTTTGCAATTGTCTTGTGTTAGTTTCTCTGTTTTTCATAATTGACAAGCGATGAGTTACTAGATCTGGGGTAGTTTATCTTAAATCCAGTTTCTTTTAACCATTCTCTAAATTTTAATAGATTTCAGCAAAGCTTATCTATTCATTTCAGCTAAATTAGCAACATCTATTGTAAAGTATAACCTTAGCTTTTCTAAAATCTTCAAAATTAGTGTCTCAATGGGATCCCACCTCTTATCTGCAAGTCCAAAACCAGAGGATATTCCCTGTGTGGTTTAACGTTGCCTGTTTCATGGTGTTACACATAACTTTGAGGTGTAGTGGTTAGGAGCTGCAGTAAAATTGCAGAGCATGTAAGGGTGCTTTGGAAGTGCTTCAGCTCCACTTCCAAGCTCCAAAAACATCACAGTGGCAAAGAGGGCCACTCTGGAGCCTGATTGAAGGGGCTGTAAAGCAGCTGGGAAGGAAAAAGGTTTAAATGTCTGATGCATAACAAAGAGAAGAAAGGGGAAGGTGGTGGGTTGTAAGTCATTAACTGGAGGTTCAGGGAAAGAAGGTACAATAGAAGTTGAAATCTAAGTCATCAGCAAGAAATTGTAAGACCTGGGGTGGAGAGCTGAAGGTCTATTAAACCACAAGAAATATGTAGCACTTGTAAGAGTCCATTCCTTGGAAGTGAGAATGCTGCTAGCGAAAGCACGGAAGAGGCAATTTCCAGTAGATATTTCTATCTTCCAGCTGAGGAAAGGCAAAATGATGTATCCTTTTCTTATGAGGATGAGATGGTTTCATCACTCACAATGAGGAGTGTGTTAAACCTCAGGTACAGAAGTTACACTTCTTCAGTTTGGCAGATGTAGATTAATTCACACCCTGTAGCTCTAAGGGAGCTGACTAAAGACTGATGTTATGGGGGGGCGTTGCTTGGTTGTTTTTCTTTTTTTTTTTAATATAGATATATATATATATTTTTTTTTTTTTTTTTTTGTCTGTATAGAGTGGGGATGTTTTTGTTTGGGGTTTTTCTGGTGTTTTTTTTTTTGTCTGCTAGTTTGGGTGGTTTTGTTTTTCAAAACTCCCAGAACCCTGGGAGAGTTTCAAGGCATTAAAGGAGAGTTATTGTTAAGAATTTGAAGCAGGAATGGATTGATCTGTGTAAATAAAATTCAAGCAAATGAAAAATTGATATCTGACGCAGACAAAACAAAAGGAGGACAAATACAGTAATCTTCTAATAAATGGTTAAAAAGATGTAAGTTCTTTAAAAATTGCTCTTGATATTGGGTTGTGAAAAATAGATCCTCTTACACTAGCTTTTTAATAGTATTGTAAACTTACTTGATTAAATTAGAAGTTTGTATAATTTACTTTTTCTTGATATCATGGATTATTTGAAAAGCAACACAAGATGACCTTCATTCCTATTAAGTTTTATTTCTGGCTGATAGGTGATGAACTCTGGGAGCATCCAAGTCATTACCATGCTGTGTGTGCTTGCACAGAGGTCCTGCAATATTTTTTCAGTGACCTGAGAGGCAATCTGAAGGTACTGAACAGAGTTTGTAGATGTCATGGCAGCTCAGAAGTTATAAATAATTAAAAGACAGGATCACTGTTGCAGGTTCAGAGATAAGAGACAAAATGTTAATTTCTTTGCCTAGGAACAAAGCAGCAGCCAGTTTGAATGTGAACAGAGGTTTTCTGTTTGTTTCTCTCTTCTCCCAGATTTAAAGCTTGAATATAATTGCTTACTATTTGTGATTCCCACTCCCAGGACAATGGGGTTTTTTTCCTGTTCAAGTTCCAAGAGCTCCTTGTTTGGCTTGGAGGAAGAGCTTCTGTGGGTCTGTGCAGGCAGGAGATGCTGTGACAGCCCCCAGGACTGGGGATAAATCCAAAATGTTGGGTTGATGTAGCAAAGGGGGAGGAACAACAGCTGTGGGCCCTCTGCTGAGGGCTCAGGACACTCCAGTGGTGCTTCTGGGTGTGCTGAATGTCTCCCTTCTCCTTGGACACCTCCCAGTGACACCAGGGCCACCTCCTGCTCACCCCCTTCTCCACAGGGGCAGCTGCAATTCCCTGTTCCAAAGGGGAGTTTTGGTCTGGGTGGGATGGGGCACACAGCACTGAGACATTGTCAAAGGGACTGGAAATCGTGCCATTACTGTGTGCCTCTGGGAAATGGAGCTTTTCTGTTAAAAGAGGAGGAGCATGATGTCCCTTTGTGAGTGGCAGGCTGAGGATCCAGTCTTGGTAACACTCAGTTTCATGCAGTAAATGTAGAAAATTACCCCAAAGTCAGTGGATTTAGCTGGACTTAAATTTTTTGAGTCCAGGGTATGGAGTGCTCCAGACAAGGCCTGAGCCAACACCAAGGCCTGTGTTGTGCAGGAGAACATCTCAGTGACTGCAGCAGACCTTCCTGGCTGGTGGTGGTGGGGAGGGAGGGGTGAGGACAGGCAGATGCTGAAAATTACTTGATCATCTCAGTGAACCCCTTCAGTCACTTGAATGATGAGGGTGGGATGCTTCTCCCTGTGATGGCACTCAAACTTGGCTTGTTCTCATCAGCGTGTCTGAGGAACTGTGTGCCTACTCACACACTCTCAGGGGATGCTAATCAAGTTGTCAGCTCTTACCTAGCTGCACTTTTAAGGAGGCACCAAGGCAATCCTTCAGCATCTCGTTTCTCTTCATTTTTTTGGGAGGTGATATGGGACACTTTAAGTCAGCAGTTAATACACAACAGCAGACCTTGAAGACAGTTGTCTTCCCTCCTCCAGTAAAACAGTGGACTGCCAACTCCCATGGGAGCTAACAGAAAACTAAATAAGAAACTAATCCTTTTTTTTTAATTTCCAGAAAATTAAATTAATAAAAACTGAATCAAAAGTCTCCTGAGCAAAGGATTTAGTCATTGCTTGTTGCCTGAAGAGCCAAAAGAGTGAAGCAATACTGTGATCATTATTCTCAACCCTTACCAATCTGCTCGTGTTTCTTGGCTCTGCAAATCCTTAACAAGGTAAATATCAACTCCCAATTTTTCCCAGCTGTTTTCACCACCACTGCAAATCAAAGTTAATTTCTAATATATTTCAAAGGAGCACTGGATTTAGCTCTGTCCTGCCTGCTTCCACCCTCCATGTGGGCAGGCTCTTAACAGAAAGGGTCTCTGGAAAACTCTATAACTTGGTGGTTGCTTATGGAAAGTTTATTTACAGTCTGGGTATTATGGAGAGAGGAGAGTGCTTCTACTGGTGTGGGAAAGTAGAGATAAGTTTTCTTAGGATGACAGTCAGTAGAAATAAAGAATGATACGCAAAACAAGTATTGTGGAATCTCACATTGCTTAAACACAGTTGTGTGCAGAGCAACTCCTAACACCTGCAGTGTTTGGCTGCCTGGATATGTGTACAATAACCCAGCCCTTCCTTCCTCATGGCCAAGCTTTAATAAAGGTACTGCAGCAAAATCAGCCCCCGACCTGGCCACCCTCACCTCACCCAATCTGCCCAGGTGGACTCGGTGGTCAGTGCCTGTCACACAGAATTGTCAGAGCATTGGATTTTGTCAAATCAGATTTGTCAGATCAGTAGATTCAGCACTCAGACACACAGACCCCACTTGTGCAAGTTCAAAGGGCTTGGGATTAAAGCTGGTTTGGCAGCAGTAGGGCAAGTCCCCTAGGAAAAACTGAACATGCACGACTTTCTGCAGCTTTGGAGGAACCCAGAGAACTCCTCAGCAGCACAGACTTGGATGTGCTGATGCTCCATTCTAGGGCTTGCATCTGTAAATTGCATTACAGGGTATTATAATTTGATCCCAAGGTCAAGTGATGATTAGGCATCACCAAAATAACCTTGAAGAACCAACAAAGCTTGTTGTGGCTGCTTCTGTGCATCTCAGATTCTGCTGGGAGAGGCTCCCCCCTGCCTGCTGCAGGATGCTGTGCTGGGGTGGGGGATTGCTCTGCCTGGCAGGTAAGGAGCTCCCCACCTCTGTGTCTCACAGCACTCCCTGTCTCTTCCAGTTTATATCTGTTAGACACCATGCAAAGAGACACCAGCTCAACCAGCCCCAAATCGAGATGAAAGCCTTAGGTGCTGTCTGCCAGCTTACCATGAAATCCTAACACCCTGTCTGCTCTTCTTTTCAATTTCTGTTTCATGAGATTTGCTGGGCATTTCCTGCAGTGACTCCACATCATTTCCAGTGGGGTTTTTGGACCATATCCTTCTGCCTCCCGAGTTTGGATGAAGCAGGTTAGTTTCAGTGCAGGTTAACATGTGGAGCATGGAATGAGGAGATCCTCCAAACCTTCTGAATTACAGCATTGTTCCTTAACAGCATTGTGTGGTGTAGGCAGCCATTAATTACTCCTGATTCCTAAATTATGGATCACTAATGAGAGTGCAGAAGGAACAGAATACAAATGAAAAGCGGATTTCATTATTAAAGCAATTTCAACTAAATCTCCGAAGACAAGAAAATAAAGTCTGATTTTCTAGACTAGAAAATAATTAACTGTAATTATTAACCTAAAATTACAAATTTACATATCTCATTCTCACAAAGAGCAAACACAGTGAAGGTTTGGTATTCTCCTTATGCTCTATTTTGAACACAATGAAAAAGCAGTGAAACCTTCCCAGGAATCGGTCAGTGAGGCAGAAGTTGATGTCCTGAAGTGGCAATTTACTCTTTAAGCAGCCTCTGTGATGTCAGTGGGGATTCTTTTTCTGGAAGGAAGTCGCTTGATATGCACAAATGTGTCAGGTGTCAGGTATTAATGACTTGGTACACCTTGATCACATGGTGAGTTCCCAGATATGAGAATAGGTGCCAGCATGTTCCTTAGGTGCCAGGTGTGAGTCAGGACACTGCAGGAGTGCCAGCCTTCTCTCTGAGCATGACTGAACTGCTGTATGCTTAAAGCAGTGCAAATCCTTTCCCTCTGGCAGTGACAAAGGCTCTGTTATGACCACAGCAGTGATTTCAGTGTCTGGAACCAGGGCACGGCCAGCCCAGCAAAGCTGCACTCACCCCTGTGCACAAAGTCCCACGAATGGGGCCACACTGCCCACAGCACCACCTCTGCCACAAACCAGAGCCCAAGGGAGAGGGAAACTGGGACAGAAAAGGAGTGGGGACAGCAGTGTGAGAGTTGGTCTGCAGTGAATGCAGACTTGGCTGCTCTGATAAAGAGAACTGCAAGAGAAGAATAGAAATGATGGAAAGTGTTGGAGTCCAGGACATCCCTCTGGCCGCCCTGGAGGGTTTGCAGACCGGACAGGGGGTCTGGGATCTGCACAAGGGGCTCAGCCAGCCTCACACAGAGCCCAGGAGGACACTGCCTCTGATCCCTGGCCATGGCAGTGAATGCCCACAGTGTATGAAGAATCACAAGCTGGGAGAATTCAAAATAAGTAGTAGTTAGTTTATCACAGAGTGTAAATGTAGAATCTAGGATTCTCAGTATATGGGCTTGAAGAGGCAAGATGGAGGAATTGGGGAGTGGTCCTGTCCTCCTTGTTCTTGTTCTCATCCCCCATTTTCTGCTGAGTTGGATCTCAAGGATTGGTTTAGAGTAGAAATGACATGTTAACATAGGTAGTAAGTATTGGTAAGATTCTGTAAATAAAAAGTTCACTGTGGATGGTGGTTGGGTCAGGAAATGGTACAAAGGGTCCGGGACCCTCTGACCCACCCAGTCCTGCCACGTGTCCTGCTCTGCTGGGGACGCCCTGCAGAGCTGAGACAGAACTGAGAGATGATGAAAGAAAAAACAACCTTGGAAACACGGACTGGCAGACTCAGCTTGTCTGCTCTGGCTCTGGTGTGGGACCTTTCGGGCAAGAAAAGCCTGAAAACCCCACACACCTCAGGGAACAGCAACCCCGAGGAGAATCTCAGGGAAAAGCAACCCTGAGAGAAAACCCCACATACCTCAGGGAACAGCAACCCCAAGGAGAATCTCAGGGAACAGCAATCCTGAGAGAAAGCGCTAAGGAAAAGCCTGTAACAGAACTGCAAGATAACAAGTGAGAGCAGAGTGTGCAGCATTTCTGCAGTTCATAAAGAGTCAAGGAAAGGCGTCATGGGAGGGTTTTAATGACTCTACTATTGACTGAGATTAAGAATTACAGAATGACTGGGGAAGGATGAATGTTTCTGGTGGTTATTTCAGGACTGTTTTCTTGCTGCTTTTTCTTCAGCAATCAATAAGATCAGAAGCTGTACTGGTTGGAAATGAACACTAAGTGACAAAAGATAGAGCCTTCATCTGAGAGAAAATGGTCATTATACCATTGGATTTGTTTGAGGTACTTAGGAGGAAATGTTCAAAGTCAGCATCACAGAAATATTGGATTTTTAAAAGGTAGGTAGGAGGGAATGTAGAAAGGCTGGGATGAAAGTGATTGCAAGAACTATTGTCCAAAAATTCCACTCAGGAGCAGTCAGATCTAGGGCCTCTGAAGAGGAATCCTATTATACAAGTCCCTCTACTGTAAATGGTGACAAGGAAAGCCACCCTGGTGTGACACCTCACTCTTGGCTGAGCAGGAAAATGTCTGTTTAACCAGGTGCCAGAGTAGCAGGGTAGAAATTAAGTGAAGAGGATGAGGGAGGGTATTTCAACAGAGACTATCAGGAATACTGAGAGTCCTTCTTGCCCATTCTCATGGAATATCATGATTTCAGCCTACCCATCCTCCAGAAAATATGGAAGCTCTGGAGGCTCTACAAGCCACCAGGATCACTGATGCTAATCTGCTGCTCCCTGTGTCTCTACTCACTTTGAGGATTTCCCCCCACCTGCTCCCAAATCCCAGCTGAGTGCAGATTCTGCAGCCTGCAAGGCACAGCCTTGGACTTTATTGGACTTTTCAGCAGATTCTTGCCCTTCCTGCAGACCCCTGCCTGCCTTTTGAGCTGTCTCCCAGCACAGGCCCCTGGGACCAGCTGTTTACTCCCTGCAAAGAGAGCAGGAAGAAAGAACAATTCCCTAAGTGCCATCCCTAATGTGCTGTGCTGTATCCTGCTCTGCTCTGCTGCACAGGAATAAAGAAGGATGTAGCTGAAAACTTCTCATTGAGCAAAAGAAATGAAGCAAAATAATGTCCATTTTATTAAAATAAGTGGTGGTTAAAAGCAATATGGAAATCAAGGTTGCAGATTTGAATAAGTACAAATTCCTTTAATGGAAGATTTCCATTTATAGTAAGTTAATAAACAAGTAAGAAATGTCTAATATTTTTATAACATGACCAGTGTGTTTAGAGACCATTCTAAGATGATCAGGAAAAAAATGTTACAGATGTTACCTGTTGAGGCTAAGAATGAGTTGTGTGACTCCTAACAACTGATCATGTTTTAAACATGTGTTCCTTTTCTGAGTCCTTTACAACCCCTGTTGTCTTGGTTTGGAAAGACAGGTATCTGTCAGGAAAAACTGGAGATTCCCTTGGAATGGAGAATGTAAAACCCTCTCCCTCCAAATTATTACAATTGTGCAATTAGGGGCTTTGAGGCAAAATATGGGAATAGGAATAACAGTTTTTTACTAGGAATATTAAAAAATACAAATGCATTAGTACAAAAAACAAACAAGCAAACAAACAAAAGTCCTAGAAAACCCTGATTCAGTCTGAGATACAACCAGACACCCTGTTGTCAGGGTGTTGGAAGCAGTCCAAATAATTCTTCCTGGAGTAACAGATGTTGTTCTGTGAAGTAGAGACAATCCTGTAGAAAAAAGGGTCCAGTGCTGGTGAGATGAGTCCAGTCTTCCTCCAAGGACTCAGTGGAAAACCAGCTAAATTGGTGTTTGGGATTGCTGTTTTATCCCATGGAAAGGCTTTGGCTCCTCCACTGGGTGGAGCATCTCCCAATTGAAGGAGGTGCTGTTATCAGTCCTGTGAGAGCCTTCAATGGCCCATTCACAGGGGATGTCCCTCAGAGGAGGATGGGTGCAGGAAGAGATAAGGAGGCCCTGCCTTATCTGGTGTTATCAGGTGTCCATTAACAGAAGGCATCTGCCCTCTTTCCCCCCCCTAGAGTTACAAGAGATAAAGAACAATATCTCCCAACTGGCTTCAACAGATGGAAATAGAATACACATTTTCAGTTACATTTCTCAACCCAAGACACCTGTGCAGAATCTTCACATGAAATCAGAACAGCTACTGAGGTACAGATGTGTCACACACTGCTGTTCCTTGGATGCTGCCCCTGGCTCCCACCACGTGGAGCTGCAGCTGGAGGCAGGCTGAGGATGGGTGAGTTGTGGTTTGCAGGTGTGGATGGGATGGGTTTTGGTTTGCAGATTGAGGATGAGTGGGTTTTGGTTTGCAAGCTGAGGATGCAGTGGGGTTTGGTTTGCAGTAGCAGTGTGGGGCTTTGGAGTCCTGGCAGGGGAAAGAGGGACAGGAAAGAACCATATTGATTAGGTAAAATACTGTGTTTTCAGCAGACACCTTGAGGGGCTGTCAGCGAGTGTGAGGACTGACTGTGCTCATCCTGGCACAACGCAGCCTCCCCACCACTGTTGCTGCTGGCAGCTTTCTGTCAGACAGAGAAAACAGGCAAAAAGGATCAAACTCACTTTCTCATTATCTCTCCTCAGAAGCCTGGCTCCCAAAGGAGTAGGGAGAAGGAAGGAGTTTGATTCTCTTCCTTTTCTGGATCAAAACCCTTCATGCTGGTTTCTCTGACTTCCACCAGCGTGTGTCTGTTTTGTCTTTCTCAGCGAGCTGTGTCAGGCCCCATGTTCTCTTCATGGCTGTTAATTAATATTTGAGAGAAGCCCCAGTCTGCTCCCCAGCCCCTGCTCTGGCTGCCTCTAATCCCGGCCAGGTGTGCTGAGGTGCAGCTGCAGCCTGGAGCGACTGAGACTGAGCTGGGCTCTGTCTCTGGGGGGCTCAGGAGCTGCAGTTCAGCTCAGGTCCCAGCCCAGCTCCTTGTCTGTGGCCACACTTGGCTGATTCTGGCCTTGTCCTGCTAAATTGCCTTCCAGGCTTGACCCTGGGTCTGTGTCCTCCCTGCAGGCTGAGTGCTGCAGGGCCAGTCCCTGTGATGAAGAGGACACTGCCCTGTGCCTGCCTTGCTGTCCTCATCCCCCCTTGCTGAGCACACCACTTGTGATGATCCAGGCAGGAAAATCTGTCTGACATTTCATTCTTATCACCTCTGGCTTTGAGTGCTTTCTTTGGTTTGTGATAAGATACTGGGAAATGGAGGAGGCAACCCCTGTGTCTTCTGGATTGTTTTTTGAGGTGCTTTTGTGGAATGAGATTCTTCTGTTTGCACCTTCAGTGATTCTCTTCCTGAAATGCTGCTTGCTATTGCAGATTGTGTCCCTCTTGTTCTGAATTTTTCATGTTTTTGCTGAAGAGAAATCCCTTTTGGACTGGTCTTGTAGAACAAACAGATTTGTGCACATCAGCACTGTCCCACCATCTCTGAAGTAATCAGCCCTTCTCACTTAAGCATCTCTGCTTTGTGCTGTCCAGGAGGAGACTCAGGAGTCTGTTTTGCACAGCAACTTAACAATAAAGCAGATTCTTCAGGAAGGAGTTCTCTCCACATCAGCTTGTGATCTGGATTGGAGAGGGATTGTAGGGAGGGAGCTAATCCTTGGCCTTGGAGAGTTGTGAGGTGTTGGAAGAGCCCAGCTCTACAGAGATGGGGCAGCTGAGAGGTGTTTTTAAAGATTTAATTCCATTATCAATCTTGCAGGAGGGTGAGACACAAGAGATGTAAAACTCAATGCCATTCTATCAGAAGCCAAGCTATTTCTTGTTTACAATACCTTATAAATGTTTTTCAGCATATCTTTGACACACAATGCTAATGCTTCTAACACCAATCTCCTATTATTTTACCCTTGCTACAATGCATCTTTCACAGTTCTAATTCTCCAGAATATCTGGTTTGTTTGCAAGGCCATCATTTGAAACTTGTTTCCAGTTCCATTTCTCTCTCAGCAATGTCTGTCCTATCCCCTGCCCTTTCTCAGCCAGCACACCTTATCTCAGAGTTTGCATGCAGATTCACAAAGCCATGTGAGCCTTCTGTCAGGCTTTGAGAATTCTCTACAAATCCATTTCTCACATGGGGTTTGGGTTTTTTGTTGGTGTGGCTGTTGTGTTGTGTTTTCTTTAATATATAGCAGAACAGTTGTTTTAACATGTAAAATGAGTCTGTAGCTTGGTAAAGTAAATCTCTATAAAAAACTAACCTTTCATTTATGTAGCCCTTCCTCTGGGCGTTTCTTTGTTCTTCTTTGTTTATGATACAGAGTGCAAACTGAGGGGCTTTGTACAAATAACACTCTTTTAACACCCATAATCTCATATGATAAATTTCTTCTTGTCTCCAGATATTTCCTTGAGACCAATTCTAGGAATAATATGCCTAGATTTTATGATTTAAACAATCATAATAGTGCATAAGTACATCTTCTGCATACTTAAGATAGTGGGTAATACTCATTTGAATGTACATTCTCCTACCCATACCACAGCAGTTCATAGAAGCACCTTTCTGATGAAGAACAGTATAAACAGGCAAGGAGTGAGAGATGTCTGAACAGAGCTTTGCCTTTTTTAACCAACAGGGAGTAAGCCTTACCTGGATACTGCAAACTTGTGCATGCCTCAGAAAGGAGAGAGGAGACAAACTTTTCAGTGGCAGAAATCAATACAGCTTCATGGAACTCAGTTTGCACAACACATCTGGTGTTTCCCCCTGCCTGGGCACAGGAAAGGACAAAGAGGTTTGAAAATTTTCTCTGTTTCATGGCAGCATCACCACAGGATGTGAGCCCCTGTCCCAGTGTGGGAAGTGAACTTGTGAACTGGCTTAGAAACAAAAATGTTTCCCAAAGGCATCTGGACAAAATTGCAGAGCATGATTTAATGCAAGAAGGAGGCAGGCACGGAAAGGTCAGCTTGGTGACAGATGATATTTCACTCTGCTCAGAGCTGTGCAGCTGTTTGCTCTTGCAGGAGGGTGCTGAGGGAGGGACAAGCCCCAGCAGCAGTCCATCAGTGGCAGGGTGTCCCGGGGAGGTGTTTGCTCCTGGGGGTGCCCACCTGGCCCTCCCAATGCTGCAATGCAGTGCACCCCACACTTCAGCAGGTGTTCCCATGTTGGGAAAGAGGTTAAGTTTCACCCCTGAACTTTTAGGGAAAAGAACCAGAAACTTCCATGCTCCTCTCACCGTAATTGGCCCAGTGCCAGGACAAAGGCATCAGTTGGGTCCTTGAGCTGTTCCTCAAGAAATGTAGCTTTTTTCTATTGGGCAGCAAGCCAAAAACCCCTCCTGGATCGTTGAATACTTAAGAGAGAGCACAGAGATTCTCTCGGCATTTTCGGGGTGTCTTAGCAGGTGTAAGGAACCTCTCTGCACCTTGCACAGCTTTTATTCTTTTGTTTTGTATAGTTTGTTATTTTCCTCTTTAATTAAAACTTTTCTGCTTTTCCAATCACCACCAATCAGCCGTCTCTCTAATTTTTCCTAAGCCATTTCTGGGAGGCTGCTGGCAGCCCTCAGAGCTTGGCACACCTTGGTGGGGCTCAGAACACGCCGGCCTCATGCAGGATTGAATCACTGAAGGAATTCTTCCATGGGCTCGTGCCCAGCAGGGAGCTCAGGGGGTTTGGAAGATTGTTCATGGGAGAAGTTTGTGCTTGGCAGTGTCTCTGTTCCACAGCTTTATGCACAGCTTGCTTGATGTGTATTTTCTTAGCAAAGAACAGGTGACTGTGTTTGGGTGAGGAAGCACAAGTCATTCTTTTAGCCATTGTCAGTCTATCATAGCCTGGTGATTATCTTATTCATCAGAACAGATGACATCTTTCTCAGACAGATTAATTAGGGGTAAAGGCATAAACTGATGTGGTAAATCACTCTAACAAAAAAGTGACTTTCCTGGAATTATACCTTAGTAAAATATGTATGCTGCTCTGACTTCTGCAGCTTTTGCTGTTCTCATAATTGAAAATGCAGAAGACATTAACTCTTGAATACCCTCAAATGTTATTAAGCAAAGAGGGCACACATTATTCTAAATTCCCATGATTCCCGTTGTACACAATTTTGGCCCATCTTTCTTTGGAATTAAAATAGAATGGAAAGTGCTACAGCTAACCAAAAAATATGCTATGAATCTCTGCATTTTAGAAGGAAAAATAAAACCCCCTGTCAGTGGTTGAAAATCCAATCCTGTTAATATGTTTTCACTAACTAAATAACTCTCTCAAAGGGCATGACTTGAGGGAGGGAATCTCTTGAGGCTTCCCCTGAAATTTCTGGTTTGTTTCTTGTGTTTAGTGCAATGCTCCTGCAAACTTCACAGTTTTCTTACTGCCCCTGGTCTTACTGAACACAAACAGCTTCTTAACATAGGGGAAATGAGTATCTTTACATTTAAAGGTGGTTTCCTTTACACCTCTGCTTGGTGCAGTTGTGTCCGATTGCTGTGGTAGGAGAACCAGGGAATGCCCCTGACCATGGGGCAAAGGAATTTGGCTAAAGGCAGAAGTCACTTCATGTGTGAAATGCACAGAGCTCAGACTGGCATGAAGAATTCAGGCTTTGAGGTGCTGGTGTCTGTAGAGGCATCTGCAATGTCACATGCTCTCATGTCATGAGGGGTAGTTGAAAGGCTTGTGGGTCTCTCTGTGTCCTGGGATGGGCTCTTCCACCTCTCTCTCTTGAAGCTCTTGCTTTACAAATGGTTTGGGCTTCAGGAAAGGCCAAGACAGAAACCACCACCTTAGCCCAGCATTAGGATGCTCACCTGAGGTTTAGGGTGGAAGGTTCCTCATGTCTCCCCTCCTCCACGTGGTGTGGGAAATGACAGGCTGGACCCTGGTGTTTTGGGGTGAGGTGGTTGATGCCCTGAGAGGAGTGGATTTGTCATCTCTCAGGAACAGCTCCCATGAGGTAACGTGGCTCCTTCCAGGTGAAACTGCCAAGACTGGCCCTCCTGCTCTGCTTTTGTTCACAGGTGTTGGCACAGCTGCCTTTGGTGTCCCTGTGTGTGGGGACACCCTCCCCACAGGGCTGGAGTGCAAGGCTGGAGGTGCCAGCTCTGTGTCTGTCAAGACTGAACAGACAGCTGGATGTAACCAAAGGAAAATTCTGTCTGTGCCCAGGGAAGCTGGGGTCTGCAACACACCTGGGAATGTCCAGGGTGCAGCAAAAGCTCTCAGAATTGCAATTCTGGGCTGGAGTTAAACATAAACACCACATGTGCTTCTCTTCCTTTGTCCCTTCTAAACAGTCTCCAAGTTTCCTTTCTGGATGAGTCTTTGGCCTCTTCTGGTTGCTGTCTCATGTTCTCTGCCAGGCTGGTGTGTCCCTCTGGCAAAGCATGTTCTGCATGCTGCAGGCTGTGCTGCAAGGAGAGCACTGCCACAACAACTGCACAGATTTTACAGTTGTATTTGTGCCTATGGGGCCACTCAAAAACCCTGGCTTCAAGTTCTGAGACTCACCTTCCCACACGCATCAGTGATCCTAAATAAGTAATGAACCAAATGTAGTTAAGATGCAAATGTAAATTATCTTATTTTCAGCTTGGCTTGCATTAAGCCGTTAATTTCCATTAGCGTTAATGAGAAAATACACCCAAAGGTTTTCTCCAGGCTAGAGTTCTTATCCTCCTAACAATAATTTCACTTTTACAGTTTCTTTCAATTGAGGATATTTGTATTTTGCAAACTTAATTAAGATTTAATTAATTAACAATATCCCTGGAAGGAAGAGCACATGGCATTTTCCTGATTTTACTGGTGAGTGGAGGTTGCTCAGTGGGATGTGGGACTCCTGGCTCTGCTGTTGACATCTGAACCACTTGTGCCACCAGTTTCAACTCACTGGGGACTTTGAGTTTCTGTCCCATGTCCATCCATATTTATCATCCAACATATTGCTCCTTTGACAGTTGTTGAAGTGAGTTGGTGTGTGGGAGAGCTGCTCTTTTGAGCTGAGCACCTCACCTGAGCACAGCAGCTCTCTTTGCTCTGTTTGCTCTTCTCTTAAGCACCCACAGATCTGCTGAGACTTCTGGATGAGCATTTGTGGAAGAGCAGACAGTTTCAATGGCTGTCTGCAGATCCAGACCCCGTTCTGGCTGTGAGCTGTGACTGGCACTGTGAAACACCACCCTGGGATATGCACCCTGTGATTTCCTACCTCTGCCTGAACGAGCAGCCTCGGTGCTGTTCACAGTGGCTAGCTAATTTCTGCATATTCATTCCATGTCATATTTGTTCCTAGCACTCAATCAGATTTGTAAACCAAATTCACAAATGATGGGGAGCATGTTTTTCTTTGCAATTAGGGTGATTCACCAGTGGCATAACTAACAGAAGAACAGGAAACTGAGAAATTATACCCTTCTGCTGGAGTCTGGGGGTGGAACTCGGGAACAGAGATGGTAGCAAACAGAAAGATAGAATGAGAGGGAAGGGGACAGGATCAAAGTACTAAAACAAGGCAAGAGGATGTGGAGATGAGACATTGGAACAAAAGAAGTGATTACAGCACACAAGAAAGTCTGGGGAAGCGGCTGCACATAAAGAAAGATATTTCACTTTGCACAAAGGGAAGGAGATGATGAAAGAGGGGCTGGCAGAGTTTGTTACTGTCTCTGATCACTTCTTCACTGCTGTGCAGCCTGTGTGTTGGACAATACCATTGCTTCAGGTGTATTTTTGTCCCTTTTCCTTCAAGTCCCACCCACTGTACGATCATATGAACCTCAGTTTTCATTTCAAAGAGTCTGGCTGGCATAACCTGGTTGGAAATTTGAGAAATGGGCTCTAAGAATTCAAGCCTGAAAGGAAAACATATTTGAAATTGCCTTAATGAAGGATGACACAAATATTTATGTTGAACAACCGAAAAAGAAACAGTCTTGTAAGTTTTGTGGGGTCTTACCCTTTCTGTGGCTCTACACTAATGTTCTTAAATCTCTTGACTTGCATTGTAACTTTGCATCTTGAAAAGAATAGGAAAAATAAAAGCCAACCCCTTTTCTACCTGTACCTCTCTTTATCATCTCTTTTGAATTTTAAAATTTTATTTGGAGAAGAAACAATCCCAAACTGTAATAACCATGTCTCTGAGCAGTTTTGTGCTGGATGGAAGTCACTAATCCTTTTATGTCATCCTTTGTGAGGATGATCCTTGTCTAGCCCTACATATTGATTAAAATTAAGCATGACACAAAACCTTTATAATCTTAAAGGATTATCCTTTTATGTTTTTCTCTCCTCCTTTTTTTTTTTTTTTTTTTTTTTTAAATTAACTCTTTTGTACCCTGGCTGATCAATGAGCTGAGCTGCTTTTTTTTTTTTTTCTTAAACAGAAATGTTGCAGAGTAAATTGATTTCCTATTTGCTTATGTTCAGCTTTAATGAAACATGCAAATGGACACTTCCAGGGCACAATATTGCAGGTTAATTTGAAACTGGACATCTCTGTTTTGTATAGGATGGGGAGCCCATTTAAACATGTAGTGATTAATAGAGATGACCACAAAGAACACCAGAATTGTTTCTGTGCCAAAACATTTGTTCCCTTGTGTTGGTTTATACCTGTGCAGCTTTGCTGGCTTGGGGAATTGTCCTCACACATAGCCAAGATGAATAATCTGGTCCTTGGGATGTGTGGGTTTGGGTTGGTTTTGCACTGCTGAAGACAAAAAATGATTAACTGCATTGTTTTTGATGAATCGTGCCAAGCGGCAGAGTAGGATCCAAGTCATGCATGAATTTGGTCTGTGCGGCCAGAACTTTGTGTAATTTATATTTTTCCCTTTAGGGCTGGGACACAAAGGGCCATCTGTAAAACAACCAGTAGCTAGAGGCAGCCTCAGAGTATGTAATTTTTAACACAAACTCCAATGAAGTGTCTAGACACATTTCTCCTCCTAACTCACCAGCTCTTGCAACCCTGGGGTTTGCTGTTCATTTTAAGAGAGTGCTTATCTGGTATCCTGTGACCCCTGAAAGGAGTATGCTGCACTAACCTTGAATTTACACTGGACAGTTTTTCCTTCTTGTTCCTCAGTGCTAAGAGGTGGTGAGGTTGGTAATTCCTTCAGGAAAGGAGTTTATTTGTCAGGTGGAGGCCAGCACCTGTCTTGAGGGGCAGCCATGTAGCTGAGAAATGCTCTGTGGCAAATTCTCACAGCATCTAATCAAGATGTTTGAAGGAGCAAAGCAAAGGCGAAGTACAGGGCTGTTTGTACCTGTGCTGATCACTGTGTTCTAAACAGAGATTTGTTATTGGGGTTCCCAACACCTCCGAGGGTCCAGCCTTGCAGAGAAATGGCTTAATAGCAGTGAGACAACTTCTCTGGACATGCTTTGTAAAATACAAGGTTTTAATAACGACAGAAATAATAAGCATCATAGAACAAAGGAATACAAGCTGAACACAGTGTAGAAAACTCTCTTATACTGGTAAGGCAGTCCAAGAAAGTCTGGAGCACTTCTGTGCTGTCCTTTTAGTAGTTCATTGTTTAGGGGGGCTGTTTGGCACCTTGCCCAATGAGATTGGCACCAGGCTTTGAGATGCACATCCAAAGCCCAGTCACTGTCTCTGTGCTGGCACTGAGCCAGTTACAATGAGCAGGCTCTAGAAAATTCTGGTTTAACTTTCTTACATGTTCCCAGGTAAGCTGAAACTCTTCCCCTTATATAGAAACACCAGCTCAGGTGTGGAAATGCATTGGTACAAATAGTTTATAAGGAAACAACAATGGAGACTGGAATTTGGGGATCCTCGTGCCTGTCTGTGGCAAGGGCAGGATGTGGTGATTGGAACAGACACCTGTGTTTGCAGGACACTTGCCCAAGGTGTTCTCTGTGGCCGAGGGAGACACTCCTGCCCCCTGCTCAGGGGTCTTACCCTGCACATCTGTCAGACCAGTGAATTTCCAAAGTGTCTCACCTCGACCAGAGTCACCAGGTGCTTCCACAGCACAAGTAAACAATGGTGCAGCACAGAATGCACTGCTGTGCACAGCAACTGTGCTGTGCCAGTAATCCACATCAGAATGCCTTGAGCACTGGTGAAAATTGAACTCTGAGTACAAGACAAAAGTTATGACAAGGTTAGCATCTGTTCAAACATTAAGTTTCTGCTTTGCCTGAGCAGGTTGCTGGGAACAGACTTTCCCAGGCTACCACTTAATTACAATTACTGTAGTTACAGGGCTAAGCAGTGAACTCTCTTTTGGCTTTCAGCAGGTCAAATTGTTCATTAA
This sequence comes from Prinia subflava, assembly GCF_021018805.1. NCBI lineage: Eukaryota > Metazoa > Chordata > Aves > Passeriformes > Cisticolidae > Prinia > Prinia subflava. Next base: position 2,961,751 of record NC_086257.1, on the reverse strand, counting down.
CAACATCTGGGCAAAGCCTAGCCAGCTCACATGCTTAAAAACCAATTAGATTCATCCCTGGTTTTACTAAGGTTCTCTTTGGTATTAAAAGGTTCATAGCAAAATTGGAAGGAGCTGGATTTCAGTCAGTCTTTTGGGGCTGGACATTTCCTTTCCTCCTTCTTCAGGGTTAGTGCAAGATTCCTTTTGATACAAATCCAACCTCTTAGATTATTTGGTAAGGTTTGTCTCTCTGTGATTAAAAATCCACTGACAAAGCTGACTTCAAACTGGCTGTTAATAGCTTCTTAACAATGCCTGTTCTTCTGGTGTGCCCCCTGCAATATTGTGGGGTTTAGGTTTTTCACTGAAAATCCAAGCTGTGAAACCTGAGTTCTCCTTTCTGTACCTTTCAACCTATTTCTTGATAGGAAAAACTGCACAAGGTTATGCATTTATGAGCACTAGTCTACTTTTTAATCTCAAAGTCAAAGCCAAGCCAACTCTTCATCAAAAAGTTTTGATTAAAAAAAGTCAAAAAACAACAACTACTCATCCAAGTCCTGGAATTCCCCTTCCTTTGGCACTAGCAAAATACTGAGGGAAGTAACTGAACCCAAATCCTTGTCAGAGCCTCTTTTAGAAAGAGCTGAGGTTTTTTTCTCTGCATCTGGCTTTAGCAGGTGTAAGAGCATTGCTAGCAAAGCACTCATCCACCCACAGTACTGTGGAACCTGTGATGGGCATGGCCCAGGGCTTCCAGGTTACTGCCCACAAGCCCAGAGCTCTCCCTCCTCCTAAAGAACCCTTCACCATCTCTGATAATGTAGGTATCTAGTCCAGTAGTTTTTATTTTTATGAATTTAGCTATCTGAAAAGCCATTCAGTGCTGAAACAATAACACTGCTGTTACCAGATGGGAACAGCCTGGAGCCTGGCAGTATCATCTCCTGAAGGGTCTGCAGGTAGCAATGGCTAGATCCCATCCCACGATGGGACTCTGCAAATCAAATAATTTGTCAAACAAACCGAAAGTAAAGTTACATTTTGTGTTTTTAAGAGCAAAGTGACATTCCAAAGTAATTTTAATTCAATAATGTAAAGCAAGACCAGCAGCTAATTCCCTAAAGCAAGGTAGAACTGTGAAGGCTGTTCTGCTTTAGTGTGACAAAAAATGCTGCTGTAAGAAACTGGACAGTGAGGAATTGGATGCACTCCCTGTGAGCACATCCCTCCTAACAGGAGCCAGGAACAGCAGAGATTTGGCACTGCCCTACCTTGCCTTGTGCTGCATCATAGGGGGGAGATGGAGGGGTTTGTCCAGAGGTTGGGAAGTTCATGGCAGTTACCAAAAAAAACCACTTTGGACAAAAAGTCCAAAATATTTAAATCTGGAGAAGCTGCAACACTCATTAAATAGTTTCATCCACTAGACAGGGCTGCTTAAAGGCCTGTCCAACTTGGCCTTGAACATTTTCAGCTCCAGCTTCTCTGGAGGTACCTGTGCCAGGGCCTCACCACACTGAAAGGGAAGAATTTCTTCCTGTTATCCAATCTAAGCCTGCCATCAGGCAGTTTAAAGCCATTTTCCCATGTCCTATTCCTCCATACCTGTTTCAAAAGTCCCTCCCCAGCTCCCTTTAGGTGCTAGAGGGCGCTCTGAGGTCTCCCCAAGGCCTTTTCTTCTCCAGGCTGAACATCCCTGACTCTCAGCCTGTCTGCATAGCAAAGATCAGCTCTGCTCATCCTTGTGGTCCTCTCTGGACCCACTCCAAGAAATCGACATCCTTCTAAAACTGGGGGCCCCAGAGGTGGATGCAGCACTGCAGGGGGGTCTCAGCAGAGCAGAGGGGCAGGATCACTCCCCCTGGTCTGCTGGTGCTGTGTTGGTGTTTTTTACAAACGGGACAGGACCACTGGGAGATGTTCCTTGAGCTTTATTGCAATATCAGCCTCATTACAGTGTGAGACAACTGAGAGATAGCAACAGCTCACCTCTGCCAGCAGCAGCCAAAGAGCTCTTCCTTACAGGGCATTTTAAAAACTTTCCAGCCAACAGCAGATTGCCAAAGCTTACAGACAATTGTTCAAGCCAGTCATTAACAGCACACACACACATGCTTCAAAAAGTGCTTGTATGCTCTATATTAACAATACACAATACTTTATTATTGAACTTAAAACATTCTACTATCTTGCTAGGCATATTTTTCTGTAGTCTTAAGGTCTATCTTAGCCAAGCCTAAAAACCCAAACAGTTGTTTTGTGTCTCTGCTTGCTGTATTATTGTATCTTCTCTACTTTCAGACTTTTTAGCTGCAGCTAGCTGTAGGTTCTCTGCTCTTTATGTTTCTGGGGCTTTCACAGCTTCTGAAAGTCTTCTTATCTTTACTGTTTCCCACAGATGCTGCTGCTTTTGGTGCAGCCCAGGACACAGTTGGCTTTTGAGGCTGTGCCTGCACATTGCTGCATCATGTCCTCATGTCCAGCATCTCATCAGTCAGCAGCCCCGAATCCTCCCCCTCAGGGCTGCCCTGGACCCACTCTCTCCCCAGCCTGTATTTGTTAAAGCAACCTTTAAAGCACTTAGATTTCTCTTGTTAAACTTCTGTGTTGAGAGGATGGCAAGCTGTGATGGAAGAGGAGCTCCACTGCAGGTAATTTTCCAAAAGGAAGGCTCATCCCTGGCTCTCCCACAAGCTTCAACTTCGTCGCCTCTCATGACAAATGAGGCCAAAGGATGCCGTGCTTCTGCTTCCTTCTCTCTTCTCACTGGCTTTCTTCCCAGAACTTGGTGTTGCTCTGACTTTAATTTGCCTCTTACTCTCTTCAACAGCACATTTGTGCATTTAATATTCTGGATTTACACCATGTGCTGGTGTGAGTTAAAAGCCCATTTGCAGCTGCTGTTGTATTTAATGGGTTTTAGCTGCCAGTGCCTTCTGAGCTGCTCTGCTGCAGGCCAGCCCCACTGCACTCTCTAACACACAGGGGCTGTGATCACTCTGCTCTGTGCACCCACCACGGCTCAGGGCCAGGCTTGGGGTGTCAGGGCTCAGTGCTGTCATCTCCCCAGCGTTTGGAAATGATGGCTTTAGTAAGGGGAAATGCTGCTGCAGGACAGCCCAGGAACAGACAGGTCCCTCCAGTGACTGCAGCAAAGTGCCCAGGGTGATGCTGGGGCTGAGTGCTGTGGGTGCAGACATGTAATAAATGACATGAAATAATTTGTGTTGTTGTACATATAAAATGTGATTTACGATGTGTTCTGTAAAATAAAATGAAAAAGCTGGTCGGGCTTGAAACAAACGAATTTTAGGATGAACAACAGCCACTGCCAGGAATCCAGGATGAACAATACCCTGCCAGGAACCCGGGAAATACAACGTTAACAATAGAAAATAAGGTGGGCTGGGAGACAGATGGCCCTCTTGGGCTGGGGAACTGTGAAAGACCCAGCTATAAAGAATTATATGGATCTTGCATCAGTATCGGGACAACCCCTCTCCATTCACGATTCCACCTCCCCATTCATGCTTGAGAACTGAATTACTGTTCATTTTCCCTCGGAAGCACCATTCAACAGACCAGAGGGCAGAAAGAGACTCCTGTGATTATGAAGAAAAAGATGGAGGACAAAGAACTAGTGGAGAAATAGTCTGCCCCCCAGCTAAATAAACTGTATATAAGGAGACCCCTAAAAGACTGAATTTGTGAACAGGGGGAGCTATGGTATGCTAGAGGCCATAGCTGAGGTTCACCCAGTGCCCATCCCGGGACTCAACACTGAACTTCTGACAGCTGGCTTGTCCTAAATTATTGTTTGTTAATTCTTTAATTAATAAAAGTATTTATTAATTTGGAATTGGTTGAAAGTTTATAACAGACAGAAGCCCTGCTCCCACACAAGGAAACACCCTGCAGAAAAGAGCCTGTGCCTGCTCTGTGCCACAGACACGGCCTATCTCACCCACACTTTGCTGTCACTGCCCAGTGCCTTTTTGCTTTTTTGGCTTGTGAGCACCATGATGCTCAATTCTAGTACTTGACAGAGACAGCCAGAGACCTGAGGGGTTTGAACCCACCAGGAATTCAGGGAGGGCTTTCCTGCTTGTTGTGTTACTGGTACACATTTACTGAATTTAATTCAGAGAAACAGGGGGAGGAAATGCACACAGCAATGGAGGGCAGGGAAGGTACAGCGAGGAAAAGAAAAGGACTGAAGTGTATTTTATCAGCTTATAAGAACATTTGATGGTGTGAATTACTTGAGTGCATTTATTTATTGTATCTCACACCAGTGCTTACCAAAGGCAGAGCCCAAAACATTGCAGTGGCTCCTGTTAGACAGCTTTGACCCTCTGCACCAAAGGCTTGAGGGCCTGAAGAAACCTTGTGCACGCGTTAGAGGGAGTTCTGGCAACACAGGTTAAATGCACACTATATTACATGTAAGGGAGCAAGGCTGAAGCACAGGAAAGGGAAACTCTCAATGCCCAGGCAAGTGGGAGAAGTGCTGTTGTGCTGTGGGGTGAGCCTGGGAGGTGGGGCAGCCTCTTCTGCAGGTATCTGCTGGCTGCTCATTTCTCAGAAGCACAATCAGACAATTGAGTGAAGTTCTGCTGCTGCTGCCTTTTGGGGGGTGAGAGCAAGAAATGGGAGGTGGATTCATACAGTGCAATAACAGCTGAAAACTGAAGCAAAACAGAGAAAACAAAGATTAGGAGGACTTTTCCCAGCTGGACTTTTACACTGGTTTGAACATATTTCAGAAACACCCAAAAGACAAACCCCTGACTTTCTGCATTCTTAGTTGAAAGAAGACTCATTTGGAAATTGAGTATTGCTCGTAATGCTTATGATTTTGATATGTTGGTTTACAGAAGAGAGGCATATATTAAAAATAATTAAGTAGCACTGGCATTTCACTGCTGCTCAATTACAGCACTCGTCTCTTGAGGATGACAGTTATTAGACTGCAGGTGTGACTATAACCCACAGTTCTCTGGAGATGACTTTTTTTGGCTGTGTTTGCAAAACTGTCATAAACCTCGTTGTCTTTGTCTTCCATTTTTCAGTTCTTGGCTTTATGGGAGGGAGGAGGACAAGGGAAAAGGTGGGGAGGAACACGACAAAGGGAAGAAAATAAATTCTCTTCTAAAAGAAGAGTAATGTTTGCTATTCCAGCAAGGTAAAGAAGAAAGAGGGGCATTCCTGGCAGTGCCCCAGGAAAGTGCCACTCAGCCTGACTGATTCTCCTGGGGAGAGTTGCTTCCCTTCTAGAGTAATCCCAGAAGACTGCTTTGAGAACCTGCATTTACAAGTGATTTCAAGGATGTTCCTTTATCAGGGCTACACATCAGAAACTATCTAAATTAGCACTCTCATTAGAGCCCATGAGTTTGTCTCTTAAGAATCACCTGAGAACATCCCTATTTAAATGTAAATGCAGCCTTCCCAGGGTCTGCAGGGATTTCTCCCTCCTAAAGCACAGAAAGGAAGGGGGCAAATGAAAGGGAACCTTTTTGCACACCAGATCTGAAGGATGAGGATTTCTTTCTCTCCGGGTAAAATCTGTTACTTGTGTACTTTTATGCGCTGTGAGTCAATAAAGCATAACCCCAAACCCCTGTGTTTCAACATACTGGTCAAGTAAAACTAATTCCACAGTTTCAGAAAACTCCTTTTCCAGCAGTTATCAAAACAGTGCCTGTTTTGATACTGCACTGTTCCTAAAAGGAAACACAGTCCTTTAGGAACAAAGGACCTAGGTCGGTGAAGAGGCCAAATTCTGGTGTCAGCTGCACAGAGAACACAACCCTCAGAAGGCCATCACAGTTGTATTTTGGATTTGTGTTCCTTTCTGCTGGCCAGCTCCTGTTCTTGTCCTTCCACACTCAGCAGCAGCCAAAGCTTGAACTGCTGCAAGGCTCGTGTGAAGATCCTGTCTCTGCCTGAGTTTGTCTGGAAACCTCGAAAATTTTTATATGGAGGTTGCAGAAGATCTGCCAAAAACCAGGGCTGGGCAGGACAGGGGTGTAAAGCAAGGAGGAAGGAACTGAGGCAGTGCTCTGGAAAAACTGGTGAGAGGCTGGATGGAAAACCTGCCTCCACAGCTGGGGAGTGCCCCGAGGGAAGGGCACATGCAAGAACTCTACCTGGGAACGCTGTGCTGTGCACAGCTTAAGCTCACCTGCTCTCTGTTTAGTCACTGAGCAATTGGTGCTGCAGTCTTCCAGAAGCAAATGTGGAACTCCCTCTGAATAAACGGAATTCACTGGGTCATTGTGCCGAAGGCTCAGTGTGAGCTACGGTAAAAAAGCTGCACCAAAATTATTTGTGCTGCTTATGAGAGACTGGGCCAGGTGAATAAAGCAGAAATGGTCTCACATGGTTTTGCTACAGACAATTCCTTTCTTAGCTTGAGAAACTGATCCATAATTTCAGACCGGTTCTGGTGCTGGATACTTGGCTGGTTGTGTTTTCCAGAACTTCAGGTTTGTGTTTATCAGGCTGCCTCTGGGAGTCAGCTCTCTCAGTCCCTGTCCTCACCCTTCTTTAAGATCTTGAGCAACTTTGACATTGAACAATTATTGTGAGGGCTTGATCCAAAGCCTGTTAGTGTCTCCACTTTCCTCAGTGAATTTTGGTTTGTACAGCTCAGTTCAGACTGGAGGATTACCTTATTCTGTTCCTCCAGAACCTCCAAAAATCACTTTAGGGCCCCTGACAATTGGCACAGCTGCTCTTTGGGTCTGTGCAAGACTGCTGGAAACAGGCTCTCCATGGATCTGAAAACCATAAATTAAGAACCACTGAACTAAACAGAGTTCAAATAATTTCTCAAGCAATAATGGATACTTTTACCTGCTTTTCCCTCTCCTAGCTCTGATCAAATCCAGCTTTTCCTGCCTTACCTTAATGGGTAGAAGGCAATTGAAGCAGTAGACTGACAAATAGGAAAGCACAATTGCTTCAAGGAAGTTACCCTTCTCATGAGCCACTTAAGGGGAAAAAATAAAATTGCTTCATATAAAACTCCATGGTTTATTGCCTAATCTAGGAAAAGGTAGTAAAATAGTACTGAGTTGGAAATTTTTTAATTAAACCCATGCTTGATGACCTAAAGTCTGTTTATGATTTCTAGCAAAGATTAATACACAATAGTGAGCCAAACAATTTATTATTTCTGAGCTTGTTGTCATGTTATTTGTAGAACTGAGTGAAAAAGAGATTATTACATTCAAACGAATTTATTGTTCTATAGCCTGGGGTTTTTCTTTTGGTTGTGTTTGGCTATTTTTTCATAAAGTAAAAGTAAATAAATTAAAGCACTGAAGCAACTCTTGGAATTTCCCCAGAGCAGTGGGATACTCACACAGGCCTCAGGCCAGAAGCTCTGAACTCTATTGATCAAGGCAGAAGGCTTGAGTTTCCTCAAAGCTGTAATCACATCCTGTTACAGATGTAGAATAGAAGAGGGTAAATCATTTGTCTGATCTTTAAAACAGCTTTTTTATTAAGGGAGAGATTTAGGATATAAAATCGCACGAGAATATGTACCTTTATATTAGTCTTGGATTTTCAAAACCTTATGAAGAGAGTTTCTCAGCTACAGGAAACAAAAAACTGCAGAATCCTTGCTGCCAACTCCACTTTTTAAAATGAACTTTCTACAGCCACCCTCGTTAAGGAGGCTGTTCTTGATCAAATTTTCTGTCAGTTTTCTTAATCATCAAATTGAATTTCACCTCTTTCAACTTGAGGACCATTATTCTTCACCTTAATGACAGGTCTTGATTTAAACTATTCCTTTTCATTCACTATGTCATTACAGTTAAGGATTAAATGTTAAAGAGAAGCCATCCCAAACTCTCACCGTACTAAAATGGAAATCTTAATTTCTCTATAATTAAATGACACAAATTTCCACGGTATGGCTGTATGAGGAACCTCCCAACTCATCTCAAAGATGTTTAGAGGTTTCTTCCAGTTTTCATTCCTGACTCCATATGCCATTAGTTCAGGAGCCCCTCAGTTGTGGAGGGTGTGTGTGGCTGGGATCTCACTCTGAGCCCCAAAATAATTGGTTTGGCACAACAGACAGGGGGAGGGAGGAGTGGGAGCAGGGTGAAGAAGGGCTTTGCTGCAGGAAGTGCTGGACACAATGTGCTGAGAGTGTCGTGGTTGCGGGGGAGGTGAATTTTTCCAGGGGGATGTAGGCAGTCCAATCAGTGATCAGCTTTTCTGCTAACACCTAGATTGGTCACTCGGAGGTTTGGACACACCTCTGAGGACACAAAGAGTTAAAAGCAGGAGTCTGGGGGTTTCGGCCTCTTTTCAGATCCAGGTGTCAGCAGAGAGACGCGTCAGGCCTCCTTCCCCTGCCCAGCCACGAGGCTGGGTGGGGGAGGGGAAACACGTGGTCGGCTCAGGTAAGCCGGAGCCCCGGGGGGGGGAGAAGAGAGGGGACAGGACTGGAACTGAGCTGCCCCGTCCAGGATGGAGGGGTGGAAAACTGTGGAAGTGCCTTCTGTGTGTGCTCACCCCCCTCCACCCCCAAACTCCGGGAGAAGGTGCCCAACCACCTGAGGGTTTGCGGAGCCTGGGAGTGCCTGAGCCTGCAGCACCCTGCCGAGAAAAAACTGTTAACCCTTGCTTGGCAGAAAGAAACTTTTCTTAGACATTGATTCTCATGACTGGTGGTTTCAGAGAGAGGGAAGCGGCCTGGGACCGAGATGATAAAGCATGATTGGAAGGAATTCGATAGAAGAATGAGAAGAGTAGCCTTCTGAGCTGGAATTCTCTTGCATAATGTCAGCCATGGACTGAACTTGAGTCTCTTTTGAACATAAACTGCATTTTTGGGTGGATGCAGCTGCCCTTGCTTTTGCTACAGTGACTGGCACTTGAAGAGTGGAGCGAGCAGAGAAGAGAGGGGGAGGGTGAGGTGGCACCCTCTGCCCTCAGGGCAGACCTGCTCCTGGAACCCTGGCCCCTGGGTAAAAAGGGGAGAGCTCGGCATGCAAGTATCCTTAAAAGAGCCCTGTATGTAGTTTTCAGCCTGTGGACAGCGGTGAGAGCGCTGGACATAGGAAAAAGAGAGTGTCACCCTGGCAGACTTCTCCGGGCGGTGCTATAGGTGACATGGAAACACATAAGGGGTGGACCCGTGTTTTCTGAAGAACAGTTTGTAGTGCGAGAGAGACTCCTCTCTCCCTTGCTGAATTGAAGATTAGTTTGTTTTTGAGTGGTGATTGTTTGATCTAAAACCCAAAGGTTGGTCTGTGAAGAGTGATGGGTGGAGAAGTAGAAACTGAGAGAAGAAATGTTCTAAGAAGTTTTTATTTCTGTCTCTGTGTGTGTTTAAGAGTATCTCTGTCCCTGTTCTTATGTAATTAATAAAGTTTTAGTGGGTTTTTTTTTTTTGTTTTCAAAGTTTAAGCCTGCTCTGCTCTGTTCCTGATCACATCCCACAAGAGTTGTTAGAGAAAAAACATATATTCATGGGTGCACTAACATCTGGCCAGTGCTAACCCATGACAGAGAGCCACACAGGAATCAGACTGGGGTTTAGGCTGCCAACAGGATTTTACCCTTAGTGCTTCTACGTGATATTTTGGTGATAGGAAATTATGACTAACTGAATGCTAGTTGGACAGGATGTGTATGTTGAACAGGACATCTGGGGACTGATTTTTACCCTTCTCATAAGGTCTTGGTTCAAGGCTGTCTGAATTTGGACATCCATACAGAGAAGTTAGGCTGACATTGGCCATGGGACCTTTTAGAGTTGTGGTATGTTTGTCACTCAAGTGAAAATTTTCAGAAAAATCTCAATTTGCCGTGAGAGATTTCCCTTTGGAAGGCAGAAGCCACTGTCAGCAAAGCAGCAGTTGCTGTTTTGAGTGCTGCTCCTCTGTCACAGACTGAACATGGAAGAAAAGGCCGTGGAAAGGACATCCCTGTATGCTGGAATAGATCTGGTCAGGGACAGCAGGGCAGCCCCAGCTGGGAGAGCCTTTCAGTCACATGGACAGCAGAGATGTCCCTTTATGTGCAATGACAGATCTCACTGTCCTGGTTTGGAAAGACAGGTGTCTGCTAGGGAAAGCTGGAGCCTCCCTTGGAATGGAAAATGTAAACCCCCTCCCTCTGAATTAATATAATTTTGAGATTAAGAGGCTTTCAGGCAAAGATGTGGGAATAGGAAGAACAGTTCTTTACTAGGAAAATTAAAAATAAAAATGGAGTACTACAAAAAACCAAACAAATAAAAAAACACTGACAGGGTCAGAACACAGCCTGACACCCTGTTGGGCAGGGTGTTGGCAGCAGTCCAGTCAAGCCCTCCTGCAGTGACAGATGTGGTTCTGTTGCAGCAATGATCCTGGAGCAGGGGCAGTTTCCTCTGAAGGTCCAGTGGTGCTGAGATGGGTCCAGCCTTCCTCTGGGAATGCAGTGCACACAGGCTGTGCTGGGCTCTGAATCCCAGGGTTTATCCAGGTGGGAATGCAGTGCACACAGGCTGTGCTGGGCTCTGAATGCCAGGGTTTATCCAGGTGGGAATGCAGTGCACACAGGCTGTGCTGGGCTCTGAATGCCAGGGTTTATCCAGGTGGGAATGCAGAGCACACAGGCTGTGCTGGGCTCTGAATGCCAGGGTTTATCCAGGTGGGAATGCTGGGCTCCTCCCCTGGGTGCAGCATCTCCCATGGATGATGGAATTGGATCAGCCCTGCAGGGAGCCTCGATGGCCCATGGACAGCAGAGATCCCCTGGAGGGAGGATGGGTCCTGGAAGGGATAAAGAACCCTGCCCCAGCTGGTTTTAACTGCTGGTAACAGAATGCATACTGCTGTAACCCAAGACATTCACCAAACAACCAGAGCCCAGAGAAGCTTTTTCATCCACTCACATTTACAGAAAATGTGAATATCTGCTGACATTCTGTGCCTGTACAGATCCCAGAGCTGTGTTCCAAACCCCTGCACCGAGTGTCCCTGCCTGCTGTGCTTCAAGTGCAGACATGCAGAGTGCCAGCTATTTTATTTAACCCCTTCTGTGCCACTTTGAGACACAGGGTAAGCACTGGGAGGTTGCACCTGGTTCGGCTCGCCGAGGCACAGGCTTGCATGGCAACTCCGGCAGAGCACAACAGCCCAACCACGCCCCAGGCCTTGGGTGACCCTGCTGGGAGCCTCTGGGGTGCTGGAGCAGGGCAGGAGCCTTGGCAGGGACCGTGAGAGGCTGGAGTTGAGTACAGGGACAGTTGCTGCCCCAGTGCCCTGCAGGGGAGAGCTGCCAGCTTTCCAAAGAGCCAGAACAGCCTCCAGCTGCTGTCTGCCATGCACCCCTTCTGGAGTCCTCCTCCTGTCCTCCCCTCCCTCAGAGGATTGCCTGGCAGAAGGGATTTACCTACAGCCATGTCTTTGCTCAAAGACCTTCTTCCCATTATTTCTGATGTCCTCATTCTGACCCAGTGCTGCTGCTTCTTTTTGTTCTCTGCCTACATCATCTGGGATTAGGGCACTCTCCTTGAAATTATTATTGGTTGCTTCTTCTTTGTCTCTCCAGCTCTTTTTCACAAATCCAGTGAAGTAATGGGACCTTAGAGCTTTCTTTTGAAGAGTTTTCGTCTTAAGATTCCAGAATGCATGGATTCCTCCCTCCCTCCCTCTTTTCTGTAGTACTAGAGGAAAGATTTTTATGTAATGCTGTAGGTTCTCAAGCTCAAATTAGAGACATTGGTGAGGAATAAGAAGTGAAGCCATAGGAGTTGAGCAGAACTTCATTTTTCATTCAAAAAACGTACTAGATGATGCATAACAAAATAATAATAATGTTTCAAATTATTATTGCCCTTTAGCAAGCAGGAATCAGAGTTACTGCTGCCATTTCATGATGGCTCTTCTGGAAGGTGCCCAACAGGCATTATCCAGGATTGTGACTGTGTCTGATGTGCCTCTGGTTTATGTAGGAGCAATAGAACAGCTATAGACAGCTTTTTATATTTAGCAGCAGGTTTGTAAGGATGAAGAGAAATGCCTGCACACCTGCATTGTTCCCATGGCACCTGAGCACTTAAATGTCTTTTTCTGTTTGACATCCTTTGTATTTTAATCACACACAGAGGCATCAACAGAGATGGGAACTCTATTATGCGAGACACTAAGTGAGCATGAGAGTGGCAGCACCTGCCCCAAGTAACAGACTGTCTAAAATAGACAAAGCAGGCACTAAAAGGTTCATTGTCTCCATTTATAGGTAAGGCCATGGGATAAATGAAGACTCTTGCAGTTACACACAGTCTATAATAGTCATAGTCATTGAACCTCTAGCTCTAGAGTTGTAGACCTGTCTTTTTTAAAGAGAATAACTACTGCTGTCTTGGAAACAATTTATGTCTGTTAATAATCATGATGTAAAATGAAGTAATGCAGGTATTGAGACACAAAGGTGATGTGCTCAGATATTACTTCATGAGGGTGTTTCACAGGAATGGACATTAGGAAGCAAGTAAAGATTTTTTCATTTTGAACATGGGAAAAAGTGCAACCTATAACTAAAATAGAAAGATACTTAATTGTCCTTCTCCACTTTCATGCCTCTGGTGTTGTCTAGATTTACTGGAGGTATTTGGGTTTTAGACTACACTAAGGAAAATTCTATATTGCTCCAACAGCCTATCCCAGAGTGTACTTCACTGGGATGAGACCCCAGTGCAGAGTTCAGTGCTGAACTGCCTGGGTCCCAGCAGCAGCTTTCCCAGCTTTAAAAGAAAGCCTCCAGTTTTAAAATGTATTTACATTTAATTACTCTACTTAAAATACACGAGGAGAAAATACATTTACTGTCTCTAATTTGTCTCAAAATTCAAAGGCTAAACCCCCACCATCCCTTTGGAAAAGGAAGAGTCTTTTGAGATTATCCGATCCACTGCCCACTATTTTTATTTAGATGTGCAGCCCTGACACTTCGTTTTCTGCAGAGGATGAGGAACTGCGTGTGGCAGGTTTATGGAAAATGAATTCCTCACCTTCAGTGAGGCTGGAGGAGAGCTCTGCTGCCATCTGCACTGATCCCCTCTCAGCCAGTGTGGGACAGCTGGGACAGCGAGGCATCCACTCTCCTCATTAATCCCCCATTCCACTACAATAAACCTCTGCAGAGATGGCAACACACTGCAGATGGAATTAATCCACCATGGCAGGAGCTAATTAAGAGAACAAATCTGAAGCAGTGCCTTATGGCTTTAATTCCCTTTTTATACCTGCAGGGCAAGGACTGTTAAAAATGAAAAGAAGTTAAGCGTAAGCTGGCGCTGGCTTTAACCATGTCTGCAATCTCAAATACTATTGCTCCTGCTCATTTCAGTAAAGCCCTGGATCAGACTTGAAAATAAAACATTAATGAACTATGAGAAGAACAGAGGAAAAGAAGTTTTCATTAAGAATGCTCAGAAATCAACCCGAGCTCTCTCCTAAGAAAGCTGATACTCTTAATCTCAGCATCAAAGCAGAGTTTTGTAAGGTGGCAGATATTTCTAGGAAAGAGTATTCAGATACAAAAGGTCTTTTCAGGAGCAAGTAAGGTATAAATCATTTGGGATTGTATCTTTTAGATCAAGAAATAGTCCTCTACAGGGTGTTGTGTCAGAGTGAGAGCAGCCAGCTGTGCTTGTGTCTTCCAAAGGGGAACTCTCTTCTCATGGATTTTGGAATTTATGATCTTCATTAAAAAAAAATTAATAATCCTGAAGCCTTTCATTATCTACCAGTTCAACTCTCTGGTGACCCCCCACCAGCTAAAGCCAAAAACAGGGGATGATGAAAACAAAAGCCTCTGTACATGATTTTGTGGGGTATTTTTGAGTGCCTGTATATAAATGACCAATAGCAGAGGAAATTAATGAAATGTGCACAGGAGCATATGGGAAATGTTAGAGCTACTGGTGATCTGTGTGGTATTTATGTGTAAAACCTTGAAGTGTGTTTTCTGGAGCAGAGCTTTGCAAAATGTGTTATTTCAAACTCAAAGAGCTCTATTTGTAGCCCACTGAAGCATGTACTTGGCTTTAAGCACATGTTGAAGACCGTTCCCTCCTTGTCAAAACACTTTGGGCTAAACACACAGAAGATGGAGGAGTGAGGATTAGTGATCTGTCTTAAAGACCTGTGCTATCACAGTGAATTCCCAACCTGGCTTTGGACTTGAGACTCTCCAGGCAGTGAAGTTCCTGGTACCACAAAAACAAGGCAGGACTTGATAAAGGCAGTGGTAGAAAATGTTGAATAATTGACTTTTTTTTCCAGGAACTGAGGCAGCTCCTCCGACTGAAGAAGTCTCCTGTCTTTTCCTGGAATTAATTCCTTATGCTCTTACTTGTCAGACTAGAATGGTGGAAAAAATAGGTCAGAGCTTGCTTTCATTTCTGAGTAGTGATAGCACTGGAATTCCCACTCCATCCCAGACCAGTGGTCTGAACACATCAGGTGAAATAAAAGCAGGCTCATGGGGAATTGCCTTGCAGCATCATCCAGAGACCTGCCTGGAAATAGAGACATCCTTGGGCCAGGTGACAGCTACAAACCTGAGGCCTTTTTTGAAGACTGTGGTTCTGTCTTGAACATTTGGTAGTGTGTGAGGCTTGGTTTCCTTTGTCCTTTTGCAGATCTGGGCAGTGGGAACCATCTGGTCCGTGTCAGGGTCACAGTGCCAGTGTTGCCTTTTTCAACCTAGCAATGAAACATGAGAGAAATTTTAGTATAGAAGATAATATAAAAGTGAGTCTTTATTTGGAGGTCTCCAGGGAGAGGTATGGAAGGATGGGGATCCACCCACAAAGGGTGAATATAGTTTTTATAGGTTTTGGGAAATTAGCATGATTGATTAAAAGCACCAATTAGGAGGACAAGGTGATGCAATTCCCCCCTAGGTCAAGCCCCTTCTCTGGAGCCACCCCCCTTGGTGCTGGCTGTACTTTGTCCATGAGAATGTCCATCCTGAAGAGTTGAGCTCAACTTTGCTTTGCAGGAAGAACCAAAATACGACAGGAGCTTTGTACCCCCAGGGCTTGGAGCTCTGGATTTTGTTTTGTCTCCCTGCCAAGGGAAAGGGCATGGAAAAGTACTGAGAAAACTGGCTGGAATTAATAGGCTGCAGAGCTCCAAATGTATGTGCAAAGAATACAGAGAACATAGAAAAGACGAAGAAAAAACAAAACAAAACAAAACAAAACAAAACAACAACAACAACAAAAAAAAAAAAACCAAACCACAACAACAAAAAAAAACCCCAACAAACAAAACAAACAAAAACACCAAAAAAACACACAAAAGAACCCCCCCACAAGATGGCATCACTAGGAAGTGGGGTGAAAAATCCTCTGCAGAAATCACACTTGGAAAGCGAATTGTGACCTCAAAAGTGAATGGTCAGGTGGGGATTTGGGGCGTTGGTGTCCTCAGGGGAGAGGGACAATTGCAGCATTGGTGAGCAAAGCACGGTGCAGGTGGATCCCCACCAGAGGCCTCCGAGACAGATTAATGCAGAGCTGTGCCTCCCTCTGTGGGCTCTGGGGTGCTTCTGCTTCATCCTGCCACAGCCTTCCTGCCTGCTGAAATCAGTGGGAATTCTGTGTCCCCTCCAAGTTCAAGGTTACCCTTAAGCACAGACATTAATTGGATTGGGAACAAGCCCTTTGCTGAGTTAGGGTCAGACGTTCTCACATCCCACGTGCAGAGCATCTCATTAAAAGAATGTGTCTGATTCCAAAAAAATAACAGCTTGGGAGCAGAACATCAAATGTGCTTTTGGTTGGGTTATTTGTCACTTGCTGTGTGTCTGTTACTTGCAATGAATTAGAATGATGTATTCTTAAATCCAGCTGAAAGCTGGTTCTGGGCAATTAAGATTGATTTTTGTGTATGGATCCTTGTTCTCTAATAACTTACATAGGGACAGATATCTTAAATACAAGACTCATTATTTTCCAAACTATGCAAATGTCTTACATGTTATTGCTAGATTATTAATGTCCAGTTACTTATATATGATGAGACAGTCTGCATAAATTTTTTGAAAAAGTGCCTCTGAGCATTGATGCTACAAAAACATCAAAGTTACTACAAATCCTTCAGTCAGACAGGGCTCCTAGAGATTTGGATTGTCTCAAAGTGAGAAATTTAAGTTTGAACTGCAAGATAGAATTGTTAGAAGGATTGCTGTGGGGAAGAGGAAAAAAAATCAGGAACAGAGATTTTGGCCTCTGCTCTTTGGTCATAGCTCAGGGAAGACTGTCAGTATGATTGGCTGGGGATTTCACCTCCAAATTGTGAAAAAAAAGATTGAAGACTTTATTTTACTTGTGGCAGGCAAGCATCAAGCCCTCTTTCTGTAACTGTGTGCTCAGCCAAGCTGCCAGGCTGGGCACAGCTTCACTGCCCTCCTTCACATCTGTGAGAAGAAAGTGCAGGAGGCTGCCACAAAAGCCCGGGTTTAAAAAAGCCCCAGACACTGGAATGCTTGTGGAAGTGTTGCTGAGAGGAAAGGACATGCTGTCTGTGTGGCAGAAGTGGGTTCCTTTTTTCAGACTGACCCAAGTTCCACTGCTGCTACTTTCAGACCAGTTGATTTAAAGGCAGGAGGAGCTGGACTCTGAATTCTTCTGAGTAGGCAGCTTCTATCTTGAAGAGACAGAAGTCTTGAAAGGTATCTCTAGGCAGAAGATTCCCATATTTATTTGATCTGTAGGTGAAAAAGAATATTTTTATGACATTACGACATTTATGACATAAAAAGAACATTTTATGACATTTAGACATGCAAAGGCTTTCAGCTTAATTTTTCCCTGTTGATTTTTTTTCCAACTAGTTCAGATGGCAGGTGACTCTTTCATGTCTCCCAAACTGCTTTGTCTTCAGATCAAACACTCACAAAAGCCTAGCTCAGTAAAACAACCCCAGCCTTCTACAGGGACCTGTGGTAAGGATCAGAATCCTTGTCTTAACCAGTTTTATTTCTCAGAGTCTGATGTTTATAAACCATTTGATACATAACTGTGTTATTTCACCTGGTGTCCATAGCAGTTTTGTTTTGGGATTTTATGTGTTTTAAAAGAGAACACTTTTACTAAGTGAACAGGGCAAGAATGGTTTATTTGTGGTTGTGTGGATGAATAGCAAACCTGTTTTAAAACAATCTACAGTAGCATCATGGGGAGGAGGGAAGTGTGGAGAGGAAAACTGGGAAGGGCTATGTTTATTTTTGTCCTTGTGTGTTCTGCCAGGTCTGTTCCTCCACCCCCATCAGAAGTGACCATGCCCTGTAAAACTCGAGCAACTCCTCAGACTGTTCCTGCCCCCATCAGGTAGAGGGGCTGATGCCTTTTTGGGCTACCTAAAAACAGAGACCAGACAGAATCAAGGGAATAAAAAGCAGTTGTAGTTATTGAAGGGCCTGCAGCTGCATTTAGGGCAGACAAAGCCCACCCTGGGGCTACACCCAAAAATGGACCAGGGGTCACAGCTTTTCACACTTTTATAAGTTTGGTCCATTTGCATGTTGGGGGTTAATGCTCCAATTACAACTTCAGGGAATGAAGTCATTTACCCCAAGTTTGCTCCCCCCCACTCACTTTTGTTTTACATCTCTCGGGGCCTGAGGCAGTGAGGTGTCCTTGATTGCCAGGCCTGGAGAGGAATTGTTGTGTCTGACCAAAATGTGAGGACAGCAGCTCACACTGTGTGTGGAGTTTAGAGTTCTACACTAAAGAATTACAGGATTACAAATGTATGAAAATATAAAAGCTAAAATCCTAAAGCATCAGGGCAAAGGCAGGATCAGAGGTCCTGAAGGTGATGGCCAGGTGGGACACTCCTGGTCCAGGGTTGTGCTCCCTGCTCCCTCTGCCTGTCCTGCAGACTTGGTGTCCTGACAGTCCTGGGGACAGGCATTCATTCCTGGCTCCAGCACACCTGGCTGCAGCTCTGACAATCCAACAGATTTCAGAATCAGAGGAGCCTTTGACGAGACAATTAGGAGGTAAGCTATCCATCAAACCCACTAAAAGGCACCTCAGGAGGTTCATACTAGAACTGGGGGGAGGGGGGAGTTTCTAGTGGATTCTTTCTTTTGATACGTGAAGAATAAGGTTTAAGAATTTAAACACTTTCTTAAAATAATGCCTCCAGTCATGTGGGTGGAAGTAACAAATCTTTCAGCTCATAAAACTGAAGCTTCGTGTAATTTCCTGATGTTCACTTACCTTGGCTGTTAATGGCAACTTGGATTCCAGCACAAACTCCAATCATCCCTCTGTGAGCAGCAGGGAAGGTTTGTCCCCAGGGACAGCCACAGGCCATGGGATGCCTGGGGAAGGCTGATCTGGAGCAGAGACTGGACAGAGCTGGAGAATAAAGTAGGGATTTATTGAAAGGCCTTTAGGGTACACCTTAGGCAGGACAAGAGCCTGGCCAGGGCTTACACCCAAGGTGGACCCAAAGTGGTCAAATGATCACAAGGTCTCACATTTTGATAAGTTTTGGTCCATTTGTATATTGAGGTTTAATTGTCCAATTCCAGCTCCAGGTTGTGAGGTCCCATCCTTCTTATTCCTCCCTTCAGCCACCCTTGTTTGTGCTTTTGGGGCTGAAAGTTGTCCTTGGTCTTCAGCAGGAAAAGGATTTGTTTTGTGTCCCTGCTGTGTGCAGAGCTGAGTGACCCTGACTGTGAGCTCAGAGCTGCACCCCATGGCAGCAGAGAATGTGAAATACATGAAAGCTGAAACTCAAGGCATCACACGAATGCTCTGAACAGAGTGGATGTGCTCTTCCTTCTGTTCCATGAGCAAACAGTGCTAACTGTGGTGGGCAGGAGCTACCCACACAGCTTTCCCAAGGCTCCATCCCTGCACAGAAGGATGGGTGATGCAGTGCCCTGGGATGAGTCTGCTGGGCTGTGGGAGCACTGCACAGCCAGTGTGTGCCAGCTCTGTGGCTGCTGCCTGTGCCCCCAGCTGATGTCTGGCCAGCCCCTCTGCTGTGAAAATCAACACTCTGATGAATTCTGCACTGGTCAGATTGCCTTGGAAGAGCCTGGCAGCACCCAGGGTTAGCCATGGAAGTGGAACTGGCTGTGGCCTCTGAAGAGGGGACAGAGCAGAGGAGAGCTGGGCTCATTGAGAGACCAGGAGGCAGAGAATGCTGAGAGGTGCAGGAATGATACCATGGGAGCACAGCAGCGTGTGCCAGGGAAACACCACCTTGTTTTGGCTCTTGGGAAGTGCTAATCAAAAAACCTGGGGTTTATCTGTGCAGGTCAGGGTAAAGCCATACCAGTTACCTCGTGCAGAGGTCAGGATTCCCATTGCAGCTGTAAAATGAGGTGGGAGGGTGTGTGTGTGTACATATATAGATTACGCTGAAATCCAGTGCAGAGTTTGTGCACAACAGGCTTAAAGGTAACTCTCTGCCATGGGGGCTCAACTCTACAACATTCATACTCTAAACTGCTGCCAGGAATAGAATATGGTTCTTATTTTCCATTTCCTTTCTTGGAGGTAGTAAATGAAAAGCCAGATCAGAGTCACCAAACACCTAATTTGCAAGAGAGGGCTTAACTGCTTGTTCCCAGGATTTAAAATGTATTTTGCAAACTTTTATCTGTTTGGATGGAATTTAACTGATTGGAAGTGACACGGGCAGCCTCACTCCCTACCACAGCAGTGCAGTAGAGCAGATGGCTGGCCAAGGCACTGCTCCATTATTAAACAGATCAGTTAGGAGCCCAGAAAGAAGCACACTTAGAGCTTTCATGTCTCACAAGGCCATATATTTTCTCTAAGATG
Organism: Prinia subflava; assembly: GCF_021018805.1. NCBI lineage: Eukaryota > Metazoa > Chordata > Aves > Passeriformes > Cisticolidae > Prinia > Prinia subflava. The sequence continues at coordinate 2,941,923 of NC_086257.1, read as the reverse complement.
AGGGAAAATTAATATGGCCTCTTTATTGGATGGAAAAGGGTTTTCAATTTAACCTTGAGCAATTTCCCTTTACAAAGAAATTGCATAAAAGCAACAATGAAAAATTTTAATCTCCTTATGGGATAATAGAAGAGAGATCATCTGGAGTTTATAAAGCATCATAGTTAATGGATTCATTTTAATAATGACGGGTTTATCCACCCACATTGGCAAATCTTGATCTTTTTTTTTTTAATGCATGCATCCAGATTACACGTCTTAAAGCACAGAAGGAAGTGTCATACCAAGAATAATGCAAGCACTCTCCTGTCTCTCCTTTGGCAGCTGACATGGGAAGTCCCAGCATTCTCCCTCACACCAGGGGCTGTCATTTGGACACGTCTCTGTCCATCTTTTCTCTAAATCTAAATGTCTGTGCTGCAGCTGATTCATACTTGAACCTTTGGTGTAGCTTCTTTTTACTACAGCTCTGATTCTCATTGGGGCTTCTCCAGCTGAACTTTTTCCAGCATTTAGAGAGTTTCCTGCACACCTCAGTCTGAGTGCTTCCTCTGGTTCAGCTGTGGAACCTCTCTGTGTCCTCCTCCTCCTCCCTGTTGTTGTTTTGTGCTTTGTTGGGGTTCTTTCCCCACCACCACCAGCATTACCTGTTTGCCTCCCCTTTAAAGGCCCTGCCCAACCCCTTCGTGTCCCCACTGTCCCTTCTCTCGTGCTGCCAGGGCAGTGCCTCCCTTTTCAGTCTGGGATGCAGCTGTGCTCCCCCAGCCTTACACATCTGGAAGGACGCTCCCACAGGAGGTGCCGTTCTCCTCTCTGCCACCCCCTGTTTAACTCTTGCTTGGCCACAGTGTTACTGCAGTTTCTGACTGCTGCTAACTCCCCTGCTGTGTTCTCCCCTTGCTTCCTTGGCTGCCTTTCTGTGCTGTTGCTCTGTAGCACGCAGGGCAAGAGCCTGTCCCTGCTCTTTGTGTGCAGAGCACAGCCCCGTGTCTTCCAAGCCTACCACCACAGCTCCTGGGCTCGACAGGAATACAAATAATTGCCAGCAGATCTCTTCCCCATCACCTGGAAATGCTTGCCAGCTTTGTGGCATTTGTTGTAAAAGTTTAGTGAGCCTTGTGAAGCAAAGTCTGAGATTGGGGAAGAAAGCACAGTCGATTATCAATTCAGGAATAATTCAACACATTGAGTGTTCATTTGTCTTCCCCTCACTGAATACATTAAAATTCCCTAAGCAGGGCCCAACTTTGCCTCAGCAGACACCTTATATGCTGTGGAATTCCTCTGTCTCAGATCTCATGTTTGCCACGGCTGTTGGTGTCTCTGCAGTTCTGCTCCTCGCTTTCTCTAATCAACAGGCATCCTAAGGAATTTGCTGGAGTAATTGGAAGTTGCCAGCTGTGAAGCAAGTTTGTGCTTTTGTCCAACCATTTGGTTGGATCTAGTGTGAAAAGGGAAGAAAAAAATCCCCATCCTCTTTCTGTTGTGGCTTTGCAGAGACTTTCTGAAGACTCAGGATCAATGAGTCTCCTTTGCTCAGCAGCACCTGGGTGGGTGACGGGAGATTTCGGGAGAGTTCCCCAGTGCCTGCTTCAGGACATGAGGAGTCCTTGATAGTTCACTACAGGATATGCCCCAAGCAAAATCTTTGGAAAGGTAATGTGCACTGTAAAGTGCTCACAGAAGCCTCTCTTCAGTGCATTTAGTTTTTTTCCCTCTTCTTAGCATTGCCATTAGTGGTAAAGTCAGAGCATTTCTGGGGAATTCCACCTGTGCACACCTCACAGGTGGCCCTGTACCCACCACCCTGCAGCCTTTCCCTCATGGTCTGAGAGGGCAGAGGTGATGGACACTGCTCCAGGTCCACCTCTGCTCTCCCTAACCCTGCAGGTCTGGGCGAGGTTCAAAGAGCAGCTGAGTTGCTAAGTTAAATTTCTCATCATGTTCCCAAGCTCCATGTAATGTAAATTCCTCAGGAGCAAACACTCACTTTGAAGAAGCTGTAACCAATAATTCCAGTGGAGTGAAATAAGGATTTTTATGATGAATCCTGTGCTGACAGTAATGCTCTAAGCTCACAAGCCCAGGAGTGAAGAGTTTAAATTTGCTATTCTTATTTTCACTTTTCATTTGGCTCAGTTTCTCCATTTCCCTTGCATTGTCTGAATCAAGGAATTCTTAATAGCCTTCATTTTGTATCTTCCCAAAACTACTCAGGAAATTTAATGCAGGAAAAGCAGAGACATTCTTTGTAATACCAAATACTGATCAAAGGTACTTGTGTATTTATTAACATTATCTGGATTCATCATTGTCAAGCTGTATTTTCCACTCCTGCAGAGTGGGAGGAGGCAGTCTTAACCCTGAACTTCCTTCTGGGAAGTGCAAAGCTAATTTTGAGAGAAATTTCCTCTCCTTTATGACAAACTTGCAGGATTTTAGAGTATATATGGCTGGGCTGTAAATGGTTTTGTAATCGTTCCAGATCCCCCTGGATTTGCTATAGGCAGCACAAAAATTGCTTCTGTTGTATTCTGGATGGGAATATGGAAACTTAAAAGTGTTTTCAGGGATCCTGTGGTGCCCACTAATTCTTCACAGCAGCAGCTGCATTTTCAAGAGTCGTGTTCAGTGATTCCCACAGGTTTGGCCACCGAGTGTCCCTTGCTGGCACGTACCAAACCCTGCAGCAGAGACACCAACAGCCTCCTCACTTGATGTGTGCTCCCCTTCCTCCAAGGCAAGAACACCTCAGAGAACACTCCCAGATCACCAACCCAAGCAATTACAAGCCTCTTTCCCCTGGGATTATGTTATCAGTTTCTTCTGGAGGGTTAACCATAAATGTCAGCTTTTAATTAAAGCCAAAGAAACTTTCTCATTACCAGTTAATGCCAGGTTCCATTGGACTTCACTCAGTCAAGAAACAGATTTTATTCTCTGAAGGCTGGGAAGACTCATCCCTACACCCACAATGTTGCTCGTGGAGCCCTGAACCTGCCTGCAAATTCCGACCCAACAGGTTATTTCCTCTTTGCTCATGGTGAGATATTGAGATGCAGGGTGTTGCTCTGCCCTTGTAAGTGATAACTCCCTGCTGTAGGGAGCCAAACCCCGCTGTTGGGGCTCTCGGGGCTCTTGGGCTGGGTTAGGGAAGCTCCTCCACTCCCTGTCCTGTTGTTGGATGTGCACTTGTGTGCAGACCACAGGGTGCCAGTGCCAGGAGACTGTGCTGGAGGTCACAGCCAAACCCTCCTGTCCTCTGCTCTTCTCACCCAACAGCTCCACCACAGCTGCCATGCCATCAATCAGAGATGATCAACTCTGCTGTGAATATTCTGCATCCTAATGAATGAGACTTCACTCTCCATTGAGAGCAAGGTGCTGAATTTGAATGCACATTCTCCATGTCCCTGGGCATGCCAGGCTGGGCAAGGCTCTGCTTTGGGAGCCCCTTCTATTCATTGCTTTGGGAAAAGGGATCCAACAGCGTGGGAATCGCTGTTGGATCGTCAGTGTTTCCATTTTGGTTCAGCTGACAAGTTTGCTCATTTGTGAGTTTTTTGGAGAGATGTGTTTCTGTCACCAAACTGGTAATTCCTCTATGAAATTCTGTCTCTTCCTACTTCTCTGTCAGCTTTACTTCATGTTAAGGAAAGAGAGGGGGAAATGCTCAAAATAAGTAAATAGCTTTCTTTTTTCTTTTTTTTTTTTTTTTTTTCTCCTTAGATGTATAAATTAGTCACTGAATAATTTACATGGATGATTCTTAGTTCACCAATTGTTTGTGAGCAGTTCATCACCTGTCTCAAACTGCAGATGTTTTGATTAGGTCCATGAAATGCATCATATTTGTGATCTTTCTTTTGGGGTGGTTTCTCTGATGTCAGCAGAAGCTCTCCCATCTGTAGCAGCACTAGACATGAGTTAAGATCAGCACAGATCTTTTTTGGTTACAGAACTTAGGCAAAGCTTCCTAAAATCAGTGCAATCTTTGTGATCATGACTGTCAGCCTTGGCTGCAAGTGCTTCTCAGCCATTTGGGAGAAAATAGGGAAAAGAGAGATGCCAATTCCTGCACAGAGAGTGTGAGGGGACAGACTTATTTTTCTCTCTGACCTTTCATAGGCTCTTGATCAGTAGCCCATGGATCCTGGTCCAACCTGGGTAGATCCTGAGCTGAAAATCATGGGATTAAACCTTTAATTATGTGTCACAGAGCCAGGCTCTGGAAGTGAAACCTCACAGCTCTGAATTGGCTTTGCTCAGGGCTGTCAATGTCATTATGGATGCACTTGTTTTAGAACGTGTTTTACAGTTCTTTAGTCTTTCCTCTCTGCAAACAAGCTTTTCTTGCCACCTTTGATTTCTGTAACAGCCTCTGGTTGATTTAAAAAGGGCTGTACCTCTAGGACAGCTTCAGCTGCCATTCTCCTTACACCCTCTTGGGACACAGTCTTAGCTCACCATTGACATGGACAAACAGAATTCTTATTGCTTTTATGAAGCTGAGAAAATGGTAAAAATCATCATTGCTAGTCTACAAACAAGAGTTAAATACCTATCATCAAATGTAAAAAGGAGTAAATAAGGTATAAATTATTCTAATAGGTTTGCACAAAAAAAGAGCAATTAAACTAATGCAGTTTGACTTCTTTTCAATTAATAATGTACCCGAACATTTTTACATTGTTTGGAAAGACTATGTGCAGATAATATTGTCTTACGGCCTAATTTTTTTCATGCAATTAGTTGCATACATTTGCTGACAGGCTAATTTATGAGCAATTGCTTTAAAAGCAGAACTATTTTGCATTTAATTACGTTGGGTTGTAATCCATCTGTTGACAAATTTGTGTGTTTTGCTATTTATTTGCTAATGCGTTCCACTACTCCAGCATGATCAGTCATACAAGTTGAATATTTTGTTGATTATATAAATACCATAGGGTAATTAAGGGCCAGATGCATGGCTGGTGGGAATGACTGGTTGTGGTATTTCTTCCCCTGCTTCCAGATGAACTTTTTATTGCCGCTCTGTGGAGAGTGAACAAAACTATGATTAAAGCTGGAATGATGTGGCTGCTGTTCCTCAGCAGCTGGAGCAGGGGAAGGTGGGGAGAAGTGAATCTCTCTGTGCTTTGTGCCCGGGGCCTGCCTGCAGCTTGCTGGTGCAGAGTTTATCTCAAATAGCTCGTGGTCACGAGCAAACTGACCCTGCTGTGGTGGGGATCCGTGGGCAGCTGGGGAAATCAGGGCAAGGTCTGTGGGTTCACTGCTTGCACTGCTGTGAGGAGGAGGAAGGGTGAGCTGGGTGGGAGGGCCCCTCGTGGGAGGTGCCCTTGGATGGCAGGTGCTTGGACTTGGAGAGCAGCAGCACTTTGCTTCTGTTGGAGCTAATCACTGATAATGGGACAGGGCAGCTGAGAGGTGTCCCACAAGTTTTTTATTTCATTATCAGTCTCAGTGAAGGTAGAGACATAGAAGATGGTAAAACTCACACCTTAACAGCAGAAGCCAAAGTTCCCTTTGTTACAAAGCCTTTTAAAAGTATTTTAGCCAATAGGCTGATGCTAAAACCTTACAAGCATCTACTTAAGCCAATCACTAAACACTACTCATACACCTCACAGCATACAACAGCTGCTTCTTTTATATTTTTTGCAGCTCAGAAAGTTTCTATGCTCCAAATATTTCAAGGTCTAAAATTCAACTCTGTTTCAAACTTCTATCTATGTGAACTTATTGCAATGCTATGAAAGTCCTCTGTATTTCCAGTTCCCACAATTCCCCCTCTTGGTACAACCAAAAGAAGTTTCAGTCAGGTTTCTTGCTTAGCTGACCCGCTGAACTGTGGGTGCAAGATAGAGAGTGGGAGCTGCTGGGAGAATTGTTTCTCCTGGCAGTTACTGCTTGGGCTTACTGAATAGTGATTGTGCTGGTTTGAAAGCAAAACCAGTGAGACTCCAAGGCAGAAATACAATTTAATAGAGAGAGAACAAACAACAAGAAAGATAAAAATAAAAATAAAATAAGAGAAATGCAATAGTACAAAGGAGCACTGACAGAGTCAGAATGCAAACCTGACACCCTGTTGGTCAGGGTGTTGGAAGCAGCCTGAAGTCCTCCCAGAGTGACAGATGTGGCTCCACTGGAGTAGAGATGATCCTCAAGAAAAGGCTCCAGTCATCCTCTGGGAATGCAGTGGGAACAGGCTCCCTTGGTGTTTGGGATTGCTGTTTTATCCCGGTGGAAAGGCTTTGGCTCCTCCACTGGGTGGAGCATCTCCCAATGGGATGAGGTGATGTTATCAGTCATGGGAGAGCCTTCAATGGCCCATTCACAGGGGATGTCCCTCGGAGGAGGATGGGTGGAGGAAGAGATAAGGAGGCCCTGCCTTATCTGGTGTTATCAGGTGTCCATTAACAGAAGGCATCTGCCCTCTTTCCCCCCTAGAGTTACAAGAGATAAAGAACAATATCTCCCAATAGACGTCAACAGATGAAAATAGAATACACATTTTTGGTTACATTTTTCAACCCAAGACAGTGATGTTGTTTGGGTATGAGAAATATGGGGGCTTTTCTCATATCCTTGAGAGAAAAAGGAAGTTATCAAGTCAAAGGGTTTTGAAATGGGTGTGGTACCTGGCTTTTGTGTCATCCTCTGGGGTAGAAACAGGGAGAAAAATGTGGACCAAGTACGGGATGGGTGAGTGGTGGCCAGAGGCAGAGGAGCTTGCTTGCTTTGCTCCTTTACAGGGCTGTTTGTCTTGGTTTGGAAAGACAGGATCTGTCAGGGAAAACTGGAGTTTCCCTTGAATGGAGAATGTAAACACCCCTCCCTCCAAATTATTACAATTTTGCAATTAGGAGCTTTCAGGCAAAAATATGGGAATAGGAGTAACAGTTCTGTACTAGGAATATTAAAAACACAAATGCAGTAATAAAAAAACCAAGCAAACAAACAAACAAAAGTCCTAGAAAACCCTGACAGAGTCAGGAATACGACCTGACGTCCTGTTGACCCGGGTGTTGGAACCAGTCCAAATAAATCCTCCTGGAGTGACAGATGTGGTTCTGTTGGAGTAGAGATGATCCTGCAGACAGGTTCAGTGGTGCTGAGATGAGTCAGGTCTTCCTCTGAGAATCCAGTGGAAAAGAGGAATGTCTGGGGTCCCTGTGTCCCCATTTTTATCTGGGTAGGGAATGTTTGGCTCCTCCCCACTGGGTGTTCCATCTCCCAATGGATGATGGAATGTGTCAGTCCCTGGTGAGCCTCAATGGCCCATGAACAGAAGATATCCCCGAGGGTGGGCAGTGGTGACAGAGATCACAAACACTGCCCCACCTGGTTTAACAGCTGGGCTGTTATCAGAAGGCATCCACCCTCCTCCCCTGGAGTTACAAGAGATAAAGAAAAAAGAAACCCTCTCCAACTGCTTTCTACAGATGAACCAGAATACACTTTTTTTGTTGTTACATAACCCAAGACACTGTTCTTTCAAGACCAGTTGAGTTTCAGTTGCACCCACAAAAATGACTGCAGTGATGGATAGATCTTAAGACAAAGTCTTGCAAAAGTCAGATATATCTGGACACCATCAAAGCACAGTGGGACAAGGTACAAACCCTCTTTGCAGCCACAGTGTGGGATCCCCTCCGTAGGCAGATCCTTTCCCGTTTTGACTGACCCACCACCTGCTGAAAAACCCCTTTGGTTTCCATGAGAATTGGTGGTGGGCTGGACTGTTCAGGGAGGTGGAGGGCAGCAAAACCCAGCTCTGGATAATTTTGACTGTTTAGTTCGGGACCCAAAATAGTTCTACAGAGCGCCAAGCAAAAGCTTGGCACTTTTTTATGTACCAAAAGCAGAGACTGCACACCGTGCATTGGAGCCCTCAGTGGGGGCAGTACAGATGTGCTCCAGCTGCTCATTTGCACTGCTGTGACAGAACAAAGGGCTGGGGATTCTTTCCACAATAAAGGCTGCTCTAAGGCTTGTGAAGGTGGGTGTTTGTGCTCTGGGCTCGTCTGCACTTAGCTGAGGTTCAGACACACCTCAGTTTTTCTCAGCCTCTGAGTGGGTTTGAATTGAGTCTTGCACTTTCCTCATTTTCAGCAGAGCAGCTTCTGACTTTGGAGGAAAGACAAAGGTCAAATTAGAATTCTCTTTGTATGCTCTGCAGGTTGGATTTCTGGTTTGTTTCTCTGTGATTTTAAATAACTGAATTTCTATTTCTCTAGAGTATTAACAGCTGGAAGCTTTACAGATCATAAGAGTTCAGGCAGCTATAAAAATATCAGTTCCTTCTGAAGAGCTTTAAAGCATAATTTATAGTTAGATAATATCCTCAGATAACAATATCAGTCTGTGAAAAAGCATTTTCTTTCCCCACCTCCTTCTGCATTTAATTTAGAAATTAAAGACAATAGGGACTGCAATCATCAAAGGTGCCACATAACATTCCCTCTTGGGGGTTTCACCTAGAAGTTCTGGTCTCTGCCTGGTGTACATTGGGAAGCTCAATTTGATGTTAAAATGTTTTTGTAGAGCTGTCTAATAGTCCCCATAAAGCATGGTGAAAACAGAGCTTAAAAGAATGGGTGGACACTTTGTGAGAGTCAGACAAATAAATTACATGCTTTTTACTCTCCCAAGCACAGATGACTAGAATTGCAACTGACTGAATAATTTGCAGTGATTAATTTGAAGAGATTTTCAAGGTTTTCAGGGTTCTTTGAAAATCCATACATTTAACCATAAGTATGGTTTATTTAAACATATTTCACTGTAATTGTTTGGGTTTGAGACTGCTAGCAGGCAATTGTCATTTGAAATCCTCCATATATAGACAAATTCCATAAATTCTGTGATATTTTTGCCTTACATAATAGGGAGTTTCATGAAAAGAGTTTTATTGCTTAAATTGCAAGTCACATGTTTGATGGTAATGTTTGCCATTCTTGCCATTTTGGCTAACCATATCAGATGGTCAGGGAGAGGAGATGGAATCACATAATCCACGTAAGTAGCAGGCTGAAATGGGGATTTTGCAATTGGATCTATTTATTATTGCTATTTTTTATGGCAGTGGCTCCTTGTTAGTGTTGTGAACAGGGCCAGTGACTGTGTGGGTGTTCCAGGCATCCTTGAAGGCTTCCCTGCACCTACCTCAAATCATGCTTTTTCTGCCCCTGTCTTCTTAACTTCTCTTCAGGAGCAATTTTCTCATTGCAGTTAATAAAAGCTTTGGATATTGCTTTGTCCTGCAAGCTGAGATGATTACAGAGGAGAGCAAGACGAGGATTTTAAGAGAACATGAACCCCACCCTGTGCTTCTGGGGGAAGAGAAATCACCCCTGAGCAGGAGCCATGGGGAAAAAACAGCAACCTGCTCATGCCCCTGTGCTCTCTAGGTGTGTTTGGGATCAAGAGCTGAACTAATGTGCTGGGAGGGGCAGGGGAAAGGGGAAGGCAGCCCAGAGGGAGCAGCTCTGGGACCCAGGACCTCGCCCGTGTCCATGCTCCTGCTGTGCCAGCTGGCCCTGCAGGACTTCTCACGTATTTAACACGTTGCAAAATCATCTTGCACATTCAGTTTAAGAACTGGAGATAAGCAATTTTCTCCTGAGATCTCTGAGCTGGTTTCCCAGCTGAAGAGGTCCAGAGAGAGTTTGTGGAACTGGAAGTAGGGGAATTCTGGAGCGTGATGAGACTCATCTGAAACTTAATCACTGTTGGCCCTGATTTTACATTCAAAATCCAAATAGCTGCAAATACAAGTGTGGGAAGCAGCAGTGATTCTATCCCACGTCTTTCATCATGAGAGCCTAGTGCCCCCCAGAGTCTGACTAATAAAATCACTGAGACCAAGACCCAACAAATGGGGTCTCTGCGGAAAGAGATGGAAATATTTCTTGGCGTGGGGCTTGGACTTCCTCAGCTGTCTTATCAGTTGTCCAAAGTAACCCAGTTCAAATGACCACGGCATGGATATTGCAAATTCTTCCTAGGCTGGCGAAAGAATTCATTGGCCAAATGAGGGCAGGAATTAATTAGTGAGAAGCAAAGGTGTGCATCTGCAGATTTGTGAGGTGTGAGGAAGTGGAGGCATGCCAGCTGCCTTGTTATCTGCTACAGCAGCACAGTTTTTACCATCAGCTCCAGACATTAACTGAATTCTGTTTGGTGAAGATGATGATGTCCCCTCTGGGGTCAGCGGCGGGATGAACAACACCTGAGAGCTGTCACAGAAGTTAGGTGGCACAAATAACTTCTTAATTTGTTTTTATGATTCTTCATTTGACAGTACCCTTGGGCACGTGGTGTCACTCTTGGGGTGTCCTGTGCAGGGCCAGGAGATAGACTCCACCATCCTCGTGGGTCCCTTCCAGCTCAGCATGTTCTGTGGTTGATTTCTCCTCCCTGAATCCCGGGGCTGCATCCCCATGCTCTTGTTTCTCCCCTGTTGCTGTGGCACTCCCTGCCCAGCAGCTCTTGAAGCAGGAAGGTCGCCTGCTGCTGCTGAGAATATTTCTTTATGAGCATGACAATACTTCCTCTGCTGTGTCCTGCTAACTTTCTCATTACACTTCACAGCAAACATTAATGTCTAGGAAAAAACCCAGATTTTTATCTGCTCCCAAGATAGCACATAAAACAGACATCTGAGTCTCTGTAATGCCAAGAAGTTTTTAGGATGCTTTTCAGAACATGTACTTGACTTCAATCATTCCAAATCTATTTTGTAATTACAAAGCCATTTTATGTTCCTTTGAAACCAATTCTAAAGCCATTTCACAACCATGCTGAAAATATCCCATGCACAGAATTTAGACAAACTTTTTTTTAAATCTGTCTCTTGTTTTTCTTTTCTGCTGTACAGTAGAAAAAGGGATCTTTGCAGAACTCGAGGTGCTCTTGACCTCTCACCATGACCTCTGTGAAAAACTGCCCATTCACCTGGGCAGTGTTAGTCCAAAAAAAAAGGAAAAGGAAACTCACACCGTGTAAAGTTTTTAAAGCCAAAGGGAGTAACTAACACTGAGTTTCAACTGTGGCACAGGTCCTACTGCTTCCCTGGGGGTCCCTTAGTCCAGGTGAGCAGCAGAGGATTACCAGAGCACAGATCTGAGGCTCTGAGGTGTCCTCAGCTGGCTGTGGGGCAGGGCAGGGCTGGTTCATCGCTGAGCAGCAGAGAGGTGACAGCAGTAAAGACAAGTTTGAGAACCACTACACAGCCCACCAGCTTCAGGGACACAGAGAGGTTTGGATCAGCACATTTGCCTATTATTATATTACTTTCCCCTGGATGATTCTGTGTGGAACACAATCAGGTTTGTTATAAAACCATTCATTGTTCAGCTGTATGTAACCCTGATATTAGGTGGCTGTTCTTAGACTCCAAAAGAGCATTGACTAGCACAGATCACCAGATGCAGCTGATCTCAGACTAACCACAGCTTCATGTAGAAGCAGCCATGCTAAAGCACAAATTCCTCATCTGCGTGTAGGGCCAGGAGCTGAATGATGTGCATTTAGAAAGCAGCCTACTCATAGCCTATATAATGCTTAGTAAGAAAAGCACAAAGCAGAGGGGAAGGTGAAGATCTGCTTCTGCAGCATGAGCATGCTCACAGTGTGGGAGCACATGCATTGAGTCAAAATAATATGCAATGAATTATCAACTGTTATTATGTAAAGTGGTTTGAAGTAAAACTGACATTACATCAAAAGTGATGTGATACTGTACCCATTCTGAAAGAAGTAAGGATTCTAAACCGATGGGATCTGGTTCTGGTTTGGAACTGGTGGAATTTGTATCTCCTGAGCATCTTTCTTGGCCTACGAGGAAATGAGCAGGTTTCCTGCTCCCTGTGTTTACAGGGAAAGCAGCTGCAGAGCTGTTCTCTCACCCCCTCCCATCAATACTGCCTTTCATGTTATTAGCTCTCAAGATTGCTCTCGAAGCAATTCAGCCTTTAACATGTGGTTGTTGTGCTTTTCATAAGCAAATGGAAAAAACCACCTGGGTTAGCTACGTTTCTTCTTGGTGAGTTCCTTAGCAGAAGGAAGCATTCAGTGATCCCCCATGTGTGAATGTGGGCTGACTGACCAATGCATTTTCAGAGCTTTGTCACCCTGCCGAGAATTTATTTGTAGCAGACTTTGAGGCCAGACCACATCTTCCCTTCTGGCCCAAGGTGTCTTTGGTTATGTAATAAAAAAAAAGGTGTATTCTTTTTCATCTGTTGAAACCAGCTGGGGAGATGTTTCTTTTTTTTCCTTTATCTCTTGTAACTCCAAGGGGGAGAGGGGTGGATGCCTTCTGTTAATGGCCAGCTGTTAAAACCAGGGGAGCAATGTTCCTCATCTCTTCCAGGACCCATCCTCCCTCCAGGGGATATCTGCTGTTAATGAGCCGTTAAGGCTCACCACACAACTGATAAAATTAAATCATTCCACTGGGAGATGCTCCACCCAGTGGGAGGAGCCCAGCATTCCTACCAGGATAAGACCTGAGATTCAGAACAGCAGAGCAGCCTCTTCTCCACTGGATTCTCAGAGGAAGACTGGACTCATCTCACTGCTATTTCAGGATCATCTCTACTCCACCAGAACCACATCTGTCACTCCAGGAGGATTTATTTGGACTGCTTCCAACACCCTGGCCAAGAGGGTGTCAGGTCCTATTCCTGACCCTGTCAGAGTTTTCTAGGACTAATGTTTGTAAGCTTTTTTTTATTATTATTATTCCTAGTAAAGAACTGTTACTCCTATTCCCATATTTTTTGCCTGAAAGCTGCTAATGGCAAAATTGTAATAATTTGGAGGGAGGGGTGTTTACATTCTCCATTCCAAGGGAAGCTCCAGTTTTCCCTGACAGATACCTGTCTTTCCAAACCAAGACACAAGGGGAAGTTAATTAGGTAAACACAATCTTGCAAAGCTTCTGGACTGTCACTCTGTGCAGGGAGGATGGAGGGAGGGACACTGCCCCTGTCCCAACAGGAGAAGCAGAGAGGTCTCTGTGTCTGTGTGTGCAGGTGCCATCTGCTCGTGGGCCTTCTCCCCAGTTCGGGAGCACTTTCTGTGCCAGGGGGCTCTAAGCCATTCCCCCTCTGCACAAGGGGCATGCAAGGTGTCAAGGTGAATTATTGATGGATGATAAATGGATTTTTTTAAAATTTGTACAACAAATCTATTCTCCGGGGGTTTTGTTGCTTTCATACGAAAGGAAGGTGTGATTTTGCTGATGATTTTTTATACTGACATAACTAATTACTTAATCAAGGGCTTCTGCCTTCTGTTTAGAGATAGCTGAGATATTAAGAGATTGCATTAATGCCCTTAGAAACACAGCAAGGCTTGAGAAATCTATAAAGATATATTTAGTGGCAAAAATTATTCCATGATAATTTGTCAATTACAGTGCTCTATCAGATAACAAATGCTCAAGATGAAATCTGCTCCAGCTGGGGAAGGATCCATTTTCTGTGCTTTCAGACGTGTCTGGAAAGAAAATGCCTTTACTTTACCTTTTTTTTTTTTAATTCATATTTGCTGTATTTGTAGAGTTTGGGTGATGTTTAGTATGAAGATGGTTTTGTGTAGAGACAGAAGGTGGGTGATAAGTTTTACCAGCACAGTATAGGCATAAATCCATGTTTTCTGAATCAGTAAAGAATGCTAAGGAAAATGCTTATAAGTAAACCTTCAACACTGGGCAGGACTAACTCATGTTAAGAGAATAAACAACCATATTAGAATGTAATTTATAATCTCACTAGTGTTTCATTTCCATGTCACTTCTGTGTACTTTAATTTTCTTTTTAACCGAGGAAAAATGCACATGAAGGCATTACAATCTTTTCCTGTGATTGAGATACTGGAATTTTTTTGCAGTTGTTACTGTTCTAGAAAAAAAGAGCATCTGTCTTTGCCAGAAGGGTGTTTGCCTGTCTTCAGAGCACATAGGCTTGATAGCATTTTACTCCTTCCTGCACCTTAGTACTGGATTGTTCATTTCTTGCATAACTGCACCTCTGACCCCTGCACAACACTCACGTCCACAAGAAGGAGAGTTCCACTCCTTCCTAAAAAATTTGTGACTGCCAGGTTGCCCCTCTGGGTTGGATGATGCCTGAAGTTTTATCTTTCATATATTTCAGACTCTGTGCTGCCCAGGGTGCAGCTCTGAGCTCACACTCAGGGTCACTCAGCTCTTCACAGAGCAGGGACACAAAACAAATCCTTCTCCTGCTGCACACCAAGGACACTCTCAGGCCCAAAAGCACAAACAAGGGTGGCTGAAGGGAAGAAGGATGGGACCTCACAACCTGGAGCTGGAATTGGACAATTAAACCCCAAAATGCAAATGGAACAAAACTTATCAAAGTGTGAGACCTCATGATCATTTGACCATTTTGGGTCCACCTTGGGTGTAGCCCTGGCCAGGCTCTTGCCCCACCCAAGGTGTATCCTTTAAGGCCTTTAAATAAACCTCTACTTCATTCTCCAGCTCTGTCCAGTCTCTGTTGCAGGCCAGCCTTCCCAAAGTGTCAGACCCACGGTGCTGTCCCCACTGGCACAAGGTGGGACCTCTCTTTCCATCCATACACAGGCTACCAAATCCCACAAGCACTCTTATCAATGAAGTCCTTCCTCTGCTGTGTATAATTTTCCTCTGCTGTATATAATTTGTGTACATATACAGGGTAATGTATTGATTGCCTTTCTCACAATTTCTGTTATTTTGTCATCTCTTAGTAGTTAGCAGAACAAAGTCAAAGGTTTTTAGTTAAAACCTCACACTCTAGGAAAGCTTATTCAAGAAGGACTAATGAAAATTACAGCTATTTATCCACCAAAGCTACAAAATGATACATTATTATTCCCAAAGTGCTGGGTTACTGTACTGTGACAAATAGAACAGTTTCCCAAGTACCCTTGGGTGAGAGCCAGTGTGCAAAAAGGAAGCTAATACTGAAGACTCTTTTCCAACTGCTTAGCTGCCAATAGAAGGAGATACAACTGAAGTCTGTGTATTTTAAATGTCTGTCAGTGTGGGGGTTAAAAGCTGGTGAAGCAGAGAGTGCTCAGAGCCTGTTGTGTGTGTAGTGGGAGGAGGAATAAATGCAGAATGCACCCCTGGGTGGTTCTGGAATGCTGTTCCCAGGCTGAATAAGCCAAAAGACTCATTAAGTTCTTCAGGTCTTGTAATTCAGCTCTGCTGCGAATCCAAAACTGGTGTATGAAGTGAGCCCTTTCAGCTGTTCCACCAAATTACCTGTAGAGAGCAAGGTGATGCCTTTTAGTTTATCTAACAAATTGTCTACTTTGAGTCATCAAAATCTATATGCTTTTACACCACCTGGGGCTAAAATCAGTGCAGCTGAAATCAAGAAGCTCTTTCTCATTACTTTGAATTCTTAAATTCATGAGGATGAAGAGAGGAACCCCATTCTGTCTGGTCTAGTCTAGCCCCTGTTACCCTAATCCACTCTGCTTTGCAGTCAGACTCTGGCTCCTTGTCCTCAAGGCACTTCCCAAATTTCCATCCTGTGATGAGGCACTCAGAGCTGCAGCTGGGCAGTTAAATTATGTGAAGTTCATGGCGCCCATTTGGACTGCAGTTTTCTGATGATTTTATGTGCACAGTATGTTTTTATGAATTGCCTCTGAGCACAGAGCTGAACTGACCCCCTGTACTCTCCTGAGTCATTACCACTGGCTTTGGGACATGTCAGTGTGCTTGTGTAGCTCATGTTATTCAGCCTGTACTTTGCTGAAAAGGTGATCATCAGAATTAGTAAAGGGGCAATCTGTGAGCAAACATCATGATGATTATGATAACACCACTCTGAACTCGTGTTTGTTACATTCTCAACTCTTACTTCTCTCAAAATGCCCATACAATGCTTCAAGTGGAAGCAGCTGATGAGCTCTGACTCCTGCTCATCTTTCATTTTCTGGTCTGATTGTTTCCTGCTTCCCCTGTAGAAGAGGATTGAAAGCCTGCTGAGGTACAGAGCCTTCCTGACCGTGTTTGGTGCTCCCCCTGGGCCAGTCACACTAAAAGCAGCATTTAGACACAGGGCTCTTGGGATTACAGTGGTTTAAGGAACATTAAGCAGCACCTTCCACTATCATCTGCAGAGGACTTCCAAGGAAACTTTTCAGTGAGACATTGGAGGACATCAGTCCTTGTCCCTTGCCAAGGTGGGCTTGGAGATTTCTGACCCAGGGCTCTTTGTTCCCTCCCTGCAAAGTCCAGTAGCTGGAAATTGAAGGGAAGTGAAAGTGCTTGCACAAGGACAGAAATTAGTCATTTATTTAGAAATTAAATTAGCGCTCAGTCACTTCATATCAAGATGGGATGTCCACCTGGACAAGGGACTGTAGTTTGATCACAAATGGACAGGTCTGACACAGAGGTGACAAGGTGCAGTTCTTTGTCTTGTATGGAGTCTGTCAGAGGAGCAGCCTTCCTGACCTAAAGAAATGTTCCTTCTACTTTACCCTGTGGATCTGTGAAGCTTTTAACCAGATAAGGACTGACAAAAAGCCTGGCAACAAGGGCTGTGATGAGATCTCCCTTCCCTACCTTTCCCCTGCAGGTAACTTTGTTGATCAGTGACAAATGGCCTGGGGTTTTTTCTTAGTAATGAAGAAAAAAAAAATGGGGCATCAGTTGCTGATTACAATTGTTGTGCAGAGTTTTGAAATAAAACCAGTGGTATGTGGCTGAACCTGCCTGATAAGAAGTCATTTTAAAAAAGTAATAATGTCTTCGTCACAGCTATGAGAAGATAAATTATATGTTAAATGGCAAAGCACAGCACTGCATATTTTATACTCTGTAATGACTTAAGAGTTCATCATGATAAATGTTATTAAAATGAGCACCAAAAGAAATAAATGTGATGCTCTGCTACCTGTGCTGAGATCTCTTCAACTCATTTAATCCTTGCTGCCTTGCCTTCTGCATAGTCACTGTTCAATATCCCTTTTCAAGAACGAGAAAAGGCAGAAAAAAGTAAAATCTTTTATGATGAAAGGTTGCACAGTTAACAAACTGACAGAGGGAGTTGCCTCGAAGCTTTCCCACTGCCTGTAAAAAATGTGGTTGAGGTTTTACACAGGTGGCATTATATTTAAATGTCAGAGCTGGGCTTTGTTCCCCCCTTTAATATAAATGTCAGTGGCATTTTGTTGGGAAGTCCTTTTGTTTCACCTTCCACTTTGATAAATTCTGACTGGCTTTCAATCTTGCCATCTACCTTTGTATATTCATAGCTCTGCTGACCAAAGTTCTGCATCCATTTTGTTGTATTGGTTTTTTTTCCAGATGCCATGAATTAAATGCAAGTGGTGGACCAGGCAAATTCCAGACCAGCAACAGTGGAGAAGTGTTAGAGTGGCAGTGACAGGGGAATAAAACACCCTCAGTCCCCCCAATCCTAACCAAGGCTTCATGAGCACTTGGGCCACTGGTTGATTAGATGGAAAAAGAGGGTTTTCCTTGCTGGGGAGGGAAAGTAGAGCCAGTAGCTCTCCTTTCTAGAGGGGGTAATGGAATACCAGAGAGAAGAAATGGTCAAAGCCTCCTAAATGCTACCCCACTCTACTCTTAGGTCAGGCATATTTTGGAAAGCTGTACAAGCTTTGGAAACAAACCCATGATGGTGTCAAAGGGTTGGTGTTTGGTACCAGAGTTATCTGTGCCTCAGCTCAGGGGCAGGGGCTGCTGCAATCCCTCTGCAGGGAGGAATCCCTTCACCCACCATGAGCTCGCTGCTCCTGCCTTGGCTTGCCAAGACAACTCAGTGCCCACACAGCTCTAGATGCTTTTCCAGCTGCCATTCATACTGGATAACACACTGCTGGGATGGCAGGAGTGGGCTGCTGGCAGTGCCGGTGTCACCCGGGCTGGGAGGCTGGGGAAGAAGCCATGGGAAGTGTCCCCACCTGCTGTCACTCTCCTCACAGGTGCTGGCATGGGGACACCTTGGGTCTCATTCAGCAATGCCTTCTTTACTCTGTTGGCCCTCCAGAGCTGGTGGTACCCCTTTCTTTTATATGTATCTGATACTTTCACAAGTACAATTCCCATTTTCTGTGGGGGTTTTTCTCACTCAAAAATCTATGTAATTTTTTTTTCCATTTAATGCAAATAGATTTGACTAATCTGAAATAGCAACAACTTCCTTTTTGAAGAAATATAGTAAGTGTTGGTAAAGCCTGTGCCTACCATAGAGCCTATTTCTGCTCTACCCTGCTAATGCCAACTATTTAACTTTGAAAAAAAACCCTCTATGGTTCAGTGTCATTTATGTCATCCCTAAATGATAGTAAAGCAGCCAAAAGTTCTCCTATCTCATCATTCTTTGAATAGTTGACTACTAGCACTTCACAATTGAAATACATTTCTGTAAAACCTTTTTAAGCTGTCTGTAATGAGGCATAAACGGAGATGTAATGTTTTAAGGATTTGCATGAAAACCCACAGTGCTCATGGTACATTGTCCCTGAGTTACAAGGCTTTTATAGCAGCTTTTTAGTGTGTTCAGATACTTAAAGATGTTCAACTGAATTCTGTCAGAACTTCTTTGGACATGTTTAAATCTCTGTTTTTTTCACATCTCGTAACTCCTGAGAAACCAGGGCTCTAAAGGGGCTGCAGAGCTGAGCAGCTGCTGCAGAGCAGCCCTGCCAGGACCTCCCTTCTGCCACACTGGGTCCAGTGCACATCCTGTGCTCAGCACTCTTGGTGCCTTTTTGGACTACCTAAAAACAGAGGCCAGACAGAATCAAGGGAATAAAAAGCAGTTGTAGTTATTGAAGGGCCTTCAGGTGCATTTAGGGCAGACAGAGCCCACCCAGGGGTACACCCAAAAATGGACCAGGGGTCCCAGCTTTTCACACTTTTATAAGTTTGGTCCATTTGCATATTGGGGGTTCATCTTCCAATTACAGCTTCAGATAATGAAGTCATTTACCCCAGGTTTCCTCCCCCAACTCACTTTTGTTCACATTTCTCAGGGCCTGAGGCAGTGAGGTGTCCTTGATTGCCAGGCCTGGGGAGGAATTGCTGTGTCTGACCAAAATGGGAAAGCAGCAGCTCCCACTGTGTGTGGAGTTTAGAGTTCTACACTAAAGAATTGCAGAATTACAAATACATGAAAATATAAAAGCTGAAATCCTAAGGTATCACTCTAGTACCAAACACCTCTCTGGTAAGGAAACCTCTGCTGATGAGGACTGGCTCAGCAAGCCAGAGAAAATGAAATCCCCTTTTTTCCCCCCTACTCTCCCCATTACTGTTCCTTTATGAACTTCTCATGCACCTAATTTTTCAGTGTCCAGCTTCAGCCCAAAAGGCTCTGTCGGCACGTCCCTCATCATCGTGTTATGTTTGTTGCAATTTCACCTCCCTGGAAATCCCCAGTTTTATGCTCCTTTTGGGAGATGGGAGATGAAGGCAGCCTGCCAGTGCTTGCTGAACAAAGGTGGCTCTGAGGCCACAGCTGAGCAAACTGAATTGCAACTCATGGGTAGAAATAAACATGAAATACGTGAGAGGAGGCTTGGGCAGAGTGAGGGACCCACAGCTCCTTCTGTGTCTGACCTGTGTGTCCTTTGTGTCCCAGGGGCAGCATCGTGTCAGGAGGCCAACAAATCACCCATGGGTTTGGTTCAGGAAAGTTCTCTGAGCACCCAAAGCCACAGGCATTTGTAGGTAGCAAAGAACAGGTTTGCTTTTTGTGCAGTGAACCCCCAGAACTGAGTCAAGGTGTGCACCAGGTTAATTCTTCACCTGCCTCTGGGGGGAAGGAAAGGAAAGGAAAAGGAGGAGGAGGAGAAAAAGGCGGAGGAAAAGAAGGAGGAGGAAAAGGAGGAGGAGGAGGAAAAGGAGGAGGTAAAGCGAAGCGAGGCGAGGCGAGGCAAGGCAAGGCAAGGCAAGGCAAGGCAATCTGTCACTTCTGGCACACTCTTTAATCCAGTTCCTACAAACCTCATGTTGCACCAGAAAACCTCCCTGTGTTTGAAGTCAACATCAGGTGCCCGTGCTTTTAATGAGATATACTGAGCTTTACAAGCAGGCAAAAGAGGCTAGAGAGGTGTCCAGAATGCAAAAATGCATTCCACAAAGCAGACTGACACACAGGCATTTTGAGGTTGTTCAGACAGATGAGGCTAAGAATGGAGCTAATGCTCTAAGTATGGAACATCAATTTGCAATGAAGCAAAAGAAATAAAAGTCATGGCATCTAGGCATTAAAGCACATTTTATGTAAATATATAAAGGCAGTTGTCTGACTAAAGACAGTTGAATTTGTATACCATGCTGTGCTGGTTTTTGATTTAGGACCACATGCTGATATTAACACTAAGCAAAAGACCTCAGGGACATCTGTGGTGTGGGATTTAGTGGGATAGTTTTGAGTTAAGGTACCAAACAAGGAGAGTGGCCAGGCCTGTTTGTTCAGGTGCAATTCTTGGTCCCAAACACTGGTGTTTGCTGATAAAGGGAGTTAAACTCACAGGCTTTTGTAGTGGTGATAAAAGCTGGAGTGAGAGCGTGCAAGGAGTGATTCTGTTCCCATATTGCTGTAATGTGGCCAGCTGCCAGGCTCCTTGGGAAAGTGGGGCTGGCAATGTGTGCTCTCTTTTGCAGAGCAAAGCCCAGATCTGAGCTGGCAAATGCCTGATTCACAGACTTTGAGCGTGCTGAGCAAAAAGGAGCAATAAGAAATTGCTTGCTGTAATCTAAACCCAGCTGAAAGGCTGTTCTGATTCCTATTTGACTATTTTCCACAGCCAGCTTTTCTAAAAGTCTTCTGTTGTTAATTCAGTGTCTTTAAATATTCCTTTAATAATTTTGTTCGTTGCCATTGAAAAAAAATCTTTGATCTCATGACTTGAAAATATAACTGGCAAAATAAAAATTGAAAGGCTTATGGTACTTTTATGAATATAAGTTTGTTTAATAAGTATGAAGGCTGCTGTTCTAGGGTGAGAAGGAAATATGATGTCAGGGCAGCTGCATCTCCTTTTCTTTTCCTAGAGCAGTTGCTGAAAGCTGGAGTTCCTGCTTGTCCCAACTCCCTCCCCTCTGCTTGCATCTTTCAGCAGCCACCAAAGCCATCACATCATCCCACCACCTCCTTGCAGTGGATTTCTCTCACGCCTCCTCTTTTTTCAATGCGTCAAACTTAAATTTATCATCTGCATTCCTCCTTATGCTCTCTTTCTGTTGTCTGACTGTTGCATTCCCTCCATTCTGCTCATGGGGGCAGATTCAGAGCCCACTTTTGCTGGCTTCGTTTTTGCTGATTTCATTTTTGTTTATACCAGATGCCACCCAGAAGCACCCCTTTTCCTCAGGTTCTATGTGAGATAAAGAAACTTTGGTGGCAAATAGGAATTCCCTCTTAAAAATTAGATTGGGGTGGATTGGGGGGGAATAGCACTTTTTTGGCAAAAATCGTGACCTTCAGTTGTGTTTTTGACTAAGCAAATCAGCTGGCTGTCCTAAACACCTCTTGTTGGCAATATCCCCAGTATTCCAGGCTGGCTTTGTCAGTGGGAGCAGGAGCAGAGAGCAGGGCTGGAGGGCTGGAGGGATGCAGCCCTGCAAAGCCAAGGTGCTCTGGGAGCTGCTCTGTGTCTGTCTGAACTGTGCTCTGTGAGGTTAAACACTGACAGCGCTTTTGAGGCAGCCTGAAGGATTTTGGCTCCCAGTCCCTTGTAAATCCCCAAAGTGCTGACAGCCCAAGTCCTCTGGCAGTTAGGATTAGCTGTTGTAGTTTTTAATATCCAGAGGATGAGACAAGTCTGAGCTGTCCTGGGAGCATCAAACTCTGAAGGGTGAGGCTGGGACAGTGTCCCCTGCACAGGGACCAGGGATGAGCAGAGCCTTCCTGGGGGCTGGGAGGGGGCAGAGGGTGCTGGGGTTTGTGCACAAATGGGACAGGACCACTGGGAGATGTTCCTTGAGCTTTATTGCAATATCAGCCGCATTATTACAGGGTGAGACAACTGGGAGATGGCAACAGCTCACCTCTGCCAGCAGCAGCCAAAGAGCTCTTCCTTACAGGGCATTTTAAAAACTTTCCAGCCAACAGCAGATTGCCAAAGCTTACAGACAATTGTTCTAGCCAGTCACTGACAGCACACACACACCTGCTTCAAACAGTGCTTGTATGCTCTATATTAACAATACACAATACTCTTATTAAGCTTAAAACCTTCTATTATCTTGCCATATTTTTTCTGCAGTCTTAAGGTCTGTGCTAGCCAAACCTAAAACTCAAACTATTCCATGTCCTTACTTTATGTACTATTGTAGCTTTTCCTACTTTCAAGCTTTGCAGCTGCAGCTAGCTCTCAGTTCTCTGCTCTTCTTGTTTCCGGGGCTTTCACAGCTGCTGAAAGTCTTCTTACCTTTAGTATTTCCCACCGCAGAGGAGGCTGCAGCCCTGTGCCTTGGCTTGGCATTCTGTGCAGAGCCCTTCTCTGGGCAGAGTCAGGCTCCTGCTGCAGCTGCTTTATTGTCTACTTCTTACTACTTTTTATAAAGTGTTCCAATACAGACTTAACACGATTGGTGAACACCTCTCTAATCCCATTGGTTAAACTAGAGAAACAGCTAAAATGTGGGCTTTTTGAGAACTAGTGCCTCGGGAGGTTATTTATCTTAGAGGGGTGAAGCTTTCCTGCTGCATGAAGGGGGCAAGGCAACCTTGGCAGAGGTGAAGAGAGAGAGGAAGAGATCCAGAGCAAGAGGAGGGTGTCAAACTGATTATTAGTGGGCTTGAGGCCCAGGATGGACATGGGGAAATTCAAACTGAGAGCTGGAAGTGACTGACATGGCCAAAACCTTCCACCCTCCAGCACACAGGGGATGTGACAATGTCCAGCAGAAATGGGACATGTCCCTGCTGTGGATCCACCTGCACAGGCTCCTGCCTCTGAGAAACTGCCAGACCCCAGAGAAACCTCAAACCCCCGGAGACCCCAGAGAAACCCCAAACCCACTGAGATACTGCCAGACCCCAGAGAAACCCCAAACCCACTGAGACCCCAAACCCACTGAGAAACTGCCAGACTCCAGGCAGCCTAAAAGCTCCTTCCCTTGGTGGGCTATTGGCCCGTTTATCAGCTCTGAAATTTGCAGTAGAGGGCAAAAGTGATGGAAACCCACTCTTCCCTCTCCTACCATCATTTCCAAGCAGGTCTGTTCCCCTCTGGGACTGGGGGACTCTGTGACCTGATGGCCAGGAGCAGGGCAGGGGCAGGAACTCATGCTTCAGCCATCCTCCTAATAAATTTAAAAAAAATAAATCCAAGAAATGTGGTTATAACCCAGGGAGGAAACTGATGTAACAAAGCAGGGAAACACACACATCTTGCAGGTCACCCAGCATATATAGAATAAAAGATCAGCTCCTGCTCATTGGATTTGGGGTGAAAAACCACTGGGGCTGGAAACATTAGGAATGGGTTATGAAGATGTAAATTAAAGGCAGAGTCCAGAGAAAAGAAATGCTTTATTCCAGAGGTAATTTAACCATGTTTAGATTTGGGTGTCCCAAAGGACACTTAGCCTTCTGTTTCTCAGTGGCTGCCATTTTGGAAGGGGAAAAGAGGGGGACAGCAAAGGAGGAACTTCACCTCAAGGGATCTTCCATGCTCAGGCTGAATATTTTTCCAATATTTAACTTTTCAGCCTGTTTTCTGGGTGCCAGGGAGTGAATCACAATTAGCTGTGCCACAGGCGGAGGGGGCCTGTCGTAGGACACAAAAACAAATGAGAGATTCCAAATATTTCAGAAGGCAAAGAGCATAGAAAAAGCTTTATTGTCTAATTCTTACTACTTTTTATAAGGTGTTCAGATACAGACTTAACATGATTGGTGAATAGGAACGACACCTCTCTAATCCCATTGGTTAAACTAGAGAAACAGCTAAAATGCTTTTTCTTTTTGAGAACTAGAAAGGCAAAAGACCACCTGGAGAAAGACTGTTTTGAGAAAGGATAGTTGTTTGCCAAGATTGTTTTGAGAAGAAGCTTTCTTGAGAAATTTTCCCTTGGGAAAAAAGCTAGCAGCTGCTAGAGGGCTAAAATCTCTCAGACCCAGAAACATCAGGCCCACAGGGGCCCAGGGGCTGAGTCAGGGCAGGGCAGAGGGGGGATCCATCAGGAGCAGTGTTGGAGTCCAGAGCACGTGGAGAGCCCCCTGGGCTGCCCTGGGGGTCCAAGACCCCGGCTGGGACCCCAGGAAGGCGCTGCCTTTGACCTTGGTCCATGGGAAAAACTTCCAACACTCAGAGATGAACCACGAACAACAAAGATGTGAAATAAATAGAGTAGTTTAGTTTGTCACAGGGTGAAAATGTGTAGTTTTGGGTGCTTAGAAAGGAAGTTGATGAGAACAAGATGGAGAATTTGGGCAGTGTCTCATGTTCTTCTTCTTGGACTCCCTCCTCTGCTGTGACGGTGGCACAGAGACATTGGTGGAATGGGTTTGAGGCAGAAATTGCATGTCTAGAACAGGTAGTGATTATTGGCACAGAATTGTAAATATATTACATTTTAAGAGTTAATTGGACTAGAGACCTTTAAAAGACCTTGAATTTTCTGTCTGGGGGGCTTGCCAGAGGTGTTTCTTCAGCACGTTAAGCTTGCAGGGCATGGAGACCTTGAGATAAGAAACTGAATAAACACCTCTAAAAGCCAAAGCTGCAAGTTCCGTTCATCCTTTCAAACCCTGGCACAGGACTCTCAGAAGAAAAAAACCCTAACTGGGGGGATCTTGGAAGGGAAATCCCAGGAGAGCAGAATCAGTGCTGGTCAGCCTGGAGTGCTGCAGCAGAGGAGCATCACTGAACAGCTGCCAAGCACCATCCACTGCCTCTGGTGCTCTCCCATTTGGCTGCATTAGTTATGGTTTCTCACAATGACCTCTCTTGACTCAAGGGAATTTTTTTAAGAGAAATTTCCCTGTTTAAATTTCATGCCTTGTGAATCTACTCAGAATCTGTCAGGGGTTATTTCTACATTTGACTGGCTTGCTTTGGACAAAAGTAGTTCTGGGAAGCTAACTCCTTCTTTGCTCTTGTGAGCAAATGGTACCTCATGCTAGGAAAGGAATGAAGCTTTTCATGGCAGCCTTGATGGCAGTGATGCTTTAAATTATATCTTTCATGGGTTCCAGACTCTGTGCTGCCCAGGGGTGCAGCTCTGAGCTCACACTCAGGGTCACTCAGCTCTCTGGACAGAGCAGGGAGACAAAACAAATCCTGTTCCTGCTGAATACCAAGGACAACTTTCAGGACCAACAGCATAAATTTAAGGCATCACCAGGAGAAGGCAATCCTCACTTTTCAGGGCTCAAACTGCCAGTTCCAAAACCAGAAATGGCTGTAAATAGAAAGGTTAATCAGTTCTTGGGAAAACTGAGGGTGTCTTAGCCCACACCATGTTTAATTTCCCAAAAGAAACAATCTTCCCACCCAGGGGTCAAGACTGTTGGAGGATGTGGAGGGAGAGGAATTTATCAACCCAGACACTGGAACAGTTCAGAAATGCTTTAAGAGGGAAGTAGCAATTGGTGTCAGTAGATCTGCTGTGCATGCTCACAAGTGTTCTTCCAGCTCATTTCTGGCATGTCCCTCCCTGTCCCTGGAGCCAGAGATGCCTGTGAGTGTTCTGTGTGTGTGGAGCCCAGCCCATGAGTTCCTTAACTTCCACAAGCTGCTGCAGATTGCTCCCAAGAATCCTGCATGGCTTTTTCTGCCTTCCCACAGACAGGAGAGCCTAGATTTCCTCATGTTTTGCTTTAAAATAGCTTGGCAATGAGTGATCACATATTAAAGCCTGACAGTGTTGGATCACTTGAGGACAGAATAAAGAGGCCAAAAATCAGTGAGGTTCACAGTTGATTTCTCTATTGGTTCAACAAGCAGTTTGGTTTTGTTTGCTTCTCCATCTGACAGATTGTGAAATTGTCTCACAGTTTATAGGGCAAATAAAGAGCTCAGTACTATTTGAGTGTGTTGAAATATCTGTGCTACAAAAGATTTTCAAGAGTTTACCATGGAAATGTCTCTCAAGTAGTTTATAAACCTCTTAATTGCATTTTTCCTTTCCTTTGGTTTTACGTATGAACAGGAAACAGCAACTTGTTTCTTGTGTCTCTGCTTCCTGTAAATGCCAGAAACACTGTGTCACTGTGCCTGGAAAAAAATAAAAATGCTGTAATATTAATTTACTGGCATTTTAAAATATTTTCATTTTTAAAAAAGAAGCAAAATTATTTTAATCTTACACAATTGTTGTTTTTTCCCCAGATCACTCAATCCTTTCTGCTGCAGCTGAGATCATTTCAGCCACGGATGCCACCTGAATGTTGGAACAAGGAAACCACAAGCACACTCACCATCTTGACCTGAGATCACATTGCAGATACACACTGCCTGTGCCACCAGGCTCTTCATCCTCTTCTCCTGCCCTGGGTGTGGCATTTTGCCTGCGCCATCAGCCCTGCTGTGCTGGAGGTGATTTTGGACCTCCCTCATCCCTCTGGACTTGTCTGATGCTGGTGGGACTCCTGGCTGACCCTTTGGCAGCACCCAGCCCACTCTGCCCTCCCTCCCTGGGCACCCCAGGGCTGTGCCAGGCTTTGCACATCAGTAAGATTGTGTAATTACACTCACATAGATCCATGTGTTCTCAAGAAATTCTCTCATATTTTTAAGATCTTGCTCTGTGTATAAAATCCATATCCAAAAGGAGTGGTAAATCAAGTATTTCAGCCCAGAAAAGAGATTTTTTTTGTTTTCAACAGCGTATATGTCAGTGCATGGCAGGGTAGTGATGCCTTGTTTGGACTACCTAAAAACAGAGGCCAGACAGAATCAAGGGAATAAAAAGCTGTTCTAGTTATTGAAGGGCCTCCAGGTACATTTAAGGCAGACAAAGCCCATCCAGGGGTACACCCAAAAATGGACCAGGGGTCCCAGCTTTTCACACTTTTATAAATCTGGTCCATTTGCATGTTGGGGGTTCATCTTCCAATTACAGCTTCAGGTAATGAAGTCATTTACCCCAAGTTTGCTCCCCCCAGTTCACTTTTGTTTACATCTCTCAGGGCCTGAGGCAGTGAGGTGTCCTTGATTCCCAGGCCTGGAGAGGAATTGCTGTGTCTGACCAAAATAGGAAAGCCGCAGCTGACACCCTATATGGAGTTTGGAGTTCTACACTAAAGAATTGCAGGATTACAAATACATGAAAAATATAAAAGCTGAAATCCTAAGTCATCACATTGCCCAGATTATTTAGCAGGTGCTACTTTTGACCAAAAGTGGCAAGA
Source organism: Prinia subflava (assembly GCF_021018805.1). Classification (NCBI taxonomy): domain Eukaryota; kingdom Metazoa; phylum Chordata; class Aves; order Passeriformes; family Cisticolidae; genus Prinia; species Prinia subflava. The sequence continues at coordinate 2,914,540 of NC_086257.1, read as the reverse complement.
AATGTGTCACTCTGCCTGTGTTTGCTCATTGTTTGTACTTGTGTGGGGCATCTCAGGTAACCAAGCTTTGCTTTCACCCCTCACTTTCCTGAACAGCGAGAAATATCCACACCAAGGCATGTGACATTCAGAGTCAGGCTCCTTCTGGATGGCTTTTCAAAGCTGGTGAGCTAATCTTGTAATCCAAACAAAAATCAAAGTAAAAATCCCCTTTCTGCAGTGCTTATCTGAAATACTCAGCCAAAACACTCTTCTATCAACTTCAGCGAGGGGCTATATGGTCTTCAAAGGTGTTTCAATTTTTTAGATCAAGGTGGGTTTGGTTCTGCAAATGAGATAAACTTGCAGCTACAGGAAAGTCAAAGACTTTGTTAGAGCAGGAAATAGTCCTTTTAGTTCCACATGCGAAGGCACCTTTTGATGTGGCTGCTGAATTGTGTTCATCAGAAGTAAAGGCTAATCTTCCCCTTGACATTTACCAAGTTGGTTGATTACTTCTCTTCTGAACCATCCATGTGGAGCATTGCAGGATTTTATAAATTATTTCCTGGAAATGCATAATATTAAGAGGTTTTCCAATTCCTAATTTAAGCTCTGCACATTCATAATTGAGATCTTACAAGGTAAAGCAAACAAACAAACAAAACAAAACAAAACAAAACAAAAAAAATCAAACCTGGCAGAACTCACTGGGAGGAAAAAATAAATATTGATGAGACAAAACATTTTACCTGCAGTGTCCAGAATTTTCTTGACTGTCACAAAACCAGTTCCTGAGGTTAACTGAAGGCTGATGTGGCAGGAGGATGAGCTGCAGGGCTGTGTGTTGGCATCACTGCAACAGAGGTGGACTCACCATGTATCCTCTGCTGAAGAAAACCCTTTTAATTTCCTCTAAAGGGCAGTTTATCCGAATTTTCTTTTTAATTGTTGTGGAAGTACTCTGTCCCCATGAGAGGAGTGCCTGTGAGAAGGAAATAGTTATTAGGGTGTATATATGGGTAAATATCTATGCATATATATGTTTTGTACTGAAATAGAGGGAGATAACAGACCCATGAGGGGTCAGAGTCCCACTATATAGATGGAACAGGAAATAGTCATTGTCCCACAGGGTTGGCAATTCCATGAAGACAGAAAAAAGTAATTTCTGTCCCTATTTTTAGGGAAATTGATGAAAAGCAGACATAAGGATTATGATTTCTTTATTATACAGATCTATATAGGCCTTGAAAAGGGAGGAAGATTTCAAATGATATTTTTTCCTTTTAAAAGGAAAAGACCTTTCCTTTTAACACCTGCAGTACAGTGCCTATGCCCTTTCCCTTTAGTGGGCATAGGCACTGTACTGCAGGTATTAGATTCAAAGATTTTCTTCAAATACAGGTCCAAATCTAATGTCAGCCAGGCTCTCTCTATGGCAGCAAACAAGCAAATTCCCATCCCAGAGCTTGTGCCTGTGCAGTGGTGCTGTTGTGACCTAGAAATGGGCATCTACAGAGCTCTGGTCATTGTGTCCAGCCCTCTCCTACTGCCATCCATTCCCTCCAACCCCATCTAGAAACTTTTCTGGCCTCATCTGAAAACTGGATCTCAAAAACCTTAAAAATGGTTCTCTAGTAGCAAAGCTGTCACCACATTCTCTTCCCTCTGTGACGTCAAAGGAGGTGGTTTAAAGAACAATCCATGGGTTATTCACTCTTATTTGTTCTCTGTCAATCTTGTCCTTTAGCACAGATTCTTCTTCCCTTGTGTTTGCCCTTCTCTTTCCCAGTGCCTCTTTGGATTTCCTGGCATCAAGCTGAGCTGTGGCTTTGCAAGGCTGTAGGAGGTTTATTCTCACCTATTATTATTATTAATAATAATAATAATTATATTATATGAGTTTGGCTATCATTATATTATCTATAATAATAAATTATATTATAAAATATATCTTGTATGAAAAATATTTAATTATATATAATTATGTGTGGTTTTATAATTATATTATAATATATTATAATAATAATGTATTATTATTATTATTATTATGCCTATCAGCTCACCTCTCCCCAGCCCGTGGGATGCCAGAGCCCTTCTCCCCATCTCTTGCATGTGGAATAGGTCATTCTCACGTGAGGTGATCAGGACCAGAAATGGTGTTTCAGGGGGCCTCTCATCCAGACGTTCCCTTCAGCAGGAGATCCAAGGTCAGTTCCCTCCTGAATCTGAACAGTTATTTCACATAAAACAGAGACCAAACCATAAGGTGTTCTGACCTGGTTATATTTTCAATCACTTGTAGATAAAGTTGCACTGAGTAGAAGAATTCAAATGTTAAAATGGAGTGGAAATGGAGTGTCCTTACCCCATAGCACTGCCCTAAGTCTTGAGCACTAGGCTAGGAAAATCATTCTCTTTCCTTCCCTGTGTCAGTGCTACCAAAACTGAGGAGAGACTCACCTGTCCCCCCTGCAAGACAAAATGCTGGGGCAGTCTAGGGAACTTCCGAGTACATGAGTGTCTTGTGTTGCAATGGAAGATGTAACCAGCAGTCTGTATTCTATTGCCAGCTGTTAAACCAGCTGGGGCAGGGTTCTTTATCCCTTCCAGGACCCACCCTCCCTCCAGGGGATCTCTGCTGTCCATGGGCCATCGAGGCTCCCTGCAGGGCTGATCCAATTCCATCATCCATGGGAGATGCTGCACCCAGGGGAAGAGCCCAGCATTCCCACCTGGATAAACCCTGGCATTCAGAGCCCAGCACAGCCTGTGTGCACTGCATTCCCACCTGGATAAACCCTGGCATTCAGAGCCCAGCACAGCCTGTGTGCACTGCATTCCCACCTGGATAAACCCTGGGATTCAGAGCCCAGCACAGCCTGTGTGCACTGCATTCCCACCTGGATAAACCCTGGCATTCAGAGCCCAGCCCAGCCTGTGTGCTCTGCATTCCCACCTGGATAAACCCTGGCATTCAGAGCCCAGCACAGCCTGTGTGCACTGCATTCCCACCTGGATAAACCCTGGCATTCAGAGCCCAGCACAGCCTGTGTGCTCTGCATTCCCACCTGGATAAACCCTGGCATTCAGAGCCCAGCACAGCCTGTGTGCACTGCATTCCCACCTGGATAAACCCTGGCATTCAGAGCCCAGCACAGCCTGTGTGCACTGCATTCCCACCTGGATAAACCCTGGGATCCAGAGCCCAGCACAGCCTGTGTGCTCTGCATTCCCACCTGGATAAACCCTGGCATTCAGAGCCCAGCACAGCCTGTGTGCACTGCATTCCCACCTGGATAAACCCTGGCATTCAGAGCCCAGCACAGCCTGTGTGCACTGCATTCCCACCTGGATAAACCCTGGCATTCAGAGCCCAGCACAGCCTGTGTGCTCTGCATTCCCACCTGGATAAACCCTGGCATTCAGAGCCCAGCACAGCCTGTGTGCACTGCATTCCCACCTGGATAAACCCTGGCATTCAGAGCCCAGCACAGCCTGTGTGCACTGCATTCCCAGAGGAAGGCTGGACCCATCTCAGCACCACTGCACCTTCAGAGGAAACTGCCCCTGCTACAGGATCATTGCTCCAACAGAGCCACATCTGTCACTGCAGGAGGACTTGACTGGACTGCTGCCAACACCCTGCCCAACAGGGTGTCAGGCTGTGTTCTGACTGTCAGTGTTTTCTTTTTGTTTGTTTGCTTTTTTGTACTACTCCATTTTTATTTTTAATATTCCTAATAAAAAACTGTTCTTCCTATTCCCATATCTTTGCCTGAGAGTCCCTTAATTTCCAAATCATAATAATTCAGAGGGAGGGGGTTTAAAGGGAAGCTCCAGCTTTCCCTGGCAGACACCTTTCTTTCCAAACCAAGACAATAGGTCCTCCTGTTCCCTGAAGCAGAAGCAGGAACTGAACTCAGTTCTCCCTGTTCCAAGGTGCTGCATCACAGTAAACAGCTTTATCTCAGTTTGATGACATAAAGAATAACTGCATTTGAGTGGCTGCACTGAACAGATTCAGCTCAGCCTGGACTGGATTTTGTTAAAGTTCATTAGGCCTGATGTACTGGGGACTGAAAAGGTAGGAAAAGAAGAGTGCCCAGCTCTGCTTCCCTGGCTCTTTTTCCCCTCACAGCCACAGGGGACAGATGACTTTTTGCTGATTTGCGGCCTGCTCAATCCCATGAAGTACAGATAAGGGGGTGTGCACAAAGCTGGAGCACAGCCTCAGCATCCCTGCTGTGGGACAGGGACAGTTTCTTCAGGGCCTGCATCCTTGCAATGTCTTGGGAATTAGCTTTTGTGTTTTCCAGATCCTGTACTGTTTTAGTGTGTAACTAAAACACCACAGCCTGTTAGCTACAGATCTCCTGTTTTATTCAGACAAAACAATTTCACTCTAGGCCTGGGACTCAAGGACACCTCACTGTCTCAGGCCCTGAAAAATGTAAACAACAGTGAACTGGGGGGCAAATTAGAGTTAATGACTTAATTAAGTCATAAATTACTTCATTACTGAAGTTGTAATTGGAGGATGAACCCCTGATATGTAAATGGACCGAACTTAGAATTGTCTGAAAAACTCGTGACCATCGTCCACCTTGGGTGCAGCCTCTGGGAGGCTCTGAGTGCCCAAGGTGCATCTACTGAAGGCCTTTAATAAACACCCACTTTATTCTCTGAATCTTGTCCAGCCCCTGTTCTAGGCAGCCACCCAAGGCATCAGGTGGAGTCAGCCCCAGTGGCTCAAGGTTTCTGATTCCACAGCCCTCCTGCGGTGGGCACAGCTTACTGTTGCCACACAAATCGGTTCCATAATGACCAACCAGAGATATTTTTCAATTTCATTGGTGAGCAGGGCACGAGATTTTGAAACAGTATTCCTCTTTTTAGGCTTTGTAATACATTTCCCACAAAGTTAGCTCCAGAGAAGTAATAGCACAAGGTCAGTTAAACTTGTTATATGAATATTACGCTTGGTAATGATCTGAACTTTAAAAAATATCTGCTTCCCATTTCAGAAATGAGACAGCTCAATTCCTTCCTACGTTTCATTTGTTTTAAGGCAGAGAATGGAAGTGGTATCAATTTTTCTGCCAGCATATTAAACCATGTTTTTATTAACAAGTAATTGCACTGAGTCTTGGAAAGCAGCAGCCGCAGCAGCAGCAAAAAGTACTTCTGGAAAGCTGAAAAATGTATTTTAGAGTCCTTTGAATAAAATTGTAAAACTGCTCTAGCAGGATATTTCCCTTCCTTGAGCATAAGATGGGAGAATTTTATATAGGTTATACAGCTGAAAGCTATTTTAAATCTCATTTTGAACTCAAGTAATCTATGAAGTGAATGCTCATCTGGGTGAAAAGAGACCCTGCCCTTTTTTTCTAGACAAAACAAGCACAAAATACCTGAATCCTTTACAATTTCAAGTGAAAGTCAGAGGGAAGTCCACATCTGAGTTACGTGTGGAATCATTTTATTTCCAGTTTTGGACTAGGACGGATCAGCAGGGAGGAGGAAAGGTTGATCTTTCCTGTGGTAAATTTCCCAGAACCATCTCCTGTGTGGATGTAGTTATACCCTTATAAAAGGGCCAGTGGATTAGGAAAAGAGCCATTGGTACATGAGACTAAAATGTGATTAAATGAAGCGACATCTACCTTGTCAGAAAGAACAGTGACAAGAGACTTTATAACACTGTGGTGATGCAGGGGAGAAAACCATGAGCTGATGAGACCTCTGACCTCGCAACGAAGAGCAGAGCAAAAGTGATGGTTGGAAGCTAAAGGCAGATAAGATCCAGCAGAAATGGGGGTTTTGGGTTGTGAAAGCCTGGGCCTGGACAGGACAGCCAGGTGTTACCGCAGGATTTCGGGGGTGAAAGTCTCTTTAGGTGGTGAAATAAATGAGAGATGGGCACGATGTCGTAACCTGAAAAAGAACCACTTTAATAAGAAGCAAAACAACAAACAGCAAACCCAGCTCAGCATGGGGTGCACCAAAAAGGGCCAGGGCGTTACGGTAACTGCCATAGGGTGGGATAAGGGCGGAGTCTGAGGGCAGGGAACCAATCAGGAGAGAGGATTAGGAATATGCAAATTATTGTGGCAAAAAGGAACCAATGGTGACACGGGGAACAGAGAACTTTCTGGTCTAATCTGCATAGGCAGCTCCCATGAGGCCGTGCAGGGGAGATTTCTCTCACCCTGACCAGGGATTTTTGCCCATGGCCTTAGCTCAAGGCCTTCTTTGACCCCAATATTGAGTGGGTGACTGGGACAATCAGCTGAGGGCTGCTGTGTGTTCTGCACCTCTGAGGGAGGCTGCACTCTGAGCTGTGGTGCCTTTGTGAAGACAAAGGTCCTGAGCTCAGAACAGGGAATGTTCGAGTGTAACAACCTGAAAATAAACAGAATTCTGACTGCACATGAGCCAGTCCCTCACGGGCCTGAACGCTCAAAGGGTTCCTCTAAAGTTTAATCCAGCACAGAGCTGCTGTTCCTGCAGCCATGTGGGTGTGGTGGCAGCCCTGATATCAAAGTGCAGTGACAGGATTATGGCTGCAAGCAGCTGGAAGCCAGATCTTTGGAGAAAGGTGTTGAAATAGGGAGTGGGACCAGGTGACCCATTGTGATCCTTTCCAACCTGACCCACTCAGTGATTCTGTGGCATCTCAGATTTTCAGGAGGCCCCTTTGGATCACATGGCAGAACATGGAGCGATGAAACAGTATTCCTTTTTTTTTTAGGTTTTGTAAGTCATACATTTAAGTAAGATTTTCCAGGGAGAAGGAGCCAAAAAAATAAAGGAGGTTGAGCTACAGTAATGGTGTTTGTGAACAGTGCAGAAAGCTCTCTTCAGTGAAAATTGGTGGGCAGGGATAGGGATGGGGCATGGCCAGTGGTGTGGTCAGGGAGGCCTTGCAGCTCAATTTGCCAAATCCAGCTGTTGGAGTCCAGGACATCCCTCTGGCCACCCTGGAGGGTTTGCAGACTGGACAGGGGTTCTGGGATGTGTCCAAGGGGCTCAGCCAGCCTCACACAGAGCCCAGGAGGACACTGCCTCTGATCCCTGGCCATGGCAGTGAATGCCCACAGTGTATGAAGAATCACAAGCTGAGAGAATTCAAAATAAGTAGTAGTTAGTTTATCACAGAGTGTAAATGTAGAATTTAGGATTTTTAGTATATGGGCTTGAAGATGCAAGATGGAGGAATTGGGGAGTGGTCCTGTCCTCCTTGTTCTTGTTCTCATCCCCCATTTTCTGCTGAGTTGTATCACAAGGGTTGGTTTAGAGTAGAAATGACATGTTAACATAGGTAGTGAGTATTGGTAAGATTTTGTAAATAAAAAGTTCATTGTGGTGGGGTCAGGAATACCGTACATAAAGTCTGGGACCCTCTGACCCGCCCAGTCCTGCTGCGTGTCCTGCTCTGCTGGGGACGCCCTGCAGAGCTGGGACAGAACTGAGAGATGATGAAAGAATAAACACCCTTAGAAACACGGACTGGCAGACTCAGCTTGTCTGCTCTGGCTCTGGCATGGGACCTTTCAACCAAGAAAAGCTCAAAAGCCCGATTAACCTCAGAGAACAGCAACCCCGAGGAGAATCTCAGGGAACAGCAATCCTGAGATCCAGCAGCTTGGGAAAGCCCAGGTCATTTTGGTGGCATCATTTTAAGCCAGCAGCCAGTGCAGGTGGCTGTGAAGGGGGACAGGGCTCTGAAACCTGTCCTGTCACTGATGTTGAGACTGCAGGCATGGGGCTTTTCCCACTGCTTGGGGATGTGTTAAAGTCTCAGGGTGGGGGTGGACACCCAAAACACCTCCTTCTGTTTTTCTTTCAGCAATCAAACTTCATGTAGAGATTTCTCTGTAAAGATCTGGGGACGGAGAGGTGCCTGCCCCTCTGAATCCTAGTGGCAAACTGCTCACTGACCTTGACAAAATCAGGCTTTCACCCTTGCTTTTTATGACAAAAGAACAATGTTCCAGCCTAACCAAAACATTCAGTAACTTTTTAAGGCCAAGCTATCCCATGGAAGCAGTGGCCTTCTCTATCTCCTCCTTCTCTATCCAAATGTACAATTTTATTTTAAAACCTCTGCAGGCTGCTGCGGCAATTTTGTAATTTGAGGTTAGAGGGAAGCTGAAGTTTTCTAAAGGAATAAAGGACCAGTTTGATTAGAACATGGCACACCTCCCAATAGCTCTGAAAATACATCTTTTGTGCAGTGTTTATAGCACCTGTTGGCACAGCTGGCACCTTGTGGGTTTCTTCAGGTTTCTTTAAATCATTCTGATAACAGTAAAAACATTGGTAACCTTGAAAACCAGGGCTCACACTTCAAGTCTGTTTTCATCTTTTCTTGCAATGAAGCACATTCATATTAAGGTTAATATCAGAGAGTGACGAAAATAAATACCTTAACTCTGGATTTTGTGGTGATGGAATTTGATTGACTTTCATGCACAGTCTGGCTGGATGTGTGTGGGTCAGTGTGGGAGTATTCAGAGTGAGCACTCAGCTGGAGTGCCTGGCTTTGGCAGGAATCAATTCTGACCAGGCTGTGCCATCTAAGGAATAGACTGGACTCCATGTCCTTCCCATCTATGGTGCAACACGTGTTCCTCAGCCTCCAGAGGCCAGCAGGAAATATGTGAAGAGTGTACAAAGTAAGGAAGGTGAAAGCAGACAGATGGAAATTTCATATATTCTAAAATCATATCTGCTTTTAGAAAACAGGCTACGAACTCTGTTATTTTTAGCCAACCTGATGAAAGTGTGTTCTTGATAAGGAACAGCCTCTAATGGAAGGGAGGGAGGCCCTGCAGGCCCAGGGCAGTTTTGTTGGCAGCTGTAGAAGTAAAAAAAAAATTAAGGAAGTTGAGCTACAGTAATGTAAAAGAAGTAGAAGTAAAGAGTTGTGCTGCTGTTGGTTAACAAGCAGCAAACGGGGGGAGTGAACAAGCTCACAGATCATTAAACAAAGGGAAAGTTCACTTGACATCTAAGTGTGGTTTGGTGTTTAATTTGTGCTTTAACAAAAGGGGGGAAAATGCTGAGACTGCAGGTGTTGTGCAGCCTCCATAAGGCCTGCCTGGGAGCACGAGGGCCACAGAGAGCAAGGTTTGATGTCACTGCTCATCCTTGAGGGGACATCTGCAGGAACACCTCTCTCCTCACACATCATTTATCTACCAAGTTCCACCTTTTCTGTTAACTCCTGTCATTTGGGGAGCTGGGCACACGTCTTCACAGCTCAGGGAAAGGGCTGCAGCCACTGGATTGATTCTGTGCAGAAGTCACAGACCACATCGTGCCCCTTCCCTCCCAAGGCAGTGCAGGGCCTGCTGCCAGCCACATTGCCTGATTGTGATTTGGCAACATTCTTGAGGACCTAAAAATCAAAGGTTGGACAAAACTGCAACTCACACAGGGCTGTTTGTGGCTTCTGTGTGATGGGAATGTTATCCACACCACGTGGGCACAGTGCTCTCCCCTGGGCAAGGATGGATGTGAGCCCATAATCCTCACATTTACCCATTCAAATGGGAACAGGAATTCTGTAATATTCTCTTTATTGCAGTCTAAAAGAGAAGAAAGCTTATTATTTACATACAGCATCAAACTTCCTCTTGGTGTTACATGGGCATCTTCCTGCTGTCTCAGGAACACCTACTCCTACTAAAATCTCTCTCTCTGAGCCTCTAGTTCAACCCAGAAGGCTAAGAAGGAGAGAAAATGGTAAAGGTGATGTGTAACTTATAGAAAGACTGCTGAAAAAAAAAAAGCTTTGCAATAAAGATGCTTTGGTACTTCAGAGAAAATGAAATATTTATTTTTATAGCTTTTTATAATGCAAATGTGCTGTGCCAAACCCGGTGGAACCTTGTGCATTAATCACTCTGACTGTCCAGGATTTTATTTTCAGGCTTGGTCCTTTAGCTATTTGGAAAGAAGCAGAAATGTGTGATTTAAAGCAGGGGAGATGGAGCACCTGTATACAACAAAGGATACAATTATATATCCTACAATTTAAAAAGGAAAAGTAAAGACGTTTGGTTTCCTCTCACCAATCACACCTGCTCAGAAAGATGGCCATCTGATTGTTTTGTGCTTTGAAATGACTAGAACAGCCTGTGCTGGCTTTTTTTTTTTTATTATTATTATTATTATCTTTTTTTCCTTCTTCTCTCTCCTGCCTCTTGCCCATAACAGAGCTGTGGGAAATAATTTGAATAGAAATCCTAGCACTAGTAATAATCAAAGAATTATTCTGTTCTTAATTCAGAATCAAGTAAAAAGAAATCATTGGTTTTTTCAGTTAGGTTGTTTTTGGGAGGGTTTTTTTGTGGGTTTATTTGGAGGTTTTTTGTTGGGTTTTTTGAGATTTTTTTTGCCTGTTCTCTGCTCTACATGCAATGCACTGTGGCCACCTCTGCCCTTCTGGTTCATTTTGGGGTAGTGATGATGCGGGTGGTTGATTGCAGGGGGAGCAGGAGTTGCCCCTTCTGCACCCTGTGGATGCTCACCAGGACAGGGCTCTCACAGCCACTTTAAGCCAGCAGCAGTTTTATTTTCCTCTCCCAGCAGCAGAATCACTGCAGGGGTGTCTCAGGGTGCTCTGCTGGGATTGGCAGGGCTGCTGCCCCAGCCTACCACGGCCACTCTCCATTTTGTCATGACTCACCTTTCTCAGCTGACTCATTTTTGTCTGTCTTCTCTCCACTTCTTGAAGCAAAAATCACACTGCTTAATGGTTTTTAACTGGAAATTCACATGTCATTTAGGTTTTCTTTGCAAGACAATCTAAATTATTTGTAGCTTTCTGTGACAAACAGAAGTCAAATAGGAGAAAGGACTCAGTGTCTCTGTTCTTGTCATCAGCATCAGGTCCAGGAGGTTCTGCTGGAATAATTCTGCCCTATCATTTCCTACAGGATACATTTGAGGCAGCTGCTGTTGTTTGCAAGGAGATCGAAAATCTATTTGTGTAAATTTTGGGGGCTAAATTTAGTCTGATAGGGCTGGGCTTGGGGCCACTCCTTCACAATTGCATTCCCATTTCTAGGTCAGGAGTGTTTAATATCTTTCAGCACCTGCACAGCAGCCAGCCCTGGGGAATGAAGAGAATAATCACTGTGTTTTGATCCTCAGGCTCCTTTTCAGAGCTAATAAATAAGTTAGCTGCTGGTTTATGTGCTGGTCAGAAGCCACCACCATTCAAAGGTGTGTTTCATTGGTGTGGGTAATTAGCAAACATTACCCAGCATTATGATTTGCTGTTTGTTTTCTCTCTGAAGCAAACAGATATAAATTGTTTAAAAGGGCAAACCTGTTCCAGAGAAAAGCATCCAGGCAGCCAAACATCAGTTTCTAGCAGTTAAGGAGATATTACTGACAGGAACAGGGTAAATGGAATTTTTAAACCATGCAGCTGCCAGCGATCCCTGTGTCTCCTGGAAAGGCAGCAGGCTCTGGGCCAGGCTGGGAATTGCCCACTGCTACACTCAGGTTGTTTATTTTGGAGGTCCCATTGTCACTGCTGGTATTTTAAGAGAGCCTGCCTGGCTGGACATTGGAGCAGGAAGGGCCAGAGGTGGGAGTAGTTCGATGAAACAGCATTTGAACTCAATACATATTTGTCAAACCTTGTTTTCCAGGTGTGCATCCCCCCCAGGGCATCTCCCAGGGGCTGTGCAGCCTGGGACAGAGCCTTGGCTGTCCCCACACCCTGCCTGGCCCCCAGGCCAGGAGCAGACTGTGCTGGCTGCCCCCTGAGCTGGGCACCCCCTTGCCTGGCGCTGACCTGGGGGAAGGGGCCAAGCCCCTGGAACCCCAAGCCCACCCTTGCTCCACTGACTTCCATCAAGCTTTGGAGCTGCTCTTTCACTGGACTTGTCTCAGATTTTGGCATCCAGAAATCAGGTCTCAGGTCATTCTTGGGATGTGCTTTCATTTTCAGAATTGAGAAAATGAAGAATTGGTTTGTAAGGGAAGTTTATTTGGTGCTCTCTGCTGTGGGAGAGATCAAAGCTTCTGGTTTGTTATCACAGAAAATTTTTTTTCTGCTTTTAAAGCAGTTTTGACTTCACACTGAAGAGACATCCCTGCTTTCAGGCAGCTGGCTGATCCTCTCTGGAGCTGTAGGGAGGTCACTGCCCCTGCTCTGATGCTGCTCCACATTTCTGCTCCCCAGAGCAGAGGGACAGAGCTGCCCCTGTGAGAGATTGTCATCAGTGTTTGCACAGCCTCAGCTGAACTGAGGAAAAGACAATAAACCAGCCTACAGTCGCATTTATAATTACCCAGTGGGAAGGAAATTAAAGTGACAGCACTGAAGTTTTCACTCTCTCCTGGTGACATTTAGACATGGGTTACACTTGGTAAAGGCAGAGCAATCAGCCAAGCACGCAGCCCCATTTCATGCTGCAGAGCACTGCCAGCCAGTTCCTCTTCTCCCTCACCCAGGTATGACATGATTTTTATTAGTCCCCTGTCATTCTGGTGCAGACAATGACATAATTGAATTTAAACAAACTAGACCACAGTCTCCTATGGTCTAGTGAGTATTTATGTCACTCAGGCATCAGGAGACCTCTGGAGGGGTTTGGAGTTTTGTTCTTTTTTTTTCCTTTCCTTAAATACTTCAAAAACAATAAAATGTCAGTGGCATTTTCTGGACTAAATGGTTCTAATAGAGCTGTGCAGAGATTTGGGTGGTCATATGCTTTTTGTGTGGCACAAAGAAACAGGATCAGTTTTACCTGGAAGGCAGAGTCATGAGGCTCCCCACAGGCATCTCAGGAAACGCTGATTCTTCCTGACTCGGGTGGATAAAAGATTATGACACGAATGGTTACTTTTAAAGAAATCTCCTCCTCAGAGGACAAATCTTTATCTGTAACACTAACAAATGAACAATCTATTTCTTAGGTTGGGAGAACTGTATGTATATCATGTTAAACGCTGCTCAGGAAATGGGGCAAGCAGAGCAGGGGAGGGGGATGTGGCTTTCACCCGAGGTGTGCAAAATTGCCCAAGCTGCTGGGGAATAGGGCCAGGTCCTTGGCTGCATAAATGTGTTGGTTACAGTCCAGAGCAGGAGGAGTATGGGTGCATATAGTCCTTGAGCTGGACTTTGATTTGAACAATCATTTTATGGAAAGTAATGGAAATGGTGGGGAGATTCTTCTGATGGATCTTCTCCTCCACAGGCAGTTCTCGTTGCCATCTGCAGCACCCAGAGGTGTTTTTGTCACCCACAGTAGCACCAGGGCAAAAATGAGACTGCTCAAGGGTTCAGGCTGGCCTTGAGCATGGAAAATCAATCCCGGACTGACTTCAGCCCACAGCTGAAGATGAACAACTTGTGACCTTCACTGCTGGGAATGGGGGGACTTTCTGGAGAGCCCCTAGGCAGGCACTGAGCTATAGTGGGCCCTAAAGAGATGTTGTGGTTGATCTCATGTCCAACTCGTTAGAAGAACTAGCATTTAAGAACTTCTCCTCTCCTCTCCTCTCCTCTCCTCTCCTCTCCTCTCCTCCTCTCCTCTCCTCTCCTCTCCTCTCCTCTCCTCTCCTCTCCTCTCCTCTCCTCTCCTCTCCTCTCCTCTCCTCTCCTCTCCTCTCCTCTCCTCTCCTCTCCTCTCCTCTCCTCTCCTCTCCTCTCCTCTCCTCTCCTCTCCTCTCCTCGAATCTCCTCTCCTCTCCTCGAATCTCCTCTCCTCGAATCTCCTCTCCTCGAATCTCCTCTCCTCTCCTCTCCTCTCCTCTCCTCTCCTCTCCTCTCCTCTCCTCTCCCCTTTCATTCTCTTTTTTTTGATCTGACTGCAACACCCCTGGTTAGCAGGCGAGGAGCAGGCACTGAGAACAGCTCCCTGTGTGGTTCTGAAGGCTGAGGCCTTCTCCCTCTGCATTAAACTTTCCTGGTATTTAGAATAAATGCCGCCACATTCTTTCTCTTGAAATAATAACCAAACTTCTGCAGTAAAGTAATTCGGATGTGGGTCACAGGTTGGTTTATAGCAAGGCAGACATTATTTAACTTCGCAGAAAATCCTGTGCTAGGCCTTTCTATCAAGAAAGTCCATTTGTTTTTAAAAACCCTTAATCAATAAATCCTAATTAAAATCATATGTCAGATAACTAGTAGTCCTTAAGATTTTGGTTTTATACCCAGGAGGATTCTAGCTTACTGATGACATAAGTGTATTTATTCACTGACTAGATCAATAGCCTGCTCAATAATTGGCTTTTTTTTGCCAAGGTTACAGGCATTGGCTGGAAATAATTAAAACTGTTTGTGATGATGGATTTTTCTGAAAGTTGCTGTAATACCTGAAGGAACTCCTGCCTGAGTGCATCAAGTCTCAGACAGAGCTGTGTTTAATTTTGTGTGCACTACAGTCCTCCTAGCCCTCTCTAAAAATTAGATTTGTTTAATTTTCTATGACCTGCCTTCCAGAACTTGGCACCCGTGTGGCCACAGTATGTGCCCTAAAGCTGATATGGAGAAGCATATCACATTTACAGCATTTCCAGTTTAAATTTTGTGATATTTGTCTGCAGGGGTCAGTGGGAAATGCTGAGGTTTGGTGTGGGGGTGTTGATACAGAGACTTTTGAAGCTCCTGGGTGAGCTCTGGACAGGGTTCTGTGACACTGCAGGATGTTAGTGTGGGTAAAGATCTCCTTTCATCTGCATGATTTCTGAACTGCCCTGTGTGGGCATTTATAAGGAGTGCTTACACTGTTCCCTGGAGCCAACACACAGAAGATGGGGAAAGTGATGAAAAAGTCCTGCTTTGAAGCACGGTGTTCTTTCATCAGCCAGTCTCAGCGAGGTAAATCCCTGCAGTTCTGTCAGGATCAAACCAGCAGCAGCAGAGGGCTCAGCCAAGCACTGACAGAGTGGCTATGAGAAGCAAAAAAATCTGGGGAAAACAGAAAAATCCAAGGAGTAGCTAGTCAGCATTTTGTGACAAAGAGGCTCCGAAGAAGATTAGATGCTTCTCTGAATTGTAGTTCCAGAAACTTCTTCAAAGCCAGCAAAATGCCCTAAGAACTCATTTGGTTTTACATTAAATACTTCAGTACTTCCATTTAGTTTCGAGGGGCTAACTAATGTGCACTAGATTTCTTTTCATGGGTGAGTTTCCTTGGTTGTTAATTCCAGAGTACCTGGTGTCTTGGGTTTAAAAATGGAACCAAAATGTGTATTCTATTTTCATCTGTTGAAGTCAGTTCGGAGATATTGTTCTTTATCTCTTATAACTCCAGGGGGAGGAGGGTGGATGACTTCTGATCACAGCCCAGCTGTTAAACCAGGTGGGGCAGGGTTTGTGATCTCTGTCACCACTGCCCACCCTCGGGGATATCTTCTGTTCATGGGCCATTGAGGCTCACAGTGACTGACACATTCCATCATCCATTGGGAGATGGAACACCCAGTGGAGGAGGAGCCAACCATTCCTACCCAGATAAAAATGGGGACACAGGGACCCCAGACAGCCTGTTTCCACTGGATTCTCAGAGGGTGACTGGACCCCTTTTCCTGAGGATCATCTCTACTCCAACATAACCACAATCTGTCACTGTGGGAGGACTTAATTCAGACTGCTTCCAACACCCACGACCAACAGAGTGTCAGGTTTGCATTCTGACTCTGTCAGTGCTCCTTTGTACTATTGCCCTTTCCTTTCCTTTCCTTTCCTTTCCTTTCCTTTCCTTTCCTTTCCTTTCCTTTCCTTTCCTTTCCTTTCCTTTCCTTTCCTTCCTTTCCTTTCCTTTCCTTTCCTTTCCTTTCCTTTCCTTTCCTTTCCTTTCCTTTCCTTTCCTTTCCTTTCCTTTCCTTTCCTTTCCTTTCCTTTCCTTTCCTTTCCTTTCCTTTCCTTTCCTTTCCTTTCCTTTCCTTTCCTTTCCTTTCCTTTCCTTTCCTTTCCTTTCCTTTTCTTCTTCTTTCTTGTTGAAAAGAAAGTTGAAAATAAAATCTCTCTATTCTTCTCTCTCTATTAAATTGCTTTTCTGACTTGGAGTCTCACTGGTTTTGCTTTCCAACCAGCACACCTAGTCACTCAGTGGGGCTGAGGCCTCCTTCTCTTGTCCTTGGCAGAGGCTGTGTCAGCAGATCCCCTCTCTCTCCAGCAGTGAATCTGCTCTGGGCAGGGGCTGTTATGCTGGCACACGCCCTCGCCCTGTTGCACAGCTCAGTAATAAATAGGTCTGACTTCTGCATCCCAGCCTTTTCCCAGGGCATCCGTGTGTGCACAGAAGCCAGTCATACATATTTATTACTGAGGTGGAACAATAATTAGGAAATGTTTCATTTGAAGCACGCTCCTTACGCTGTGGCTTGGTGTTGTGCACAAATATCTCAGGGAGTAAACACAACTTGATTGCAATGGCACTGAGAGAGAAGAAATATCTCTGGCAGGAACAGTCTCCAAACTGATCACAGTGATAGCGTTTGTCATGCTCTTTCTTCATCCCCTCTCCCATAGGTTAAGACTCAAGTCATTGATGCAATATCCCAGAAATAACATTTCAGTCTATTCCCAGACGACATCCTCAGCTGTGTATTTGGAGCCACTTGCACATAAATTACAGGGAAAGCTTATAGGAGCATAAAGTATTTCCAGTAAAACCTAAACCCTTTGACTTTTAAGCTTGCTCATGACAAACATCCCAACTACCGAAAAACTGGAGCACATCCTCAGAGAACAGAATCTTTCAGTCTTCATAATCATTTAAAAAGAGAAAGATGTCACAGATGGGATGGTTAGAATTGAGCAGCCTCTTGAATGCCAGTGTATCATGGCATCCAAGCAAGTAGTTGACTTTCTCAGATTTTATCCTGGGTTTTTTTGCACATCCCTAATTAAAACTGAAGAGTAAAACATAGATTTTGTGCTAAAACGTATAAAAATATATATGCACATACACATTTATTCATGCGTTTATATAAAGGTATTAATGTGAAAATGTGTTCTTCACTGAAATTCCAACAGGAAAAGCTATCAGATTCCTGAATTATCTTTCTCTGACAATATCATAAACCTAAAGAACTACTTAGACTAAGTGCTTGCTTTTACATGGCTAAATTTAGGTGGGATGATTCACTCTTAAGAGCTGGATTTGCATAACAAGACAATGGCAGTTAAGCACCTAAATGCCTCCAGTGGATTTTCCAGCTTCCTTACATCCCAAAGCTGTCATTGATCTTTGTGCAACATAAATTCCAGAAAGCCAAACATGATTTGTGGATACAGAACATCCATGTTGCAAAGACTTGGCCCTAAAGTTTAGTTTCTCATTTCGAATCCATTTGCACTGGTGATGCTGTGCTCATTCCCACAGTGTAGTTATATTATTTATATGTGGTTAATAATTGTCCTCCTCACAAAAGAGCCCCAGAAAGATCTGCACAAGGAAGTGAGGTGATGGAATCATAATAGTCAGAGCAACCTTGATGTAATTAGATTGCACCAAAGCACACTAGAGGCTCTTTAGTTGGGGTCAGTCTTCAACACAGAGGTCTAAAGCAAAGCAAAACCCTTCTCATGAAGAGAAGGAAAGAAGAAATTGAACTTTATGTGCTTTGAATATGTGGCTGGGGTAGGAAAAGCCTTTTTCACTGGTTTAGTTGAGTTAAAAATAAATATTTTCTTTGAAGTGTTCCTTGGCATGTCCCAAATTACAAGATTATTTCATATAAGCTAATGCAGTCAAACTGTGCATCCCGAGCCTGCTGCTGTTGCTCCTTGCTTTCAAAGACTCTCAGGCATCCTCATGGGAGCATGCCCTGTAAAAATAACATTTTCTCCAGTTAACCAGAAAATAGAAACCCAAGGACAACCTGTCCAAAACCAGCATCAATTTCACAGGATGACAACTTCTGTGTTTGGAAGGCATTGAGTTTTGTCTATCTGTAGGACTGACAAAGTCAAACTAATAAATAACCATAAGTCAGCTTTAAAATGTTATTTCATCTTTGCATTCTCTGTGTACTGTGGCTGGCTTGGTGGCAAACAACTGAGCTTTGTAGGACCTGTGAGACCCTGGGCTTTTCAGCTCTCCAGGGACTGGACAGTGCACAAGCACTCCTGCTCTTGAAGCCTTCAGGTTTAATTCTTAGGCTCAAACAATGTCTCTAGCAAAATTTACAGAAACTGGTTCCTTTCCTTCCTAAGGTTACCTTCGGATCACGTGTTCAAGTTTGTTGTTTTGAAGAAAATAAGCCACAGGCTGAGCAGAACCTATGAAAGCTGTTACATTTGGTATTTTAAACAATGCGGGTGCTATGAGTCAATCCTTGTCTCAGTTTCCTCCTTACTCAGATGCATCAGGAGTTGATCCTTATCCTTTAAGCACACACGCCCTCTCTGCTCCCATTTCCTCCTGTGCAGTTTTGGGTTCAGGTTTCCATAACGGTAGTAGACCCTTCAGTGAGGAGAAGGCTTTGCTCTGTCAAAATTTGCTCTCTCTTTCCCCTCCCAGGATTGCATTTTCTGTCAGGAGATTAGCTGCTCGCTCGCCCACCTGAGATTTGCTCTGGGCACTGGCCAGCTCTCTGAACAAAAATGTGTCCTTCTGACTATAAGCTTATCGAGGCTGTGCAGCCCTCCCCTTGTGTGAAGGAGGGGAGCCTCTCCTGACACTGCCAGGGATCTCTGGCCAGAAACCTCCAGAGGTTTCCAGAGGTTCTGGGGGAGATGTGGAGCAGATTCTGCTCTCAAGGACGGCCGGGCACAGGGCAAAGTGCAGCACCAGGTAATGCAGGTTGAGAACAATGCATGCACATGAATCAGCGTGCAGCCACTGCTCACACTTGCACTGGCAATCCTTCCCAAAGAGGAGCATCTCTTTCACAGCAGCAGTTTTCCATGGAAACATTTCTGAGCCTTTTTGTGCCAACTCGTTCTTCAAACCTTGACCCTGCGCCATCCCTTGGATGTTGAGCAGCTGTAAGGAAGCATTTGGTACTTGCTGCTTTAGATATCCAGGTGAAAAATACTGTAAACATCCAACTTCATGGCATTCTGGTCCACGAGCCATTCCTTAGACAGAAATTGGAGTTTCCCTGAAATCTGGTTTTATTATCGGATTAGATCCTCTCCCAAGAAACATGTAAATGAGAGGACTGAAAGTGTATGGATTGGTACCTGTCACAGAATTGGTGTTGTCCCAGGGAATTATCATTTATGAACACTGGACAGATCTGGATAAAATAAACCTTAAGTCATCACAGAAATAATAAGGGATATGCAGCCTGTGTCCTTAATAACCTACTGTAGTAAGCTCAGCTACTGCTTCTTAACACTGAATATTCATGAAGTCATTAAATGAATAATTGGGATACATTTACACTTTATTACTGTTATGGAATAGCCTGGGCACCTTAATAAGATGCTGATGATTCATTTTGGCATGACAAGAAGAGGGTGCAGAGGGAATTTGTCAGTGTGACTTGCTAATGCAAAAATAATTGTTCCATTTTCCAACTTTAATGTCAAGAAAGACCCTGATGTTTAAGAGTGATTCTGCCTCGTATTCGTTTCCAGTGGGTACTGGAGCTTTGCACAGAGCCAGTGCTCTTTCTGTGTCTGCAGTAAGTAAAGAACTAGGGAAGAGTAGGTAGAAATACTCCCCAAAAAAACTCAGAAATTACTAAGAACTCCTGCATGGTGCAGATCAATTCTGATGCATTTGATAAATGAGAGGGATTAGATAAGTAATCAGATTAGAATGTAATAGTCATGGAATGAGCTTTCCATTACAGTGAGGCCTTCACTCTCAAGATATAATGAAACTTTTATGGATCAATTTAATTATAAGTCAGCTACACAAATATTTACCATGGCTAGATATTGAAAAGTTACATTCCTCTACTATAAGTCAGCTACATGAATACATCTGCTGTAAAGATATAAACATATTTCTAAAGGCAGTAGAAATGCAAATTTTAACGAAAACTAGGTTTAAAACCTATGTTGACTCAATCCAGTGTGCTTATTGTTGTGATTTTTAGTCATGGTGATGCCTTTTTGGGCTACCAGAATCAAGGGAATAAAAGGCAGTTGTATTTATTGAAGGGTCTTCAACTACATTTTGGGCAGATGAAGCCTTCTCAGGGACTGCACACAAAAAATGGATGACAGGTCACAGGTTTTACCACTTGTATAGGTTTGGTCCATTTGCACATTGGGGGTTAATCTTCCAATTACAGCTTCAGGTAATGAAGTCATTTACCCCAAGTTTGCTCCCCCAACTCACTTTTGTCTAAATTTCTTGGTGTCTGAGGCAGTGAGGCGTCCTTGATTCCCAGGCCTGGAGAGGAATTGTCATGTCTGACCAAAAATGGGAAAGCAGCAGCTCACACTGTGTATGGAGTTTAGAGTTCTACACTAAAGAATTGGAGGATTACAAATACATGAAAAATATATAAGCTAAAATCCCAAGGTATCCCTGGTCACCTCTGTCCCTTGAGTGCCCTCGGTTCCCCCTTTGCCTGGGGCTGCTGGCAGGCAGCAGGGCTGAGCCCACCACAGGCTGTGTCCCGTGGAATGGGGAAACTGTGGGAGGGCAGGGAAGGTGCCATGGGGAGAAGGTGGCCTTGGCAGTGTCTGTGTGTGGTGTGAGCAGCGTCCCCAGGACCTGGGGGTGGCAGGGAGAGGGAAGTGTGGCAGACACACAGAGAAATGTGGAGTTGAGCCTTGAGGCGCCTCACCCGCAAGAATTCCCAGGCCATGCTCCCTACATCTGGCAGGCAGTTCACATTGTATGTCTTTGATAAATAGTGCTTATTAAAGAGTTAGAAATTTCTCTTTCCCCAGAGAAGCTGTTTCATACATTTTTCAATCTTTGGGTGAAATGAAAAAGTTTAATGAAAAAGCCCCCATTCAGCCTCCTCCAATGAGCTTCCCGTCAACGTTTTCCTGAAGTATATAAATTCTTAATTTGTTGTAGATAATGTCTACCAGATGATAGTACCAGGAGCACAAGTGGAAATTAAAGAACAGCAGATTTGGCACAGAGGTCATTAAGCACTTTTTCACTATGAGGAGCATTAATTAGTTGACTTGAGGCAAGGCTGCCATGGCAAGGGAGGCCAGGCAGAGAGGCTTTGGAGCTGCCTTGTGGAGAGTTCAGCTCTGCAGGGATGGGGTGCAAAGCTGCTTTCCCTGAGGGGCACTAAAACACCCCTTGAAAATGAGAGCACAGTCCCTGAATCACATTCGGAGAGGAGGTACCCCGGTGTTGGAGTGCATCCCCACACTTCAGTAGGTGTTTCCACATTAGGAAGGAATGTCATCCCTGAACTTAAAAGGAAGAAGAACCAGAAACTTCCGTGCTCCTCTTACCACAATTGTCCCAGTGCCAGGACAAAGGCACCTGTTGGACCCTTGAGCTGCTCCTCAAGAAATGTAGATATTTTCTATTGGTCAGCATGCCAAAAACCCCTCCTGGATCGTTGAATGTCGCAGTTAGACAGGAAAATAAAGATGCTTGACTCCAGCAAGTAGAGAACATCAGGAAGCCTTATTGCAATTCCTTTCAGCCTTTTTATAACATGCTGAGCTGAAAAGACACACCACTGGTCTACAGGATGGACACCTCTCTCCATTGGTGAAGTAACACAAACACCTGGGAGAGAGGTTGTTATGGGAAAGGAATATTGTTTACCCAGAAATGGTATGGGAAGAAAAGTTATTTACACAAAGTTGCCTGAGAAAGGAGAAACTGCTGAAAATTTTCTCTTGGGAAAAGCCAACAATTCTCTGGCTTCAGAAAATCAGACTCACAGTTGAATACTTAAGAGAGAGCAGAGAGATTCTTGGAGCATTTTTGGGGTGTCTTAGCAGGTGTAAGGAACCTCCTTGCATGGCTTTTGCTCTTTTGTTCTGTATGGTTTGTTATTTTCTCATTTTACTTAAAACCTTTTTGCTTTTCCAATCACCTCTGATCAGCCGTCTCTCTAATTATTCTTAAGCCATTTCTGGGAGGCTGCTGGCAGCCCTCAGAGCTTGGCACACCTTGGTGGGGCTCAGAACACACTGGCCTCACTCAGAATTGAATCACCCTGGTTCCCATGGGGGACAGGCATATCTGTGATTTTCATCTGGGAAGATTTTCAGAGACACAGAATGTAATTTATACCTTAATTTTACCTAGTTAGCAGTGTTGAAAGCCTAAAAATGTAGGTTATTTTCATCTTCCCTTCTGCATGGTTGACGGTGCTCACGTGTAATGCAGCAGGGTTGGGATATCATATAAATCCAAGATTTCTGAAGGAGTTTTTAATCTCTGTGGTTTTGGAGAGAGGACCTCTACAGCTTCTCCAGAATGTGGGTAAATGACCTAAAATGTGATGTGTTTTAGTGAATGGCTGAAAAAGCAGAAAAGTCTATAAGAGAAGAATAATAATAACAATAATAATAACAACAACAACAACAACAACAATAATAATAATAAAGCCTTCTTGTCATATAGCAAGACTCATCAACAGCACTTACAAGGCTTTGCACAAGGATTTATCACATCTTCTCTCTTTCTAAGATGAGGAAAGAGAGGCTTACAAAAAAGCAGTTTTCCAAGTGCAAATAATGAATCAGTGGATGAATGGGGATAGAGTGAGAGTTTTGATTCCAGGATGCCTCTGGCCAGAACCAGAATTGGAAAATAGCAGCTTAGCAATTAGAACACCTCGGTTTTTCTTATTTGTTTAGGGAAAGGGCTAATTATTTTCAGATAAATTTTCATTATTCTTTTTCCCTTATGACACTGACATTTCTAAAAGGGACCAAGCAAATTATCCATTATGAAATATTTGACCTGAAACAAAACATCACATTTACTTTGTGTGGGCACATGGTGAGAAAGCATATTGAAATGAAAACTGGAACTTCTAACTTGCTTTGAAAAGATGTTCCAGCTTTAGAAAAATCCCAGGATTTAGCGTCTGGCTTCCTGGGGAAGAACATCCTGAAAAATGGCTGATTATGTGTGTGTCACTGCACATTAGTCTGTCCTCAATCATTTTTGAACTGAGCATCTCTCTCAGTTGAGAAAATTTTTACTGATCTACCCACGGTGTATCACTGGAGTGGGGAAATGTGTTCCTCCTCCTTCCTACATTTGGCAAAACAGTGGCTGGTGCTGATCCTGTGCCTGTATGTTCCAACATCCTCCTTTTGCTGCAGCTGAAATTAATCTGAAGGCAATTTCTCCTTTTTCCAAATGAAAAGAAAATCTTCACATTCTGCAAAATGCAGCTATTGATCTCGCTCTAACCAGAGAAACCCTTTTGAAATGAATTTCCAATACAGCAGCAAAATTTACTGCTTTAATAAGTTTCCAGTGCAAAACTTACTTGATAATGCAATAAAATGTTATCTCAATCATGGCACAGATTTGAGGGTATCTTTCAAATGAGCTGGTGTTTCCTCTTTGCAGAAACTCCAGTGCCAAGACAGATGCAACCTTATTCCAAAAATACAGGTCTGGTGCAAGGTTTTCCTTCTGACAAGTTTCCAGCTGGGACTGTAGGAGCAATTATTCTTTTAGAGCTATTAGTAATTTCTACTGTAACTCCTCACAACGGCAGAAAGCTTCAGTACTGGAAAAACTGGTGGATGGGCTGAGATTGAACTTAGTTTTAAAATGTATATTAGTCACTTTAAAGTGATTTTTCTGGAAAAATTAGGCTTGTCAACAATATACTTACATGTTAAAGAGAAATGTCTTAGCATTAGAAAACTTATTACCATCATCTGGATGTTTTAAATAAAATATTCATAAAGCCAGATCTGAATTTCAAAAAGAAAAATAGCCTTTAAATTCTGAAGTAATATATTCTCCCATCTCATTAAAAAGAAGAAATCTATCTTGGATCTTATATGCTCTTCCTCATTACAAGACTATTTATATAACACTCTGATAGACATCAGCTCTTCTTGGGCTTACAGCCCTTGAAAATCATATAAAATACTTTCCTCACTGTTTTAGCCTATATAGCTAATTTTCCATTATTTATAGCATACAACAGCTCGACTCTCAAGGTCACACTCCAAAGAAGGTTTTGTTACATCTCAGAATTCCAATCAGCTGAAAGAAAAAACACCACGGAAAATACGGTGAAGGCAATCAAGAACATAATATGGGTTTGGTAAATGCTTTTCAAGGGTGGAGAGTTGCTGAGGAGCCTTTTAGCTAAGGCTTTACTTTAATGGTACATTTAACTAATGCCAAATTGCACTGGGCTGGAGTGAATGTCCGTGTGATGTGCATGTAACTACCCACGAAATTCATTCTGACAGGTCTTTTTTATTTTGCAGAAATACCCTAAGACAAAAGGAGACCTTGGAGCTCTCCCTGCTTTGTATTCTGCATCCTGCTTTCCCTGGAGGTGCGTGTCCAGGCATTAATCTGAGGAAAGGTTCCATGGCAGTGCATTACTGCAGGAGGGCAGAGCTCACCCTGCAGCCACTGCTGGCTGCCACACGCCGCCCACGGTGCTCCAGGTTTAACCCTGCTGGCACTGGGAGGCTGCAGGCAGTGCCACGGGGTTCTGTGCCAGGTGGGGTGTTAGAAATGCATATTATAGGACTGGCTTTTCACAGGTATCAAAATGAATATCCCATGTGTTGTGTCGGGAAGTTATGCTGTATTCGTATAGCTTCTTTCAGTGATATGGTAAATGTAGTTTTTAGGTTGGAGCATAATAGCAAAACAGAAACTGTTATGTAAAGATGCTTTTGTAATTAGCTCAAGAAATGGGGAAGATAGCCAAGGGATTTTTTCTCACAGTGTCCTAGCTGGATAAGGGATGGCAGCAACAACTCTAAAAGAGGCTCTGAGAAAAGATTTATGGCATCTGTTATCAAGGCCCTGCGACAGTATGGAGCCATGAGAAGGCCAGATTTATAGATGGGAGGGAGAAGGGGGGAGTTAAGATTAAACAGGAACACCTAAAATCTGAAAGGAATGTTTGAATCGTGTATGTAATGTATGAATATTCAATTCAATAAGTAATGTTTTTAAGGGAGGACTCTTTTGTACCCGCATGGCGAATCCCATGTGAGGGTACCCAGGTGCCTGTAAAAGAATACTTTTGTTCTTAATGTCTACTGATTGTCTATTTGTACTTTTTTATTAAACTTTTAAATTTTACCAAGTGAACCTCGTTTTTCACAGGAAGGAGACAGAGGAGGTGAAGTCCAAAGTTGGAAGGGCTGGGTTTTGAGAGGAGCTCTATGCCAGGCACACACACGCTGCAGTCTCTGAACACCAGAATTAAATAAGAAAAGGACTGTGGAACAGGCTGGGGGGGTTTGGAAGTTTGTATCGGGATGTAAACTGGCTTGGACACAAAGCAATAAATAAAAAACAGTAACAGGAAGGGTCAAGATCACACTGGAGTTCAGCCCCCTCCAAAGAACAGGAACTCCTTAGGCACAGCACATTCATCCATCTCCTAAAGTGGCAAAAGCTGCAGGTCATTGTACCCAGCAACCATGGCACTGGCAGCAATGTGCCAGAAGAAAAGTCACCCTAATTCCAAGCCATCAAAGATTCCAAGTCATCCAAGTCATCCAAATGACTTATTCTATGGTATTATTTCTAAAACAAATAATTAGGTAACCAACCAAATAAGTAAATTCAATTGGATGTTGTTCTCATCCTTATGTAAATACCCCATTCCTCTCTTTCTGTTGAAGATTTTATGCTGTCATAAGAATTTGTTGTGGACTGCTGGCAAAAATGCTAAATATTCAAAATTCCCTGATTGTATATTTATGGCCTAGAACACTGTATGATTTATTTCACCTATTATCCATTGAAAGGGTTTGTCATTTGTTTGTATCTGTACTTTCAAGTCTGAGAAGGACATGGGAACAGCACCATGAAAAGAAGGATGCCCTTCCCTCCTCTTAAAGGATTCACTCTTCTGAGCTGTCTGCAGAGCTGGGCCAGAATCTTCCCTTGGGAAATGCAGGCCTGCAGCATTTATCATGCCTTGCATCATGGGTACCCTGTGGAAATTAGATGAGAATTTGGCCACTGCATCCAGGTGCTTCCCATCTATCTTTCCTGATAACGTTATTATTCTAATACCAGTGCTATACTGCAGTTCAACACCTTATCTTCAGGAGAGCCACAATGCTTCACAGCACAGTTATGCACTACTGCTGCCCATAATTCACCAGTGTCCTGCTAAACACCTGCTAATGGGATTGCTTTGATTTAAATTTGGAATAGGTCCTTTACTTCTGCTTCTCATCAGTAATAACCTACGCTTATGGGAAAGAAAACAAATACTTCTCATGTGAGGAAAACAAAGCATACAGTGCTAGGACAACTTTAAAAGGACACCAAGCTCAATGACGCTTCAACGATTTTTTTCCTCTACCTTCCAATCTGTTTTCAGAGCATTACAGGTGTATCTCAAATGCATGAGAACTCTGGTGAGTTCCTCCTAAGGTCTGTAGTTCCCATCACGTGTGCCATATGTGCTTGTTCTACTCAGGGGTCTCCCTGGGTTCTGTATGTCACTGTGGAATGTCTAGCTGTCACGAACTGAGGTTCTCTGCATTTTGATAGAGCTGAAATCATCACTTTTTTCCCATGGGCCATTACTGAGCATCCTTTAGGTTTACAGCCAAGTCTTATGGATCTTCCTTTGAAACAAACCTTACAGCATCCTTCAGCTTCATTCTTGCTGTGTGTCCTAGTCCTGCTGACAAGGTCTCTCCTGATTTCACTGTGCTGTTTCACTCATGGCATTCCTTTTCCCACATGCCATGGCCAGAGGCCCTGAGTTGCAGAGCCAGCTGCTGCCAGCTTTGCATTAAATGCACAGAACTTGTACAAACGGTATCAGCCAAATTTCTATTTGTCACCTTCAACCTCACACAGAAACTGGGGAACTGGCAGCCTCAGAAACCTTGTTTCTCTTCCATCTCCCTTTCCACCTTTTGTTCTGAAACATCCTACAGGGATTCAATGGAGTCTCTGTTGTGTAGCCCCACATTTCCCACTTTTGAGAGATTTAACACTTCCTAACAGTCATAAGGTTTCTGCAGACTCACGATGGGCAATCCCAGACAGAAGATCACTTCGACTGCAGTGCTCAGATCAACCTGGGAAAGAGATCCCCTAAGGAGGGTGGCCAGAAAGAGCTGGATGTGGGCAGAGTGCACATTTTGGTCCAGGGGAGCAGAGCTGTCTCAGGACATGCTGTGACATACTTTATACTACTGCACAATGTAGCTAACAAAATATCACTGGGGGCATGGGACAGTCTGTGGAACTGTTGTTTATGGTGACGGTTGTTTATGACAAAAGAATTACTATGTTGGGATTGTTCACAATGTTTTTATGCAATGAATCTTCCTGAAAACTAACGTAACTCGGGGCACTCCTTGGCTTTGTGGACATTTATGCTGTGCTGGGGCTAGAGAAGAGTCCCTGACAGCAGAACAGACTCGGTTCCCTCACTGAACACTGCTGTTCCCATCCCCAGGATAACTCCCACCTCTGAGAGTCTGAAGGACTTCTCAGCCCCACTGGGGTGCTACAAGGCTGACTTGGGAAGCTTTGTCCTGCTGCAGAGATGTCTTGGCTTTTGCTAATAAATCTTTATTCTAGTGCACAATATAAATACTTTGCCCTATGTGGCACCTCCCCCATGGAAATTCCAAGACAACTGAGAAATGTTGGTTAACCCAGACAAGAGGGTCACCCCTCAGGTGGGAAACCTGAGGCTTTTGTCACTCAGTCATCTTCCCAAAGTGCCTGGGAAATGAATGGCAGCATTAAAGCAGCCTTAGAGCAGATTTAGAGCTCTAACAGCAGTTAAAGCACCAGATAGGCAGGTGCTCTCTGCAGTATCATTTTTACCTTCCCTTGCCAGAGGTGATGCCTTAGGACTTTAGCTTTTACATTTTTCATATATTTGTAATTCTGTAATTCTTTAGTGTGTAACTCTAAACTACATATAGTGTGTCAGCTGCTGCTTTCCCATTTTGGTCAGACACAGCAATTCCTCTGAAGGCCCAGCAATCAAGGACACCTCACTGCCTCAGGCCCCAAGAGGTGTAAACAAAAGTGAGTGGGGGGGAGCAAACTTGGGGTAAATTACTTCATTACCTGAAGCTGTAATTGGAAGATGAACCCTCAATATGCAAATGGACCAAACCTATAAAAGTGTGAAAAGCTGTGACCCCTGGTCCATTTTTGGGTGTACCTCGGGGGGGCTTCATCTGCCCTAAATGTACCTGGAGGCCCTTCAATAACTAGAACTGCTTTTTATTCCCTTGATTTTGTCTGGTCTGTTTTTAGGTAGACCCAAAAAGGCATCAGTGGTACCAAAGATATGGCATTGTGGCAAGTCAGAAAGTCACATTTAATATATGCCCAGCTGTGATTTAAAGGAGCAGCTTCTGCAAACCAGGGGGCAGTGAGAGCAGCCCATCATCACACTCATCAGTGTCTCTGGGGGTGCACTTGGCACAAGGGCAGCAGCCCTCTCCTCTTTACAAGCAGCATTTTCCTTGACCAGACATTGACTGTCCACTTCGAGCTGACAGTACTTGAGGCCCAAAGCAACTTGAAGGGAAAATAAATGGAAATACGGGACTGTTAGTTAAAATAACATTTTAAAAAGGAAGGCAGAGTTTCAGTGATTCATAACAAGAATTGTGACAAGGGAAGAAGAGAGGTCACCCTGAAAAATTTAAGGAGCCTTAAGCAGGATTTAATTTGTACAAAAGGATCTGCCGTGCACCTTGAGGCAACAGAGCTATAAATCATTCTGTTTCAGGGCTCATTTATCACCGCAGTTTGCCCCAGGATTTGGAAAAGGAGGTAGAAGCCTTCCAGCTGTTTCGTGCAGCAAAGTGTCATTGATAAACGCAAGCCTACAAAGTAAACAATAAAATATCAATTATAAGTCAGACAGTTGCAAGGAAGCTGCATAGAATTGGGTTTCCTGTGCCTTGCAGAGCTGTCTAGATAGTGTCTTTTTCCTCAGTGGTGACACCGATTCCTGCACATTCAGGGCAGGTCCTGCAGCTGAAAACAGGTGACCCAGACTTCAGACCCACCTTCCCATCATAGCAGGGAGTGAGCCAGGCTGGAGGGAGGAGCTGGGCACTGTCCTGCTGTCCTTGCCACGCTCCTGGCACCACAGCTGGAGCCAGCAGGAACACCTGCAGACATTTCCCACTCTAGAGGTTTGAGAAGACAGGTGTCTGCCAGGGAAAACTGGAGTTTCCCTTGGAATGGAGAATGAGAACTCCCCTCCCTCCCAATTATTATAATTTTGCAGTTAAGGGTTTTCAGGCAAAGTTTTGGGAAATGGAATAACAGTTCTTTACTAGGAATATTAAAAAAAATAAATGTAGTACTACAAAAACAAATAAACAAACAAACCCTAGAAACCCTGACAGAGTCAGAAAATACAACCTGGCACACTGTTGGTCAGGGTGTTGGAAGCAGTCTGGATAAATCCTACTGGAGTGACAGATGTGGCTCTGCTGGAGTAGAGATGATCCTGTAGACAGGTTCAGTGGTGCTGAGATGAGTCCGCTCTTCCTCTGGGAATCCAGTGGAAAAGAGGAATGTCTGGGGTCCCTGTGTCCCCATTTTTATCTGGGTAGGGAATGGTTGGCTCCTCCCCACTGGGTGGAGCATCTCCCAATGGATGATGGAATGTGTCAGTCCCTGGTGAGCCTCAATGGCCCATGAACAGAAGATATCCCCGAGGGTGGGCAGTGGTGACAGAGATCACAAACCCTGCCCCACCTGGTTTAACAGCTGGGCTGTGATCAGAAGGCATCCACCCTCCTCCCCTGGAGTTACAAGAGATAAAGAAACCATCCCCCAATGGCTTTTGACAGATGAAGTAGAATACACTTTTTTTTCTGTTACATAACCAAAGACAAGCGGGAAATTCTCTCTTTTGAAGCCAATGCTTGCTTGGGGAGGGAATGATAATGAAACTGATTCAAAACACCAACACCCAAAGGAAGGCACTGGTGAGAGAAGCACCTTCTGGCCAGGTGGGTAAGGCAGTGCTGGGTGTGGGGTTTGCTGCCCTTGCAGGTGCCAGCTGGGGCAGAACCAGCTGTGTGGGGAGCTGGTGTCCCTGTTACGAATGGATGTGGGGCTCTAGAGCAGTTCCTGCCTTTTGCCCAGGCCTCTGGCAGCAGGCAGGAGCTTTACTGACGTGGCCAGCACCCCAAAACCCAGTCTTGTTTGCAAGTTCTTTAACAATGGCTGATTCTGTCTATTATAGAATGAATTATTCATTTTATATACACAAAACTAACATAAGACTTAAAACAAACCAATACTACACAGGAATAAAGACAAAAGGAGATCACTAGCAGGTATATACAGCATGGGGTTAAAGATATCCCTTTAAATGGTAAAGGTATTAATTTTATAGCTAGGGAAGAATTTAGATATCATAGGATTCAATGTATCTTACCATCCAGTTGCTGGTGGGGCACACATGGAGATCCTTTCCCTCAGTTCCCAGGAAAGTAACCATGGAATCTGCATCCAAACTCCAGGGAGAAGTCCTGAACCCTTGTCAGGGTTTGTGTGCAGAAGGGTTCTGCCTCTCTGATAACTCGTGTGTCTTTTATGGTTTGTACAACAGTGTCACTCTGTGGCACACAGAATGGGAGAGGGACACCTCCCTGTATCAATTTTGGACAGAAATGCAGCTGCATGATGAACATCAGAGATTTTAATAACCTTTCACGTGACCAAATCACAGCATAATGCCTTCAAGTTCCACATGTCCATCTGCTTGTACAGCACCCAGCACAGTAAACTCCCACTCCTAAATCTCAACAAGACTAACCATGAGAGAGTATAAACTCAGTCAGGACAGTTTGTGAGTTCATTTTAGCAAAGGCCTCTCATGTTTATCCGAGGTGTTAGTTGCCATTGCACATTAAAACTGTTATAAACTCCCTGCAACTCCTTTAATTTGTAAAAATTGAGATGTGTGTCTGTAAAAATGCTGGATAAAAGAACATGGATGGTGGAGCTTTGTCTGCTGCTCTCTCCTGCTATGAGTGATGGAAACCCAGTGTAATTCCACTTGATGCTGCTGCCACAAAGCAGACTGTAAAGCCAAGGAAATATCCAAAGTCAAAGTCAGTTTAGTAGAAAAAAGAACAAGCTATTTATCACCAACAGATAATAATCCTATAGACTTGCCTTAGTGCCTATTTGTTCTGGGGGAATTCAAGCCACAAATTATGGATGATTCCTTAATTGTAAAGATTTATGATTAAAAAATTACAATAGTTTTTTCTTTAATTGCTTGTAAAAATTCATGGATATTGTTAAGGAGTATAATTTTTCAGACTGCTTTTGGACATCACTTTTACTAGGTATTATTGTATTATAGGACTATTTATGTTTTGCCAGCAATCTAGTTACTGCATTATTAGTTAATTCATTAGCCTAAGAGACTGAAGGCAGACTCTGTGCTGCAGGAGGCTCCTCTGCAGTCCAGCTTGTCTTGGATGCCTTCTGCTGGCCAGAGGAATCCAGCTCATTCTCAGGACACCACTGGTTTTTGGTGGCACTGGGTTTGTCTGACAAGGAGCCTTATTCCTGACGGAGCAGATTCTCACCTGCAGTAGAGGGGCTGGAATGATTCCCCTTCTGCTCAGTAAGATTCCGGCCCCCTGGCTGCATCACTTCATTAAAAACAATTGCTGAGTTTAAACTCGTCAAGAAGGAAACATTTTTCAAGCCTTCTAAACCTGAGAGCGAGTGGCACTGCTGGTGTTTTATTAATTTATCAACATCTTGTGGAAATTCCTTGTTTTCTGTAGCAGCCATCAGCCCTTCTAGAAAGCACAAGATGCATAACCCAACCATGTAGCTAATCTGAGTGAACAATAAGAATTCAGTAATTTACCTGGCAGGATTCTGTAACTGCAGGGAAATCAGCCTGGTTAAATGTGGCTCATGCACAAGAGCCAAGAGCCCTGGTGACTTCATCTGTTTCAGCAGGACAGAAATGTCCTCAGGCTCAGGGCTGCTGTGGGCAGGCACAGATGGACCTGGGGCAGGGGAGGGCTGGGGCTCCACTGATGATCTCCCAAGCACCAGCCAGGCTCGGGCTGCTCAGTGCACATCTTCACATCACAGGGCTGCTGACCACAGCCTTATACAGCAGGCTCTGCATATATTTCATTTTAACTGAGTAACTGGTGAAATTAGGGGTGTTTTCTTTTCTGGTTTGCCTCAGATTTATTTGTGGTTGGTTTGTTTTGTTTGTTTTGTTTTGTTTCTTTTAAAGGAGCTTGATTCCAACAGTTATTTCTAGGGAATCCTTTACCTAGTGTATCAACTAATTGGCTTTTTCATTATTGTTCCTCAGGAACATTTAGTTTACAGTTGGATGGTCCAAGTCAGTGGGCCAGGTTCAGCCCCACTGTGAACCTCAAGGCAAGACCATAAATACCAATTCTTCTGTGTCCATGCCCCCAAATCACTTCTGCTTGAGTTGCAGGGTCTCAGCAGCTCACAGAATTTGGCTGGGAGGATAGATGGGCTATTAGTCAGTATAGAACTGTAGACAAGATATTAAAAAATAATTGCTTTCAAACTTACTCTGAGTTATGGTTTAGGAGACAAAATGGAAAACAAACCACCCCGACTCTCCCCTGGCCTCTTCACTGGCAGCCTCTTCAGTGTGACCCCAAGGCCAAGCAGAGCCTGAATGCCCCCAGCCTCAGTCCCACAGACTCAGGAACATCAAACAGGCAGGAGCTGGGGATGGTGTTATGGCAGCCTTTGTCTTGGGTTATGTAACCAAAAAAAAAGTCTATTCTATTTCATCTGTTGAAACCAGCTGGGAAGATGGTTTTTTTTTCCTTTATCTCTTGTAACTCCAGGGGGAGGAGGGCGGATGCCTTCTGATAACAGCCCAGCTGTTAAACCAGGTGGGGCAGTGTTTGTGATCTCTGTCACCACTGCCCACCCTCGGGGATATCTTCTGTTCATGGGCCATTGAGGCTCACAGTGACTGACACATTCCATCATCCATTGGGAGATGCTCCACCCAGTGGGGAGGAGCCAACCATTCCCTGCCCAGATAAAAATGGGGACACAGGGACCCCAGACATTCCTCTTTGCCACTGGATTCCCAGAGGAAGACTGGACTCATCTCAGCACCACTGAACCTGTCTACAGGATCATCTCGGCTCCAACAGAACCACATCTGTCACTCCAGGAGGATTTATCCAGACTGCTTCCAACACCCTGGCCAAGAGGGTGTCAGGTCATATTCCTGACTCTGTCAGGGTTTTCTAGGACTTTTGTTTGTTTGCTTGTTTTTTTTTTTTTTGTTTTTTTTTTGTTATAACTGCATTTGCATTTTTTAAATATTTCTAGTAAAGAACTGTTATTCCTATTCTCATATTTTTGCCTGAAAGCTCTTAATTGCAAAATTGTAATAATCTGGAGGGAGAGGTTTTTACATTTTCCATTCCAAGGGAAACTCCAGTTTTTCCCTGACAGATACCTGTATTTCCAAACCAAGACACCTTCTTCCCCTGCTTATTAAACACAGCTGTACTAATTCATCCGGCAAGGTGGAAGCCCTTGGGGGAGTTGGGGAGTTGTGGCTGATAACAAGGCTGTGTGAATTTTCCTTTTTTTCCAGCTGGCTCCCCCTATGCTGGGGCTTTCCAGTCTGTGGTTCTCATCTGGGATGTCACTTATCATTCATGAAGGGCTCACACTGTCTTCACCCCTGCACAGGATTGGACTGGAGTTGGGCTGACCCCTAATCACTACTTGGTGCTCCAGATCCGAGGTTTTTTCTGACCAGACTGAAAGCTGTGCTGAGCTGTGCACCGGTGATTTTCTCTGTCTCAGCAAACTCCCCCCTAATGTTTCCTGCCTTGCCAATGAGCCCTAATTTTCCAATGACAAAAGGCCAGAACATCCTTATCCCAGCAAGTCAGCCGACCCCCTGCAGGTCCTGATGCGCTGCTACAGTCTGTTATCTTCATTGTTTCCCTATCCCCATCACTCTCATAGTGTAAGTTATTGATTATTCTGCCAGGGGTTGCTAAACCAGAAATTTTTGATCCCTCAAATGAAAGCGTGCACCACGACTTATTTACTGAACTGCAGCCCGTTTATCCGGAACATTTTTCTGTTATATGTGAGAGAGAATGACTGCCTTCAGGCCTGGCAAGCTGGGAAAAATAATCTCAGTGTGTTTCTTTATCTCATCTCAGATGGAGGCTGAGCCCAAATGAAATCTGACCTCTGCTACCAGGGAGGGCTCGGGGCTCTCTGCACCGTGCTGGGTGCTGGGATCCCACACATTCCCAGCTCTGGTTCTGCTCAGGGGCTGTGACCCTGCCTGGTGCTCCCACTGGCACAGGGGTGCCCAGCTGTATCCTCTGTGCCTCCCTCACTGCCTTGTGCAGTGCAAAAGGCACAAACAGTCCCAGGATCCCAGGGGCTCTGGAGTGTGGAGCACCTCCTCAATTCCACTCTCCAGGCACGGCAAGCCCAGTTTTGGTGCTTCTGATACAACCCAAAGTTGCATTTTAAAAGCCTCTCCAAACAGGATCATCTGTTTCACTGCAGTGGGAGAAGCTGGAGAAGTGGATTTAGAGCCATCAAACCCTGACTTTCCTGACTGGGCAGCAGAAGCTGTCAGTGCTAACCCGGCAAAGCTCAGGTCTCGAGGTTTGAGGCAGTGGCTTGTGCTTTATGGACCTGTCTGAGAGTGTATTAGCTCCTGCTTTCCAGTTTCCCAGCTGCACTCTCTACTATCAGGGACACATTTCAAAGCAAAAAGAGCACCGTGGTAAAGATACCAGTGCCTGCTTTCGGGGCAACGAAGCACCTCCTGCATTTGCTTTAAAAACATAAAAATAATTTTGAAAATCTTGACTCATTTGAAGTGTTGACTTTCAGAATATATTCCACAAATCAGAGCGGAGATCTTGCGTGTTTGACAAATAATTCCAAGATTAATACAGATATATATCCCTGAGTGCAAGGACTTTAATCAATCCCTAATCTCCCAGAGAAGCAGTTTGACTTTACCTGACAGCACTGTGAAAGATGATCCGTGTCTATGTGACTGGTGTAGTAATAGCAAAAGCCATTTCCTCTTTGTATTACTATTCAGTTTTTAGTAAAGAGAGCCCACAGTTGCTGAAAGCCACGCTGAGAGCCTTCCATGGAACACAGAAGGCTTTGGATCAAGCCCTTGGATACCTCCCCACTAATAAATTAAGCCTAACGAGGCTGGCAACAGCTCTCCATGTCTGAAGGTTTTTGAAACTCCTGAAGCCCCAGCATTACCTGGACTGAAAAAAACCCTGAAAATGTGAGAGCAGGCAGGGAGCTGGGAGCTGGGGGCTGTCAGGGCTGCAGTCCCAAGCCCTCTGCCCTCCTCCCTGTGCACAGAGCAGCTGCTGCCCTGCCCTGCTGTCCTCCCCACGTCCTTCAGAGCCCTGCTCCTCTCTGGGCAGCACAGCAGAGGCTGATGGATTGCCTTAGAATCTCTTCCAGAGTATTGGGTTGCCACTGGGCTAACCCAAGGCAAACTGCTTGCTTTATTAGCTGTGTAATTAAAATGAGTGGCCCTCCCATGGCATTCTGTACAAAAATAATAACAGAAATTCAACAGGCAGCTCTGAGAGCAGAGGCTGTTTAAACTCCAGCATATTCTGCAAGATGAGCTTCAGTAATAACTCACCAAGAGACCAAATGTATCCTCTGAAACGAGACACCATGATGACTCAAAAGCTAACAAAATACTAATGGAATATCTATTGGCATTACATATTCTTATACAATATGTTCTTTATTACCTGTTTTATTAATGTGTTAATAGAAGCATTTTACAACAGCTTTACAGAGGATCAGAGAAAACAGATGCTAATAAACATTTTCACTATGGTTTGGTTCTCTTTGATTTGGACTGTGAAACTTAAGATATGCCCACAGCAGAACAGACTGAATTAAAGTACCCATGTACTTATTTCTGATCCTTGAAACTGATGGGATGGTTCAGTGCCCAAGGATTAAGCCAGCAGTGATAGAACAGCATTGTGAATGCTCACTCTGCCATTTAGGATCATGGCTAATGCTGGCTGAGCCCACGGCGCTGCTGTGCTTAGCATTTTACTGAACTGGGAGATCCCTGAAAGGAATTCAGCATTTAAATATAGGAGATACAGGTAACCAGGCTTAACAGTAGGGAAAAAGCAGAGCAAAGCTGGGGAAACAGGAGAGAAGTCTCTGTGTCACTTGAGTCGAAGAGACAATCCCACTGCACTGGGTGTGTGGGGTTTGACTGCATCTCCAGCTGCTGCTGCAAGAAACAGAGGAGCTGTGAGAGCTCCAGCCCTGGGCAGGAGCCTGGTGTTGTAACTGAGCAGACCTTGTGCTTATCTTTTCTGGGGGGCTACCCACAGAAACCCAAGTCTGAATTTCAAAACCACACTTTGCTGAAGTGGACTTCTGAACTGAAAAGCTAATATAGGACAGTTAGAAGAACATGGGTAGATCCATTCTGGCACCCCAATTTTGGAAACACATGTATAATATTAAATAACAGTTATATTAGCAGATATATTTTTCTTTAAAAGTGCAGATTCTGTCTGAGAGCAAGCAGGGACAGCTGCTCTCTTGAGAGATCTGTGGGTGACTGAAGATGGGGTTCTCAAACCCAGACCTGCAGTGCAATTGCAGCTGTGCCACTGTGCCAGGGGAGCACTTTGCAGCAAACCCGAGACTTTGCATGCATATTTCCAGCAGATTGGGAATTTGCATAACCCATCCATAAACCACTGCAAATCTAATAAGGAATCAAGCCCAGTGTCAGCTGTGGCCACTATATCACTGTATCTGAAAATACAGCTCCGTTGTGCCTTGACCTTTTCTGTTTGGAATTTGGATTTTCCAGCCCTTCTTCCATCTGTTTACAGAACCAGACCCTCAGGGAAACATAAATAAATAAATCTTTTCCCCAGTTCATGCTCATGACATCAAATGATGTAATAAAATGAAATCTCTTTCCTTCTTTCTCCCCTTTCAATATTTGTTCTGGGGATTTATTGTTTTTCCTTCTTTTCATTCAAGGTTTCCCTCTGATAGATCACCTCACTGTGGAGCATTTCTCATACTCTCCATGCATTACATCTCAAGCTATTATTTTAAAATGTAGTTGGAGCTGCTTTAAGAAGACAGTGCAGAGATTTTCATTTTTCTTTCTAACACTGCTGGACCTGCTCCAT
Source organism: Prinia subflava (assembly GCF_021018805.1). Classification (NCBI taxonomy): domain Eukaryota; kingdom Metazoa; phylum Chordata; class Aves; order Passeriformes; family Cisticolidae; genus Prinia; species Prinia subflava. Next base: position 2,877,243 of record NC_086257.1, on the reverse strand, counting down.
GAAAATTTCTACTCCATTTTTAGTTGAAATATTGTTAACATAGAATAGTGTTTCTGGTAGATGCATGAAGACCAAAAAAAAAAATCTGTATGTTTACACATCGGGTGTGTCCCCACAGGGTTCTGTCAGTGTCAGGACCATTTGTGCTGTCCTGAACTCTCAGCTGGCACGGATGGGAATTCATGTGCTCTGCAGGAGCCCCACAGTGGCATTGCTGCTGGGCTGGTACCAAAACCTGAGGACGCATGGCCACTTCCAAGTCTGCTTCAACCTTGCTTAATCTCAAGGGAGAATAATCAGCAAGGATATAAAGAATCTTAGATCTAGATGAGATCCTCACAGGATTTAACACACCCAATCAGAGAACAGGAACAAAGAAGGGACTCAAAGCAGGAATTCTCCAATGGTGAAGCATCAGCCTTGCTATGCAGAGAAGTCTCTGAGCTGCCCAGCTCCAGGGCCTCTCCTTTCCCTTGCCCTCCCCACGTGGCTGCCTGGCAGTGCAGAGCTGTGACAGCTGCTGGGCTGGGGGCGGCTCTGGGGGGCTGGGGGGCTGTTCTGCAGTGATGGGGCTCAGCTGGGGCTGTTCTGTAGTGATGGGGCTCTTTTGGGGCTGTTCTGCAGTGATGGGGCTCTTCTGGGGCTGTTCTGGCATGATGGGGCTGTTCTGGGGTGCTGTTCTGGGGGTGCTGCTCTGGGGGCTGTTCTGGGGATGCTGGGGCTACTCTGGGGTGATGGGGCTGTTCTGGGGTGATGGGGCTGTTCTGCAGGCTACTCCGGGGGGCTGTTTTGGGGTGCTTTGGGGCTGTTTTTGTGGGTGCTGGGGTGCTGTTCTAGAGTGTTGTTCTGGGGTGATGGCGTGATGTTCTTGGGGGTATTGGGGCACTGTTTGTGGGGTGCTGGGGGCCTGTTCTGGGGTGATGTTCTGGTGTGCAGTGGGAGCTGTTCTGGGGTACTGGGGGGCTGTTCTGGGGGTATTGGGGGGGCTGTTCTGGGGTGCTGTTCTGGGGTCCTGGGGGATTGTTCTGGGGTGCTGTTTTGGGGTTCTGGGGGCTGTTCTGGGGTGCTGGGGTGCTGTTCTGGGGTGCTGGGGGCTGTTCTGGGGTGCTGGGGGTCTGTTCTGGGGTGCTGGGGGTCTGTTCTGGGGTGCTGCGGGTCTGTTCTGGGGTGCTGGGGTGCTGTTCTGGGGTGCTGGGGTGCTCACCTGGGCAGCTCAGCCCTCTCTCTGTCTTTGTGTCCGTGGGGCTCTGGGCACAGCAAGGTCATGGGGCTCTGGCCCTCCCCTGAGTGAGAGCTTGAGCTTTCTCACAGAGCACCAGCAGGTTTGTACTTATTGAAGGATCTGAGGTTGTCCTTTTCCTCCTGTGGATGAGCTGAATGTCTGAGACCTGCCTGTCCCTGCTGTGGCTGTTGCTCTAACCTGCTGAGGGCTGGGTGGCTCCTCCTTGGGCACTCTGGAGGGCAAGGAGAGCATCTGGGACAGAGGAGGGAAATCTGGCTTCCAGCTCTCCCCTAGAGATTTCCCTCAAACAGTAACTACTGGGGTTCTGCTCCTAAATGCAGTCAGGGGAGTTTTAGGTCCCTTGAGCTCTCTTAGCCTAATCAACTCTTTTTTTTTTTTTTTCCTTCTTCGTTAAAAAAAACCCTAGAAAATACTTTTATCCCATGAATTAATCATTCAGCCATATCAAGGCTTTAAGCTTTCAACACCAGGCCCGTTGATGAGATCAGATTTTCAGAATAATCCCCTGCAATAAAAGCTACTGTCTTTCCCTGAGAGCTTCAGGGTAATGCAAGAGCACTTGCTTGACCAAAGAGTAATTCACTACCATGTAATTAGCAGCTCATGAAAGAGACAATCACATTGAAATAAGTATATACCATGAGGAGTGATAAGGACTTGAGGCAGTGACATATACAAAAAGCTCATTCAGAAATTGAAGCGTAAATCCTTTTGTTTGTAGAGCAGCTTATGGCAGTAATGTGCATGTTTCAGCTGCATGATCACCATTAATATATTGCAGATGAGCTGTAGACATGAGCAAGACTTTGCAACAGTTTCGTTTACACCATTTTTGTATAAAATCTGTAATCGCTCAGAGGGTGTCCTCGGGGTCTGCTGAAGAACATTGACTATGAAATGTTGCAGTTCTGCACATTCAGGTAGAAACAGGATTCTAAGAATCTGTTTATCCAGCTAAGACAGACACAAGTACTGGGACCTCTCTGTTCTCTCCTCATGAGCTACTCATACATTGGGATGTGAGGAAATAGCTGACCAAAAACCTGTTTGCTCACTAAGTTCTGATGCAAAACAGTGACAGTCAGAGGCCCTTTGCAGTCATTAGAAATGAAATGGGAGTCTTCCCTGAGTGCACAGAATTGTCAGCCTGCTGTCAGCCTGCTACCATTCAAAACTGGGTATGACTGAAGAAGAGATGCTTGTTGCAGGATGCCTGGCTGAAGATAAGAGCTAAAATAAATATGCTCTCCTCTATTACCAGCTCTTCAACATCCAGGTGTTGAAATCACCAACTGGGAACCTCAGAAGCCCATCCTTTGTGACAGGGGCTTGCAGACTGAGCTGGTGGCCAGCATGGCCAAAGTTGCTATTTCTGGCTAGCCAAGAAAGCACAAATCCCCATGCTGCCTGCTCAGGTGGGCAGACCTCCCTCCAGCCCATACTTCAGCAAACATCTCTGGTGCAGGGCCATCCAGGTAGCTCCTGACATTGCAGAGGGTTTCTGATCTATAATACTTGCCTGCAGAGCCTGGCTAACAAATATGAGTTGAAGCTCTGAGCCCACTGTCACAGAAGTTGCTCAGTCTCCAACAGCAGCATCCTCTGGGAGCACTCAGCCCTGCCAGCTTCCTCCATACCTGCATTAGGTAACACCATGGCATGGGAGACAAGATACAGAGCCAGCAATTATTTGTTTCCACTGCATTTCTAGGTCTAGGTTTTCACTGATGTGAAGCAATCTTCTGTCATCGAAGACTTTTCCCCCGACTTTCCCAGCGCTGTCAGGAAAGTTCCCTCAGGCACTCACAGCTCAGATCATGGATATAACCATGGATATAACCATGGATATAACCAAGGATATAACCATGGATATAACCATGGATATAACCATGGATATAACCATGGATATAACCAAGGATATAACCATGGATATAACCATGGATATAACCATGGATATAACCAAGGATATAACCAAGGATATAACCATGGATATAACCATGGATATAACCATGGATATAACCAAGGATATAACCATGGATATAACCATGGATATAACCAAGGATATAACCAAGGATATAACCATTGATGTAACCATGGATATAACCATGGATATAACCATTGATGTAACCATGGATATAACCATGGATATAACCATTGATGTAACCATGGATATAACCATGGATATAACCAAGGATATGACCATGGATATAACCAAGGATATAACCATGGATAAAACCATGGATATAACCAAGGATATAACCAAGGATATATCCAAGGGTATAACCATGGATATAACCATGGATATAACCATTGATGTAACCATGGATATAACCATGGATATAACCAAGGATATGACCATGGATATAACCAAGGATATAACCATGGATAAAACCATGGATATAACCAAGGATATAACCAAGGATATATCCAAGGATATAACCAAGGATATAACCATGGATATAACCAAGGATATAACCATGGATATAACCAAGGATATAACCATGGATATAACCAAGGATATAACCATGGATATAACCACGGATATAACCATGGATATAACCAAGGATATAACCATGGATATAACCAAGGATATAACCATGGATATAACCATTGATGTAACCATGGATATAACCAAGGATATAACCATGGATATAACCATGGATATAACCAAGGATATAACCAAGGATATAACCAAGGATATAACCATGGATATAACCATGGATATAACCAAGGATATAACCATGGATAAAACCATGGATATAACCAAGGATATAACCAAGGATATATCCAAGGGTATAACCATGGATATAACCAAGGGTATAACCATGGATATAACCAAGGACCAGGCCCATTCCTGAGTGGCTCTGTCTGGATCCATGGAGCTGTAGGGATCCACTCCAGCTGCAGAGTGCCCCACTGGTGCAAGGCTCAGGGTAAGCCAAGGTGCTTTCAACCAAGCAGAGGCATTTGAAAAAGTGCATCCATTTCTCTGCCTAATCCTTCGAAAAAAACCATTACCCACCAGGGCCAGAATTAGAAATATTTATTAGGAAAATGTGGCAAGAGCAGGGAAATATGTGTTTTATAAGATCAATTTCTGTGTCAGGTTGCTTCTATTTTGTCTGAAAACCTGGAAAATACCCAGATTCAAGCTCCAGATTCAATATCCAGATTCAATGCAAGGCATTCATGCTACGTTGGTCTTGGGAAATTTTATTGTTTTATCTCAAATTTCATCCCTGTTTTCTCTGACTGTGTTTCAGTATGTTCAGTATATTTTAAACAGTTCTACTGAACGTCAGGTCAGTCAGTGACACACTGGACAACTGTGTTTTATTAAAGAGCATCCAAATTAATAAAAGTTAACAGCTATTTGCAATATCAGATAGATTTTATCTCTGCCCTTGATTCATGTGCTTTTGCCACTGGTGTTGGATACATTATTTCTGTGATAGGACCCATAGCAGTCCCAATCCTGTTATGTGCCAGGAAAACTCATGGATTGCACCAAGGCTCAAGTACAGCAGCTAAATACACATTCAGCAAAAGGAGGACAGATGAGGGAAAGGCCCAGGGGAAGAGCAAGTTAACTGCAGCCACAGCCCCAAAGTCAGTGAAGGTTAATAGAAGTTTCTGAAATGGTTTCACACAGCCTTGTGGAGAAATGTCCACACACTGCTCTGTGCACTGAGACACGATATACCATCAACACAGTGCAATAAAACACAGGAGTGCCCCCAGCTCATTGTTTCAACCATTTTGTCCCCTGTGTGAAGATGGAGCTCTGTGTGAGTCCTGTCTTTGTGTCCCAGAGATTGTTGCTCACCTGAGTGAAAGTTTGGCACTGAGTGAAGTGAGGGCACGCAGCTCAGTCAGGGCTCAGTGTGCAGGGATTGCAGAGGGCAGCAGACGAGCAGGATAAAAATGAGAGCTGCAGGACAATCAAATGTGAGTTTCAGAACTGCAGGAAGCGTGACTGAGCTCTGCTTGTGTTGGAAGCACGACGGGAACAGAGTGAGGCCATGGCTGAGAGTTCCTGAAAATCTCATTATGGTTGTCCCTTTTATTATTTACATCTTCTACATATATCATACAGTGCCAGTCTAAGAGCAGTAGATAAGAATTACTTCTTTTTTTTTATACAAATCCTTTAATTTAGAGACACCCAGCAGTATTCTAGTGTTCAGGTTCTTTGCTCCACTATTTGTAAATCAAAGTCTTAAGCTGTAGTGCTTTATTGAATACAGTGACAAATGGGGATGAACTGCATTCTCCCCTACAGTCATAAAATTGATTTAATATTTCAATTAATCTTTGCTACCTTCTCAAAAAATTTATGTGACTACATTCTGAGTAAGTCATCTTCAGGACTTAAGTAAATACTAACATAAATATTGCTTAATTTATTTGCTCTCTTTAAAATTCCTTTATATCACTCTTGCAGTCAAATGCAAGTATTGCTTCCACCAACCAGAATGCAGGAGGATCAGCTGAGGTTGTCCTTACAAAAGGATTGTCACATTTTCATTAAATACTTCTATATTCATAGTCTGATTTCCACAGTCAGTGAAATGGTTCTTCAGAACTTTGCAGAGACTGAAATTATATCATAAGCTATCTTTAATATCAAATTTAAAGAAAATATGATTTTAAAATAAGTGCAATTTTTATTTCCAGGAAAGAGAACTGGACAGGCCCTCATTGTTGGGGCTTTTCTTACTCCCCCTCTGATAAAAGACTGCAGAGGGGCTGAGAAGGTTTCATGCAGCATTTCTGAGAACATGCATTTTGTGATGTGATGTGGTTCATATTTTTTCTGTAACAATCCTTTATGGCCATAATCCCATGAAGGGGAGACACACAGCTCCTACTAGACTGTGCTAAGGCAGTCCAGAAGTGGTCAGATGGATGGGGATGTGGATGGATGTGTTGTTAACTCCAGATTTCTGGAAGCCAGTAATACTTTTTGCCCAAGTACTGTTCCTGTAATTCAGAATCTTAGGTTCACTAAAGGCAGCCAGCAATTAACTGTGCAATTAGCTGTTTGGGAAGCTCAGGGTAGGAATGCCCCTCCCCAGCTCACGAAAGGCCTCACCCTGCAGCTCTTGCAGCCCCTGGCAAGGGAATCTCCTACTCTGATGGCAAAGACTTGGATTTGGGGGTTTTGTGAAGCTTAACGTGCTATTCTGAACAGTAGTCTCTAATGAAAACAAATAATTAATAGTATGTGGGGGAAAGGCATCTTCCTCTCTTCCTGGCTCTGCCCTTCCAGATATTCTGTCACTACTGCTGTGTGACCTGGTGATGGCTTTGAATTCCAACACTACTGGAGACCTAGGTCAGGCCTCCCTTGTGTAGGGATGCCCACAGGCAGCAAAACCCTTGCTCAAGACCCTCACGTCTAGCTCTTGTCACAGCACAAGATTCACTTCTTCACATTTTTAAAGTTGAATCCATTAGAAAGCTCTTTTCTTTTAATTCCCTTCCCTTCCCTTCCCTTCCCTTCCCTTCCCTTCCCTTCCCTTCCCTTCCCTTCCCTTCCCTTCCCTTCCCTTCCCTTCCCTTCCCTTCCCTTCCCTTCCCTTCCCTTCCCTTCCCTTCCCTTCCCTTCCCTTCCCTTCCCTTCCCTTCCCTTCCCTTCCCTTCCCTTCCCTTCCCTTCCCTTCCCTTCCCTTCCCTTCCCTTCCCTTCCCTTCCCTTCCCTTCCCACACCTTCCCTTCCCACACCTTCCCTTCCCTTCCCGCACCTTCCCGCACCTTCCCTTCCCTTCCCTTCCCGCACCTTCCCTTCCCTTCCCTTCCCTTCCCGCACCTTCCCGTACCTTCCCGCACCTTCCCGCACCTTCCCTTCCCTTCCCTTCCCTTCCCTTCCCTTCCCTTCCCTTCCCTTCCCTTCCCTTCCCTTCCCTTCCCGCACCTTCCCGCACCTTCCCTTCCCTTCCCTTCCCTTCCCTTCCCTTCCCTTCCCTTCCCTTCCCTTCCCTTCCCTTCCCTTCCCTTCCCTTCCCTTCCCTTCCCTTCCCTTCCCTTCCCTTCCCTTCCCTTCCCTTCCCTTCCCTTCCCTTCCCTTCCCTTCCCTTCCCTTCCCTTCCCTTCCCTTCCCGCACCTTCCCTTCCCTTCCCGCACCTTCCCTTCCCTTCCCTTCCCTTCCCTTCCCTTCCCTTCCCTTCCCTTCCCTTCCCTTCCCTTCCCTTCCCTTCCCTTCCCTTCCCGCACCTTCCCGCACCTTCCCTTCCCTTCCCTTCCCTTCCCTTCCCTTCCCTTCCCTTCCCTTCCCTTCCCTTCCCTTCCCTTCCCTTCCCTTCCCTTCCCTTCCCTTCCCTTCCCTTCCCTTCCCGCACCTTCCCTTCCCGCACCTTCCCTTCCCTTCCCTTCCCGCACCTTCCCTTCCCTTCCCGCACCTTCCCTTCCCGCACCTTCCCTTCCCTTCCCTTCCCTTCCCGCACCTTCCCTTCCCTTCCCTTCCCTTCCCTTCCCGCACCTTCCCTTCCCTTCCCTTCCCTTCCCTTCCCTTCCCTTCCCTTCCCTTCCCTTCCCTTCCCTTCCCTTCCCTTCCCTTCCCTTCCCTTCCCTTCCCTTCCCTTCCCTTCCCTTCCCTTCCCTTCCCTTCCCTTCCCTTCCCTTCCCTTCCCTTCCCTTCCCTTCCCTTCCCTTCCCTTCCCTTCCCTTCCCTTCCCTTCCCTTCCCTTCCCTTCCCTTCCCTTCCCTTCCCTTCCCTTCCCTTCCCTTCCCTTCCCTTCCCTTCCCGCACCTTCCCTTCCCTTCCCGCACCTTCCCTTCCCGCACCTTCCCGCACCTTCCCTTCCCTTCCCTTCCCGCACCTTCCCTTCCCTTCCCTTCCCTTCCCTTCCCTTCCCTTCCCTTCCCTTCCCTTCCCTTCCCTTCCCTTCCCTTCCCTTCCCTTCCCTTCCCTTCCCTTCCCTTCCCTTCCCTTCCCTTCCCTTCCCTTCCCTTCCCTTCCCTTCCCTTCCCTTCCCTTCCCTTCCCTTCCCTTCCCGCACCTTCCCTTCCCTTCCCTTCCCTTCCCTTCCCTTCCCTTCCCTTCCCTTCCCTTCCCTTCCCTTCCCTTCCCTTCCCTTCCCTTCCCTTCCCTTCCCTTCCCTTCCCTTCCCTTCCCTTCCCTTCCCTTCCCTTCCCTTCCCTTCCCTTCCCTTCCCTTCCCTTCCCTTCCCTTCCCTTCCCTTCCCTTCCCTTCCCTTCCCTTCCCTTCCCTTCCCTTCCCTTCCCTTCCCGCACCTTCCCTTCCCGCACCTTCCCGCACCTTCCCTTCCCGCACCTTCCCTTCCCGCACCTTCCCTTCCCTTCCCTTCCCTTCCCGCACCTTCCCTTCCCGCACCTTCCCTTCCCTTCCCTTCCCGCACCTTCCCTTCCCGCACCTTCCCTTCCCTTCCCTTCCCTTCCCTTCCCTTCCCTTCCCTTCCCGCACCTTCCCTTCCCTTCCCTTCCCTTCCCGCACCTTCCCTTCCCGCACCTTCCCGCACCTTCCCGCACCTTCCCTTCCCTTCCCTTCCCTTCCCTTCCCTTCCCTTCCCGCACCTTCCCTTCCCTTCCCTTCCCTTCCCTTCCCTTCCCTTCCCTTCCCTTCCCTTCCCTTCCCTTCCCTTCCCTTCCCTTCCCTTCCCTTCCCTTCCCTTCCCTTCCCTTCCCTTCCCTTCCCTTCCCTTCCCTTCCCTTCCCTTCCCTTCCCTTCCCTTCCCTTCCCTTCCCTTCCCTTCCCTTCCCTTCCCTTCCCTTCCCTTCCCTTCCCTTCCCTTCCCTTCCCTTCCCTTCCCGCACCTTCCCTTCCCTTCCCTTCCCTTCCCTTCCCTTCCCTTCCCTTCCCTTCCCTTCCCTTCCCTTCCCTTCCCTTCCCTTCCCTTCCCTTCCCTTCCCTTCCCTTCCCTTCCCTTCCCTTCCCTTCCCTTCCCTTCCCTTCCCTTCCCTTCCCTTCCCTTCCCTTCCCTTCCCTTCCCTTCCCGCACCTTCCCTTCCCTTCCCTTCCCTTCCCTTCCCTTCCCTTCCCTTCCCTTCCCTTCCCTTCCCTTCCCTTCCCTTCCCTTCCCGCACCTTCCCGCACCTTCCCGCACCTTCCCGCACCTTCCCGCACCTTCCCTTCCCGCACCTTCCCTTCCCTTCCCTTCCCTTCCCTTCCCTTCCCTTCCCTTCCCTTCCCTTCCCTTCCCTTCCCTTCCCTTCCCTTCCCTTCCCTTCCCTTCCCGCACCTTCCCGCACCTTCCCGCACCTTCCCGCACCTTCCCGCACCTTCCCTTCCCGCACCTTCCCGCACCTTCCCGCACCTTCCCGCACCTTCCCGCACCTTCCCTTCCCGCACCTTCCCTTCCCTTCCCGCACCTTCCCTTCCCTTCCCTTCCCTTCCCTTCCCTTCCCTTCCCTTCCCTTCCCTTCCCTTCCCTTCCCTTCCCTTCCCTTCCCTTCCCTTCCCTTCCCTTCCCTTCCCTTCCCTTCCCTTCCCTTCCCTTCCCTTCCCTTCCCTTCCCTTCCCTTCCCTTCCCTTCCCTTCCCTTCCCTTCCCGCACCTTACCTTCCCTTCCCTTCCCTTCCCTTCCCTTCCCTTCCCTTCCCTTCCCTTCCCTTCCCTTCCCTTCCCTTCCCTTCCCTTCCCTTCCCTTCCCTTCCCTTCCCTTCCCTTCCCTTCCCTTCCCTTCCCTTCCCTTCCCTTCCCTTCCCTTCCCGCACCTTCCCGCACCTTCCCGCACCTTCCCGCACCTTCCCTTCCCTTCCCGCACCTTCCCTTCCCTTCCCTTCCCGCACCTTCCCGCACCTTCCCTTCCCTTCCCTTCCCTTCCCTTCCCTTCCCTTCCCTTCCCTTCCCTTCCCTTCCCTTCCCTTCCCTTCCCTTCCCTTCCCTTCCCTTCCCTTCCCTTCCCTTCCCTTCCCTTCCCTTCCCTTCCCTTCCCTTCCCTTCCCTTCCCTTCCCTTCCCTTCCCTTCCCTTCCCTTCCCTTCCCTTCCCTTCCCTTCCCTTCCCTTCCCTTCCCTTCCCTTCCCTTCCCGCACCTTCCCTTCCCTTCCCTTCCCGCACCTTCCCTTCCCGCACCTTCCCTTCCCGCACCTTCCCTTCCCGCACCTTCCCTTCCCGCACCTTCCCTTCCCTTCCCGCACCTTCCCTTCTTGCACCTTCCCTTCCCTTCCCGCACCTTCCCTTCCCTTCCCGCACCTTCCCTTCCCTTCCCTTCCCTTCCCGCACCTTCCCTTCCCTTCCCGCACCTTCCCTTCCCGCACCTTCCCTTCCCTTCCCTTCCCTTCCTTTCCCTTCCCTTTCCTTCCCTTCCCTTCCCTTCCCGCACCTTCCCTTCCCTTCCCTTCCCTTCCCTTCCCTTCCCTTCCCTTCCCTTCCCTTCCCTTCCCTTCCCTTCCCTTCCCTTCCCTTCCCTTCCCTTCCCTTCCCTTCCCTTCCCTTCCCTTCCCTTCCCTTCCCTTCCCTTCCCTTCCCTTCCCTTCCCTTCCCTTCCCTTCCCTTCCCTTCCCTTCCCTTCCCTTCCCTTCCCTTCCCTTCCCTTCCCTTCCCTTCCCTTCCCTTCCCTTCCCTTCCCTTCCCTTCCCTTCCCTTCCCTTCCCTTCCCTTCCCTTCCCTTCCCTTCCCTTCCCTTCCCTTCCCTTCCCTTCCCTTCCCTTCCCTTCTCTTCCCTTCCCTTCCCTTCCCTTCCCTTCCCTTCCCTTCCCTTCCCTTCCCGCACCTTCCCGCACCTTCCCTTCCCTTCCCTTCCCTTCCCTTCCCTTCCCTTCCCTTCCCTTCCCTTCCCTTCCCTTCCCTTCCCTTCCCTTCCCTTCCCTTCCCTTCCCTTCCCTTCCCTTCCCTTCCCTTCCCTTCCCTTCCCTTCCCTTCCCTTCCCTTCCCTTCCCTTCCCTTCCCTTCCCTTCCCTTCCCGCACCTTCCCTTCCCTTCCCGCACCTTCCCTTCCCGCACCTTCCCGCACCTTCCCTTCCCTTCCCTTCCCTTCCCTTCCCTTCCCGCACCTTCCCTTCCCTTCCCTTCCCTTCCCTTCCCTTCCCTTCCCTTCCCTTCCCTTCCCTTCCCTTCCCTTCCCTTCCCTTCCCTTCCCTTCCCTTCCCTTCCCTTCCCTTCCCGCACCTTCCCTTCCCTTCCCGCACCTTCCCTTCCCTTCCCTTCCCTTCCCTTCCCTTCCCTTCCCTTCCCTTCCCTTCCCTTCCCTTCCCTTCCCTTCCCTTCCCTTCCCTTCCCTTCCCTTCCCTTCCCTTCCCTTCCCTTCCCTTCCCTTCCCTTCCCTTCCCTTCCCTTCCCTTCCCTTCCCTTCCCTTCCCTTCCCTTCCCTTCCCTTCCCGCACCTTCCCTTCCCTTCCCTTCCCTTCCCTTCCCTTCCCTTCCCTTCCCTTCCCTTCCCTTCCCTTCCCTTCCCTTCCCTTCCCTTCCCTTCCCTTCCCTTGTTTCCCTCACTCCAATGCTCTGTAAATGGCACTTCAGTGGTGACTGCAGCAGTCAGACTCATTTAAAACACTGGAATGGAAAAGTACCCAGCACACAGGGTTGAAAGATTTGCTGAAATAGAGACTTTTTCCTCTCCTCTGTGTCCTCACCCTCTCCCCATTTTGCTAACTTCACAGTTTAAGAAATGGAGTTAAGGGCCCTAAGCTGCCTCACAGTCCAGCTTTTTGAGCATGGCTGTAATTGAAAAATCTGGGCTGGTGGAGGAAGGAGAAGGATTCTCTTGAAAGTATTCTCTTTGAAGGGGACCTGGAGAGGAGTGGAGTGGTTAAACTGGGAGATTCTGCCGGGAGGGGTGCTGGAGGTGACACGTGTCTGCTGCTAAGAGCAAGTACTCGAGGCTCATTATTCCACTTCAGAGTGCAAAGATGTGTTGGGCTCTAAAACATCTGTGGAAACAGCAGGGACAGCTCAGGTAATTCTTTCATCTCCTGCTAATTAAAAATGTACCAAAATGTTGAGGGGCAGCACTGTTTCTGTGCATTTGATGGTTCAGAGCAGTGCACGGCTCCTAATGAGGAGTCCAGCCTGAGACCACCATCTGTACCCTTCAGCTAAAGCACAGTGTCCATCCATTTATTAAATGCTGCTTTTCCACTTGGACTCACTGCTCTCTGCTCTCCCACTGTTGGTTGCCAGATGGAGCTTGACTCTGCTTCATTAAACCCTAAATGTTCGGGCTACGTTTGACTGCCCTGCCTTGTGGTACCACCACGAGGCAGGTGAGACCTCAGTGCCACGTTCCAGAAGTCACTGAGCCCTTTGTGGTCAATCTGCTACCAGGAGTAAGAGATTCTGCCCCCTCTCAAACCAACATTTCAGTGTTTTGACTTCCCTGGCATAAGAAAACTCTCTTACATGTCTAGAGGAGGGATGGGCTTGGTCAAGGCTGCATGGAGCAGAACCTGAGTGTGGGGGACAGTGTGGGGGACAGCTGACCAAAGCTGACGGCATCACTGCTCTGGGGATGAGTGAACAGGGAAAACCTGCAATACCTTCAGTTGTGTGTGATAGAGCTAAAGTGGAAGGAAATGTGAAAGGAAAGAAAAAAGAAATGAGCTCCCAAGGAAAGTAAATGTCTGTATTCTCAGTAAATGCCTGAGTCTTGGAAACATGGGTCAAATATGATATTGGCATAACATTAGCCCCATGAAGGTGATGATAATTCTATCCAAGTGCTGTGCACAATTATAGAGGTCCAGTACAATTAGTGTCAGCTAAATTAGGTTAAAAATAATCAATAGGAGACAGTCATTTTGAGTGTCAGTTTAGATCACACAGGGGCTTTTTATAAATCACAGTGTGAAGAAAAGTATTTGGTTCTTTTCCATTTTAGTTCACACAGCGAGGGCACAGATGTCTGGCATTTTTTCAGCTGCTTTTTGCAAGTGGCACCACATTGCCAGAGGGTGCAGTGCCAAGCTCTGGGCTCCAGCAGCAGATGAAGTCCTCACTCGCTGCTCCTCTCACCTGCCAGCCTGGGCTGGCAGTGGGCAAACATGGGACACAGCTATTTATAAACAGAACATTGCTCATTTCATGCCTCCTTTGAAGCAATCTGCAATGTGTGTTGGGACTGTTCTGTTTAAACACAGCAGGCAGCTGCTCTGAGCTGTGTCCCAGAGAGCCCCAGAGCTTCAGGAGGCTGCGGGGCTGAGAAGGAATGTGTTCTCCTGTGCCCAGGTGCCCTGGGCAGAGTGTCTGCCACCTGTGGCAGCCTTCCCCAGCCTCCCCGAGGTGTGCTTGCTGCAGCACACGGGACAGGATCCATCCTGAGCTGGGCAGGCAGGGAAAGGTCCCAGCAAGCCCTGAAAGGGCATGGAGGACGTACAGGAACGGGTGTGCAGGATGTTCTGCCTGCAAGGGATGGATCTGATCTCTGTTCCTCACCTGGGGATAACTTCTGAGTCGTGAGGAGAGGTGTGGGCTGTACCCGCCCTGAGCACTCAGCCTCTCCTGTCCCCTCTGCAGTCAGCCCTCAGCCTCCTCCCTGCCCCCTGGGCCTGCTGCCTCCTCCCTGCCTGGCCCCTGGGCAGCACCACAACGGGGCTGTAGGTTTTGGAAACACAGGAGGGAAATCCCAGAAGGGAGACAGCCAAGGAGAGAAGCCAAATACTTAATCTGAGGGGAGTGTTACCCGAGGCTGGAGCTCTTGTCCCAGTCTCAAGCTTTCACTTTGCCAGGTGTTTTTGTGTCTTCACTCGTTGGCACTGGGCTGAGGCAGTCAAGTCTCTTGCTGCTGAAAGCAGATTTTCTTGTCCTGTGTTATTGTTTTACCAGCATTTTTTTCCATGTTATGTCACACTAGCAAAGGTCTCCTCTTGCCACATAAATGGTGGATGTGCAGACACTTTCCTAGGGCAGGGGACCCAATCTCCAAGCATGTGTCCAGCCCTGCAGAGACATTGCTGAGCACATGCACTGCTGGTGAGCACCAGGGGAGGCCCCCGGGGACCAGCTGTGATCCCCCAGGACCTGTCAGGGGCTGAAACCATGCAACCAGAAGCATCAGGAGTGCTTTCTGTGTGTGCCCTCCACCAGCAGAGCCCCTCTGCAGTCCTGGTGGTGTGATCAGGCTGCAGAAGGGCAGGAAAGAACATTAATGAGCATGTCCAGAGGGGCAGCAAGGCTGGAGAGGGGCTTGGAATGAACACAATGTGAGAAACGACTGGGAGAGCTGGGGTTGTTTAGCCTGGAGAAAAGGAGACTCAGAGGTGAGTTATAAACTTATCACTCTCTACAGCTACCTGAAGGGTGGTTGTATCAGGTGGGGTCGGTCTCTTTCTCCAGGCAGCACTGACAGAACAAGAGGACACAGCCTTAAGCTGTGCCAAGGGAAATTTAGTTTGGATGTAAGGAAAAAGTTTTTTACTGAAAGAGTGAAGTACTGGAATTGTCTGCCTGGGGAGGCGGTGTCACCATCCCTGGATGTGTTTAAAAAAAGCCTGGATGTGGCACTCAGTGCCATGGTTTAGTTGAGGTGTTGGGGCTGGGTTGGACTCAATGACCTTGAAGGTCTCTTCCACCCTAGTGATTCTGTGATTCTGTGATTCTGTGATTCTGTGATTCTGTGATTCTGTGATTCTGTGATGGATTAGCTTCTCATGTGCATGTTAAGGGTTAAACTGGCATGAAAAGCCAGTCTAAATGTCCTTTAATCATTCCTTAAACCCCCTGCTTTCCCCCTTCTCGTTGAAGCATGGCCAGGGCTTTGCCTGTGAGGGGCTGCCAGCCCTGCTGGCAGCTCGGGGTGAGGAGGGACAGAGCCTGTGGCTGCCAGGGCCTGGCACTGCCACACTGCCCGTGGTGGCTCTGCAGCTCTCACCAGCTCAGCAGGAGCAGTGAGGAGGCGGTAGAGGAAACTTTCCTGTGTGCCCAGGGGCGAGTCAGGTGTGTTCCTCAACAACCCTGTGTGGGTCTGAGCAGGAGTGGGGCTGCTGGGGAGCAGCCCTGCTGACCTCACAGGGATCGCACACAAGCAAAGCAGTGCAGTGCAGACAGCCAGGTGGGGGAGCAGTGCTGGGGTCAGGGTGCTCCTGGGGACAGCCAGAGCATGGCCTGGTATTTTCTTCTGAAATCTCTCTGCATCTGGAAGGGCTCTCTGGCACTGGAAGTTCACATCTGGCTGTGCTGGTGCTCAGCTTGGGGCTGATACAGCCTTTGGAAATGAGAATCCACGGGATAAAAGGTGCCTAAACTCAACATCAGTCTGCAGACTGTTGGGTGCACGTGCTGGGTTGTGGTCTGGTTTTTACCTGATTAAATGTCTGTGATTCCCTTGGAGCCAGGAATGCTTCAGATGGAGGCCAGCTCTGCCCAGCACATTGGTGTGATCAGTCCACTGGTTTGCTCATGTGTTAACCTGCACAGCCTCAAAGGCACAGATCCACCTTCCCAAAAGAAAACAGCTTTGAATTTCCCATACTGAGGTATCCAGGCTTCCACATTGATCCTGACAGCTTTCCCTAGCACCTGGAGCAGTGGAAGTAAATATTTCCTTGTTTTACTGACACAGGAGAAAAATCAGTATCGCCATGCAGATTGGATCTTTTTTCCTTTAGATTAAATGATATTGCATTCACAAAAGTCATTACAGTTCCAAATACTATGCAATTAATCATGAAGAGAGTAAATGAATCATTGATTTAACATTAAGAGAGCTTTTTTTTTTTTTTTGGCAATGTATTCCCCTGACAACTTGCATTACCAGTAACTATTCAATAAAGAATAAAATAATACATTTGGTCTGATTTAGAATGTGCCTCAAACTCCACAAATATCAATACAGATACAGCTAAATAAATCTTCTTGTGATTGTGAGCTCTAGCTGAGAACACATCTAGCAGTGAAGGCTGTCAGTGGAAAGCAGTGACAGATACAGGGGTTGGATTTGTCTGGTGGTGCAGTTTGGGCAGCTGCACGTGCGTTTGCGTGGGTTAGGGACAACTCTTTGCTGACAAAGGGCATGCATGGGGGTGGCAGGGAGGTACTGGTCTGCACTGGAGGATGTGGAGCTTTTTGTAAGGGGTGTGTGGGTGTAAAAGTGCCTGTGAGCCCATGCCCACCATCCCACATCCCACAGTTGGCTGAGTACATATTGGAGTCCACATGTAAACCACCTGCACTGGAAAGGAAATCCCAAGAATTTTATGAAGGTTAAGAACTTAAGCACTCAGATATTAAAAAAATGTGCTCAGTGCTCCGTAACTGGCTGAAAGGTTTGATGTTTGTGTGGCAGAAGTGTGATTCTGGACAAAGGTTTCCCTGCTTTGGGGCATTTGGCATTGGTTAGGTTGACTCAGATGTGAAGAAGGCTGCAGCAGGCCAGGGGGCAGAGGAGTGGTCTGAGCCTCCCTCTGCATGCTCTGCATCTGCCCTGTAAAGCAGAGCTGTGACCACACACATGGTCAGCTTGCTGATCCGGGAGAAAATGCCATTTTTGTTTTGGTGAGTGTTCTGTGAGCTCAGTGGGATGGATCATGCACCACACAGTTCACAGCCTGGGGTCAGGGAGGGTGCCAAAGCAGGAGAGACGGGAGAACAGCCCCACTTTTCTCAGCCAGAGCCCCCACTAGACTGGCTGCAGTGAAATCCAGAGCTGTAGCCTGAACAGGGAACACATCTCTGGTGTCAAATGGAGCACAAAGTCACGTGGCAGCCTTTTGCACATTAACATGGGCTCTCTGCCCCAGCCAATTCCCCAGCCACAAATTACAGAACATCCTTGCCCAGAGGTTTTTACTCATCTGTGAAATACCATCTCTGCACTGGTGCACAGTGGGATATTCCCTGTGCAGGTGCATGTACATGCACTGGGAACCAGGCTGCCAAGCCAGGCTTGGTTTGCTTCCTTCATCCTTTTCCATGCAAAGTAGATACTACATATAATCACTGGATAAGATAAAAAAGCAAATCAGAGAAAATACTAGAAGAAACAGAAACGGTGCCCTCAATTCAGGTCAACAGACTGAATAGTTGGACATCTGATGTGTATTTATGTCTGAGCAAACTGTTAAAAGGCCAGGGATTTATCCAGTATAAGAAGAAGTGCATTAGTCTCTAATGTGCTTTAGTAAGACCTTGTAACTTTGTGCACATGAATTTTCACCACTGAAGTAAGTTATACTGCTTTTAAAGTTAGTTACTTGATTTTAGGCACCTTGCTCACTTGGACGTCTATTGTATCAACTTCTCCAAATGACTGTTGCTTGGATTTGGTCACAGAAAGTTTTTATAGGGCTCCAAGTTTAATCTGCCTATCTTTCTTTTCTCCCATCTCCAAAATGACACAATAACTTCAGACTTCCTTTGTAGCTTGTTTTATGTTTTTGTCAGCTCTGCTGGTTGTTGAGTTTAAAAATGTTCTCCATGCCTGTAATACATGAGGGGAGGAGGGAAGTTTTTGGTGCATTTCATGTCCCAGTATCACCTACAGGTGAACTAAAATGTCACACATATAAAAATATAAAAAATGGTAAAATATGTATATATCCATAAATCTGTTTAAGCACAATCAGTGATGGATGAGTGTGTTTAAATCTTAGAATCGTATTTCTTCTAACTTATTGGAAGAGGACTCCCATAATTCACTGGAGATTCTCATTCTTGTGAATTATTGTCTTCATCATTTAAGGAATATTTCATCTCCTGAAGATGATCTCCAGCCACTGTAACCTGTATTTGGTTTTCAGCTATATTTCTTTATCTCCCTTAATGCATATGATCTTGTGCACTTCAGTGCGGAAAATTGGATCGTCCCTGCTTTCTGGTTCCTGGAACGTGTTTATTCAAGAGTGCTATTTAAGTAAACACAGTGCAGCACCGTGGCCAGCTTCTGTTTTCTCCCTCCTTTTTGTGCTCATCACTGGTTTACTTCAGCAGCCTCACCTGAGGCCCCTGGGCAGCAGCAGAACTCATCAAACCAGAGCCAAAGGGTTTGCTCTGGTGGGGAGAACGTGGGGCTGGGGACAGCAGGACAGCTGAGTCCCCACCCCGGGGTGTGTTTGTGGTCATTGTGTGCCCTGGGGGCAGAGGGAGGGCGATTCTGCCCCTCTGTCTGTCGGCATTGGCAGCTGCAGGCGTGGGTCACATCACGGAGCTCAGCTGGGCTCAGCAGGACTGCAGAGGAACCACAGACTGTGGGATGCTGGGATTTAATATTTCATTTGTTGTTTTTAAGGCAGGAGCACGGGTGAATGCTGCAGCTGGCAGGGAAGAGCCCAAGGAGCAGTGCCGTGGAGGTGAGCAGGGAGCAGGCACAGGGCTGAGGCTCTAACACAGCATTCAGCATGGAGGGACTCCTCAAGCCTGGGGCACATCATTCCCAACATAAATCCTCCCAGGAAGAAGTCCTGTGCTTTAAAGGCATGTCTTCCTATCTCTCCTCTGGAAAATGAGGATAATAATACCTGACCTATCTTCTGTGAGAGTTGCTTAATATTTGAATACTGCTTTGATGCCATGGAGTGCTGAGGATTATTGCTTTATAATCCTTATAATTCTATTATTCCATGAGTGAAGTGATTCAAATAAGATTGGAAGGATCTTTTATGCTGACTCAGAGCCAAATGAATACTTTGGAGTTTTTGAGTCATCCAAAGTCTGCAGGGATCCTTCTTTATGCCAGTGTGCTTTAAACGGGTTCAGTAGAGACAGGAAAGCCAGACACGATGCAGAAGGAATCGCTAGGATGCTAATTCCAATTCTCCAACATGGTGTTCAGTATGCCCAGATTTCTTTAAAGCTTCTTGCTGTTTTTTCTATTTGACAGTCTCCATGGACATGGGAAGGGAATAATGCAATTCCCACAAAAATACTGATGCTGAGCTAGGCATTGCATCTCAGCTCTGAGTCAGCTCAAATTTCACCTGAGTCATGTGGCCCTGAGCATGGGCCATGGGCTGTGAAGGTCTGGCTGGGAAGTTTCCATTTGGGTTCTTTCCCTGCACTCCTTTTTACTTCTTTTCCTCTCTGAAACTGCTCAGCAGTGTTTATTTGTAGAGTGGTGGAGCCATTGGAGACAGGTCAGTAGGCAGAGGAAGGATATTTAAAACGGGTGATAGATGAACACCATTACAAAGCTATTACCACACAATGCACAGCCTAAATATCTTGAGGATATGCACGGGTTTGCTAGTGAAGAAATGACTGAGTGGAAGACATTAGTGTGGGAGTGATCATGCTAAGGGCACTGTGCCAGGCCTGTGTGAGGGGGAGCAGGGGACACCTCACCATTTGGGGGTAGGTAACAGTATTGTGTCTTCTTTTGATGCCTTAAATTTTATCTTTCATGTATCTCAGACTCTGTGCTGCCTAGGTGTGCAGTTCTGAGCTCACACTCAGGGTCACTCAGCTCTGCACAGAGCAGGGACACAAAACAAATCCTTCTCCTGCTGAAGACCCAGGACAACCATTACAAGTTTTCAGGCCCAAAAGCACAAACAAGGGTGGCTGAAGGGAGGAACAAGAAGGATGAGACCTCACAACCTGGAGTGTTGCCATGAGGTTTTCTCCTGTGTGCCGAGCGCTCATATTGAAAGAGAATGTGCAGCTTCTCTCCCGCTTGTTAATGTAAACAGTGGCCATGTTCTGCTAACTGTCTTTCATTGTTTACATATTTCTAATTGGGAGGAGAAAGGTGACTGACAGTTAGCTTGACCAGTGTGGATTGGAAGGTGGGGATTCCATCCCCCAATCAATGGACATTATAGGAAATGTATATAAGTGACTTTGTAAATAAACTTCTGGGTTCCTGCTTCCAGCCCTGATCTTCTTGCAACTCAGAAAATGTCTCTGGAGTCCCTCTCTTACCGTCAGGCCCTGCGGTGATACTGGAGCTGTAATTGAACAATTAAACCCCAATATGCAAATGGACCAAAACTTAGAAAAATGTAAGACCTTGTGACTGGTCAGCCACTTTGTGACCATTTTGGGTCCACCTTGGGTGTAGCCCTGGCCAGGCCCTGTCCTGTCCAAGGTGTACCCTAAAGGCCTTTCAATAAATCCCTACTTTATTCTCCAGCTCTGTCCAGTCTCTGTTCCAGGTCAGCCTTCTCCAGGCATCATTTTCAGGCCTAAGATTTCTAATTGCTAATCACATTCTGTGGCTGAGATTTTGTCACTGCTTAAGAGAGTGCTGCAGGGTCAGGTAAGAATCTCTCACCAGTTTCTAGCCCTGTGTGTGGGGGGGCTGTCCTAGGGCACTGCTGGTTCTGGCAGTGATGGTGCAGAGGCAGCAAATGAGGTGCAGGGTCCTTCTTCACTGTCTGCAATCTGTCAGATACCTTTCAGAAAGGATGAGAACCTTGAAAGGAAGGAAACATGGGCAGCTTCAAGGGGCAGCCAGCACGGTCCCTGCAGGGAAGCTGGGAAGGGCAGGGCAGAGGTGTGAAAGCGGCACACAAAACATCAACACAGAGGCAGGAGGTCTGCAGTGGAAAGCTGCTCCCAAAAAGAGGGCGAGCCTGTTTATTTCTTCCATTTTTATACATTCGCGGGTCTGGTTGTGGATTGGCTTCTGGGGTTACTACCCCTTCACCCCACTGGCCAAACCAGCTGTCAACCAACATTATTTTCAGGCTAGAAATATGTCAACAAAGGACAGTGAACAAAAACAAGAAAGGTTGTTTATGTTCCAAAGTGTGAGAAAGTGAAAAACTGACCCTTAATATTGCACAGAAACTAAAGAACTGACTACATCTTATGAACAAGTAGAAGGCTTTTAAAAAACTCAGAAGAACCAGGGCAACAGAGAAGTTCCCAGTTCAGCTGCTCCTCGCTCCGCCACCCGACCCTGCCCACAGCCCCTGGGGCCTCTGAGTGATAACACAATGTTTTGCTTCTTAGTAAATATCTTTTAAACTGATGAAGTCAAAAAGCACTTTAGATGACATTTAAAATTTAGAACCAGATGACTGAGCTGTGAATAATGAATCTTGCCCAGTAGATGGATGGCACGTTACTGTGCAATTCTGCCCCTCTCAGTCATTGTCAGCTGAAGCATTTTTCTCTTCCACCTGGTTTCCCTCCTCTCTTCCTCACCCCCAGAATACACAAGGTCTATTCAGAAATGCTTTATTTTGAAGAGCATGTGCAGAGAGAAACTTTCAGACCAATCAGACCTAATCAGAGATGCATTTCTCTCCTTCTCTTCCATCCTGACCTGAGGGTTGGTTATTTATGATGCCAATCTTGAAGCTGAGGCATTCTCACCCACACTTCAGGCAGCAGTTGTCTCCCAGGTGCACAGCAGGGCAGCACTGCCTTGGTGCCAGGGTGCAGGGCAGCAAGCAGGCAGACCCCCTTATCCCTCAGCCTGGAAGGTCAAATTAGAGGTGCCACTTCCAGTGCCCAGCAGGAGCCAATGTTTTGGGCAGCACAGGGTGGCTGTGATTGTGCTTGTGATGGCTGCAGCACACCTGTCCCAGCTTTCCCTTTTGGGGATGGCACTCCTTGGCCATGGCAGCTCATGCCGCACTGTCCCCAAACCTCAGGTGTGCCCCTGCCACACCCCCAGCCTCTGGCTGACCCTGCAAGGAGGTGTTTCTATCCTGGATGGCTGGCCCTGCTCAGCAGCCTGAGTGTTTTACTCTGTTTAAGCATGCCCCTTGCTCAGGCCTTTAACCCCCTGCAGGCAGGGCAGGCACTGGCACTGTGGTTCTGAGTTTTTGTTCAGCTGTTTAGAGTTCTGTATCTCAATGGTTCTTCCCTGTTTCCCCCTCCTGATGTGTCGTGTGCTGTCCAGGCATCTCTCCCTTTTGGTCTCTTTGTCCACCTCTCCTGCCCCTGCCCTGTCCCTGGAAGCTTGATCAGCTGTCCATCCCTGACCCTGCCCTGTGTTATGGAAAACCCCCTGTCCATCTGTCCTGGAAAATTCCCTGTCCATCTGTCCTGGAAAATCCCCTGTCCATCTGTCCTGGGGCCAAGCACTGCTTGTTCCACACTCCCACCCCTCGGGGTTAAAGCGGGCGCGGGTTTTGTCTCCTGCCCTTTTCCATTCCCCCTCATTGGGAACAAAGGTCTCTGAGGTTCACACAGAACAGAGCCTTCCCCAGTCCTTGCTCTGCAGTCCGGACACCACAACCCCTGTTTGCCATGGAAGCACAGCCTTGTCCTGCTCCTTACCTGAACCTGCCGGCGGATTTGGGATCGGCCCCGGCACAGCCGGAGTCGGAGCCGGCTGGGATCACCGCCCGTGTCATCGCAGTGTCCCCTCCAGCCCTGCCCCTCTGCAGGCGGCACCCAGCTGTCCCCCCGCGCAGCCCCGAGTCCCTTTGTCACCCGCAGAGAGGGAGCAGAGCAAGGAGGGTCGCTAGGGGAGGCTGCTCAGGGATGTAGCAAGCAGGGAAGAACAGCACGAAGTTGGATTCTGGCATTGAGCTGGGTCTCAGTGCCTCAGCCTGGGACAGATCCAGGTCCATGCCCGGAGTGCTGCTGGCTGCACACAGGGGGCAAAGGTGGATAATGAAACAGGAGGCTCCATTAGATGGGAGAAGGAGATTAATTAGACTTTGGTTTTCTGACTGCCTTCACCTGGGTGTCAGTGTAATGCTGTTTTGGGGCTACCTAAAAAGAAAGGCCAGACAAAATTAACAGAATAAAAAGCAGTTCTAGTTATTGAAGGGCCTTCAAGTACATTCATGGCAGACAAAGTCCCCCACGGGCTACATCCAAAAATGGACAATGGTCATGGGGCTTAATACTTTTATAAATTTGGTCCATTTGTATATTGGGGCTTTATCTTCCAATTACAGCTTCAGGTAATGAAGTCATTTACCCCAAGTTTGCTCCCCCCAACTCACTTTTGTTTACACCTCTTGGGGCCTGAGGCAGTGAGGTGTCCTTGATTCCCAGGCCTGGAGAGGAATTGCTGTGTCTGACCAAAATGTGAAAGCAGCAGCTGACACTGTGTATGGAGTTTAGAGTTCTACCCTAAAGAATTGCAGGATTACAAATATATGAAAATATACAAACTAAAACCCTAAGGCATCAAGTGCTAGGAGGGCTACATTTCTAATCTGGAAAGGCTAAGAGCTGTCAGCTTGCTTTGTTGCTGCATGTTTGATCCCACTGTCTGGGTCAGGGTGTTGGAAAATCCTTGCAGCATATAGGAAGTCATGCTGCAGACTGTATTTATTATAGTGTTGGTTACTTTTTGCCTTCTCCATTCTCCATTGTCGATGGAATGTTTTTGTTCAGAGGAATTCTTGCCATGGGGTTACATATGATCTCCCAGTGCTGTTGTGTTCCAGAAGGACATTGTGAGAATTGCTGATTTTGGTAATTGCACTCAGATCTTTGAGGCAGAGATTATTCCTAGAGGCTTCTGTGGACACCAGCCTGGAGTGACCACTCAGACTGGAATAAACCAGCAGGGCTGAAAGCCCCCAAGTCCTGCTCCTGTTTTGCTTTTAGGTGCCTGCCCTGGCCTCCCCCTCCCAGTAAATGCTGCACTGGTGGGGTTTGCATGTGAACACCAGGAAATTCCACCCAAGGACAGAGGCAGCAGCAGGGCCAAGCTGTCTCACACACACCTCAAAGTAGGAAAGGTTGTGTGTGCTCCTATTCTACCAGTTGTTCTGATAAAAGGAGTTTCTCCAAGCTGAAACCCCCTTGATCTATGTCTCCTGAACCCTACTGGGGTTTTTTGTGCTCTTTCTCTTACGTTTCTTGAGACTTTTTGTGTGATTCAACTAGGAACATCAACGAGGAAAATAATGTGTTTTAAGAATGTCTTTCAAACTGTATTCTTGGTTGCTGGATGGGTTCTTAAAATACCTTTTCTTTCTCTTTTTTGCTTTCTAAGTGTTTTAACACAGAGATTCGAGCCTCTTTCATGTGAGAAATGCTTTTCTGCTGTGAAAACTTGCACAATATTTCCTCTGAGTGGAGGTGAAGGAAGTGCTCTGTGTGGTCAGTGCTCCCTGGAAGCTGCTGCTCTGTAGTAGGATGAGCTTTTGGCTCTGTGTGGCATCAAGCAGCAGTCTTGTGGCTGTGTTGCTTTGTATTTAAAAGGAAGGTAAATGAGTATTGCAAATGATTGTTTACAAATCTGGCTTTCACATCAAGAAGCCAAGGTAAAAAGGGGATTTTATTATTATTTTCTGATAGTAGATGTTAACAAAGTGTCAAAATTGCCTCTCCATAACTTCTTTATATGCAAAATAACTGCAGAGCCAGACAAGGGCATGGAAATCTGTCTTTTGAAACGGTCATTTGAAGCAGTAGTAAAGTAGCACTGACCACACCTGAACCTCAACCCATTCACACTCTGTAAACCTGGGAAATAGTGTCTGCAGAATTACAGGAAGGGTAGCAAAGCTTAGGGGGAAAGCATTTGGTGAGCCAGACTGTGCATGCAGTGTGGCTACACCATTCAGCTGAACTCTGAAATGCTCAGAGAGAAATATTTGCCCTCGAGTATGATACAGCTGATCTGACACAGGAAAGGGTGTCTGGAATAGGGCCTGTGCCTGATTGGAAATCTCTCAATAAAGATGATGAGGGAGAAGGAGAGTTGCAAATCATGGGATTGTTCCAGCTAAAACAAGATTTTATTTTTTTAAATGAATCTTGGGAAAACTCAGCTGAGACTTTGAAGCTGGGAAATGGCTTAGTGGTAGGTATTGGATTGCTAATGAGTTATGAACTTTACTGAACACAACGTATTGATTAACGTGGTATTTTCCTAATCTTGTTCTTAACCCTTATTTACCCTTCCTTAAACTTAAGAGAAAGTATTGCTGTAGATATGTGTTTATTTGGTCTCAAAGTAGCTGCACCTCCCTCCTGGCTAACTCCCTTTGTTCTCAAACCATCTAAAAACACATTCTGTGGTGCAGGCGGGTGTGTAAAGCAAGCTGGTGTTGGGAAGAGCCTCAGGTCTGGAACTATGCACTGGGGTTACAGCCAAATAACTCAGTATTCTGTGCACATCCCCCAGAGCACTGCAGCAGGGAACTGAAATGAAATTTATTGCTGCTGTGGAAGGGGCAGAGCTGGTCTGTCCCAAAGGTGCAGGTGCAGATGGGGTGGCTGCACTTACCCGTCCCTCTAAGGGTATTGTAGCACAGTGTGGGAATTGCACTGGATTCAAGCATTAATTGCCAGGGCCTCCAAAGTATAAATAAAGAAATGCTTTCCCCTGGCTAAGCAGGCTGCTCTGCTGGGTTGGTCTTAACCAGCAATGTCAACATTGTTCTATAGTCCTTAGCTCAGCACTGCTCTGTGAAATCAGGGGACTTTTTATTTCATTTCTGCTGGAAATATCAGAGTAACAGTCTCCTAGTGTTAACACGGTAATTTTCTTTTAATCTTTTCTAAAATACAGAAAAACCAAAGGAGAAAAGACAGATGTTAACTAAAGATAATTTCCAAGATACCAATTTAGCTCTCAGGGCTACAGTTCCTTTGGACAAATTGACTCCTCTTTGCAGTTCTTTTGGGTTTTTGAGGTTTTCTTTTTAAAAAAATCTTTCATAATTAAAAAAAAATCTTTTTTTTTCCCTCTTTCTTTCCCCTAAAAGATACTTCTCCCTGGTTGCAAAGCCTTTTGTAAGACCTTACCTCACATCTCAAAGGAGGAAGCAGGGGCAGGGGGAGGAATCAATGTCTGAATGTGCTCAGGCCTAACACACCTGGATAAGGTGTTTTGCAATATTACTTGTTTTATTTTACAGATGCCTTTTTTTTTTTTTTCCTTTCACTTGGAAATTGTTCACAACAAAAACCTTTATTGCAGCACCACATGTCCTGGAAACATGATTAATAAAGAGGTTTCACGAATTGAATTATCAAGGAAGAAATTGCTTGTATTGATTTACTCTCTATATATATATGAAAAACTTTTCTTGTGACATGATTTCTCCTCTCCCCACAGTTCGTGGCAGCAATGAGAAAGCAAATTTCTACCAGATGGTATGGAGGCAGTTCACACTCTGTGCTGTGGAGGTGATGGCACAGGTGTGGGGCTGTAAGACCACCAAAGGGCTCACTGATAAAAGCCATTGTTTTGAAAATTATGGGCAGGAACAAGGAAATGATTCCTTGGGTTTCTATTGACTTCTTCCTCAGACTTCTACTGACACTGGAATTACTTAAACCAGTTTTGGAGTATATTGTGTAGCTGAGAGCTGTGCAACAGCAGTACAGACTCTAAACCATGTGAATAATGGACATTGAGAGCTTTCCTGAAAACCTTTAAAAGTAAAACTGTGCTCATAAAGAAAGCTTTCTTTTATTAAGTTACCTTCCCTGGGGGTGACTGTGGGATCCTATAATGCTGTGAATAGCAGAGTACAAACTATATCTTGCCAAACCCAGGCTGGCCCCACTCAAACTTCCCCTCCTCTCAGGGCTGTGATGCTGGCCTTGGCCTCACAGGGAGAGCTGCTGCAAGCAGAGAATGTTTGCTGTGCAGTTTTGCAGAAGTGATCCTGTGAATGATCTTCTACTTCCCTTATTTCATAGGGGAGCAGTGTCAGAACTCGGGCTAAATATACAGGGCTGGTTTTTGGACATGCATGAATTTTCACTGAGTGTTTGTCCTGCGTGATGATTTAAACTTCATGTGGCAAATGGAGGATGTAAATATTCATCTTGCTTCTAAACCAAGCCATAGAAATGAGATAATCTGGTGCATCCTATAGCTCGTGCTAAAATGAGCAATATGCATGTATGTGTGTATACACTTTACAGGGGTCATTACTGAAATTCCTGCTGGCAATAGGTTCAAGAACATCCCTTCCAAGGGAAGTAAGCCAAATAGCTTTGCTCTATCATCACTCCTACAGAGGCAGCCACTGGGTCCCAACAGGGATGTCAGCATCGACCAATCTTGTTTTGAGTGAGGCACCAGGAAGCACAGTTTTCTGGGCCAGTATTTCAGGAAAACATATGGCAGTGTCTGCTGCTCACGAAAGGCAATGCTTTAGTCAAGCTCTCAATCAAGACTTTCCCAGTGCACAGACTGGGGGGATCCAGTCATCCCCACGCTGGATTCTGGTGCAAAGCTGTTTTGCATTTCCTACAGTAGCCCTGGTAGAAACTTGCTTGCAGCTAACCCATGCAGGATCTGCATTCCTGAGCATCAGCATGGAAATCTTCAGGCTAACAACGCCCAAGTCCACCAGGCAGCCTCAGGAATAGATAAGTGACTTTCTTGCACAAGGAAACAACTAAACACTGCCTTCTATTGTAAGCTGTATTTTAACTTTGGTGTTGTAACACACATCACATTGGATGGAGTTACTAGAGGGTAAGCACTGCTGTTTCTGATATCCTGTTAGGATGAGGAATGGGCTAGCATGGGGGGAAAGGGCACTTCCCACTGCTCTGTTTTTACTGTTCAAACTGTCATTGAAGTTGGTTTTGGTTTGCCTGCCCGAATTTTGGACACTGCTGCCTCATTGCTGTTGCCCTGAGCACACTGAGCTAGTTTATAATGGAGTATTGAATTAGTAATTGCAAATGGACCTCTAGACTTGTAGACTAAATTTAAAATATATTAGTTATACAAGTTATATTAGTTACATGAGTTATCCTGTGATACAGTCATGTTCCCCTGCTTGACAGGATAAATAATTTAGTCTTCTGAGAATCTATTGATTGTATTTTTTTGCTAAAACTGGCATAATTGACAAGACTTCTAGGGACAGAGTATTCTGACTTCTTTGAGATCCTCAGCAGTTTGGGTAGCAGGTGACTGTAGGACAGCAGGAACTCTACCATTAAGCACCTACCACAGTGCTATCTGGTCTAGTAATTTTTCTGTCATTTGGGACCCAGTAGTAAAGCAGATTTCCCCTTCAGTGTAGAACGACTTTGTTATGCAAGGTAATTATTTCCTTCCTTTCATTTCAAATGAGGTTTGTGTTTTTCCAGTCTATAACCAAAGTAGCAGCACAGTGTCAGCTGTAGGTGGGATTATAAGCAAGAATTGCCAAAGCATATAATGTATGGATATCCACACAGGCAGATGTTTCATGGGGGTTCTCATCATTAAAGTACTGTATTAGTAGCTTCCATTATGTTGCTCTCCTGTGGTGCAGCATTCTGGATCAGAGGAGACCTGCTATTTCACATGCACTCCAGCTGTTCCCTTCACCCACCACAGTCAAACCTCATATTTTCTTCTTTTTAATGAGCTACGTGTGTGGAAAGCAAAAAAAAAAGAACCAAAAACCAAGCAGAGGGAGATGGTTAGATTGTTTCCTGCATGAAGAAGCTGAGTGAGATTACCAAGGGTCCAAGGGAGTTTTTCCCAGCTATGTAAAATGCAGAGCTATGAGGCTGACTCATTTCCTTGACCACTGTCCAGACAGACCAACACCAGGGTGGTTGCCTTTCTCCGTGGTGCTTTTGTTTCTGAGAGCACTGATGACTTCTGTTTTCTAGTCTCCTTTTGTTCTTGCTCTGCTGTGTTCTGGGATCTTTGTTATTCTGCTTTGATTTTGGTTTTGCTGGCCATCAGGGATATTTCCCATCTCCTTATGTCTCAAACTACATGTGGTTCAGAGCTCTGACTGATGGCCCCAGGATGCCTGGCTGTGGCTTTGATGCATGTCCCAGTCCAGGAAACTGAAATCCCAACACAAATCACTGCACAACCTGACACAACTCTCATGCTTGTGAGGAAAAGCTGTGCCCAGCGAAGCCAAAACAACAATGAGAGCAGTGTCCCCTCCTCAGGAGCCCCCCCAGGACAGCACAAACTGCCCGTGTGTGCCCTGCCTGCCTCTGCAGCTCCAGGGGCCCCTCCTGTGGCAGTGGCACACCTGCAGCTTTTGTGCCACGTCTCCTGCCAGCACCACACCTGCTGTGCCCAGTACAGCCCTCCCAGAGCAGGGGCAGATCACTCCTGCAGAATGCCCTGAAGGTGGGGTGATCTGTGGATGTCACACTGATGCTCAGAACTGTCCTGGTGGTATTTGGATTCTCTCAGCCCGTGCTGTAGCCAAGTGTATTAGTTTGGAAACCAACCGGTGGGAGATTCCAAGTCAGTACAATTTGACAGCAAAATTAAAATACAGGCAGAAAGCACTGGCTTAACCTGACAGAGTCAGGATACAACCTGGCACCCTGTTGGTCAGGGTGGTGGCAGCAGTCCCATTAGATGGTGGCTGCAGTCCTCCTGGAGTGATGGATGTGGGTCTGTTGAAGCACTGATCCTGCAGAAGGGTCTGGTCATCCTCTGAAGGACCAGTGGTGGTTATGTAGCTCTTGTCCCCTGGGAATCCAGTAGGTAAGGGCTGCCCATGGTGTTCCAAACTCAGCTTATATCCAGGTAGGAATGCTTGGTTCCTCCCCCCGGGCAGAGCATTTCACAGTGGGATGATGTCACTTGAGTCATGCAGTGAGACTTGATGGCTCATTAACAGAAGATATCCCCCAGAGGGAGTTATCTGGGATGAGTCATGGAAAGAGATAAAGAACACTGCCCCACCTGGTTTTAACAGCTTATGAAGATGGTGATAGAACACAGACTTTTGGTCACTTCTTACACTGTAACCAATGACCTTGAGGCAGGGACTTGCAGAGCAGGAGTCCTGCTCTGTTTTGAAAGCCTGCTCCATCATCTCCAAAAAACTGACATAACCATGGCCACAGACCTGACAACAAGATGGTCCTGGTGCTTCACGTGCCTTGTGACATCAAGTAGGTGCATGGCAATTTGCAGAGAGCTTGCTGGCAATAACACAAACACTGGCTGGCCTCTGCAGAGGAATATCCCAACTCTTGGCATGCAACCAACACAGCACATAAGCTTCGGTTTTCTCTTCCTTTGAACCCTCTTTCTGCTTCAAATAATCTTCAGGGGGAAAAAAAGGGGATTTAAAACCTCAGTATCAAAGTCATATACCCAGTGGTCATAAAGAACTGGAGAACAAACAAGATTAGTCTTGTAGCAGAGCTGAGGGGAGGGAGTGGATGCTGTTGCTCATCCTACTCCTGTAATGGAGCGGGGCCTGAGAAAGTGGCCCTGAACTGGGGTAGGTTAATCAGAGTGGCATTTTCAGGTCCCTACTCCCTAGCTATACCTAAAGAGCTTTTACAACATTAGTTGCTTCTGTACTGCTTCAATCCCTTCTGCAAGAGCCTAATCCAGCCCCTGCAGTATCTTTGGGAAAGAGGGATGGGTTGAAGGTTGGTGGTTTGATAGTGGACCACCAGTACTTAAAATCTGAGAACTCTCTATAGTCTGGAGGCCTTTATAGCTCTGCTGAACTACCGCTGGTCTAAAATATTGCCAGAATCCCTTACTTGTCTCTGGAAGCCATTTGTTTTCATTCACTGCACAAAAGTAAAACGGGCCCAGGGTTACAAGCAGCTCGGTCTGTGCTGGGGCTGTAATTCTGCTGCACTGGTAAAGGCCATTGTCACTTATGAGTGCCACTGAAACTCACACAACACAGTGGCTCAGGTACTCCAAGGTGCATGTGTCAGGTCCTTGAGCCAGCACCTGAGCTCCAGTTGTAGAGCTTGTGGACAGTATCTGGTTTCCCTGAACATGCTCACGTGTGTCACACCTGACTCAGACATGTGCTCTAACCATTGGGGCTGCTCCTGCCTCTGTTTTATTCAGGATGGGAAATGAGCTATTTTATACAGCATAGGTGCTCATGTTGGTGATTTTAGGAACTCCTTAAACACAGACAGAGCTCTCTTACTGTGGGAATGATTAAATCCTTAAGTAGGATTGCCTAGAAAGGTTGTAGAGTCTCCAACTTTGAATATTCAAAACCTGACTGGCCACAGTCCTGAGGACCTTGCTCTAATGGATCAGATGCATTGGACCAGATGATCTCCAGAGGTCCTTTCCAACCTCAGCCCTTCAGTGATTCCCTGAAAAGAGGTTCAGTACAGGCACAGTAGTTTGAGCACTGTCTTTAGCACAACAACAGAACTACACTCTGCTCCTATTCCAAGAGGCCTATCAGCAATTTAACTTTAAAATCTGCATTTCCTGGCTTATGAGATCACCCGTGGAGGTAGATTCTCATTTACTGAAATGGTAAGAGCCCAACAGATAAGCAAAGGGCAAGAGCTCACTCAATCTGTTAGTTATATAAGCACATAAATATAACAGTCACTTTTCTTAGCATCAGGTACTTACTCTGTAATTGGTATCACTTAATGTAAAGCGTTGTTCTCAGTTTAAAGGCTGATGTAATTGCAGTTTTGCAGACTGTGGTAGCATACCAATGCAGTCACTTCTGCAAAGTAAAGCACTTGGTGTGCTGTTCATGATATGTCAGTGTAAGACCTGGATGTCACAGAAATAGGACCAGATTTTGGATGTAGACAGGTGCTTTAATACATTATTTTTATTATTATTATTACTATTACCATTGTTATTATTATTATTACTATTACTATTATCATTACCATAATTTTCTACATGAATTACAGGTTTTATTTCAGATACAGCAATTGCTGTAGTATTAACCCAACTACCTAAATTTTCACATAGGATAGGTAAAAAACTCTCACTATAAAGAGAACCTCTGCAGAGAGTGAAATGCAGAAATGTTTCAAACTAATTAATACATTTGGTAAAATCATGACTGCAAGGTGCATGTGTCAGGTCCTTGAGCCAGCACTTGAGCTCCAGTTGTAGAGCTTATGGACAGTATCTGTTTTCCCTGAACATGCTCACGTGTGTCACACCTGACTCAGACATGTGCTCCACCAAGCTTTGGGGCTGCTCCTGCCTCTGTTTTATTCAGGGTGAGAAATGAGCTATTTTATACAAATAGTAATCTGATTAATACTGGCTGTGCAAGATTAAAATTGCTCCCTCTTCTGCGGTGCTAGCTGTTGTTCCTGGCAGCAGCTTGCAGTGCTCTGGTTTTTCACATAGGTGCATTCAAATCTCATCTTTGTCTACCTTATACTGAAGAGTGGCATTTCCAGTTCTGGAGTGTGGGGAGAAGAAAGAAATTGCTGTATTCATGGTAAATGCTCACAGAAGAGTGAAAGCTCCTGCCTGGAAATGCAGGCAGGGTCCTCATGAGAACTGTCCTTTGAGAACTATTCACAGAAAGGCTAATCTGCTCTGGTCTGAATATTAACATGGTTAGTTTTAGTAAACAAAGTAGGCTTCCATCTGCAGTGAGATCTCAACCAAAATGCTCTTGCTAGTGCTTATACCAGTGATATTTGGAACCTCACAGTTGGTTCAGTGCCAGGACAGGACACTTCCCTTCCCTGGAATTCCTTCACCATTTCTCATTTACTCACATTTACTGGCATGATGCCTTGGAGTGGCTCCCTAGAACAGAGGCTGGACAAGATGAAGAGAATAAAGTGGATGTTCATTAAAGGCCTTCAATAGATACACCTTGGGCAGTAAAAAGCCTGCAAAAGGCTACACCTAAGGTGGACATGAGTTTTTCATACAGAAATAAGTCTGGTTCATTTGCATATTGTGGGTTAATTCTCCAATTACAGCTTCAGGTAATGAAGTCATATTCCCCCAGTTTGCTTCCCCCAGCTCACTTTTGTTTATACTTTTGGGGCCTGAGATAGTGAGGTGTCCTCGAGCTTCAGGCCAAGAGAGGGATTATTTTGTCTGACCAAAATGTGAAGACAGTAACTAACATGCTACACGGAATTTTAGACTTATACACTAAAGCAGTGCAGGATTTGAAAAATATAAAAGCTAAAACCCTAAGGCATCAGGAATATGATCAAAACCAAGATCTCTCTTTCCTGCCCACAGTGTCTGTAACAATCTACCACAGCTCTGAACTCCTTCCTTTCCCCCTGTGCCAATAAAGCATGGTGCAGTGTGCTGCACTACCTGTGGGTGACTGTGCATGCAGGAGTATATTGATGCCTCTGCAGAGCACGAGATTGGGTCACTTCTGAGGCATTTGGTACTAATTCTGGTGAAGGGAGAAGCAGACTGCTTTGTTAATGGCACAGGCATTTCCTTAACTTGAAACGGCTCTTCGGGAATCTTCATTAGCTGTAAAATCAGAAAGCAGGCTGGCATGTGAGTTCATTAGTGTTCTGTTATTTGAACTGGTGCAGATTCTGACCTCTTTTGCACCACATATGGACAAACCCAGCATTTTGGAGGGTTCCCCTCACAAATTACTAATGTATTCTTGAGGGTTTTGTGTTTTTAGAAGGCTGTTGTCCTGTCCAACAACACAAGAATTTCAAGATGCACAGTACATGCCACTCAAGTCAATGCAGATATTTCCATGCCTACAATTTAGCACAGTGACAGAGCTGAAATAATGGAAATATTTCTGGATTTTGTTTTTGTGGTGAGGACAAAGAAAGCACCAAAAAAATTAGTTTTCTGCTAAACTGAAATATGCCCATCCCAGAATGAAGCTGTGCTTTGCATGCACGGGCTGAATTCATGTGAGGTTTTCTATTCCCATTACATAAGGAAAACACATCCTAGCCTGACTGAGCATAGGTGCATAGCTTTATCAGCTATTAGTTCCACTGGTAGGTTATCTGAACAGCTGTCAGAGATATTGATCAGGACACAGCCTGGTTTGGAATAGTGACATCTGAAACAATGGGCTTTAAAACAGTCAGAAATATAGCTATTGATTGACTCAAGGGGATTCTTCTGGTCTGTGCATGTACAATTTTGCTTTAACTCAGCAGGATGCTATGGTGTGAACTTTGGGAATAATCTTTAAAGAAAGTTTTGAAAAAAAAAAAAAAAGATGCTGGGGTGTTTGAACATCTTTCAGAAAAATTAGGGAGGAGTTTAGGAAGCCAGGGTTCGTTTCCTGATTATTTCTCAGCCATCCAAATCTGAGATTGAAAGCATTGTGTAGATTTAATGAGGAAGATGTAAAAAGGGCCAGAACCAGTCTGGAAAGACCACACACAGATCATGTTCCTGGGAATAGGAACTTTCTTGGGACTGGGAGATGGATAAGTCACATTGGCAAACTGAGGCACACAGAAATTGCCAGTGGTCTGTGATGCTGAGCAACTGTTTGAGAAATCAGGACCAGGATTTGTTCTAGATCTGGGCAAACAGTCCTGTGGTAGTGGGAGGGGGTTCTTCCTGGATGTGTTTTCTTCAGGCCTCTGATTATCAGTCTGAACATGTAAGTTCAGTACAAGCTACATGCCATCCTATGGCATTATACTAAACTTGATCAGGAGAAAATTCTGGTAGTGAAATGGCATCCTAGTATGTTTCAGGCTAGTTAGAGAACAATTGTGTCTCCCTTTTCCCCTCTTTGTCAGCCAGTGATTGCAAAAGTACATAAAGTACTGCAAAGCCTCAAGTTCCAGACAATCAATTAATGTCCTCAGAGTCATGCATGGTCTGATGTGTACGATGCAGTTCCATCTCCATCTGCTGCGCTCGGCAGCGGTTTGAAAGATGGCAGCATAAGTGAAATGCTGATGCTGCTTATGCTGCTGTGAATTGAAGGGAGGCAGTTTCTAAATTGATCCTTCCTGTCTAGATAGCTAAAGTGAGCTTGAAACATGGGTTGAAATTTAACATTTCCTTTTAAAAATACCTGTCTAAGGCCAATTCTGTTTCTTTCCCTTTGCCTTCAACGCAATGGAATAATGCTCAGTCTTGCTGGCCCTGTCTGCCTGTGTCAGGTGGAGGTTGTGCACCTTGGACCATCCTGGGGCTTGGGCTTCTGGGTTTCCTCCATGGGCTGCCAGGTGATGGAGCTGAGTCTGCTTTAGATCAGGAAGGGTTAAAATCTCTTCCAGCCCTCATGGTATATAGTGTGTTTAGAAACATGGTGTTGCTCTTGAATTGCCAGCCCTTGCCCTCCATATTCCAGGCTGCTTCTTATTTAAACACTGTTAATTGTTGTTCTTTATGTTCATATCAAAGGCCTCTGAAAATGTCAGCTCAGGCTGATATCGCTGAGTCCTCCAGTACATGCACAGAGTGGAACAGTTTACAGCTTTTCCCGAACCCGTCTGTTCCTTTTGCACTGCTGTCTCTCTTTTGGGAAAGTGAGAAGTGAGATGTGACAACGCAAAGTGGCTCTTCCCAGCATCACGCAAACTGCCTGTGACAGCTGGAAAAACTGACCCGGAGCATCCTCACCCCAGGCCAGGGCTCCCAGCCCATCTCCCCGTGTTGAAGCGCGGGCTGGGAAGGGCCAGATCGCCGATCACCCCCAGCTTTCGTTCACCTCCTGCGCTCTGCCAAGGCCTGCCAGCATCCTCCCAGCGCCGCGGGGCTGCTCCTCTTCGGGGGGTGCTCCTCTTCGGGGGCTGCTCCTCTTTGGGGGCTGCTCCCCTTCGGGGGCTGCTCCTCTTCGGGGGCTGCTCCTCTTCGGAGTCTGCTCCTCTTTGGGGGCTGCTCCTTTTTGGGGGCTGCTCCCCTTCGGGGGCTGTTCCTCTTCGGGGGCTGCTCCTCTTCGGGGGCTCCTCTTCTTTGAGTGCTGCTCTCTTCAGGCTGCTCCTCTTTAGGACTGCTCCTCTTTGGGGGCTGCTCCTCTTCGGGGCTGCTCTGGGGGGTTCCGAGCTCGCACCTGCCATCTGCGGGCCTGGCACAACAGGCAGGGCAGCCAAAATGCCCCTTCACCTCCCGCACGAGAAACCCCCCGTCACTTTACCGCGAACAGCTCCTCAGCTGAAGCAGCTAGGGATTTGAGCATGGAAATCTGTGACGGAAATGCCTTTCCTTGCGCTCGTGTCCCTGAGCATTCCCACGAAAAGCCGCTTTCGCTGCCCCGGCGGCTCGGGCGGGCCGTGCTGCCGTGCCCGTACCGGAGCCCCGCCGCCATGGCGGGCCCGCGGCGCCATCTGCGGGCGGCAGCGCGCGGAGCCTGAGGGGAGCGCGGCTGCCGGGCCGGCCTGTGCCGCTGTCCCTGCTCACCTCGGGCATCGGCACCCCGCCGCTCCCTGCGAAACCCTTCCAGTGTCTGATCACCCTTTCTGGAAAGAAATTCCTCCTAATGTCCAATCTGAGCCTCCAGCACAGGTTAAGGCGATGTCCTCTCATCCTGCCCCTTGTTCCCTGAGAGCAGGGCCAGTCCCCACCTGGCTACAGCCTCCTGTCACGGACTGTGCAGACCCCTAAGGACCCCCTGAGCCTCCTTTTCTCCAGGCTAAGCACCCCCAGCTCCCTCAGCTGCTCCTCGCAGGACTTGTGCTCAGCCCCTTCCCCAGCTCCAGTCCCCTCTCTGGACTCACTCCAACATCTCAGTGTCCTTCCTGAATTCAGGGGCCCAGAATGGGACACAGCACGTGAGGTGTGTCCTCAGCACTGCCCTGGTCCTGCTGGCCACACCATTGCTGACACAGGCCAGGGGCCTTTGGCCTTCTTGGTGACCTGGGCTCACCTGGGCTGGTGTTCAGCTGCTGTCACACAGCACCCCCAGGGCCTTTTCCTCTGGGCCACTTTCCAGCCACTCTGTCCCCAGCCCGTAGTGCTGAGGGGGTAAGCACAGAACCTGGGATTTTGCCTTGTTGAACCTCACACAGTTGGCCTCTGTCCATGGACCCAGCTTGTCCACATCCCTCTGCAGAGCCCCCCAGCAGATCACCAGTCCCGACCAGTGTGGTGTCATCCATGAGTTCACCAAGGATAGACTCAGTTAGTTACAGGACTTTCTGCTGGCCTCCAAAGCTGGGAGGTGGCCGTGGCCTGCCCGGCTGG
This sequence comes from Prinia subflava, assembly GCF_021018805.1. NCBI lineage: Eukaryota > Metazoa > Chordata > Aves > Passeriformes > Cisticolidae > Prinia > Prinia subflava. The sequence goes on along the minus strand of NC_086257.1, from coordinate 2,840,436 downwards.
GAGCACCCAAAGGCACAGGTGATGGATGGCAGGAGATGCAGCTGCAGCTTGGGGTAAGCTCACCTCAGTCCCCATGCACCTGGCCCCAGAAAGCTCAGGGGGCCTCTCAGAGGTCGCTCTTTTTGACTTTACCTGTCATACTTTGCAAAATGCATGGCTGATTTTGGTACATAATGTACATGGAGGATTGGGCAGAATCAGTATTGCATCCTCCATAGTAAGGCAGGTTAAGCTCAGCATTGTTGGTCTGAAACTTTCCCAACCTGCACCTTAGAAATCATCACATGGCTCTTAAACCTAAAATTATTAATGCAGATACACTGGAGTTTTTATGTGCCCTGTGAGTCCTGGAGCCTTTTGAGATGCCTCAAAAACTCAGAAACCTGGTGAGATGCTCTGTGGCAGCTGGGAGGCTCCAAACCAGCTGGGTTTGTGCCAGACCCAGTGGTTAGTGACTACTCACAGCATACAGGGTGGGGAGACACTCTCAGCTCCACTGAAATTCAGAGAACATTGAGTTCACTGCAATACAGTGCAGTAGAACTGCAACAGGAGAGAGGGACAAATACAGGGACTTTTAGGAATATAAGTTAATTATGGAAGTTCCATTTTGCAACCACAAAGAGGAGAGGGAATGCAAGAGCAGAGGCAAAGTCCATTCTCTAAGCTGTTGGAAGCTCAGGAAGGTGTGGAGCTGCTAAGCCTTGCACAGCAAATCTAGTTCCCTAACTTGTTCTGGTGCAGAGAATTTCAGTACAAGTGGGCTTGGGTGGGTAGCATTAAGGATAGATGATATGCTGCTTTACCTAGTAAATCCATCACATGGAACTGGACTGACAAAACAAGTGTAGTCAACAGAGTGCTGTGGAGAAAAGCAGTGTATACTCTGACATTAGCTGTTGGGTTGAAATAGCAGTTTTGTTTTCATTCCTTTCCCAGTTTAGAGGCTAAAAACCTTAAAAAAATTAAAATGTGCATAAAGCAAGGATACTGTTTTACAAAACGTACTAGAAGTTCACTTCTCTGCAAACATGAAAGATCGTCTGCCTTTAGGAGGAAGAGGTAGCTGCGGTCATTTAGTGTCTTTGTCAAAGCAAACCTATTGATTGCACCCAACTGCTCTGAAGCAATTCATAAACAGGAAATACCAATACAACAACCAGTAGCATTTTGCCCAGAGCAACATCTGTGCTCCAAGCAGCTTAGTCTAACACTAAACAGTACAAATCTGTTGATAACACAATGTCAAATGGTAAATCTGGATCAGTGTTGCATATATCCGAGATTAAGCACGTCTATATCAAAGCCTTCAACTCCATTAGAAAGAAATAGGTCTTAATTCTAATCTTGGTGTAGTGGTGTTAGTGTGGACTTCGCTGATTTCACAGACCTTACATCACACTAATTAAATGGTAACTGAGATGCCCAAGGTATGTCAGCCTGAGCTGTCTACACTCCAACTAAATCAGAAGTGTTGAATAAAGGCTAGTAAACATGTCAAGACAAAATAATTACACTAAACATGAATTTTATTGCTATGGTTATTTTGCTATAAATTAATAATGAGAATGAGGACATACAGTAAAAGCTGCAATAATGACAGGGAGTGCACAACATAAAGGGTCTGGAGGGGAAACCTGTTGCATGCTACCCTCCATGACTTACACAGTCAGGCTGAGGAGGAAAAGCACAAACACATCTGAGGAACATGGGTGTGAATTTTCTCCATCACCTCCTGTATCTTCACTGAAGAACAAACCAAAGTAAGCCAGTGTTGGATGACATCAGGGTAGCTCCATCTAGACACTGCTCAGAACATGCTTTGGCACTGGGGAAAATGTGTCTGCTGGCAGTCAGTGCAGTTCTGTACAGAAACACTGCCCACCCCTCCTCCCCAGTCCATCAGCCTTTACCCACTCACTAGAAGAGACTGGCTCCCCTCAAATCCATGCCAAAGAAGCCAACAGCCATGCTTTCACATGTAGCTAACAATATGGGTGGGAGCCCTGGCTGACCCCTTTGATGTGGTCCCTCACCAGGAGTCTGAGCATTCCCACCCTACTCTCAGGAAGCCTGGCTCTGTCCAGCTGTCCATAACTGAGAGCCCAAAAGTAACAACTCCCAGATAACATGTAGACTTGTGACCTCCATCAGCACCGACACTGAATTCTGAACAGACCAGCACTGCTGTACAACAGATTTATCCTTACCAGACAGTGTACACTGCACAAAAGCAGGAGCACTGTGGTACCTGTGAACCTCCCACAGCTTTAGGGGGCTTAAATATTGGGCCCAAAGCAGGAATGTGTGCTTGAGTACTATGTAAACATAGCTGGAATTATAGTTATGAATGACCATTCAGAAACAAACTATCATTTCAATCTGCTTTGAAAATTATCTTGCCACACCTGTTGCCTGTTCCCATCACTGTGGTATCACTGGTCTGCTGAACCTGGCATGGCAGTCCCTCCAAGCCCCAAATCCCATCTCCTGCAGCTCACAGCAGCACCCTCACCAACTGCAGATACATGAAGTGCAGGGCTGGGCAGAGAAAGGCTACTGAGTCACAGCTGTGTATCCAGCCAGACATTTCTGTAAATGTATTTCACTGTGTACATGGAAATTACCGTGGGTCTGACCAAAGCTCCACCCTGTTCCTGAGCGAGCAACAAGAGACACAGGCATGTGTCTTGCTTCAGGAAGCAAGCCTGAGCTTCAACAACCAGGGGCTTCAGCTGGCAATCCCCATGCTGCTGCTCTGCACAGCACGATGTTGCCACTTCTGTCTCTGCAGTGAGATCAGAAAGGCTACAAGCACCTGCAGGGAGATAACTGTGCTCCTGGTTTCAGGCTCTGGCAGTTTTGTACACTTCTTTCTGGCCTCTAAATGACTGTGCTTCTGAGATAGAAAATAGTTCATGATTTTTGTATAAAAGCAGCCTATTGTTTCCAAGCTGAAACTAAAATCTTTGGCTTCAATTTGTGGTGTGTTTTTCCATTGAGAAGTGTAAGGTTATTTTCTTAATGGAGAATTCCTTCAATTTGAACTTTTAAAAAGATAATTTCTTTTGAATTTCAACCCAGGCAACTGTTTTGCAATCAATAATCTTTATTTCATATACTTGAAGAAACCAGGGACCTAGACAGAGTTATCTCCTGAAAACACAAAAGACATGTTCCCCTGCTGTGACTAACAGTTCTTCTGAAAGAAAAGCCCAAACCAAAACAAAAACCCAGCTGATTCATCTTTGTGATATCCTTTCCTAATCATTATGAAATTCAAAAAAAATCATGATGCCCAATTGTTTTATTCTCCCCTACTTCTTACAAGTTAAGAACCACAGAGGAAGAAGAGATGGAGGCATTCTGCAGAACTCACCACTGCAAAGCACAAATCAAACAGCAGCACAGACCTGTAATCAAATTCAGCTCTTAAAGAGCTTTTTAAAAGGGCAGACATGTTTGTTCACTTACATTCCATCCCCCTCTGAGCTCAAGGCTACCAGGTCCCCAAGACAGCTTCAGTAGTGTACTGCAATTTCTTTTGGTTTGGACCAGCAACAGGAAACCTTCACTTTAGTCCTCTTTTGCACTTCCAGAATGTCCTTTCAGTACATCTGACTGGCAGAACACATGCAGCTTGTGTTAAACTGTGAAAGGACATGCTTGAGCACTGGTGCACAGCTCGGAGCCAGCCTCTTGAAAGCAGTTTACCTTCCCTGGATTAGGCCACTCTTAGTAAAGCAGCCACAATGACATCTGTCTGTTTATTTCCAGTGATTCCACTTGGTTGAGTTAGTCCTAAGGCTCATGAAAGCCTAGTGCTTCTCCTGGCTGCTACCCAAACTCTTGTCCAGGACCTCTATTACTTAGATAAGTAGGATAGAGCCAAGAGAGTTTTAGGATTAAATGGAGAAGATTGGGACTTCAGCTAAATTTATTTGGGTCCAAGTTCTCATCTATTTTCATCTTTCCTGACATGTGACCCTGTGAACCATAAGGAAATTAAACTTCTTCTAAATGGAAGCATAAGTAAGACTTAACATTAAAACAGTATGCGAATACAGGAAGCTAAAAGTGGAAGTATAAAAATAAGTCCTCTTACTCTAAGAACTCAACTTAGGCACCCTGCCTCATTTGCCTGAACAAGAAAGCCCATGCTTTTCTTCAGTGTTCTTTCCCTGCCAAGCACAGCTCAGCGTGGATTAGAACAGGTCGTGTAACACACAAAACAGCTGCATTCCAGGGGACAGTCCACAGCACAAATGTGCAGAGAAACCCCAAGCAAAGCCAGACAGGTTCCTTGGAGTGTTTTTCTCAACAAGTCATGGAGGGAAGAAAAGACTTGCTGAATGTGAGGGGGAAATGTGCATACAACAAACCCAGGCTCAGCCATGCTCAAAATTATTTGCAAATAAGGAACCTGGTTCAGGAAGCCTTGGTGGCTAAAAGGCAGGCATCCTGTCCTAGCCCTGGCAAGGCAGCTGATATCAAAGTGCCTGTGTGCAAGGTCTGCTTGTGGTGCTTGTCTCTCCTGTCCTGACTGTTCCTGCCTGCAGAGGGGCTGGCAGGCCCAACAGCAAGGGCTGTTCAAGTTCCCTCTGCTCCTGCAGCCTCTGCAGAGACACTGGGCAAGGCTGGTTCCTAACAATGCAGCTGGGGCAGTGTCTGAGCCTGCTGTTCTGCAGACACCTGCAAAGCTAAAGATCCAGTGCTTCCATCTGACCAGAGAAGAGTCATCTGGGATAGAGGGAGCTAGAACTGTAAGCACTGCTCCTCCTTGCCACGGCTCATTCACATTTCTGGGAGAATAAAAGAACTGAGGAGTGCTGCCGCTTCTTAGTGGTTTGCTCACACATTTTCAGAGGTGTGAGAGGCAGTATAGGGCTCCACCTAAGGAAACACACCACCATCTGCAGTCAAGTCTGAAAGCAAAAAACCCCTCAAGCATGGCAGACTGTCTAATGCCAAGGAATCTCTGCTGAGTTTTATGTTTTTCCAGGGAATGTTTAAAAGCCAGTAGTATGTGTATACTAATGCAGGACTCCTGCTAACCTCTTATTTGAACTAGATCTTAAACTGCTACCCCCCAAAAATCATTTTTCCTATGGTGTTTCCAATAACAGTCTATTCATAAAGCAGGTGACTGCTACCACGTGACACTGATGCTCATATTGATCCTTATAATTCTGAACATCAGACCAGAATTCAAGAGCAGCACATGCCATCTCCAACCACTAAATGGTGCCTTTAAACTCTCATTAAGACAGTTAAGAATCAGTTATTAAGATGTCACTACTGGAAAATAACTATTGCATTTTTCAAAGTTTAACAGTAAACAACATTGCCAATATATTATTGCACACAATAAAGGAGTTTGGAACTACAGAGATAAGGACAGGGTAATTTAGAAGACCCAAAATAATGATCCCAGAGCCATTCCAGTTGCTGCTCCAGCCAGCATGCCCAGTGCAAGATCTCCATCACTGTCACGGTAACGCTCTCGAATGATGACCTGGTTTGCAGGGGGCTGCCCATAAGGTCCTAGGAGATAAAAAGGTTGTGGGGAGGAGGGAAAAAGAAATGTGTGTCTTAATACCATACACTGCAATTTCAAAACAGGCCATTCTTTCACGTTCTTCCTTCAAATGAATACTAATATTTTGTCAGCTGCACAGGAAGAATACATTTCTGCTTTGGATTCAGCCTCCACATTAATTAAATTCAAGGGCGAAGCAACACTTCTAGCCTTGTAACATCTTAATATCTGTGAGGGAAACTCTTCACAAATGTGGAAGTGAACATTGCTCTGCAAAGAACCTATGGATTACTTGCATTCACTTTGGGGATTTAATGTAAGAAATGGGTCTAAAAATTGATTCAGCCGTGAAGTTAAGGCAAATAGTTTAGTTCCTCCCTCTTACCCCTTCCCCCTGAAAAAATCTTTGGCAGGTCTCAAGCCAGTAATTTGTCTGAAACTGTGCATCAGTTATTTACATTTATTGCCTACTGCAATTCAGCCTTCACATCCTGGACTGAGCTGTGGGGTAGTGACAGCTGCCACATTTCTGTTCAGGTGAAAATTTGCCAATAGTGAGAAATTAACCTTAGACTCAAGAAGCCACCGACTGACCCTTGCTCTGTAACAGACTTGTACAAGCTTCACCTGTCACGTTTCCTGATTTAGCTCCTAGCTGCAAAGCAAACATAACAGTACTGGTTTCCCTTCCAGACATTTCAGGGAGATTTAATATTCTTGAAAATCCCACAATAGTGTTTTGTAACAGATTCTTCAGTAATCCAACTAATTCCAAGTAGAAAAGGCTTTCACTGGCTCTCAACAATGCATGATTCTCCCCCCTGAGAAGCATTATGTCATTGCAGGGAAGGAGCAATGGAGCTGAAAGTACAGGGGTTCAGTGAGATGCTGTGGTGAATCTGAACCCTAAAGTTTAGTTGCAGTGACCCTGGTGAAGGAAACATTGAGCCTTGGTTACTATGCCCAACCAGTAACCAGTATCTTAACACACTGGAGTTGCAAACTGGTCAGGGGAGTTACTGCTGCATTGTTACCATGTGGGTTTGGCCTGATTTCCAAGGCCTGCTGGAAGTTTTTAAAAACAGTTCTCTGGTTTTTAAAAAGCTACTGCTTTTCAGAACCAACAGAACACATGTTCCTCTGTGTTTGAATATATATCATCTGTATCTTAGGACTGCAGTAACTTAGATGAAGAAAACTTTAAAAGCTTTCAAGCTGGTGCACCTCCCTTGTAACAAAAAATGGAAAAGGCAAGTGAAATAACCTGAAAAATGTCAAATGGAAAACAAAATCTCCCTCAAAACTGAAATTAAAAAATTCTCAGTAGAGATTCTTGTTTGCAGAGTCAGATCATAAAAAATAAGTTTTCTCATTTTTATCACTGGTACAACTCTAAAGGCCCAGTTCTGTAGGACTGGGGCTCTATACAAAACTAACCCTAAATTAAGGTGACTGCTTTAAAGCACAATTTTACTCTTTGCTTCCTGTTTTTGAGATTGAAAGTTATACAAACCTGAACAGAGCAACAGAGGATTTCATGTGGCTGAAATGCTGCCTTACAGCAATTCCAGCACACAGGGAAGGAACCAGCTACAACCTTTTTCTAGGAGTGGATTTACCTTTGAAACGTGCATTTAAGTAATTAAACTAGGTATAAGAGCAGTGTATGTATGAAAAGCTCCATCAATGCCCAATATGGAGTACTGAATCACAAAATCACATCTTCTGGCTCTTCTAACTTTCCTTCAAAAACATGCTGTAGTTGGAGTTCTGTATCTTCAAAAGGAGTGTATACAGCAATGTAAACTATGCTGAGATCACATTGGGAAGGTTCAATCCCTTAATACCAATTTCCCTGCACTCCCTTTGCTGTGAAAGGGTCAGTAGGGTTGGTTCCAGGTACAGGTCAGGTTTCTTTCTTTGTGTGCAGGAGTGGTGGCTGGTAAAGGACGGTGATGAACAGAGCTAAAGCCAGAAAGATTGACTCGAATCACTTGTGTGTCAGGTGGAGGGTGTGGCGGCTTACCTTGGTATGGATACTGATAGGGAAGAGCATAAGCTTGTCCATTGGAGGCATAGAAGATCTGAGGGCCCACGGGGGGATACGCACCATTGTACTGATCGTAGCCATAGCCATAAACCTGGGGAAATCAAAAATACCTGTTACACAAGCACACTTTGCTATGGATCCAGTTAAGCACAGTCTTCAATTTGCTTTCGTTTCTAATGTAGTTAAACTTTCACTAAAATATCCAGGCTGTCCTGCTACAGCCAATCTCCTTCCTGGAATGGATTCAGAACAGCTGCTTGGAAAAATAAGCACTCCTAAGCAGCATTTGCTCTCTTCATTTCCTGGACAGGCAATGGCAGAGGCACGGCCTGGATCATCAGGCAGAGGCACAGCAGCCCTGCCAGCTTCTCCTCTCTGCCCTCATGCCATCAACAGCTCTGTGGGGAGCTCAGAAGTGCCAGGAAGGCAGCAGTCAATCCCAAAAAACTCCTACCAACCTCTGAGAGGGTACCCTGCAAGCAAATGTACATTGAAGACAAATGCTCTAGAGCTGTATGTTTTAGAAGTAATTTTTTCTCCAAAAGAGGAGGTTGCACAGAGGAAGCTTCCAGCACCACAACTCGTTCTTAACAAGAGGGAGAAGCTGGAGCAGATAGTGCAACAAGCAATAGTCCTCCAAACTATCTCCTCACATATTACTGCACATCACTAAGCACATCCAGAAATCCCCAACATATCCTGGTTTGGTCCCAAAGCTGCTCCTTCACTGCACAAGAACTGTGTGTCCAGGAACTAGAGTTACTGTGCTCTTGTGACATCTTGGTACAAAATCCTTATGTGGAAGTTTTTAAAAACAGTTCTTGGGTTGAAGTGGCAGCTCCAGTCATTACATCCTATTCCTAAAACTCCTGATCTTACACCTTTCCAATGCTTACACAACATGAAAGTGTAGTTACACCTCATGTTAGAACTGCACAATGAATATATTTGAAGATCAGCCAAATAAATTCTGCCCTGTCTCTCAGAAGCTTTATTTTCCAAGTTTTATTTTCCAAGGAGCAGCTACACATTTATACACCTCTGAACCAAATGTGCTTCATATCTTTCAAAGGAAATCCATCTCAAATAAGAGCAGCAATAGATTGATAGTGCCTTACTCTCTGCTGTTGTAAAAGCTTTAAAGCTGGGTATAAGAGAACAATGCAGCACTTTGTGAGTGCTCGGAGGAGGCTGCTCCTGCTGTCTGCTCATGTCAACGCTTCCTGACTGCAGCTCTTACCTCAGGTGACGGTGTGGCATAAGCTGTGTAGGGAGGAGGGGCCGAGGAAATGGCTGTCTCATCATACATCACATCAGAGCCCACGTAGCCCTAAACACCAGGAGAGAGAGCAGTTACCCCCTGCTCCTACACACAGACACTTGGAGCAGTCTGAGGATTAAAACTGAATGACCCCAAACAAAAAGGAACCTTTAGCCACACTGCTTGTTAAGAAAGCACTGAGAACCTTGCAAAGGCTGCAAAAACAAAGTACCTGGGGGAATACAAATTCCTGATCAAACACAGAAAGGAGCCATAAATTCTTTCCCTGTGTGAGTGCCACAGACAAGCATTTGAGTACATGCAAGCACACTGGCTCCTTCCACCGTTCCAGAGCCTCAGATTTAGGAATTACCTTCCTGCTCATTTTCTGTCTTCAGATAAAGAAACCTTCACAACTAAGTTGGATGCTTCCTGACACCCTAAATGCCTTTGGTATCCCCAAGTTCTGCAGAAGCAGGTAAAGGAAATAGCCAAAAGTGGTACCTGAGGCAAAGGTGGTAACACTTGGGTCCATTTAGAACAAGTTCTCAAAGACAATTAAGATTTCTTACACTACCTTTTTATTCTTGCCTCCTAATATCCAAAATCTACAGTGGTGCTCTTATTCCCTTTTCCACGGCAAAATCCAGCTCCCATTCTTTAATTCAAAAGGGAATATTTTAATAAATCAACACCAAATGCCACATTATCTCTTGGACTGATGAAATCCTGGCATTTGAGGACATAATATGGTTCTAACCCAAGTCAAACTCATGGTGAAGATTCTAAGGATTGCTTGAAACACTGTTAAAATACTCTAAGTGGTATTTCCATCACCTGAGGAATCTGCTCACATCTTAGCAGTAATGTGTTGTGCCCTGCCACAGAGATCTCTGTACAAGTGATGCACAAGCCTGCAAACACCTGTAAATGACACAGTTCTCAAAGCTAAGGTGATCACCCTGCTGTTCCAGTCAAGTTAGGAGGCACTGCTGGATGCTTGGAATTTTTGAAAAGCGTGTCACACACCTACAGATTCAAACTCACTTATCCAGTTAGTCCAAGTCCTCGTTGGACACCTTTAATAGCTTTGGAAAATGTTAATTTATGTATCTACTTGTGTAGAGGGCTACCTGCTCTACTCTGAGTAGCCTAGGCTGACCAAGGTCAGCACTGCCACGTTCTGAGCCATCTATCAAGGCTGGCAGCAGTGCCAGAGGCATGAAAACAGCAGTTCCCATCTCCTGAAACCAGGAGTCACCATCTCACACAGAGGTGAGACAAAGCCCCTAAAGCTAGAGCAGACAGACCATGAGTGTTGTGCCCTCTGCGTGAGGACAAATCCTTCACTTCTCATTTGAGGCCACAGGCAGCGTAGCATGGCTGCAGTCAGAGGCAATCGTGTCTGGGGTAGTTTTGCCACAAGTGTTTGCTTTGGGTATCTCCAAATCTAAGTTATATCATCTGACAGATGCCCCAGTACAGTGGCAATGTTAATGTGACCCATCAGAAACTGAGATAAGCTTCTACAAAACACAGCATTTCCTCTGAAACAGAAACACCTCGGGTTGGTTCAGCCTAGTCATGCAAGGAACTCTGGTGCTGCAGAGTGCTCTGGAAGGCAGTCTAAAGGAAAAACAAATCAGCAATACCCACAAGTGGATGGATGTGGCTGCCCAAAGACACAGTTCTCCACAAGACTCACAAAGAGGTTTCTGTGATTGCTGATTCTCTCCACAGCTAGCATGGCAATGCAGAGGTAACACACTCCTCCTCAGCATGCCTGCACCCCCCTCCAAGCATCTCACTCTTCCCCATGCCTCTGCCAAGAAGCATCCCACAGTGGGATGGATCTACACTAACAAACAGCTGCTGTGTAGTAAGCTTCCTTTAGCACTGCACCCACCTGGAAGGCAACAAACACTGGGAGTGAAAAGTTCATTTTAGCTGGTTGCAGAAGATTTGCTTGTTGCCCACAGCCTCAGTGCCCACAGACCAGCTTTACAAAGATTTACTTCCATCCAGAGAAATCATTCCTTACAATCATTATTTTCCACACAGCATGTATTTGCCTGGACTTGCCTGCAAGGATGTGTTTGTGATCCAGAGAATCACTCTTCCCCCCACCCGTAAGCTTTACTATCATGCTCAGGACCCTGTTTTTCTCTAGCAGAGAAGGATGGAACATGATAAACTGCTTGACCACACATAACACTGATGTGCTGCTTCTCTGTCAGTATAAACTCTAGGTAGGACACTCACAGTGTTTGTTCTGGCGTCCTGGAGAGCAATTTTCCATGCCCTGCAAAAAAAACCTCCATTGGTTAGTGGAACACTGACAAAAATTAATGCCACCCTTTTCTTTCAGGTCAATGCAACAAACAAGGTTAGCAACTAGAAGTACTGCAGGAGCAGAGTTTAAGATACTGCATGTGTCAAAGCCTAATGAGATACTGGAATGCACAAAAGTGTTACACCAAGACTGAGAAATAATTACTTTCTTTGCAGAGCTGAGAAAGAACGAGGAGGAACAAGAGAAGGAATGGATGCAATTTTGGAGGTCCTTGCTGCATGCACAACAGGTAGGACATATGCAGTCATGCTTAGGATGAGGTAATAGGAAGAGCTCCACAGTTCATCTGTGTGATTAGAGCAGGGGCATTGCTGCTAGTGCAGTTCCCAGGAGGCAGGTACACCTCACCCAGCTCCTCCCTGCTCCATGGACCACACTTTTTGGCAAACACTGAAGTTATCTAACTCTACTCAGCCCAGCTCAGCTGAGAGCTCACAATAATGGAATATTCCTCCTATCACTACTGGGATGTCCTTGGGCTAATGCCACATCATGTGCTCTTGAAGAATGGTGAAAGTTAAAAAAAATCTGTTTAGTAAGTCTTGCATTAATCATACTAATCAGATTCTTCAACTCCTCCTCACCCTTCAGTGTTTTCAGTGACTTCACTTGCCGTTAGTTTACATGAGCTACACAACTTCTAGAACTATTGGGTTTTTGTCACTGAAAACCTACTTTTATCTGCTTGAAAACTTTCTTAAAACACATCTCTGAAAGTTAAAAGGGAGGAAAGTAACTAGGGAGAGAGCTAAAGAGGGATAAAAGAGGGAGAAGCAGCAAACCCATCATTCTGTGATGGTCTTACAGGCAGTCATCTGCACTCTCTGCACAGAGGTTGACTGTCTTCCCATCACGGCAAACAATCTGCAGTAAACAGTCTCTCTGCTTCCCCTCGGGAGGCTGGAAATCTGAGGGAGAGAGACAGAGATGAGTTATGGAGTATAAACAGCATGACATGATCACATGTACAAGAAGGGAGTCAGTTTATGCAAGTCTGGACAAAATAAATGAGGGCCAGTTGTAGCTGCCTTCCATGGCATCAGCACAAGTCCCAGAAGGAAATAACCTGGTCTTACTCTTCCGAGTGTCCTGAAAGGAAGCAGCTCTGAACACCTTTCCCATGAAATGTGAGTGTCTCACAGCAGAACCAATCCATGCTTAACAACAGTACTGTCCAGCACTTGTGTCCTTCCCTTGTGTCAGCACCGAGTGCAGCACTAACAAATGCTGGAAGTGAACGCAGGAGAAACATCTGCTGAGGTTTCCCTTTTCTAGCCCTGCCTCTCCATCCAGCCAGCGCTGTGGTTACACCAGGAATGCTCTGCATCAGACACAGTCCTGCTGGGAACATCCCATCCTCCTGCATGCATGGTAACTGTCCTCACTGAGTTTTAACAGGACGTATCAACCCCTAACCTAACCTATCACACGGTGATACCACGCCCTGGGTATCTCTAAAGCAATTTAGGAGTTGGTAGGGTTGAGATTTTTTGGAAGGTGGGGGGATTCAAGAACAGCAAAGCTGCACGCATTTTGGCCACATTTACATCTGCAGTAGTGCTGGATGTGGTATGCTGGGCAGGCACTGAAGTTGTAAAGAACCTCTGGATACACAAATGCTGAAGATTTCGTTCTTACCTCGACATTCGTTCCCCACTCTGAGGTTGATGCAGTGGACGCGCATGTGGATTTTATCTTCCAGATCATGGCGGTTCTGATCATCGTAGAATATTAAGCGGCCATCAGACCACAGATCAAACCAGTTCTTCTTCCAGCGCCGTAAAATAGTACCTTAAAAATCAGACAGTCACTTTGGAGGGCACATATCGGGAAATATTTCTGTCCTAAAGTTAATAAAAAATAAGCCAAGAAATCCTTCACAGTTGCCCCAGACATCATTCCAAAGTGCCAAACAAAATCCTGTATTACACCATCCCCACTTGGGAACATTAGAGAATTGGGTGCCATATTTTATCTAGGATTCAAAGCAAAATTGGTTTTATTTGAAGTGCGTGACCTGACATTTGAGTTTTAACTTGCTGCAGGAACAAGCAGAGGGCATGATTAGTTGAAAGACACTAAGTTGAGGTGTCAGGTAAAGTTTCCAAGTCCCCACTTACACAGCACTAATTACAGAGCAGCATCTGAAGCTGAATGCCAGTCAGACATCTCAGATATGTTCATATCCTGTTTCCCACTGGAGTACCCAAAGGTCACATGGGAATGCTATCATGACACATCATTATATGACGTGTCCTGAAAGCAAAAAGAATAAAACCAACAAAAACAACCCACAGAACTAGAGGCTTGATTTAAGAAAACCTGGGAATTGCTAGGCTGCTCTGATGTTTTCTGAAGAAATTCCAGAGAACAGGGAGAGAAGGAAGAGAAAGAGCCATGACTTACTTTGCCGGAGCAGCCATCCGCTCTTCACGAACGCCATTGTTGCTTAATCTAGTGGGCAGAAGAGGAAGGGGGAGGGGGAGAAAAGCAGTTTTCAGTATTTCACAATAATACATTAGAAAGAGGCATCTCAGTACCATCTATTGGTGCTGCATGTACCCAGCTCACGTGGCAGAGACGCAGTAGATCTCAGATGTAAGCACAACTGGGGTTGTAGGACGTAACAAATCCCTAAGTGCTGCGACCCAGTGCGACTGTCAGAGACCACCTTGATGGTTAACTGGCAAACAAGACCTTACAGCTACTGCTCTTAGAAAATGGGGAAGAGACAGGCTGGAATGACTGCTTCCTGACTCACCACCAGCTCCGGTCAAAGTTGTTCTCTCTGCTTACGTGTACTTCTTGCATTCTGCAGTCTCAAGTTACCAAGCGCCCTCACTTCCACCTGCCTCTCCTTTTTTTTTTCTGTACTTCCTCTTCTGTGTTTTTCATCCACTGGCTCAAAGTCCAGTCAAAACAAAAGCTGAAACAGTTTAATCTTAAACAGGAAGGAGAAAGCTGTTTTTAGGACTTGTATTTCTTTCAAATCATCACTACCTCACTCCAAGAAGAATTAAAATAAGTAAAAGATAAGCCCATAATGTAAGATTCTCAGTTCTCCTCAGCTTTTAAATGAAGCTTGAAATAGCACGGCAAGCACTCTGTGTTAAATTCAAGTTATCAAATATGACATTAAGTACTCGGCCACTGCATTCAGGTTTATGAGCATACTGAAAAAAGAGATCAAGCACGGGATATATTGGGAAATGAGGTTTTATTTTATAGCCTAATGGTGTTATGATTATTGTTTTAAAAGAGACTATAAAAACTCAACTATCTGGGTGCAATTGAACTAGAAAAGCAAGAACAGAAGCATTTTAAGCCTCTCCTGAGAGGATCACTTTTTAGAAATTATTTCTGGGACCTGTAAGCCAATATGAGAGACAGATTCTGAAACCTAACAAATACCATTCTACTGGTGGCAGCATAAAGAAGGGGCATGAGGGGGTGAAAGGTGGCACAGTAGATTTGATGGACGGAGGAACTCCTCCCAGACAAACCTCAGCAGAATGTGTTTAAAGCTGAGGAGAAATGGAGAAAAATAATAGTTTTGTAATCTTCCAGTAAAATATAAAGTTAGTAAGCATCCATCTGCTTCCTGATCTGATGGATATTACTTGTAGCTGTATCCTCTTCAGAGCACTGGGCAAATACTGTAGCACACAAGATTACAACCATCAGGATTTCATATTTAAGGAATGCCACATCCTGCACAGGCTTGGATAAGCCTCTTGTTCTTGACTTTTGTACCAGCTTGCTGGGAAAAGAAAGATTCTGCCGAGAGCCCACTGACAGTGAGTGTCAGATTCCTGTCCTGCTTTAATCATGGTCACCTGGCTCTTGTTCCCCATCTACAGAGAGAGAGCTCCAGAAACAGAGGCAAATTAATTCTTCCAAAGTAACAAAGCAGTACAAAGGACCTGAGCCTCATTCTGCCACCACCCCAGCACAGGCTTCTCTCCCCTTGATTCCCCTTTACAAGGAAACAGTCTGCTTGCTCTCCATTTTCACAGGAATGGGTGTCTCTAATGGTGTTTCCATGTCTTCCAGTTTGCCCAATAAGGTGAAATCACTATTTCTGGAGGTTGTTTCATAGTCTATAAGCCAAAAAAGAAATTGCATGAACTTCAGTTCTGCTGCAAGTAGACTAGGCCATGGAATGTTGTCGCTACCTTTTAACCTACTCTGTTACACAACAGCATAATTAGATTTAACTCAGGCACAAAAAGGGGAAGAACCAAAGAAGAAAACCTCTCTCTTGACAAATTGAGTTTTGCCTGTGATTACAGAACAGCTCACAGAGTCACATCCAGAATGTCTCAGAGCAAACAGGGCTTCAGCAGTTGTACAGCACCTTGCATGAAACCTCAGAGGCAACAACTACCCCTTCCCAATTCAGAGTTTAAATGCCCAAAACTTCACCTCCGGAGGGAGAGCAAGGAATCACATAGAACAATCTGTCAGCACTTAAAGTAGGAGGTGCAAAAACAATTAGATATTCTTCCCTGTCCTTTTTAAGCACAAGGGCTCATTGGAAGTCCTTCAGTATTCACAGTCCACCCACATGATGTTTAAAAGCATATTTGCAGCGCTAGAAGATAGCCTAGCAAGATCAGCTGCATCTAAATGATATCTGTTTGTTAAACCAGCCCAGTGCCACCAACACGAAAAATGGGACTTAACCGAAGATAAATTAATTTATAATGAATATGAAAAAAAGAGTTGTGGTGAGTGAAACCTAAAAGAAGTAGCACTCTAAACTGAACTCGAGTTAAGAGCAGATCCAGCAAAGGGGTGCGGCTACTCCTTTCTGCTCCCTGGAACAGCAGTTTTCTGCATGGAATGTAATATGGAATATCCAACAGTCTCTTCCAGCCCCTTTCCTGGAAAAACACACTTTAAAGCCATTCAGGTGTTTCTTCCTGCAGCTTGTACTCACTAGAGCAATTTTGATTACTGCAGTTGAGCTAGCAGTGGACCCGATCCTGCAATCCGTGTGGATGGAGAGGGCTGAGACACCGGCCCCAGCTATGGTCTGAGCCCGCGGGGAGCAGCAGTGCCCAGACACCCCAGGGTTACTTTACTCTAAGGGCAGAGTAAGGAAGCTCAGCGTTCAAACGTAACCCTACCCGCCCCCTCCCGCTTTGAACAGCGCAAGTTTTCTATTTCTGGAGCTCGCTGGCGGTGGCCCAGCTGCGCAGGCCTTTCCCCGGAGCTGTCCATGCTCTGCCAGCCAGCGCCCGG
Source organism: Prinia subflava (assembly GCF_021018805.1). Taxonomy (NCBI): domain Eukaryota; kingdom Metazoa; phylum Chordata; class Aves; order Passeriformes; family Cisticolidae; genus Prinia; species Prinia subflava. The sequence continues at coordinate 2,823,986 of NC_086257.1, read as the reverse complement.
CGCTAGCGGCGCTGCGGCTCCGGCCCAGCCCTGCCCGTGCCGCTGCCAGCGGGGCGGTGCTCGCTCCCACCGGGACAGCCCCGCCGCAGCCCCGGCCCACCGCGGCTCTGCCCGACCAGCCCGCGGCGAAGGCTCCGCTCCGTGCCCGCCACCTGCCGCCGAGCAGCGGCCCGGCCTGGCCCGGGCTGGGCTGGGCTGCCCCCAGAGCCGCGTCTCGCCCTCCCCGCCGCCGACAGCCGGGCCCCAGCACCGCTCCCCGAGCGCCGCTCCCGGCCCGGCCGGCTCTGCGCCCCGCTGACCTTGGGGGGCCGCCCCCGGAGCCGGGCCCCCTTCGCCCCTTCCCCCCCAGCCCTACCCCCGGCCCTACCTTCCTCTGCCCGCCTCTGCCCGCGGCCGCCGCCGGCCCCGCTCCGCCCGCGGGCAGCGCCAGCCCCGTCCTGACGTCACCCGCGCCGCCCGGCCCTGGCCCCACGGAGCCGCCGCCGAGGGCCCGCGGGGGGAGCGCGCCCGGCCCGGCACAGGCTGGGCTGGGCTCCGCAAGGGGAGCGTGCCCGGCCGGCACAGGCTGGGCTCCGCAAGGGGAGCGCGCCCGGCCGGCACAGGCTGGGCTCCGCCGGGCAAGGGGAGCGTGCCCGGCCGGCACAGGCTGGGCTGGGCTCCTCCAGGGGAGCGTGCCCGTCCCGGCTCAGGCTGGGCTGGGCTCCTCCAGGGGAGCGTGCCCGGCCGGCACAGGCTGGGCTCCGCCGGGCAAGGGGAGCGCGCCCGGCCCGGCACAGGCTGGGCTCCGCCGGGAAGGGGAGCGCGCCCGGCCCGGCACAGGCTGGGCTCCGCCAGGCAGGCGGGCGGCGGGACGGTGACCCCATTCCCGTTAATGCCTGCCCCCGCCGCGACACCGCTTTCTCGGTGCTTTAAATACATCGCCTCCTGCCCGGGCCAGCGGCTGGCACAGCGTCGGCGCCGCGGCACTAAGGCGATCAGGCTTTTCCTTTTCTTGGACAGTTTCTGATCTCACGCCATGGAGCCGCACCAGAGAGGAGCAGGCGCTTTGTTCAGGCAGCACGCAAGTGTTGGAGGCCGGGAAAGGCCGGCTGCTCCGTGACCTCTTACATAAGGCAGCGGGAGCCGTGCGTGCAGGACAGCTCCGCGCTCCGGAGCCAGCGCTGCCCGCCCGCCGTTCGCACTGTCACCGGTTCATTAGCTCCCTATTCAAACTGTGTTTCCATTTCTGACGCAAAATGTATGAGATAGCTACTGTGGCAAATGAGAACGACCTCTTACGGAGATGTAATATTTCCCCTGATTGATGGAATTTCCTATCAGAACTACTCCCAGGCTCATTCTGGCAGCCTGGGAGGGAATACCACTATTATAACAACCGTAAGTAAAAAGAAAAAAAAATCATTAATTTGTTTGCTTCAATCAATCTCTTTAAGACTAGATAATACAGAAATAATATTCATCATAGCTACAATTCGACCTAATCTGTCAACAAGCTCCTCTACTTCCTCTTACCCATCTATTATCTCTCCTTAAGCACATAGCAGCACTAACTAGAAATTACATAGAAAGCCTGTGAGCGTGTACTTCAAGGCTGTAGTGTAGCTTTCATGTATCTCTGAAGGACCAGAAAAGTGGTGTAGGCAGAACAGGAGGGATAAAAAGAGATCATCTTTTTGTGAACAGAACAAGTTCCAGAAACCACTAGTAAATGAGATTTGTGTAGGTCAAATTCTATTGATGTAGGAGTCCTTTCTGTGAGGCTAAAACTGTCATCTTTCATTGCTGAAAAAGTATTTTCAGAAATGGAGGTCTTAGGTTGGTGGAGGAAGGCAAGACAACCTTTACTCCGGGGGAGGGAGCAGTTTTCTTCTGGAATGAAAAACACTCCTCTCGAGGATTTGGGAATCCAGGAGATCTCACCCTGGGTGAACAGTCACTAGGGGACAGCTGCCCTTTTCACTGTCTGGGTTCATATAAAACTTTAGTTTTCATATTGGGTTTTAAACCATTTTAAACTTCTTCAGACAAGTGTCAGGTGTTTCCTGAATGAATTATCCCCATGGGCACAGCACATCAACACTTGGTTTTGCAGCTGTCTGGGACCATGTCCTGTACTTTACCCACCCTGGAAAGTCAGTCAGGGCTGTGAACCCAGCCACAGAAGAGCCACACAAATCCCATCTGAGGGTTCAGGACAGAGGCACAGATCAGGAAAGATCAGGTCTTCAGTCTCCCACAAATGGAAGCATATGCTGGAAACACATGCAAACATCTCTTAGGCTTATCATTCTGAGATCTTCTGAATTAAACATGTCGGGCTCCTCATGTGCTGAGGAACCTTTGATCAGTGGGTTTCTAATTAGCTGAGCTGCAGAGCTGAAGGCCTGAGTATTAATACCCTGAGTAAAAGAACTAGAATATTTAGGCGAATACTATTACAACTGGGGATTTCTTTTCAAGTCATTTGGCAATGAAGTATGAAAGTGAAGGCTTTTGTTCAAATGTTCAGCCTGTTCATAATTGCACTGTCAGTCTGATAACTTCCAGAGCGTGATGTAAGATTCATCCCTCACTAATAATTTCAAAAAAATGTTTGGAATGTTAAAGACATACCAAACCCTGTTTTTTTTATCCCCATTCTTATCCTGAATCAAAGCAACCAAGGCTGAAGTTCAGCTTCCCCATCGTAGTTACAACATACCAGTTAAAATTGAACTGGTAAATTAAATTTCTAAACACCAAAGAAATTCTGTTGGGGAAAATGTATTTGGAAAAATTGAGCCATATGTGACTTCTAATTCTTTGTCATAATGCAGCTGACAAAATTCATCTCTTCAATACATGCTAAATTTTGATTGCCACCAACATAAGCATTTGAATTCTCACAGTCATTTGAGGGTCTTCAGCTGAAATTTAAATTTCAAATTTTATACTTTGATTCATAAAATATAATTAGACTCAAAACCAAGTAGAATATACATTTGCATTAAGAAAAATCATTTCAAACAAAATACATGCCAGCATTATTAAGTATTATAATTAATGCTATTAATATTACTACAACTAATGCATGCTCAATCAGGCTAAAAAAAAAAATTCAGAATCAGCATTGCTTACAAGTTAATGAAATGAAAAGTAGTAAAATCAAGAAAACTATTATTCGACCAAAGAGCTCTGCTTGCAACAGAAAGATCAGGAGAGCTGCTGCTGGAGAACACCTGAATAAGGAATTCAAAGAACTAGGACTCCAAATGGCTTATATAGTTATTATTTATTAGTGTTTTCAAAGCTTAAATATGAAGGTTATGGGCAACTTGAAAATAGTTTGGAATTAGGTGAGAATAGCAGAGCAGAAGATAGGTCCAGAAATAAGGCAAGCTTGACTAAGTGTTTGGGAAACTAAGCCAGGTTGCAGAAGTTCATATAAAGCCTATAACATTTTCCTGATGAAAGGGAGATGGAAAAGAACATACTTCTGTTTTTCCAGAAGGTTTTATTGTCTTAGCCATGTGTAGAATAGTCCTGAGCAGACAGGTAAATCATAGACTTGGAAAGAATCTTTCTGCAGATGCCTTAACACACTGCCATGTCTCCAGTGGAAAAAACTCTTGGCTTTCAGTTCCTGCCATTTCTATGGATAATTCACCTGCACCCATGATTAATTCCTTGGCAGATTTTACCTGCAGAAATGAGCCTGTGGGATCAGTTTGTGGTGTCACATGAGAGGAGTGTCCCCAGCTGAAGGGGCTCCTGTGGTGGTGTACAGAGGTCCTGGACAGGATGCACAGCACGGCTCTCCCTCCTGAGAACTGCAGACAGGGCACCTAGCACGAGTATTGTCTTACAGGGGACGAGCTGAAGTGACAGGCACAGTTTTTTTAAATTACTTTGGGGTTTGTTCCGCTCATATCTGCAAAACATGATGTATCCATGCAGCAAAACATAACACGGAATTGCCAAGCCCAGCAGGTGTATAATGCATGTGGAAATGGGCAGTGTGCTTGCAGCTGCGCAGGTGCTCTGCTCCAGCTGAACCTGGCCAGTGCTCAGACCCCAGCACCTGTAGCACCTGCTAATAATCTGGGCACTGTGATGCCTTGGGATTTTAGCTTCTGTATTTTTCATACATTTGTAATATTGCAATTCTTTAGGGTAGAACTCTAAACTCCATACACAGTGTCAGCTGCTGTTTCCCCATTTTTGGTCAGACACAGCAATTCCTCTCCAGGCCTGGGAATCAAGGACACCTCACTGCCTCAGGCCCCAGGAGATGTAAACAAAAGTGAGTTGGGGGGAGCAAACTTGGGGTAAATGACTTCATTACCTGAAGCTGTAACTGGAAGATTAACCCCCAATATGCAAATGGACCAAATTTATAGAAGTGTGAAAACCTGTGACCACTGGTCTATGTTTGGGTGCAGCCCCTGGGAGGGCTTTGTCTGCCCTAAATGTACCTGAAGACCCTTCAATAACTACAACTGCTTTTAATTCCCTTGATTCTGTCTGGCCTCTGTTTTTAGGTAGTTCCAACAAGGTATCAACTGGAGCCTTTCTCTTAGATGGAAAGGTTGAGGAAGTTGGGCCTGTTCAGCCTCAAGAAGAGACCCTGAGAGGGGACCTCATTATTGTGCATGAACATCTTAAGGGAGGTGCCAAGAGGATGGAACCGGCCTCTTCTCAGTGGTGCCAAGCAGTAGGACAAGAGGCAATGGGCAGAAAATGATGCACAGGGAGTTCCACCTGAACATGAGGAAGAATTTTCTTCCTGTGCAGTGCAGGCTCACTGGAACAGATTACCCAGGGCTGGTGCAGAGTTTCCCTCCCTGGGGATAATCCAGACCCCAGGATCCTGTGGCAGGATCCTGGGCAGGATCCTGTGCCGTGTGCTGTGGGATGACCCTGCAGGGATCACGGAGGCACACAGTGACTGCAGACATGCAGGAACCCGGGCTGTGCCTCCTGTCCTCCCAGCTGCCATTAACCTTAAGAACTGGATTTTGCTAAAGGTGATGGGGGCATCAGATGTGTTGACAGAACACAGAAACAGTTTCAGAGCAATTCAAGAACTCCAATGCCTTAGGAAAAGTGTATTTTCTTAGAAAAATCTGTGAGCTAAGGCTTGAGCAGGATTAGCTCTTGCATACTGACAGCAAGGCTGAGAGACTTGCCTGGGTGCATGAGAAAGCTGTGCAAAGGTAGAGGAGGCTCCTCCTTGCCCTCTATCTGAAACCATGTCTGCTTCCTTTGCCTCCTCCTGGCCTGTGGAGCTCTGCAGACACCTCATTTCTGCAATGATCTCCTCAGATCCCCCAGAGGAAACAGCACAGAGAGCTGCATTCAAACAAGAGGCATCTGCAGCTGCCTGGTGGCCAGTGCAGCTCTCCGCGAGCAGATGGCAGAGTACACTGAGAACAACAGACAAACAAAAAGACCAGCCAAAAGCTGAGGAACTTTCTGGGTGAGACAATTTCATTGTCAGCTTCCATTGTTCAGATCTGATTAAAAACAAACTGGCAGGAGAAAGACCACGTGCTTATCAGACATCCCTGCAGGTCACACCACTAGAAAGCCATTTCACTGTCCCTGATGTGGCCTGTTTGGCAGGAGCAGAGTTTTGGATCTCGCTTTTATTTGTAGGCACTTTTGAAAGGCATGGGATTATCAGAGATGGGTTAGATCCTTTGCAACTTGCAGAAAATTTCCTGTCTCTTTGCAGCTATTCTGAAAAGGAACAGAAGAAAAACCTAGTACAAAACATTTCTGTTTCCATTAATAACCATGTTTGGGCCCGGCAGCCAGCCAGCATCGGTGGGAGCATTTCCTCTGAATTATTTAAGCTTTGACTCTCACCTTTACTTTACATTGGCTGTACTATTCCATTAGCATTTAAACCAGGGGTACGTGCACAGAGGAGAAGATTTACAGTCATAGCCAAAAGAAAGACGTGTCAAGGAAAGAAGAGATGAAAAGAATAATTACATTTCATTTTCACTGAGGGACTCAAGCACAGGGATAGTAAGAATTAGATGCAGTCACCTAGAAAATCTGTGCCACTGTGGTGATTTACATGGATTTACACCTCCCCTTGCAAAACCGTCAAATATTTGTGCTCCCTCATCAGACTGCCACAGTCCAATGGCCACCAGCAGAGAAGCTCCCAATCTATATTTTGGTCTAGGAGTATTTTTTAACCTTATCTTCAGTTACATGCTGCTCGTGATTTGGACTTTGGAAGAACTGTTGGTGAGGGGGCATCTGTTTTGTCTAATTTCATTCTTGAGCCTTGCTGGAACTGGTAAATTAAAAGTCAATACTCTCATCTTACTTTGAAGACCTGGTTCCATTTGTCTTCAAATGCGTATTGAATCTGCCCTCTTAAACCCAACCTGCCAAATTGCAGGTCAGTAGAAATCAGTAGGTCAGAGTGCAATCAGTAGAAATCACCATGTCTTCAGAGGCTTTTGCATTAGGCCCCATATTTCTTCCCTTCTCCAGCAGTCAGACATTAAAACACTGACACGAAGTGGGGGATGAATATCCATTGCCTCTTGGCAATTAGTGTGCTGTGTGCTACACTGATCTGTGTGGGACACGTGTTTGATTTCTGCTTTTCCCAGGGATAGACCCCAGTACCTGCCTCTCCCGGCAGCCTCTGCATGCCTTTTGATTAAGCAGCAGGAGCTCTGGCTAGGATTACAGCTGTTGACTGATGGTATTTCATTTTACAGCTGAGATCTGCTGAGGTATTCTGGTTTTTTCCATGTGATCATAGGAAATCCAACAGTTATTTTTCAGAACCAGGGCCCTGTAATAGGGGCAGTGCATTTCACATGCCCAAAGCCAGGTACTTGGAATTCTTTGCTAAGGATAATTTCTGCCAAGCCGTGTATTCCCACTGAGGTCCTCTGACCACATTGCAGTGCAAGCACAGTGCCAGTTGCTGTTGCTGGGACAAGCCAGGAGCAAATTATCTCCTGCCAGACAAGCAAAAGGCCAGCATGGAAGTGTTTCTCTTCATCTACCGCTTTGTATTTAGGTCTTCTGAATGATCATTCTCATTTATTCTTGTTCTTTTTGTACCCCCGCTCTGTCACTTCTGGGACTGGATATTTTGCACATACACAGATATGGAAGCAAAGACCTTCTGGGCCTGTGGGCTGCAAGAGTTAGAAAGAGAATTCAACACTTGGCACCAGCGTTCAACTTGTAGAGTTAGAAGGAGGTGGGCACCTGAGGAAGCAATCAGGAGAATTTGCTTGTCTGCGCACAACTACAGATTGCATATCAAGCTGCAATGTTCCATACATAAATCTGACTACAGATTCCTTTCCAGCCTGCACCTAGTTTTGCCTTTTCTAGAAAGGCACAAAGGATGCAAGTAAACACCTAGGCTGAACTAAGAAGCATCCCTTCTCTGCCTCGCCACTAACATGACAGCACAGTGTCTGGCAGGCTGAACTTTTCTGAGATTGGATTTGAATCAGAGCAGAAATGTTCTCTCTTACTCCCTTACTGTGTCAGGTCTGGAAGTGTTTGTAGGCAATTGTAAAATGCAAGCAAAATGAAAATGGTGAAGATTTCCATTTGAAGCACTTGAAGGTATTTCCCCTATGTTAATGTGTCAGACCAGCATTAGAATGTAGTGAAAAATACTACAGAATGCCTGTTTCTGCCATAGTTTGTAAATCTAGGAGGATAACAGTCTCCATATCATATGTTCTTAGCCATATCATATGTTCTTTGCCTATACAAAAGCTTTGGAGACAATTACTTGACAATTCCTATGTACCTTGCAGAAAGCATTCACCACAAAACAGTGATGGGAACAATTAAGCTCCAGGCATAGAGCCAATATGCAACTGATTTTAACAGTGTGTGGATCAATTGCTGAAAACCTCATCTGTGCAGAAAAGGCTTCTGAGCACACGCTGAAAGCTCTTTGCAGGACTTGACCCATGACTGACAACGACCAGAAATGGAAAGTTCTGCTGTTTGTGGCAGTAAGGACAGAGGCTTGGGGTGTCTGTGTGTGTACACAGAGGCAGCCCTTCCTCCAGTAATTTAAATTTAACAGAGCTGTGCAAAAAGGGTTAATGCATCCCATCTCTGAGACCAGCTCACCAGAAAAGGTACTGTTTATTTACTTTGAGCCGGTTAATAAGTTGGCTCCAAAGCAGAAAGCTGTTTTCCAAAACCATTCAAGCAAGAAAAGCAGATAGAGTGATTTCAGGGACTGTGGTTTCACTGTGGTTTTACTCTCAGCTGTATTTCAGGGTGCACTGGCTGGTTTCCAACCACCATAACATTCAACCAGCGCCCATGTCTTCAAAGAAATTATTTTAGCCAAAACCATAAAAAATGAACGGCATATTTCAAACATTCTTTGTTCAAGTGTCACTCGACTCTAAAAAAGTCACATGCCTTCAAAAAAATGTAAGATCTGTGGGACATGAATTTTTTCCTGCTGTGTTTCATGTGGTCCCCTACAGACTGGGGTTTGGTCTCAGCCAGGCCCTACTGTAATAGAAGTAAGAGAAAAAATTACTAGAGAAGAAGCACTTAAAAAGTTTAAGGCATGTTCAGAGAGTTCATGATCCCTCAGAATTAGCACGATTTGAGATCCAGCAGTCCTAATTCAGCATGTAAGAGATGTTTACTTTAGGCTGGGACTGTTCAAACTGATAGGTGTCAGTGCTGAATCAAAGCATTAGGCCAGTGCAGGACAGAAAACCATGTCCCCAGCCCTCATGTTCAGCAAGGATTGGCTCCTGTCAAATGTGACAGCTCCTCAGAGACCTGAAGCCAACAAGAAAATCCAGGTATCCATTTATTTTACAAGAGCATTTACAACAAACACATCAGTGTACACTCTATACATCTGCCCTAACTTTTCTGGAGCTCTGAGATGTTTGTATCAAACTAATGGGGCTTTGAAATTATAATATTCTACCTCTAAAGAAAATTTCTGCACGGCACTACCTGAAAGCCCTTACATCAGCGTTGAGATTCTTGCATTGCAGGGAAAGTATTTTAATTGGTGGTTTTGATGCAGTAGCATGGTGAGTAATTCCTGAAATAAACTGCTTCTGCTCCCTGGTCATTCTTTAAAGTTTTAAATTCAAAAAGTGGGCCAGCTTTCTGGAAGGTATGCTCTACAGGTGAAGGGAAACATGCTGCATACCTGTGTGAACACGTAGTGGACTCAGCATGTGGAGGTTGGGATGCACTGAGTGTGCTTTTGAGTTTGAATTCAATGAATCCATGAAAATCACTAACCTGGAACCATTTCATTTCTGAGTCCCTTCATGGTGCCCTTTTCCTTGGCAGCCACTGAGCCCCTGTAATGTGCTAATTCCAGTGCTGACAGAGCCTTAATGAAGCCAGCTGAGTTATAAAGTGTAATAGGATTTCCTGGAAGCTTCCTCAGGCTGTCCCTATTTGTGTAGCTGGAAGTGTAGATTTGCAAATTTATTAGGTGTCTAAAGAAGCAGTTAGGAATGAATGTTTTAAATAATCCAAGAAGGTGCATCATCCTGCTTCTTGATTTTCTGAGGCACTTTTCAAACACTTCTATGGTACCAATTCATCTCATCAAACTTCAGACACTTCATTTAGGCCCTGGGACAGAGTACTTGTTTTAGATTCCCTCTGGATGACAGAAGGGCCTTTCCAGACAGTGCTTCCACCCATCTCAGCTTCAGTTCTTTTGGAGTGTTCTTTCCAACTTCACTTTTTAGGGGTGCCATTGAATAAGGTGATCCTTCTCCTGATATAGGTATGTGAGGAGTTTACCTCTGAGCAGAAACATCTGGATCTAGGGTTTATATCTTGGAATGTTTGGAAAGTGTGGTTCAAGATGACTGCTGAGCATGGAGATCATGCAGTCACTCTGACTCAAAGATCGCTTTGGCTTCAACCCAAACAGCGCCTCCAGCCCGAGCTACTGTGTAATTTCTCCAAAACTTGGGTAAAAATCTGCTTGCTCTTTCCTTGGGGGAGAGGGAAGGGTGTAGAACTATGTATAATACTCATTAATATTTTATTGCTTTGCAGTAGCACAGAGCTCTGCACAATAACCTAAATAATGCTTGTCCCAATAAAAGCATAGCTACATTAAAAATGCTGGAAAGCTTTAATACTTGTATTACCCTTTAAATGTACATCATCATCTTTGAGTCTGATGTGCTTTCCTTTTGCTGAGTTGAATTCCTTAGCACTTGTGCACTGTAATAATCATTCCTGGACACTTCCATCTGAGGCCTGGCTGCTGCCATTGCCCAGCTGAGTGCCAAGTGCTTGCATCTTCCTTCTGTTTGTACCAGTCAAACCCCTGCATGGCATTAATGCTCCCCCCTCTGTGGCATTAATGCTCTCACCCCCAGCCCTTTGTGCTCTGAATTCAAGAGCTGATGATGACAGAAAGAGCTACTTAGGGGAGCTACAGCAAAGCCCTTTCCTTATGAGAAAATATAAAGCATTCCCAACAATTTACTTAGGAACTTGTCAGTTTTCTTTTATATTTCATTCATGAAGTATGTGTGGGAATAAAAGACATCGTCTCCACAACAAATGCAACTGTAACAGAAATACAGCACAGACATGCCCATTAATTGCAAGTGGATTTTTTCTGTTTTCCTCCATGCAGTTGCTCTCATCAGAAACCTTCATTGAACTGACCTCCTGGGAGCTTTTGGTTTCACACAAAATGGAGGCAAAAATGATGCCAAGTTGTAATAGGACTCCCATTTGTACTTGGATCAAAAGACTGGCAGCTAGGGAAGAAGGGAGTATCTGGTTCCTGGTGTCACTCTTTATACCACGAGCCCGAAGGAAACAACATCACTGCTGGAATCATCTCTGCCAGCCTCAGCTGACAGGACTGGCACGGAGCGAGGTACACGCTGCAGGGATGGAGACAGAAGCCTAATTATTCTCATGCCTGTGACACACTGAGGGCACTCAGTTTACCAGGGGATAAACAGAGCTTTCAAGGGGATGGGGACAGCTGAGGAGAATTCTCTTTTGATTTACATCCTCCTGCACTCCTCACATGCAGTGCTGTGAAAGCAGCATGGATATGGAAGATGCTTGCTGCAGCTGAGAAGATATTACTGGTTCCTTTAAAAACTCAGTTTCCCAGGAAGAACAGACCCAGTGTAACAAAGCCCATCATGACTCACTCGTGCAGAGAAAGGTTTTCACTGCTGGAGCTGTTAGTCCGGTGAGATGTGGCTGTTAGGAGCCAGCAAGACCTCAAAAGTGCCTGACTGCCTATACAAATAGAAAACTTTGGAAAAAACAACCCCCAGAGTATATGCAGTGCACCAATATGTGCTTATCAGTAGCTTGTCCATATTGGATTTGGACTTCTTTCACAGTTATTGTTTAGGGGGATAATTGGCTATTTAGTCTTGTATTTTGGCTCACATTGAAAGCTGTACCTGATTCAGGCTCTGGTTCATTAAAGCCCTGCAAGGTGCCTGTAGCATCAGGGTATTTGCATTCTCTCTTCACCCTGCACCCTGGATGGTGCAGCAGTTTGTGCCCAGCCTGGAGCTGCTCTCAGGGCTGCAGATGTGGGCACGGGAGTGCAGCTGCTGGCTGCAGAACAGGGGCTGGATTGAAGCACAGACCAAGGGGCTGCAGCCACTGTGTCTGTCATGAGGATCTCACTGTTGAAAGGTTTGTTTTGTTCTTAATCTTTGCTGCAGAAAGCTTCTGCTCTGGCAGAGAAAAAAACCTGTGAGACTGAGGTCAGCAGCTGAACTGGGAGGAAAGTGCAGGGGAAATTCCATGGAACTGATCAGACTTGTACCACAAGGTCACAAACCCAGAGCTTGTTTAGAAAGGGTGTATCTGGTATTTTCTGGATACTTGCAGAAATGTGGGGAGATTTCATGATACTCAGAGCTATGAATTTGTTCTGTTTATTTTTTTTTTCCTTTTCAAACAAAATTGAAGTTTCACAGAGATGTTTCAGAGCTTTGTCCCATGTCCCCTCTCAGGTGTGGGTTACATGAGGAAAGAAGGATGTTAGAAAGAATACCAGACATAATCCAGTTTAGAAGAGCTTTATATAGTCATTAAAAAACATCATTAGTCATCATTAAGAAACATCATTACTTATAGTCATTAAGTAACACAGATTCCACACCAAGCATTGTCCCTGTGCCCAAATGCAAGACTCTGAAGGGCATGGCAATACAGAGCTGTGAATAGCTTATTGTATCCATTTTCCTTGGATTGACTGCCTTCAGTTTCTTAGTAAACAGTTTACAGAAGCTTGTTGATATTTGTAAGCCACATTCCATCAATATGTGGTGCTACAGAATTGTCTTTATTTGATTATTTTCTGTCTATCAAATTTAAATCTTACTGTTGTATGATGGAGTTAATATTTGTAATTTTTTTTTGTGAGTAGATACCTTCTTAGACTGATAGTAGGAAAAGCAAGTGAAATAGGTTCATCTAAAGTTCAGCATCCAGCCTTATAATTTTAGAAAGCTGACTTTGTAGAAAGAGAGCAGCTGTTAAATCCTGTAAACTACCTATGCTGAAAAGTAAAATTTTATTAGAGACAGACAGGGTTGAATATGTACCATGAGCCCACCAGCAAAGCAATTCTGATACAGCAACCAAAGAGTCACCTAGTCCAGAATTCATTTTATGGAAGTCAGGTACTACTTGCATGCCAAGACCAGTGTACAAAGTCTGGATATCCCAGAAAAAACACGAGCATCAGAAAGTCACAAGGATTTCAAGGTCAAAGCCCCCACAGAAAGCAGCACTTACTAACAGACACACTGAGTGTGAAACTTGATGAGAGCACCCAGCACTGGCACACAAGTGTGAAGGATTACACCTTCCTGCAAAAGTTTGCTGAAACCAGCAGGAAAAGAAAAGGATGGGAGAAGGAGAAGGAGAAGGAGAAGGAGAAGGAGAAGGAGAAGGAGAAGGAGAAGGAGAAGGAGAAGGAGAAGGAGAAGGAGAAGGAGAAGGAGAAGGAGAAGGAGAAGGAGAAGGAGAAGGAGAAGGAGAAGGAGAAGGAGAAGGAGAAGGAGAAGGAGAAGGAGAAGGAGAAGGAGAAGGAGAAGGAGAAGGAAACAAGAAAAGAAAAAAGGAGGAAAAGGAGGAAAAGGAGAAAAGAGAAAAGAGAAAAGAGAAAAGAGAAAAGAGAAAAGAGAAAAGAGAAAAGAGAAAAGAGAAAAGAGAAAAGAGAAAAGAGAAAAGAGAAAAGAGAAAAGAGAAAAGAGAAAAGAGAAAAGAGAAAAGAGAAAAGAGAAAAGAGAAAAGAGAAAAGAGAAAAGAGAAAAGAGAGAGATTGATATCAGGATTACGTACTCCAGAGGTTTGAAAAAGCATAAAAAATTCTTGGCTGATACTGAAGCTTTCTGGTTGCAATTTACACATTAGTTATTCAGATGAAGCCTCTGGACAAGCAGGAATGTTCTGTTTTTATCTTGAAGTGTGACATATTTTACTGGGTACAATGAATTGTACCCTAGGCACTACTTAGCTCCATAGCTGTAGGAAGAGTTTCTGCTTGAGATGTTTAACATATCTGTTAGCAAATTCAGAAATTGAAGTGTAAAATCCAAGGCAACATGGAGACTGGAAATATTCTTAGTTCTGTGTGGTAGTTTAACATCAAGTATCAGAGGATGTAGTTGAAAACGTTGCTTATGTCAAGACAAGCAACACAGTATTTTTATGTAATTAATGTCTTATGGATCAGTCTCCGTGAAGTCTCCTTCTTTGCTTATTCACTAAACAGCCACAATGCAAAATGGTGAACAAAGACATCAACTGAGAACTGCATTTTCCTGTGGCAGAGGGCTATGAAACATGAGCTATTTCATTAAGGGTAGCCTAACTTCATCATAAAAATGTTTTGTGGACCTCAGCAAATAATGAAAAATACCCTACTGAATGGAGTTTCAGTATCTAGTACTTCCCTGGATATTGCTCAACAGTAAGAAAGAAGCAATGCAGAATGTTGTGTGGAGAATATGCTCACCTGATAGAGGGGGCATTTAGATTGGGTAGCATGAGATTGGTCATTAAAAATGAGAGGGAGGCCACTAATTTGGAGGCTCGGGCTTTGCACTGAAAAAGGAAATATATTCAATATTGGCCAAGCCAAACTAAGCTGAGTTCAGTTTCCCTGTGCTGGCTTACATCTCTGCCCTGGGACCAATCCCAGCCCCTAACTGGGAATGGTGTTACAAGAACAGAGCCTTGTCCGTGCACGCCACCAGGCCTGGAAGCACTGGGGACCAAGGAAAGTTTGAGGTGCAAGGTTGGCAGAGATGGAGCACAAGGAAGAGCTGTTTAGTCATTTTAGAGACTATCATGTCCTCCTAATTCTAATAAAGTTCTGGCAGTAGTTTTGGAAGAAAACAGCTCTGTGTAGGGCCTTATTACTGTCATGTAAGTGTCAGCTCTTAGGTGGATTGCCTGAACTTTCCAAGTGGAATATATTGATTAGCAAATGGCAATCACTGCACAGAGGATGTGCAAAGAACACTGAATGTTCACTTTCTCTTTAAAATATCATAGAAATGTCTGGCAGATAATTGTCATTGGCTTTTCTACAATAACTACTCGAGACTTCCATCTCTCCCATTATAAGCACTTGGACTAGAAACTCGCATTCATCTTAGTGGATGTTTCTGCATTAAAGTGCTTCAAATGTGTATTAGAGTGGACAGGTATCCATCAGAGCAGAAGTGTGGAATCATAACCATCTGAAGGTGGCTCACTGTAATGCCTCACTGTTGTTAATTTTAATAATTTGGAAGAACTTTAAAAACGCTGTGAAAAGTGAAAAAGCCAAAGGCGTTCAGTTGTCAAACAGCACAGCTTTTGGAAAGGAGTTCATCCCTCAAAAGAAGAAAAAATCTAACTTCAGCAGCACTGCAAATGTTGTTTCCATGTATCAAGAACAACACAATTAAATAGGCAAGAGTTGCAACTGATATAAATTAGACTCTCTGTGTCCACATAAAATGATCTACTGGCCTGTAAGCTGGTGTAGGTGACAAAAGGAACAAACTTAGTGTATAAAGAAGAAAAGGTATTATCAAAGAAATTGAAAGACTCATCCTAAAGTTTCAGTGTCCATCCAGATGCCTGCAGCTCTTGGTCTGCTGCCCTTCTTTGAATCACATTTTTAATGAACTTCCAGCCTTTGGTAAGGAGACCTTGCACTCGCTGATTTCCGTGTGTGGCACATCCCAGCCCCATGGGTGTGCAGACACCTGGCTCCCCTCAGCTCCAACACAGCACTGCCAGGGGGAGCAGCAGGGCCTGTCAGCAAACACTTCCCTGCCTCTCAGCATCTGCCTCACAGGGGCTTCCTCAGCACCAGAAGATTCCTGAGACAGACAGAGGGTACCATCTGTGCAGTCTTCTGACTTCCAGCCTCAGTGCTCGCTGCAATCTCGCTGGGTACAAGTTTATTTAGGAATAAACTGCTCAGTTGTTATTATATATATTATTTTATTAACCAGCAATTGATTCACATTTAGAATTGTCCCAAAAATGTCCAGGGCCAGTTGTCATCTCCCTGCCTCTTTCATGGTTCTCAGGAAGCTCATTTTGATGGAAATGAGTCACATCCTTAGAGCATGCTTCACTCATTATCTTGTCAAAGCAGAAACACAGATAATGAAAAAATGTACTTGGGGAGAATTACCAGCCAGGCACTTAGAAGGGACCCAGAATCACTTGAAGTAGTCTTAGAAGAGAAAATGTTGAACAGTGAGTGTTTCAGTAAACAGCATAGGAAAAAGAATAAATCATACTGTGCTATGATTCCAACAACAGATGTGTCTCTTATCTGAGCCTTATCTTCAGCTGGTTGCAGGTTTAAAACTTTGCACAGCAGCTAAAAATACAGAAAAACATACTGTACATTCTTCAAGAGGGGTGATTAGTCTCCTGCTAGAGGAATGTCAGCTATTGTTCTCCTCCCAATCAGGGCAGTTTCAAGATGAAGATAAACTCACTTCTTATTTTCCATCTCAAGTTTCCATGGTAACAGCATGTAATCATCATATTTGTAAATAGCAACTACCCATTTAACTTCACAGCCACTCTGAACATTTTTGCTACAATTTTAACATCCTTGAAATGTCCGACTTGCCTTCTTACAATCTTACTGTCAGTACTCAGAATTACTTGGGGTTATTTCTGTTTAAGAACTCTTCAGTGATGCAGTAGCACTGCAGCACATCTGTATATAATACAGATGTATGGGGGTCTGTACATGCACAGACAAATAATGAACATTCCCTGGTACTGGCACATCCCATTATAAATCTTTATTTTTGATTTTACAATGTTACCTAGTCAAGGCCACTCAGGTTGAATGCCATTGGGGCCAACTCACATTCCAGAGATTTCTTTTGTAGTTCCAACTAACTTTTTTCAGTTGTGGCCAAAAAAGTGGCTGTGGAAGAAAAGAACAGTTTGCCTCCATGGACAGGATCCCTACAGCTTTTTCACCAAGTCTGGGAACAGAGCATGTCACAGACACAGCTTTTTGTTGTCCTAACAACAATTATCCCAAATTTGGCCAACTTTTAATCTTCTGAGATCTTTTGTCTCTCACGGACACAATCTGGATTTCCTAAAGTTCACAGCTGGAATTTGCTGGAGTTTCCATCTGCACTAAGCCCAGTGTGGTCCATGAGAACTCCTACATGCTGCACCAGCCTGCTGCTCCAGCAGGGAATGACCCTTGATGCCTTCCTGCCTCAGCTTGGGACCAGAGCAGAGTGGGGACAGGGGTGGGGACAGAAAGAGAGAGCAAGAGAGCGGCAGAAGGACCCTCCTGTGAGACCTGCACATCTGGTTAACATCAGACAGGTTTTTAAAGGCTTTCCAGAGTAGGGACACAGAGCATTTTTAGCAAAGCCATTTCCCTGAATCTCTCAAATCTCATTCCTTGCAAACTTAAGCCTTTCCCTGTTTCTGCCCCATCCACCTTACGTCCCCAGAACTCCTCTTCCTGTGGAATTCAACATTAAGAATACAGCTTTTGGGTTTGATCTGAGCAAGTGGGCTGTATTGGAATCTTGTCAGTTGTTTTCCATTAGAGAAATGGAGAATGAAATGGGGAATTACTTTGGTGTAGCCTTTTTCTTTTCCAAAGAACACACAAAGGTCCATTTCCTTGGGCACAGGAGGAATTAAACAAAGACAGTTGCTTTACTCAGCATCTAGTCCCTCCCAGTTTGCACTTGGCTGAGAAGTTCATTCTGGCCACGATCCTAAAGCTAATCCACAGAGAAACCTGTCTTTCCTACATTTATCCCACCTAAAAGGTCACTGGTTATACCCATGAATTCTGGAATGTAGCCCTCACTCACAACAGGACATAATTTTACAGAAAAAACAGCAACAGAAAAGTCTTTGCAGATTTGTTTAACCAAAGTTAAACAGTTTCATTGTGCAAAAATCAATGCACTATTAATGAGAAATACGAGTTATTTGAAACATGCTTAAAATTTCAGAATACTAGAAAAATATTCTTTTTTTTTCCCCTCCACATTCTAGGAAATAATCCTAATTTTTGCAGATAGACACTTGAAGTGAAGCAACTAATTTGGGGTGATTCCTGCAGGAGTCCTGCTACCTGGTTCCCAGGGGGCTGGAACATAGGCAATATAAGCTTGGATCTGCCTGCAGCAGATTTTGTAATGTTCCTAACTTCCTCCTGCTTTAAGTAATTTTTTGTTGAGGTGTCTGGAGAAATAAACAGAAAAGAGGCTTGGTTGCTTTAATAATAAGTAAGATCAAATATACTCATTCACTTTAGTAGTGAACAAATGAAAAAGGAAGCATAAATTGTAGATTTCTTTGGTTAATCTATGAAAATTATACCGTTATTTTTCTGTCTTCACAGCACTGAAATAACCTTACTCCTCTTGCCTTTTGCAAAGTGTTGGCATCAAATAAACAGCAATAGGTCAGTGACAGGGAATACAAATTAGCTTCCTTTTCTAAGTGCTATGGTTCTCAC
Organism: Prinia subflava; assembly: GCF_021018805.1. Taxonomy (NCBI): domain Eukaryota; kingdom Metazoa; phylum Chordata; class Aves; order Passeriformes; family Cisticolidae; genus Prinia; species Prinia subflava. The sequence goes on along the minus strand of NC_086257.1, from coordinate 2,805,958 downwards.
TCCTGATTCTGGCAAATACAGGGGAAAATGGAATGTAGTATTCCATAACACACTCTGGGAATTGTCAAATATTCCACTGATACCAGACTGAATGATGTTAAACGTTTATCTGTTGCAGTTTACTTATGTTGAATTTGGGGGTGGAGCTGACTAGTTCTGTGCTGGGTTTTTATTGTTAACTTCTCCCAAACGATTTGCCAGTTGTGTTTGTCGGGCTCACGGGGGCTCAGAGCTCTGTAAGAACAGAGCAGGTGTTCCCCTGCCAGAACAAGTGATGGCCTGAGCTCTGGGAAGGGCCTCTCCTCTGCTTTCAAACTACAGCAGAATATTGCAGTGCTGTCAACAATACCCAGCAAAGATCTGCATCATTAAAATAACTCACAACAGCAGCAAACATTTGTAAAGCCTCACTAAATGCCACAAGGCACGGGTCTTTATTGTAAACTCTCACAATGGAAACACAGGAAATACCTGTTTATTGTTTACTCAACCTTTAAGCAACTATATAGTCTGTCTGCAAAAGCTGTCCACACGTTTATAAACAGCACACACTGGCTTAAAATCTGTCTCCAGGTAGGGCAAAAGAAATCTAACCAGGAAATCAAGGATTGTACCTCATAGATTCATTTATCTGTGCAGTAACAGAGTAGAATTGAGCTTTTTATGACACAGTGATATCTACATACATCCCAAAATCTGTTTGATTTTCTGCCTTGAATTTTGCAATTCCTGGCTTTTGAATGTTAGGGATCCTTACGAAGTTCTTACCATGTTTTCTGTCACACATTTTCAATCCTCACTACAATGGAACTATTCTTTTGCCTGGTTAATTAACTCCATGTATGACTTACTTTTACCATGTTGTGTTCTGGAATTAGGAGCCAAGCCGAGTGCCTGTTAACAGCCCCTGTGTATCATTGTGTTGGCTGTGCACAAAGGAGGTATGCTGAGTAAAAATACTTCTGATGCCCATAAAACGGAATCAAAAGAAATGGTTCTGTTGAGTAATAAATCATGTCTGATGTGAGTCAGAATTGTGCCACAGCTGGTGTCCACATGGACTGGTATTTTCAGAGGCTCTTGTGTACCTGGCAAAGATACCTGTGAGGGACTTTACATCAGAGGAAAGCATGTGTCCCATACAGAAATAAAACTCGTATAAAAAGGGAATGTGTCCACTCCTGAGAAAGGGCAAGTCTGAGGGATGATAACACTCTGAGGTATTTTCATATGGTTGATGGGCCATCAATTTTTTGAGAAAAAGGTTCTCAAAAAATCTGAATGCATTTGCACATTTCTTTTTCTGTATGCCAGCCTTTGAAATGTGTTGGCTACCTAAAGTGTTTGATCAAAACATACATTTTTGAAGACTTTTAATGAAGGAGAGGGATAAGGCCTAAAGAGATGGCATCCTGAGCTTGTGGAAAAAAATGAGAAGCATGAGAACTCCTAGATGGTGAAGAAAGGGGTAGGAATGGAAGAAGCTAAAAACGAGAAACACTTATGAATACTTTTATAGCATTCACCAGTCTCATTGAGGACAATGAAAACTGCCTAAAATCTGCTTTTCAATTACCTTTTTCCCAGTTCTTAGGGATATTTTTTGAAATACAAGGCCACTTGAGAATGCTGAACAATATAAACAAGCAATGAAAATGTACCCTGAGTTAACACAACCCTCCACACATCTCCATTCCATGTTCCTGATTGTAAGTTTTGTTTCTTTTAGAGTTTGTATCACAGGTTTAAAACATACAGACAGTACAATTCAAAACCACCAAATAACCCCACACAAAGTACTGAGAAGGCAGTAAATAATTATCTGTTTGTTTCATACAAGACTGTTACCTGGATTAAAATGTCAGAGTTGCAGCAGGTTTTACTGGCAGTGGGAGGATCCAAGGCAGGATCTGCCTCTTCAGCAGCCCCCAGGGCACTGGTGATGCTCAGTTTCCAGAGCAGTCCAAGCAATTCCAAGTGAGACAGACTCTTAGCAGTGCAGAATCCTGGGATGTTGGGTGCTTCAAATATCCCACAAAACACAGGGAATCATTTTGGAGCAAGTATCATCTCACTGGAGATGGCACCCTGCACACGGTGCCTTTGTTTTCACACCCTTATTACCCCAAACTGAGTCCCCCCCACAGACAGACTGCAGTGTCCACAACCACACCTTGGGAAGCAGGTTTTGGTGCCATTACAGCCTCTCATCCCCCAGACAGGTCTCTCTCCTCCAAACAAACCACACTCAGAGGGTTGCACGGCAGTGCTGGACACTATTTCTGAGTCACCTTCATGCTCATTCCTGCTGAGATATTTATGGTACCATTCTTCTTGTCCTGTAGCTGCCATTTATTGCAGATTCCTCTGAAGTGACCAGCATGAGGGATGAATGCCAGCTCACATTTCTGGAAAGTGTATTACAATAAGAGGGAGACATTTCAGGATAATTAGAAAAGTGCATGCTGCCCTACCTGTCATAAATGTCAGCAAGCTGAGAATCAATTTGCATTTCTCCTACAGAGAACATTATCACTTCTACATTTTACTACTGAAAATATGACACTGCACAGGGGAAGTATCAGAAGGTTTTCTGTTTTATTAATTTTTAACAATAGTATCCATTTTACTGTAATTTTTGCCAACCACATTTATGTGTGTGTATTTGCCTGGTTGACAGGGGTTGTGCACCATACAACTGATCTACAGTTAATATATGAGACTAATAATTGCACAAACCAGACAGAGATTGCCTTCTGAATGTGCTGCCAAGGTGTAAGTTCAGAGTGTTGCTTGTCTTCTCTTTGGTATCAGATTTTTGTTTGGGCTGGAATATTTTCTGCCATGATGTATGGAATTACAGCAGGAGACAAGTTGGAACTTACAGAGAACTTACAGAATTTGCAGAATTGTGTCTGGCATAAAGACCAGCACCCCTGTGGTTTTAATAGCCGTGCACAGTGGGATAATTCCTGGGGATGTTAATGGTACTGCACACCCCTAAGTGAGGGAAACATCAGTGAAACCTGAGCTCACCTGGAACTCAGGGGGGTCACATCCCTCTGCCTCGTCTATGTGGGCTGTGTGCTGGCCAGGGCTCCCCTGGTTGTACTGGGGGCCTTCTGTCAGCAAAGGATGATCTGAGACCTTTCACTGTCTCCCCTTGGGACTGAAGATGTTGATTTATCCACATTTGTCTCCCCAGGCTGGCTGTTTGCTGCAGCAGCCCAGGACCCTGCACTGGGACATCACCAGGTCTCAGCAGGGACAGGGCACTGGGCCACTCAGTTGTCTGTGTTTGATGCCAGTGTGACTCTCTCTGGTTTATGTGTTCCTGTGCAGCCCAGGACCAACAAGAATGTATTTGCTGTCCTGCCAGCAGCCCCCTCGTTGGTGGTGTCAGTGGTGGTGTCTCAGGGTTGCTGTTCCCTGAGATTCTCCTCGGGGTTGCTGTTCCCTGAGGTGTGTGGGGTTTTCGAGCTTCTCTTGCCCGAAAGGTCCCACACCAGAGCCAGAGAAGACAAACAGAGTCTGCCAGTCCGTGTTTCCAAGGGTGTTTATTCTTTCATTATCTCTCAGTTCTTTCTCAGCTCTGCAGGGCGTCCCCAGCAGAGCAGGACACGCGGGGGACTGGGTGGATCAGAGGGTCCCGGACCCTTTGTACCATTTCCTGACCCAACCACCATCCACAATGAACTTTTTATTTACAAAATCTTACCAATACTTACTACCTATGTTAACATGTCATTTCTACTCTGAACCAACCCTTGTGATACAACTCAGCAGAAAATGGGGGATGAGAACAAGAACAAGGAGGACAGGACCACTCCCCAGTTCCTCCATCTTGCATCTTCAAGCCCATATACTGAGAATCCCAGATTCTACATTTACACTCTGTGATAAACTAACTACTACTTATTTTGAATTTTCTCAGCTTGTGATTCTTCATACACTGTGGGCATTCACTGCCATGGCCAGGGATCAGAGGCAGTGCCCTCCTGGGCTCTGTGTGAGGCTGGCTGAGCCCCTTGTGCAGATCCCAGACCCCCTGTCCGGTCTGCAAACCCTCCAGGGCGGCCAGAGGGGTGTCCTGGACTCCGACAGTGGTGCTTGCCCGGAGCACCCCAGAACCGGTGGTGCTGTTTGCATTGACTTTTCAGGACAAACCCTCTGTGTTCAGGCTGCCTCCACATGTTACACAGTTCTGTCTCCTGAGTGTTGGCCTGGGCCTTTCCCTCAGGCGTGTGCAGCCCCACGTGTGGGGTTTGGAGGAGCAGCAATGTGCCAGCTGTCCCTCGGGTCTCTGTTCTGCCATGTTCAGCAACACCCACGGGCTCTGGGCTAAAGTCACTGTTATAAATGCCAATTCAAAAGTCCAACTGAAAATATGATTTGGTTTATTAAAGGAACAAATTACAGAATTTGGGTAAAAACCCCCAGCGGAGTTCATTGACGATGACCCGGGAGATTGTCAAAGGGTGAACGGGGACGCAGTGTCTGGCACTCTGCCGCCCCCCCTGAGTTCACAAATTGGCCTCGTTTGGGGCTCAGGTTATATACACTTTGTTTTCCCCACAGTCTCTTTGTTCCCGGGACTGGTTATTCAAATTCATAGTCGTCGTTGGTCTGTTGAAAAGATTTTCCTCCGGTAGTGAGAGGTGCCAATTTCAGGCTTCCCGTGGGTGAATGGGAACTGAAGTTTATGAATGGAAGGGCGTTCTTCTCCAGAGATCCCGGCGATGATGATGCTCTGATGGCTCTGCTGCCCACGGGAGGAAGGATTGATTCCTTATCTTAAAGTGTCCTTTCTGATGGCAATCTCCTCATCTCCAGTTCCCAGCACCTTACTGTGTTCCCCTGGATAGTGGTTACTGGGTGGTGCTGGCCTAGGAATTCCTTAATTCCATGGCTGGCTGGAATTTAAGTTACAATTTATTTTATATTTTACCAAACCGTGATTTAAAAGTATTATTATCCCTAAAAAACACGAATTAACCCACTACATTTATTACATTCACCCACCACACACTGCTGCCTTGCCCCATCCTCAGCATGTACTTCAAAGTCAAGTCTAGAACTCTCCAGATGACATTTCTGAGTGATTTGTCTGAGGATCAAATCACGACCTTGACAGGTGTAAGAGTTTAGGGTTGGCCTGCATCCATCAGCTGGAGGATGGAGAATTAGTTAGAAAGCTCTCTCTTAAATCCTATCTCTTATAAATCCTATTTGGTTTAATTTGCCGTGCTCCTCTGTTTCAGTTTTCTGCTTAGTTTAGTGCAGTTCAAACGTCTAGAAAAGTTTCCTAGGTTTGCCTGCTGGGCAAACAAAACCTGTTGGGAAAGCATTGATTTTCAGGAGGCGGGAGTGCCTTACGGGGCTGCTGGAGCTCTCGCAGGGGCTGTTTAATCACCCATCCCTCTTTTCCCTGTTTCACTTCACACAGCCCTTCACTCTCTCCTCGGCAGAGGCTCCTGATCCTTGCAGGAGAGGCACCGCACCACCGAAAGGAGCGGGCCAGGTCCTTTACAGCTCCCCATAGGACTTGGAGAGGTTTTCATGGAAACAGGATTTTTTCTTTAAAACATAGGTGTAAAAACTAGATGGGACTTCCAGAGCTGTGTCAGCTAGCCTCAGTTTCTGCACCGTAAGCTGTTGTGCCACATGGCAATTGGTTTGTGTTATGCATCTGAATCTAAAGCTGAGGAAAGCGGCGGCTGTGCTGGCGGCTGCTTTAGTGGAATTATGCAGCGGCCCGGAGTTCATTAGGCCTCCCTGGGACACTGCCACGCGCAGTTAAAGCACCCCGCTTTACTTTCAGCGCGGTGTTTTCCTTTGTCAGAGCGGGCACACTGACAGATCCCCCCGCAGTCCGAGCTCCGCCGCTGCGGGCCCTGAGGGGCCGGGCCGGGCTGACCCCGCCCGCCATGGCCGCCGGGCCGCGCCGTCACGTGCCCCCGGCCCCCGCACACGTGACCGCCTCCCCGCCCGGGCGGAAGTGACGTCAGGGCGGTGGGTGCGCAGTTGTGCGGTGCGGCCGGCGCGGAGCGGCCGCCCCCTCCCGTCCCGTCCCGTGCCCGCGGGGCCGCGCACGCTCCCACGCACGCAGGCGCGGGCACCCGCACGCACGGCCGCAGCCAGCGCCCGCCGCGCCGCCCGCACGCAGCGCCGCCGCTCACGGTGAGTGCGGGCCGGGCCCGCGGGGCGCGGGGAGGGGCGCCGGGCCCGCCGCCATCCCGGGACAGGTGCGGCCCGCGGCCCGCCCGGCGGGGGGAGCTTGCGGCGCCGCCTGCGGCCGCGGGGCTCCGGCCGTAACAGGTACCTGCGCAGGGCCCGCGGCCTCCCGCGCCTCGGCCCCCGCGCTCGGGGGGCCGGTCGCTGATGGCAGCGCAGCATCGTCCGGGCGGGAAGTTGGTAAAAATCGCGGGTGTCGTCATGAGGGCTCCGGCCGGCCGCAGTCCGCGATCCGCAGCGTCGGGGCTGCCGCTGCGGGCGGAGCGCTGTGGGGGCCGTGTGTGCGGGCTGCCCGGCACCTTTGTGAGCTGCGGGCTGCGATCCGCTCCCGCTCCTCGCTGCTGTCTGGGCAGGCAGAAAGGAAAAGGGGACAGCCGGGGCTGGCAGTGCTTTTCTACGTCGTTTGGAGCCGTGTAAACAGCGGCCAAATGGTGAAATCAGTGCTCCGCGAAAGGTAAAAAGTCAAGGATTCGGTGAGGGCAGTCACCCAGCTCTCAGGGGCAGAAGAGCTGGACTCGATTTGTTCTTGAATCGCAGTGTGCGTGTTACCTCCTGTGAGCAGACTTTCTGTCTGCTGCGGTGGGATTTTGCTGCGAGATGTGTAATTGTCAGTGCCATAAAACTTCCACGCTCGAAGAACGCACCCTTTCCCTGCGCGTTTGGGGCAGTAACTCCTCACTCCGGCTCTGAGGCTGGAAACGACGAGCACAGGAGGCTTTTGGGAATTCTGTGTTCGTTGTGGTTAGCGACATTTTCCTGTTATTTCAGAAAGTGATAGGGAAAAATTAATTTAATGAAAAAATGCTTTATATAGGATTTTAGGAAGAAGTGGAGCTCTGGGGCTTAACTAAGAAGTTCTGAGTACAATTCCTTCATGTAGTGAAGCTACATTCTTCCAGTTGGATTTTTTTCAGTTTCTCGTAGTTGATTAACTTCCCCTAAATTTGGCAATAGGCAGGCTTCTGTGATTCTCACAGTGAGGACTTGGTGATTTGAGGATTTGTTTGAGATGAGAATACACACAAATTCAAAGTTATACAGGAGATGCAAGGATTGGAGCTGGCAACTTCTGTCCCCTTGTGCCATGGCAACAACAGCAATTGGAGACGTTGAGAAATATAGTGCAGTTTGTTTAATGTTTCCATAATTTAGAAAAGTTTTTTTGAAGAAAAGAAGGTTTTTGGTAATGTTCTGAAGACTAGAGCAATGCCACAATGTACAAATAAAGTTGAATCACGAACAGGAGCTTAGTGTTATGTTTTTGTGAAGGATATATGAAGCTGTTGAGTCTTTCACGTGTTATCTCTGTCCTTACTGACACAGTACAAGTAGTGTTGGTGTTAATGTAGGTATATTTTACATCGAAAAAAACCCTAACAAACCCTTGGTAAATCAGGCTTGCAGGTGAGAGTTGTATTCTCTAGAAAGGATTAAAAAGCCTAAAGTGCTCCATTCCTTTTTCAGTCTTAGAAAAAAAGAAGGCATGCACACAAAAATATAGAAGAGTGCTTGGAGGTGTCTTATTCCTTCTCTATGACAACATCTTGTTGTCAAGCAGAGGAGGAAGACTTGCATAGGAATGAGAGTTCCAGCTTTGTATTTTACTTTATGTGTGAACTCTGAGCAAAGTTGTTGCCTGTCCTTACTAGGCTGTGGTTCTGCAGCCTCAGTCTGTGGTGTCACTGTCCAGTCCTGCTCCCTTCCTTGCACTGGAGCTGTTCTTGGGCACGTGTCTCCAGCTGATGGATGGAAAACCAGCAATCCTTTATCCAGAACTCCTGCAGCAGAGCAGAATCCCGGCTCAGCTGATCCCGCCTGGTGAGGGGTCCCAGGGCAGGAGTTGCTTGCCAGCTCCGTGGCAGTTCTGTGTGAGCCCTGATTGCAGCTGCCTGCAGTCCTGGGCTATTATCAACCCCAGCCCTCACCTGAACAGGCTTTTCCTCCTGCCTGGGAAAATTCACTCACTTTTTTTGAGGTCTTTGGATGAATGGAAGAAATTAAGTCCTACCTGCCAGTACTAGTACAGCATGGGATGCCTTGGCTTGGTCTTCATAATATGAGCCCCTTTTTTAAACTAATTGTGAGAAAAACGGCTGTTATTTGGCCTTGGATTTGCATTAATGGCCTGTTGTCTGGTGGCTGAAGTTTTAACAGAACATACTGTATCTGAGACTTTAATTGTCAGTTATGTGAAGTGTCATGAACTGTTTTCTTTGCTCCTTAGCAGTGGAAATTACTTCTTTTACATTACCAGCTACCAGGCACTTATGTGTTTTACTTGTATTATGTTTTGACTTGAAGTCAAACGGGTAAAATGTAGAGCATTATTAAGATGGTAAGTAACTCAGTAAGTGGAAACTGGGTCATTTGTGCAATTTCATGGCAAATGGCATTCTGAAAGTGTTCCAGAATGGATCGATGTTAAACACTGCAATGGCTTTGTGTGTGTGAGTCTGCTTAAGAACCAAGCAGGAAAGTGTTACTGGACCACAGTAGTGTGTTTTAGCCAAGGTATTTGGAGTTTCTTCCCCAACTCTTGTGATGGAATTGTCATAAAAAGAGCACTAAGAGGCATTTGGTAGATCTTATTCTGGTAGTGTTTCTGCACAGCTTTTAAAATCAGGAATAAGAAGATAACTTGTGTTTCAAAGCAGCGTGCAGTTTGTCTCACAGTGTTTGCCTTGATCTGTGGGGTTTTACATTCATCTCTGTGAAATGATTTTTAAAAGGAGAGTTTCCTGGAAACACGCTTGTTCCGAGTGTAGCAGGAGAAGCTGTGTGCAAAACAGATCCAACTGGGAGTGCTGGAGCTTCGGCATTAGCAGTGGTTGGCCTTTGTGCTCAGCTTCCAAAAACGTGGGTTTAAGAGGAGGATGGTTGTCCTGGTATCTGTACTGAGATGAGCTCTGACAGCCCTGATGAAAACTGAGGTTTGATTGCCTGGCTTTGGCAAGAGTGAAAGGTGAAGGTTTGCACTTCCCAGCATCCTTGTGCAGTCTTTAATCAGAGCATCTTTAATAAATATGATTGCCTTCATTTCAGCTGAAAGAGTAATTCATATACAGTTAGCTTTGTGCAATTTATATACAGATGATGCACTGTAGACACTTATTTGCATATCCATTAACATGAGAATGCTTTGGAGGGAATGCCAGCAAAGCAGTTGAAAGACAGGGATTCTTTGGGTTCCCTTTATACCAGTCCTCCGAAGTGTTTGATGTGGACTTGGAGCATTCCAGGGAAGTGGACTGCAAGGTTCCACATCTCAGTATAACAGATGCCTTTCCAAGTGAAATTACAGTAAGAGGGGAATGGTTGTAGCCACTGGGTAGTACTACATAATTATGCTTACACATGTTGGGTCCTTCAGAGAAGACCTAAAAATAATTATTTTTAATTAGAAGTGGTCTGGTGTTTTGTCTGGGTTACAGACTGCGAGCCCTTTGTGTGGGCTGGTGGCTCTGCCTTGTCTGTCAGCAGTGAAAGCAGGAGTGGTAAAAGTACATCCCTGTCCCAGCAAAGTTGAATTAACCTGTGTATGTACACATGTGAAGTTGGAAGTATGGATTCATTTGAAGTGGAAGTGAACATCTTGAGGCTACCAGTGTCATAGGGATTTTTCCCCTTAAGTGGATTTCCTCTCTCTCTGTACTTTCTTTGAGATCAAGTCTGTGTTTTCTGATATTTTCTATCCATTTTCTCGACCTCTTCATATTTGTGTAGCTTCTCTTTAAGTCCTCTCCCGTAGTGTATGTCCATGTGTTGTTCTGCAGTCATTGTCTGCTAATGTTTCTAATAGTTGGGGGGGTGGGTTGTGTATTTTGGCTAAATATTCACAGAAGGCCCTTGCTGATTTTCCACCTGACAGTTCTCTTTTTGTTCACTGCTATTCAGAATCGTGAGAAGGTTCCAGAGTCTTCTCTCCCAATTGCTGTAGGGACTGCAAGGAGGAGCAGCACATCTGTAGGGTGTGAGGGTGTGGGAGAGCACTGTGTTATCTGAGGGGAAAGGTTTATCCATCTCCTTAAGACTTAAACCCATGAATGGGAAATGCTGAAACCTAAGTGAAGCTTGAGCCCCTAAGAATTTTGTAAATTTAGAGACAAAATGTGACAAAATCAACATTGAAAGAGGAGCAGAAATGCACGTGAGAAGAAAGTGCAGGGAGATATAAAGGGAACAGACTGAAAGTTTTCAAGTAAGTGAGAGTCAGGCTTTGGAGAGAAGGATACACTAAAGAAAGTGTGGGAGAAAAGAGCAGCCTTGCTCAAAGAAAATGCTGGTCCAGCAAAATACACCTGTTGAGTATGGCACAGAGTTAATGCTTCTAGAACTCCACAGGACTTCAGTGGAATATAACACTTTATACTGGAAGTATAGCTTGCTGTAGAACACTTTTAAAGAGATTTTTTTCAAATGGCGCTTGATGTGGGTCAGGTGATTAAAACATGCCGCTCTGGGGAACTTAATTCATTCTAAGTGATGTAAATGGCAGCTTGTTTGGTTTGCAGCTCAGTGGATTCCATTTTCTTGATGTGTGATCATGTATGAATTTGAATGAAAAAGGCAATTCTATGTGAGTTAGAATTATTGGGAAGTGAGGGGAGGAAGCACAAGAAACTGGTGAATCTTGTAATTAATTCCCTTATATTGACTTGGAGTGTTTTGTGAAACCTGATTGTAAACTTTCTGACAGCACTTACTGATTCCTAATTCTGCACAAATGGCTGGTTTATATCTGTCATGTTGTAGGTGCTGCTAATTCTCTTGGCACAGAGCTGGTTTTAGTGTTCCTTTAAAAAGCAAACTATTTATGCGATATAGAGTCACTCTACCATAGGTTTATCAGTGCAGCTATACTGATAAACTCCACTTGGATTCCTGCCATAACATATTCTGTAACCAAGGTAGTGCATGTGTAATTAAACTTCCTTGTTTCATAAACTTTATTACCAAATTTCATTAAACTGTGTTTAACTGCTTAACACCCAGCTGGTTTAAGTAAGACAGTATCTCGAGGTGTAGGAGAGGAAGTGCAAGTGTCAGCTATCACACAGCTAATTGTCAGTTAATAGGAAAATCTGGTTTCACAGGGTGCCTTTCTGCCTTGGTGCTTGCAGGAGGAATCACAGATGTCGTGAGTTGGAAGGGCCACACGGGATAATCAATCCAGCTCCTGGCCCTGCACAGCACCCCAGGAATTCTACCGTGTCTTGAGAGCACTGTCCAGACACTCCTTGAGCAGTGTCAGGCTGGTGCTGTGAGCACTGCCCTGGGAGCTGTTCAGTGCCCAGCCACCCTCTGGGGAAAGCACCTTGTTCAAATATCCAGTGTAAACCTCCCCTGTGAAGTGGTAAACCTGTATATGTATGTCTATGTCTATGCAGAAAATCAGATGGTTGAAGATACTGAGCTTTAAATATGAATATTTCTTTTCTAAAATACTGTAACAGTAGTTGCGAACAGTATTCCTGTATGAGGCACTTGAGAAGCATCTTGAATGCAATTTTATTTTCCTTGGTGTTTGCATACAAGTTTCATTTTAAAATGGGGTTTGGTTTTGCTCCTGTGGCAGTAGGAGCACGGTTTTTGTGTGAATGCATCATTCAGAAATGACTGGACACCGCGTTCAGCTTGTCATGGGCTCTAAGAGCTGGGCAGGAAGTAAAGGAAGAGGTGTGGGCTGGCTGGCTAAAGGCACAGAGCCTTCTGCCACTTGCTGCTGTTGGGTGTTTGATAATTTAGTGCTGGTAAAGGACTCAAAGTACCAGTAAGAATAGACCACAAGTATTTGCATCCCTTGGCTAGAGCTTCAAGAAAGAAATGGGAGGAAAGCAAGGCTGATTGATGGCAGAGAGCTGCTGAGTGATTGATAAATGGTGGAGAGATGCTGAGTGATGGGGCACGAGCAGAGCAGAGCCCCTGCAGAGGGTTTGGATCTGTGCACCACGGGGGAGCTCTGGGCAGTGGAAATATTTTGAAAGCGTGCTCCACAACAGGGAATGTTTCATTCCTGAGACATTCTCTGGCTGATTGACGGTTGGGATGCTTTGAAACTTCTTCCTGCAGTGATTCTTTCCTGCCTGTAGCTACAGCTTTAATATTGAGGAGTTTGCTTTTTCCTTTGTTGTATTTTCTTCCAGTATGTTTCCTCAGTTTCCAGTTCCACATTAGTTGTTGAGATTTCAGGCTTTCCCTATACTTAAATTGATATACTGATATTGATATTAAATTGATATACTGATTTTCTTTTTCTTTATTTCCTGATTCAGTTACTGGAATCATGAATCCTGTGTATAGCCCTGGATCTTCTGGGGTTCCCTATGCAAATGCCAAAGGAATTGGTTATCCAGGTAAGCAACTCCATTTTCTGACGTTTCAGTTATCCTGCTCTTTGCTTATGGTCAAGAAGAAAGAGTCACTTATGAATGCCTTCATGTAAATCTGTTTTGGGATTGGGATGAGGTTGCTTTTAAATTTAAAAAGTGACATTTCAAGAGTGATGTTATTTCTTCTGTTACATTTCTAACTTCAGTTTCTCTTCTAATGCAGCTTATTTTAGGAGTTCTAATAATTACAGCCTGCAAGAAGAGGAGGCAATCTATTCCTGCTGCCAGTTGACTGGCACTGTTAACCTTTCTATGCTCTAATTCTTGTTCGTGCTCTCTGTTCTCTGACTGCCCAAAGCATGACATCAAAGATGGGACCAGGAAAATGGCCAAAAATGTTTTTGAAACTGAAATACATTTAATTTCTTATTTTATCTGCTTCCCATTGACTTAGTTTCTCATGAGGATTTTCCCCCCTCATCTCCTAATGTATGTGCAAGGAGGCTTTTTTTCTGATGTCTCAATAGTGTAAAAGTTTTGGATGAGGCAAAATCAGATTTGGACAGAACTATCCAGGAGGGCTGAAGAGAAGCCTGTGTGCCTCTGGGAGACATTTCAAGCAGCTTGTCTTGATGCTGCCTTTTTTTTCCTGTTATCTCTGACAGAAGGGAGTTTCCATCCTGGAAGAGGCTCCAGGGTCTTTTCTGCTCAGCTTTGTGTTTCATAAGAAGTTAAACTTCTTCAGCTTTTACAGGGAGGCTGTTTTGTGATTTAGTTGGTGTCTGTGTTGGGAGGCAGAAATCATTCTGTGCTGGTACTGTTTATATTCTTGGTAGCTGTACTATATTTTCCTACTGGTATCTACCATTCTTAAATCTGTTTTCCACCTTGGATAGTGCACTAGAATTTCTGTTTTCCTGTTCTACTTTTCTCTGTTCCTCCTTCTAAATAGTGGTGTATAAATTAATTCTCTTTATTGGCTTGATTGTCTCGAAAGCATTTAATTTTATTTTTTACTTTTCCTGTTCCTCAAACTAGTGTACCTTCCTTGAATTCTTCAGTATTTATAAGGGAAACACAAATATGCTGAAATGTTTTTAAGTCTGTTGAGTGACTGGAATGGTGCAGTGATAAATTGTAAAGCTGACACTATGTAGCCATAAGTCCTGCAGGATGGTTTCACTCTGTAACTGAGTTGTAAAGGTTGAAGCAATCTTATTATAAGGCAAGCAGCAGAGGCTTACTAACTGATATAATGTAAGGGACATTTATTTCTGTATTTATAATAGGTTACTTTTTCCAGCCTTTTTTTTTTTTTTGCTTAAATAAAGATTATTATGGATTATTTGAATATAACTTCATATATTTAGCTTTGTTCTTTTTCTGAACTTAGATTTATATTAACCAGGTTTTGATTTGTGCTTATAGGCATTTACATATTGCATTGAGGTTCTTGTCTGTACTAAACTGACTTGTACCTTTATTTATTTAGGAAAAAATACTATTGTAAATTCATAAATAGCAGTTTAACCAACATTACAATCTCTAATATTTTATTCTACTATTATATATACTGGACTATATATTAAATTATGTAAGTACTTTATATTTGCCTATCTGCATAACTAAAATAACACAAAATTGAAGTAGAATTGTTACAGAAGCGCACTAAATGTTGTGCTACAAAGTTGTTACTTAGAATTCTCCCTTGCAGTCGGTGGGTGGGTTCACACAACTGTGACCCTTACATTCAGCTTAGTCAATAATGTGTTACACCATCAGATAGTTTGCTGAGCTGCCTGGTGCAGGCTTGAAGACTGTGGGATAAATACAAAGCACAGTCTGAAATGAAAAGTAGACTTGCATTTTAGGATTTTTTTAAAAAGTGTTGCATGACTAAGTTCCCCTTCTTTGCTTCTCTTAATTTAAAAGCTGCAGATTCTCTACCCAGAATCATTGCATTTACATTGGTTGCATGGTAATAGAAAGTGAGGAACACAGCAGTAGGTGGAATGCATTATTGAAAGGCAATGTGTTTCTAAAGCTGTTGCATATTTAATAACTGTTTATATTATACTACACCTATTTTAGGCTGTTGGATAGTTTTACAGCAGCGAGAAATCAATATTCAAATGTTCTCATAGGGATGGAAGTTCCTTGTAGAAGCTAAAACTGCTGCTTGTTGTAGTTACATTTTCCACGAATCACCTGTTTCTTGAGTAGCTCAGAGTACTCCACAGTGCAGCTAAAGCTGTGAAAAAAGAAAGAAAGGACTGAAAACGTTTCCCACACACACTTCTGCAGGTGTGCAGTGTGTTTGAGTAAGGTAAAGCCGTACCAAAGCTTTCCACCAGCAGCTTGTGAGCTGGAAAACTGAACAGCTATTTACACTCTGAAAAGTTGGTACAACTTGGATATGTTATTTTTAACTTTTGTTTTTATGCCTAAGGCTTTTCTTAGTCTTCTCCATGCTGACCACCTAATAGTAGTGCCAAGTGTATGTCACTTGATATGTTTACAGAGTGCTTTACAAAACTGGGTTAGCATATATAGTCCTGAGCTGAGTAATTCTTATTGTTGGAGTAATTGCTGAGGACTCTGGGATTCATAGTGAAATAAAAACCCTTCAAGTTTGAACAGCAGTTTAAAACTAAGCTCTGAGTCTGACAATGGGTATGCAAATATTAATTGCCTTTTATCTGAAGGAGCTGAAATCTTTATATGTAGTGAGCAGAATGTGGTAGTAACTCCATCTTTCTGAATACAGACGTTACTTGGTTTCACAGCTTTGAATAATGTAAATAGGTTCTTGGGAAAGCTAATAACTATGATTAATTCAGAAATTTCACTTAATCTGAACAAGCTTTGTGTCTTTCAGGTAACAAGCTTTTGCTAATACTATGTTGTGCCTTACACTGGAGTACATCACAGTGTTAGTGGTGCAGAAGTGCTTCACGGTCATTTTGCCAGGACCTCTGTGAATCACTTGTTACTGTTGTCACAGTGTGTCTGAAAAAGGGGAGCTCGTTTGATACCGAGTGTAGTAGCAAATATGTGTCAAATGCAGCAAGCTCTTTGGGTTGCTACTGCTTTGTACTTTGCACTTGAGATATCTCTGATCTGGAGAGTCAGAGGCACTCTAACTTCTAGGGATTTATTTCTGCGAAAAAGTCCATTCAGATAACTCCTGTATGCGATGCCTTTTTCAGGGCTACCTAAAAACCGAGGCCAGACACAATCAAGGGGATAAAAAGCAGTTCTAGTTATTGAAGGGCCTGCAGGTGCATTTAGGGCAGACAAAACCTCCCCAGGGGCTACACCCAAAAATGGACCAGGGGTCACAGCTTTTCACACTTTGATAAGTTTGGCATATTGGGGGTTAATCTTACAATTACAACTTCAAGTAATGAAGTCATTCACCCCAAGTTTGCTCCCCCAACTCATTTTTGTTTACCCTCCTTGGAGCCTGAGGCAGTGAGGTGTTCTTGATTCCCAGGCCTGGAGAGGAATTGGTTTTTCTGGCCAAAATGTGAGGACAGCAGCTAACACTATATATGGAGTTTAGAGTTCTACCCTAAAGAATTGCAGGATTACAAATATATGAAAAATACAAAAGCTAAAATCCTAATGGATCATTTGTACATCACACCAGGGGGAGGCGTGCAGGACAGTTAGACAAAACTTTGTTTTCCAACTAACTTGAGAGTTACTTGGCCAATTGAGATGGCTGGAAGAGGAGTGTAAGAGAGAATGGAAAAATTAAAAAAATAAAAAATTAAACTTGTGAAACCATAGCTGTTCTCTTCCCTTAGTATTCACCTCCAGGGAGCTTGGGAGAAGGGGATTACAATGTTTTATTTGGGGTGTGATTGAGGGCTGTTTGCGTGGCTCAGTGAAAGCGTGTGCAATGAGAACTTTGAGAGTGAAGTCAGTCCTGACAATACCTGTGGTGTGTTCTTTCTTCCAGCTGGCTTCCCCATGGGCTATGCAGCGGCTGCTCCTGCCTATTCCCCCAACATGTATCCTGGAGCAAATCCCACCTTCCAGACAGGTACGTGCACCTGGGTGGCACAGCAGCAGCCTGACCTCTGCAAGGGCTTAGGAGCAAGAATGAGGAAAAGCTCTAGGGGCTCACAGTAACACTTGTACTCTGGGATAAGTTCTACATTATCTTGAATGTGACTCATAAGGCATCATCTGATAAATTAAAAGTATTATAATCGTAGGTTATACTGCATGCACCTTCCAAGAAGGGAGCAGCTGAGGTTTTAGCTGATTTTTTTCTGTATTTCTGGATGATCCTTGAGGGTTGCATTGCATTTCCCTTCACTGCTTCCTTCATGGTTCTGCTTGCTTTGCATCCTTGTGTTCGTTTCCAGATTCCTGTTTTTTCTTCTGTTATCCTCAAAAGTTTTCTTTTTCCTCCCTTTCTTAAATCATATCTTTCAAGTTGAACTTGCTGGGTTTTCTCTGCCCTTAAGATTGTCTTGCACAAGCTGATGGTGTGGAAAGCCTGGTTGCTGGGTAAAACTGATTGACCCTTGTGGATGCAGGGCAAGGACTTAGGTTACTGCCCTTACATGTGTGTCATTTAAGGAAGGGAATGGGATGAGCCTAGGAAAACAGGCATGAAAAACAAGGCACTCACCAAAGTTACTCTTGTGTAGTTCTGCTTTCACTAGTAGAACATGCTAATTGTTGAAACACAATAGAGGCTGGTAGTGTTTAATTTCCACTTTAGAACAGGAGCATGCACCTGATACAACAGTATTCTCCCTGTATGATTTTGTACAGGAAGGAATTCCCTACATTGCTGTGTTAGTGCAGAGCTGGGCATCCTCAGAACTCTTTCACTTCCGTGTGTTAGGCCAGTTTTCCAGAGATACATGTGGCACATAACCAGGTTTGTCCCTGAATGCCCTCGTGTAGTTTATGGCAGTAGGAAAGGATACAGCTTGGAATTGGGAAGCTTATGCTATGGAAGCTTGCTTGGTAATGAAGTTAATTTATGTTTGTAATGGATGGACTTCATTAACTACCAGGAGACTCTTCAGGGTGTAGCAGCAGTTACTGAGGCAAAAGACTCACCTAAAATGTTGCCTGCAGAATCTATTAAAAGTGTGTAGCTTTCCTTGGAACTGTGTGGGATTCCAGTTGGTACAACCTCTGTCACTGTCCAGTTTGCTGCTTAGAGGCAGAGTGAGTGCAGACTCACACTTTGGCTTGTCTTTGGCCTTGAATTTAAAGTAAGGAAACAGATTAATGTTAGAAGTTCCAGAAGCTACAAGGAAAATGAGTCCCATGGCTGGGTGTTGCGACTGTGCCAGTATCAGTCTAGGGCTGCCAGCTTGCATCGGCACTGGATTGCTTCAGAGCCTGTTCAAGGGAGAGCAGTTCCCATCAGGCAGAGCTCCTGGCTCCAGTGGCAGAGCCCCATATGGGCCTTTATTATTGCCTTTATTGCTGTCAGGCCCCTCAGTGTCACTGCCTTCTCTGCTGCCCTGCACAGATCCTGCAGCTGTGCTGAGGAGGAGCTGTAGGCCTTGAGCCTAGGCTCAGGGAACTGCAAGGCAGCTCCAGTCTACAAACAGGCTGCAGTTTGCAAATCAGGAACCTGAGGCCGAGCTGCATGGAATCAATTTAACAATTCATGGGAATTCTGGTGAAGATGCTTGACCTGTTAGACTTAATCATGTTGTAATATTAGTTCACATTGATTAATCTTGGAATATATCTTATGCTATATAGCAAAGTCAAAGAACCTTTTTACTTGCAAGAAAAGGCAATAAAGATGCATAAAAGTCATATACTGTCATTGAATGTCATTAATTTTTTAAAAACTAGTACTGTTAGTCTTTATTGCTTTTGAATAGGAAGTGAGCTTTTATCTCAGAACTAAGAATAGCTTTAATTTTTAGCTGCTCTTCAAGCTGTGAACAAAAGTTCAAAATGTACAGACCTCTCTAATTCAGGCAGATAACAACTTGGAGTGCTTTGTTCTAACAGCTGGGATTTTTTAAATATATTTTTTAACCTTTTCGATGGAACAGCTTGTTTGTAGAATCATAGCTTTTGTAAATTCCTATTATGCAGCAATATTGGAATATGCTGTACCTCTGCTTTTACAAAAGGGTATTTTTTTACAGGTAACTGTCGTAAATTACTGTGGTTTTGACTTAGCCTGTCATTTTCATTTACGGTTAACTCCTTTGCTCCATATTAGGGAGGAAAAAAATAAGTGGGAGGGCAGAATACCTCTTGTGCAGATTTACCACTTTGCAAGAATGAAAGAGAAATTGCCTGTGCAGCTGCATCAGTGGGTTTTTAGAATGAAAGTGGGCTTCACTGAGGACATGGCTGTAGTGATTCCTCATGTTCAGCATTTTGTAGCTGGGGTTTGCACCACAAATAGCTCCCATACTAACAGAAGTTACTTTCTCAGCATGCTGGATCTGTGAGATACTTAGGATCTCTAAAAGCAAGAGTTCAGAGTAAGTGCTGTGGTGCAGCTTCTTTAAAGGTAAAAATTCCATTAAAAAGAAACACTAAACCTATTTCTTTGTTAGCTAAACAGCTTTTAGTTTGAAGGGTGTCATGAATTTGCAAACAAGCCCAGATTTCTTCAAGAAGAATGAAGGTCACATGTCTTCATGCTGTTTGCACAGACTGATGTTTGACAGCACAAATGCCAGCATTCTCTCTGCTATACAACTTCAGATCTGTTCTCTGTACTGAAGGCAGTTTAAAATCAACCTAATCCTTACTCTGATAGTCTCTTTTTAAATATAATTACCAAGTGTCTGTTCTTTCTTGCACTGGTACTAGTGTATTGAATTCCAACTAACTCCAGATTGTACCTGTGGATGTTGTGTCTCCCAGTGTGGTAGACCTGCATGAGATCCAAGATCTTTTCACAGCAGCACACGCAAGGGCCTTGATGCTTTCTCCAGCCCAGGTCATGCCTGTTGTTGTTACCCTGAATGTTACTGCTGTTGGATGCTGCTGCTGAGTGTTCATATTCCCACTCTGGCCATAGAATAATCTTTGGAGTGTAGCAAGCAGAAACATTATAAATATATATATAGTAATCTCCTCCATGCCTCTTCAAGCCCTTGTTCTGACCCTGAGACCTTGTCTGATGAGGGCTGGAGAAATTATGGAAAAGCTGTCTTTGGGCAGGGTCTGAACCAGCAGTTGCCACTTTTCCCTGTAAAGATTCAACAGTTCCAAACATTTACAAAGGCAGGCTGATTTTGGGGGCCTTGTAATAAGAATGCCAACCATTTTCTGATGGTATCTGAAGTCTTACTGTAGTGCTGAAGCAATTCGTAAGTGATGTTTAAGGGTATGTCTACATGCATAATACTCAAAAAAGATTTGAGGATCCTAAAGTGCCTTCCAAGTCAAATTTGCAGGTTTGTGTTTTAAAGGTACAGCATTTCTTGTTTATTGTAGCCAGTTCAGAAAATGCCAAAAAACAAATAGAAATAAAGGTAAGTTGAAGTAGAGGTTGCAGATCTTGTCTCTGTTCTCTGAAAATCCATCACAAAGTCCTTAGATGACTCTGGCTTTTGGAGTTCTTACTCTGGTGCTGTATCATCTCCTACAGCAGGTTAGTTGACTGCTACTGTGTTTTGCCAGTACCATTTGGGGGTGTGTGGAGGATTGGCTGACACATGGGCCAAGTCCTCCTGTGTAAGGGTGCTGCCTGGTATTTAATGTGTCATTATGAAAATGCACTTTTTGCCCCATATCCATAGACTGGAAAAATAAATTGTGCAAGTACACAGTTACCTTTTCATGCTTGGTTGACACAGCCAAATCCTATTTCCAAACTGCTGCCAGTATGAGGTAAATGACAGAACTTGTGGTTGGATGTTGGGACTAACTTAGCAAGTACTCACGTGAAGCTTATGGAGTTGGGAAGTATGAAAATGGTTGCAGCTGAGGCTGGGAAGCAGCGTGCTGCTGGGTGTTTTAATGCAGATTCCCTTCTGTTGCAGGTTACACGCCAGGCACCCCGTACAAGGTGTCCTGTTCACCCACCAGTGGGGCAGTGCCGCCGTACTCGTCGTCACCCAACCCCTACCAGACTGCTGTGTACCCAGTCCGAAGTGCCTACCCCCAGCAGAACCCGTATGCACAGGTACAGGGCCACAAAACGCCTCTGTGGGCATCTCTGCTCCCTGGAACAGCTCTGTGAACTAACTTTCATCACATGCACTTCTTTGTGCATGGAGAGAAGTTCTGGCTGCCTGCAGTAAGAATTCTTACTGCAGTGATTTAGTGTGTGTGCAGTTTCACATCCTCTCTTGCATCAGTTACTCAGCACTTAGTGGGAACGTGTTCACTCTTGGGAAAGACACTAAATTCAGCAGTTATCAAAATGTGCTGGATCCTATAACTACCTATGATATCCTGATTTTTGTTTTATCTAAAATTAACATAATTTTTGTTACGAAGTTTCTGTTGTAATTTCAGGGGTTTACCAGGTCTCATGCTAGGGAAGCTGTTGAAAACTATTAGAAAGGCTAGAATTAAGACACTTCAGTACATATGATACTTTAAGGAAAGGTTGGCCTTCTTAGCATAGTGGGAACTTACCTGGCATGTAAGCAGTAGCTGAAGAGGATTAATCAGCATGTAACAAGTTTTATTCAGCCTGCTTACTGTACTTGGATTTGCCAAAAACATTGGATTCTTTTACTGAAAGCAACAGAATAAAAAGTTGTGAAAGAATGAGAAGTTCTGTCATGGATTAATATATGAAAAGGATCAAAGGGAAGGGAATGAATGGCGAATGAGGCTTTATTGTCAAAGGTACAGTCAGCATTTACCAAGGTCCCTACTTCACATCTCATCCTAAATGCCTTAAAAATGGACAAAATGCTAAATTGTGAGTGAAACACAATTGTAATAGTTACAATAAATGTTCCAGCTTCTGCTCTGGAAATTCACTGCATTTAGAGTAACACTTTTATTTTGATACATTTGTGAATGAAGCTATCATTTCCCTCCCCAGCAGATACACTGCAATAACCGTGTGCCCTGTTTTTCCTCCAACAGCAAGGCACTTACTACACACAGCCCTTGTATGCAGCACCACCCCACGTAATCCACCACACCACAGTCGTGCAGCCCAACGGGATGCCAGCAACCATGTACCCCGCCCCGATCCCGCCGCCGCGGGGCAACGGCGTCACCATGGGCATGGTGGCTGGGACAACCATGGCAATGTCAGCAGGTGGGTGCACCCCCTGCCACGGGGGGCACAGGAGCACAAAGGGCAGCTCACAGGGACTGGGGCAGGTCCTGTGTGTTCTGAGCGCGTCCAGCTGAGTCAGGGTTTGTTCTGTTCAGCAGTACCTTCATCACCTCTAGGGATGGAGGTGCCACATCCTCTTTTGGGAGTTAGTGGACATGATAGGACAGCAGTTATTCTTCATATCTGTGTAGAGTATCACTCTTGCACCCTTTGTTCCTCCTCTCCTTTGTTCCTCCAGTGTCAAGAGTGTGACTTCCTCTTCCCAGTGCATTTCTCTATGCCAGTTGAAAGCAGCAGCCTCGCATAGCTGAGGAAAATGCAGTGTTCTGGGCTCACCCCTCATATCACAGACCTTCCTTGTCTTGGGATACAACACTTCATGTGTTTGTACTACCTGCAGGTCCTCTGTGTCGTGGGATGTGGTTGGGGACATCTGCTTCCTGTAGCCACAGTCTTTTGGTGGTTGTGTTTTGGAGAGAATGGTGTTTAACCAATAATTCAGTCTCATCTATGAGTGCTTTGTTACTCACTGGGTGTTAACTCACAAAGAAAAGTGCAGGTTCACTCAAGGGATGCTAATCTAAAAAACTGAAAAACAAGAGCCATAAGTTTGTTTCAAGATTCTGGTTTCTATCCTGTCAAAGTCATGATTTAATTTGAGAAACCTCAAAACTAGAGGAGTTAGGTGTTGCAAACCGAGCTAACAGTAGAGCTTCATTTGTGGGGAAAAAGCTTATCTGTAATAATGCAAACAAGAACTAATTTATTCTGATTTATCAGTCAAGTTATCTCTACCATCAAATATTCTTAATGCCACGTAAAGCCTGCTGTGGGGAGAGCTGCTTATGTTGCAGGGTTTCTGCTAGAGCTGTTTTTGTGTAATGAATATCTTTGTATGCATTGGCCTAAACATGCACTGGGCTAAAATGGCCCCCTGGCATAAAGGTTTGAATAAGGTTGGGACTGGAGTGCCAAACAATACTGGTAATTTTGAAGGTGAGCAAGTTGTAAATGTCTTTAAAATTATTTGGGTTTTTTCCTTTCTCCCCCTCCCTTTTTTTTTCTTTCCTCTCTACTAGAATTTTTTGCTAAGTGAAAAACTGTTCTCTTTGTTGCAGGTACTTTGTTGACAACTCATTCCCCAACTCCAGTAGCCCCTCATCCAGTCACTATGCCCACGTATCGGGCTCCAGGAACACCAACCTATAGTTATGTGCCCCCACAGTGGTGATCATCCTGGCAGTCAGTGTAAGTGGCATTGAAAGCAGTCAATCTTTCTTACAAACAGCAGCATTTCGGGTTCTTTGGGGGACATTTGCAGGTGGTAAACAATGGGGGGGTGCTTCTAAAGTATTGTAATTGAGCAGGAATACTCAAAAATCCTGCTGGGGTTTCTTGAGTGGTCTGTGTCTCCACAAGTCATGAATCATTTTCATGATGTGTGATTGTCAAATATGAAAGAATGAGCCTTAAGTTGGCCTTATTAAAATTCATCTGAAATTAAATATATTCAGTGTTTTGGAATCATTGGTAATTGTTGAACTCAGCAGTACTGTGATTCCTGAATGAATGTATTTGACTTTACAGACAAATTATCTGTGATTGGCTAAATATGTAGGCAAGGTGTTTTGCCTTGCTCAGAGGGTGTATATTCCTCACAAGCTGCTGAAACAGGTAACTTTGAGATAATTTCATATATTCACTGTGTTTCAGGTAAGTGTCAGTTCAGACTTCATGCAGTCAGCACAGAAAAAGCATTTTTAGTGTGAACCAAAATTTAGATCATGGGTTTCAAGAAAAGGAGTTTAATTTTGAAATCTGATATAAAGTGGACAAATTTTGGGGCTGTAATCTGTGTCAAACTGGCACAAGGACTAATGTTTTTATGTTCCTTCATTTCTGGTTTGTTTGGTTATTTTTAGCACAAGTTGAAAACAGCTTCATTTGAAATAATGATTTGTCAGACCAACTAAACTTGAGATTTTCAGTTTAGTTCAGTTTAGTTTATAATAAAAGTTACCTTTGTTTTAACTTTCCCTGGATTTCTGTTTTAGCAGTTAGAAGTACAGAGTTCTGAGATTGCACGTGACCATTCCCTTTGAGTTAATGATGTAGCAACCATTTCTCATTTTGCTGTGATGCTACACAACTTTTTGCAGATCTGAAACGTTTCTAATTAAGTTTTTCAGCCAAGAGTCTCACATTACATGAATATAAGAAGTAAAAATTATACTGAGCATAAACTCATGACTGCTGGTAATTGAATTTATCACAAAATACCTTCTTAATACTGCATCCTCTACATGAAAAACACCAGTGGTGCTGGCAGAAAGCTGCACTGGACATGACAAGAGAAGTCCATGTGTGTGTTCTTAGCCCAGAGCGTGTTAGGTGGCAGGATAAGTGCTAGGGTAACATTATTTAACAGTTGGCATTTGTTGGTGTATGTGGTGCATGCAATGTTAGTGTGTTCTGCCACACTCAAATACTATTTCACCTAATTGAGAGTATTTCCCACTCTTTTCCCCCTCTTAATGTAGGTTTAAAGATGGGAGATATGCAATCAAGAAATTGAGGTTTAAAAGTTGGTGCTGAAGCCCTCATGCCTCCAACCAGGACTTTCCTTCTGAATGCTTTCAACACTTGGCTAAACACTACTAATTCCTGATCACTGAAGATTTTCCAGTGCTGCATATCTTACATCTTGGAACTCCAGCAGTTAGTCTTAAAGCAAATCCTGTTTTGTGGACTGTCTTGCAATTTTTTAGCTAATTATAATGATAAAAAGGGAGTATAAATTTATTCTGATCCATATCTAGTTGAATGCATGTTAAAACACAAAAACAAAGCTTGCTCAATCTACCTGCAGTGACTGATGCAAAAACCATCATATGCAAATCCAAAGGAACCGAAAAGTATTTTACAACTTGTATCACTAATGCACTGTTGTAATGTATGCAGGGTCTGACGAGGTAGAATCATGAAAGTGAGTTTCTTTCTAGAATACCATAACACACATTAGCTGAGTGCTTCAGCCTGTTCCAGGTTGATGGAGTTGCCAGTTTAAAAGGGGCATATTTTTGTTTAAGTGATGTGTTCTTTTCAAATTCAGCTGATAAATTGGAGTGACTGGAAAATGAGTCAGACAAGCTGTAGACATCCCGCACACCATTAGTTTACTTCATGCCTTTTCATTTTCATCGTATGGAATCAGTGTTATACAGACCTTCTTAAGGATCAGAATGAAATGACAAAGGTAATGCTGTGTGTGCCAGTAAATAAGGCAAACTTCCTTGAGGCAAAACTGGCTCTTAGGAATAGTAGGAGGTGATATCACCTGCAGAACGAATAGCATGTCCTGGGGAGATTTCTGTCCAGTACAATCTTTCAGATAATGCAAGATGTGTCAAAGTGAGACTGCCACACAGACTGGTAGAAAAACATTTCCTTTTAGTTCTCAGTTGAGCAAATTTGTGCTGTTTTTCCTAAAGAATGTTGTAGTCAGTTAAAAATGTATGTGCAGTTGATCCAGCTTGCTTTCCAGAAACTTAAGAAGTGCAAGGGCTTTCTGCAACAGAGTTCAGCTGCATGTTATTCTGAGGAAAGCTTGTGTGCCTGATGAGTATGTTAAAGGGGAACAAATCATTTTAACACAATTTCCTTATTGTCTACTTGCAGTATGGACTATGGATACTCTGTAGTAGGGCTGCCAGAAAATATAAAGGGTTTAACTAGCAGTTTCATTTTGGGTTTTTTTCATGAAAATATTTGTAATTGAAGTAGGAGCAATTTGTTGGTTACAGCCTTCTGATGTGTTTTCTTAGTATTTTCTTTTTTTTTTTTACATCCTAAATTGCACTTGGAAGCACGTAAAATAAGACTCGACTGCAGATTAGCATTTCATTGCAATGAGTCATTTGTGATATTCTTTCTTGCAACTTCAATTTTTAAAGTACCTCAAAGCAAATGCTGTGGGGATAAAGGGCTAGCCTTGGAACCCATTTGTATACCAAAATTGTTATGAGGAAGATTTTAAATTTTTAAATTTGAATATTGCACATTAAAACCAAGGTTCTTCTTAAACCTGCTTGATTTACAATTCCAGAAAGATGCAATTTTTTTTTATACATTCTGCCTGCAATAAATTATGCAGTAAATGGATATAAAATGTTGTTCCCTTTTAAGCATTTACACAGAGGTATATCAGGCTGTCTTGTTCTTGTAGGTTAACTTCCATTCAGAATTAATTTTTTGAAGTTGTGTGTCTTAGTTATGCTTTGTTTTGGGGTGTTCTGCTCCTGTACAGGTTTGGCAGCTGATTTGGGGTGGCACCAGTGCTGATTCAGTGCTGCCATCCCAGCACTCTGCCCTGGTGAGAGGCGTGTGTACCTTCGTACCCCATTGGTGGTTAGAGCCTTCAGTAACTTTATTTTTTACAGTAAGCACTCTCTGTATTTTGTACCCTTTTTTTTTTTTTAATAAAGTTTAGGTTTATTTTGCATGAATCACTGTCAGTGGATGGCCCCCTTATTTCTAATGCCTTGAACATAACTATGTTGTTGGAATTAGTACTTTCAACCTTACTCTTGAGCACTTACTGCAGCTTAGGGATTTCCATATGTTTTTATATGGAGCAGAAAATGATCCCAGACAAACTTAGTTGAGTGTGTAGTGCTTGGTTCAGCGTGTGTAACAATTCCATGTGTGTGTTAGAGTGGCAGCTGTGGTCAGTCAGGTGTGGCAGAGCACAGTGAGCACCACGCAGGGCAGGGCACTCGTCCCGAGCGTGGTTCCAACCACCAGCTCCGAGGGCCAGCCTGGAAGTTTTGCTGTCTCCTGTCTCATCACCATGAACTAAAGTCATAGGAGAGAACTTCCATGAATGCTGCAATGGAGAAATAGCTAAGGAATGAATATAACTTCCTATATATTTGCTCTAACTCCAGATTCCTAAATGTCACCTTGGAATTGGTCTCCGTGTAGTATTCCATAACACTTAGGCAGTCTCACTTACTTGAGCACTTTTTTTTCTAAGTTGCATTATGGGATTCATGCAGGAGGGAGAAACTGTACCTTTTTCAAAGGTACTGCACCTTCCAGTCCTGAGCGATTCTGATCCTACTGGGAGGCTGGAGCCTGTCTCCAGGAGTTGTTCTGAAAAGTAACCAAAAGCACAGTGCAGGGGGACGGGGGGAATATGTGTATATATAACTATCTTAATGGTATTTTGTTGCAAATAGTAGAAAGCATGGATATAAAACTGCAGTGGGGGAAACTGTACATCATTAAATAGGCGTTTACACAGTGAGGGTCTTACGAAACATTCTCTCCTGCTTTTTATAGAACATTCCCTATTTAGAATTCCTTTATAAATGAAAACACAGTCTGTGTTTGCACTAAAGCTCCTCAGCAAATGAAAAGAGCTAGTGCAGTAGAGACATTTCAGATCAAGCTTCTCTTTAAAGAAAGAAAACTTTTATGGCAGCTTTATATGATTAAAAAAAAAAAGTATTACTATAAACCTGGAACTGAAAATACTGTTGCAGCAATAACAAAGAGAAGTCCAAGACATTTTTTTTAATTCAAATTTCAGGTGTTGCGTCTAGATAAAGTATTTTTTAAAAACCGAGGTATTCCCTATGTCAGTAACAGCTGATGAAAATGTCTTTTAAATGTAGCAGCAGCGAAAGAAAAATGGCTAATAATTGGCACCAAAAACACATAGCCCTAGTCAGTGTGGTGGTGGTGAAGTAAGCACTAGGAAGGAGAAGAGACAACCTACTACTAGATGTTGCTTATGCTTGTTGTAGCCCTCTCCTCTTGGGAGTTTCTAGGAGACACGCAGGAGTGCTGCTCCGTAAAGCTTCATTTTGAGTGTACTATGCAAGTTCAACGCTTAGATGCAGCAGTAGGTGAAAAAAGTCCTTTATTTCAGTGGAAGTTCCTCCTTGTGTTGCTCCATCCACTGAGAAAGCAGAAGCAAACCACCACGCAGCAGTCCCACCGTGTCCCGGTGTTGGCAGGAGAGCTGGTGGTGCAGAGCTGTGCACCTGGGCCTAGCACTGGCTGCTCCCCACGGAGCGTTCTGGGGCAGCAAGGCAAGAGCACCGACTTGGGATCCCTGCCCAGTGCTTCAGCACAGCTCCACACCATTCCCTGGGTTTTGCTGAAATGGGTAAGCACAGCACTCTGACACCACCACCTAACTCTAGGGCCAAACTCATACCAGGAGTGATAACTCCACGTGTGTGAAACCTCCCATCTTAGGAACGTGAGCAATAGTGATGCTGCAGCTGGGGCTGCAGGCACGGGACAGAGCCTGTGCTGTGCCTGCTCCGGGGCTGCCTGGGCTGTGTCTGCAGTGTTCCTTAGGAAACAGCCCCAGCTCGTGTCAGTCCAGGCAGGTTCCTCAGCCCTGGGGAAGGCTGTAGGAGACGTAGCGATTCCAGCTCGCTCTCACTGTTCTCAGTAAGAAGTTTGTATTGCTGTGCTGTGTCAGCTCCAGGCTTCCTGCAGAGCCCCTCAGTGAGGAAGGGAAATGCCCCAGGGCAGGAGCAGCTGCAGCAGGGCCGGGCAGTTTGTGCAGGCCGGCCCAGAGCTGAGCTGGTTCCCACTACTGGGAGCACTCTGGGCACTGTGGAGCCCTGCCCAGGAGGCTGAGGGCAGGCAAGGTGTCCTGTAGGCACCAGAGAGGAGAGGAGCAGTGGGGACAGGAAACCTTCTCTTGTGCAGCTTGCATATAACACTGAAACATCTGAATTTCACACGTAGTAAGGGTCCTTCTGTGATTTTTAAATCTAGACAATTTATGGGCCTTGAAGTTCAACGTCAAGAAAATGAACATGACTTTTCTAAACCGGTTGTGACTTTTGGGCACTTAGCAGGCAAACTGGGAAAGCTTTTTTAGCTGGCTGCTGTACAGACTTGTTTTAAGTAGAAGGGATTTGTTAGTGGGTTTTTTTAATTGTAATGCTATTATTGGCTGCCCTCCTGTCTTAAGATCTAAAGAAGTGAGTGCATGCAATGGAAGTACAAGAGGCCCCAGTAATAGTTCTCCATGTTTGTTATGAAATAGACACAGGTTTCCTTTTTATGACTTTTTTTAAAACTGTCTTAGGAACAGTTGTATTGGTACTTTTTTTTTAAGTTTAGGTCAATGTTGTCTTCCAGAATAAGTTTTAAGGCATCACTCACTCCTGCATTGAACTATTGCATCAACACAAAGAGTGGAGATTCCATTCTGAGCCAGTTCAATTGTGAAAATTCATACTTTTTTTATTTTTTATGCAATTCAATGAGTAGATGAGCTCAAGTTTAAATTCTTAAAAGCACGTTTATTGTAACAAGAATTGTTATGTATTAATACTTCAGTTTTCAATAAAGATTGACTTGTGTTGCTTATTGTGGTTTCTTTCCTGCTGTCTTTGGTGACATCCTTCCAGAAAACATTCTGTGCTGGAGAACAGCATGGTACATTTAAACTCTTCAAGCTGATGGAATCTGGTGATTGATGGAAGCAAAACAAAGTGTTGAAATGGGATGAGTGACTTTTCTCACGGAGGTTTCTTGATATCTAACAGAACACAGTGGCAAGGGCGCCCCAGTGAAGAATCAGCTGCCCTGATCTGTCCTGTCTGAGAATATGGTAAAGATGTTCAGCCCTGCCTTGTTCCCTTTTGAGACATTTCCTGGGGCTCAAGAGGTTTTATTTTATAGCTTAAAACAAAGGAAATGGAACACATGTAAAAATTGCCAATACTCCAGCATTTGCTTCATACCAAACCTGTGTTGTTTGATTGGAGAGGTGACAGCCCTGAGCAGAAAGCTGTTATAAATCAGTCTTGAGTGTTCCCCAGAAGGAAAAAAGCAGAGTGGGTGTGAAGTGTGGGTAATTATCCTGTTTCTTTAGTGTGTGGGTGGTAGTGAAGCTCTGGGGGAACAACTAAGCTGCTTCAACTAACTGGCTATTTTCATTTATTGTAGGTCTCCAAAAATAACAATAACTTACCTGGTAACCTTGTGGAAAAAGGCAACACATGTGGAAGAGGAAGGTGCAACGTGACTGCATCAGGAATAGTGTTCATTGTCAGGATTATTGCTACAGGTAGTTTTAAGTAGTTGAGCTTGTAAAAAATTGTAGCCAAGCACGAGGGATACCATGGACAGATTATTTTTTTTTCCAGTGTGTTTTACCTCAAGCTAATTGTTGGTGAGTTATCCTGGGACTGCTTTAATGTTACAGGTAGATAGGTTTGGGAGTGCTTTTTGCAGAGCCCTGAGCTGATGAAAATTCATAATCCTCAAGCAGTGGGTTGCAGAAATTGGGATGCTATAAAGGGAAAAGCTGTTCTCTAGAATGGTGCTGATCACTCTTGGGCTGGAAGGATTCTGATGCAGCTGTTCTCCTGGGAGTCTGCTGTTCTGAAACATGACCTTGGACTGGCTTCAACACCTGTAAGGACAGGCTGCTGAACTCTTAAGACTAGGTAGAGTTTCTTTCATGGTGGTTCTAAATGTGGCCATGGACCTGCCAGAATGGTGGGTAAGCACTGGTGTGACTTTTCCCTTGTGCCAAACTGATTTTGCCGTGGCAGTTTAATTAATGTGTGTTACCCTTGCTGTGGAGCTCAGATGCATTGGTAAGAACTCCCTCGTTTAGGGCAGCTTTGGACACCTCAGAACAGCCAGAGCCCCTTCCAGAAAAGTATCTGCTCAGTTAGTGACTGGTAGAAATCAGGCGAGAAATTTTGAGTTTCAGGTTTTCCTGCAACTAATTATGGGCAAAAACAAAATTTGCTGTTTCTAACATCTTGCTTTAGATTCTAAACTCCATGGCTTGCTGTAAACAAAGTCAAGTAACAGAAATAGTTTCATTGGTGAGCTCCCTTGGAATCAGGAATGATGTACTCATTATTTTAGATGGGATTTTTTGTGTAGGAAATGTTAGTGTTGCTGAATTACATGGATAAAATGTCTGACTCGTGTGTAGGATGCTAAGTGCATTCCAGGATTTTATTTCAGTATCCATCAGGCTATTAGCTATCCTGTCTTAATCATCCAGAACAGAATGGAGGCCATGTGATGAGTTCAGTATTTTAATGTTTATTTTAAACAGCAGCCAGAAGTCTTTGGCAGCTGTGGGAAGTTGGGTTGTGTCAAGGGAGAATTGCAGATGTAGAGGGGAGATCCTTGAGCCTCGTGGATACAGGGAGCCCCCACTGTAGTCCTTGGTGGGCTGAGAGATCCCTCCAACACAAACGTGACAGAAGGAACTTGACACTGAGCAGCTTCAATCACCACAGCTGGACCTTCATTTTGGGGCTGTAGTAATCTACTCTGTAGTGTTTTACAATAGCTTTTTCTTTTCTGGGCAGGAAAGGTAACATATGTGGACAAGTTGATGCTCCAGAAAGGGGAAGGGGAGCACACCTTCCCCAGGTTCTGCTTTTGCCAGCCTTGTAAGAATTGTAATCATGTGAAATTCCCAGCTGAGCTCAAATGCAGTTCTCTCTGCTTCAGTGAACACGTGGCTGTATTTGGGGATAAAGTTTTTCTTGATGGTGTGATTTAGATAGCAAATATAATATTTCAGGTTACTGGAGGTTAAAGAAGCCATGAATTATTATCAAGCCTGGGTAATGGGTGGGTGCTGCTTAGGAGAAAAGGGAAAGAAGTAGGTGTGGAAGGATAGAAGGAACTTCTAAGCAGGATGCTGTTACATAGCTGCTGTGTAGTCAGTAGTTAATGCTTTATGGGAGGATCAGAGAATTATACAAGACTTAAAGTTGATAGCTTGTTTATTTCCCATCTCACAACTGTAAATTTAGGCAGTCACACACAAAGGTACACGGCTCTGGGGTAAGTACCACAGGTATTTCATTTGCACAGGCTGTGAAACAGGGAGCTGCTTTGGTAGCAAACGTGTGCAAAAGAGAAGCTCAGGATGTGCGGAGAGGAGGGGTGTACTTGCAGGGGGAAAGATGTCAGGAGTGTTAAGCAAAAAGAACAAGCAGCCTGCATTTTCTCTAGAAGTGCCAGCACTGCCAAAGCCATGGGATTTTAGTCATGTGGCTTGTTAAGGAAATGTGTGAGAGACACGGGAGAAATGAGGTGTGAGGTGTTGATGGCGAGGCAGGCAAGCTGGGATTGCAGTGTGGCTGGAAGGAGCACCCTTTGGCTTCTGCAGGGCCTGCAGCTGTGTGGCTGTGAGTGCAGAGGTGACTCCACGCTGCTCTGGGGCTCTGCTCAGGCTGCTGCAGGGCGAGCAGGAGGCATTTCTGTGTGTGCTGCAGGTCGCAGTGCTGCCTGCACCCTGCACTGCCTCCACCAACACCAGCTGCACTGATGGGTCGCTGCAGCCTGCGATATTGAGTCCCTCCCCACACTGTCCAACTAAAAGAGCACCACGGTGTCTTCAGGGGGTTCAAATCAGCTGAAAACGTTTCCTTTTTTTTTTTTTTTCAGTTACTTTTTATCCACTGTCAAAGTTCTTATTCTTTAACCCTTTACTTACCTGAAGACCTGACCCTACAGCTTTGTTTAGGCTGGTAGCTCTGTTACAGGGAGTTCCTGCTGGTAGGCTGGTACAGGACATTCTAGCTGGTATTTTGGGTTGTACCAGCGTGGTGCTGCTGATGTCAGGAGCAGGGGTGAGTCCTGCCCACTTTGGTAGAGAATGTG
Organism: Prinia subflava; assembly: GCF_021018805.1. Classification (NCBI taxonomy): domain Eukaryota; kingdom Metazoa; phylum Chordata; class Aves; order Passeriformes; family Cisticolidae; genus Prinia; species Prinia subflava. The sequence continues at coordinate 2,773,450 of NC_086257.1, read as the reverse complement.
AGCAGCAGGCACAGGCTGAGGCTCCAGCAGCTGAATGAGGTGTGGGTAGTTCCCTCCTTAAAGCTTTAGGAGTTACTGTTGTACCATATTCACTGTCCAGGTGGGCTTTGCAATGCCCATAACCCCCATGAGCAGGTACATGTGAAACTTGACAGGAAAATTAAAACAACTGAAGTCACAACAGTAAAGAAGAAATCAGCCCTTGCTGGATGCAGTCCCACGTGCCAGGTGCTGACAGCTCCAGTCTGGGCAGTGAGTGGTGCAGTACCTGCTCAAAAGACTGATAGTTGCATACCAATCTTCAGACTTCTTGAACGATGCTGTTACATGAAGATGTGTTTCCACTACAGTAAATCTGGAGGAGCACAGCCTGATGCTTTGACACATCAGGTGAAAGGCGTTTTTATTTTAAAAAAAGCTGGTTTCTGTCATTCTGGCATCCCAAGAAATGAAGCATTCTCAGTCTGAAGCTGACATTCTTTTGTTGCTCGCAGGTGCCTCGATTTGGAGTTACCCCTGCTGGGCAGTGAGGCCTGGTTTCAGGTGTTTTTGGGAAGCTGTTGGGACACCAGGTGCAGGTGGTTGGCTCGTGGTTGGCTCCTGGATGCTGTGCTGCCTTTGCAGAGCAGTGTCCTGCACAGGGGGAAGCTCCTGCAGTGGGCTCGGTGAGGCCAAGGACTCTGCTGGACACAGGTGGGGCTCCTCCCCAGCTGATGCCCCACTGTCCTTCAGGGAATGGCACTAAAGGCTGCTTTGGGGGAACTTTTCTCTCCATGGGAACTGGCCTAGTTCTTACTTTGAGTTAGCACAAAGACACTTTGTGCTGTTGTGATGCTATTAGAACTTGAACAGTGTATACACCCACTGTGTCTGAATCAGATATTCTAAACTAATAGTTCAAAGATTTTTTTTTCCTTTTTTTTTTGGTCAGAGTAGAAACTACATTATTTAGCAAACACTGGCCCTCTTCATTTTAACTGGTAGCTTCAGGAAATCATTCTTCCAATTGATTCACATGATTTACATAATTTTGTTTTATGTTTTATTTGACCAAATGAAATCTGGGCAGTTTTAGGTCATTAAGAAACATGGCTGCTTTTACAAGAAGCTTCCTAAATGTGAACATGGTTGTTTTACAGGAAGATTCCTAAATCTGGGCAGTTTTAGGTCATTAAGAAACATGGCTGCTTTTACAAGAAGCTTCCTAAATGGATATCTACAGGAGAGGAACAGATAGAGCTAATACCCCTAAAAAAACCCTCAAACCACCCAGACTCCATCTCTTTGTCCTCTTTATGTAACTCAATGCAGAACTGTTTTTCTGAGCAGTTCAGCTGGTTCTACCCTAAAATCCAGGATTGGTGTTGCTCAGACTCACATCAGGAGCTTCAGTTTGTTTTGTACACAGATCTGCATTTCTGGCCCCTGCTGAAGGTTCAGCTCCACAGAAAAGGATGCTGATGTCTCACAGCTCTGATTCTTCATGTTTGAAATGGGCCCTTCTTGTGGAACTGGCACCACGATCTTGTCCATTCAGCTCAGAGACCCTGTCAGAGACTGTATTTGAGCAGGCAGAAACCCCATCTCACCAGTTTAGCTGATGCCCTGGGATGTGCTCTGAGCACAGCCCCAGTCCGGTCTGCACTGGTGTTCCCCCTGCTACTGCCCATTGGCAGAACAATGGGAGGCACTGCAGCCCAAATCCAGATGCCAGGGGGAGCAGGAGGGAAACCTGGGCTTGGTTCATCTGGTGCCATCTCACACAGGTGCACTTTGCCATTTAGTGAGTAACTTAGGGGATGAGACGACTTCTGAGTGTCTAAATTAAAACCTAAGGAGGTTGCACATGATCTGTGGCAGTTTGTTCAGGAAGCACTGAGGGTTATGGTGAGAATCAGGAAGTGGTGCTGGGTGTTAAACAGAGGTGGCATTTTGTGATGAAATCCTCTTCAGAGCAGCCTGTGGGGTGGGCATGCTGAGCACAGTGGGTTTATGGGTTGGAGCCTTACCTGTTTTCTGAGCTCCTGCTGTCACTCCACCACTTTGTGTGATCAGCTTTTTTACCTGATCTCAGTCTTGCATAGGGGATTGGATCCTCGCTCCAAATGTGACGTGCAAGACTAGAATCCCAACTGAGGATACTTTTTAGAAAGAGTACTGATAGTCAAGTGGAAACTAGAACTCTTCCAGAAGTAAGTAACTGTCCATTGACTGGGATGCTGTCTGGCCAGAGAAGTCTGGTTTGGCACTTCAGAAATTTCTGTAAAAAAAAGCGTCTCTGTGAATCCTTTGTGCGCACTGCTCAGAGATGAAGTTCTGGAAGAGCTGATAAATGGTATCATTATTTTAACCACCCGATGCTTATTTACTGTTCAGAGTATTGCTACACAGGTCATCAGTAATAGCCAATTCTTGTGTGTGTTTCAGCGGGGGAGGAAGGGCAGGGGCAGGGTTGTTGCACTTGATGCCACTGCACTCCAGGGTCCTGTGCCACTGTCACCCATTTCCCTTGGAGAAAAGCTGAGGATTTCTACCAGAGTGACTTCATTGTAGATGTAAAGCTGAGTACATTAAGCAGCATTCTGCCTCAAACCAGATCAGACATTGCAGCAAGGGGAGCTTTGAATAGGTGTCAGCACTTCCTCCGGGATCAGAGTGATTTTGAGCAGGGATATAAAGAGGTTGTAGGAGAATCTCTGTCCTTGAGTGTTCCCAGATAGCAACTGGACAAGACTGAGCAACCTGATGCTTCTGCTCAGTGTGGGGGGTGTGGGGTGTGATCCTGCATCTGTCTTGGGCAGGGGATTGTCTTCTGCCCCTCTACCCCCCTCCACTTACTACAAAGCTGATGATAAGCTCAGAAAATTGATAATTTTAGTGCCAACAGGTTTTCTTCCTGGCCAATCAAAACAGACATGCCATGGATAAGGAAAGGAGGGTGCAGACACTTAGGGTAAACACAGAAATGACAATTGCCTTGTGTTACTGAGTGGTGCTGGCTGCAACTGCCTGACATACCCGTGTGTGTGTCTGTGTCAGGGTCTCCTGGTCACCATCTCCCCCGTGGTGTCTGTACACACCTGCAGTGCCTCAGTGCCTCTGCTGGGCCACGTGTGGCTCTGGGTGTCCTTCAGTGTCCCATGTCTGTGCCTCTAGGTGTCTGTGTGTGTCTGTTGTGCTGTACCTGCCTGATCTCAGTGGCTTCTGAGAGAGATTTTGTGATTTGTTTTCCTTTTTCCCCCCCAGCACTGACCCAGTGACCCCCCTGTGTCGCCGCTGTCCCCCCATGCAGTGGCGGCTCTGAGGTCACCTGCTGGCCCCTCTGGCTGAGCAGCCCCTTGTGGAGCTGCAGGAGCACAATCCCCACAGTGACTTGGGAAAGAAACAGCTTCACACAGATAGATGGGCTGGAGACAAACACAGGCCGAGAGTCACTTTTACAAGTTTCTTTATGAAATTAAATGTTGCCCCTGGTCTGGGGGGAAGATATAGTGCAAGAAGGACTTTGTACATGCTACTGAATTCGGATATCCCTGGGTGACCAGACTTTGGTCAGCTACAGCATCGACAAACACTGGATTTCTGAGCTCTGCAGACAGTTAGTGCTCACCCACACTTGGGCTGGAATGAGCTGGTGTCTTCCTTCCACTGTCACAGGATGTCTCCTAATCTAGGGAATTCAGTCAGTATGGCTTCTAACTCTCACTATGGTAAGGCAAATCTTTCTTTTTGCTAATCAAGGTTTAAATTCATTCCTTTTGGCCACCATTTGAAACTTGGGTACTTAAAAGTGAGGTTCTTTATGCCGAATTTAGGCCTTTATAAAGTGGTTTTTCATTTTTAAAAGTGTCAGTAACACTTCTTGAATTTGAGGGTCGTGGGAGTTTGCATAACAATGACGTTGCAGAGTTGAACAGCAGACTCTGACTTCTGGGAGCTATGTTTGCAAATATTGACCTTTCTTGAAAAAAAAAAAAGAAAAGAAAATTTAAACAGACAAAACAGGCATCAAGTTAACAACATCTGACAAGAACAATTACAGACTTACAAAATACACAGTTCTGATTTTTACCATAAATAAACACATTACAAACAATGAGCATTTTCATTGGCCAGGAAATATGGCAGAATGATGGAGAGACGAGAATCTAAAGAATTGAGCATGGTATTAATTAGGCACATTTTTCTCTACCTTATGTAACTCAAACCCACTAGAGATTCTTTGTGTTGACTCATGCTGCAGGTTGGCACAGTTTCCGTCGAACACCGTTCAGCAGCGGTGCTGGCTGAGGGAGGAGGTCACAGTGCAGTGCTCACTGTGCCCGGTGCCTGCAGAGGCTGCTGAGTTAGCCGGACACGGAGGAGGCTCTGAGCTCTGAGCAACGCAGGGCACGGGGCTGGGCAGAGCACAGGGGTTCATCCCTCCTCCTCTGGACTCTGAGCTGTTGTTCTGAGCACGGCAGCGGCCACGGGGCCAGCGGCTCCAGCAGCTGCCACCCCCGGGGACAGCTGCCAGCCAGCAGGGGTGGGCACAGCGGGGAGGAGCCAGTCCAAGTACAGCTGACAAGCCAAACCTCCCGGGCTGCGGCCCGTCCGTGTCCCTGCTGTGCCCCTGGAGCTTTGCCTGCTGGGCAGGGCTGGCCCATGGCAGGGCTGGCCGTGGCGCCGCTGCCCGCGGCCTCACCTCGGAGCCGGCGGCTCAGGCGGGCTGCAAAATAAATAGGGAAGGCAGGAGCACGCGTGGCATCCTCTGTAAACACAGCATCGGATGAGCCTGGGCTCCACCTGCCAGGAGCGACCATAAAGTGCTTTCTCAGGAGGGTTCAGGCACAAACGCGGCTGCCCCTATTTGCGGAAGGGCGTCAGCCTGCTGATGTTCTGCCAGAAGTTCGAGGGCTTGCGCTTGGGCTCTGCCAGCATGAACACCTGCTGCTGCGGCAGCGCCGTGGGCAGCGTCGGGTGCTTCTGCCGCATCAGGAAGTCGTAGTAGGGCCTGGTGACAGCTGGGACGAGAGGGGAAGCGTGTTAGGTAAACACAGCTCCTTTCCCCACCACCACCTCCCCCAGGCCCATTAAAGCTGCAGGGCTGTGAACTGGGTTTGTCTCAACGTTACTCTTCCTTAAATTAGGATTAGAGCTCATGTGGAAGGCCCAGAAAGGTGCTGCACAAGTGTCAGGTGTTGTGCCAGCATGACAGCAGAGCAAAAATAATACTAATTAGCTCTTAGTGTTTGTTGACAATTGACAAAGTTACTAAGGGCTCGAGAGCTGCAGCTGAGGACTGGTGACAAACCTAGCTGCTGCTTTGGCTGTGCTGGGAGAAGCAGCTGCTGTGCAAGTGCTGCTGGTGCCTGCACAACCTCCTGGGCTGCATTTCTGTGTAGGAATGGTCAGTGCCCGCGTGGTGCACAAGGCTGGTCTGTGCAGTCTCCTCTAAGGCAGGGCCCCAAGGGCTTTGCTCTGTTAGTGTGGTCTGGCCTCCTTCCAAACTTCCTCTTTTGCAGCCAAATCTTATTTCTGACCCTTTTTAACATTTAGCCAAGCTTTCTTTCAGGAGATGTGGCTGAGCTGTAAGTGCTGCCTGGTACCACCAAGAGGAAGTGGTTGCCTCTGTGGGTTCAGAGGAAACCAGGCAACACCTCTTCCTCTGGGCAGAGAGAAGGGGAAGGTGACACCCCCAGGGCTGTCTTCAGTCAGCTGTGCTGTGAGCACAGGAACCTTTATTTTGCTTGACTTCCCTCTCCCCTGGCCCCTGCTAATTGTCCTCGTCTCTGACAGGTTGAGCAGAGAGCTCTGCTCAAGCCTGGTACCCACCCCTGGCACCCTGCCCAAGGTGCAGGGTTCAGAGCATCTGCCACAGGCACAACTGCCCAGCAGGAGCAGTCCCTGCTGCAGTGACCTCTGCGGCCCTCTGTGCCCATGGGGATTGCTACAAAACTTGTCTTTTGCCAAGGGAATGCCATGGGAAAGCCTGGCTCCTGGGGAGAGGCCTTGGACCAGAAGCTGCTGGCTTTTGGCAGAGTGCTGATTATTTGCAAAGTGGCTCTCCTGGAGTGAGGAACAGTCTCCTGCCTCCAGCCATCTGAATCCACCAGGAATTGCAGTGCAAATTGTCACCATCTGGCCTTCTCAGGGGTTTGTTAACGCCACTTCATTGGAACTTCTCCCGTGTAGTAAATACAGAGCCACCCTCCGTTCTCAGTGTTCCTGTGCTCAGGTGTGACTCACCCTTGGGCTTCCCAGCGTGGTGCTGCTTGCTGGCATTCAGCATTGCCTGCTTCTTCTGCACCTCCGTGATGGAAAAGCCTGGAAGATAAAGCAGATTCCTGTCAGCAGCAGCCTTTGGTCACCATTTGGTACCTCGGGAGAAGACAGGGGTGGGCAAATGCCTGAGGTGAGAGGCCACAGTTCCTGCCAAGGCTGGGGGGCAGGGCCTGTTCCCCCAGCCTGTGCTGTGCTGCACAAACCCCCCCGGCAGGGTCTGCTGCCCCTCAGCCCACGCTGCACTGGGGAGAAGCCAGGCCAGGCCAGTGGTGGCTGAAATCTTTCAGATCACACCGGGCTGAATTAAGAAGGATTTGGACAAAACAACACAAACCCTCTTGTACAGGGAAAACCCTTGACTGAACCTCTTCTGTACTGTTCTGGACCCTCTGTGTAGTGTATTGACTATTTTGTCAGCCCTTCTTGAACTCCTTAAGGCACATCAGGCTCCCTGAGGACAAACTGCAGTGATGGTTTGTGGTGGTTTGCAGTTTCTTAAATGCACGGATTTGTTCAGAATGTGTAATTCAGCAGCCCAGAGCATGGAATGGCTTCCCCACCCTTTCACTCCTCAGGCATTAGCCGATGGGTAAAAAAAGGTGAAAAACAAATAATAATAATAATAAAATAATCTCCCAGCATTGCTCTTTCTGTACCTGTCTCCTGGTCGAGCTGCACCTGCCTCCTTTCATTCTCAAACGCCTTCAGCCAGCGCTGTTTCTGCTCAGGCTTTTTTGCACAGAATAAATGGACTTCCTCAGTGTCTCTGCAGTGCAGCTTAAATGCATTTTTCACACTGATATTGAAGTCCTTGTCCTTCCCATCCTCCACATCCAGTATTTCCATGTCATCCATGTTGATCCGACTCTTGTAATACAAGATGTCCCTGCGCAGAAGGTCCTGGAAGAGAGATCACAACAGATGTTGCTGTTTCTTGGATATGATGGAGTATTTGACCTTCCTGGTATCATTGCAGACCTGGATTTGAGTGTGTGGAACTGCAGAGTGCTGAGCTGCTGTGGGCACTGCTGGGAACTGCATGCCTTGTTCTGGCAGTGGGGTCAGGACAGGCTGCCTGTGTTGGGGCCTGTCTGCTGCCCTGAGGCTTGGATGTTACACACAATCCCAAATCCTCATTAAGCTCTGACAGAAAACACTATTTGAATCCTTCAGTTTCAGTTCAAAAGCAAAAATAATACTAATTAGCTCTTAGTTTTTTGTTGAAAATGAAAAGTAACTTTGAGAACAGTGATTTTCATGCCTAAGGTACCTGGAGCTACCTGCATGTTGTGGAAAATGCAAAAAACAATTGGCACATTCAGTTCTGAAATTCCAGAGGAATGTGTAGGAATACATAAGACAGAGACTCAAACAGACTCAATTAGCATAGCTGGTTTGATAACCAAGATGCCATGGCAGGAAGAAACAGAACTGTGAAGATTCCAGAAGATAAGATTAAACCTGCTTACGGGAAGAGAGGAGATTCAATCAACTTCTGCAAGCAAAAAATTATTGTAAAGTGCACGAGTTGTCTGTGTGTTTTGTAACCTGATTATTGTAGTAAAAATTATTAGCCTGTCTGAAATAGTATATAAGCTTTTGGGAAACCTGAGTAAAATCGAATTCTGATCACCGAATCAGTCTTCCCATCTCGCAGTCAATCGCCAACAGAAGGTACCGTTCACTGGCTCCACCAGGGAAGATCTTTTATTACTCAGCTTATGAAAAGCATCATGGGCTGTACTTACAAATTCCATGTGCTGTTAGCACGGCCTTACTGACTGCCAAGGCCACAGCTGCTCATCAAAGCTGCAGCTTTTCCTGAATACAACACTAAGGTGGGGGTTCAGTAAAAAACAAGGTATTTTAAAGAATTGTGTGACAATACTCATAACTGAGTTGTACAGAGTAACCCCAGAAGCAGTGCAGTGCTTTCCTCTTTTGCTGTGAGAATCACACCAGTACCTGATTGCTGTGCTCAGGTGCACAAAACACCTGAAAGAACAGACTGCAAAGAATGCCCAGAGCAGGCTCCATGCCAGGAGCACATGAAGCCAGGAAGAATTAAGGAAACAAAGGGGTGGAGAGGGAGCTCACTTAAATCCATCAGCACAGCAGTAGCCAGCATTCACAGGTTACCTTCTTGCAGCAGACAAGCTGGTGATCGAAGAGGAAGAACATCCTCTGTTGGCTCTTGGCTTGAGGGTGGGAGATTTTGGCTAATTCTCCAGAGTAGATGAGTTCTGAGCTTCTGACTAGGACATCTTCTCCCTGAGAGCAGCACAAAGAACAGGTTGGTCTCAGCCTCATTGGAAAGTGGGAGTCTGAATTCCTTCTGCCAGAACTCATCTGGGAATGAGAGAGAGCCTCTGTGCTGGAGGACAGGCCTTGGTACATCAGGCAGACACTGTGCCCTTGGCACCCAGGGAATGGGAACTGAATTTGCTTAGAACAACAGCATGTTAAATTTTTAAATTCTCCTTTTCCAGGGAGTCTGCTCAGGAAAGCTGCTCCATCCCAGACATAAAGGAGGCACATAATCAGGGAGCTAAGAATTTAGCCTGACATCCTTGGGTGGAGAGACAGTGTGGGTTTATTAAGTCTAGGACTTAGAAAATTAGTATTTTGTTTCTTTTATTTAGCAATTTTTTTTCATGAGTCAACAGGGAACCTTGGTTTCCTCTGTCACTATGCCAGAACTTGCCTTTCTGCAACAATAACCTGGCTTATTAAGAATTAAGGGGCAATTCTGCTCATCTTGAGAGTCTGAAGTCACTCAAGATACAATGGGGGGCAAGAGAAATATGATAGAATTCCACTAACCCACCTACATGCTGATTTCCTTTTGCAAGGAAAAACAGGGAAGCAAAAATCCCAGGGAACATGCAAAGGTTATATGCCAGACCTGCTCAGTTGTACTAAAAGATCATAACTGTTTAAATAAAAAATAAGACTCTCCACAAAGACGGGCAGAGAGCTGAGGTGAGGCTGGACAGTGAGGTGTCACTGTAGAGAGAAGCTGTTGGAAGGGCAGAAGAGGAGCAGGAGTCTCCCACCTCCCAGTCCTCTATGGAGCTCTGCCACTGGGCGATTTTGTCGATGTTCTCCAGGCGCCGCTTCCTCTCGTTGATGAGCCGAGCCACGTTCTTCATGGCGTTCAGGGCAGCCTCCACGTCCTTGAAATCCCTGCGGGGGCAGGGGCGTTAGCTGGGCACAGTGAGCGTGGCTGGTGGCCCTGCCCTGCAGAGGAGAGCAGCCTGCACAGAGCTGGGGACGGAGCCTGCACAGAGCTGGGGACGGAGCCTGCACAGAGCTGGGGACGGAGCCCGCACAGAGCTGGGGACGGAGCCTGCACAGAGCTGGGGACGGAGCCTGCACAGAGCTGGGGACGGAGCCCGCACAGAGCTGGGGACGGAGCCTGCACAGAGCTGGGGACGGAGCCTGCACAGAGCTGGGGACGGAGCCCGCACAGAGCTGGGGACGGAGCCCGCACAGAGCTGGGGACGGAGCCCGCACAGAGCTGGGGACGGAGCCCGCACAGAGCTGGGGACGGAGCCCGCACAGAGCTGGGGACGGAGCCCGCACAGAGCTGGGGACGGAGCCCGCACAGAGCTGGGGACGGAGCCCGCACAGAGCTGGGGACGGAGCCCGCACAGAGCTGGGGACGGAGCCCGCACAGAGCTGGGGACGGAGCCCGCACAGAGCTGGGGACGGAGCCCGCACAGAGCTGGGGACGGAGCCCGCACAGAGCTGGGGACGGAGCCCGCACAGAGCTGGGGACGGAGCCTGCACAGAGCTGGGGACGGAGCCTGCACAGAGCTGGGGACGGAGCCTGCACAGAGCTGGGGACGGAGCCTGCACAGAGCTGGGGACGGAGCCTGCAGTTCCACCTGCAGTCTGACACCTGCTCCCGGGGCAGCCTCTCACACACTCGCTGGGTTTGAGGCACACGTTATGGTTTCGTGACAAATCTAGGGAGAACCTCTGGGGAAGGGGGTAAGTAATCAAATTTAGCTGCAGAGGTATAAATATGAATTGCTGGAAGAACCTCCAGGTTCTCATTTTCTTTCTGCAGCATATTCACCATGCTGCTGCTCCCATGCAGGGACTGCTCTGTGGTGCAGAGGTGAGGCAGTTCAGCAGTAACTGGTTGTTTCAAACAGGAGCTGATGGTTTATCTGGCAGGGTAGGACAGAGGCTCCCCCACACACCATCTGTGGCCACCAGCTCCTTCTGCTGAGTTCAGAGCGGCTGGGAAGGAGCTGAGCTGCACAACTTGGCTCTGAGGCAGCTCTCAAAACATCTGTGCACTCCCTTAAAGGAGCCTTCTGCTCCGAGGTCAGCTTCAGACAACATGCTTAGAGATTTAACCAGACATGCTTAAAACCACTCTGGGAAGTACCAGGGCTGCAATTAGGAAGGTGAAATTAAGTCAAACCACAATGGACCAGTATCAGCACTTTCATACAGATTTTTCATGTTTTCAGATAATTAAGTGACAGATATTTGACCAAAGGCAGTGCTTCCACCCTGAAAGTGAGGAGGGATTTGGAGGCCTTGGAGCTGGCACTGATGGGGCACCAAGTGTGCAGGCCTGACTGCTGCAGGGCACAGCTTCCCACTGGTGGAGTGCAGCTGCATGGACATTTTGGGATGCATTCAACCAATGCTTTTGGAGGCAAACTTCTCAACACCACCACCAGAAACATGCAGCTCCAAAGTGTGCACATGCTGGTACCACAGATACATAAAATAAATAGAGCCAAATAAAACAGAAAAGGGCCATTATAAAGTGGACCTTATAACTCTCAATCTGTGACAGGAAAGCTCAGTGCTACTGTAGTAGAAAATTATGTGTTTGACATAAATACCACCTTGTTTCCTGGTTTCTACAAGGTAACCTGTAAGAACTGTGGTGTTGGCTGCAGTTAGCACTGCCCTCCATGCAGGTTTCACCACAAGCCCATTTCCACGAGAGCAGCCCGGCTCCCTCCCTCCCCTCAGCTCCTACCTGTGCTGGGGGTTGGTGTACTTGAGCAGCTCTGCCAGCTGCAGGGGGTACTTGCAGATCTTCTGCACGGGGGTGAGCAGGAAGCCGTCCAGGGAGATGTCGATCATCTTCTGCAGCAGGCGGCACGCCTCGAAGAAGTAAACGTACTTGTTCACCTTGGTGAGGCGCGACAGCTCCAGGCACGCGTTGGGGTGGTTGTTGCAGTACTCGGAGTAGATCTGGAACTCTGTTTGCTGCAGGGGACAGGGAGGGAGTCACTGCCCACATTCCAGGCCATGCCCTGGCACAGACTCCTCTGTGTGTGTGGTGATTCGTATCCTGTCTCTGGAACTGCTCAGGGATTTGTTTCCTCCCAGGCTCTCAAGCACTAAAACTGGGGCGGGCAGGGTGTGTTACAGCTGCAGCACCTGCAGCCCGTCTGAGAGACCCAGACATTCCCACCTGCCCTGCTCTGGGCTCAGCTGGATGCTCTTAGTGCCCACACCAGCCACAGCTGATCCTGCACTGACCTGAAAATACCATCACTGCAAACTGGGTCCCGCTCCAGATTTTGGAATCTTCCTGCATTTTCCCTGAAGTACCAAGGTCTGACAGGGATTATTGTGTTCAGAAGATAAGGTGCTTTCAAAATGCTCTTCCCACAGCCACAAGAGCTGCAGTTCTTTGGGAAGTGGGGAGGGGCTGAACAGGGCTGGGGTGGGGGATGGTGACATTTAGTTTGGTTGGATGGGTCTTTTTAAAGAAAGCTTCAGTTCTGTCAGATAAATTTCTAAATCCTCTGGCTTAATCCATGCTCAGCTACCCCTTTCCCATGAAGTTAAATTTACTTACATATTCCAAGAAGCATGAGCCAACCTCACTCAGATGTGGGTGGTCTTTGTTAAATTTCTTCTCTAGTGCTTTAACAAATTTCTTCTGGCACCTGTAGATGTCCTCGATATTCCCAAAGATTGTTTTCAGCTGCTCTTCCGTGAACATGTCCGCTCTCTTGCGGCACTGCTTGATGTAGCCCTAGGGAAAACCAAATTGGGAAACTTCCTGGGCATCTGCTCTGTGGCAAGAGAAAGCCTCAAGGACTGCAGTCAGGTGTGCACCAGGTCCCTGTATTCCCCTCCTGCAGAGATGTACCCCTCTTTAACTATTATTTCCTCTAATGTTACCCTAAACACGGCAGAAATAGAAGCTGCTACAGCTCGTGGCAGCCCCGGGCGATGCTGCAGCCCCCACCTGGAGGAGTCAGAGCTGCTTCCCCTCCTGCTGAAAAGCCTTTCTGTGTCTGCAGGCAGTGGGGTGCTCTGGCCCCAGCACCAGTGGATTCCAGTTAAGGGCAGTTGTGGATGTGGTTTGGGTGCTGTGAGGAGCTGCCCGGGTGACTCCAGGAGAGGAGAGCTCCGAGGGCTGGGGGACACTGCAGCAGGAGAGGTTGTTTGTAGGTGTGTGCTCTTTGCCCCAGCTGCCTCTGCTGGCAGCCACTACACTTTGGCACCATTGCAGTGGAGAAATCTGTTCCTGCAAAAATCCCAACTGCCCTCACTCCCCCAGTGTGCACCATGGATCTCTTCTAGAAGAGGTGTCACAATATTCAGCATATTTGACAGTAAAGGACCCAATTGGCTGAGCATCCCCCAGTGGTTTTGATCCGAGCATGACTTGCCTGAAGGCTGGAGTTGCTGATTATATTACCACAGAACATATATTAGAGAGGACAGCAGTGCTAGACATTTACTTTTCTCTGGCTTGGGAAATTCAATTAATTCCATTTAATCAGAGCACAAGTGAGTGCTCCAAATGCAGAGGCATTTGGGATTTTGCTGTAATGAATTGTCTTCTGTTTTCTGAGCATGTAATGGCATTCAGCAGAACTGAGGAACACACAGTCTCGTTTTCAGAAGAGAAATTTACCTGCAGTAATTTACCTGCTCAGGGCCCTTTCTGGGCAGGAATGGGACGCAGCCCATTATCCTTCAAACAAGTTCTTACAGTCCCTTCCCCTTTATTCCTTACCTCACAAATGTCCTTCAGGTGCTTGATGTAGTCTCTCTCTGTGCTGATGATCTCATTGATGACGTTGGTCCTCATTTGGTCCTTGGTGGTCTGGCCCATGCCGAAGCTCCCGTCCTCCTTGCCGCCCTCCACCTTCAGGGGATAATCCTCCATGGGCTCATCCTGGTTCACGCGCAGCTGTGCGGGCACACAAGGTGTTCACTGTTTGTACTGCCAAGCACAGCTCTGCCGGGGAACTGCCGGGGAACTTTGGGACCCTCGGCTGCAGGGCAGACTCAGACTGAGCGGGGACAGGGTGTGAAGAGGGCTGTGTATTGCCTGGAAGCACTCTCCCCCGGGGAGGCTGAGCCCAGACAGTCCCCCGCTTTCAAGCCCCATGGGAGCTGCTCATGGGTGGCTTTAAGCAGGCATTTCTTGTGAACAGAAGTCACAGGAATAACGTGGAGTCCTTCAGGAAGCATGCATATAAAATCAGGACAAAAATGGTTTATCGAGAGAAATTTTCTTAAATATTAGAAGGAGGGAGGGGAGAACCGGTAAAGGGTTGGGGTTTTATGAACTTTATTGCTCTCGTGCTGTCGGTAACAGATGGCCCCTCGGTGTCTGCGTCCCCAGGATTATTTAAAGAGAGTTCACTGCTGCAGTAAAAGCAGCTGCGGTGGGCACCGAGGTGGGAAAGCAGGGCCGGGCAGGGCTGTGCGGGACTGCCGGGCCCCCATCAGATGGCAGCACCGGGCTGGAGCCGGCACGGGCCGGGCGCTTCACCCCGGGCTAAGGCTGGCACGGGCCGGGCATTTCACCCCGGGCTGAGGCTGGCACGGGCCGGGCATTTCACCCCGGGCTGAGGCTGGCACGGGCCGGGCATTTCACCCCGGGCTGGAGCCAGCACGGGCCGGGCATTTCACCCCGGGCTAAACCTGGCACGGGCCGGGCATTTCACCCCGGGCTGGAGCCGGCATGGGCTGGGCATTTCACCCCGGGCTAAACCTGGCACGGGCCGGGCATTTCACCCCGGGCTGGAGCCGGCATGGGCTGGGCATTTCACCCCGGGTTGAGGCTGGCACGGGCCGGGCATTTCACCCGGGCTAAGGCTGGCACGGACCGGACACTTCACCCCGGGCTAAGGCTGGCACGGACCGGACACTTCACCCCGGGCTAAGGCTGGCACGGGCCGGGCATTTCACCCGGGCTAAACCTGGCACGGACCGGGCATTTCACCCGGGCTAAACCTGGCACGGACCGGGCATTTCACCCCGGGCTAAGGCTGGCACGGGCCGGGCATTTCACCCCGGGCTAAACCTGGCACGGGCTGGGCATTTCACTTGCCAGCTTTGCTTTGTGTGTACTGCTGTGGCTCTCGGAATGCCCGTGGGAATACTCTGAATGTGACTCAAAGGGTCTGTCCCAGCACAGAGGAGTGAAAGGTAGGAAGTTAAAACACACATAATTATCGGAATTTTTAGTACAATGACGCAGAACTGCTTTAGACTTTTCATGTACTTTCTTCTAGGCTCTATACACTTGATGGAAATACACCCACATATAAAAAGCAGTGCATACCCCTCCCTGTCAACACAGGCACAGCTGACATTTACTCACTGCTGAAGCCCTCGGGATGTGCAATCCTGTTCTCCTTCGCTGTGAGCAGGACATCGGCAACACTCAAACCCCGACCCTGGCCTGAAACTCGTGTGGAGTGAGAGCCCTGCGGTCTGACCCAGCTCCAGGCACGCCAGCCCTCCCTGCAGCGAACTGCAGAGCTGCAGAGCCGGTGGAATTAGCAGGAAATCTGTGCCCGGCTGCTTGAGTAAGTGTTGTGATTCCTCCATTAAAAGAATTTCCTATTCTTTTATCCCTAATGCCCAGTACTAGTCTGCTTTACTTTGACAAGTTTCTGCCAGCCAGGACAATTGAACTTATCAGTAACAGGAAATAAAAAAGTCTGTGTTTTCATTGCAAAAAAAGCAGTGCTGAGGTTTTGGTAATCTTACTTGTGAAACATTCCACTGTTTGTGATAATTATCTAGCTGAGCCCATCTTCTGCACCTATAACAAAGCATTCAGACCTGCCCCACTTCTCCAAGGGCTCTTGCTACAGACACCAGATGACCTCGTGTCACCTCCTTTATGCTTCAGCTGCTTTTGGGTCACTTGTGATCCGAAGTGACCTGGATAAAGAGCTAAAGGGCTGAGAATCTCTGCCCTCAGGCACCTGATGGCCTTTGCAGCGCCAGGAGCCTGCCCGAGGTGGTGAAAGCTGCCAGGCACCCACACTGACAGTGCCAGGAGAAAGGAAAAAAGCTTTTCTCCTCACAGCAGGACAGCACAGCACAGCAGGTACCACCCTCCTGCTTTCCCCCTGCATGCCCTGAGAGTTCAGATGTGTTTCAGAAGGCTCTGCTGGAAATGCAGCCTCTGCACTTGGGACTGTCTGGGCTGCTCTGCACAGCTCCTCTGTGTGGGCTCGTAGCTGGCACCAGGGGACAGCCTTGACCCACGAGCACAGAGGTCTCAGATTGCCCCATATGCCCCCAAGCCATTTTTTGTGTTTTCTCCTCCATTTTTAGTGCCTGGCCTTCGGTGCTGTGTGCCTGCCCAGCACAGGCGGGCTGGGAAGGTGCCTGTGTGCCATCCTGGCACTGCTCTGGCCCAGCACCAGCTGCAGGGAGCTGCCTTTGGTGCCCTGCCCCTCTCCAGTGTCTAAGTGGGCACAGAGTGGAGACCTGTGCCAGCTGCAGCAGGGGTTCCTCCAGGAGCTGCTGCTTGTCCCTGGAAGCGGGTGCCGTGTGCTTGGGCACAGATCAGCCAATATACAGATGGGTAAGCAGGAGCCAGGCTGCAAACCTGCAAACAGAGCAGCCCCCAGCTGGCACAGCTCAGCTCAGCTCTGCTCCAGTCTGGAGCTGACCCCTTTGCCCTGATTTACTCATGTAGAGGGAGTTCTCCACACTGGTGGCTGCTCAGGCAGGAGGGCACCCTGTACTTGCAGAGGAACACTAACAGGACATGCTGAACCATCTCTAGCAGTGACAGTCCTTAGGAGTCAGCACAGAACATCAAACCTGGAGAAAAAGAACAAACCCCTGGTGCTAATGGAGAGGGCACAAAGAAGGATCAAGATCTTACCCGAACAAAGCTGGCTGGAAACCAGCCTTCACTGTCCAGAATCCTCCCCCACCACCACTCCTTGTTGGTGGCATCCATCACTTCGATGACATCGCCGGCCTTGAATCCCAGCTCCTGGTCATCCATGGTGACGTGGTCCCAGAGGGCCTCTGCATACACCACGCTGCCATCGCTGATGAGCTGTGGGCACAGCAGTCACAGTCAGTCCTGCACGCCAGCCGTGCTGCTACCCCTGCAGCCCCCTGAGCAAGCAGGACTCGCTGCAAGGCTGGCATTGCTTCACCTGGCCCTCCCAACAGCATTTATTCAGAATCTTGCACACATTTACTACCATAAAAACATAAATTATGTCATTTCATACTGCTGGCTTTGCCTCAGCCAGTAAACAAGGCTCAGTGGTACCTTGTTTGTGGAGGGTGCTCTGGTGCTGCCAGCGCAGCTCTGCTTTGGAAAACCTTCAAATAAAACCCTGAGCATCAATATTTAGAGACCTACTTCAGAGCAGAAAGCATTTGGAGGCCTCAGAGCCCCTCTGGAATGGGTAGAGCCTGAAGCCTTTAAGGTGGTTAAACATAGCACTTAGGATGCTTAAAATAAGACACCTGGAGAGTTTTAAGCAATTATACTGGGGAACAACAGCTATTTACAACATGCCCCATAGAGGGAAAACAGGACAATTAACCCAAACCCAAAGCAAAGCCCATGGGAGCTGCAAGGGGGCTCCTGAGCACAGGGATGCTGTGCCTGCTGCCACTGCTGACCCAGTGCTCCCACCTCAGCTGTGGGGGACCAGCAAACCCCTGGGTGCTGCTGCAGGGCTCTCTGTGGGCTGCTCCTGCTGGCCACCATCAGTGCCCGATGCCACTGCTTTATCAGGTCAGTCTGCCTTGGATTTCATCAACTACAGAGCACACACAGAGTTCCCGGGGCCTGGGTGTACCTGGGACTGCCTGAACACCAAAGACTTTCCTGAGAAGATGGAGTGCATATTGGAGTTCTGCTAAAAAGGACTTGGCCATGGTGGAGTGGCAGTGAAGGTCTATTTTTCTCCAGGAAAATGGGGCAATGATGAATTATGGGAAGACAATGGGAAGACAGTCTGCGAGGCACATGGGAGAAAGAGAAAAGCTGTAGGAAAGCCACTGTCCCTGGGAGGTGTCCCAGCACTGCACAGTGTCACCACAGCACGCAGGGCACGGGCCACCCAACCCCTTGGGCACCCAGAGGTGTCCCCTGCCCTAGGTTACTGCCTCTGCCCCTCCACAGAGGAGAGACAGGCACGCTGCAAAAGAGCGTCAGGATGATCGTGAACTGAGTAAATCCGAGCAGGGTTAACGAGGCATTTGAAAGCAAATTGAAATGCAGTCTGCCTTTGGACAGCAAATGCCCCTTCACTGAACCAGAAACAGCTTAATGCAGTGTTTCCATTCTGACAAAAATAATGGGATGATGGGGAAGGAGAGGGTGAGAGGTTTCCCCTCATCTACACAGGCAGCGTGTAGCCAGAGCTAGGTGAGATGCAGTGCAGTGATGCTGTGTATATCTCTGTGAAAGCAGGGGATGGATCCATGTGGCAGCAAAAACAAAAGGGTTATTGATGTGCTAAAAACAACAGAAGTGCCTCAGAATGGTCATGGAGAAATTAGAGCCTCCCCCCCACAAAAGGTGGTGGGATCAGCCCAACTGAAGAGCACTAATGCACACAGGATGGGAAACAAGGAGGAGCCCAAGGCTATGGTGCGGAAGGAAAACTGGGATACAGCTGCCACCACAGCAACATGGTGGGATGATTCTCACAAACAGCAGTGCTGCAGTGGGTGGCCAGAAATCCTTCAGAAGGAACAGGCATGGCAGGAGAGGCAGTGAGGGAGCGCTGTATGTTTTGATGATGGTGGTGACAGGGTGGTGTCCCCCTCTCTGGAGGGGCAGCAGAGGAGCAGGCACTGATCTCTGCTCTCTGGTGCCCAGTGACAGGACCCACAGGCATGGCCTGAAGCTGTGTCAGGGCAGGTTTAGGTTGGATATCAGGAGAAGGTTCTCTCCTCAGAGGGTGCTGGGGCACTGAACTGGATCCTGAACTCCCCAGGATCAGGGCCCCAAGGCTGCCAGAGCTCAAGGGATGTTTGGACAACAGTGTCAGACACAGAATGGAATTCTTGGGGAGTCTGTGCAGGGCCAGCAGTTGGACTTTGATGATCCTTGTATGTCCCTTGCAACTCAGGATATTCTATGGTTCTTTAAACGTATTTATCCATGATGAGGATGGATGAGGGGATTGAGTGCACCCTCAGTAATTTAGAAGTTTTAGCTTTTTCCCATAAAACAGGGACAACCAGAGTAGGGAAGAGAGAGGATGTAAAGGTGTATTTTTCCAGACTTGGCTGTCAGACTTCAGCCCCAGAAGAGCAGCTGGGCCGTGGGTGAGGGTGGGTGCACCACTCTCAGAAGGAGCTCTGCTGGTGCCCATCCATTTGCTCTGGGGCTGCAGCGCTGGTGCTGTGCAGACCCAGCAGAGCCCAGCTCCTCCTGCTGCAGGGAGGGAGAGCAGCACCAGGGGGAGGGGGCTGGAGCCCAGCCCTATGGAGGGGGCTGATGGAATTCTCAGGTCTCATCTCAGTGCTGGCACTCACCTGCACTCAGGTCCCAGCCCTGAGTTACTCATCCCTGCAGGGAGGGATGGCTGTCGCTCAGGAAATGGGCAGAAGCTGCTAAACCTTGGCAAGAGTGGCACCCAGCAGGCTTTTCAACACCCAAACTGTGACCAGCACACACAGCACAGGGCTCCTTCTCCCACCAAAAGCCTTCTCTCTGTGCTGAAATACGCCAGCCTGGAGCAGTGCTCCCAGGGTGATGTGCAGGCTGCTGCACACACCGTGGCCATTTCCAGACAGACCAAGTGGCCTTCCTCTAGCACTGAGAGGATCACACAAACAGAGCACTGATGATGTGAGGGCAGTAATACCACACAGGACCACGCTGTCACATTTTGGTAACGAGGTGAGAAGACAGGAGCCCAAGCCTGACGTAGCATGAACAGCACATGGGGCTGATACACTCAGCTCCCAGAGCCACATGGTTCTAGTCAGAGTCACTGAAAGCCACAGGGCTGAGTAGAGAATCCTCAGCTGCTATTTTAATCCATCCATTAATATTAATACCTTACATTTTCTCTATTCAACAACAGCCATACTGGGGGTATGATTTGCAAAATGCAGGAAGTCACAGCTGTGAGATCACCAGCCTGGCCAAACAGGCAGGCAGGACACTGCACAGGAATAAATAAAATACACATGAACAGCTAGCCAGGATTTGTTTAACTGACAACAAACACCATGTTTCTAGGGAGGAATGAGCTATATGGAATAAAGCATGAAATAAAGAGCAAAAAATATTTCATCTGTTCCTGGGATTGTCTCAGTGTAATAGGGCAGCACTCAACACCCCTTCACGTGTTCAGGCTGCCAGGCTCTGCCTGGTCCCTCCCTGCCCTCTTCCTCCCGTGCTGGAAGCCCAGGGAGGGCAGGCAGTGCCCAGGGATGGCCGTGGGCACAGCTCTGCTGCTCTCTGCCCACAGGCCAGGCTGTGCCTCACACTGGTGTTTTCCACTGTATCCAGTCCAGCTCCTGGGCTGATACAGCAATGCCCAGCACACCCAGCCCCTCTCCCAGGGCAGGCACTGCTGGGCAGCTCAGAGCCAGGGCTGGCATCTCCCTGGCACAGGAGCGCCTGCGGTGCCACAGGTCCCTGCAGCAGGGAGAGCCGCCCCAGCTGGGCTCCGAGCACTGCCCCACCCTCCCCTGGGGACAAGCTGCCGTGGGGACAGAGGGGCAGGGCTCTCCCACCCCAGGAAGGGTAAAACACCAGCAGGGGCATGGGTTTGGGCAAAGCCTGTTGGAGGTGGCACCATGACCCGGCTCTGCTGAGGGAGCTGCCCAGCGTGCAGAGGGGAATGCTCACCTGCCAAACACCCCCTGGCTCAAAACGCTCAGCTCACCACACTTGGGTCTTTGCAATTAAAGCAAGGTTTGAAAAACAACTGGTAATGTCCATATGAAACAACATTTATGTGCTGGCTTTGTAATGTCGAGAACAACTCAGTACATGTTCTTGAAAAGGCTCAAACGAGTGGACAGCAGAGAAAAGTCAGGAGAGAGAATGCAAAGCAGCCACACCACTGCTGCTCCAGCTCCTGCAGATGGCAGTGGGGAACACAACCAGAAATCAACTTTTTTTCTTTGTTTATAAAAACATTTAACTTTCTAGACAGCAGCATTGCATTTGCAACCCAAAGGCAGCACTAGCTCAGATGCTTTGAGTCTGAAAATCGAGGGCAGCTCTGTTCCTGCCCTGGCCTTTCTGTGTGCCCAGAGCAGCCCCAGGCTCCTGCTCCAGCCCTTCCTGCAGGGAGGGGAAGGCACTGGGGAAGGCACTGGGGCTGATACCTTGGAGTGCCTCCCTAGAACAGAGGCTGGACAAGATTCAGAGAATAAAGTGGGTATTTATTAAAGGCCTTCAATAGATGCACCTTGGGCACTCAGATCCTCCCAGAGGCTGCACCCAAGGTGGACGATGGTCACGAGTTTTTCAGACAATTCTAAGTTTGGTCCATTTCCATATCAGGGGTTAATGCTCCCATTACAGCTTCAGGTAATGAAGTCATTTACCCCCAGTTTGCTCCCCCCAGTTCACTTTTTTTTACACTTTCAGGGCCTGAGGCTGTGGGGTGTCCTTGAGTTCCAGGCCCAGAGGGATTGTTGTGTCTGACCCAAGTGTGAAGACAGTAGCTAACATTCTGTATGGAGTTTGGAGTTACACACTAATGCAGTGCAGGATTTGAAAAACACAAAAGCTGAACTCCCAAGGCATCAGGGCAGCTCCTCCCGTGGCACAGATGGAGGGGAGGATCGATGCCTGGCCCCTCCGAGCAGTGTCTGCAGAGGCTGCCAAGGAGGAGACCCCGCCAGGGCTTGCTCAGAGCTGCCCCAAATTGAGTCCATTACGTTGGGCAAACAGACCTGGCGTGTCAGGGCTTGTTGGCACTGCAGCTCCTCTGTCCCTGTCTGTCTCGGGCTGGACACCTTGACATCATTACCTTACATGTCCTGGTCTTGTTTGGACAGGACCTCCAGGCAATATTAACAGAGATAAAAGATGTCAGCAATTTGCAGAAGGAGGGAGGAAGATGCCTTTAGGAAATTTTTATCTTTGAGCTACTCGTTTCTATTTGAATAAAATTTGAATAACTTTCTCTTGACAATGCCAAGTACACTGGATCATGCAGAGCTAAAAAATAAACCCAGGAGCAGCAAAAGAACTGGGAAAAGGAAAGATCAGGGAGAAGGGGCCAATAGAATGGAATTTATTTTTCAGCCCTGTGACCCTAAAAATTTTCCACAAAGAGCACCTGAAGCCAGCCTTTTGTGGTGAGCTAAAATGATTGCCATGAAGCCTGTGCTCATTGCCTGACACCCTGAACTTGTGTGTGACAGGCTGAAGCTGAGCTGGCCCAGCACACCAAACATCCAAGCCCTGCAGCAGTCCCGACCCCAGAGGCAAAGCCCTCCCACAGCTCCAGTTCTCCTCTGCCTCTCTCATGCAAGGTGTAGCAGAGGAGTGAAAAAAAATTACTTGCACACATGCCCCAAAGTTGTGCTTCATTCACACAAATACTTATTTTCTCTGAGCATGGGCAGACGCCAAAATTGGCCTCTGCCTTGAGCTGAACCCATGGGACAGTTTTGAAATTGTCCTGACAGCTTGCTCTTGCTTCTTCTCAAAACCTTTAGCTTCACTTCAAATGAGGGACAACAGAGATTAAATTTATCTCACAGAGTTTCTGCCACCTGAGCAGCAGGCAGTGAGTATGGGTGAGTTCTCTGCACTGGCCTTTCAGAGCGTGTCCCCTGGTGGGGAGACAGGCACCCCAGGGAAGGTCCATCTCAGCATCTCTCAGCACCATGAGCTAACCCAGCCCTGGGGTTCCCGTCTCCCCTCGCTGCCAGGCAGGATTTGGGCTGGCTCTGCCTGCATTGCTGCTGCCTGGCTGCAGGGTGCCAGAGCCCCAAGAGAGCTGTGCAGCCAGAGCAGGCCCTGCAGTGCTCCTGCTGCTGCAGTGCCCGTGCTGGCAGTGCCACCAGCCCAGCCCGTGTGACAGGGCGCGTGTCCCGCGTGGGCAGCTCGTGTCACTGCCCCATCCACAGCCCACACGCACTGCCACACACGCCGTGCCCCCGGCCTTTGCTGCCCTTTTGCCTGCACTGCGAGCTGCACATTTTTCAGCACAGATTTTGGAGACTGATTAAGGGCAGTGGAGGGCTCTCAGGCATTCACCAAGCACTGCAGATCTCCATTCAAAATATTTTAATTTGACAGTGATTCTCCTTAACAAATCTAAAATGTCAGTCAACAAAGATCTTAATCCAGCTAAGTGTGCTACACTGATATTCCACAGTGCTGCTTTTTTAATCAGTGCCTGTAGTTAAACTCCTCATGTGACATCTAGTACAGCTGCCTCCATTTACCAAACATTCAAAATTTGTCATCATATTTATTTGGTAAGAACTATTTTCCACAAAACCATTCTGACTGGCATTAATTACATTATTCCCTTTTATTTATATCATCTGAGTCCTGATTCCCCCTCAGACGTGATTTAAACAGATGGGAGGAGGAGGAGGAGGGTCCCCTGTGCAGCAGGCAAGGAGAGGCTTTGAGATCTCCCTTTACCCAGCGCTGCAGGAGGGGGGAAGCAGTGGAGGGGGCAGAGCTGGGCTTTATGTTGGGTGAACTCTGTGTGGAGAGAAAGCCTGCCAGGGGTGCCTGTCCCCTGGGTGCCATTGAATGTGATCCTTTGGACCCCAGAGAGATGCAAGAACCTCCCAGTTCCTCACCCAAAATGTGGGAGCTGATTATTACAAAGCAAAAGGAAACAACTTGAAAACCGCTTTCAACCATTTTACTTTTGGCTGCAATAACTGAGGAAAGTTCTTGAGAAGGTGTGGGGACAGTCACCTGAAGCTGAGGAGGACACCCAAACCACCTCGACCCTGTCAGTGCCCTCAGGACTCCAACCATCACTCTCCCACAGCCTGTCTGTCAAGGGAGACTGCTAATTTGGGGAATAAATCCCTAACTTTTGGCAAAAGGAAAAACCAGGAGCAAAGCCCTTCCCAAGCCTCTCAGTAACTCTGCAACACATTGTCTTTGTGTCACATTTCAGAGCTGCACACTGCAGTTGCTGGTAGCATGTACAGGAAGAAAAAAGCTGTAAAGCAGCTTCCATCTTAACCTGTCAAACAATTTCCCAGAGGACATTTATTGAAATTCCTGTATATAACTAACTTATCTTCTGGTATAAGTGAAATGTATTTTCATTCTTTCTAAACAAGTAGATACAACGCAGAGTGACAGGGTGCCAAAAAGGCAACAGAAATTCCATGCTGCCAAATGTGACACAAACCATTCCCAACACAAGTGACTGACTAAATGAGCTGCTCCTCAGGAAGGTCTCTGCAGGGCCATTTGAGAAAACATTGGCCCTCCCCATCAGGGTCAGGAGCCCAAATATCAGGAGTGACTCAGAAAGGGAGAGGAGAGCTAGGCAAGGCACAAAGAGCAGCATGAATCAAATGTGGGAAGAGTTTCTAGGCCAGCACAAGCTAAACAGACCTTGAAGCTCAGCAGAGACAGGTAGATGGAGGGTGGCCACGAGCTGAAGGCTCACACAAAGGCTGTTTCTAATCCAGGCTGCTGGGTGCCCAGTGAAATCACCAGGCAAGAAGCTTGGGACAAAAGCAGGACCTTGTCCCTGTGGTGCATATTGAAGCTGTGCCATAGGAAGCCCCACAGCCAAAGACAGAGGTGATTTTAAAAAAGATTAAGCAAATGTATGTCCTTCAAGGGTATTGAAACACATCCTGTCTGGATACAGCCCATCCAGGACCTTAAACTTGCCTCTGCTCCTGGGCAGTCACCAAGCACAGGTAAAAGTGTCACTGGCTGCCCTGCACACCTGGGCATTAGGGTGGTAACATTTATCTCACAGAGCATTAGGACATTAGGGCAGTAAAAAGCACAGAAGGAAAGGAATGCTGACTATTTGTATTACCCACAGATACTTCTAAAAAGAGCAAGCCCTGAGAGTGTGAACCTGGCAGGCACAGCTACATCCCACGAGGTACAGCAACACTGTCATTCAGGTGGAAAATTAGCAGTTGCCAACACAGTAATTACAGGGACATGAGGATGTCCCCTGGGGCAGGGCTGCTCCTCTCCTGGCTGGGACTCCTCAGCACTTCCACACATTCCACAGAACAGATCCCACACACTCCATCCTACCCGAGCAGCCCTCACCAGGAGCACACATCTGGAGCAGCCATTCATCCCTACACATGGGTGTCTAACTCCTGGCATGCTTTTCTTTTCTCAGAAAGGAGGATGGAAGTGTAGCCAGGGACCCCTGGCTGTCCAGGTACTGCCTGGGAGACAGTCCCTGCACACAGCTCAGGGCCATACCTACAGGAGCAGGTACATGCCACATCCTCACTCCAAATGTCCAGACCCCCCTTGACAATTTAAGAGCTCAAAGGACCTCAAAACCTCCTTAAAGACAGAAAACTTGAATCATTCCAAAGCTCTAAATCAGCTTAAACAGCTTAAACTGATCTAAGGCCCTACAGTGTTTTAAGCATTTTAAACCCATCTAAAGCCTTAAAGTGGCTTAAGGAGCTTGAAATACTCTAAGGCTTAAAAGTGGTTTAAGCATCTCTAACTTTTGGCTCAGCCACTCCTCGTTCCTGTCGCAGCTGGGGCACCCCTCACTCCTCACCTGAGCTACACAGCCCCAGAACAGCACCTGGAAATTGTCCATGTACCCTTCTCCTCCTTCCTTTGGTTTCAAACTCTGGAAAGGTGAAAGGGGTTGAACCCTGCACTGAACTCTCAGGTCTGAACAAGACTCTGACCTCAGGCTCACACATCTAAAGTTTGCAGTTTCTGGTTCCAGTCTGGCTGCAGATGAAAATTGTGTCAGACTGCCTGACTCCCACTTCAGCTCACCAAGAGTTTTGAAGTCTACACTCACTGCAGAGGATGAAGCAAAGCTGGTTACCACAATTTTTGCATTTTTTGGGATTGGAAATGGCCCAGGATGTTTCTGTTTGGTTGTTCACACGTTTAACAGTGATTGCTGTTGCACCTTTTTTACACTGCCATTTCACAGACACCCAAGTAGGAACTATTTTCATCAGAAAATTTTATTTAATGCTACATTAACACATTTCTGTGTCATTTATGCCTTCCCCATTCTCCTCTTGCTGCAGCTGCAGGACTACCCTTCCTCTGTGCATTCCCACCAGCACATTCCCTTGGGATATTTCCTCTCCTTCTCCCTCTCTGCAGGACAGCTCCTGGTTCCTGTGTTTCTCTCATGATTTAATTTTGGAATTTTTCCTCTCAACCTCTTCTTTTGCTTTCTCTTTCATCATTATTTCTTTGCACAAATGAGGAATATACTCTACAGATCCCCCAGGATAATGCATCCAAACCAGTCCAGCTGTAGCTATCCTGACATTCAGATTTGTTGAGAATAAAAGCTGCATCCTGACCCCTTGAAGAAGGACAAGAAAAGGAACCATGTAATCTCTGCCTGCTGATGACTCTTGCCCCAAAAGAAACAGCAAGTTATGGAATCAGTTATAGCTCAAAGGCAGATTAATCTAAATTTGTTTTAAAAATAAGGTTAAAGAAAACACTTAAAAGCAGATACAAATTGCATTGCTAACAAACCCTTCTGAATCATCCCAACTCAGCATCAAGCCCAAAACACAGTTTATGGTTTTCCTTCTCATGTGTGTGCATGAGTTAACTGCCATGGAACACACTGCAAACACCACGTGAAATCATTTTTATTGCTCCTGTCTCCTGTGAAAACATCTCCCTTGCCTTAGAATGTGCCAAAGCCTGTACAACACTGGCGGGTGCTGGCAGGCATGATGGGCCAACACACAATGTTTATCAGTTTCCATGACATGGCTCAGAGATGTTCTCCCTGCCTCAAAAGAACCATGCACAGGTTAGTATCTGTTTTCTTTCTTCACTTTTTCCTGAGAGAGAAACCCTGCAGGGTTTTGGTGACAAAATTTATATGTTCCACCACTGCCACCACCACCCACCGCCTTCCTGGCGATCTCTTTCCCATTGTACACACACTGGGCTCCATCCTTTCTTCACAGAACTATGAATTGCTGTTTGTCCTATTGTTTGAAAATGGGGCAGAGGAAAATCTGAATAACAGAGAGAGGAGAAGAACAAAAAAAGACCTTGATAGTGTCTCACTGTCAGGCAAAGGAGGCTGCCTCAGCCTTTGTTTTTGCTTAGTATCTGTAAATATAAAAATGAGTCATTTCTTTATAGTCCCTGCAGGAGGTTCTTCAAGTTATGTACACCTTGAAAAAAACACCTTTTCCTATAGAAAGTGTCCTGTGCTAAGTAAAGAAGATGTTCAGGAAGCAACAGCTTCCTGGGATCTTCTGAGGCCCTGTACTATTCTGCTTTTGAATATATGCATTTTCTTCACTTGTCTCACATCCACATCATCTGGATGATGACATTTAATGGCCAAAACAAAGCTAAGGCCTCAAACCAGAACCACATTTCTGTTTCCAAGACCACATTGCAAACAAGTCCTCGAAGTCCAGGAGACCAAGGCAGCTGCTGCTCCTCCTGCAGGACAGGGCTGTGGTCCAGACAGGGAATCACACACCCCGTGCTGGGCACCACTCCTGGCACCCTGACTCCCTGCACGACCCTGTCCAGCAGCACAAAGGGGCTTTGCAGAGGCAGCTCAGTTCCAGCTGAGCACGTTCTGGTAGGTCAGGGTGTGATGGCTCCTGCCATTCCCAGCACTCCTCTCTTGGCATCCAGTGCAAATCTTCTCACTACGTAATTAGATTATGCTTATTATATCGAGTGCTGGCTCCTGGGCACTACAAGTGTGAACTGGGACGCTAAAAATACCAAGCCATGACTCCTTAGCAGCCTGTCTGTTCCTAATCTCCTGCTGGAACTATTTCATCTGGTGAGGTGAGGAAAGCTGTGTTGGGCTGCTGCTGGGAGAGATCCCAGTGGATTCACACAATGCCTATATCCAGTGTTTTTATTTCCATATAACATTTTCCACAGCACTGCAGATACTCAACATGCCAGGAACAGACCAGATCATAGTTCAGAACAAGCACAAGCAGTGGAGCCCTGCTGGAGCTGTAGCCCCACAAAGAACATTCATGTACTGCCCCTGCACTGTGGCCACTGCAAACCAGCACAGCTCAGCAGAGACAACAACTGATCCCATTCCTGAGCTGATATCCCAAACACAGCACTGCACAAGCACAAGAGTTTGAGGTGTGGGCCCTGAGCTGTTTGCTCCATGCCCTGTGTCCCCTGGCTTTGACCAGCAGGAGCAGCAGCAGGAAGGACAGAGGGGGCTGAAGGCAGCCCCTGTTCCCCCAGCTGGACAGGCTCTACCTGCTCTGGCACCAAGGGACAGCACAGATTCAGGTGTCCAGAGTGAAATGGTGCTCTCCAGAGGGAGAAGCAGGCTGGAAGGGGCTGTGCTAGGGGCTCTCTGCAGGGAGGGGGAAGGGGAAGGCAGGACAAGACCTCTGTGCTGCAGCAGGATGGCTGGGACCAGAACCCCGTACCAGGCCCTTGTTCCAGAGGGCCAGGTCTCCTGGGTAGTTCCAAGGGAGAGCAAACTCCCGAATTTCCCTCTCTGTGGTCCCTCACACCTGGCTGACTCCTCTGCTGAAAGGCTGAGCAACACCCTCTTGGTACTTTGGGAGACATTTTTCTTTGAGCACGGGTGAGCTATCACATTTATCAGTACAGATGCAGAAAGCTGGCACGCACACAACAGGACAGGGAAAGCCACTGTGGTGGAGACAGGCCCACATCACCTCTTTGAGTTCCAATTCTGCCACTGCCAGATGCAGACACAGAGTGGGTGCTCTGTGTATGACATCAAGAGTCATGCCTGGAGTAACCCTGGCCGAAGAACACATACAAAGATTTATATATAATAATTTTATTCCAGTTTGCAGCACACTCTGTAGTTAACAAGGCCAGTGACACAGCATGAATAACAAGTACTCTCCATCTAGAAATCTTTCTTTAACCTGTGTAATGTGGCTTCTTTTGTTGTAATTTTTTTATTTTATTTAAAATCAAAACACTGGAAGGAGTAATTAAAAGTAATTGCTGATGGTATCATCCTAAGTGCTTACTGTGTTTCTTATCTGGCCAGCTCATGCCTTGGATTCCAAGAATAAATCACAAAGACAGCAGATACCACATATCACCACAGAGATGAATTTAGCCTGGGAGAACAAATTAAGCAAAGATATAATCTAAAGCCCAGATCTCCCTTTGGAAATGATGTCTTGGTCTTGCTCCTGCTCACAGATGCTCTTTGCTCTCACAAGGCTCAAAGCAGAGCAGTAGCAGAGCTCTTGCCTGTTAAATGTCCTGGTGAACTTGCCCCACGCAGGGAGCACAGCACATCCCCGTCCCTGCAGGGCTCAAGGGTCAGCACATCCCTGTCCCTGCAGGGCTCAGGAGCCAGCACATCCCTGTCCCTGTCCCTGTAGGGCTCAGGGCATGGCACATGGCACATCCCTGTCCCTGTCCCTGTCCCTGCAGGGCTCAGGACATGGCACATCCCTGTCCCTGCAGGGCTCAGGGCACATCCCTGTCCCTGTCTCTCGGAGCACCTCAGGGCACGGGAAGCATGTGGGCACAGCAGGGATGAGGAGGAGGAGGAGGAGCTGTGCAGTGGCCACAGCAGGACTGGATGCCATGCCCTGCTCCACAGCAGGAGCTGCGGGCACAGGGAACAGCGGGCACAGGGGGCACAGGGAGCAGGGGGCACAGGGAACAGGGGGCACAGGGAGCAGCAGGCACAGGGAGCACGGGGCACAGGGAGCACAGGGAGCAGGAGAGACAGGGCTCCCCAGCTGCCTTCCCCCCTGCCCTGCAGTGCTGCTCCCTCCCTGAGCTGTGCCCTGGTGCCAGGGCAGGCCCTGCTGCTCAGGTGACAGTGGGGAGATCACAGCCCTTCCACAGAGCACCCAGCTCTCCTGGTAGATAAATCCACCGAGAGCAAACAAAAAACCCAACAGAAAGGTCAGAGCCTCTTCCCTCCCCCCAGAGCTCTCCTTCCCCACTTCTTTCCCTCACCATCTACAGCTCCTGCACATGATTCAGGGATCCTTCAGCAGCTCTCTTTTCCCTGGGCTTTATTGGCCATTGCAGCACAGAAAAGATGTGAGGCAGGATTGAATGAGTCACAACCAACAGCAGACTGAATAACACTTGTCAACTGCAGCTTCCAGCTGAATGTACAGCTGGAGGGGAGGCTGAGCACGGAGAAAAACTCTGCCCCACAACAAAGCTTTGCACAGGTGCTTCAGGATTAGTCAGGTATCAAGAATCTAGCCAAGCATTGGAAAGAGGAAATTAAAATTCACCAAACATTAAATAATAAGTTGAAAAGTGTTCCCAGGCTCCTAGCAACCCAAGTTGACACCTGTGGCGGGCAGCGTTGAAGCACATATTTCCAAAGGGTTCTCTGTAATCCTGATAATTTTCTGATCAGAATTTTTAAATGCAAGAACAATTCTACTTTTTTTGCTCCCAACTGTTCTGGTACAAAATTGTTCTAAGCAGGAGTAATGCAAATTGCCTCAAGAATGGAAGAGGAAGGCAATTTCACCAGAGGGCACATTACCCTTTTTGTAATACACTTTTCTCCCTCACTGTCCTGCACTCCCCACAGCCCTTGAAAGAAACAATTCTTGTCTTTAGTTCTCGAGCAGTGAGCAGGAAAGCTCCTGGAGCTGGGGAAAGCTTGGGCCCCTTCCATCAGCAACTGCAGTGCTCCCCAGAGGAGTGCAGCTTGGCAGTGCTGTACCCAGGGGCACAGGCTGCCCAAACTCACAGCACTGCCAGCTTTGATACTCCCAACCAGGCAGAGCCCTCCAGCAAGCAGCAGGAATGAGGCATCCACACACTGAACATGCAGCAGCAGCAGAGGGTGAATTACTTCATCCCCACAACACCAGCTCCATGCTAACCAGGACACTTAATAAAAAGAAGTTCCTGGAAAACCTCCCTGAAGTCCTTTCCTAAGCAGAGTGGAACAGGAAGCTGCAGTCTCCAGATCAGTGACAAAAGCCACCCAAGGAGCATTTCAGGGCCATGGCACGGAGCCAAACAAGAGCAGGAGTCACTTGGTGAAGCCAGGCTCGCTGGGGGCTGGCAGAGCTGTGCCCAGCTGCCCACATGGCTCCCACATGCTGAGCCAAACCCTGGCACTGTGGATGGAGCCCATCTCCAGCTCTGGAGAGCTCCACGTGCATGCAGGCCCTGGGAGGCCCTGCTCCTCCCATCTACCATCAGGGGTTTTGCAGTATTTCAGGATACTGAGCAGGCACTGCAGCAATCACTGACAGCCCAAACTCACTGCAGGGCTGCCACGATGCTGAGGCCTCCCACTGCTCCCACGGACACGAGGTGGGAGCTTCTGCACCTCAAGCACTTTCAGAACCTGCTCAAGCCTTGCACAGGGTTTGCTCTCACAGGCAGCTACCAAAAGCTTTCTGTCACTGACACCAACGACCCAAAGACATACTGTGGTCCCTCACATGTCATCTAAAGACCGAGGTATGCATTCCCACCATTCACTTGTCCTTCCCAAGAAACAATCCTTTTTCCACCTTATGCCATTCAGTTCTGACTCCTACTGAAACTAAGACCTCAGGTAAAGTTTAGAGGCAAGAGAAAACAGATCTGTTTGAAAGCCAAGTTGTGAGCTGTGGTTAGTTTTTCTTTTCAATAGTAACTTCAGAAAACAACATAGACTGGATGGTTTTGGTGGCTGTTTATCACAATGGCCAGACGATAGAATTTATAGCCTAGTTTGAAATTTTTAACAACTTAAAACTGTTCATCTGCATAAGAGATTCCCAGAGAATTGCAGGGAGCTGGGGCCTGCTGCTGCCCCACACTCAGAAGTGCAAAAGAGAGTCCTCTCTCAGGGAAAAGAAGTTTCTGCACCCCAGGTGCAACAGGAAGGAGCTCCACGGGTACAAATTCCATTCTTTGCGTGCTAAAGTGACGTGGTTTTGTATGACACTAACGTATTACACAGTCACATAAATAACTGATACAGAGTACATCACTCATGATGACAGAGACAACACCACCATCCAGCCTTTCTCAACACCAGATCAGACTCCAGGAGCCATAAATATTCAGCTCTGAAAGAACTGCAGTGGCCTCAACCATTAGTGCCAGCAAACACACTGCCCTTGTGAAAGTTGTACTTAAATCGCGGATTACCTAACACACAAAAGGAAGGATCCTGCTGAATTCTAAGGGCTTGCCTCTTCTGCACAAAAGCAAGCAGTGTCATTAAGAGCAGTGCACTGTGGCTTCCTTTGCAGTCCGTCTCCCTGCAGGGATGGGTCTCCTCCGGTGCCATCCAGTCGAGGGTTGCTCCGTTGGGTGCCAGTGCCAGCGTGGCAGCGCTGTGGCGTGCAGGGAGTGTCACAGAGGAGAGCAGGCCTGTCTGGGGCAGGCTGCCCGGCCGCCCTGCCCTGCTGCCCCTCCCCAGGGGCGCTCCTGGGGCCGCTGCCCCGCTGGGCACGGCTGCCCCGTGCCCGGCCTGCGGCCAGGGTCCTGGGCAGAGCCCCTGCCAGCCATTTTGATACTCAGAGCTGATAAGCACTGAGGTATCATAGAGGACATGGGATGAAAGCCAGCAAACGCTCCGTCCACGCTGCTGCAGCGTTCATTCAGCCTGAATTCCTGATGGACTCTGGTAATCAATCTCTCTGGCTAATTGGGCATTGCTCGTGGCACAGCACAGCGCTCACGGTGACAGAGCAGCAGCAGAGGAGGCGTTAAGGCTTCAGCTTTGACAGCAGGTGTTTACGTGGAGCTGCTCCTGGTGTAAAGGCTCCTTAGGGGTGCCTGTCCCTCTGCAAACACAGCAGCAGCACCGGGGGCTGCTCCGGGGCTGAGCAGCGCTGCGGGCACGGAACGGGCACGGCCAGGAAGCGCGGCTGGTCAGCGCCACCGAGAGCGGTCCCCATCAGGCAGGCTGGCTCCGGCACCGCGCTGCCTTTGCCGTGTTTACCTGGGATCCAAAGCGCACGGCACGAGTGCTGACAGCGGGAGAGCGAGGGGAGCGGGGTGGGGAAGGAGCTGATGATTAAAAACACGGGAGGGATGCTCTGAGACACACAGCCACAGCAGACAGGCAGACCAGAGCAGACAACGACAAGCTGACCTGCTGGTTTGTTGGCCAGTCCTGGAACCCCCCGTGCACCACAGCACACACGGCAGTCCTCCTTCAGTGAAATGCCAAAAGAAACATCAGCACCACGTTGACGATGATGAGGAAGAGCAGGATGACAAAGACCACCACCCGCTGGGTCTCCGGGTTCATGTTGCAGCGGAGGAAAGTGTGAAGCACGCTCCATTTGTGCCTGCTCCTGTCGGGGACCTTTGCCATGGCTTCAGCCCCCACGGAAAAATAAAATAAAAAATAAAGGAACAAAAAAGCTTAAGTGCCTGCCAGGGCAGGATGGGGCAGAGGGCTGTGAGCAAAAGCTGTTTGCAGCTCTCAGCAGCACAGGTCTGGTTCGGCACGGCCACGGCACGTGTGCTAGACGCCCCCTCAGCTCAGGGCGAGCCTGGCAGCAGACGCCCGCGGTTCCCCCGTGCCCGCGGAGCCGTCGCCATCGCTCCGGAGGAGGAGGACACGGCTCGGTGTGCGAGCTCCGCAATCCGGGCGCTGCGGCCTCCCAGAGAGCGGCGCCGCGATTCGCTGCGCGCGTCTCCAGGATACACCGGGCCCTGGCAACGCCGGCGCGGCCGCGGGCGCGCAGCCTCTGAAGGAGGGCCAGCGGGGATTAGGGGCTGCTTGGAAATCCTCCCACCGCACCGAGAGTGTGCCGGCAGCACGGGCCAGCCCTGCCGGCAGCACGGGCCAGCCCTGCCGGCAGGACATGCCCTGCGCGGGCGGGCCCCGCTCAGGTGAGGGCTCGGCGGCCTCCCCGCACCGAGCTCAACAGGTGCGGGACGGGGGATGCAGCCCTGGCGCTGCAGCCCTGGCTCTGCCCGGAGCCCAGCAGGAGCAGCCTCTGTGGAACGCTGCCTTGCGATTCCTGGCAGAATCCTGCAGCCAGAAAGTCTAAAGGACTCGGCTCCCTCTGCCAACGCCTCCGTGGGCCTGAGTCACTGCAAATCTCCGAATCTCTGCAGTCAGAAATCCTCTGTTCAGCTCTGCAGAGCCCTAACCATGCCTTTATGAATTTAACTTTTGCTGCTGGACTGCCAAGTTCACCGAGCACCAGGCTGCCCCGGGTACAGTCACAGGTGCCCCAGCTGAGGGTATCTCCCACCCGTGTTGGGTCAGGGACACAGGGAAAAGGCATTCCTCCTCGGAAGGACCAGGGAGAGGCCTTGGGGAGCATCAGCACAGGCTCTGCCCCTGCAGCCCTCTGCCTTCCTCTACCAGCAGAGCAGAGCCCCCCTCACACTCAACAGCCAGCAGCAATCGCTTCCCAGGAGGGGCGGAGGAGGAGGACTCAGTGCTCAGATCCTTCCCTGACAGGAGACAGCTTCACATCTTCCAGTTCTCACTTACACCACACATTCCCCCTCATGAAACCGAGGGATACAAATCCAGCAATCCTGATACCAAAATGGGCTCAATCCAGACCTTGGATTTAGGGCTAGGTGATACTGGAGCTGTGTGTGGAGCCACGGATGGAGGATGGAGTTATCCAAGAGGATGACTCTGCACTTTACACAGACATTTCCAGCATGGCCACACACATTTCTGGGAGCAGGAACCAGAGCACAAAACACATCTGAGAAACTTAACAAAAAAGCTGAGTTTTTTCAGGAGTTACCACATCAATGCCTCTAATGTTTCCTGGGCTTCTGTACAGCCCCTGTATGTATCCAGGAAAACAGCGGGTAAGGTATTTAAATGGGGAAAGGTTTAAGAGTTATGGGTACTGGTACTTTCCTTTAATTTTGGAGGTTTTTTTCCCCAAATTGTGCCAGCCTCAGCAGGGGCTATACAGAAAGGGCAGTCAAAACTTCCATTGTCCCTTTGTGCTTCTGCAGTGTTTCAGATAGCTTTCCTGGTCGTAATAAAATCAAATCAAGAAATATTCCACTTTCTTGTTTCTGAACACAAAGATCCTGCAAATCTCCTTGTCTCTAGCCTAAATATAGAACAAGAATGATGTGTAGGATGTGTTGTGCTCTCAATGCAGCTTCAGGACCTGTAGGAAAAACCTCTCAAACAGGGCAAACTGCTGGGATCTACAGGCTGCCCAAGCTCACCAGCGTTTGAGTTTTTGGCCTGCAATGAGTTAATGGCTTTAAAAAACCATTTCTCCCTGCCATGTGCACCACAGCAGAACACTTCATAGCTTGCAGACTTCAATTTACTGAAAGTTCTTCAAGCCCACAGTTAACTCGCATCATTGCATTGTTCAGCTCCTGGGCATTCTGCAAATCTGGCCTGGCTTTGAAGGCTTTTTATGCCTGATTGAGTTTGGACATAAGCCACCAAGCAGGATTTGGGTGGGATGTAGATCTTCAGGAGGAGCTAATTATGGTGAATGAAAAGCATGATCACACCCACTTCTCTGAAACCTGCACAGCAACTACTAAGCTGTATCTCTAAGCACAGAGTTACACTGAAAAGAAATGGATAAACTCCAGTGACACAACAAGGCTGGCAGAGCTACACTGTTGGTATTGCAGGATACGGGGTAGTTTCTAAAACCCAGGAATAATTAATCCATAATTCTCCACTAGTCTCCTGAAATTTCCCCCCTTATGAACATGCTGAAATATTTGAAGGTAAAAGCACAGAAAAGTTGTCTGAAGACATCTGACAGGGAAAAGCAGTTCACTTCTTGGACACTGCTCTGAGCCTCCCTGGGAAAAAGAAGTCCAGGGGAAACTGATGCCAGAAAGAAATTGCAGGGAGAAAAAAGGTGCAAAATTGTAGTGGAATGTACATTTTCATCTAACTCTGTGGTGTCTAAGAAACACTCCAAGCCCCAGCTATGTTCCTTTGCTCTTTTGATGTGCAGAGCCAAGTGCCCCCTGCAGTACATTGCCTGGGCACAAATAACATATTTGCCTCGTGTACATCTTGGAGCACTGCACAATTAATGTTAAGTGCCATTCACCCTTCTGACCCCTCAGTGAAGAGAAACTGATCTCGACAAGGACAAGAGCTGCAGGGTGGCTCTAGCTGTGACCTGGCTTTTGTGTCCACCCCCTCACAGTGAAGCCCCTCACAAGGTCTGTGGCAGACTCTGCATGGGGGAGTCACTTCCATGGTAACTCCAAGTGTTTGCACTGGAGGGGCTCTCCAGCTACTGCTGCACTCTGCTAAACATCATGTGGCATTTTTCCATCATGGAAATAGAGCCTCATTCTTATTCTTTACCAATCAGACCATGCTTCTGTGGTAGGTGGCATCAGCAAGAGATGAAATGGCTGAAAGTTTTACCTCGTGGCTTGTAATACAGTGGGGCTCACTTTGTATAACTATCACTGAGGGAGCATATTTCAAATAATTGCTGCACAATCTCCATTGGAATCTGATTTGCAATGGTAATAATTTCCTTTCAAGCCTTCCTCTAAGAGCCGTCCTCAGCCAGGACTGTGCCATGGGAATAATGCTGCCACTCAAAGAGAGCAGCAGTGAGCACAGCACAGCCTCAAAGGCTGGGGCACACACAGAGCCCTGCTGCAGTCCCAGAGGCTGCTCAGTGGCCAAGGGGGAACGAGTTATTCAAGAACCCCCCGTCTAAGAGCAGATAAAATACAAAAAGAAAGACACACCTTCATTTTTCATCACAGTGATATGAAATATTGCCCAGTCCATACCCATCACCATGCAGCACATGAGGCCTAAGCTCCTGAAGACTGCAGTAGGTGTCATTTTTAGGAGGCCAGGAGAATGCAGACAAACCCACTGCCTACCAGTGAAAAGGGTGTTTCAATATTGTAACAGCTGAACTGGGCACTGAAAGGCACACACACAAAAATGTGAAGAGATAACTGGAAATGAGCAGCACAGGAGTGCCAGTAGGACAGACAGACAACTGAGGAGGCAAGCAGTGAAGCAGGATCCATCACCCTGGGAAAGCAAAGAGCTCATGTCCCCAGCAAGGCCACCAAGAGCTGTATGGGGGCCCAGCCCCAGCTTCAGCTCCCTTCTCCTCTCTCCTGGTGAGCAGACCTGGAAAGCAGAGCTCCAAGAACACACATACCATGCTGGAGCACATTTCCAGGACTTCCTACTCTTGACTGCTCACAAATAGGAATGTGCTTGCTACAAGTACAAGAAACAACAGAATTCAACTGCTCTTAAAGGCAAGGATACACTGGTATTGTAGGCACAAATAAACTGTGCTCTGAATATCCCTAGACAGAAAGGGAGCTCTTACTGGGTCATTCATCAACACTCTCCCTCCAACAAGGTGAAAAGTTTATTATCTAGATATGAACAAAGACAGAAGTGCTAGAACTGAGCCTGGACTGGGCCCAGCTGGCACAGACACACAGACACCTCCTGCCCCACCTCCCTGCTCAGGGCGCAGCTCATGGACACACCAGGCAGGCAGCTCCAGGGTTTGCTGGCTCTGGGAGTGCAAACAGCCTGCAGCACACAAATGTGAGCTCCTTTACAAGTCTCCCTAAGGTATTCCTGAAGAGGATACCTTCTGAGGCAGCTTTCCTCTCTGTTGCTGCACCAGTGAAGCCACAGACACAAAAATGAATTCCCCTGTCCCTGGCAGCACTGGCTGTGTGAATGCTGGGCATAAAGAACTGCAGAGGAAGAGAACACATTCAGCACATCCAGAAACCTTTAATGTTGCAACAGCCAGATTCACCTGGGTCCACATGAGTGGATTTTTTCCCCTTCAACTTCTCTTTGACATAAAAATCATCTAATTATTACTGTCCTTTCCATTACACAGAGCTGTTGAAGAACTTCTTAGGGAAGAAGCTTCTGTTGATTTTTATTTTTTTAGTTGGGTGATAAAAATACTTCTATCTGTAACACTGGTGTGACGAACCATTTCAAATGCCTCTTTTAAAAGAGAATCCAGCTGAGTGGATATTCAGTGGATGACAGCTGAGCAGCTGAAAAGGCTGACAATGAAATTATGAGAGGGGCAAGCATTTGTACCTGCAAATCATTCCACAGAAACCAAGTTTCCTTAACTCCCAGTCATCCCACAATCACACTTTTCCCAGCATCCAAAGTAAGCAACTCTCAGCCCTGCTGTGCAATGAGTTAAAGTTCAGTGGCACAGCAGACAGCACCTCCCAAAAGGACAGCGTTCCTACTGAGCCACAGCCAGAAAACATCAGAGAAAGTATAGCGTTTTCAGCTGCATATGATCATGTACTTCCAAAATGGAAAACAGTCTGCCAGAGTTTGCTTTGGATTTTTACAGTGTGTAACACTGTGTTACTAGAGCGCAGTTACTCCCACTGCATCCTTCTCTCATACTGCATGGTTTCAGCCCACTCAGCTTTTACAGCCAGTGCTTCCCTGGGCAGATTACTCAAGCAGTGCTGCCAAACCTTTACAAGCTGTTCTTGTGCTCGGGTACCAACACTCACGAGATAACTCTCAATGGAAAGAAAATGGGCAAAAAAAGAAGAAAATTTCCTGATGGAGTGCATGGATTAAGGACAGCCCCTCTGGGAGACTGCAATCAAAGCAGTGTTCAGACTGGCCACCCCGACTACAATTAATTAACAAGGAAAAAAAAGAAAAGAAAAAGAGACAATCTGCTTAGCAACCAGTCTTTTGCTTTCAGACTCTACTAAATCTAGAAAATCTTCCAAATTCTCCTAAAGCAAGTTTTATTTTCAAGAGTAGCAACAGCAGCTGTTAGCATGTTTGAAGCATCTGGGAATTACCAGCATGGCCTGGAGCTCCAGTGCCACAGGAAGGTGTTGGTGCCAAGAGCTGACAGACACATCCCACACACCCTGGGAGTGAGGAGAGCTCCAGGGTGTGCTGGGCTGGGGCTGGCCTTGCTTTGGGGATTTTGGGATGGCAGGAGAGGGATACAGACAGCAGTGGCCCAGGAAACGAAACTGAGCATGCCAGGATAGGTGTGGCAGAACAAGGAACAGGCAGGGAGAAGCAAATAGAGGCTGGCACAGCCCATGCAGTGGCCTAGGAAGGTGGAGATTTTCAGTACAAACTGGACACAGGCAGAACTAAGGATGTTGTAATAATGCTGCTCTGAAAGAAACACACTGAGTGGGGTTTGTAGCAAGGCAGAGGGAAAGAGAGGAAATGCTGCATCTTGGAGACCAGCAAGATTAAGAGCCTGAATGCAGTATCTAGAAAGGGGTCAGAATAGAAAATTAGCATTCTTGTTACAGGGCTGAGGAACAGACATGCTGGCAACGACATCCTTAGTGACTGAGAGAGGAGGTGTTTGGGCTCCTGAAATTATGTGAGTGCTTTTTGGTTTTGTGGTATCCTAGTTTTGAGCTGAAAATTTGACAGCCACAGGTAACATAGAATAACAAGGAATGGTCACTTGGGCACTATGTGGGCTGTAACAGAGAAATAATGGAAAAACACTCAGAGAAAGACTCCTAGAAAAGTCCAAGAAAGAAGAGAGGAAACAGGCACAGGCAGAGCTGGGGGGCCTGAAGCAGGTGAGGTCAGTGGAAGCTGCAATGAAGTAGTGGAACAGATAAAGTGGATGAGAAGGGGATGGATAACAGTACAAGGTGAGTGACAAGGAGAATATGGGAACATGGAGTAGAGGAAGATGCCTATGTACAAAGCCAAAAAAACATTTACAGATAATCCTTGTAAGAGTTTCTACAAGAGGTGTTTGGAGAGGGGAGGGAGAACAGGGCCAAGCTTTATTTTTCTGGTTGTTTCTAGACCACTGGTCTCCCTTCTTTCTGACTGTACAGGTATTTACAAGAAAGCAATGTAGTTTTGGGCTGCCTCAGATATTCTGTCAAGCCCACAAATCATAAAATTACAAATACAGCATTCCTTTACCTGTCATCTTTAAAATCATGCATTTAGTTGCAGAGCAGTGTTCTGACCCTTCTCCTACTGCTCAGCATCCCCACCTCTTACAAAATATACCAGTCTTGTGGAGGCAGAGGACAGGAAAACTGCTTACAAGTGACAGGTCTCTAAAATTCTTCCAGGCTGGTCTGTAGTAATGTTAATTTGAGAGTCCTCCTTCTTTGCCTTCTGATGTTACTGAAGGAGCCACAGCAGGGCTGGAGAGAAGAATGAGCTCCACGGATGAGAACAAGTTCCATCAGAATGAGAAAAGCCATAAGAGGATAAAAGACACACATAGGCTGTGTATAAGAGTCAGGCTAGGCATTCCTATGTCCTACGTGACAAAAAAGCAGGGCAGAAATTTTAATTGGTCAAGCAGCCTTCCAAGGTGACATTTCCCCTGATACCTCTACCTTTGGCCTACCTTTGCAGAAAGCCAAAAAACTGCAGCAGAACAATACACCCTGAAGATCAAACCTTGATGGGCTGTTCTCCAAAAGCTGCCCCAAAAATTAGTAAGAATCTGAGATACAGCTCAGAAGCAAACTTGAAAAGTGTTTGTTAAGATAATCAGGAAGAAGAGCATGGGCTATCAAGCCTCAGCAGTACATGAACAAGGTGTCCCTCTGCTTTACTAGCAAAGCATCCATTAGGGACAGAGGAATGTGAAGAAACCAGGACACTCAGTCTGTGTTGGAGAGCTCACACACCCTGCTTTCATTTCATAAAACCTGTTGACATGAAGAGATGCCAGCAGCGAGTCAGTGGAACAGCCAGAAACAGGATCTCCTCTAAAGATCACAGATAACATCAGCCAGAAGGAGAAGTGCAAAAAACAACCCCCACAACACCTTTCTAGGTCACTGTCCCTGTAATCCAAACCTTGAAGGAAGAAGCTGAACTCGATGTCCCCAGAGCCCCGGGTCAGCCTGGCCAGCCCGTGGCACAGGAGTGTGCAGGGCAGCCCCACTGCTGGGCACAAAGGCTGCTCTGTTCCCGCCCGGGGAGCAGCGGGGTCAGGGCAGGAACAGCTCCTCATTCTGCTGCAAGGAGAGGCTCAGTGCCCTGGCTGAACATTGGGCACCCAGGGGGGCTGGCCCCAGTGCCCCAGAGGGAGGGGGAGCCTTCCCACGAGCCTCGCGAGGAGCAGGGCTGGCACTTGAGCAGCTTGGTTGTTGTTGTTGATCTTTCTGCTCTCACCAGAGCGGGAATATAAAACTGAAAGGAATATGCCAGTGCCTTCACTCTGTTAAACCACTGCCAAACTTTTTGCTAACTCAGCCTCCAACTTAGTAAGACAAGGGGCCTTGGGCCCCTACTTGATGGGGAAAATCTATTGAGGGATTAACAGTGCTCTTTGAAGGGTCAAAAGAGTCAGTAGGATTTTATTTTTCCACCACTGGGATCAATTGTCTTCGGAGAATTAGGAAAATTCTTTGCAGAGAAAAGCTGCTCCAAATCAAGGTTTGGAGAGGAGAACAAATCCAAGAAATGTTCTGATATCAAAACCATGCTGAGAGGAAGCTGAGACACAAGTATGGTATAAAATGAGAGATATTCACTTCCCTGTCTCTATGCAAACACTTAAGCCCTGAATAACCTCTGCAATAACCTCTACACTGCCCAGCATTCCTACTCTCTCACATTCCTTCTTTATCCCCTCCTCTCAGTAAATCTTTGTACTCCAGTATCCACTTGGTTATTGCACTATTATCCATCCCAGGTGTTTCTTGAACTGGCAAACTGGGCATGGACATCCCCAAACCTATCTTTAAAATAAAGATATTGGCAGAGCAAATTGTAACAGCAAGATTCTGCAAAACAGATCTGTCTTTGCACACCATCAGGCTCCCATTTCAAGCAGAGGTAACAGCAATTTATCACACTTCTGAACTAAAATCCTTGTAGGGCTGCAAATATTGCAGTGCTTCCAATGCTCTTGCTCCCTAAAGCAGCATTGGAGAGTTAGGTACCAAACCCAGGATCCCCGAAAGCCAAACAAGGAGCTCCTGAGGGCAGGGTAAATTCCTTCTTTGTATCAGAGAGAGGACAGGTTTGAAAGGTTTCCACTTTACAGATGGATGAGGAAATCATTCCCCTTCACTTGCACATTTCCTTGGCTTCTTTGCACAGGCCCTGATTGGGTGCAGGTAGAACCATGAGGAGCCCGAGGAGCCTGCCTTGCCCCATGGGAGGATTTGAAGGTCTCAGTGGCGCTGTGGTCAATGGCCCTCAGGAGCTAAAAGCGGCAGGCAGGCAGCCAAGACCTTCTGAACACAGCCCTTATCCCTACAGGACACAATGCCACTGCTCCAGGTTAAAGCAGCCCTTTCAATGGGATGCCAAAG
Organism: Prinia subflava; assembly: GCF_021018805.1. Classification (NCBI taxonomy): domain Eukaryota; kingdom Metazoa; phylum Chordata; class Aves; order Passeriformes; family Cisticolidae; genus Prinia; species Prinia subflava. The sequence continues at coordinate 2,731,530 of NC_086257.1, read as the reverse complement.
CATTTATCTTCAGCATAAAGAGACCTCTTGTAAACACATCATGTTGCCTTTAAGTGGGGGGGAGCATCAGACAGAGTTCTGGGAACCCATGGATGTGCTGGATGAAGTGCAGGCAGTCTTTGAGGTGATTTGGCACAAGTAATTTTAGGAGTCAAAACATGCTTGGATCATTTTTTCCCCAAAGGGAATACTATTTGTGGAGCCAAGCCCCTCTTCACACCCCAGTAACTGGAACACATTTAATGCCGACAAACCCCAGACATTTTATGGAGTGCCCTGCTACTCACAGGAGATCATTAACAAGCGTTAACAGAAGCTGTTGCTCTTTACAATGTAAGACAGGGCTGGCAGGGCTGATGTAAGAGCTCCAAAGCCACCACACTGTCTCCAGTTATCTCCTTTGAGTGACGTGTTTAGCCCTGTTTTGCAGCCAGGGATGAAAGTTTGGGCAGTACCTCCCTCTCCTCAAACACGTCTGTGTACATGTGGGGGCACACCCGTGCCCACAAAGAGGGGAAAGCCAGAGCCTGCCTCTCCTGTTGTGCTGCTCCAGCTTGGCTCCTGGAAGGAGGCGTTGGATTTCTTGGGAGACTGAGCTCATAACCCACTCATCCCTAAAGCACCTGCAGCACCTAAAGCACCACAGGGTTTTGGTTTGGGAGTTACAACTCTAACAGCTCCCCGTTATTCTTACCCCAAAACCAAGCTAAGCCTGGAGGGTTTTTATTTGTTCCTAATGAGTATCAGATTAATCAGGGTGTTTGGAGAAAGCATGGTCCAGCAAAAGAAAATGTATTTTATGGAAATGCTTCTATGTGGATTGAACTCCTGGTGGAGTGTATGCTGCAGACCCATGGTAAAGGAGCTACCTGCACTCATCTCCCATGGCTGAGGACAAGCATTAGGATGGATAAGGACTCACTGCATGACTGCAGTGTGAAAGAACATCCCATTTCTCCCACCTTTCCAAAAAACCCTGACATTCACTCACAGACAGCCTTTCCTCAGTGCTGGGTGAGCTGCACTGGCTTCCATCACACTCTGCATCTGCAGCCTGCTGAGGGAGGATCTTTTGCTCAGGGGATGCCCAAGTCCCAGTGCTGAGGAGGACGTGAGAAAATGGCTCAGAGCAGCCCCACTGCCCATGGTAGAAGGCAGAAATATGGCTCTGGAAACCCCTGGGACCACTTAGCTACTGATCCTGATGTTTGATGAGACATAATTGCCACAGAGCATTTGAATATACTGATTTGCTTTAAATCCATTGCAAAAAGCCCTCTGAAACAACCTGGAGAGTCTGCAGACCAGAAAACTCTAAAACCCAAATCCACCAGGCAGTAAAAGAAGTTACAATTCTGACTCCCTACTCTGAACACTCATATTTAAGCCCTACACAAAGTTATGCAAGCACTTGGGACCAAAACCGGGTTCAGTAAAGATTTATATCCCCAGGGGAACATTATTTCTTGTCCTTGACAGCCCTGAGCTTTATACTGTATTCTGCAAATAAATCATATCTGCTGCTGCTGGAGCACAGCTGTCAACCTTGGCTGCAGGAATACGTGGGACACAAAAGCAGGAATCAAACCCTCCAGAAGGGGAAAAAAACCCCAAAACAACTCAGTGGGTGCTGGCAGGTGTCTGTTAACTGGTTTCTGTTTGCTTTAGCAATACACTCACATTAAGATACAAAAATGATAATAAATCTCTTTTCCTAGATTATATAAGAATGTTATATATTGCTTCCATATGATCAATAATTCTGTTTTCAGACTGTTTTTAGTTTTCAGTGTGTTGTGACCACAGATTTTGTAATCTATTCTGTACTCTTTTAAAGAAAATGAATGGCAATATTTTGTGGCACTATTTAAAATGCTTCTGTCTTATGAAATTTGCCCTCATATAGTACACAAGAGATTTCTATTAATTAGAATGAAGATAAATGGAGTGAAAAAGTCTATAAAGGAGATTATTCATGTTTAACAAAATTAAAATCAGCTGTTCTGATTTCATCTTTATTAACATTTTATGAGTTTGGGGATTTGAATTGGTTTTGCTGTTTTGTTTTGGTTTTTTCCTTAAAAACCCCAACAGTTCATAAGTCTGCCTTGTTTAAAATTGACGGGTCTGGGTGAAGCACTGGGTGAGCACAGGATCAAAGAGTTTAGCACCAGAGTAATGTTTTAGAGACTCAGTAAGAGGGAGAGACCACTGCTACAGTGTCTGTCGCCCTGGCTACGTAGCTTTGTTTGTGCCACTTCAAACATTTTTCTGGATTAATTACTTTGTTAAATCAGAAACATATATATTGGAACCAATTAGCTTAATTGCATCTTGTCAACAGCCACAAGTTAGCTCAAACATCTGTAAGAGTTTATGATATTGTCACTTTAAAACACAAGGCAGCAGTGGTTATGTGTCTCAGATAAACCCCTGGCTGCTGAAGCCAGGATTGTGCCTTTCCTCAGGAACGAGACTCCACATACCAAATTCCAAACTTATCAGGCATAGGGCCATAGGAGATAAGGGAAGAATTGGGAGTCTTGCTGTTATTTTCTGAACACTTAGGGATTTGCTTTCACAAGATGGGCACAGTGCTGTTCATGGGGGGACTACAAGGGCTGTGTTGAGCTGCAATTGCATTTCCTGCAAAGCACGGAGCTGCACAGGACACAGCAAACTCTCAGGACACCTCAGATGTTACCAAGCAAAGAGGTCAGGCTTCCTCACCCAGGCCAGTTACTTAGTGGGGAAAACTACACAGCTTATCACCACCATGGTCACTGCAGAGCCAGGCAGGCTTTTATTCACCTAATCCCTCGTGTGCTGCACTTCAGACTGCGTGGAACACATTTAATGCAGCTTGAAGCTGGATCTGTCCCATGCCTAACATTTATGAAGAGCTGGAAGGACAGAATCCCAATGTGTTTGCAGTACAGGTTTTTCTCTTGCTGCATTTTCAACCAGTGATACCCTGGAAGCAATAAAGTACCAGGGTAGGGCCTTTATCTGGATCAAACACAAAGTGAACTCTACCAAGTACAATCTAAACACAAAAATCTCTTTTCCTGAGCATCAAGAAAGCATTTGAAAGAATGTCAAACAGATGTCCCAAGAAAATTACTTCCCCTGCCTCTTTTCTCATCCCAAACCCCTATTATTACTTTTTGATTGATTTTTCTTGGCTCTTACACACTCTCATGCTGATCTTCTTAGGTGGGCTCTATACAACCTTCCCAGCTTTCTTTTATCCCTCTAGTGTTCTTGCCAATAAATTATTCTAGTTTTATGAAAGGTTTCTTTTTTATTTCATAATCATTTTCTCTTGATCCAAAATGAACTAAAACTCAGTGGTTGGGTGTTTTGTTCTTTAATGCAACACTTGGTCTGCCAACTGCCTTAAAAACGTATTTCAGCCTTCTCTGTTTATTTGAAAGCTGTTTCTTCCATGGAGGTTAAGAATAATGTGGTTACCATAGTTTCCTTATCCACAACCAATAAAATGCAACTTGGAATACAATAAAACCAACCTGAGACTACTCAAAAATGTGACTAAATGAGTGAACACGGAAATCTTCACCCTACATCACTCCTAGCACTATGGAAAATCCTCAGGACTTCTCAACAGCCACTTTTGGTCCAGCAGGGAGATGAGGATAAGCCTGTCCAGCTACCAGCTATTTGAGATGTTTCAATTCCAACATTTAAGATGTCTGTTCTTGTGGAATTCCCATCTCCCAGATTTAGTGTCTCACTGCAGAGATTTTGTACTTTCTGTAATCCCCTGTTCTGGGAAGTGCTTGTGTAGGCAGCGCTTTGCTAAGGCTCACTGGAACCAAGTGATGGATTAATTAACCCTTGGAACCAGTTGACAAAGTAAATAATGAACTGTTTGTTCTTACAGTTTTGTTGGCTCCTGAACAGGCAAGATTCTAGGGAACAAGCCAAAACTAATCTTTTTTTTTTTCAAGTCAACCGGCCAACAAAACCCCACATACGCTTCATAGATTATACAAATTACACCTGCTTTGGGCACAGCCATTTGCTTTCCTGATTACAAGTGATTTTATTCTAATAAAATGACTTTTAGGAAATGAAAGAAAAACAATTGTTCTCCATAATAATGAATAAAGAAAGAAAAAAACACCACATGCACGATGGTGAGACCGGCAGGCAAGTTTGGTTTTTTGTGATTTTAAAGACTTCTAAAGATGAGGTGAGAGGAGGGGCGAGGGCAAGGGGACAGAGGATTTTCTGTTTGATGCTAGCACCTGACTGGGAGAGAAGCAGAATCCTCCTCCCACAGACTCAGTGCATGCTTTGGGACTGACTCCTTGGTGCCTGGGACTCTCATAAACACACCAGGTAAATGTGGAAGAACACAACCCAAGATTTTCTGGTGTTCTGCTCATGTTTTCTTGCCAGTGACAACAGCCCAAGACGGCTGAGTTTAAATTAAAAAGCTCTAAGCATGGTTTGATAACCCCTGGATGTAAGCAATAGGGGAAGAAAATAAAGCAACTCCCTTCCTTAGGCCAGGCACCCAGGGCTGTAGGTGGAGATTGAGAACTGCTGGAAGGGCATTTGCTGTTGTTGTTTCTGAAGTGAAGCTGTTGTCCTCACTGTGAGCTTTCTGGAGCTTTGTCAGACCCCAGAAGCACTATCACAGTGTATCAAACACACACACACACTCAGAGCCACGTAATTTCAGTTATAGCTTAGCAAAAGAAAATAGAATGCTTCTTTCATCCCTGCCTTCTCATCTTGGGAAGGTCATGTACACGTAACAGTGGAGGAAATAGAGAAAGAAGGTGTAGGAGTTCAAGAGATCACTGATGGGGTGAACATGCTCCACTCTTTCAAGTTCCCCTCACAGAGAAATCCTTCTGTGTGTAGCAGGATGCCAGTTTTAATGCACAAGATACAAAATAGTACTTTACAGGAAAAACATCTTAGATCTGTTAGTATGGTGCTCACTGCATTGCTTAAAGCAAGTAGTACCTTTTAAACTGCTGATGTCAGGTTCATCAGGATCAGCACTATAAAGAAAAACAGCTAAAAACAGTGACTGAAAAGACAGGTCTTTCACATCCCTAGAGTCTTGGGGAACAGGAAGAAATAATGAAGACCAAACCTGTATTACACTTTGCACCCTTCTTACCTATGAATAAAGAAACAGGTAGACCAGGGACGTTTTCAACATTTCCACTGAGCCTTCAGTACAGCACACTCCAAATCTGAACTTGTTCATTAATGTTGTTAACAGGTTCATTATTTTTTTTTAACAAGTTCATTAATGTTATTAACAAGTTCATTATGTTTTTAACTTCTCAATCAAAAACACCCAAGAGGAGAGTCACCTGCTCAGGTCCTGTGTCTCTGCACTGCCTCAGGGACATCACCCTGATGGACAGCCCAGCACTGTAAATGGTGCCCACAGAAAATGACATTTAGAGCCCCCTCCAGTGTGCCAGTATCAGCCTGGCCGTGGTAACCAGAACCACCAGCATGGCTCTCCAGCTGTTTGTGAGATGGGCTGTGGCAGTGTGGAATGGATGGAGATGCCACTGCCCTCCTAACAGTCAGGTAATCCACACTCACACACACACCACGGAGAGCTCAGCGAAGCAAAGGCAGGATGGGTCTTCTGCAGAGAGTTCCAGCTGGGTTTATTGCAGCCTCACACCAAAGGGACAAAACACCCGAGTGCCCAGGGTTAAGCATGGGGTTAGGAGCCAATGGTCTGCAGGCACAGGGGCAGGGCAAGGGCAGGGCAAGGAGCAACAACCTACAGGGGATATTGGGGCAGGCAAGCAGTGATACCACAGCCAATGGGAAAACAGGGAAAGGAGCAGCCTCTAGAACAAGGGAAATATGGGAACAACAGAGATGGGCCAGGCCAAGGGGCCAATGGGAAAAGAAAAACTGAGGTAATTACCATAGTGCTGCAGAGCTCTCTGGGGGAAGCCTTTTTTCTCTCACCCTAACTTATGAGGCATTCTCCAAGCCTATGGTAGATTCCTCCAGGGCACTGCACTGGAAGTTCCCCTTACAGGCTCAAGGACCTTCCCAATGAGGAGCAGCATGATGCCTTGAATTTTAGATTTCATGTTTTTCCAATTCTGTACTGCTTGGGGTGTAGATCTGACCCTCACATTAAGTGTCAGTAAGGTCTCTTTGCAGAGTAGGCAGACAAAACAAATCCTGTTCCTCCTGAAGACCAAGGACAATGAGTACAAATTTCAGGTCCAAAAGCACAAACAACGATGGACCAAAGAGAGAAAACAAGAAGGATAAGACCTCACATCCTGAAGCTGTAATTAGACAATTAAATCCCAAAATGCAAATGGACCAAAACTTGTGACATAAAAATGTGAGACCTCATGACCAGTCATCTATTTTCGTGACCATTTCGGTCACCTTGGGTGCAGCCTTGGCCAGGCTCTTGTCCTGCCCAAGGTGTATCCTGAAGGCCTTTCAATAAATACTTTATTCTCTGTCTCTGCCCAGTCTGTGCCCAGGCCAGCCCTCCCCGGGCAGCAGCAGTACCTCGTTGATGGCCAGCTGCTCGCCGCCGCCGCCGGGGTGGCCGTAGCGGTGGCCGGAGCTGCGGAAGTCCTCGTACAGATCCTCCTCGCTGCCCACATCGTCCGTCAGGGCTGTCTTGTCCAGCGCCCCGTCAGCGATCACTGCAACAGCAAAAGGCACAAATGGGCACGGAGCACAGGAGCCTCAGCAGCTCTGAGCCACGAGAGGAGATCCCTGGGGCAAGGGGCAAGGGAAAAAACACAAGAGAAATACAGAGGAAATTTTGTGTCACTCTCCTGTGACACAATTCCACTCTCATGCACACCTGTTTTTCTGAGAGTTTTTCTCACTCATGCTTTACCCCCATAAATGAGTCTTTTTCTAGACTGGAAGATACGATTAAAAAAAGTTTGACAACTGCTGCATGTGTCAAAGAAAAGATCAAGCAAGAATAGGAAAACACAATCTGAAAAAAGGCACAGGGCAATGATGGCACAAATGTGATTTTATTTTAGGACCTTGCTGTGTTGACAGGAAACTGGACTAGGTAAAAAGCAGCTCATGTCTGCCACTTCACACCTTGAGGAATATGATTTACCAAATACTACCAAACAAAGCCTCAGCCTTTAGTAAAAATATGCACCTTCCTCTTTGTCCACACACTTGTTTGAGAATCCTTTTTGATGTCTAAAAGGGTGTTTGCTCCAGAGTTATCCATTATTACCACAGGAAGTCCATTCTGCTCAGCATAGCCCTAAACAAGCTACAGATAATGGAGGGTTCACAGTCTGCAGCTACAACAAACACTGAAGTCCCAAGCCTGAGAGAAATAAAAATGTGGCATTTATACTTCTTGCACAGGAGAAAGTGTCACTTCATCTGTTTCATGGGCAGGATCTTTTTTCCTAAAGTCTCTTCAAGGTATTAACAAATACCCTTCAGTGGCATGCAGTGTCATTCATCCCATCCCTGTACTGGTTACTGAACATGAACCTTCTGTTCTCAAATCTGTGAAAAATGACAGTGATTAAAGAAAACTCTTGCTGACATATTCATCTGGATTAGCAACTGCTAGGGCAACAGTTTCCATGACAAAGCAGTGGGCTTTATGAAGATCTCTGTGCATGAAGCAGAGAACAGCTGATATAAATCCTGATTTTAGTTCAATGGACTTGACACTGCTACAGGAGTAGAACTGAATGAAAACACAGACATTACTATCAGCACCCCTGGCAACAGTCTTGGCTGTGCAAGTTACCTGATGTTACCCTCCAAATGTTTGCAGAACAGGTGAAAAAATCTTTTGAGCTTGACCTTGTAGAGCTTTAATAGGCAGCAACTCACAACCCTGGTCTTGAGCCCTCATTTCCCTTCATAATGCAAATGCATCTTATGCCTTTAATTGTGCCACTGGGTCAGAAAAAGCACCCCATGATGGATTAGCAGATTATTCCCTGCAACCAAAGCTGCACAGCATTAGCACTGGGCAAAGTGCTGACAGAGGTTACAGCCAGCCCTGCAGAGCACATCTTCACCAACACTCCCAGGACATGGGATGGTTTGTTAAGGCTGCACCCCTGATCACTTCCATCAGCAGTGAGGTGGAAATTCAGTGTAGCAGCTATCAGTTCCATGCAGTGACCCGACATCAAAATGATGAGCAGGAGCTATTTTTAAACCAAATACTTGCTGCTTATGCTTTGAATTCAATAAATAGGCACAACACAGCAGAGACTGTGTGAAGCTGGAACTCCTCTTGGTACTGATGGCAATTCAGGACACAGAGGTGCATATGAACTTATGATTAAAGCAGAATTTTCTCTACAAGTATGGAACTACCCAACCATTCAACTTTAAGTGACATTTCACAAAAAAATCAAGTATTCCCCTAGCTTTGCTCTGACACCTCACATCGTTCATTATACAGAAATTCTGCACTGAATGTGTGCCAGTGGTTCAAATTGCATATAAAGCAATTCTGGGGTTAAGATCTAGTCCACTAATATAAAACTCAAAACCAGCTGGAATACCACTGATATGGTAATTTCATGCAGAGTTACCATGGTTGGAACTTTTAAAACTAAATTTAGGGCATTAAAGGTATCACTTTTTGCTTGCACACTGTCTGAAAAATCTCTGTATGAGAGTAATGAACAACTTTCGGTGTGTTAGTATAGCACAGAAACAAATTAGAAATGTTTTTCAAGAACAAACAAAAATAAATCATTTATAAGAATCAAGTCAGCAGCCACTTAATTCAAAACTCTTCTGCAGCCCTCTGATCTCCTTCTTTTCCCTTATTTTACACATGGCTTCATTGTTTTTCCCTTACACATCTTCTGCTATTTTCACTGCTAAAAGTAACCTTCAGCTTGAAAAATGTTCATTGGCATCTTTAAAGCTTTTGGGTTTTGCCCCCACATTTTCCTATTTGTTCTCTGATCTGTGCTTAGATGAAAAAGCAAAAGCTCCAGGGAGGTATTTATCTGTGTTACTTAAAATGCTCTATACCTCTGCTCTGCTAAGTGCAGAGCTGTGCTTGCTTTTACCAGAGATCTGTTTTTCCTCTCTGATCTTACCAAGCTCATCAATTCTCTGCTGTCTCAAGACCTGCTGCTGCATTTGGGATTAGTTTTCCTGGCAAAATAAAAAAAAAATAAAAAAAAAAAAAAAAAAAAAAGAAAAGAAAAAAGAAGTCCTTATTGACATATTGCACCAAAACTACACTTTATAAGGATAAGAAAATTCTCAATTCTTGAGGAAAATGGCCCAATATATCCATTACACATTTTCTGAAACTAATGCTGCAGGGAAGAATTAAATTAATGAAAAAAAGGAATTTGCTCTGAAGCAGGTTAGATGAAAGACATGACCACAAATAAATAAAATAGCAGTCTGGGATGGTGACCCAATGCACTAGAAAACCATCAAGGAAGTAGGAGAACGAAGGCTTTTAGTGTAGGAACTGACTTAATGTGCAAAGCATAAACTAGGTCAAGTAGAAAAGAAGCAAGCACTGTACAAAAATCTTAAAAGACAAGTTAGCAGAGACTGCTGAAACAGTCTCTCAGCCTCCCCAGCAGCACAGCACTGGCAGGACAGGCCACTATGAAACTGCACAGTGGCTGATTCAGAGGCTTCATTCCTGCCACCTCCTAGTGCTCATCCCTGTCCAACACTGAAATTCAGTGTCACAGTCGTGCCTGGCCTCTGGAACTGACCTCACCTGTCCCTCCCTGGCAGTCAGGCCACACCAAGGAACAGTGTTCTGTCAAAAAGTAAAGCCAAGCATCAATTAACTGAAGCAGACTGATTCACATTTTATACCTCTGTCCTGATAAATTTCCCTAAATATGGCAACAAATCCCATAGACAGGAACAGAGGGAGGGGATCACCAACATTTAGCACTACAGCCAATATGTGCAAGAACTAAAACTCTGTTTCACGCTGCTGTTAGTCCTGGCCCAAGCTTGGGATTTATGTCATCACAGTACAAAGGCAGAAAGAGAATTCCAGCAAGAGCAGCTCACAAAAGAATGCCACACAAACTCTCTTTTAATGCATCCATGTAGATAAAGTGCCATAATCCTGATTCCATGAAGGATTATCTTGAGGATGTGAAGCTGCAAAACTCATACAAAACTCATCAGTGGAACCAGCGAGGGGCACAGGGGGTCTGTGCAAGTAGGCAGCGCTTGGGCTGCACTCACAGCCAGAAGGGAAGGGCTCTGTGCAAATCAATGAGGCTGGATCAAGAGGGACAGGGGAAGGGCTCACCCTGCTTACACCTCCCGACAGAGTTTGCAATGCAGTGTCAGAAGTCAGCAGGGGGAAGGGTCCTGCTGGGCTCTGCTTGTGCCCCTACCTTGCTGAAAGGGGATGCCAAGCAACCCTAAGAGGTACTTGTAGACCATTCCAGAGCTCTCCGTGTCACCAGAGAGCCTCTGGAGCTGTCACCAGCTCTGGGGCTTCACAGAGAAGAGCACTCTGTGCCCAGAGGGAGAGACAAGCCACGGCTGAACAACTCATTGCCACCTTCCCAGTGCATCCTGCTTTGAGGTAAATTGGGAAAACTGGAAGGCAGCTGCCTGCATGGTGGGATTGTCACAATCAAGCCTGGGTGACACTGGAGAACAAACCAGCAGGACTGGGACAGCCTTGATCTTCAGCGCCAGCAGAGATGGCAGGGAGGGGAAAACACAGAGCAGAGGTTTTGTGTTGTTCATCAAACTGGTGGGAAGATGAAGCTGGAATTACATGACTTACTGGAGGTCTCAGAAAACAAATGTTAACTTTAGTCCAGAGTTCTGTTAAGACTAATGTCACTTAGTACAAGTCATGCAATTCCACACATCTGTGCTCTCTCCTCTCTCAAAAAATGGAACTGCCTCATACATTCCAAGGAATTAGTGAACAGAAGTTGCTATTAAACAATCAAACAAATAAAAAGCTCAAACAAAAACCCAAACCAAAATAACTCCCAAAACCCCCCATATACCTACCACCATAAAAAAAGAAAAATTAAAGGAATATAATCCCACCTCTCACTGGAAAATTATTCTCAAAGAATAAATTTCTAGACTAGTTTCCTCAGAGGATCGGGACACTGCAGCCCCAGATTTAGCACAGTCTTTTAACAGAGCTCTCTCAAACTCACAGAGGTTTATGTCTCAGCTGGAATAAACCCCAGCAGCTCCCCAGTGGCAAGGAACTCCAGACGTGTGTCTGGGTCACAAGCCTGAACAATGACCCAGGACTGAAGGAAAATGGGCTAGAGGCATTTTCCCAAAATGTTGGTTATCTGTTTTCACTTGACTTACAGTGTACAGCTTTTAGGGGTGAGGGTGGGACAGGAATCCATGATGATTACAGACAGCTTGGAAAGCCAAGAGCATCCACAGTTTATTAAAAGCACATTATATTGACAAAGGGAACTTTTTTTTCTGTATTTGAGTTCTCTTTTTCCAGAGTGCTTTTTCCACATCCACACATTTCATTTGTCTCTGCAGCATTTGCATTTAAAATAATTCACCAAAACAACAGTAGGAGGCTGATTTACACTCACAGAGCAAATTAATTCAGAGCTAACAACATCATCCCCTCTGCCTCAGTGAGCAGAGATTGCTGTGGTTGTGTGCAGCCCACAGGAAAGCAGTGCAGCTGCTGGAGGAAGCACTTCAAGAGATTGAAGATGACAAACAAGTGAATGGCGTGCGTGGGGTTGGGACCCCCCAGACTGCACTGCCCAGGTGAGAAGAGCCCCTCTGCCCTCCTCTCCATCCATTTGGGATCCTTGTCTCCTTGGAAATGGTGCTCAGCCTCCATCAGTGCTGCTCCCAATGATGTGCTCCATTTATCGGGTGCTGGGAGCAGGGAGTCCCTGTGCAGCTGCCACGGTGACATCCACGGCAGTGATGTCACCCACGCCTGCCCCAGCAGGGCAATCCCCAGCCCTCACTGCACTGATGGACCCTCGCTCACCGTTCTGCTCGTGGCTGTGGGCCACGTTAACAGCAAGAGGGAAAGCAGACAGGAATTAGCAACAAGGGAACAGTGACGGGTTAGGAGGAGCTTCACTAGGAGAAAAAACCAAACGGAACAAAACACCAAAACAAACCAGAAAATCACCAGGAACGTGACATTCAAAACCCAGCCCAGAGAGCTGAGGTGCTTATGATGACATTTCTGAGTAGGTAATGAAACCATGTTAAGCCAATCTTTGAAGGAGAAATCAAAAGAGAAGGAAAGACAGAAAATATTTACATGGAGAAAGCAAGCTTCATCCCCTCCCTTTTAAAGAAGTATTAAGAAGGGAAAGGATTCAACAAAATCGAATTAACATTTTGGTGTAGTGCCACAAACAGAATTTCTTTTGTGAATGAAGCCAGGTCCTAATTAGCTGAGGTAAAGAGCAAATCTGTGCTTGAAAACAAAAAGGACAGCTCTTCACTGGAAAACCAAGCACAGATCCTCTGTGGCTCTGCTGGGCACATCACCCAGGGTACCATTCATCAGCAGTAATGCACTGAGCCACCCACTCAGGTTTCAAGAGTTTTTAAATCCCAATTAGAATAGAAATGACTTGCAGGGAGGCTTAAGGGAGTTCTCAACTCTCTCGGGTAGCAGAGATAATTATGGGGAAGAGAGACGTGGATTATGAATGGCTCTGCAGCTCTGACTCCCACTTGCTATGCACTTCAGCTTGGCCCTGGCACACACGGGGCACAGAGCTGCCCCCAGCCCTCTCCTGGCTTGCTGGGTGATGGCACAACTGGGAAAGGACTTCACTGGTTTTGAACAAGAATGGACATAGTGGGAAAAACAGACAGGAAAGCACATAAATATACTTTCTTCATCCAAAGCCTGATCCTTTGTTGAAAAGTCCCCCTGTTGTACTGCACATAAACTATTAATTCACTGGCCTTGTTCCCATCACAGCTACTGACTTGGAAAAAAGCAGGCATGTCCTCCTCCTCCACGTAGTTGTTGTTTATTTGCTCAGGTCTGATTACTCATCCACAGTGACTGTTTGCTCTCGTTTTGCGGATGAACGTCTCTGGAAATGTTATTTACTTTATGTCTGGACAACTCTGAACACAAGGGAGGCCAATTTGAGTTCAATCCTTTAAGCCCTGCCCCAATCTAAGCATGGAGTCAATGGCAGCAATCAAAGCCAGCAGAGAAAACCTTTCCAACACCCAGGCACATTCTTTACCATATCCTTGGCAGGGTGTGCAGGTTGGAGTACCTGACATGTCATTTACTGGCCCAAAAAGGAGTTTTATTCTTTGAAGTGGCTGCAATTTGAAGCAGTTTGGATGTGTGTGTGTGTCGAGGTGAAACAATCTACCATCACTGTTTGAACACTTCCTCTGTGAGAGACTAAAATGATTGCTTTCCTTGTTCCTGACAGGTAACAAGCACTGACATCCCGAACTCGTGCGGAATTCTCACCTGTCCATTTCATTCTGCTGCTGGGCTCTGCGCCTGCCACGTCTTGAGTAAAAATCAACCCAGCCCAAACTGCTGTCCCTTGATGTGAAAACCACCACAGCACCAAAGCTGCCCTTTCAGCAGAGCACTGCCTCCCAAAATCCTGCCAGGAGTTTGACACTGCCTGCTGGAGCGTGACCAGAGTCACTTCAGATCAGCAGATCCTCAGTGAGCCACCAGCTCACCTGCAAAGCTGGAAATGTCCCTGTACCCATATCCACCCATTCTTATCCAGAAATGTAACAAAAACTGAGGAAACTCAAGCAAATGGGCCAGGAAGCCAGAACAATAGTTATTTACAGTGGGCAACACCTACTTCAGCAAACACAGGAGGTAAAATCAGCTTCAAAGAGTGTTAGTACAGCTGACAAGCCTGACAAAAATGGACTGGAAGAGATTTTGTCAATAAGATTCCAGGAATTTATTTGTTTTTATCTGTTTATTTTTAGAAGAGCATCAGCTCCAGATTTTCAGAACCTTATAGGCACATCCCACAAGCTGGAAGATGGGCAATCTGGCAAAAAGACACACACTGTTTATTTAAAAGATTATTCCCATGGACTCCCCTATATGATCTCAACACTTGCCACTACCTCAGTGCATGGTTACATGTGGCATCACTCCTAGAATCACCTTTGGGCTTCTCTCAGCTTTAGTTTGCACAAATATATGAAACCTGCCAGTGGGAACGTGCAAGCAAAGGAGCCAGACTTATCTTATTGCTGCTGAGCCTTATTGCTCTGCCTTCACTTCATCTGTGTTCATCTGAACCAAAGCCCTGGTGCAGACTCAAGCATTCCCAAAATCTGTGGTTTAATCCTTTTTTTTTTTTTTCTCTTCCAGAATACAAATGAAAGATCCTTAAAGAATTCAGACAGAACCAGTATCTCTAGTCATCACCAGCCCTCCAATAAAGACCTTCAATAGAAAAAGTTCCCCCATTCTCTCAGGAAATGCTGTTCCCCCTGCCTCTGCAGCTACTTTCCAGATTTAATTGGTGATTTCTTCATGCAAGTGCTGTTATGTCCCAAATCTCACACTTGTCTATTTTAATTCTGTTGATTTAGTGATGATTAGCTTCCCCTCTAAAACAGTTTCCCCAGGGCACTCACAGGGGAGTGGTAGGACCCCAAGCTACCATGGGCTCTCACAGAGCCTCCTTTCTTGTACCTGTTACTTTGTTAAACAAAGGAGAGAACACAAACCTGCTCTAGAAAATTCTGCTTGACTTATATTTCCAAAGATTCTGCATTTTTTTTCTGTCTCTACATTCAAGCACAACCTCAAAAGACCAAGAACTTGGAAGCTAAGTCTTTGCTAAAAGATTTTGTTGCCAAAAAGCAAAACAAAATTCTTCAGTCACAGTCTAGAAACAAGAAAATTCTACTACACATGAAGGTTTAGCAACTGGCCTGAAAAAACATCCTGCAAAGAATGGTTAAGGTAATTTTTATGAAGAACTGCCACTAGGATGTAAAACAATTCATATCACAGTAGTTTCTGAAATGTTCCACTTGGTCATGCCAGCTTTGCATGGAAACAAAACAGACACAGGTCTTTCTTATAATGGCATCATCCGCATTATAACTTGAAGGATTAAAAATGAAGAATTGTTTTCATAATAATTTAAAACCTTGGCAACGTGGCCACTTTGGTTAAGGCAAAACTAACACCAGGGCCTGGAGGAGGCCTGCCAGCCCCAGACTGGGGTGGTGAGTGAATTTGCACTGGGCAGGGGCTGCTTGCAGCACAAAGAGCCTCTGCTGGCACTTGGGAAAGGCAGGCTGTTTATCCAAGGCTCTGAGGACGGGTTTAAGAGGCTAACTTTGAACACTTCAATTTGAAAAATGTGACCTTTGGTTTTTCCCAGAATTCTGCAGAAATGCCATAAATCTAGTCTTTATCTTGGTGAAGCTATGCAGGCTGGCAAGTGGCTTATATCGATGACCTTGGACCACAGAAGTAATTAAAAATGAATGCCATGAGAAGACTTTCAATTGCTCTTGTGCATTATCAAGTACAAGTCTCGAGGGGCAGCAGGATTGTTTTGTTGACATTATTTTGCATGACCAGTCTTCATGTAACACACAACACATTTGATTTCATGCAGGGGATACAATATTTTCATTAAAAATACTGTTAAAACTGCTTTACCTATGGGAAATCCCTCTGTCCCAGTTTATTTTTTAATCTGAGTTCTAAGAAAATCCCTGAGATCAAGCTACCAAATATTTCTGAGGGGAAAACAGAAAATCAAGGATTAATATTATTTAACTACAACTGCCACAATAGCTAAGGGATCAGGGTTTTTGCAGGATACATTTGAATCACACGATGCCACACAGAGGAGTCAAACCCAAGCTCTGAATTAGTCAGGGGAATTCTTTGGTGTTATTTAGGACAGATTTGGGAGATCAGCTCTGAGCAAGCTACAGGACAGATGCCGAAATGGCCAAATGTAATGCAGTTTTTATATTTGAGTAGAAAAAGACACAAGAGCATTGCCACTGGAAGATGGATGCAGAATATCAGGGCACCACATCAGCTCAAGGACCTCACGGACAGAGACAAGGTGGGGATTTAAACCCACTCAGACATGGCATATTTACACTTTTGTTAGTGCAAACCTTGCTGCCAGAGCACGGGACTGGCTGGTTTTAATAATCCAGACCTGTGCTGAGGACCAGGAATACAAACCTAGGAAAGGCTGGAGCCCAGAGGTGCCCTGGATGAGCCTCCTGGCCTCAGGGCTTGGCTGGGGGTGCCCTTCACACCAGACCCCGCTGCAGCTCACACCAGGAGCCCCCAGCACCTCCCCAGGGACCCCAGACTCCCCTGTCAGTGACACATGTGAACGTGAAAGACTCTGCACCAAAATCATTTCAGACTGTACATGGACAGTGATATTAAATACAGTGGAGAACTCAAGGACAGGCCTTACAGCCTTACACATTTGATACTGTTCTTACTGAGCTGCCCACTGGGCAGTCCTTGTTCCCTGGGAGTCTGGGGATGCAGATAGGATAGATTACTGCAAATCAGATTTAAGGAATTGTCCTCAAGATAGTGAACCTACTGATCGATGCATCTCAATAAACTTTCAAATATCATAGGAACAAAAGGAGCTTTTACTTTCAGTAAAATTAAGTTTCCTAGGAAACTGGTGTGAGAAGTGCCTCATTTCAGAGTTCTGCACAACACTCAGCTCCAGGTCTGAATCTGGATGTGTCAGATGCAATCTCACCCTACAGCAAGAAAACTCTTCCAAGGAAAACATTATTCTTCTTGAAATATTTTAAGTATTTGATTCAAAGCCATTATTAATCACCCATTAAAAGGAAAAAACCACTCTGTCAAGGTCACAGTGGCCAGGGTGCTTTTCACAGTTAAATTCATCACTTCGGATGCTTTCTGGGGCTTTGAGAAGGAAATCAGAACAGCAGAAATGGTCAGATCAGCATTTCAGCAAACTGTGAGCCTGAGATGCCAGGCGTGCATGTTGAACTGTGAATTCCAAATGACACATTCCCACTTCCAGATCACTGCATGCAGCACAGAGTATCTTGGAAGCTTTGGAAACTAATTGAGAAGCTGAACCCACCCCCAGCTGGAGATGGTAAAAATGAAGTCAAGGCAGCTGTGCTAAGGCACTGGTCAGCAAAGGCACCTTCTCCTCCAGACGTGGCTGCAGCAGGTAAAGTCACCCTTGCAAACCTGACACCAGTGTGGAACTTGCTGCAAAACACACCCAGGCTGAAACAAGGACATCCCTTCCAGAGCAGGAATCTGCGTGTTCTAGTGCACTGCCCTGGTGAACAAACCAGCAATTCTTTATCAATTGTTTGGATTTATGAAACAAGCACAGTAATTCTTTCACTCAGGGGCAGGCATGTCAAACGTGATCTTTCCTGTGTTTAGCCGAATTTTAAGACATTGAATCCACAGTGCCACTGCTATTGGATGCTATCTGTGCATTTTAAACTGGCTGAGGACATGGCCTGGATGAAGTGTAAACACAAAATCTGTCAGCTTAGATCATATTTCTGTAAGACCAAGCTCCTGGCTAATTTTCATATTCATCATGAATTGTTCCGTGCAGAAGCATCTTCCTTTAAGTTAAGGTATAGCTGTCTCTGTCTCATAAATTCAAATAATTATTTTTATTTTTGGCTTTGGTGGTATTCCCCTGCACCAAAAGTCCAACTTCATCATTTCTGAGTGACAGCCTATGTAATGCAGGATTATTACATCAAAGGACAACGCTGAAGTATCAATAAAGGAAAGAGGCCCTCAGGAGACTATTGTCAAAAGATATAAATCTCTTCCTCTGATATGAAAAAAACCCTACCCCAGCCTCTAAAACAAATTCCCAGATGATGCCCATCCATCCTGGAATGCCATCCATCTTTGCTGTGACAGTGACCAGTGCTCTCAGTACCAAAAACATTTGTTCTACTTGACAGGTGAGGGGTGTGCAGAGTGAGCTGCAGAGCCTGACAGGAGGAAGGAGCAGCAGGGCAAGGCTCACCCTGCACGGGGCTGTGCACGCCAGGCCAGGGCTGCACCCTGCACTGTCTGTGCACACAGCCACAGACCTTTCCCCAAAAGCAGCTATGGGAGATACTGCTCTGCTGCTCAGCTTCTGTAAAATCCAGACTTTTCAGGGACAGGTGTGAATAGGGAGTGTTGCTGATATATTCTAAAGGAGCTTTAAAAGAGACATATTCTAGTGATTAAAATCAGTGAGTGAGGCACACAGCACGTAGTGGGGACCATGGAAGCTTAACATGCTGTAAAATCCCTGAAAAAACTGAGGATGCTTTCTTGGTCCACGGGGCCGTTTGTGTGCAGCAGTGCCAGGTATTCCCCACACGTGCCTGTGTGTTTGGCACCCTGCAGTGTGGCTGAACTGCAGCTCTCCTGTCAGCCTGGCTCAGGGGTGATGCCGCAGTGCAGCCCTTTGTGAGCACAGAGATTTACACACCCCGTCCCTCACTGCCTGGAGAGGGCCAGCACTGCCACCAACTGCACAGGACCCTGGCACTCTGCAGCCATTCAGGTGTGACCCTCCTACTCACAAGCACAGCAAACTCACAAATCTTTACAAATTGGCTTTTTGCTTGTATCAACAAACCCTGTTGACCATCTCTTCTTCCCATTTTTTCCTCTGAACAAAAAAGCAGAAGATGGGGGCCTGTATCACCCTATAGCAACCTCCCCACCTCAGCTGTCTCGGCATTGCAGAGCTCTCAATCCCCCCATTAGAGAGCAGCCCCTCCAAGAGCCCATCATGCAGCTGACAGAGCCATTATCCACACAGATGAGGGACATAAATCTCTTCACGATCCTGTTTCCTCAAACCTTGATTAATTACTCTTCCGTCTGCCTTCTTTCCTTTAAACACAAATGCGAGGCCAGGCTCCAAAAGTGGGACATTCCTCCCCTCCAGCCCGTGTCTGAACTCAGCAGGTGCAGTTCCACCAAGGGCAGGAAGCTGCCATTTCTAGACCCTGTTCCTGGCGTCTGCTTATCTTTCCTGCTGGGAACGTGGCAAATGTCATCAAAGTGTATCAGAAGTTGAACAATGCCCTTGACTGCAGCGTCCCTCTGCTGTGAATACAGTCTGAGCGTGTCTCAACTCGGAATTGTCCTTCTTGGGAATAACTGCTCTGTACACAGCACTGTCTCCAGTCAATTCCAAGGCACATTTTCTGAGCTGTATGAGTTTTCATGACTAGCCTCAGAGCAACCTTAAAGGTTGGGGCTCATTTTTTTCACCACACTGCACAGATCCTTCTTTGCATAATCTCAAAATGTCAACAACAAAACAATCAGAACAGGCACAACAGTGCTTGCCTGATTTCAGTGCAGAATAGCATTTCCAGTCTGATAAGGGCTGGAGAGCTCTCTCAGAGGTGGGAGGAAAGGGCTCTCCATGTGCACATATCCCTCTAGATGGGGAACAGATTGATCCTAGACGGGGGGGACAAAAGGAACAGATGAATTCACAACTGATCCTAGATGGGAGGGACAAAAGGAACAGATGAATTCACAACTGATCCTAAATGGGAGGGACAAAAGGAACAGGTGAATTCACAACTAAACAAGGTAGTAGCAGGGAAATGATAAAACATATAATTAATACCACTGTAATTAGTGCTCCCAGTCTAAAGCAACTAAACAGCATCCTTTGCTGTTGGCCCTCCTCAATACTCTAGGCACAACACAAGTTTTCACTTGTAACCATCATTTCTCCTCATGTTCTGCAGTGGTTGGGATCCCCAAAGGTTTGAGCTGGCACTTTGGAGAGGGCTTGGGCACTGACAGCTGGAATGGCTGCACTCAAATACTGCGGCTGTGGATCACCACAGTTCCAATGACTAAACCTACAGCTTCACATTTCACCAGCTCCAGTTTAGCCTAGCCTTTTGGGAGGCAGAGATGCACACTGGGTTACTCTTCTGAGCAATGAGGTCTGGGACTCATAAATGACCCTGGGGCTGATGAAGAGATCAGTAGGTTTTCTCAGTTCCAAAACAATGACAGCTGATCTGGAAATCATGAGGAGAAAAGGTTTCTACACTCGTGGTGACAACACTGCAGCATCAGTGTGTACAGAACAAATTTGATTCCTGTGGCCTTGGCTATTGCCAGAACCACTGACGTCTGTCAAACCCAAAGGAGAGCTGAGTTTGGTCTGTGTGAAGACAGCTTCTGGATTGACAAGTACTTTCCTCTCCCTTCTGGGGAATGGAAATAGTGTGAACTCAATCTCACCACAATTGATGCTACCTCCTCAACTAAACATCCACTTTGTCCCTTAGAATAATCTCAGATCTGCCTTTCAGAACAACTTCAGGAAGAGGAGAAATTTGCACCTAATTCAGTCTCCTGACAGCATTTTGCTAGGCACAAAAATCAGTATCGTCATCATGCTCACAGGAATGGTTATGTGGAAATAGGAGTCTTAGGCAAAAAAAAAAAAAAAAAAAAAAAAATTCTCACATTAAAATTCCAGATATTTCCATAATCAAAAAGACAACAAATCCCAGAATTATGCAGTGTGCAAAGAGAGTCCAGAGCAGACACTGTCGCTAGGGTACCACAAAGGTGGGCTCACACCAGGAGTCAGCAGCAAGAGAAGAAAGCCTGCTCAGTGGGCTCAGCTGAGCACCTCATCTTCCAGTAGAACACGAGCAGCAACAGCTTTTTATAACATTAGCAAAGGGAGGGAGGGTGCAGGCTGCTTCATCTCATGAACAGATCTATCTTGCCCAAACAAGACCCATGATGCAAAACATTTTTCCCCACAGTTATTAATTTCTACTTCTGACATCAGTGACTGAAGCTGTTATTACCCATACTCTCAAGTACTCTCACTTTTCTGTGTGATGTGGAAAAAGCTGAGCAAGACCAAGACGGACAGGAGGACAAGCAAAGCAAACAGAGCAAACACCCTGTACAAGGTGACGCCAGCAAGACACTGTGCTTGTCTTCCTACCCTCATTCCAGGAAGGGAACACGTCCCCAGCCCCAGAGCCACAACTGGGATTGTGTAGAAGGGGCAGATCCCCTCTTGTTGTCACTCAACCTCATAGATATTCATCTCCACTGCAGCAGTAAGAGAGGATCTGGACTTTAAAAACAATATATGAAACCACATAAATATGTTTCAGAAACAGGTTGAGACAATTCAACCAGGGGAAAAAGCCTCTTCAGCCTCTAACTAATGGATTGCACTTATCCAGCAAGGAGTGACAGGCAAATTTGGGATTGAGAGAACAACTTGCAAATTGTATTCCCATGGCCCACAGATATCTTATGCTGGGTTCTAGTGAGAAAGATGTTGAGGGACTGCTTCGATTTTCTCTTGTCCAGCATTTGATTTACATCTCCTTCAATCCCTCCCCAGTTATCTCTGCTCTGAGACGACCAAGAGTGAAGCCAAATGCAGCTACTTAGAGCTAACAAGGACATGGAGATGGCCCCAGAGGCATCACAGCAAAATCTGGAATTCTCATTCCCAGGGGGTATACAATACCATTTTTAGTAGTTGCTGACCTGTGTTAGCAAAAGAATGGGGTCAGAAAGGCAAGAAAACACAGATGTAACACAGCATTGCAGAAGGCAGTGTGAGACAACCCCCCAAAACTGCACGTACCAGTAAGCACTGAGCCTCAGCACGTCGCTGCTGAAAGCACTCCCTGATAATGTCTGGCATCTGGACTCTGTGTCCACAACCAGGAACTGACAGTGTCAGTAAAACAGTTAAACACCATCATATCTGAATTATTCTCGGGTGATATTTCATTTTTGGAACAGAATGGAGAGTCAGCACAGATAAGTTCTCCAAGCTGGGGGTACTGAGCTGCCTAGAACACCAAACTCAATCTGATACTCCCTACAAGACTCACATACTTTGAATTACCTGTGGGACCTGCCAGGTACCCTACCGAGACTACAATAGTCACATCTCAAACATCTACACAACATGGCACTGAAAGTGGAAAGAGGGGGCCTGTGAAGTCATCTTCATCTACAAATACACAGGAGGCTTTTAAACACATAAATTAGCAGGGAATAAATATCTTGGAAACATAAGTGTGTTCCTAATTGTGCAGAAAGGATTTAATCCAACTTTCACCAGAGTAAAGGAATTTTGGAATGGAACCAAAGTGATTTACTGTGCAGTAATGAAATAATAAGATCAGTGAAGCCAATTACTTGAATTGCAGCTCAAAGCAAAGGTAGTAGCCCAGTGTTCATTCTGATCTTGTCCACACAAGGCAAGACTGGAAGGACCCTCACAAAATCTTCTTGCCAGCTCATCTGCTCTGAAACTGAGTCAACAGCAGAAGTAGTTTCTGAGAAAGCTTTCCCCAGTCTTCTCCTCAAGACCTTTACTGACTGAGACTTCAAAGTCTCTCCAGGTAATCTTTTTCCAGGGCTTCTCCTAGCATCCAGTCAGAAACATCCTTGCCACTTCTTCCCCGCACTATCCCCAACACATAAATAAGTATCAAATAGTTACCTTCTGGACAGCCCTTCCAAGCATTTCAAGATTCATGTCTTCCTCCATTCTCCTCTACTGCACACCCCTAAAATCATCCAAATTTCTGCAGATCATGTGCCCCAGATTACTCTCATTGCTTTCTTCTGGATCCTCTCCAACTCATCCCACAGCA
Organism: Prinia subflava; assembly: GCF_021018805.1. Lineage (NCBI taxonomy): Eukaryota > Metazoa > Chordata > Aves > Passeriformes > Cisticolidae > Prinia > Prinia subflava. Next base: position 2,708,823 of record NC_086257.1, on the reverse strand, counting down.
CTCGTATTGTGGTGCCCAAAAATATCCTCTGTATCTCCTTTAAACCACTACACACACACTTAACAAGTCAGCCTACACACTGTTTCATGCTTCAAGCTAAGCACATTCAAATGACGTTGTTAGGAGTTCAGAACAGCTTTCTTTTAAATTATAGAGAAGATTAATGTAGTGCATTTTAGACTAGGCTGGGCAACAAGAATGCGTGTGCCATGCACTCACTCAAACGCAGTTAAATTGAGGGCACTGTGTTTCTGGGCCCAGCAGCTGCTGCTGTCTTCAGCAGAGTTCAGTGGTGCTCTGGAGAAGGGCACCAGGCAGCTCCTGCTCTGCAAACCCAGCACAGCAGAGTTCAGTGGTGCTCTGGAGAAGGGCACCAGGCAGCTCCTGCTCTGCAAACCCAGCACACGCCCTGACACAGCCACACTGACTGGGAATTCCTCCTGCTCACGGTGCCTCTCGATGTGCACTGAGCACAGAGAGCAGTCTCTGGTGCCTTTTTGGGCTGAACTTTGAACACCCCTCCCCAGAGCTCTGCTGAACCTGGATGTCTCTCCTCTTTTCTTTACTGCAGCTCAGCCAGATCCTGGAAAGAGGCCTGTCACTTCTGGTTGTGTGCAGCTCAGTGACCTTCAGGAGACAGCCTTGCTGCTGAGCGTTCTGTTCAGCAGAGAACTGAGGAAAAGAGCACAGAGCCAGCTCCCTGTCTTGCAAGAGTCACACCACGGGCTGATCTGCTCTTCCTAATGCAGAAGGGCAGAGTACTCCCTTCCCTTTTTTCTACCCCGTTAGCCTGACTATAAATGTGATTGCACTGATAAACATCCACAGCAAGAGATCATTTGCCCAAACTAATTAATTGCTGCCACCAAATCACCACGTAATATTTTCACTGGGAAAGTGCAGTCTACACTGCTGTGTGACATTTAGCTTTTAATTGCCCTCAGTCACCAGCAACAAGATCTCAGATGCTATTATTTGTGTTGGTGAAAGTTCCTCCTCTAGATCAGACATGAGGCCTGTCAAATACCATCACAGGAGCACAAATGCCCTGGGTTCAGAGGCAGCAGAGGCTGCCAGGGAGCTGCCCAGCCCCAAAGGGAAGAGGACATGGGAAGAAGGGGATTAGGACAATCTGAAGCAGGCAGCATCACTGGGGCACAGCAGGGAGGGAGGAATGCTTCGGGCAGGAATTCATGCTGAGCACAATCCTCCCACTCAGGCTGGCCCCAGCCAAGGGGAGCAGGGAGCAGCTCCCTTGGAGGGAGCAGAACACCACACTCCCAAGCCTGCTGCTCTCACTGCATTTTGAAGGATTTAGGCCAGCAAGGTTTGCTCAGAGTGGTTTTCATCTGTGCAAACAAGCACAGAACAGCTGTCCTGGGAAATGCTGTCCTGCTCCAATTAGCTCATGGCTGCTCACCAGCCAACGTCCCGAGAGCTGCCCTTTGCAGGCAGAGTGTGGCTTCCAGCCCCATTCAGGCACCATGAGGAAACTGCTCTTAAAATTTGCAATTTTTATTTTAATCTCTCAATAAACCTGCCTGCTGATTTTTCTCTGACAGCACTATGTCTGTGGAGACCAGAGAATTCAAGTGCCTGAAGCCACTTATCTCATGCTGATAACTGGGACCAGTTAAGCATTCAGTTGGGCATGCACACATTTTAATGTTCTCCTCAATCCCAGCATGGGCAGAGCACCCAGGCAGCAAACAAAATGCATTCTGGGGTTGTATCACACCAAATATCTTGTGGCCAGCAGAACAGGCCGTGCCAAGGCCAGGAACAAAGCTGTTAATTCAGGGAAGTAGCTCACCTTACAGTCACAGAATATGCATCAGGAAGCACAAGGTGATTTTAAAACTTTAATTCAAGACTGGAAGGATCAATATCCAAATTAGCCCACAATGACCTAGCTCCAGAAGGAGCAAGGATACATCAGTTCAGTGCTTCAGCCAGGTTGATTAGCCAGGCTGTGACAGGTCCCTGTTAAAACCTGGCTGTGAAGAGCTAACCCACACAGACATCTCTGCTCATGTGTAACTACCTTGGAAGTCTTTCACAGTGCTCAGTTTTGACAGGTAAAAGCTAACTTTTGAGCTTTCCATCCACAGATTTTTCCAGGAAAGAAATGCTTAATTCCATTTAAAGTTCTTGTGAGTCAGGGCCCAGAACAAACCAAAACAGAATGTCAAAAACTGTGAATCCTTTGCTCACCTTAGTATATAAGACTTCTCTGCAGTTGTGTGCTGTAAACCAGTGACATGTCACAAGTGAGTATGAGCTCAGTAAGAGGATCCCAGTTTTTACTGTGCCACAGCAGAGCCCAGGACAAAATCCAGCCTGCCTGCCAGCCCCAGCTCCTGGAAGCACAACCTCAGCTGCCCCCTTTTGCTGTATGTCCTGAACTTTACTCCCATTTTCACCATGACCACATAACCAAGCCCAGCAAGTGGGGACTGGGAGCCTGGAAGATGTAGTATTTTACAGTTTTGTGCTCCTACTGAAGCAAGCTGTGTTTTGAAAGAACAGGAGTTACGTGCCAGAAAAGGCTGCAGACTAATTTTAAAAATAACTGAGGAAGATATTCTTCTACTTGTTCATATGATCTATGCCATTACTGCAGCTTTTCTCTCTTCCACATGGTCTGTAATGAGGAGTAGGACAAGTGATCAGCAGCACAAGAACTCAGATGCTTCCTGGAATTGTTGGGGTTTAATGTAAATGCATAAAATCCAGGCATCACAGAGCTTTTTGCAATATAATCCCAAAGCTGCTTACAGGCCAACTCCAGATAAAAATTTTTGTGCCTGTCTGGTTACACTGAGGATGCAATAACCTCTCAGAGACTGGTCCAGAGGCTATGAATTTACCTCAAGGTATGTGTTTTATATACAGCAATATGTTGTCATTAAAACAAAGCTCCACAGAAGTCACATCTTAGTCACTGTCTATAATCTCCCCTTGGAAACAATTTTACTGCCTGCTTACTGCAAGAATGCAATTACTTTTTGCTGCACAAGGTGCTCAGTATGAGCGTGTTCCAAAACTGTAACAGGAATTTTATGGGTTTTTCCCCAAAAAAGCTTTGAATAGTTTCTTGTGCTACTAGCATGCAAAGAGACTGATCACACCACCACTCTGCCAGGCAGTTTAAGCACACAGACCCTCTGCTAGGTGGGAGTACACAAGGGAGCAAGCTGCTCTACAAGGCTGACAGTAGAAAGCAGAGACAGGCAAAGCCATTTGCTGCTCATCTCCCTGAAACTGAAGGAAGATCTCCTCATTTTTACTTTTGCAAGTTTTGCTGCACCACTAACTCACTCATGTCATTACCTGCAATCACACCCAAATAGGACTAAATATTAATTTCTGCCAATTCCCCTCTGCTCTCCACAGCAGAATAACTGCTGGAGCTCTTACTGCTGGGAGGAAGACACAATAGCACAGCTTTTGTAAACAGGCCTGAAAGCTCCCTTGGTTTTGTAATCATCTTACACAACTGCTATCAGCCATGACAGCATCCTTTCAGATTATAATGTCCTGAGACATGCAGATAACAAAGACTTGCCTGAGGCTACTCTTCTGCTGCTTGTAAAACTATTAATAAAAATACCTAGGCAAAGACTTGACTTTATTGCTATAGATTAAATGAAAAGGCAACAGTGCACGAAGTCTGGCCAGAAGGATTACATTATTATTGATCTGGTTATTGTCTGATCAGGTCAGCAGCAGTTCAGCAGCAGGACTCCCATTCCTGCTGTGTATCCCAACTCTTTAGAGAGGATTTGTCCTCTCAGGGCAGACTTTCCTCTGCTGTCTGCCTGTGCTGCATGGGCTGGAATGGAGCTGTGGATTGGCAGGACTCCACTGCTACTGCAACACAACAATTGCAATGAGCTGGAATTTGCTATTTTGGCTGCACTTTTTCCAGCTCAGAAGGAAGTCCATATGAGGAGTATCCATATACGTGGTTTGCCCAAATGAAAGAGCGCAGCAAACCCCTGAACTGAAGCTTTGCAAAAAGGAAGCAGAAGCTGTGCTTGCAGCATTTGGTGGTCCTTCCATTGCTGGGCACTCCTCAGCTCTGCTCTCTTGTTAATGACCATCAGCCACCCAGAATAGCTGCCTGCACCACAATCTGCACAGGAAGTGGGCCTGGCACCAAAGCCAGCAAGCTGGGTCACATTCCCAGCAGTAATTACAACGGAGAAAGAAAATCGCAGGGGAAAAAGACAATACCCAAAATCAAGTGGTGAGATGACAAAAGAACACACACTTGTGCTTCATAGTATCCATGGAATCAACTCTGCAATTCAGTCTGCACAATATTCCTTCAGCCCATCTCAGAGCAGGTTTTGCTGGGGAGTGCGGGTGCCTTGCCAGCAGCCACGTTCAGGACGTGCATCACCAGCTTCCTAACGCACCCCAGGCCTGCTGACCCACAGCAGCAGGCCAGGATGTTATTGTTCTCATGGCCTCACGCTGGCAAGAAGTCCTCTCTCCACCCAAACCCACAGAAAGTTCTCAAAGTCAGAATCTTATCCTTCCCAGTTGTCAAATCCTTCCATCCTGGAGGCCTCACGGATGTCGAGCAAGCACCAGAGCAGGACACAGCCCCCTGTGGCCTTGTGATCCCATGCTCAGCTATGGATTGATTGTGGGGGAACTCCAAATGCTTTCAGCATCCCCCAGTTTGTGCTGTCCACATTTCCAAATATTTAGGCAACTCTGGATGAATCAGAAAATGAAACATAGAAAAAATAATTCTGGAGGACCCTTTTCTAGACTTAGTAAATGCATCAAGAGACTGTAGAAACATTCAAGTTCAGAGTAACAAAAAAGTGTGGAAGTTTTACTTTAAAGGACTTCATTATCCTTGTCTGGAACAAATAGTTTAAATTATATTTTATATCTCATCTATGGAGTTTTGGGAAGGAGAGGCAATGAACCAAATGCAAAATTTATCTCATAAAGTCTGGTCTTAAAGCTGCCTCACTCTAGATGTGCAAAAATTTGAGCTCACAACAGAAGTCTCCAAGCTAATTTAACAGACTGTTCTTCCTGTGGCAGTCCTTGGTGTCTGTAAAACCTTGTACCTGTTGTGGATATATAACTTTATTGCACACAGGAGGAGGAGACACTGCCTGTGTTTGCTGCTGGAAGGAGCACCAAGGGTGGGGGAAGGAGCCTGAAAACCACAAACAGAGCGAGCACTGGAGAGCAGCAGCAGCAGAGGGCTCCAGGCTGGGGCCAGCACTGAGGATGATTCTTAGCCTGTGCTTTCTGTTTTTCTGACATTGCTTCAGATCCTCAGTATCCCAGCTATAAAAACATTCCTCTGAGGAGGAACATGGGAGCGAGAACAAAGAGAGAGATTTCCTTCAACAGCATACACACTCTAAGGAAATTCAAAACAAAGGAGCCCAGACCCTGTTATTTTATAGAGCCTATAACATTCGTGTCACAGCTAATGTCACATTACCTTGGAAGACACAAAAGACTTGCTTTACATTTCAGCTGAACCTCAAGTTTTTAGCAAAATGCAAGTCAGTTTGTCTCAGGAGAGGAATCTGTCCACAAAACCTAGGGGCCTGTAAATCGAGCTGTTGTTATCTGACAGGAATGCAAACATATCAGCCAACATCAGTTCAGCATCCCATTCTTGCTAAGGGGGATTTCTTGTTTCAGCCATGATACACTTTTTTTTTTTCCCTTTGAAAATCAAAGCAAAAATTATATCCAAGTCTTCAAATAAAACACCTAAACATTGTGGCTGAAACAATAATAAGCAAAATCTTGATCACTGAGTGAGAATTGTGCGTTCTAAATTGACTTCCTAGGCAAGGTTAGTCCCATGCTGATCTCAGCACCAATAACCAAAGACCTGCTTAGGAAGGGTGGAATTCAGTTTTCTCCTTGTACAGCTGAAGCTACAATATAGTCTCTTTAATCATCAACTCTCTTTGGCCTCCATAGACATAAACAAATTTCAAGGAATGTAAAGAATTAGACAGGGCCATTAATCCAGGGCCCAGAAGCTTTAAATCTTCAATTTGACATAAACCGTCCAAAAACCAGGCAAGATAGAGGATGCTAGATATTTTAACACAAATATCTCATTTGTGCACAGTGTTTCTGGAAGAAACTTGTGCTTATGATGTAAATGTAAGGGTAAGAGTCTTTTCAGGGCAAAAGGATCACTGAATGGTGGCAGTTCTAATTATTGCTTGGCTGTGACATCCCAACCCTCCGGCACTCAGGCATTTTTTTGCTTAGAAACATCTGGCTGGTGTGTTACCTGAGGATTCTCTCTGCTACACAAACACTCACGGGAGTCTGAGAATTCCCACATGGAGCATTTTTACTTAAGAAGGACATATGCTGTGAGGAGAACTCCCATGGGCCAGAGGGAGAGGAGGTTCTTTTCAACTGCAGGCATAACATTCACAAGCACAAGAATCCTTGTTTGAGGACATAACCTTTAAGGACAAAGCCCAGCTCTTCTGGCACACAGAAGGGCCCCTGTGATAAGCAGAGTAACAGGGGTGTCTTGAAGAGAAACACCTACACAACTGGGGCATGGGCAGGGAGAAGCTTTTCAACTGGAAGGACAATTTTGGCACAAGGACAAACACGTACAAACTTGCTGTAAGGGAATTTAAGACTGGGGAGACATTTTTATTGCAGAAGGCTTGTAACTCTCAGAGCAGTAAGCTCCTGGAGCAGCCTCCTAAACAGGAGTGATAAAAGCAGCACAATCTAGCTAATTTAGAGACACTGCTGGAAAATAAGTTATAGGAGTGCCCCAGAACAGAACCAGCTGTAAGAGAAAAAGGACTGTTCTTGCTGGAGACTCTAAGGCAGTGATTCAGCAAGTCCCTAATGATCCTGTATTTTATTTTAAAATTAACTAAAGATGACAAATTAAGGATCAGTCAGCACTGAAAAAAAATAAACAAGGAAAACCCTTCATAAGCAGAGAACTCCAGTGGGACAGCTGTGCTGAACACTGCAGCCTGTGAGGAGATGGGTTCTGCCCTGCTGCATGTTCCAAACCATTCCACAGACCTGTCAGGATCTTAACTCCACGTGCATAGGAAGAAGTGTTGAGGAGCCAAGTGTACAGGCAGGGAGTTCCAAGAGGACTCTGTGCCTTTCTGAGTTTATATGAAGTGTTCAAATGCCTGTCTTGGCACCCCCAAATAACAGGCACATAAACTCACTTATCAGTCAAGGGTCATTGGACAGTGTCAGCAAAGCTTCATTAAACTGTAGGGGAATCTGGATACTTCCAAATGCCAGGGCTCCAGATTCTTTAAAAGTAATACTTTTAACTACTTTGCCTACAATGCAATAAAATGTTACGATCACGTAAGTCTTGTAAGGAAATATACTCTAGAATTTATTAAAGATGAAAGAAGTAAGAACTTCTTGCCATTTTATTTGTCTAGTCTGAATTGAATTGATAAATTTCCTTTCTGCAGACCCTTCATCCATCCAGGAGGAAGTTACAGGCAGGGCTGTAACTTCTGCCTGCACAGTTCTATCCTTTAACACACCCCAGGATAGACTATTTCTACCTGCCTAAGGGATGCAAGACTGGAACCTTTCTCAGCTTTTCACCCAAGTTTGTGAGGCATTGCCTGCACTACAACATTTTGTTCAAAATGGTTTTGCTGCAGCCATTTTGTAGTTTGATTCAAACACAGAAGTTCTGTCTTGCTTCCTTCAAAGAAACTGGATGAGCTCCACCTTGTAAAGAATAGGAGAGGGGACAGTCCCCATCATCTCTTGTCATAGAATCACAGAATAGCCTGAGTTGGAAGGGACCCACAAGGCGTCCACCTCCCAGCCACACACAGGACACCCCGAGACTCAGCCCTATGTGGCCCTGAGTGATGTCCAAACACTCCTGGAGCTGTGCCAGGCTTGCTGCTGTGAGCACTGCCCCGGGGAGCCTGTTCCAGTGCCCAGCCACCTTCTGGCTTTTTCTACTACCCTATCTAAATCTGCCCTGACAGCTCCGTGCTGTTCACTCAGGTCCTGCTGCTGGTCCTCAGAGAGAAGAAATCAGTGTCTGCCCCTCCTTTCCCTCAGGAGGACGCTGTAGATTGCACTGAGATTTCCCCTCACTCCTCTCCTGGCTGAACAAGCCAAGTGACCTCCTCTGCTCCTTGCATGGCTTCTGCTCCAGGCCCTTCAGCATCTTTGGAGCCTTCTCTGGACATTCTCCAATGGCTCCAGATCCTGCTTCTGTTGTGGCACCCACAAGTGCACCCAGCACAGAGTGGGACAGTGACTCTTTCTGTCCCACTCCCATTGCTGTCCCTCGTGCAAGGCTTTCCCAGCTCTACCTGAAGGCTCCTTGGGGGTTGGTGGCCTTTTGCTGTGAGGCTCCTGACTGAGGATCACAGCTCGCCCCAGAGCAGGGCAGAAGGCGAGGAGACTGCTCCTACACTGTTCAAGAGGCTGAGCTGCTTTCCTCCAAGCCCTGCGTGGGAGGCTCTGGCAAACAGAAGCACTCTTGGGCTGCTCTGGGCCTCCCACTCGTGGGCTGCAGCAGATTTGGAGAACTGGGACAGTGTTTATGATCACAGAGATGCTGCTGCTGGTAACTTCTTGCCCTTGCCTTCAGTTTCCACACTGCCAGCACTGCCTTCAGGACAGAACTGAATTACACCCTTGACTGATTAAGAGCCCACAAACCAAGTCAAAAGGCGCTGTCGGGCTGAGCTCTCGCCTTGAAAAAGGATGAGATAAACAAATCTAAAATTAAAAGGAGAGGAGGGAGAGATGCAGTGTAACAGGCAGGTAGTCAAATGAAATGTGACACGTCATCCCTAGAGGAAGGGAAACTGGCAGCTTGGCTGGATTTTCCTCATGACAACCCCAGGATATATGACTATCTTGGCAGAGAATGGATAGAGGTCCTTTACTTGTCTGTATCACTGCAGCCCAATTTAATTAGCAGCCTGCTAAAGAGCTAAATTTCCTAATTAATAGTGATTCAAGGAGGCCAACAGCACAACAGAAGCAAATTTGCAATGTTCTTCCAGAAATAGCTGAGTAATTCACTTTGGGGATCATTTTAATGTACATTTCCAGTGAACATTTCTGGCTTCTAAAGTTTCCAAAAATATGGAAGGCAGCAAGGAAAATATTTGGTATTCATTTCTGCCTGCTGACCGACCTGCTCTTCAAGTTTCTTTGCCAGCCTGCCATCAGATTAGGCATTTTATTGGCCTAACAAAATGTCCACATCAGTTACAGATGAACTACTAATTGCTCCCTGTGGACATCTTGGATACCACCACCTAGGGGAAGAAGAAATAAGTTTGATTCACAGATGTTTCACTGTGGTAAGCAGCATTTCCTCACCAGCTATTGCCCTGATATGCTCTGTGGGACACACCCTGCTCCTGCTGAAACCAACAGGTTTTTGATGGATCCATAATTCGAGAATCCAAGGTATGCCAGTTCCAGAACACTAATCCAAGGCTTATCTTGAGCATGTAGCATAAAGAACCTTGATTAGTTGAGGAAGAAATGCAACCTGGCCCAGGGCCAGACCATATCTAGGTTCCCTTTTCAGATTAGGAATTCTGGGGTGAGGTAGCTGTGACATAGTAGAAGAAAAAAATAGAATTTAGCTGTCTGGCACGAGGCTTGTCTTCACATTATGAGTTGGCTCTTTACTAACTACTAATACCTCAAAGCAAGCTCTCTCTTAATTTATTTTTTAAAAAAGTTTACACTGTCCAAATCTTCATAGCTGTTTTCATTAGGCAAGACTTTACATTTTCTTGTTGGGTTTGACAATGTTTCTTGTTTTACTGGATTTTCTCTCTTTCTTTCCTTCGTCTTTCTATTTTAAGACAACAGGTGCTCAAGTTGAGCTGAAAGGCTGTTAACAAATTTTCAGATTTATGTCAGGAGATTTGTTGGTTCCCTAAAACAAACTAATCAGCACAGAGGTATTGTGAAACAGAAGAGGGGTTCTTCAATCCCCCACCCCATCAGCTGTGCACAGCCTTGCAGAGAGGCTCTGGATTCTGCACTGCTGGAGTGACACCAAGATTCACCATGCACAGACACTGATGCACAGCTCCTGATTGCCAGCTACTCACACACACATCACCTGGCAAGAGAGATCCACCTGCAGCAGCATTTCAGTCTCATAAAACAAAGAATTTCTCCAGTTACTAGAGCACTCTGTGATGCAGGCAAAAGTGTGGGAAAGCAGCCACACAAAGACTCACTTGAGATTGCTTAAATTAATTTTTAACCTCTAAGACAGGCCAAACCCAGTTTTTTGCTTTTAGGTCAGCATAGAAAATGACAGATTCATGGCCAATGTGTGGAAATCAGTGCTCAGTGAAGCTGAGAAATTGTTTAGTGCAAAGAAAGGAAGGGTCTGAAGTCAAACTGACTCTTTTAGCCTGTATAGACAACAGAACATTTTCCATTCCCACCATCAGTCTTATTAACATGCTGCAGTGGGCCAGACACCACTTTCAAAAATGTGGATTTGTTTGAAGTAGAGCAGAGTTATCATTGCAAACAGTGTCAGAGCAGCACAAGCATGACTTCTTCCTACCAACAGTATTATAAAATGGAAAAGCTGCTCTTTTCCAGAGAATCAAAACACAAAGCCAGCCTAGTTCAAGTGTCTCTGTCTGAGCTGCTCCCCTCAGAGCTCCCTTTTCTGCAGTGCTAATTAGCATGCTCAGCCTGAAGGTCTGTCCCAGAGGAAGCTCATATTCCACACATTCCCTTTAGCATCTGACAGCCAAACAAGGGATGTGCAGTCAGCCCCTGGAAATGTGTTTTTAGTGATGTGCACAGGAAAAACACTCAGTGTACTGGCTGAGGCTGATGGTGGCAGGGATGGAGAGAAGGATACCCAAGCACACACTGTCCCAAAAGCAGCACTGAATCTGCCTGCCCAGCACCAGCCTCCAACTGAATCGCTCATTCCACAGTGACAGCTGTGAGCAGAAGAGCTCCCACCACCAGAAGGACCTTGTCGAAAGATGGATACCAGACTCAAGCTTGGTTTTGCAGAATAAGCCCTCTGGAAAACTATGTGCTGCTTCCAGAGTCACCATGAAATCCAGAACCCAAAGCTCACAGATATCTGGACAGACCTGAAAGTTATTCCCCAGTAACTTCTCTTCCAAGAAAAAAACAGTGACTTTAGCCTCAGTGTTTCCAAGAACTCTGTTTCAGCTGAAGGTCAGCACTGGTTTGACCAGACTGTAACAGCCACCCAAAATCTCACTGTTTTGTGAGACCCATCTCCCTGTTTTATTTACCACTGAAAACCATTCTATGCATCAAAGTCTCTCTTTTCCTTCTAAGAGAGAAGTGGCAAGGAAGGACATTGTCTGTGCTTTACCGGAGCCTATGTCATGAATGGATTTTTGTTCAAAACTTGGTGATGAGGCAGTCTGGGAAACTGGTTCCGATTATTCCAACTCAAAATCACTTCAGTGATTAACAGCCTAATCAATTTAACTCAGTTTGTGGTGAGAAGCACATGTTATTTACAAGTGGAAAAAAAAGTAAGAGTGTTTGTAACTGAGCTATGAAACTCACAGATCATGTTAATTGATTTTTGATAAATTACAGCCAACAATTCCATTTAGCAGAAAGCCTCAGTCACCAAGGCAGAATCAAACCACCAGAAAACTATACAAACACTCCATGCTTGGGTTTTTTTTTAAGGCTAGATAAAAGTTTATATTTAAGACAATAAAACCCTTCAGCCACCTTTAGCAATAGGTTTCCCGGTCTGTGTTGTCTTTTAGCCCAAAAGGAGGACACCAACATCACGCAAAAGAAGTCTCTGCATCTCCCCAGACTGTGTTCTGTGGAACAGAGCTGTCATCTCTGTGTTTTACAACACTTGGCAGCAAACCCACATTCCTTGTGCATCACAGGCTCCCCCTGAGGCCATCAAGTGTGCTGGGTATGGACAGCACGGGGTTAGGGCTTCCAGTCACAAACCCCACTCTCCTCACACTTTGTGTACATGAGAGCTGCAGATCCCATGATGGGCACATACAGGGTAGATCATTTCTCACACCTACAGCTCCAAGAGCACCCTCACTGATTCAGCAAGACTTTTGACCTGTTTTTTTTTTCTCTGCAAAACCATGACCTACGTTCCACATGTAATTTCCAGAGTAAAAAAATACCCCAAATCCTCACCCTAAATCTGATTGTGTGCCTTACAGCACCACCTCTCCTGGTGAGTGCCAAGGAAATCATGCTAAGCAGCACCTGGAGTTTGGCCTGTACTCACTGACCAGCTCAGCAGGCACAGGCAGTGCCTGGGTTTGGACACACAGTGGTGAACGTGGTTTCTAAAGCACTTCTCTCAAGAAACTCAGCAAGAACCACCAGTCAGCCAGCAGAGGATGAAAACATTCTGGCTTCAGAACAACGCTGCAGATTGAAACTGTCAAAGGTAAGAGCCAAAGCATACACTCCAAGAAAAAAAAAGTAACAAATTACTCAAGAGGTGAATTACTATCTCATGGAAAATGCTGTGTAGTAAAGGGTTGCTCACCAGATTCAAGACTGGTACTAGACAAAGACTGATGAGACAATGTATTTTGATGAGACAATGTATTTTTCTTTGGCACATCTGAAACATGCCAAGGAACTGGTCTTGGCAAATGGATTCAAACATGATAAACTTACAGGCTTTCTGGAGGGAAAAAAGAACAAAGCAAGAAGAGTAAATGTTTATTGAATGTTCAGAAAATAAGATATGGTCTCAAACACCATGTGCTTCTCCTTTCTGTTTTTGTGCCTCACCAAAAGATCAAGGCCAGGGGAAACACACACAGGATGGGGGACACGACACCAATAGTAGAAGAGTGATCACAGCATAGTTCTATCATCTTCTCCCTCATTATTTAAAGGGAGCAGAATGATTCTTGAAAGCTTGAGGAATTAGTGCAGGAATCAGAACCCAGTTTAAAGTGACTGGTTGCTTTCTTCCTGGAACACACATTCTAGTATATTTACAGATGTAAAAATACACATCCTGATTTCACCCCAGAATTCCAGAAGAATTACCACAAATCTGATTATATTTTGTTTATACTATATTTGCCAACACTGTTCCTTGCTCTCTGCACTCTACCCAGGATATAGGAACAGATTTTGGTAGTTTTGGACAATACACGTGTATGCAGCATGATCCAGGTTAGTTTGGAATGCACCCTCTTACTCTCAAGTTCCCCAGATAACTTCCCAGCACTAATCCATAAATAGCAAGTGATTTCTAGGTGGCTGAAGAATGAAAGGGGCAAAGAACTGTGGGAATTTCTGATAGTGCTTGTCTCTGGCTAGTAGACAGTGAAAGAAGCTGAGAAGCCAAAAAGAGGTCAGTTTAAAAAAAGATATTCCTCACTCCACTATGAAAACCGAATTTATTCATGCAGAAAAATGCTCAGAAAAAAAACCCCAACACATTCCAATCAGAGCTGCTGTTGCTCTGAACTGTGACCACTGCGGATTTCATTCTGCTTCACAATAAAACCATGAATACTTGGTGCCACTGACTCATATGTTCTTCAGCAAATGCTCACTCATGCTACACAATACTTCACTTTTTCTGTCTCTCCTCTCTTAAAAGAATGGTCATGCCCACCTCTTTCATCAGAGAGGCCTTTCTTTCTCTTTCAGAAATCAAAACCCAAATACTAAAAATGAAAAGGGCGAAATCTGGATGAAAAGATAAAAGACAAGACAGGAAGCAGAGCCAACGAGCTGCTGCCTAGCCATAGACACAGGGAATTCACACAGAACACAAAGAAGCAAAAGGAGTCAGTTCATGCTCCTGCAGTGATCACTCCGATTCAAGGTTGGCGAGAGCAGGTCCCCACACAGCCCCTTCGGCTCCAGTGGGAAGTGAGCACCTGAGAAACATTTGTAAGCTGCCAAACCTTTTAAAGTGTTCATCTTCTATTTCAAGAGCAGGTGGAGCAAAAGCAGAAGCCATCTGAGCTGTCTACAGGAGCTTGAAGCTCTTTAGTCCTGTTTAGGAAGGAATCTCTTGGGAAGAATCAAAAACAGGTCCTCTGGAGTCTGACAAGAAGAACCCCCATTGGTGCTTATCTCGATGTGGACACTTGTTCCTGAGGGTAGGGCTGACAGTGAGCAGGCTCCACATAAAGGCTAAATAAAGCTTCCTTATCCCCCTGAAACACTGACCCAGTGACTGCTCCATAAATGGTACCATAAACTGTGCCCCTGCAGCAGCCACAGGAACAGAAACACCTGCTCTGGCTCTGCCCCTAAGAGCTGCATCCTCGTAGCCCTTCCAATGAGAAGGGTCTGGTTTTTTAAAATTAGAAGATAATATTCTCCTGGTTAATTTTATAGGCCTAAGCTGTTGTGGGGCAGTGATATGTTGCAGATTAATATGTATTACATATTAAGAAATCCACTAATGTTTTCAGCAGATGATCACATTCCAAACCTTCATTGCCACCTCAGACGTTGGAAGTCTCTTTGTTTAATCCTGTTTTGAAACCCTGCTGTAAAACCAGTTACGAGCACTGAATTCTCCCAATCTTTACTCAGGCCAGCTTACTGTTAATTTTGGTCAGTGGTAATGTTACAATGACTGCACATATCAATTATACTCTGTAGTGCAAAACACAATCAGGTTAGTGTTTTAACCTAAAATCAAGTGCAGTGCTCTCCTCTCCCAGTTAGCCAACCTTGTCAGGAATAAAAACTTGGTGATCACTGATTCAAGGCAGATAAAAACTGTCCTTTATCCTGAAAATGGCACTGAGAGGTGCTTCAGGCTCATGGGTAAAATACAAACAGGAGAATCTTGGCTTTTTATTTAAAGGCATTTGAGTTAAGAACCAGCCCAACTGTGGTGAGGTGTTCTGCACAAGCAGAATTAACTGCACATTTCTCTGCTCCCAGTGAAGATGACCAGAGCCAAGAACAGATGGGAGCAGAACAGAACTTGGAACAATTTTTGTGCAATCCAAGCAAACCTACCAAATAACCAAAACCAAAAATGCAGAAGTAGTTTACACAGCTTGTCCAATTTCTAAATTTAAAGTAACTCCCTCTGTGATGTACAAACTGGGTCCAGAACTTCTCATGTTCTTGTGCCCTTAACTCTTCTTAGGTCACAGTACAACATGCAATGAAAAATGAAGTGCTTTCATAGTGAACAGATTCTTCAAAAAATGGGGAAGACAGAAGTGGTATTTGTCACCTTGGACTACATAGATTTTTTTATGCAGTAATGAAAATTCATCAGAGCCTTTTATTTATATTACACCTCCTGAAATGTTTAAACAATGCATTTGGTCTGTAGTATTTGCTCAAAAATATTAATTTCATTCAGGTTTGAGTTAGCTGATTAATTTTTACTTCATTATAGTTATTTCTTCCTAATTATACTTTGCATAAAGATTCCCATGCTTCCTATTTTTCAGTGCTAAGCAGTAAATGAGCTTGCCAGGTGCCAAAGTGATTAACTGTTTTCTGCAAGTGTTACAGAGTTCTGGAGGACTGTGTACCATGACATCTGGACAAAAGAGCTGCATATCTCCCTTCTACTACTGAAAACTGGCATGCTAAGATATCTCACAGGGCTCCCTCCTTCCATAAATTATGCCTCTCTCTAGATCAACCCTCTGGATTTTTCTTTCCTTGTTAATACAACCAAATTCTGTAGCAGTAAGGAAAATAGTATGGCTGAACTCAGAACATAAATTAGGCTCAGAAAATGAGCAAACTGAGCAAGTTCATCTTTGTTTCCAAAGTAAACATTAATAACACAGAAAAAGCTGTCACACAGGCTTAGGAGACTAATGCATCCAGCTTCTTTCATATCTGCTCTGGGCTCAGGAATTACAGCCCTTTTCTGCATTCCACATTAGGCGTCAAGCTAAGATTTTAGAGATGCTCTAAATTCAGTTCCTCAGGTAAGAGTCATTATCATTAAACATTCCATTTCCCTGAAAGCAGAACTGCACAGAATTATTCACAAGTTCAGTTGACATCTATAAAAAGAGGCACCAAAGGTTGCTGTTCTTGCTTAGACAAAAAAATCCCATTTGCAACAAACCTTCTGATGCCCACTTTGATCGGCCTTTGCTGTCCTCCTGTCTGTCTGTCTCTCCTCCCAGGCTGAGCCCAGGCAGCCCATGGTCTCAAACAAAGCAAGAGTGTGAACACAGCCGAGTGTTGATGTCTGATGTGTTGAGCACACACCAAAGGCAAAGCTCTCCGTGTGTTCTCAGTCACAGATGGACGGGATTTCACCCCAAACGTGGGCTCCCCTCAGCAGCCACAGTCCCACCTCTGCTCCTGGCAAGCACAGGAGAGGTCACACATCTGCAGGCAGGTTTACACCTCCTACCAACCAAGGTCCTACAACACAAAGAGTGACAGAACCTAACACAGATCAACCACCCTGTCAAGAGCACCAAAATCCTTTCAGTCTCCAGATTGCTGGAACCTGTGGAAGACCATGCATGGAAAATAACCCTCTTCAATCTCTCCCAGTATTAATGAGCAAGACCTCAGCCTGAGCATGCACAGTAACTAATGCTGCCAAACCACAGACAAAATCATTGAGGTAAACAGGGATTAGGGCCCAGATTCATCAAACTTCATTCTGCTTAAAGCTCCTAAGCAATCTAGCTCAAGGCCTTTGCTAGTGGCCAGCTGCCAGGAAATACCAGAGGATTTTCCATGGCAAGTGGTTGTCTTTGTGATCTAGCTGAAGTGCACCTAACTCAGCCATCCGCTGGCTCATGACCCCTGGGGCTGAACTATGTTCTTCCTCTGGCAACACAAAAAGTTAATGAGTAGCTAATTCCATAATTTGTAAGGGCTAATTGACAATTTTGAAGCAATTACATTAAGTTTCACATTAAAAGTCTTGCCTTTTCAGACAAAAAACTTTCCCAGAGCCCATATTTTTCACTATCTCACAGTCTCTGTTGCTGAGAGAATGCTCAAAATGCAGAAGTCCAGCAAAGGAATATGAGACAAGTGGGCAGAATTGAATTCCCAGTGCATCAATCTCCTGTTATCACTAATAAACCTGCAATTATTCAACCCATAAGTGGATGCTTCGTTTTAGACACGAGATACAGTTTTTGTCCGACATCAGAAAATAACATCAATATAAATGAACCACAGGCCCCCTCAGGAACTTAGAGCTTTGTGTGCTGCCTCCTGTATTTATTGCCTGGTCAAGTGTGAAATGGAGACCCGCCACTCCCTGCATTCCTTTCTGCATGAGCACTGCCAGAAGTGATATGCCTCTGCCTGCAAGAGTGCAGGAAGGATGGAGGCAGCTGTGCCCTGGCAGAGACCATGTCCACCCAACCTGGGGCACAGGATGGAGACATCTCCAGTGATGGAGAGACATCCCCATCCCAGTCACAAAACCCTTGCTGGCTCACACAAACCTCCTGCCTGTCTTGCTTTGTCCTCACTTGACCCAGTCTCACAAGCAACAGCTGCCACAAAGCAGAGGTAAGATTATTTTAAGTCATAAATTGGCATTAACTGCAAAAATACTGATTGACTATCAAATCTATGGATATTACAAAATTCTTCACCGAAATCAGGCCAGGCTGTGCTGCAAGTACAGCCTAGCTAACACTGCAGAGTTTCCTCCCCAGTGCAAAAGTGCTCTAGTAGAAATGTTCTTCTGCATGTTTGCCTATTCTTTATACATTCCAATTAGGAGCTGCCTCTACCCCTGACCAATTAGCTCATGCCTATTTGCATTAGAATAACACTGAGAAGCTGCCCACTGTAAACCAGTGGTATTTCCTGTTGATGCCACAGAAAGTCTTCATTTCTGTGCACTGAAATGCAGCAAATTTATTTTCCTGATAGCTCACACTAATTACTTGTTCACAGAGCAAGTAATTTCAAATGCTTTTCCTTGAAAGCCAGGAGATCCATTGGAGATCCATACATCAAACAGCTAAATTGGCTCTACTTCCTGTGGTTATAAGTCTAAATAAAGGCAAAGGCATCAAAATTAGATTCCAAGTGGAATATCAAAGATAGCATGAATAGTTTTATAGAAAGTAACAGTTCATATAGAAGAAAGTGAGTGCAGATAAGAGACACTCCCAGCTTATGTTGTGTGTATCACAACTGCTACTTATCAACAACTGTACTCAGCAGCTGAAGGAGGAAAACTGATTTAATCAGTCATAAGAAGAGCTAATTACACATTCCCCTTCCAGAGCATGTGGCTCTCGGAATGCAACTGAGATACCTGATGTGAAAATCACTATTTTAGGTAGTTTTAAGAGTTTAGCAGAGCAAGGTCTAGTGAGTCAGAGCTAACTTTGCAGGCAAATTAGCTGTTAATTTTCAATGTCACTTTACATTATGCACCTGGTTTGGAAACTTTCTTTTTCCTTGAGATAACATCTTCTCACCTGCACGCTGTACTTTCCTGCAGGAGGTGATTTCAGTTCATGGCAATACAAGCAGAATAAGACCCACTGGAACACCTACATTTTAATTCCAGGCACACTTCTAAGGTTTCCCTTTGGAAAAGCAGGAGCTAATTGAAGTCAGGTAGGAGCAGGTTACCCTGAATGCTGTGAGACAAAGGGTTGGATCCGCTTTGAGCACACAACACCTCTGTGCTGACAAAGGTCCGATGACCTCCATCCAGCAACCCTCAGTTCTGCCCTCTTGACAGTTCAGCTAAAGCTGAGTCTGCAGGAGCTCCACAGACACAGAGGGTCCAGCCTTGTGCTGTTCAAGGAGCAGGGCCAGTGGCAGTGCTGAAAGGTGACCCAAGTCCTGCAGCTAAGCCACAGGTTGATTACAGGATGACCTACACAGAGTTTAGGGTGCTTCCAGAAGAGGGGGAGGTTTCTGGAGAACAGAAAATACATCTCTATGTCAGCGGTTCTCATCAGTCCAGTCAAATTTGAGGATTTCTTCCCATATACCTTAACAAATCAAACCAAACAAATCAAAGGTTGGATTAAGAGCACATGAAATGGTGCTTACAAATAGGAAAGCAATAATGGAGAAAGTTTGGGAGGGGAACAGAGCTGACTGAAGCTAGTAACGTATGGGTGGCAGGATGAAGAACTCATTGTGTTCAAGAAGCTGGGTTCACACCTGCAAATCCCCTCACTGGAGAGTGGCTGTGCAAGCAGGAGAAGTGGGAGCACAAGTGAAGGAGCTGACTTTGGATAGTGCAGAGGAGAACATGACACTGACAAAGATCCAGGACATGTTACTCTTACACACCCAGGGCACCCACCTGAAAACACCAACACCTTCAGCACCTGCTACCATCATCTGCACATTAACTTCTCAGTCAGAAATAACAACCAGACACCAAATCCCTTTCTCTCCTTCATGTCACAAGCTGTGGGCACTGCAGAATATGTCAATTTATTACTCAGAAGCCAGGGACAGGGAGGTCACACCAAAACAAGACTGTAAAACATTTGCCTGTTTTAACCAGAACTAATTGCTTATGTGGCTCTGATTCCAGAGCTTTATCTTGCTCCTCATGAGCAGGCTGCCCAAGCCTGGAGCTCTGGCTGAGTTTTCTGGGAAGGTTTCTGCACAGCTCGGGATGCCCAGCACAGCTGCAGCCATCAGCACACACCAGGTACCACACCCTGCGTGGCACTGGGGAGCTGCAGTGTGGAACTGAGCTGCCTTTGCCTGGACAGGGGAGCCTGTGTGTCAAACACCTCTTGCTGCTAAATAACAGAGTTGGGCTCCCTGGATTAGCCAAGTTGGCATCCTACCATAGGGATGATGACATTTTTGCATTTGGCATTTTCTGCTTCTGCACCACATCAAATTTTCCACCGTGGTGTCAGGAGAGATTTCTGTCTACTTCCACTGGAAGAAGCCAGATAAGGACAGCATTTCTGTACCTTTCTAATCTTTATAAAAAGGTTAGCTTGCCAACTGCCTTCATTTTTTACCAAAGGCAATGTACAGCTCAACCGAATGTATATCAAAGTTTCCAGTGATTCCTTCACCTTTTCTGCTGTCGCTTGACATTTGCCTCAGAGGTGGTCTCAATCAAAAAAGAACACTTTTGTTTTCTCTATATTGCCACAAAAAGAAAAAGTTCACCAGATAGATGATCTGAAAGCAACCAACACTTCTTCCCTGGTTGAAGTTCCTTGATCTGGAAAGATTAGTTCAGGTTGGGGTTATCTGCAAAAGTTCCTTTGCTCCAAGAAAATGTATGTAAAAATGACTTCTAAAGGAAAATATTTCCTCTTAAGGTCTTCCCCAGTTTCTAACATGAAAAACTGCCTGGCAACTTGTTCTAATTATACCCCATATTTTGTTTATTCCATTATTCAACCATAACCACATCCTGCAGACAAAAGCCAACCAAGGCTTTCACCCACTGTGCCCAGAGCAGCAGTACAGATATGTTATCACTCTTCAAGAGAACTTCCATCCTGGGAAGGAGAAGAAATTAGCATGCACTTTATCTAATAAATGGTATCTAATAATAAATCATGTCATCTAACAGTAATTAGATAATGGCATCTAATAATAAATCTTGACCATCTTTCTTTTCACTTGTCACCATTAAAGGCCAAGTTTACAGAATATTTGTCAGTATTTGGCTTTATCAGAGATAAACAGGAAGTTACCAGCTGCTGCTGCTGCTTCTGCTTTGAACACCAGCAATAGCACAAGTTCTGTAATTCTAATTTGCCAGTATTTACAGGGTGACCAGTTTGTGCTAGGGCAACAGAGCCCTGAAGGGAGCAGCAGCTTTCTCAGGCAGAACAGCTGGCACAGATATAAGCAGATAAAATGTGAAGATGATGTTCTTAATATTGCAAATTTCTACACAAAATGAAAATCCTTAACATCTGGTTCCCTTCTTACATATACAAAATAAAAGCACCAGGAAACAGACGTTTGCATCAAACCTTAGAAAAAGAAAATCAACATTTTTTGTTTAGCTCAACTGTATTGTTAAAATTCAAATATCCAATGGACAATTGGAAAGCTTGGAGTTTGGGAAGCACTAATTACAAATACATTTATGACCCTTACATGTATTGTTTGTATATGGCAGTGTCTGGGAAGTTGATAACCAAATAAACATTCCTGAAATCTCAAAAGATTAAATCCATCCAAACTCCTAAAAGTGGTGAATTCTGGCAAGTCCTGCCTGCTTTCCTACAGGGGCACGTGGAGTGCCTGGCTCAGGGTGGTGCAGGGACAGGAGCTCCCTTTCCTTGCACTCTGTCTAATCTGTCCAGGCCCTTGTGAGAAGTGGAGCTGTTTGTCAATGCGATCTGCAGAGGTGATTTTTGGACACACAGAGTGCATCAGAAACAGCGCGGCTTTTGCTAAGCACATACCAGCCTCTGTGTGCACGTGTACCAGAGAAATCAAACCCACCAAATGTCTGATGAAATGCACTGCAATAATCTCCCACCACGTTCAAGATGCACAGGAGGGGGAGGCACTCCTCCCACGGACCCAGGCACTAGAGGAAAGAACCCTGCAGAGCTCGGTTCCGAGATGCAAGGAGCAGCTTCCTCTCTGCTCTGAAGTTCCTTATCTCCTGACTCTTCTTGGCATGAGGCATGAAGCTCCCTGTAGCAACAGGCTGTGAAAACACTCTGATCTGAGGCAAACAGATCCAACATTCTTTCTTCTATTCCTTCCCCTTCTCACAGCAGAGGACCTGTCTTGGGGAAAATGCAGGGTGGCCTGGCAGCAGCAGAAAGGACACTAGGAGTGAAATCTGCCAATATTACTCACTTCTTCTCTCTAAGTTCATCTTCATGAACTCCTCAAATATTCCTCTTTTCCCTGTGGTTGGTGGGAAATATCTGGCTTCAGTCTCTGACATTTCCAGCTACAATGTTCAGATGGGTAAGTCTCCTTTCCTACCATTTTCAAAATAGAAAGTACACACAAGATCTCCCAAGAACTACAAATACAGGGTAAAAAAGACTGGCCAGAGATGGTACTGCTCTGCACTGCTGCCAATCAGTAGCACAGAGCAATATATGAGGCAGCTATTGTAGCTGGGGATCTTATATTTTGTGTTCAGTAATGCTCTCTGTCCATAACTGAGTACTGTTCAACACAATTCTTCCATTATTAGCTCAAAACAACTCATTCAACAGCCCTGTGCCTTCCAACTGGAGTGAAGAAGCTGCAGAACAAATATTATGTACGCCTGAGTGCTGGGAAGAAGCCTCTTCCTTTCTCACCCATCGTCCTTCTGATCCTTCAGCACAGAACAAAGCTGCTCTGCAGTAGATGTGTCAATACAACCATTTCCATGACAACAGCCTAGGATGTGCCAAATATAGACATTTGACTTCAACAAACAGAGAAGGAAGAGACACAGGACTAGAGGGAGTTCTGCTGCACTGCATTTAAACCAATCCCTTCCTGATGGCTGTGGGCAAACACTCAGAGAAGAATTAATGGGGGCCCTTTGGGATACCAGTGCTCTAAACCTCATTTCTGCCCTCGTGCTCTCTCCTGCTGCAGAAGGCAGGGAAGAGCTGCCCAGCTTCACCCTGAGTTCTCCAACACAGAGCCAAACAGCTGAGCATTAACTGCTATGAAGAAAGGTTTAAACTTTGTTTCCCTCCCTCCTTTTTAAAGAGCTAAGGTTCATACGCTCCTTTGATTTCATTAGCCCTGCTTTAAAAATAGAAGACTGGCATAAACAAAGACAGACAACTTCTTAAGTCACTTCAGAAGGATTCACCAGCATTTTTCTTCTCCTAGCCAAGTGAGATTCACACAGCAGGAGACTCCTGTAGAGCACTGCAAAGAGCTTCACTGGCTGCAGAAACCCATCACAGTGCAGAACATGACCTGAGGGCCTTCTGTCAGCTGCTGCCTTACCACAGAATCATCACAGAATGGGTTGGGATGGAAAGGACCCTAAAGCTCCCCTAGCTCCAACCTCCTGCCACAGGCAGGGATGCCAGCAGTTAGGTCAGGCTGGCCTGGAACACACTCCAGGTTATCAGAAAAAACACAGGCACCCTGCTCTTCTTACTGCACTGTAACCTCATTCCAGCACAGTGATGATCTAGAACCACACAGCGTGGGAACTGCCCAGGGTTTTAACATCAATCCACTTAAAATAATGAACCAGGGAACAACCCACTAAAACATGTCCAGCACAGGGCTCTGAGATCCTGAATCACAGCTATGCAGGGAGCAGGAAATTCCAACCTGCAGCAGAGTTCAAACTCTTTCTGTGGCCCTTGTAAGGTACTTGAAGCAATGTTTTGGTCTATGGCCCAGCTCTGTTTGCCTTTTGATTATCTCACAGACAGCACTTAGCAACCCACACAACCCCCTGGTATTTAGGTTTTATAGGATAGGAGAACAGAGCAGGAATGTAGGTAATGTGCCTGCCTGCCACAGAGAGCACACAGAGTCAGGGATTGCCAAACCCCCTTTCCTCACAGCATTCCTGTGTATTTCCAGAGTCTGTGTCAAGGAACTCCCAAACTCAGGTGCTTTGTCAAGAGGAAAGTAGCTGAGACCTGTGTTTCCAGGAGAAAGCCCTGTTTTAACAGCAATGCTTTCAATTGTCCAAGAAAAATGTTAGATCAAAACCCTTTGAGCACAACAGGCTGAGCAACAAGAAAAGATATCCACAACCAAGGGATGTTGTGTTTAAAGGGGGTTATCCAAGGAGTTTACTCACAAGGACTCATTCTAACATGCACACTGGCCTCTCACACAGATCTCTGCGATTAATAATTAGAGTACTGCACACAAAACTGTAGGCTCTTGTGCCCAGTATGGCAGGTCCCTTCTGTGCTCTGGCTTGTTCCTTCTGGAGTGCTATAAATAGGGGGGCTGAGTGTGTCTGTACACAGTGCAGGAACCACATCCAAGGCTGGACAGAGGAGCACACAGCCTCAGTGCTTCCTAAGGATCCTTCAGACAGGGCTCTGCCTTCATATAAACTATTTGTACAACCAGATCCCTCCCACATGTGCACCAAAGTCTGGCCTGGCATATGCCTGAGGCCATGGTCCAGCTGGCATCTGACATTAGTCTCAGCAAAACAAAAGCAGCACTGATCATGTGCTCGCACCCCACATCTCACTGGTGAGTTTTGCAAGTGCAGGAACATGCAGCAAGAGGCTCCACCATGAACAAACAAAATATCCCACACCATGCAATTCATACCCTAAAAGAATTAAACACTGATTCAGAGATTTAGGCACCAAACACTGTCTGTACAGGCAGTGTCACCAATGAACCACCAGCTACAATATCTGCTGCAGTCAAGCAACCCTGACCTGTCCTGGCTTCTCAAAGCTTCCTCTCCAGCTATGTGCTCAGCTGATCGATAGGAAGGAATTTGTGAATCCTGCAATGATCCAACTGTCAGCAAACCTTGACCTTCAGGACTAAGGCAGGAAAAATTTGCTTGTGCTTTGTGTTTCCAGAAATTTTAATCTCCCTACCTGCCTTGCCAAAGAAAGCACTTCACAGATAAATCTTCAGATGTGATACCAGATGATCATCAAGGTGACCACCAGAAAACACACCACGGTAAACTCAGCCAGGGCTCCAGTGCAAATGAGACTGCACAGAACATGTGGATATTCCTGGAGTGGGTCCAGCTGAAGGCCAGGTGTGTTTGAGGCACTGAAGTGCCTGACACACACACACAGAGGCTGGGAGGGCTTGGACTCTTCAGCCTGGGGAAGAGAAGGCTCAGGGAGGTGTAACAATGTGCACATGCACCTCATGAGGAGGTGTAGAAGACAGGCTCTGATCTGGTGGCAAATAAAAGGACAAAAAGAAATTGATACAAACCAAAATCCAGTAAATCCTATTCAAATATAAACTTTTGTTACACTAAGGGTAGCCATAGCCTGAAAGAGGTTGCAGAGTCCCCATCCCTGGAGATATTCAAACCTGACTGCTCATGCAGGTCACCCTACACTGGAGTAGGAGCAGACAGTCTCCAGGGGTGCCTAAAGCATTCTGAGATTCAGGCTGGGAGGAGGACCTGTTCAGAAGCCCTGAAGCAAAGCTAGAAACTTTTACAGCAGGTAAAATTTTCAGGAGCAGCCCACAGCAGAGGATGCTTCAGCTCTGCAGGACTCTGGAAACTAGAGCATGATTAAAGAAAATCAGTGTCAACCATGCAATTCAGCTTCCTTGCGGAATAAGTTGTGCAGGGAGAAACTTCCATCTTCCCTGCTGCCTGATCAGAGAGGGAAAAGGATCAGTGCTCCAGCCAGCACAGCAAACCACACAAGCCAAGGTGCCATTAAAAACATTGGTCACAAGGTTGGGAAGTAACTGAAAGAAATGCCTCCTGCTCTTATCTGCTTCCAGTTTGCACCTAGCCAAGACTCGTCTTCTCTGAGCACTCAGGAACTGCTGAACTGCCCCTTCTTTGCTAAGTATGATAAAGGAATTGGGTCACAGTCAGCTGTAAAGTTAAAGCACTGCAAGCCAGTGAACACCTCAGGAGAAGTTAAAGCAGAAGAATGGGTGCCTGGTCTTCTGACGAGTAGACTGGTTCTCCTCTTCCCTATATTTGCCCAAAAACCATAAATCATCCTCTGTTTTTTCTCAACTAGAATATCTTGCAATCAAGGTGCTGTTTTCAAAAGTGAAAACTGCAAGAAAGAAAGGTAGCATCTGAGAGGAAGACAGAATACCAGGTTGCAGGTCCCACCTTTATTCAGAAAAAAAGCCCACATACTTGGCCAAGTCAGGACTTTGATGCAGCAGTGCTCACACTCATCTCCATTTGTGATTTCAGAGACATCAAGAATGATTCAGATGAGTCAAGACTAATGACCTAGCCATAATTAATTCAGCGTATTTTTAAATAATTCTGTTCAAGTGTCAAGTCACAGGCTTGAAACACTGTGACATTTCTTTGTCTTACCCTTGGAAGTATTTTTTTTTCTTCTGAAAGCTAAGTTCCCCAGATCAGAGGAGTTATCTGGATTAGACAATCACAAGTGGCTGCCTAAATGATGCATAAGCTGCCCTACAAACAATTACCTTGGGGATTTCCTCCAGTGGCTCAAGGATGATGGTCAAGTGGCACTTGGAGGCCAAGCAGAAGTCCCAGCTCAGCAGTGTGTGCTCTCAAGTGAGCCAGAAAAAGCAGCATGAGCACAGGTGAGCATCACACCACCAACTGTGGCGCTGGATTCACAGAAGAAAACTTGACCAGCCCCCTAGAATTCAGCCTGTGCAGAGTACCGACAGTAAGACAGCATGAAATAGGACTGCCAGGCCCTAGATTTATGACAGCATAGAGATTGTGGTGAAGCTCAGAATTGGGACCAAAAATAGCCCAAATTAAATTATTTTGTGCTCTCCAAAGAGAAGTGACAGATCCAATCAACAAGTTTCAGTACAGATGGGTTCTGCATATTTTTAATTTATTCAGGCTTTTAAGGCTGGTAAGGATGCCACATTTCCAATTGATCCAAATCCACTGTTTTGGGAGTATTAGTAACGCTGTGTTTTTATAATAAACTCTCTTAAAAGGTTTATTGTCAAAGCTTCTTTCAGGCATGCAGAGTAGGTTTTTGCCCTGAGCAGGATGTACCATCAGTGACCTCAAGCTGACACATGGCTCTGCTCAGGGAGAGGGCCCTGAGAGAGTCAGCAGGAGCTGAGCCAACCCAGTGCTCAAACAACAGCTCCAGCATCCAGACCGATATTCTCTTATCCAGGTCACTCTGCACTGCCAGAAACTGAGACAATTTCAATGCAGCCACGCTGCAGAATCTGCACAGCAGCCGCACCAGCAGTTTGCCTGGTGTGGGGCTGGGAAGAGCCCAGTGCCCTCTCTGGGGTTGTGCACCTGCCTGCAGCGCCCCGCTGTCACCCCGCTGTCACCCCGCTGTCACCCTGCTGTCACCCCACTGTCACCCCACTGTCACCCCGCTGTCACCCCGCTGTCACCCCGCTGTCACCCCGCTGTCACCCCGCTGCAGACCCTCACAGCTGGATCCCAGCTCACACCTGCACGCTGCAGGCAGGTTCTGTGGGACAAACCTGAACAGGGCACTGGACACACAGGGCTGCTGGCTCGGGTGGCTCTCCAGAGCTCCCCGTGCCCAGCCCAGGCAGTGGCACAGGGCGAGGGCAGTCACAGCACAGGACACCTCCAGCAGCCCGGGGCTGTCCTGCTCAGCAGAGGACACTGATTCTCACTCCTTGCTGCACCTTCCTGCTGCAGCTGAGCCTTTAGCCCCCAAACAGTTGGGCTGGCTTTGTTTAGATTCCGTAATTCCATGGACAGCTTCTCCTCCTTTGAACTCGCAGGTGCCTTGACATTTGTGAGGACCCCGCCAGCAGTAACGCTGATGACAGCTCCCAGCGCTGGAGCCGTGGCCAGCAGGAGCACAGGCCCTGCCTGTGCTCTCCTTTTCCCTTGGAACACTCCCCTGACTGCAGCTCCAAATGCCAAGTCTGTCCTTTCCATGCACATCTGAGAAGTGATCTCAGTTCATGAAGAGCTGAGGGCTTTTCACACCTGGCCTGGAAAGGCTCCATTGGCCAGGGGAGAGCAGAGTAGCTTAAACCCACCCATTCGAACAGATCATCCTGTGTTAACACTGAATCTCCTTGCTCACTGCCTTTTTTCTGCATTTTTAAGCACATTTAGCTTAAAAAAAAAAAAAAGGCGCCTAATTCAAAACTTCCTCCTGAAAACTATTTTCATTAGCCAAAAGGGAAACTCTTCCAATTTCTCTCCCATTTAGAAATAAATCTCTGCCAGCTGTTTTGAAAACATCATTAGTCTTAGCTTCCTTTATTCTCAACATGAAACATTCCAATGCTGTTATAATGTTTTGTTTTAAAGAAAATAAAAATAAAATCAAAGTTCTGCATTTACCTCATGTTCCTGACAAAAAAAAAATTTCAAGTTACTTTATAAATACTTACATGTAATTTACCTTCCAAAGCAAGAGGATGGTACCATATGCCATAACAGTACACTTGGAATGGGTTTCAAATTATTATTTAGGCATTTATCAGATCCTTTAAGAAGGGTTCTGAAAGAAACCTCATCCATTAGTAGACAAAAAAAAAAAAAAAATTTAGAGCCCATACGTAGAAATGCTTGTTTTTGAGACACCTCACTGAGGAATGTTCTAAACTTAATTAAGGAATAACCTTGTGTGTGTGTATGTTTATATCTGTGCATGTATATACAGACATATATATACATACACACAGACACTTCCACTCAAACATGAGGTAAAAAGATAATTCAACAAAGTAAGAAAAAGGAGGATATGCAAAACAATTGTGTACTCAGCTGCCTTTAGCACTTGATTTCCTCCTATCCTATGACCACTCACCAGCCTTCATCCTGCTGGAGGCCACAGAATGCAGGAGTCAGCTGCACGTGGGGTGATGCATTAGAGCATCCATAAGCACAACTTGGAAATGGCTCAAGTACTCCAGCAAAGCAATTACTCTGTACTCCACGGCAAAAAAAAAAAAAAAAAAAAAAAAAAAAAAAAAGGTTTATTTGGGCCAACATCATAGTCCAGGAAATCTCTTGCTCCTTGGTTAGCAGGGATGGAGAATAACAGCAGCAGAGCTCTCTACTTGTTTGGGCAAACACAGCCGGAGGGATATTTGTATGAGAGCTGCCAACACTTGGATGTTCACACAATGTAATCCAAGGCAGTTAACCAGGTGCAAACCATGTTCCTATCAGCTTACACCCAGGCTACTGTCTCACTTTCATGTGCAGACACCACTTCTGGGAGCAGCATTTTTAGAATGGCACAGGCACTGAAGGCAGTCAGTGTCCAAGAAGACAGCTCATGTTCAGACTCAGGCCTGCCCAGACCAATATCCCGTGCAGTCCAGCACACTCAGCTGTCCCTGGCACTTTTAAGCAAATCACTGAACTAGTTAGTTGGTTTAACAAACATCAGGCCACAAAAGGATTGTGAGATGAGACAGAATTCTAATTAAATTAGAAGCCTCCACAGATAATTACTGACACTAAGAAGAGGGCTGTATTTCTCTAATCCTTCAAAGACACTTCTCATGATTCAGAAGAATTGGAGAACAAGACCTTAGTAGGGAATGAGCTTAGTTACAGACAAGCTTAGTCATTTAAAGGCTACATCCCAATGGTGAAGGACAGGCAGGATTGTTCCCTACGTGGTTTACTTAACTAACTGCTAAGCAGCCACAGCAAAGCTGCCTCATGTGTAGGCAGCGAGTAGACACATTCTCTGTGACCACTCCCATAGGCACTATTTGCCAGCACATGTTCTAATCTATTTTTGCTGGGTTTTTCACCTACATGAACTAGACCTGGATAGTGCAAATGAAAAGCTATATTCAAGTTTCTGACAGCCTTTGAGTGTCTACCTGAGGTAGAGAAGGAAGGAAGGGTCAGGTGAGCTCCATGGTGTCACCTCACTGCCCCTTTCCTTTACGCCCTTGGACCATGCTGGTTTCCTGCTGCAAGAGCTGTGATGCCGGCAGTATTGAAATGAGGTGCCTTAAAGGTGTTTCTCTTCCATGCAGAAAAACAGCAGCAATTGAGGCTTGGCTATATCCCAGACAAGTGTTGGTGTGAAGGGCTGCTCTAAAGGTAACTGAATCTTTGAGAAAATACAGCCTTGGAAGTCGTCATATTCCTCAGCAAAGGGAATAGTGATTACAATTGAAATGTTCTTCATGGGAGAAGGAGGATGTTTTGAAGGCAGAGAAGGAAAAGGATGAAGATGGTGTACCTGTGACACCTGGGGAAGTATCACAGGCAGAGCCCCAAGGATTTATCTTTCCCTGCTGCAAACACAGCATCAGTAAAGATGGGAATGTTTATCTCTAGTGGGCACAGGTGCTAATCTGTGCCTCATGGGGACATGAGAATAAGCACTTACTCCTTCTGAAACAACACAAAAAAATCTCATGGGAAAGTCAACTAGAACCACCCCCAATACATTAATATGTAATTAAAACTCCAAAGTAGCTGAACTTACAAAATCTGGTTCTGCTGCAAAGAGAGGTACAGAAACATGATGAGACTTCCTACCTCTATTAACATTATTTTTAATTTCCTTTAATGGAAAAGCATGATGCTAGAGGATACTTTGCACTGTAGGGGTACTAAAAGAGTTAGGTGGCCAAGTTTACACACATTTGGCATCGACTGAGATTCCCTTTACTGGAATGAACTCAACCACTTATTAATATAGATGCCCTCACTATTTGAATGTGATGCCAAGTCACAGTTCAGCAACACTCAATACTATTTGGAAGATGTACTTTCAACTAAGAAATATTTACTTGAGCTTTAGGGCAGCTCACCAGCTCAACCAAGAGATGTTCATCGTGTAATTCTTCCTCAGAAGTTCAGGATCGTCCTTAGGTTTAACCTAACCATACCAGTCACCATTACAAATGAATCCACACAGAGAGAAAAATCAAAGTTAATTTAGCATGGATTATTGTTTGTTTGTTCTTAAATCCACTGATTATTTGTTCAGAAGATGAGTGGAAGTTGTTCTGGCAGGTGACAGGAGTATATGAGGGAACACATAGGACATGTTAGAGTGCAAGCATGGATCCAGCTGAAATACCTTAGCTCTCCATCTGCCAAGGTAAGGTGAAGCACAGCCTCCACATGCTGCACTGGCTGCTCTGAGGCACTTTTTTCCCTCCCTGCTCTCCTCTGGATGTGTTCTGAAGGAATTTGAACCTTAAATCAATCTCCCCTTGTGTGACCTCTAACTCTTGCTGACTGAGTGACCCTAGAGAAAGACGGGTCAGTGGAATTGTGCACTGCAGTCCATGAACACAGCTGAAGACACTAGTCCCAAAAAGACAGGGCCAGGGGAAGAAAAAGGAAAAAGAAAGGGCTCAAAAGAAAATCTCTTGCCAAACAAGAAAGATGCAAAGCGTTCGCCACAGCTCTATTACAGGCTCTCTCATCAGCCACAACAATGAAATGAATGACTTGGAGAAAACCTTCCTAAAAACCCCACAATTTTCTTTTTAAGCTCTGAATGAAGGAAAAAACCCTCCACACCCATGCTTCATGTTTTCTTGTTTGTTTAAAGGCCGTATTCCCAAGGGCAGTAGATGAGCATATCTGCATATTAGGAGCCACAAATCTGTGCAGAGGCGCACTGAAGTGGAGCCTGTACAATTAAATTGCTACATATGCACAAATGCAGAGAGGATCCCAGGGAAACTATGGCAACCACCAGTCCTCCAGGTTGTGATTCCCCCTTTGTCCCTACCTCTCTTTGCTCTTCCAGTCCTTCCCAACTTGGACAAGAAAAAGAATAAACAGAAGGATTAATGAGGTTGGGATTGGACCTGCAACAAAGAAACTGCAAAGGCAAAGAGAGCTGCTCACAGGCCTGAAACTGGGAACAGTCTAAAGGAAAAACTTTCAGTGGAGTTGTACAACAGTGATGAATGGGGTACAGGCAGCCCTGGGGTACAAAGTCTCGCCTGGGAAAGCAGGGTTAGAGCACCCAGAGTGCCACTGAATCACTTGTGGAGCACTGGCACAACTGACTTTTATTTTGGATGCCTTGTGGGTTTTTGGCCAGCTGAGATACTTACAGCCCCATTTTCAGAACTGCTGAGCCACCCCAGCTCCAAGTCCTTTTTTCACTGGCCAAGCACTTGGACACTGCTCAAAAGTATTTAAAAATAGCAAAGATACTGTCCAAGTATCAAACCATCCCTTTTTGCCTGCCCTAAATCATGCTTTGAGAGTCTTTTGGGCACTCTGTGAGGGTTACTGATGCTTGCAAAGCCCTCTGGCATCCTCAAATGGAGAGCCTGGTAGAAAAGTAAATCATTCCCCATTTCCATGTTTATATTTAGCTTCAGGGAGAAGGGCCTTCTCATGTAAGGTAGTGTTTATTGACATTTAGACCAGAAATGCCATGCACTGATACAAAAGAAGTACATTTTTTTCACTTCCTACAAGCCTGAACCATGGGGTTTTTTGCTTACTTGTATTTCAAATGGCATTTGCACAGAAGTTTATGCTGTAACAACAGGTCTTTTCTCTTTCCACTGTCACATTTAGCTTCCCCTCTTGATCAATATATCACAACAAGGTCAACCCCAAATCAAAAGGAAATGTACTTCATTACTGACTGCAGGGGAAGATAACAAACCAAAGAGTTTTTGCTCCTGTGAATCTCAGAAAACTCTCTCTTTTCTACACAGGGGATATCAATTTGTGTTTCTGAAATCACACACTGTCAAGTGTATACATACATAAGCACACATACATCTCTGTCTTTTCACTTCCTTGGAATCTAAATTATCTAAAAGAAAAACTCCAATGGATGCATTCCAATCGTACCTCCCACCTTCTTTTCACCTCCACTTTTCAGTCATTTAAATCTGGTTTATTTCTAATCTTCCCTGAAGTCTTAGACAGCAACAGACTCAGTATGAAGATCCCTAAGAAAAGGTGATGTGCACACAGGGGAAAAAGCAAAATCCTCTCTGCCAAGTCCACCTATCCAGGCTTAAGGAAATGCAGAATCCCTTTTAAAAAGAGAAAGAGACTCACTCATCCCTCAGACCATTTTTAGTGCAACACTTCATAGTGTTTCCACACAGTCTGCACTCTTTTTCCCCCCTAACTCCTTGATGTATCACATGGAAAGATGCTGGAGGCTCCCTGCTCCTCTGAGGACAGGACACAGTTACCACCTCTCATGCATTGCCAGCTGCTACTGCTCCTGCTGGGTTTTGGCAGTTATTTTTTTTTCCCTTGGGTTTTCTGTTTGAGTTTTTTTGGTTGGTTTAAGCAGTGTATTAAATTTTACCATTCAAAAATGCTATTTAGCACAAGCTTTAAAGAAATCTTGCCTCACTCCTCAGACAGGTAATTGAAGTTGATGGAGAGGAGCAGTTCTACTACAGCTTCCTAAGTTAAGCCAAAGAAGAATTCTGACAGAGAGGAATCAGAACAAAATAAATTCCTCCTAGTGATCCATCTCTCTCAAAGTTTAATCCTAATTCTGAGCTGAATTTCGTTAGTAGTTAGAGACAAACTGCTCAGAAATCTTTGGCACATGAGAAGACACCTACCACAGTACTTTGAGGCAGCAAGGAGTCTGAAATGTGGTGATCTGCTTTTACTATTGTATTTATATATCAATACTGTAATTATGAAACCTAATTTGGTTTTTCCCTGCCCTCAGTCTGTCTCCATACCATTCTCTATTCCATTTCTTCTCTCTGTATTTCCTGCTAAATGCATGTAGCATCCACAAAACTACACCATTCCTCACAGCCTTGGGAGCAAGACTATTCCAAAATGAAAGAGCATTTAGAAAAACAGACTTAATTTCAGAGCCTGCTTTTGCTGTCAGCCTTACTCCTTCTGTGTCACTGTACACCATTTGTTTCAAGTGACCTGATTAAGCCCCAGAACGCTTCCAGGGAGGGCAGCTGACAGCAAACCCTGTGGCACAGAGGGGACGGAGCCACCCCACGCACAACCCCGAGCAGGAGTTTGCAAAAAGACCCCGTGCCAGAGTTACCTCATGCCAGTGTCAGAGCATGCTGGGTCCATTTGCACTCCCGGTTACGAGAGGAAATAGCCAGCAGATGCTACTGAGAATGCAAAAGCACATCATCTTGTACTTGCAGCCCAGATCTTTCCCCAGAACAGAGCACCAATAACTTGATGCCACCCTCAGCGTTTTTTCCTGTGCCTGGACTCTCAGGATGTAGTGCAGGTGCTTTTGAACACCTTGAAGGTGTGGTGTGCAGGGTGGAAAGTCAGGGAGACTGGCCACCCTCCTGTAGCCCTTTCCTGTATGATTGTGCAGTTACTCACACTTCAGCAGAGACTCCAGAGCAGCAATGGAGATTTTATTAAACAGCTCCAAATCTACAGCAGCAGATGGAATGATAAAACCTTTCAATAATTAAAAGTACACAGGACTAAAGCAGATTACACAGAACTGCACCCTGCATTCTTCCTAAGCCTTGATTCTAGCTGGTAGCACTGGGTATTTTTACTAAGGAAATGGCAGTCACTGGTGGCCTTGAAGGCACTTGTCTGAATTTATCTAAGAGAGGAACTAATTTACTGCAGCTCTATTAAAAATCTCTCCAAACAGCAACAGCTGAACAGCTCAGCAGTCATTGGCCATTCACATCATTGCCAGGCTCCTTTGCTAGGATCAGCTGGGAATGAGAAAGCCTCTTTACTATGCTTGCAGTTCAGACATTCAGACCCTGAACAGGCACATCAGTAACTAAAAACCAGAATGCCAGATCCAGACAGGCTGAGTCACAACAGGTCCAGGCTACGTGAGCATGCCTCCAAAACCTCTGGTTCAGAAAGACATTAAATAATGGTTTGAAAGCAAAAACTGAACTTGAGCAGCTGGCTCAGGGAACTGCCTTTCCCTCCCTCAGTGCACAGCAGTGCAACCCTACCTAGCCCTCATCTGCTGCACAGCACTCGCCTGGGCATTTTCTACAGGCAGTGGTACTGTCTACAATGGAATTTACACAGAGAAATATCAACTCTGGCATTTGGCTCTGTATGATGAAACTGAAATGAGAAATGTTCCAATAGGCAAGGACAGCTTTGATCAGGTAGAAGCCTACTCGCTGTTTCCAAAGCCATTAAAAACCTTTTTCTTCCCTCCCGACTTAAGAAGTCTGTTCAGGGTCTGTGTTTGGGTTTAGGTTGAAGTCTGCAGAGGGTATAGCTAGCAAACACTGAATGCTTTGGTTATTTCTCAAGATTAAGAGACTGCATTTCCAAATTTTATACCTTTTCCAGAAGATTTGGTTTGGTTTCTCAAGGTCAGGGCAATATCATAGAGCAGTTAATTAAAAAAAAAAAATTAAAAAGGTGAAAGGAAAAGGGGAAAAGGAGCCCCTTACCTGTGGCAGAGTGAAGACTCTCCAAGCTCCAGTACCTGGACAGGACGCCTCTCATGCCACCACCGCCGCACACCACCCCGCTGCTGTCAGAGTCGGAGCCCGGCGAGAGCCCGGAGCTGCCGCTGCTGCTGCAGTTCTCGGCACTGTGAGCCCCGCTGGACTCGCTGGGGCACTGCTGGGTCCTCATGCGGGCGGGCGGGCCGGGGAGCCGCGGGCTCTGCGGGGCTGCGGGAGCGCCGGGGCCGCGCTGCGCGGGGCTCTCCGGGGGCAGCGGCAGCCGGAGCTCTGCGCTGGCTCCCGAGGCTGCTCTGCGCTCGCCTCGGTGCATCCTGACATCATAGGGGTCCGCCAAGGAGGCTCCCTGTGCGCGGCTCCGCCTGGCAGCCGCAGCTTCCAGCCGCTGCTTTTTATTAAAGCCCGCTTCAAGGCTTTAAGAAAGCGAGGGGTGAGACAGAGATCTCGCCTCCCGATTTAGCAGAACTGTCAGATTCAAAATAAATAAGTGGAAATAGTAGAATTTCGTGCATTTTAAAAATGCCCAAGTGAGAGAGACCTTGTGTTATCTGCTTCCCCTGAGAACTCAGAAAGGATTTAACATATAAACTAATCACGTTTAGAGCTGGCTGTGGCTGCGGCTATTAAAAAACTATTTTTGTAAGTACTCAGGAAAAGAATTCAAAATGAAATTAAAGCCAGAAACACAGATTGAGATTGGGGGAGATTGCAGCTGGGATTTTTGAAAAATCATTTATCATCCGCTCCCAGACTGCAGACCTGGTATGATCCCTATTTCCATGTGTAATCTTTGTAAGAGACCTCAGTCCCAACTGAAACAGCATCACTGACTACTATTTACTAGAAAGTCCTGTATTCCCATTACCTAACAGGAGATTCCCTGTGTCCCCATAAGAAGGATCCTGAAAGAATACCAGTTTCCTGAGAAAGCAGCAATACCTGTGCACTTCAACAACAGCTTTGAGGCAACACGGAGATTTTTTATTAAAGGACATTTCTGGGCTGCTGCTCTGCTCAAAGACCTTGCAGATTGCAGATTTGTCAAACTATCAGAATAATTTAAGAGCAGCCACATGGTTTGTACCTGTGCAGCAGAAAAGAGTGTAAGACCAGAACTAGCTTGATTCAGTGTGGGATTACCCAGGCCAGGCTAAAGTTGAGGCAGGTGAGACTGCAGGTAGGGGTTGGACCAAAGCAAAGGAGGAGATCAGCTCCCCCAGCACATCAGGGAGAGCCACCCACACCTGGGCCACAAAGGAAAACCCCACACTGCCCCTGTCACACAGAGAGTGAACGTGGCTCCAGAAACCCAAATCCAAACCCAATTCCACACAAGAACTGAAAATGCTTATTTTACACTTTGGATGTAAGGTAGCTCTTTGCAAAGTAAATATGGCCATGTTTCCTGGCCATCACAGCTTGCTCCAGTAGAGACCCCTTTGTGTTTGCCTCACTATCCATGCAGCATCAGAGTTATTTCAGGTCAGTAAGACACCTGGTTTACTGAGTATTTCCTAAAAGGAAAAAATGTTGCTCTCCATCACTGGAGAATATCACAAAGCAAACAATAATGCTGAACCAACTTTTAAGTCCTTAAATATTTCAGCTATTCTTTAAAAGAAAGGTCTCTGCAGCAGTAACAAAAGTGACATTTCTAGTGATCTGTTACAAAATAATTCCTTCAGTTATCTTCTGAATGTAGATTTGGTCTACTTAGACCAAAATATCTAATACTTCCTAACAGAGAAATGGAAATGTCAATTTGACTGCAGTAGAACCACCCTTCTGCACTGATCTGGTTCTTCCAGAACTGCCTGCATTCGAGTGCAACTGGAGAGAAACTCCTCTTGATCACAAGAATCAGGGGAAGGTAAATTAAACTTCGACAACAAAGTGAATGCAGCTGTTCTGTGGATGTGGAGAACAGGGCATTGAGAAGAAGAAAGTCAGTGCAGCTCTTCAGGCAGCAAAGGTGCTAAAGAGAGGCTACGATTCAGTCCTAATTGTCCTTGTGTATGTGTGTCTGGTGTATGTATGCACTGGAGAGGAATCTTCTAATAGAAGGGAAAGAAGAAAAATTCTACACAGCCAAATGGTGGAAAGCAAAAATTTTGTTGGAGTTCAAGACAGCAACCCATCATAGAGAGGTTCCTCCTGACCACAGATTTTTTTTTTTTTCTTGTAAAATCCACATGGAGATTTTTTTTTGTGACATTGGAGAGAGAAGTTATCTAAAGTTGATGTAGCAGTAACTGACTCCAGCTAAAGATTAGGGATCTCACTGCACAGCCTGGTAAAGGTTGTCAAGCTACCCTTGGAAAACCTGATCCTAAATATCTGCTGGATTTGTTTAGCCTCTGTTGGGTTCCCCTGTAATCTTGTAGCTTTGGACAGCAATCACCAGAATAACTCAGGATTTCCTAGGACCTTCTTCTTCTCTCTTTGCCCCACAGAAGGTTTTTGCTGCTGTGCTAAATCTTTCACCTCACAATCCCACTCAGTTTGCTAAGATAAATTTTCAGGAACTCAGCCACCACCGGGCCCTGCTTTTAAGACTGGATGAAAACCTTTGAGTGAGTGTGTTATCAAAGACCTCACAGAGGGCAAATGTTTGTGGCTGTGGTTAAACAGAACCAAGATTGACACAGTGGGTCTAATCTTTCTGTGATTAGGAGACAAAGTGAAAAGTACACAGTAGGCAACATGATTCTTTTTTAGCCACTTGAATTCCATTGTCCTCCTCTAGTTAATGGGGATGGAATGGACATTTCATGCTACAGCTACCATGATACACTTCTGGGAACTTGCATACCACTTTCTTCAAGAGCTAAAATGACAAAAATGGAATAAATAACTCAGCTTGCTATTTTGCTGAACTACAGGACTGCTAAATATTTATAAGACATAATGAAGTCCTGTTTTGAGCTAATATTTTCCCTCTTGAACAGATTTCTCCAGTGGCTGTCAAACATCTTCACATTAACTGTTGCCAAGTGTGAGTTTAACAGCACATCTCTAGCTGGGAAAAGAAGATGAAAGTTGTCCACATGATGTTGAGTAAACAAACAGACCCTTTGCCTCTGAGAAATACTTTCCACTACACCAGGGAGGCCAGAGGATAACTCAGTATCACTAAGCGGTCACTGTTTTCCAGCCCATCCACAAAAGATTCAGCCCTTGAGAACTTGGCTTGCCTATTCTTGTTGCAAGGTTTCCAAGGCCACCAGTATGTTCCTCATCAGCACACATCAGCCACAGGGAATTCACGCCTCTCTGCTTGGCACAACCAACCACAGCTCTGTGGTGTAACTCCAGGGCATCTCTCATAGGCACCTAGTAGCAGAAAATTCAAAGATCTGGGGCTTTCCTAATATGACAAGACATGTGGAAAGTTGCCAAAAAGATTTGGTGTGCATTTAGATAATGATTTAAAATAATGCAGGTGTGAGAGCTGTTCTAGCACAGCTACAAACCTATCTTGTAATACACAGGTTACAGGTCCCTCTGTGAGGATATGACAGGCCCTGGAGGTTTGTGGTCATGTGTGTGTCCCTGTCCCTATCCAAAAGTTTCAGAGTGTCTGAGAGGCAGCATGAGGGAAAGATCTGGGAAAGGGTTGCACAAGAATAGAAAAGTCTCAGCCTGAGAGGCATGGATAGCAGTGAGAGCAGGGATGGCAAAAACTCCAGTTCTCAGACAGTTACCTGTGTCTGTCACTGTGTCACCTTGCGATTGCCTCCTGCTGCACAATCCCTGTGGAAAAGCTCAGAAATGACAGCACCTCCCCTGAATGTTCCTTCTGCTCGAGGCCTGTGGGCTGGCAGCTCTCACACCAAGAGCTGCCCATGTCCTGCTTCAGCCTTGTTGCAGCCACGTTCTCACAGCTGCAGCCACTGTCCAAACAGCTTCCCAGCAACATCCCCAGTTTCCAGCAGTCTTCAGTTTATAAATAAACAAATCAGACTCAGGAGAGATGGGAAAGAAGAAGGCAGGTCTCACAGCCTAAAAGACAAACCTGCTGGTCCACTGCTTTAACCCAAAACCTGGTTACCCTGCTACTGCTCACTCCAGTACATTTAGGCCATTCCCTCCCACCCCTTTCCTGGTGCAATAGGTCAAAATTGGTTTTCCTGAGTCAAAAGGTCTTCAGAGGCTGCTAAAAAGTAGAAAAGCATTCCTATATCTACTTTAGGAAGTGGCTTGCTTCCTAAACCCGCAATAAGGAACATGCTGAAAGGTGCAAATGAAGACTCAGGAGTACCCAGACAACCAGAAAAGGAAATTGAGGGGGGGCCTCATTGCAGTCAGACTTTCTCCCAAGGGGAGGCAGAGGGACAGACAACAATCACTTCTCTCTGGCACTCACTGACAGGACCCGAGGGAATGGCCTAAAGTTGTCAGGGGAGTTTTAGTTTGGATATTATGGGATTTTTTTTTTCACTCAGGGGGTGGTTAGGCACCGGGGCAGTGGTCCCAGCACCAAGGCAGCCACAGTCCAAGAAGCATTTGGACAAGGCCCTCAGGCACATGGTGTGGCTCCCGGGGAGAGCCAGGAGTCGGACTTGATCCTTTGGGTACCCTCCAAATCAGAATATTCTGTGAACTTAAGGGGAAGGACACTCGATATTCACCAACACTACCTGCTGAAGTGTGTGGTGCGGCCAAGAAAGCTGTTCCAAACTCCTTAGGCGCTCCTGATGTTTGAACAGGACGGTGACATTGCTGCCCTGGGGGTGCTGCAGGGGCTCATCCGCAGTCCTGCCTGGCGGGGTCGCCGCGCAGCCCGGCAGCGCCGCATTTCCCAGCGGCCGGAGCCACCTGCCGGTGCCGCAGCTCGGCACGGGCTGCCCGGGGACAGCGGGCACAGCTCGGCACGGGCTGCCC
Organism: Prinia subflava; assembly: GCF_021018805.1. Taxonomy (NCBI): domain Eukaryota; kingdom Metazoa; phylum Chordata; class Aves; order Passeriformes; family Cisticolidae; genus Prinia; species Prinia subflava. Next base: position 2,668,977 of record NC_086257.1, on the reverse strand, counting down.
GGGGACAGCGGGCACAGCTCGGGGACAGCGGGTACAGCTCGGGGACAGCAGCACAGCTCGGCACGGGCTGCCCGGGGACAGCGGGCACTGCCCGGGGACAGCAGCACAGCTCGGCACGGGCTGCGCGGGGACAGCGGCACCGCCCGGGGACAGCGGGTACAGCTCGGCACGGGCTGCCCGGGGACAGCGGGCACTGCCCGGGGACAGCGGGCACTGCCCGGGGACAGCGGGCACTGCCCGGGGACAGCGGGCACTGCCCGGGGACAGCGGGCACTGCCCGGGGACAGTGGGCACCGCCCGGGAACAGTGGGCACCGCCCGGGGACAGCGGCACAGCCCGGGAACAGCGGCACAGCCCGGGAACAGTGGGCACCGCCCGGGGACGGCGGGCACGGCCCGGGGCTGCCCCATTCCTGCCAGCAGGACAGCGAGGCAGCGACAGTTGTAGAGAGGAGCGTGACGAGCAGATACAGAGCTGAAATGAAACTTCTCTGCACTCGTGCTGTCCTAGCAAAAACCACGCAGCCTGACCTAGGATAGTCAGTCTGTCCCCAGCCCTTGTCCCCAGCCCCTGGGGAGGTGCATGGCAGAGTCTGAGAGCTGTGCAGGGCTCCTTTGGGCTGGGACCGTCACAGCCATCGTTTCACACAGAACTAGGGAGGCCTCCACACCCTCACACGCTCACAGTCTCTGCAGCATTCCCTGCACGAGGTGAGGAGGGGCAGACTTCGGGAGTGGGCAATTTATCCATGTTTCCAACATGGAAGTATGCAGTAGCACTGGATATTGCACAGCACTTTTGTATCAGTGTCTTTTATGAATAAAGCATAGACTGTGGTCATTAGTACAAGCAGCTGCAGCTTTGCAGTTAGAAATCTTAAAATTAGATCAAATTAATTGACCGTTTATTTTATATTTATTTTACATGTCCTACAGCTCTGTCAAAACCAACAAGTACCACAACAAAGCTGTGCAAGAATCAAAGAGGGCTTTCTGTTGCACTACTGTTGCCTCAAGGACATAGCCAATCTTAAAACTGATCCATCAGCTTCAGAGTATTACTTCAGTAACTCGCAGTTTTCTTCTCATGCACATCCTACCACAGGTAGGACACATGCCCGCATCCATCTCCCCCAAAATGCTTCAAATGAAGCCCACAAGTAGCAGTTAATAGAGAGAGCTGTGGGAGAAGAACCTCTGCTTCCTTTCTCCATCAGTTTCCTTTCCCAGGAGCATGGTTTGGTGGTGGAAAAATGATTCTGCTCCATTTCATTTGTTTTGCTACATTTACTCAGAAATTCTTGAGGTCCAGGCTTAGGTCATGGTGTGAAATTCACTTGTACCTATCTCAGGAGTACTGTGTGAATCACAGACGATTCAGGTTGCAGGCCCCATTTCTAGACAGCATATAAACACCTACAGCACTGCCAGCTGGTCAGTCTGCATACATTTGCTTCCCCTATTCACCCTCAGAAATTCATACATATTTTTTAACTCCCTCATGTCCCAGTTGGGAACTACCATGAAATTTGTCTCAGCTGTGACTCAGAATGTACCTCTATGACAGCAGTGCTCAGGGATTTCAGCTAATGTCAGAGATGCACAGACAACTTGACAGTGATGGGTTTCCATCTGGGATTTTCAAGGAGTAAAGCTGCAGCTTTTTTGATTCAGCCAGGGAGCTGGTCCTAAGCATTGGGGCAGCACCAGATGCTTGTGACAGTAAGTGATCAAAGCCCTCAGTGGTGAGAGAGCAAAAGCAAAGCTCTCAACACCACAATAATAAATAGTTCTCTTATTTCCAGATCAAGCCTCATGACTCTGTGCACGAGCTGCACAAAGTGTCAGAAAGCAAACCAGTTTTGCTTGACAAAATACTATGACCATTCAACTCTGATGTAATTAGCACAATGTTATTGTCCCTTAATTAGGTAACTCCAGCAGGGTTTAATCGATGGTACAGAGACCTTCTGAGGCAGAAATGGCAGTTTGGCACCCAACTGTGGCTGGCTTTTCCTGGCTAGGTTCCTAACTGCCAAACAACTCCTCTGCATTCTGTTTTTCTTATTCCAGCCCAAAGTGCTGTGATAGAGATATCTGCAGTGTTCGGGCAGGCACTGTCAGATGGAGAATTTAAAAACCTGGCAAAGATACATCTCACAGTTTAATAATCTGTGCAACTTACATTTTAATTCTGAGAAAGTGCCAGTCATTGGAAATGAAGCAGACATGATACTTCATGTGCATTCCTCATGAAAACACAGCATACTTGTTCTTTAAGGGGATTTAAAGTACAGGAAACTTCTGTCTCTAGAGGCTCATTTAGCTGCTTTAGTGCCTAATTAACAACCTGAGAGGAACCTCACCATACCCACTGTAGTGCTCTCCAGCAAACACAAGGCAGAGTTTATTTTATCTGCCGAAATCTAGTTCAAGAGTGTGAAATAGGTGACATCATTGTAGGTGAGACAGAGTTCTCACGAGACAACACAATGTTTCTCCATCAAGCAGACTATCATTGCTACCAGGGATCTCTTCTTCACTGAAAAGCTGCCCATGCCTTTAAACAGCACCCTGCTTATCCACTCAGGGACAAAACAAACCAGAATGTGAAAAGCACAGGAAAGATTCAACTCTAAAGCAGATTTCTGCTCAGACACGGATGCAGCTATCACCCTGAACAGGTTAGGACGCTTATCACAGTTTCCACAGCCCAGGAGCAGAGCTGAGCTCTCGCAGTCACAGCCGGCAGCGCAGGGTACGCACCCGGAGCGGAGACGCGCCGCTTCCAGCCCACGCAGTCCAGGCCTGTGGGAGTGCTCTGCGAAAATGCCTGCAGCTTCAGCGGCAGGACCTCAAAGGCAACAGGAGATGTGATGGACGGGCTTATTCCAGCCTGGACAGGACAGGGAAAACAAAGGCAACAAACATTCAGTTTAGATGTCCCACAGGACAAAATACAGCATTCACCCCTGAGCACCTCCTCCTACCTGTGATACCTGCCCATGTAAGAAAGCAGCACGTTAGCGGATGATTATGGCAAGAAACGTTAGAAAGCAGTGAGAAGGCAAGGAAAACTGCAAGGTGGTAAGAACAGAAGTGGATAAACAGGTACTGGATTCATATTTCACATACAACCACTTACACCTCCATTCACAGAAAGTTTCACTCCTTCCCTTGAAATGTTTCTAGTGGGGGTCGGGGAGAAGAATATCAGTACAAGGAGTCATCCTCTCAACCACAGAACTATTCCTGCAGCTTTGGGACCAATAGGTCCTCGCCTGGTATTGAAGCTTTCCCTTCAGAGATTTATCAGTACCAGTACCCAGCCATACAGAATGTGGGTAACAACATTCTTCTCTTCAGCTAAAAGTATAGGTAAAAATTCTCACACTCTCCTCTACCTGGCTGATTGATTTTATAAAACTTGTAGAACTTAATGAAACTTTGAATACTCTATAGCACTGCCAGATCTCATTGAGCTTTGCTGGTTTAAAGGGGAAAACCTAGAGATACATACACATAGCTCACAGCCTCTAATACAGAATGTAGCCATTAATGCATGCTGCAGGTATGCTTTTATCCCTTTTTCCCTTTCTCTCTCCTCTCTCACATCACTGCCACACAGAAAACATCAGTGACTGGGAGATCAGCTGGTTAGTAGGCACTGGTCCCATGGGCACAGCCAGTTTATATCTCTATCACTATTGCCCCTTCCCTTTGCCACTGACCTTCAGTTACATCTCCATCCTTCACTGAGCCAGGAACTCGGCATCCTGAGGTCCAGGATTCTCTCCAGGATCTTTCCCTCTCCCCACCAGCCCACAGCATGTCCCATCAGCAGAAAGCCTGCTGACCAGCCTTGATGCTGAAGCCTGTCCTGTAGATGGCCATTAGCCAAACCCTCCCTCCAAAACTAACCAGCACAGTGCTCACACAGCTGAGAGTGCTGCTGCTCCATGCCTGGTTTGGTTTTTTATTCCAGTTTTAACTTTCCTAAGACAAGGAGAACTCTGCCAATACTTTGGCACAAATCACCTTCTCTTGAGGGATAGCACAAGCCCTGTTCAAATCAACCTGAGCAGTGCCTGTTTTTCTAGACAAGTTGCAGCAAAGACCCAGTGAGAGCACACACTCTTCTGGTGACAGTGAAAATCAAGCTTACTGGGCCACAGCTCTGAAAATGTCAAGGATAAAGTCTAGGTTATTTACATAAAAGGCATGGAAAGCATGATTATTCTGTTTAAGACTAGAAAGCAGAACCTTGGCCTAAGGCTGTTAAAACTGCAGGCTTCATTCCTATTAACTCCTGGGACATCAGAGCAAATTTTGGGCACAGGCATCATTTGATTGCTGTAGCATGGAAGCCAGGCCTGTACCACCCTAACTCAGGAGCAGAAGCATTTTCAGCAGTGTTAGCAACAAGAGGGCAGGGTTTGCACAACCCACAAGGGAGAGGATGAGAAAAGAGGGAGCAGACCATAGTAAAGGTCCTCTCTCCTGTATTTTCTGCCAAGGCTCCAGAGGTTATTTCTATGCTCTTATGCACGGCAGTTCAGACCCTGGCAGAGGCTGGGTCTCTGTTGTATATCCATGCCTTATCAGGTGCATGTCAGGGGGAGATTTTTCTCATTAAAGTCCTCAAAGAGTGTTCAGTTCCCTCTTAAAGTCTATCTGAGTGGTCCACAGTGCTCATATTCATGGTACCACACAACAAAACTTCATTTTCTCGTGTTTTGGATGGGGTAAAATCAGATTTCCAGGAAGTCATACTCAGAGCAATGCGCTAAAGATCTAATTTTTCACTGCTTCTCATTTATCTTTCAAAATAAAAGAGCTTCTTCTGCACAATACCCCTCTGGGTATAGCCCCCTGATGGGCCCTTTAGGAATCTCTCTAATTTGGCAGTGCACAAACTGTGCTCAGACAAATGCACATCGAAGCCATGTCTGTGCTCCCATTGCTGTGCACTCCAGAGGCATCAAGCTTAAGAGCCAGGGTTTAAGTTTTTGTCAAAACAGGAAAGCACTGGATGGCAACAGACAGGCAGTTCCCAGCAAAAATAATTCCCAAAACAGAGCCCATTGCCATTACAGCATTCCATATGTCAGTGGTTTGGGGCATTGTCTCTGCTCCAGTTAGGGAACTTCTCCTGCATTCAAAACAAGCAAGAGGACCCCAGGCTACAGCCTGAAACCCATCACCGTGTGAAGGGCAGAGCCTATGGACAAGCAAAAGAATATAGATTCATCCCCAGCTATGCTTCTCTTCTTCCCTTGGGCTGGGCAGCATGGGGGTGTTGTATTGAGACTTTAAGGCCCAAGATCAGAAGCTGCTCAGCTTGTTACTGGCACCATCTCATCATAAGGGACAGCTGGGTCAAGCTTGGAGTTGGACTGGGAATTTACACAGGCTGTTCCCATTTAAGGAAACAGAGCAGCTTACTGGACCCAAGCAAAACCAATCCACAATATACAGAATTATTTGGAACTGCCATTTTAAATGTTTTTTGGGTTTTGTGTGGGTTTTTGTTGTTGTTGTTTATAGGTAGTTTCTCGATTGTCCATTTTTTCCTCTCCCAATTGCCAGCCCTCAGAGCAGCCTTTTATTTCCACTATGCTCCTCTCTGCACATTGATCTGAATGATAGTGGTGTCAGAAATCAGCACTTCAATAATCAAGAATTCTTCTCTGCTCTGTCCCATTAAGTTGTTTCCCCAATTTTGCAGTATTACATCACCTTGTGGGCTAACCTGATCTTGACTTATCACAATGTGTTAAGTCACAACAGAATGCCAAGGCAGCCGTGTCAGAAAACATCAGACTTGTAATTTCAGCTCTCCAAAGCCCCATACAGTCGCCTTGTTGCAGTCACAAAAGACAATGAACATCTTACTGAGCTTCTTTGGTGATAATTTGTTCCTTCTTATTAAAAGGGATTCAACATCCTTCTAAAACAGCCCTCACACACCGCAGCCTGTGACAGCACTCCCAAGACACTTGGGAGTGTGAATAAACCAGCACTGTTACAGGACTAGAGCATTGCAAAGACAGAATAAAATAATATGAAGAAGAAACTGTGTGATTACTATTATAAATAAAAAGCACAGGCCAAGAAATTCACTCATATAGGCATAAAAAAGACCTAAACCAGCATTTTGCTTTTTTGGCCTGCCCACAAAGATAAAGTGTCAACAACCCACAGAACACAAACGGACAGAAACAGTAAACCCCACACCTACCTACACACTTCACCCAGAGAAGAACAAAGCAGAAAACTGCCCGAGAGCCCCGGGCAGGCGATGTTCAGAGAGGCCTCTGTGGGCACAGGGGCAGCTGCAAAGCATCCTGCAGCTGATTGCAATTTGGAGGTAAGTTTGCACCAGAAAATAGGGGTGGAAATGCTTAAAGGAGAAGCTGCTTTCTGGCAGCCTCCAAAGGTGCAATCAGCACAGCAGACAGCGTTCAAGGCGTGTAATGTGATGGCTCCAGGGGAAGCTATTGAGGAGCTGGTCACTCCTCTTAGCAGCGTTAATGGTCCCAGTGCTGCCCCACATGCCCTGCAGCACCGGCTGGATTTCCATCACTAGCCATGCTTGTCCAGGAATTGTGACAAATATTTTTAGTACGTTTCACTGATTTCTGTTAATCCCTGACCCTGTGTAAGCCAGGCATTCACTTTCACTAGCCTGCCTCATCCCTGTGCAGCACTGTGCACTCAGAACTTTGACAAGGTAGAAAAGTAACCCCAGTCATGTATTTTTGAATCTCGTTTGTCCTAACATACACAAGCCTCAAGAGCATTATTCATTGTCTCCATCACATAGGTAGAAGGGAGCTGAGCCAGGGGAGCATCCTCACTGCACTGAGAGTGGGAAACACTCAGAGAATGATATCCAGCACCCATCCACACAGCAACTGGCAACACTTGGTGTTGAAGCACCCAACACATACACAAGAGCACAGATTTTTAGTATCTTTCCTTGAGAAGGGGAGAACAGGGGGCAGTTTTTCAGAAACCTTGTTTCTGGGCTCGGCCTGGCTTGCTCTCCCGGGTGTCTGTCAGTTTGATGGGAGCTCTCCCAGGTTTTCTCTGGCCAAGCCACAGTGGGCAGGCCAACGTTTCCCCTTCAGCAGTCACAGAACTATCTGTGCACATGAGCTCAAGCATATTCTAAAGTGGTGATAGCACTACTGAGGCCTCATCTCCTCTCCAAAATTGTCATCTTAATGTAACAATGAGAAACAGGCAACCAGGACAACAGAGAGAAAGGGAAACAGATACAGATAAAAGACCAAAACAGAAACCCCCGAGGAAAGATTTTGAGTATCTGCTATTTGATTTCAAGCTTGATCAGAAACTTTCTCAATATTATGGTGAGAGACTTCATAGAGCATCCCTTGATCTCATGTCCTTTTTCCCCAGAAGTTCTTTTGTATGTATTAAGGCTAATTTTGGCTCTTGGATAGAGATTTGTGACTCTCCCTGAAGGGAACAGACCTTAGCTCTGCATCCAAAAGTAACAGATGCCATCAGTGTGAGTCACAACAGCCACAAAGTTTTTCACAAGCAATCTAATGCTGAACTAAAAGTCTCCCTCAGTGGAGACGAGAATATTAATAGCTAAAAATCCAATGGCAGTGTTCTCTCGAGTGTTTCACAGCAGGAATTTGCTACAGTAGGAATTGTGGAGCTGGCCTCAGATACAAGGGAAGTCTAATTTAGAAGTCCATTATTAAAGTTATATAACAACACCACAGGGCACAGAATGGGATTTCACCGGTTTAATTTATATTGATTTAAGGAAACTTTGATTTGTTCCTTGCCCTCACAATCACTCAGCTCACAAAGCAACCTGATTCTCTTGCATTCTATTTCCAACATCTCACAGGGCATGAACTGTTCAATGACAAAGCTAAAAAACCCACCACCTTTAGAGATCATCACTTAAGGACCAGTTTGGTATTTCAGCAGCCTCCACAGAGTACCAGGCCCACAGAAATGCTGACAGAAGTGGTACCAGACAAAGTGTAAGGACAGGAATATGGTGACAGCAGAGAGAAGCAGCTGGAGCAGAGGAAGACAGTGCCATGGAACGAGGAGGTCGGTGTATGGCTTCTTACTTTTGAGGGGTCCTCTGGGAGATGTTGCAATTGAACCCCTCCCTCTGGCTGTGTCTTCTTCTCGAGCTTCCTTTTTTGATTCCTCTCCATCCAAACATCATCGAAGCTGAAGCACTTATAGAGGGGTTTGGGTCTCTTCCTCCTCCTCTCTGGAATCTCCTTGGCTTTTTCCTCTGGAGCAGGCAAGGAGAGCCTCTGGGCTTTGCTCTCCAGGGTGGAGACAGGGCGTGGGCACAGTGGAACCCGGGGCAGCCTCCTTTTGCAATGGGGGACCCATTTCTTATTGGGCCTCTTTTCAGGTGCTGTTTGACATGGCTCTTTTGACTCCTGTTTTACAAACTGCAGGTGAAAACACAGCATTTGTTGGGTGGAAATTTTGTTTGCTTCAAGGCAGTTTGAACAGCAGACGGCAAAGCTCAGTTATTCAGCCACAGAACTCTCAGAAGAAGATGCTCAGGAGCATTGCACCCTGGAGCAGCCACTCTGCCATCCTTTGAGGGTGCAGTATGCATTCCCTGTGCACAGGACAGTGCCCTGTTCACCCTCATTTTAGATTGCATATCACACTGACATGACCACCAGGATTTAGGTCACTCTGTCTGTATAATATTATTTACAAAAACAGACGATGTCTCTGAAAATAGAAAAATTACCTCTGTTCCTGGTTTTCCAACTGTACTTCAGTTATGCAATGTGAAAAAGCTCTGTAGATGCCTGCAGGTTTGATATATTAAGCCCTGTGTTTCCTGATGTGCTTTTTACACTATCCATTTTATTTGCTTGATGCGGGCCAAGAATAAGGAATTGCACAGCTTTGCCCTTCACTGCCATTTCAGTGGTTGCACTAACTACAGATTTTGTACTAGAACAACTTGAAATCAAGTGTGCCCTGAGGAAACCAGCTACTACTCCAGGTAGCATCAGTGACAGAATCAATAATATTTAAGAGAGGAGGTAATACTGGGGAATGAGTGAACTCAGGAGTCTCATGACAAAAAATTGCTGTGTCCTGACAATAGCATCTGTCCAGTTTCTCACAGATCATTTGAAGAACACAAATAAAACAATCCTCAAACCATCACAGGCACTTCCTATCTACTTTCAACTATCCAACAATTCCAGGTCAATTCTTCTTTGCCTCTGGTAAGAGATGCCATAATCCAGAAAGAACAGATTCTGTGAAAAGGGTGTTTTGTGCCTAACCCCACCTTACTGGAGAGGACCAAGGTGAAGAACAGGTGAATTCCAGCCATGGGACATTTTAGGAGAGTTCACTCTTGCCTGCTAAGTAACACAGTTATTCAAATAAAATCGTGCCATGAACAGATTAATTAAACTTGTAGAGAAGGGTCTGGCAGATGGGCAAACTGGTAATGGTCCTGTCTTGCTGTTTCCAGCATAAAGTCTTTGTCCCGGATGAGACCTGGAGAATGTCATCCAGTGGCAGGCAATGGGAGAGGGCTGTGTGTGCTCCACCAGGCTCAGGTGAGTTACTTACCTGAGCGGCAGCCACGGGTGTCCAGGGCCAGCTGAGCCAGTGCAGTTTGGCACAGCACTAGCACAGGTAATGCTGACACAACTGAAAAATACCTGCCTGGGGCTGGGGAACAAATACAAATCCCCATCCTGGAGAGCACAATGGGAAGTGAGCCCAAGAGCTTCACTGTTACAGATGTTTTGCACTAATGTCTTTATTCAGGTGGAACAGAAAAGGACTCTTCTTCATATTTACCAATAAACTGATTTTTATGACCTCTTTAGGAAGCAGCATACATAAGGAAGACCATCCTTAGCATGTAGATGATAATTATTTTGGAAAGATTTAATACTGCAAGTATACTCTGCCCAATGTCTGTTGTATTTTCAGAGATTCCTGAAAATACAGCTTCATTTAAAAAACCCAGAGTGCAATTCCGCTTCATTTCATAATGTCATGAAAATGGAAATAAATAAAGCCCTGTCTATTTTAATATATTAGATGTTGTGTTTTGAAAGCTGGGACATTTGCATTAATTTCTAGGCTCCAGCTGCATGTGTCCAATTTCAGATATCATATTCTGCAGCCTCCAGAAGAATCAAGAAAATTAAACTGTTTTTATATGTCTTAGAAACCATTTAAATTTTTCATGGTTTTCTTTGAATAATTTAATTTAGCAATCAAGTAATTATTTATTTGCTCCTAATGGTTACATTATAGCATGTGGGCTTGCCTTTTCAAGGCTTTACACATGCCTCATCTCTACACTCTTTTCTAGATGTTCTTTTGAGCTGTAATTTACAGGTCAATGATTTTATTCATCCTCTGAGAGGCTTCATCTGTTGACAGTGTGTATAGTCCAAGTCTCTTTCTTTTTCCTAGGCTGCAGTCTCTTGTTTGGAATGCAGTGTCCAGTATTAAGCTTGTAGGTTAAGGTGATGCCCATGAAACAAAAGATTTTCAAGTAAAGCTAAGCACAGAAGGGAATAAGGCTAATTCTCTCCCCCTTTCCCCCCTGGAATTCTGATACTACAACTCTCACTTCTCAAACTGCCCCCTAAACAATTCTTTGGATTCCAGACAGCTTTAGAGAAAAACTCCAAGCCAATCAACCAAAACACTTTCATTTGGGAATATGTGAGGAGAGGTTGAGAGCTGGGTTTATTCAAGCTGATAAGACGGCTCTAAAGGCAGTATAAGAGCAGTCACCAACAATTTTGTATTTACATGGATGATGGATCCAAGCTCTTCTCAGTAGTGCCAGACAAGGCCACAAGAGAGTGGCCAGAAACTGCAACTTGGAAAGTTCTTGTTGGGCATTAGGAAAAAAATTTTTTCAAGGAATATGTTTCCCAGAGAGGCAGTGAAACATTCAGCAATGGAGGTTTTCCAGACTTGGCTAGATAAAGCCATGGTTCTGCATATCTTTGGGTGTTTCTATACAAAAAATAGGGAGTTTCTGTAAAAAAACATAGAGAAAGGGTCTTGGAGGGTATCTTAAAGGTTTAATATAAGCTGGGATTTGACAGGCAAAAGGCAACAGCAGCAAAAATGGTGAGGCTCATTTGAGTTGAACACCAGCAGCCCCCAGCTGTTGTGAATTGATCAAGCAGTTCCAGATTATTGAACCTTCTGAAAATTGTCTGCTTGGGGTACGCAAAAGTTCATGCACTCTCTGAAATGCCACTTTTGACAATCTGCTCAAAAAAAATATTCTCTCATTTCTCAATGTTTTTGTTATTGCTCATCAGCAATAATACTGAAGAAGCAGCATGGTCAAGCTATTTTTTGGGATCTCAGAGCTCAGTCTCGGTCACTCTGGGGGCTGTGCTTAGCCACTGAAAGAGGTTCCTAAACTCCCAGACCCTTACAACTTGGGAAATCCTCTCTGGGATTAAAAGCCTTCTGACTGAGGAAGTCTCTGCTTTCAGAGGTCTCAGCCAGTCATGAAGTCCCTACTGAAGATCCAATCTGTTCCGTGAGACTCAGCCCTATGGCAAAGATTTAATGTTACCTGGATTAGAACAAAATGCAACAGGAAAAGGAGACTCTGAGTCCGCAGTTTGGGGTTTTTTTCCTGTCTGTTGTAGAAAAGGCAGAAAAGGACTTCTAGTAGCAATCAAAAGGTACATATGGTGGCTGCAAAAGACACATGGTACTTCAAAAGACAGCTACTTGTCACGCTGGTTTTGAAGACTTTTCTAAGCCTTCTGTAATGTTCTTCATGTTGGAATCAGAAATTTTACTTTCTCGCAGTTTGTACTATAAACAATGGCCTTGTTTTGCTAACTGTCTTTAATTGTTTACATATTTCAAGTTGGGAGGAGAAAGTTGATTGACAGTTGGCTTGACCAATGTGATTTGAAAGGTAGAATTCCATCCTCCAATCCACAGGCCCCATAGGAAATGTATAAAATTGAGTTTTGTAAATACACTCGTCCCTTTTTTCCTGCTTCGCTCACCAGCGTGACCTCGTGTGGTTCTTTTTGTGTCATCTGTGACAGCTACTCATTGCCTAAAGAAAGTGATTTTACTTCTTAAAAAGTGACTGCTAGCCATAGGAATTGATTTCTTTGTTGCCTTTTACAATGAGAAACTTATTTACTACAAACCAGTTACAAAGCCCACTTCTGGCTTAAGAGGGGGAAAACCCAGCCTAAAAGGGGAGATGAGCAGGGTGATGTTTGTACAGTCTCTAAGAGTGCTGTGATTGCTCCATTCCTTTGGGGTTTTGTAGCAAAGCCTCCCTTTAAGAGAGCATCAATTCATATAATCTCAAACAGAAACAGAGAATGAGTTGTACTACCTATGATAGACCAAGAGGAATATTTATGAGTCCTTGAGCCAATTGAAGAGTTTCACTGGAATTCCTAAACCACAGTAAAGCAAACAAGTGCAAACCACAGGCACCCCCTGATCCCTCCCTGACAACAACTCACCTCATCTCGGAGCATGTCACTAACAGAAGAAGCTGTGTTTAAGCTGATCTGGGATTGGCTGCTTATGCCACTGTCATCCCTCTGGAAGTCATCCAACGAGTGTACAAGACTTCCTCTGGGTTTCAGCGTCTTTGGTCTTTCGGGAGCCTCCAGGCTGCTTTCCACTCCAGAGCTGCTCCCAAAGAAGATCATGGAAGTGGCACACACTCGCCCCGGATAATGGAAGTTTCTGTGTTGAGAAGTGGATCGTGAGCTCTGAGGTTTGGGACTCATGGGCCTGCAAGGCATGTCTTTACCATCAGAACTGGAGAGCTGGGGACATGATGGACTTGACTGACTAAATGCCAGCTGCAACTCAGGGGGGCTAAATGGAGTTTTCATCCAGTATTCCTCTAGAGAAGTGTTTAAACTGTTGCTCAGAACCTCCTGCTGTTCATCACAGTCTGAACTCTGTGAGTACCTGACACCCAAGTCGTGGGACTGTACTCGTCTTCTCCACATACGTGCAGGTGAAGAGACATCCACAGGCTCCACAGAGCTGTCAAAATAGTCTGTTGAGGAGCCATGATCTGTTTCTGTTTTTAAAAAAGTGTGTCCATTGGAACTATGCTGTCGCTGTACTGGGGATAACACATGGCCACCGCTTGCATGAAGACTCTCCTGTGTGGATGATAAACTTACTAAGACAGGCCTTTTTAGTCCCTCTGCCTCCTTGCTTTTTAGAAAAGCTTTCCAGGCGCTCTGGCGAAGTTTGGCTTTCTCCTTTTCATTTTTCATTGATGCTTTTGAGTTTTGCTCAGTGTTTTCCTTTTCTGGACATTTGGACTCAAATAAGCTTGAGAGAGATTTGTGTGCCAAGGCCAACCTTGTCCTGAACTTCTTACCCTCGGGGGTTTTGTTTCTTTTGTGTTCATTTTCAGGGAATGATTTTCTAATCCCTGAATGCTCCACAGGTTCACTGTCATTGTTTTCAGATGAAGCTGAAGCTTGTCGATCTGCATCTTCCATCAGTATCCGACCAGAGCCAGAGGCCTTCCTCAGGCTCAATCTGTTGAACAATCCCGCAGGTCTCTCATAAAATAAATCATCATCATCAGAATACTCAGAGGTGTAACTTTCCTTCCTGTGGAAGAGTAAACCAGATGAACAACTTTTGAAAGACAGTAAGCTTGCAGTGTCTTCATCATCTTTCCCAATATCCAGTTCTTCTGTCTTTGCCTTAGTGCCAAAGATGCTGCTGCTCCCCTGGTTTTCCCATGAGGCAGGCTTATTTTTCCTGAGAGATGTCATTTTTGAGAAGACTAAGAACCTGGAAGCTTTCCCGCTATTCTCATTCTTTGTTGGCTTTTGCACAGTTTTATGAAGACTGCCGTTACTTCCCAGGATGTGGGATGAGCTCTCATCCAGCTCCTCGCTGTTGGTGCTGCAGGTGCTGACATTATCCAGGCCCAGCATGAAGGTGCTGTGGGTGTCCCTGTTCAGAGACTCGTCAAAGACATCAGACACATCTAGGCTGAGTGCACTGTCTTTGCTGGGGCTAGAGGTGTCTTCTGCAGGAAAGCCCTCCTTCCTTTCCCTAGGAGAGGGTTCTTCACAAATACCTGTTGTTTTATTTGAGCCATTACATCTTTCCTTTCCTTGCCTGCCTATTGCTTGTTCAAAGACAGTGCTGGGCCCCTGGAGGCTGACACCAGCACCGTGTCCCTGACACAAACTGCTTACACTGCTGCTGGTTTCCAGTGTCACTGCACTGGTAATATTTAAACCTTTCTCTGCTCTTTGATATGCTTTGAATCCCGCTTCCTTAGACACCTGGTAATGGCTTATTGCAGGGTTCCTAAAGCCTGGCTTTCCTAACTGTTCGGTCTTGAATTCAAAACTGCTCTTTGTTTTGCAGGGCTGCTCCTCAGAGGCCAGCACACCACTTCTGCCCTGTGATTTTACAGAGCTGGGCCCTTCAAGGGTCCAGAACCTGACAGCAGCACCATCTCCCTGATACACCCTGCTTATGACACTGCTGCTGGCTTCCAGTGGCACTGCACCAATCACCAGTGTCCCTGCTCTGCAGGGCCCTTCCTCAGAGACCCTCACACCGCTTCCCCCGGGGCATTTTATGAGTGATTCCTCATATGAATCTGTCTGACTTTCTGCAGTAATTGTATGACTGCCTAGTGGTAAATCAATATTCCTGAATTCCACTTTTGCACTTGCTACTGCAGAATTACTACAGGTGAACCCTAAGGATGAAACTGCTTCTGTTTTCTGTCTTTCGTCTTCTGAAATTTCTGGTTTTACTTCAGCTGTTTCCCTACCAGAGAGTACCTCTGCACTGCCAGGAATGGGGTGGATGGCCAGAATTTGTTCTTCGTAGTTACAGCTTTCACTCAGAACTCTCTCTGGCTCATCATGAGCTTCACTGACGGTATGAGGAGACATCAAATCCTTGCTCACTACATTTCCTAATGTTTCAGCTACCACTTCAGTAGGAAGGTTGTCATTCGGTGTTTTGGACTGTAATCCTTTCTCCTCTGCAGAGACTATAATTGGGGCAGGCTTTAATTCTGGAATAGTCATTAAATCCCTTCCCTGCCTTACATAATCTGAACTGGGAGTCCTTTCAACAGCAAAGACACTCTCTTCATCCTTTCCTTCATGAGTAGGATGTTCATTTGTTCCTAGCTCCGGGTGGCTCCTTAAGGCACCAGTTTTGCAACTTGTATTTTGCTGCACAGACTCTCCATGCTCTGCTCCTCTGTCACTGCCATCTGGTTGCATTGCAGTTTCCAGGACTTTCCAACCAAAGCCAAGATTAGAAGAATCATCTGCCCATCTTCCTCCTGCCACAATCTCCCTATCTGACAGTTCAGATTCCAGGCCATTCTCCTCCAAACATTTGTGCTGTATTCCACTATTGGAAACACAGTTCACAGTACAATCACAGTCTCTGCTTTCCACAACAGCAGGAACCCCTGCATGAGAAGCTTCAGGGTTCTCAGTGTCACCAGGGTCTGATTCAACATCAGTGTCACATGGGAATCTACTTGCTTCCAGATCCCTTTCATCTTTGTACTCATCATTTTGTGTAAGTTCCTCGGTGTTTATGATCACTGTATCACAATCCAGGGAAGAGGATGTCTCTTTGTGGTTTGGATTGCCCTCACAAGCATCACTCCATGTTAAGCTGTCGGCACAATTACCAGCTGGCTCTGGGCTAAGGCCACATGTCTCTGATTTAGAGTGCAAATAATAATCAGTGCACTGGGGAGAGGCTGCTGGTTGAGGAACCTGACACTCCTTTGAGTCTGTGTCAGTATCAAGAAGAGATCTCTCTATGCCAAATTGCCCCTCTACTTCTGTAGCCTTTTCAGGGCTTACAGTTACCCTTCCTAAGTTTTTCCAAGTGTATTCAAAATCCAGCTCTTGAAGATGTATTCCGGAACACGACCATCTAAATTTGTCAGTTGGGTGAATACAGCTCACCACACATTCTGTCTCTCTTTGAGCACTGATATTGTCAGGTACACTGTGCCATGCTTTACTTGCTCTAATCTCTGACCTTGTGTGTGGTAGCCAAGATTTTGGGTTGAAGCAACTCTGGTAGAAGGGTGAATCTGATGTCAACATGGTCTCTGTACTTCCATGTTTTATCCTTTTACCTGTAGTGTCCACACTGTCAGCTGAATTCCTCCTTCTGCATTTTATACTGGACATAGACTCTAATTCCCACTTACAGTCAGGTGTCTCAGTGTCACTTTTACAGTTGAGTCCACTTGTTTCAAAATGAAGATTAGGCAAGCTACAGCTTGGTGCTGCATCTGACCAGAAGGAAAACTGCTGTACCTCAGGAAAAATCAAACAACTTTCTGAGTTTGCTTTGAAACAAGCAATGCTAAATACTGCAGGCTGTTCCTTCAGTCTTGCAACATCATTTTCTGTAAGTACTGCATTGGTACAGGACTGCACTTCACTGCTTTCTAGCTCTGCCTTGCTCTGCAGTGCTGTTACTGACTTTCTCTTTGTCTGTGATAAAAGGCCCTCGTCAGAGACTTGGCTCTCTGTGATGGAAGTATCACTACATAATGTTAGTTCTTCATCACCCAATTCTTCACCCTCCAACTCTGCAAACTGTATGCAAAATTCAGTTTTGCTTGGTGCTTCTTTTGTCTTGGAGGACAATTCTAGCTGTGCATGCTGGGTGAACTCTGGTTTCCCGGAGCACTTCAGTTCATGGAAGGTTTCTGCCTTTTCTTTGGGAAGATTACAGCACAAGGGTTTTTTTTCAGTAAACAGACAGTTTGAATCTGAGCAAGCATTCCCAGTTATGTCACTGGAAAGAGATTCTGTGTCTGATGCACTCTCATAAGGCTCAGTTTTCACATCTGACAAAGATCCACTCTGATGTGACACGGTTTCAAAATAATCTTCATCTGTTTCTTGGCTGGATCCACGTACCTCCAGCTCGGTTGTGCTTGGGGTGGAAGAGCTCAGATCGTCTTCAAACTCTCCCTCACTGATGTAGTTCTCAACTGGCTGTGGGGTCTGTGAAGAAACAAGAAAGAACGATTTAGCAATGATATCTCACAGCAGCAGGGTAACATGAATTATTATTAGAAAAGGGACTTCAGAACACAATTAATTCAACACATACTGATGTCTCTGCAAGTCATACTTAATGTCTTACTTCTTGATGGTCCTGAGGTCTTTCTATTTCTTGCCTTTTTTTTTTTTTTTAATGTTTCTTAATTAACATTTTTTTCATTTTCATATGTAACTATGCAGAGGCCAAAATTTCACTTTTGGCCATATCCTTCACAGCCCATTACCAAAACACTTTTCACATTCAAATACATCAAATGGAAATCATCCCTTGCCAGTAGATCTAGAAACTCCAGTGTAAACATCTTCACATTTGAGGTGGAGGTCTATGTGAAAAACCTGGGAAGTAATTATTAGTGTCTGTATTACAGAAATGTGGCATAAATATATGCAGAATAACTGCACTTGAGTAATCAGATATTACCCATACCAAAACTTGAACCAAATGTGAAAAAGGCCTCAAATCTCATTTTCCAGAAGGCTCATACCAGGAGAACTACATGGATCAGTTATCAGAGCACATCCAAATCACTGGATCTGAGCAGGATTAAAACCACACTGTCAGTATTAGGAAATGTTTTTGTTACAGACAGCTATCCCTGGGAGAGCCTCAACCTTCTTTTCTGCAGCAGAGGCCTGGATATTTCTCAACTTTGAAGTAGAAAATGAAGTCACAGCAAAGTGACTTCAAAGTTTCCTGAGGTAAAAATAGTTGCTGTCTGTCAGCTTCAGGTTCAGCTGTTGTCAGAAGTTCTACAAATGTGTCCAACTGAAATATTTGCCTGATTTCACTTCAGTCCATTCGTATCTAGAATGAGATGCCACAAAAATATAAATGGCAGCTTTTAACCCTAATGCTGGATGCCTCTTCACCCAGGTTTTAGTGACAGTCCTCACGAGAATGATAGGCATATTTTAAAATCTGAAAGCTGAGATAACAAACAATGAAGAACTTTTCTAAAAAATAAAAAGAGGCAAAGCAAGCCAAACAAAGGACCAAAATCACCACAAGAGAATGGCATCCATCAAACTGGAACACAAGATCCTTTAGCCTGAGCTGCAGGGGTGCTTTGTCACAGAGGAAGTGTGAGTCCTCACATGGGGAGACAAACTGCAAATCACATCTAAGGACAGATCACACAGCTTCTGATTTTTGACCCCAAAACATAGTGAATGGGAAAAAGAAAGACAGGAGTTATTTCCATATGGGAATTTCTCAATTAGAAGACTGGCATTTTCTCTAGACAGCAGAAGGAAAATACAAATTGAACGGAGGAGGCAAGGGGGAGAATTCAGTACTTCAAGTCCAAGAATCGCTTCTGAACCTGATGAAATTGCACTGCAGTGGCAACACGAGTCACCCAAGGAGCAGAGCCGTGTGTCCTTTACTGTGTGCAGTCAGGGACACCTGGAATTGGGCTCCTCCAGCCAGGCAGGTCCTGGTGTCCCCGGGACAGGAGCAGTGAGCAGCACAGGGCAGCGTTGCACTCGTGGAAGGTGGGAGCGCTTGGCTCCCACAGCAGCGAGAGCAGAGGCAGCTGCTCAGCAGCACCAGCTCTGCCCCTCAACACTGCTCTGAACACAAACTTACAGACAGCAAGAAACTCGATAAAAACTATTCAAGCAAGTAGAAGCAAAGTAATGAAGATGCCCAGCTGTCCTCAAGGATAAGTATGAATTAAATTGCAAAAATAAATTCTCACAGAAATCTCTTACTCTCCATCTAGAATCCCATACATAGCAATGTCAGGATATTCATGCTGTGAGCCCTCCCAAATTCATTATTTTTAATGGGTATTTTACAAAATTATGCATTTAAAGTAGAAACAGAGGCCCTACAATTGCTTCTACAATTTGTGGGAAATAAGGAAACAACTTCTAGGTATGAAGGGCTCCAATTAATGCCAACCACTAGTCCTGCATCCCCCTGACTACTTTTCTCTTGAATCTCTCTTACCATCTCTGAAACGTGCCAGGATAATAGGATGAAATTGAAGTTACTGATCTGTCTTGCTGTTATTGCATGTAGCCATATATAATAATGTCAAACTAAAGTCACTGGAAAAATAAACCTTGTGACTTTGATGTGTGAAGTGAAGACCTTTATCTCCATAAAATAAGATACTTCCCATCCAGTTGCTCTCATATGTGACATTTGCTCCCATTGGCTAAGTCAGTCTTGGCTTCTGAACGGTTTTCATTTGGTGAGGAATTCAGGTATCATTTTTTCTCTAGATCAGATTTGATACTTGAATAATTTTCTCACACAATATTATATTGCACAATAGTGAGTTTCTCAGATATTGTATCTCCCTAATTTTCTCTGCCTAACTCTTGGCAGGAGAGGTTAAAGTGACAATTGTATTACTTCAACTAGACTTTCAATGAAGGATTTTCTCCTTAATTTTTAAAACCACAAAAAGAATCTGACCATTTAGATGTCTTTTGCTTTTACTTTGCATTCAGGTTCCCCAAGAAAGTCTGACTTGCTTTCCCACTAACTTGGACCTGTCCCTAGTTATCACCTCATTTCCAGCTCCAGGAACATCAGAACAGTTTTTCCCTGAGGTCAAGACAACATGAAAGCATTTTCAGTTGATATTTCAAAGGATCCAGACAATTGTTTTCTCCACAGGTGATGGCAACAACTCTTGAGTTGCTATCCATGTACATTTCATAAATCTCCGTTCACACCTTGTTTGATAGAAAGGCACAGCCAATGTCTTTGATTTGCAATGGGACAGACTAAAATGCAGTTCCCATTAGGAGGTGAGAACAAGCCAGCTGTCCTCTGTTCTCAGTGCCTGCACATCAGGGAAAGGGAATGTGCAATTCCCAGGGCAGGGATGAGGGAATCATTTACAGGAGGTCTCATCCTGCAGAGTGCTGTGTGCTCTGAACTCTGCCACTTGAAAAGCAGGGAAGGAAAGAAAGATAAAACCAGTGAATGAAAGTGTCCCCTTCACTGCAATTTAAGATTGCTGATACAGCTGCTTCAGGTTTCAGCTGTAACATTGTCTAGGGTCACTTGTATTGGTTTGTGTCCTGTATGTTTGAAAAACAAGATGAATGGAATTACTGAAATGACTGAGTTCCTGGAACTCCTCCTTGGCTTCCCAGGGATCCTGACTCAGTATCGAATTCTTAACTTTTCATGACAGCTAAATGGTTAATATTCTAACATGGTAGCATGAAACTCACCCAGCCTCTGTGTAATGAGAGCTGTGAAAATCTGAGATTTTTCTACAACCATGTAGAGACATAGGTGGCCTTGGGGTTTGAAAAATGCTGATCATGGAACTGTTACTGTCCTTAGGGACATCCTGAGCTGAGGGCATAGATGAAAAAACAAAGGTATGTTCAGTAACAGGACAGAAACAGCATTTGAAATACTCCATTTCTCCTTTTTGTGGCTTTGATACACCTCTGTTCTGAAAGGGACAGTCTTGAAGACAGAGGGAGGAGTCTGGTCTCAGGGCCTTGGTTTCTCCAGCTGGGCTGGCAAAGGTTGCTCAAGATAATGTTATTCTAGGATGCTACTTGGATGTTTGCCAGGTTGGAAATGCCTCAAAAGATCTAAGATCACCAAGCCTTTCCAGAAGAACAGTCACAGAAATGGCTTTTCATGAACAGAATTATGTTCTGGATTCAAAGCAAACACAGCACAAGAAACGTTCCCTTCACATGGAGTTTTTTCACAGAGGTCAGAAGTTGTTCCTGGCAATGATGGAGCACAGCTGCCATCCCCAGGAACCTGTCACACCACCCCAGTCACCACAGAGCTACACCAAAAAAGCCCTTCACATGTATTTGGGAAAGAGATACAGACCCAGCATTAATGGTCTCAACTTACCTACACTTTTCCACACCTAAATAAATGCAAAGCCTGTCCAGAAATCCTTAAAGCAAATTGGATGCCAGTCAGGGGTTGGACTATACATGCCATAAAGAGACACAGGCCTACCTCAGGGAACTTTGTGAGGCAAATGAATTTGCATGTAAAGGTTTATTCTGTGAAGAGAAAACAAAATTCTTTGGGAGAGCCCTCCCACATGCCCAGAGTTGTTTTTTTCAGGGTTCACATAACACAGAAGCACAGAACCTGAGAAAGTATCTTAAATTCATGGTGACACAACCACCCCTCAAAAAGCTGCCTCTGGGAAAGGACTTCAGACACGAGGTGACAATGCAGGGGACAGAGCAGTAGCTGTAACCCACCCCGAATCCCTCTGCACTGATCAACTGTGGCTGGAAAAATGGCCCAGCAAAGATTCAAATTAGAGACTATAGAGAAAACAACATGTCAAATAGCCACATAAGGTCCCTGAGGCTTCAAATTATCTTCCTGATCAAATCCAGATACCCAAGCTCTTTTGTTAAATTGCCTTTATTTACTACTGCCTTGTAAAAACAAACCTTGTTACGCTTAATGAGGAAGAAATAGATTGAAAGACATTAACTTCAGACAGAACTTTTGTTTCTTAGTCAGCAGAAAACCACTTTTTCTGAATTGCCTGTCATTTGAGTGGATATTACAGGTGCTACAGATGTTTACAAAGGGCAAACCAGCAGGAAGAGGAGCAGATGCAGCATTGTGCCTTGACGAGGACTGCTGAACAGGGATGCTTTTGTCAGCAGAGGTTCTGAACCTTCAGACTGATTCTGCTCTGTGCATAAATGCAATTCCACAGGCACTCAGAAAGGCACTGGAAATGAAACCCTCTGCAGGTACTGGGGAAAGTGCTCAATAACCACTGAGTGGTGACATTTGCCTTGCAAAACATATTCAGTTTTTGATGCAGGACACAAACATTTGCATCTTAACTTTACAAGAGGAAATAAAATTCACAGATGGATGAGAAAAGCAGCTTCCCAGGAGGTTCTTGCTCCAGTGCAGATATGTACAGGCATGCAAAAGTAATTTTGGCACTAAGCAGTTTGGTGACACAGATGTTCTGTTAATCATCTGTACACAGCAATAGCACTGTTTGTAGAGCTCTCAATGTAAAGTGGCAACATTTTTATATACAGAACCATTTATATATGAAGTCACTAAAACAACATATCTCCCTTTTCCAGGAAAGATGGATTTTTTTATTGTTCCCAAAAGCTGCAGTCACTTTTCACTAAAAAATCTCTCAAAGCCAGTTGTGTCGATGTGTAGAACTCGCACTAGGCTAATGACTGCTGGCATGAGGAAACACGTGGACATCCACTGCATGTCCTGCTCTAGGGGTATTTAGTGCCTTCACTGGAAAGCCTCCAAATAGCAAATTAAGTCCAAAATCAGCAGGACTAGGTGAGCAAGGCTCTGCCAGCTACCATCACTCAAGGTGGTGGTGCCAAATGAAGGCAGAAGGGAGCAGTTGGGACCAATGGCAAAGCAAGGCACAGAATCGGTGAAATATCTGAACATCATAACAGCACCATAACTCCCAAAACTTCAGTGTGTTCCCTCCACCCACCACCAGGCCGAGTGCTCTGTTTCTGCCCAGAGTCTGATTAACCTGGCCCCAGAGGTCACCTCCACCATGGTGTTACCGTAGGACACTTGATCAGCACAGGCTGCAAGAGCAGACAAATACCACAGGCAGTGGCTCTGCTGCACTCCACAGCTTCTCCAGTTCTGTTCAACAAGCCTATTCCAACATAAAAACGCTTTAATAGCTCAAAGCCAAACCCAGCATCTCCCCTTTGACACTGACACCCCTGCTGGCACAGAGAGCTCAGCAGAAATGTTGGCCAAGGTGTGGGGGGATCCAGAGTGTGGGATCTGGGAGCCATCTAGAGGTGCAGAGGCGCCTGGCCAGAGCACTGTGCACACACAAACACACACTGCCCCCAATAAACACCGGCTGCATCCCAGTGCCTCCTCAAATCCCTCTGCCTTAGCTCCAGCCACGTGAGACTGCCCAGCAGATGAAGGTGAGGCAGTGACAAGGCATGAAGGTTTCCTGTGTTAAGCAGATGATAAGTGTCAAAGATAGCAGAAGATAAGTGTACAAAATGATTGCACAACACAGAAAAGTTCATGGCTCTCTGTGTCTTGTATCTGTGCTTTATTTCTTCCATTAAGTTTTACAAGCTGCAGTTTGCATCAGAAATACATTTTTTTTCATCATTGCAGCAATATGAGACAACTATTATCAAAATATTTGTAGGTTTGTTCTCACTGACAGCTGATCTATACCAAATGAAATCCTAAATTTTAGCCAAGGCACTAAGTAACAAGAGTATATTCACTCCTGAAATGTAAAGTTCTAGATTGTATCAATAATTAATATTGTTACTGATCTGAAATATGAAAAGATCATTTTTTGTCAATATGGCAGTATAATATGTCAAATCAAATTTGGAACACAAACAGGTAAAATTCAGGCTCCAGCAGTTTCCCTGCTCTCGGACACAATCTGTGACCACTGCACTGCAGCACTCCCTCTGCTGGCAGACCTCAAGGGAAGATATTGCTTCTTGCCTCCTTGTGCCTCTGCCTTCAACACATGGAAAGTTTATACTGTTAGATGGCTGGTTATCTTTTCATGAAAAATGGGATATATTTTTACCTCCCTTATAAAACCAGGTCAACCTTCCTCCTCCCTCACTCCCCTTCTCTATTTTATTTTAATAGGGAAAAGCTCAGTACTGTCCCATCAATAGATAATCAGAAGTTCATGCAGAAGATAGAGTGTAATCATATGAGCAGATACCATGGCTGCTCCCATGAAATGGGGGATTAAGCCTCAGTGTAAACACTTTTTGTACTGGAAAGGAAATCTAACACACCTTGCCACAGGGAAGGTCCTGCCTCAGAGTCATAGAGCAAATACATCTATCTCTGTGTGAGTTTTACCATCAGCCTTTCTGCAAGGCAGGGGCACTTGCAGGAGTTGAAGCTGTCTGGCAGAAGCACCACTCAGCTGTGCACAGACCAAGAGTCCTACCTAGGAACTGTGTGAATCCTCCTCCAAGGACAGGGCCTGTGCTCAGCTCTTGTGCTCTGCAGCTCAGGAGCTTCGAGTACTGACATCCATCAAGCAGTGGAAGTTTGTATAGCCTTCAAAAGGTCATTCTGACCCTCTACTCTGCACTAAATGAACACAACATCCGTGCTTAGCTTCCCTTCAGAGTGTTTGAGGGCTTGACCCCTCAGCTGAGTGGGAACCCTAAGGACTCCTGGTGAAAGAAATGGAGCCTTCTACTCTAGAAGTCCAGGCAGCAAGTGCTGTGATGGTGAGTCCTTCCTCTGCAACTCTGCTGCGACGACATTCTTGTGACTACACTTCAGAACAGACATATTTACCTTTTTCAAACTCAATTCCTCTTTTTTTTTTCCCAGAGTGCTGTTGAGAAATTATAGAAGGAATACTGAATTGAAGGAGTACAAAGACAGCAGATATTTTAAAGACAGGGCAAACTCCTCTAAAGAAAAAAGCTATTTGAAAAAAAAGACTCCACTCAAAGAGTGGCTCAAGAAATCTCAAGTGTGTATGTGCATATAGATGTAGCCATAAGACATCCACTGATATTCCCTCAGTTATTATCAAGTCAGTGTTCAGGAGTGGGACTGCAGTGAAATTGGAAGCTGAAGGCTATGGGATATATGGCTTGTTTATCTTACAACCACTCTAACCACTCAGTCCACTTTTAGAAACAGTCTTTCTTTGTTGAGTCAAGATTTCAGTCTGCAGAATTTTAACTCAGAGTGTTAATTAAAAGAGGACTCAGAAGGAAAGGGCCTACATGAAGCCCAGGAAATGGAAGGCAGTGATCGATACCAAATCCTGCCTTTCTTGACTTCCTCCTGCCACCACTGGAAACATCACCACAAACTGCCCAGTACACTCAGCCACTGCAGCTCCCTCTTCATTGTGTTGTTTGCTTTTGAACTGATGTTTCTGTGGCCGTGCTGGTCCTTGCTATCAGCCCTGCTGCAATATGATTATACCAAACACCCTCCTCTGGCACGTCCTGCTGAGTTCCTGGATGCTGCAAGGCCCAGGACCCAGTGGTGCTGGATAAACTCGGTGAGAGTGTCTGCCCCGTGGTGTTCAATTATGTAAAAGAGAGGGAGGGAAATGGGGAGAGGGAGGATGGAATATATTCATTAAATGGTTCAGGGTAAATGACTCATTCTAGTCATACCAGAGCACCTGCAGCAGAGCCAGGCATTCAACCACCTCAGTCCCCGCTCATTAATTTTATCATTTAATTTCTCTGCTGAGTATAATAACTCTCTGAAGGTCTGAGATCTCCCCACGCAAAATACCATGTAAACAGAGGAGAAAAACTTAAGGACAGCAAGGAAAGAGATGTGACTCAAAGCTGTGTATGTACATCAGCTAGAGCCTCTCTGGACTGCCAGCACAGAAATGCCCCTAAGACAACTGTAGGCTCTTTCCTATGGCATTTTAAGGAGGCATGATGTCAAAGTGGAGGCAGCAGGGAGATGGGCATCAATGGGAAAAATTAAGCAGGAAAGAACAAAGGGAGAGGAAATGTACAGTACAATATTTTGCATTGTTGAGGTGATTTTAGCAGGGCTCCAAGTGACACTCAGTGAAACATGCACCCCTATCTTGAGCTATAATAACAGAAGCATTATCTCTTCATATGTCTCAGTCTAAGGCATATGCCACCACTGCATGTTCCTGACAGCTTTAAGTAAGAGCTTTGCTAACAAAGTCACCCTGGGTTTTGATAGTCAGATAAAACTTTTTCTTCCTTTTGTTGTAACATTCAAGTTGTCAATGTTTGTTGTCATCTTCAGGCTGATTCCTGGTCCATATCACTCCATGTTCATAAAACACATGAGGCTTCCCCTCCTCAGCTGCCCTACTCACCTTCAGTGGTTCTTTCATACACATTTACCCTGCATTTGGGCTCTGGACTCTTGCACGTGTCACACAAACAGAAATTCAGAGTACAGGCTTTACAGCCAAAGGCAGCTCCTAAAAACTGACAACAGGAGATCTGGACCCAACAGAAAAATAAGGAACATGGGAAGAAGGATGATTTTCAGACATGGGACAAGGACAGGCTAGGTCCTGCTCATGAGTTCAGGAAGGGAATTGAATTCAGCACAACTTTGCATCCTCACACATTATTTGAATTTAGCCTAGCTGGGGGACACGAGGTATTCCTATGCCAACAGTCTGCTCAGTCCCTTCCTTCTCTCTCCAGAACTGTTGAGAAATCTTCTCAATGAGCTTTTCAAAGCAGAAGAGATCAAATAACATGCCATAAAATAACAACTTTCAAGGAAAACTTAGCCAGCAGTGCTGTTGCAGAGCATGGATTCAGCTGCCTGAAGTTGTGCCATTTACAAAGACTTTTTTGCCCACTGTTTCCACTTCTCTTCCCACATAAGAGGAAGGGAAAGGGCTGTTTACAGGGATTTTAAACAGGCACGGGAACTGCATCAGCACCAGGCCTGATCAGCGGCTGATGTCTGTGGGGTCGGGGTGCACTGGTCCCACGCAGGCTCAGGTCCTTGCTGTGCTCACGTGGCACACTGCAGGGCACAGCAGCCACACACTGAGGCTGAAGTGTGCTGCACACTCTGCTTGTGGGGCCAGGCCCTTCAGCTGGGGCTCAGGGAGGGGCTCACGTGCCTTTTTCTGATGCAGCTGCTCAGCATCCAGCTTAATGCCTCACTTCTGCTTTGATCTTGGATACCTGATTTCACCTCTGCTCCTTCTCTGGGAAACAATGGCAGCACCTCCAGACCTCTGAGCTGCACTGTAATACCAGATTAAGTGACGAGGCACCGGGGAATGAAATCTCCTGACTCATGAGATTAACTGAGGTCACATAAGCCTGGCCTGATTTTTCAAAATCCACAAGAGTTGAAGCAATCTGAGGGGGGCTAAAATGCCCCCTTCTCTCTCAAAGATCCTGCCTTTTCTCAGGAACCTTTTATCCCAGTGATGACTTCATGTGAAGTCCCTTGATTTGATTTAGATTGGATACAGTGACTCCAGTGTAACTACCAGCTGTGCTATTGCCACAAGACTCCTGTCTCATTCGTGTAAAGTTTCCAGGGGTCTTCTGACACTTCCAACTGTGCAGGTGGCTAAAACAAAAGCTGCAGTAGTTCCAGGAGCATGGGGAACCTGAGCTTGGCACAGATGAGGTCTCAGCTGGAACCTTCAAGACAGCTTGATGTGTATCCTACATCAGGATATGTGGAGCAAGTGGCAGTAGTTAAAATAAGAACTGGGATTATTTAGGATGAATCATGAGGAAAGATTGAAAGTACAGTGTGCATCCCAGAGAGAGAGTACAGTTTGAAATCAGTCTTTAACTGCTGATATAAGGAAGCAATCTTCTCTCCAAGTGTATGACAGATAAAACAAGATCTAATTGATTTAAACTGAAGCAGATAAGACTGAAGTTAAAGAAAATCAATAAACCACCAACAGTATGGATAATGAAAAACTGGGACAGGTTGCCTGGAGGATAGCATGGAACCATCACTTTCTGTGTTTAAGTATAGATTTAGACACACCTGACAGGAATGACTCAGGGACACTCAGTGGTAGGACAGAGGAGAAAGATCTTTTTTGGCTCCCTGTAACCTTCTAATTCAGTAGTTAGTGTCTTGTACATGCTCATTAATCTGTTTTACCACAACACACAGCCCAGGGAGGGATACACTGTTGGAAGAGCAGTCATGAGCCAGGAACTCCTGCAGCAATCCAGATTTCCAAGCAGCCCAGATGCATGTGTCAGGTGCAGAGCTCAGAAAGGGCCCAAGAATGTCTGCTGGTGAGAGGAGAGGTCTAGAAAAGGGGACATGAGAAAAGACTGAACACCTTTTGCTAAGCCAAGAGAAAACCTCCCAGTACAAAATGGCACATCCTACCTAGTCCTCAAAACTTAGGCTGTTCATTTCAAGGCTTAAAACTGCAGTATGATAAAAAAGGCATCCAAAGGGACAGAAATTGTCCATATCCTAAGTCCTCTGGCACAATCCACATAGGCACATCTGCCCTACATTGCGAGTTGTGCCTCTGGATCATAGAAAATGTATATTACGGAGATTCTTCCACTGACAGAAAGCATTTCATATCCCTCACCAGCAACACAAATTCTGTCCATTTAGCTCCTCAGGAGGGAGGACCTGCTCCTTGGCCTGTCATACCTACGTACCACCAAGCAAGATTCTAGGATTGCAGCAGGTGTTCATTTTGGCTTCCCTACACTTTATCAATGAAGCAATATTTTTTTTTTTTGAAAGGGAAGGAGCAGAAACTGCTGCCCCTGCAAAGTGTCACCTACAAGAGCATGTCATTCATTGGTTCAGTGGGAAGGACCTGACTTTCCACGTTGTAAGGTTAGAGAGATGGCTGGAGGATATGAGACAAGCTCTAATAAATCATGACACACAATTTCCCCAACTTGGCAACATGCAGAAAGGAGAACAAGGTCTTGCAGAAGAAAACCCAGGGCAGCAAGATCATGAGCAGAGTGAGTAGGGTTGTATCAAGTCGTTCATTCCTTGTCTGTTCCCGGGCCCCCAAACTGCCCTGTGCATCTCTCCAGGAATTAGCAAATTACTTCACGTGGTGTCAAGGAATGCAGAGAGAGATGTGAGCAGATCCAGTCACTCAATCCACACCACAACTCTTAACCTAGCCAGCTTGAATGCACAGAAAGATCTGAAAGCTTATCTGATCAGAGAAATACGCCTTTTAAGCCAAAATCCAACTTTCAGCACCATAGACTCAGGAATACAGTAACTATAGCCTCCTACCTAATGATTTTGCTTGGCACAGCACTGGCTTAAAATAATCACAAGATAAGAAAAAATCCTGCAAAAGTTGTGTCTCATTTCATACTCTCTTAAGGTCAGATCAAGAAAAATGGCACACAGACCTGCATGAACATTCAACAAGCTGTAAACTTAGGTTAACAAAACAGAGCTCAGTTTTGCTCCTAACCACAAAGATCAAGTGACATTTAAAAGGAAACAAAAAGATGCAAATCATACATTTTCAAGTCTTTGAAGATCCTGCTGGCACTGCCTCAGGTCAGAGTACTTCTCACTACAGCTCATTTCCCTTCAGTCAGCCTTTTCACTGTTCAGTGCTGAATACACAAAGAGTACCAGACATTTTCAGCCTGAATAATGTTTTCATTACCTGTCAGGAATAGCACTAATAACAGGCATTAGAGGTACAACATTCAATTGTTCAGGACAATCTAAACATTTAATTGCATTATGGTAGCTAATCACAAATAATTGCCTTAGGGAAGGCAGGGCAGCTGTGAGGGGATGCAGTTTGTCTGTTCAGCTCCAGGCAGAATTCAGCAAGGACAAAGTAAGAAGCACTGGGAGAAATGTCTTCAAACCATTCCAAACCGTATTTCCTCATACTCTTTTAGAGAAGAACTACTTCAGCTTGCTTCTGTGCAGCCCAGAGATGATCACCTTGTTTGAAAAAAGCCTAACTCCACATCGACTATGCTCTTTGTTCTCTTATTTTACTATCATTTCTGCTCACATTTGTCCTTTTATTGGATCTGCCTCCATCAAGTTTCCTTATCAGTTTCCTTTCTTCCTAATCCTGTTAAATTATCTTACAAATGGTTGTCTAACCATCTTATCTAACAAAATGTTAGTTCCACTGATTTACCAGAGAGAAATCAAGTAGAGGGTCATTATCAGAATCAAAGATGATGAAATCATTTCTTTCATGGAAAAGAAAGAAAACCAACCAACCAAGCCAAACACACACACGTAAAAATAATAATAAAAAAATAAAAAAGGGAAAAAGAGAAATAGGAACTGATCCTGCTTTCCTCTGCCACTATCTAGAGGTAGGAAATTTAGACTAAAATAGTATATGCTATATTCTCTAGCAGAATACTAGAGAGAGAGATGTTCAGCAGAAAGTCTTTGACAGTCTTATTTGACAGGTACCTCAGATACAGATACAGCTCTGTGATGCCCATTGGGCTGTCCCCCTTCTTACACATCATTCTTTATGATCTTTACTCACAGATATCTGTATAAATCTGATGCTGCATTACAGAACCATTTCAAAGCACAGTGACTCTGTAGCAATGGAGATTTCTACAAATCTAAGCTCTTACAGAAGTGAGTTCTATTCCTATGTGTTACAAAGGGTTAAGAAGATTTTCTTCAGGCAGTGGAGAGCCTCCTTTAGTACCAATCTGCAAACTCCATTTATAACATGACTTTTCTGCCAGGTCCTTCAGGATAACCCTCCAGCCAACACATCAACAAACCGAACCCAGTACAGACACTGCTCTTACAATTGTTAACACCTCACCAAAAGCCTTCATCCAAGATTTAAGTCTTGCAAAAGAGAAAAAGCAAAAGTCAAGCATGTAACAATGTAACACCTTCATTCCAGAGAGGAAAGTTTTCCATCTTAGTGTCCAAGTACTGCAGTATAACCTGGAGGATTGCAACTTAGCCGAGACTTAGGGTTCTGCATAAACAACACAGTTTGAAAGGTCAGGTGCCTGTGTCTACTTCTCTGGCTCCCTGTCCCAGGCCCTTTGCAATCAGCAGCCTACCTGGATGTTCCTGACTCTCCTGGGGGTTGTATTTGAAGTGGCAGGACATCTCACTTGCCAGACCAGGTGCTGTCTCCTCATAACTGCTGCGGATGACATCGGGCTGTGACAAAATGGCATGAACTGATTTTGCTTCTCTTGATCATATTTTGTTGGGAGGGCAGGAGGTTTTCTCTGTCTCCAGCAGTACCATTGATTACAGCAATTATAATTTCTTATCTTCCAAATTTTACTAGTGCTGCTGCAGCTTCCCCACTGCTTTGTCAGAACTGGAATAAACCCAGGACAATTTTTCTGCAGCGCTCTCTCCATCTGTGATCCCAGCTCCACCGCCTGGGCCAGAGTCAAGGTATCGAGTTCCATCAGGAGCTTGTCCCGAACTCGCCGGTCTGCTGCCCTGTCAATCAGCTGATCCAGGATCAGCTCTTCCTGCCAGCAGCCAAAAGCACAGGCTGAAGCCAATCCCTGCAGTGCTGAAGCAGAGGTTGTAAGAGATTCACCTGGCATTTGTTGCTGCTGTCTGAACTGAAACCTCTGTGAAACCACGCTCTGTCTGGACTTCATGTGCCCTGAAATCTTCTTCATTTTTTCTTCAAAGAAGGTAGCTGAAATCAAGGTCGTAAAAAATCCTCTGACCTTTCACGTCCAAAGTGAAAGAACAGTCCTCAGAGAACCTTCAGGTTTCAGACATCTACATCAGCCAAATCTCACCATCAGCCCCTGACACGAGGAACCTGAGAGATTTCACAGTTCCAGGACTCAAAGGATAGCAAGATGCAGTGGGAACTCCCCAGTCTTCAATGCCACGGCTGCATAAGTCCCACTGGTGTTCCCACTGCCTAAACTTGCCACCCAAAAGACTCCTGCCTTCCAGGCCAGGTTGTCTGGCAGGGCAGGAAATACAGCGCTCCTCCCATGCAGGCAGCAAGGGTAGGGGCAGGTGAGTAAAAGAGAAAATTAAATGGGAAGGAAATAAGAAGATGATATGGAAAGACTGTCTATCCTGCTAGGAAGTGTTTACTCAATGCCCTAAATGAAAGCTTGTCAAACATAAACCCCAGGTTTAATGGTTTTACACACATTGTTTGCAATAATTACAGCACAATGTTCACAGCACAACAATCCTCCCATGTCAGCAGGACATATGTGGAGAGCATGCAGGACCAGAGCAGCAGTGACAGACAGCAGTCCCACAGCATGGAAGAGCAGCACAAGCCTAGGAGGACCTTTGTGTGAGCAATTCTTTTTCAGGATTGAGTCTGTAGCTGCCTAAATTTTGCAGCTCTTTTCAGAAATCACATAGGAGGTACAACTGGGAACACTGCAATTTATATATTGCAGAAAAGATGATGAGAAAGAAGAAGATGGATTTGCTGCCCTGCACGTTTGTGAATATGTGTGGCACTAAGAAATTATTTTTAGCCTTTTTCATATTTTTGTGGATGTCTGCTGTATCCCAGCCAAAGAGACCTGAGGAGTCTGAGCACCCCATCCTGCAATCAGGGAGAAGTAAATGGTTCTCTGCAGCAAATCCCTACACAGGCCAAGCTGATCACAGCTCTAAAACACCCCTTCTCCATGAAACAGCCAACTCCATTCATTGAGTCAGGAGCACTGATCAATTTTGCAATAATGGCAACATAAAAAAATTTATTTGGGTAAAAAATTATTCCTGAGCAACACTGGAGAAGCTCACAAATTTATTTATACCTGCCCACTGCCTCACTGTGTCCTTTAACAGGAACATACTAGCTTTTCCAGTAAATTTTTGTCACACAACAAGCTTAGGTGGAGGTGGAATGCTGAAATACTTAACAGCTTTTGCATTTTTCAAAGACTTGAACTTTAAGAGGTTTAAAAAGTATAGTCCCAGCAATATATTAAAGAAGGATTTAGGTTAAAATTAATCTGCAGAGTCTCAGACCCATTTTTAGCAATCAGATTTACTGTACAGAGACTAATTGTGACTGGGGGATGGTGCCATGCAGGACCAGGAGCTGGACCCAGTGATCCTTGAGAGTCCCTTCAAACTCAGCTTATTCTGGGATTCTGTAATTGCACAGATTATGGTTATTTTTGTAAGAGAATCCTCAACTTTACCCACTTTCCTGCCACTCAGAATTTTCAGTGTCCTCTGTTTTTATGGGGTCAGCTGACTTGAAGGTAGCAAGCTCAATGAAAAAAGGAGATGAAGGTATTCATCCAAAAAAGCTACACAAAATTTTAAATACCAGAGTGCCTTCATGGCTTTGCTCAGAACACTCCAGTGTACAGTTGTGTTGTAGTCACAAGATTTTTGTCTGAAATCCTGTGAAGCAGAACTTTTAGTAGCTCTTTATTAGAGCTGGACAAAACCACCAGTAAAATACACTGATATTATTAGACAATATTAATATATTGTGAAGTTTCAGCAACATGATAGATTTTTCAAGAATTTTCCTTTAGTGGAAACTGCTGCTCACACCCATTGGAAGAATCTGAAGACAAGCTTCCTTTCCTAAAAGATTAGATTACCTAGAAAAATAATCATATAGAGGGGAGGCAGAGGGGATGGACTCTGAATCCTGCTGTTACTGATCTATTTCTGAGCTGAACAAGACATTCTTTAACATATCAAGCATCTTCAGACCATGCTTCATTCCACCCTAGGTCAGTACTCCCCTTTTCACACAGAGATAGGGAGCTCAGAGCCGTGATATGATCTGCTTTTGTCAA
Organism: Prinia subflava; assembly: GCF_021018805.1. NCBI lineage: Eukaryota > Metazoa > Chordata > Aves > Passeriformes > Cisticolidae > Prinia > Prinia subflava. Next base: position 2,635,580 of record NC_086257.1, on the reverse strand, counting down.
TAAACGAGACAAAGACAGGATAGGAAGTCAGGGATTCATCCCATGCCCCTTTCTTCAGCAGCTCACCAACCCAATTGCCTTCTCCCAGCTCTGCTTCTGAAAATAAAGATTCTAGTCCAAAGGTAATCCAAAGCTATTGCCAGCCCAGCTCTCGACAACCAGCCCTACATTTAACAACAACCCTATTTAAAAGGACTCCCTGATGGGAGAGACAGACAGAATCCTCAGGGGAAGCTTCACAATATGTTGGCCATAATTTTATACCTTTTCCTGGACAGGATATTGAGCTAACTGGAACACACTACAAATCCATCTGTCCACTGTGGCTGCTTTTTTCTAACTTCACAAAGGAAGAAACAAGTTCAAATAGGATGATGCCAAAAAGCAACCTCCTTTAGGAAATTTAAGGACAGATTTTTAAACACAGAGACCTGAATCTTGCTGCCTCCTTTGGAAAACTTGCCTATAAAAATGAATATTCTAAACTTTTTACTTGAACTGTGGAAAGTCAAGTAAAGTAATCAGGTTGGATTAAGAGGAATTGCAGAGTGACCTTGTGTGAACAACATCAGCTCTTCAAATCAAGAGCTCTCACCCTCTGCACTGTAGTGGGTCAAACACGTGCCATCTGACCTGGGTCTGACTCCAAATCCCTGGACATCCTGGTGCTGTGATTGATGCCTTAAGTTTTAGCTTTCATGTTTTCCAGATTCTGTACTGCATTGGTATATAACTCTGAACTTCATATAAAGTGTGAGCAAGTTCTCCTCACAGTTCAGTCAGACAAAACAATCCTTTTCCAGGCCCAGAACCAAGGACACCGTGGCAGGTTCAGACCCAAAAGTAAAAACAACAGGGAATTGAGGAGAGCAAACTGGGAGGATGGGAGCTCATAACCTGAAGCTGTAATTGGACAATTAACCCCAATATGTAAATGGACCAAACTTATAAAAGTGTGGATATGTGTGACAGGTCATCCACCTTGGGTGTAGCCTGGGCCAGGCTCTTGTACTGCCCAAGGTCCATTCTTTGAAGGCCCTTTTAATAAATACCCACTTAATTCCTTTAAGCCTGTGTAGCCTCTGTTCCAGGCAGCCTCCCAAGGCATGGTGACCATTGACACAAGTGCTGACAGTGCCCCAGCTCACACAGTGAGGGAGCTCCCCAGGAGCAGCACTGGGAGCCCAGGGTGGCATCGGCGCTCAGGGCACCGGGGCTCACTGACCCTACAACCCTGACCAAGAGCAAAGGGCTGCCCGCACCCTCAGCCTCAGCCACCCTGACCTCACTGCTAAAACATGACTAAACCACCTCATGCCCCAGCGTGAAAAGAATCCTGATGGGACAGAAATATGCAGAAAGCTTTGGATAAGATTAGAAACGCTGCATAGCTGCCCCTCTTAAACTTTTCATCTACAAAACAGGATGCCACAAGTCAAACCCAAGCAAGCAGATGAGACGTTCCTGCTTTCCACCATGCCCTGAACTCTGTTGACTTGGGACTATAAACAAACATATTATATTACAAAGAAGGAAAAAACCCAGCTTGAATGACAAACATATTTTAGTCAAGTTTCCTTTTGTAACCATTACTTTGCCCTGCACTGGTGTGACTGAACATGAAGTTTTCAACACTAATTACAGCTGCCCTGCATAAAGAAGTATTTTCTGTGTCATTGCTGACCCAGTTCTGTTCCTGCTCTGAGAGTGACTGCACACTTACTCACGTACCAGGAGACATCACACTTGGACTAGAGAAACCAGAAACACACAGCAGTGCATTGCTCCTGCTGTCACTGATTACAACCAAGAGCACGGCTGTTTCTTTGCCCTCCCTGGAAAAAGGATGCTAGAATTTTATAAGTTTGTGAAAGCAAATTGAAGAACAAACCCTTTCTTTTTAAGATTTCCAGCTCTATGCTGTCTGACCATACTAAACAAGGCTCATGACTACAACATGATCAGGCAAGGGAACTCATACAGGCTGGATGTTGCATTGGCTGAAAAACCTGCACTAGCTTGTACACCTTCAGGACTTCCTAGAAATGAAAATTTTCACATGGATATGTTTATCACAGCACATTTCACTAAAAAATCTGCACTTGCTTTTAAATTGATTTGATTTTGTCTTCTTTCACCATCTTCTTTACTTCACCTGCTTTTCCCATTTCAGCAAATTAATTTTGGGAGGTGGATTTCAATGCCATTTGGAGTTGTCACAGGATGTATCTGCAGTCCCTTTGGTTGAAAATTGCACATTTCCATGGGCTGGTAGTAGTGTTAGCAGCATTTCTCCAGTTCTGGCCCAGTAATCTCAGGTATTTCATGCAGAAGTCTGTCCTTCAGGCAGTTTGGCTGTGGAGCATGTGCTTCACTTTGCCAACAGCTGAAGGATATTTGGAACTCAGTGGCTTAGCAATGCACCACTGAAAAAATCCTGACCACATCCCCCTGGCTTTTTGTCTTCTGCTGGACAGGCTCTGAGCCATTTCCCATCCTAGCTTGCTGCATTACCTACTCAATAATTATAGAGGCTAGAATATGAGTTTCACATCAGCTGAGCCCATTATTTTAAGACATGTCTCTGTGCCTCTGCTCCCAGTGTTGGGTAGCCCCAGGGAAGACAGATTCAGTATCAAATGCCATCACATCCAGCCAGCACTCAGGCACATTTCAGAGCAATGGAGAAAGGGATCGTGCTCTCCTGGGTTTTTGCTCCAAGACACAGCACTTGAGTTGTATTTGCAAGATCATTGCCCTTATGACCCATTCCCAACCAACCCTGCTAATATTATGTATTCCTGCTCAGGAATTAAAAAGATCATTGCTGTAAATAGTGTTAGGATTCCATGTGACTTGTAATAGCAACAGAGCTTTTCTCAGTCAAGAAGTCTCAGGCTAAAATTAAGAGTCTGATTTGCCATGAGGCCAAATCCCCTCTTTATTGGACATTAGCTGAAAGCATTACCACCCTGTAGTTTATTGTGGCTCCCAGTAACATTCCAGATGGCAGAGAGCTGGGCAGCCTGTTGTATCAATTTATACAGGATCTACAATTAGAGAAACTTTTTCTATCAGTGCAACTTCGAGGCCAAGTACTTTGAGAGCACCAAAAAAAACACCTCTCTGCCCAGCCCAGAGTTTGTTTCTGTACTGGCTACTTTCACAGCTTGACAAAAAACTCCCTTGTATTTGTGAGATGTGGAAAAATGCATGAGGCTTCTCTTGGATGCCATACCAAAATTATTACAAATATTCCCATGCCAGACTTAAGCCTTCAGAAATAGAACTGTTGGTTTTCAGAGATGCTCATTTCAAGGTTCTCAACGAGCAGATCTCTCCTTCCAAAGTACTTAATTCTCTGAGAAGCGCTGCAGTCTCTGTGGTGAAAGGGTGACACGATATCTACAGACTAATATCAAGGCTTTCCTCATTTTAGATAGTATAAAAAATATCTCTGAGGTATGTAACTCCTCTGCTCATGGCACAGACTAATTTTTCGCTGCCTGCTTTTCCCATTTATTGTCTGTCTGAATTCAACAGTCAAGGAGTGAAGTACTTGGCAGACTCTGAGAATGCAACACTTATCCAGTCCTTTCAGGTTTAATCAGGTACAGAGGTGTTGGCTTACCTGAGCCAGCCATGTTTACCTGCAGGTTTCCTTAAGAAAGACAGACACTCAATCAGGTGTAAACTGTGAAACCTCAGTGGTATTGGAATATAAACCAGAAAAACCAATGACTTAAAGCCAAGAAAACTCAGATCAGGCAGAAAACAGACAAACTCAAAGGGATTGCAGATGAAGTTTCCAATGCCCTGTATTCTTGAAGAACATGTCCTGCTTTGCTGAGTACACAATCTGTGTCTTAGATTAGAAATATATGTGTAGCTCTCTATAGGCACACATATATCACTCTAGATCTGGTGAGAACCTCACTTTTTAAACCCCACTGTTTTCAGGAGGAGCTGAAGTTTGTCCCTAGTGAGCTGTAGTCACCAATACAAGGGACTGGTAAAATGCAAACTATAGAGTTGGTCTCTATGACCTTGATGGATGTTTGTTTATTCCAGCTTTCAGTGTTTATTGAGATCCAGGTACAATGGCAGTCTTCTCCAAATGTGCTCTTGTTAATTTTATGCAATTTTTTTTTATCATCACATTATTTCCATCACAAAATGCTTGTGATGTTCCCTAGTGAACTAGTGACACTAAGAACATGACACAACAGTAGGATGTGTTACTGCAGTCCCATAAAGCTTTTCTTGTAAGATATCAAAGCATTTAATATTACTGATCTAAACCTCCTGGAAAAAACAATTCCCACATTCACGGCTGTCATGGTTTCACCCCAGCTGGCAACCAAGCACAGCACAAGAGGAGGTCAGCTCTGTTGCTTACAGTTCAGAAATGCCTACATTGCTTAAATGCAGGAGCTGCTACAGCACCATATCAATCCCACAGTCTGAACTGTAAAGCTGCCTCAAGTGTTTTGTAATTGCAAGAATTCCTTCAGTTTTAAGGCTGGAAATGCACGGAGCTAGCTCCCAGGAATGTTATGTTGTCGTGAAGATCTGTATCTTTTAAATGACCTATCTACCTAATGCAGTAATGCAGTCTGGTGTCACCGCATCAGACAAAGGGGACAGGAGCCACCCTTCACATGCAATCCACCTTTCTCCTGCCCCTTGTTAACAGTAAGCAAATAATGGATCAGGCCCAGGCAGCATAAGAGCTGATACCACTAATTACTGCTGAGGAGGAGCTGTATTAATTGTTTCTACCTACCTCTTTGGATAAAGAAGATCATTGTCCCAGTTCTTCAGTGGCTGCTGGGCCCAGTGTGCCAAGTGATCATTAGAACCTCAGAGAGACAGACAGCATGGCAAACTGCATGCAAACCAGTGCCCTGGCGAAACACTACTCAGCCACCGGCTGTGTTTCACTGAGCTATCACCATTAGCATGCTGCTCACCAGAAAGGCTCTCTGATGAGGCAGGCAGATTGTGGCTCCAACAGTCCTACCTAGAAGCTTTGAGAAAATCCTCCTCCTTACTCATCAGGTGCTTCTCGGTTTCTGGAGTGAGTACACCTCACAAGAAGTGTGAGTCTGCAGTGCTGGGGACTGCTGAAAGACCTCCTGGGTTGGGAGAAGACCTTTCTTTTACTTCTACAAAACCAAAAAAGAATTGAGAGGAAATTGCTTGAGGCCTCTTTTAACCAAGGATCCTTGCACCATTTTATGGAGGTGTTCAGTTGAAATGTGTATGGTGTCAGGAATATGATCACAAATTCAGGTAAGAAAAATGTTCAGGTTTGGTACCATACAGTGAAATTTGCACTAAGCTTGCAGCACTGAACAGGGTACAAGTGGAGCCTCGCACTCTGAAATGAGCCACACATTTTCCCATGTCCTAATTGCTACTTTTACCCCTGCCCTCTTTGGTTTTCATTAGTCACTGGAATAGATGGCTTCTTTCCAAAGCAGCATACTCTGTCTGCTTCACCGTTCAACTCTGTACCAAGCTGAGATAAACAGTGTTCTGATTTAACCTCTCCTCAGGGACCCAAGGCAATTTAAAGAACACAAATTCAGCTGGACTTGGCCAGATTTCCAGCATTACCTTGGCTTGCTACATGTTATGCCATAATGCTTCTATCTGTAACACAAACACAGGGTGAGTGCAAATCCATTGGTATTCACTGTCCTTTGAAATAAGAGGATAACAGAAATAGAATAATTTTTCTAAAGACATAACCATTACTGGAGGTGCTCCCTGGATCTCCTGGATATCCTTGTCTCTTTCTTCCATTGTACATATGTACATATTTCTCCTATATGACTTTAAGTGTCAAGAAGATGAAAAAAACCCCTGACCATGAAGGAATGGTAGCTGCCCTCACAGCAGCTGCAGTAAGGCTGTAATTCTGAAATATTAAGGGATAACATTTTAACATTCAAGTTCCAAAGGCTGCTCATAGAAGGGAAATATTTTAGATGTGCTTGTGCTGGTATTTTGATGAATAGTAATGGTTTGAGGGTAAACTTGAAGATCTTCCTGTTTGGTTTTTTTCAGGAGATAAAGACAAAAGAGCTTCACTGTTCAGCCTTATTGGGTGTCCCATAACAGAAAACAGAAAAACCAGTATTGCTTTCACATTCTACAGACCAACAATTTATTTAATGTTTTCCCAGGAAAAGATCCCACAGTGTCAAAAGAGAGAGAAAGAAAAAGAGAATGAGAAAGATGAAAAAAGATACAAGGGAGAGGGAAAGGTAGATTGCTAGGAGATATTCTCCGGTTTATAGTGTGAGAGACAGAAGTTAAACTCAAAAATAAGATGATATTAATATGGAAATTACTATAAAGATTAATAGGATCAATGGCAAGATCAGTGGCCACTTGTGAACAGTGAACCCAGTTGGTCTCTAGTGTAGGGCTGGTTCTGAGACCAGTGTGGTTAAGTGTATATTGAACTCCCACCTTATCTAAGATATAATTGCAGAATCTGTGCTGTCAGCTTTATCTAAAGTGGTGTAAAACAAGCATGAGGAATTATGATAAAACTTTCAAGGTGAAGCTTGAAAGTGTTTATTTCCACAGATGTTGGATTTTTGAACAAGTCCTTGGCTGTAAAGTTCTTGCTAGAACTCGAAGAAGATGACATGTGCCATCCTGCAACAGTTCTTTTCAAAATTCTGGTATCAGAAGTTTCACATATCTGAAATGTATGGGGTCATTTTTTCATTTGAGAAAAAAAAAAAATTAACTGTGTGCTAAGCCAACAGTTGGAGAGATGAAACTCATTTCCTGTAGGGCACCAGATCCAAGAACATTCCTTCTATTCCCAAACCAGGAGAAGTCAGAGGCCAGAGGCAGTTTTCATGCTTAGAAAAGGCTGATGACTGACATGGACATGGGGATTTGTGTCTCCAAAGGAATCAGAGACCGATCCCTTTCCTTTCCCTCTCCATGACCAACAATGCCATTGTGCAAGAGTGAGGAGCTCACTCCCTCAGTCACCACACCTGAGGACATGGTTGGCTTCTCTCCTGGAGCAAGGCCAGAAAGGCTTCAAGAACATCCTTAATTCCAGAGTATTGAGAAGATTAAAGCCAAGATGGTGTTTTGCAGAAAACTTAGTGGATCCATTGGTGAGTACTGAAATGTTTCCTGCTGCTGGGGAGGGCATGGCACAGAAAGAGGAGACAACTGGACCCTCACAGACTGGGAGCTGAATGAAATTACCTTTCTCAAGCAGCCGTAAAAGCTCCACCAAATCAAGTATTGCAAGACAGGACTGTGCTTTAGGTTGTGACTACTTGGGAAAAAAGCCCTTGGGAAACACGAGTGTGAGAGCCTTCCCACCCCAGTGAGTAACCATGTAACTATTATTTCTTTTCTTTCCTGTAAAAGCAAGAGAAGCCTGGCACAACGTTATAAAGCAGACTGAAAGCATGTGCTGACTTGGCACCTAGTTGTGTCATACAAATTTTAAGCCACAACAATGCAAACACAAGGAAAAATTGGATACTACTCAGCAATAACAGGGAATATTGCCAAATCAATTAGTGACCTACGAGTAATTAATCAGGACAGGTCACTGAGGGAAGCACATCTTATTTATAACCCTTGTATAGCAATCCAATGTGAATTACCACAATGAATCCACAACACGAACCAAACACAACATGAACTTTATAAATCATGCCACAGTATAATTTTAGACATATTCACTTATATAAATTTACCTAAATCAATATTAAGTATACATTTACATAAGGTTTCACTTACAGAAATATTAATTTTTTTGGCACTACAGTTACTCCTCAATCTCTTCAAAAGTATTTTATCCCAATGTGGATGCTAACATTTGAATTTCTGTCAATAAAAAAAGAAATGGAAATACTTTCCCCTTTTCAAAAGATACTTGATGAATCTTTGTGAGCTCTCCTTAGATTTTTTCTGTAAAGTCCTTGTATTTAAGACTTTTCAGTTTGAAGTCTGTGATGCAAAATGCAGCTTTCTATTCTGATAACATCGCTGAAAAATGAGTTTGAGTGCCTTTATTACATCTTGGTTTCTCTTCTACTAGAATACTGACTTACCCTTACTGCATAAGAGAGAATTTTTCAAAGGCTCTTCAGACACAATAGGTTGTTGTCAGACAGAAATACTTTCAAGAAACCTCAGATATATTACCCAATCCTGAGCACAAATGTGGAAGGCTTGGAGTGCACCTTTCTGGAAAACAACATTACTCTTAAAAGTGCCCCTACTTTCTTGCTGCCACTGCTTCAAATAAAAGCACACTAAGCCATATTTTTTGCTACTACAAATTTCCACGGCTTCTCTGAAACCTGAACGTGTAAAGCTGTGCCCGGTCCATTGCCTTTAAGCAGATTTATCCACATTCCATATGCAAAGCCACTCATTTCTTACAAGCACCACACAAATGCATGGAGCCTACAAATGCTCTCCCCAAAGTCTCTCAATCACTCATGCACACAGCCCTGAATCGCAGGAAGTGCCCTTCAGGAGTTTCACCACGCAATTTTCACTCATAAACAGCAGAGCCTCTGAACCAGGGATTCTTCATAGGAAGACCTATGATTAATGGAAGACTTAATGCTAAAAGAGAAAATCCTACATTTGTACCTCATGTTTATGTGCAGAGGGGTTGCTCCATACCCCTATTTTAATTTTAAGCTGGGTATGTGGTTATTTCTCAGTGAGCAATGCTGTGTAATCAGTACTAGGAAATTAAGGGAGAGGAGAGAAGAGGAGAGGAGAGGAGAGGAGAGGAGAGGAGAGGAGAGGAGAGGAGAGGAGAGGAGAGGAGAGGAGAGGAGAGGAGAGGAGAGGAGAGGAGAGGAGAGGAGAGGAGAGGAGAGGAGAGGAGAGGAGAGGAGAGGAGAGGAGAGGAGAGGAGAGGAGAGGAGAGGAGAGGAGAGGAGAGGAGAGGAGAGGAGAGGAGAGGAGAGGAGAGGAGAGGAGAGGAGAGGAGAGGAGAGGAGAGGAGAGGAGAGGAGAGGAGAGGAGAGGAGAGGAGAGGAGAGGAGAGGAGAGGAGAGGAGAGGAGAGGAGAGGAGAGGAGAGGAGAGGAGAGGAGAGGAACTAGCCCCTAGAGAGAACTGCTAGAAGATGAGCAGCAGTAGCTAAAAAGCAACCAGAGAGAAAGGCAAACAACCTTTTATCTTCAAATTGAGCTTCAATATGAAGGACTATCTTTAGCCTACAAGAAAACCCAGTCATGAATCAGAGGAAACTGCTTAGACACAGAGTCATCTCTTGGCATGGTACGAGAGGTGACATGCTCTGAACTCAGCCCTGCTTTGCCCCACTGGACAAACAAACAGTGAGCTGACACCCCTGGAGGAGGCTCATGGCATCTTTCTGCTCCCCATCACTGCAGTGAGGCCTGCCAGGAACATTTTTGCCCTTGGGGAACCGTACCCACAGAGCAGACCTACATTAATGCAACTCAACAAGTAGGCCAACACCCCTGCAGTTTAGTACAAATACACATCCTCGAGAAAGAGAAGAGTAATCTCCTCTGTTCACAGCAGCAGTTTCCATGGAAAGTTTGTCTCCAAATGGGGCTTTTGCAAGTTCTCAAGGCTGGTGAGAAGGACATTGTCCTCTCCACATTTATGGACTGCTCTCTTCGTTACTCTTTGCTCTTGGCCACCTCTGTGTTCATAACGAGGAACTGAAGGAAAGCAAAGTGCAGCTCCTGGTCTCGAAGCCATCCTTCAGCTCTCATCCTCCAGCCCCTGAGAGATGTTCAGCTCTCTCTGAGGCACTGCAATTGTGGTTTTACCTTTGAGCTGAGTTACAGGTATGTACCCAAAGACATTTTCCTAGTTCCTTGGAAACCTCAGAAGTCTGAGATTATATGAAAATGCAACAATAACTCATAATTCCTGTGGTTAATAAACTCCCAACATGGGTTTTTGCAAAGCTGCTCTTTGCATGACTTCTTTATGCAAACCCAGGTTTCTGAAAGCTGGGTTTTCTTAGGTGACAGAAGTAAACTGGCAAGGGTTCAAAATTAATAGAAACACAGCTTTGCTGGTCAAGGACAAAAAGCAATCCTCAGCTGTGTTTTATTTAAAAAATGATAATAATTAATTGTCCATATTCATTTATTCAGGGAACAAAACCTAATTTTAAAACCACTTAAACTGAAATATTTGTTTATGTTGGAGAGTATAAAATAAATGGTATAGGTTCAGTTGAGAAATGGAAATGTAAGATGAGTGCAGCAGGAGAGAAAACCAAATTCCTTCTGTGGCACAGTTGTTTGATCAGCTGCATCACCATTCCCAACAGGGTGCAACAGTGTTCAGGCTGACCCAGAGCCCCTTTCCTCTGGGGAAAACATGGACAGGGGATAAGATTATCTGTCTGAATTCAGGGCAGTTTCAGGAGATAATGAGAAGGTCTAAAGAGGATATGCTAAAGCATCAGAAGATAAAGGAGAGAAAGGAAAATGCTCAACTTTAGAAATAAAGACTAAATTCAGGAGTGGGAGTGATGGACGTCACACCAGAACCACTCATTCATCCCTGACTCTCCTCAGCTCCAGGGAAAGCTTTCAGTGTAGCTCTTGGTCACTGCAGAGACTGGAATGCACAGTGACAGCACAGGGGACACAGGAAAAGCCCTTTAACCAGGAACAAGGGGCTCATACTTCAGAAAGCAGAAAAATATAAAAGGAACTGGGAGCAGATAGCAGCAAGAATACAAGAATGTTTATGGTTTGCCATTCTACCTGTCATATCCTAATTCTCAACACTGGAATGTGTTATTTGGTTGGTACAAAAGACATGGGGCAAGCAAAGGGTGTTCACTTCTTCATGAACTTACATCAACACCATTGATAGACATATTCAGCCTTTCCCACTTTAAATATACTTTGTTTTGGGAGTGAGGGGGGAAGAGAGGAGATGTTTCTCTTCAAAAACAGTATTTGAGGATGTTGTATACTTCAGAGTTTAATGCACCATCTTTTCCTTTGTTAAAAGCTGGATTCACAGCCCAACTCCATCTCAAAGAAAACTGAATGTGAGCATTTCATCCTGCTCACTAGTAGCCCTCAAGAAAGGAACCCAGAACCACACTGAAGCAGAAATTTCTGCCCAAACAAGTCCCAGAACTAGAAGAACAAGTGTGAGTGTTTTGAAAATATTTCAGTCCTGAGCTATATGTGAGCAGTCCAGCCAGCACCTGACTGTGGTGTATACAGCCCAGTCTGCTACCATTAAGTACTCTGCTTGTGATTAAAAGCACAATGTAGCATAATAAAGAAAACTGAATGAGAGAGGGAGAGAACAAAATTGCTTATGCTGCCACTTTGTGGTCTGAAATAGCATTTCTTGCTCAGTGCATCAATCTAGTTTACACTGCTTCCAGACTCTCATAATCCAGAGTCCTGATACTCCATGCAGAGACAGCAGAAAGAGTTGATAAGAAATCAAAACAGAAAGCCCATCTCATGTGAGTAGGCACAAAGCCTGAACTGTAATGCAAGCATATGGAGTTCCCTAAGAGAGAATAATAGTTAGCATTTAAGGACAGTTTTCCTCTTTGGCAAAATGACATTAGCACAAGAATTATTAATTTTACCTTGTTTCCTCTTTAGCATGTCTCTCACTCAGCACCAAGTGTTTTATGGGCGCTTCTGAAGAATACTTGCAGTGAACTACAGCAGTGTTAAGACCAAATAATGTTATTTAACAGCACTAATTAAAACCACTGACTGACACTTCGAAGTATACTGAACACAGCTGTTATCTTTCCATACCTAGTGGCAGAAACCCCCAAAATTTAACTCTGATATCTGACTGCTAACAACCAAAGCTCGGGCAGTTTTCAGGAGCAGGCAGCTGACTTGGTACAAATCTTCCTAACACACACAGGGGATAACTGCTCTGCAGAAAGCACTACGCATTTACATCCCGCACACGAGAGAGAGCCCTAAAGCAAGTTGAGGGGCGGGAAGGACACAGTTTTCCTTTCTGCCGTGGTTTTTACTCTGCACAGGAGAGCGGACATCACACGGTGTGCTGAGCGGCGGCTGCGGGCGGCGCCGTGCAGGGAGCCCCGGGCAGCAGCAGGTGGAGCCCGGCCACAGCTCCCGCTCGGGAAATGAAGCTCTTCCCTCGGCACTCCCTTCACAGAGGAATCTGACAAGCAGAAGAGGAGATTTGGATCATTCTGACACAGTGAAATTGTATTTACTTGTTCTAGATCTGAGTGGTACCGAGAATGGAAAATCCTGTAGCCAGCCAAACACCCCAGAAATCTCATTCCCAGGTTCAATAGCTCTGCAAGGACTCCAGCCCAACAATTCAGGTGTAGGAGGTTCAGGCTACTTAGATAAGGATTTCCTGGCACCTGCATACACATTTGAAACTTATGGGACCAGAACTTCTGGAGAACATTTCAGAGCCAATACCAAGCACGCTGTAGCCCCCCCCCCCCCCCCCCCGAAAGACTTCCTCTCCCCTACCTCAGCTCTACAGCCAAAGAGGAAAAGGAAGCCAACGCTGACTGAGAAGTCCTTGTACCTCTGACACAGCTCAGCTGTGTGCCCATGCTGGGGTCTCTTCTGCACTGGATACCCTTCCTGGTGTTGCATGGCAAAGCTTAAGAGTCAATCCCACCTTAGCCTATCTTGGCTTGCTCCAGATGAAACCTCCAGAGTGGAAAACCTGCTTATTGAGGCTATTAGGCCTCAATAGTCCAACCTTTTTTTCCCTTCCCAAGGGAGAGCACAAGCTTTCTACAACCAGCCATTCACCCACAGAGACAGAGCTGATCTCCAGGGTTAAGATATACAGAAGGAAAAAGGCACTTTTTATCACACCAGGCACTCAACCCTTTCTTTATTCTCCTCTCCCTCCACATAGGGAGGAGCTGCTCTAGGCTCTCCTGGACCTCACCTCACCTCACCTCACCTGTTCTTCCCTATATGTCTTTATTTTCTTTATCCCTAGTCTCACACCAGGCCACCTCAGGCTCCTTTGCTCCCCTTCTGCAGTGAATCAGGCAACCCTTGAGTCCCTGTTCAGCTGCCAGTGTTCTCCCAGCCTTGTTCATGCTGAGAGGTGTCAGCTTTTCATCACTCCTGGAAGTCCTGGGATGCTCATACAGAGACATGAGGGCTCTTGGCCTGCCAGAAGTTAGGTACTTGAACTTACTATGTTCAACACTTTGCTTTTTCTGGTTAAACTCAGGTTTTGTCACTATTAGAATAGTACCAACCAGTAGTACGACATATATCCATACACATATAGGAACAAATTAATGCAAGCCCTGGCCATAGCAAGTTGTTTTTGAGAACCCCAGAGTAGATTCCAGAGGGCAAAGACAGCAGCAGGGTTCTCCCACAGTGCAGGCAGGTAGAATCCTCCTGTACACAGATAAAGGCTCACACTCCGTGTGTGCAATGAGATCAGCCCACTGGGGAAAGGGAGCTGTTGTCCCAAATTCACACATTTTCTCCCTTCAGGAGGCCAAGGAAACTAGATGGAGGAACCACAGAATCATTGAATGGTTTGGGTTGGACCATAAAGATCATCTGGTTCCCATTCCTGCCATGGGCAGGAATGTCACCCACTGGACCAGGTTGCTCCCAGCCCCATCCAAGCTGGCCTTGAACAGTTCTAGGAAAGGACCTGCACAGCTTCTCTGGGCAGCCTGTGCTAGGGCCTCACCACCCTCACAGTCAGTCACCTCCTAAAACCTCACAGACCCACTGACAAATTTACAGACCTTATGAAGCAGGACTGTAATACCCATGGCCCTGGAAAGGAGGAGTCAACAAAGGGCCCTCGTTGGGTTTTCACAGGGAACTCTGACCCCTGTGCTGTGACATCAGACTGGAAGGCTGAGCAGGGGCTGCACCCACCCACCCCAACGCTAACTCAGTCCCCAAGAAGTTCACTGGCTCCAAGCTGCACCACATTGGAGCTGCCTCCTAGCAGAGGTACAGCTTCCAAAGCCAGCTTGGCCACAACAGCTGCTGCACAGCTTTGCTTTCATGGCAGAGGCATATCCTCAGAATCCCACTGCTCCCAAATCCTGATGCATGTTATTGCAATTTGGGGAATAGATGTAAGGCAAAGGAAGGTGGGCAGCCAGACTTCCCCAGTCAGAGCTGACGAAGGGGCTGGGTATCTCCCCAAATGCCCCAGCTGTTTTTTGCTGAAAAATAATAACTTTCCAGCCAGAAGAGTAAAAATTATGAAGTTTTCTGACATACTGAAAGATGGGGCTTGGCACAAGGAAAACAGTTTTGGACTGGATCTGTGCAAGTCATGAGTGATTTGGCAGAATTTCACTTGCTCAAACATTCAGCTCCAGTTGAAGTGTATTGGGCACAAAGTTGAAATTCAACACAGGGTAATAATCATCTAAAGCGCAGTGTATGTCAAAATACAGCATGTAAAAACAGGCAAGATTATGCAACCGTGCTCCAGAAAACACTTCCTCAACTTCCCTGATAGATTCACTCCTTTTGTGGGTCTTCCAAGTAAGAGTCGACTAGTCTTTGATTTCCAGTCATTTATCAGCAGCAGGAGAATCTTCTTCTATTACTAGAGAAAAATCCAAACCCAAAAGCTGCTCATGGGCAAACCCAGCCTTGTTCTTTCCGTGCACTGTGCCCATTGTGCCAGCTGTGTGGCTGTGAGTGGCAGCAGTAAGTCATAAAGTACCAGGAACATTTCCTCAGGCATCCTGAGGGAGTTAGGAGCTCCAAGGCAAGCCACATGCTCAGTGCCTGGGATTGCAGGGCTCCATCCCAACCCAAGGAACAACTCTGCAGCCAAAGCCAACTCAGCACCATTTTTACCACTCCAACATTTTTGTCACTCATCATTCTTCTTGCACAGGTAATCAGAAGTTGACCCACAGCTCTCCAGTGCTCTCCTCAGAAATGGGCTGACACACACATCCAAAGCACTGCTCTCTCTGTCACAAGGGAGGCACTGTAACAGTACCTCTTCCTCTGGCTTCAACCCAGAGCAGCTAAAGCTGACATTTCCTGGCTCTCCTTGCTCCCCCGGATCCCCTCCAAACTATTCTCTTTTTTGCTTTTTCACAGTTTCTCTAGGCTCCAAAACAAAACTCAAAGTTTTAGCTTATTGCTCAAAATACAAAACCTTTTGCTATGTGTCAAATCAGCTGCTTGATCACCCTCGTGGTATTAATTAGCTATCTGATTAACTGTGTCTGGATGGCTGCCACATGGGACACTCTTCCATCAGGATTTAAGGCCACATTCCTATCTATTGCCTTGACTGGCAGAAATGGGCTGTCCATGAAGTTTTTCTGCAGGTAGGGTGGCTTTGCTATGCAGAAATGAGTTCCAGAAATGCAGCTATGCCAACACTTTACCTGCTTTTACTATATTTACCAAACCAGAAAGGTAGCATCTGCCTGTCTTCTTTATTGTGTTTTTAAAAGATCAGGCTACACAAAAACACCTCTTAGGGTTATACCTGCCCTCTATCTCTCCTCAGAAAGCCTGACACTTCCAAAACTCTATAAACAGTTCTGTTTCCCTGCACCCGTCAGTGGTGCTGTTTCAGTGGCACTTTCTCCTTTTCCAAGCAGAGACCATTATGTCTCAGTTGTTGCATTTTGCACATTACTCCAAGTAGCCTCTGCTAGTTTAATGTACCAGCATTCCCCTGCAATTTGTATCAATGGAAAGGTCACTGCAGCAGCTCCTCAGAGCAACACCAAGAATCACTTCCCATCCAATATTTACTACCATGTCAGTACTGAAATAGCTAACTTTTGTTGTAACCAATTCCCCAACAGGTAAAAAACCTCATTATACTCAGATATGAGTCCACCTAACCATCCTTATCCCCTCTCTCCTTCTCACTTCACAAACCACCCAGAGCAGACATAGGGAGCTCTCCATAATTGGAAGGGCCACACTGAGAACACCTTGTTGTGCTAAAAGGCTTCCACAATATCCCTGACAACAGGAACAGAGCAAGGAAGATGACTGTAAAATGATAAAATTAGAAATTCTACCCAAAGCACACAGGCAGCTGATACACTCCTAAATCAGATACCACCTCCCAGTGAAGATTCCCCTCTGGCAGCTGAGCTGCTACTGCCGTGGTTTTGACTATAAAATCAAAACAGTTCAAGGAGTAATCTAAAAATGAAAACCCAAACATCCCATTATTCCACTGTTTTCTTCCCTTTCAAAGTGGAGGGAAGAAGGATTTCAGACACAAGTCCTGTCAGTGCTTTCTGTTAGTTAGCTTACATCTCTCCAAACTTCATAGGAATGGTCACTCATCTCCATGTGCTGTGTGTGCCAATAGCTGTGCACCCCTTGTCTATGTTACAAGTCAGGAGACACTAGTCCAGATTCAGCTTTAAGGCAGCATTTCTGTGGAGATTCTCTGGCAGAAATGGGTCACACACTTCCAGTCACAGATCTGCAAAACTGAGGCCGAGGTTGTCTGTGGGACTCTGGAAAGAACAACCAAGACACACAAACTGGTACATCAAACTCCAGCACATGTGCACTGTGTCCTCTCAGGACCTGTCTTTAAGCTATCTGGATTAGGAGCCAGCAGTTTAATACACTGTTCTTGGAAGAAGTAATTGAGGCTCTTAAAGTTGGAGAAAGAACACAGAACTTCTTTTTTTTTTTTTTTCCAACAGAATAAAAGGCACTGAGGGCACATTGGAGCTTTCTAGACATAAAACAAATACAACCACTGCTCTTCAAGTAGAACCCTTTTATGAGCCCTGTTATGTTTTAAGCCACAGGGGCTTCATGTAGATGAAAATGTTTACAGGCATCTCCTGCAGGGATGTGCTTGATCACAAGCAGCATGCAAAAGTCATCTTTGATAAAGCTGTTTGTCTGTGCAGCAAGAAGAGAAAGATGATCTAAAAACCAGGTACCTGAAGAGCATGATCTGCTAATGGAACACCCAGATCGTGAAACATCTGTAGTCAGAGCCTCCTTCACATTATTCAAAAGCAACAAGTAGATTCAGTGTCCTCTGCTGTTCAAAACATGAGCAAAATATTTCACATTTATTCTATTTATAATCATCAAGAGTCAGAACTGGCACTGTGGTTTCTATCCATGCAGGAAAAGGCTGGCTGGAGTATCAAGGCCTGTGCCATGATTCAGCAAGAACAGAGAGGGCACAGTCACTCCAAAGTCTTGGCTGGCACCAGAGTGTGCAGAATTAGAGCAGCTCTGTTTGTAAAGGCATTCCCAACACCTTTTTTCCCTTTGGTGCTGCCAAGGAGACAAAGCTTTTCAAGGACAGAGAACTCACTGAGTTCATGTTTGCAAGAATAAACTGGAAATCCCAAAGGGGCAAAGTACCAACACCACACTTCATCAGAGCAACTTCTGCCTTAGGGACATACACAACACACACACAGGCCAGCACAGGGAAACACACAGCTCTGGTAATGTTAAATAGCTAAATACAGCTTGCAAATTCTTCCCTTTCTTCCCATAGATTAAGTTAGATTAGATAAAAGTTTTGAAGTTTTCCTTTCCAGTGTCTGGGGACTTGTTCTGCAAGAGCATGGTAAAAATAACTCTCCTGAAATCAGCTTAAATTTACAATGTACACATTGTATAATGCATATGTTGTACAATAAGCTCTAAATATTTACAAATAATTTTAAAATAATGTTATATCTCCATATCAAAGACTAAAAGTGACTAACAGCAAGATCTGAAAAGACTCAATTCATGGCTGAATTCTTGCTTCAGTGGGGTTTAATAGTATCCTACTTGCAAGAATACAGCCTTGTGTTCTGTTCCCTTTACTTTTGGGGCAAAAAAGGTCCCTATTGATTCAAAAGTAAAAGTCTTATTTCTTCTTTCTTGAAAGCTTCATTCATGAGAACG
The DNA here is from genome assembly GCF_021018805.1 of Prinia subflava. Classification (NCBI taxonomy): domain Eukaryota; kingdom Metazoa; phylum Chordata; class Aves; order Passeriformes; family Cisticolidae; genus Prinia; species Prinia subflava. Next base: position 2,617,657 of record NC_086257.1, on the reverse strand, counting down.
ACTGGAATAGGAAGAATACTGTTCTCAGAGAGCAAAGGTTATTCTACTTCCATGATTAAAAGTTTCTTTTGGAAAAAACGGTGGGATGAAGAAATTTTGTTGTCAATGTCAAACATTTCCACAAATATTACCTGTGAAAACTGCCAATATGCTGCCATTTTAAAGGTGATGAGTACATTTTTAAACATCGATTATAACATCACTTAGATTTAGCAGTGCTGTACAAGAATGCACAAGAAAAAGATGTTTTCCCTCAAAGACCTTTTGCCCAAGGGCCTGCTCCAGATGCCCTCATTCTGTGCTCCCAGGCCTCGGGTGCTCCCTGTGCCCGGGAGCAGCACCCACTGCCAAGGGCTCGCCCAGCTCCTCCCTGTCCTCAGGGCACCCGGGTGTCACCTGAGCATTCAGGGTTCCCAGGGACTTGTTTCCAAGCACAAAGTATTCTGAAGGGTGAGATAATGTCAGGGGCCAGACCGACAGAAGACAATAATTCATGCTGATACTGAATGCTCGGCAATTTTTATATTTGCTGTTGTGTCATAATTAATGTCAAAGCTATTTATGGTAAAATAATTTAGGCTGTCCATAAATTCAGGAGAATGAACCAAGCACAGAAATGAAGCCTGTCAATCCCCCACTGCAGAAAATAGTCTCTTTTGAAAATAATATGTAAATTGTCAAAATATGCAACAGAAATTATTGTTTCTTAACAAATTTTGGGTCAAATTTCTAACCAGAAAGCAACTTGTGCCTAAAGATCCTTTCTTTACTTCAACCTAGCATTAGTTCCTCATACCCAAAACTGTATTTTTACTTTTGTTCAAGAAATTGATCAGATTTTAAAAAAGGTCCCTGTAAAAAGAAGAAGGACACATTCCAACAGTCTGAAATGTTTAAAGCTGGAGAAGTTATGTATCTCCCATCATAAGAAAAGGTATAATAAGTACACCCATCTAGAAAATGAGGAAAAGCCTCTCTTCTAACTAATCTCATGCAGAACTTCTAACTGTAAAATTTCTAAATATTGGGAATGTGCTCTCCAGAACAGCAGTGGACATAATCCTGTCAACAAAAAAATATTTCCTGCATATTTCTTACTTGGAAAGCAATCCCTGGACTTGCTCAGAGATCTCAGCTCAGTGGTTCTTTGCACGCAGCACTGGAGTCAATTCCTTTGAAACACCAAATTCCTTGAGTCAAAAATATGTGGAAAGTTTACCCTTAAAACAGCAGAGATGTATGAAAATAGAAACAGAAAGCATGAGGGAGTGGAACAGCAGGATGACAGTCACTGGCACCGTGACGGACCAGTAGAATTCATGTATTTTCAAGTGACACCTCACAAAGTGTCAGCCCAGACCCAGTGTCACAAAGCCAGAACAAACACAACAGGCTGACAGAGCGTGTGCCACTCTTTGCACTGGAGTTCCACAAGTAAGGCTGAAGATAAATCAGGGGTTAAATTCCCTCTTGGATAATGGTGTTCTACACTGACATTTAATTCTGCTGGCAAGACATGCAAATATTTAGCATGCAATTTTAGGGATTTTAGAGGTTTTGTTTAGGCAAAGAGAGCACGGCAAGGAGTGAGACAGGCTGGACCAGAGCCCCTCCAAGGCACAGCTGAAGTAGAGGCACCTTTGTTGTTGCCCTGCCCTGGGGTGGGCACAGGTTTGGTGCTGCTCAGCCCTGCTCTCTCTCCAGTATTGCAGCTGCTCTTCGTGGCATCCTCCCTGCGGCCTCAGAGGCACCACCACGACATCCCACTGGCATCAGTGCCCTCCCTCTGGCTGACACAGGGAATAAAACCCAGGGTAGAACAGTTTCTGGAGTTTGTCCCTGCAGGACACAATCCAGCTGTGCTCATCTGCAGAAAAGCAACCCTGGTTCTCCTCAGTTGCTCACTGGTTATGTCTAAATGCTGATGATACAAAGAAATTACTAAATTTGATGTATTAAAAAACAGATGCTGAGACTTTGGCAGGAGTCAGAGCCTTGTGCTACAGTTAATGACACGACTCTCCCATGGGTTTCTCACAGTCCCATTCCCTACTGCCTTTCAGGCCAGCTTCCACATGATCACCATTCTCCCCAATGCACTGCCCTATGATGACATAGGCTGCATCAGCTAATTTTCAGCTTGCAGATGCAGGTTTCCTCCTAAATGTGGGTGGTCTTGGCTTATGTCTCAGCTTTGAAGGGCCTAGTCCTCGTTTGTAGGGCACCAAAGTACTTGGCACTGCTCATGCCAATCAGAGGCAGCACTGAATGGCTGCAGAGAGACCATGTGGAAAAGTGTTTTATGAGACAGGTCTTGCTCATTGCTTGCAAGCATAGTGAGAAAACCTGCTCTTTCAAAGGAAGGATAAAATAAATCTATTCAGGAGAGATTTTTTTCAGGCCTTATTTAGACTTATTAACCCTTTGCCAAAGGGTTTATGATAGACAAAATGCAGCTCAGCCTATTGAGAGCGCATCACCAGGTACCTGCAGGCTTGCTGAAAGATGCAGCCAAACCAACAAGCCTGTAACTCAACGTCAGCAGTAAAAAGGATTTCACTTGTGAAAATGCTTTGCCTAATAAGGAGGTACACAAGTCAAGATGAAGCAAAGCCTTTTGCTGAAAGTCATTCTTGAGCAGTAACTGGAGTGCTGCTCCACTCTTACATAGCCCTGCGCTGTTCTCACTGGGAGAATTTTCTTGTAGCTTAACATGAGATTGACATAACCTCAAGAATTGCCAAGAAGGACTCCACTGATTCAAAAAGGTAAGGAACAGACAGAAAGGGAGATCAAACCCAAGGCTTACAACATTCTTATGTGTTTGGTTGCGTTTCAATCCAGAAAGACAAGAAATGCATGGACATAAAGCTTATGTTCTCATGTGATAGAAGCACACGATCTTTGATTTCATCTAAAGCCCTCCTCTACTAAAACTCTTTGTTTTAGCAAAAAAAAAGAGTTTCAGTTTGGTCAGATACCTGAGTAAAATCAAGGGTAAAGCATCAGACTGTCCCTGGCTCACCCTTACAAAAAAATCAAATAGGCTCCCAATTCAGGCAAATGTCACTCAAGAGTGTACGAAACACACAGCAGATGTTACCCAGCACAGTTGATCATAAAAACCCTTAAGAACAAGGAAGCTTTGATCCCTGCCTCCCCTTTTCCCATGAGTTGAAAATAACAGCACTGTCAGCAACTTCACAGTTGAGAAAAGTGTAAGTATGAAATTAAGTACTTGTTTCTTAGTACTGAAAACAATTCAAAATCCACTCTGTTTCTGAAGTTCCAATAACACCTTTCAATAATATAGCAGGTATGTTACGAATTATCTTAAGGAAATATAAGGATTATATTACACTGTGTTATGACACCTTTTTATATTATTAGCAATATAGCTTCATGCATTTCAACTAAATACCTTTGTTTTAATATAAGTTATCTGTAGGTCTAGATTGTTTTTCAGCTAATTTAAAGTTAGCAAAATTTAGAAGTGCAGTTTCCTTGTATGTCCTTCAAACCAAAAGAGGCTGCGGAACTCTCACCTGCCAAGGACAGGTTAACAAATGAGCAAGTGGACAAATGTGAGAACTGGGAAAATAAAAACTGTCTGAAAGATTTCACCTCTAATGGTCATCCAAGTCTGGCTGTAAATCAGAACAGATTGCCTGTGGCATCTTTGTGACAAGACCCAGTCTCCAAAACAAGATCGAGAGATTATCTGCATCACAAAACAAGATGTACTCGAGTCTTACGCTCCATAAGAAAAGCTAATCTTTATTAATTAGTAGTCATGGAAACTCAGCCTTAGGAAAGCTATGAATGATACACCAAGATCAGATACAAATTGCTTTTACAAAAGCCTTCATCATGGTTTGGATAAACAAACAGTAAGCAAGGTAAAATTTGGCCTATTTCAGAAGTTCTGCTGAGAAACAAATGCCACAGGGGCTCAAAAACAAATGGACAGAAAAGGAAATTAATTAGAACAAGTTCAGGATACTGCAAATAATAATTATTACAGTTCTTTCAGGCTTTCTGGCAGAGACCTGCTGTATTAACTTATGTGCCTGAATGATGGACAGCTGAAAGTCTCAAACCAGCAACAGCAGGAAGGAAGCAGCACTCCAAACACGGGGTGAGGGCCCCTGCTCTTACCGCCTGCTGTGTGATGCACTACCAGAGAGAGGCCAGGTGCAGGGTAGAAGGCCAAGGACTTTAGCAAGAGCCTTAAATTGTTTCTTCACAAAGTTAGACTCCTAGGAGTACAAGCTGACTTTGGCTTCTTTTCCTCTTTTCAGAGCAGTCTGTGTACAGCACACTGTTCCAGGAGCTCGCACCGCAGAGCCAAGAGAAGAAAGAAGCACAAGGCTGCTGTCCCCGGCACAGGGACACCCCACGGCATCAGCAGAATGGAGCTGAACAAAGCAGAGACGGCCCCGAGCCCGCCGGATCCCGCGGAACCTGCCGAGCTGGCAGAATGCAGCGGGCAGCGCTGATAAAAAAGAGCTGAGGAGGCAAATCATCTCATTTCTACACGGGCTCATTCCTCCATTCTCTGTTGCATTTGGAGGGCAAGCAAAGGAAGAAGAGGGAGCGGCACAAAACTTTTCAGGAATCAACCTGGTTGATTCCACTGACACAGTGTTATCAGCTCTGACAAAGGTTATACTGGCAGCAAAGCCAGAAACAAAATCCCAACCTGTGGAGTACGGCAAGGCCGTGACTGCTCATCTCCACAGCAACATGCACAGCTCTGGGACTGCCAGGACCCATCCCTGGTTCTCCTATGGACAGACACGATTGTTCTTTGAGCTTTATTTGGATGCAGTGGTTGGTTACAGCAATGTAAAAATGCATATGTTATGTATAGTACATATTTACAGACATCATTATGTGTATATTGTTAGAGCAGCCCAGAATATCTAGCTTTGCTATAAACTTATAAAGGGAATCTTACAAGTAATTTCCATGTTCATTCAGGAATCACACAGCATTGCCTGTAAGATTATTAAATATTCTATTGTGGAGCAGAAAACTATTTCATTTTATAAATGAGTGAAAAGTAATCAAACAGTTTGCTTCTTCCAAAGGTAGAACTGAAATAAGGTAGCATTAACACATCTTCTCAAATGAATGAGCTAGCTGTTCCAAAATGAAATGAAATGAAATGAAATGAAATGAAATGAAATGAAATGAAATGAAATGAAATGAAATGAAAGCCCTGCAGCTGATTCAGGAGAGATCATTTCAAAGTTCAGACTGATTTTTCTTGTGCCAGTTGCAGGCAGAAGCCCGAAGCAGGGTGGCAGCAGGGGGGAGCACAGGCACGGCAGCAGTGGCTCCGTGCAGGCTCAGCTCTGCTGTTTGCCCAGGCACAGGAGCAGCTCTTGCCAGGCCAGCGGCCCCTGAGCTGTCCCACTCTCCCTCACTGGGGCAGGAGAGGTGGCTGGGGTGACACTGCAGGGCCTGCACCTCCTGAACAGACACTGCCTCTGGAGACAGAATTATCTGCATTGCAACTGGACACAAATATGTAAAGCCACCTGTCTCAAAAGGGTCTCCTGAAGCTAGAATGACTCTTTTTATCATGGGATGTCTGTTAAAATTCTACTGCCAGGGCATTATGGCGTTTGATTAACTGAAATCTAGAATAAAGAAAACAACAGAGAGATCCTGTTTATTAGACAGCACAAAAGATTGACTTTGAAATGATATTATTACTCTTACACTTGGTTCAAACTATCTCAATTGCCTTTCTGTCATTTTATACAATTCCTCCTATAGAGATCTCTAAGACTTTCAACTAATGGAACTTAATTCTCATGAAAATACATAAAGAATATCCCAAATACCATTTAATGACATATATTTGCCATTTAAATGTCAAAGTAAAAACTGGAATATATATAAGCTAGAATTTCAGAGGCAGACAAGAATTCAATCCTGTATACTGCAGTTTACCTTCACTATAGGACACACTGTGAAGTGACTTTCTTCCTTTCTCAGAACCGTAGAAATACCCATTTCTAACCTAATCTTAATTTGTTACTTTCTGAATATTAATCTCAAAATACATCAACACTTTTTTGTTGTTTTTGTTGCTGCTTTTCAAAATATGCTTTTTAAAACTTTGGTTTCTTTATACTGTTGGTTATTTGCTTCTTAAATTATTATACTTGACATCTTTAATAAGCCACAGGGAACACAGAGGGCTTGATGCTCACCTGCTACAAAGAGACTTGTTGAAGTTGTACTGGAAACTGGCCACAACCCAAGTTTGATCAGAAAGTTGTCTATTGAAAATGCTATATCTGAGGCAGTAGAGAGAGCCATGCTCTGCAAGCAAGGCTTGTCTGAGGCCCTCCATGACCACAGAACTGTTTTTAAAGGAGAATTTGTTAGCACCAGGAAGCAAAGATGCTTATGAGACTGCACCAAGGAGGAGGGGCACTTGCTCTGTTTTACAGAAAGGTCACATATATGAGCAGTAGCATTTCACTCAGAGTTCAACACTGTCCTCAACTCACCAGGTGTACCTGTGGCACACCTACCATGGGAGATTTCCAAGAGGAACAAATTGCTCATTAGCCCCCACCTATTCAGCATCAGTGCAGAAAATTGGCTCAGCAGAGGGGTTTGGCACAGAGAAGTGTTAGAAGAAGGAGGAGGAAGAGGAGTCATTCATTGCCTGAATTTCCACCTTCAAACTTGGCAAGAGAGGACTCTGAAGAGAGAATCAGTATTCCATCTTATTTTTGTGTGTGTAATCTGAAAGATGCTGAAAGATGCTTCAGCTGTGAAGCAGCTCAGCCAATTATCTAGAACACCTCCAAAGGCTCCATCTCCAGCAGGCTGAGCTGCCAGGAAGAAGGCTGACCTAGCCAAGGAGTGCTTGCGTGTTGCAAGGCACTGTTCATTATTTTAATCTTCTTGCATTTTGCATAAAACCACAAAAACATTGCCATTGACAATTAATCTGATGCAAATTCCTGCCTCGTCTCCTGGGATTTTCATTCAGGCAATAACTCTTGTGGGGTCAAAAGTTGAACCTAAGGCTATGTATAGGTTCTGGTAATGTTTAACTTTGTGGTGTGGTTTAATCACACAGATTTTCATTCTTCATGTATAGGCTGTGTACAGGGTGAAATCCTTTTCTTAAGGAGCACTATTTAAGTGCTACCAGATTGCAATCATGTTAATTGAAACTCTGTTTATCTAAGTAATTACACACTCATCTGTATGAACCCAATAATGTTGCTGGCAGTTTCTCAGCAGCAAGACCCATTCTAGCTGTGCAGGATTCCATCTCTGAAGGCAAAAGAAAATTGTCACTCCCAAGCAGCCTGAATTCCTTGGAACACAGCCAACAATGTCATCATCTGGTGATTTGGGAAACTGTACCAATGGCCAAAATGTACCAAAGGTCACCTTACAGGAAATCTTGATCTCAACATTACACAAGCTTTGATTACACAAAAGCTGACCAAGACTTTCAGGACTTTCCTTGCACTTCTACCTGTACTCAAACCATTCTTCCCATTCTATCCATTCTTGGATATCACTTTTCATCTGTACTTTCTTAATGGGCCAAGTTTATTGGTTGGTTAGTTGGTTTTTGGGTTTGGGGCATTTTTCTGAATTGGACTCAATGATCCTTGTGGAGACTACAAACAAGGTGTGTTGTCACACACAGAGGTGCAAAATGTAACAGATCCTAATGGCCAAGAAGTCAAAGTGATTCTCAGTTAAACATCTGAGCAAATGGATATATTTGTTAATTGCTGTCAATGGATGCATTATAATTGTTGCCACTGTAACATTTTTAACCATTGTTATATTTTAGTGGCTATTCTCAGCAATGTCAGTCATGGATCTGTCCTGCCTTAAAATTGACAGTCACTAATGTATACTGAAATAAGTAGTAATTGCAAATGTTAATAATTTGGATACAGGATTTGCTTCCACTCTCCTAGACTGATAATAGCACTCTTGTATGGAGGGTGAAGACAACCCAGCTCCTGCAGCAGTACTTCAGATGAGGAAAAGTGTGTTTGCACCACCCCTTTTAATGAACATACATGCAGGCAGGCTAATCAGGAATTACCTGGCTGCCATAAATTCCGGTTTCTATTACTCTCAAAGATGCATTAGTGCTTCAGAGACTCTGTCTTTTCATTATTCAGACAGTTTGCATACAAAGCAATACTAGCTTTCCTTTTATATGTCCTTCAGCCTCTTCCAGGCAAAATGCATTCCTTCCTTAAAACAGTCAGAGCTTGTCTGACTTCTTGTTTCCTGACCCAATAACTACAATTGATCCAAACCTCGTTCCTTTTTCCAGTCAATAGTCTTTCCAGGCTAATTTTATTCTTTTGATATGTGAACTCTTAGGTAAACCTCACCAGTTTATTTGCTTTTGATGCAGAAGTGGGTATCTCCTGTACCCTCATCTGGTGTCACATTCTTTCTCATATTACAGCAATTTTTTTCTGCAAGAAAACTGCCCATTGCCATGCACTGCACAGCATTCTTGGTTTAAGAAAGTACAGTGTAATTGTCTGGCATGAGGAATTCCCAGTCCTGATGATTTGCCATACATTCTGCATCTTAATTCAGTAGTGGGACACAATGTTTTTTAGAGGTAAGCCATTGCAAGGATAAAACGTGTGAATTTCCATTCTTCCTTGTATCAAAGGTATCAATGGAAAATTTAACTCTGGCCATCATATTGCTTGTCTCAGTAGAAAATGCACTGCAGTCAAGGCATGCTACTTTTTTTGGACAAAATTTAGAGTTTGTGGTTACTTCAGCTGAAAAATATTTGTCTACAGCTGCTTCAGTCCCCCTGAAAGCAAGACATTCATAGAAGCATTTTACACATGAATCTATGCTCCTAAAACAGCTGTCTTTTTAAAAGCACTTAAAAACTCCAGGAAAATTCATTCTGTATTTTTGCAAGAACAAATACTCACACCACTGGCTGCAATACTCATTCCACATGCCAATACAACCCTGAGGTTCTTACAACCATATCTGCAATCATTCAAATTTGCTGTTTTGCATATTAAATGAGGCACTAAACCCTCTTTAAGTTTTCAATGAAGAGGTGTGTATTCTGGTATTACTTGCAGAGTTATTACTCAGGTAGTATGAGTTACTGTAAGATCTAAGCTGACATTCTGGGATGGTCACTTTAGCTCCAGCTCAGTGCTGTCTTAATTTAATTTATGCTACAAGAAGTTCATTAACTAAACACTGACAGTCTTCTTCAGCCAGTTTTGCAAGAAAGCAGTTCCCAGCCAGCTGAAATGTTCTGTTTGTCCCTGATACTTTTTGTTGCTATTCAGAAAGCTGCAGCATCAGTGCACAGAAATCCCAGAGTACAGGGTGGCCTCGCTGGCCAGGAGATTGGAACCTCCACACCCTCACAGGGTGCCAAAGATCAGGTTAAGAGACCTGTGTGGCTTCTGCCTGCCTGACAGCTGGGCACACTTGAAGAGCCCATTCCTACCCCACATCAGACAGATTAGATGACAAACAACTGACAAACATGTATTTAGAACAGCTCAATGTCACAGTCATTCCTAAATTTTAGGAAAAACCTGAATTATCCACATAAAACCAAAAACACCCACAGTTATTATTCAGCCAAATATGTTACAGTCAAGACATGGCCCCACGCAGCAGCAATGTTACAACTGCACACAACAGAACCAAAGCTTCTGCAGATAACAACGTACATTTGCAATGAGAAACATTCTGACTTTCCAAGGGCATGTCCAATCAGCAGGGTCCCTGCCTCTGTTAAATGTCTGGCACAGGTCCAACTGAAATTAGGGCTTTTTCTTAGAAATCTCTGCTCTTTCATGAACATTTTTCTTTAGAAACCTCTGCTCTTTCATGCCCTTCCCCTCTTGAAGGGAAAAAGGAGCTGGCCCTCAGAGCAGAATAACCAGACAATATTTTACTGCTCATTTCACAGGTACCTCAGAGGTGCCAAGGCTGAGACTAACAAAGATTAGCCCAGGAAAAAGACTGATGGTCACAAAAAAGGAACTAAACAACAAAGTTTAGATGGGAACCTAAAGTCTTAGGTGAATATCCAGTGAAATGCATGTAAGACCTCAAACTAGTACAAATGTGGTCCCTAATTTCATAAGTCAGAACAAAAGTTCCTTCACAGAAACACATAAATTGTGAACAAATTCTTCAGTTCCGTTTGTGTAAATGTGAGTTTGGCATGTTGCTTAAAGAGAAAACCAGCAAAGCTTGTTCTGACCCAAAGTCAAAGCTGGATGGGCTGCAAATCTAACGAGGGATATGACACAGATTTCTGAGCAGAATGAAATGAAAGTTACGGCCAAGGAGAGAGAAATATGCAACACTTTGGATGCAGAATCTGGTACAATTTAGGATGTTCCACAGCTGTGCAATGCTGCTTCCTGTGACAGCAGCAGCAGGGCCCCCAAAATCTCTGTGTGCAACTGGTGACAGAGCCATCCCTGCTCAGGCATACACTGGCCTTTTAAAGTGGCCAGGAACTGTTTAGCTGGTATTAGTGGCCTGGAGCTTTGGTTCAGAGAGAACAATAGGTGTACTATTTTAGAGGCATTAAAGGTATTAGTGGCAAATCTGCATCGTGCCTTGTTTACTGCAGTACCAGTGGCATTAGAGAGGAATTGAAAATGACTGCAACAGGCTGCCTGGTTTGAAATGCTCCATGCTATATGAAAATATGATTCTTATTGTGGCCATCATTATAAAAACCAGCAGTATTAATCAGCATCTTTTAGTTTTAAAATTAAAGGAAGCAAGAAGATGCTTCCATAAAATTCGTTGTCACACTTCTCAAAAAAACCCAATAATTATGGCTCATGTGAGCCATTTATATGGTTTTTCATTCAATAAGGAGTTACACTTTGATTTCTGCACGTTTTCAGTCAAAACCAAATATTTTCCTACCAAGTGAACAGTCACATGGAATATTTTAAATAGAGAGTTACTTAAATAAGTGGGAAAAACCAGCAGCTGAGACCCATGCAGTCATGCATTGACAACTCCCATTGACAACAACGTTTCCATTTCTCTTGGGAGAATCAAAGAATAAAAACATTAGGCCTTTAAATTGATTATTATGGGAGACAAAAAACTTGATTGGCCAAGATGTGACAATCAGCATCCTAAGACCAGATGTGCATGCAATTTTGTGTCTGCCTGAAAGGCACCAGGATGAAGTTGTGTGCTGCAAACTCAGTCCTGTGCTAGGAAAGCCTCGAACCAGACCCATCGGGGGCAGGCAGAGGGTCCTGAGCTCCTTCCTACCAACTCTGCCCCACAGTCTTGCCCCCAGCTCTAGGGAGTTTATGCTATTTTTAAATTGTTTTTGGGGGGGAGGGTTTACAAGTTTATGCTGTTTCCACTTCCTCTTGCTCCTCTCATCAGCAAAGATGTTGATACAACTTCTAGAGGAAGACAAGAGGCACCACAGAAATTGTCCCATAGCAGCACTTTTCTCAAAGCCAAGGGCAAATTTATTGCTATTTGGCCCAGCCTACTTTTTTCTTTTTCAGTCAGATGAGCGTGATACTTTTAAAGTTCCCAGGCACGGACACAGGGATTTTGGTAGCTCAAATCCTATTGAGAAACATGGCTGAGGCCTTAGACTGCATTTCAAGCTATTTGGGTCATTCTAACATGTCACAAGAACATCAGAGTGCAGCTTGGTGTGCACAGGACCTCTAAAATACAGCTCTAGACACACTGTACTTTGACCAGCTTTCAACTAAGGGCTTTCTATTTCAAGAAAACTTAACAGAAAATAATGAAGAAACTGGCATTAGAATGGTGTTGATTTTTCCTCCATTTCAGACATAGTTTGACTGATCTAGCTGACTGTTAGATTTAAATCAATGAACACAGAATGAAATTCACAGACATGAAGTGGCCTTTCTCAAACTGAAACCAACAGAGAAGGCACAAAACTGTTACATTAAAATGATTCAGGATGGATCCAGTAATCATCATAACACAGTTGACAGCTAACAGTTTACTCAAACTGTTTTTCTCAAACTGATGACTGTAGATGACTGGTCTTTATAGAAAAATATACTCTTCTAAGTGCTGAGACGTATATACTCTCCCACGTTAAAGAGGAATATTTACATACACTTTAACAGCATGATTTATGCTAAAATATTTGACAGTCAAGGCTTGTCATGTGATAAAACAGCAAGTATGCAACTACGATGAGTCAACAGCCATATCCCAGGAACAGAGAAGAACCTTCCCGTTGTGTTTTTCCTGTCTCTCACTTTTACCTCTCAAAGAATGCAGTGTTTAGAGTAACAATATAATTCAGAAAAAACTGTGTAGATATTTTCAACCCAAAGGTAAGCAATTTTTTAAGATCAGTTCTATACAATGCCCCCAAGGAAGGCTGCTGGAAATGGGGTTCACCTCCTTAGGAGTGCTCCATGTTTTCTGTGAGCAATCAGGAGGCTGCAGGTCCTAATTGTAGCTATATATCTGAAGATCAAAATTAAGCTTTTCCTCATATTTATTTCAAACAGCAGTTGCTCTCCACAGAGCAACTCTGTGTTGAGATTTGCTGCTGGCTTCCCACTGCAGCTGCAGTCCTGCAGCACGCTTTTATCAAGAAACAGTTTGGCATGCAAATGTGCAAGTGACAACATAATGAGAATCTGGAATTCATCTCACTACAGTTATTCTATTCCTTAAGCATTTCACTTCTAAGTCAGCATAATTCTCTATTGAGCTTCAAATTCTAACATTTTAGATCTCTGAATAATCCAGCATTCTCTAATCTGATTAAACTTTCATTCCTTTGACCCACACTTCTCCGAATCATCTCTGCATTTCCCAGTGCACGCTGCTGCCAACACCTGCAGCCCACGCTGTGAGTGAGCGGGGTGACAGCCACAGCTGGGACTCGGATCTCACACAGCTATCACAGCCCAACAGCAGGCAGCAGCACAGCCTCAGCCACACAGCTTACACAGGCTCACAGAAAAGAAACTGTCCCGAGAGCTGCACACTCACCACTGAATATTAGATATTTGGTCTGGTGACTTACACTTACTGGCAACAGTTTATAACGTATTTTGTATATAAAATATTTTTAATTATGTTAGTGTTCAATTGCTCAATTTGGCACATTTGAAATGCAACAAACTCTTCAGGAAATCTTAATAAAATCAGAAGTGAAGATTTAGGGTTGTCTAATACAATGCATCTTTCCCTGCTAACAACTCCCTGTTGATGGATGTAGCTTACACCATAAATTTCATGGTTTCCATCATATAAGGAACTCCCAAATCCACAATAAGCATTTATTTTTTATGCTAGCTACAAACAAGCACTGTCTACGAATCAGACGTTAACACAGCAAAGGAAATTGCAAGCCTGGTGAGTGCATTTGCTTACTGGGCATCAGTTCTCAAGAAAACTACTTTCTACACTCCTGCACAAAGCCTTCAAATCCAAGTTTCTCTCTTGTCAAAACAAAACTAAGCCAAACAAACAGGAAAAGTTTGAAAGTACTTACCTTGAAGAAGCTCCGAAGAAAATACATTATGCTTAGCATTTTGGAGGGTTTGAAATGAAGAATTGTTCAATCTTTAGAACATCCAAGGCCTGGGCGAATTCCTACACTCCTGCTGTGTCTTTAGTTACTTGCTTTCTTGTTGCTATTTTGGACAGTCTTAGTACAAGGGAAGCATATGAGCCATGCCAGGAGCTTATGCTAAGGAGTTGCATAACAATTAGGGCTTATCTGTGCTGCGCTGTGCAGCGCAGCAATGCAAACAGGTTTGTTCACAGTTTACTAGCCCCAGAACACTTGCACTAGGCATGCCCAGAATGATGCCATTGTATTTGCTAAAGAAACTAAAGCTATTTGTGAGTGCTTCTAAAAGAACTGCAACTACAAAGGACAGCACATGTTCCCGTACATCCCCCCCAGCTCTTGCTTTTGCCAACTCCAAGTTCACCCAGTGAGTATAACCCTTGCTGCAGCGCTGAAAAGCAAAGGCTCCCACACTGGGAGCTTTCCAGTCACTATCTTTAAAGGTAAGGAAAAATTGCAGAACAAGTCTTTTGAAGTGCAGAAAAGTAAATGCAATTTCTCTTTCATCTTTCTTCTTGCTTAACATTAAAGTCCCTTAAAATTTACTTGTGCTTCAGTAACATTCAGCAACACAGAGATGCAGCTTATGTCACGTAGCAAAGAATCCATCAACACTTAGTGGCCAGGACTGAGAGTCATGCAAAGTCTCCTCACACAATGCACTTGGAATTAAAGACAACTCCAGAGTGCAAGCAAGTTCTCAGAGGGGGATCATTCTGCAGCACAGCAGCTCTCAGGCACCACCTGACACTGCAGGCTTTCACTTCTTTTTAATCTAGCTCTGGCTTGTATGTGAACTCCCAAAGTCCTTCCACCAGCAAGAGGGGTTTTAAGGAGTAGTCCCAGAGTCGCTGCTGCTGCTCCACGCTGCAGGCACAGGGAAGAGACACAGAGAAATGTGCAGTGTCCCCAGCACAGCAGGGTGGGAGGGGGACTCTGATGCCCCAGCTCCCATCCACAGCTAACACCAGCTCTGAGGCTGAATTTGCTCTTTGGTTTGCCCTGTGCAATGCAGGATCTCTGGGCCATCACCCCCTAAGCACAGCCCCACTTTGGGTTTGCTTTAGGTTTTGCTTTGGGTTTGCTGTGCTGCAAACCCCCCTGTACCCCCAGCAGCCACTCCTCTGCTTAGTCCACTGCACACAGGAATGTTGATGTTTGGGTAGTACACGGAAATCCGACTTTTTCATGCAAAAATCAAATATTTTACAGCAGGAAGCCATAATTAGCCACGTACACAATTTTTCTGCCACTGTGGGAACTGCATGAGTTAAGCATATGCAGTCACACAGGAGAGCACACCTAACTTGTTAGAAACCAGGGCAATAATTTCTAAATTGCAACACAAGGCACAAATGCAGTATAATCCGTGGTTTGATCTGCCAAATGACAATGATGCTTCAGTGAAGGTTGATCCTGTCAACTCTTATGATTTCATGGACAAAAGGAGTATTTTACCCTACATCTTAGCTGTAAAATATAAGCCTATATCAATATTATAGACCCACAGCAATCGTTTAAAGTTAATTTTGGCCCAAATTATGGAACAAAAACTCCAGATAAAAATTCTAAAAAGTCTAAAAACAACTAAAAATCCAGTGTTAGTTTTCAGAACTTTCTTTGGAGGAAAATGGGCCTGGCTTATGATTTTTCAGTGCTTTGATTTGTTAATATTTAAGTTTAAATAATTTTGAAAGACTGCTTTTTAGGATTTATTCTAAAATTACTCTCACTCTTTTAAAACCTGCTGATTCAAGAAGTGGCAGGCACACTTCTATTTCCTGCATGCCTCTGCTGGTATTGACTCAACAGGTTGTGTTCACAAGGTTCAGGTGAAATATTCTTTGCCCAAGCCTTGACATCAGACTCTGAGCAGAAGGAAATGTCCACTGAGTAAAGTCCAGTTCTGTGGTGCCTTGGCATTTATTTTTCACAAATGAAAAGGAAAATAAAGCTTTATTCACATTTGAATTAGGGGTTTTTAATAAGAATCTATGTATGTCGAAAGGCAGGGTTTTGCTGCCTGATTTTTATCTACAAGTATTTCTAATTTACACAGAAATGTCTCTTACAAACAACATGCAAAAGCAGGCCACTTCCCAAAGGACTTGACTCCCCTTTCCATTGGTTATCTTTTCTGAAATTAAAGTTCAACTGCCCATCTTCACTCTATTCTTCTATGCTTTACTTGTTCATGGGCTAGAAATAAGGGTATTCCTTCTGTAAATCAGCTGGGACCATTCCCTCAGACTGGTACATTTCTTGGGCTGACTCAATTCACCATACAGGATATGTGAATTATACAGTATTCCCTTAATCTGCAATTCCTTGAAGACAGTTGGAATTCTGCTGGTCAAAACTCCAGGAGGACTGCAATAAACGATCAGGCCTGTGTGATTCTGCATCTTAGCAGATCATTATGGAGCTCCCTGAGTCCTTTCAGAGCCCTGAGAAGCACTGGCTGGAGCAGGTGCCCTGGTCTTGGTGGTGGTGGGGTCTCGGAGAGGGGAAGGGGCTGCTCTGTGCTGGACACAAACCCCAGCCCAGCTCCCTTAGGCCAGGCAGGGGAGAGGTGGAGAAGCCAGGAGTGAGGGAGGGAACCTCAGCCTTGGGGGAGCAAGGGAGAGGTGTGGGAAGGAGGTTCCACTTTGCTTCTCACCATATCACCATTTTCCCCAAAGCTGACTCTGTTTTGCCCATGATGGTAATTGTTGGGTGTCTTTATCTCAACCCATGAGCTTTTCCATCTTGTTCTCTGCCCTGTCCTGTTGAGGAGGGGGAGATAGAGGGTGGCAGGGTGGGCAGCTGGCCCATGTCAAACCCACCATGCACTATGAGTACAGACAGAGTGTAACACGTAGTGCGTCTCTCTAACCTCAAAGCATGAGAGAGAACCTGCAACCTTATTTAATCTGGGTTACAAAATGTGCAAACACCTAAAAGATCTTTCCACCTTAGTCCTACATCTAATGAAGTCTTTGATAGTAACTTTGGTTTGTAAATCTATAAAAAGCTTTCTAATGTTAAGAACTTTACATTTTTCAGAATGTAAATGCCTCCTGCTGATAGCCTGGCTATCTCATAGCTTTTCATAGCTAACCTCTCACAGTTCTATCCCCTCCCATTAAAAGCAAACAATCCGGAGCTCACTACTATCAAGTCCATTTTCGGAGTGAGGAGTTTATCACTCACCATGAACCTCACTTGCAAAACATTTTTTCAGTGTATGATTCGGAGGTTTCATGTGGTCAGTGAGGATTGATTCTCTTTGGAACAGGCACAGAGCTGTTAATCCTCAAGTGCCCAAGGCCAACTATTGTTGACGTTTTCCTTACTGATACACTATCTAAATCCACATGCCTTTTCTGCCTTATAAAGAACAGCAGCTGAAAACTATCACTTGACTCAGAACAAAATATCTTTTTTTTTGCTTTTTGCCACCACAGCCAAAAGTGACTATTTAAAGTGACACTGCCTTCAGTAGAGCAGCACCATGCAATGCCTGAACCAAAAATACCTGTCTAAACCTTGCAGAACACTGAGACTAGGATTCTCTGAGGGCAGACCAGTGACACTGAAACTCCACTACTGCAGGCTTTTCTTCCCCTCATTTTAACTATTTGGTTACTTCATGTACCATTCACTTAGTCTGACGTAGTTGGGTATTATGTAGCTTGTGTCAGGCTGGCTTCCAAACCAATTAAATATTGGAAAATATGTTTAAGTCATTCCAGTTTTATGCCTGCAAAGGTCAAATGTGACAAGACTTGTGGGCATAGTGCAGAGCTTAAAGTGAGGATGGAGACTGGGCCTGCCTTCTTGCCTCTTCTCAGAGCACTTAATCCCTTGTAAGATTCCTTCGAGGAATAACAATTTTGCTCTGTGTTGTCTTTCCCTTGGAAGATAAAGCCTAGAGATGTCATTGTTTTCATGTCAGTAAGGACATAACCATATTCTATTGAATAAGGCATTAAAAATGGATCAGTGGAACATTAACTTATATCCACAGACTCCCAGGTTTTGAAATGCTGCAATTTGAAATCAAAAGCTCCAAGAGTGAAAACTTTAAAGCTGTCACCCTGAACTGGGCAGAAGGGACTGCTGCAAGCAGCCATCACTAAGCGTCTTCACATGATGATTCAAGTGACCAAACAGGTATTCTGATTTCTGACGGATCATGGCAGACACTTTCATCTCCACCGTAATTGCTTATTTTCCCTCAGGCAGTTCATTTGATTACCCATTATCATAAAAATATACCTCTTGATGCAGCCTAACATGTTGGTTCAAGGACTCTTCAAATCCTTCTGAATCTCCCTCCTGTAATCAAAGCATTTAAGTTTTCTGTTTTCACAGAAGGTAAGAGACTCTGGGCTTATAATGGGGCACTGAGTTTTTGGGAGCTGAGACAGCTGTTCCTGTGTTTTACCACAGCCTCAGCTCTCAGCTAGAGGAACATTTCTGCTGCTAAACCAGAAATCCCTGGACACCAACACTGGCCACCATTGCCCAACAAAATCCCATTTCTTATGAACATCAGCTGCTAACTTAGAACTCCTCAGACAGTTTTCTATATGATAGGACAGAGTGGCTTTGAATTATAAGCTTCTGAAGAAAAACAATAAAAGAAAACTTAGCAGCAAAAGTCACGGATCAAAGCCTGATTGGGATTTGTTCTGTCAGTGTATGGGGAGCTGCTGGTGCTGCCACAAGGAGGACTCTCACTGCTGTCTCTGCCTCCTCAGGCCCGCCCACAGGGGCATCAGGCAGATGAAGATATTTTTCTTCAATTTGATACTTCCACTCAAGACTGAGCACAGGCTGTGAGACCCAGGAGCCTTGGTATGAATCTTGCAAGGTTAATTCAGAGCTGGTTGGATCTCTGAAGTTCTTTTCTAAACTAGAGGTGTAGGTAACCCAGAGTTAGATGCATCTTAGTCTAGTCCAATGGGGAGCTCTTACTATGGGTTTAAAAAATATATTATTCATGTCCATTTAAAAATCCCTTGCATAAAAGAGCTAAAATGAGCCACTGGTCAAAAGTTGCCTTTGACCTTAATAAAGCGAGTGAAATGAATTCCAAACAGATTTTCTGGAAGAATTGACTGAGTTCAGAGGAAGTCCATAGTAGAAGCACAGAGATCTAAAACTATAATTTTGCCCTAAATATTCTCTGAGCAAGTCAAACAAATGGAGAGCTAAAAGCAGGATAGAAGTAGACTTCTGTGATTTTTTCTTGTGCCTGGAGAGAAGTTCTGCTGGTAGTCATTTAGTAAGAAGCAGCCTGAGTGTCTTCTCCGCCCACTATTCTCCAGAATCTCCTAGCCAGGTGAATGGCAGAGGGGTGTTTGTCACATGAAGATGATGAAAATGACAGGGCAGAATGAAACAGAGTTTCATTATTTCATTATTCTCAGAGTTATTCAGGAACTCATGACAACTGTCTCAGAATTATAACTCTTACATCAGAGCCAAGTGCGCCATCAGAATCTTCTCTGCCTGGATGGAAGTATTACTGTCATACAAATGGGAATCCCAGCCATCACCCCAAATCTACCCTATACTGGAAATAAGATCCATTTTTGTGTCTCTGCATCCCCCCGGTAGAGAGGGAGTGCTGGCACCCTGGGAAGGTGAGAGGCAGAAGTGATAACACACAGCAGAAGTGGTAATGCTGCAATGTCCAGTGTCAAAGCATTGGGTACATGGACACAGAGACATAAACCAGCAGCAGGTATGATCAGTCTGATGGAGGCTGAAAACCAAGACAGCCAATATCAAGGCTGCTAGGAGATTGCTTTCAGATCAGAGTCCTTGTCCTGTTTTGAGGGCTGGACTGTTCCAAAATTGACCAAAGAAAGCCTTTAGGAGATCCAATAAGACAGGGAATTAAACATTATTTTTTTATTAGGTGATATACTCTGGTTAGGACAATATTATTATTTCAAAGGCTCATGACATGTAGATTTCTAATCCAGAAAGTTTAGTAAGTGAGGCAGAGGCTGCTTATGGAGAGGTTTGTCTCTATGAAAAGTACTTTGGCAACCATTCCAGGAACAGACAGTGCACACAGAGCAGAGAAATTCCCACAGACTGCTGCCTCTCTGATGAGATCCCACAGCTGATCAGAGAGGGGTGAGGGAGTCCAGAGCTTTCTTCCTGAGTGGGTGACATCACAAGGTTAATTATTCAATATGGGGTCAGTTCTTCAGTCAAGAAATACTTCAAAACTGAGAAAAAAACTGAAGCACTTGTACTTTTGAAACAATTATTCCTTTGATGAACATATAAATGCTGTTCTTGTTACGCAGCATATTTTCAACCAAGGTGTCAACACTTACATCCATAAGTATGCTTTCACTTCTAGCACAAGTAATTAGATCTTGTATACCTAGACAACAGCTACACAACACAGAATAGATCCTATAGTCAGACATGACATTATTGTCATCTACTGCCACACTTTACAGTGAAAATATAAATGCACATCAAGGCTTTGAGCCTCTAAGCACAGTCTTGTGAATACAGGCATAAGAAACAATAGTGCTCTGTATCCCTTTAACAGAGATTGATTACCAACTTGCTTTCCTGATTCCTGCTTTGTTGATATGGCACCAATCTTCAAAGAAATCACAAGTACAAGTTTCCTAGACCAACTTCAATATTCATTCACTGTGTCTGCCCTCTGGCATGTATTCTTCCTAGAATGGTAGTATATCATCCAGATGATATCCTGGGTTTTCTGATTTTTGCGCCTTCATGATAAATTTAGGTCTTTTGAGTGGGTAGATTTTTCACAAATATCTTTAAAACTCTGCCTTGCAAACAGTTTTATAAAGAGAACTCAGCAGTTTGTTCTATTGACAGAGAAACCAAGCAATACTTGTTTCCACCCTTCCACAGAACAAGCTGGATGTCTAAGAACTGGGCACACCCCAGCTCTTGGCTGCACACTCCTTGGCTGGCATTGGCACTTACCCATCACTGAAAACCTGGGTGTTGCTCAGCCTCTACCAAGAGATCTTTTCCTGTAAATTCCCCAGACACAAACAGTCTGATACAGGTGAGAAAGTGCCTGATTAAAACAAGAAATATCCATCTCTTTACTAGCATGGCATGGGAATTGGTAAGAATTAAAGACAAGTAGTTCTAGTATTAATTCCTTCCAGCAACTGGCTCCCAGTTGTTATGCAAGCCAAGACCTGGTATTGGAGCCATACTGCAAATGGCAAATTGCAATGCCTCCATGGGCAGGTGTCAAAAGCTCCCAAACCCACACTAACTTGAGCATCTTAGAATTCTGAACTGGTCAGGCATCAGAACAGTCCCAGGCAACCCTCACTAGGTCACATCACAGAACAGCAATGCACCTTGTTCAGGGCAAATGTCTGAGGCAGCAGGCAGGTGACTGCTGGAACATCAGGGGCTGCTGCAGGCTGGATCTGCAGGGTGGCAAGAAGGGAGGGGGCAGCTCACAGACTGCCAGCCTCACTTGATCCTGTAGCCAACTGTTCTTCAGTTCTGCATTCAAGATCAAGTTAATGAATTTGTAACACAAAGCTCTGTGAATGGATTATGCTGAAAAGTTGCAGTTACAGCTGCAAAACTGATACTGCACCACACCATGTGTTGGGATCTCTGGCTCAGGCTCCAAAACCTTGTGCTTCTTATTTTTGAGCAGTTCCAAGTCACCACCATATATTTAAGATGTGTTCCAAGGATTAAGCATGTGGGTATTGATGCTGCAGCTGATATCTATTACATTAATACCTAAGAATTCACCCTTAGCCACTGAGCAGTACCACACACTTGCAATGTATTTCTCAGTGGGAAAAATAACTGCTATTGGAGGTGGATCTCTGCTGCTGATATTCTGCCTGCTGTGCCCTAAAGCATTTGTGCATCCACTGGAGTGATGTGGTTGGAGATTACCAAGGTCAGTGTGCACTCAGAGTGTTAACAAGCCTCACACGTGCAGAATGGAAAGAGATTAATCACAACCATGTAATGCTGCTAATCTTCAATCCCGCCAGGAATCTCACTCTTCCTCCATTTCCTCTCTGGGACAGTTCTATTATTTTCAGTTTGGTAAAGTACTGTCAAGCTTGGTTGAACAGAAACAGTTGGGGTGATCATAAGAGTTCATGGCCTATGCCAATTGATGCTAATATCTTTTCAGACGCATGCATCTGAGGTATTTTGGACAGTAATTTTTTACATATGCCATGGGTCAAGTGACATACCAAGAGGCCAAATACCCAGGCTTGTCACACTGACTTTAAGAGCAGGAGAAAATCTTGCCCAAGGCATCTGCAATTGCCAGGGATCCATGTTCACTAATGGATATATACAGCCACAAACCTGGCTATTCAAATTTTAACCTCTCCCCCAACTCCTGAAAACTTCTAAAGCTTTCCTCACCACCTTGACTGGAAACAATTACTACACCCAGAGGGCCAGAAACATTCTTTTTCTTCTGGGTGCTGTGAAACTCCAACTATTTGCTCACTCTTCAGTGACAAGACAGGGTAAGATTTATGCAAAGTGCTATGCTGTGCTCTCAACACCATGAATAACCTGTCCAGAAGAGCCCAAATGGCAGGATGTCCCAACAAACAGTGAGGGACAATTGAAAAGGGATTTCATAACCATTGCTGTTCTTTGAGATAAGCTGTTCTACAGTAATGGTAGATTTCAGCATAGCAGAGGAGAAAAACAGCCCAGTAATTTGCTAAGTTTACCAACTAATTGTTCTCATTGGGACTCATGCATGACAGAATTTCATTTACGGTGTCTTAACTTTTCCAGGAACAGAGTCTTTGCACTTGAAGAGCTCAGGAGTAACCCAGGGAAAGGTTTTAAACCTTAAAAATGAAAAAACTAATTTCATTTTTAACCCTACAAAACCCTTCATGTTTTGATTTCCCAAAGCAGCTACAATAATTGCATCTTTTCATAGCAACCTTCCATAACAAGAATGGAAAATCTGTGAGAAGCTGACACTGAGATAAAACTAAAATAATTACCACATCTCCAGAGAGGAAAACTGGATCTGGATGATCTCAGCAACTGAGAAAGTCAGAGATGCAGAGCATTAAACACTTGAATGAACTCACGTTTGCCAGGCTATTTTGTCTGCACAGCCCAGAGAACCCAGACACCAATGCCAGTAAAAAACATGAAGGATGAGGCTCTCTGGCTAGACCCTTTTTTTTCTTACGAAAACAAGCTGAACATCTGGAAAATGTATGCTCTAAAATGAGCCAAATGTAGAGGATTCATCACATTTTACCTTTGGAAACACTGCTATTGAATATTTTAGATCCCTTTGAGAGTTCGAGGCATAAGTAAAAAAAAAAAAATCAGCCATGAAGAATAGTTTAAAACATTTTTACAATAATAGGCCAGATTTTTCCCAGTGTGTATATCAGACAATCAGAATATTTTGGTTTGCAATACACCAAGGCAGTTCTAAGTACTTGCAAGCTCAGGCTTGTACACATTCATCTGTCAGCACCAAACCCGCTTTGATCATCACTTCTCCTGTCCACTGCACTGGCTCTGTCTTGCAGAAGTAACCTGCAAAAATCTCTTTCCAACCAGCAGTAAAAGCATGGCAGATCAGGTTAAGGGAGAATTCTGTCCCAAAAAGTGCAGTTCAGGCAAGAAATGTAAATGTTTCAAACTGGGAAGGTGTCACTGCATCCCGAGCTTTACGCTGTTTGTGTGTGCCTGGCATTAGTAATTGGACTGAGAGGCAGCTTGGTTGTCTGTGATTAGCTGTAAGTCAAGGCAGTACACAAAGCTTTCTTCTGAGTCATTAAGGGTTAGCTACCAGTTTCATAGCCTGCCAGATGCTCCCTTTGGCTCACCACAAAACCAGTTCCTTCCTACAAAGTGTGATACAGACTGAAAAGGGTTCCAAGAAAACAGCCGTGGGCTTGTGGAATATATGGAATTAGAAAAGCTGTTTTTGTCTCAGCTATGGACTCTCAGCTATGGACCACACCACGCTGGACTGTCCACTGACTTACAGACAGTCTCATTCCTTCTGTCCTCTCAGTGCTTGCTGTTTAACCATCTCCAAATCACACACACTAAAGCTCCAGTGAGTCACAACATCAAGAAAAACAAGACTAAGCCTGTTGTATCCCATCTGCTCCATGCACAGAAAACCAGTTGCACAGCCCCAGGACAGTGAAAGCTGTAGAGCGTGGTGGAAAGCAGCCAACTTCCTTTTTGCTGTGTTCTCCATCTGCCATCCTGCCTTCACTGCAAATTGATGTTAACAATATTTTATTAATTTTTTTCTCATCTGAGCTATGTGCTGGTTTCTAGGAAAATCTCACTCCAATAATCTTTCCTACAAATAGAAGTTCACTTTAGTTCACACTTCCTAGGACAGTGTTGACAGACCAGGAAAGTAGGAGGTTGCTTCATGTCTTTGTAACACTACTAAAATAATAATGCTTAATACTCTTCTCTCGACTACTGTGATGAAGCTCTGTGTACTAGAAAATAAAGGCTTTCATGCATTTGATCTAAGTCATTCAGGATTAAATGAATTCTAGATACTTCCAGTTCAAACTAGGAAAATGAATTTTAGATTTTCTAATTGACTACAATCCTACATCCACACAGAAAAACATCTGTGTTTTCTGTTCTTTTAAATTAAATACCTTCCAATCACATAATGCTGGAGCCCTTCCTCAGGTAAATCATTTTAGCTTTGGACAACTCTTTCATAAATCTGCTCTTATTTTTTGAAATCTTCACAAAACTGTATCCCCACTTACATGCTCTCTCCAAGTAAGTAACTCCAAATCAAGACAACATTAATATGGTCTGTATCGCACATTTTTATACCCTGATCATTTTCAAGTCAGCAGCTGCAGCACAGCTCTTTATAAAGATTATTATTCTCCTACCAGCAGTTCAAACCACACGCAAGACAGGTTTGGTTCCATTTAAACTCCATGCAATTCCTATTTTAAGTAGTAGCATTTGTGTTTCTGCTTCCAAGGATCCCAGGTTTTGTAGGTAACATCCACTTGAACAACAGCTAGAGAAAGGAGGATTGAAAAAACTGAAAATGGTTTTTCTATACCACATAAGCCTATGTGGCTCATCTCTCAGTTATAGCTGATCCCTTTCCTTCCATTTCAATGAAAGGGATATGAGATATGATTTCAGGAGACATGAATTTTCTTATAAATTCCACTGACAATCTGCATTACTCCAGGAAAACTTGCTTGCATAGGGAGCCCTAAATATAAATGAAAGCAATGTTTCAAATAAGTCCTAACTTTGGTAAACCATAAAGGCCCATGGTGGGTTTAAATCAATGACTAATTTCATTTTGTGGAGAGAGGATCTGTAGAGACTGTAAACCTAATTTTGACTGTAATCCAAAATTTTGAAACAGGACCACTAGAGGCAGGCTCTTAAATCTCTGTGAAGAGGCTGGTGATCTCAGCTGTCATTTCAGAGTTTTCTTTTAGAACCCCTACTTTCAAAGAGGGGTCAGGACTCATAAAATGTTTAGGTTTTAAATACAATGTGCAGCTTTCACCAGAAATAGTGTTCTTCTCCACTCTTGGCATGTCAGAAATGTGAATATTCCTTTAGAGCTCAAGGGATCCTCAATGCTGTTTGCAAGGTCTCAACTTGCTTGTAAATCAATCCAAATCCTTCTGGATCAGGTAGAGCTGAAGCTCCTCAGTTACTGGAACACTGAAGCCCCCACCTTCCCAAACACCTGCAACACCTTTCCAACAGGAGTGGATCATCAGCTCTCATGTTAAAAGCAAACAGAAATTACTTCATTATGTGAAAAAAACCACACTCTGAAGACTTAAAAAGTTTATATGTAGGCAGCTCACTTCTGTAACAGGTTTCATATCCACACTAGCTTGTTTTACTACTAATTTTCCCAGGGAGCAGTAGAAACTTTCAAAATCCAGGATGTTTGAAGAGTGGTATTCTCTCAGACAGGAACTATAGGAAACCAGTTTTACCATTCTGCCTTTTCAAAGGCAGGTAAGTATGTCCTGGGTGTTGTCTGATGTTCTGGTTCTTCTGAGAAGAACACAGGAAAAGGGGGTACATTTATGCATCTGTGCCACAAAATTCCTGAGTTTAGGAGAATTTTTATTAGAACATGTATTTATTCTGTTCTAATAATAAAAACAATAAAGAACAGTATTAAACTGACAGAGAAAATTGCTGTTTAAATTTCATTCAAATGAAGAGGCTGCATATTAATAACTTTGAATTGGTGCTCGCTAGGAAAGGCCACAAGCAGACCAAGAGACCACTGGCAGCACTGCCTGTCAAGCTTTCCTCTTAATCTTACCCAGAATTCAGTGAATAGGCTTATTTTTTTCATTTTCAGTTGTGTTCTAAATTGAACTTCTCAACTTAAGTGTCCCCCCCAGACTCCCCAGGAGAACTGCACACAAGTGCAGGTAGAGCCCTTTGATCTCCTCCTCCCCAGACAGAGAATTTGCCTTTTAAGATGAGTCAGTTTTAGCTACAGAGTGTGAATTCTTCCATGGGCAGGAAGGGAACATGGCAGAAAGGAGTTTCCCTGGCCAGATGCTTTTCTGATCCCACTTGCATCACCACATTCATTTTGTGTGCTGTAAAGTTCATTTATTTCAAATTAGAAGAACAATACATAAGATGTTCTTGTAAGTATTCTTTATACCTCAGAAACTTTGTTCCAGTTTATATGCCACACTTCTGGCAGCAGAGACAAAAGCCAAATTAGAGAAAGCAGGGAAGATACACATATGGAAACAGAGATACTTTATAGCTTTGGGAAGAACAGAGATGTAGTAAATAAGAAACAGAGAAGAAGCAAAATGAAGAATGGGACGAAGTTTTTAAATAGAACAATTATGTGAAAAGGCAGAGCAGAGACAAGCTGTATCACAGATGTTGCACCTCCCTTAACTTTTCCCCAAGGATAATTGTACCTCCTTGAATTGCTATAATGGAACAGCAAACATAAAGAATGGAAGGCACTTACTCCTATGACAGTGGAGGCACACAAATCACACAGAAAGGTGTGAGTGCTCTGGGAGCATTGTGAACCTTCATAAAACAGGGCTACATAAAGCCACGAAAATTACATGGACTAGTAAAACTAGCATCAAACAGGGCTCCAGGTACAGGGTTTGAGACACTGACATATCCAAGTCAATTTAATATGAAAAAAAAAAAAAGGAGTCAGTTCTGGAATTTCATAGTTTGACAGACGCAAACAACAGCTAATTCCCCATAGCTCATGTACGGGCAAAAAATAAATCCACTGCTGCTTTGAGCTTTTGAGCTGTAGTTTTTGTACTATGTGGGAGACAATCCTAGGAAGGGCTGAACACCTTTAGGTTGCATTGTCTTCAGATGAATCAATAAATTAACTTTTGTTACACTGTACATAAAATTTATTGTACTGTCATATAATTAAAACCCAATCATAATTCAATATCATAATATGTACAAGGAGTGAGTGAACTTACATTTGTGTATTTGGTATTGTCAGAGCTCGATAGAAAAATTATGCTATAAAATTAGCTTTCCACTTAAGGATGTTCCAAAATTTCTTTAAAGACAGCTGGCAGCTTTTAAGGCTAGTATGGATCACGTTGAAATAGATTCTTCCAGACATTTCTAGTGATGTTTAAATATCCCCACATAAAGAAGCCAGAATTTGCTTTAAACTGATAGAACACAAATGATTACAGTCCCTGCAAAGAGCTTTTCTGAATATACTATGAATGAAATGAAATATACCATGAAGTCCCAAGTCAAACAGGAGTGGCTCTCACCTCAGTGTGGCACTGTATCTTCTCAGAAGCACTCTCTTCTGTTTCTCCAGCAGTCCTTCTTACAGCAATTCCTTGACACTCCTGTGCAGATATACAGGAAGAAATTTTTAAAAGTCAAGTTGACCTTTAGAAAACAAGGAGTCATCCATACAGTTGCTTTCAGTCCACCTGCCCATGGGAAAAAAACAAAACAAAACAAAACAAAACAAAACAAAACAAACAAACAAAAAAAAAAAAAAAAAAAAAAAAAAAAAAAAAAAAAGCTGTCTTGGTTTAACTGAAAACTCTTCATAGAAAATAGGGTAAAGGAAGATCACTCTCGTTGCAAAATGAGGCTCTCAAACACTAAGAATCACCAGAATGAAGGTGACTTGTGTGACACTGTATTTGGGTAGTCTTTAACTATATAACATAAATGGGTTTTCACAAGTCCCATGCTTCACTCAACACAGGAACAGACAAAGCTCACTTAAAGCTTGAGTTTATTATTGTCTTTGTTTGGGTTACAAAGAAGAGGGAACAAGTAACTGTGTCAGGCACCAAAAGAGCCCTGTGTCCATGGAGAACTGAGGGAGGCTGGTGGGGAACTGCACAGCCCATGCTGCCCTGCCAGCAGCCAGACACTGCAGAAACCACGGCTCCGTTTGGGTACCACTATGGATTTCTAGAAGGAAAGAATATTCTGCTGTTTCTCAGTCTGGCAAACTGGCAGGAACTCAGTTCCTCACTTCTTCTGTGTGCATTTGAGGTTAACTGGTCTTTCTTTTAGGTTCCTATCCCCCTACTCTTTCCAAATCTGTCTCCAACCTATTTTCACCTGGAGATGAAGTTCTGCCAACTGTTTCCTGTGTTTGTCATGATCATCAGACACTGGTCACACAAATTAAGAGGCATCAGGGATATGTAAATGTAAAGCTCCCAGTCAAAACCTACAAAGAAGGCAACAAGTGGCAGAATGTATTCAGCTCTGGTAGTACATAGCCCCCTCTCAGTTCAATGCAAGGTCTTCATTAAAACTTCGGAAATAACAAACATTCAGTTTTAACATGAGTGGGATCTCTGGAGGGAGAGGAATTGTCATAACATAGAGGTTTTTGTTACCTTTGTGACAGATGAATACAGAGGTGTAGCTTCTCATTTACAACATGAGACATGAAAACATTGAAATAATACTTCAACTGCCAGCATCATCAAGCTCCAGTTTCTCTGAAGTCCAATTCCCTTCCACAGTAAGAATTGATATTAGTGGAGTAGAGATCTCATTGACTTTAGCTGAATCCAGCCTCAACATGAGATGGAGGCGCAAATCTCTCTCCCCAGAGAAAGTAACAGTATAAATAAAAGGGACACTAAATGACAGAAACTGCAAAAGAGAAAGTATGAAAAGAAAAAAACACAATTAGACTGAGATTAGTCATTAGGGGGTGGTCAGAGCTGCTACTTGTCTCTGTTTAAAAACACTGAATCTTTTGTTTCAGTCTTCAGTGATTATCTGTACCATGTAACAGCAAAAGCACACATCATGGCCACAGGGAGTGTGGGACATGGTAGTGCAGATGGATACCGAGTCTCGTAGCTGAGTAGCTTCTTTCATCACAAGGAAAGGCAAAATAAGTACTTAGCACAAGTAGTTTTGCTCCATTCCCTATATTCTTCATGTATGACTACATCAGGAAACAGCTGTCACTTATTTTTAGCTGTGACCCTACAATAGTTTTTCACCATAGGCTTTTTATATCTAGAAGTGGCTCCAGAGTGGGTCCACATAATTCATAAAGAGAGGAGATGCCATGCTGAGTAAAAAGTTGCTGACTCCTGTGCTCTTCTCACCTTAGACTGCACAAAGTGTACCAGATCTGCAATTAATGGAACTTAGGGATAAACTGATTGCAAATACATCATTCAGAAGCATTATTGGATTTTTAAGGCTTAGTCTTTTGCTAATTCAGGAACACAAATAACTAATTGTACTCTGTCTAGCTCAGATTACGTCTGAGAATGGATCTTGGGGCAACTGGGAAAGAACACTGCCTTTGCTTTTATTGTGGGAAGCATTCCCTAAGCATAATGCCACTGGAAATGGCTGAAGGGGATTGCATCTGGTTAGGGAGGAAGTTACAAGCATAATAATTAGCATCGAATTAGCTGCTGTCTCATCCTGAGCCAGGCAAACCCATCACATTCCTTTGCCCAGCTGCCCTCTGGTGGAAGGTTCTGCTGAACAGCCCCGAGCAGGAATCTCTTGGTGCTGGTTGTCTATGGTTAACTTGTGACTTCAGCCAGGAACGATCAAATTAGGATCAACAAACCCTGAGCAGATGCCCCTTGCCCAGAGGCAGGAGAGCTTTTCAAGGCTGAGGTCGAGTGCTTGACACCCCTTTAGCACAGCAGCTCTCTTTATGTGGTCACCAGGTTTCTGACAAGTGGGTTTCAGCACTTGCGGGATTTATGTTTAGTACTTCTAAAACTGACCAGGATCATGTTTGCAATACCCTAATTTAAGGTTTCCACATTAATCAGAAAGGGGCTTTCTAGCTGCAATTACTATAATAATTAAATAGATATTTTTTCTTACTGCCTTCTCTCTGAGTTTGGCTACATGCTGGTTCGATTTCATCTCCAGAGAGACCCATGGGCTCTTTAATTGGGCAGCTCCATGCTTGGTGCCCCATGCTTAAGTCAGCTGCCAGCCCATCCCCAACTTCTGCACACAGGTGATGGTTATGGGGTCACGTCTCAGGAAGACCACAGAAGCTCAACCCACAACAGAGCGAATGACAAAAACCAGGATAGAAACCAGGGGCACGCCAGGTCTGCAGGCAAAAGTCATGGCCACGCAAGGTGAAGGAATGAACATTCAAGACAGCAAGGACAGGTAAGCAACAGGCTCAAACTTGGCACACAAACATTTCAGAGGCTGGGATGTGTGGGGCAGGAAGCAATTTTCCGTCTCCTCATTTTACAGTTTTACACTTTCACTCTACTGCATCATGAAAGAAAAACACCAATGACACCTCCATGTCCCTCCTTGCCCCCATTCCCACTCCCAAAGAACAAGAGAGCCAAGACCAAGCAAGACAGAGGAAGGGACAGCTCAAATGGCACTCAGCATGGCAGGAGGAATCACAGACTCACTGAGAGAAGGGATCCTTCAGTGGGATCCCCCTGCTCACCATCACATCCTGCTGGAACCAGAATGACTCCTGCTGCACCCTCCTAGGGTGGACCCAGCCACAGCAGCCCATTGGTAGGGTCTGTCTTTCTCCTCTACTTCCCTGGAGAAACATCCAAGAGATTGGTGGGAACTAAATGCCTTGTTTTTGCTGTGCAAAGCAAAAGGAAAAAAATGTGGCCCTGTTGGCCTGTCTTAAGATGTGGCTGCAGTCTTGGTCAACTGCTGAGGATGGGAGAGCATTGTAAGCTGGGGTAAGGGTGTGGGAATGGTCTTGGGGTGCTCAGTGAAGAGCTGTCACTTTAGGGTCCTACCATGGTGCTGCCAGAGGTGCTGTGGTCCTGGAAAAACTGCTGAGGCCAAGATCTGGACCAGGTTTCAGTGCCTGTGGCTTTGCAGCAGCAGAAGTAGAGGCTTGGGCGAGAGTTTTACCCTAGGAATGAGTAGTTTACCCAAGGATTCACATCTGTCAAAATTATCTCACATCCGGTTTTCCCCCTGCTTTGCCAAGGGACAGGCTGTTTGATGGTTCTAGTATGTCTTTTGTCTTTGGTGCATCTTAGAAATGGGGCATTATGCTGTATGTGTTGATCGAGGGAGAGAAAGACTGCCAGAATAAAGAGGCAGGTCAGTGTTTAGTTTTGCAGATGGAGAGCCTGGTTTGCACTGCTGTCATCAGCCACCAGCAGCGCCACAGCTCCTGTCCTGTGTCCTGTCCCCTTGCACCACCACAAAGCCCTGAACTGTGCTGGGAACTGGGCTCCTAAAGTTCACTTATACACCTACACCAAAAGTGTATTAAAGGAGCACCACATCTCTCTTTATGAATGGTATGGAGCCACTTTGGCATCAAGACAAAAAATGCTTAGTGAAAAACAATTGAGGATCACCAGTAAAAAGTAACAGAGTAACTGTGTTCGAACAGTTCCGTACAACCGGATGGGTGGAGCCATGTGGAGCTGAGGGTCAGGCACAGCTTGGGAAGTGGGACAGTGAGAGGTGGGCTGCAGCACCCTCTATTGTTGGCCACTCTCCAGCCACTGCTCCCACACACCTTTATGTGCATGATTGGTGTTCTTGCAGCCTTTGAATGCAGGACAGATAACGAGTTCAAACCTCTGCGTTAGATCACAATCTCCTCCATGACTCCCCCAATCACACACACATGCCTGGGTTACCTGACTGCCCTTCCTGCACAGACAGAGCTGATAACACTCACCCAGAGCCTCTTCCCTTGGCAGGAACCACTCGTGTCACCGATGTTCAGGATCAGCAGGGTCACTCCCTGCACTTGGCCTGCTTAGCTTTAACAGAGGGGAAGAGCAAATTCCAAGCCACATTCCTGGGGCCCTCTCTCAGCTGAAAACGAGCAGTTCCACACTGACCTGGCTCCTCCACCCAATAGCATTGATGTTCAACAGTCTCTGGACCTTTAACAGGTTCCCTGGGTGCTTCCACACTCACCTCCCCAAACACAAGGCGCCTGGCTGGGGCTGTGGGTAGGGCTCTGTTTTCTTGCCCATGTGGTTTACAGAGCTGCCTTTCTTTGCTCCTTTGCATTTGCAGGCACTGGGCATCCTTGGGGTTATGAGTGGTGTGGGAGTTTCAATGAGAAAGATTTACTGAAGAGATAAAAGAATCCTGTTTGACACATCAGACTCTGATGATGATTTTCAGTAGTATTTCTTCATGATTTAACTTGTACTTGGACATTTTTCATAGAGGACGGATTTCTAGTCCATTACTTTCATAAAAGTATTTCAATAAATCTCTCTTGACATATAAAGCAGATAAGGAAGTTTATCAGTGAAGACGTAAATCCCCTATTTGTCTGCCATGCCTGTCACCTGACTAGAGGTGGGATGAGGATGTCAGATTTGGTTCTTTAAAAAGCTTTTCAACTACACTATGAGGTGATAAAGGCACTTAGTTGTTAGTATTATTTTCATTTTTCATATTGGTGTTATATAGAGGTTTCAGGTAAGCTGCACCTAGGTATTGCCACAAGCCTTCTTAAATCTACACACACAATTCTGTAACATACCAACAAAATTCCCAGATGCATAAAGCCTTTAGACCACAAACAAGGCAAGAGCACCGAGAAAGGAAAGCATATTTTTCACCACATGTTTTCAGCAGAAGCAAAGGGCATGACTTAGTTTCCCTTCAGTCCTTGGGAGCACAAAGGACCCTGGTTTGCAAGTTGAGCAATAAAACAGCCTCCAGTCCCACACTCACAGCACCACCACAATGAGCCCTTCATTAGTCGCCACTTCCCGTCAAACTGTTAAAGGGGACACAGGTTTACCAAACAGCTAATCCTTGATAATGAAAGGTTTCCAACAAAGCTGCCTTTCCAGGGAGTCTGGGCACTTTCACATTAGCAAGAAATGAATAGACAAAGTAGTTCAGGAAACATGCCAAACAGTAGCTCATGCATTGAAACACAAAGACCTGCAGTCTTCAGGGAGCTAAAGAAAAATTACAGTAGTGTTTTGCATTCTTTCTTGTCATCATAATTACCTTCTCCTACACTTTCTTTCATATTGTTTAATGAATAGTCTTCCAACTACAGAATATATACACACTTGTCTCTTAAATTTCATTTGCAAATACAAATCAGTTTCTGGAGTACCTTATCCCACTCTCCATGTGAGCCAGGTTCCCTCTTTTTGCTGTGGGCCTCTTCTGGATTTATGCCACTTTTCTTACCATCAGTCCCTATGCAACTGTAACACCATTCACTGCCACCCCTTCTTTTCTTCAGGGTTTTGTTTTAATTTGGTATTTAACAAGTCAACAATTGTATCTTTTCCTCCTGGGGTCTATTTTAAGGCGGCCTTGTTTAGTCAGATGCCATTAGGCATTTAAGATCCAAGATAACTATTATTCCTTTAAAATTGTAAAAGCAACGCATATTTGGATTTAGGTAAAGAATGTCAGGATTAACATCAAAGCATTAAATATAAGGGTTATGGAAACAGCTTTTCTTTTTGACAGAAGGTCATAGAAAACAAATTTGGGGCAGCTGAAGAACCAGTTCACAAGGACAGAGGAGCTGTAGGGTGGACAAGTTTGAGTATGGAAGAACAAGCTGTGTATAACCCTGAGTACACAGTGGAGCCCTGGGAGGGACTGTGCCACTCTTGGTCACCTTCCCTGCAGCTGGTCAAGAGAGCAGGAGGAGAGAGCACAGCTTGTGTGTGTTGTACTGCCTCGTGAAATGCAGCCACACGCAGGAAGCAGCACTGGCCATTCCTGACTTACCCTCTATCCCCTCATATTTTTCTCTCCAAGGGAACATGAAGGTGCTGTTGACTTCACTGGGAGCATCTGTCCCTCATTCTTGTGTGCATGGCGGGGCAGAGAAAGGAGCTTGTTGGAAAGGAGATACCTGGAGTAACTCAGCACTGAAAACCCTTGAGACAGTACTAGGCTGACACCTGATGGTTCAAACTCAAGTCAGAGGATGATTACGCTACTGCTCATGCTGGCTGCTGCCAGACAGCTCCACTTCCCATGGCAGTAACTTTGAAGAAGAGGCTTTTATGTCGACACCCATCTGGGTCTAACCAGTTTATAATCCAGCAGAATTAGGCAGATCACGAGTTGAGCTCTCAAGGTCCCTCTTTGGAGTTCTTTCTAACGCCTGGGTGTCAGCAGCCAGCAGAGGGCAAGCTGCCCCCACTTCATTTCCTTCAAAAATATCTGAGCATTTTTGGAACTAGGACTGGGAGAAGACACTAACCCACCAGCATTGGGAAAGAAAGATGAACCACACACCAAGTGTCTCTCCAAATCAGGCTTCTGGAATAACTATTTCAACCAAAATAGTCCTCTATCTTTCAAATAAACATTCTTGTGACACAAAGGTAACAAACCTCATTTTTTTATTTTCTAAATTAAGTTGGTACATCTTGCAGTGGAAGGGTACTGATGAATCCTGCTTGAAGCTACAGGCACTGGAGGTCTGTGCTCTCTGTATGATACAGGAGAGGTTTTGTGCTGGGTGTCCAGCCATTACATGGTGCTGGTGAGGGTGTGAGGCTTTGCCAGGAAGCACAGATATTTTGCCAAGAAAGCTCTAGCTTGTGGGGCAGGTCACTCAGGTGAGAGCCTGTTTTGTGGCAGTCTGCTGATCTCTGGGCTGAACTGGACTCACTGCCTGCAGGTGTTCATGCAGAGTCTGTCAGCTCAGTCCCCACAGTGACACAGGACTGGGGAGTGCACCCTGCATCCAACCTGCTGCTTTGGGGGTGCTCAGCTGCTCTGTACCGTGTCCATGCCTGACAGGGTCAACCTTATCAGCAAGCACAAATGCATGTCTGCTTCCCCTCAGCCCATCCATCTTTTTCCCAGAGCCTTATCAACTCCTCACATGAGTCTCACAAACTCAGCTGAGGTGCAGAGGAGCTGCTGAACCCTTTCCTTGTGGCCTCCTTCTGCAAACTGCGCTTTTCAGCTCTACATCCCTTTCACTCCCACCCATGACCAGCACTTGGGAATAGTGGAATGTCTTTACTTCATGACAGAGATACACAAAATTGCATTAGTGCATTGACTGAAAATACAGCAGAGAAAAAATAGGGTAGCTCAGGCTGCTTGAGCACATCCCACATTCCAACCAAGAAGAATATATCCTTGCCTTAAAAGGCCAAGGCAAATAAGTGAGACTTGGGTTTCAATTCTTCTACAAGATTTTCTACTTGTGGGGGGAGCATATAAATCACTTTGAAGATGTGGGGAGTATGTCTGAGCAAAGAATGTAAAATAAGGCTTACTATCAGAGCAGTGTGATTTCTACAGCCCTCACAGCTATCTGAAGTTGAGCATTTGCCATACTGGAGTCCTCTTTTCCTTGTTTATTTGTTACAGTAAAGTAATTGAACCAAAGAAGTTATATCATTTTCTCTCTTGGACTAAATGAATGGATAATCCTCATTTGCATTTGGCAGGCTAACACAGACCATTCACAAGACTTGACAGATATTGCATATAATGGTCTCTGGTTCAGCTCCACTGTCCAAATGTTGAAAGAGTCTCTGCACATTACACTCTTTTACTAAAAGACAAAGGCGAAACTGTAACTGAGGTCTCACATCCATGCAGCATCTCTGTGCTCTGCTATACAATAGCTTGTCCCCCAAGAGACAGAACTGATGAATCCTGGTTTCCTACAGATTTTTGCCCCCTAATACACCTTTTGTCACCACATTAGCTCTGTTCCCACCCGTAAATGCTGACTGACCAGTTGAGGCTTGCCAATAAAACCACACATTTGGAGAGATCCCTTGGTAAGAGCCCTAATTTGAATATTCCTTGATTACTTAACTGCCAGTGTTTATAAAACTTGCAGCAAGCTTTGATATTCTACTACCTCTTTTTTAAATGTGGTTAAGAACTGTCCATAATTTCAAATGGTACATGCAATGAGATAGACAGACATAGACCTCTCAACTGCCTCATTTCATTAGGAATTAAGCTAAAAACTTTCTAAAAAGGGATTTTTCAGGTTCTTCAGGACTGTAAAAGATGATCCTTTGCCATTTCAGGAGCTGGAGTGTAAACTCTGGTACTGTGTACAATTGCTTTCCCCCACTGCCCATTTTGGGATCGTCAGGACCACCAATAACCCCTTCCTTTCACAGATGGCATGGCAGCAGAGGTTAAGTTTACACAGATTGGTATGCACATAAAGACAGAAACATATCCATACCCTCCTGGGATGCAGATTTTGATAAAAACTATTCAAATCCCATATGCGAAAAGAAAATCCTACTAAAAATCCTACTAAACTCTGAGCTCTCAAACATTTTCAGTAAGTGTCAAATGATTGGGAAGCTTGGCAGAGCAGAAAGTGGTGTATAACAATCTGTAAAGTGTGTGTGTTGTGCTCAATATGTGAATTAGAAAGGCTGGGCAGCGGCCATTTCCAATAAATAATACTTTAATCTGGGTGCTGGAGGGAGAGAACACTGGATTCTTAGGGATTCTCTTTGTCAAATGGTTGACAGAGCTAACTTTATACACCTTCATATATTTTGTGCAGTGCCTACTGCAAAACCTCACTCTGAATTCATTTTTTACACAGATCTGCTGCAGACATCAGCATGTAATGAGGAAATCTCAACAAGGTGTAAGAAGTATGAGTGTGCTCACCAGATACAGGCTTGTTGCAGCAGAACCTGCCAGGTCAGTGCTGCAAAGTGATGACATCAAAGGTACTGCAAAGGCTCAACAATGAAATTGATCTGAGGCTCTTCTTTCTACCCTTCAAAATATTTTCATCAGGATGGTGATGATTAAGCTTTGCTTCCTGATGTATCTCCTGCTGTACACTAAACCAGAAGTCTTAACAGACTGTAAATATGTTTGGAAAGCAGATTCCCCATTCTCTTTGCAACACAGTGTGAGCAGTTGCATTGATGGTAATTGCAACATTCTTCCTAAAACAAGCAAATATAATATAAAATGTGTGCTTTAGCAATTCTTCCTCCAAAGGTTGAGCGCAGGTCTTCCTTATTATAGAAGTACCTCATATGTTTTTACATGCTGTCTACAGTACAAAGTCTCAGAAAATGTTTCTCCAGGAAAACCTGGTGAAAATAGTAGTTTAATAGCTTCATATATGTAACTTTCAAAGCAATATATCCTGCAGATTATGCATCTTAATTACGATCCTGAATTTGCCATGAGACACTCCAGCAGCAACTAAGAGTGGGTATGAAATTATTCATCAACTTCACCTAACCAAGAAATTTCTAGTATTTGTTTCCTCACTGTTCTGAATGCAATTCCTCTTCCCTGAATGCAAACCATAGACCACTTCTAATTTTATTTTAGAGGGAAACTGGAGCTGATATTCTTGTGTCACTGGATCAATAGGTAGAAATTGTAGGATCCATCTACAGTGCAGTCACACTGCTCAGCATTCTGACTTGCCACCTGAATTCAAATCCAGTGGACAAATTCTGGTTTGAAATCATACTGGATCAGGTAAAATACCTGATGGGAGCACAGCTTCCCCAGGAATCTTTGACTTTGTCACCTGAAGAAAGACAGGAGCTGAGTTCCAGCTGTGAGAAAAAAATGACTTAGGTGTCCCAGGCTAGCACAGCACCGAGGGGATGAGGGATCTTTAAGCCATGCACTTTGCCCCCACTGAGGGACACTGCAGTGGAAAGATGAGTAAGCTGTCCCTTCACACTCTTGCTACAAACTCCAGAGAGTGAGAAAACCAAACCATAAGCAGGCATGTCTGAGGAAGAAATCCTCCTTCAAAGCATCCCAGGGCTCTTTACATGGTGCCTAGCACAGGCACAGGCAGACATGTCAACACTGATGTGAAGTGGGGATACTGAAATGCATTTTGCTCCCACTGTGAACCAGGAGGAGCTCCTGGGTCCCAGGAGGAACACCCTGAACAGGAGCTCCTTTGCTCCCGTGTGTTTGCATACTCGTGTTTGCATACACGGCAACAAGGGGGAGCAGGTCCCGAGTGGCTGAAGGGAGCCAGAGCAGCAACGTGGGAAGGAAGCAGCTCCGTGCTGCCCTCGGGCAAACCCCTGGTCCTCACTGGCCATGAGCCCAGCAGTTTACAAGCCAGTTTCTATAGAAAGTGATTCTCTGCACCAAGCAGGCTCTGAGGACACTGCACAGGAACAGTTATAACAAAAAAGGAGGCGACAGTGATGCAAACTCAAATGTCATGCTTTAAACAGGGGCTCACTGTTGAACACATCTGCCTTTTATCTACTGCTTCAAATGAATGCCAAGGGAAAGCCTGGGTCTGAGTCAATCTAGACTGAGAAAAGCTATAGGAAATAATATTGTGGTTTTCTTTCAATCTTTGGGATCCATTCATTCCTAAAATAAAGGATAGACAATATATGAGTGTTAGGCTATCTGCATTCAGTTCCTTGTCCTGCCTTAGACTTGCTGAATGACCTTGAGCAAATAATTCACTGTATTCACCCCTCACTCTCCTTTTGCTACCTCACAAAAAGATACTGGAAAACAGAATGCATTGAGAAGGCACTCAAACACCATGGTGATAAGTTCTGCACAAGAGAAACCCCACAACTCTATAAAAAAGTACAGGCATGTTTAAAGGGAAAGATAATGCTGTCCAGATCCTCTATATGTGCTCTCCTGAGCTTTGAGACAAGCAGAAATCAGGATAACATTATCTTTTCAGTTTTGTTCTTTATCATAAAAAATTGCAAAGCAACAAATGCTTTTTTATCGACCTCTTTTCCCTCTTTGCGGAGGATGGGGTAGGTCATCTTCTAAGTGCTTCTTTACCTTAAAAGTTAAATCCAGTTATCAGAAAGCTAAAGGTGAATTTATTACATACCAATGTCATGTTAAAATTAAATTTGACCAATGAAACAAACTCATTCTTTTGACTGCAGAGCAAATGCCTGAGAAGTGTAATCCTATCACCGTGGAGGCCCAACCAGGAACACAGACTGGGGACACAGATCTGGGTGCGACAACAGCAGCAGGGCAGAAGACCCGCCCTTAGTTTATTTTTCCATTATATATCTGTGGCAAGGTGACCATGGATTGGAGAAGGGTATCGCCACCTCTCCTGTCACATTGGTCCAGGAGGCTGTCATTCAACCTCCCCTTGTCTTGGAGAAAGTATTCATAACATTGCCAATATTTACAAAACATGGTCCTGTGTTTACAATTCACCAGCGTGAGAAACTGCACGTTTCTCCTTTAATATGAACGCTCAGCAAACCAGGAAAATTCATGGCAACATCTCACCCTTTTAAGTATATTAAAAAGAAAACAGAAAAAGAAAAATGAACAATTCTATGACAGGAAAAAAGAAAGAAAAAAAAACCTGTATAAAGTTCACCGACCTTCATTTAGGTGACGGTGTGAGGGCTACATGTTGGTCTGATTCTGCCTTTGCTACCCAGGGTTTCACCCTGAACCCCTTGCAATAATCTGCTCAAAATATCTCGAGCATAGTCTAACATAATTCAACCAACACCCTCATATTTTTAAATTTTTATAAGATACAAGGGAATATACGGTGCAAAAGGCAGGAGCATTCCAAGAAAAATTTAACCACTCAATTGAAAATTCTGAACCCCAAAAGTTCTGTCCCAAAACCACAACCCCCAAACAACATGCACTTTCCCCACAGATGTCACAATGGCTACCATACATAAAACTGAGCCATAGCAAACAATTCCTCTGAGTCCATGATTAACAGTCCGCTGGCTCTCAGCCTCACACTGCTTCAGTCAGTCCTTGTCCAGCAGCTCCACAGGATCCAAAGTCTCTATGGAGGCCATATAGGAAAAGAGAGGATGCCAGTCCATGTCCATGTTAATCAGATCTCGAAGAGGCTTCTGTGATGGGTGGCACTAGGGTGGCACAGGATGCACAAAGTTTCAGGATCAAACAGGATCAGTCCAATGCACCTGAGGCAGCTCAGCAGACTTTCAGCGGCCGCCGTTTTAGCATGGATCGCAGAACCTGAGGATAGAGAACTTAGAAAACACAAATTGAGCAATTGACTTTTTCTCAAAGAATGCATGCAACATAGGATGTGGACGTAGAAACCCACTGCAAGGTCCAAGGAAAACTGACCATAGCTATGTGGCAACATCAACACTTCCTACACTTGAGATGATGGCTGTACACCAGCCAGAGAATTTTGCTCTTGTTCTAGAGCTTGGGAAACTGTTTCGTCCCCCTGACGTCTTCGTCTTTTTCTTCGCCTCCGAGTTTTCGGGCTTGGCGTGGGCTCATCATGACCCACTGCTTTGCAAGTTTCTGCAGTATGGTCTGGACCCACACCTTGTGCGCAGAAAAACAAGGGAGTCACTTTCTGTGCCTCCTTTTCCTGTTCTCCACTAGGCTGAATATCTGCCTGTGTCTCATGTCCATCATTCTGCCTCTGTTCTGCCGGCTGTGAAGCAGCCGTTGGGGTCATCACCATAGAATCACAGGTGTTTAGAACTGCACAGGTCTGGACCATCTCCAGGACATTAGAAGTCTCCGGAATGGTTTCCAGGAGCCTCTGGCAAGCAGAATTAGCATGGCTTCTTGCTAATTGCTCCAAAATTATCATTGTCAAAGTTATATCCTCGACTCTCGTCTCTATAAAATTCATCAGACGCACTATAAGTCGATGAAAAGGTTCACCTGGCTTCTGTGCTATATCTGAGAAGTCTTGCTTTGGGGAGAAGGATAACTTGGTTTTTATCAATGCAGATATCCCTATGTATCTGCACGAATCTAAAACCCTGAAAGAAAGGCCAGCTTGCACATCAGGGCAAGCATATTGACTCCTCCCCATAAGTAGGTCAGCTCCGACCCCAAACAAGGGATCATCTCGAGGCAGGTGGCTATTTTCGACAGCCATTTGTCCAGCTAGGAATTTCCAATTTCTTTCAAAGGTAAAAACCTGTTGAGGTTCAAGCATCATTGTTGCAAGACCTCTTATTACATAAGGAAAGATCAGATTCTCAAATTCTGCACTGATCCATTGAATTGCCTCAGTGAAGCTTATATTATTTTCTGCCACGTCCCTTGATAAGGGAAACGGGACTGCCCATGATGGGTCATCATGGCTATGATGCTGTGGACCCACGTCCACAGCTCCCTGAACTGGCTTGGGCAAAGCTGCATCTTCAGGCAGCAGCTCTCTTAGGTCAGCAGCCTGGTTCACCTGCGGACT
This sequence comes from Prinia subflava, assembly GCF_021018805.1. Lineage (NCBI taxonomy): Eukaryota > Metazoa > Chordata > Aves > Passeriformes > Cisticolidae > Prinia > Prinia subflava. The sequence goes on along the minus strand of NC_086257.1, from coordinate 2,576,300 downwards.
AAAAGCCTCATCCGATTTCATGACAGGGAAAGCGTGCACATCAGACAACGCTTTTGCCCCGTTATCATCTCCCACAGCCGACCCGGCCCCGTAGGGCGGGTGGGCGGGGGACAGTGACTCGCTCAGACTCCTCTCTGAGCGGGGGGGCGATTGTCGCGCTGGGCAGGGGGGCGTGGCCGACGGGCCACAGCCTTCAGCTCCTGCCCGGCCAGCCGATGGGTCGGTGGCCAGGTCGGCGGCAGCAGCGGCAGCCGAGAGCCCCTCCCGCTCGGTGCGGGGGGACATTCCCCGAGCGGCAGGGAGGGGACGCGCGGCGGTGCCGCGCGGCGGCGCGGGGGGGTCGCACGGCACGAGGGGCCCCGCAGCAGCGGGCAGCGTTGCGCCCAGCCCTCCCCCCGCGGCGCCGGACCGGCACCGAACGCGTGGGGCGGGGCGCGGCGCGGTGGGTGGCGGCGGCGGCTCCGCTGCGGGCACCGCACAGACCGCCGGCGGCGGCGACCCCGCGCACAGCATTTGGCGCGGCGGCGGGACGGGGCAGGGAGGGGCCGTCCCCGCCGGGCTCGCCTGCCGAATCCTGCGCGGAGCAGGTCGCGGCGGGGCGGGGCGGGCCGGGGAGGCGGCGCACGGCGGCCCCCCCGGCTCCCCGCAGGGGGCCCGAGGCGGCGCGGCTCCGCGCGGCAGCTGCAGGGCGGACCCCGCAGCGGTGGCGGGCAGCGGGGGGGTCGCCGCGGCACGGCGGCCCGGGGCGGCGCGGGCGATCCCCCGCGCTCGGCGTGGGACCCGAGGCCGAGCGCTCCGCCCCCTCGGCACCCCAGCTCCCCGCCCGGCAAACCGCGCGGGGAGCGGACCGAAAAAGGCTTCCCCGCCCTTCCAAAAACCCCGCTGGGCGCGCCCAACCCCCGACATGGGGGTGGGGGTCTCCTGCATCGGCTCTAACCCTGCATCAGAGCAATCCTCGTCAGAAGCGACGGAGCTCACAGGGGAGCCAGTGCTGCTTCCTGTCGAAAGCCCAGAATCAACTTCAAAGTCCTCTCCAGCCTCTTTTAGAAGTGGGAAGACTGTTCCCCAGATCCCTAGGAGAGCGCTAGCTCTCATATTTCCGTTCAGAACGGATAAAAAAAGTTTTTCCCCCAGGGTTTTCCATGGGTCGATTGAGAGTGCTTTTTCAGCACTATAAAAAATTCCAAGTTTCTTTCCCCAGCTAAATAGTTCTCTCACGTGTTTCCTGGTCAAGTCAGCGTCACAGGACAACAAAAAGGAGTGGAGCAGTTCCATCATCAATCGTTCCTCTGAGAACATCGTGGGTTTCTTCTTTTTGCAGCTGTAGAAGGCAGATTTTTTTTTTTTCTTTCTTCTTTTTTCTTTCCTCACTAGCTTGAAACTTGACCACGTGGGCGCCAGTTATCACCGTGGAGGCCCAACCAGGAACACAGACTGGGGACACAGATCTGGGTGCGACAACAGCAGCAGGGCAGAAGACCCGCCCTTAGTTTATTTTTCCATTATATATCTGTGGCAAGGTGACCATGGATTGGAGAAGGGTATCGCCACCTCTCCTGTCACATTGGTCCAGGAGGCTGTCATTCAACCTCCCCTTGTCTTGGAGAAAGTATTCATAACATTGCCAATATTTACAAAACATGGTCCTGTGTTTACAATTCACCAGCGTGAGAAACTGCACGTTTCTCCTTTAATATGAACGCTCAGCAAACCAGGAAAATTCATGGCAACATAATCCTTGCATGCAGCAATTCCACCTGCTGTGAACTGAGATGCACACACCACCACTGTACTCCTTCTACAACAGCCTTTGAAGCACCAGAATGAAAGCAAGTTCTAACTGCAGGCAAATGAATCCAGACTCTCTCTTTGTTTGCAGAGCTTGCACTGACAGCAAACAGAGAATAACCAACACTACACTTCATCAACTCAGGAAAAAATGCTTGGCATAACTTCAAAATGGAAGACAACACAGATCTGTAGCACAGATCCTTGTTATCATACGATTGTTATCATGTAGATCTTTGTTTTCATAATTGAGGTTACAAACACACTAGGTAGATTATTTAGTGGGCCTTTTTACTAGTATTTAATCAAAGACAGTATGTGGTAATGCAGGACAACAGCTCATCTCTATCTACTAGAAATACATTTGATTTATAATGGGAAATGTTGACTTTAGCACTGACAGTTGACACAGCCCACTGCCTGGGGGCAAGGATTACTGAAAATTCTTTCTGCCCAGTCTTTTAAAGGTGAGTACAGAACAGTGTGAGGGCATGTAACAGTATGTACACAACAAGCCTGCTACCAAAGCCTGGCCCTACACACAATTCTGGATGCTGGAGTTTTATTACTTAGAGGCAGGAATGGTGCCTTTTAAGGCTTTCCATAGAGTCCTGTAATAAAATGAGGTCCAAATGTGTTCAGGAGCTGCAGCTATCTCCAATATGAACTGAATCACTTGTTCAAACCTATACCACAACAGTCTGAAATATGCAGAGAACCGACCTACACTGACCTACAGTTGCTCTGAAAATCCACATAGCCCAAAATATCAGCCATTATTTCACATCTATTTGAGAGAGGCATTTTAAAAAATGCAAATATAACACTGTTGCCAGTGTTAAAGTTTTCTTGATCTTTCAAAATTTTATTTGACACTCATGAATTCCACAGGATGTTTCATGATTGCTACACTGAGTACACAAACTTGTCCTCTGTCCTACAGTTATTTAGTCTTCATGACCACACTGATGTGTGACTTGACAAAAAGACTTTACACAGTTTACCTCTGTGTTCTCCTTCCACATTTGCTGCCAGGACAGAAACACACACTTTTTCTCCACTAAAAAAACCACATGCTTGAAACAAATATAGGTTTCTCATGTTTAACATAATACATTCTCAGTCATCATTATGAAATCTTTGTTTTCTATCACTTTGAATGTCTGTGCAGCTTGTAGGCATAATCAGCATAATGAAGAACCCAGAAGGAAAATGTGACTGTACTCCAATTACATTTTACTTGCCAAACACATAAGATGGCTTCAGGGGCATTTCATGTATCTTTGGAGAATTTTCATACAGTGTTTCACAAAGAGGTCACTGCTCTTGAACCCACAGGCTCTCACTGCAGCCCCAAGAGAACTCTGGTTCCCTAAACACTCACGACATCCTACAGCACAAATGGAAAGGAGATGCAGGACAGATATTCCTGCTACATCAGATAGATTTGCTGGTGATTGGTGTGAACAGTTTGGTGCCAAAATGCTGACTTACTTTGCTCCATCGACAGCAATAGCTAGAAACACATTCCCCTCAGTATTTGCCTCTAGCAGTGCAGTGATTGCTACAGGGTCATGTAAATATAAATGGGACAGGAAGGTTCTGCCAAGCAGAGGAATAGGAACTGTAGGCTCTCTGTTAAGATTTCCTTTGTAATACACTGATAATACTCTCTAATCATGACATATTAGCCCTTCACCTCATCCTTTAAGTATGTCTCAGGTGTGTTAAAGACAGCTGAAAGACAAACTGGATGTAAATGTCATTGGTTCCAAACTTATTACAAACCCATGTCGCAGGGATCTTCTCCTTTTAGTAGCAACAGAGCCTTTTTACAGACAACAGCCCAAACACCAATGCCAGAGGGCTGGCAACTAATACCAAAAAGAAAGTACTTCCTGAGAAAAAGGATGGCATGCGGTGCCAGGGACACGGGATGCTGTGCCAGGGACAGCTCCCTCTCTGTCAGCTGAGGAACTATCTCTCCCTTGTCCACTTTCACTTTAACCTCTTAATTATGATTAAACAAACCTTCCCTGGCAGTCAGACGGGTCCATTGTGCCACATGCCTTGTTCAGGAAGATGGGGAGCTGACAGGAAACCCCCTTGGCTAAACAAACCCTAGTTAATGCCAGTTTGCCATTTTCCACATCTCTGTCATCATCTCTCTGGTTTGTATCAGCGGACAGGACTGGCAACAGTCACAGTGCTGGCTGCTGAACAAGCCCTTGGAGACACGGGCTAAAGCCTCAGCACCTGACAAACCCCAGCCCTCTCTGTGAGAGGAACCATACAGCAGTGCAAGGCACTGACCAGGAGTGGCTGAGGTGTTGTTCCACCACCAGTGAGCACTGCCAGCCACTACAGGAGCACTCAGCACAAAGCCAGAAGCAGAGAGCAGGTCTGCTCCCCATGCAGAAACAGCTCCTCCCTCAGTGTAAGGGCAGGACAAGAACAGAGGCTCACCTTCACAGGCTTAGTAACTTCCACTGTGCTTTGACTTGCATTGCTGACTCTAATCCTGTTCAGACAGAGGTGTCTGGCTTGGATTTAGTGATGTCTCAAATACAAACTAAGAAGAGACAAGAAGGATAAAGCTTGAGAGCTACTGACTTTCAATCTCCTTATTACAATCAGGAAGCTGGACACTGAATTACCGCCCATCAACTGCAAGCTCAATTCTGCAAACACAGACAATTTATAACACAGTGCAGTTTCTGCTCTTTGGAAAGGGCACTGACTTGAACTGAGCAGTGTCATGGAGATAGGAATACAATTCTTTTGTGCCAAGCGCCTTTCCATTATCCTTCTGCCTCCTAGCTCCACTTTTCCAATCCCCTCCCTTGAGATCTTGCCTTTTTGCCCTGTAATCTCCACCGTGATTGTTAATGTTTTATTAATAATCAAGGTAACCAAATCAAACTATTCTTTCAGTAACTCTTTTGTATCAGTCTATATACCTGGATTCTATTACTCCTAATGAATTCAAGTGTTTAGACTTGCATATTTATTTCACAGTTCTCTACTGCTGTATTAGTGACTGAATACAGCCTTAAGTGGAAAATTCACATTTAAAAGGAGAGACTTTGTAATAATATTTTACCAAACTCACTTTAGGGTAATGGACAGATATTGTGCCACACAAATCACACTGGCCTCCTCTCCTGTATTAGAGAGTAATTGGGTATGCTCTGAGCAGGGCACACCAGCAAACAGGGGTTTGTGCCATGTTTTTACATTACTATGAGTCTCCCTGTTCATTTACTTTTGAATAGCATGGAATATGAAATCATGGCTCTCCCCTTCCATGCAAGGGGTCAGACAGGTCACCTACAGCTGTGCAAAAGTTGTGGGTTTTTTCTTTGGTCATAGGAAACCAAGGCTTAGTGCAACCTGCCTGAGTCAAATACATCTAATGTTTCAGCTTCCTAGTGCTACAGCTGGCAATCATTAAAAGTATCCCAGAAATTAAAAATACAAAACTGGTATAAACAAAAATTTGGCAGTGAGGCAATCACCTTCTTTGGAAGGACTGCTTTGACATCTGATGACAAACTATTCAGATCCTGAATGGAACCTCATTTCCATCCCAGCACTCTTTCCTCTTGGGAGCCTGGAACGGGGGGTGGAGGGGAGGTACAGGCAAGAGACTGGGAAGTGACACCCAGGGGGAGTGACCCAGAGATAATCAATGGCTCGGCAATGAGCAGCCAGCTCCACTGAATATTGATTAGCCAGTGCTGGCAAGCTCTGCTCCGGGGAGGTCAGCGCTCCTGCCAGCTCCTTGTGTGAGCACAAAGGCAGCCTCTGCAAAAGGCAAATTGTAAATGGCAGATTTTATGTGAGAGGCACCATTCAGGCCTCCAGAAGAAAAAAAAACAGAAATATGGTCCCTGCACGAGCAAGCAGAAGGCAGCAGCAGTCCTGCTAGCTTCTGTTATTACACTGTGCAACTCCAGGTTTACCTAATAAACTTGTTTCAAAGATTATCACTTGCAAATATGCATGATACCATGAGTTGCCACAGGTTTCTCTTCCCTAAAGATTTCACAGACATGTGAAATGGGCTGCTTTCACAGACATCTGCCCTCAGAAGCTTTGCCCAGTGTTACACCTCAGTACATGCCAGGTATGAGTACACATTTCAAGGTGATACCATATGCTGGCCTAGGCCAGCTCTGAGCACACCTTACGCCCTTGAAGCAACACAGCTGTGTGTTAGTACTGCATTCTCACAGCACAATCTGTTCTTACTGTCCCATTCAGTAATAAACATTTTAGCTTTTTAGTATTTTATAAATATAGCTGGATATTAATTTTATTATTACATCCATTGGTCAATATATACAGAACATATTATACAGCTGAGGAAATTAGCTATTAGTGACTAAGAGAATATCCTACCTTTTTAGAAGCAGACAGTCTTTTCTCATAGGCTTTCTGTGGAAAGAGAAATTCTGACAATCAGGGAAAAGAGACCTGGAAACTGCGTTCTTAAAACAAAACAAAACAAAATTACAAAATAAAATGAAAAAAAATAAAAGAAGAAGAAAAGAAAAAAGTTCCAGTTTCTGCCTGGTGTAACTCATCTGACTTCAGTGGGGTTGTCCCAGAAGCAGATTCGTCCCTCTGTCTTTGCCAAAAAGAAAACAACAGGAGCCAGCCAAAGGCATCTGCTTTTGGATTTCCTCAGTGAATCCGTTCATTATACTCTCCTGATGGAGAAGCTGTAAACAAAGGCACTTCATGATGCTGCATCGTGCTATCCATAATTACATTGTATGTGCTTCATCAGCAGACATGCTTCAGGGCACACTGCAAAAGCTTTTTATGTATTCAGGACTCTTTCTGAGAGGGTGGGTTAAATGAAGAGAGGGAAAAGCTAACAGTTAAACAGGAAAGGAAAACCTAACTTAAGTAGTTACTTAGAGAGAAGCTCAGTATAAAAGAGACAGGAGGGCACTATCTATACACACTGCAAAAAAAGATGGGAGCAGAATTCCTGCCCACCAGAGCCCCAGTTAGTGTGTGTGCTTTAATGCCCTCTCCATTTCTCTTTAAGATCACACACCCTCTGAAACAGTAATTATGTTATGTGGCGCTCCCACATGAAAACCTCACTCTGGACTGGGATTCAGAAGAACTTCTAAAACAAAAATTTTAGTTTGGAAGCTCTGTGAGGCTAACTTTATATAAATGGCTAACCATGCTCTGACTTCACAGTGATATAAGTCAGGTGTAGCTCCCTAAACTGTGAGCATTAGAAAACTCTAGTGTCAGATCATAAGCGAGTCCCAAACACTTTATTGCTTAGCAGATCAGCTTGAAGTGCTTGGCAGTACCTGGTACAAGTCATTCTCTGAGAAAAGAAATCTGTTTATCTTGTGAAAATGTACTAACACTGTCTTAGATGTAATTAAGTCCAGCACAATGTAACATTTCTGATGAGAACTTTGCTTTAAGAAGTCCCAAATCTGCCACCAGAACAGGTGTAAGCCACACCCTGTTTAGAAGTACTTGTGTCTGAAAAGAAGAACTTGAAAAAGGAAATTCTTAAAGATAATCAACACCCACGTGGGCAGGGGAGGCAGGCATTCAAGGGCTGGAAGCTGAGACTGGTCTGGAAAGAAAAGCACAGACAGAGGTAGCAAGCAAAGGTGAACACAGGCTGGTGGAGAGACAGTGTTGTAGTAAATTCTACCTTGTACTACCTATATGCACATATAACCTGTCACTGCTGCAAAATCACAGTCTTAGGTTTGTTTGGGTTTTAATAGAAGTATTTTTTGGAAGTGAAAAGAGATAATAGAAGTTGATTTGTATCAAAATATACTAAAAATAGCACTTCACAATGTCGAATTGCTTTGAATGCTAGATTTCACTGTGGGCTATGGAACAAAACAGTTTCAAAGTGCATACATCAAAACCACATTTGGACAGTTTAGCAGCAAACTGAAATATTTCAAAACTGTGCAATCCTAGTTCTATAAATTTATTCCATATCCAAAGTTTGCCTCTATGATTGTCAGTTATCGTAGAGGTAGAGACCATAAAAGGAAAAATCCAGGCAGCCTTTTTCTGAATGCTTGCTGCATAAAGATTAAAACCTATCGGGCTCGTGTCACCTGAAAAGTGGTCACAGATGAGTAATTACAGCTAAGCAGCAGCATCTGCCTCTACCAAGGGCTGGACAGCCACGTTTTCTCAGCCACTGCTCAAGGGACAACGGATGCAATATTTAAGTGACAACTGCATACAGGTGACAGGGGAAGTAACCCACCTATTTCTCACTAGGAAAGCCAAAACCTGTGCCTCACTTGGGCCCTTGGGGTTTAGCATTTTACAGACAGAGCATGTCCCAAGAATTCTCTATGAGGAGGAGGCTCTGAAAAGAGTGATTACAACTCTTTAAAACACTGCCATGAGAGCTGCTTACTCCTCATGTCATTACATTAAAGTTGCTGGCATTTATTTCCCAGTCATCTTATTCATGAGCTTGCCCTTCACAGAGAAGAAAGGAAGCCAGGAAAAGACATGAACAGACATTACCATGTCAGAAAACCCTCAGCCAAAGCTTAGTCATTCCATACAAATTCAGAAAGTTTGGAGACTTGTTTAGCTGGAGTTTCAAGGTTGTTCAACTCAATGTAAGAAAGGAGAAAGGATATCCAATGTCACAAAATAATGCACTACTACTTGGCAGCAAAATAAAGTCACTCCATAATAGCTTTTGTAAAAGTCCTCTCAGCATTTATAACAATAAGTTACTGTATTAACAATTACTAATAACATCTTATCTAGCTATTTAACAGATGTTCAGGTCTTTAGCACCAAGACAAGACCAGCATTTGCTCATTCTGGGTTACCAAAGGTTTGACTCTACCATCATGGCAGGTATCCAGATTGTGGTTAGTGCACAAAGAAATCCCTGAGACCTGCAGGAACCAACTTGTGGCTTCTACAAGAAATTTTCCCCAGACCATGCACTACACAGAATAGAAGTGAAAAAACTTTTAGACTTATCTGAAGGAATCTACTTCTCCAGGTCAAAAAGTCATTACAGGTTAATTTTTGAAAAATTCCTGGTAATTCCTAGGAAGAGAGCCAATGGGCACCCTTTGGGATTATTTTTGCTTTCACCAAGAAGGAGCCTGTTCTGAAGAAAATTCTCTGTGGAAATCTGGGTGAGATGCACATGCTGTCCCTTCTGCTCTGAAGTTTAGGCATAGGGATGTCTATGATGACCCTCTGGCTGGACTGGAGCCCACCCAGGACAAGCACACAGTGCTCACCATTTCTGTGAAAAACCAGTGAGAAGTGCAGTGGGCACCATCCACAGGGCTTTCAGCCACAGCTTCCCTCTGGGCAAGTCTAGGTCTGGGCTGCAAAGGAGGCTGAAATGCAGAGCTACATGTGGCCAGAAGTGCTCTGTTTCAAGTGGCTTGGGGTCAAACCCATCCTGATTTGCACCCAAACCACATAAAATTTCAGGCTTGCAACTTAGCCAAGTGTTGCTGAAGGGTTCACAAACTTTAGTGAACTTGGCTTGAACTTTGCATTGGAAAGGAAAAAGTAAAATAAAACTTTCAAGTTGAAGGTTCTGCCTTAAGTCACTTTGCCCATCTCCAATACTGATGCCTTACAAAAAAACAGTTGATGATCTATTCTAAACAGTGATCCCAAACTCCATTCCTTAGACATATTTTCCCAGATTTCTTTTTCTATATGGACCTTTCCCACCTCATGGGTTCCACAGAAACTGTGACCTTTAAGATGAGGATGAAGATCCTCAGCTACAGTAACACTGTAGTCTATGCATAATCTTTCACTCATAGGAGTAAAACCCCTCCATCCCAAAAATCTCCCTTAAGTAATGATAATTTGATAATATTCTTTAAGATTTTACAAGGCCAAAAGAAAAGTTGTTTTCTATTTTTAAAGAAAGATAGAAAATAATATAATAGAAGAACTTGGAAAATTGATCATGGTCCTGTGAGTGGTGGTAAATCCAACCGTAGGGTCACAGATTCCACTATGTGCCTTTATTTATTGGGCTGAGATATAGGTAGGTGTAGACTTACAGCACCCTGCTGTACACCAAGGTTACGGGAGCTCTGAATCCTCCTAGAAGCAAGTGCCCCACTGTTTCTCTGGAGAAGTGCCTGTTCTTCTCAGGGAGGTCCTTTCCCACAGTTTCAGCCTCCATTTTTAACACTCACATAAAACCTCTCTCTTAGAACAGGTCTGGGGAGCTTTAGGATAAACTGCAAAGGGGTTCATAAAAATGAGAAGAAGGGAGTGAACCATTTGCAAAGATAATTCTTGAAGGGATACATGTTCAAATAAATAGATTTTCATTTAAAGCAAAATTAGTTTATCCCTGAACAACAAAGTTTCCTGAAATTTATTCTAAAATAGCCGTCAACACTATCCACTTTTCTCCATGCTCATTTTTAGCGTGTTCTTTCACCTTGTTTCTTTTTTTATAAAGAATTAATGTTTTTGTATTGGCAGTAGTAAACCACTAAAAAGAAAACCTAGCTTCAGAAGCCTCGCTCTGATACTCTGAAAATAAAACAAACAAAGAAAAATCCACTGCTAATGTTTTCTAAACCATTTCACATCATCAAGGATCACATATTTGAAGACAAATGAAGTTATAAGATTTCTGAAGAATACGTTTTTGATTCTGCACACTTTATAAGCCATTACACAGTCACATGAGTTCTGTACTTAATCTGAAGAACTTGCAAATAAAAATAGTTCCTGCCTCTAACGATGTATTTTTCATGTGATGATAATTCACTCCTGGTGCTGTTCAGGGAAAGAGCAAAGCCATATCAGGATCAAACACAACATGTAAATAACCCTGAGGCACTGGGGTTTCTCCTTTGACTGAAATGACTTCTCTCTGATAATTTAACAGAATAGAACCTGAATCTTTTCACAGTTGGTGTATATTTTACAACACAGGTCCTGACCTTGTCTCGGTAGGTTTGGTTTTCTTGGAAAGACTTTCTGACAGCGAATGGGAGCGTGGTATAGCCTCATGCTCTTGGGGCAATGACAGTGTAAGGAACTTCCAGCTGAAAAATATTCCCACTTGTTTCTGCCCTGCTTGTGGGACTGTGCTCTGAAACATGGCACTTCCACAGAAGAGAAAATTTACTGGGCCAAGTGAGACAGAAATTAGATTTCCAGACATGTCTACTCTTCCACTTGTGCAACTTGCTAAGAGTTGTGTTGCTACAACTGTGTGTGTGTGTGGGTGGAAGAAACGGACTAATAAACAAGTAATTAGAGGTTGGAACTGCTCAAGGCATGAACACCACCAAAAAGGCACACAAAACCAAAAAACCAAAACCAGCAACATCCTACCATTTTTTATTACATAATTTTAAAATAAATCTAATCTGAAAACTTAACTGTTCCATTAATTTTGGATGTTTTTTAACTTGTAAATTGCAGGTGTCATTCAAATTTCACTTCCTCTCTAATGCTAATGAGCAGGTCATTTCCCATTTCACCTGCTCTTTGTAATGCAGTGACAGCTGCAGGCTGCTGCCCCTGTCAGAGACTTGCTGTGCAAGGCACACAGGCACCTCCTTTATCCCAAAGAGCTGTGTACATCTGGTGGGAATAAGCAAGTTTTCCCTTAAGATGAAGAACTGATGCAGAGATGAAGCAGTTTATCCAAGGCCCTGTTGGAAGCTTGAAGCAGGAACAGGGGTGAACCGAAATCTTCGGTGTGCTCACACAGGATTGTGCACATTTCTCAGTCTGGAAAGGATGAACTCTACTGAACTGGAAATGTACATTTGGGTTGAGCACACATGGGAAGGTAGTGCTGTGGGATGGACATCAATCCACAGTCTGTGCTTCCAGAGATCAGGGTTTGGATAAACGCTGGCTCCAGCCACGCTGCTGCTCCCCTGGGGACCCATATTAGTCGTCCCCAACACAAAATAAACATCTCTCTGCACTGGACCTCTGAACACAGGAGCGTGGAGCCAAAGGTTCCATTGTCTCAGGACTGACAGGTGCTTGGAAGCAAAAGGGATAAAAAGAGCACACATCCATGGAAAAAAAGATGTATGCATGGCCCTGGTTTCAGCAAGATTGGACATTCTGTAGGATCACTCTTAATTTTAAAGAGTGAGATCACTCTTTAAAATTAGTGCCACCCTGTGTTGTCACCCTCACAATCCAACAGGCAGTGGTTGCCTTTGGAGAGGGGCAAACACTGGTCTGATGGACAATGGGAAACCTTCCACCATTTATGACCACTACAGTTCCCCGGATGTCTTGTGTGCAGATTTGCTCTGGAAGCCTTTGCTGCTAGCAGCTGAAATGCAAATTTTTTCCTCCTTTTTTTTTTCTTTACCCTTTCTGTCTCTCTCACTCTGTTTTTTTAGGGGGTTTTTAGGAGGTTTTCTCCTGGTTCCATTGCATTTTGCTGATGTCAGTCCCCTCGCTCTCTCTCTCTGCTGGGCATCTTGGCCAGCTATTTATGTGGGAAGTGAAATGAAAGCCTGCACTTTTCTGATGAATACTGCTATACTCATGCATTTTGAATTTTTATTTGGGCTAAGCAAAGAAAAAAGTCAATCCAGCAGCTATTATAATCAGCATCTTTTACAAGCTGATCCAAGCCCTAAAACACTTGAAAGATGATTGACAAGTCCAAGGATGAAAGATTCATTGTTTAAGAACTTTCCATTGCAAATTGGTATTTCAGTTTTCCTGAAAATTTGAGGGTTTTTAAAATCAGACCCTCATGCAGGCACACACCTCCAGGAGCTGGGAATTCAAGGGAAAAAATGCCAGTTTGAAAACTTGAACTGGCAACATTATGAGAGTTACTGTCTCCTGACCATTGACATTAGTATTTTTTGCACATTCTAGTTTATCACCCACGCACTTCTCACCACACCTTAAGGGCCTGGTCCCTCTTCCAGCAGGGAGAGACTGGCTACCAAACTGTACTAGGCTTGTCCATTGTGCTAATAGGATTACAGCAAATAATACCAAAAAAAGCCCCTACTTATTCATATGGAAACAGCATTAATCCCTTCTGCCTGCCCCACCCCATAACTTTGTGTCTGAGCATGAAAGCTATCTGTCTGCTTTGGCAGCACAGAAACATTCACAAAATGTTTTCCAAATGCTGGGTTTTCTCACCCCCAATTCTTTGCAGTTTAGCTCTGAAGGGACACAAAGTATAAAAAAAAGACTATGACATTCTTTCCCATATAATTTACTATAGGGCATTGATACTGCTTTCTGGGGAATGACATCAAACATAATTACCAGGAAAAGGTAGAAAATACAGAAGGAGCCATAAAAAGATGTATTTTTATCCTGTTAATTTCCTGTCTCATACATGCCACCAGAATATGTTGTTAATCAGTATATGAGGTTTTAGTAAACAACTCTGCAACACATCTTACTAGCCAGCTTTTCCAGGTGCTGTCCAGGGGATAGATTCACATCACTAACATCCATATAAGTGCATTTTATACTGACCTTGTCTGCCTTAGTTGGTCTCACTTATATTAACACAGAGAGTCAACTGGAATGGCTAAAGACAATGGCAGTGCTGACTTCTTATGGTAGAATTTAAATGACAGTTGACTTATAATGACTGTAACCAAAATTATATTATTTTCTGTAATCTACAAATAAATTCATGGATTTCATCCAAAAACAAAGCTATAGAACAAAACCTACCTTTGATTAAGGGAAAAATGCAATATATCTATTAATATTCAAAGCAAAGGGATAAAAGTTGCTTGCTTTTTGTTTGTTTGTTTTCAATTATCTGTATTATTCTACAACATTTTTATAGAAATTGGGGTTAGTATGATTGAAGGTTGATGATTCTACCAAGAATAGCTTTTTTGCACTTAGATACACTCTTTCTCAGAGCAAATGCAAGTTGCCAAAGAAAATCAAACTCCAGTGTGTAAAATGAATACTTTTATTGTTATTTGGAAATGGAAATTGTATTTCACTCCTTGCTCCTGAATGGTAGAGTGATAGAGCTAACTTTTAAAACTGCCCTGCCCAAGTACTCCTGTGAGTAATTATACATTTTGCTATCTGGCAACACCTTTTTAAAGGCTTTTAACAGCACAAATTCTTCCTTATTTGCCAGTTTCCATCTAGATTTGTAAATAATCACATTTGGGCCATCACACTTGAAGCATCAAGTGAGAAGTTTTATCTCTTTCCAATACCAGTTCTGCTTTTCTTCCAACATAAAACATCAAGAGGAGAAAAAAAATACAGCACCTTCTTAGATTTCTGTAATAATGAGACACTTTCTAGGAAGAGCATCAAATATTCCAGAGTACACAAGAAGTGATTTGTTCTCAGTCATCTGCTTGCAGGTTCTTAATCCGCCCTGTGTTCTCTGTTAGTCATGCAGGATTTCAGTTAATTTTTTTAAGCTAATCATCAAGTCACAATTCAGCAAGAAAGCTCTGCCCTGATTCATGAGCAGCAGTGCTGCAGGAGCCTGCAGGTTTGTTACAGGAACTGGGCTTCAATTAATAGTATAAAGAAAATAATGCAGCTTTGATTGATGGTGTTTTTTGACAACTGTGGTAGCTGAGAAAGGCGGCTCTGCTGAAAAGCAGCTGTTGAACACATTCTCCCCTGTAAGTGAAGGTGTGATAATTTTAAGAGAATGAGGTTGTTAACAAGGAATGTGGCTGGCTTTTCCAGCAATCATTCCCCAGGTGTAGAAAGAATGTTTTGAAACCTTTCTGCACATCAGTCTTTCACAGCCTGCACTCTGAACACACTGCTGGTAGCTCAGAGCTGGATCCACGAGGCAGCTTGATGAATACTAAAGATACTGGAAAATTTTCAATTCCTGGTGTTTTGCAGTGGAGAAAGGAAGAAGTCACAGCCCCCAGCACATGCTGAATGGTTTACACTGCCCATAAAGAACTGAATCTCTGCCCAGAATGAGAAACCAATCTGAACCAAGCTCATTGTCAGGTTCAATGCATTCCAATTTCCCCTCTGATGTTTTCTATTTTCATTGCTTTGTCTCTCTACAACACTCAGCTCTACCCAGCACTGCAAGTACTATTCCAATATAAAACAGACTGTTTAAATATTTCTGGCCCAAAGGAATCCAGAAAATTGGAGCATAAATTAAAGGAAAACAGATTCAGAAATATTACCCCTAAACAAAACAAGCCCCATAGAACAGCTTATGATGTTTTAGGAGTTAAGTGTATCTAATCAGACTGTTTGCCCTCAGAGCCTGACCCTAAATAAAATATTGGAAGTTTTGACCAAATGAGTGAAAGGAGGTTGATTTTTCTGGCTGAAAGCTTAAAAAGTCAGTGTTCCAAAGGGAGGGGGCAGGGAATGTTTAAAGCTTTCTGCAAAACATCCCTCTTTAGTTGTCTCAAGTTGCACTGCTTAAAGCCACTTCTTGGCATTTACTCTGAGGACTGAAGACAAACAGTAGGCTTCAGTGGTGTTCCATTAATAGCCAAACAAAAACCACTTTACTGAGAAAACATGTATTTCTGCAAGCAGCTGACCCAACAGAGTCCTCTTTCTTACAGCTCTGCAGTTCTCCAGAGTGGAAATGGAATCATTTTACAAAATTTCTGTTTAATAAGGGACAGTTTATGAAGGAGCCTTTCCCTCAGGAGGAGCATTACCTAAGTCTATTTTCACTCCCTGACTACCTGCTTGTGAACTCTGTTAACTTCTACCTCATTCAAATTTTGAGATTGTTGAGATGGGCCAGAATGTTCAAAAGTTACTAGGAAGGAGTTAGATATGCAGCAAGACCATGTAAGTGTATCAAATAACAAAAATAAACAAAACAAAACTAAAACTAACAACAACATCAAAACCAATAAAAAAACCACAAAAAAGCCAAAACCAACAACAACAACAAAAAAAAAAAAAACCAAAACAATCTAACAAACAAACAACCACAAGAAAACAAAAAAAACCCACCCCTTCTTGAATTTCCAACAAACTCTTAAGGTAGCTGTGAAGGGAGTCAGCCAAGTCTCCTCACAGAATTTTTGGTCCTGTCCACTGTGTGGACAGTGTGACCTGTCCACTGGCTAAACCCATGTCCCACATTCTGTGTATCAAGGTCCAGCTCCTTCCTCTGTCAAAATCTTCCTGTGACCATAATAAGCCATGTTGAAAAAGAACTCAAAAAGACATAGGAATCTCAAATTTGGTTTTCCAGACCCAATGTTTTCATGCTTAAAGCTTACAGTAGTTACATGTTCTCACAGAGTACATGGGGATTGTTAAAACCAGAGCAGCATCGTGTTTGTCAGGCAACAATTGCATCTAACCTCTATAAAATTGTTACAAGTCTGACAGCCTTCTCTCCCTTCACAGAGCCATTTCCTTAGGGGCTGTCCCTCAGAATCCAGAGAAAACCCTCTCCTGAAGAAACCACCTAAGTCTTGGAGCTTCCACCCTGTTGGTGTGGTAAACACAAGTGTCACCTCCAAAGGTGGCCACACTTTCACAGAAGATCTTTCAGAAGTCAGCACCTAAGAAAGAGCTAAAAATTGCCTCCCTGCACCCCTTTTTTCCTCAAAGGGGTACAAAAAAGGCAGGTAGTGCCCCTATACTTCCTTGTGATTACAGGTTAATGGCTAGAAAATTTATTCATATTATAGGAAAACCAGATCTCCTCTTTCCCCTTGGAAAGGATTCATCCCATACTGTTGCACAGGCTGACCTTACCATTGCCCATAATTACAGGAAGATAGTCCAGCCCTACAGTGTTTATAATCACTAGAAAAAAATCAAAATAAATTAAGAAATAAAATCAAACAAATTTCCTATCCCCTTTATGTGCAAAGAGCTGAGCCAAGGACAGTAAGACTATGAATTCAGAGTGATACATCTATTGAATAGCTAAGAATTAAGTCCCTGTATCCTAAACCATAGGACAGTGGTTTAATCTTTCACTTGGGATCCCTCCTCATGGGTTTACATGGCATGTAGAAGTTCATAGCAAGAGCAGCTGGAAGCTTTGTAGAACCCAGTAATGAAAAATACAGAGATAAGAGAAGAAATTGAATTACAGATCTGTCTCACCATTATTTTTCCTTTTGTATAGATTTAGACTGTTAAAAAATACCAGGTGAGATGATAGAAAATACTTGAGGTACAGGAAATAACAGGGAAATCACCACTAGTTTTGATATTCAGAGGTACAGAATATTACTGAAGTCCTGTAAACTATTGAAGCAGAGAATCAATTCAACCAAATTTGTGTTAAATCTGAATTAAAGAGAGATTTGAAGTCTCTTCCTTCCCCCACACAAGTCATAGTGACCCCTGAAAATGGAAGGCTCTGTCAGGGAAACATGAGTGGGGAATTTCCCAAGTGTCAGTCTGCAAAGATGCTCCTTGAACTCTGACAGGCTTATTGCCTGTGTTCCCATGACACATTGGTGGCATTTGATTATTCTGTAACTAAACTTCATGTCAAATTGCATGAGTGCACACTCGGATTGGTTTCTCACCTGCTAAACGCAGCCTCTCCTCATTCTGTCCGTGTTAATTACAGAAGGGTGAGCTCCCCTGACACAAAGGACACACAAGTCTTTCTGGGGGAGCACAGATAGGGAGTTACAGGGAGTCACTGATATTTTCCAAGTACCTGGGGCCATCTGTAGCCAAGGACTGCAAACATTTGGATGTGCAGGGGATGTACAGGAGCTGTTACAAAGGTGCCTCTAGCACAGCAGCACCATTTCAGTGCTGCTGGCCTTCCCTCCCCTCCCACTACAGCAGCACTGCTGAGTTCTGCCAAGCTGCAGAACCTGAGAAAAAGCAACACTGTGCTGCTTTTGTTCTTGTGAGGGGGAAGGAGCAAAAAATTAGCACTTTTTGAATGGATTAGGACTTGGAAGAGATTTAAGTCATGGAAGAGTGTCAGGAAATAAGAAAGTGAGGTCTCAAATCTGAACAGTCTTTTAGAAAGCTCAGCAAGAAAGAAGCATTAATAAATTAGAGGTTTAGTTATCCTCTTGGCTTACCCAGGGCATTGTAAGGTTCTCAGAAAGCTCTCTGAAGAAATTAGTGATTTTAACAAGCTACATTACCTCTCCTCACTCCACTTTATAGTGGTATGAATTGTTCCTTCCCAACTCAAAAAACTTAAATGCACTACACAAATATACGGGCATATTCAGGCACATAAAATCACAGACAGAAACATCTCTTCTAGCTTATATGCTTTAAAAATTCTTCCTGTAATCTAAGAAACTATCCAAAAGAAATGGAACAAACATTTATGCTACAGGACAACTCATGCACATTGTGCAAAACCATTGTATGCAGACCACTCAACATTTTGTGCACACTTCACAATTAATCTACAAAAAAAAAATCTATGCACAGGCAGTGAGTCCCAGGGGCTGAAGTATTTTGCACACACCCAGACCAACTACTACATTTGTAGCCACAAATGAGGTTCTGCCTCTTTCTGTAATACAAGTATGCCTCTTAAAACCTACAAACTCAATGGTTGCAAATAGTTCAAACCACAAGAGAACCAATCAAACCAATTAGCAACCAGACAAGGTGCAACCTTCCCCACCCTGGACCAGCACTCCTCAAAACCATCAGGAGGTGTGTGCTGACCAGGACTCTGCCTCACAGCTTGGCTCTGGCATCTGCCCTTTACTCCACCCTGTGTGGATTCCTACCCCTTTTCAGTCAGCCTCAAAAAAGATCCCTGCAGAAAAAATACCAGAAAAAGTCCTGTGAAAGGGTCTCTATCTGCCCCCTAATGCAAGCAATTGGCACCACAGGATAAATGCTGCATACAGACAAGAGCAAAGACACTACAAATATGGAACATGTTTGGAAACAAAGCTCTCTAGCAATCCAACACATAACACTGTTAGTAGTGTTCAGTTTACATTTTGATATTTTTGCATAGCTATGCTGTCAAAAAACATGATGCAGCTACTGCCCCGAAGCTGCCACACACACAGAAGAGAGGGCAGGCTGCTGCCGAGGCACCAGCTGGTCCTACTCCTGTGGTCTCCACCCCATCATCATCATCATCACGGATCTCCTCTGTCACACACTTCTGAAGAAAAAAACAGCCAGTAAATATTGCCTTGACATTTGTTTTGATCTGTACAGTGATCTGCCCATTAACTAAATGCCTACCAAGTTAGATTTGAATGCAGAAACAGAGAAACAAAGACCTATTATACATTCTAAATTTACTGATACAGCCTTGTTACACCATTGTAACTAGCAGCATTTGAAGCTCAAATGTCTCAGTGCTTTTCTGATTAAACCTAAAACCTTAAATCATATCACTTTTGTACAATTCAGTGTTTCTTTGCTTGGATCTGAACACAGCTTTCTGCAAGGAATGAAATGGAATTAACTATAGCATTTATACCTGGTCCATTAATTGCCTTCTTGCTTCTCTATCCAGTAATACATTAGGCAAAAGTATTTCTATTAGATGTGGCCAGATGAAATTTAAAATAAGTCCCACCATAACCTCAAAAACTCCATTATACTTGACAGAAATGTTCTAAATCCCCACCCAGTTCTTTACTTTCATAAGGTTCACATTTTCAGAGTTAAAATGCATTCCAATGCTCATCCAACACAAGACATTAATGTAAATCAGCAAAGAACATGACAAGAAATTGCACCCAGAAATTAATCTAAAATCACCTTGAAACCCTTGCAATCATGTAAGAGTGTACAGAGATAAACTGGCTTGCAATTACTAATGCATTGCTTTGTGTAGTACTCCATGAGTAGCCCCTACAGATTTTCCCTTGTTGGATCACCTGTTTCTGGGCACAATGTCAACATTTACAAAGCTCCTGCTACTAATGAACCATGAAGGCAACTGCATGGTACATAGTAATGAATTCTCAAATGCTTCAGCAGAGATTTTGATCAATCTGTATTTTCAGCACATAGGAACTTAACTAAAAATATCACAGAGTTGTACTAAAATTTCTTACCTTGCAGAGTTTCAACAACAGCCAGCATGTCAGGTACGCTGTCTGAGTGAATTTCACTTTCACACGGTGTTCAGGCAAACAGGTAAGGTACATTTGTCCCAAATCCAGCTCTTCATGGACAGCACTACTGCCAGCATTATTAACATCTTCTTCCCCAGCCTCTTGTGTTCCTTTCTCCTCCTCTGTCCTCTTTGCACCCAAACATCTATTGAACTCCATTTTAAAAACGTCCGTCGTGTCACACCCCCAGGCCCCCCTCCTTCTCCACAAAGCCCTGATCTTTCCAGAGACAACTCAGGAAAGTTTTAATTTCGTATCAGTAATGATATTCCCTGATCCTCCACAAGTATGTAGCCTTGTCTTGAAGCCAACCCAGAAAGTTCAGGCTGTGGTAGAATAAACTTTCTTTAAACTGTATTGGCTTCTTGCCTTTCTCTTATTAAACAACCTCTTGCAAATGTGTGTACAGCTACAAGACAAATATAGCACCAGCTAGCCTTGTCATACAGCACAAGAATACTCCTGCTGTTGCCAAGAGAGGAGAGAAAGATCCCATTTATTTAAAGAGCAAGTCCTCAGCATCAGGATTTCAGTTCTTTCGGACAGGGGAAGAAGAAAGATGAAGAATCTGTTATCTTTGCAAACATTTTTTTGTCAACTGTGTTTCCTCAGAACAAATCCCAATTCTGTAAAAAAATTATGTTCTTCTGGAGGAGGGTTTTTAATTCCAGAGACTCCAGCCACAATAATTCATTGTTTGTGATATCACAGATGCCAAGCTTGTGAAGACTACCAATTTCAAAAGAAAAATGAGGTCTTGCAGATGGACTGGAGCCAAGACATTCTGAAATAATGAACAGGCCTTCCATAGGCCAAAACATGAAGGAAATATGCAAGAGATTAACTAAGTAATTTTTAGTTAAACATTAAGCAGCTCATCTCTTCCTTGTAACAGCTCAAACTTGTACATTAAGAAAAATTTCAAAGACCTTTAGGCTACTCTAGTGACAGAAAAGACCTAAATATTTAGGTTTAATTGTTTCAAATTATCAAAATTGAACAGCGCCAACAACTAAAAGGCATTATTTTAATGAATAGGATTAACTTGACTGGTAACTTCATGCAGAAACTTACACTTTCTACAAATTATTTCCCCCACCACAGGGAAGAGTAAAGGAAGACATCAGTGTGGTTTGCTGAAGAATTAATCAAGAGTTCCAGTATCTTGGAACATTGCCCTTTTTAACATATAGAGGATCTAACAGCCAAAGATTCCATCATCTTGGACCACCTTCAAGCAGCTCAGGGCAGCTATTCAGTAAATGCTTACCGTCCAATTTTACAATCTTTAATCATATTAAACATCATCTTGACCTAATCTCAGTGACTTTAACAGGGATTTCTGAGTCCTACATTTTACTATTAGAATGGATGTTTCAGAAAACAAAAGGTAAAAACAAAATTGCTACACACCCATATATAGCCTGTCCACAAGAAACAGCAAATGAAATGGAGGAATCACACACATTTCTTTTGTCTGAAATAGTCAGGTCTAGCTCACCTGCTTCATCTGATGGGTACAGCTGCCACTATTTCCCTCTCTTCTCATGTCCACACACATTTGAGAAAATACAAGGAATTGAACAGGCAAACCCTCCTGAGATAGTTTGCTAGAATAAAGGTGGAACATCATTTCTCTTCCTGCAGGCAATCCTGAGTACAGGTGTTGAAGGCAAGCTGGCTCCAGCCACTGCAGAGGAGTTGGACAGCATCCCAGTGCTCACTCCTCCTGGCCACAGCCCTCTGCTGTCAGCAGCGTGAGCCTGCAATTCCCACACAGGGCTCACGCTGACACAGTTCCCGAGGAATCCTCAGCAGCGGATTTTTCCCACCTGCAGGGGATTGGGGTACCCCTCAGGGACCCCAGTGTCAGCGGGCAGGGTGTGGCAGCCTCCCCTCCACAGGGACAGGCCAGCACTGCTCGCCCCTAAGCACGAGAGCAGAGCAGCCCATGGCAGGAAGGTTCCACAGCTCTCGCCTGCTCTCCTGCCCCCAGGGGTGAGAGGATCACTGCCATACTTTGGAAGGCGCTGTGGCCATGCCAAAAGCCTGCTCGCTGCTGCCGCCAATTCTAAACACAGTCAGGGAACACTTGACATAGAAAATGATAGGAAAGGAGAAGTCACACCAAATGTCAAGAAGCAGATGACTGAGGCATCTTATAAACTTGTAGAACACTGTCAGCTGAGAAAATTACAAGGGTGGAGGCCGATGAAAACTGCATATATTAGTAAGGTATTTCCTCTTAGTCTGTTCCCAGAAGGACACGACATTGCCACACACTGACACAGCCATATTATTTTCATCTTTCTGTTGCCTCCCCATTCTTTGATTCTGACCACTAAGAAGTTTCTGCATCACATATTTTCAACCCTAGTATTTCTTCTCTAATCCTTGGCATTTATGATGTGAATAGAGATATGAACCAACAGAGACAAGTCTGCCCAAGTTATTTTTCAAACCTGGGAATGCAAATGCAATGACAGTTAAAATAAGAACCACTTATTACATCCTTCAGATAATCAGCATTCACCTTCATTCCCAGCATTTCTATCTCAAGCAGAAGCCATGACAGCGGATCTCAGCAATTTTAGGAAAATGAATCACATAGACCTGGACCAAGGCTTAAGGGTCCATGATCTGGAATGCTTAGAGTTAAAAAGCAATCTGGATGCGGTGTCCAGATACTGGGTTTGCTTGTTTTCTTAATGTTCAGTATCTCAAATGGCTTCAAAATCTTAAGATAAGACAAATAGTCCAAATAGTAACTTTTTGCTATAACTTGATGAGAAATTTTCGCAATTATGAAGACTTAATTTTAGCACCACGCTGGGATAAGTAATTTTCCCTTCGCAGCCTGTAGTCACAAGTCAAATTTTTGTTTTGTTGGACTTGATTCACATTTGGAAATAGCTTTTCTTGCCAGATACAATTACTGAGCAGCTCTCCCAGCTTCGTTAGTACAAACTGTAGTACAGAAGAATGAACCCAGCTTTTTTGTTTTGCTATTTTGAATTTAAAAAGATTCATAGCAGAAGCATATTACACTCCAGAGGAGTGTAAGCTCTTGGCAGCCAATACCCAGTTCCCTATTCAGTTCTGCTCAGCCTGAAGAACAGCTGCTCACAAGAGTTCTAGATAGGACTATACTTCCTCATCTTCAGATTTTAAAAGAGCCAACTCTGCCCCCTCAAAAAAAAATCAAACAAATCTCCCCACCCAAAAAAGCCCACAGCAAAAACCTGAACAAACAAACCAAAACAAAAACGCTCAACCACTCAAACAAAAAAGCCTAACAAACCCCAAGGCAGCCCACAGATTTTATTTCCATTATCCTCACTTCTACCTGATTGTCCCATGTGTTTCTAAGCATATTGTAAGAAGACTTTCTGCAAAAGGAGCTCAGAAAGTAACTTTTAAAGTCTTGAAGCCAGAGTTTTTGTAGCCATCCTGACCTGGCCTGTTAATAACCTTCAGTATTACTGTAGTATTCAGTAGCTACAGTCGGAGGTATTTAAGAGATTAAACATATTTGACATTGAAATGCTCACAATTCTGTATTAATAACTGGAGGCTGTAGAGAGGAAGCCAAGAAATTTCAGAAGAATGGGATTTTTGAAGGGCAAGCTGCTAAAAGCTAGTGAATTGAAAAGTGAGGTAACAGATTTTTCAGACACAAGGGAACATGACATAAAGCAATTGAGAAGCTTCAGTTGTGAAGAACAAATGGGTGACAGTACTGAGATGTCAGTGTACCCGATCACCTAGCTTAAGCAGTTATCCTGCAGTGAGTGAATTGTTTAAACTTTATGCTTTGCCTGCCAGATTCTACAATGATATATTTTTGAAGTGGGGAAGAGAACACAGCACTGACATTACACTTCCACCTCCACAAGCTCCAGCAATTTTAGTTAATTAAATCTCAGAGCCCTGGGAATGCAGTTAACCTCAACTTTATCCAGCTGAGTTCTCAGCCCTGGTGTTCCCCCAGCAGGTTTGTATAGCTGAAACAGATACCTCAGGCTTGTGTATCATGGTAAAGCTCCAGTTCAGAATGATTTACAGTAAATATCAAATTGCATATAGATTACCATTTGAGTTTATATGTACATAATCTATCTATATTTACACTACTTACCATAGGTATGTAGCTGATATAAGCAGATTTTAGGTGAGTAATTGATGGTCACAGGCTGTATAATGCTCAGTTGAATGCCCACTGAAATGGCAATAAACAGCATTTTAAACTCCTATAAACTCACCAGAATCTATATAAATAAAACCTTCAGACAGGGTATATCCCATTTCAGCCCTATCATGACTGATTTTTCCTTTTATCAGACCTAGCTCTAGCAACAACAGTAGCAGATGCTTTAAAGCTGGCACTAATATAAATGGTATCCAGAATATTTGCAAAAAATAACTAAATCTTGCCACCTCTCACTGCAAGTTATTCTATCATTAGCACAATGGAGATTTTTCTACTTGATTGCATTTTTTTTAACTGGAGGAATTTTTTTTCATTCTTATGGTTTAGATACAGGGGAGACTGAAATCAATCCTTCCAGGAGGAGAGAGCTTAGGACATGAAACAGAATGTAACTCTGTCTGCTCCTGATAGGGATTTCACTTCTTTACAAAGTGCCAGAGCACTGTCCTTTCCTGCTCAGTGACCACCCTCAGGTGCCCAGTGACCACAAGCTGGGAGGGTAATGGTTCCTCTCCCACCACCAGAAAGGAGCTTATTGAATCTGTACTTCAGAACATTCTATATTTCTACCACAACTGTAATGGTTGTTAAGAAGTCTGTTTAAAACAAGAGCTCTGGCTCCTCAAAAGTTGTTTGATTATGCAGAGGGAAGCATTAAGACAGTATCTCTCTTGTTTAGAGACACCAGTTTTATCACAAGCAGCACTGGCCCTCCATGCACTTTCCCAGTATTTCTGCAGCTGCCTCATGGCTCTCTTGAAATTCCAGGACCTCTCATCCTCCAGTCTTGCCTGAATCCCCTCTCCCCTTTCATTACCCAAGCTTTACATGTCTTAAGGGTGCAGCTAACCTACTGGGAAGCTGTTGTCTTTCCTGCCTTTCTCACTGCCTTTTGCTAAAAGATTTTGATTTGTTGCTATTTGTAGGGCTAAAGGCACCAGAGTTTCAAGTAAAAAATGCATTTTGGCTACCAGAAATCCTAAAAGGAGCTACAGGGGAGCCCTAAGTAGAATTCTTCAGCTGTCTGAAAAATAGCCCCTCCCAAAAAAAAAAAACCAAAAAACCTGAGGACACATGATATTTGTGATTATTCTGAGCCTGCTGGCAGTTCTGCAGTAGTCTTACATTTATTCGATATCTAAGAAGGCAGAAAAGCCTCCCTAACCTGCACAGGGAAGAGATGCACTGTAAGTAACTGGGCTCCTTGTGGTATTTGATGGACTGTTTCCATCTGGCTGGACTATTTCCCAGCACACTACTCTGAGCTTTGTAGCACTTTATACTTATTCACAAATGCACAGGAGTATTTAGGGCTATTTCTTGCATGAGTTAGTAATTGCTGGATGGCCATCCAACAAAACCTCCGCTGGGATATAAAGAGCAGACATCTGTCTGCATGGAACTGAAGGTGTGTAAAAGCACCCGAGATGGTGCTGGTTAACCCAAGATGATGCTGGTTAACTGGTGTGTGTGCCCAGAGCAGTAAAGCTCCAGACTTAGCTCAGGCTGTGCAAAATCCACTGAGAATTCAAAGAATCCACTGGCATTAATCTGCATGCATGCAGACACATCAGCAATATCAGTGGGTGAAAAGCCAGGACGAGCACATCTCCACACAGTGTTCTGGGAAATGTGCAGCCTTAGTTGCACTGAAGCAACATTTGCCTTTCAATTAAGGGAAGAAACTGGGTGCTATGAAAGATTTGGGGCTTTCTCAGATGAAAGCCTCTATGAGTTTAAACCATGGTTTACATAAAGGCAGGTGACCAAGTCTGTAGTTTATGTGAACAGCAGAAACCACATAAACCTCAAAAAGTCAAATTGGGAAAACTTTTGAGGCAAAACAACCTTTTTTTAGCATATTCTGACACATGCTGCTTGAGATTGGGTCAGCAATGTCCCAGGAATAAGAGTTCACTCTGTGCTTACACATTTGGTTCTTGTCCCAGCAAGTTTGGAGAGGTGTGAAAATGAAAACTGGCTGTGCTGAAAGTTAGCCAGGCTCTTCTGATTATCAAGGAAGTTCAGCTCAGGTTTCAACCAGCAGCTTGTGGTTTGGCATGAACGAGACTATTCTAGCTCACAGCAGGATGTAAACACCCTGGGTGAGCATTACTCTTCTTTGGGAGATCTCTGGCCACCTGCTCAAGCATTCATCCTTACTCCAAACTTATTACAAGTGCCCTGGGATTTGGTGTGGAGGAGTGGCAGTAAATACATGTTTTTTTCACTGTCTGAGATAGCTTTGACATCTTTGCTACATGTGCCAGAAGAGAGGGGGGAAAGCGAACACATTTTCACACACGCTGCTGTGCCTCTGCCCAAGGGCCTCATGCCCTTTTACCCCAGGTCTCCCAGCCTCTCCCACCCCAGCTACCCCACACAGCCCTTGTGCTCCAGCCAGAACAGGGCCCTGGAGTTTGCTGGCAGATCCCCAGGACCTCCGAAAAAACACACGCCCTCACAGATGCTGCTGGCACGTGAGAGCCTTACCCCAGTCCAGCATTGTGCTCTCGTGGGGCATTCCAGAGCAATCCCCCCCACCCTCCTGTGCAGCCTCCAGAGGGGCTGTGGGGTGAACTCACTCCCCGATGATGTCCTGTGTATCATGGTATTAATTAGGTTGGAAAAGACCTCTGAGATCATTGAGTCCAACCTGTGGCCTAACACTACCTTGTCAACTCAACCATGGCACTTAGTGCCATATACACTCTTTACTTAAACACCCTCAGGAGCAGTCACTCCACGATCTCTCTGGGAAGTCCATTGTAATGTCTAATCACCCTTTCCATGAAGAATGTCTTCCTAATGTTTAACATGAACCTCCAGCACAGGTTAAGGTGATGCCCTCTCATCCTGCCCCTTGTTCCCTGAGAGCAGGGCCAGTCCCCACCTGGCTACAGCCTCCTGTCAGGGACCGTGCAGACCCCTAAGGACCCCCTGAGCCTCCTTTTCTCCAGGCTAAACACCCCCAGCTCCCTCAGCTGCTCCTCACAGGACTTGTGCTCAGCCCCTTCCCCAGCTCCAGTCCCCTCTCTGGACTCACTCCAACATCTCAGTGTCCTTCCTGAATTCAGGGGCCCAGAATGGGATGCAGCACGTGAGGTGTGTCCTCAGCACTGCCCTGGTCCTGCTGGCCACACCATTGCTGACACAGGCCAGGGGCCTTTGGCCTTCTTGGTGACCTGGGCTCACCTGGGCTCACCTGGGCTCGTGTTCAGCCACTATTGACCAGCAGCCTCACTGGGTGCCCAGTTTCCTCTGGGCCACTTTGCAGCCACTCTGTCCCCACCCCGTAGTGCTGCAGGGAGCTGTTTTAGGAATGTGTGGCACCTGGCCGTCCAGTACCTGATGCTATTGACTTTGACCCATCGATCCAGCCCATCCAGATCCTTCTTCAGCGCCTTCCTGTCCTCCAGCAGTGGAAGAGCCGAGTCCTCTCCCCCGATCCTGCAGGGAGCTGCCTCCCCACGGCCTGAGGGAGGCGGGGGAGGGCCCTGCCCGGCTGCAGCTGCCACCCCCGCCGCTCTCGAGGGAGCAGAAGGTCGCACCCTCAGACTCCTTCCCAGCCCCATCCTCCAGGAGCACCAATCCCTCCTGCTTAGCCCATCCCATGTCTCGGGATCTGGGGGCTTCGTGGGGTGAGGCGGGTGTGAGCAGCGTCCCACCGGGGAGTGCCGTGAGGGGAGGGCGGGCACAGGTGCCATGAGGGGTGGGAGAGCACAGCTGCCTGTGAGGGACGGGCGGGCACAGGCGCCATGAGGGAGGAGCAGGGGGCACAGGAACCGTGAAGGACGGGCGGGCACAGGTGTTATGAGGGAGGGGCAGGGGGCACAGGTATCGTGAGGAGCGGGCAGGCACAGGTGCGGTTAGGGGCAGGGAGCACAGGAACTGTGAGGAGCGAGGTGCCGAGCGGGTAAATGCCCATTGTGGAACAGACCTGGGTATTTTGGTTCAAGGCACGTGTTGGCAGCCCCAGCATCTGCGGCGGCCTTGGGGGAGTATCCCCGCGGGGAGGGGAGCGGTCAGGCGGGAGCCTTGCTCTCTACAGCTTGGCAGGGCCTCTCGAGTTTCTGTGTTCAAACCGCAGAGGTTCAGGGGTGCACTTCATGCTTACACGGTAGAAGCTGGGACCTGGGGCACAAGCTGCTCAGCTGGAAACATCTGGGGCTGTTTGTTTGCAGGAGCTGTGTGACAGAGGCTGAAGCTGTTGGTGTGGGATGGGCTTAGAGCTCCGTGGGCGGCAGTCTCGCATGTCGGGGAGCAGAGCGGGTCAGGTGAGCGCCCCAGCCCGCCGGCCTGTGCCAAGGGCTGTTCAGCCAGAAGGTACCGGAGGGCACCGATGTCTGGCACATCCCTAGCACACCGCCCCGTGTGTGCTTCATTATGTTTTTGCTAATTTCTGTAATAACGGCAACAACAACCTTTCTTTGTTCCATGTGTATTAAATAAGGTGCTCATTCTTAACACATTATCACCCGAGTTGTGTTCTTTTCATTCTCTTTATCATGTCTGTCATTACCTTCTTCATTGCTCAAGATGCACCTTCTAAGGGACTCTCAACAGGATTATGTGTGTTACTACTTTCTTGCATTTGTATGATTATTGTTGCATTTCAGATTGTGCCAGCTTTCAGTACGTTGGTGTTCCATCATGCTTTAAGTACATTGCTGTTCTATCATGGTAAAACTGAGCTCCCTCCTTCCCTTTCTGCAATTTTCTACTGAAGAGCATTAATGCAGGTTTACAATTATGCTAACATTAAGCAAATTCTTAAAAGGACTTTAAAAGTCCTTGTAATTGAGTGACAGATGCTTATGATTGAATCAATTTAAATATTCAATATAAAACTGTCAGGGATAAGATTACAGTATTTTGATTTTGATATTCCGATTCTCCCAGTGCTGATTGACTGATAAGGCGGTTGTCCTACACAGAGGGGAAGAATTAGAGAAGAAGTGAATTTTGCCTCTATAAGCTTTTGATATAGGTTGGGGATTTAAAGAAAATAAATTATTCATAAGCAGAAGGAGGGGTTTTATTCTGAATAAAGAATTTGCAGAGCTGGAAAATAGTAATTCAATAATATAAATATTGTTTTATATTGTCATTTAAAAGAATAGTGTGATATTGACTAGAGACCAAACAATATTGAATCCAAGTAATTTTAATATGTAATGCAGAATATGGTAACTAAAATATAATACATAAAGCATATGTACATTAGATATGACATATATGAAAAATAGTTAACAAAATACATTAAACAGCATATAAATGCATGTATTTTAGTTATATAATAAACCATGTTTATAATGAAATTTTATTAATCTGCTACTCAGATTTTTACAAGGTACTTGCTTCAGATTTCATCCCTATTCTTGAACTTAAGTTTGCACAAATCCTTTTTTTAAGTGTGTGTATACACACTTATTATTTTATATATATATATGTATATATGTACCATGCATATACATTGTCAATCCAGGAATTTTATTCTTTTCATTAAGCAGAAGTCAGAATATGTAACATTGTTCTCTCTTAAATATTCCCTCATTTCACCTGCAACTTTATTGTGCATCCTGTGGGTTTTTGGTAAAGTGTAAGCATTTCCAATATCCTGCCACCAGATGCTCCAACTTACTTAGAACAATGGAAAATTGTGAGTGAAGCCAAGTGTTGCTCTGGGACTTGTGTCTAAGTTCCCATCCCTCACATCTGACTGGATACCTGACTGCCATTTTAGTACTTTGCTTTGGAAGGAACTCTTACCTGACATTCATGTGGGCCTGGTATTTCTGCCTACATTTTTTTTCAGACATTTGTACCAGTATGAGATTATTTGCACTGTGGTATTTAAAGGAGTGAGTGCTCTCTTCAGTAACAGCAGTAAATGTGGGTTTATTAAGGGTAGTCAGGTACCTGGTCTTTATGTTGGGAGTTCCAAAAATACCTCTGAAATCCCACTGAACTCTGCATTAAAAGAAGGATTGTCAAGAACTGATGCGTTGAGAAGAATATATGTTTTTTAAAATAATTTTTCCAGAACAATTTTTTTGCATTTTAATGAACCATAAGATGAGGGGAAGGGGGAAACTCTCTTTTCCTTTTTGGACATTGTCTTCAGCACAAAAGTATTGTTCTTTTAATTATTGTTCTGATCTTTGTCTGGACACAACTGGCCACTGCTTCCATTCTTGCAAAACAAGACAGGAAGCAGGTGAACAGTTTCACACAAGCTGCCCTAAACTTTTGTACCCACAAAAATCTGAAAAAGTTTACATATTTTATCTTAATTTTTTGTTACATCCATTGAAAAGTTTAAAAAATCCATCTAACACCAGAGGGGAATGACAGTTTGTTAGGTTGAATGCAGGCTGAAGAAAGCTGTTCTCACAGTTATATACTGCATGAGAAATTGAACACTTACATGCAGTGAATATTGAACACTCACATTAATTTCACCAGTATGTCTTCATTTGTTAAAGAGATGTTGCCTGGGTAATATAACAAGTTTAATTTAAAGATTCTCCTTTAAACTCATGTACAGCCAATCTTAGTAAACACCTTATTTAATATGATCTTGAGGAGGGAAATTTTCTGTTGGTTCTTAAATGGAGATTGATTAAGCCCCAAAGATTTTTGAGCTTTCCCCAACATTGCATCAGCAGGCATGCAACTCCACAGGGAGAACTAGAACAGACTACCCACAAGCATTTTTTCTATGGTGTGTAATGCAGATCCAGAGTTGGGTTTTTGGCAGCATGGATTGAGCCCAGGACCTTTGAGTGTCAGTGTGAGGAGGCTGCACAGCAAGATCACCACCCTGGACTTCAGGAGGCCAGACTGTGGCCAGTTAAGGGATCTGCTGACCTCATGAGAATACCATGAGGTAAAGCCCTGGGGGGAAGAGGGGTCCAAGAAAGCTGGTTGATACTCAAGGATCATCTCCTCCAAGCTCAGGAGAAATGCATCCCAAAAAGGAGGAAATGAAGTAAAAAAGCCAGGAAGCCTGCACAGATGAACAAGCTCCTGAACAAAGACAAAAAAATAGGTCAGTGAGGATGGAAGCAAGAACAGGTAGTCTGGTAGGAATACACAGAAATTGTCCTCACCAGCATTGTCCAAGCAGACAAGGATTAGGTGAGGAAAGCTAAAGCCCTGATAGAATTAAATCTGGTCAGGGACTTCAAGGGCACTAAGAATAGCTGCCATAGGTATGGTGGTGATAAAAGAAAAATTAGAGAAATCATGAACCCCATCTGGAAGGAAACATTAGACCTGGTTACTCAGGATAGAGAAGGCTGAGTTACTCAAAGAGTTTTTTCATTTGGTGTTCACCAACAAGAGCTCCAGCCACACTGGCTGAGTCACAGAAGGCAAAGCCGGGGACTGGGAAAATGAAGAGCTGTGCACTGTAGGAGAAGATCAGGTTCAAGTACCTCTAAGCAACCTGGAGGTGCAAAGGTCCATGGAATCTGATGAGATTCATTTGCAGGTCCCGAGGGAAGTAGTGGATAAAGTGGCTGAGAAGTCACAGCTGTCTAGTGAAGTTCCCAATGACTGTAAAAGGGGAAACATGACCCCCATCCTTAAAAAGGGAAAAAAGGAAGACCTGGAGAGCTACAGACCAGTCAGTCTCACCTCTGTGCCCTGCAAGGTCATGGCACAGATCACTGAGGAATTGGCTAAGGCATGTGGAAAACATTGGAAGTGATTGGGACAGCCAGCGTGGCTTCACTGAGGGCAAATCATGCCTGACAAATTTGGTGGTGTTACAGCGTTAGTGGACAAGGGGAGGGAACTGCCATCTACATAGACCTGTGCAAAGCATTTGACACTGCCCCACATGACATCCTTGGCTCTTCACTGGATAGTGGAAGGACCACTCAGGGGATAAGGAAGTAGCTGGATGGTCACGCTCAGTGTTCTGGCGAACAGCTCAATGTACGTTTGGAGAGGGACAAGTGACATTCCTCCAGGGCTGGCTTTGGGACCGGCCCTGTTTACATGGACAGTGGGACTAAGTGCACCTCAGCAGGTTTGCCAGTGACACCCAGATATGTGGAGCACTGAGCATGCTGGAGGGAAGGGATGCCATCCAGAGGGACCTGGACAGGTCATTTATGTCAGTGCTGGGCCTATGTAAGAGCAGCAAAAGCCCATCTTTCTTGTCTGCATTTGTTCCCTCTGGTTTGCAGATAGCAGCAGGGACTGGTCTGCTGCTGCAGCAGCAGCAGGAGAAAGACACCCATTTGGGAGGTAAATGAAGTTAGACAAATCATTTGTTGCCCTGTGCCTGTAAGGTGGGAGATATAACAGTCTCCTGTGACATACTGTCTTCTTTGCTATAAGAGAGCAAGATGCCTTTTTTCTTCCTGTTGCCTTTGTTTTCTTCCATGAAGTCAGTCACTCAGCCTGAAATCCAGGGAAGAGATGTGCCCTGTGCTACAAGTATGAGAAATTCTGCCTCTGCTTCCTCGAGTTCTCGGCTCTTCATTACATGAGATGTTGGTGAGCTGAAGGTGGTGAAGGAAGCTACTGTGGTAATTGCAAAAGGAAAGGATCACTTGTGTGAGGAACAACCAATTCTTGTACAGACTGTCTGTTGCTGGCCCTAATGTTAAGCCCTATGTTTATTATTATTTGGCTAGCTCAGTTGTAATGTGTCGCTTAGTATTTTAGGGAAAAATGCCTGCATGACAAACTCCTTGGGGTTTCAGGCTTTTGTAGGTTAAATGGCAACTTCAAAGCAGTCTTCAGAAATAACCTTGTGTACCATGAAAGAGGGTCTTAGACATTATAATCTATATTTTCAGGAGATACTTGTGGCAAAATGACCACATTCTCAAAGTTGTTTTGTGCTGGCAGTCTTGGGGTGTTGGAGAGAGAAGCTCTCCTCTTTGTAAGTCTCGAGTAACACTGAGAAAGCTCCATAGCTAGGAGATGTGATTTCACTTCATAGCTTCATAGTCCTGCTATATCATGCATTTTAAAACCCAGATTCTGCAAAATGCAGACATCTCTTAAATACTGTAGTTATATATTCTTTACCTTATTAATGATCTAAAGGTAGAAATTAACTTTTGACATCAAAATTCAGGCAGATATTTTTCCCTTGCTGCAGTTCCCAGCCTCATGCCCCTTCTTCCACTTTTTCCCATGATAGCAAATCTCAGAGCAAAGATACTGCCCCTAAATACTGTTCAAGTCGGGATACTAATGAGGGGGTTGTAAAGATCTCTGCAAACACACCATGGCCACAAGGGACCATTTAATCATCAGGTTTCATCTACAAAGCTTAGTCAGATTTTTTTCAACTTATTCTCAAAATATTAGAGCCAAGACCAGATTCAAACTGAGGTATGAAAATTACTGTTCTGTTAAACTAACTCCAAGAATGCCACAAAAATTAAAAACTGAGTTGACAGTGTATCTTATCTAGTCTTTGAGAACAGTTTTGCAATTAGAAAAGGAAGACTTTGTATAAGGTTAAGTGCAGCTGTTACCATGGATATTAGAAACATGTTTTCTCTCATTTAAAATGGAATCAAATAATTTATCTTTTTGATGGTGATTTTCACATATAACTCATTTTCTATTCACAATTTCTGCTATGATAAACACATGTCTTTGGACAATATAGAGTGTACTGTATTCTGCTTCCTGATTTTTTTGTTTGTTAAAAAAAATACCTTTTCCTAGGCAGTAAATCTGCCATACCAGTGTAATCTGCAGTCTAGAACCTTGTGGCTTGGTTGCCATAAAATATATAAAGCTTTTCTCTAAAATTAAAGAAAATTTAGTACAACAGAAAACAATTTTACCTTTTCATAACAGCTTCCCAAATGAAAGCTTATTCTGCACATACCTGTGTTTTAAAAATATACTGATCTTTTCAATTGTTGTGTGGCACGATATGACAGAAATACACTATCACTTTTTTCTTAAACCTTATCATGGCATGAATTTTTTCAAAATCCTACTGAACTTGGCTTTGGTTTTGTTTTTAAAAAAGAGTATTAGTTACCAGCCATCTGCAACTATGATTTCAGGGGTGTGTGGTTGTCCACAACTCCTAACCATGCCTGGCATTCCAACAGACTGGCATGATTTTCTATTGCAACACTTTGGTGAGATCTCCAGAGAGAAATCCTCGTTGATTCTGGTCTTGGTATAATGTCACGGAACTGTCGTGCTGTGCTGTGTTGGGGGTGCTTCCATACCTACAAACAGATTCTTCAGTGTTGCACCTGCAAAATAAGCAAAAACATCTTAAATGTTCACAGATTTGTTTCAGGATTTTATTTAAAATATATTGGTGAGTGAATGAAGGAAAATTACTAAAACCAGAAATAAAAATTAGCTACCTCCAGAATGCAACCAGGGTCAGATTAGCTATGACATAAGAATTTCCAGTTGTTTAGACAAACTAGTCTAGAGTAATTTGTCAGCTGTGTACCATATGGCATGTGCATCTTCCTGCAAGTGTTTTTAGCAGGAATTTTGTCATTAGGCTTGTGAATTTTCATGAGATAAGTAAAGCAATCCCCCAAGCCTTCACTATTTCTAAAAATGTGGTTATAGTTGTTTGTGATTCTTTCCAGTGATGCAGTGCAATGGTTCCCAGTGTTTTTGCAGAGGAACCCCACTTAAAGAACCAAAGGTGGAAAGCTACAATCAATTCTGTTTTGCTTTAATATTCTCCTACCAGCTGCAGCTTTCCCAGTGCCCCTCCTACCCAGCCCAGACCTCTTATCTGTGACATCTCTGTCTCTGCTGCTGTCACAGGCAGCAGTGGCACTAAAACAGAGCCAATACATTTGGACAGATCAATCTGTTTCTGGTGTTATTTGTGTCCTCTTGCTGGCAGAGTCCTTTTCTTGAGTTCATCTAAATGACTCTCTTCACGGGTTGGAAGGTACTAATGTACAGAAGTCCAGGCTGAATGAGGCAGTAGAGGAAAGAATATGCCTACTCGTCCCCTGGGTAGTTCTTGTTAAGCACCTGCCTAAGGGACTCCTAAAAAATATTATCAGATCAGCTGAGACAGATCTCTCTGGTGCATTGGGACTAACAGGCTCTTGTGGATGCAATTCAGAGTGTGGGTCTTGCTGCACTCTCGATTCCCCTGTGCCAGCTGCAGCCTCTGCCCATTGTGAGGAACAGGCACCAGAACTGTGACTGGTCAGGCAGTGGAGGGCAGCCTGCCTGAGGTACAGGGGGGATTGGTCACCAAAGCCATCTCTGTGTCAGTGGGAGCTCGCTCTTACTCAATTCTCTGTGGAAGCTCTGAAGCATGTAAATAGGGCTTAGAAATTCAACTGATAAGAGTCACCACAGACACCAGAAAAAATTTAAATGTGCTTAGAGGTGGCTTACTTAAGTAAAAACCCAGTTATTGACCCCTTAATATCTTTACATTTCATGTAACCGGAAATGTAAATCTAAGACATCTTTATACTCCTTCAGTGCTCAAGGGGTTATTCTTACTCAGAAACTGATGCTTAGGGTCTCCTGTACACAATCAGCATGTCAGTGTCCCTAAGCAGCAGCAGAAATGACTCTCCCGTTTGTG
This sequence comes from Prinia subflava, assembly GCF_021018805.1. NCBI lineage: Eukaryota > Metazoa > Chordata > Aves > Passeriformes > Cisticolidae > Prinia > Prinia subflava. The sequence goes on along the minus strand of NC_086257.1, from coordinate 2,540,644 downwards.
CCCGTGCTCCAAGTGCTGGGAATAGCTGCATTCCTGCCTGCTCTGCCGACCCAGGTACGCTTCCCCAGCACGGAGGAGGCCTAATCCTTCGAGAATCCCAAACACAAATACTGCAGCGGTATTTGGCAGGCCAGCGCAGGAATTTGTGAAATTCATAAGCTGGCTACAGTTTGTTTTGCTTGATCTGGAGGCTGTTTTTCCATGGGTTAGCAGGCACGGGTGAAGCAGTTTTCCTCTCTCGCACCATGCGGAGCGTGTGTGCTCCCAGCGCCGAGGGATTTTCCCTGCGGAGCCCGAGCGCAGCGCTGCTGGTGGAGCGCTGACCCCTCGCGGCGAGCTCCGGCTCCAGCCCTGGGAGCGTCTGCTCTGTGGGGCTCTGCTGGGGCAGCCTCAGGCTGCTGCGTCCGAGCCGCAGCGTTTTTACACAATAGCTGCGTTTTGTGATCGGGCTTTCCCTGACAGGATTGATGAGGCCACGTCGACCGCAGTGAGGAGTTTATTAGGTTGACTCCCAAGCTGTACAATTTCTACAGTTTTTTGCTTGGAGGAAGAGTTTCTTCGCCATGCCCAAATCATTCAGGATGCCTGCCAAAATTGAGGGGTTTGGCACCTGAAAGTCCCCATGTAACCTGAATGTTGGAGATCCTGAAAAAATCAAAGAGTTTTAGAATATGTCTGGACAAATGATATGGAAATCTGCTAAATGCAAAGGCCTTCTTCAGCAGTTTGGATTGCCGTGCTTCCTTCTGTTGAATGTATCTGCAAAACTCCAAGTGTGTGCCCTGTCATCAGAAAGGTGTTTCTGCCAGTTTGTTAAAGCAATGTTGTTTGCAGATCTCTAAAACCCATCTACTGTGAAAAATCACGCCAAAGCTCTGTCACCCTGGTGAAATAAATGTCATCCATTTTACAGTGAGGTAAGTAAAAAACACGAGGTGGTCGTACAGTTATTCAAAATACTACACGTCAGCATCAAAGTTGGTAAAGGACAGGAACAGCAGACACTGCAATGTCTGTGGTAGCAGATGTGGGAAATGTCCACCACGCAGATCTTACCTAACAATCTGAATTGCAATGAACTCAGAACTCTGCCTGTAGTCACTGAAAGTCTGAAAACAGCTGTGAGCATCTCAGCATTCACGAGAATACTGAAAGGATTTTGGCAGTGCAGCGTCCCGTGTTCACATGTCCTGTTTCCAGCTGTGTCACTGGTTCTGGTCTCAGAAAGTCCAACACGAAGGACTTTAATGATGTGCAGGGGTCCCATTCCACGCAGCAGTGTCAGCTGGCGAGCACGAGGTGGCACAGGAGAACAGCAGTAGGGGGAAGAGGAGAGGGCTGCAGCAGGGTCATGGGTAGGTCTGGTAGCTGAATTTTCGGGTCCTGACTGTGTGTCTGCAAACACAGCCTGTAACTTCCAATATCATCATCCCTACTAAGTCCCGTTCTCTCACAGAAAGCCTGACTTTTTAGTATTTCCTAGGCACAGCACAGTTATTCCATTTGCAGATTCCCTAGAGTTTACGAGTGAATATCAGCTCAGTCCTTACCAGCATTATCAAATGACTCAGTTCCTGAGCTGGGCCCCTTTTATGATTAAGTTTTCCCAACATCTCCACTCTACCTGCAAATTAAAACTGTGTAATAGTCCAGTGATGTTCCAACTCTCAGTTCTTTCCTCTTTCAATCACATTTGATGTTTTTTCTCTTTTTTGTCTGCTGTGACTTTTATCAGTTGAATTTATAAGCCTCACTGTACATACTTTGAACACTGGGCCTTTAAGGCCAGAAGCGATGTTTTGTAATATCAATTGCTCAAGAGCCTAAGGAAATCTGTTAAAAAAATATTTGATGTAGCCTTTGCTAGAGAGAAGAGTATCTTGGGAGTTATTAATGTCAGGAGCAAGTTAGAATGTAGGGCCACTGTTCCCCTAAGGGCTTGGGATGCAGAATCTTGTATTGTAAGATTTCTCCTTCTCTCATCTGGGACAAAGATATCCCTGTTATGTCAGCCTGAGAATTGAGAGTGATTGGATGAGTGAAGTTGGACATGTATCTGATGGAAGATTGGACTAATGGATTCTCCAAGCTGGAGAAAAGCCTGCTGATTACAGCTGAAAAGGAACAGGAGAAGCTGATTTTAAGTCAAGAAGTCTGAAAGGGAAGCTTAATAACAACATCAGATAATAGATGAATAGAGATGTCAGTGCCCCCACCTCTGCCCCACTGCCACCACGCTCCCACCGCCCAAAAAAGCTGATTAACTTAAGTAGACACTGGGAATGGGAAATTGAGGCAGGCCCTTTGCAAGAGCTGTTTCTTCCATAAGGGAATGCCCTGGAGCATTCTTTGTCTAGCCCGGCCATTGAACTGCTGTAACCTTGATGCCAAGGTTATTTAATAGCTCTGCTATCATGCAGAGCTAATTGCTCTGGCTGGATTGACAGTTTGCTGGAATTTTATGATGGAATGATTTTCAGATGAGGAATATGCTGCCTTTCAAAAGTTTAAATATTATTTGTGAAAACTCTGATTTACTGAAACATTAAAAAATGCTTCCAGGAAATTAGGAAAAAAGTCTCACTACCCAGAAGATTTTACAATAGAACAGAATTATTGATCATAATCAGCATGCACAGAACAGGCATATATTCTGTCTTAAAGGTCTGCCATGAAGATGTGCAAAAACTCCCTGTCCATAAAAAAGTATTATTTAAAAAAACTATAATCATGAATTGGCCTGATTTTTTTAAAAAAAATTATTTTCCAGTCACTTCAGTTTCAGGGCATGTACCATTTCAGAATGGCACCTTAAGCACACTACTGCACACTAACAAAAATAAGTACTGAGATTTCTATTAAAAAACACATTTTGTAGGAAATTCCCAATACTACTGGGTTGAATTTCAATCCTGCTGAAGACTAACCACCCACATAGAAATGCTGCAGCTCTACTGGTGCCCTGTGAGCTCAGAGGGTCTCTGTGCAAGGGCCAGAGGACTTGGTTGCTGTGATATTATATCTCTGAACACTGTGCAGTGTTGTGTGCTTGTGGAATTCAAATTCTCAGTCTGTATCAGAATGAGCTTTAGACAGGGAAAAAATCGACTTCATATTCCCTGTCCTTTTCCAACCTTCATATGCCACTCCAGAGGTCTTAAGGAACCAAAGGAGCGTTTTCTAGGTAGAGTAGAGGTTCCCCCATGGCTCCAAGGCCAGGACTGTCCTACAGATTTTGTGATGGCACAATAGTGCACAGATCAGCACCCAGGGTGTGACCTGACAAATAGTTAGGTTGCCAGAAGTCACTTGTGCATAAAAACCAACCTGTCACTCCCAGGTAATCAAGAAGTTACATTGTAAAAACCTTTTCTTGCTGTTATAAGCTACATCTGCCTTGGAATGCTGTGCCAGCATAATACACTGTATAATATTATAATACACTGTATAATATTATAATACATGATCCTGTGCTGACAAAGCATTCTGAGTGTGGACCTAGCCTCACCTGCTTTATCCTTCTTTCCCTGAGCTACACAACAGAAAAGGCACAGAAAGAAAATAAAGACAGAGCCTCTTTAGCTGCTTCTTGCTGGAGAAACAGTCCTGTAATAGTAGTGTGGTCTGTGGTTGTTATCTAGTTCTGAACAATTTGTGTCTGGCCCCATAACTCAGTGACAAACTGCAAATTTAAACTACTCTAGCCACCCCTCCCTGCTTTTCTTAACTACATCACATGTGGTTTATCAGAAACCAGTGTTTTTCTCTTCCTTCATGACTATAGTCTTTCTGTAAAACTTCACATTACTTCAGATTCATCATAAAAAATTCAGAGCAGAAAATGAGTTAAATATTTTATGAGCATGTGAACAAATGAAATTATCAGAATGTGATAAAATAACTGATGCACTGTATAGAAATTTCTCTTCATTTTTTTTCTTCATCACAGATGGCTTGAATAACATTCTTCTGAAATGCTGCCTCTGAGAGAAATAGTTTGTGAGCTCTGTTGTGCTTTCATAAATACCCAGTGATCCCTGCAAGTTAAAATATCATCACATGCTTACTGCACTTGATCATGGGGACAGGGACACGCTGTCAGAATTGGTCTGTAATCTCTAATTCCAAGCAAAGTTTGCTGTTTTCTGTCTGCATCTTGTTCCTGTCCTCATTGTCTGCTTCACAGCTCGTGTTCAACCTCTGAGTCAAGGTCACAGTCAGTCTGAAAATCAATTTTCCACGCCTCCATTGCGCCTTCCTCAACCTTATTTCTTTTCTTATCTCTCTCACTGAAAGAGCTGCCTACACAGCTAAGGTTGAAACATGGGACAAGTCCACATGTGCAAAATCTTAGCCAAATAGGAAGCCTATAATGAAATAATCTGTAAATAATCTCTGCCCCAGCTATCGCGAGCCTTTCAGATTATTTATATTGGATAGTCATTTAAATCTCGTCAGTGCTGCATTGTGCTACTGTTGATTGAAATGGTAATGAATGCAATACAGTCTCTCAAATGGTTCAGTTTTTTGAAAAATGCATCATTTACAGGCAGTTAGCAGTGTTCCAATTGCATCTGGCTCATTGATTGCCAAGTACAAGCTGGCTGTGTCTGCAGGGCACAGTCAGTCTGGGTTGCAATGAACCCTATGTCATCTTTGTGTTGCACATCTATGCACATCTATCAGATATTTGCTGACTTGCCAAAGTTAGGGTCAGCAAACAAGCTCCCAGCAACCAAGAGTAAGCAGCAAACTGCTTTAAGTATGTTTGCAATTAATTTTCCTGAGCCAACACTTCCTTTTGCTGGTACAGCCCAATATCTTGCAAGTCGCTGCACTGCTCTTTGACTCAAAATTCTCTGTCTGTTCTCATATCCAGGCTGTGTCTGCATCTGTTTTATTCTGTGCATAAAATCCTTCTATCCATATGTCTAAGGCTGCAGCTCATGTTCTGTTTGTATTACATCTAAGGTATCAAAATTTGCCTTTCCTCTGGCCTTGATAAGCACAGTCTTGTTCACATTTACTCAGCATACTGTCATTTGAAATCAGTATTTTTCTGTCTGATTATGCAAACCCAAATACATATTGCTTTGTGTATTTTCCCTCATTTATCTTACTTTGTAAGACCCATGATTTGGTGGTTGACACCCCTTCCAAGGCTTCTGAGGGCCAATCTCTGCCTGTCAGTTGTACCCTAGCCTACTTAAATACTTATTGTTGTTTATGATTAGTCAACAATTAGAGTCTGCACTGTCTCCTTATTACACTTCCAATGAAGAAATGCAATGATTTTTTCCATGGGGCTTCTTGTGTTTGGAAGTCCTTTCCTAAAAGTATGAAAACCTTGATGACACTTCCATTTCTGAAGGGCCAGTGGGTGCTCTCATTTTCCTTGTACTGTTCCATCTGTCTGTATCGATTTGTAGGTGTTTGTTTTGCATTTCTAGACATCATTTCCAGCCCTTTGGAGTACAATCCCAAAACCTGATCCTGATTTATACAGCACTTAACATGTGAGGAGGAGGGTAAAGGAGTAGGAAATCAGACATCCAGGTCTGGAATATGTGCTCCTGGCAGCAACAGAAATGGTTACAGGATCTTTATTCGTTGCTCCTGCAAAACTGAAATTGTTATTGACTTTTCCATGAAGGTTTTCTGTGGTGAACTTGGTGCTAGAGCTTACAAAATACTGCTCATTTTTACCTCTTTAGTGTATTTATAAGGCTAATTGTGTGTTTTGGTAATAAACAACCATTTTATATGTCTGTATAAGTTTTTGCTAAGCTCCACTGGAATGGAAGGAGAGGCTGAACTGGGGCACATCCTGTACAACCCCATCAGACCAGCCTGGCTGAAGTTTGTTCAGCTTCACTGGCACTGCTGAGAGCTCCTGGTTCTTTACCAGCCAGGGCAGCCTTGGCAGCTGGGCTTTAACTTTTTGGTCTTCTGCAAAGTCAGGCACTGAGGACCTTACTGTGCAGTTTTCCTTTATGCTTCTGCCAGTTTAATTTGTTTCATTTGCAATAGGAATATTTTCTTCAGTTGACCTTCCCTCACCTGGTAACTGTGTTTCTAACCACAGTTCACATCTTCGACCTCCTAACAAAGAGCCAATGCATTAAAAATGCATGAGGCCCTTGTGAGGGGGGCAGCTGAATGGCTGCATTAGCACCGAGGCTGAATTATTGATAGTAAGGGTCACTTTTACTTTCCTTTTAGCTATTGAATAATAGATTAAAAGCTGCACAATAAGATTATTTTCATTACTCACGTATATTACTTTTTCAGTTAAGAAGAGTGAGGAGAACAAATGAAATGAAATGAAAAGTACCCTGGGGTGGCAAATACATTAGACTTAAAAATTTTATGTTCTAGAGTATTTATTAATTTTAGATGCATTTTCAAATAAATGTTTTGACTTAACAAAAGTAATAAGGAAAGTTTTTTCGTCTTTAGGAGATAGGAATCGACTTTTTTATTTTACCCTTGGTGAAACGTATGAGTAGAGAACAACTGATGTGTTCTGTATTAGCTGGTGCCCATGCTAACCCAAATAAGAAGTGTTATTTAACAGCTGAAATGACCAGACTGACAAAAACCTGCTCTTGAGTATTATGATGTTACTGAATCCCTCAGTTTTCTTTTATGTGGTATGCCACACTGAGCTGTCACCATCTATGTAGTCCTAGAGAAACAATACCTCTGGTTTTGTTCTTCCGATTTAATTTGGTGACAGTAAAAATATTGCCCATTAAATCTTTTCAGGGATTAGTAGTCTATTTGGCTTTCTACAAAGGCCCTGGCTGGTTATTACTGTGGCCAGCAAGGGTCCTGCTGCAGATTTCTGTAAGTCAGTCAGTTCTTACAGGAGCTATCAGATGTCATAGTTGCCCAATTTGGAATAGACAGTTGCCTCAGCATTTCTGCTTGTGCTACCCTCCTGCAGGGCTGGATGTTGTTGGCTTTGAACTGGACAGCTCCTCTTCTATCAGCTTTGAAATAATTTCACCACACACTCAGCAAGTATCTGGTAAGGCTGGCTGGGCAGTTTTCGACTTACATCCCTGTGGCAACAATTTAAAAATAGGAAGAAAGAGCAAATTTCCAGTAACTGAAATAATGAAAAATAATTTATTACAGCCTCTAAGGAAAAGTGGGACTTCTAAAATAGTGTGTTTCAATTCTTATGCTGGTATTTTCTTAGCCAAAGAACCAAAAGTAACACAGCCATCAATATTGCTTCATATAAATACCATTAAATGTTATGGTTTAGTCGTGTTAGGCACTGATTTAGAAGCCCCTCAAATCACTGGAAAAATCCCATGGTTTTGTGACAGTCTCAGCAACATCTGTTGATGGGAGGCATTCCATTATATACAGAAGATTTGATTTATGTGGAATTGTACCTGTTAGCAGCCACACAGGGCAGGTTCCTTACAAACCCCTAGCTGACAGAGAATAAACAATTCAAGTGCACCTCTCAACACAACTTCCCTGGATGACAGCCTCCATACCCAGCTCCAATCCCCACACATTTTCAGATCATGAGTTCTCCACAGGGATGGGAGGATTTGGAGAATTTTGTGATTCTGAAGATTATCTGGTAAGAAGAGAAGGAAGGCAGTGGGAGTTCACTGTGAGTAGGTTACTGAGTGACTATCCAAGGGTAAAACAGAAATGTGTACCACTGACCTACTTAGTGATCAAAGTCTCCATATTCCATTATTGATGAGCTGATCTACTTAATGCCTTCCTTGTTGCCTGCAGTTAGCTCAATAGCAGGATGATTTTGACTATTCTTCCATTTCTTTTTTTTCATGTAATTAGAATTTCCCTGGTTTATAGCCTGATAGTATGACCCAATGGAATATCTAGATCTGAAATATATAGGCTGAGTCAGCATTCTGGATCTTTTAAAAGCTAAATTTAGGCACACAAGACTGTAGATTTTCATCTCATGGTCTGATAAGGTCTATAAGAGAAAGCACTAAGGATGCTGAAGTCTTGGAGTGCTTTCAACTTGCAGTTTAGAACTGATCCATTTTGCTAGGGTGCTTTTGAAAAGGCAATTTCTGCAGGATTCTGAAGTATTGGTACTGTATTTTTGCTTTTTTGCTTTGGTTTGGTTTTGTATTGTTAGTCAAACTCCCGCAACAGATCAGGTTTTTCATTGTTAAAGAAATTCAGTTGCCTCTGACATGATAAAAAGGTAAATATTCTAGGAATTTCTCACTTTTGCTATATATTAAAAAGATCTATTTTCAAAACTTGCTTTTAGGTTCAGTATGTGTCATATACATGCCAAGAGAGATGAATATAAATTACATCTCAACTAGTATGAGTGACTCTTCTCTCATTGCTGAAGGAGGTGATTTTAATTTTGGAAGTTAACTTCTTTTTTTAACTGTGAGGCTGTGAATCTGACAAATGTAGCTGTCAGGGATGCGTGGGGAGGGGAGGAAGGGAAAAGGAAGTCTTCCCATGCTATGTTTAGCAGTGTTCGTGACATAAATACAGAAATTGTCCTGGGCTGTAGTAAGTTCTGTAAGTTTACAAGGCTGTTATTTAGAGCTGCCTGTATGGCTTTGTGGGTTTTATGCAATAGCAGTCTCCTAGAGAAAAAAGAAAGGAAGGAAGAACAGTGAGTCAGTCTAGGATGTGCCTTGGTAAATACCTCAGGGTAGGCAAAGTGCAAATGCCCAAATTACTTCCTTTGGGCTTTGTAACTTCTAGGTTCCTGCCAGATTTATTTGTTTGCATTGCCAGTGATGGGGTACAGCAGATCACAAGGGCTGTGAACATTGGGGCAGATTTTTTGCTGAGAGCCGAGCTCATTTCCCTTCCTCTTGAAGAGGAATGAGTGCGTCCTTCAGACTCTGGTAGTCCTGAGTGCCACAGAACTTAAACCATCCTTGGCTTTTCTGCCAGGTGAAAGCCTCAATTTAGGTTAATTATTCTGCAAAACCTTCTGTGGCTTAACATACTTCTCTTGGGACACCATCAGCTTTATCCTAATGCTAAACATTGAAAACAATTTCTCTGGGAGTCTGGCAGGTCTTTTTGTTAACAGTTATTACCAGGAGTCTGGTGGTGTAGCAACAGATCTTGGATCCAGACAGACCTGCTTGGATAAAAATGAAGAACATGCAAGGTACTACTGGGGCTACTGGTTCTGCTCTAAAAGCAGTCTCAGCCCAGAGGGAAATCAAAAGATAGGAGCACAAGCACAGCTGAGTTTTCTTCAGTAGCACTCAAACTATGCCCAGCACTGCACTGAATGGAGAAGACAGTATTTCTGTGTCATCTTTGCATTCCTCTTTTTCAGTCATCAGTGTGAGCTCCTCTGTGCTCTCTTGTTTCAGACCCTATAGAATTGCTCTGCCAACTGGAAATTGGCCAATATGAATGTGTGACACAGAGATGTTGCCAGATTTTGATTATACTGTTGAATGCTTTTTCCTAGCCACCCAAGTATTCCCTTGCCATAATGGCAGCCTTTGAAGAGAGGACCCAGTGGATTTATGGTCCTTAATCAAACTTAAGAATCAAACACATACTATCACCTTTACTGCCAGTTAATGCTGCTCACCCAGTGCTTTGTAAGAAAATATTGAATCACTGACCTGTTTTCATCTCATAACACAGCACAGGCTGTTTTGTAGCCCTTCCCCCCATGTCCAAAAATTAGGACACATTGTATTGTAAACTTGCATGTCCATTAAATGGTGTGAATATAGACTGGATTACAGTATCTGGGAAATTAAGTCCAAGGGTTCCCAGTTGCAACACAGCTGAATATGGCATTCTTCTTGCTCCTGACCCTCTGGGGATGGGAACTCTACCTGATAAAGCAGAGTACTTACACAGTTATAATTTGTGTTTAGTAAGCATTTGTATTCCTGCAGATGAATCAGCTAAAAGGCCCCTACAGCGTAAAAACCTATCTATGCAGTATGCAACCATCCTGTTTTATTTAAAAGATGAAAAGTGGCTACTTAGACTTCATAACTGAGTCATGTGTCTTATTTCAAGTTCCCATTTGCATCCTCTTCAGAAAGTCACTTAAGAGGTTAAAAGGACACAGTAAGCAGGATTAGGTTTTTGTTATTTTATGGGTAAAATTTCTAGTAAAAACTTGGAGAAGAAAGAAGGTGATATCATATGACACCTCAGTTCCAGCAGTATGTAGCTTACTGCAATTCCTTTTTCATATGTCAGAAATAGTGTGGCATCAGGATTGTCCCTGTGTGCTGGGCACTGCTAAGGCACCTCCAGTCCTGGGTTCAGTTTTGGACCTTTCATGACAAGAAATACATTGAGGGGCTGGAGTGAGTCCAGAGAAGGGAATGGAGCAGGGGAAGGGGCTGGAGTGGGAGTCTGATGAGGAGCGGCTGAGGGGGCTCAGCCAGGAGAAAAGGAGGTGCAGGGAGACCTTCTTGCTCTCCACAACTCCTGACAGGAGTCTATTCTGTCTATCATATCTGTCTGATCATAACTCTCTCTCTCTCTTCCTCTCTCATTTATGAAAAGAGAGTTACTCAGACCTTATGGAAGGTGTGAGTTCAGCCTTGTGAATTACTAGGAAGAAATTTCAGAATCTTGTCATTTCTGGTTTTTTGGATTTTTTTTTTGTTTTGCTACAAACTGAGTCTAAGCATTCATACTTTGGTATTCTTTGAAGCGAACCTCATTGATATGCTAGATGTTTTCCAAACTTGGAACTGTGATAAAAACACAAAGATTTCATTTTTTGTTAGCTTCCATGGCATAAAACACACAAAACTTCAAGAAATCAGTGAAGGACTACATGCAGTGTGCTTTGCACTCTTAGGTATTTATGTTCATGGAAATGCAGTTAAGAAATAATGCCAAGTTATAAACTGATCCAGTTGTCACATTAGCAGTATTTGACAGTGGAGTGCAACCCAGAAATCAGTCCCACCAGTGACCCCTTCCCATCTTGAGAGACTGTGTTTGAAGAAAAACCTGACCCTTGGGCACAGTCAGATCTGTTGTTAGCCAGCATTGATTGGTTTATGCTTTTCCCTAACTTTGGGTTGACCTTCAGCACAGTTCAGTAGAAGGGAATTTAGACTAATAACAAATAACAAATTTAAATGTTCAAACTTTCAAGAAGAAAGATCAAACAGTGGTCACAGGAAAGTAGAACTGGGTTTTCCTAAAGAAGCAGAAGTAGCACCACTGCCCAATAAACACCCCAACAGAGAAATCTCTACTTCTCAGTTAAACCTGGGGAAGTGACTAGTTCTGCCAATTAATGAAAGGGAAATTTGAAAGCATTCCTGAAGTATTGGCAAATTGTTCTAAAAATGGGACTTAACCCATTATTTTTTCAGTATTGTAATATTGGAACTGCACAAGTGGAAATGTGAAGAAAAATAATAAAGTTACAGGGATGAACTTTTCTGATTTTTTTTGGATGAACATGCATTTTTTTATTCTCACTGAGATAGATTTTTCAGATATGCCTCAAAAACACAAAGAAATACTCTGTGTCAATAGCTTAGTTGAATTAGATTTTTCAGTTGAATTTCCTGCTTTGGATATTTATGTTACTGTTGACTAAGTAACTAGTTCCTCTAAAAAGTCAAGAATCTCCTGTCAGAAAGCACAGTGAAACAAGGTTTTCAGTATTTGTGTCACTTATTTCATTGTTAGGTCTTAACTGACTGAAGGGTTTTCTTCCTGGGTGCTAGAGAAAGCTGCCTTCGTGGTAGGATTTTTTTCCCACCTATGAAGTGGTTTATTCTGGGCCATTATTCATCACTGTCTTGTGCTCACTTTAAATTTTTGTGCCTTCAGTTATAGCACCCAGTGGATTGCTGTGTGATACACTGAGTGATAAATTGCTGCCAGGGGAAGTTTATTGATCCCCATGATTGCCATATGACGTTATCATTCGGTAACAGAATATTTTCTATAGATTTCCTGAGCCGATTAAATCAAATAAGGGTTGAGACAACAATGCCTGTGGTCAGGTTGAAGGTGAGATACTCTCTCTGCTTCAAGGCAAAGAGACACACTAAAGAGGAGAGCAGATGCGCCAGCAGCAGCAGAACATGGTCTGTAAGTCCTGTACTGGAAGACCTTCCTGAAGTCTTGTGGCTTAGAGTCCAAACAACACACAAGCACAGAGAGAGGGAGGTGGATAACAAACTGTTCTCTCTGCAGCCTCTTTCCTGGGGGCAAAAGAGGCCTTCAGGTCTGCATCTCTTCCCCTCCCTGCAGAAAGGAACCAGGGCTAAGAAAGCTGAAAGATGAGGCAGAAGCAGGGCAGAAGCACAGGATTGTGAAGGGGTTCACTCTGATGAATAGAAGGACGAAAATTTGCATCATATCCTGATGGAGGATGCTCAGGGTCTACAACTGCCTAAAGGCAGGTTTTTTAAAAAGACTGGTTTTTCTGCACTGGTTAGTTACAGAGCAGTGAGGAAGCCAGTCTAAAACATATTTAGGAATCTTGTTGCTTTTTTTACTTAACAATAGTTTGATGCCAGAGAGGTGCAAATAAATTCATCTATTCTAAATACACACTCTCCCAATTTTTGTTAATTTTAAGTATCTTTTTAATAGCATTTTTCAGAAGCTTCATAAGTAATTGAGAAAAATAATAAAAGATGGTCAATGGTAGTTTAGTAACCCACTAATTCTTGTAACTCAACATTAGGAGGTGGCAGTTCATTGCTAACAATGCTGCTGTTGTCTCTGTCCTTCTAGGCAAAGAACCAGAAAACATTTCCCAGCTAATTGGAAGATATGTGCAGCATTCATTCTTTTAAGGCATGGAGCATCCCATCAGAAATGGCAGTGACTAACAGTGCACTATTAATAGAACTGGCCCCAGTGACCCAACAATTGGGCTGCTTGGAGCACTGGGATTGCTGGGCCAGGGTCTGTGCCCAGTCCATGCCACAGGCAGCACAGCATGGACAGCACCAGCACGGCTGGGCACTGAAGCAGACTGTGAACAGGAGTGTGAAAGGACAGCACAGGGCCTGTGCTCTGTGGGGAACAATGCTTCCCAGCAAATCCTGCATGGAGTCAGAGGGGACCGGGGATGGGCAGTGACAGTTCATGCTCCGTCATCCGTGGAGTGAGGATTGAGCAGTCTGCACATGCAGTGAGGCTGAGGTGCCTCACGATGCAGATCCGTGGGAATGTGCTGTGTCTGGTGTTCTGCTCTCCCAGAACGTTGGCTCGTGGTTCTCAGGCCAGATGGAAGCTCTTCCATGCAAAACATGTTTGGTCCAACTGCAGTGCTCTCAAAAAACCACATATTTTCTTCGGTTTTTTCACTGTCCAGGTGTTCCCAGCCCACTGAAAAGCCCAAATCACGGAGAGCTGTCAGCACTTGAAGAAATCTCTGGAACCCAAAACCCCATGTTTTGTTGGCTGAGGAAGGTCTTGTACACTGTGTGTGTGTCCTGGGCATATGCAGGAAAGAGGTATGTGACCTTGAGAAGTTCAACCAAAGAAGTGCCTGTAGCCAAATTGTGCTGCTTAGATTGTTGCCAGTGTTTCACTGGTAGTTTTCTCAGCTACCAGTTCTTCATAAAAATCTTCATCGCCTTTTTTAAGATTACACAGGTTGCAACCTTCCTTTAACTTCCTGCCTTATTCAGCTCAGCTACAGTAACTGCAGCCACCACCTCCCATTGTAAATTCAGTCTGTGGCCTCCTGGTTTGCCAAAAGGGCCAGCTGGTGTACAGTGTGCATCCTGCCCAAGCCCAGGGCTGCTGGCTTGCAGGGACTGTGCCCTCCCTTTGCTGAAGGCTCACTGCTGCCTTGCCTGGTGCTCAGCACAGGGGAGGAGAAACCCAGCTGTGCTGTTCTGGTTCTCTCCTGCCCTTAATTCCCAAGCCTGTGCTGGGGTCATCAGATACTTTCAGAAAAATGACTGCTTTTTAAAAGTAGCTACTTTACAGTGCAATTCTACAGAGGACTGGTTGTTCCTTAGAGAATTTGTCTCCAAAGCTTGAAGTGTATAAAATGGGTAAATGCAATAGTTTATTATTCACTGTTGACTTTCAGCATTTAGAGATTTTTGTGTTTCCTAGATGAAAATTTGTACTTATAGTCTAGGTGCAGCTAGACGATTTATGTACGTTCATTTGAGTTGCCTCACTTTCCATTCCTCTTGATAGACTGTAGGGTATAACATTAGATAAAGGAATGGAGAAATTGGGGTGTGGGTTGTTTTTAGGGTTGTGGAGTTTGTTTGTTTGTTGTTTTTTGGGAGTTCTTTGGTGTTTTGCCTGTGTGGGCAGCTTGGAAATTCAATTGTCTGTCTGTAGAGGATCCAAAACACATCTGGGGTCACTTTGCTACTCAGGTTTAAGGCAATAATGGTATCCAATAATAGTTAATGCAATTACAGATTTTTTCATTTTCTCTTTATCAAATGAAGGGAGACAGCACAGCTCCTGACACAGGTCACATTTCAGTGCAGGGAAGAATGCCACCCTGCTGGTCTGGGAAACAGAACACAGTGTGGCTCACATGAGCATGAACATTATGGCAATGAGTGAAATTGATTTCTGACAAAATCCCACAGGTATGGAGAGCAGTGTCCTATCAGTTTCAATCAATAAAAATTGCTAATTGTGTTTACTGGTTGTTGGGCTAAAAATGAGATACAGGATTTGGCCTTACAAAAATACAGCTTCCCTACAACACAGTTAAGGCACAGAGGGGAGCAGCAGGATGGGAATGGTATTGTGGCAGAAAGTGGTGACTAATAAGGGGTAGAACCAAGCTAGGAAGAAGAATCTTTTATTGGAAGGGAATTAGAAAGGGGGAACCTTTTTTTTCTGACCGTGAAATCCAGAATTTTTGAAAGTACACTGCAGAGCAGTGGTTTGCAGTTTGTGGTTCTGAGGTTAGCACTGGTCTATAAAATGTTAAACCATGGCTGAATAAATAATTGAGGAAAAATTATTTTCTCAAAAGAAGGGAGAAAAAACATTTTCTCAAGAAAACAAAAAAAAGAAAAGTAGGAAAATGGGAGTAAAGTATAAACAATAATATTTAGACTTAATTTTATTTAATTTCAGTTAAATGAAAGTTGCCTGGGCTCTGGACTTTTTCTCAAAGCCTGCTTTGTATTTGGATTATTTTTTCATATTTAAGATTTTAATGGCCCTTTAATTGAGTAAGTTTGCAACCTGCTGCAAGAGACACTAGTCTTACATTAGAAACAGTAAGCTGCCCTAGCATTTTATGTTTGCATGGGTGAAGGGCTGTTGTATTGAACCACTGTGGGCTGAGGGCATTAAAGTTCCTGGAGAGACTGGTGGGTACAATATACTTGCTTATCTTTAACAACATAAAATGTGAAGTTCAGAGGTTAAGGAAGCAACAGAGAGAAATCTTCATTTTAAGTGTCTGTTCATACATTTATATTTATAAAATCTCATAAAACCTTCACGTTTCAATCATTCACGTTATACGACCCTCAGCAACAAATGTCATTTTTAAAATAACCTCCTCCATTCGTAATTTATGTTTCAAGGATTGCATTCAATCATACAGTTTAGCTCTCATCACCTTTAATAAACACTAATGGGAAAACTAACATACCTTTTTCTAGTAGAAAAATTATTAATTCATTTTGCTGCATGATTTTAATGTAAAACAGCTTTTGAATTGTGGAGGAAAAAAAGCTGAGGGCATTTTTAAATTTTTAAGTATTATTCAAAATTTTCCAGATTATAGTTGAAGAGTACTTTTGAGAGCTGAGATGATACAAGTACTATCTTGTTATTGATTGAAGAAATGTAGCCAAAAAAAGTGCCTTGCATTGCAACCCTGCTGTTTCCCGGCATCCTTTTGCTATCTCAGTAGCAAACCACTTCCAAAGAGATAATCACTCGTGCAATCCCACCTAACCAACCTTACCCTGATCAGATGGACTCACTGTAAAAACACACAGTTGTTATTTGGGAAACACCAAACCTGGGGGTTTTGCAGGATGTATTTTTGGGTGGCTAGAACACCATCTTAATTAGAAATGGGTTTCAGCGAGTTGGTTGCTATAGCAACAGTCTACTTAGTGCTTTTTTCAGAGCGAAACCCTACTTGCCTGTATGTTCACAGGAAGACAGAATGGCCAAGGAAGGGAAATTGAGCTTTTATTTCTCCAAGAGCCATAAATTGCAGCATCCCCTATTTAAAGTACAAAGACAGAAGAGCTGCTCCTTTTCCTCAGTGTTTTTTCTGCTGCTGAGAAGCCCCATTTGATGTTTGTGTAAAATACAACCTTTCCTTATTTCAGAAATGCAACTGCACTAGGGTTAATTAAGGCTAACACCCAATCAGATTTTTCCTAAAAGTGCAGCTGAAAGCAGAGGGCACAATCTCTTTGAAAAGCTGGAGCTGTGAAAAGTTCTGATGTAGTCTTTTGCCTCATGTCTCGTGCTGTAAATCAGGATCCCTCTCCATCCTACTGATGTCAGGCAGAATTTCTCTTGCCATTGATTTCTCTGCAGCTCCCTGGTTGTGTATCACAGACCCAAAGCCACCTTGGCTTGATATTTTCCCCTCTGTTGGCTGTGAGGTGGAGAAACATAACAAAGGGGTTGGGAGTGTCAAAATTCCCTAATCCTGCCTGGCCATAGCTGGTGATCCTCCCATGTGCCCTGACTGTCTGCACTTGTGAAGTGTGAGCAAAGCAGAGAACCCAAGTTCTGGGGAGTTAAGCAGAGCTTGGCTGGCATTTGCAGGATTTGCCTGAAGAGGGGTTTCCAGGCTCTTGAGGGTGAAGGGGAATTGTCTGGTAGGGGTAATGAGCTGTCAGGGAGTGTCAGCTTCACAGGCATATGGGAAAGGGAAAAGGGTTTTGAAGCAGGTTCAGTCTCCCAGAGGAAACAGAAGGAATGTAAAGCATGTGATAGGGAAGAGTTGAGCCTGTCTGGAGCAAGTCAAATGGAAAGTTGTCATGAAATGAAAAAAAAATAGATTTGGAAAGTATCGCAGTTGGAGAACACCAGTGAAAAGGAGATGTAGAAAAACCCCTTCTTTGTTCTTTATAAGGCAAAGAGGACCTTCCTTTTTATGGTTCTCCAGAAATCTTTCCTGTATCTTGACCTGCAGACTGACAGTTTCCCCTTGGATAATATAATCACCCCAAAGTGGAGGATAGCTGATTGTGGGAAGAGAGGAATTGCTGGCTGCAGTATCTTGGCATCATTTGTGCAGTTGTCAGCCCTGGCTGACACTATTATTAAGTGCCACAAGATCTTCTAAGCTTTCCCTGAGCAAGCCTGCCACATCCCTGTAGAGAGAATCTCAGAATATTGCCTTACTCCCCAGGAAAACCCTAACACACAGCACTTCTTTGTGTCTCTCTCTCCTGAGCTCGATTTGTGTCCAAGAACTGTGAATATCTTTCTCACCTTCAAATGTAAAAGAGATGCAGTCCCTGTGATTTGGGTGACAGAAGAAACTTGCCACACCAGATGTACACAGTCCAGTCTCTCCAGAAGAACTGACCAGTTGGAGAGTTTGCTTAAAACAGGACAGCCTTCCATAAGACCTGATAGGGAACTGTGTTCATTTTGGGCATTTCATTAGAACAGTGCAGGCCCCCAGTGCTCTGGTGCTCGTGACAACAGTCTTTTATGCCTTTCACTGGATGGTCAAGTTTTTTCCTCTTAATTTAGCAGGAATCTTCTTTAAATCTTCAGATTTAAAATTATCTGTTTGGGTTTGGGGTTTTGGGTTTTCTTGTGGTTGTTTATGGGTTGTATTCATGTTTTTGTTTGTTTGGTGGGTTGCTTATTTTTTTAGAAAAATACAGAAAATGTATTGATGTTGGGAAATTCTGTGCTTTCCATCTCTCTGAACTCTCTCTTCATTTACAGAGACCCCAGATTTATGTACTGAGACATGGCCTCTGCTCTGAGTCACAAAATTGATCTGTAATCTCCCCAGTGTTGCTAGACTACAAAAGGGACAGTGCTTGTTTTAGGAACAAATTGATGTCAGAAAAGAAAAAAATTCAGAAGGAATATTTTTTACATTTTGCAAAGGAAGACTGATAAGCACAAAAGACACAAGATTTTAAGAGGTGCCTTAAAGACATTAAACTATGAAAGGTTCATAACAGAAATTAAAAGGCTTTGAAGTTCCTATGCTTAAGGGAATTTGGCAAGGGAGCATTAAACCCAGACACCCAGGAGGAGCCAAGGTCTAGCTCAGAGGGTGCTGGTTGCCAGAAGATAGGAGACTGATTATTTCAGGTTGCTAAATTCTCAATTTGTCCTGTTTCTGACACTCTTTTTCCAAACACCCATTGGCAGAAGTAGAATGCAGTTTTCTGGAGACCTCTGTTTCTGGCCCTCTGCATTTTCTGATGGGGAAAATGAAACGAAATATTTTACACCTGAGATCCAAAAAGCTGATATTACCAGGCTCCTCATTTTTACTTGCTGGCTTGTGAGTATAAATGCCATCAGACTCTTCTAGCCCATTCCCAAGGTGAGGATCTCCTTTGCATTCAGTTTCTCTATGCCTGTATTCCAGAGGGGGCCAGATTCTCACCTGTATGAAAGAAGCAGCCTGCTCTGGATACAAGGCTCTCACCTTCCTCTTCTTCCCACTCTCTACCTACCTGACCTGAAATGAAGCTAATTTTCTTCTGAATGATGATTCATGTAAACAAAAAGGGCCCAATCCCATAATTCTATAGCCAAACTTCTGTGGCCCAAATCTGACTTGTATTTTTGCACTTCAATGTCAGGCAAGACACTAAGCCACACAGTTAGTGTGTTTATGTCCTGCCTTGACTTCTACCCATTTCTCATACAGAGGCACTGTGTGTTTCATATGTTCTGTCTCTCAGACCATGCTGATGTTCTTTCCGTTTTTTCCCTCCATTGCTATCCCCTTGGAAATCTCAAATTCAAGGCTGAAGGAGACTGGGAGCCAACTTCTGCTCTGAGGGTTAAATCTGGGAGTCATTGCCCTAGCTTCAAATTTATGCTGGTGCAGTGAAGATGAGAATTTAGCTTTCTGTACTGTTGTCAACAGGGGGAAAATAGAGTCCCTGTAAGGCTGTATCCATGGAAACCCTGCTGCTGCAGTAGCGGCTAAAGCAGCAAATCAATTTCTTCAGTTTTAAAATGAAACACATTATAGTGCATCTGGCATTTAAGAGATTATCCATGCTGATAACTGTGGAAAAACCCTCCTCTAGCAAGTGCACTGGCAAGAAGATTTCTTCCTCCTGATAGAATTCTGATTTTGCGTA
The DNA here is from genome assembly GCF_021018805.1 of Prinia subflava. Classification (NCBI taxonomy): domain Eukaryota; kingdom Metazoa; phylum Chordata; class Aves; order Passeriformes; family Cisticolidae; genus Prinia; species Prinia subflava. Next base: position 2,521,370 of record NC_086257.1, on the reverse strand, counting down.
GAATGAGCATTGATGACAAAGTACCATGAAGACAGTGTAGTGAGACAGAGCCAAGTCCAGAAGCAACAACGTTTAATGAAGGAGAAAATCGTTTAATTTAGCATTTAGCCCAAGTATCTGGGCACATGGTGACTAACATTCTGTTAGTATTAGCAGAGGCAGTGACCTGTCACCTCTGTCTCCGTGCTCTTTGCTTCCGTGGTACCACGTGTGACAAACAGAGCATTTGTACCTTGTGATGCATTTCTCTGAACAGGAGTGTGTGTGTGTGTGGCTGGTGGGCTGTCAGATGAGATTTCAATATCCACTGCAACATGGTCTGGGTAAGTGACTTAATACAGGTGTGTATTTCAGAGCCAGAGGCTTTTCCAGTGCAGAAAATGTGCTGGCTGTCTGTGCTGTATTCTTGTTACATTTCATCCTGTGCAGCTTGAGAGACCATCCCTTTACAGGCCATGGAGGGAGCATGGAAAGAGGAGGACTTCCTACCCCAGACTTCAAAAGCTACCAGATGCTTTTCCTGCTGTGTTGCACAGAGGTTCTGCCTTTATTTTTTCACCTGTTAAGGTATCTCTCTGACCATTTTGAGAAATAATACCCTACTTGAACAGAAAATGGCCTATATGCAGATAAGACTTCATTCTGCTTTTCGTTTTTATCAAATCCAGATATTGCAGTCTGCCTTCTCTATGCCTATCAGATAGAGAAATTATCTGTCTGGGAGAAATACAACCTTATTTAAGAGACAGGGAGTGAAGTTGAACGGGCAGGGAATAAAAAGCATTACAGGAATTGCCTAGACCTCGAGTAGCCCTTCAGCTGGTGAGGATCAGATCCACATTCCTCTGTCACTTTGCAGTGCCCAGGCTGTATTTTATCTGCTTCTGAATCTCAGTTCCTTGATAACAGCAATCACATATGCAATAGTGTCTTCTTTTATCTACAGCTGCCCTATCTATTATAGCAATCCCTGTTTGATTGACAGTTATGTATTTTTTTTTTGACCTGAGGGCAAGCTTATTGCAATGCACTCCTTTCAGAGCTATCACTGAAACACATCCAAAATCTTCAACTGGTGCATAATGTGGCAGTTCAGCATTTGAATGAAGTGAGCACATATTGTTGGGGGCACAAGAGGTTTTGTTGCTCTGCCACATCTACCAGTTAATGGAAGATGCAGTTAAAACCACATTAAGTGGTAGAAATAGCATGGTGGTCTGAAATGCTTCTGTTTACAAAGAGTGTTTTGTTCTACATATGTCCAATTGCTATGACATCCAGTGTTGTCTGTTTGGTCAGTTCCAGAGGTTTTAAGAGTCAGGAAAACACCTCCCAATGCACTGCTTGAGGACTGTGCTTCCTTTCTGAAGATTAAGTTTCCTGATGAAAAACACGAGGCTGAAAATCACAACTTCTGCAGCTTGTTTTCAATGATCCATGAATGCACAGATCTAGGAATCCTCTCTTATTCAGGGGTTGGACTGCATTCACTGCCTAAGTCCTAACCTTTAGATACTGAAGAATGAAAATTATACTTTCCATTGCATTTTTTATCTGTGATTCCCACTTATTACATCAGCCTTCCATATTCCCATGTGAGGATGCCTGGGTTCCCAGTGAGCTCAGATCCAGGGCATTTGCAGATTTCTCTCCAAAAGGCCAGGGAAGGGAGAAATGGAAGAGGAGCTGTGACTGGCATTTCTTGCACCATTCTTCATCACAGTGCTGTGTCTATGCTCCTCAGGGTAGCAAAGCCTGCACACCTAGGTAGCAAAGCAGAGAGGATGGGCTTGTTTGTTACTGTGGGTCCTGGGATATGTTGAGATGGGCTGACAAAACCTGGAGATTTTAATGGCTTTTGATAAGGGCTTTTCCTCTGCCCTGTGACAAATACAAGAAAGGTGACCTTTTTCCCACCTGCTTCAGGTCAGGCCTGAGAGCCCATGGCAGGATCGGGGGCTGCATTTGTTGTGCTGGACAAAGCAGGAGCATCTCTGGATCTGTCACTTGCTCCCAGGTGTGGCATTTTGGAGCATTCTTCGTGTCTAAGCCCTTGCAGTTTGCACAGTCATGTCCAGCGTAGGAGTTTCTCGGTGCTGTCTGTCTCCATGGATTCGGAGGTGACACCGTGTTTGTACACTGCCTCTCTTGCACTGCCACCCCCGTGCCTGAAGCAAAGCTCCTGAGTCATCCTCACAAAGATTTAAAATTTCCGGCAAACCTGTAGGCCATCTGTTCATGTGGGCAGGCAAGAAAATATCGGGTAGGGAAACTCAGTCACACACCAGTGTTTGTGTCTGTCCCCACAGCCGGTTCTTTTAAATCACATTTTAACTATTGTCTAAATTCTTTTTCTGTAAAAAAATGTAACAAACAGCAACCTTGCTGTTAAATGATTCCTTAAAATGAGCCCAGTCCTCAAAACCACTTTCTGAATATGTAAATCTATATTCTTTAATTCTAAATCTAGACTCTAAAATGTCAGTCATTTTACTGTGTGAGAAACCTTTATCAAAAATCAGCAGTTCCCTCTTGGAAAAAAGCTTGGATTGTCATTTCTCTGGCACTCAGGTGAAAGCATGACCCGGTCACATTCCTGCCATGGCAGGTATTGTCAGTGCTGGCACGTGGTGGCACACAGCAGCTGCCACTTGACACAATGCAAAGCATGTGCCCCAAGTGCCGTAATGTCTACTTGTGTTATGTCTTGTTCAGTGTAAAGATACAGTCTGTTACCACTCCTGACAGTCACACAGCTCCCTTCTCTAGCATTCCTCTTAGAATCCCTTTGCATTCCTAGCCTGCAAAGGCAGGGGGATTCCTAGCAGTACCCTGTTGATTAATATTCACAGCAAAATAAAAATAGCAGGCCAATGCATGCATTGATCCATTCTTCTAACCCCAAGAAGCTGTGGTTAGTCCTGGCTCCATACATATATTAGCTGTAAGCACAAACCTTGTTTCATCTGTACTCAGATTATCATTTCTGAAATATCTAAAAGAGATGAGTAATTCTAAGGACTATGGCGTCTCCTTGGATGGCAGGCTCTGCTCAAAATCCTGGTGACACAAGAAGGTGAGTTGCTAATCAGCAGAACCACCACAAATGTAAAATTGTTTACAACAAAAACAGAAAAAACTCAAGATCACTTCTTTCAGTTGAGAAAGACCTAATTTACTGCTGAACAGATTATAAACTAAACAACGTGTTTGTGAAGGGTATGGAAGACTGACAGTATCTGGCCCTTAACTTCATGCAGACCCCTGAAAAATATCCCTCTCTGCAATGGGAGACTTGTTAGTGGGCAAGGTCATTTTCACAGTGACATAAATAGAAAAGCAGGTGGCTGAATCTACCCAGACTTGAAAATGTAAGGGTGTTCTTGCCTCACGCAGAGAGTAACACTGTCCTTTTTTGTTTGTGCTGCTTGGGAAGCCTTTAGAGATGACCAGAAAGCAGTCACGCTGCTGTGAGCAGCAAGAGCCAGAGAAATGCTGTGTTCCCCGTATCCTTCTGCTCAATAGTGGGTTGTTCCTTAATTCTCTGTCCTGGCCCTTGCTGCAGCCTCCTCTTTGTCTTCTACTACCTCCAAAGGGGCCTTCTCAGAGGCCAAGGCTGGGCAGAGTCCAGCCAATCTGCCAGATTTGGCAGGGAATATGACAGAGAATTTACCCAAGTGACTTCTACAACAAATTCCTTTCAGCAGCTGGAGGCCAGAGGATTTCTCAGCTGGCACAGAGTTAGAACTCTCTGTACAGATAGTGCCCACTCTGGCCTGAAGCCTTGTGTGACAGGCAAACCTGAACCAGCACAATCACTGTGTGCTTCATCAGCTTCTGGTTTGCAGCAAAGGTGTTTCTTACCTGTGTCACAGGGCAGATTCTGGCTGCCCCCATGCTATGTGAGTGTGGTTGAAGGATTTTCAAATGCTTGAGGTGCAGTACAGACCCTGTAATCCCTCTCTTGAGAAGCCTATCAAGCCTTACATGTGGAGAATGCCTTGGTTTCAGCTCTTGTTCTGCCACAGCACAGTTTGGCCAGGGACCAACTGCACCTTCTGAAGAAACTCTTCATGTTTGGAAGAAGGAGGACAATCCCTTTGGTGCACTTAGGAGAACCAGCACAGCACTGTGGCCTTTCCCTTGTGCTTGAGAGCACACTGTATGTGTGCACCTGCAGGACAGGACACACCTGCACTGTGACTGCAAACTCCTGGCTTTCTCATGTGACCCCCTGCACAAATGACACACCTTGAATCCCTCAGCCTCTGCTGCTGTTGAGTGCCCCTCTGCAAAAAGAGAACAGGTTGAATTGTTTCACATTTCATTTCACCCTTCCCCTAAGCACTCACCTTCTCCATGCAGGTGTGTCACTGGTGGTTCCTGGATGTCACTGCTGCATCCCGGGCCACTGCCTCTAGGAGAGGGGACAGAGCAGTCCCTGCAGCCAGGCCATGGCAGGGTCTCTCTGCACAGTTCCAGGGCCCTGGGCTGCACTGCTTGGCTTCCTCAGGCTGCAGTGACTCAGACAGACAGACAGCCGTGCTGTGGGAGCTCTGGGAGAAGGTACCAGCTATGTCTGGGCAGACAGAGTTAAAGAGAGGTAAAAATGTTGGTCTACTAAGAGATGTCTCAGGGCCAGAGTCACTTGGGCTGAGACCAAAATCCTTTAAATAGGAGAGTGCTTGGTTATTCAGCTGGGCATATTCAAAATTGATCTTGCTTTGAGTAACCTCATCTAGGATTTTTGCTCTACTTTTCTGATCTTCAGAGGAAATTTGCTCCCCATTTTGCTTCAAATGATAGAGACTGCTAGATTGGAAACTTGTCTCATAGTTGTATTGGTTTGTTCTAGGAATACTGGGATATTCTGGAATTTGAGCAATGCAGCTGCATTCATTTTGCAGCAATAACTTGTTTTTGTACTGAGACATCTTATGAATTATACTATTCATTTCATTCCCAATGTATTTGTCTTCCAGGTGCTTGTTTTCATAGCTGATTTTTAATGATGCCACCTGTGTTACACAGTGCTCTAAGAGCTGCACTATGTTAGTGCTGCTCTCCGTTGATGTGGGGCTCATGTAGCTCTGGAAGTGACTGGGGGTTAGAGGCTGTGGTGGCTTGTCACAGGAAATAGAGAGAGAGTGATACATTGGTTTATTTCTGTCTTCCCTCTCAAGGGGATCTCGGAGTGAGGTCACAGCAGTCTTGTAGGAGTAACATGATTCTACTTCGTGATTATCATCTAATGAAGGATTTTCAGAGCTCTGGGAGCCACTATCTCTGGCCAGCTTTTCTGGCAGTGAGTTTTTATCTCTGGATGTCTCCCATCCCAGAGAAATTCCCACCTTCTCATTCTCAGTTGAAGATGTCTGCAGATTGTTTCTGTTAGCCTGTGATTGTGGTGCATAACTTGATGATCTGCTGGTTTCCACAGTCCCAGGTACTGCAGATAGGTCCTTGTGGTGACTCCCTTCTCTTCCTTGGCAATCCAGATCAGATGTGTTCAGGCAGGAGGCCAGGCTGTGGTCTCTTCCAGCAGTGTTTACTGAAGAGCCCTGGGTTGCCTGATTGCTCTCCTCCAAAGGCACACATATATTAAATGTATTGGATTCACCCTTGCCTGGTGTCTCCTGCTGAGCTTCTGTGCTCCCTTCTTGCTCTGGACTGTGGCTGGGCAGGATCAATGAATCATTAGACTTTTCTGGCTGTGATTGAGGACTCTGAAGAGAGTCAGGGGAGGAGATGAGTCCTGAGTGTTTTCGTAGCCAGTTTATTATCCCCATGGTCAGTGAAAGCTCAGTATCACAGAGCTTTAGCAAACATTCTTTGCCTTTCCATGTGCTGTGGAAGAAACCTTGGCTAATGATGTCTAAAGTTGGTTGGGAAGCCATGTTCTCCTCAGCTCCAACATGAAAGCTGTAAATGGACAAAGGGATTTCAATGGCTTGCTCTGAAACACTTTCAGAGGCACACAAGTCATCATCAAGGATAGGGTTTACTTTGACTTCATTTGGGTCATAGAAGAGCTCATAAAGGGCATCTCCACTGTAGCTGTCTCTTGGAAATCTACCTGGAACACCAGGGGTCTGAGCTTCCTTCAGTTCATCATCCTGTCCAGGAGAGAAAGAATCATAGTAGCCTTCATCACTTGTGGATGTGGATTCCTGGTTTTCGCTTTTCGGTGTTTCTGTTTCTGTGGAGCTGTCTTTGGAATTGTCACCTTCTTTATCAGGTGACACTTGGGAGTCTGTGACTGGTACAGCAGCCTGACTTCCATCCTTGTCTGTGTCAGAACCAGGTATCTTCAGTAACTTCTTTTCAAACAGAGCACTCTGATGCAGCCTTACTGATTTGTTGATGTTGTCCCAAAACTTTGCAAATTCCACCGTCTCATTCTGGCCAGGAGAGGCCAGCTGCTCCACCCCGCCTTGGAAGGAGCCCATGCCAGGGCTGTCTTTGTGCTTGCTTCGCCTCAGCAGAAGGTCTCTGCTGTTCTCCAGCTCCAGGTGAGCAGAGCTCTCATCAGCAAAGATCTCCCCACAGCCAGTGAGGGAGTCAAAGCTCTTCAGGGAGGCAACATCTTCACACAGGGCGTTGCAGTAGTCGTAGGAGGAGTCAGACTGCAGTTCACTGTCTGAGCAGTCCTGTGACAAGCAATCAGCTGCACAAGTTTCTGCAGTTTTGAACAGATACTTTGCAAGACGTCCAGACAGGTTCTTGTCCTTCTCCACTAGAAATGAGAGGCTGTCTGGTTTATTTTTTCTTATGTGAAATATATCTCTGAGCCCTTTCTTAGATCTCTTGAGGGAAATCCTCTTCCTGGGCATGGTTTTTGCGACAGCTGGTACAAAAGGCATCTGTGGCACAAAGTTCCTGTAATCAATCATCTGACTGCTGCATGCAGACTGGCTGGGGCTGACCACACACTCCTTCTTACTGCTGGAGCTGGACATCCCTGAAAAGCTGATGCTATTGACAAGGCGGCCCTTGCCCTTTCCAAAAAATCCCTCCTCACAAGCCCCACTGCTGGGGCTGCAGTGCTCTGTTTTGTCTGCCTCAGCAACACAGTCATGCGTTTTACTCTTCCTTACAAGCTTGTAGGAGGAGCCAGATGATTTTTCCAGGTTGTGACCGCCAGCTCCATTCCTTGCTGCTCTGGTAGAAAATCTGTAGTTCTTGTGTGTGGCCAAACATGCCAGCTGCACTTCGGCCACACTTTGGTTTCCCTCCAGAGCTGCCTTTTTTTCTTTGCCCAGCTCATCTTTGTTGGTAGCAGCGGGATGCACTGGTGGCACTTTCTCATGTTGCACACTGGATTTTATGAAGGTCTTTCCTCTCTTGAGCTCCATACTGCTTCCTCACATGTGTTTCTGTAAAGAAAACAGCAGAACACAACTATTGAGAGGTTGGTGGGTAGAACTTGTAAATTTTGAGAGCAACTGCAGAACAAAGGAAGGGACATTGAGCATTATGAAATTGAGCTGCTCTGCCATCAGACATTTCCATCATTGAGTCATGGTACTGCATGACAAACAGACTGAGTGAAACTAAAGGTGCGTGGGCTGGAAGATTCAACAAGGACAAAACAGTGCACATTATGGGTTGGTAGTTGAGGCTCAGAGAACAATTTTTCTGTTAGAAATAAACAGGTTTGCATTGAGGATTATGACTTTGGGATGGCTTTTAACAAGGTAAAGATCCTGTTCTGAAGATAGAAGAGGCATTAACAAAAAGCAATACCTGAGAAACTTCAACATGCAAATGTGTGCATCAAAGAGGTAGCAGTTTGTAGATCTGTACCTTAGAAAAGGACAAAAATCTCAAGTTGGGAAATACCCTGAGAAAACGGATCAAACTTTTGACATATAATGCTCACTTATCTGTGAATAGAAAATCCATAAACCTTGGTACTACCCTAGCATGCAGAAACTGAATTACCGATTTTGCTTCCCCCTGAGCATAACATATCATTTTCTACACTGCTACTTTTATTGTCAAAAATCAAAAATGCCACATGGAAAATCATTGTTAGTCATGACAAAAGTGTCATCTCCAATTTACAAAGACGTGTAGCACACAAAGGCATTGCCACATTGAACCTGCACTGTGTATTGATTAGCTATTTCTAAAAATACTCTAGTACCTGTATCAATGCCAGTTTCAGGCTCTGCCTATATCGTTTAGTATCACACCTGTTTTATGTTTTCATAAATCTAATTAGTCATTAATTATATTAGCCATGTTGCTTTCAGTTTTCTGGCAGTCCTTATGTAGAAAGAACTGATCCTTTCCTGTCATGCATCAACTGGAATATTGAGTAAGTCAATGGAGTTCCATAAAGGTAGGTCAGGGACAAAGCAAGCACTACCTAAAAGCTGGTGGAGCAACCAGATTTTTACTTGGTGGGAAACAGCACAATAACTCCAAGTCTTCTTCTTGAAAGAACGTGGATCTCTCCTAAATGAAACCTTATTTAATGATTTGTGTTGTTTTGAATTGGTTAGACAGAACAACTGGAGACACTGACCAGGAGATTTTAAATTCAGCACCAAGCCTAGGCTTTGTATTCCTAAAATAGAACTTAAAGCAGTCTTCAGTTTGTTTTGAACTATAACAGCTGTCTGTAGCCTCCAGCAGCTCTCCAGTTGCCTTGCTGGAACAGCCACACTCTGACCAGCACCTCACTGGATGCAGGACTGTGTATTTGTGAGCACTTCTCCAGCAGGCAGGCCAGTGACAGCCCCTTTCTTACAGAAGCTGCAAACTAACAGGTGATTAGCAATATTTACAAATAAATGTAGGTCAGTGACAAAAGGTAGAGAACATAAGGGCAAAGTGTGAATATTTGACATGTGGTGAAAACATAGTGGGTAGTGATAGACGGGCATCTATCAGTGTGATTGAGATGTTGGCACATTCATTTGCACTTGGCACGACATGTGAGTGTAACAGAACATTCTTAATGAAAGGCAGTAAACATTTTACTACTCTGTCAGGTATCTGGAGTTCACTGATGCTGCAGGAAACTTGTTTTGCATATTTAGAAATAGGTCACTGGGACACGATTACACTCCTCTTCTGAAAAGCAAGGTGTGATCGACAAGCAATTCAGCGTGCAGAACTCCAGCAGGGTTGTGAAAACAATCAGAAATAGCTGATGCAAGACCAGTCATTAATATCCCAGAAATAAAGCATCTGACATCTCAGTCCTTTGCGAGTGCAGAAACAGGTACTGTGTCCCTGTGCCCCTGTGCCCCTGTGCCCCTGTGCCCCTGTGCCCCTGTGCCCCTGTGCCCGTGTCCCTGTGTCCCTATGTCTTTGTGCCCCTGTGCCCCTGTGTCTGTGCCCCTGTGTCCCTGTGTCCCTGTTCCCCTGTGTCTGTGTCCCTGTGTCCCTGTGCCCCTGTGTCCCTGTGCCCCTGTGTCCCTGTGTCCCTGTGTCCCTGTGTCTGTGTCCCTGTGCCCCTGTGCCCCTGTGTCCCTGTGTCCCTGTGTCCCTGTGCCCCTGTGCCCCTGTGTCCCTGTGTCCCTGTGTCCCTGTGTCCCTGTGTCCCTGTGTCTGTGTCCCTGTGTCCCTGTGTCTGTGTCCCTGTGTCCCTGTGTCCCTGGTGCTCCCGAGGAGCTCCTCAGAGGTCTGTGACATTGGCAAGTGCCAGCCTTACAACAATGCAATGTAGGGCTCTTTGAAGTCCTGCAGCTGCTTCTGCCCATTCTGACTATTTAACAAAGGTCACTTTTGTAGGATATTGCATACTTGGGAACTTTCCTGCAGATGCATTAAAAGGCTTTTAGGGATGAATTTATTTAGTGTCAAGTATGAAACGTATTAAAGCTAAGAATTTAGGATGACATTAGATCATCTTTGGAATAAAGTAATGCTTGATCTGAATTGTATCTCCTTGATAAGAAACACAATGGATGACCGCTGTGATAACTGGGTCAAGAAACTTCAAGGCTTGTTCTTCTGTCTTTTTTTTAATAGATTGGATGAACAGTTTTATCTTGAAAGCAAAAATGGCCCAAGTAACATTTTTACTGAGAATATCTGTAGTATAATAATGTAAGATACACTGATGGTAGCTGATGCTGCCTTTTCAGTTTCCTCTGATGAGGAAAAAAGTGTTAGCTGGTGTTTTGGTTTTGTGGGGATTTTGTGGTTTGGTTTGTTGGGATTTTTAAATATCTACTCTCTCTCTCTCTCTCTCTCTCTCTCTCTCTATATATATATAATCATCATCTTTGTATTCTAATTATTAAATGTTACTATTTATTCCCATATATTCTAATTCTAATACTCCCTCAGGATTCATTCCAGACTTAGTATCTAGTTCATTGTGTCATCTTGCTTATTCTAAGACTGCCATATCTTTGTAAAACTCCTCCATTGAAAATGTTATTTCAAATGAAGAAAATAAAGGGAACACCTTCTCAGTCAACTCTTTGAGGGCTCCTCAGGACAGACTACCAGAGTGCAGATTTTTTAAAACATTCATCTTAGATGCTGTTTTGTAACTTCCCATACTCTGAATTCCTCTTCATACTCATGTGAGGTAAACAATCAATGAACTTCTTTTCAAAAATAGACCAGAAATATCTATGTGATGATTCTGTCTTTCTATATCTGTCAATAGTGTTACCCCATTTCATTGTGATGGATTATACCATATCTTTTTTTTGGTTTCTGCAGGGACACAAGTTCTGTCTCTAACCCCAGAAGCTGTACCAGTGAAATTGGAAACAGATTAAACTGCTGTAAGGGAAAGTTACCCTCCAGTGGTTATGTAAAGCTAAATCAAACTTCTATGAAAAACTATTACAGGCATTTAAAACAAAAACATTTTTCTGCGATTTCTTGACCTATGCACTCAGCTACACTCGTGCCTGTCTCTGTTCCTTTTCAATTATTCTTCTCTTGGACTTGCAGGATATCACTTCTTCCACAGTGATAAAAGATATATGAGGACCTGATTTCCATCTTTGCAAAGGAAATATATTTTGGAATTAAAAGTCACTGTAAAGAACAGAAACCTATGGAAACTAGCAGTCAGTGTATTGACAGTCTCAATGTTTTCTTCATTAATAACAAAATGGTTTTTTACTATCTGCAAAATTGCTTATGGAATGAGTTTAAATAGAGGACATCCCCGAATCTTACACTGGGCTGCAGTTTAATTGTCTTTTACACTAAGATTGGGGTGTAGTAACAGCATTGAGGCTTCCCATCCACAGTAAACAGTACTTTTTATCTGGCTGGATCAGACCAGCTGCTCACTTTTGGGATTTCATAGGTGTCTAAGCAGGCAATCAGATCTGGATTTGGGGCTGATACTGTAACAGAAATAAGGTTTTCTTTTAAATTTGGATAATACTGCTCATAAAATGCAGAGATGCTTCATGCTCAAACACACGCCATCTGTGCAGGGTGTGTCACAGCCTTTTCGTGAAACCAGGAGGTCTTACTGCATCTGTGATTCATCTAAAAGAAAAGTTTTAGAATGCAAAGATGAACACATTCCTGTGGGCTAAGGAGCCTTGATTTTAGGACAATCAAAGCAATGGCTTCTGGATCTGGGTTATGAGGACCTGAGCAAGACTGAGTTAGGTAACTGTTCTGGTTAATAAGAGCCGTATTCAGATGGCCTAAATCCTCCCTAAGTCCAGGCCAACATGCAAGGGCCAAAGAGGGGAGCAAAGGAGCCTGATATTCTTTAGGAAAATGGGTGGAGACAGGATTCAAACTGCCCAGATATTACCTCTATCATGTGAGTCAAAGAGAGGGGTCACCTTTGCCTCTGCCCACGGCCTCAACACTTTCTGCCAGCCATCCACAAGTTTCCCTCTGAGGTGGAATGTGAGAGAGCCTTGCTTTGGGTTTTTGGCTGGGTCAAAGTTGTTGTATCTTGCTAGCTTATAACACAGTAGAAAGGTTTGTTTATATTATCTTCAAAGAAAAGGTAAAACATCTGTCCTCTTGCATGTAATTCTAGGAATACCATCCTACTGGGAAAGTAGAAATATCTGTTTCAGAGAAGTTGCATGGATAGAAATAATACTATTACAAGGAGGAAATTTAGATAAAGTCCCCAGCTTTGGTAAGTTTGGCTCAAAAATAATTTTGCTCAAGTAGGAAAAAATATAATTGAGGTTCATTTATTTGAAAATCTTATCAGCTATCCAGCTTGGACCTTTCTTACTTGCTTGTTTGATGTGTAATTTATATATAATCGTCTCTCGTGAAGATAGAAATAGGTAAAATTCAGAATATAGTGGTTTTGAAGGGGAGATAGGAGTGTTCTTTCTTTACATTTACATCACTCTTACAGTTGGCAGGTTGTGAAGATGGTGCCTGGCTGTCTCTTGCTAAGCAGTTCTGCATGTCACTTGGCACCTGAATTTCACCTCCCTACAAGTATTTTCCTTCTATTAAATGAAAAAGCTGATAAATACTGAATAGTCTTTTAGGCTTTTTAATTCAAAAATAAGGAAAACCCTCTTTGTACTGCTTTTATGTTTTCGGATACAAGTTTGGAGTGAGTCCAAAATCCCTTTTCCACTAGTGGCTTCATATCAATCAGACTTAAGATGCTGAGTATCAGAGGTACCTTTGAAAATGGTACCCTGCTTTTCCATCAGAAACTGTAGCATAATTAAATTTCCTAAAAACATCTCTGGTTAGGGTATATGGACATGCATTAAGCTTCAAATCCATGCATTTTAAGATTAAACATTTTTAAAGTATTTCTTAATAAATTGTGTAATGGGAAAGGGGCAAAGAACAGAGCACTCTGGTAGCCTCTCCTGATCCTTAACCTCAGGAGGATTTTTACTGCCCACCAGTTGTAAGTCCTAAAATGCAAAAATAAGCAAGAATGAGGTGGTGAAAGCCACAGCTACTTTTAAAGTCAGCGAACAACACTAATTTTTAATCTTCAGTACCTAATCAATTAGCAGTGTATGAGGAACAGCTGCTGCTCCCAGTAAAGTGGGGAGGGGGGAAGGGGAGATTTTTGGAATAAGACTGTTAATTTACAGGCAAAAATATTGACTATCTGAGAAGATGAAAGTTAATAATAGAAATACTTGCTAATAATCATGAACATATATTCCATTCTGCTAATTTGATTTTTAATTGCAAAGCAGAATACAGCTTCCTTGCCAGAGGGTAGTGATATTCTCACTGCAGTTATTGTAACACTGTTTCTAGCAAGCAAATAACATAACAGTTCTTCTGGTAAAAACCAAAGAGGATTTTAAAGCAGGGCTCATCTTCTCCCCTAAACTGATTACCCAGCTACTATCTCATCTCCATTAGAAAGCAGAAAAGAACAGAGAGGAAAGGATGGAGGCTGTAAGCAGGGACAGCCGTGAATCAGGAAACAGCAGAATGTTTATTTTTAAAGGCGCCTGTGTGACACACAAACCTGCATTGAGATCATGCCCCTCCTTAGGAGTACTTCTCTATCATCTTTAGTGGCTGTATCCTATCATTCCCCTTAACCATTTGTCTCTCTCAGGTAATCCAGCCTAATTATTTGCATATACATTTAGGTCAGGCAATGGCTTTCTCATGAAGAACCAGCAAAAAGCACATTGGGGTTTTTAATTCAACCCTCCTTCCACTGAGCACACAAAGTAAAAGCTTACACTCCCCAGCAGAATACTAGAAAGATGTGTAGTTAAATGCTTAATCTTATTAGCAATGTGCTATAGGGAAGTCTGAACCTTCCTTTAAGCCCTGACAACTGTTTTGTGAAGCTCAGGATTTTTCATAGTAAAATTAACCACATTCTTACTCCCAGCACACTCCTGCTGCGTGCTGAGGGGAGGGATCCCTGGGGGCACAGCAGCAACCAGTGCTTCCCCCAGCCCCATGTCGGGCACCCACAGCTTCCCCCAGCCCCACATGGGGCACCCACAGCATCCCTCAGCCCCACATGGGGCACCCACAGCTTCCCCCAGCCCCATATGGGGCACCCACAGCATCCTCCAGCCCCATGTGGGGCACCCACAGCATCCTTCAGCCCCACACGGGGCACCCACAGCATCCCTCAGCCCCACATGGGGCACCCACAGCATCCCTCAGCCCCACACGGGGCACCCACAGCATCCCTCAGCCCCACATGGGGCACCCACAGCATCCCTCAGCCCCACACGGGGCACCCACAGCATCCCTCAGCCCCACATGGGGCACCCACAGCATCCCCCAGCCCCATGTGGGGCACCCACAGCATCCCCCAGCCACGCATGAGGTGCGTGGCAGGGCAGAAGGAGGCTGAGCCCATGACAAAAGGAGGCTCCTTCTCTGACAAAACCTCTGCACCCCTCACTCAGTTTTCTTCTCTACCTGAGGCTGAAAGAAACGTAACTGGCTTAAAATGTTCCAATTACATCATGTAAAAGGGCAGCTTTAACTCCTGCGCAGGGAGCTTTCAAATCATCACTATTGCTAAGAGAAGGCAGCAGAGCAGAAATTTCCACTGCATACCTGAGAAGGAAACAGAGCTTTTTTTTCTTGCCCTAACCTGCAGCCTGTTGGTACCAGACAGCAAAGTGTTAACACTGACAGCTTTGGCTGCCCTCAGTAATTTATTGCTTTAAAAGGAGATAGAACGTGCATTTTTATAAATACAGGCACAGACTTGTCAAATGTATGGAGAAAGAAGTAAAAAGCAATGCTTCAAAAACAAGCAGTCATCCCAAAATAATACTCACTCAGAGTCACTGTGAGTGTCAGAGCAAAAGAAAAGCCATTGCGCCAGAGCAAACGAGGCAGATCACAAAATTCCTACTCACCATGTTTTGTCACTGAGCAGAAACCCTCTGTCTCCTGCCTTGCTCCTGAAGCTGGTCTTTATCCAGAGGCTCCTGTGATGCTTTTCAGATTCTGAGGGGCTGGACCACTGCTGCTCTCCAGTGTTACTCTCCACCCCCTGTCTTTTCCTCCTCCTTCTTCCTTCATCCCCACCCCCTCATTCCTCCAGCTTGTAGCTTTTTCGTACCTTACACAGATTCTAAGCTTCCACATGGAGCTCGATATAGGAAAGATGCTTATTTCAGCCATCTGCTTGATGCCATGGAAATGCCTCCTTTGCTTTAGGAATAAAAGCGAGGAGGTAAGCTCAGGATTTTCTGAGCCAGCATTTTGGTTCCTCTCTATATGACTGCTTATTAAATAGGGAGGAACACATCCACATTAATTTAATTTCTACGTGTTTTTCGTTTCAGACTAGGATTCAGGAAAAGTAAAAACACATCTGAATGTGTTTTGGTTAGTGTGATGCTTCACTGCCAGTGTATGCAGGCTATTGGACTGTGCCACCCTTGTATGTGCCACCCTTGTATGTGACAAGAGCTTGAGTAAAAGCTGAAGTTAGAAAGGATTTTATGTGGAAGTGAAGTGGAGTGAGGGGAAAGAGGGACTATTTCAGCTGCCCAAGGCTGGAGTACCTGGTGTTAGCCTTATAATGCCTTCATCAAGTATCACTTACTAAATTCTCCTTTCAGTCTAACTTCTGCTTCAGTGTGCAGCAAAGGCAACATCTGACATTACAACATCATTCTTTGTTACATAGATGAGTTTATTACCATCACAAACACCAGGGCTCTAATTTCACAAAAGTGTAAAGCTGGCATCCTTCCCCCAGCCCTCTCCCCTTGAAGGGCTCCCAGTCTGATCATATCTTGATTGTCCCACTCATTCCTATCTAAGTCCTTTACATCAGCCTCTCAGGCTTCCTGCCTGTTGAAACACCTCTGCTGGGGGCTTGATAGGAGCCTCTTAAAAGCCAGAGGGTATGCCCTGAAGCAGTGGCTTAATCCACTTCAGCAGCTCTCCTGCGAGTTTGGAGCTGCACTCGGGATAGCGCAGCAGCGGTTGCAGACTGGTGTATCTGCAGGGAAAGTGCCCTCCTGATGTGGGGGCTGCTTCACAGCTCCTCCAAGGCAGCAAACAGGCAGCCCTTGGATGGCTGAGACAGACGAGTCCAATCCGTGGAGGCATTTAGAAAATCTCCAGCTCTGCATGAACTGAAAACGAGCATTCCCTCGCAACTGGAGCAGGTGCTTCAGTCAGAGAGCTAATCTCTTCTGTCCCCACATCACAGCAGAAAGGGAACAAAAACCTGAACCTGCTACCTGTTCTCATCTTCCTTTTCATCGTGTGCTTTTGCTGAATCTTGGAGACAGGAGGAAAGGAGCTTGAACTTTTGTGCTGTCTAAGCTTCTAAAGCTGGAAAATCAGGCTGTTAACTTTAAAGCCTGCAGAACAGAGTGCTCCTGCTCTGAGTGTCAGGCAGTAAGCCATTCAGGTGTCCCTGATGGTAGAGACTAGAAAATTACACCTTGGGGGAAAAGCCTGGGTGAAATCCAACCTGCAACACATAGAAAGCTTTTGTGTAACTTCACCAAGAGACTGGTGGGAGGAAAGAACAGGCTGTGTGTGAATCCTAGTAGTTCTGGCAAGCAGATGAAGAACACTCATGAGAAGAAATACATTAATTAGAAATAGATTTGATGGGTTTTATTCTGCATGAGATATTAATTTTAATATAGGAGGAAGCCTTTCTTTGTGAGGGGTATACAAAGCCGCCAAGTTTTCAGGTAGTACCTCATTGCTCTGCAGTGATGTCACTTTTGAGAGCCTCCCCTTTGATTTGGAAAGAGGAGGCCTGTAAAATGCTGAAGGCCTTCTTTGCTCCAAGGAACACCAAGGCTTGTTAGAAGTGCTGATAGTCATGAGAATCAACCAGAGGTCACAGCTGTCACCATGCCCAGGTGGGCAAGAAGGCCAATGGCATCCTGGCTTTTATCAGCAGTAGTGTGGCCAGTAGTGTGATATTTTATAGCCGTAGTGTGGCAGCAGGGCCAGGGCAGTGACCATCCCCCTGTGCTGGGCCACACCTCAGGTACTGGGTTTGGGCCCCTCACTTCAAGAAAAATAATGAGAGGCTGGAGTGTGTCCAGAGAGGGGAATGGAGCTGGGGAAGGGGCTGGAGCACAAGTCTGATGAGGAGCAGCCGCAGGAGCTGGGGGTGTTTAAGCTAGAGAAAAGGGGGCTCAGGGGGGATCTTCTCACTCCCTACAACTCCCTGAGAGGATGCTGCAGCTCTGCAGCAGAGGCCCCGCTGCAGGTGGGGGCCCTGCTCCCAGGTAAAAAGGATGGGACAGGACAGGAGGAAATGGCCTCACATTGTGCAGGGAAGGGTTCAGATTAGATATTGGGAAAAATGTCTTCTCCAAAAGGGTTGTCAACCATCAGAGCAGGCTGCCCAGGGCGGTGGTGCAGTCCCCACTCCTGGAAGTGTTCAAAAAGCATTCAGATGTGGTACTTGGGGATACAGTTTAGCCATGAGCATCGTGGTGGTTAGCGCTTGGTCTGGGTGGTGTTACAGGTCTTTTCCAGCCTTAATGATTCTGTGATTCTGGTGCTGATTCCAGAATGGAATCCAGAATTGGAATACAATTGGTGTTGGTGTTCTCTGAGCAAAACTAGGAGCTTAAATTTTTCATTTGGAAGTTATTCATACATACAATTTCTGAGCTCAGTTTCTGAACTCTGAAGTGTAGGCATTAAAGGTAAACGCATCAGAAAAAATGCAAATATGCCATGTGAAGAAGGATATAGCCAACAGACAGGACTTAAAATTACATTTAAATTTAATTTAAAATTACATTAGAGCCTACTTCATGTTCAAATCAAGCTCAATAAAACAAAAATTTGGAGAAAATAATCTGGGCAGGGAGGAGCTCTTACCTCCAACACCATTTCAGGAGGTTTCCATACAGAACAGACTGTTCCTGCTCCTCAGGAACTGGGAAAGTTCTCGTGTATTGTCCCCATTTCTAACAAATGGCAACTCTTGTCTCTTTGCTGGAGAAGTTAGAGGGGACCATTCTAGACCTGGATGAGATAGTCAAAACTGTTCTTGGAGATTCATCTAAAGCATCTTCCGTGATGAGAAAACTGCAGGTTTTAGGATGTTTACTTTGGACAGAAATTTCCAGCTTTAGAGCCTTTATTTCCCTTCCTCATGGGAAGTACCTGAAATCCATCAGCCATGGCCATAACCTGCATGGGCCTAAATCACGGCGTCACTGCACACACCAGTAAATGCACAGGATGTTGAATAGCACCTGATCCATGATGGCCCTTATGCATTTCAGTAGAGCTTTTTTTACTTCCTAGATAGTCCTCAACTTGCAGTTCCCCCAACTATCCTTTTCTGCTATCACTTCATTTCAGGCTATTTCACCACGGCTGTTGATCAGCTTGGCTCAAAATGTTGGCCATTGGAGAACCTAATTGTCCTCTCAGATTAATTCTGATTAATTCAGTCTGTCCAGAATGGTTTGGGGCATCAGTGGGCATAAAAGGGAAGAGAAATCAAAAACCTGTAAATGAGGGGCGCGTGGCACAGCTGCCATCTGCTTAGCAGATGCACACAGCCCTTGGCCTGGTGAGTAGGAAGAGGGCCCTTGAGGGAAGAGGGGCTAGGGAATGCACAGTCCATGGTAAGGGTGGCAGGGATCCCTGGGGAAAGGAGGAAAATCTTCATGAGGAGCAGTATGGAAACTCAGGGAGGGCATTTTAGATGAAGCAAGCCCAGCCTCCTAGAACATGGAAGCCTGAGTCTCCTCATGGTGGCTAGGAAATATTTGTATCCAGTGATTAAAGACAACTATTAGCATAAGCAACTCACAAAAAGCAATCTATACGATTTCTTAATTTTCTGCCATGGAAGAATGTAGCAGATTCTTTAACCCTGAGACTCAGAACTAAAGTGTTTGCTGAACTAGCTCAATTTGTTTCCAAGGAATTGCTTACAGAATGAATTTGATCCAGGCTATTTCCTGCCAGTGGACTAATGAAGAGTCTTACATCCCCAATCCAGTTTCTGCTAACACCAGGTTAAACTTAATTATTCATGGATTCTTATCAGTATTTCTTGGGTCTGCATGTTGAAGAGAATTGGTAATGGGATATGGAGCTCTTCCTGTCCAGATTCCTAGCAGGGGACTGCCCTTGGTTGAAGGGAGCAATCCTTGCTACTTATCTGTTTCCCAGGGCTTTCATTAAGTTAATTGCCACTCTCTTCTCAGTTGCTTGGTGAGCTAGTGTATGCTGCAAATTTTAGAATCATGAATTGCTGTTAATAACGTCAGCACTTAGCAAAGGAAATGAGAAGATTTTTATCCACAGATTTCTGCAAGGGCACTCAACATCTATTTTTCTTCCCAGTGAGGCACTGACATTGCCATATTTGCAGCCGAGAGGATGATGAGGTGCAGCAGGTAGGGCCACAAGAGCAAATTCTGGTATTAAAAAGCTTGGCTGTGCTGCCTCCCAGCACCAATAATGATGCCATCAGGGGCAGGAAGGAGTGCCCAGCACCTCCAGAATGGACTGATCACAGTCTCATTACTGCAGTCCTGGGGACTGTGGGTGACTGATTGTAAACTGCTTGTTGCCCCAAAGAATTTAAAGGGCTTTTGAGGAAAAAAAGAAAGCATTGAAGACATTTCTCCAACTGCTTTGTTGGAGTCATGACTGCCCTTAAACTTTCTGCTTCAAACAAAAAGCTCTTAAGTAGTAATATTTGTCTATAAAATCAATGTGGAAAAATTATCTGCATTATATGCTATTAAGAACTACATCAAAGAATTGTTTCACCAAATCATGAAAACCTCCAAGGCTCTAGAGACCAGAGACAATACCTGGGAGGGACAAGAAACCTCAGGGCCCTGACTACAGAAATGTTAAAATGTAATGCATGTTTTCAGAAGAATTTCCTTCCAGATATGCCTGTGTGTCATAGACATCTGTCCAGATGAGGCACGAATACCTCCAGTTTGTTGAACTGCATTTACAGGCACTGCTCTCTGAAAGGCAAAATAAGTATTCAGCTAAAGCATGAGGATGGCACAAATGTAATGTTCCACAACCATCCCAGTGCAACTTATGAGCAAAATTTTCTCAGCTCTGCAGAGGAAGATGGTGCTGTGATGTCTTGAGGGAAGGTTATAGCAAATATTTTATTACTGTTTTGTGTGACTTGGTTTCCCTACCTAATTTTATATTGCTCTCTGCCTGAATACATCAAATGCTCTGAAGACTTTGTTAAAGACTCAGTCGGGAAGCTGAAAAAAGAGAGATATAGGTGTAAGTAGCCATAGATACACAACTTCAAATAATAGATACAGTCCATCAGTGAGGCAGCAGCTCTTCCAGTGGCTCTCATGGGACATGGATCCCTTTCAAAGCTGGGATCAAAGGAGGCCTAAAAGCAGAATGGCCTAAATAAGAGAAGTGAGTAGTCAGAAAAAGTTAGTGAGGGTGAATGCAATAACCCAGCAGAGTCAGGTCTAACTGCAGGGACAGTGGCACACCGAGCTGGGAGCAGGACAGCAGCTCCCTTTCACTCTCCCTTTTACTGCTCCCTTTCACTGCTCCCTTTCGCTGCTCCCTTTCACTGCTCCCTTTCACTGCTTGTATGCTTTTATTTCATATCCCAGGGAAATAAATAAACAGGTGTTGCATAGAATGTGGCTTGCTCGCACTGCAGAAGATGTACCTGTCACAGAGCCTTGTAAAGGAGTCCTCATGGCTGGTATGGAGCCATGAACTAATCACAAATCCTGTTCTGAGGGAGGAATATCTTGGCTGAGTGCAGTTGGTTGGTCCTCAAGGGAAAGGAGCACTACAGCCAGTTTGGGAACTGTGAGAAGTAGCCCTGTGCTGTGTGTAAAATCCCACTGGTCTGCCCGGCAGTATTTAAATGCAGGCAAACAAAAGAACATTTGGAAGATGGATGAGAGATGAAGACTTTGAAATTGCCAGCAGTGCAGTTGATAACAATGTGGTTAACAAAGCTTCTGCTTGATTTACTCAGTGGAACATAAACTTTGAAATAAATCTGTGTGTTTGATTTATGTTGTTAGTAGCAGTGTCACAGCCAGATTTCATTTTGAAGTGGCAAGTTGTAAATCTCAGAAGAGAATAGAACACCCAGCTTTAAATGCAGTTTGCTAGATAGATAATTTTGGCAGTGTTGGTTGCTCTTGTTCTCCTGGGTGGCAGTGGCCAGCTCCAGAAGCTTCCTGCCTGCTGCTGCCTGAGCTGCCATCACATCTGGAAGGTGAAGCCTCTGTGTTCCTCGAAATCATCAAACGTTGTTTGTGGTAGAGTATGGCATTACAAGCAAGGCTCTTATGCTAGTGAAATATGACCACTAATATAATTTTGCAGTAACAGTAAATAAAGCAGTGAAACTGAAAAGACTCAGCATCCGACAAAATGCTCCATTAATGGATCATGAGTATTGACAATGCCAAGGTCATAATTTGGTTTGCAGTTACATTAATTACCCACAGGTTTGAAAATCTGGTATTTTATGTGTCTTGCAGCTGGCAGGCTATTTAGAGAGGTATAATTTGCTGAGTACTACTCTTTGGGTTTATCCCTTCATGGTTTTGGCTGCTGCCATCACTCTGCAACAAAACAACCTCTCGCAACGGTTTGATTTTTCAAAGAGGGGTTATTAATGTTTCTGAGCCAGCTGACAGGCCTAGGCAGGACTCAAGCATATCAGTCTGCTAGATGTTTCTCTAATGAATGTGGAGAAGCCATTTCTGAGGCAGTAGCCGAGTGCCAGTGCAGGGCTGGGAGATGGGAACTGTTGTTGTAGGACAGACAGCCAGGAGTCGAGTCCAGTGGCGCCACGCAAGTGGGGCTGTGTTAGTGTGGGTGGGTGCTCTGTTCTTTGTTGAAATAAATCCCCCTGTAGCCCCTCCAGTGTTCCTAGGCTAGCCCAAACCTTAGGTGCCTTTGGAGGAACATTTCATGGACAGGACAAAGGATTCCAAAAGAGGCTCTGACCCCCAGCTGCAGTTCAAGACATTTATTCCAGGTGGTGTCCAGAGGGGAAAGAGGGCGTGCACAGAGGGAGAGGGTCTTTTCTTAGCTCCTGCCAGGGAGGGGTAGTTTGGGACACAGCAAATAGGGTCAGAAAGGGGAGGAAGGGTTAAACTACAAGGTTACAAGCTCTAGGGGTCCCTGAGGGGGGAGAAACCATTCCCCAGGGGAATGCAACACTTTGTTGTGTGGTAAGCCTGTGAAACAGGACACTTTGATTTGGGGAAAGAGAAGGAGATTCAGAAATTATTCTTGAGCTTTAATACAGAGGTTATAGAGTCATAGAATGGTTTGGGTTGGGTTAAAGATCATCTCATTCCAACCTCCCTGCCATGGCCAGGACATCTTTCACTAGACCAGATTGCTCAAAGCCCCATCCAAACTGGTCTTGGAGTGGGCAATTCTTGCCCTAAAATGCACTTCCAGAACCTGCACCTTTGAAAAAGAGTAGTTTATTCTTAATACCTCTGTTTCTATGTACCTGGTTTGAAACACCTTACAGGGAGTCTAACTTTTCTTGAAAATAAGACATTTTAAGGTGCTTCAAAGCCCTTGATAAGTTGGAATTTTGCTGGGGAAAAAAAAAGGCAGCAGGTGACTGATGAGTTTGCAGAGTTTGAGTGGGAGGTGTGTGAGAGTGAAGTGGGGAGTGCTTATGGCTGCACAGTTATAGCTGTGAAGTCATTTGGAGCTTGGCAGTGTCTCAAAGAGCCTGGTCCTTTCAGAGCTGACAGAGTGGTATCCCACAGTGGACAGAAGCCAGCCACAAAATGAGTTAACTTCTTCCTCAGCTCATTAAATGAGTTGCCCAGTCAAGAATGAAGTCTGGGTTCACATGTAGGTATGTGTGTTGTCACAGAAATGGTATGAGGATGACAGACCTTGATTTCCTCATTTGTTGCTTTGGTGTGAAGTCCTGTACAAGAAATGTTGCTGCATTCCTCACTCGATGGGGAGGGGGTCTGTGGTGGATGCCCTGCAAATCAGTCAGAGGATGCCAGATGGGGCTGGGGCAGGCAGCTTTCCCTGCTTTTGGCTCTTTTACAGATGTCTTCCGTAATGCTAGCATGGATCAAACCCAGGCTAGTCTGCTCTAAATTGGGAAGCATTGCCCCAGTAATTAGAAACTGCTGAAAATAACAAGGTGCTGCAATACCTGAGTAGTGGAAGAACCCAGGTAGCACACAGAGAAGCATGAGTCAGGGAGGAGGCCAGCTCTGAACTGCTGTGATCTTCCCATGAGTGCTGCAGCCTGTGGCAGTGAGGGCAGCAGTGGGCAGCCAGGAGGGCAGGAATCACCTGCTCTCCCACCAGGTGAGTCTGTGTGCCCATCACCATGCTCCCAAGGCACTCTGATCAGGGCTTCTAGAGTCTCTGACAATAATATTGTTTTCCCCATCCCTTAAAGGTCTTTTTCCAACTACAGGTATTTGAAGTTGTGAATATTTTGCCTGAACTACCTGATGTATGCTGCTGTTTCCAGGTGAAATGTCTGATGTAGTTCTGATTATTGAGGCGCTGGCCTGTCACATCCCTTCAGTGTCCAAGCTGAAGTAAAGAAGTAAATAGTCAATGTCAGCTTTCATGGAATGAAATAATTGGTTGCAGAGCATTAAAGAGTTTTTAACAGGAACATTTATTTTAATATTGTAGCTTCTTCTCAGCTTAATTTCCAGATCAGAAAGATTTATGAAATCTTGTTCTTTGTACCTGCCTACTTGCCCCTTCCTTTGAATAACTTCTACATCTATTTGCCAGGTTTAGCCTAACCTGACATAGTGAAAGAGGCCTCAGAAAATATTGCCTTTATTAAAAGGTCTCATGAAACTAGGTAGAGATAGGCAGTGTAATGGACTCCACGGTGGGAAAAAGGCTGGAAAAGAAACTCCAATTTAACTGGAAATCAGAAAAGCTGCATTGCTGGCAGGTAAACATCTTAGCAAAAGCAGTTGATTAACAAGGTCCCAGAAAAGAAGGCTTTGTTACAGTGCTTGAACTATCACTTCATATGTAAATCAGAGGGGGGGAAACCAGTTTATTAAGCAGCAATGCTTTTATAAGCTTTAATGTAGTAATAAATAAAACATGAAAAAATGGTAAAACTCAAACATGAGCAATTTTCCCATGCTTTTGGAAAACCTAGTTATTTTCCAGATTCACAGTGGGATTTTTAGGTAACCCTGCAAGTGCTGTAGAACCCCACTTCTCACCCTCCCCACTAGCCAGATGGGGGAATTAATCTGAAGGGATGCCAGTATTCCCTGGGTTATCACAGTCATTTGACCAGACAATCTGACTCAGAACATTCGATATTTCTGTGAAAAATCACTGAGTCCCCACCAGCACCCCGATCTGATTAATTCAATCCAACACCAGAGATGGAGTGTCACACATAAACTAATGCCTTCTGCTCCATCAACTGTGCTGCCTGATAGTGTCACTGAGCCTTTTTTGCACTTGTATTAATGGAACAAAAACAACCACTGAGGGTTTCAGTTGTTAAGGGGGGCGGGCCTTGTTGTTGTTTCCCTTTTTTGGGCAAACCTCCCAAAGTCATTAGTCAAAAGAAATTAATTTTAGGAAATGCACACTTTAGTAGCACAGGATCCTGCAGCAAGACAGGCTTAATTCCCTGTTCCACAGGCTCTCCTGGGAATGCTGTACTGTCCCAGCAGGGAACTATTCCATCTGGAGAGAAAACATGGTAAAATGCATTTCTGAGATGTAACAGCCAAAGATGTCTTTGTTCAGGCTGTCGTGAAACGCTGCCTGTGTTTGGGCTGTTGTTGCACACAGAGACTTCCCACTAGATGGCCCTGCACATCCAACATTGGAAATGTGTCCATGAGAACACGGAAATAATTTCTTGGCTCTGAATTTCACTGAGTGCTGTCAACAAACCTCCTTTTCCACAATTTGCATAGGGCAAGCTCAAGTCATCTAAAGTCCTGAAACTGGGCAGCCTTCCTACATTAAAATACCTTCACTTTTTTTTACTGTCAGCCTGTACCCTGAATATACATGCTTAAAATCCTGCCTTCTCCTATGTGGGAGCTATAAAAATGGCTGTTAAATGTGCTTTTCATCCACATATACCAAATTGAGACCTGAGACTGTGAGACTCTCATGCATGTCCATGAATAAAAGAGAGAGCAGTGATATTATATCCTGCTCAGTTGGCTTCTTGCACCTGATCTGCTTAAAATATTTACATCTGGCAGGGTTTCCTAAAGGTAGAAAAATACAAAACCACACTTTCAGAGCATGTAAACTAGCCTTATTTACATTTAAAGAACTGCAGTTAACAACCTCAGTGTTGATTTTGTTCAAGGAATTTTGCGAGAGATCCCTTCTGATTATTCAGCCTGTGACAGGCCCACAGGAGGCCATTTTTGGAGGCTTCTTCCTTGGAGTGTGCCAGAGAACACTTCCTTGTGTTTGTGCCTCCAAGTCCCTGCTGTTTGTCCAAATTACACCTTCCTTGCATTTTGCTGATGCTGCCTAGCATTAAATTCCTGAATGCTTGACACAAGTCTCACCTTCCTGCCATGAGCTCTGAGCAGCCTTTTCAGCGCTCCTTATTCCCAGAGGACAGCTCTGAGCCCATTAGGGACACACAACCACCACAAAGCTGGGTACGTGAGCCTGAGGGGGGAGGTGGAGCACACAGTGTCTCATTTTGCTGCTGTGCAGGTGCTTACAAAGGGAGTTTCACCAAGGAGCTGACCAGGAGTTCGTGTGAAACAGGTCCCTGGTGCTGACTTGGTGCTGACTCGGTGCTTTGTGCACAAATGGCAACTCACAGCACCTGCAGCAACCTCACAGCGATTTAAGAGATGAAAGAAGAGG
Source organism: Prinia subflava (assembly GCF_021018805.1). NCBI lineage: Eukaryota > Metazoa > Chordata > Aves > Passeriformes > Cisticolidae > Prinia > Prinia subflava. The sequence continues at coordinate 2,495,606 of NC_086257.1, read as the reverse complement.
CTGAGGTGTAGCAGGTTTGGAAGGAAGTGAAAGCAAAAGTCTTCCCTCTCATTTGGGAGGTGACCCATGGGCTTCAGGTCTTAAATGGCTGCAAATATGAAATAGGTTCAGGACAATTTGAAGTAATGAGTTGCTTGGCAGGAAAAGGGCAAACAGCGGTGTGGGGTACCACCAACTGCAGCTGGCAATGAGTAAATTAAAACTGCTTTTAATGAGGTACACGTGGTTGGCATTCAAGCAGTGCTCAGAGGAGTTAAAAGTTGAAAATAAGTGCTCATGACTATCAAAAACAAAAGAAGAAAACATACCGTAAAGTGTGCTCTTGTGAGTAGGCAGAACTGGTGCATTCACTGGGAAGGAAATGCAGCAGGTTAACAAGAATGAGACCAAATATTGCTGTGGACCTGGTGAGTGCTCTGTGTTTCACCATGTTGCCTTCAAGGGGCTGGAATCAGTTTTCCTTGCTGAGAAGGGTGGTGTTGCTAAATGATATTATGATAACATAATGAGAAATCAGAGCAGCTAAGCCTTGACAAGGCATCCGTCTCGAGTTAATTAAAATAGAGAAGTCATACCATGGTGCTAAGGGAAATAGTAAGAGCACAGATGGGGAGATTTGATTGCTTACTGAGGATTAGTGTAGTTAGTGCAGAGGTCTTAAAAGGACAAAGGGAACAAAAGGACAATCTGGACAACCTCAAGGCTGGAAACAGAAGCTGAGACTAGACATGGGCACGTGAATTGCAGATAGAATCATTTTAAGCGCCACTACTGGTGTGAATTCGTGAAGGGAAAGGCAAGCTTTAGGGTTAACCCAACATTTGTAATTATGGACATTGGGTCTGTGAAGAAGGGTACTCGTGCACAGTCTTGGCTTGTCATAATAAATGTCCTCACACTCACACTGTAGCAGTGCCAAACCCAGGCCAGGTCTGTTAAACAAAACACAGATTGTGCCCAGTCCAAGCCAGGCTGGCCCATTCTTTTAAGTGCATCAAGGTAGATGTGGTTCCCCAAGGGAGCCTTGGAGGTGCCAGTCCCAGCCCTGCTGGGGGTCCAGTAGCAAGAGGTTTTGTGCCCTGGCCTGGGGGAATGCAGGTAGCAGGGGACAGGTGAGAGTGGCTTTTCTGTGCCACTCACAGCAGGCGTGATCCACTCAAGTCCAGTCCCCACAAGGGATCAGACAGCAGAAATGTAACTGGATCAGCTGGAGGTGCCTTGCATGCTCTGCCTGCTCAAAGCCCACTGAGTTAGACAGCCATAATTTCTCCCTTTCCTCCTCTGTGCATCCTCTCATGGTTGGCCTGATTCCTGCACAGATTCCAAGGCACAGTACATTGGGGTATTGCGTTTGTTGCTGTCTTTATTGGACTGCATGGAGACACAGGAGGCCCGGGCTCATCAGCTCCTGGGACAGGTTTGGAGGAAAAGCCCTTCCCTCCACCACCCCCTCCATGCAAAAAAATCCCCAACACTCAACCAAGGAAAAGATCAGAGCAGGAATAATATTTCCATGAGAGGAGGAAATGGATAGTCTGGAGGCAGAAAAAGGGAAATTCCAAAGCAGATGAAACTGGATTAAAATTTCCAGATTAGGAGGAGTCTTATGAAAAATAAATAAGTTACATGAGTGTGGGGACATATTTCTTCCCAGTGTTCAGCTGATTAGATGCTGCTTAAGCTCTGGATGTCTCTCCATCAGGCTAGAGATCTTGTACCTAAAAAAGGAACACAGGCTGCTTGTTCCTAAGGCTACTACATTAATTGAAAACAAATTCAGTAAATTACTTAGTAGTTCAGAGCAGCTTGTGTTGGGCCACTTACTGAAATCAGTCCCAATTATGCATAAATTATCAGAGAAGCTGGTCATTTATAGTATGCTAAAACCAGAAAGGACAGCATGAAGGGTGGGTAGGAGGAGCTGACTCTCTTCCAGTTCATTTACAAAAACAAATACCTTTTTATAATTCCGTATCCCTGCAGACACCCTGTGAGGCTCCAAGGACCCCATCCTGAGTCTGACAAAGAGGGAGTTAACCCACTGCAAGCTGTTCCCCAACAGGCTGAAAGGCTTTGCCTGGTGGGGGGGAAAGTCCCCAAGCTGGTGTTTATTGATGGTTAATAATGGGACAGACTTCTCTCTGTTTTGGGAACAGAAAGAGTGGGCCTGGAATCTTGCCAGTGAGCAGCTTGGGGTGTAGCCTCAAGGGCCCCTGCCCTCCTCTGGGCTGTCCTTCCGTGCTTTCTCTCCCTCCAGGGCTGAGGTCACTGCTCCTGTGATGCCTTTAGCAGTGTCAAGGTGAGACACTGGCTGTGAACCCGGTGTAGGCCACGTGGCAGGCAGCTCCTGTGTCAGCCCAAGCACACAGCAGGGGCTCAGGAACTCCTGACCTGTGTCAAAAGCCTGTATTCCCTTCTGATGAAGACAGGCTGCGAGAATTGGGGTTGTTCAGCCTGGAGAAGGCTCCGGGAAGAGCCTATAAAAACTCCAGCACTGAAGGAGCTCAAAGAGGGATTTTGGACAATGATGTGCAGGACAGGACCCTGAGCAACCGGGTCTAGTGGAAGGTGTCCCTGCCATGGCAGCGGGGTTAGGTGGTCTTTAAGGTTCCTTCCACCCCAAACCATTCTTTGATTCTCTGAGACTTGTGGTGCAGCTTCGAGGCTGTGGGAGCAGGGGCCTCCCTTTACACTGACTCCTCAGCTTCCCAGGCTGCCAGGAGCAGAAACAGCCTCAGACACGCGATGCCTTCAACTAAAAGTGGGGCTCAGTGCTGCACATCACGAACTGCCTCACAGAGGGTCCTGACAGCAGCTGAAGAGGTTCACAAATCAGCACTGTGGGAGACTATCAGGACAGAGAGCTGGGGATGAAAAGTGGCACTGTGTGTCTCATTTTCACCATCATTCCAATCTCCAGCAGCAGGCAGGAGAGAGAAATAAGTAGAGAAGAGGTGTCAGCCTAGAAATTGATGTGGAAGAAATTGGCACGATTCTTGTCAGGAAATGAAGAGACACGAGTGGCAGGGGTTGAGGCGGTGTCCTGGGGGATGGCACACATAATTCCAGAGCTGCTGTGCTGGAGCTGGCACTGATGTCACTGTGCTGGTTTGAACACAGCTCAGGTAAGATCCAAAATCATGAGACTGTTGTGGGCTTCCCAGGGAAACCAGGTGTTTGAAAGGGGGAGGAGTCCTGGGGCAGTGGGTATTGGGGTGACCACCAGAACATCTGCTGGTGGTAGTGCTTCCAGGATGAGAACTCCACAGGAGAGTGTGCCCCTGAACGGCCCCAGGGCATCACTGCAGGACTTCAGTGGGAGACTGGGGCAGTTCTGATCTGGTTCAACTAACAGCTTGTTAAAATGGCTTATTAAAAATGGTTGCTAATTCATTTTGCTTCCTGCATATGTTTCCTTGAAGATTTTGTGGTCTATAGCAGTTTTGTGTATCTTTATATTTCCCTTAGTTGCTATCCATTGTGCTATGATGGCATTGTAATGTTTTCTTTGGAGTAAGAAGCTGCTGCTTCATAGGAGGAACAAACCAGCTCAATTAAAAGGACCTAAGAATTCCTGAGAAAATGCTGAGAATGGATTAGAAAAGTAGTCTGGTTTCACCCCAGTAGCTGTAAATGTAATGAACAAGACACACCGTGAACAGCTGAGCTATCTCTGAGATACCTGGAGGCAGTTTGGAGCTGCTTTTGGGTCTAGGTGATGCTTAGTGTAATAGTAAAGAGAGGATGTCTCTTCTTTGGTGCTTCTCATGAACATCTTTTAATGAGCAGGAATTTGGATTGGAGAAGAAAGAAACAAATAGTTAAACTAGAAATGCAATTAACTGTGTTTTTCAGTGAAGATCTCAGCTTGCTGTTCTGTCCATGGCTCAAACTCTCCCTGTGGTGAGCTGTAACTCTGCCAGTTTGGTGAGAAGTTCTGGACATTCCAGGGGGTGATGTACCCTCCTCTTTGTGCCTGTCAGCAGGAGAGTAAGACTGATGTGGGCTTACATAACAGTAGTAAAGCAACATCTTACTCTCCCCCCTGCCTCCCCCCAAAAAATCTAAAAGTTTCTCTTTTTTTAATAAGTTTGGAACATTTGTGTTCATGCTCTCTCCCTAACAGTGTTTTCCTGTCATGCAGTCTGAACCTCCGGTGTGAGAGCACAGGGTATTGCTATGGAAATGAGAGGGAGCAGTGCAAAGCCATTGTTAGAAGAACAAGGCAGAGTCAGGCCTCGTGCGGAGAAAATCTAATTTTTAAGCACCTGTGCTGGATAAATAACAAAGGAGCTGCTGTGAAGGGAAGAGAGAGCTTGTGAATGGCACTGTGTGTGCGGCCCAGGGCATGTTCCCTGCTTGGCTAATAAGGGACTGTGCCTTGTATTCAGCACATGCTGGCACTTAATCTCTGTGCCATATGGCGGCTGTGCCTGGCACCTGCTTCCATCAGTGTGAGATAAGGTCAGCATCTCCCTGTGGGCACAGTCATTGCAGAGAATCAATGTTGCTGCAGTGTCTTTGCCACCCGGGAGCCACTGCCGTTCCCAGGTACAGTGCTGGGAACTGGGAAGGAGCATCTTGGCTTTGGCAGCGAGGCTGCTCCCTCCCCAGGATGGTGCTGTGCCTTGTGCCATGGACATTCATTCACAGCCTCTCATCAAAAGGCATGAATAGGAAGACATAACATGTATTTTCTTTCACGGCGTTTTTCCCCCCTCTTCTGTTTCAACTTTCCACTTCCTGAGTGTTTCCTTCCATCGTGATTCCTGCGTTGCCCTTGCCCCAGGCTGCACGGCCAGGTGAGCTCCTCCCGACTGTGCAGCCGTGGCCGGGGTCCTCCTGCCAGCCTGGGTACACCAGCCTGTCTCTTCTACCCTTTCTAATTCAGGCTCTGCTTTGGTATTTCATTCTAACTTGCACCTAACACTCTGCAGCCATCTGTATCCCTTCTCAGCAAGCCATCCTTCAAGAAACTGTCACACTACAGCTCTCCTGTGCTGCCTGGCTTTTTACATGAGACAAAACACAGTAAGACAGGGACAGAGCCAGACAACTTCTGCTTTTGCCTGCCTGCAGCAGCCCTTCCCAGGCAATGCTGGAGATCATTGCAGGTGAGACAGGATAGGAACATGAAACTTCTGGTGCCAGCCACCACCAGAAAGACAGACAGCCTGAGATGGATGGGTGCTCCAAGGGGCTTGGATGTGTCACCCCTCTTTGAGAAGCTTTCTCTCAGGAGAAGGAGCTTTCTCCTGTCTTAAAGGAGGAGTCAAGGAGTCACAAATTCAGATGTGTATTTGTAGTTCTGCTCATCACTCTGTGTAGTATTGAATACTGGTTTAATCTCTTCTGATGGCTGCTAAATCCTCAGATAACAATGATGTTATTGTTCTTTAGCTAAAGGACTTAGATTTTGGCAGGTAACTCCTGTTAGCACCAGTGTAGTTGTATAGTGTTCAAAATTTAAGCAAGATTTCTCCTTATGAATTAAACTGCTTCAGGAAAGAAGCTAACAATTTACAAATAGGCCTTATTTAGTAGGCTATTTGTCCTGTTTCACAGATGCACTGTTATGACAAGTAGGCAGGCAGGAGAGATCATTAAATCTAAGGAACAGTCTAGGATGGCTTCTCTTGGAGTCCTGTGAGTTTGTCTGTAAATGACCATGAAAAGTAGCAGTTGTTTGCTATAAATCTCTGGTCACATCTGCAGCTTGTCACATGCAAACATGTTTGTGTGTCCTTTCAGCACAAAAGAGGAAAACCTGTCTTTCTTTGCCTTGGCAGACTCAGGGAAAGAGAATGGATGAGTTCTGCTGGCTGCAGCTTGCAGCATGGGGCCATGCAGTGACCTGCAGGAAAGCAGGAGGTGTCTGGGACTTACACTGTTACTTCTCTAAACTTTCATTCAAGTATTTGTCAAATATTTAGGAATTCTGTTCTGACATCCAGCTTATTTCTCAATATTGCACCTGCAAGACTGATTTAGTACAAAATGTATTTTGACTTTGTGATCACCGTGGCTCGATGGTGTTTGGGATTAGAAAAAGTGAAGTAGGAATTTAATGCTGAGTCCTCCCTGTCTTTCTCAATGTCCTCTTTTATTTGAGAGTCTCATTAAAATGTCTTCAAAACAACACTTTCTAATCCCTGTTTTCTTTTGTTCCAGGTTTCCTTTGACCTTTCAAAGCATTTTAATCTGAGCTTAGTTTTCACACCCATTTCTTTACTTCCTTAACTTTAGTAATTGCTCCGCCTGATTTGTGAACTTTGTACAGTTACAAGAGCAGTGTGTATGTCTCTTATCTACAGCAAATAACAAGCAAGGCACTGAACAATCCTTCTGGAGCCACGTGGGGACAGATAGCTGAGGCATGGACGAGTTGTACCTCTCCCTGTGGCTTGCAGAACAGTTTAGAGGGAATATTAAAGGTTTAGCAAAAAGTTGTCTTCTGACTTTCTGTTTAAAGGAGAAGAAAAAGGGAAGGCTCAACCAGAAAAACACCACAGTTAAACTGCTCTGGTTACTTTCTTCACTGACAGCAGCAGCTCATTTGCTCAGAGTGAGGATGTGGATACAGTCAAAAAACCTGGTTCTTCCTACCCTTCTGGGAGGAGCTGGCCTGCTCATGGGCACTTGGCTGTTCATGATCAGGAAAGCTTCACCAGCAAGGGAGGTGCCTTCTGGCCCTACATAAGCCTAAAAGGGGTGGAGGCATTAGTGGAAGGAAGCTGAAGAAACACTAACAGCACATGAAGGCTCCTGAGGCCAAGGCTCTGTTACTAAACACAGCTGGAAATAGACCCATGAAACAACATTGCAGTAAAAATACTGATTTGTTGGACCCAGCTGTGTCATCCAAAGCACTTCTGTTTGAGGAGGTGTGGGCAGCCCTTCTACCCTGCCCTCCCTGGGCTCCTGGCCAGGAGCAGCAGTCTCTGGGGCAGACCCACGCACAGGACAGATTCTTTTAGGCTGGGATATGGTGTGAGTTGCTGGAATAGGGAGCCACATCAAAGACTCTGTGATCACACTGAGACAGTGACATGATGGCACCCAGGGAGCCTCAGAGGTGAATGTGAGCATTCCTCTGGGAATCCCCTTCTAACACAGTCTCTTGGGATGAAGGGCTGGCGAAATCCTAGCATTATTCTGTTTGCTCCCCTGTCTTGTCTGGCGCTCCCTGTCACAGTGTACCTGTTGACTTGCTGCAGCAGTCAGGTAAACTCTGTGAAGCAGGAAGCTTCTCTATGTGTGTATGCAGTTAAGTGTGTGCCAAATGCTGTAGGACAGTAACTTTTCTAACATTTCTGCTCAGTTTGACAATGCCTGTTTATAGTCAGCAACAGAACACAATGTAGTGCGGTCTTTGCAGGAGTTACAGTGCTCTGCAAGCAACCTGACATCTCCCAAACCCATCAGATAATTAACTAAGCTTTCAGCAGGATGCTTATTGAAGCAGAAATGAGTAAAGTAATTAACAGTGCGTGGTTCAGCTCGAAAATCAATACAGACTGTATTGAGCCAGAGTAAGAGCCAGAAGAAAGGCTGCTAACACTGTGCATCTGCATCAGCAAGATACGTAAAAAGTGCGTCCACCTAACATAAATTTACTAGAGAGCATTTAAAAAATCAATAACCAGAGCATTAAGGCCAGGTTTACAGGAAATTTCAAAAGGATCATTCAACTTGGAACCACAAACCATTGAACACTGAGATGCAATGGCAAAAGGAGCTCAGATGAGAACCCTCAGGAACGGTTCTCAGAGCTGCCAGGCCCTTGCAAATGCCCAGATGTGGAAATGCCTCCCAAGGTCAAGACAATTAAAGGAGACAACAAACAGATATTCTTCAGAAACGCCTGTTCTGGGTTATATTTGTGTGCCAAGACACCAGCCTTTCACATTTCTAAATCCAACACAACTCTACTGAGCAGTTAAAATCCCCTGTGGAAATCTGAGAGGAGTGGTTTTGGCTGAACCTCCCCAGGTCTGACGGGGTTGAATCTCTCTTCCAGTTATTTTCTGTTGTCCATTTTTGTAAAACTAAAGCTCTCCTGCATTCCTAAGGCTTTTACAGGAGCACAGGTAAAACTGAACAAGCTGATGCCATAGGGCTGACTCTGCCAGCTGTAGCAGAGGAGTAGCTGAGCACAGGACACGCAGGGCTGTGCCCTGGTGCTGCCTTGAGAGCTCTGTGGTACTCTTGGTGTGTGATGAACGAGAGAGCCATGAGATGCTTTCCCTTTGTCATGAGGATGTCAATGAGTGAGCCTTCAGTCACTCATGTAGAACTGGATGAACTTTAAGTTCCCTTCCTACCCAAACCATTCTATGATTTATTTTTCTATCAGCCAAAGGTGTGCAGCTGGTGTGACGATGAACTATTGTTTTTTCACATTGAATCCTAAGCAGTTGATGGAAAATACATTCGTGATTTTATATGGAAATTCGAGAGTCTTCCCATTAATAGGACACCCTTGGAGTGCCAGGAGCTGGGAGGTAGCAAACACCTCTACTATTAACAGACATCTGAAGTTGCAGTTGGAGGTGATTTGTGCACATGAGTTTTCATTCCCTTCCATTTTGCAGCAAAAGAATAATTCAACAGTTTTGAGTGCTATTGTCTGCTTAAGGTGTTAACTGTTTTGTGACTCAGTTATAGATGCCAGGCATGACCCTGAGGCCAAATGTAAAATTGCATCAATATTGCTCACACACTTTTCAGTGGATGCAGGACTGAGTGAGCAAAAATAATCACCTTCTGTTTTGCCTACCCCAGACACCACAGCAACTGAAATGCCATCCTTAAAATTATCATTGGTTTTTCCTTCCATCTTTTTGTATCATATGGCACACACTGTCAACTGTCTTAAATCAGCTCCATGGGTGCCAGCTATCAGTGTGACAGGAAATGAAATGTGCACAAGATTTGATGGCTGATGCTGAGTTTCATGAGCAGCCTGCTTTGTTATTTGGCATGCCCTGAGGCAGCATGTCCATGGCACAGCAGGACTTACTGACTTTCTGTGAGCTGAGCTGTGCCCTTGCTCCTGTGGAGAGAAGCTGCACTGCCGTGTGCTGGTAGCACTGGGAAGAAAATGAATACAACAATGCCAGGTTAAGTGAGCCTATTAAAAAAAAAAAAAACAACAGCTTTTTTAATGATCACACCATGATGGAAGAACTTGAAATGTTCCTTCTCTGCAGTCCAGATCCTTCACAATTCTCTCATTGCACCCCCAGCTCTGATACTGAGATCTGGCATTAAAAGCAGCACAGTGCAGCAACAGTGGAGGGCCAGGAAAGCAGGAATTGGTCTCCAAGTGGACACTGGAAGTGCCAAGTCTGCCCTGGGGTATGCTGGTACAGGACAGTGTATGTCACTCATCCCAGAGCATGCACAGATTGACTGGGAGGCTGCAATAGATGAGAATTCAGTGTTTGTATATCATGCATGAAAAAAGGCAGGGGAAGGTTTATCATTCATGAGTAACACGGATTGATTCACTGAACCAAAAATAGTTTTCATCTGCAAATAAGATAATTTCATTCACTAGAGTGATTGTGTTACAATTTTACAACAGGATTGAGAGCCCTTTTCATTGATCACTTCAAATAAATTGTGTTGTTGCACACAAATTGGTACAAAACCACCCAATCACATTTATGACTCTTCTACATCAGTACACGTGGAATGTTGATCTGTATTGTTGCGTATTTGTTTAATCAGGCTAATATTTCATCTGCCTCATTGGAGTGATAATGTGATGAGAAAAAACTCAAACTGCTGAAACTGATCAACCCATTCACTTCTGTTCCAAGAGCTAGCTGAGGGATTTATTCTTTTTTAAGCCACACAGAGATTCATTCTCTTTTCTAAACATTAGATTTTTGCAGAAAGAAAATGAAATCTCCTTTTTAGGCAAAACCATCTTTTGGCACCACAGAATTCACTTGCAAGTTTGAACTTTCTGTCCTTGAGAAGAGCTGGTAGAATTGGCTACAGAAATCACTTTGGTTCCATGGGCTTTTTGCACCCTCTGCTTCATTTGCCTTTCTAAGGACTAGGCATAGAAGATCTTGCTTTCTCCAAGTCAGACAATCATCCCAAAATCCTCAGGAAATGGACTTCCCTGGCTGTGCTGCAGAAAGGAGAGCAAATGGAACTGTGATCCACCTCAGGGAGACAGAGTTCAACAGTTCCTCAAATGTGGATGACAGAACTTTGTTCCTTTTGCTGGAGGAATGGTCTCTCAGCCCATCAGGCACAAACATGAAGATGTTTTTAATCTCTCCAGTTGTCTGCCTCGTGGCAGGTGTCCTCATCATCCCCACCATCTTATTTGTGATCTTCTCTCGGTTTAAAATCCGCCAGGAAACAAGGTACATGCTGCTGGGAAACGCTCTGCTCTCTGATCTGGTCTACCTGCTGTTCTACACCCTGTCAGCTGCTCTCAATGCAGCACACCTACACCTCCCAAAGGAAGCTTGTGTCCTCCTCTTGTTTTTGCTGGCAGTGGCTTACTGTGGAGGGCTGTTCACAGCTGTTGCAATGGTCCTGGACACGTACATCGCTGTTTTGTTTCCTTTGCACTACATTGCTATTTTGCCTCCTTCACGAACTAAAAAAATCATTGTACTGCTGTGGATGTGTTCCGGAGCTTTCCCTGGGATTTTCTTCTTGTTGCTGTGGACTACCCACAGCTTTGTGCCCTGTGTCCTGGAAACTTGCTCAGTTCCAGTAATACTAATATTAACTCTGAATGGGACTGATGCTGTGAAACTCTGCTTCTGGCTTTCTACCACAGTTATCATTCTCTGCCTGTCTGTAATATTTTGTTGCTATGGTATTCTGTATTTTAAAACCAAACACTCGGGTATATGGGAGAGCATCTGCTCCAGAGCCAGTGTAACATTCTTAATGCACAACACTGTGTTATTTTTTTACTTCTTTCCACTCTTGGCGCTTTTCATAGAATCATTCTTGTTCATTAATGTTGTCATCAGGCTGCAGACAGGAATCTTGGTCTCCCTGACAGTCTGCAATGTCCTCACGATTCTTCCTAAAGTTTTGTTCCCTTTTCTGTATGGGCTTCGATACAGAGAGATCTCAGCCTCTCTCAAATCCCTTGTCAGGAGGAAGCGGCTTCGCCTGGTGTCCCCTGCTCCACCCCCATCCTGAGGCAGCACAGAGCAGCCACAGCAGAGGAGCTGTCCTCGCTCTGTTATTGTGCAAGACTGATGGAAACCACCCAGCTTCTGAAGCGGAGAAGTGATCAACCTATGGTCAGAAGGCATGGGTTCATCACTGCCTCCCCCATGCCAAAAGGCCACAGCTCTTTCATCAGGATGCAGCTGAGAATACAGTGAATGCTACCCTGGATGAAGTTCCAAGCTTTGTTCTCATGTGAAAGGCGGGACCTTCTGGAGGAGATGTTGAATTAAGGTCATTTTCACCCACCTGTTGCAGATGCCTTTCTGGAAAAAAAGAAAATTAAAAATAGATACTGCAAAGCAAAGGAGTAACCACAGGTCTCGTGACAGCATCACCTACAGCAGAGGATCCTTAACCAAATGTGCTGTGAAAACAACAACCATTTCTTTCACACAGTATATTCTTGCAAGCTTGGCAGCCAAAGTCCTTGTTCTTGTTCTTGTTCCAGAGGCACTGAGAGGTGCCTCTGGAAACTGCTGCACTGGGTGAAACACCACTGCCCAGCCTGTGCAGTGTGCTGGTGCATTCACTGCCTTGTGGATTCCGTCTGACAATCTGCAAAACACTGATGGCTTGATAAAATCTCTCTCTGATGGGAAGCCACCCTAGATCAGCGTCTGCTGGGCAGCCCAGCACATGGCACTGGCAGGCACTGCAGAGGTGGATGTGCTGCTGGGTGAGGGGGGACAGGGGACAGTGGGTGGCCTGCCCTCCCTGCAGGGTGCAGAGCTGCTGTGCCCGCAGAGCCCAGCGGGGGCTGCCAGAGCCTGGGGCAGCCCTGAGTCCCTGCTGGGGCCGTGCTGGGGTGGCTCAGCTAAGGCTGAGCCCAGCAGCTGGGGCAGCAGGGCAGGAGAAAAGGTGTGCCAGGCTGGGCACAGGAGCACCCACACCATGGCTCAGACAGGACCTGGGGCAAGGGGCTAAGTGTGAGCACCACTTCTGAGTCTCTGCCGAGGCAGTTCCCAGTTCTACCTCACAAAAATCTTCTCCAGCAGCCTGAGCTCAGTTTACAGCTACTGTGTCAGAGCTGCTGCTGGGTACCTGCCACCAAAGCCTTGGGAAGGTCAGGAGGAGAGGCTGCAGAGCTGTGTCGGGGTAAGAAAAATGAGATCCTGTAAGAGCCTTTTAGGTTTTCCAGATCAGCCACCTACCAACAGAAGACAGGCAAAACATATATCTGACCTCTGAAGAAACCAAAATGCCATTAGATATAAACATCAGTGTGGGAAATTTAAATTGCTGTTCTGTCCCTTGGACTTGAGAAAAGAGTTCTGTATTTCTAATTTGTTACATTTTATGTAAAAATACATTGGACTTTTTAAAAAGGTCCTTGATTTCATTCTGTGCAGTATTTTCCTTGTGCAGACTCTCTCCACCTTCTGTTTGCTTAAAGCAATCCACAGAAAGTGCTGAATGTGGCTTTTGGCTATTTCACACTCATCTGAAGAATTCCACTAAGTGTGAGCCAGGAGGAGATCAGTGTCTGGTTGCATGAAATGTTTTTGGCAGCAAAGTGAGTTTGAGCAGTTCCTGCTGATCTCTCCTCATTCCCAAACTGCTTTTACTCTTCTCACATTGCAGTGCCCGCTCTCTCCTGTTTGCTGATGCAACTGCTTCTGGGGTTGCAGGTTAAAAATATCTCTTCAAAGAGAAGTGGTGTTTTCATTTTAACTGAGATTATCCCAGTGGTCTGTTCTATAGGATGTTCTGAAAACAGCTGCATCAGCACAACATTTGAGGATGTAACAAATTCCAGTTCAGAGGTGGGGGGAATGAGCAGGGACATCTTAGAGGCTTTGCTGCTAAGGGAGACTTCTTATGTGAGAAGTACTTCTAAGGTAGAATTGTTGAAAGTGAATGAACTGTAATAATTGCATATTTGCTTTAACTATGGTTCTGTGCTTCTCAATCCTCTTCAATAAAAGGATCTAGAAGTTGCTTTTTACTGGCTGCTTTTATTTTTCTCAAAGATGAATGTACCATGGACATTTGTCACAGAAACTATGTTTGTACACTTTATATTCAACCTGTAACAGGGGTCTTCCATAACACATAGGAAGGATGGGGAAAATGTCTGCACACTGGCTCAGGTTCTTTCTGCTGAACCCCTGTGGCATGTGGGAAAGTCAAAAATGGAAGAGGTACTTGTGAATCCCCAGGCTTTCATATCCTGGGCCAAATTTTGATGCCAGTGCCCAATGGGAAGGATGCTGATAACTTACAGGTTGTTTTGTTCATGCCAGGTCCATTCATGTTTACCTCTATTGGAAATTTTCATGGCAAGTAGTAAAGATAACTGTGTAAATAGCATAAAGGAAGGTAATTCTATATGGAGCCATAAGGGACTGTGTAAAAGCAGCTTAACAGCACTTCCTGCTGACCTCTGAAAATTATGAAGGTATAATCTGGACAGGATGCTGTTGCCAATTCTGTAACTCTCTCTTACATGCACATCTCCTGGATATATTTAGATCCAAGGAGAAGTTTGTAACATAAAGAAGGAAGCTGAAAGAGCACATGGATCAGTGATTGGGGCAAGTTTATTTATGTATGTATAAAGCCTGCCCACAGTGACATCACAAGGACCAGGCAAACAAAACACTTCTCTGTGGAGGTGGTCTTCTGAGAAAGATCATTGCAAGCTGATAATGATTCTTTTTAAAGTGGTTTAATATTAGATAGGTACATTTTTCTTAAGTGACTGCTTGTAAACAACTTCTTATGGAATATTACTGTGCTGTTTGGTACAAAAGCAGCAGGTTATAGCCTGCATACAAGAAACACACCATGTGCCTGAACCATTTGCCTTTGGGATTTCCCCAGTCTATCTGAATAGGATCAAAGGACTCACCAGGGCAATGTCACAAGTACTAGGTTCTTTTCATAAATGCCCTGAGTTTTGTCTCAAAGAATGTTAGGCTTCTGCATTTTCCAGAACCTGATGGGTGTAGTGATCACCAGCCTTGTAAGGATGTCTCCACATAAGCTCTGGAAATTCAAACTGAGACTGTTTACCAGAGCCCAGTAATCGACCTCTCCCAGGTCACATAAGTGAACTTCTTGGACGTCACAGTGGCTGCCCTGCATTTTAATTTGAAGTGAAATGGAGAGCAGTTGGGTTTAACATGTGATTTGGCAGCTGGGGGCAGTAATCCTTTAATGAATTGCAATAGCATGAATCATTAAAGGTATTCCAATTTACAGCCTAAATATATTCCTGGTCAGTTTTTTTCCCTCTTTTCTTGTGCCGACACTGTCACAACATTTACCTCTGCTGTCTCCCCTCTCCAAGCTGGATTTCAAGTGCAGTTTGCTGTCTGTAACCAGCAGACTGAAGGGAGTCAGACCTGCATTCCAGGGGCTGGGGCTGTGCCATACATCACTGCAGACATAATCACATCCGAGATAGGTCTGTGCCTCAAATGAGATCAGTTCCACTATCAGGAGAAACAGAGCATCTCCATGCAGGTACACAACACACAGCTTTGGATCTGAGGTACAGTTCATTGCAAGCATTTGAGTAATTATTCACTAAAACTAATTAACCTCCTGCAGTGTCAGTAATTACTATTGGAGTGTCCACTTCTGCTCCATCAGTTGGCTGCATCACTTTCTACTGAAGTGTAATGTATGAGCAGGGCAGAAGGAGAGTGGCCTTTGCCTGGCTGCACCGGGGCAGCCCGAGAGCCCTGGGGCTGTGTCGGTGCTGGGGAGCAGCAGCAGCTGTCCCGACACAGCCCGGGCAGCTCCTGCGGGGACAGGCGGCTCTGCTTCACTGCCCTGCACACCCAGAGCTCTGCTCCTGGGCAGAAACTGCTGCTGTGGCCATCCCCTGCCGGAGGGGGCTACGCACGGCAGATGAGAAAGAGCCTAGGAAAAGGAAATGGCAAGGTTCTGAAACTTCATTTCTGTTGTCTCCTGTCTCCACCCCCACCTCGCTGCAGGCAGATGAGTGCCCAACACGGCTGATTCTTGCCATTTTTTTCACAAGCCTTGTGATTTTTGGTGTCCACATAAAACTACTGATTTGGATGTTTTTGTTTTTCGATACACTTCAAGTCCTTTGGATTGCAACATGAATCCAGAAAGTACAAAGAGCAGAGAGGCAAATGACCACAACTCTTCATGCACTGCTATTAAAATGTCAGAATTTGTGAGCAATTCATGAGTTAGGAGAGGGAAAGGAGCCAAGCTGTGGTTGTGGTTGTGCTGTCTCATGTTTGTCAGTGAGGTCTGTTTTGGCTTGTGATTGCCCAGAGTTTGCACATGTGACTAGGAAACCACCTTAGGACAGACAAGAAGCTGTTTTCTGCCTTTGAGATGTGGAGTTAAGAATTTGTATTAGGAAGTTTATTTGGACAACTTGTTTCTAATTCAGTGGTTTATCTTCCTCAAGTAAAAAAATACAAGTCTTTGCTAAGGACATTGCAGGGAGAAAATTAGCAACCAGTTCCTGGGGGCTGCTGGTTTTTAGGATGGTTCCCAGCAGGAAGAACTAGTCAGCTGCAGCAGCTGCTATAATTAGTTTCTCCAACAGGTAAAGATACAGAAACAGCTCCTCAAGAGGACAGGGAGACTCCCCCCTCCATTTATCCACCTTCTCTGTCCCTCCAGACCAGCCAGTGCTACCAACGAAGTCAAAGGTGGTAACTGTTCTTCCCAAAAACCTTTTGAAATAAAATACTCTGTCTGGAGGGTATTTCTTCATGTCCTCTGAAAAGCAGAGTGGGATGGGAGAGCGTGGGCCAGCATGGGAGTGTGAGAAGTGCTGACCCTGCAGAACGACAGGAATGTAAAGAAGGAAGGGGAGCAATTAAAAAGTAGTTGAAAATGGAGGGCCTGTGGGAAAATCAGAGTGAAAAAACGTGGGGATTGGCTGAAATTACAGAGATGAGTTGGAGGCATGGGACAAATACTGAAGAAACAGGATTCCTTGCAGTCTTTGTGAGGGAAGGATGCAGTGAAGACCCGCTGGAGGGCTGCACCCGCCCCATGGGCTGTGTCTGCCCTGCTCAGCCTGCACCAGGACTGTCTGCAGGCCCTGCCACACCACTGAGCACGCTGGTATTAGTGTGCTGAAATACAGGAACCCGTATTTTTTTCTCAGCCTAACATGACAGAAATATTATTTTTAATACTGTATAAGGCAAAAGGAGACATTACAGAGAGGAAGAGAGGGAAGGCTGGAAGGAGTCACTGCTCTCCTCTTGGAGAGATTTGTTTTGCACTCTATTTTCTGTCTTGATTTAACAGTGAGTTGGCTCTTTCCAGCAACTAGGCAGGGGAGGAGGGACGGGAATATGTTCCCAGTCTTTGGCCAAGAGCGTCCCAGGGCGTCCCGGGCGTGACCTCTTCAATGTTTGTTTTTCTTTCCCTACAACTGACCCAGATACTGGGACTGGAGACTTGGGCCCTCCTGGCCTGTTGAACATTTGCCCCTTCTGGTACAGCATGTGACAGGCTCAGGAACCAGGCTGGGAACAGTACCTGGAACTGTTTTTGTCTCCCGCAGACTGTTTTGCCCGGTTGCGTTCCAGGAAACCGAAAGCCGTGAGAGAAACGCCGGGAGCGCACTGCCACCCAGTGGGGATGGAGGCAGGGATGGAGAAATGGGCTCTGCTGCTCTGCTGCTCTGCTGCCCTGCCCGGCTGCACAGCCGCGGGAGGAAAAGCCCTTCCAGGCTCAACAGGACCCGACACACAACAGGGAAAGGGAAACTGCCTTTGGGTCCGTTTTATTGAGAAAACAGCCGCAGCGAATGTTCACTGGAAACAAATTAGCGTTCGTTTACATTTGCAGCCTGTGCAGTCTCTTTCTTGGGAGTGACAGCAAGGTTTGCAAACTGAGATGGAGTATTTTTGATCACACAGAACTGAAAAACCAACAAAGTATCTTCAAACAAACAAACTGGTTCGAATTTAATCTAATGTGCCAAACACGGGGTAAAAAAAGCACAGCTTTGGAAGACACAACGTTATGTTCCACCAAAGTTAAAAATATTTAACTCCAAAAGCAATGTCTCTTTTTTCACTAGTAGATATTGCAAATCCAACTTAACACAATAAATAGTTAACCAAACTCTGGGGCCAGACTGAGCCAGTTCAAGCACACTCCAGGGTAGATACAGCTGGGAAGTAAATTTCCCACCTACATTTCTTTGCCTGATTCGAGGTATTGTGTTGACAGGAGTAAACTACAGCCGGTCCCTTTGTTTTTGTGTGGAGGGAAGGAATTCAGATAATTTAAGGATGTAATGTACAGAGGAAGCACAAGGATGAGCATATATACAGATACCCCCAGAGGAGCTGTGCTGGTGTCTCCATCCGCAGCTCCCTGAGGTTAAACCCATGCCCAGGGCAGTCCGTGCTCCTGCCTCAGACAGAAAGCGCCCCGGGCATAACCTTGCGGACAGGCGTGTAAGACTTCCTGAGGGTGACGCTGCCGTGGTGAGACACCCCCCGGGGCAGCACACACTCCTCTGTCAGCTTTTGCGTCTCAGGGTCCCAGCACAGCACTGTGGCAATGACCTCGTTCTTTTCATCCCGGCCGCCGGTGATGAAGAGCTTGTTGTTGCACGGAGAAATGCCGCAGCTGGCTCTCTCGTGGGTGAACTGAGTCACCAGGCACCATGTGTCCTCCTGCGGGCTGTACGAGTACAGAGCCTTCATCGCCCCGCCTGGCAAGGAAATGGAGATTGGTTTGCACTGGCCGTTCCTGGAAGGGATTTTAATTAAACCATCCATTTCAACAAGACTCTGTTCCTGACATTCGTAAGAATAGGTTTCTGCCCCAAAGCCAAGAAAAAACAAGGTCACAGGATACTTTATCGTTTTGAAAGCCTGATCTGCAGAAGGCCACTTATTGTTCATAAGGCTGTGGAATTTAGGGCCAGAACAAAGTGCTGTGATCCTTCCGTGTGACCACAGTGCACCTAGCAACAGATCTGTCTCATATCTGCTGCTCCACCTAAGGACACAACTTCAGAAAAATACTGTTCTCTTTAAAAGAGCTTAAATCGTGGAGGACCAGCTGTGGTGAACCATCACTGTTAGAAATGGGTACAGGATTTTTCCACTCACCCCTCTAACTTCATTGTCCATCTGTCCATCAAACCTCCTTCTCCCTGGAGCTGGCTGCTTTCAAAAACCCTTCCTTGTTTAGAATTTGTCAGACTGAATCAATAATCTTTCTATGGGTTTGTTAAACAGAGAGTAACGTTCAGTTTCTCTGTTTCCCAAAACTGAAGTTATTAATGAAACTTCAGTGCACCTTTTCAGTCTTGCAGTGTCCTTTCCTCTTGAAAAAATGGTCAATACTCAGTTCTCAAGAAAGGCTATGAAAATATATTGCCTCCCAAGATTACCAACGTCTAAATGATTCTTATTCTGAAATTTGCAGGCACTGAATGAGTCTCCTGTAGTAGCTGTACAGAATCACAGATTTGTTAGGGTTTGAAGAGACTTCTGGAGATTATATCCAGTCCAGCCCCTCTGCCAAGGCAGGGTCACCTGCAATGGATTACACTGGAATGCATCCAGGTGGGTTTGGAATGTCTCCAGAGAGGGAGACTCCACAACCTCGCTGGGCAGCTGTTCCAGTGCTCTGCCACCCTCAACATGAAGAAGTCCCTCCTCGGGCTGAGGTGGAAATTCTTACACTGCAATTATGGCCATTGTTCCTTGTCCCTGGCCACTGAAAAGAGTTTGGCACCATCCTGCTGGATAGGGTGGGGGAAACCCTGAAGCCATGGCCTTATTGATGGGGTGCAACAATGCCTGGGACTGTCCCTGCGGGCAAAGTGAGCGTTTTCTGTGGTACTTATAACAGATGCTGAGTTTGACAATAGTAGTGCAGTACCTGAAGGGTGGTCAAGGCTTTCAGAGGTGACTTAATTGGAACAGACTGAAAACAGACACTGTTAGTTGGAGTGATTCACCTGGCAGCTGGTAATTCATCAGTCTGGGTAATTGACTGCTTTGGATGCAGTAACCAAATACTCTGTTATTTTTTAAACTTCAGATGGGGCTGATTTCTATCCAATTGGAGTGGATTTGTTTCTCAGATAGATAAACAAGGGATTTACTAGTGGGTGTTGCTGGCTGAAAGATGCTGAATGAATGTGACTGGAGTATCATGTCCATTTTATCAGGAGTTATATCAGCTAGCCCATAAGTCATGTGCCTTCTCTCTCTGTCATCCTGTACACACACAGGGTGAGGCCAACTCCTGTGCTGAGGACAGGCATGAGGTATTTATGTACACAAAAGGAGTGTGTGTGTGTGTGTGTGTATGTGCACACATGCAGATTATAAATCTCCCTCCAGAGCACCATTAATCATTTGGTGAACACTCCAACTCTATGCCAGCTCTCAGCACCATATTGATTACATTGCAAGTGGGAAATTCCCTGCAGCAAGGCTGAGAGAGGGAGGGAGAACTTTTCAGAGCTAGTGGTTTGGAAACAAATGTCCTTTTCTTTTGGTTTTCCCAGTACCATCTGGAGATGTGTGCAAGCTCCCTCCTCCCCCCATAGTTCAGCTCACCACCATCAAAATCATGTTTTTCCATTTTTTCTTCCAGTTCTGGTGACTGACTGAATTAACCCCAAGTGCAATCTAGTGAAGAGCTCTGGGTCTTTGGGTCTCAGTGGCTCTGCTCCTCTGACCTGCCCCTAGGACTCTTATCCCTGCATGAATCCTGTATGCAGTGGGTTGTGTAATGCCCCTGGAGAGGAGTGGGGACATGACGTAGCCATGAGATCAGGCCCTTGCCACTATGAAGACATCTTTGGATGGCTTTAAGCTGTCTCTTGGCTAGCTCCAGCTTTCCAAGATAGCTGCCATGCTAACAGGGATTTTGACTTGGTGATCTTTCCCTACATCCTGGTTTCCCACCCCTCGCTAAGCTCAACGGGAAGAGCCTCTGACTACACCCCGTGGAGAATGTGGGCAAAACCAACCCAGAGGCACAGGGACCAGCCCTGCTGGGCACACACACGCAGAGCCCTGCAGCTCCACTTACCCACCACGTAGATGTGGTCCCTGAAGCTGGCGGCGTTGATGCACTTGGCCTCCACGGGCATGGCAGCCCTGAGGCTCCACGCGTTGGCGGCGGGGTCGTAGCACTGCGTCTTGTCCGTGGCCAGCTTCCCGTTGGGGCCGCCCCCAATCACGTACAGCCTCTTCTTGTAGCTGGCTGCTGCAAAGGAGCTCACGTTCACCATCAGGGGAGCAGCCTGGGGACCAAGGGGAGTCATTAGTAACCATGTGAAGCAGCCAGACTGATGCCTGTGGGGAGGTAGCCTGTGGAATTTAAAATCAGGCATCCCTTTTTTTAAGCAGGGTTCGGAAGATGATATTTCTAAGGATAAAAGTATGTTTCAGCTTTTTCTTAAGACTGCAAAAACCCTTAATAAAAATATGCTCTGTTCAAATGTTGAAATTAAAATTACTTTATCAATAATTCAAAAGCTAGGAAATGTCAGAAACGCCCAAATCTCCTTTACTTATTTATGCACATTGCAAAAAAGCACAAGAAATTTGTTCATACTGATCTTTCTACTTGCAGCTGTGATTGTTAGAGTCATCCACATCACTTTGTATAATCTAGAGACAATGGGTTATATCTGCTGCTATGGTGCCTAATCTCATTACTGTCATGGATTAATTGCCTAATTCTCTCCTCTCGTTGCCTGAAGTACAGTGAGTAGAACTGAGGGGGGTGGTGGTGATCCTGTTTACCTCCAAATCTATACTTTCAGCTTCAATGTATAATCCATACCATATATAATGCACAGCCTGATAGACACGTTCATATACATATAAAATGTGTCAGAGCAGTAGTTTTCAGCCTGTGCTCTGGTTCGTGTATACTGTGTATACTCCTTGATTTATGGACTACGAGCTTCAAAAGCTGACTAAAAAAAGGAAAGTTAGGCATTAGCTGTCTCACAGGAAATGATTGGCTGGAAATCCAGGGATTTTTACCTTCTAAATGATATGCATTTCTATAGAAAAAAAACAAAGTAGGGTTTTTAAAGACCATAAATACTTAAAAGAATTACACAAGATCATTTTTATGAATCCAAGCACTAAGATTTTCTGATTAAAATGTTCCACATGATTAAAATGTTCCATGATGCAGCCTCTTACCTCTGACCAGCAGTTGTGAAAGGGATCATACGCTTCCATGCTGCTGATTCTCTGCATGCCATCGAAGCCCCCAATGACATACACTTTGCCACCCAGCACTGCCATTTTATGTCTCCAGCGCCCAACATTGAGATACTCAATTTGTATCCATTTGTTGATGGAGGCGTTGTATTTCCAGACATCATGCTTTGTTTCTTTGCCACCTGTAGTGTACATGACATGTAAATATGAGAGCACAGCTTGTATTTAGCTAAAAACTCCAATATGTTTAAATTTAAGTGTGTTCTCTCACAATGGAAAGTAAGTCATTTTACTGATTGTTAACTGGTCCTGGTACAACAGAAGAAAATTTCCGTGTTTAGTTTAGTTAAGAATGAAGGAAACTGAACAATTTCTACAGCCAAATATTCAGTGAAGATAAATCACTGTTCCCCACTTTACCAGACCACAACCCCTTTCATTTCAATACTGTGTGCATAACCAACCACACAGCAGGTTGACATGCAGGAGATTTTTGTGCTACACCAGGGCTTTGCAGAAGTGCTGCAAAGGGACAAATAAACAAATATGATTTAAGTAAGATAGTGGAGGATGCTGCAGCTGGTAGTGCCAAACCCCTTGAAGACAGGCCTGCACTGCCAGGTTGTGCAGGGCACATCCAGCCCTGCAGTTCGTGTCATAAAGCAAAAGACCTGACTGAACTCCTACCAACAATAGTCCTGCAGGACTTGGAAGTTTCACTATTCAACCCTGGGACCATATGGCTGGGATCTCATTTTTGTGCCTCTCCTTCTGCTCTCTTTCTCTACAGACTAGGGTATGCCTCATATTCATAGCTTGAAGATCAAAACTGGACCCTGCAAACACATTCTAGAGCTGCCCTGCAAGTGGATCTTAGCTTGTGCTGAAGCAGAGAGCAGTGTTTTAAACAGGAGCTGTTGTTTGCCTGCCTGCTGTAACTGTAATACAAAGGGATCTAGTTAAGCCTGAAACCACATTTACAGACTGAGTAGCTTATTCCGTCATCTGCAACCCGATTAAACATTTGCTTCACTGGTGAATATACTGAAAAGAGAATTCATATTCCATTGAGAAAGTGTCTGCCCTCATTGGTATTCTGTGCTGCAGACAGATCACTGCAAACTGATGGAGCCTATCTCTGGGCCAAATAGCAGATTGAATGGGAGATAATTAGCATGCTAGAAAGAGTCGTTTGTAATGCTTTTGTCCCAGTATTTTTCACATGTATGTGTTGAATTTTATTTGCACTCAAATAGCTGAAGTGGCCAAAGGGCCTGAATGCAGCATTCATGGCTACAATGGGGCTGAGGGACTGCAGGTGTTTCCTTTACTCTCCCTTGAAATTTCCCTTTGACATGAGCTTGTGCTTTCCTCCACAGGCTGAAACTCATCTAGTAGCTTGAGCTGGACCAGTGGGTGAATTTGCTGCACATCAGGGGACAGGGAGAGATTTTTGAGAGGATTGGAGGTTTATTTTGTTTCTGTTTTTCCTCTGGACAACAATTTTTTCTAATTTGAAGAGAAATGGTACCTAAATTAGTAAAAGCGTCAGAATGGTGAATGATAATTCATGTCATTTTTGGTTATGCTACAAATGTAGTATTTCAGGCCATCCAGTTAAAGCATTTTAAATGTTTTGGGGAAATCATGATCTAACAGTAGTCATAATCTTGTGCAAAAGACTTTCCTATTTCTCAGATGCTAAAGGAGCAGGGCAGACCCCAGACTGTACCACGATACAGAGGGAAATAAGGACATGGAAGGACAGATCAAGGTAGGAAAAGTGAAAGTCAGGTTAGAGAAGAAGCAAATTACAGGAGCTAAAGAAAGAAAACAAAAGTAGAAGGACATGCAGGAGGAATCAATTGTTTAATCAGGATTGAGACACTAATAACTGGTTTAGCTGAGAAAAACATGCTAATGGCTTTGGTCCACTCAGCCCTTATTTGTATGCAAAGGGCAAAAAGGTGAAAGGCAAAGAGAATGGAGAGAGGGACTCAGATAGGAAAGCAAGCTGAGAAGGAAGAAAGAGAAGCTATGAGAACAGAAAGGAAGGGAAAGCCAGCTCAGACTCACCACAGCAGGGAATGTGTTAGCCTGGCCTGGAGGCAGCCTGGATAGAACATAAAATAAAAGTGGAGAAGAGACATTGGAAAAGGTATCAGGAATAAAAGAATGCAAAAAGCCTTGAAAAAGAGGGAAGGGTAACAAATTGAAGACAAATGGAAAAAAGACATCTCAACTCAAGGCTGTGAAGGTGAGGGGAATATTCCCTAGTTGGAATGTCTGACTTAGGTTCCTCTCTACATCTACCTTTTAACAGAGGGACTAAAGCCAGAAATTCTCTATGGTGCACTGAAAGGAAAAGCCTTCTTTTTTTTGTAGTTATGGGAACAGTAATCTAATTCTTATCCCAGGATAAAGCTTTAATAAACGTCAAATTGGAATGAAGTCTCAAAAATATGTGGATTCCTAAAAAAAGGAATGCCATGGAAGTTATTTGAATAAAGGAAGCAGACCACTGTTCACACTTAAGCAAAGCATTCACAGTTTGGCCTACTCTCCTCCTTTCTACTCTTCTGTTTTAATGGGGTATAGAATTTGGTGGCTAGTTTTGCAGAAAGGAGGTATTCTACCTATGAAGGCCCTGCTCTGTATCCTGGTCTGTAATGCCACAGTGATGAAAATTTGCTGTCACTTTTCCTATGGACGCAGAACAAGATCATCAAATTTTTTGACAGGCCATCAAAAGCAGCTGTCAAACTGGCTAACAAGCTTGATTTTAACATCTTGATTGTCAGAGTAAAATCTCTGTAGCTCTGGGATCAAACCCCTGTGTGGAGCTCAACTGTATTTGTGTGGGAAGTTAAACACACCTCCTGAAGCTCTTGGGATGATGATCACATGAGTTGTTCAGACCCACATTGGGTGTCTGGACCATGGAATTTCACCTGGCTTTCACAGTTTGTACTGCCAAGTTAATAATTGTGCGTGGGCAGTTCTAGAGTCCTCTGTGATGGCAGCTGTCAGGGGCAGCCAAACATCAGTGACAGTTCCCTGCAGTTCTTCACTGACTTTCGCAGAATGACTCAGATTGTGGCAGGATTTTGCTTATGCATGTGGAGCTCCCAATGGACTTGTCATGAGAAGATGCTGAAGCAAATGATCATTTTATGGTTGGTAAAATGTTCCCAAGAACCATTCTGTGACCACAGTCTTTGTTAAGGGTGCTGCACACAAGTACCCATGCACATAAATTAATATTGTTTGAAAAGGAATCCTGTGCTCAAATCGGAGCAGGGCAGTGTCCTTACACATTTAGTGCTCTCTGGAGTGTGTCCAAAGCCAAAGCATTAAAATACCTGTACTGCTTAATTTTTCTAAAGCTGCCTCAAGCATGGTCTTGATAAAAGCTGAAAATAATTGTGAGAATGCTTTGCTCCCCTCTTGCACTCCCAATCAATGTCGTGTTCCTTACCCGATATGTAGACTTCATTTTTTAGAGTAATGCATGCAAACTCCACCCATTTTTTATTCTCATTCTCCGGCTCCTGCTCTGTGATTGGTAATTTTGCTACTTCCAGACGGCTTCGCCTCAAAGGATCCAGGCAAGTCACTTCTGCTACAAATTTCTCATCTTTTGTACAGCCCCCTATGATCATAAACACCTCAGACTGGAACTCGTGCATCCTGGGCTTGGTCCTTTCTGTAATAATCTAAATGCAAGTGAGACAGAGTGAGTACACAGAGCACTTACACCTACAATTACAGAAAGGCCAGGTGACCTTTTTTTGATTACCTGTTTTTCAAATCACAGTAGGCTTACATCAACTGAACCAATTAGCCAATGCTTTCTAAGCTGAAAGCCTGAAAAGCATCCTAGAAGCATTCAGTAGAAGTTGCTGTATCCTTCTTTCAGCAGGATTTTTTCAACTCTGAACTTAGTTGCTTTTGCCTACCTACTAAGACCCTTTCAGATCCTTTTAGGAATTACCAGGATGGCACCAAGAGCTGTGCAGGTGAGCAGTACAAGGCTAGGTGCCCATCAGGTAGCTGAAAAGGACAGGTTTTATTTGGGCAAGATAGGGGGGCCCTAAGGTTTGTGTATGCCTTGGGGAGCTTGGAGAGAGCAAGACTGCAGTTAGTGCTAGCAGAAAATAAGTGCTCTCATTATTTGTCCTGAAGAGATATGTTACTGTCAGAACAGTAACAGTTCTCACCTGTGGAGGGGCTATTTTTATTTGTTTCTTTGTGTATAAACTCTTATTTCAAGCCAAAATTAGAAGATTTACCTAAAGCCAGCACTAGGTTCTGAAATGTGCTTAGCTCTAATTTACTGCTTGTTGGCTGGGTTTATTGACCAGGCCTTTGTTTCAGGGACTCCTTTGTTCACCAGGAGCAAAGCATGCAAGGCGTGCTTGGAAACTTGTGTTCTGCTTGGAGGAAATGCTTCCAGACAAGACCCACAGGTTAAATGCTGTGTCAGCAGGCAACTTGCTTAAAGTTTTACTTCTCTTTCTGCTTTTAACATGTTTCTATAAATCGGTATAATTTATCCGTACTAAAAAATATTATTTACGCAGACATGAATCTTGCATTTTGACTACATCCAGAAAATGATTAGGCACATTTTTATAGAACATGAGTCCCGGAACTTGCCAGCTTCCAGGACTCTGTTTGAACCTGCCTGCCAGCCTTGCCAGGCGTCAGCCCCGGGGCAGGGCAGCTGGCAGCGCTGCCTCCCGCGGCTGTCCTTTGAAGATGAGTGCAATGCGTGTTCAGCCCGGGGCAGCGCTCCTTTATCTGTCCCGCATGCACCTGACAGCGCTGCTCAGAGAGACAAGGCCTCCTCAGGGAGCTGCCACCCTGGCCAGCGCTGCCCCAGGTCACCCAGTGCCTTATGAAGTCACCAGCACAGGGAGCACTCGGTCTGTCCCCTCTCGGTGACACGGGTGACACATTGGCTCTGAGCGATGGGCCCAAACGCCCTCCTGCCCTCCTCTGACTCTGAGGAGGGACACGTTTCCTCACACGCTCACGTACTTTGGTCCTGTTGTGAAACCTGACCTCTTGGTCGCTGTCCCCTCTCCCCCATATTGTGGCCAAGGAGAGGTGACTGATACCCAGCTTTCCAAAGGGACGGGCAATGGAAGAACCGGAGACCCACCACAGCCTGCACTGAGCAGGCAGGACAGGACTTGACTGGACGTCAGGATGAATCTGTCTCTTTGGGTGCAGGGACCTCTGCAAAGGGCAGATGGACAGTCCTCTCCTCTGGAAAGAGACCTGCTTCTTCACAGGAGGAGGAATTCTTCCTTTATGAAACATTTTCCCCCACAAGTAACAGGGGAAGATGTTACATACATTTGAAAGAGTCATTACAGACTGTGGCACAATTTGGTGGGAATATGATTCCTCTTTTCTTAGGCTTGAAGTAATAGCTGAGAGGATGAGGTGCTGGGGCTAACACCATTTGCTTTTTACTAGGGCAGCTACTTGGGGTCTTCATTTAGCAAGAGTGCGTATGAAGAGTCAAGCTCAGATGTTCATAAACAGCAAGCTGTGCACTTTGTTTTAAAACAACCCACCAAAAGCTCCTGAACTCTCTAAGACAGCAGGATAAATTTTGAAGCCCATTTTGACTTTTCAGTAGCACCAGTTAGTGAAAATTCAGTGTGATTACCTTCTTCTGCCCCATGGCACTGCTCCTTTCAAATTGATTTCTTGAGCTGAAGCATGAGACATTTACAAAGAGTGGCGAATACCTTCCTGTTTTACTCACCTCATTGCCTGACAGATGGTACATTCTTGCTTCTTGGAGCAAAGGAAAGACATCTGGACACTGTCTAATGAGTTGATCAGCTTCAACAGTCTCTACAAAATACCAAGGGTCCAAGAGGGGCAGCCGGACATTCTCCAGCACGTATGGCAGGAGAGAAAACCTTTCCGACTCCTTGTAACGGACCCAGTTCATCACCGTTTCGAACACCTGCGCCTCCTCCGTGACGTACAGCTCATCACTCTTGAGCGTGCTGCACAGGATGTCTGCTGGCAGCTCCAGGAACTCCTCGTAGTTCAGGACCTGGGTGAAGTTCTGGATGATGTAGTTCTGCACTTGTTGTTTGAGGCTGTGCAGGGCGTGGGCATCAGCCAGCCTCAGGATGCCCACGCAGTTCTCTGGCTGGAGTGCTTCCGTGAGAAAGCTGGCACAGGCGTCTACCATGCGCAGGAACTGGGGGCAGAAAAGGCTTGTATAAGCACAGAAGGGTCACTGTGTACCTGTCACAGGAGAGCTGTGGAGAAACCAGCATGCCCAGTACAGCAAAGAGCTGGAGGAGACAAGAATTACATCATCTGAGCACAAGTACCTCCCAGGATCTGCAGTCTGAAATGAGAATTTCTTCCTCCCACTGTTTTTATTCCCTCTGTATCCAACTGCTCCTTTCCCCTCTTGCAGGATGCAGAAGACCTGTGACAGTCATGAATTTTGTTTCACAAAAGGGTTTTCTACTCTTCCTTTTTCCTCCATGAGATCTCAAAGCACTGGCAATCATGGGGTAAAAAGCACAGATAAGGACCCCAGGCCTCCAATTTTCTTCCCCTACTTTGTCTTGCATGTCAGTTCAGACCAGCTAGAACAGGGTCTAGTTTTAGAGTGAAGGTGGCTTCACTGTCTGCATTTATGCTCCCACCATCCAAACTCCAAATGTACCTGAGGCCTTGTGAGGGTGGTGGGAAATGAGCACTGAGGTCTGGGAGGTTTGGAGCAGCGTGCTGCCCTGCAAGGAACGGGCAGCAGTCCTAGGCTGGGGTGAGTGGCAGGAGGAGATTGGCCATCAGCAATTCTTTTGAGCTTCCTGACTGACAGGGCTTTCTGGCAAGAGTCTGTTGTGGGGGAGCCCTTGAGAGGGTCTAGTGACCTTTGTCATCACCATTGGCTGAAAAAAATATTGACATGCATGTTACATATGGAGTCTCCTTAATCAGAGAACTGGTTGTGTTTGCATTCAATAAGGCATCACAACTACTCTCATAAATTTCCTTGGTGAAATAACCCCACCTGAGGGTCCCAAATGCACATATTCTGGGCCACAGGTGTCTGCGGGGTATTTCTAAAAACCATGATCTGAGCTGGATTGCTGATGATTATTCAGGAATTGAGAACCAGTTTTGGCTAGAATTGATCAGTTACAGTGCTTCATCCTAATGGATTTTCTGTCACCTCTGTGATTTCAGGTACAAATATTGCCACTGAACAGTGCAATAAAGATGGGTCAGAGCTAATATTTCCATCTGTGCTTTTTGAATTTTTCCATTGAGTGTCAGCAAGCAAACCATTTTAAACTTATGTTTTCTCACTGGGGAAAGTTGCACAACAGTAATTGAGGGGCAAAGAGGAAGCGAAACATTTTTAAGCACTGTAGTATGTAGATTTGTTTCAGTAATTAGGGTAGAATCTTCCAGACCCATTGGTGTCGTGTTGACATATTTAGACTGTTTATCAGAGCTGAGCGATCGCAGACGTTGTGTACAGACTGGTTCCTGTTTTACATTTAGCTGTGGTCAAAAGTTTAGAGAAATGCAACTGACTGATGAACGAGGCTATGTGAGGTCTCAGAACGTGTTGCTGCCATTGTGATAAAAATATGTCAGTGGCCCGTGGTGGCACCACGGCACAGCTCGGTGACGCCTCGGCACCTGCTGCACTCACCGTGCATGCTCTCAGGGCTAGCACAAGGCAAGCTTTGAACTCACCAGGGCATTTCCTTGAGGATGGAAAGGACTTTGCCATCAGGTAGGCTTCAGACCTGAGGCAGGTGAAGCATCAGCCTTATTAAGCTTATTAAGCATAAGCATTCAGAGTTGTCAGTAATGAGACACAAAGAAAAACAAACCTAGGATTTGCCAAGGTCATTCATGGAGTCATCTGTGAGTCTGGGAATAGACCCCAACACAAAATTCTCACCAGCCTGCAGCACACCTCAGTGGAGTTCTCTATTTATTCAGGCTCTGTTGAGAGCGATACTGCCGAGGTGACAGCAGTTCTGTCCCAGGCGGTGACGCCGGTGTTGCAGCCAGCAGGCCCCGCTCCCGCTGGTGGCTGTTTGTGGCCAGGCAAATGCAGAACTGCGAGGGGTGGGCGTGGGAAACGGCCCCGCTGAGCGATTCACCAGAGAGCTCGGGAGCAAATCAAGGCAGGACTTCCCCTGGTTCTGCTCCTCATCTCTGCGCTGCACTGTCTCCCCACCACTGCCTTCATTTAGACACTAAATTCCCCCCAAAACTCCCCCAAAACTTGCTGGGCATGTGTCAGTCAGTCCCCGGAGAGCAGCTGGGTGACTCAAGAGAGCACCAGAAGGAAGACACCCCTGAGCCTCTGCTTCATCTGCTCTGATTTTCTGGCAGAGCTCTGAATTTTGTGCTTGTCCCCTGTGAGTACCCCTCCTAATGCCACTCCAGGCACTTTAAAAGCCCTGTTCCCTGAGAACAGTTTCTTCAATAAGTTAGTCCTTCTCCTAATATCCATTGAAATCTAGGTTCTCACTTGCTAGAGACACCCCATATGCTTACTTGGCCTCCAGCTGGCCTTCACTCTGAATAGTACAATTTATTCTCCCCATGTAAGTCCTCATTTGTCCCAGCTTTGATTCAATGGTAGAGTGTAAGCAGTGCCAGCAGCCCTGCCTCTGGCTAGAGCCCCCAGAAAGGAAGAGAATGGTGCCTGAAAAGACTCTCATTCATTATCCCTCTGTATGCAGCATACCTCAGGGCTGGATCCTGCACCCTGCAGCTGGTGGCTCTGCTGTGGCTGGAGGGACAGCACGGCTGGTGGCCCTGCTGTGGCTGCAGGGACAGCACGGCTGGCTCAGAGGTGACACCTGCGCCCCGAGGGAGCCCGGGCCAGAGTCAGCTGAGGGGCACAGCCCCCTTGCAGGGCTGCTCTCCAGGCAGTGGAGGCTTTGTGAGCCTGCGAGCCCTTGTCCCACCGGGAGCTGCCCTGAGGGCCTTGGTTAGCAAATGGTGCCTCTTGTCAGGCATGGCCTGCAGCTGCCACCACGACCCTTCCCTGCTCAGTGGCCTCAGGATGGCTGCCAGGTATTGAACTGCATTTCCCTTGGAGTGTGTTGTTCATGTGAAGGGGATTAACACAGGGATGAAAGGTGCCTGGGGGGTCAGTCAGGCCATCAGGCTGCTGGGGCTTCAGCCGTGCCCTGAGGCCAGAGCAGCCCTGCTCTGCCTTGAGAGGGCAGCTGGGGTTCCTCCACTGTTCCCACTGTGCCTGGCATGTCCATGGCAGTGGGCATCCCAGCCTTTGGCATGTCCATGGCAGTGGGCATCCCAGCCTTTGGTGACAGTACAGTTTCTTTTCCATCTGCTCAGAAGCCTGCTTCCCTCTCACCATTTCCTTGCTTCCACCACCACAGCTGACCCTGAGGTGGTGAGGCGGTCCCTCACCCAAACCCTGCTGAGGGAATGGGTAATACAGAGGTTGCTGGAGGGGCAGGAGCAGTGCAGACAGGTCTGCGGGTTGTTGCTGAGTTGTGGTGAGGGAAGCAGGGCTCCCTGCCCTGGGAAGCTGCTGGGATCTTGACCCTTCCCAGAGGTGAAAGGATGAGCAGCCCTGCAGGCTGTGTGGGTGGCAGAGGCTGCTGGGCGGGATCCAGGGTGGGCACCAACCTTGCAAGTGCAGTGGCTGGGCAGCCACCGGCCCAGACAGGGGCAGTGACTATTGAACTCATGTTGCAACTGTGCTTTAGGTGGAAAAAATCTGTCTGGGTCACTTGAGGATGAGGCTTAGCTGTTCAGCAGCTCCCTGTTCCAAACCCTTCACCTGCCTCCCTCACTGTGGCAGGGATGCCTGCTCTCTCCACAGCCTCCACCTCTTCCCGCTGCCAGTTTTGACTGCATTTGGTCAAAACTTACTAGGAGAGAGTAGAAGAAGGCATTAATTACATACAACTTTTTCCAAAACAGTTTCTAGAGAAAAGTAGATAACTGACAGTGGAATATCTATACTGCAATATCTAGAACTGTGCAAGGCATTTCTTCTTTGGTTCTTGGCCAAGTCTGCAAGGTTAAAAAGAGGGATTGCCACAAGTTCTTGTTAGTCAGATAAAAAGATTCTCTTTGGAATTTGGATTTTTTACATGGCACTAGTTTGAAAGAATTTATCAAACAAAAATCTTACAATAAATTGCAGAAATAATCTTTTCAGCTGTTGATATATCCAAATAAAACATTTGAGTCTCTGTTTTTCAGCAGAAATAGCACAGAGAAGCTGGCAGAACTCTAGTTCTGTCAGCTTGATAGAATAGATTATTAAAGATTTAGTAGTTCCTAAATCTTTTTTGTACAAAAAATATTTTCCGCCCAAACCCTCACATTTATAATGTGAGGCTTTAAGGTCTTATAAAACTTGTTAGTATCCAAGACAATCTCTGTTTTTAACTGAACATTCCTGGTGTTCTAGGTTTGTCTAATTTTTTCTAGTTTACTACTCTTACTTATGGTACCCTCACAATTTTATAATTATTCTAACAGAGTTTGATTGTTTTCTTAAAGCATTAGCCTTGGGAATCAAATTTAATCTTAATGGAAAACAAAGAAGATACGTGAAAAAACATAAATTTATACTTTTGATAGTTCCAGAAGGAAAAATAAAAATAAAAAAATTAAAAACAACAACAACAACAAAAAGCTGAGGAATGATCCTAAGGGAAAAAGGTTCAAAAGAAAACAAACAAAAAAAAAAAAGACAGAAAAGTGTCCTGAAAATGAATCAAAGGCAGCCATTGAATGCTACCAGCTGGCAGTGTTGGTGTGTTGAAAATGTTAGAGAGTTACTGTACTGCAGGCCCAGGTGACATTAAAGTTACCTTTGTGATATCCAATCTAAACCTCCCTTGGTACAAGTTGAGATAATTTCCTCTTGTCTTATCACTTTTTACCTGAGAGAAGAGCCTGACCCCCACCCGGATACAGCCTCCTGTCAGGGAATTGAAGAGCACAATTGGGTTCCCCCTGAGCCTCCTTTTCTCCAGACTGAGCACCTCCAGCTCCCTCAGCTGCTCCTCACAGGACTTGTGTTCTGGAAAGCAGAGTTCCAGAACTCCAGGGCAAAACTTCCATCTGAGATTCAAGAATCTGAATTCCCTCATGAGCCACGAGGATCAGGGGGCTGGGTGTTTCTTGCCTTCCCTAATGAGAGGACTGGACACACACGCACATTGGCACTTGGCAGGTTGTGTTGGTTACAATTTGCCAGCAATTTGCAGCGTGGTACCAGACACTGCAATTTGGGAGACCTCACAGGTGATTTACAGGACACGTGAATGCCTCGTGGACCAAAGGCTGAGTAACACTGCCCAACTCCGACCTCCCACAAGTCCCAGGTCATGACTAAAACCCTTTACATCACAAGTGCTGCCAAGGAGGATGCTAACTTTGGCTGGCAAGCCTCCATCTCAAGGCAGGGGAGATGGAGAGGCAAAGTAGCTTCTTGCTCTGGCCAGCCATGCCAGCTGCTGCCCACTAACCCTTCTGACTGGCCTTCACAGGCTGACCTGAATTTTGGGGAGCACTGCCAGGCAGGAAGCACGTGGGAGCAGCTCTTGGAGGCACAGCCTGGCTCTTTCCTGTCTGCATGGCACTCAGCACAGCAAAATTCCAGTACATGGCTGCCACTGCCATTTTTTACCTTAATGTAAGTAAATATGAAGCAAAATGCTTCCAGAAGCCATAAAATCAGAGAAGTTTGCAGTGGGCTAACCAGGCTAACACATGGTGTTGCCAGAGCAGTGAGATTGAGCCAGTGAATTTGAGTTATCTGTACCTGAAAGAGGCTGGCGGCTTCCAAGACTTTCTGCACATTTTGCTTTGTGATGAGCATCTTGCTGGTGTAGGTGTAGTCCAAGAGTATATTCATGGTTTCTGCATCAACTCCTTTTAGTATGATCTTCTCTTCATATTTCTCTCTTAAATCATTGCAGAACATGGCCCTGGAAAGAAAGACATTTATCTTTTACTGCATTCCAGTCAGGATGAGGCATTCTGAAAACACTGGGCTATTTAGATTTCAACACAGAATACTCTGATTGCTTCATATTTTATGCAATTACTCCTGTTGAAAAGAAACAAAAAAAAAAATCTTTTTCTTGCCCGTCTGCCTCTGTACTCATGAGTTTGATAAGGCATGCACACATGATGGATTCCTCCAAGCTGTTCTCTACAGCAGACCTGGGGCTCCGTGGCAGCAAAAGGCAGCTGGGACCCTGCCTGAGCGGGACTGGTGCCCCTGTGGGGACGGTGCTGTGGAGCAGGGCTGGTGCCCCCTTGCTCAGTCTGTTTCTGGTGCAGGTGCAGCTCACTGAGGCCTGGCATTCTCCAGAAGTCCTTAGAACCTGGCAGGTAGCCCTTGGCAGGGCAACACCCCCTGCTTCCCCTGCAGGACTGAACCCTGAGGCCAGGCAGATCCACCTCTCCCACAGCCTCGCTTCTCCACTTGCCAACATAGCTCAGACCACATTAATGCCAGTGGAAGAATTAATGGCTTGTGGATTTTCTTCTAATTAAGAGTCCAGCTTTTCCTCTGCTGAATTTTGGGATTGTAGGGTTGGTACCTCTTGGCTAGAGAAGCAATTGAATTTGCATGAACTGGAACTCCTGTTACACAGAAATGCAGTGATTTCATACATGTAGACAGCAACCCTTCTTTGGTGGATAATACTGCATTTGAAATGTGACCACCAGACATACTTTGGCACTAAGTAGGTATTTCATGTGGGGTATAAATCAGAAAATCTCTAAGGGCCATTTAAATCTATTTTGCATTGTGACAGCTGAAAGACAAACACATGCATCTTCCTTTGCATTCTCAATTAATAGGTTTAAGTATTTCTTCCAAAGCTTTTTGCTTTTATTTAGGATTTTATCAGCCCCTTCTTGTTCACCACATTCAGAGAACGAGACGTCACATCACTTGGAATCTGTCTCAACAGATCAGAATTACATGAGTCCACTTGTAACTGCATTGGTGAAAAACATGTGCAGATCTAAAGTGTAATTAGAAGAGCTCTTTACCCTGCATTCCAAGCCCTTCTTTATTAGTCATGCACAATGTTGACAGGACAATGCAACCTTCCTCAGCCTGGGAAATGGCTAGAGGTCCCAAGTCTTAGGCCATGCTTTTCTTGTAAAAGAAGTGCCTGAATTAAGCTGTCTGATTGACACATCTTACTGGAACAAAGATGTAAACAGATTTTATTGCAAAGCAGTTAGGCACGATGAATGGCAAATGGATGGAGGATACCAGCTGCAGCTTGCTCTAAGAACTACCTGTTCCTTACCTCAGCAGAAATTTTATAGCAAGGTCTTAGTTACCTCAGTGTGCCAAACTGCCTCTGGATAGAGAGGCCTAACTTTTGAGCAGGAAATTTGGACAGAGAAGTTACTTGTCAGAAAAGTTGTTCTGCCAAAATTCTCATTTTTCCTTTCACCCATCTCAGCTCATTAGAGGTTTTTGCTTCACTGTCCTGTCTCATGGTCCAGCTTCTGCTACTACTGAAGTCAGAACATTTCAAAGGCATTTAGACAAATGCTCCATAACTTTGGTGACCGTGAGCCTGGGATTCATTTAGATTCTCCCCCTCTGGCACTGTCAAGTGATGTAAGAGGGGATGTGTGAGCAGTGCCACCTGAAAAGAGCAGCCCTCAGTTGCCACTTCTCCCTGGGAATGGGCTCCAGCACGGAGAGGGAGCTGGCACAGGAGAGCTGTTTCAGCCGTGCGGGACTGACGGGTGAATGAGAAACAGGCCCATGGAGGGTGCAGGTGTTGTCTGCTCTTCTTCCTTTCATCTCTTGGGCTGCTGACTCCAGACACGTATTGAAGCATCGCTGCCGGGGAGGTGAGAGTCTCACTTCTGTCCCACAGACCGGGGTGTTTGATGGGGTCAGTCACAGATACCCAGGGTTACACTTGTGCAAGGCTGCTCAGAAACCAGACTGAGCATTCTGCTGGTGCCTTTGCACAGGGGTCTGGTCAAACTGCTTTGGCCTATCTGTCTCCTAATCTTTGTAATTGGTTTAGAGCTGCCATCC
The DNA here is from genome assembly GCF_021018805.1 of Prinia subflava. Lineage (NCBI taxonomy): Eukaryota > Metazoa > Chordata > Aves > Passeriformes > Cisticolidae > Prinia > Prinia subflava. The sequence continues at coordinate 2,460,116 of NC_086257.1, read as the reverse complement.
CCTCCCAATTCCATAGGGTGTAGATTCACGTAACGTGGCTGTGAGCTGCAGAAATCACACGTCTAAAGCACGGTGCTCTCCCACCAGTTCTCTGCTCTAGATCGTGGCAGGGCTGAATCGGGCAGTGCTGCACAGGAGAGCTGACTCCTGTGGCCTTCCTTCTGCTCAAATGGAGTTCTCATTCCCCTCTGTGTGCTGCTGGAAGTAATGCCTGACACCACTCAGGCTGATCAGGCTGAGCTTCTCTCCTGGGGATTAAAATGCTGCCTCTGAATCTTTCTGAACTTACCCTCAGGAGGCTCTAAATCCTTCAGATGTGGCTACTAATTCCACTGTATGCTTCCCTGGTTCTTGTCCCTGTGTAACTCTAAACTGCACCTTTGAACCAACATGTACTCTAAGAAATGCCTTAGCATTTGGTATAAATGCCTTTCCAAATTTAGATACCAAAAAAAAAAAAAAGGGTAATTTTAGAAAAAATTCTAAATCTTTTCTAATTTAAAATTAGAGAAATCTCAATAAAATAAATGAGGGGTTGCAGTTTCTGAAGCACTTTTTAAGCACCCTCTCACACTGGAATGCTTGTGCATAGAATTATGAACCTGACTTCAAAGAACCATGCTGGAGCTCGAGGATGCTCTGGAAAATGGCTTCAACCTCTCCCAGCCCCATTCTCCCACTGCTCTTGGGCAGTACAGAATCAAAGAACTACTGTTCCACTTCAGTCAGCTGTTATTTCTCTTCTCTGCTTTGTTATCATCACAGAGGCAAATGGAGAGTTAATGTTTTTATGTCTGCAGGTGCAGGACATCACAAGCGTTAGTCTATCTGCTCTCCAGCAGTGCAAAGAAGGACTAGGAGTGGTTAGCTCTGTTTGACTGTGTTCCAGTCAGCTGCTGTGGGTTGCCTCCACTGTGGCACCCAACGTTCAGGAAGGGGTTGTGTAACTTGCAGGGAAATGAAGCCCATGAGTCACTTTGCTCCCTTTGCTTAGCTTTGCGTGGCTGTTACAGGTCCTGTAATAGCATGGAAGGTACTACAGGAACAGTGTGATTTAAGAATTCCTTCTTTCTCTGGGGCCATGCAGCAACTAGCAAATTATGTCAAGATGAATGAAGCGTCCTTGTGAGCAGCAGAACCAGTGGAGCTCAGTTCCCTGTAGACTTTTGTCCTCCTTTCCCTCCTCACAGTAACCTCAGCTTCCCCTTCCTGAGCCCTCCACTCTCCCTCGTTATTCCTCTCCCACACTTCAGGGTCCCTCCCAGGAGCTCAGCTCTGTGCTGGCTGTGCCCAGCAGGGCAGGGCAGTGTGGTTGTTCTGGGCACTGTGTGTGGGCTGGCCAGGACCCCCCACTCCTTACCCTGCAGAGCACCAAGGGTGCCAGTCCAGCATCGCTCCTCTCCTAGCTGCAGATTTCCATCAAACTCACAGGAACTTCAGGTTTGGGATTTCCATCCTGTGCCAAATGTCACCAAAACTAACCCAAAGAGTCATGACAAGAGGCATTGGCAGACAGGCTGAAGTGAGATGTAATAAATCCCAACAGTGTGGGAAGCCAAGCCAAACAGAAGCACGCAGAGGGGCAGACCCTAAACAGTGTGCAGTTGCCTTGGGATGAGATGACCTCCAGCCAGGTATCCCTGCTCCTTCCAGGGGACAGGCTGTAGCTCAGGAAAAGCTCAGTGGAAAGCTGGCCAACAGCTGTTGTCATAAAACTATCTTGCCTGGCTTTAACTGGGAAGTCCTTCTGCTGGCAGCACCCTTACATAGAGTGAAATTGGGGTTTTTTGTCAAAGTATCATTAAGATAATTTTGATTTTAATTTGTGCATCTGCTGTCCATTATGCACACAATGTTGGTAAGAAATATTTGGGCATCTCTGCTTTTAGCTGTGTGTTTTCTCATATGCAATACATATAGCGTCTCTGTAGAAATAATACCTGTCTCCAAATATTCACAGACACAATCTCTATTCTAGATTAGAAAAGCAGAACTGTTCTTCCAGGCACTATCAGCAAAGCTTACCAGACTCCATTAAAATTAGCTTTCTGCTAATGTCACAAGTGGTCACAGGTTCTTTTTCTTGTGTTTCCTCTGTAGCTACTCAGTCATCTGACCACTTTAGCAGTAAAAGAAAAAAAGAAAAAAATCCCAGCCATGCAAATGTGATGATCTAAATCATGTTGTCTAAATGATAATGGAAAATCTGTGCTAAAACTGATACCAAGTTCCTCTGTGTGTCTAAAATTTGTTCTTGTTGGCCAGTAGTCTCAGATAGAATATCTATTGTACTGAAAGATTGAAAAATTCAAGCAGACCAGAAGCAGATAGTGAATCTCATTGATTTCCAACTGATTTACAGATGGAAAATTCCTTCTCTTTCCTCCTCAACAAGTTAATGCAATATATATATATTTACCCCAGAATGGTAATAGAAAAAATAAGCAAGTTCCAGAAACCCATTCCTCTTTGCACAGGTCCCTAGGGGACAAGTGGCTAAAGATACTTGGTTAAAACACCCTTTTCTCATGCACTTGTCTGCCAATACTCTGTCCTCCTTTGCATGCCTCCAGCGGACTTTTTGAGCGCTGGTATCAGAACTCAGGCAAATCCACAACCTGGCACCTGCCTTATTTAAGGCAGCTTTAAAAAACAAGCTGAAAGATGTAAGGAATTAGAGGCTCACTGCAAATCTGCAGAATTTAGTGCCCATTTTGCACTCCATGGAGACCTACAGTTCAAGTCAAAGGAGCAAAATAAGTTTATTGGGTTTGTTTTTTCCAAACCTTACCTGAAATAATTGCTTGCTGCAGCAAGGACCACTCGGTGACAGGAGAATTCCCTGCTGTCCACGCACAGGATGACATCTGTAAGGGAATTTTCAAGCCGAAGGTTCTCAAGGCCATTCTGGAGCACCAGAGAAAGACCCGTATCGTCAAACTTGACCTTTTCACCACTTGAGACTTCCACCAGGTCCCCCATTTTTGTCGAACACTCATTGCTCAAAGAGAGCTCGGGCTCCTCAGAGCTCTTCTCCAGCGTGTCCCCCATTTTCTGGCCAGCCCCGTCTCATTCTGTTGGTGCTTGGATCTAAAAAGAGCTCCTCAGCTTCAGGCAAATCACACTGCAGAAGTTGGGCGGATTTCCTGTCCAGAGGTCTCTGCTTATCTGTAGCTGTCACACACACATAACAGGAAGCCTTGCACTTTCTCATCCTGTTAACACAAACAAAGGGTGGGTTTTTTCAGTGATTTTCAGGCAGTATCAACGTGTTTAGAAAGGCCCTAAGATGCCTCTGGATGTGAGAAGATTACAAGTGACAGGGACAGCCTGCTTCCCACCCTCTAGCCAGTCCCTGGCTGTTATCTGGCTCTGCTGGTTGTACTGATAGGTGCACCACATGCCTATCAAGCACTCCTAGTGGACTGGGCTGCTAAGGGAAAAGCGTAATATTTTATATTTCCCTTTCCAGGTATGCAGTTATTAGTAACAGAGCTGGTTTGGGGTTTGGTTTTGATTTTAATAATATGCTTGCATATTCAGAAAGCCCTCCAAGGGGATGTTTCTATCCCCCATGACTTGTTGGTTGGCAACCATTGCATGGCTTTTCTTTAAGGCTAAATGGGCACAGCTCTCTCAAGGACAAGGAGAAGCATCCGCAGCTGACGGTCTGCAGGCTCCAGTGCTGGGCACAGGGACATGGTCCATGCACCAGTGCCCTGCCATCAGCTCTGACTGGCAGTGAAAGCTCAGGGAGAGAGCCTGGGGAGCAGTGTACCCATGCTCACCCCCACCAGCCGCACTGATGGGCACAGCTTGAGGCACAGCTGCATCTGACCTGTCCCCAAGGCAGACACGGACAGTGGCAGGACCAAGGCTGCACACCTGGCAGTGGGGACACTGCAGGGCAGCCCTGGGGCTGGACCTCCAGCACGACAGGAGCACACAGAGCACAGTGCTGAAGGTTTCCCTTTCACCTAAGGCTGGACCAGTCTACTCAGACATCACCTAGGTGAGAACCTGACCCACACTTAATTAATGAGCGACACAGCCTACTGAGAGTAACAGAGTAAATCCCTGGCTTGTTTAGGAAACTCTCACACTAGGAAGTAGAAAAGCACACCTCTGTCTCTCCCTGAGAGGGATGTAGGGCCAATCCTCACCTTAGCAGCTTGAGTGCTAACCAACATTGTCTTTGTGATAATTACTTCTAGGAATTCTCGTTTGGCCAATCCACAGGTTCTTATTGTGTGTTTGGTTTCCTCTTTTGTCTCCAGCTTGCACAGCTGAGCTCACAGGGTTATGGGAAGCTTGGCTTCCCCCTCTTCTAGAAGGAGGTGAAAGCGGGGTCTGAGAGGGACAGATTGGAAGATGAAGAGGAAGGAAAGCAAAAAATACCCTTCCTGCTTTCCTCTACCTCCTTGTAATGGGGTTTTCTTCATTTTGTGTAGACTGTGCAGCCCTTTGTCTTTTTCCTTCCTTAGCTGATGTAAAGGTGTTCCTGCTGCCTTTTGTGCTAAGTTTTGCTAATAATTGCTTCCTTTTCTAAAGCCAGCCCCTTCTTTCCCAAATATTCCTGTAGGAATACAACCAGAAAATCAGGAAAACCCCTCAAAAGTACTAGGTGTCCTTTAAAAGTCACAATACTTGAACCGTGTCTTGGGCTAGGTTCTCCTTGTTTATCATCATGACTTCTGACCTTTGGGAATTCATCTTATCAGGCTTTTCTCTGACGGTGAGAAGCTTCACGTTGTGCTTATCTCTTTAAGCAAAAGCTGAGACTCCGCAGCGATCGCTTGGTTCCAGTTGCTGAAGCTTTAAGCAAAGCATTAATAATTGTGAAATTGAAGTCAGTCGTGTTGGCTGTGAGTGCTGGGAACGGAAACCCTGCAGTAACCCTGCAGTAACTAGGTCGGTGGATGGCTGTGGTATTGTCAGTAACTGCACTGCAGGAAGGACCTCAGCAGCTCAAGGAACTGTTGACTTAGTAGCAGTGATCACTATCCACAGTCTGTCTCCTTCTGTGCCATTGCTAACCCATATGGTGTATTTTTAACCCCTAAAAATGTTTTTTTTTCTTGACAAGCACCTCCCCTCTGTTCTCTGTTGCCGTGGTGTTGTGGTTTAACCCCAGCCAGCAGCCCAGCCCCAGGCAGCCGCTTGCTTGCTCCCCTACCAGTGGGACCAGGCAGAGAACTGGGAGAACAACAGATAGAAAACATGGCTTGAGATAAAGACAGTTTAACAGGCAAAGCAAAAGCCTCACACACAAGCAAAGCAAAGCATGGACCAAATTCACTGCTTCCCATGGGCAGGCGGGTGTTGAGCACCTCCAGGAGAGCAGGGCCCATCACACATGATGGTTACTTGGGAAGACAAACCCCATCGGTCCAAACGACCCCTCTTCCTCCTTCTTCACCCCACATTGCACACTGAGCATGATGTCACACAGTCTGGAATATCCCTTTCAACAGCTGGGGTCCACTGTCCTGGCTGCACCTCCTCTCAACGTCCCATGCACTCCCATCCTTCCCACTGGTGGGGTGGCACAAAAAGCAGAAAAGGTCCTTTTTGGCCAGGTTACAGGGTTTAGTATTGCAATGAACTCCTCCTCTTGCCCCCAGCCTGGCTTGAACCAGGAGTTCCTGCTATAGTCCACCATCAGCATAGTCCACATCACAGTCCTCCGTGGGCTCCAGGGGCACAGCTAATTCACCATAGCCTTCACCAGGGGAATCCCTGCCTCCCTGATCCAGTGTGGGGTCCTACCCACAGGAGACAGTCCTTGAACTTCTCCAACATGGGTCCTTCCACAGGCTGCAGCTCACAGGCTGCTCCAGTGTGGGTCTCCTGTGGGTCACAGGTCCTGCCAGTAAACCTGCTCCAGCACAGGCTTCTTACGGGGTCACATCCTCCTTCAGGAGTCCCCCTGCTCTGGCACTGAGTGCTCCACAGGCTGAAGGATCTCTGCTCCACCGTGGACTCCTCTGCAGGTCACAGTCCCTTCCACCCCAGGTCCCACTGGAGTTCCAGCCTGCCCAGTGCAGCAGCACAGACAGCAGCGATGCCCTGGCCACCTGCCAGCCCAGGCTGTCACCATGGCTGTCACCAAAGTGCTCCCAGGTACAACACAGTGAGGGGATCAGAACACAGCAGCAGCGACCACCAGTGAGCACCAGAATGTCATTTACAGGCAGGCACAGCATGCTCATAGCTGAACTACAATAACAGCTATAAATTCAGTCTAGTACCTCCCAGTGAACATCTGTGCCCTTTGTGCCCCACATTGGGCTGCCTTGTACTCAGAGAACCCCTTGCTCAGGAATTAATCTGCAAACGTAGTAGCTAGTTCCATTCTTTGGACTTGCACAAGGACAGTGCTGAGGTGAGTGCTGTATCTCTGCAGGTATAAGGGAACAACCCAGCAAACCAGGCAGCTGCTCTCATGAGGTGCTCTGTGGCCCAAGACTGCAGCAGCAATGTGTTATTTAATCCTGGGGCAAATCCAGCTTGTTACTTCATGGTAGAAGCTTCCAGATACATTCTTCTATTTGCACTTTAGGGACTTGTTCTGTCTGCACTCTCATACTGTTTTCAGTAAAGAATTACCTGCTAGCTAAATGAACACTGAACTAGTAAGAGCTGAAGGTGTGTCTGTTCATGACTTGTGTGTCTATTGTCTTTACCTGATGAATACTGAGCTGACCTATGTATACTCTGTATCAGTTTAAGAGAACTGGCTAACTGGCTGAAATTACCGTGTCAATAATATATATCCATCACTTGTGTCATAGCAAGTTCACAGAGCTCTGTAACATCACAGCCTGCTCCTGGTACCTATGAATCTCTGTACAGTACATTTGAGCTGAGTTCAGAGGCTGCTTTCCATCCTGCCCTGGCTTCCTCACCTCTGTGTCTGCTGTTCTCCCTTGACCATGCTCCCTGTTTAGATGTTGATCTGTAGCCAACACCAGCCCATTTTCAACTGTCTGTTCCTGGATCCAGGATCTCATCACTGTGGCATTTCAGCACTGCAGAGTTTGACCTCGACAGATGAATCTGCCTAGACTAGCCAGGAGTTCTGGTTCCCATCTTGTAAAGTGAAAGATTCAGGTGGTCCCAGGAAAAAGTCGTGGACTTGGGGCCATGACTAAGAGGAGGGACAGAAGAAATCACACCCACCAACAATGGATCAAGAGCAAGGAGCTGAGGCATTCTTTAAACAAAGGCAGCAACATAGGAACATGTTTCTGACAGTTCTTGTAACTTGTTTTGCTTCTCACGTCCTTGTACTTTAGCAAACAGAGCCCTTATGGACCAGATGAGTCTGAGAGAACCAGCTATGAAACAAGAGAGTGTGTGGCTGCCTCAAGGAAGAGGCCAGATAAAGACTGGCAGGAAGTTTCTGGAGTGAGAAAGAAGATGCTCAGCCATCCTGGTATCACGATGGGATCTGGAAACCTCCTACTCTAAGTAATGAGCAGGTTGCTGAACCTGCAGATGGCAATGATTTCATATTTCTCACCTTATACAAAGTGGTCCTTGCTGCTTGTCTTCTTCCTCTTATTCCAGATCAGTTTATTTTACTGCCACAAGTGATACTCCAAGTATGTGTGTTCTGTGACCAAGTGCCTTCTGTCCCAGGCTATTCCACCTTAGAGTTCTTTCACTCCAGACAGCTTTCAAAGCTGAAGCCACCCAACAACACGTTGACAGCTACATCTCCAGGCCTCACCAGTCCTGATGGCTGTGGAAGGCAGCGTTCCTTCATCTGAGAGAGCCTCCCTCAAGGTGCTTGCCTCCAAGAGGGCAAGGACACAACAGCAGAAGAAAGGTCTTGGCAAGGTTTTGACTTCTTCAAGTAGAAAAACCCTGCAATTATTCCACTGTGCATCCCAACAAGCACTGCAGAAAACACCTCAGAGGGCAGAGGACCCTGCTGGGGAGCAGAGACAGCTCCTTGGTGCAGAGCAGGGGTGGCGCCTGCAGCTGGACACGTCTCAGGGCTCATCTTACCATCAGCTGCTTTCTAGCACAGTGCAAAGCAAGAGAGCTGAGGCCTGAGATAACCACGTCAACCCTGGAAAGTTGCTGGATTTTTGTCTGTGTTTTCAGTACATTGGGATAATGTTCACTAGCTCAAAATAGCACATTCTTAATTTAGCTGTGGGGGAACAAACGGGATTTCAGTTTTTGAAAATACATACAGAACTTTTGGATCAGATTTTCTATAAACTGCAAACTGGAATCTTTGTTTCATTGCAGTTTACTTCCTCTGCTGAACCAGCACCACCTTTCATTTCAAAATCTACTACTTGAGCCTTCTCTGATCCCTCTCTCTAGGCAGCTGCTGTTGGTCAAAGTCAGCTAACAATGGTGATTTTGTGAAGCTGGCCTGTCTCATCCCCTCACTCTTGAAAATTACCTCTTATTTAGAGAGGATTGCAGTGTTACCCTGGCTGTGTTGCAATCAATACCTGTCCATCTTTTGCTCTCAGAGTGTTTTTGCATGCATTTAAATCACTGGGATGTTTCTAGAAAAACTGCTGTTTCCATGTATTGTTTTCTTCGGGATGGTCAGGCATTGTGCTAACAATCCAGATGAGTGACTCCAAACCATGCTTTCACCTTGTATAAAAGAGAGGTCCCAGCTGACCAAGCTGTAAATGCCAAATTATCTGGGTTCAGTATTTGAAGTCTGGTTGTTATATTGCTCCCACGCGTGCTATAGAGCTCACCCTGACATGTGGATGGGCCAGTTGGGCTCGAGAATCTTTGATCCCCTGCTCATGAGCTTCTGAGGGAGTGGTGGAGGAAGGCTGCTATTTAAATAAGTGTTTGTTCCACTTGAAGCAGCTGAATTGCACTCTGGGGGTGCAGTATGGTCACTCCCAAGGCAGCAGGCAGAACAAGCTGAGACATCGTTTAGCGCTGTATTTTAGAATTTTATAGCCCAAGATGAGATGCACCCAAATGAAACTGGAAGGGCTGAGGCCAGGAATGTGGCTGTGGGTAAGAACCAAAAGAAATGCAGTAGATGCCAGCCGTGGCAGTGCAGGAGAGCTGTAACAAGCCTTCCCCAGCCAGAAGAGTCTTTTCCTTCTCCCTGGAAGAAGAATGTCCTTTCATCAACACCTAACACTACTGCAGGTTTTTCATGACAACAGACAAGTGTTCCTCCTTCTCTGTCCTCAACATAATCAGTCTTTGAAACGAAATAGCAGCAGTTACTTCCATTTCTTGTTGTTTGTGAAGATAGAAAGAAGTTCCTGAAATTAGTTTCTAGTAGAAAAGAAGAGCTTCACTTTCTTTTAACTTAGAGTTGAGTTATTGTCTAAAAGATTCTGCCAGTGTTACTCACAAAAAGATCTTGTCATCAGCATCAGACTCCCTCTTGTTTCAGTTTATGTAACAAGATGCTCAGGTCACTTGTCTACTGCTGTCTGCTCTGCCACCAATAAATTAGAATTTATTAGCATCATCTCTGTATTATTAGCTAGTGGCTGTTTATGCACAAGTAATTCTTCCTCTAAGTAAATTATACCTTTGATCTCCAGAATTGGACAGCAGGAACTAGGTCCATGCTAGAAAAAATAGAGGTCTGTTGTCCTCAGTGATATTTTGATGTCATATTCTTCATGCACCTTGATCTGCTGCAGCCCCCAGGCTCTGGCACCCAGCACACAAGGTAAGGAGCACAGCCTTGGCAAGAGGGACAGCATGATAGCTCAGCCACTTGTTCCACAGCTTAACAAAACCGACCAACAAAGCTCTTGAAACACAGGAGAGCTGTTCTGCTTGGCAGGAGCTGGGAAAGGGAGGAAACTGCCATTGCAGTGAATTATGTGGAGGTCTGTGTCTTAGTGCCTGTTTGGTGTTAATGGGACACTGGTTGGACTAAAGGTTGAGTTCTTGAGACTATTCATAGTATTTGTGAAAAGCGCACAGTGTGACCCCAAACCATGGGAAATTAATCCAGTCTCTGATTGGTGTCTAAAGCTACACTGACTTCCATTTGTCATGAGGCCAGTCGATCTCAGCCAGTTCTGTGCACATACCTAACTGATGAGTTCACACTCTGAGTGATGCTCCAGAGCTGTGACCAAATTTTGCTTTGGTTTTTCACCAGCGCGAAGCTTAGAAATGCTGGCTCCAAATTCAGTGTGGGCCTTCCTTACCTTCCTTGTGGTGGGATTCTGCTCATTTGCAACACAGATCTCCCCCTTGGGTTGTAAAGCCTCTCAGCCTCATACTCAAGCAGAGAAGCCAGTGTGATGGCCTGTGTGCTGTGTGTGCTGTGTGTGCTGTGTGCTGTGTGTGCTGTGTGTGCTGTGTGTGCTGTGTGTGCTGTGTGTGCTGTGTGTGCTCTGTGTGCTCTGTGTGTTCTGTGTGCTGTGTATGCTGTGTGTGCTGTGTGTGCTCTGTGTGCTGTGTGTGCTCTGTGTGCTGTGTGTGCTGTGTGTGCTCTGTGTGCTGTGTGTGCTGTGTGTGCTGTGTGTGCTGTGTGTGCTCTGTGTGCTCTGTGTGCTGTGTGTGCTCTGTGTGCTCTGTGTGCTCTGTGTGCTCTGTGTGCTGTGTGTGCTCTGTGTGCTGTGTATGCTGTGTGTGCTCTGTGTGCTCTGTGCTGTGTGTGCTCTGAGTGCTGTGTGTGCTGTGTGTGCTGTGTGTGCTGTGTGTGCTGTGTGTGCTGTGTGTGCTGTGTGTGCTGTGTGTGCTGTGTGTGCTCTGTGTGCTCTGTGTGCTGTGTGTGCTGTGTGTGCTCTGTGTGCTCTGTGTGCTCTGTGTGCTGTGTGTGCTGTGTGTGCTCTGTGTGCTGTGTGTGCTGTGTGTGCTCTGTGTGCTCTGTGTGCTCTGTGTGCTGTGTGTGCTCTGTGTGCTGTGTGTGCTGTGTGTGCTCTGTGTGCTCTGTGTGCTCTGTGTGCTGTGTGTGCTCTGTGTGCTCTGTGTGCTGTGTGTGCTGTGTGTGCTGTGTGTGCTCTGTGTGCTCTGTGTGCTGTGTGTGCTGTGTGTGCTGTGTGTGCTGTGTGTGCTCTGTGTGCTCTGTGTGCTGTGTGTGCTCTGAGTGCTGTGTGTGCTGTGTGTGCTGTGTGTGCTGTGTGTGCTCTGTGTGCTCTGTGTGCTGTGTGTGCTGTGTGTGCTGTGTGTGCTCTGTGTGCTGTGTGTGCTGTGTGTGCTGTGTGTGCTCTGTGTGCTCTGTGTGCTGTGTGTGCTCTGTGTGCTGTGTGTGCTCTGTGTGCTGTGTGTGCTGTGTGTGCTGTGTGTGCTGTGTGTGCTCTGTGTGCTCTGTGTGCTCTGTGTGCTGTGTGTGCTCTGTGTGCTCTGTGTGCTGTGTGTGCTGTGTGTGCTCTGTGTGCTCTGTGTGCTGTGTGTGCTGTGTGTGCTCTGTGTGCTGTGTGTGCTGTGTGTGCTCTGTGTGCTGTGTGTGCTGTGTATGCTGTGTGTGCTGTGTGTGCTCTGTGTGCTCTGTGTGCTCTGTGTGCTCTGAGTGCTGTGTGTGCTGTGTGTGCTGTGTGTGCTGTGTGCGCTCTGTGTGCTGTGTGTGCTGTGTGTGCTGTGTGCGCTGTGTGTGCTCTGTGTGCTGTGTGTGCTGTGTGTGCTCTGTGTGCTGTGTGTGCTGTGTGTGCTGTGTGTGCTCTGTGTGCTCTGTGTGCTGTGTGTGCTGTGTGTGATCTGTGTGCTGTGTGTGCTCTGTGTGCTCTGTGTGCTGTGTGTGCTGTGTGTGCTCTGTGTGCTGTGTGTGCTCTCTGTGCTGTGTGTGCTGTGTGTGCTGTGTGTGCTGTGTGTGCTGTGTGTGCTCTGTGTGCTCTGTGTGCTCTGTGTGCTGTGTGTGCTGTGTGTGCTCTGTGTGCTCTGTGTGCTGTGTGTGCTCTGTGTGCTGTGTGTGCTGTGTGTGCTGTGTGTGCTCTGTGTGCTGTGTGTGCTGTGTGTGCTCTGTGTGCTGTGTGTGCTCTGTGTGCTCTGTGTGCTCTGTGTGCTCTGTGTGCTGTGTGTGCTGTGTGTGCTCTGTGTGCTCTGTGTGCTCTGTGTGCTGTGTGCTGTGTGTGCTCTGTGTGCTCTGTGTGCTCTGTGTGCTCTGTGTGCTGTGTGTGCTCTGTGTGCTGTGTGTGCTCTGTGTGCTGTGTGTGCTGTGTGTGCTGTGTGTGCTCTGTGTGCTCTGTGTGCTCTGTGTGCTCTGTGTGCTCTGTGTGCTGTGTGTGCTCTGTGTGCTCTGTGTGCTGTGTGTGCTGTGTGTGCTCTGTGCTCTGTGTGCTGTGTGCGCTGTGTGCGCTGTGTGCGCTCTGTGTGCTGTGTGTGCTGTGTGTGCTCTGTGTGCTGTGTGTGCTCTGTGTGCTCTGTGTGCTGTGTGTGCTGTGTGTGCTCTGTGTGCTCTGTGTGCTGTGTGTGCTGTGTGTGCTGTGTGTGCTCTGTGTGCTCTGTGTGCTCTGTGTGCTCTGTGTGCTCTGTGTGTGCTCTGTGTGCTCTGTGTGCTGTGTGTGCTGTGTGTGCTGTGTGTGCTGTGTGTGCTGTGTGCTGTGTGTGCTCTGTGTGCTCTGTGTGCTGTGTGTGCTGTGTGTGCTCTGTGTGCTGTGTGTGCTGTGTGTGCTCTGTGTGCTGTGTGTGCTGTGTGTGCTCTGTGTGCTGTGTGTGCTCTGTGTGCTCTGTGTGCTCTGTGTGCTGTGTGTGCTGTGTGTGCTCTGTGTGCTGTGTGTGCTGTGTGTGCTGTGTGTGCTCTGTGTGCTGTGTGTGCTGTGTGTGCTGTGTGTGCTGTGTGTGCTCTGTGTGCTCTGTGTGCTCTGTGTGCTGTGTATGCTGTGTGTGCTGTGTGTGCTGTGTGTGCTGTGTGTGCTCTGTGTGCTGTGTGTGCTGTGTGTGCTCTGTGTGCTGTGTGTGCTGTGTGTGCTGTGTGTGCTCTGTGTGCTGTGTGTGCTGTGTGTGCTGTGTGTGCTGTGTGTGCTCTGTGTGCTCTGTGTGCTCTGTGTGCTGTGTGTGCTGTGTGTGCTGTGTGTGCTCTGTGTGCTGTGTGTGCTCTGTGTGTGCTGTGTGTGCTCTGTGTGCTGTGTGCTGTGTGTGCTGTGTGTGCTGTGTGTGCTCTGTGTGCTGTGTGTGCTGTGTGTGCTGTGTGTGCTCTGTGTGCTCTGTGTGCTCTGTGTGCGCTGTGTGTGCTCTGTGTGCTGTGTGTGCTGTGTGTGCTCTGTGTGCTGTGTGTGCTGTGTGTGCTGTGTGTGCTGTGTGTGCTCTGTGTGCTGTGTGTGCTGTGTGTGCTCTGTGTGCTCTGTGTGCTGTGTATGCTGTGTGTGCTCTGTGTGCTCTGTGTGCTGTGTGTGCTCTGAGTGCTGTGTGTGCTGTGTGTGCTCTGTGTGCTGTGTGTGCTGTGTGTGCTGTGTGTGCTGTGTGTGCTGTGTGTACTGTGTGTGCTGTGTGTGCTCTGTGTGCTGTGTGTGCTGTGTGTGCTCTGTGTGCTCTGTGTGCTGTGTGTGCTGTGTGTGCTCTGTGTGCTCTGTGTGCTCTGTGTGCTGTGTGTGCTGTGTGTGCTCTGTGTGCTGTGTGTGCTGTGTGTGCTCTGTGTGCTCTGTGTGCTCTGTGTGCTGTGTGTGCTCTGTGTGCTGTGTGTGCTGTGTGTGCTGTGTGTGCTCTGTGCTCTGTGTGCTGTGTGTGCTGTGTGTGCTCTGTGTGCTGTGTGTGCTGTGTATGCTGTGTGTGCTGTGTGTGCTCTGTGTGCTCTGTGTGCTGTGTGTGCTCTGAGTGCTGTGTGTGCTGTGTGTGCTGTGTGTGCTGTGTGCGCTCTGTGTGCTGTGTGTGCTGTGTGCTGTGTGTGCTGTGTGTGCTCTGTGTGCTGTGTGTGCTGTGTGTGCTCTGTGTGCTGTGTGTGCTCTGTGTGCTGTGTGTGCTCTGTGTGCTGTGTGTGCTGTGTGTGCTGTGTATGCTGTGTGTGCTCTGTGTGCTCTGTGTGCTGTGTGTGCTCTGAGTGCTGTGTGTGCTGTGTGTGCTGTGTGTGCTGTGTGTGCTGTGTGTGCTCTGTGTGCTGTGTGTGCTGTGTGTGCTGTGTGTGCTCTGTGCTCTGTGTGCTGTGTGTGCTGTGTGTGCTCTGTGTGCTGTGTGTGCTGTGTATGCTGTGTGTGCTGTGTGTGCTCTGTGTGCTCTGTGTGCTGTGTGTGCTCTGAGTGCTGTGTGTGCTGTGTGTGCTGTGTGCGCTCTGTGTGCTGTGTGTGCTGTGTGCTGTGTGTGCTGTGTGTGCTCTGTGTGCTGTGTGTGCTGTGTGTGCTCTGTGTGCTGTGTGTGCTCTGTGTGCTGTGTGTGCTCTGTGTGCTGTGTGTGCTGTGTGTGCTGTGTGTGCTGTGTGTGCTGTGTGTGCTCTGTGTGCTGTGTGTGCTCTGTGTGCTGTGTGTGCTGTGTGTGCTCTGTGTGCTGTGTGTGCTGTGTGTGCTGTGTGCTGTGTGTGCTGTGTGTGCTCTGTGTGCTGTGTGTGCTCTGTGTGCTCTGTGTGCTCTGTGTGCTGTGTGTGCTCTGTGTGCTCTGTGTGCTCTGTGTGCTGTGTGTGCTCTGTGTGCTGTGTGTGCTCTGTGTGCTGTGTGTGCTGTGTGTGCTGTGTGTGCTGTGTGTGCTCTGTGTGCTGTGTGTGCTCTGTGTGCTGTGTGTGCTGTGTGTGCTGTGTGCTGTGTGTGCTGTGTGTGCTCTGTGTGCTGTGTGTGCTCTGTGTGCTCTGTGTGCTGTGTGTGCTGTGTGTGCTCTGTGTGCTGTGTGTGCTCTGTGTGCTGTGTGTGCTGTGTGTGCTGTGTGTGCTGTGTGTGCTGTGTGTGCTCTGTGTGCTCTGTGTGCTCTGTGTGCTCTGTGTGCTGTGTGTGCTGTGTGTGCTCTGTGTGCTGTGTGTGCTGTGTGTGCTGTGTGCTGTGTGTGCTGTGTGTGCTCTGTGTGCTGTGTGTGCTCTGTGTGCTGTGTGTGCTGTGTGTGCTGTGTGTGCTCTGTGTGCTCTGTGTGCTCTGTGTGCTGTGTGTGCTCTGTGTGCTGTGTGTGCTCTGTGTGCTGTGTGTGCTCTGTGTGCTCTGTGTGCTGTGTGTGCTGTGTGTGCTGTGTGTGCTCTGTGTGCTCTGTGTGCTGTGTGTGCTCTGTGTGCTCTGTGCTCTGTGTGCTGTGTGCGCTGTGTGCGCTGTGTGTGCTCTGTGTGCTGTGTGTGCTGTGTGTGCTCTGTGTGCTGTGTGTGCTCTGTGTGCTCTGTGTGCTGTGTGTGCTCTGTGTGCTGTGTGTGCTCTGTGTGCTGTGTGTGCTCTGTGTGCTCTGTGTGCTGTGTGTGCTCTGTGTGCGCTGTGTGCTCTGTGTGCTCTGTGTGTGCTCTGTGTGCTCTGTGTGCTCTGTGTGCTCTGTGTGCTCTGTGTGCTGTGTGTGCTGTGTGCTGTGTGTGCTCTGTGTGCTCTGTGTGGTCTGTGTGCTCTGTGTGCTGTGTGTGCTCTGTGTGCTCTGTGTGCTCTGTGTGCTGTGTGTGCTCTGTGTGCTCTGTGTGCTGTGTGTGCTGTGTGTGCTCTGTGTGCTGTGTGTGCTCTGTGTGCTCTGTGTGCTCTGTGTGCTGTGTGTGCTGTGTGTGCTCTGTGTGCTGTGTGTGCTGTGTGTGCTGTGTGTGCTCTGTGTGCTGTGTGTGCTGTGTGTGCTGTGTGTGCTGTGTGTGCTGTGTGTGCTCTGTATGCTCTGTGTGCTCTGTGTGCTGTGTGTGCTGTGTGTGCTCTGTGTGCTCTGTGTGCTGTGTGTGCTGTGTGTGCTCTGTGTGCTCTGTGTGCTCTGTGTGCTGTGTGTGCTCTGTGTGCTGTGTGTGCTCTGTGTGCTCTGTGTGCTCTGTGTGCTCTGTGTGCTGTGTGTGCTGTGTGTGCTGTGTGTGCTCTGTGTGCTCTCTGTGCTGTGTGTGCTGTGTGTGCTGTGTGTGCTCTGTGTGCTCTGTGTGCTGTGTGTGCTGTGTGTGCTGTGTGTGCTCTGTGTGCTCTGTGTGCTGTGTGTGCTGTGTGTGCTCTGTGTGCTCTGTGTGCTCTGTGTGCTGTGTGTGCTGTGTGTGCTGTGTGTGCTCTGTGTGCTGTGTGTGCTCTGTGTGCTGTGTGTGCTGTGTGTGCTGTGTGTGCTGTGTGTGCTGTGTGTGCTCTGTGTGCTGTGTGTGCTCTGTGTGCTCTGTGTGCTCTGTGTGCTCTGTGTGCTCTGTGTGCTCACCTCTTGCCAACACGCACCAGGCTGCTCTGTTTGCTTCCCTGCAGGACTGAGGCTGTCAGACCAGAAACCCACACACACCCAAGGCGAAAGAATGAAGCCCAGTCTAAACTTTCTGAAGCCAAATGAGATTTTTTTTTTCTGGAGATGGTAACAGGAGAAGGGAGCAGGACTCTTCAGAGGGGGTGACACTCTGTGTGGTGCACTCAGCAGATCACAGTCAGTCATTTCTTTTGACTTCATATGGCACATTGGTCACTGCTGGCTGGCATGGGGTCATTTACTAGCTTGTCTAATTATTAGAAAAATAAGGATGGCATTGGCAAGTATAGCTACTCTTGGAACATAAGCTTATCCTTGGAAGTTTATCCCTGGGATACACTTATCCTAAAGTTTCTGCAGTTAATTCTTTTGTTTCCTATTCTGGCATAATAAAGGGGCAAATCTGTTGGTTTACTGAGAAGTGACTGCTGAAAGCTGAGCCTTGCTTGGTTTGGGGGAAAGAAGCAAACTGGAAAGAAGCAGAAATGTGCATGTTTTCAATAAATAAATGCATAACTTTTGGTCAAAGTGCAATTTGTACAAAGTACATCCACACACAAGTGCTCTCCTGTACAAAACAACTACTTACATCCATCTGATTTTCCAGTTGACTCTTTTCATCCACAGCTACTTTTTTTAGCTTAAACCTGACATTTAAACTTGCAATTTAGTAGTGGGAAGAACAGCGAATGTCTCGTAAACCTGAATGTTAGCTTAAAAAACGGACTATAGTTCTCAGTTAGTTCCACATCATTACAGCAACTGAAGTTTCATTAAGTTTTAAAATACTGATTTAAAAAATGACGTTTTTCAGCAGGGTGTCTTAACTGTCTCTTTTGCAAGAAATTTAAGCTTGGGTGAAACTGGTCTTTAGGTAGCATTGTTAGACAAGAGAATTCAACATTACTTACAGAGGAAGGGTCTTTAATCTTGACTCTATATGAATCATAAAATCATAGAATGGCTTGGGTTGGAATGCCTGAAAGATCATCTCATTCCAACCTCCTGCCATGGATCCACTAGAATCCTATGGGTGAGCCTGGGGATGTGGATGAGCCCTGCTCCCCTGCTCACAGCTTCCAGCCACCTGCAGCCTGTGGAGAACTGAGTGGGCAGATTGTCAGCTAAGTAACTGAGCAGGTGGAAAAATAATTATCTGAGCAGAAAGTATGCTGTAGAAATGTACATTTTGCTAATTATTACCAGTAGCAAAAACCGTTACTGCCTTTGACGTAAGTGAATTATGAATGACCTAAAGTTAGAAACAGTGTAGGTGAGTTGTTACGATCTGCATGCAAATAAAGGTACTGTGGGAAGTGCAAAGATTTCAAATATAAAAAGAGGAAGCATGAAAGGTTGTAGTATTTCCTGCTGAGGAAGGGAATTATCTGAGTGTGCTTGAACTGCCTGTGTAACAAATTTGAAAGAGTTCTGCTGTTAGGAGCTGTGCCTTTGCTAGTTTGGTTCTCAAGGTGATCAGAGTCGTCTCAGCTTAACGCAGCCGTAGCTGTGAGCATCAGATTCCCGGCAGCAGGGCCAGAGGAGCACAGACAGTTTCCAGAGCCGGCTCTCCTCCTCCTCCTCCTGCGCGATGTATTCCAGGCAGGCCGTGCCAGGCTCCGCTCCCCGGGGCTCCCGGGGTCCCAGGGCTGCCCGGCCCGGCCCGGGGGCACAGAGCTGCTCGTGGGGCACAGCAGGACCCCGGCACCCCTCAGCAGAGAGCCCAGGGGCCGGCGCTGCCCGGAGCTCCGCGGTTCCTGCCGGGAGGGTCCGGGGGAGCTCCAGGAGCGGGGGCGCGGTGTCCTTCCAGGGGCTGCTGCGGCTCTGCAGCGCTGGCACTCCCCAGAGCTGGCACCGCCAGGGACCGCCGAGAGAGCTCCTCCGGGCTCTCAGCGCTCTGCCATCCATCAGGGAGGCTGTCTGGAATGTAGGGCATTGGGACAGCGCAGCGGGCCGGGATCACCGCAGAGCCTCCAGTGTGGAAACTGTGACAGCTCCGTGCTGGCAGCGCCGGGAGCTGGAGCCCAGCGCGGGGGAGGGAGCCCGAGCCCAGCTGGCCTCGTGTGAAACTTGGGAGCTGTGACATGGGACAAAGAGGACGGCAAAACCCTCTTAGATCGGAGCAAGCAGAGGATTTTTAAAAGTTTGCCACTGCCAATTATAGAGTTTTAACTTTAGAAGCGCTACTGTAATTTTTCTGCCAATCAATAATGATTTAAGAAAAAGTTACATTTTCTCTTAAAATATTCTCTTACAAAGAGAATGAAGAATTTTAATATTCCAGTGCTATTTCCATAATATCTGCCCTGGGGAAAGACAGAAGTTCTTCAGAACTTCACACTTATTAGTGCATATCTGAGTTAAAGGGCATTATTAGGTTTATTTAATTTTAGAGGAAAAATATGAATAATATAAATTATTCATACATGATTAGCATACATCTAAAGAAATGAGACATCTATTTGCCTTGTATTACTTCCTGTTTACAGGAATGATTTGTTCCTCATTTCACTCTCCTCCCCTTTCAAAATTACAAAATATTGTATCCTATACATAAAACTGTTAAATGTCCAAGAAAGCTTGTTCTACCATATGTAATATTTTACATCATCCACTTTTTCTTCAAGCTTCAGTACCATGTTAATGTATGCCAGCATAGTCTAGCAACCATCCGTGATGTGACAAGTCAATTTGTTTTTTATCAGAAGCTCACTGACAAACCAATCTTAGTTTTATGATCATTTCTGTCTAATGATACTGCTTATGAAAAGACGGGTAGGGAAGGCTTACGATGAAAGAGTAAACCGCAGATTTCACAATGTTTCCTTGGCAAAGCAGGGTGTTGATTTAGCTGCTGCATTGGAATCTGCAAATCTTCATTACATGTGTTTTTCCTGGGATTACTTTGGCTAACATTTTCTTTCCTGCCTTCGTGTGACGAATCTTTGTCCAAGACCAGTGATCTGAAGTTGCTTTATTCTGGCTGAGCATTTCAATAGAGCTGAGAGCTTTGTTTAGAGAGGCACACGACTCTTTTCCATAGGGATTATTCCAGGTTCAGAAACACTCCCATTTTAGCTCTCAGAACAGGTGCTCAAAAGCTTGTTTACAAAGCAGAGGGTGTCTGGGGAGTTGATCTGAGCTGGGACTTTGGTGCTGCTCCAAAGCAGATGTATGGGCACAGCAGCTATTCCACATCCCTCCCCAGCTGCCCGTGCCCAAGGCAGCCTCCACTTTAGACAAGGCAGCAGCTTTCAGGCTGGGAATGCCGGGCTGGCAAGTCCAGCCAGTGATTTCTGGGTAGTAGGGGGCTTTTTCCTGGGTGCAGGAAGCTTGAGACTTGAGGACACAATTGTCAGTTGTCCTTCTGGCATCTATGATTCCTCCATCCTTGGAGAGCCGAGTCAGCCTGGAGAGAGATTGCTTAGCACCCCTGTGCCAGCAACAGAGCAGCTGCTCAGTGTGTCCTAGAACACAGAGGCTGAGCCATCCAGCAGCTCTGGCTGCTCAGGGTGTCCTAGAACACAGAGGCTGAGCCATTCAGCAGCTCTGGCTGCTCAGGGTGTCCTAGAACACAGAGGCTGAGCCATTCAGCAGCTCTGGCTGCAAGCAGAGGAAGAGGAGGAGGAAATCACAGAGCTCTCAGTGAATTACCTCTTCTGGATCAACTTTACAGATGGAGCTTTGCTGATGAAAAATGTGAAGGGGTAGACAAAAATATAAGAGAGCAAAAGTCACGTAGGTATTTTCCAAAGCACCACTGTAAAGGCACAGCAGCACAGAGCAGTGTGAGGACCTTGGCACATCGAATGGCTGGTCCTGCAGCTGGAAACGTGCTGTCCACTGTCACTCTTAGGGACAGCAAGGGTTATTAGTCCAAGCTAACCAATTTCTAAACTTTCTATTCCCCAGCCTATTGCCAGAGGGGCACCAGAAGCAGGTGATGGCAGGGATCTGCAAGCCTGGAGGTCTCTGATAGCTTTGAAACTCTGAGATTCTGTATTCAGGGAGACTGGCACGCATATGCCCATTCAAAATATTGTTTATTTGCAACCTATCTGTTTTCTTCACTGTCAAAGCTTTTCATGGTTACTTGGGTTGGAGAAAGGATTTATTTAAGTTGTGAAATGCTCAAAGCTCTTGGAGATGAAGAGGTGCAATGCTCCTGCCTATTAATTGGTCCTGGCACTGGCGAATGGTTTGAGGAGAGAGCTGCTTAGTGTTGCTCATGGGCAGAGCTGGAGTTGTGCCGCAGGGTGTCCCGTGGCAGCACGGCAGAAAGGTGGCGCAGGGATGTGTGAAAAAGTACTGTTGTGAGAGAATATTTAATGCAAACACTTGTGGGGCTGTGGTTGGGCTTGAGGTTACAGGGCTGAGTGGGAACACAGCAATAACACCACATGGGCTCAGGGAGCTGTTTTTGTAGTACCTGCTACTCTCTTGCTGGGTTAGTGGTTGCATGTGTCTGTCTGCCTTCCACAAGAACAACTCACTTCAAGACATCACCTGTGGGACCAACAAGACCTCAAACATCTTTCATTTTGTTGTTCCTTACTTCTCCCCAAAGAGAGGAACCCGACAAACAGCAGCACAACAGACTCTATCTCCCCAGCTAGGCATTGGTTTCATGGTGTCTCGATACTCTGTGCTGTACAAAAATAAATAGTTCAGTGTTTATGGCAGCAGTGATGCAATGTTCATTCTTCTCAGCTCTGCAATTACACTCCCATAGTCATCTCCCAAGCTTGGAACATGGGAGATACTGGGTGGAAAAAATTAGGCACATACCTTCTGCCCAGGACGACTGTTGGCATGGGCCTTGTTTTGAGGTGCTTACAGCAGAGAATGAGTGGGAATCACTGGGATGAGTGGGAAGAGAATGGGAATCACTGAGATGAGTGGGAAGAGGGGATTTGCATGGGGTAGGAGCAGGGGCTGTCCTAGGGCCAGGCTGTGCAGGGGGATAGGCAATCCTACTTGCAGTGCTGAATGTGTAAACATGGTACTGATGTTTTACACGGTGGCTCTTGTGTGTACTGGAAGTAACCCCAGTAATCTCAGAGCCTCCCAGGCTGAGCAAGAGTGAGCTCTGAGCGTGCAGGCAGTGGGACAGCACCCAGCTGGGCACAGGCTGTGCAGGGCTGTGCATGAAGCCTGGCTCTGGAGGATGCCCCAGTCCTTCCCATCCTCTGCCTCACTGCAGCAGAGACACCCAGGGAAGCACTGCCAGCCTGAGCAAAGGGCTACAGTGTGCAGCATAAGTGTCCAGAGGAGAGGGGGATCTATGGAGCCAGCCAGAAGGCAGTGAAAATGGCAAAAGTAACTAGAGGAAGGGAGTATTTTTTTGCCAGGGCCCTTCCTATGCAAGTGCCAGCACAGCAATCCGTGTTGCAGATGGCATTTCCTGGTGCAGGTGCCATTTCAAACAAGTGATGGGAAGAGGAGAGGCTGAAAGGGGCTGGTCTTGGAAAAATGCTTTCCACACTAAATGGGTGTACCTGCTGATTATCCCAGCAGACATCTCAAGTCAACGTGACCACAGGACTTTTGGCAGGATAATGAAAGAGTCCAGAGTCATGGGAAGGATTTTAGAAAATTTTGGTGCGTTCTCTGTATTTCTGTGAGATGTCTTTTATCACAGAGTAATAGAATCATGGCATCACAGAATGGTTTATGTTGGAAGCGACCTTAAAGATCAGCTCATTCCAATCCTCCTGCACCGGGCCAGGACACCTTCCACCTAACCAGGTTGCTCAGGGCTCCCTGGAACATTGCCAGGGATGGGGCAGCCACAGCTTCTCTGGGAAACCTGTTCCAGTGCCTCAGCCACCTCACAGGAAAGAATTTCTTCTATATACCTAACCTAAATTTCCCTTCTTTCAGTTTGAACCCGCTACTCCTTGGCCTATCACCACAGTTCCTGACCAGGAGTTCCTCTCTGGTTTCCCAGTAGGCCCATTCAGGTACTGGAAGGTTGTCTTGAGTTCACCACGCAGCCTTTTCTTCCCTGGGCTGAACAGCCCTGCCCTTCTCAGCCTGTCTTCACAGGAAGGTGCTCCAGCCCTTTTATCAACTCTGTGGCCTCCTCTGGACTTCCTCCAGCAGTTCCACGTCCTTCTTATGCTGGGGGCACCACGGCGTGTTCAGTACTCCAGGTGGGGTCTCACAAGAGCGGAGCAGAGGGGTAGAATCATCCCCTTATCACATGAAGAGACTTTGCTGCACTTCCATCTTCATTTTATCCAGCCTTTCTTTTTAATGCTATTTCCATACACCCCTCTTTTTACTTACTGTACCTTAGTGCTTTTCTGGTATACTCAAAAAGCAGATTTTGCAACAGTTACTGAAGTCGATCTTGTGCTTTTCCTCACAAATTCCTAGTAATATCACCTTTCCTTTTGCTCAGCAATATTTGTAATCCTGCTGAATGGCTTTTGCCATTATTTTTTCTGCATACTTGCATCAGGCTCTGCAGCGTTGTCACTCAACAACATTTCTTTTTCTCCTGTTAAGCTTTCTGGCCACTAAAACTTTCCATACTAATGTCAGAATCTGTTCTCCCTCCTTGTACTGAGGGGTTTTCCTCAATTTTAGAAAAGTTTGGTAAGGAGCTACCACGCTGCCCACAGCAGGGGAAACTTCCCTGGAGCATACTGGCACAAACTTCCCAAAATAGCTAATCCCTTTACCTGGAGGAATGCACAGACCCTTTAGGTGGCCCAGTGCGTTGGTGAAATGTGTCTGAAAAGTGCCCAGCAGTGGTATTCAAATTCAACACCACCAGAAAAACACATGAACATTGGTGGATGCATGCCAAAACCTTCACGCAGGCTTCTAATTTTAGGTTTTAACCTTTCCAGTGCCCTGAAGAAGCCTTCAAAATCTCCAAAATCACTGACCTGTTTGGAAAACATTGGCCTAAATGCTTTACAAGTACTTTACATTGTTAAAAAAGTATTAACAAAGCTTTATAGAAATGAGTAATCTTTAATAATTGGTTTCAGCTTCTCAGGCAGCGTGCAACTGCTTATTTTGAGAGAAATGCTTGGCGCAGCTTGAGAAAGAACAGCCAATGCCCCTGCTAGCACAGGAATGAAGAGCAATAGGATGCAGTGGCAACTCAAGTATCCTTAATTTCTGACATCCTCAGTGACGTTGGCTTTCAGAACTGGAAGTGCCTGGATGTGACCACATGCATACATGAGTACATTATGAAATGATTGATTGCTCAATGAGTATTTTTAATTGGTATTTTCTTCTTAATGCTTCATCTACCCTCTTCACTCAAGATATTTTTGCCACGTGCAGTTTTTATTGGAGTAAACATAGTCCCTTCAGATAGCTCCTGCAAGCCAGTGCAGAGGTATCTTGATCCTGTTTTGATTTTTTCCTTCCTCTGACTCATTCCTTTAATCCTGGTTATGTTTTCTCAAGTGAACTCTACGTACTCATATTGACCCCAAGAGTTACAGACTCAAAGAACTGGAGCAGACAAGAGGATATAAAGGATAAGGATTCTATTTTAAGCAAAACATTTTTCTTAGGTCATATACTTTTATATTTAATGTCTTTGTAACAAGTAAGACTTCAGTTATTAATATTTCCCACATTCAGTGAGTGAAATGCGTTATTGCAACACACCTGTATTCTGGGAGGTGGACTTGCTGCTGATTTTCTCTTTGCTGTTTATGTTGTTTGGGGTCCTTCTTGCTTCTCCAGGCAGAGGATGAGGAATGGACTGAACACTGACTTCTAAAGAAGTCAAGCAGTTCTGAGTTTTAGCTCTGCAGGAAAACGGTTGAAGGTTTCAATTAGGATCTGTGTGAAAACAATTTATGTACCAAAATCAATTGAAATTTTCAGTCTATTTTCAGAACTCAGCCTTTTAGTTTTTAATTAATAATTCTAACTGTTTTGCAAAGCTGCAATTTACCTGACCCCAGGAGGAATCAGAGCTTGCTCAGCCTATGAAAATCTGAGCCTAGTTTGCTCCGGAGGGGGTCAGCCCTGGCATCCTGAGCACACACTGCTCCTCTTCAGGTTTCAGAGGCAGAGCACAGTCAGCCACTGCCAAGAGCACACGGAGGGCTGCGCTTCCTGGGAATATCCTGGCCTCAGGACACTGGGGAGGGCCACCAAAAGGTAAAGATATTTTATGCCTAGGATTGATATCCAACATTTAGGAGAGCAAAGCAGGGGCCAGCTAACAGAAGAACTTGTATTTCTTCCTTTCCCTTGGCAGTAAGGGGCCAGAGGGGGAGGTCATCCTTCGAGGAAGGAGAACACAGCCAGTTACCTGCCCACATCAGCTCCACGCCGTTGCATAAGGCTCATCTAGTACCAGGTAATGATCTTAATTTAAGCATGCATGTCCCTGCCCTCGCCCCGCTGCTCTGCATTATGGGCTTGCAAGGTTGCTTATGCTAAAGGGCAGAACAAAAATAAATTTCCATACTCCCAGGCATGTTCCATCAGCCTGTGTTGGAGCATGGGCCACTGTCCAAATAGTTTGGATATGAAGTGAATTTGGACTCCAGGACAGGCTCAGACCTGCTCATGAAATTGCAGGGCGATGACACCAGGGTCCTGCTTTTACATTTGCAGTTGACTGGCTGCCACCACTGGGACCCCCAGCTGTGACAGCAGAGCTCTCTCTTAAGTGTCCCGGCTTAAAGATAACCTTGGCTTTCCGTGGTCAGCAGGGAAAGGGACGCTCTGTTTCGTGTTACTGTTGAAGAGGAACTGGAAATTCTGAATTAATTGGGTGGAGCTGTAGCTCAGGTAGACAAAGATTCTATCTTGGTAAATATTTTTCATGTAATAATTTTTGTTTTGGTCATGTAGGCTGAACACGCACCCCAAGACAGGGTGTTGTTTTCAGTCTGGAGCCGGCTCTGGTGGGCGCTCCGGCAGGGCACAAGGGACTGTCCCGCTGGAAGGTGCCGTCCCGATGCACCCGCTTGCACCGATGCACCTGAAGCCTCTGCCCGCTCCGGGGTGCACTCGTGGGGTACGTGCGGTGTGCTCCCCCCGGCCCCGGCAAAGGCACGGCGATGGCAGGAGCTCGCAGCGCCGGAAAGCGCCGCGGTCCGTCGCTGCTGCGGCCGAGGCTGCCCTGTCCCCGCCGCTTGTCCCCGGCTCCTCCCGGGCCGCTGGCAGCCGCCGGCAGCGGGGCCGTCTCCGGGCGGGGCGGCAGAACTACAGCTCCCAGGGCCGCGCGGAGCCGGTGACATCATGTGCGGTGGCTCGGAGGTCACATGCCCCGCCAGCCCCTTTGTTTTGAGCGGCGCTGGCAGCACGACCGGCGGCGGAAAGGCCTGAGCGCGCCGCACCGCTCCGGATCGCTCCGCTCTGCTCTGCTCCGCTCCGCTCCGCTCCGCGCCCACCCGCCCGACCGAGCCCACCGAGCCCGGCGGCTCCCGCGGGGCGCAGCGCGGAGGGCGCGCTCCCGGCTGTGAGTGCGGGGCGGCGGGGCGCGCTCCCGGCTGGGAGGGCGAGGGGTGCGGTACCCCACGGCGGGCCGGGAACCCCCGGGAAAGGCGCGGAGGCCACTGCGGGACAGCCGGGGCGCGGGGCCCAGACGCGGGGCAGGCCGGCACCGTTAGTCGCCGCGGAGGGGACAGCGCGTCCGGGGCTGTGCTGGCAGCGCGCGGCGGCGGTGCCACGTTGGGGGAGGGCTGCGGGCAGCGCCGGAGCCCCGGGACCCGCGGCGGTGCTGTTATTGCTGTTGTTGCTGTTACTGTTGTTATTGTTGTTGTTATTGTTGTTGTTGTTGTTATTGTTGTTGTTGTTCCCCAGCCCCGGCGGGCAGAGCGCGGGGGGCGCGCGCAGCCCCGCGGCCGTTTCGTAACGCGAGCCCCGAGCCCCCCGCGGGCGCGGATTGGCGGCGGGGGCGGCAGGGGCGGGGCCGGGCGCGGGGCCGCGGCGGCGGCCCGGGGTGAAGGTGAGCTGGAGGGCGGGACGGGAGGAGCCATTTTGTGCCGCCGCCTCCGGCCGCGATTTCCTCGCCTCGGTTTCGGGCCCGCGCTGTTCCCCGCGGGAGCGGCTCCGCGGGCTCCCTGCCCGGCCGTTTCGGGGCTGGGCGCGGGCCGCTCCGTGCTGCTGCTGTCCCCGGGCTCCCGGCGGCTCGGGCCGTGCTGCAGCCGGCGGGCAGTGCCCGCTGGCGGATGTGCTGGCATCTGGCTGAACCCCGCAGCCCCGGGGGCACTGTGGCCGGGGCTCAGGCTCGGGTTGGTTTGGCAAAATCTGAATCACGTGCAAGAAGACAGCCGTACCAAAGGGGAAGGATCTGGGCTTTTTCACTGTTTCTTCCCCATACATGAATAATAATACTACGTAGTGTGCCTTTTTTCCTCCTTTCTTCCTTACGTAAGTTGTTTTTTTTCCCCTCTGAGGGACTTTTTCGTTTACAAAACGGTACGTAAAGAGTTCTGCAATTTCAAGGTGTCCATTTTCAGTGCTTGTTTTTGTTTTGTCTTACTTAATCGTGACTCTCATGTCCAAATCAGTTCCTGTTTTTTGCTGGGCGACTTTTGAGGGCGCTTAAGGCTTTTTCCTCTGTGTGTCACTAGCTTGGATTACTATTGAATTTTGACATTCTTTTTCAAAAATCAAGATGGTGTCTTCGATTAGAATAAAAATTTCTGCAGTTCAGCTAACTCTTATGTCAGTCAGGTAGATCACTGAGTTCTTGTTTACTGGTTAATCGGTGTTCCTAAAGACTTGATCTTAGACATTCAAATCTGTAATATCCACTGTAGAACAAGAATTATAATCTTTATAACCAACAGCTTTTTAGTCTTTTTCATATCACAAAGAAGGATGAAGGAAAGCTAAGCGCTGTGTTTGTGTTTTTGTCGGAGGGAAAGGTTATGCTCTTTGTCCCCACCCTCTCTTCCTTTCCAAACAAGCGGAGCACGTGCTGTGGTTCCTGCAGGGAGTTTGTTCTGTGCCTGCCGTGGTAACCGCGCACCTGAGGCGCAGCACCGCCTTATCTGCGATCACACGGCACCGCCATCGGCCCAACCTCAGCCGCAGTTCCCAGGCCTCGCAGTGCAAACACGGTTCCCGCAGCCGCCTTTCGTTTCTGGGTCACTGGTTCTGCCGGGGGTGCTGCTGCTGCTCGCAGCGCTCCGGTGGCAGCGCTCGGGCCCGTGTGGCGCTGCCGGCCCTGCCTCCCCTCACGGCCGCGGCGCTGGGCTCGGCTGGACGAGCTCCGCCGGCAGCCCAGCGCCGCCTCGGGTGCTCGGAAACCGCGCCCCGAGGGCCCGCTCTGGAGCTCCGTGCTCCGGGGACGAGCAGTCGCTGCAGGGCCTCGCCCGGGCTCCGTGACACGGGTCACGAAACCCGGCTGCTGGCACGGCCCGGGTGAGGGGAGACGGGGAGCACTCACCTGGGTGCTCACCCACAGGAACAGGGGTTTAGTGCAGAATGGAGTATTTGGAGTAACAGGATTTACTGATAGAAGGTGTCAGGGCAAACGTCTTATAGACAACTTCTGCCAGCCTCTGGATCGGGCTGGTAGGGTATTTCTGAGGAACAGCTTGTGTATGCAAGCTTACAGATGTTGTAGGTGAAGGAAATAGAGGAACCTGAACTCGTGCGTAGCAAGCTTAGCTCGGAAATACGTGTGTGTGAGGTAACATCCATGTCAGAGCCGTGTCTGTGTTTGGAAAGCTTTTTTAAAACCTGTTGATTGGAAATGTGATTTGTTTTTCCCTTCTAGTTTCTCAAATGAGCAGACTCTGAACGCTTAAGTCCATCCCTGTTGACCCTTGCTCAGACAACCAATCCAATAGATTTTGTATTATTTTTTTTTCTCTTTGATCAAATAATTCCCAGTACTTGTCTTTGGGGGAAAAAAAAAAGTATTTTTGTTTTGCTTTGTTTAAATTTACTGGAGAGATGTGAGTTAAATTCTGTGAATGACTGGTGTTTTACAGTGCAGGGTCTGTAGGCAGGTAAGGCATGTTAGCACCTCTGCATACAGGAAAGGTACAGACACGTCTGTCTGTCTGTCCTGCTGTTCCCCCCTTTGCTCAGCCTCAGGCACAGGTTCCCCTCTGCCTTCCCCACTTGGGCAGCTGCAAGGTGACATTTTAAAACTGCCAGAGCAAGATTTGCAGGAAGGCAACGTGTATATGTGATAGAGCTGAACATGTGACACTGTTACTGATAGGATTGTGAAATTGTTTTGCCGAAGCAAACCTGCAGAAGTAATTAACTGGACAGAAATTGAAGGGAAGTACATTTAAAAACAGTACGTTCTGTGATGAAGTGGAGTTCTTTCTCCTTTTTAGTATCTTATCTGTGAGTTTACAATATTTACCCCCTTGATTAGTTTTCACTCTGTGGATTTTTTTTCATTCTCCCATTAGGACATTAAAAAAACCACATTTGCTGACCACTAATTTTATAATGTTCCAAGCATAAAGAAGATATTGCTTCCTTCACTGAGCAGTTGTAACCCAAGAGCCTTTGTTTCTGGTTATTAATGATTGCCTAATACACTGCTGTCTTAACTTCTCATAATGAGAAAGATATAATCTTGAAGAATTTTTACTTAGTTGCTTTGTTTTGCCCTTTCATGCAAAGTCAGGGTCTTACTTCTGATTTCAGGCTAACTTTGACTGGAAAAGGTTCATTAACTTTTGTGAAATTCATCTGATTCAAGTCTTCGATGCTGGAATTCAGCCTTTAGTGTTTTATTGTTGTATTTCCCTTTGCTGCTGCTGCTTTGTTGATGCCCATTTCTCACACTAGTAGTACCCAGTTAGTTGCAGATGAAATTCAGTGTAGGGGTAGGATTTTGGCAGCAGAGCTGGTGAGGTGCTGGGGTGGTTGCTGGTGTTGTTTTGTATGGGGCCTGTGTCATCCCAGGGTGAAGTGATTGTGCAATGCCTGGGATAGAATGTCAGCTACAGATCAGATTGTCCATTTGTGCCTCGTTAGTCTCTCTGAAGCAATCAGTTATTAGATAGGCTCATTGCATCATTGTTTTTCAGGCATCAAAGTGACAACTGGTCCTATTTGAAATCAAATTAAAACTAAGTATTTCGTAGGGTAAAATAAGCCCTGGACAAAGAATCTACCTCGTAAATTTGTGTAAAAAGTTTTGTTGGGGACATGATAGTTTTAGAACCTCTTTTCTCAATGAGTGAAGGCACAGCCTGCATTCTTTCCTTGCTGTTTGTTCAGATGGTGCCTTTTAAAGGTGCTGTGTAAAAAGGGTGTTTAAAAAAAGCACGTTCATTGTGTGCTATATTAAGTGATGACGTGGCCAGTCTGGGACTGGGTAATTGCAGCTCTGAGGATGGGAGCTCTTCAGGAAATGAAGTTGCCATGAGGAGTTGGTGTTTCCTGACTGTGCTTTCAGGGAAACTGAATAAAACCTTGGGAGGCACGAAAAAAGTTTCCATAAACTTTAAAGTAGTTCAGTTTGTGGCCTTGTAGACATACAAATAAATATTACAAGCATTTGGAATTGTACCAATGCCAGGCCCAAGAGGGTACTTTGCCAGCCTCTTGCTACCTCAATTTGTCTTGGTGTACATTCATCCAGGTAAGTTTTAAGCTCAGGAGAGGCAAGAAACCCTGTTGAGGTAGGTTGGTTGCTCTCACTACCTCTAACATGTGCTATTTGCAAAATCAGCTGCATTTTCTTCACCCACACACTTCAGTATTGGCACATGCAAACTTTTGAGTATTTGATTTTTGCAGCTTCAGTGCTCTGATAATGTGTGTGTTTGCACGCTGGGAGGAACCTTTACACTTGTACTTGAAACTGGAAGGTGTTCAAGCAAAAACTTCTGCTAGTAATTATTTGCCAGTAGTGCTTTTCTGGAAACAGAAAATCTCCCTGTCCTCAGCAAGTTGCCCTTTGTTCACATTTCTAGTAGTTTTACACAAAAAAAAAATGTAGTTCATCTTTCATTCTGTTTTGTGTGCTAGCAGTTTACATTAATTTTTAATTGATTCATAGATTATCAGTGAACTAATTTTTAGATATTAGGAATGAGCAGGTAAAAACTTAGAGTCAAGGTTACTTGTAGACTTCACAGATTGTTATTTAACACTAGTGTTATAAGACTTTGTTATGATAGACTTTATAATGAAAATAGAAAAATGAAATTTTAAATTAAAAACTTAATTAAGTTCTAGAATTAAAATTAACTAAATTAAAATTTTAAAAATTAAAATTTAAAAATTAATTCTAAATTAAATTTAGAATTTCAGTCTTACCCCACACCCCCCCACCCCTTTTTGATTAGTGCTGTTATATTAATACTTTGGAGGCTCCAGCTGAAATGAGGATCACACTGGAAAATGTTCAAGCTCTAGATCATTATCCAGGAAATCTTTGGCTTCTCTCAGGCAGGTGATTTGCTGGAGCTGAGATCTTGAGGTTTTTTCCTTGCACACTAATGCAGAACCAGTGGTGCTGGGACATTCAGAAGCTGCCACCCATGACATGGCTATTTTCTGGGGATATTTTGCATTTAACACTTGGCAATGCTGCACTGCCCTGGGCAAGGTGAGCACTGATTTGCCCTGTGCCACCTCCAGGAAAGGTCAACATTTCACCAATTGTTAGAGCAAGCAAACAAGTATCGTGTCTAATGCCTGTGATGAAGCTAAGAGTGTGCCAGACTGAACACTGAGGTGTTTTCATTTTTCAGACCGTTGCACCGAGAAGAAGAACCTCTGCAAGTTTTTCTCAATGACTCTATAGCCAACTGATGTAACAATGGTACTAATATTGGGACGCAGACTGAATAGAGAGGAGAGCGGGATACGAGATTCCCCTGCAACCAAGCGGAAAGTTTTTGAAATGGACCCAAAATCGTTGTCAGGCCCTGAGTTTTTCGACTTCTCCTCGGGGTCCTCCCACGCAGAAAGCATTCTCCAGATCTTCAACGAGTTCCGAGACAGCCGGCTGTTCACAGATGTCATCATCTGCGTGGAGGGCCGCGAGTTCCCGTGCCACCGCGCCGTGCTCTCGGCCTGCAGCAGCTACTTCAGAGCCATGTTCTGCAACGACCACAGGGAGAGCAGGGAGATGCTGGTGGAGATCAACGGCATCTTTGCCGAGGCCATGGATTGCTTTTTGCAGTACGTGTACACGGGCAAGGTGAAGATCACCACGGAGAACGTGCAGTACCTCTTCGAGACGTCGAGCCTGTTCCAGATCAGCGTTCTGCGCGACGCCTGCGCCAAGTTCCTGGAGGAGCAGCTGGACCCCTGCAATTGCCTGGGCATCCAGCGCTTCGCAGACACGCACTCGCTCAAGACGCTCTTCACCAAGTGCAGGAACTTCGCGCTGCAGACCTTTGAGGATGTGTCCCAGCACGAAGAGTTCCTGGAGCTGGGCAAGGACGAGCTCATTGATTACATCTGCAGCGACGAGCTGGTGATCAGCAAGGAGGAGATGGTGTTCGAGGCCGTGATGCGCTGGGTGTACCGCGCGGTCGAGCTGCGCCGGCCCGTGCTCCACGAGCTCCTCACGCACGTCAGGCTCCCGCTCCTGCACCCCAACTACTTTGTTCAGACTGTGGAGGTGGACCAGCTGATCCAGAACTCCCCAGAGTGCTATCAGCTGCTGCACGAAGCCAGGCGATACCACATCCTTGGGAACGAGATGATGTCTCCCAGAACTAGGCCGCGCAGGTGAGGAAATTCTTTTAACCCTTTTTTACTGCAGGAGCACACAGTTTGATGTGCAGACGTTTGATATTTGCGTGCCTGGGGAAGAATCTCTTGCAGATTATTTTACTTTGGTAAATTCTGGAGCTGCTGCAGTTGTGCTTCTGTGCTTCCTCACATGTGTGAAGCTCACGTGTCTCTTGAGAATGTGCATAAATTAATCTTTTTTGCACAGAGCACCTTATTGCTCTGAAAAAAGGTAAGTGAAGTTGTATTACCTTGCAAGTAAAATACCTAAGGTTTGCTAGGGGAGATCTCGAGGTACTTCATATACTAGCAGTGTCCTGAGGAGAGCTCGCTGTGCTGTGGCAGGTAAACCACTCCATTTCCCCAGCTTTCTTTTTGTAAAGTCATGTAAATGTACAGCACACCACAAAGGATGTGGATGAGGTATTATGTATTCAGGGCATTTCCTTCCTACATCACAAGTATTTTACCCATGGAGTAGCACATATATTTGTAATAGACTGCAGAACAACACGTTCTTCACTGCAAAGAAATCAAATATTGTATTTTTAAAGAATCATGAAACAGTTCCTGAAGTATTTCGTGCTCATTTGGTGACTTTTTAATAATTCAGAATTGCTGCTGCTTAATAATGTGTTACACAAATAGGTGACTGAGGTTGCAAGAAGAAATGAGGAAGAATCCATTAGTGGCATTTATGAGCAATGACTATTATGATTCTTTTTTCCTGAAAAATATTTTCCCAGCCTCATGTCAACGATAGTAGAGACGATGGTTTATAGTTAACTCCAGCTGTTTTGAGCAGTTTTTATAAAATCATCTGTTACGTTAAGGTGATGCAATGATGGTCTAGACAAACAGATTGTGTTAGGAGTTACTCCTCTGTGTTTACTCTTACTCATAGGTGGTTTCTCTACAGTGACTGTGCAGGCAACCTTTATTTTTTTGGCAGGTGTTAAAGGCTTGCTTAAGGGGAAGAAAAACACTTGGCAGTGTTTGCCGCATTGGTGGCTTTGTAGAGTTCAGTCCTGCCTTGAGAGAAGTACTCATCTTGAAGTCCCTGCAGCGCTGCTCCCAGCCAGGCTTTCTGAGCTCTGCACTGCCCTGGGGTCTTGTTTGCATCAGGGCCGGTTTGGGAATCGCTGCAGTGATTGTTTCTGGGCCGAGGGAGGGCATTCAGACAGCTGGAGGGGCTGCAAGCTGCAGTGTTTGGTTTGGTGTTTGTTCTGCTCTTCTCACTCAATTGCCTGAGGAAGGCAAGTACACTCAGAGTTCTGTCAGTGTGGGGGATGTATGTGCTTGAAATTCTGAACATCCCCGGAGTGGGGCTCCAGCTGCCAGATGGAGCACCTTGCCTAATACATGTGGTTTCTGAAGCCAGGGGGTTTGTTGGTTTTACTGCTGAGTTTATTGAACTGCAGTGGGAGTTTGAGTAGGAAGGAATAAGACAAGTAATTTACAAAGAGAAAAACTGGTTTCCTGCCAGCAGGAATTTTTTCCCCTTTTCTATATTACATTCATGGAATAGTTCTTTGTCATTTGTTTCTGTTGTCTGTTTGTTTCCGTTGCCTGTAGCAAAAAGATGTAATGTTTTAAAGTAGTTGCCAGGACCCCTTCCCCCATGTTTTCATTGCACCTTTTCTGGGCATTCTGGGGGGCTTTGGGGAGGGCAGTGGAGAGCTCTTTTCCTTTTTTCTTGCCTTCCTCCAATGTTTTTTCTATATAAACTGTTTCTAAAAGGAGACAGGCTACAGGTTAAAAAATTCCCACACCACTGCTTTTACTGAAACTTTGGGATATAAACTGATCAGTTGTGTGGATATGGATGCACCCATGGGTGAAATAGGTTCTGCTTGTTTTTTCAAAGACCAGACTACATTGCAACTCAAGTTGTTTTGTTGTTTTTTTTCTTGTTGAAGCCAGTGAAGAGTTACCTGAAGTAAATAAGAGTTTAAAGTGTGGCATAACTGTTCTCTTTGCCACTAATGCATCCTTGGCAAGTGCAGATCTTTCTGAGAGAGCCTTTCAGTGATGGACTTGCAACGACACAGTGACATCTTGAGGTTGTCCCTCCTGCTCCCTGTGAGCCTGTCCTGTCCCTCCTGGCTGTTTTGCACCCCAAATCTCCAGGCTGGGGCCAAGCAGTGAGCAATAATTACGCACTTCCATACCCGAAACTGCAGGGGCTCTTCCTGCCGTGTGCTGGGAGTTACCTTCAGACTCTGATCAAGGCTGCTGTTAATCTGTCTGGTAACAATACATGAGGGTGCTCTTTAACCAGAAATTAGGATGTTTATACATTTTAACTTGTCCTTTTCAATTGACTTTGGAAAACTTTAATGTAGTCCCTTATTTTTCCCACTAGGAGATGGGTTTCGGTTTCACTTTACATTTTGTCTGCTACCTCTTTACTACCCAAAATTAATTTAACAGTGAGGGAGAAAAAAGTAGTGGTTTACCAGAATTTCTGTAGTTTGTTTGAATTTCTGTAATTTGTTTTCTGAACTTACCATGGTTTTGACTGTGATCTGTTTGAACTACCACAAGTTCTCCTGTGCAGCTCATGCTGTGCTGGTCGGTGTTTTCACCTCATCAAGAGGTGTGTGTGGAGCTCAGGAAATCCTGCTCTTGGGAATGCATGGAACTGTGTGACACTGCTGATTGTCCTTCACTCCCTCTTTTCTGATGCACCTGTTCTTGGTGGGATAGTGTCTCCTGGAATCTTTACAATCTTACAATCTTTGGTTGTTTTAACACCTCTGTTACTTTGCTCACACTGTTTCTTCTGAGGGTTACTAGAAGGGCTTCTTGTACCACTGGTTGAGGTCACAGCTTTTTCTAACCTTCATTTAAATATATCCTTAGTTCATTTCTGGAATTAGCCTTTGCCTGCATGTTCTTTCTGTGTATTCCTACCACATTTTACTTTTTTAAGAAATGGGTGTATGCTCTGTCATTTGAAAAAAAAATCTGGAACTAACCGTAAAACCTGCACAGTGTAAAGCTTGTTCAAGAAAATATAATGGAGAAATTTTTTCTTGCCTGAAGAAAGAATATGGTCCTATAGGTACTGTTAAGAAAATTTTTGGTTCTCTTTGGATTTGAAATACTGTGCTAAATGAATATTTTCTTGAAAAACTTCATTACAGCAATTCATAAAGAGCTCTCTCTGAGCAAAGTTTTTTGATTCATTTAGTTTTAAACCAAAGATTGATAATCTGTCACAGTCATCTTTTCAGTGAGTGAATGGAGGCCTTAATTCCAATCTAGAAGGTAATGCACAGCAAACCTCTTTGTACACAGCTTGCTGTCTTTGGGCTTGTTTTAAGGCAAAGTATGAGATGAATGTCTTGCTTTTATGGAAGTTCTTTTCTTGGGTAATGCTTGGTTGGCACAGGAACTTCCCCTCTCTTACCCTTTGAGAGATTCTTTTCAGAGCTGTTCCTCAAAAAAGCAAAACCCAGTAAACAGTAAATGCATAGAAACCAGGAAGGAGCATGACTTCAAAGCTGAGCAGCTGGCAAGAGTTTCTTCTGACGGGTTCAGGTGCGTAAGTGCCATTCCTCAGACACATCTCATTTCTTCCATCCTGCAGGATGTTAGCATTTAGCATTGCCTTTGCCTGCTTGCAATATTCTGGGTAGAAACATACATGGAGTGTTTCAATTTGGTGTGTGGTGACAAAGCCTCACTAGTTTTATAATGATGCTTCAAAACAAGGAAAGCCTCATCAGGATTTGTAGGTGAATATGTGCATAAGTTCATGTTAGGAACTGTAGGGACAGATCGTGCAACTTTTGCCTCAAATCCAGTCATAAGGGGTTTTTCTTTATTTTTGGGAGAAGACTGCAGTACTCAGCAATGGCATGCGTGGCTGTTCTATGAGATACCTATTCACACTAGGATCATAACACAAAGCACAACACAACAAAAAGGCTCATCAAAAATAAAATCAATCTTGCATGCAGTTTTGCTTAACTGACAGCAGCCCTTGAAATAACTATGTCAGTGCAAAGTGCTTTAATTTTAAAATGCCCTGAAGAGAAAGGAGTTTGACAAATGCTGACAAGAAATTACAAGTCTGAGAGGAGGAATAAAGGTGGTCACAGTTTGATTTGCACATCAAAGATAGTTGGTTGATTCTCTGCATTCAAATGTGCATTATGATTGATTTTTGTTAGGTAAGTTTTGTTACTGTTTTGAATATAGAATATAATGCAGAAGCACCTGGTTAGGAGAAGGATAATCAGTGTGTGGAATAGAATTTAAAGGTCTATTTGGGTACATTGCAGACTGTCTAGTGCCTGATTTATTCCCACTGAGTTTTAGCTTTTGGTTTTAGGTTTGAATTTTTATTTCAGTGTTCCTTAATGTCACTGCTGTTTCCTGCTTTACTGTGCATTGGCTCTGAGGTCTTTTTGGTTTTCCTTATTTTGTATCTATATTCCTTCTGCTTTTAAATACTTGGAATATTTAGGTGCTGTAAAGTATTATTGATTTTATAAAGCTCAGGAGGGGGAATGAAGACTGATTTCGTTGTGAAACAGATTGTTCATCTCATTGCCTCTGGCCTGGCATGAACTCTGTTTCTAATCTGATTCTGTGTACAGTCAAAGGAAAGATATTATTATAGTAAGGGCTTTCTATGTTATTTAATTACATGGTTTTTGCATAGAGAGTTGTGCAGTGCAACTCCACCACTTACACAGGACTCCTGTCAGTGTGCTAGCCTGCTGTGTAATGAGACAGCTGGAAACGCTGAGAACCTATTTGCTAAATGACTCTTTCTTCTGGTTTTTTTCATTGTTGTGGGAGTTAAAGCTAAATAGTATTTTTTCTGATTTTCACAGAGTTCTGAAGATGATGTTGTTTGGCCTCCATGTACTAATGAATGTCTCCTACATGTTAATTTTCTGTGTTCACTTTAGATCCACGGGCTATTCGGAGGTGATAGTTGTTGTTGGAGGCTGTGAACGAGTCGGAGGGTTCAATTTGCCGTACACGGAGTGCTACGATCCTGTGACAGGAGAGTGGAAGTCACTGGCTAAACTTCCCGAGTTTACCAAGTCCGAGTATGCGGTGTGCGCTCTGCGGAACGATATTCTCGTTTCAGGTGAATAATCGTAGAACATTCCAGGGTTCTTTCTGTGCTTGCTTTGTTTTTGTTGTGTCCTGTTTGTGGGGTAAGTTTGTTTTGGTTTGCTTGTTGAGTACTGTGAACTTCCAGAAGCTCAGCTGAAAGTCACTGGCTGCTGTGAACACCAGCCCCAGCACAGTCTTACTGTAAACAAAAGTGTTTTCTGGAGTTCTTGTTTGGCACGAATCCGCAGCTTTTTACAGCTGATTCCAGGACCTCGATTGTATTTAAAGAGACCAGCTAGCGCCTGCTTTGAAATACAGCAGGAGCTGTGTGCACCAACAGCTGGGAAAGCTGCAGACACAAAATCCCAAGCAGGCTTTTCTCAGGAGCCCTTTCAGTCCTTTAGCAAGGGAAAGGCAGCAGGCTCTGTATGTTGCTTTGACCAAGGAAATGCTCAGGTGTGTGTGCCTGTGTCATTTGAACAGTGTGAAACCAAGGAGATGCTCACAGGGCAGGCAGGCGAGGGGAGAGGGAGGGATGTGCCACGGGCAGGGCATTTTGAGGGTCTCATCCGGGTAGTGACACTCCAGGAAATCTGAAGAGCTTGGGCAAAAGCCATTAAAATGCATTCCAACTTCAGGAAATAATCGAGTGTGATCTCAGCGTTATGGGAAAGAAAAGCATGAAGAAAACAACTTATTGTGGGATTTCATCTTTGAAATCCACCGCAAATTACCTTTTTAGTGTAATGTATAAATACTGGTAGATCCTTATTACATGCCAAAAGGGGATAGAAAGTTTTCACTGCCCACTCCAGAGGGGCATGTTCATATTTACCATTACCCATTCAATAACTATTTGGATTGGCATATGTTTTATTTTAAAGGTGGAAGAATTAATAGCCGGGATGTCTGGATTTATAACTCTCAACTTAACATTTGGATCAGAGTTGCCTCCTTAAATAAAGGCAGATGGAGACATAAAATGGCTGTTCTTCTGGGTAAAGTAAGAGAAGTACATTTTCGTTTTTTTATAGTGGGAATGTTTGCTGTATATAAGAAAACAGTGGAGAAAATACCTATTTCTTTGTATTTCATATCAAATGATATTAAAAATATGTATGTTCAAATAAAATACTTAAAGCAATTAGGCTCTTCATCAGTCAGACACTACCCATGGACATGAAAATCATCTTGCTGCTCATTTATTTTTTGGGGTTTTGTTGTTCCATCACTGGAGTGGCTTATTTCCAAGAAGCAATTTTTGGGGAAGCAAAGAAGTCTGGATTTGCCTGTGCTTCAAAAGTGCTGTCTGACTGTTTATGTAGTTACTAACAGAAACAGATACTGCTCTGAATGTCAGCAGTTTTATTTAATGTTTTATATTGAAAAGAAACAAACACATGGAGTGTGGAAATGGGAGGTTTTGCTGTATTTTTGAAGGCATATGTGCCTGAACATAAAGCCACTGGTTGGGACTCCCTTAGTGAAAGTTAGAAAAGATGTGCATGTGGTGTCACTTGATCTTCTTAGAGATGAAACGTGCAGCTAAGCAAGCAGAGGGAAGAAGGTAATCACAAATAATGAGGACCTCTGCTTCTAAATATGCAAGAAGAGACAAGAAAGTAGAGTTTACAAACTGAGAGGAGGAAATACTTCAGTAAGCAAGTAGGGAAAAAGCAAAATGCCAGGAAAAGCAAAGGTAAACTCAGGGGTGTTTGCTGCTGCTGTTGCTGTTGAGTGTTATCTACAAAAAGAGAAATACAGAGGAATGCCTTTGCTAACAATGCTATTCAAATAAGAAGTTTCTACTGCAGTATTAATAATACTATGCTTTGGCATGTGTTTGCAGTGTCATTCCACATGTGACTGAGTGGAACTCTCCAGGGAGTCTTTACCTGTGATTTTTAGACCATATTCTTCTCCTCCTGTGTCCAAATAAAAAACATGATGAATGTATCCCTTGACAAACCTAGCAAACGAGCTTTGAATTAATTTGGTTTGCTGTTTAGATGTAACAGGTACTGCAAACAGGACCTGACAGTAGTTGTCCCCTTGTGCAGGTGTACGTGGTGGGGGGGTACGACGGGCAGAACCGCCTGAGCAGCGTGGAGTGCTACGACTCCTTCTCCAACCGCTGGACAGAGGTGGCTCCCCTGAAGGAGGCCGTCAGCTCCCCCGCTGTCACCAGCTGCGTGGGCAAGCTCTTCGTCATCGGGGGTGGCCCTGACGACAACACCTGCTCCGACAAGGTGGGCTGGCTCTCTGGGCTTGCACCTTCTGTCCACAGCAAACAGCACTGATGGTGGAAAACCGGGCCCCACGGGAGATCTGCTTGCGCTGGTGTTTGCTGGATGGAGCGTGGAGTTATTGTAATACAAAAAGTACAGAGTAGAAAATGTTAATTGAGTGATACACTGTTACTGTGGGCTTTCTTATGGATACATTGCTTATGTCATTGGCTTCACAAGTTCTATGAATTCTTAAATGGGAGTGTTCAGAAAACAATGTCAAATATTGTGCATATATATAAATTATTGAAATAGGGATCTGCATTTAGATTGACTCTGGTTTTTTGGGGAGGCACTGCTGCTTTGTCTCTCCCTGTGTAACCTGTGTGGGCTCCCAGTCTGAAGGGCCTGTCCCTGTTTCCAGGTTCAGTCGTATGACCCTGACACCAACTCCTGGTTGCTCCGTGCCACCATCCCCATTGCCAAGAGATGCATCACGGCAGTGTCCCTCAACAACCTGATCTATGTTGCTGGTGGGCTCACCAAAGCCATCTACTGCTATGACCCTGTGGAGGACTACTGGATGCATGTACAGAACACCTTCAGCAGACAGGTAATTACCAATCAAAACCACAGAGCTGAAAGGTAAATTTTGACATTGTTATCTAAGCATTGAGTAAGTGTACATTTGCTTAGCCCTGATAGACTTGCATCTCTGATTCCATTCCTGCTTTACCTCTTTGTGTAACTCAAAACCTTGCAGAAGAGGAAGTTTCTGAACCAGCAGCTTCTCAGCTGGGTGTCACTGTTAGGCAATCCTGGCTTTGCTTGAGAGCTGTTACCATTGAAGAGCAGTGTAGTGGATGATGATTCCATTGTACAGAAATTACCTTCTGTTGCATGTTTACATTTAGACTGAAGGGAATAATTTCCTTATAATTGATTAAAGCCTTTCAGTGTAACAGGAAATACTGAAGGCTGTTCTTACAGTGTTAAAAATCCCCACTGTTTTGCACAGAATGTGTGTGACTTCAGCAGTGAGAGCTCTCATTTGCACACATGGGACCCTGAGCAGGATTTGAACGTGTCCCCTCGGTAGTGAAGTGTGTGTGCAGCACTTACATTTCCCCATGTTACAAACACCAATAACATACTCTATAGTACCACCCTAAGACAAATTTGTTCATTTTTTCCCAGCCTTCCCTCTGTTCCTCTTTTACTCTGTGTTCTCTATTTAACTGAGTAATTTTCCATGCCTGCTTTTGAGAAAGAAATAAAATCCTATCTCTGTTTCAAGTAAGACATAGCACTGTCTTTTCTTGTGCACTCCTTTTAGTCACGGCTTTTTTCCTCTCCCCATTTACATCCCTCTTGATTATCTGTTACTCCTCTAAGGTGCTTCTCCTTGTTCCCATTCTTTGCATTAATAGCATCTACTGTGGTGCCCCCTCTGAAAACCTTTGTTCTCTCCTCCTTTCCCTAGCTCAGATCTTTCCATGGTAAGTACAGTGTTCAATTGTATTCCATTGTTCCTTTTGTCTCAGCTAGAGTAGTAAAGGCTTAGACCTGAAATAGTCTTTTCTGTAGGCTTGTGCTGCTCTTTCCCTAGTTTTTGTGCTTTCTGCACTGGCCCTTTCAGGAGGGAACATTATAGGGCAGGCTGTTTACCAAAGGCAGTCACAGTGCTGCCCTCCTGCCCTGGGGCAGACACTGGGGCGTGAATCAAGTC
Source organism: Prinia subflava (assembly GCF_021018805.1). NCBI lineage: Eukaryota > Metazoa > Chordata > Aves > Passeriformes > Cisticolidae > Prinia > Prinia subflava. The sequence continues at coordinate 2,419,205 of NC_086257.1, read as the reverse complement.
TTGTTTTTTAAATAGGTGTGTATTCCCTTGTGCTCTCTTGCAACAGGAGAATTGTGGCATGTCTGTGTGTAATGGAAAAATCTACATCCTTGGTGGAAGACGGGAGAACGGTGAAGCCACAGACACTATTCTTTGTTACGACCCTGCCACGGGCATTATCACAGGAGTGGCAGCCATGCCCAGGCCAGTATCGTATCATGGCTGTGTCACCATCCATAGATATAATGAAAAAGGCTTTAAACTGTAACATTTTTTTTCCTGAAAAAAGAAGAATGAGTCCAGTGGTCTGCTGCAAGAGAGGCTTTTTAAAGATTCCTGAAGTGGGAGTTCCCTGCCTAAGTGTCGTATGAAAATTCTATCCTGTGCCTTTAGAAAAAGGGTTAATTTAACTTACCAAACAAGTCTACAGACCTGTCCAGTAACCAGAGTTCAGTGCTTTCTGCTCTGGGCTCTGGTATGAGAGCAGGACGTTGTACAGTGGTCGGAAAGTTTGCCAATTGTGTGATTAGTCATTAAAACCTTGAAAGCTTTCTGGGGAAAGTGCCTTCAGCATTTGTGCCTGTGTCTTTAAAAGCAATATCTTCAAGGTGTTCCCAGTTCTGCTAATGGGAAATACACATAGGCGAGTAAATCCCAAAGATTCATCTGGGATAATTATCCATAATTTAAAAAGCTCAATTATAATTCATATGCATTGGTTTTACAAGCAAATTACTTGGGTTAACCAAGTAGAATTTTTGTCAGATCATACATGGGTGGGAATTTAAAAAAACCCCAAACATTAAAAAACCAAAACAAAACACCAACAAAACAAGCTACATTGGACAAAAGGAGAATCTTTGAGGAATGCTTTCTTCTGAAAGAGAAACTGGTTGTTTGGTGAGCCACTACAACACACTGCAGTGATGACTGTGTGCCTTAACCCTGTGGAACTTACTCATAGTGTTGATAAACGTCCAGCAAAGTACAAGGCTACATGACCTGGAAAACCAGTGGGTTCAGGCATGCATCTGTGAGGCAAAGTTTGAATCCCAGTTTTTACCTTTTTGAATGCTATGGGTGAAGGTTGAAAGTTACTGGGTTCACTCTTTGCTCACTGCAGTGTCTAAACTATTTAAGAAATAAAAGGGTGTTGAAGTCTGGATTCTCCCAGTTTTCTGAATCACATTATAAATTAGCTGATGATAGAGGTGGGGACTTGAGTTTGTGCCCTACAGTTTATAAATTGGTCTTCTGGATGTCTCATCTGCAGAGATGGAAAAATATCCAGCAAATATTTCTTGGCCTTTTGTCAGACAATCACTTTCTGTAGCACAGTTAAACTACTGCACAAGCTGCTTGGCCACAGATAAAGAAGTTCTGGAAAGGTCCCTCCTTTCACCAAAAAATATCTGTGAACCTGTCCATGTAGCCATATGACATGTTTTGGATAATTTTGAAGCCTAGGAAGCACCTGTATTTTGATGCACCATCATTATTGGGTTGGGGTTTTTCAATAAAGGTATTTTTTTAAGTCCTCCTTAGATTTTTGTGCTAGGACTCCTTATTTCCAGTACACAGGTGTACAGTTGAGGCATAAAGTTCATAAGAACTGAAATAGCACTTGGGAGTTGGAAAATGAATAGGATTGTCTGTGTACCAATTTCCTGTAAATTACCAAAAACCTCAGGAACTGCCTTTCAGAGGAATTCTGAGGACAGCAGCCAGTAAGGAAGTTGGTCAGTGCAGGGCAGAAAAACCCCATAAAACCCCTGCAGAGCCAGCCCTGGCCTCGGGGTTCTGGTCTCTGTGCTTGCTCAGGAGGGTGAAAACAAGCACCATCTCTGGAACGCTGTTTGTTCCACTGGACTTTCCTCATCTGTTTTCCCAGAGTATTTCTTCATGAGATGGAAATTCTGACCCTCAGTGAAGCTATGCCAAACTGGGAGTCACCATTTTCAGTAACACAGTCATGAGTTTTTAAAGAGCACTGGGAGCTGCACTTTGGGATGCATTAACTTGTAACCTCAGGAAAGGACACAAATTTGAGTTTCTGGCTGAAACCAAACACTGCTTTGGATCTGGTAAGAACACTGATAAAATACAAAACCATTGCATATCAGTGATTAATCAGGAGGTCAGTCCCTGAGCATGTACATTCACATTGCCTAAAAAGAAAATCCCTTGGTAATACAAGACAAATGAACCAGATAAAGTAATCCTTTTCTAAGTTTCATCTGTTTCTGCTGAAGTTTTACTTTGAAATGTTCATTTCAGTACCTGTGAATAAGGTCTGTTGATTGCAATGGTAATTGCCCTGTAACTGATCTGATGTGCTAAGAGTGTATATAGCTTGTGCCATCATTGTAAATGAAAATGTCAAAGGCTGTAGGAGTGCTTCATTAGAGATGTAATTTGAAAAATACCCTGCTGTCCTTTGATTTCCTCTTGTTTGTATTCAGACTTGTAATGTTGTCATGCTATACTGTTTTAAACAGTGCTTATTCTGTAGGTGTAGAACAGTGTCATTTAATCTGGGTTTATAATACTGCACTATTCTGTAAATAACAAGATACTGCTTTCCGTGGTTTTGAAAATTTATTTTATAGTTTAGTTGTCTTCTCTTAACAATTTATGTACTGTTACTGTTACCTGTTTTTGAAAATGACAGTGTTTAATGAACCAGTAAATGCAGAAATGTAGATGCAGAAAACTGCTTACAGTTCTTGAGAACCTGTCTCACAGCTGAACAGTTACAGGTGTGCAGCACTGCTGAATGGCAGTTTCTTATGCAATGGTTTCCCTGAAACAGGCAGTGAGGTTCTTCTTGCTTGTTTACTCTGTAAATAATTTGCACTTATGGCCTGCTCTGTTACAACTGTTATTTTTAGATGTACTAGAAAAGAACAGTTTGACCTTGACTCAATGAAAATGTACCATTTTTCTAGAAGGATGCATTAATTTGGAAGTCGCATTCCTGAGCCACTTGTTCTCCAATGCATTTCACCTAGGTATAGATGGATTCAAAGATTTAACTCTCACTTTTATGCAGACCTAGATGCTTGCAGTTTATGGGCTTGAGCACCAAGTTGGTTTTAGTTTTTTCCTTTGTCTCAGCTAGGAGAGAAAATTAATTTCATCTACTGTAACCAAAATATTTCCATCATAAATGTTAGTAGGTTTGGTAGCTCTAGAGCACCTGCACAAAAACGTAACTTCACTCCAACATACATGAGGGCTCAAGCATCTCCAAGTCACACCTAAAAAATAAATTCTAAGAATTGTCTTCACTCTTCTAAACAGAAATGAGTAAATATTTTTCTTCTCTACTTTGATGTCCGCTTCTGTTCTTAGCAGTGTGATATTAATTGAGAAGAGTTGACGCTCTCTTGCAGCCAGGCTTCTGGAAGGTTCTGAATCACTTGCTGATCACTGCAGCACGTGCAGCCTCTAGCCCTTGGCTGGTGGCTGCAGCATTCCCCTGTTACAGCCATCAGCCACAGAACATTGCCTGTAATCGTGTACCTGTAGGCTCCCTCCTTGGGAATGGTAGGCATAATTTGTGGAATCTCTTCCATTTGATACGGTGTGTCTGGTGTGCAGTTGGGGGATGGGGCACTGTGCTTTCCCCTCCAGCACCAAGGGTTTCAGGTTGTACTGTTAGTTTTTTCTTTTGATTGGCAGCAATGCAGTTCTCATCGAAGATAGCTTTGTTTGTACTCAGTTGAAGCAGAGATATTAATGCAGGTTATGTTGACATGGACCCTTATAATTTACGGAAGCTTTTAAAATAGTATTTTTAACATGGCAAAGTTTTGAGAGAGGCTGATGATGGAGGAAGAGGAAATGCTCACCTGGACAGAGATTCAGAGGAGGCTTTGGTCACCTGTGCTTGAGAGCAAGGACCCTGCTGTCTATTCAGTTTCTTCCTCAAAGCAGTGAGGTCACCTTATTATCTTAGGTATACGCTTAATTTATCCTGTTTTTCTTTGACTTGCTGCAAGGCCAGAACAAGAAGCAGGCCCACTCACTGTCTGTGCCTTGATGGTTTTTTTTGGTGGGTGCTGGTCAGCAGGGCCCGAGCTGAGGCACCCCAAAGAGCAGAGGCACGAGGAACGCGTTGGAGCCGGCTGTGGGATGGCAGGAGCAGACCCGGCGTGCTTGGGGCTTGTTGTGGGCTGGGCTTGCTGAAACCCGGGTGTTCAGGATGCTCATAAGGCTGCAATGCCAGCTGCTGAAACTCAGGTGGTAAAAATGTTGCATATTTGTCATTTTACTGAACTCAGCTGGAGCAATAAAGAAGCAGATGTGCTTATGGTCTGCTAGCAGCAATGCTCAGGAAAGCCAGGGGCTCCTTTTTCTGAATTGTCCAAATAGGCAAGGAGCTGTGGGGTCCTTTTGTACCTCAGAAGATGGCAAAACCCAATTCAAGAGCATTAAGAATATCACAAGACTTGATCACTGTGAGGCATAATATTTTCATCTAAATGTAGTCTCATATACACAAGAAATTACAAATTAATCGATTTGTTGTGCCTGGTTAAAAAAATCTGAGCACCACATACTCAGAACAGGAGCCTACAGGATGAGATGAAATGTCTAAGCAGAAACCTGCTATCTGGTTGAGGGCCAAGCAATGCTTTGGGTTTTGTAAAATATGTTTAGCACACAAGTTTCCTCAGTATGGAATTATTTCAGATGGCATTAATTAAAATTGGGTCACGACTGTGTCAGTGCTGTGAGCATTGCCACAAACCAGCAGCCTCCCACCAAGCCCAAACCAGCTGGGACTCTGCTCACTGCCTGTGTCACACACAAGTTCATGATAATGTTACTGTCTAAGAACTGTAAGCTACTTTGCAGAAATATTTTTTCTACTGTAGAGATGCAGTCTCTGCTGATACGTTTATGTGTGCACATCTGTATGTGAATTATTTTGTGATCATTCTTTGATAGTGCTGTTCCAAATGATGCACATAAAGGCCCTGTGTAGAGTTTGTTAGTAGGGTGACTAGGGCTTAGTTTCTATGATTAGCTCCAAAGAAAATGTGTGTTGATTTCGAAAATACCTGTGCCTTGAATTCACCTGTATTTTTATCTGTTGTGAAAAAGAGCTTGTATTACTCCTCCCAGTTTGTTACCTTTGTTATGATTGGTTTTACTGTCCAGACTGTTAATGTCCTCCTAGGAGAAATAAATCTTACCATTCATTAATTAGAACAGTTGAACTTCTTGTTTAGAACATGCCTAGAATTCTTCCATTATTACAGTGCTATGGCAGATTTAATCTAGGGAAATCAGTATTTGTTGTTTTCTATTTTTTTGTTTCCAGCACGCCTCAGTGACAAAGGACTGAGTTTGTCTTTGACTTCCTGTCCTTAACATGTAAAGTTTCTTGTATTAGTAGCCTCTGTGATATTTCTGAACTCTCCAAAGTCATCAACCTCTTGTTCAAGATACAGAATATGAAGCAATAATGTGGTGCAGCATGGCAATAAGCAAATCAAGAGACTTGAATGTAATGTACTGTTACTAATTCCATCTGTGTAAATGCTGGACCTATGAGTCATTCTCCTTTTGGTGCACCTGTAGCACCTTGGAGTTGGATTAATAGGAACTGTTTGGCCATGGAAAGAGAGTTTACCTCCTGAACTGTTATACAATATTTTTGCCTGAAATCTTATTTTGATTTTCCTTTTTTTGCTGAGGAAAACAGCAGTTCTTGTTATTCCTTGCCAGTTCCTGTATTTACTGAAACATAAAAGCTGTAGTTCCACGGAGAGCTGATCTTGCCCTCAAGAACAGCCTGGTGCAGCACAAGGGACTTTGAACAGGAAAGCTCCGACCACTTACTGTGTGCCAGAGTCAATGTAACAGGTCTCACATATCACATTAAGGTCTTCAGATTGTGCTGGCAGTAGAAAAGTGATTTTGTAATGTAGCACAATTGCAATAACACCTGTTATATTTAAATATACTTCTTGCATAATTCTTTGAAAGTTTTTTAAAGTTCCATGTATCTAATAAACATTTGCCTTTTGAATAGTTCACTGTGGTTTATTTAGTTTATGAGAAGTTCCAGGGTGGGGCTTGGTGGTACAAGGAGGAAACTCCCTCCTGTTTTTTTGGGTCGTGTAACTTGTTGGATTCTGCCCCTTGTGCAGTCTCTCCTTTGATCTGTTCTCCTGCCTCCCAGTCTAGTGCTTTCCCTGCTCATCTTTCTGCCTTACCAAGGGGAATAAAGGCAGGCTGGAGGCTGCACAAAAGAGAAAAACTTGAAAGAAAACTGGAAAAAGTGAAAAGCAGGGGGTGGGATGTGAAAGATTGGTTAGTCCTGGGTATTGTGATGAGAATGTGCATGGACTCAAAAGGCAAAACCAGCGTGGGAAATTGGGAAACGGTAACCAAACCTTGGGAAGGTGACTGGCAAAATGGGTTGGAAAGAATCTTGTAGGTTTATTCTCCTAAAATGAGAGGCTTGGCCATCTCAAGCTCCCACGCTGTGGCAGAGCAGGGGCAAGACTGGTAGGGCACTGCTGGAAGCACGGCAGGCCAGCAGTGACTGCTGCAGCTCTGCAGCGTGGCCAGGCTCAGGTACAGCCACAGAGGGGCTCCTGCAGTGCCAAAAGCAACTTCAGTCGAGTTCAGCGCTTGCAGGAGCTCATACTACTGCAGAAAGAATCTGGAAAAAATTCAAGGGAATCCCCACAGACTGCAAAGCAATGGGAATATTTTTGAGAGCTGTAAAGCCCACCTTAAGATATTTGAAGCCTTAAATACAGTCAACTGGTGGTAGTATTCTAACAACAGCTTCTTCCTCTTTCCATTAAGCAGAAATAAGGAAGAAAATAAAACTGAACTCCATTACAGTCATTCCTGGTGAGCAGGATACCAATTGAGTTGAACATTCTCTGTCGATCTGCCCTACTTCACATCTGTTCCTTGGCATAAAGAAAGGCTAGTGGTGTCAGAAAGGATAGTAGTGATCCTGAAACAGCAAGAAAAGGACTTTAAGGGCTCAGCTTTGAATATTCAGCATAGACTTGCTCATCAGTGGCCTCATAAATAAGTTTGCAAATCCATGAGTGCACAAGATGTAAATTTGTGCTGGTTCAGGGCTCACTGCCTGGAGCATGAGACTGCCACAGACCATTGATGCCATTGGCTGCACCTCACAGAAGTATCGTGGCCTGGCCAGAGCCAAACAAACCGTGGCATTAACTGCACTCATTGGACTGGTTTAGCTCTGCTTTGAGAATATGAAGTATGATGAGCACTAAGTGTGGCATAAAGGTTTTTTGAAGCCCATCCTGGCCCAAGCTGTGAGCTCCTGCTGTCCTGCACCTCAGTGGGCCCAGGACTCCTTTCTTGGGTTTTTTTCTTTTGCTAATCAGAGAATCACAGAATCCATTAGACTGAAAAGACCTGAGATCGAGTCCAATCTATGACTGAACATCACCCTGACAACTAGACCACAGCACTAAGTGCCACATTCAGTCTTTCCTTCAATGCCTCCAGGGAAGGTGACTCCACCAGCTCCCCGGGCACCCATTACAATGCCTAATCACCCTTTCTGTGAAGAATTTCTTAATGTCCAACCCGACCCTCCCCTGGTGCAGCTTAAGGCGATGTCCTCTTATCCTGTCTCTTGTTTCCCGGGAGCAGGGCCAGTCTCCCCAGCTACAGCCTGGTGGAGTGGAAAGGTCCCCCTGAGCCTCCTTTTCTCCAGGCTGAACACCCGCAGCTCCCTCAGCCGCTCCTCAGACTTGTGCTGCAGCCCCTTCCCCAACTCCGCTGCCATTCTCTGGACACACTGCAGCACCTCGAGTATCCTTTCGTGAAATATCTTCCACATTAACAAGTCTTCTTCAACTCTTTTTACACGTTAAAGCGCGGTTGTTCCAAGCACCAAGTCAGGATCAAATCCCTGCATTCGTCTCTCCATACAGGAACCCGACCGCGTCGCCCATGTCGGTTTCTCCGCGGCCGCGGGCCAGGGCCCGCCCGGCCCACAGCTGTGCTCGCCCGCGGCGGGGGCGGTGCGGCCGGGGCTGCACGGCTCGGCCCGGCCGCTCCGCCCCGAGGCAGCCGCACGGCCCCGAGGCAGCCGCACGGCCCCGAGGCAGCCGCACGGCCCCGGCCCGGCCGCCCCGCCCCGCCCCGGGCGAGCCCCGCCCCGCGGCCCCTGGGGCGGTGGGGCCGTGAGGCGGCACCTGCCTGCCCGCGGCCGCCCCGCCCCGCGCGCGCTGCCCGCCTGCGCGGGCCCGCCCCTGCCGTGACGGGCGGCGCTCGGCCCTGCGCTCATGGCGGCGGCGGCGGCGGCGGCGGGACGGCCCGGCGGGGGCCGGCGCTGAGCGCCCCGGGCGGCGCGGCGGGCGGGGGCGGCCGGTGCAGGCGGCGGGGCCGGGCCGGGCCGGGCCGGGCGGCGGAGCGCGGTGAGCGGCGGGGCGGGCGGAGCGCGGGGAAGGAGCGTGGCCGCGACGGCGGCTTTGTGTGCGCGGCGGGGGAGGGGAGCGGCGCCGCCGCACGTGGGACCGGCCGCGGGCAGCGCTCCGCCCTCCGCGCCCGGGGCGGCACCGACACCGGCACCGGCACCGCCGACACCGCCCCCGCGGCGGCCTCCGCGCCGCCTCACGGGCAGGGTCGAGCCCCGCGGTGCTCCCGCCTCGGGGGTCTCGCTGCCCCCCTCACGGGCAGGTCGTGGCTCGGGCGGAGCGGTTCCGGGGGAGGGACAGCCGGTGCGTGACCCCGCGGCGGGGAGCCCCGGGCTGGTGCCAGGCACCTGCGCCCGTCCGCCGGCCCCACGCTCCTGGGGTGCCCCGCATCTCCCATTCCACGGGCAGTGGTGCCTGTGCGGAGGGAGCCCCGCTCTCCCGGAGTCGCCCGCCTGGCCGCGGGTGCTGTCCCGAGCGTCGCTCCGGGGCTCTGTCGGTCCTTTGCCGGGGGCGCGGGGCTCTGCCCCTCCGCTCGCTGGGGCTGCGGGCGCCCTGCCGAGCCACAGGCGTCAGGAGGCGTGTGGAGCTCCTGGGTTGTGCAGAACAGAACCAGCTCCCAGCTGTGAACCTGTTTGACGATCATTACCCCACACTGGAGAGGTGCCCCTGCTCTTTTAGGGGATGCACCACAGGCCTCCCCACGGTGAGAGGCTGAAGCCTACCCTGATGGTCACTGTGGGAAACGTTAATGCTTTTATTTTTCCTCTCAGTGGAGTAGAGAACATGTCTGGGATCAAGAGAGTGATCGCAGAGAAGGACCCTGACTATGAGGAGATCGCCGTCACGCATCCCAACAAGCGGCACAAAGCAGCCGAGCAGTCAGGTAGGAGCTGTGGGACCGCAGATTCTGTGGGTGTGCATGCTGCCTGTGAACGGGTCAGGAAGGGGCTGGGGGAGGAGTTAAGGGCAAAGGACAGAGCAAGGCAGGTAGTGATGCCTCTGCGTGGCCAAATGAAGATGTACCTGATATGGAGTCATCCCCTCCTGCTGTCTGGACCATAAGGAAGGTGTGAGGATGCGCCCTTCGGTGCTTGATGGGAGATGAAGCACAAGCTCTCTGCCACCCCAGCACTTTGGTTTCTGTTGCTTCCTAAAGTATTTACAGTCCATCTTCTCATGCTGAGCTGTGCTCCAGCCTGTGCATTTGCTCTGTGGCTGAAGCCTGCTCTGGGAAAGATTGGCAGGTTGTTTACATCTTGGGGGACAGAGGTCACAGTACGGCATGGAGAGGAGAAAAACAATCCATGACCCAGCAGGGTAAAAGAGATGCACAAGCCTGCAGTACAAGCACTGGTGTTGGAAGATGACAAATGTTTGCGAGAGCTGGCAGATGAAGCAGAAGGGAGCTTCTTTGATGAAGTGCAGAAAGGATGATTTAGGGAGAAGGAAGGAGCTTTGAAACATGCAAGAGAGGAGGAAGAGGAGCACACTGAAGGAAAGGTAGATAAAGAGGTGTAGTGGAGCAAGTAGCTGGATGAGTAGGTTTGCATTTGGCACGCTTGGATATGCTTGCTTTGGGAGCCAGCCTGTTGGCAGAGTGCCTGGGACAGGTTGCAGTCTCTCTGGGCAAATGAGAGTAGAGCTGCTTGCCCCGGGGGCAGGGAGTAGGCTAGTGAATTTTGGCATAGCACAGCTAGTGAGAGAGGATCGTCATGGGAAGAGCTGACAAACAGGGAGGTGAGAAAACTGAGGCTGGCTGTGGGCTCTGAAGGAGATCCAGGAATAGAGCAGAGCTGCCAGTTGAGGAGGGACAGAGGACAGCTTTTGTGGGTGATGTTCTGGAAGGTGCTGCACAGCTGGACAGGTCTGAGGGGGCTCAGCTCGGGTCTGAATGTGTTTCTGGGCAGGTCCTGTCTGCCACGTGGGGCTGTGCTGGAGCTGGCCCTGTCACCACTCCCAGCTGCCTGCCCTGCCTGGCTGCCACAACTCTCCACCCTCTGTTCTGGTGTCCCAGGGACTGCAGGCAGGTTTGTCATCTGCTACTGAAGCAACTTTTCAGAAGGTCTTGATGATGAGCAGGCAGAGTCTCAGAGCCTTGGAAAACTGTCCTTGCCAAAGTGAACTTTGCTTTCAGGAGATTCATCCAAATTGGCTTCTTTCTTCTTTTCATGGAGGATCTCCAGCTTTCAATACTCAAATTCCTTAAGTACATGAATTTCACTAACATGATCTTAATGAGGGACTGTGGTTGATGCTATGCTGGGAAAAAAATTAATATAAAATGTTCTTTAAAGCCTCTGTAATATAACCACAAATCCTAAAGTGCTTAAATTGTCATGATGCTGCCATGGCATGGCATCAGCCTTGGAAAGAGATGCAGTTGTCCCTCTCTGAACCATACCTCTCATGCCTTAATCTGTTTAGGTTTATTTTAAGTATATGGCATTACATGAGAATTTCCACATCATGGTGTTCATGGCTGGAGGTAAATTATATCTCTGGTTTTTAATTTTGCCTTACTCATACAGATTCAGCTATAATTGTGTTTTAATGTAGGCTTGAACTATTTTAGGTCCTAAAATATATAGACATATATATACAAACATACATATATATAGATACAAACATATATATATACAGATATATGCCTGTGTGTATATATGGATGTGGAAAGAATGAAAATTATTTAGGATACCCCTGTCGCATGTAGAGGCATCAGCTGCCTCACTCATGTTGTAGGTGCCTGATCAGACAGTAAAATTATCTGTGCCACCTGGGAGATGCCAGCAAAGCCTTGTCTTGCTTTTCTTTCCCTTCTCTACGGTGACATTAGAAACTTCTTCAAACAGATATGTGCTTTTTAGGAAGCTCAAACCAAAGTCTTCGTGCTGTTGCCTCCTATTTCGTGTACAAACAATGTGAGGTTTTTCCAGGGAAAACCAGAGGTTCTGCTGATGATGGTGGGGCCACTCTGTTACTGACATAGGCTGGAGCACCTTTCCAGGCTTTCTTCATGAAGAGTAATTCCTGCTTTGCCAGGTAGAATTTGTTGAAAACAGAAGTTGTTTGAAACTCCTTGATGTACTGGAGGTGACTTAAATGAAGGGTGATATTAAAGTCTACAGTAGGTGTGGAGCAAAAAGAATAGTTCCTCTTATGTTTATACATGTCCTAGAAAAACATGATAATATGCCAATTCCATTCTTGGCCTCTCATTTGCTGTAAGATATTTGCACAGTTTGCAATCCTAAACTACATACTTTCCACCAAGGTCAGTAAACTCCTGCTGAAAGGCTGAATTTTTTTGACTGCTGTGCTGGAAGTGGATTTTGTAAGAGGTGGACCAGCTTTTGATAATTTCCTTTGTGAGTAATAAACAGCTTGTAGGCACTCCAGAGCAAGCTGCACTTCGTGCCAGGGCTGTATAAATACGAGTTTGCTTGATTCTTGGTGCGTGAGGTGGTGTAAATTTCCTGGATGTGGATCTGGCCAAGGGCAGCAGAGAAATGTCCGTGGTGTTCCGGCTGACTCGCAGTGGCGACTGCGCTGGGCCAGCACCGTGGAGCTTTCCTTTTACTGTTTACAGCCCTGCTGAGGCACAAGTAAACAAACTGGTCCCCTTCTTCCCATTTTCTGTTATTTTTCATCTCAGACCTAAAAAGGAAAAAATAGCTCTCCACATAAGCTGGCTTTTAAAGATACATGTGGTTTTTGTTAAGACATAACTTTTTTTTTGGAGGAAGATGATCCATCCCTTTATGTGTGTGTGTGCTGAACTTATTATCCCTTCACTTCTCACTCTAGTGATTTCTGATCTTTCTGTTTTGAAGTGGAGCCTCAAAAATAGAAATGTAAATACTTCCTGCTTCTTTATTTTCCATGTGTGGCCTTGTACAGCTCGAGATGTTACTGTGCAGAAGATTGAGACCATTATAAAGGAGCAGTTCGCTGTTGAAATGAAGAGTAAGGAACATGAAATTGAAGTTATAGATCAGGTATGAAGGTTTTGTTGTTCTAAATACCTGAGCTTTTGGGGTGTGGGGGATTGCTGCAGTGCTGTCATTGCTGTGTGTTCCCTCTCTGCAGCGCCTGATCGAGGCCAGGAGGATGATGGACAAGCTGCGTGCCTGCATCGTGGCCAACTATTATGCCTCTGCTGGCCTCCTCAAAGCTGGAGAGGTAAAAACTGCCTTGGGAATAACGAGACTTCAGGGAATCTTTGCAAAGGAAGGTGTGAAGTTCAGTGCTGTTCAGCTGATGTTGGGGGTTCAGATGTGATTTAATGAAATAGTGGAATCCAAACTGCAAGTGAGGGGGCAGTGGGAGAGGAGATCTTTGCATCATCTGCTGGGCACAGGTATCCAGGTGCCTCAGGTGCATCATCTGTGCCTCCTCAGGCAAAGAGGAGTCTTCAAGCAGCAGTTGTGAAGTTGTTCAGCAACCCCTGGTTCTGGTTTCAGAAATACTCTGCATTTTTTTTCTCCATCCTCAGTTTTTCCCTGAGAGCACCTTGTTCCTCAGAGACTGCACAGTTTGTCCTTGCAAAGCCTTGGAAAGTGTGGAATATGTTTTCCCATTTCACAGGAGCAGAGTGGCAAGAGATTCATTTTTGGACTTTTCAGGAAAAAAGAAAAAAAATAAAGATTTCCAGATTTCTTGAGTCTCAGGCAGTGCTGTGAAACCATCTTCCCTTTGCCCTGGCAGTCAGTCTCTTAATGGGCTGATGAACAGACTGATGGCAGCAGTAAAGCAGGAGATAAATCCAGGAGATATTACAGAGTGATTAAAAATTCACAAGATTAAAAAAGCTCAAACCCTGTTAGTTAAGGCCCAGTTTGGAGCACTCTGCCCTCAATGACTGCTAATTGCAGGGTGTTCATGACTGCAGACTCCCAAATGACACGTAGTTCATTACCAAGGTAGGCATTTTGTTACCATGCTTTCAGTTCAAGTTGATCTGATTTCCAGTGATTTTTGGAAGCTGTAGATGGGCGCTGCAAGTGTGGGTTTCACTCTAGTCCCATAAGAATTTCTCTTCCTTGCTCTCAGTGCTGCTCCTGCTTTCCCTATTGTGCTTTTCTGAGGACTTGGGGTGAGGTAAAAACAAAAAGGTTCAGTTTGGTTTTCCCTCTCTGAACTTGAGTTGAGCAAGTTGGAAGCTGGAGCTGGAAAAGGTTGTGGTAGCCTTGGGAGGCTTGGAGATCTCTCTGCCCCCTTTGATTTTCGTGTGGGCAGCTGAGGAATGTGACCTAAGTTCTAATCTTTGTAAGTGCCTTTATCCATTGTCACGTCTGCAGGAGCTGTACTGTTCCTTGTTCTTCTTGTTCTGCCATGCAGGCTGTTTGCTTTTTTCCCTGGTGATTTTTGCGCTTTCCAGAAATAATATATATTGTAACTGTTTTGAGGTATTCACAAAACTTAGTGGTGCCTCCTTGCTTTATTAAGTTTTCCAGTAGTTTTTATGAGTTTATCTAGCTATATCTTTGATTACATTTTAATTTTTTTCTAAAAGTCCTGATTTGCACACAGGTTAAATCAGTTTTTCCTTTATTTTGAATTCGTTGCTGATTTCAGTTTTCTTTGTTGACTGTTTTTAATTGTGGTTCGTGTATGTTTGACCAGGCAGTGAAAGATTGTCCTATTTCTGCTTCTGGTAGGAGTCTTTGTAGTTAAAATCAGAACTTCTGGGAAGATGATTTGCAAGTTCCTGACCTGTTCTCATAAACATAAACAGCTCTCAAACCCAGTGCTGCTGAGTTTTGAGGCTTGGGATTCCTCATGGTTGTGCTTTATTATGTTTTCCCACAAATGATTGGACAAGATGTTGGTCATTTTAATGGAGGTAAAACAAAAGGAGAGGTTCTTGGTGTGGCTTTGGGTTGTGCTTTGGGTTTTTTCGGACAGGCCGTGGGTGTGTCCCTGCCCTTGGATAAATGGATACAGCTCTGCCAGGCTGGTAACTGAGAGCAGGTAATTGCTCTGCTTGTGAATGTAATGGGCAATTGGAAAGGAGCTTCTGGAATGGGCCTTCAGAGGCCAAGGTGGGACAATGTTTATAACTCCCCTCTGGGGCAGTTCTGCTGCTCTGGAGGGACGCTGGTGTCTGCCTCCCCCTCAAACGTGTTGGCAGAACTCTGAATCAGGGAGCTTAATGTGGATTGAAGGGGAAAAAAACAAACAAAACCAGTAACAAAACAAACAAAGCAACAAATAAGTGCCAAGTCAGGTTCTTGATTTGTTTTCCTTTGTGACATGCCCCAGGAATAGTTGTTCCAGCCTGGCTGATGTGGGTGCTTTGGGCAGGGAAGGAGCAGCCTCTTGGAGCTGGTGCTGCCTGTAGGAAGAGCTGCCAGTGCCAGTCTGCTGTGGGGCTGTGGCTGCAGTGGCTGCAGGGAGGCTCTCAGTGCAGGGCTCTTCCTGCTGGCTTAGTTCATCAAAACCAAGCTGGTTGTCAAAAACTTGGTTGTCAAACCCAGGTGTCAGGGAGGTCTGGTGCCTGGGTCAAGGGGACACTTGTTTTGAGTTGATGGATGTTTTCCTTCTACTTCTGAGGTAAAAGGCAAGAGAAAAAGAAGGACCTTTGTCATGGTAATGAAAAAACAAGAGAGATTTAAACACTTGCCTGCCCTGTCCTCCCCCTTGCAGGTTTGGGAGGATCTAAGATTAGCTCTAAGATGTCAGTTTTGAGGAAAGTTTGCAAGCATGCCTAAGCACATTATTCCTTATCCCCTGTTAAGCTTTGGGGGCAGACAGGGTGGAGCTTGCCTCATAGGTGTTGACAAGGCTGCCAGTGAGTATCCAAGTAAAGAGCCTGATGCACTTACCCACGCTGCTTGGCTGCAGGAGCTGGGCAGCTGTGGCCTTCCTGTGCATGGTGAGACCGGAGCTGTCTGCACAGGAGGAGGTTTTCAAAGGGATGTTTCAGGTAGTTGAGTAGGCTGCAGTCCTCCCTTCCAAACCCGGTGGGTTTCTGAGATCACAAGGTGTGAAGGAACAGATTCAATTTGGGGTACTGTTTCTGTAGACCCATTTTAAGCTTTTATCTTCTGCAGCATCTGTTTTTCCTGCAGGGCAGCTGATTAAATATTTGCTCTTTCTTCATTCATTGGCTTTGTCTCTTCTGGCACAGCTTTGTTTTTATCTGGGCTGTGGGGAAGCAGTGACCAGATCTCCCTGACCTCTTTGTTGCAGGGGACCAGGTCGTGCGATGCAACAATTCTTAATCACCCTTCAATCAAGAAATTCCTGGAGTCCCCCTCTAGATCGTCGTCTCCAGCTAACCAGGGCTCAGACACCCCCTCTGCCAACCACTCGGAGAGCGACTCCCTGTCCCAGCACAATGACTTTCTCCTGGACAAGGACAGTGGCAGCCTGGACGCCGACGAGCGGCTGACCAACAGCCTGGAGCAGAGACAGAGCAGAAACGCTGCCCGGGTAAAGTAAAACTCGAGTGGTGGTCAAGCTGTTGGAGGTGTGTGCTCTGAGGACTCGGTGCTGGCACCAGGAGCTCTTCATGCTTTCACCCACCTTGCTGAAGATGTTTCTTACCCTCTCCAACCGCTTGCTCCCACCCCTCAGCCTGGCTTTGCTGTGAGGCCGACTGAAGTGTCTGTAACGTGGGTACTCCTCTTACCTCAGCCCTGCCCAGCACCTCGGCAGGCTGGGGAGAGCCGTGGGGTCAGCAGGGCTGTGCCACCCTCTGGGCTGTGGCCTCTGGGCAAGGAGGGGCTTCCCAGCCTGAGCCTGGGCTGTGCTGCACGGCTGGCAGTCAGGTGGGGAGGGGAGCAGAGGGGAGCAGTGTGTGTCACTCCCAGCAGTGTGTGTCACTCCCAGCAGTGTGTGTCACTCCCAGCAGTGTTGTCAGGAGGTAATGCTGCTGCCTGGCTCTGGGTGCCCGTGGGGACTGCAGTGCTTGGAATAGTTGATCCACTGGAGGGGTTTGGCCTCCTCAGCAGCCTGTAGTGCAGACAGTAACACTGGAATTAACTCACCCTGGCAGTGTGAGCTGGTAGAGCCTGGGTGCACAGCTTGGGACCATACAGGAGAGAACTGTTTCTCTTGATGGAGCTGTTGTGCATTACCATCATTTGCCTAACTGAACCAGTCTGACCCAAGTAAAAATATGTTCTGTCAGTGTCCCCTCATGCCTTTTTGGGGGTTTATTTTTGACCTGGGTCCAATCCCTGCCTTTGTGGTTCACTATGCAGCCACACAAATGCTTCACCTGTTGGCTGCAGGGGGCTCTGCTGGGGAGACTCACTCAGTGTCTGCAGGGGAAAAGTGAAATGAGGTGAAACTCGTCCGTTTCCTTTTAGTTCCTTTGAGTGGTGAGATCTGCCAGAGGAGTGCAGCCAGGGGTGGGTATATCTCAGTGAACATGCCTGCATTCTGCAGCTGAGTCAGCTGCACTAATGCATGGCAGAAGGAGCAGTGATCCTGCCTGCATTGAGCAGCGTGACACCCTTGATGGCAGGGCTGCATTTGCTGGAGCTGTGCTGGGGTCTGTAGCAAAGGCAGATGGGCCATACAGAGTGTCGACACAGCTGTGTTGTAAACCAGCAGAGCAATAGAGTTTGTTTCTGTGCTGAGGATCAAGACGGGTGGAGCAGTTGTATTGCTTGGGGATAGCACATGGGTACAGCTTTGACCAGCGCAGAGGAGGCTGAGGCAGTGATGAGGAGCAGGAGCCATCCCAGCCTTCTCCTTGCTCCACTTGGAGGCATCCCTGGCTGAGCAGAGGAGGGGGCATGGTTCCTCAGTGACTCTGTGTGCTCAGTGGAGTGCAGCCCCTGGGCTGTTCTGTGCTCACTCCAGGAGGGCAGTGCTTTACTCTCCAGCCAGACACTTCATCCTACAGGCCTGGAAAAAAGCCTCTCAGTGCCATGCAGACAGCACTGCTGCTTGTGTTGGCATAGTGGGTGGCCAGATCGTTGTACTGGGAGTCGTGGCCACTGCTGCTAGCTGGGGCTGTGTTACAGGATTTACTGTGCCAGGGTGTGCCTGTGGATCTGTGGGTTCACCTGGATGGCAGTGACAGGCTGTGGCTGCTCTCCCTGCTCAGCTGGAGCTGAGTTCCTCTCTCAAACCCAGCCTTGGTTCTTCACTTTGAGGCAGCACCAGAGGCTGGAAATGAGGAAGATTTCGATTTTCAGCCCGTTCATGGGTGATTGAGCTTTGTTGCTGATTAGTGACCAGCACGATGCCATTCCAGCCGTACCTGGTTTTATTTCAGACAGTGCAGGGGCAGTGCCTTGGAACCCAGGCTGAAGTCATGGCTCAGCTCCATGGGATGTCGCACCCTGCCTGCTCAGTTAAGCCATGCAGGGTGTTCTTGGCCAGGGAGGATAACAATTGTTACATGCCTGAGTTGCTTAAATGTGCCTAGAGAGCAGAAGGATTTTTGGGCATGATTCCTTGTTGGCCTTTCATTTATGCAGGTTTTTGTTTGTTTTTTCTTTTTAACAACACCTTACTTTTCTAGCACCAAACAAAATGATGTTTAAGAGGAATGTTTGGGTTTTTGTTTGCCTTTTTTTTCTTCCCCTACTCTCAGGACAGTTCGGGTGTTTCAAGCTCTCAAAAACCAGGACAACGAAATGCCGGACTGTCAAATGATGAAACTTCACGACTTTATGTGAAGAAAACCATTGTGGTTGGCAACGTCTCCAAGTTAGTATCCAGAGCCTGAGGGATGGTCCTTTAGTTCAGGATTAAATTGAATAGAAAGTTACAGTTAGGAGACAAATGAAATTGCTGGGCTGTCACAATATGAGCTGTTACCCTTGAATAATCACTGTACCCAAGGCAGCCTTCCTCTGGTCTCAGCATGAGTCTTTTTGTAGAAAGTGTTTTACTAGTTATTTTATTTATTAATTTATATGTGTACAGAGATTTTAACATCTCTGTCTCTCAAGGGAAGTCTTTCAGCCTTTTTTGATCAGTTAGAAGCCTTCCCCTGAATATTTGGAAAAGCAAGCTGTCCCAGTTGAGTGTGTTGGCTAATTGAATTAGTTGGCTAATTCAGTGTGTCCATGGGTACAATGTGGGGGTTTCTTAAACAGAAGAAAAACCCCAAGAAAACGATGCACCACCAACCACAATGAGGAAAATCGGGCAAGTTCAGAATAGTCTAAAAAAATTATTTCATACAGTTTTTATTTATATTTAAAAGAAGAAAGGTAAATATGTGTAATGTTTGGTCTTCAAGGAAATCAGTGAAGAAAGGCATTGGTTTTAGGAAACTGGACAATTCCAGGTTTTAACTCTCCATCCTGGCTCTACTCAAGTCAGTCTTTTGCATAGAATATATCAGACATTTGCTGACAAAATTTAGAGTTGGAATTGCTTTTTGAAAATCTGCCTAGGTCTGGACCCAGAACTAAGTGTTGACTGAAGTTGCTTAAAAAATTATAAGAAGAATTGTAAATTTTGTGTTTATAGCAGCAGAGTTGTTGATGTTGTGTCTGGTGTGGTTTTGCTTCCTGATAGCTAAGAATAGGACAGGATAAGGAATTTGACAGTGGTGAATATTAGGATTAAGTCTTCTTAATTACAAGCCAAATGTTTAAGTGGGTGAATGTCGTATGGCAGTTGTGCATCAGAACAGAGGAAATGTGTTAGAAACTCAGAGTAGATTGTGGGACCTGTATCTGTTCCTGGGTGAACTGTCAGGGTAAGGATAAATGAGCAGAAATGTGCAGGGGGCAGGGTTCCCACAGGCATTTTAACAGCCCCAATTTTTTGCTTGATCTTTCCCGAAATACTTTTTGCAGTATTTGTCTGTTTGGGATTTTTATCTTGTGCTATTTGATTTCTTTGCTAGGTACATTCCCCCTGACAAGAGAGAAGAAAATGATCAATCAACCCATAAATGGATGGTGTACGTCCGAGGCTCTCGGAGAGAACCCAGCATAAATCATTTTGTCAAGAAAGTTTGGTTCTTCCTCCACCCCAGTTACAAACCTAATGACCTGGTAGAAGTGAGGTAATGAGGAATTATTCCAATCACTATTCCAGTCTTCCATGATTGCCAGACTTACAGTGCCAAGTCTCTTAAAAAATTAACAACTTCTCTTCCTGGTTTAATACTCCATGTGTGTATTTAACCTCCGGCTTAACTTGGCTTACTGCGAAACAGTAGTAAAAATAAATTAGTTTTTCTATGTAACAAGTGCCAAACAGGTTTGTTGGCTTGGGATTTTTGGGTTTTTTTTATTTCCTCCTGAGATGAAGCATTCAGTTGTTGCATTTCATGCTGTGTATGTGGGTTGTGCCTCTCCTGTGTGTGTTACATACTCTGGCTGCTGCTCAGGTTAGGCTTCTGCTGCTAAACAAAGTGTTTTCTACCACCCATCTATTCCAGTGCAGGAAAGAAGGAGAATCTCCAAAAGCTGATCTGCACATATTTTTAATGCTGCATGTGTGTTTGGGCATGAACATCCCACTCCAGAATGTTTCTGTGTGGTGTGGGATCAGTGGCTTTGGCGTGGTGCTCTGGGGAATCTCCCATCAGTGTGATGGTGCTGGTGCTGCAGGAACAGGGCAGCTCCCTCTGCTCTCCCACTCCTGATTGCCGAGCTGGGGCCCTGGGGAGGGGCAGGTTCTCTTTTGACTGCTGCAGGGAAGTGCCCTGTCAGTCTCTCATCCTTCTCCCTTGGACAAAACGGAGGGAGATGCCTTTGAAATAGTTGGTGCCTTCCCAAAGGAGTTATTCTCCACTGGATGTGCAGCTGCCTCCAGGAGAGAGGAGTGTGGGAAGGGCTGCTCAGATACAGAATGGCAATTTAATTCTGGCAAAACTAAACTACTGAAAGGCAACTCCAGGAAGACTCACCTGAGATAAGGAGTGTTGCTATGGCTCAGTAATGTTTCTGAGAAGACAACCCTGAGCAGGACAAAAGCAACTCCTTTGTATTTCTTCTGTAACATATCAAATTACATTTGATTGCTGTCTTTTTGTGCCTTTCTCAGTTGTCAGTGCTGGTTATCTTCTGTTTTAATCCCATCTGGTTAATTGATTCCTGGTGTTACAGTCCCATTCATCGTAGTGAACATTAATGTTCTTGACTAAAAATCACCTTTAAACCTCTTACATGTTTTTCTGTTGAAGAAGCCATATTTGCATTTACAGGAACAAGCTGAAATACAGAGTAAAAGTAAATGTTACAGATCCTTCTTTTTTAGCTTGGAGAATGACAATGATTAACTTTTCCTTGCTGTCACTTTGTTGTTCTGTTGGTGTTACATGAAACTTGTGCCTTTTGCTACAGCAGGCAGTGATTGCAGAATGCTGCATTGGAAGCTCACCTTGCAGTGAGCTGGCTTGGGTTTTTTTTTTAACAAAGTGTTTTTCATTTGACATAGCACAGCCCTTTTTTTGTCTTCTTTTAAAAATATCACACTTGTTTCCCACGTGTCTCATCCAACAGCGTTTTACATTTTCTTCCCTGTCCCCTTGTGTAAAGCTCTAGTGTGTTTTGTGCTGTCTAATGCCATAAAATTCTCATTGCTGTGATTACACGCTCTCTGTGGTGAACAGCAGACCTGAAGATAGCTTTAGTTGTCAGCTGAAAAACAGTCTTTGACTCTCTGAAAAGAAGGGAGATGAAAGCTGTACCACTTCTGCATTAAAACATAATTTCTGTTTGTTTCCAGGGAACCTCCATTTCACCTGACCAGGCGAGGCTGGGGAGAATTCCCAGTGAGAGTGCAGATACACTTCAAGGATAGCCAGAACAAAAGGATTGATATCATACACAATCTGAAGGTATTTCAACAAAATACTTTAGAGAAGGCGTGTAAATGAGCTCTGTTGCCTGATCTAGAAGAGGCTGTCCTGGTGTATATGCTTTGCCTGGCTGTGTTATGAGTGTCCTGGGGGTTATTTTCGCAGGAACAGCTGAGCTGGAGGATCTGAGTAGCTCTGGGAAAGCCTCTTACCTTGGCTGTGTGGAGTTGGTGCAGTGGAGGGAACCCAGCCTTGCAGCAGCTGCAGCTGAGTGTGCTCGAGCAGCAGTGGTTACCTACGCAGTTTTTTCCCTACAATTTGAGATTTTTATCATGTTTTCACTGGCTTTAACCTCACAGGGTGCTCAGGCCTGTCTTTCTGCTGGTAGAGGGGCTGCCATGTCTGTTCCTTCAGCACAGGCACACATCAGCTAATGACTGTCTTTGTTGTTAGAATGGGCAGGGAGGGCTGAGATTCCCTGTTCCCTTTGAAGAGAGCTCCCTTTTCCAACTCATTCACCCCTGCAGCTCTCGAGATTTCTAGTATGCAGCAGTCCTGGAAAACTAGGCCATTGCTCATTTTCCTTTTAATTAGTAGTCCCTGGCATTAGTGGACTTAAGTCCTGAGCTGGGTTAGTCTCCTCTTTCTTTGAGCAGCATTAACTTTATTTGAATTCTGCCTGCATTAATGAATTTCATGCTAAATAAGGTACCTCATTGCAACCCTAAATATAGACAGTAGAGGAGGTTGAAAATATTCCCCTGCAGCTTAGGGACATTTAATGCAGATGGTGAGGAGAATATATGTGGGGAGATGTGACTTGGGGAGAAATTATTAACACTATGATGGACAGTGAAGAAAGCTCAACCTAGAGAAGAAAACTGAGCCAGTCCCTGGCACGCAGGAGCTCAAATCAGCAAATCTTTGCTGTTCTCACACGGAGTCTGTGGCTGCTGTGAGCTGAGCTGAGCCCTCCTCTGTGCCCCTGGGCTTTGGCACATCCTACACCCCTCAAACCCAGCTGCTTCTACAGATGTCTCCACAGGTGCTTCTGGGATGTTACACCTTTTATCAGCTGATGGCTTGGTGTGAACACTTAATCAAAAACTGGTGTAAACATAGCCTTTGTGCTGGTCAGTTGAAAACTCAAGAGTTTTTCTCGTTATTATTTCCTTATATTGACATCAGGAGTAAAAGAAAGAACACTGCTTGAGGACTCCTCTTAGATGGAAATATTCCCTCAACAATCTCATTTACCTCAACTTCTTTGCTCCTTTCTATTTTAGTGTGGGCCTTGGGTCATGGCTGATTTTTTTTTGCAGAAGAGAGGGAGGGCACTTATCAAAGCACACAGATTTCTGACCTTATGGCCTCAGAGTAATGGATGCACTACTGCTCAACTTGCATAGTTTGAAGCTTCTTTCAAACAGTTTGTATTGTAAATTCTAACTAATCTGATGCTTTGCCCTGACTGATATGTTGTATTGTCTTTTCCAGCTGGACAGAACCTACACAGGCCTGCAGACACTTGGTGCAGAAACGGTGAGGCAGAGGGTCATGGGATGATGGATTTGGTTCCCTTAAAGATGTTTAAAAAGAAAAGATGCATGGGACTGAGAGTCAGGCCCACTTGATTTCATATTTTCTAGAATATAGATTTTGCTCTCTTGTTAAGTGAAAGGATTGTGACACCTTGTCACTGTTCATGACAACAGGCATTTTCTCTCCTTCCTGGTTCAGGGGAGACTGTTTCCAGCTCTTCCCTCATAAAGAACTTGGCTTGTACTGGAGCTTTAAATTTGATTGCTTTGTGAAGCTTGTGGTACGAAATGTTCTGATTTGCATTCTGATCTGCTGCAGAGCTTACACATAAAGAATTTAAGTTCAAGGGATCACCCAACTGTTCTGTTGAAATTTTGCAGTATATTATGTACTTCTAAGTTTCTGTATCTGTCAAGATTCAGGACTTTAATGGAAAATGAACTCTTAAAATAAATAAATTAATTAATAACCCATGATTTGCTAAATTTCCTAAGGTTTTCTTGATACTGTTTTCCCCTCACTGTACTGTAGTGAATGGAAACTTTTATGGTTAAATCGCATTACTTCAGCTTTTCAGTTTGTGGAGAAAACATTAATGTGAAATGTCTACTGGTATTAAAGAACATTTTGAAGAGTAGATCACGTGGTGTGATCCTCAGGGCCTTACCAGAAAAGACAGGCTTCAGTTTAGTGCCTGTCCCTGTGGGGGTATGCAGTCCTTCCTTCAGGGGGCTGCTTGGAGCTGGCTCCATAACCCTTCCAGTGTTTACAGTTCACATTTCCCCATGGACTGGGATGTGCTCTTTTACTGTGGGGGTTCAGTGTTGCAAGATTTTTGTTGTAGCTCAAGTACTGCTGGACCTTTGGGCACTGTCCCTGCAATGAATGGAAATGTTATGTAGAGTTGGGGGAAACAAAGGGAGAGGTTTTTAGGCATTGAAATGAAAAGGTGTAGTGATTTTGGACTTTATATCTTTACCTAGCTACCAAATACTAATGTCCTTTCTCCTGGTTTTGGAAGGTGGTGGATGTGGAGCTACACAGGCATTCCCTTGGTGAGGAGTATCTCTTCTCCCAGTCTTCAGAGTCTGACCTTTCTGATGCTCCTACGTCTTTATCACTGCCACTGAGTATCCCAGCACCAGTCAAAGCTTCTTCACCAATTAAACAGCTGAGGGACTCCAGCCCAGATGCTTCTGTGGACAAAGGTAAAGCAAAAGGTGTCGGTCAAATGCAAATTCTGGGAACTTTGGCTCTGCTGGATACCTCCTCTTAATTGCTTTTATGCCTTAAAGGTTGCTGGTGCTACCTGCTTGTTGCTAACCCCAGATCGTATTTTCCTTATGTACTCTGAAATGTCATTCAGAAATTGTTGTAGCTTATTTGGTTTTGGAGTTTGGTTTGGTTTTGTTTGGGTTTTTTATCTGAAGTTTGGTGAACAGGCTCCTGTCTTGCTAAAATGTAGTGAGGAAGGAACAGCAGATGAAGTTGGAGAAAAGGTGGTTGAATAGCACTGGTAGTTTTGGCTTTGGCAGACTATTTTCAGAGGGGTTTTTAGGTTTCTGAATGTGTACACATTTAAGGAATTGGTCTAGTGGTGTGTTCAGTTATACATGTTAGTGCCTAACATGAGCTGACTGTGAGGGAACCAAAATCCCTGGGTAACTCTAATTACTGTGCTGTGGAGAACAGAGACTGAAAAAGTTGTGTGTGTTTGTCTGAGGGACAGTGGCAGCTCTGCACACTGGGGTCTTGTTCTCCCCTTCCCTGAGAGATCAGGAAATGAGGATCCATGGCAGTGGGGCAGCAGTGAGGCCTGAGGATCACTGGGATTGCCCGAGCAGGCAGTGCTGGCCCCGTGGGCACACTGCAGGGTTGTGGTTTGTGAGAAGGAGGAAGAGCCTCTGGTGGCACTGAGCTGTGCTTTCTGCACCAGTCAAGGCTTCCCCGACAGACCTGGCTTACCTGGGCTGAGATACAAGGCTGTGTGCTGCACTCCTTAGTGTGAGAAGCCTTCTGGACACGGCCACTCTGTATTTCCAAACAGTGTCAGGGCTGCACGTTCTGATGCTTTTCTTGGTTTGTTCCCCGCTCCTGTGCTCGAGGAGCGGCTGTACGCTGGTGCCCTGCGTGGTTGTGCTTCCTCAGAGGCACTCTGGTGCCACTGCTGCTGTTCAGGCTCAGCAAGGAGAATGTCTGCTGGTTAAATGTGGTCTTTTCTTGTGGCCAAAAAGGGACAAACACAGCCAAGTTTGAAACACAGAGTTTTTTTATTCAAACAGGAAGATTTGTAGCGTCTTCAGGTGAGCAGTGCTACAGCCAACAGGAAGGAAGTAAACCTCCCTCCTTTTTACACTGACAAGCAGTGGCTTCTCTCAGCGGCTCCAGGTTAATTGATCTCCTTCTACAGCAATAAAGTGGATTCCAGAGCCCAGCTCAAAAGGCAGTCTCTGGTCTCCTTGGGCCCTTACTCCAAAAAATGCACTGCAAGGTTCTCTGCGAAGGAGATCCAGCCTTGGTCCTGTGGAGCCCTAACCAGGACACTTGGAACTAGCAGCAGCTTTTGGTCAGTGGAAGGGCATCCCAAGGAAGTGTGTAAGAACGGCTGCTCAGCTGCCACAGCTGAGCAGGCTGTGCATGGCAGCATTTTGTTCTTCTTGTCCAGCAGATCCAGCAGGCCTGTGCAGGAGCAAACCCCTCCCTCGCTTCCTCCCCGTTCAGCGCTTCCCACCAGCTGCTTTTCCTTCCTTCGAGAGCGTGTTTGTCAGACCTGAGTTATGCTTGTGAGGAGAAGCACAGTGAGGAATCAGATGTGTCAGCCTAAGCAGTATTTCTGTTCTTTTCCCTGTTTTGATCAGGATTCTCTGGGAATGCTGAAACCGAAAGACATGCCGCGTTTTATTCCCTGCCATCCTCGATAGAACGGACTCCCACCAAATTAGCCACACAGAAAGTTGCCTTTGGCTCTCATGGAAATTCAGCCTTTCAACCCATTGCAGCTAGCTGTAAAATAGTGCCTCAAGGTCAGAGTCCAAGCCCTGCAGAGTCACCAGGAAAATCCTTCCAGCCTATCACCATGAGTTGCAAGATTGTATCAGGTGAATGTTAGTTTACTTACCCAAGTGCCTCCCCCTGGAAAACAAGAGAGTGAAGCAGTTGGACTTGTTCTGTGCCCTTCTCTTGATCTGCTGCCAGTCTTTGCCCATCAGACAGTAGGAAACTCTAGAAAAAGGGGCTAAGCACACTTCTTAATGTTCAAGGAAAAGAACCCCACAAGTGTGAAATGGTTCACAACAGATGAAAAGTAGGATGAGAGCTGTTCTCTCCCTGTTGAATGCTTTTAAATATGAAGTAGATAGTCTTGAAAAGGACTGCTACCCACAGAAAGGCCCAGGCAAAAACACATCTTCCATGTGGGATATTTTATGTGGGAGAAATGCATTCTTCTCCCTCCTAATTTTGTACAGCCTGGATGGATTAAGAATATTTTTTTTTCTTGATTACTGGGCAAATAATTAGTTTTAACCTTGTAGACTCAAATAGACCCTCTTGTGCTTGCCATATTGCATCAGATGGAGCAACTTTGGTCTTCCAGAAGTCCACCTTGTGCTGGATTCAATTGCCAGCTGGCTGCAGTGGGCAGTGTGGCAGCTTCTGAACCAAACGTGGCCGAAGTGCTGCTTTGCTCATTTCACATGTGGTGCCTTTCCTGCCCCTGGTGTGATTCCAGTCACTGGATGATGTTTTTCATCAGAAAGTATTAATGTACAGCTCACCATGGCACCATGGCATGCTGTGAAGCTGCAGGGTGACCTGTTGCAGCTCCTAATTTTCTGGTGTTCAGGGTAGAGAGGATGAAGCACAAGCTATCAGTATATGTGATTCCTGGTGATCTGCTCCCAGATAATTTTCTTAAAGTGTCTGGTTTGTTGTTTTGTTTTGGGGTTTTGTTTGTTTGTTTGTTATTAAATTTCAATATTGTTCCTTGACATCTCACGACTGTACACAGCTTGATTTACACTTGAACCTATGCCAAATGCTTTATTCTTTCTTTATAAGCTCTTCTCCTGATCTTTTCCCAAAGCTTCCTAGAAAGCAGGAATTACAGGGGCCAACCTATCTTTCCTAAAGTCCTTGGACTATTCTTTGTTGATCTTTGCTATTTAAATGTCTCCCTGCTAAACATTTTTCCAAGGTTCTGTTGTCTGCTGAGAAGGGTACCCCTTTCAGATTTCAAAGCAGTTTATAAGACATAGGGATTTTATTTATGAGCATTTATGTTCTGTTTTAACTGTCAATAACTGCCAAGAAAGTAGATTAACAGGCAGGTGAAGCTTGCTGTTTGCTGCTGTCTCTTTTCTCTGATCACTTCCTTGCCAGTCCTTTTCTCTGAGTTTCTTGTTTACCTCTTCATGCAGCTTTTTTCTTCTCTAGTTTCTCTCCTGGCCACATTACCCAGAAGCTGCCCATTTTACAGATTGACTCCAAGGTTTCTGCTGTAGTGAGAGCAGTGAGGGGACCTGGGTGTTCCTGCTGCCCGAGGCTGTTCCATGCAGCCTTTTCAGGGGAGCTCCTTGGTTCCCACTCTTGAGTGCCTGTGCCTTGCGCTGCACAAGGGCAAGAGAGCTCAGCTCTCTTTCTCCATCTCCTTGGGTGCACTGGTGTTGGCAGTGAGAATGATGTAGCTGATATCCCTCAGGATTCAGGGCTGGACCAGAACTTGAACTTCTCAGGCTCCCTCTGAGCCCTGCTTGCCTGGCAGGCAGAGCTTGTCCCGGGTAGGTGTGAGCTGTAGTGCTTTATGTGCCTTTTCCTTTCCTTCTGTTTTCCTCTTTCCTTCTCCAAGTCCTGTGAGCTCACTCAGGCTGAGAAATGCATCCTCCAGAAACACTCCTTTTCTAAGCCATTTTCCAAAGTACTGCTATTGCCGTGTGTTTATGTTGTGACAACATTTACAAGCCAGAAGCATTGGACTTTTTTTCTTAAGGTTCTCCAATATCGACCCCTAGTCCATCTCCGCTGCCTCGCACCCCGACGTCCACGCCGGTGCACATGAAGCAAGGCTCTGCTGGCTCAGTCCTCAATAACCCATACATTATTGTGGACAAGCCCGGACACACGGTCGGAGCAGCAGCCACTGGCACAGGTGTGTAGAGTGACCACAGGAGGCAGGCCTTAGTCTCACCCGTTCAGGTTTGCTCTCCCGTTAAAATGGTCAGTGTAAAGCTGGGTTTCAGCTCCTGAGATGGAGGAGTGCTCAGCAGAGCAAGAGGAAGGTGGTGCTTTGCACAGCTGGCTGAGGGTGCCTCAGACTTGAGCACTGCTTCCTTTAGGAAACAGCACAGTGTGAAGCCAAACTGAGTTCAGACACCTCTTCAAAGAGAGCCTGTTCTTCTCAGGTGAAAAGGGGAGCGGAGAAGGAGATGTAGATGGTGTTGCACAGCTTTAAACAGAGGGAGTGCACAGGTGAGTGTGGATGTGGCAAAGGGCATGGAGAGCTCACAGTGACTGGCAGATCAGTCTTAGGTCCCAGTGTGGCCACAGCAGATGTGTTGCAATGCAGACAGCCTGGTTACCAGGAGAACAGCTGTGCTGGATTTTGTTACTGATCTCAGCTTCTACCTGGTCCAGTTCCAGCTGGTTTGGATTCCTCCTAACTGGGTGCCCTCAGTGGTGACAAAAGCCTGGGGTCACAGGGAGGGCTGAACTGCAGGACACAGGTGATGGATAGAGGAGTCAGTCAGTAATCTTTGTGTTGGGGTGGAGGAAAGGTCCCTCAGAAGTCATTTATTTGTTGTGATGTGTGGCCAGAAACTGCTGTCTATTTTAAAACAGACTTGTTTGTGTATGTGTGTACTTCCCAGCATCTCAGCAGGGTGCCCAGGGCCAAGTGAGGGAGTGCAGCATCCATGGAACACAAACCCTTTGCTGGGCATGGTTGGAAAACAAAAGTTCTTTTTGCTGATGCTTCCTCCCTTCATCTGAGGGAACACTGCTGTCATGTTCATTTTAACTTCATCACACAGGAAATTGGTAGGGTAATTGGTAGGAATTGTGTAGCTGCATCTGAAATTTTTTAAGTATGTTTTGGGGCTTTCGTGGTAACACTGATGCTGTTTCACCAATAGGGTTTGATTAATTGGGGTTTGGTTGGGTTTTTTTTTTTTTTTTGATTGGTTGGGGGATTTCTGCCTCTTATTTTCTGTTTCTTCTTTATCTTCAGCCTGACTGTCTACTCTGCCTAAGTGGTTTCTCGTGGTTTGGTTCTTCTAACAGAGGTTTGTCCATGGAGGATAGGGTGTGCAGATGCACCAGGTTGCTGGGATGTACAGGTGTCAGTGCAATTATTGTTATAGTGCAGTTAAAGCTGCATTTTCCCACCACGGTGGAGATGTACAGAGTAACATGGCAGAGCCATGCTGGCTGCCTCTCCCTCCTGTGCCTCCCCTGCATCCTGCACAAGTCACATCAGTGGCAGAGGAGAAAATTGATACCCTCCCCTCCCCAAGCAACTTCATTGTGAGAGAGCCTCCTCACCAGACTCTGTGTGAGGGGGCAGGAGGGTCTGTGGAACCCACTTTCTGCAGCCAGGCTGGATCGAGCATAATGTGTATTACAGAAAAAGTCACTGGGGCACTTTTGATAAGGCTGCAGATTGTATTTAAGAAAAGGGGTGAGATCTTCATACTCTGTGAAAGCCAGCCTTCCCAAAGCCCTTATTCCCAGGCTGCTCATTTACTTCTAAACTCACGTGTGGATTATAGTACAACTGTATGAGACACTGGTTTTTTGCTTTCATGTGTGTAATCCGTGGCTTTGTTGTCTCTGGAACAAACAAAACTGCCGAACCAGCCCAGCAGCAGCAGTCACAAGACGTGTCCTGTGCACATGCTGATAGTGCAGGGTGATGCACTGGAGCCCATCCATCTTGGGGGCCAGGACAGTGCTGTGGCACATGTGTCAGTCTGATAATTTTGCAAGAGTATCTGCCCCACCTGACTCTATGCCTCCATTCCTTGTTTCTGTTTCTTCATTTACCTTCCTCACTCTGTGCCTTGCTCTTGTGACTCCTCACTTTGTCTTCCCCCTTTTGTGGCCTTTCTTTTCCTTCTCTCTCCAAGGCTTCCTCCGTGCCAGTGTCCAAGGCTAGTGTGGGTTCAGGGCGCTTTGGGCAGCAGAGGACTTTGCATCTGTGCTAATTTCACACATTTGCACCCGTAGCTGCTGTGCTCAGCCACCCAGGAGGGTTTCTGACCCTTTGCTTGCAGCACACAGAGCAGTGGGTGGAGAGTGCCTTCTCTGGGGCATGGTTCCTGCAAGTGGAAACTCGCTGCTGGATCTGTTCCTGCTGCTGTACCTGATGGAGAATGCAGATGAAGTGCCCTGTTCCTTGTTAGAAGAGGTTTGATGTGTGCAGTGCTGCTCCCAGCCCTCACCCAGCATCTGCTTTCTCTCCTGCTGCACAGGGAGCCCGACCAGCAAACTGAGCAGTGTCTGTCAGGCCTCTCACGGGACCGGATCTCCTGTGTCAAAGACCCACGGGAGCAGTTTTGGCACCTCAGCTGTCAAGGTAATGTTCTCAGGAGGTGTGTACTTTCCCTTTAAAGTCCAGCTTTCTGTTAAATGGGACTTTTTAGCATTAAAAATTCTGCACTTCAGGCAAGTTCCTTGGGTTGTCATGTCGTGTGAAGGTTTTACTGTGTCTAACAGATGGAGCCATAGGAGAACATGGTGGTTATACAACATGATAGTGTCACTTCCTGCAGCTCTAATTAGGCTTGCCTACATGTCTGTTAAAGGCACTGCTCATGTACTTCTCTGCAAGGAAATCCATAGAGGGCATAGCTCCCCAAACGTTGTATCTTTCAAAAAAAGCTCTTCTGTAGCTGGCTTTGATCTTCTTCACTCTGTTGGTCACAGAATGTGATTAAACCAGAGATGCCTACATCAAAACCTTCACTCTGTTCATTATTTTTGTACAGCAGCTGTTCTTAGCAGTCTGAAAATAACTCATGTAGTGGTTTTACAACTGCCTGCATTTAGAAAAATGTTTGTGTAAACAGTGGAGTAGCATTTGGACGTGAAAACAAACAGCAATAAATACAGTTCATGCTTCTGATCTGCAAAGCCCAAAAGATACAGAGCTGAACTGTCATAAAATCTTCCCCTCATCTTGTGCTAGGGATGATATTTCTGGCAGGGAAGTGGCGTCAGCGAGGCTCTGAAAGCAGCTGGTGGGTGTGCTGCTGGAAACAGGAGCATTTCCCTGTCTCCAAGCCTCAGCAGTAAAGCAGGATATGGTGGGGGGAGGCTTGCCAGTCAGAGAGCAAATCACTTCACATTTGGATGTGAGATGCTTCCTGTGTCTGCTGGGGAAAAGGTGATGCAGACTGTTGTCTGAAGCTGTTAGTTTGGAGCAGCATTTTCAGTGTCAGGTGTGCAGCTGGGTAGTCAGGTTTCAAAAACCTGTGTGCTCAGATGGATTTCACTTAACTGTGTTAGAAATCATTCATTATTCTTTATTTGTCACTGATTTGGAACAGTTTTTTGGAAAAGTTTTGAATGAGTCAGAGTAGGCACATGTCATTAGTAACAGCTGAATTCTGTATTTTCAGGGCAACATTAAAAACTGAAGATATTTTTAAAGACTCATAAAAATCATACTTCTGTAAACAGAAATGTAATTTGATTTATGTCTTCTGGTTGGTGGAAAAGCTGTAATTTTGGGGTTTCCTTAAAGAGAAGAGTGTGCCTGATAGTTCAGTGGGATATTACAGGTTGTGCAAAACTCACCACTTTTCATCTCTTTACTGTGTGCTAGTTTTCTGTATTTATTTTAATGACTTCAGGCTGTGTTTCTGCAGCCAGTCTCAAATGCAGCTGCTGCTGGGAGGGCAGGTTGTGCCTCTAGCCTTGTCTTCACACCTCCCATTTGCCACCAGTTGTGCAGCTGTGTGGTGACCCAGAGCAGACAACCTGTGGCTAAACTGATGTTTGCAGCCACGTGTGTCAGTACAAGGAAGATGCCAGGAATTGCAAGGTCTGATTTCTGGTCATGATCCAACTCAAGGATGGGCCAGGAGTTTGCTAAACCCTGGCTTTGGAGTTCACACTGATTGTTAAAAGGAGCAATTTCACTGTAACAAACTCCCTCAAATGCACTTGACTTCTCTGCTGGCCTCAAACTCAGAAGTGCCAGGTGCAGGTGACAAAATGTTTTTTATTTAATGTTTGTTTCTGCCAAATGGTGAGTTCTGTCTGGAGGGATTATGTGCCACTGCATCCTTCCAGTTAGAGGAGAGCATAAACTCCTCTGAGAGAAGAATTTTCCCCTCTGTAACTTGCTTCTTCTTACACTGTCTTCTCTCTCTGAGATTGTATATAGAATCACAAAATGATTGATGGAGATCAACCACTCCAACTCAAAGCAGGGTCAAATGGAGTAGGTTCCTTGGGAGTGTGTCCAATTGGCTTTTGAGTATCTTCAGGGCTCAGCAGTCCCCAGCCTCCCTGACCAGCCTGTTACTTTGTTTGGTCACCATCAACAACAGCAACAAGGGTTTCCTTATCATTTCCTGTATTTCAGTTTGTGCCCATTGACTCTGTCCTTGCATGAAATACTGAGTGTTGTCTGGCCTGACCTTCATTACACCTTCCTAGCAGGTATTTGTATGCATTGATAAGATGCCCCCTCAGCCTATTGGAATTTTAAGTGAAATACTTTTATATTAAAAAATTGATCAGAGAACATGAGTCGATATTTTTGCCTGTGTATGACATGGTAAGAAACAGATACTGCTGTTGGAGATGTAACTTCGCAACTAAAATTTGCTTTGTGGGTTATGTTAAGAAAGTTTGACTCCTTTTACTCGAGTGTTGACTGATTTTTGGAAATGTCTTATTTGCACAGGTAATTGGCCTGCCCAGATGGTCCATGCTGCCCTTTATTAGCAGTCACTTGTTTTATTTCTTTTATTGGACGTATCACTGATGTTTGCACCCTGTCTTCTTCTTTGCAGCAGGAGGATTCTCTTTTTGCCACCATGCCACCCCTGTGTCCCATTGGGAGCCATTCCAAGGTGCAGAGCCCCAAATCGGTCACCGGAGGACTGGGAGCTTTCACAAAGGTACCCTCCTGACTCTGTGCTGGGACAGGCAGCCCACCAGTGTCATTTCATGCTGATTTGTGCCAGAAACCAGTACCTGTAAAAATCTTACTGGAACCAATGTATCTTGCTGCTAAGGGCTCTGTAGCATCTCTCAAAAATGTGTCTCATTTTCTTTTCTTTCCCTGTGGCTCTGCTGTACCTGGGATCTTGCCTTTTATTGCCTCTTCCATCCTTTCTGGGGTTCTTTGTTGAATCACTATTGTGTTCAGGCTGATATTTTAAAAGCTATTTTTTATGGGATGCAGTAGAAGTAAACTGCAATAGCTCTGTCAGGAGCTTCTTATAAAATTCTAACAGTGATTTGTGAATCTCAGATGTTGCTGCTTCTGACTGTGTTTCCTTAAATATTACCACATGGAATATAAAATTGTTTCTGGCAATGTTAGGTGATCCAAGTAAAAGGTGAAAGAATGCTTCCTGCCAGTTTCAGTACCTACAACAATCTAACATGAAAAAAGACCCCAAAGAGGCTTGTCTCTGTTGCTGCCTTTAGGGTTTAGATGTAGGGCTGTCCCAGGGGAAACATAAAACAGACACACAAGAGAATGTGTATATGTCAGCTGTGATCATTTATAGTGTCTATAGGTACTGCTTGTAACGTTGCAGGATAGAAATAAAAAGCAGGTTCAGAACATGAAATTGAAACTTCCGAGTGTCATGGCTCTGTGCTGAAATGCAGGGTCTGAAGAGGTCAGGTGTGGCCAAGTCTCTTGTCAGGATGAGTGGTATTTGTAACACTACCAGCAATTGCTGTAATTTCCATGGCCACTCTGAAATGGGGACTGCTTTGTCACTGTGTCACTTTGTGCCAGCACCCCACACGCTGTGTGGGAGCAGCCCTCACTTGGAGCTGAGTTAGAGAGGCCCGGTGGTGGTGAGCAGCACGTCTGAGTTCAGAGTGTGCTGCCCTTCCCTGCAGACAGGCTGCTCCACAAGCAGCCTCCAGGCTTCCATGGCTGAGGGTGATACCTTGGAGCGGCCGCCTGGAACAGGGGCTGGACAAGATTCAGAGAATAAAGTGGGTGTTTATTAAAGGCCTCCAACAGATGCACCTTGGGCACTCAGAGCCTCCCAGAGGCTGCACCCAAGGTGGATGATGGTCACGAGTTTTTCAGACAATTCTAAGTTTGGTCCATTCCCATATCAGGGGTTAATGCTCCAATTACAGCTTCAGGTATTGAAGTCATTTACCCCCAGTTTGCTCCCCCCAATTCACTTTTGTTTATACTTTTGGGGCTTGAGGCTGTGGGGTGTCCTTGGATCTCAGGCCCAGAGGGATTGTTGTGTCTGACCCAAGTGTGAAGACAGTAGCTAACACTCTGTATGGAGTTAGGAGTTGCACACTAATGCAGTGCAGGATTTGAAAAACACAGAAGCTGAACTCCTAAGGCATTGAAGGTGTTTGCTTTCCTGTGCCTGTTTGTTCCCCTGTGCAGGTGATCATCAAGCAGGAGCCCGGGGAGCTGCCGCAGGCGGCGGCGGTGCCGGCGGCGGGCGCGGCGCAGCCCTCGCTGCAGCAGTACGTCACCGTCAAGGGCAGCCACATGCTGGCCCTGTCCCCGCAGAAACCCGCTGGCGAGGGGACACTGCAGCCCAAGGTACGGGCACACGGGGGTCTCCGGGCTGCTGGGAGCCTCTCGTGGGGTTACTGCAGCCCTCGGGGCTGCTCCTGCCCCGCTGCCAGGGGACAGCCCTGTGGGGGGCTGGGTTCCTGCCTGCACAGTGGCTCCTGTCCTGCTTGCATGTCGTGCCTGGGGAGGGAGCAGGCTGAGCAGGCACCATTGCATTTCACGGTGTGCAGGGACATCTCCTGCTTCTGCCCAAGCCCATGCAGCAGTGGGGTGCAGGTGCTTTTGGACTGTCAACACAGAAGGCTGGCTGCCATCAGCAGCTATTGCTGAAACTCCCCCAGGTCTTTCCATGGGGGAAGGTGAATTCTTTCCTAGGAATGCAGGCCTGCAACACAGAAGAACAGCACAAACAGGGAGTGAGGTGGAAGCTTCCATTAGGTGAAAGCAGTCCTACTTGAGTGGCAAGTCAAGTGTTTTACTGCAGGAGTCGTGCCAATGCAGCCCTGCTTTGACAGGAGTGACACAGCTTCTGAGAAGGCACAGTTCAGTGACAAGATGACAGATGTGTCAGAAATTGTCTCCATTCTTGCCTCTTTCCATTGTGGACAGAGTCAAATGACGTGCCAGGCACTTGAGATTGTATACAGAACTTTCATGTTTGCATAAGGAAATACTTTCTTTGCATTTGCAACATTTCCTTGTTCTTTTTGCTGTGTTTCTTGCCTGTTTGAGCAGGTATGCAAAAACTCATATTCCACTGCTGTTATCATCAACACATAAAATTGAAGCACTTTGTGGGTTCTGCTTTGGGGCTGTAGTTTTCCCAGGGAATCTGTTCCCATGAATGTGTTGAAACTGAATTTTTACATCTCT
The DNA here is from genome assembly GCF_021018805.1 of Prinia subflava. NCBI lineage: Eukaryota > Metazoa > Chordata > Aves > Passeriformes > Cisticolidae > Prinia > Prinia subflava. The sequence continues at coordinate 2,383,909 of NC_086257.1, read as the reverse complement.
TAATTCACCAAGGCAAGCTTTATCTTCAGCTGGAATTAAGCCATTGCTTATAAATCAGAAAAAAAGGAATTGGCCTGTGATTTGAATGAACTTAATCTTTAGTGGTTGCGCTGAGATCCTGACTGGGTTTAACAGTTTATCGTTTTACTGGGGATTGGCCTCTTGCCGATTTAATTTTGTTCCTGAATGAAGAGCTTCTGTTCGTGACCAGGCACGTCCTGAAGTGTCTGGAGATGGGGTGGTGTGCCAGGCAGGATTCCCAGGCTGGCTGTGGCCAGCAGGGCCCATCCCATCCCATCCCATCCCGTTTGTTGCAGGTCGTTGGCGTTCCGGTTGGCTCCGCGCTGCAGTCGACAGTGAAACAAGCGGTGGCAATAAGTGGTGGTCAGATCCTCGTGGCCAAGTCCAGCTCCTCAGTAGCAAAGGCTGTTGGTTCCAAGCAGGTTGTGACTCAAGGTGTAGCCAAAGCCATCGTGAGTGGAGGTGGAGGGACAATTGTGGCCCAGCCCGTGCAGACCATAACAAAGGCGCAAGTTTCTTCCACAGGGACTCTGAAAAGCACATCTCAAGGCTCAGGTAGAGTGATTTTACATCTTGTTACACCTAGTGATGGGTCTGTAATGATTTATTCCACTGCAAAATAGGTGTGTGTGATTGGAAAACTTGGAATTGAGTAGAGAGCTCTGTAGGAAAATTCAGGCTGAGATGAATAATAAAGAAAACGCTAATTCATTATCCGTAAGGGGGAGGAGGGAGCACAAGTGCTTTAAAACATGCAGTGTTCAGGGAGTGGAGACAGGTGGGTACACTGGGGAATGTTCAAGAGACCTTTCATGAAGCCAGGTCTCACATTTTTGACTGGCATTATGGTCCTTTCCTATGAATCCAGCCAGCCAGAGCCCAGTTCATCCCCAATTCATTCAGCCCAAAGTGTCCCAATTTCATCCCCACGTCTTCCCCAGTGCTTACAGGTACAGGAGGGTGTGCAGAGGCCCACTGTCTGCCTCTGCACACAGCTGCTTTAGCTGAGCACAGGCAGGGGCTCTGGGCTCTTGGGAAGCTGCTGTGCGGTGCCTGGGGCTGCAGGAAGCCTGCAGCCCCCACAGCTGAGCTGCTTTGGCCTGCAGCCACAAGTGGGACTGCACACAGAGATTGTTTCCAGAGCTATTAAAAAAGTGTCTGTGCATCACTGTGGAGTTAATCTGCGGTTAGAGCAGCTAAGTAGGGATTACTGAGGGCTGGTTGCATGTCACTTCCATCCTGTGCAGATTTCAGTGCATACTGCTTTCTGCAAGCAGCTGTTTTATTCCTTTTTATTCTCTCTTTCTAGTGATGGCTACACTGCAGTTACCAGCCACAAACCTGGCAAACTTGGCAAACTTACCACCAGGCACCAAGCTGTACCTCACCACCAACAGCAAGAACCCTTCTGGGAAAGGAAAACTGCTGCTGATACCCCAAGGAGCCATACTGCGAGCCACAAATAATGCCAGTTAGTCTTGCAGGGATATCTAATGAGTTAAATCATGTAATCACTACATAATTAATATGTTTGGCATTTTTGCTAGAAAGCATCCTGGTGCTGTGGAAATCCCTAATGGGATAGGGTTTCTTTGTTCATAGCAACCCATAGGTGGTGCTTTTTAAGGATGAAACCCCTCAAGTGGCTTTTGTTTTCAGTGGAGCTGCTTTTCATGCTGTGCTGTCAATGCAGAAATGTTTTTTTGGTTAATAGGCCTGTGGATGGAACTCCCAGTGAAATACCTGCAGCTGGGGCAGTCCAACTTTGATAATCTCATTGGCAGCAAGGAAGATCAGATACTTGTGATATCTATGACAGAGCCATGAGTATTTTTTTACCTGTGTTTCTTAATGAGAGACTGCAAAAAGTCACTGTTCAGGCTGTTCCTTCTGCAGACAGAGCAATATCAAAGTGTTACTTTGCAAATTACCACTGCTTGGTGTCCATGATCTGTTATTCTGTGAACAAAATGGTGTTGACAGCCAGTGAAATTAAAATGAAGAAGCCAGTGAGATTGAGTGTTTGCAGAGCTTTTGCTGCACGTCCATAACCAGCATAAGAGTGATGAAAAGATTGTTCTTTTGTTGGACAGCATTTTTATTTCATAGTAAGTTCAGAACAGCCTGAAAAGAGCTTTGCTTGTCCACCAGCCCTCCTTATCTCCCCAGCAGCTCCTCTTGTTCATGGCATTAGCTGAGCTGTAAGAGAGCACAGCTGAACTCTTCTTTACTGAGTAATAACATTACTTGGCTGCAAAACATGTGGCACTAAATTTTTGGCAAAGTCTTTTCAAGTACCTATATATACAGGGATGCTTTAGCAGCTGGCACTGTCTGATTACCAAGGGGTCAAGTCTTTTCCTCTGGTTACAGGTCTGCAGTCTGGTTCTTCTACGAATAGTGGAGGAGGAGGAGGAGGAGGAGGAACCCAAAGCACAAGCAGTAACTTGTCCCAGCACCTCACCTATACCTCCTACATCCTGAAGCAGACACCCCAGGTGAGTGGCACGAGCCTCTCAGTGGAAGCACAGTGACATTGGGGCTGCAGGGGTGTTAGGTGGATGTCCTATGCTTCTGGAGAACATGAAACGTTCTGGGACTTGGGTGTCTGGGTCTCTCTTGTCTCTGCTCTGCCTCCATCAGAGGGTGTTCTGCAGCACGGAGGCTGCACCCAGCCCTTAGTGCAGGAGCATCCAGTGTAGTTAGCAGGGCCTTGTTTCAGAAGATGAAATCTTCTTGTGGCTGCATTATAGCCACAAGCTCTTACCTGTTGTTGACACTGGTAGATTTCTGTTGTCTCTTAAGTGTGTTTCAAAGTGCTGACCCCCGATTTCCTTCTGGAGCAGGGCACCTTTCTGGTTGGCCAGCCTTCACCTCAGGGCTCTGGGAAGCAGCTGACTCCAGCATCAGTTGTTCAGGGCAGTGTAGGAGTTGGAGCATCTTCCACACAAGGACAAGCCCTAAAAGTGATCACGGGACAGAAAACAGCTCTGTTTACACAGGTAATGTGCAATGATGTGTTTCTCTCTTACTGGTTTTGTCAGATAGAGTACAGGAACCACGGCCACACATTATTGAGAGCGTTTCCTTTCCTAGTTGTTTGGCTTGATGTGGGGTTTTGTACAATTGTGGTGCTGGCTGTACCACGATGAGGAAAGCACACAAAGGCTTGCTTTCCTCACAGTACAGATTTCCAACTTTCTCTTCTCAGAGAAGGTCAGCTTGCAGTCTGGGTAAGCTTGTGGTTGCTGCTTTGTAAATGGGCTCTGGGATTTCTTAGTGAAATGGAGTTGGAGAAGTGAATAGAGCCAGGTGCAAAGTGTGCTTAAGCAGTTGAACTTTAGAAATGAGTCACCTGCTAAAGCTCTTAAAAATCTTTGGGTTTGGTACCCCTCAAAGGTTCTTCTTTTAAAAAGTACTAAGTAGTCTATGAAATTCAAATGCCCCAAGAGTACTTGCAATTGATTATCCAGAATTCAAGATTGATAGACATATTTGCCCAGTCAACACTTACAAAGTTGATTTCTGAGGTGATAATTTTGTTCCAGCAATTATTGCCAGAATTTGATTTTTTCAAAAGTATTTTGAAAATATTTTCTAGTAGTATAAAAAACATTTCTCTTGTTTGTTTTGTTGTTGTTGTTCTGTTTTGATTTGGTTTTTTTTTAATAATTTAAAACCCTAACTAATACACTGATTTCCTTATGCTGCATTCTTTCTCAAAGGCTGCATCCAGTGGACAGACCTCACTGGTGAAAATATCAGATGGGTCCATAAAATCAGTGCCTGCCTCATCCCAGCTCTCCAAACCTGGCACCACTGTGCTGAGAGTGTCAGGAGGTGTCATCACCACGGCTGCTGCTCCTGCCGTGGCCCTCCCCACAAACGGGGTGGCCCAGGTGAGAAACAGCCCTGCCAGTGTTGTGTAGTGCAGGGTTTGCACTCCTGCACACCAGTCCCAGGGAAGGACTTGTCCTGCCTCTCTCCCCTGTTGGTGTTCCCTGCAGTCAGCTTGCTGGAGGCTCTGCTCTTGCACCGAGCAGCTTTAGGCAGCCTGTGCTGCTGAGGGCACAGCCCTGCACAGTGCTCGCTGCCCCAGCTGCTGGGGCTGGCAGCAGCTGCTGCTGCGGGCAGGGGCTGTCCCTGCCCTCCTCCCCAGGGCACGGAACGTTTGTGTTCCTGGATTGAGGGCTCTTGTGAGTGGAGGCAGCCAGGGAATCCGGGTGATGCAGGCTGCCCACCTGGAGTGGAGCTGCAGTGCACGGAGAGGGAAGGAGGCAGCAAAATGAAGAGTGGAATTCACTCTGAGCCTGGTTTTTTCTGTGAGCCCCTGATCTGTGCCTCCCAAATGCCTGTGGAGAGTTGATGCCCTGCTGCCACAGCCTCCATTCTGTATGTGCCCTCATTGTGTGTGGGCTTTTGGATGTGAGCTTGAGAATCTCTTGCATCCAAACAATCGATAGATAAAAATTTGGGTTTGCTACTTTCATGACTTGTATTACCTTGTTGTGCTTAGTTTTGAATCACCTGTGACATGAAAAGGGATTTGTTATCCCTCTGCCCCTTATGCAGCAAACAGATAATGCAGCTTCCAGTTCATCATCTTCTGGAGCTCCAGCAGCAAAGACTCCTGGACAGCAACACCAGATCTGTGTAAGCCAGAGCCAGTCCACTTCCTCAGCAGTGAATAAGGCTGCGACTCCCAGTGTTGTAAGTGTTGCTTCCTTGATGACTACAGCAACGCCTGTGACAGGAAAAGCTACAGTATCAGGTATTAAACTCCGTCTTCACTCCTTTCCTAGAGCAAGTCAGAATCCAGGTGTGAGTTCTGTACATGTCTTCACTGTAAATGGAAGAATTGAGTCACCTGCATTTGCGAGTGTGTGAAAGTCATGCTTTCTAAAATATCTTATTAGTGTAACTTTTGGCTTAGCCGAGGAAATTTCTAATGATCTGGCATCCTTTTGATATTGACTGTATCTGTTACAAATAACAGCACAAGTTGCCCTTTGGTATTGGAGAGGGATTTCAGTTTTCATGCCAAGTTTTCACTGGAAGATGCATTTTGCCTGTCAGGAGCAGAGTGTGTCACTATTGAGATACCAGCAGTACTACAGACTTGATTCATTTGTGAAAGTGAAACTCCACTACTGTCCACAGAGAATGAGCAGAATTTGTCTCAGAGGCTTTTTGCATCTGCTCTTTTGGGATTGAAGAAGAGAGAGATGTTGATTAGAGGGAACTGGAGCCTTTGAAGTTAAAATTCATTAAGTACAGTGGAGTAGGCTGGATCTGGATCATTCAAGTTAATAAAAATGAGGTAATTAAATTGGGCTGCCCTTACGTGAAGGGGCATTCTCCTTATTTAGTTTTATTGTATTTCCAGCATCTTTCTTGTCAGGGAAGGCAAATACAGCAGGTCTGAGAGTTATGAGTTAAAAGTGGGAATTTTTGTTTAGATTAATTTACCTGCTGGCATGTTCTGTTCATTTGAAGGGGTTTCTTGTGAAGTGAAAGCAGAGTAAGAAAAGAGAAAGTGACACTGAGCTCATCTGACAGTGTCTTTTTGAAGCAGCTCTTCTTGTTTCCTCTCTAGTCAGACTTAAACTTCTCCTTTCTCATGGGTGTATTTTACCCAGAGCTTGAAAATAAACAGCATAGACTGCTAAGACTGACAGAATCCTGCAGGAAGCAATTCAGTATTTTTCTCTTTGCAAGGAAAGCAGCCAGGTGGGTTTTTTGGAGGAAATAAGCCATACTAAATAGTTTTCAGATGAAAACTCCCATTTAGGTGTCAGAATGCTGTCTGGATTTTGTTTTGGGCATTTTTTTATAACCTGAGGCATTGACTTCATTGTGGAAAACTCTTTCTTCAAGAATCTCAGAAAAAACAGTGGCTATAAAACAGTTATTTCAACGTAATAACAAAGAAAAACTCAAAACTGTTAGAATTCTGAACATTTGTGCTTTTAAGGGCAACGTTTTGAAAAGGATTTCAAACTTTCCCTTGTTACCAAGCCTGCCCACCCACCAGGCTGATAGGATTTGTTGAAAGGTCCCTTCTTAACAGCCTTGCTGTTGTGCCCCCTGCTGTCCTGTCCTGCCCTGACACATCAGTGCCATTCCTGACACAAAGGAAGGGGTGGCACTAGGTGAGCCTTCCTGCCTGGAGGTGAAAGCTTAACTGAGCCGTGCTGGGCATCCTGAAAAACCAAGACATCTTCACCAGAACTTGCATGTTTACTGCTTGGAAGGCAGCTGTGTTTCAGTACTACTACTACTAATGTCAAAACAAATCATAGGTACAAAATTGCCATGGTGAGACTAAGAAGTTTATTGTTGTCAATGGTTTAAAATAGATGCCTGCTAAATTTCCACAATCTGAACTAAAGTTAGTTACAGAATGAGTACAATTACATGGAAAATGTCCAGTTTACCAGCAGAAAGGATGGACATAGGCCCAAGTCACAGTGTTGGAGTGCTGGCTGTGGTGCCTTGGGGTGTCATCAGAAGGAGATGACATCTCCTTGTGGAGGAGAGAGCTGGCAGTCAGGTGATGAGCAGGCCTCACCCATGGGACTGTGGCACAACTTGGAGTCGTGCTGATTTCTCCTGGAGTTACTGAGTGCTGCCATTGATAATGCTGTTGGTATCTGAGTGTTCTGCTTGTTCTTTGGGCCTTGACTAAAATCAGGGGTTTAGTTCAGTCTCCAGTTTAATGCACTTCCAGCCTGATTAGCCATCCTTAGGGGTGTGCTCAGTGCACATTGCAGAGAGACTCACAACACTCAGTTCAGGTGTGTCCTCTGTCAGACCTACTGCACAGCAGCCTTGGGCTTGTCCCACAGTTGGAACAGGGTTGATTGTGCCCTGCTGAGTGCAGTGGGTGCTGCTAAGCTGAATTGCAGAGGTGTGAGTGGCACTGGGATACCTCCCTGAGAGCAGCTGTGTGAGTACAACAGAGCTGTAGTTCACTGGCTTACCACAGCCTTGAGAACAAGGTCTGGTCCTGACAAGAGTGTTTTACTCTGCTGAGCCTGCTTCAGTCGGAAGGTTTGTTACATCAACTTTTGCTTAAGATTCCTTGGGTAATGAGGAGATTTGCTTTACAACTCTCAGAGTGCTGTGCAGCATGTAAGAGTGTGCACGCTGCGGTGCAGCACTACAGCGTTCGAGCCATCGCTTGTGTCAGTGCAAACTCGTCCTGACAGCTCACCCAACTGTGGCTTGTTAAGAGGGTGGCAGTGCTAGGTTACATGCCACCCTGCTTCAAGCTGAAAGGGAGAGAAGTAGCTGGAGAAAAACTAACTGGTGTGTTTTATTTAACATTTTGTCTTCCGTTCTTCTTGCAGGGTTGCTAAAAATCCACTCAAATCAGTCTAGTCCACAGCAGGCTGTTCTGACAGTTCCCAGCCAGCTTAAACAGCTCGGTGTAAACACAGCTTCTGGAGGTGTTCAGACAATACTCATGCCTATGAACAAAGGTAAAGGGCAGAGGAGGATGACAGATGGTGTTTGGAAATCTCCTTTGACACAGGGTAGCACTTGGTCACTGTTGGCATACATGGTCGGAAGTAGAGATAGAAGAAATTGTAGCAAGGAATTCATCCCTAAGCTTTGTGCTGCAAAAAGAGTGTGTTGCTTCTGAAAATGTTAATTTGTTGCAGTGTATGAATTTGATTTTCTCTTCTTCTTTGTTGCCCCCCTCCCTTTTTTTTTTCTTTTTCCAGTGCTACAGTCACTTTCTACCAGCAAAATTTCAGCAGTCACAGCAGCGAGTACAGTTGTCCCCAGTCCCTCCACGGCATCCATTGCCAAAGGTAAAAAGGGATTTCTTAGTAAGACAGGTAGTAAAAAAAAAGCTGGTGCTGCTCTATGCAAGTGGCCTGACTATGAAAGTAGACTCCATGACTGTGGGTTCCTTTATTTCCATTATTATTAGAGTTTAAATCAAGTGAGAATGACGCATGGGGACTAGGAATTTAACAGTGACTTCCCCCTCAACAAATCCCACAGCATAGACGAGTACAGAGAAAAATGTGAATGTTCTAGAAAGTTACAAGGAGTACCTTAAACACTCATTGTTTCAGGCCATATTTGCAGAACTGCCATGAGCAGCAGGTATTGAACCCCAGGTCCTGCTGTTCTCAGCCTGTACTGGAGGTTGCTTTTCAGCAGCACTAGATGCAGACAGCACGTGTCTCTGTGCACACAGGGAGGAAGGAGACACACACAATCCTTCCCAGAATAAAGCATGGGGCAGAGATGACACACTTAAAGTCCAGTTCTGGCAGAACTGTTGTGTCTCTCTCCATCCCAGCTGTGACCAGACTGTCTGGTTATTTGGGTTCGGCACATCTCTCACTGCTTCTGTCTCACCAGAGTTCTGTCATAGACGTGAGAAAGTTCACATGTCAGAATCAGTGATGTCTTTAAAAAAGTTGTCACTTTGAAATGTCACTTCTTGTTAAAACTTGGTAGCTTTCTATCCTGGTCTTTGTTTGCAGACTGGCCAGGCAGTTCAGTGTAGATCAGGCAGTCATATGCAAAAGTACAGTTGATTATGCAGGTTTTCTGAGAAGGATGAGATGTGAGCGTGTGGAAATTTGTGGGGGGGAACATGTTCTGGTAGGTCTCTTTCAGCAAAATTGAAGGTCAAATGTGTTCATGCTTAGCAATGAGAATGCAAACAATAAATGAAGGGATGTTATGTAAGACCTCTAGTCTTACTGGAGTCTCACAAGACTGTCTGGTACTTTTGTCAAGCTGGCTGAACTTTCTGTCTTAAAATGTATTCTGTTTCTTTGAAGTTAAGATGGAGCCTGATTCAACAGGACAGAACTGCAGTTCCGTGGGTACCCAAGAAGGCCAAGCAGCAGTTAAAACAGAAGAGAGCTCTGAACTTGGGAATTACGTTATCAAGTAATTGTTTGTTTCTCTGTAAGGATTTCTGATCTTTGAAGTGCTGGGGAAATGGAGATGGTTCTAGGGATGAGTGAGGTGCTTTGACCTAGAAATACATTATAAAATCTGTCCCATACACTGCTGTATCTGTTCTAATCCTGTTGGGTGGCATTTGTTTCAGACAGTGTTGGCAACGTTTTATTTGTGCATGGATTTGTATGCACAGTTCATGAAAGGGGAGACATTATTTGAAGATTTGCAGTTGTTTTGGGCTTTGTTAAAATCACAAGCTGCTAAAGTCTCTTTCTCATCCTCTGCTTGGATAAGTCCCATTGCCACTGTGTGTCCTTGGTCAGGTCACACTGCACAGTGAAATGCAGCTCTGAAAAGGGGCTGAAATAAGTAGAACTGTCCACCTTCTGAACTCTCAAGTCTTGTTAAGCTCAGATACTTGTTTAATTACTTAGTATGAGGGCTGCTTTGCTTCAGAGTTAGAATTAAATAATAATGAGTATTCAATCACTGGATGCTGTGAAATGCAGTGTCTTGTTTGTGATGCTTTTGCAAGTACTTGTTAGTGTTTCTTCACCAGAACTCAGACTGCAGAATTTCCTCTGCATATTTCTTGCAGTGTGTAGGATGTCTCTTCTGCTCTTGATTCCTCCAACTTTCTTGTCTCTGTGTTTTGTAGAGTTTTGTTACCTCAGTGTATCCCTGCAGACACTACCCTGATGAGGAGTGTGTGTAAAAGACAGGAATAAATCTTCAGTCACTACACACTGAAAATTACACTAGTTATAAGATAACTATTGGAAAATAAAGTTCCTGACAGTTTAATAGCCTATGACTGGTTAAGTCAAGTCCCATAAATACAAAATTTCCCATGTTTCCTACTGGAAACACTAGTTGCCCCTCAAAGTCATGTTGCAGCTTGTGAGATAATGCAGGGATTTTCTCCAAGCCTGTCTTCAGTCTCTTCAGCCTGACAAATGCAGCTTCAGATGTGGACGTTTTTGCAAGAGGAAAGGCTGTTTGAGTACCTTCTCTGCATTGGGGTGTAACAGTTTATCTTCACGCTGCTATTTGTAATGCCTTGGAGCCAAAGACTTTAAACCATGCAGTGAGTTTGAAACCTGTGATTCATTGCATCCAACAGCAATCTTCACTGTGATTCTTTTTATCCCTTGCAGCATAGAATATTTGGAGAACATCCAGCAGCTTTTAACTGCAATAGTGAAGAAGGTTCCATTAATTGCTGAAAAAAGTAAGCAGTAAATGAAAAGGCTTTGCTCTGTATTGTCAGTGTATCAACAGAATGCCTTGCATACTCTGTAGCCACAGAAGTTATTAAAAGGTGAAATGAACTGAAGCCATTCTCCAAGAGAGTTTACCCCAGGGGTTACTCTGAAGATGCTTAGAATTAGGTTCTTCCAGTAAACTCAAATGTGTTGTTAACAGTTAAAATCTTTCATCTGTTGTTTTTTTTTTTCTATTAGAAATAGATTGTATTTCTTCACATAATGGCTGCAAGTAGGTCTTCTTTTTCCTGGTCTGCCCTTAATGGATTTGCTTTTTTGCTTTTCTTTTTTCTTTTTTTAAATTTAAAACTAGGGTTTCATCCAGCTGGCAAATACAGTAACATAGCTCAGCACTGAAATGTGTCTGTTATTGGGGTTAATCTTGTGTGGTACTTTATTATTTCATTCCTCTTACTCATGTTCATGAAAATGTATCAGGTTTCTTTGGTAATTATTGCACTTTGAATGAGCAGTCCTGGAGTCTGGGTAGAGCAGACCCTCTCAAGCAGAGGCAGCAGAAGGAGTGAGAGGCACAGTAAAGCTTTCATCACATGCAGCTCTCATGCTTTTGCCAGGAAATCTTTTCACTGTTGTTTCATTTTTATGTTGTAATGTGTTTGGAAAAAAAAAATCCAGTTTTCCAAAGGAAAATACTTTGTCTTAGACTTACAGGTCTAGATAATAGAGTTTTTTGGGGGAAAAGAGGCTTAAAGCAGCCTATAGCTACAGGTTCTGTGTGTGTGACCAAGAGGGTTTTGCATTCAAAAACCAGAGTAAGTCTCTCTTGGAAGGATCACACCATTTGTAAGAATTGATTGCAGTCATTGAGCCTGTGAGCATGAAAAGTATTTCCCTCCTCCTCTTTGCTAAATAAACATCAAACCTAGAATTCATCTTACGTCACTTACTGAAAATTTAATAGAGTTTTTGATTTTGTGTTTTTTCAGGTGAGGATGTAAGCTCTTTTTGTGCCAGTTCAGTGGAACAGTATTACAGCTGGAACATCGGGAAGAGGAGGGCAGCTGAGGTAATTCTCTCCTCCAGTGTTTCATAAGCAGTCACTAGGAACACAAGAAGGATTTCAGAAGTGTAGAACTTTCCTTGTTGTTTTCTGATTTGTTTTCTGAATAAACCTGTTACTTTAAATGGCAGCATTCCTTACTGCAAGGTGCACTGACTTGTGTACAGACAGTTTATTGTTCACAGGCTTTCTCAAGCAGAAAGGGTGCTGAAGGTCATTTTTCAGTTTATTTATAGTAAGATGGTTTTTGAAGCGTTTTAAAGCTCTAATTTTTTTCAAACTGATAGTGCTTTATCCTCATCTCTCCTCTGTGGCATGTTACAGTCAAGGGAATTTACCCAACGTACTTTATCTGTCTTGTTATGGGATTGTGTCTGCTTTCTGTAGGATGAAAATTGAGGGATCAGGCATAAGCACTACTAGTGCTGAAATAGATTGTCAGTTCACCAAAGATAAATATTTCAGTTAACTTGGACCTTTTGTATTGTGGTTTCCCTCTGTTTCTTCATAACTTTGCCATCTTGCTGTGGAATTTTACAGGGAAGGTGTTAACATTGCATTAGATCCTCTGCTGTTGCCAGCTTAAATGATCAAAGAGTTTAACCAGATTTTAAGAACATATTTTGCTCTAGTGGATTTCTTGCACCATGCCATCTTTGGTGTTACTTGGGAGATGAAACATTTCAAGTCAAGACAAATGTGACTAGGCCCCTGTAAATGTGTGTCCCTTTTATTGGGATTGGTTTTTGGATGATAAAGCAAAGTTTAAATGACCTGTCAGAATTCAGTCTGACTCCTGAGAAAATCATGTTCCTTTTTGGTTTCCTTTGCAACCTGGATGATGGTTCTGGGCTGTAAGCTAACCATAAATGTTCTAGCCAGTGTGATGAGCTTTCTCTTTGGTTGGTCACAGTGGCAACGAGCACTGACAGTGAGAAAGATCCTGCAGGAAATCGTAGAGAAGCACCCCAGGTTTCAGAGTATCAGCCCCCTGAAAACAAAGCACGTGGTGCACTGGTGTCGGTGCCATGGCTACACACCCCCTGACCCCGAGACCCTGCGCAGCGAGGAGGACTCCATCGAGGACGTGCTGACACAGATAGACAGTGAGCCAGGTGAGTGTGGAGGGACAGGAGCTGCTCTCTGCCAAGGACACTGTTCATTAAATGCCTGTGTACAGGCACATCTGGAGAGGGGGATCCCTGCTTCCTTTATTTTCACTTCATTCACTCTGGAGATGGTAAGGGCAGGCCTGTGAGTGTGGCTGTCCCTGCTCCCTGTCAGTCCTGGTGTCTTTCTGGGGCTTCCCTTGGTTTTTGGTGTGCTTTGGGGCCCTTGGAGGCTCAGTGTAGATGAATCTCCTGAAAGATGATCCTTGCTCCACAATGTGATCATTTAGAAGTGGATACACAAAGTAAGCAAGGGAGTAATGGCATTTCTGCCCTTGGGTAGGCATAGCCTCTGTTAAGACTTACCATGCAAACACTGTGAATGAGTTCAGGTACAGAACAAAAAAAGCCAAACCTGGCAGTGGCAGTGTGGAGCTCAGTGGGGGTTAAGTTACCTCCAAAAGTGAGGTGAATTGGCTCGTGTGAAGCTTCATGCTATGTATTACAGCTGCTACATTGTTCCACTAGCATAGCACTAGAATCTGCTCAGTTCATTTCAGTATTTATTAAAATCACATATTTAATTTCACTGATTCTTCACAGTTAAGCACTCCTGTTTCCCCTTCAGATAATCGCTTTCCAAAAGCTGAATGTTTTTCTGTTCTGATCATACAAGGGTTTAAGGTATTTCACAGAAGTGTATGGAATTGGTTATATGTTGTAAAATCTGGCCCTGCATTGCAGCTGCTGAAGGTGGAAAGCAAGCCTACATCCACCTTAAAATATTTTTATCTACATCACTGTATTTGTGTTTGTCTTTGAAGAGTAGCACTGTTTACTGCATAGCTTTGCACTGAAGGTTTTACTGGCTTGTGTCAGTAATGCAGAGAAGAGGTTCCCTTTTGCCATTCCACTGTGAAACTGATTTTTTCTTAAGAAGCAAGATAATGCTTGTCACAATGTAAAAGATGATTTAGCACTACATGCTGCCTACATGTAAAAGCTCCACTTCTCTAAGCAAGTTGAAGAGCATCAGACTGATTTGCCAGTTGCCAAAAAGCTTAAAAAGCTTCTGTGAGAATGTTTTGGAGACTGACATGAGCCTGGTTTTGTGTGAAATGCAGCCTCCTTGATTGGTGTAGGAGCAGATGTGGGAGAGAACCATGAGTGTCATGAAGATATAATTAGAAGGCTCTCAATGACTGTTTGCATTTCTGTTCATCCTTATATTTGGTAGGCACTACAAAAATAACTTGCAATTACCTTAATTTCTTACCATATTTTGAGTGTTCATTTGTTTATAAACAGCTTTCTATAACCTATCATGTGTTTAATTGATTGCTTCTATTTCAGAATACCCTTCATCTTACAGCAGTGGTGAGGAGCTGTGCCGAAAACTGGAGGAACTACAGCAATTTCTGAAACAAGAGCCAGAACACGAAGAGGAAGTAGATATTCTCAACTTTAGTGAGCCATTAAAAATAAACATTAAGAAAGAACAGGAGGAGAAGCAAGAAGAGATGAAGTTCTACATGGCTTCCTTGCCTGCATCAGAGTTTGTGAGGGATACTGCTGAGAAGGTAATAAGTGAATCATAAAGCTAATTAGAACTGTTGTTAAGCTAGTTGTGCTCTTACATTTATTTAGTTGCATTTCTTTCATCTATATAGGCCTTGGGACTTTTAAATGAAATTTTTCATGCATACCCTGGAAAAATTGAGCCTTCTGACTCAAGACATGCAGCTGCCAGTTCTGGCAGGGGAAAGGGAAGAATGCCAGCTGGGAGCTCACTTCAGAGTAGCTGTTTTGCAGGGTTCAGTACAGAAAAACCATCTTGAAAGGCTAAAAGGAAGGATAAATGAAGGATGAGGAGCACCAGCACTGAATTCTTCCTGTCCCATCATGCGAAAGATGTGGACTTGTTGGACCAATGCTGTGTAATAGTTCCTGAAAAGGAGCTGAAAACTCAGCAATCTTCTCATGGCAGCATGAGAGAGAGTAAACTGATTTGGCGTGTAGGAAAGAGTGTACCATGGCAGCAGGAGGGGTTTGCATGGAGCAGCTGTTGGAGAAAGAGGAGATCCCCGTCCCCACCTCACCTGCTGACACCAAGGGACAAATCCCTGGTTCTGCAGTGTGTCTGGTCTCTTGCTCCATAGGTGACAAAGGCACGGGCACAATGAGAGTGGAGCTGAGGGATGAAACACTCCTTTGATGTGGAACTCCTGTGCCGGGAGTACTGTTTAAAGTGGTTTCAGTGGCCACGGTTGGGTGCAGGAAAGGTGATGAGTAGATGGATTGAATATATGTACAGTTTTAAAATAGGGCTTCCATTCTCAACCTGAAGATACCCAGTGCAGCCTGGGTTTTGTGTGGACTTTCTGAAACTAAAACTAAAACCTGCTTTTGTTTCCTCTGACTTTCAGAGGATTTCTGCAGGCTATGCTAATTTTACCCAGATTTTTTTTAAATTAAGTCTGAGATTATACTGCTTGAAAGCTCTGTATGTCTACTTGCTTCTCTTTTAATTACCCTTTGTAATAGAGGTTTTTTTGTTAATCTTATCTAATTCTAGTACAATGTGAGTTGTGTTTTTTGATATACTAATTCTTTTTTTTTGTCTTGTATTTTATAGATAGGGATTTCTTTTCAACCTACTGAGGTACAAAAGAATGTTTATGCATCTGTAATAGAAGATATGATTTTAAAGGTAAGAAATTACTTCACAGGAAGGGCTTGTCTGTATTAACTAAGTAGTTAATAAAGCAATTAGAAAAAGAGATGGAATATCTTTATTTATGTGCATTTGTCAAATCAAAGTCTGTCGTTCTGCATGGATAGATGCATAGCTGCCCAAAGAGGGTTATACACTTTAGTGTGGGTTTTCAGTTTTCTGATTTGTTGGCTTGAACACAGAATAGTGATTTGCAAATTCTCACCAGCACTAAGATACTGACTCATTCTGTAATTTTGAAAGTACTTCTTGCGTTGTCCTTCTCTTCAGAACTGGGGGGGAAATCTTTCACTTCGTGTAAGACTTGGCTGTTTTATACAAGGTTAGCTATATTTTCCTAAATACTGCTCAGTTACTTTACCCAGGTTGTCTCTGCTGCGAGATTGCTGAATTCCTGCAGACAGTAACAATTCTGCCATGTGTGAGAAACTATTTCTCTGTCATAATCACTTCTGGAAAAACGGAGAAATGGTTTTGCACCAAAATTTGAACAGCAGGGATCTGGAGTTCTTGGGCCTGGACTGAAGGCTAACACAGATTATTTCTAGCAGCACTCTGGTGTATTTCATGCCAAAGATGATTTTGGGATTGTTTTTACAGACTGCAGCTTATCAGAAGATGAGTTTTGCAAAAGCTGATTGATTCCAGGTGGCACACGCACTCAAGTGCATGCCTGTTCTGTTCCCTGTTATTTGCCAGAGCTGAACTCTGATACAGATAAATCCATTTGTAGACACAGATTTCAGCCATCAGGTTGCTGCATTACAATTGTAGAGTTATGCCAGCTTTCTTCACTGAACGTTGCAGAAACCTCTCCTCTGGTCTTGATCCAGCACAGAAAGCCAAGAGCCTTAATTAGCTTTTGACTGAACCTTGGTTAGGCCAAGTGTTGGGTGTGTGGCTGCCCAGGCTGGGAGGTTTCTGTGAGGGTGTCCTGTCACAGGCCTGGTGACCACAGGGAGAGGGCTGGGATGCAGGTGCTGGCTCCCAGGAGAATATCTGCAGTCTGCCATGTACAACACCAGCTCTGGTGTGTGGGAGGAAGGGTTCTGAAATGCTCTTGAAAGCTCTGGCTCTGGAACGCTTGATCCACCCTGCTGGGCATGTACAGCTCTGCAGGTCTGGAGGGAAAATAGGCTGGGCAGTTGCAGCCTGAGCTCTGTGCACTTCTGGGTCTCTTTTTGTTAAATAAACTCATGTCTTAAACTCACTTGGGTGTCTTGAACTCAAATGTTGATCATTTGAGGATTGAAGCCAGCCAGAATTTCAGCTGCTTTTACACTGACACTTGAGCAAATATGAAGATCCTTTGCTGTTTTGGTCATGCTGCCTCCTAATGGTGTCTCTTGTCACAGGCCACTGAGCAGCTGATGAGTGATATCCTACGGCAGGCGCTGGCTGTGGCGTACCAGACAGCTCCTCACAACAGGTACAGCACGGGCTGCCTGCCACCACTCACTGCCACCACGGCCCTGAGGGTGACATGGCTTCGGGAATTCAGTCAGGCTCTGTGTGGCTCAGACCACCAGACTGAGGGAATTTGTGGACTGTACTCTTGACAAGAACCAAGCCTTAAGAGAGGTTTGTCATTTTGTGGTTCCCTAGTGGGAAAGGATGGAAACACAAACACAAACATTAAAAACCAAGGCAGGATTCTCTGGTGTTGCCATGCCTCAGAGGCAGATGACCTGTTTCTGCAGAGCCACACTGGAGGGACCTGCTCACTCTTGTCCATCTCTGCTGTGTAGACAGCTTAGCCATAGCCTACCAGAACTTAAACAACCTAAATAATCCCTTTTTTTTACTGTTACACACTTTTTTGCCTCAAATGCTGAGAGATTATTATAGAATCATAAAATGATTTGTATTGAAAAGACCTTAAAAATCATCTTGTTCCATCCCCTGCCATGTGCGGAGCCACCTTCCAGTATCTCAGGTTTCTCCAAGCCCCATCCAGCCTGGCCTGGGACACTTGCAGGGATCCAGGGGCAGCCACAGCTGCTCTGGGCACCCTGTGCCAGGGCCTCAGCACCCTCACTGGGAAGAAGGTTTTTTTTAATATCTAATGATTAGGCCACATTTTGATTTCTGTTCAGCAGCATGATTTGGGATAGCTTAAATTGATTTAAAAAACCCCAAACACTATAAGAAAATGCTCAGTTTAAGTATTCACTTGTATACAATATATAAATATTTACATAATACATTAAAAGGTATGTATACATGTTATATATAGAAGTACATACACAACAATTATGCTATACAAGTTCAAGAATTCATACTCCAGTATTTGATTTTCCTGTCCAATGCCCAAGAGGTTCCCCCTAGTCATTTGAGTGGCTTTTTTTTGTGCTGTGATATTTTAATGCTTTCCCTGCATTACTCTAACACCTGCTCTTATATCCTTTTTTGCTTTGATTGTTATTTTTGACTTGCTGCTTTATGGACATGTGGTTTTCTGTGTGTTATAATAGCATTTCTGCTGCATTCCCTGCAGGACTCCAAGAGAGATCACAGTGATGAATATTCACAAAGCCATCTGTAATATTCCGTTTCTTGACTTCCTCACAAACAAACATATGAAGATACTAAATGAGGAGCAATGAAGTAGAGCAGAGAAGGTGCTACAGGAAAGGTGGATTTATGACTGAAGTTGGGCTGACAAATCCAGCATTTCTGTAGGACACTATTACACTTATAACATTGGGCTACTAGATTGTTACCTCCAACTAAAGATGCACCTTAATGCAACAAAATGATGCTCTGTTCCAAATCAAGTTGTTAAATGTCAGTGTTTACTTGGTAAGTGTATGTTCAGTGGCTGAACAAACATTGTCAGTTTGCATCAAGTTGCTAGCTGTGAGAGACTCCACAGGCCTGGTCCCTCTGAGACGGCTCTGCTGATGAGACTGAACTGGTTTTTAAGATGAGAAATGATGGTTTTTAATGCAGTCTGCATACGAGTTGGTTTCCCCATGCAGTGAGCAGGGCACTTGCTTTGGCACTCTGAATATGGGATAAGTCTAAGGCAGCTCTGTAAGGCAGGCCGTGTGAGTAGATGGGTGGATTTGGGGGAGCAGAGCGCTGATGCCAGCAGCAAATTTGGCCATTCCTGCCTGAGCATGATGTGTGTGACTGAGAAAACAGCTGGGTAGGTTTGTCAGCAGCTTATTCAGCTAAGTGTCACCTAACCAAATTCCTTGCCTCCTCCCTAGAGGAGGTGTCAGGTGCCACCTTTCTTAGTTACCTTGGAAAGGGTAGACTGGCATGGCACATCCTCAGGCAAGACAAACAAACCACGATCAGGCTTGGGAAGATTTGCCTGACCACTTGTCCTGCATGGGAAGGGAGAGGAACAAAGACAATATTCAGGGTTTGTGGGCTTGGGCTGGCTGAAAGGCTCCGCTCGCCCAGCGAGCGCCTCCCCAGGCTGCCAGAAGGTTTGAAGGGTGCTGGAGGGCAGATGGCCAGCGGTGTTGTACAAGTCTTAATGTTGTAGCAGCGTTTGCCAAGTCTCAGCCTAAACTGCTAAAGTGGGAGAAGCACTGCTTTGGATTAAGTTCTGTTCAACGCAGAGAGGCCTGGTGGGATCGAAAAATCAAAGATTTTCTGCTCATGGGGAGATCTTCTGATGTCTTGACTGCAGGAAGAAGTTCTGCTACTAACCCCAAGCACTTAAGCTGTCTCAGGAAGGCCACTGGTGAGGGAGACGTGTCTGCAGCCTGGCTATCAACACCTTGCTGAGGAAAGCTTTGTTGACAACATCCTGACCACCCACATCCACCACCCCTTTGTCCTGCCCCATGGGTGCTTGCTGGCAGTGTGAACAAGCCGTTGTGAAGCTGGTGGGACTGCTGTGGGACTGTTGTGCTTTCAGCATGCTTGTTTTGTCTGGCAGTGCTGTCATGGGTGGAGCATGGGCCAAACAGCCAGAACCTGCAGTGCGCTGATCTCAGTTGGGTCTCTGATCTGCTGCATGGCCTTTGATTTAATCACTCTGTGCCTCAGTTTCCCCAGCTCTGAGCATGGGGAGCAGGATACCTACCTCACAGGGGTGTACTGAGGCCTCGCTCTCGTTGGTGCCGTGCTTTGACAATACAAAGCCTTTTATTAACATTAAACTACAGTTATCTTTCTTGGCCTGGGGTAGGAGCAGAATGTCATCTTTTGGTGCTTTTTTGGGGCTAGAAGACAGGCAATGTTTACTATAGTAACATGCAGGAATTGTGAAAAAAGCTTCAGTTAGAGGTTTCAGACTTGGAAGGAGAGTAGTGTAAGTTTGATGCAGTTGATAAACTGAAGAAAGCACTGTGTACTTCAGATGGGATGCCACCTGTCTTCTCTACCTTAAATAAAACCAAGGTCTGCAGGAAAGCCCCTCTCAGTTCATCACAGGTAACAGGGAGCCGCAGTTCTGTTGAATATAAGAGTGGCAGAACCTGACCCCTGAATCTAGGAAATGGGACCAATGGATGAAATCCAAACAGCATTCAGAGAAGGACTTAAATGCCCCCTAGGAAGGACATTACAGATGCTCAGGATTCAA
This sequence comes from Prinia subflava, assembly GCF_021018805.1. NCBI lineage: Eukaryota > Metazoa > Chordata > Aves > Passeriformes > Cisticolidae > Prinia > Prinia subflava. The sequence continues at coordinate 2,364,276 of NC_086257.1, read as the reverse complement.
AAGCTAATCCTGGCTTGTTCGGGTGAGCTGAGTGCAGGATTGCCTGTGAAAGGAAAGGGCACAGCTTAGCCCTGACATTACTTTATCAGCAGAGGTCAGTGTGATGGGGTTGAGCAGCAGTGATTATGTTTCAGCTCAGTGTTGATTTGGGAGGAATCCAGGTAGCTGGGGAGCTGCAGGTTCCCTGCTTTGGAGGCTGTAGTGAACTTGGGGTCTGTACTGCTTTCAGGCATCCCTGAACACTTGATGAACAAGAAGGGCACTTTCAGGATCCCTGTCACTGTCATGACAGCCTGCAAGTTCTGTGGGAACAGCCTTTGGGCAAACTCAGTCATGCTGTGATCTGCAGTGACCTCGAGTACTGTGTGCCACAATATAAAAAAAAGACATTAAGCTTTGGAGAGCATCCAAAGGAGGGTCACAAGGATGGCGAGGAGTCTGGGGGAGAAGCTGTAGGGAGAGCAGCTGAGGTCACTTGCTCTGTTCAGCCAGGAGGAGACTGAGGGGAGACCTCATTGTGGTCTTCAGCATCCTCCCGAGGGGCAGGTACCAGTCTCCTCACCAGTGACTGGTGAGAGGACCTGAAGGAATGGCATGAACTGAGTTACAGGAGGTTTAGGTGGAATATCAGGAAAAGATTGTTCACCCAGAGGGTGGTTGGGAACTGGAACAGGCTCCCCAGGGCAGTGGGCACAGCACCAAACCTGTCTGAGTTCAAGAAGTATTTGGAGAATGCTCTCAGACACGTGATGTGGATTGGGGTGACCTGTGCAGGGCCAGGAGCTGGACTCGGTGATCCTTGTGGGTCCTTTCCAACTCAGCATGTTCTGTGGTTCTGTACACATGCATTTCCAGCCCCTGCCTCTTGCAGGCTTTGTTTCTGGGATGCTGATAACACCCAGAGCAGCTTTTGAGGATGCAGGAACTCATCTTTGGGCATTTGTTTGCAAATTGTGGCTTCTTTGCCTGTGTCCTGCTTTTCTGTGAGGAATGGAGTTTCAGAAAAAGTCCTGAACCTGGCCCTCAAGTAGGCAGGTACAGACCCCTTGTTCTTAACGGGGTTCTTGTAGTGGAAATCTATTGCTACATTTCTGAGCAACCACAGGTTATTCTCCTAGGAGATGCTATATTATTAGTATATAAAGTTTGCTGAAGAAAAATAAACTGTTAAAAGCAGATAGAAAATGACACATTTGTTTAGTTCTTCAGATGTAGGAAATGTTGTTGCAACAAGTTCTTTGCATTTTGAATAGTGGTGGGAGAAAAATTTGTGGATGAGAAGTTCCTGTGGGAATTGCTTGGAGATAAGATAGAGGTTGTGGAATTTCACACATCCCTTCAGGTGTTTGTGGAATGCTACAGGTGCGGTGTGTTGAAATGTTATGGTATATTTCTCTGGCTTTCTGAAAAGTTTAAGATCTCTTTACGGATATTGCCCCTGTTTGTAATGCTGAGTGTTTAAATCCTTCATGTTATCTGTATTATACTGTATAATTGTGTAATATACGTATGTTTACAATAAATTCTTTTATTAGCTGTGCTAGGATTGTCTTGACTGTCAACTGTCACTCGAAGTTTCTCCAGATCCACAGATATTTTTGTGCTCTGTGTATTCAGAATGTTGTAGTTAGTTCTGGATAAGAATTGGTAGTTGAGGAATTGATCTGAGGGAAAAGGTAATTTTCCCCTTTTTCTCATTATTTTAAAAAGCTCCTGTTTTGGAAGCTGGGGGAAGGGAAGCCAGGAGCTGAGCTCCTCCAGCCTTTCATCTTCAGAGCAGCCTGCTTAAATAGCTAGTCATTGGTTTTCGTGGAAGACTTTTGAAAAGTAAGGTTGAGGTTGGCCAGCTGCCAGACACCCACCCAGCCGCTGTCACTCTCAGGACTCGGGAGAAAGTAACGTGCCTCATGTGGGTCAGGATAATGTACCACAGAATCACTAGGTTTGGAAAACACCTCTGAGGTCACCAAGTCCAGCAGGCACTGCCAAGCCCACTGTTAACCATGTCCACGTCTCCGTGTCTTTGAAATGCTGCCACAGATGGAGATGCCACCACTGCCCTGGGCAGATCAACAAAGTCAGATAAAAACAAGGGACATCGTGTACTGGTTACTGCCATAGACAAAACAGGCTCGACTTGGCGAAAATTAGTTGAATGTATTGCCAAATGGAAGCTGGATGGCGAGAGGAAAACAGAAAAACCGCCAACCCCCTCCCCCCCAAAAAACGGGAAAAAAACCCCAAACAAAACAAAACAAAACAAAACAAAATGCTTTCCCCCGACTTCCTTTCTTTCTCAGACTCATGTCTTCAGTCCTTCACCGTTAATTGCTGCCTCCTCCCTCCCTTAGGCCGTCCTCGGCTCCTCCGACAGCTTCGGTGCCCTGGAGGCGGCGGGAACCGGCGTGTCCGGCACGGGGCAGCCTCTCCCCTCACAGAGACCTCCCCACAGCTCCCTCTCCTCAGAGACCCCCTCACAGAGACCTCCCCACAGCTCCCTCTCCTCAGAGACCCCCTCACAGAGACCTCCCCACAGCTCCCTCTCCTCAGAGACCCCCTCACAGAGACCTCCCCACAGCTCCCTCTCCTCAGAGACCCCCTCACAGAGACCTCCCCACGGCTCCCTCTCCTCAGAGACCCCCTCACAGAGATCTCCCCACAGCTCCCTCTCCTCAGAGACCCCCTCACAGAGACCTCCCCACAGCTCCCTCTCCTCAGAGACCCCCTCACAGAGACCTCCCCACAGCTCCCTCCCCTCAGAGACCCCCCCACAGCTCCCTCCCCTCAGAGACCTCCCCACAGCTCCCTCCCCTCAGAGACCCCCTCACAGAGACCCCCTCACAGAGACCTCCCCACAGCTCCCTCTCCTCAGAGACCCCCTCACAGAGACCCCCTCACAGAGACCTCCCCACGGCTCCCTCTCCTCAGAGACCCCCTCACAGAGACCTCCCCTCAGAGACCTCCCCACAGCTCCCTCTCCTCAGAGACCTCCCCTCAGAGACCCCCTCACAGAGACCTCCCCACAGCTCCCTCTCCTCAGAGACCCCCTCACAGAGACCTCCCCTCAGAGACCTCCCCACAGCTCCCTCCCCTCAGAGACCCCCTCACAGAGATCTCTCCTCAGAGACCTCCCCACAGCTCCCTCCCCTCAGAGACCCCACCACCCTCTGCCAGCGCTGGGCACCGGCACTCGACACGGACAGGAACCCAAAGAGTAAGCGAAGGAACCAAACCTCTGTGTTCTCCCCGCCCTGTGGGGAGGAGCCGCGGGTGTCCGTGAACAGACGAACGCGCCGTTGTTTTGGGAAATGCTGCGGAACTCTGTATTAGTGCTAAATGCCACAGAAGTGCCTCCTGCCCTGGAGGTAAACACAGCCTTTCTGGGCTCCATGGCACCAGCAATCCATTTGGTGGCAAACCAGGTTGGTCCTCAGGATCAGACATTACCGCAGTGGCCAAGGTAGAGGAAATGAGTATGAGGAAGGTAGAGGTGATAGGTTTGCATGTGATTGTTCACTCTCAAAGAAATTAGTGCAATGTAGAGAGAAATGTGCAGTTTATGAAAGCAAGCAAATCAGTAATGTGCTGCTTATGAATTTTGCAAGTTCACAAGAACTCTTCTGAGCAATGGTGTATTTCCCAGACCAAAGCTCACACTGAGCATGTGGCAGTGCAGGTATTCACTGCTCCCTGACACAAAACTCACCTTCAGCATCCCAACAGGCCAGGTGTCAGCAGGATTAAACAAAACCAGCAGGTTCAGTGTCACCCTAGAGGTAGTAAATTCTAAAGTTACAAGTGCAAACCCTTCCTTTTAAAGGACTTTTCTTTATGTATCAAATAACCCTTACTTGCACTGTGATTCACAGTTGAAAATCCTTGAGGGACTTGGACATGGGCCCAGAGCAATTGGGAAGACAAATACTACCATGAGAGCAGTGTTGGAAGCAATCCTGGCATCACAACTCTCTGGAGCTTCCAAAACTCACGTAGATTTGACTTCTTCAGAGGAACTTGATGTGATACCTTTCAATTTGGCTGAGGCAGGCATTTTTCATACAAAATCAGGTAAGCTGCAGACATTGGCAGCCAGTGGCATCACCCTGGATCTTACAGTGGTAAGTACCTGCTCACTTTTCCTTCTTGTTCATTGCTCATGCACATTGAACAGCAGCTTCTGAGCCTTTGGCTTTCTCCTGGAAGTCTTCTGAGGTGTAGCTAAAAGAGCTATTGCACTGTCTGGGGAAGCTGGTTGTATCTTCAGCACTTTTACTGACTGAAATGTTCTTGGGAATGACTGTAAAGGAATAGTCTCTTTTAACATTCAATGCTATCACCTTTTCCTGTGATTTAAGTGAGGTGGCAGAGTGAAACTGAGGTGAAATTTAACAGGGCACAGTGTGGGTACTGCAGAAGGGGTCTTCAAAGCACGGCATCTGCAGCAGAGTGGGTCAAACCTCTGCGCATTTCACAGGAAATGCAGCTGGTCCCAGCTGAGTGTGCCTCAAGCTGTCCCTGCTGGGGGCTGTGCCGGGGGAAAGCTCCAGGAACCGGGAATTGACTGCTGATGGCTCTGAGTGCATCCCTGATGGCTGGTTTGGTGTCCAGTGTGCCCTGCTGTCATGCAGTGACAAATTGTACTGCAAGGTTGAATATCTGTGGGTTGCATTTTACACCAATAACAACAAAAAAAAAAAAAGGAGAGAACCAATAGCCAAAATACATTTTAATTTATTAAATTAAATCAAGTCCATTTGATAAAATACAAGCTTATTATATTACCAATTTAAACTTGGGTCATTTTTTTAAGAAATACAGTCAATTAAGAAGAGATCATAGACAATTTCCTTTTTACTTTTTTTTTTCCTTGCTGTTAATAAAGTCCAGGATTGAAAAGAACTTAAACTATTTGAACAAAACTGTTAAAAACATTATAAAGAGATTAAACAAGCAGATTGAATTCTTAGAAACATCTAACATGCAAAACTTTTAGCACAGTTTGAATGCTTCAAATGAATTTCCTGAAAAATGAATTTCCTGAAAAATTATTTTGGCAAGCACTGGGATTACTGCAGGTTTCTCCAAGGATGTGTGAGAAGAGCCATCCCTTGTCCCAGCTAAATGCAGTTTACTGCAGGTGCTCCCTGTTCTGGTGGTTGTGTTTGATCCCACCATAGTGAACAGGGATGGACCATTAAATTCTCACATACTGCAGTGAGAAGATGCTGTCTGCATGTATTGCAAGTACAGTTCACATGCCAACAGCTCAAAAATCATTCTTATGGGAATTATCAGCAATGTATACGTTTTTCCAGAATCCCCGAAGTTCATTAAATTTGCCCTAGACTTCAATTAGTAAGAAGGTTAAGAAAAAATCCTCCTGTGTTAAAAGTCTGTTTCATTACAGATGAATGAGTATCTGATCACTGTTCAAGTCTGAGGATAGTTTCTCTTTGTTCTGGACAACACACGTTGTTGCAAACACAAAGTAAAAGGTTTTCAATTTTTTTCCAAAATAGTAAATCCATTAAATAAGCAGTAGGCTAGTTGCATAAGTTATTGAAATAGAAATTGTAAAGTCTCAATGAACAAAGGCTAAAAAAATGGTTTCTTAAAACACATGTACCTCAGCAAAAGTTAAATGCGCAGCAGTCTAAAAAAATCAGCCTCAGAACAATGACAATTGAAATGGCCTATCTTAGAAATGACAGATGGCTTACATTCTACATTACATTTTTCTTTAAGAAGAATTTCTAAGTAACATTCGCTTGTGGTTGTTCCTAGCATTAGCATTACCAATATACAAGCTATAATTTAGGAATTTCAAGGCAATATTTTCCACCTTGCATATGCAAAGAGTTAACATTTATTAAAAGTATAAGCATATCCTTTTCATTAAAGGATCACAAATTGCTTTAGGTAAAATCCATGTACAATATTTACAGTCACCCTAACAGCTATACAAATTACATAAGTGTCTTAGATCCTCTGGAGGAGTCTGCTGGGTGCCTGGCTGTATCCGTGCACTCCTCTCCAAACCAGTCTGGTGCACTGCTGTCAGGGCTGTCTCCTGGAGTTCAGAACTCTCTTGCTCCTGCATCAGCTCTCCAATTTTGGAAATATCCAGCTTGCCAGCCTTAAAGGCCCAAGACACTGCACGTGCCAGATTTATTTTAGTGTTCAATGACATTGGCTTCCTCCAGCTTCTAAAGCAACTCTGGAAGTTCAGGCCAGGCCCTTTGAAGCTGTGCTTTCTGGTGATGCCATTTGAGGTCCTTCCCAAAACCCCTCAAGAAGCTCAGAAGTCAGCCAGACTACACCCTGTCTTTCAGTGGCCTCCTTAGAGGGTGGTACTAAATAAAACTGGTTTGGGTTTTAATTATCCACCCCGCTTGCAACTGTTTTCCCTCCTCTCCCGTGTATTTCTGAGTAGGGATGTGCCTGCAATCCTGCCTTTGCTGCCCAAAGTCAATCTCCTAATGTGACGCCAGCTGGCATAGTAATGAACCTGCTCCTGTGAAAAACTAGGTCACTCCTCGCAGCGTGTTTTGCCAGTTCTGAACCAAGCGCTTGCGGTTTGTTGTGTTAACAGAAAGTGTGTGTGCCTATCATTAATCACTGGAGCTGCTTTTGATAACACCAGTTCTTTGATCTTAACACTCCTCATGAAAATTGCATAGTGATACATCTTAACAGGAACTCCGCATTTTCAGCTGCCTGGGTGTGAGGAGGGTCCAGGTTCACACGTTGAGGATCCGCGATGGCGCCTGGAAAACGGCCGAAGGGTTGGGGGAGAACCTGGTCTTCACCTCTGGGATCTAGTGGGGTAAGGAAGGGAGAAAAGCATTAGTGTGACACAGGATACAATGTCTGGAGGGTTTGAGCGGCCTGGGGTGTTGTGAGGATCTGTGTGCTCTCCCTGCAGACACTCCCCAGGTGTTAGCCCATGGCTGGACTTAGATTGCTGTGCAGGGTGATTCAAGGGCAGCTGTGATGCTGGGCCAGCCAGGAGGGGCTTGGCTGTTACCCAGCCCTTGGACCTTGAGGTGTGTGGTGTGATGGGGATAACCATGACTGGGCAGGTCTTGGCTGGACCCAGTCTCTGCAAGAAGAAGAGCTGCCTCTTCACAGAGCCCTGCTGGCAAACACTTCTATGAGCATCACAAGAAATTCACTGCTGGACGGGTGCTGGATTTAAGTAAGAGGAATTACACTGGTGTGTGTCTGGTCCTTAGTCTTTTGGGGAATGCCATCCAGGCTCCATCAAAATGTTCCATTGTAATGTTTTAAGGGTCACAGTCTATGCCTGCTGTGAATAGAGGTGCAGACTTGGAGGACTCAAAGGAGAAAAACTGGTTACTGGACATGCCAGGCTGTTAAACTGCAAGGACTTGGATAAGGATGTAAACTTCTCATGCCTGGAGGAAAGGCAGATAATGGTTGCTTGCTCTGATGTGTGTGGAATCAGCATTTCATGCAATACGTAGCCCCTGTAGTTGTACTGAAGCATGAAGGACACCTGGATGCTTCTGTCATCCCTAATGCTGAAAACTTGAAGTATTTTACATAGGACTGGCTGTAGATTTGCATGCAGGCCAGACCTTGGGGTGAATCTGGCCATAAAACATTAAAGGGTTGAAAGCTTTGCTGGGTATGCTGATCCAGAGAAAGAAATGCAAAATTACAGGCAAAGAATATAGGGAAACAGGAAAAGCTATTGATCTCTGGTTGATGTTGTTTCGTCACTCACTGATGTTTCCATTCCTCTGGGGCTGCATCTGACACACTAAGGAACAAGTGAGAGGTCACAAACAGCGTATGCACAGCTCAGTGGCTGTGGAGAACCAGCCTGGGTCCTACATGTAGGCTGTCAGGACATTCCATCAACCTGATTCCTACACATCTGGCAAAGCTGGGGGCTTCAGGTAAGGGGGAAAGTCCTAATGGCCAAGTGTGAACCAGGGAGAGTCTGACTTCTCTTTGGACTGGTGGCTCCTTGGCACTGTCTTCATTCCTGACTACACCTTTGCCATGCTGTCTGTTTGAGACACTGTGATGGTGCCCTGTGGGACCTTTGCTTGCATGGCTCAGAGTGCAGTGTCCTTGGTAGCATGCATATGTGTCTAGGATTCTAGTCTTCTCTTTCCCTTCCTCAAGAACTGGGATAGGGGCCTTCAGGGGTTTATCTAGGACCTCCTTGTTTGCATCCTATTTGACAAATTGGAAAACACTGTATTTTGACTCACTAGGGTCAAAATGCAAAATTAAATTGACAAGGGTCACATACAAGGTTTAAGGGTTAAATGCAAGTCCATCCTCACCGCTGCACCTCAGTAAACAGCCCGGACTATCCAGAGCAAGGAGGAAGTTTTGGTGAGGTTTGCAAATCCTGTTTTGCCTGAGGTCACTGTCCCACTTTGAGCAGAGCTATACCCATCCTGAGCCTTGTCGCAGCAGTGTGCCAGCAGTCCTCTGCGGAGGAGGCACTTGACTGTCTGCTGATTAAACACTTCTTCCTTGTCTCCTCCAAGGCAAAGATTTACTTTTCACATGTGGCCCTGGAGTAGCTGCCGTTACTTCTACTGGCACAGCACACTGCGGCTGGGGAGTTCAGCCCCGGCCCTGGCGCTGCGCTCTGAGTCATTCAGTGCAGCCTGTGAACAATGCCTGCGCTTGGCTGGCAGCTGCTGTTCTCTTTGGTGGTCTAATGCAAAACGCAGCTAAAACAGAGCCTTGGCAGTGTGCACTTTCCTTTCTTCTGGGGATGGGGAGTGTGGGGGGTCCTGTCAGGGAAAGTGCTGAGCACAGACTGTTTCCTCATGGGGTCTTCAGTAGCACATGTATTTTACAACAAGAAAATTATCTTTGTTGGTATAGACAAACTCACAGAAAAAATTGTAGAAACTCCCAGGAAAATCCCAAGAAAGTCTCAGAGCTGTGCAGCTTGTCTGTTCACCACAGCCATGTGCTCCTTGGCATTCACAGTGGGGGCACACATAGCTTCTGTCCACACCAGCAAGGGGGAGTTCTGTGCTGTCTGGGCACGTGCTGTTCTTAGACAGTGCTCTGCAGAGAGTCCCAGGCAAACACCTGTGCCCAGAGGCTGACTCTCACTCTGCAGCCCTACTGCCAGTCCACACTGACTGCTCCAAGCTAGTGCAGAAGGTGTTAATGGCACCTTACACACAGAGGTGATGACACACAACTTGTACACAAGGTATCCAACTGAGGACACCTTAAATCCTGAACCTTCTGTCATGCAGTTTAAAATCTTTGTCCTGGGTTGAATTTTGATCAGTTACAGTATGACATTGTCTAGCATGACTTTCTGAAGGCAAGGGATGGCCACATTACTTAATGGGCAGTGACAAAACAATTGTCAACGAGGGTGTGGCTTTATCCTACATGCACCACAGAGATCAAATATGAGGAGTTCCTGATGGGTACTTCGGGCATTATTCACATTGACTTTAGGATTTTTAAAAATGACCAATTACCTTAAAGTCTGCCTTGTAGCTTGTCTCTTGAACAAAATGGTCTTCTGGGATAATGAAGCCTTGCTTTGACTTTATAGGCTTGGATGGTTTTGCTCCAGTCCATGGGCGATACTCTTGTCTGAAATGAGAATGTCAAGACAGAAGAACTCATAAGGGACAATATTCTCACAGGGTATTTCTGCTCAGAGGGGTTGCAAAGCCAGAAGGCAAGGTGGGATACAATCAACTTGCAAGGTTGAACTTGTCTGAGGCGTACTGAGAATAAAAGAACTGAGCCTAGCAGCCTGTTTCAGAAAGCCCAGACTGAAAGACAGAACAGGGCACAGACGGGGGTAGCTGGATTCCCTGACTTAACTCTTCTCTTTTTCCTACAAACTGTGCTCTCCCCTGGAGGTCATTGATGCTTCCCTCCTGAATAAGAAGTCAGGGTGACTTTTTGCATGCTAGCCCACTGACCACTTACAATGTAAACCATTGTTTGGCACGTTGGCCACTTACACCGTAAGACACCTTGGTCTGGTGTGTGGCTCTCACATATGCTGAGAGCTTGCTGGTGTTCCCACACTTGGCTGTGGCTCTCTCAGCAGCAGCCGTGTTTGCCAGCGTGTGCTGTGCTGCACAGCTGTGGCAGCTGGCTGAAAGGCATCCAAAGGGACACTCCGTCTCAGCTGGCAGATGCTTACGCTGATGATTTTCCTTCAGATGGGGAAAGTGCTTTAAATCTGCATGATGATACCTGAGAAGGCATTGCTGCTCCAAGAATAAGTCAGCCAAGGGTCATCTGAGAAACGGGAGCAGAGACTGCACTGGGAAAGGGGAAACACCTTTTGAAAGCATCCAAGAACAGCATTGCAGGGTCTGCTTAGTTCAGCTGCCAGCTCCCTTCTGCAGCTTTCCCTCTGCTTCTCTGCACCCCTTGTCACAACCAGGCCTCACTAATGCCCTTGCCATTAGGACTTCCTGGATGCTGCAGCAGCAGCCAACTGAGCTGTCTTGTTGCTCAGAGGAAGACAGAAGTCTGCTCTGTTTGTGTGTGTATCTCTGGCAACCAATTCAGGCAGCTTCTGTAGCAAAAGGAGAGGGGACTAACCGAGATGTGACAATCTTATTTTCATACCCTGGCATGCTTTAATAACCGCATTTTACTATCTGCTTATACACAGGATCAAGGGGTAAGACTGAGGCTTGTTTTAATGTGTCAAGCTTATCTTTGATCACAGCCTCTCTGAGTTTCATTTTCCCAAGCATGCTATTTGCTATATTTATAATAGCTTCAAATTCCTCTTTTAAATATCTAACTGTAAGTGCATAAATGTGGAGTATTATTTCAGAATGCGTAGTTTGGACTGGATCCTTTTTGTATGTTGTGGATAATGTCCTATGGAAGAACTTTCTGCTGTTGGAAAGCAAAGCCAGGCCCCTGTCAGGACTGTCTATATGCATTGCAAATCTTGTTTATAATCAGTTTGTTCTTGCTGTCCTCAGCTGCCACCTTCTGCCTTCTGTGCACCACGCTGTTTGGGCTGCCCAGGCAGCAGGTGAGTGCCCACACAGCTCCCCTGGTGCTGGTGGTGGCCTTCCTGCTCCCTTCCTGTAGAACCTCGGGATGAAGCGGCACTTTTGAAGAAAGGGGATTTTGTCCAAGCGATGCCCCAAGAAGGCAACCTTTCAGCAGGGAATGCCACATGTGAATGAAAGCAGAGTTAAATCTGACCTCTGTTCTGCTGCACAGCCAGAGGGAGGACACAGCTACTGGGCAAAATACCAAAATGGTACAAAACCATCAGTTGCACACCCGCAGTTTCTAGGAACTGAAACCTGCTGCTCCACATAAAGCCTGATTTCCTCAAGAATGCTGGTGGCATTGATTCCTAACCATTCATCCTTGTGCTGACTGGTCTCCCTGCTGCAATGGAGTGTGTCTACAGCTTTCAATGAATGACTGTGCTGCCTGTCTGTGCAGCCAACTCTGTCTCGATGCTTTATAGCAGATCATTTGTTGATTTGGCAGGCCCCCAAACACAGTCCTTTTGGATCACAAGACCCTCATTTTGGCTGGAAGTCAAACCATTCTCATCTCAGCCTGGATAATCAAAACTATTTTTGAGGCACCTACATGCACTGAGGAAATGTTCTCCACAGAATCAAAAACATAAGGGCAGGTACAGTCATGGCCCACACCATAGCAGACTTTCTGATTTGGAACTGGGATTTTGCTGTGGGGGAACACAGAACTCTGAGCCAAAAGTGAAGGCAGAGCAAAAGAGAGACAACTTAGCTTAGCTTCTTTTGGAAGCTGAGGTACTTAAAACAAGAAAGGAATATTATAACCTTTGGTTGAGAAAGTGCAGCTCACTAAATTTGCTCTGCCTCTAAGATTGGACAGGTTTCCATCTTCAGCTGCATAGCCAAGAATCACAAAGAACATGAGCCCAAACATCAGCCTGGTGACTTGACTAGAAATCAGTCTTGGAATCATGAGTGGACTCAATCTGATCAAAGCCTGGGGAAGAGGAATGACCTGTTCTTAATGTTACTTAGTTTAAGATGCCAAGTGACAAGATTAGTGACTGTCTTCCCCTTTGTACCCTGTGTGACATCCAGCTGCTGCTGGGGATGAACATGCAAGACTGACTGCTGCTGCTGGAGACAGTAATCTTCATCCTTCCCACTGCACCCCTCTCCTCCTCCCCTTGTGCTAGACAGCAGCAGTTGTCAGGTTACTTTGGGACTGCAAGGGCCTGCAGTGGAGGGAAAGCAGCCTCCAGGCCCAGAACTGAGAGACCAGGCCTCTCTTTAGGTTCTGTTTTGTCCTCCACTCTTACAACCTAGAGGTGAGATTTTTGATGTCCATAAACAGAAACGACCCGGTGGTGCCTGAAGTACTAAACCACTGGGGCTCTGAAAAAGAAAGACCTCCTGAGTAGCACTCAGGTTTTAAAACAGTAGGGACCAAAAGGGAAGGGCTGCTTTTGTGTACTGCTCTTTCTTTACCTCTAATTCATCCTAGGAAGAATTAAGCAGCTTTTTGCATGTGGGTTGTCTGAGTGCTTTGATCATATAAATCACTGCTTTTTCAACTGTTTCTTTACTCTTTTTCAAAATCAGTTAATAGAGCCTGAGAAAAGGCATTTCTTCTGTAGTGTGTGGGGATGTGTCTGCAGGGGAAGGTTTGAATCAACGCAGAGTGGAGAGGGAGGCTTGTGGCCTGCTGGGACAGTTTAACCCCTGTGGTGATGAGAGATGGAGCAAGTGGGAGTACAAATAAGGTATAGGCTAGAAACAAAAAAAAGCCCAGGCAGTTAATTACCAGGGTGTTGTGATGAAACCCAGCATTGATGAGAGCTGTTTCACTGAGCTGGTGTTTATGTGCCGCCTCCCCCCGGGTGAGCAGGACTGCCTGTACCAGGCTGCTAAACAGCTGAGATGGGGGCCAGGCAGGGAGATGTCCCCACCATCACTCATCGTGTGGCCTTGCCTTCAGGGTATGATTTGGGAATGATGGATTTGGGATTGTCCTTCTGTTCTTTCCAAATACAGCGTCTGCTGCTGCTGCAGCTCAAGCTGCTGGATGCTGTGAACTGCTCGATGACCAGCCTGTGTGCTGCCTCCAGCTCTTCCCCCATTTCATGTGCCCTACTAATGTTCTCTGCTTTGCAGAGAAAGCTATCTGCAAAATCCTTTTTATTTCACTGACCTAGTGAAAATCTAGCCTAGAAGGCTTTTTAATTTCACTAAGGTAGGGGGCACTTCTGTTAGGCATAGGGAGGCAGAGAGTGGGAATCCCAACAGTGCTCTTTGCAGTGCTGGGGCTGCTGTTTCCATACAGATTTATCTATGGCATTGATAGCCATACACCACGAATGCCAGAACAGTTGTCATTTTAGCACCTCATTTTTATGTCAGTTTGCTTCTCATGATTAATTATCAGTGGCGGTTCTGAGCCACTGCATCACATTTCTTATTTAAGAATTGGAGAAAAAGGCTCATTCTGTATAGCTGATTGTAGCTCAAAGCTAGGCTGCCTGACCTAGTCTGTGTTCATTCTTCTCCCCTTTTCAAAACTTCTCATACCCAGCACACCAGTGAGAATTAAACAGCATAATGAACATTCTTCCAAATTTCCCTTTAGAAGAAAACCTGTGTGCACAGCTTGGGGTTCTGTTATTTTCTTTTGAAAGTACAAACTACTCTAGATGTCCCCTGGGGAAGCCAGACTGGTGTGGGAGAGGTTTTGACAGAAGGTGTGGGGTGTGAAATGTGTCCCTGTTTGCAACACAGCTCTTCACAGGCTGCTGTCAGGGCCATGCATCTGGTTTGCCCAGGCAGAGCTGGGCAGCCAGCAGTGCTCTCCCAAGGGACAGGCTTAGTCCACTTGTTGGCAAAGACCTCCACAGGTCAGGGAGGGTGCTGTGATGTCTCCTGGCAAACAGAGGGTTGCAAGTGTTACAAGTTATGATTACAGTGAGAGCTCTGCATGACAAAGTCAGGAGCCCTCCTGGATAATGGAGCCATTAAACTGCTTCCTCTGAGTTCTGTCAGACACTGGTGGGGTGCCCTTCCAGCCCTTGGACACAAGGGCAGATTGTGCCCATTCTCCTATCCAGCCAAAGAGCCCAGCATAAGGACAGAAATGTGGGAAAGGCTGAAGGAGGGAAAAAATAGAGGGGTAGAGAAAAGACATACAGCAAGAAAGAGAGACTGGTGCACAGGAATTACAGAGGAGGAAAGCAGAAGCCACCTGGATATCTCCTGTCTCAACTTGCACCTCCAGTAAGGTCAGGCAGTACCTGGAGCTGTTCATAAGTCACAAGAAGGAAGCAACAGCAAAAGACTTGAATGAAAGTACAAGACAAAAATCCTAAGACTCAAACTGTTCTCTTAGGGTGTTTTAGGGGCTTGCTTTGCTCACAGGTAGATACCCAAGGAAGTAACACTGACATTGGTGTGACAGCACAGGCAGCTTCTTCCCTTTTATCAGCACTGTGTGACTGTGGGTAGGTCTGAAGGTCTTCACTTCTGCCATTCACTCACTTTCCATTCTTTCACTCTAACCTAAGGTCGAGTGGACTTCGAGGGGAGAAAATTTCTCCTACTTTAAGGAACATCTCTGAATCCCACATTTCAGTTCTACAGCATAGTTTGCACAACACACACCCTCTCGTGAGCCCCTGTTCCCAGCCCTATGTGTGTCTCCTCACACACCTCTGTTCCCCTCCAAGCCCTCTCTGCCCCAGCCAGGCTATGCAGTGCACAATGAGTCTCTCTGGATCCATCCCCATGCCTGCACCAAGCAAGATTACTTCTTAAATAGCATAAAAATCATGGGCTTGAGTATTAATTTCCCCAAGCAGCAAGATACTTAAGAATGTAAAGATAACTGTAAGCCTTGATTATAAAAGATTTACTGCTATTATTAAGGATAAGCATGCCTTTAAAGATCTTGCTGGATCAAGGATAGAGCTCCTCAAACACAGTTCTATTAACCCTGCCAGCTCAGGTGCATGTCCTGATCCCATACATTGCTGAACACAAGTGCAGGTGTTTTCTCTGTTTTCTGCACAGCTGCAATAAGATGCCTTTCAAAGCAAAGGAGTCACCACAGTTCACTTTGTTTTTCTACACAAGCACTATTTGAAGGCAGATGAATGTACAGGCAGCCAAGTACCCCTTTCTGTGAGCGCATCCATAGTTATGGGGAAAAGTATAATTCCCCTTCATTCTGCATTATCCCTCCTGGGATAATGTCTGCTTCATGGTCACAGGACAGCATGTACTGTGTATTTGTGCAAGAAGGTGGGAATTCAGTTTGCTGAGGTACCTTCCACCTACTATTCCCAAAAATCATGAGCAATGGCACAACAGGCACCTTTCCCCTTAGTTACTCCAGGTCTTTATGGGCTTTCTTTCCATCAGAACAACATGGCTCACTCCGGATGAGCAAAAATCCTCATGATCTCAGGGCCCAAGCTGGGTCTTCCCTGTTGTGCCCCCCAAGAGCATACAAGTTGGGTGCTCTTGGCTCTCACACCTGCTCAAAATACCTGTCATGGAAGCCAAACTACACAGACTGCTCGGGGCCTGCGTTGTGTCCATGTGCAGAACTCTGCAGTCATCTCCCAGTTCCCCAAGTGCCAATACAAATAAAGCCAATGGGTGAGGGGGTAAGAGGCAAAACAACTGCTCACAGCTCTGGTGCAATGGTCTCACACATCTGAAGTGTTTTCCAAAAGCTGGCAGGTTACAGAAGGGAAAACTGGTGTCCGTAGTGATTTATAGTCTAGCTGAGCCTTGAACAGGGTTCTCCTCCCAGCAATACTGGCCCTGGCAGGGAGGCTGTGCCTTCATCCCCTGTTGCCTTCTAACAAGGTAAGAGGATGACATCCAGAGAGCAGAGCCAGCTGGGGAAACCTGCTGACAGCACCAGCTTCCCTCATCCTCTGTTAAGGGAGCTAAGTAAAGCACTTCTCTATTTCTAGAATGTCTGCTAAATGCAATCAAGACCTAGTACTACAATTAATTGTGTGCAAAGCCAAAAGTACACAGCACCTGCAACTTACTGCTGAAGGGAGAAGTCACTTCCGTGACACCAAAGGACAAACCCTTGGGAAGGTGCAGAGAGGCCACTCAGCACTTTCTTGTGCCTCCTCCAGTATCAGTAAGGTGTAACATACTGCAACCCTCTGCAGCAGTCCCCGGGATCTTTTCACAGTTGGAGCACATCCCATTTTAGCCTTTCAAGTGCAGCTTGTATCGATTTGCCTTGGCCTTATGTGCCTGAGCTACCACAATGCAGCCCCATCGGGTTTGACATCATTCAGACCCTAAAGAACTCTAGCCAAAATTGAGGGACTGGAGGGAGACAGAAGCTGCTCAAAGATCTGGGGACACAGTGCAATAGTTTGTAGGGCAGGCAATTGTGCTGTCCTTCCACCTTTTATTCAGTTGTTATTTCAAACTACAAAAATCTTTCCTTCCTCAGGAGTATAGGTATTCTTCCAACACCCCCTCCACCTTCATCTTTATTCTGGCCACAGACAGATTCCTCCAGTCTCAGTCTCTGATCCCAGAGGTTTATTTTGCTCTGGGAAATGCCAGGTCATGCTGACCAGCTTCACTATGTAGAGACAGTTTTGTGTGCAGCTGTGCTTCCTTCTGAACTTAAAGCAGAGTGCAGAATGAAGGCTCATAGGAGCACTGGACTGATACACAAAAGCACATCAAATGGTGCTGAATGTTACTGGGGACTCAACATTACACTTGGATGCTTTGCAGAAAGAAACACAACAGGCTGTCAGAGTCAAAATTCCTGAATTAAACAAAAACAAGCAAACTGCAAAACCTGAATAAATCCCAACACCTTACAGAGTGAAGAAAATCACTACTGTCATTAAAAGCATGGAGTGGACCATGTATCAATGCCAACCCTTCTGCATTGCTTTGTTTGAGACAGTCTTGATTTCTCTTTCCCACTAAGCAAGCCCAGTCAGCTGCTAAGACCTGACAGTCACAGGTGGAGGCCGTGCAGGTGGAGGCTGCTGGCCAGCAGTGCCTACACCCCAGGAAGAGCCTCATGGTGCATGCCTCACCCAGCTGTGCATGCACAGAACCTGCTCAAGCACCTGGGGCACAAAACACTCAAATGACCCATTTCTTGGGAGAGTGGACACAGCTCCCCATGCAGAGAGGAGGCTGACACTCCTGCAAGCAGAAAAGAGACAATCTCCCTGATGTTCTCCCTAGCAAGGCAGTGACACTGTCTTCTAAAGAACATGTGTTATCATACCTTTGCTCCTTCCTACCACCTGCTGCAGTGGTCCCTGCCTGCATGTCTCCATAGGACACTCTCCCTTTTTCCAGCCCCCTCAAAGACATCATGGGGTTCACCAACCTCCTCTTCAGGGTACAATGGGCCTTAGTAAGAGAAACCCCCTCTTCCACAGGTGATCTGACTTCCCTGCTGCCCTCTCACTTCTGGGGGAGTACAGTCTACAAGAAGTAGGGGAGATCCCTGCTGCCAGAGCACAGTGGGGCCACCAAGGGACAGTTTAATAAACAAGAAGGGGTTTTATGGTCTTTGATACAGAGGAAGATGAATATCAATCCTTAATGGTGTTGTTCAGCTACTGCCTGAATATTGGACAAATGTCTGCAGATTGCAATGCTGCCTTTGAAAAACAAGGTCAGGGGAGGGGAGTGAACTGTAGTGGTTCTCATGGAAATGTCCTTGTGGGTTGTGAGTGCTCAGCTTACCAAAGGTGGGTGTGCTGTCATCACTCCTTCCCTGCTTCAGACTGCGGGAGTGATATCACTGAAACTAGCAAATACAAACCCGGTAACCCCAAGTGTAACTAATAATGAGTGTAACTGCCAAGTACATCCTTAGTCTCAAAAAAAAAAAAAAGTGTAAATTAAAATATACTCTCAGAGTCTATGAAGCTATTGTGAACTTTTCTCCTGCTGCTTGTTGTGACTCCTGTGTACTCAGTGGTACAGCGACTTAAATGCGATGTTGTACCAGGTGACAATCTAAAGAAACTATGGGAATTACTGGAATAAGGAAAAAGTGGTTTGACTCATATACTTCTGCCTGTATCACTTGTTTACTGTACCTTCAAACAGCTTAAAGGGTTTTATATGAGAACTTTTTCTGCTGTGGCTGCCCTGGCCTGTGCCTCCATCCTTGTCATGCACTGCTCCTTCTTTCAGCTGTGAGTAGCTCCTCAACTACCTTCAAGTCTTACTTTTTGTTAAATTTGGTTTGGTTTGCATGTTGGTATGTTGCCCCAGCCAGTACTTTGTCCTGTGATATGTAAACTTCTTGTTCTTCTCAGAGGGAAGGAAAGTGAGAGAACTCTGAGCACTTGAACAGCTATAGGAAAGCTAATGCAGGCTGATGCAGCCTTCCTCTTGAGTCAGGCTGAAAAGGCAGGGGAGGCTCCAACAACGAGGTGGAGATGGATGTGTTGCTGAAAGATGAATCTTGCAAGTCTCGTTCTACGCAGGTTTCTCTGAAGTAATTCCTTGCTGCTTTCAAATTGAAAAGTGCCTTGCCTCAAAACTAATAATTACTCAGTGATTGTCCTGTGAGATATGGCAAAGGAGAAAATAGCACATAAATTCAAGCACTGCAGTTATCCTTTCAGAGTCTGCATGCTAACTGCACATAGAGCAGGGCAGCCCCCTGTGCAAGAGGAGTGGATAAGCAATACTGTTGTGCAGGCTGGTAATCCTCCCCAGGGCCCCAGGTTGTCTTAAAAGCACTGTGATAAATAATCTAATGAATTGCAGTGATGAAGAGAAATGTCTCCTAGGTAGATGAAAATAATAGGTAATAAGTGCCTAAGTACTTGTGAATCAGTTAGAATAAAAATGATTAGTCTATTAGAATACCTCATAGGTATATTAAAACCTGCCACACATCATTATAAGGGAGCATGTGGTAACAACATGAAACCGATACAATATTCAACAGCAGCACTGCAGGAGCTGAAATCCCTCTCCTCCCATGGAGGATGTCAATAAGAACAAAAGTTGGATTTAGGTGCATTCCACCTGACTGCTTGTTCCAGAAAATAAGCTGGTCATACTGTTCAGAGTGAAAGGAAGACATCAATAAGATAAGTCACTTAATTTGTAACGGCTCTGACACAAGTGGTTTGTGACAATTTTCCCATCGCTCATTAGATGACATAGGGGCTATATCCTGCAAATGTCTTCTTGTCTGACTAATCTTTTAAGGCTGTAATTTGGCCCGCCTTTAATGTCGCATTCCAGGAGTTTTAAAGGGAAAACGCTGATGGCACTAAGGGCTGCGGCTGCTGGGCAGGGACGGGACGCGGGTACCTCCGGCTGTCGGGGGTGCCGTGTCTCCCGGCAGCGGGGGGAAAGCGCTGCTGTGCCAGGGATGGCAGCACGGATCCCACCCCGGCGTGCTCCCTCCTCTCCCTGAGCGCGGGGCGGGCAGCTGCGCGCACTGAGCCCGGCTCCGCTGCTCCGGCACCTATGGGGGCCGCCGAGGCCAGGCACCCGCCCGGGGCATAAGAGACGCTTTTAAGGACCGCACTCGCAAAAGCAAAGGCGGATTCGGCGAGAGGCTGAGCCCGCCGGCGAGCCGGCAGCCCCCGTACTCCTCCCCTCGGTGGCGGCTCCCCCGCGCCGCGGCCGCCCGCCGGCATCCCCGCCCCGCGCTGCGGAGGAGCGTCCCCCGCCCGCGGCAGGAGCAACCCCGGCTCGGGGCGGAGCGGGGGGATCGCCGGGCCCGGTTACCTGTAGGAAGTGGTGTGGCCGCCGTCCGCCTGCGAGCGGGGCCGGAGCTGCTCGGGGCCGTCGACCGCCGGTCTCCCGCCGCCGCCGGGCAGGGCGCAGGCGGCGCGTCCCGGGGCGGGCTGGGGGGCGGCCCCGTCCCTCCCGCCGCCGCCGCCGCTACTGGCACTGACCCAGGGGAAGTCGTCCCTCCTCGGGAGGGGCCACGCTCTGAAGTCCCGCCGGTACTGGGTCTCCGCCACGAAGGGCTCTTCGGCGGCGGCCGCCCGGCTCTTCCTGCGGCCGCTCGGCTTGCCGGCGGCGGGGTCCCGCGGGCGGCGCGCCGGGGCGGGCGGGCGAGCGCTGCCCCGCGGAGGGGGCCCGCCGCGCTGGGGCGGCCCGTCCTCCTGCTCCTCGATGTCCGAGTAGTTGTGGATGGTGAGCGGCACGGAGAGGTCGGACTTGTCCAGCTGGCTCCAGAAGCGGGCCAAGCAGCACACCCGGCTGATGCAGGGCCAGGCCATGGCCGCGGCCGCAGCCCCCGCCTCGCCCGCAGCGGCGCCCGCGGCTCCGGCGCCCGCAGCCGGCCGCGCTCCCGGCTTCAGCCCTCATCGGCGGCAGCCCCTCCTCCCGCCGCCCCCTTCCCCGGTAACGACACCCCCTCGCCGGGATTACGGCCCGCACACGTGACCCGGCTGCCGGCGGGAGCCCCGTGCAGCTGCGGGGGCTGGCGGCGGTGCGGAGTGTGGGGAGCGCGGCCGGGACCGGACCCCGCCGGGCTGCGCACCCCGTCTGCCTCTCGGAGGGGACCGCCTCTGCCCGTGCCTCTTCGGGTCCCGGTGCCTGTCGGTGCTTCAGGAGCCGCTCTGCTCCCGGGAGCGCAGTAGCGCGCCCAGTGACGGGCACCGGCCAGGCGAGGAACGCTGCTCCGCACTAGCGGGGTGGTACTGCTCAATTGTACCTTCGAGGCAGCCGTAAATACCTCTGATTAGAGAAAGCGTTTGTATGCAAAACCTGGCGCTTATAAAATAAGTGATTTGGTGAGAAACAGCAGCCTTGCGATGTTGGTTTCCAAGAGCTGCGTACAATTCCTCACCTCCCATAATCCCTCTCCATTTACATTAACAGTTTAACCAATTCACTTTTAAAATACTACCTACTGACCAAAATCCAAACATCTATTATATATCTTAATATAGGACCTACATCCTTTACTGTTCGCTGGAGACTGCAAATTATGTTTTTCCTTTTGTTAGGCTGAAAACCAAACAGCCAGGTTCAGGTTCAAAACCAAACAGCACTGGCACAAACCACCAAAACTGACAGAATTACATCAGGAATAAAGTGAGGCTTTTGAAATGTAACATTTCATGGCCTGTAGCCACTTATTACATAATGCTCCTCCACAATTCCCCATTCAGTGGGCTATTACCAAAGCTGAATCTCCCAAAGGGTGACCAAACTGTGAAATGCAAGGCTGTAAAAGTGAATGCAGATAAAGTGATATGCCACCTATTGGAAAATCTCTTGAAAGGCTACCAGGACAGGCATTTCATTTCAGAATGTAATAATCTAATTACAGGTGGTTATCTGATAAGCAAGGGGTAATGGCTTTACACTGAAAGAGAGCAGGTGTAGATTAGATAGTGGGAATAAATTCTTCCTAATGAAGGTGGAGAGGCCCTGGCACAGGGTGCCCAGAGAAGCTGTGGATGCCCCAATCCTGGCAGTGTCCCAGGCCAGGTTGGAGGGGGCTTGGAGCAACCTGGGATAGTGGAAGGTGGCCCTGTCCATGGCAGTGGGGTAGAACATGATGAGCTTTAAGGTCCCTTCCAACCCATCCACACCATTCTGTGAAGCTTTATTAAGAAATGAATTATGCAATGGAACTTGGGAAGGTAAGATTTATTGCTTTGTTTCAGCTAAGCAGTTTCTATCCTAGTATATTAGCACCTCACTTCAGTCCAGATTTGCATCTGCTCCTGGGGGGAAGAAGGACTAGAAATGTGCACATGGACTGAGGCAGAACCTCTCCTTGAGTGTTTGGCCTCTCTCTGAGACACAACCATGGGATAAAAAGAAATTCCTTTGCAGATGATCCTGATGCCTTAAATATCTGATTTAACACTTGCCCCTGCTGCTAACAGTTTTGATTTCACCATCCCCCCTACCCACATGGCAAGGAGACTCAGAAATGTCAGGTAAAAACTTTCTGATTCCAACACAGAACTCTTGTCACCTTACTGTGTAGGCTAGTGGATGCTGTGTATCATTTGCTGTCTGAAACCCCCACAAATGTAATTAATTCTACTTTCAGGAATAGGCGGGGAGACATTTATTAATTTTCTGCTGCTCTTGGTTTTTTGGAACTGCTCTATTCTATGTTGTAATTTTTAAAAATAAATCATATCTGGTAAAGAGAAACAAACTTTACAGCCATGGGAGAAAACAGATCACTGGCACAGTACAAATGAGACTCTGATTCTTCCTCCTAGGCCTGACTTAGCAAAATGCATTGGTGAATAAATCGGATGTCTCTGCTCATCCTGTGCCTGACGCTTCCTAGTACTGAGTTCAGTTCTGGCACTGCATGTCTCAGAGCCCACCTACAGCATCAGGGAGTGCTTTGAGCAGCTGCTCATCACAGCTTGTAGGATGAAATTGGCACAAAGGCTAACTCAGACAGGAAAACTAGAAGATGCTGGATGAGATTAAAAAGTTGTCTGCATTTAGAAGATTTGTCATGATTAAAAGCTTGGGAGGAGGAGGGGTGTAATACTGCAACACTAAGACAAGAGCCATCAAATCAGAAAGCAAAACAGCTCTTGCTGCCAGGAATGGGGGCTGAAAGCTCAAACAGTTTTAACACTAAAATGAAATTCCAGTAGAGCAGATCACAGAAACAAATTATTCCTTAAACGTGGCAAGGCCAAAGCAGACTTTAAAGCCACTGAAAAAGGATGAAGAATTGTGTCCCTACATGATTAACCATGACTATACTTACTGCTGTTTTCCTACACAAACACTGGCTGTTGTCTCTGCCAAGTGTCCACATAATCACCACATTGTACTTTTATTCACAACAACCTCTTTGAAAAGGGAGGGGAAAGTCTTTCCATGTGGTTGGTTTTGTTTTAGTTGATTGGTTCTTTTTGTTGTTTTTTTTTCTGGATTGGGGCGTGGTTGGATTTTGGGCTTTTTTTTTTTGTCGTTCTTCTAATTTGTCAGTCAAAGGTCTCTAAATGTTGAGACACTGACACCAGCTGATGCCACATTTTGCAAGAAGGGTATTTGCTTGCCAGAAAGGTATCTTATGTACTCTAGTGAGCTGTTGTAACTTCCAGACAAGGAAGGGCATTCCTTGTCTGAGTGACTTGAGAACTGACTTTCCTATTGCAGTTTTTTTGAAGTAATTTTGGACAGAAAAAGATGGTTTGCCTTTCCCACACAATGCTGCAGAAAGGCTCAGGTGCAAAATGACATGAAATGCACTGCTTGGCCACGTGAAGATTTTTGTACAATCTTATGTATGGTACACACCTCTGGGGTCTCTATAAATGAGGAAAATTGAGATACTGAAGAGCCTTTAGAATGGTGAATGCTCTTATGCCTAAAGTTAAGGTGAAGCTTAGGCATGAGCCCCTCAAACCACAAGCACTGGCTGAAAAGCTGGTGACTTCCAAACCTCTGTGGCAGTTCCAGGATGTTTTTTTCAGGTGCTTTGAGTCCCTTGCTGCAAGCTGAAAGGGTTCAGCAACACGCTGCAGGGAGGTCTAATAAAGCACAAGTGGGATTTTCTCCCTGCAGATAGAGGGGCAGGAGGTGCTGGCTGCTATGCTGAAGAACTTGACTGCAACTGTGGCTTATCGTACTAGACCTGTAAAATATAATGTTCTTCAGGTTTATGCACTGTATTTCCTGCAGCATTACTCTCTGCTGCTTTCAGCCAGGATTTCTGAAAGATTCTCAGCAAATACGTAATTCTTGAAGAGACTAGTTGTTGAGTGGACAAGAGGTAACACAAGGAAGAGAAACGGGGAGAAAAAAGGAGTGGACAGACACAAAAGATGCAAACCCAGCATGTGAAGTAGTCTGAGGTATGGCTTTTGAGCTTCTCTGGCATGAAATGCTCCCTTAGGACAAGCCTGGCCAGTGGCCATCATCTGCTGCTGTGGCTTCTCCCTGCTGTGCTGTGCTCTCCTGTGTGTTGGGCTGCCCTCTCTCTGCTGCACGCAGGGCTGCACTGTGCCTGAAGCTCTGAGAGCTGGCATGCTTGGCCAGAACACCACAGCACACAGAGGGAAAGGGGAGTAAGTGATAGACTGGAAACAGAAAGCTAGGAGCAGAGCAAAGGAATATTAGGTACTCCAGATTCTTCAGATTTAAGTGTTTACGTCGACAGGCATGTGAAGTTACAAATCCTTAAGTGCCTCATTTTTCTAATTAAAAAAATTAAGCACTGGCCTGGGACAGGGAGTTTACACTGATTTTGTACTCCATCACTTATTAAAAACTGGCGCCACTTAGCATTATGTATTCCTTTTCCCCACAGAACATTTATTTTATGTGAGGCACTGCAGTAAAGTAAAAACACCCACAAGCTGCTTCTTACAAATGCAACGTTCTTTGGCAGGTCAGTCCCTGTGAAAGGACTAACTCAGCTGACATGAAAGAGTTGGGGCTTGAACCCACCAGCTTGTGTCTGGGCATATTCCTCAGCCTTTTGCAATGGGTTCAATATCAGCCTAGCAGAACAGGCACGAGCAGCAGCACAGCCCTGCTATTTAACACACCCTGTAAAACAGGAACATTGGTCATGGTGCTACCCCCAGCATTACTTTAGGAGTTACTTCTGGTTACAGTGTTGCTGATCTCAGGCACCTCACCTACTTTTGCTGAAGATGCTTATTTTCTTAAACTGGCAGATTCTGAACCAGATGTTACAGTTTAAAATTCTTAGAAAAACCTTAAACAATACAGCACAGCTTAAAGAATACCTCTCCACTCCAGCCCTGAATCAATGCAGTGAGAGAATACAGAATACAGTGTAACTCATGGTAGAATATTAAAAACACAGTATGTCATTCTTCCCCTGCACGTAATTATGAAAAGGTTGTATCATTGTAGTAAAATCTAACAAGATATGAAAGCTTTTTGGAACTCAACAGAAATGAAAAACACAAGCTGAATAAGCCACAGGTGACAAAGCTGGACCACTAAACCAGTATGTAAGCCTTGGCAAACAATCCAGTATTGCTTCATGTATTTCAAGTTTCAAATCAAACATGATCATTGCCTTAATTCATCCAGTATTTTCAACAGTAAAAACCACTGAACTTCACCATATTAGCCTTGAGTCCCACTTTCCCTTCTAGGAAAGCACCTTGTATTGTTTGGCAGACATTAGGGGTGTGTGTGATCCATTAGCTTCCTCAGTTCTGAAAATGTTTATCTTCCTAAGTATTAACCAGTTGTACCCCATTTTGGTATTTTTTTTTGGACAGAGATTTAGGTCATTTAATTGAAAAAAATGTTTTATTCCACCTTTAAAAAGGTAATGCAGACTGTTACGTCAGAAAGCAATAGGATAAAAACCTTTATTGTTCCACCTTTGTCAGAGTTCACTTTCTATGGATATGCATTTTTGTAACATTATTTTGTTACATTAGAAACTTCAGCTCCTCTGAGGCTTAATGTGGAGTAGCAAAAAAACCTTCAAAACCAATTCAATCCTGTATCTTCAAGTAAGATACCACTTGGGCATGAGGAATCTCTAGGATTAGAATCAGTTAGATCTTCCACCTCCTCCCTTTCCTGTGTTCTTTGTCCTCATTTCATGCCAAGCTTTCACCAGCGGTTCTCTGTTCTTCCATATGAGCTCGTGGCCATAAGTCACGTACCACCTGGGAAAGAATGTCATAGCAAAGTTAACTTCTCTCTGCATCTGAGAGGGAAAACAGGCTGGGCACTGACACCAAGCAAATACTCAGTGTAAGAGACAAGGTAAACTAAGGCACAAAGAACAACACGCTTGGGAAATGGCAGGTAAGCCACTCGTTCTCTTGACTCCAAAGAGTTAAATTCATTGTTCTTGTTTGTCTCAGTCCTGAGAATGAACAGTTTCCATGCCTTTAACTTCAAGCTGTTGTGATTTCTAGTTAGAAAGGCATAAAAAATCATCTCCATTTAAAAGACTGTTAGAACAGTTCTGTTGCTCGTGCTGATCCTCACTGACAATACCAAGGAAAAGTGTTCTTTCCTCTCCTACATAAATACAACTGCCCCATAAAGAACAACTATGTTCCATTCAAAATTAATTTTCTTCTATATGAACCTAAAGATTAATCCATCAAAGTGTTCTAACTTTGCTTATATTCACAGACAATTATATATGCTAATACATGAATATCAACATAAGTGATTAAGCAATGGAGGTTATGGTGGAGAGGCAAGAGGGGAAACAATAAAATGGAAATAGGCTGAAGGTTCCCTTCCAATCCCAACTCCACACAGGAATCCTGGGGAACAAAAGTACTTTTCTGTGAGCCAGCAGCCAGTGAACTGGCCGTTCCTTTAAACCATACAGCTGCTTTCT
The DNA here is from genome assembly GCF_021018805.1 of Prinia subflava. NCBI lineage: Eukaryota > Metazoa > Chordata > Aves > Passeriformes > Cisticolidae > Prinia > Prinia subflava. The sequence goes on along the minus strand of NC_086257.1, from coordinate 2,337,939 downwards.
AAAGTGGGAGGCAATGTATAGAAAATACTTTCGCCATTCAACATAGGTCCTAAATAAGGCCCTCTGTCAGGATGAAGTGACCAAAGTCATCACTGAGTAGAACACACAGGTAAAAACATATGTAGGTGAGGAAAGCAAGAAACTTGCGAACTCCAGACCATTTTTACTGTAACTATTATCCTCTTTTAATATGTGAATCTGCATTACCAATGCAGATTGTTCGTTCTTTGCAATGAACAAGCTGATACAGATCCATCAGGACAGAAAGCAGCTATTAATCACCAAGACTACATCAGACACATCTGTGATACCAGAGAAGGGGAGACAGGGAGACTGTACAGCACAGAGCTTATTGACACCAAAGCCAAGAAATAGGAAACTTTGTCTACAAGCTGCTTTGCCTTGAAGTCTGGCCTAGTGACATCTCAGGTAGGCTTTTCAAATGCCTACGTAAAATATTAAGAAATACACTTAGCAATAGGTCTGCAATTGGGTAGAAGGGGAAAAATTCAATGTAGTTGGAACATGGAACAATACAGAACTGTTTCCCACAAACTTGTTTCTAGTAGTTCTTACTAATTAGGAATGCTCCCCACAAAGGCAATACAGCAACACTGAGAAAACTGCACTAGAGGCTGCTCAAAGGAATTTGGCCTGAGCTTTTATTAACTCTGTAGCTCTCTGTAAATTGGCAATTAGAGGAAAAACACTGACACAAAGACTTTTTTTTAGCTCTTTAAAGTTATTTTAATTTGTCCATTCTGCGTTTTGTGAGAATCTTTTCTGCCCTGTGACTCTCTTCAATGTGCTGGCAAGAGCAGGACAGAGACAGCCAGCCCAGGTTATGGTTAGAGCACCACCTGACATCTAACCCATGATTCTAAGGCAGTTCAGCTGAATTCTTTCAGTTCTAAGCACCTGTTAACAGTGTTTTCCATAAAATTTTACAGTGCTAAAAGGGTAAGAGTGAGTTGTATTCATTGCTAGTTAAAACAACCTTACAAAAAAGCAATATAGGAAGAGAGAAAAATACAGGATTAATTTAAATACAAAACAGAGCTAGTAATACAGACTTACATTCCAAAGAGAGCTCCCCCGAGGTGTGCAGCATGGTCAAAAAGTCTCCAGCCTAAAACAAGCCCTGCAGTGTCAAATGCAATTATGGCTTTTAAAGCCTAGAAAGGAGAGAACATGGAATGGAAAGGATCAGTCACAGCATCAAACGGCCAATGATAACAGTTTTCTATTCTAGCATAGAGCAAAAATTTGGAATCAAAAAACATCCTATACATTTTCTATCGAAGAAACTACTGTAAAAATTGTTTTAAAACAAGAGATTCAGCCTCCAACTATATAGTACTGTCAAAGTACAGATGTGAACAGCTACAGAATAGTGCAGGGTGGGAATGTGTCCTTTTCAAACACTCAGTCTCTTCCAATCTTCATTTCTAAAGCTACAAACACATTCCAAACTTGTGCCAGGAGGAAACAGAAATTACTTGAAAGAGTACATGCTATAAGTAAGTACCACAAAATACATAATTGCAACATTCTTATTCTCTAATTCTGATGTAGCTTAGATTTATGTGCATCTCCCAACCCTCTAGTGGATGGAACATGTGGGGCAGCATCCCTGTTATCTTATCTGATATAAACATTTGTTGGAAGGCAGAAAATCAGGATGACAGTGAACAACTCCACAGGCAGAGCAGCATGAGCTGCTGGTGTACCATCTACAGGAGACACAGGCACCAGAACTGTCAATACATGAGATTTTACTAAATGCCTCTTTTCAGAAAGACTGATAGATAGATTTAACGCTTGGATGAAATGGTACTTTAGGCAGGATTTCCTTCCTTAAGCATAACTAACATAGATTAAAGGAGTCTGTAAAGTTTAGATATACAATTATACAGATGGGCTAAAACCATTCCAAAGTTTCTACTGCAATAGCTGATACTGCTCCTGTTTTGTTGCTGCAATCAGCACTTGTTCATGGCAATGTTCTGTGGCTCTGCCTGTATTTCTGCCCTGACCACCTTCTTTGAGATAGATGCACTTAAAGGGTAGCATGCATAAACTCCCCCCACTAAAACCCCAAGTCAGCTCAAGCACAAGTGCAAGAAAAACATGAAGGCTGCATCTAAGAATGTTTGTACAAATCTATAAGCTTCACTTACAAAAAGTATTAAATCTCATGATCTTGGAATGACCTGGCTTAACTGCTTTAAACAGTAAAACACCTTTAAGTAGTGGACCAAAGATGCTTAACTTATTAAAGCAAGTTAAGATATACATGAGAAGCTTTTCTTAAATGTGGCAGTGGGTGTGCATAAAAGAACTTAATGAAATAAAAAAAAAAAAGGATTTCCTAGTGCTACACATGAAGACAAGTCTCAGTAGCCTATTTCTAATTCCAACAGTGTTCCTAAAAGTATCAAAAAATGATATGCAAAAGAGGAGGCAAATATTCCTCCAGGGCTGGAATATAATCTCAAGAAGTAAAATTCTGTGTTTCTGATCATGATAAATTTTTGTTTAAAGGCCACGTACCAGTTTTACATCAGCCTGTTTCAAGTGCTGCTATAAAAAATATCACCCATCAGAAAGAAGAGGATGTGTATGTAGGTTTCCTCAGACAGGTGAACCTGATTCCCTCCCAGCTTCTTTCACCTCTTGGGGTTAGATCTGCAACAGACCCATGGAGGATGGAATTTAGGGTAATTCTGAATTCACCACACTCTGCTCTAATGACTGTGCTAGGCTGCAACAATTCAGAATCGATTCCTGGGATCTTCCAGGACCTCCCTTCTCTTTCAAAATATATTTAACAGCTTAGAAACACAGACAAAGAGGGCATGCTCAGATACTGAAGAGGTAGGGGGAAAATGTTTTGAGTAGCATTTCTTTGAAGTTCAAAGGCACTTACACTTCCTGCTGTAAACGTGAACATTGGAAGAAGTATGATGGCCAGTTTTGCTTCTGGTATCTTTGTACACACAGCTGCAAGGACAGTCATTATAGCTCCTGACTGGAAATACAGGAAAATACATCAAAACAAGCTAAGATGCTACATAAGAGATAATATATTTTTCTGCATGTGAACCTGTTTTCCTTTTGGCTTTTTTTTTCAAATGGAGTCTTGTGGTAAACCTCAAAACCACAAGGCACCACAGAAAAGTTTAGAATAAAAATAAAACACCATTATTTAATATCAGTATCTGGAATTACAAATACTGGGGAAAAGCATCCTTCAAATCCTCGTAAGTAATTAAGAATTGCCCACTCCCAAATTTAAGATAATGATTTCTGTAAATGTGTTTTTTCCCTGGAAATCAAACATGTATTAATCAAGCACAGACACATCTGATGAAGGGAATCATTTGGAAGCTTGTACAAAATCAAGGAAAATAACAGATGGACAGGGACAAAAATCTTTTGTCAATGAAACAAGTAATTCCTTGGACTGTATTAAATTGACCGTGGGCTTTTGTATCCATGCAAAATCTCAATAGAAAAGCTCTGAATGCAGTAAATGAATGCAATGTGTGGTAGTTTCAATAAGTTCAGATCAGTAAGACTAAGGGAAAGTAACTTCCTCCAGATATGGTTCATTCATAAGACAAAAGGACAACACACAGACAGCATTTCCAAAAGTTCTAACTTCAGCACAGCTAAACAGTTTTTTTCATTCTAACAGAATAATGAGAAGCTGACTTTGGGCTTTTATCAAAATTATTTAGTATAGTAAGTTAAACCTTTAAAACTTAGCAAATGTCTAGGTTAACCTCAAATTTAATGCAAGTTAAGTATTTTTAAATGTTCTGCTACTAAAAACATTTGGGAAGAGCTGGCAGCTACAGGAGCTCCTCAGCCTGCCTTGTATCGTTCATCTGGTGAGGCTTCTGGCAGGAGTGCTGCCCTTCCTGCACAGCATGCCCTACAACTTCCACTGGGATCACATGCTGAGTGTGATTGTCTGAGTACATTATCTCTTTCCAAAGTATTCTATTTTTAATTAAAGAAGGCTGCTACACAATTATGAAATACCATTTCTGCAAAAAAAGTTACATAACTGATCTGCCCAGGGACAAGAGCTCCTGCTGTTCTGGACTCACTCACAACCCTCAGCACTCAGTGGTGGCAGCTCTGGGCAGCTGCTGCAGCAGAGGTAACAAATCTGAAGAACAGCCAAGCTGTTGCACTAGAGAAACAGTTCGTACCTGGTTACCTGATTTTGGTAAAGCTTTCTAGTTTCCATTACCCCAGATATACTCTTGGCTTTTAAAGAGGTTAAAGAATACAGCAGCCTTTCAAATTGGCTTCAAACCTCATTATCAGTCTCTCATATTCCAAGATACTTACAGCTCCAAGGGATGGTTCAAACCTTCCCGTGGCCATTTTAGCAACATAACTGACAAAAGTGGAGATAACCCCTGAAAAAGAGAAATTACTACTGGAAATGATGGCAGCAATGCAGACCAGCATCAGAAAGTACAAATTAACTGTCATCTTTTGTCACAAAAATTCCAAGAGACTGTATTAAGAGCTATTTTATTTTGGTAGTAAAGCAGGAATTAAAACCAGATACAGTTTTATCATATTTCAAAGCCCAGTATCTTAAACCCACCAAAAATCTGTACAACGGCAAAGTAATACTGCCTTGAGAATGTGTGGGACTGAACAATGGCCATCTGTCATCATATACCTATTAACCAAACACACAGTTTACTCGTATGAACACATATTTATACTCTTTAAGTGTTGTAAATACATATATTTAACATTACCAGCAGAAAGGTATACGGCAATGAACTGCTCACAGCCCAGAAGAGACACAATGCTGCTGGAAAAGCTCCACAGAACATACATATTTGCTGCCATGTGGAAGAGAGAGAAGTGACTAAACGTAGAGAGCAGCATGGGAGAACACAAGGCTCCTACAAAAGAGAAAAGCAATGCACATAAAGAAGTCAGTATTTTAATCTGGTTCAGCTTATACATCATGTAGACTAGAAATTTATCAAGAGACACTATAGGCTAATTATGCCTAGATTCTTAAACACAAGCTATGAACTAAACCCAGCAATGGAACAAATTTCAAATTCCAAGCAATGCCTTTTGGAAAGATAGAACATACACCCCAAAGATATGCAAGCTGTAATAACTGTCTCAGCTACATACTGGGGGTTGTTTCATAGTAAACATCTTATGCCCTGTCCTATGCTTTGAAAAAGAAAAAAGGTATTTCATTTATGTATGTATATGGTGAAAGATTTTTAATACATAAGCAGCCATATAAAATGAATTTGCAACAAAGATGAACTCAGAGAAAAAATAGTTTTCCTTTTTGGCAAAGCTGCTAGCTCTCCTGACTGAAACGGCAGCCTTGAAAATGCAAACACACCAATTAGCAGGTTTGAAGGTCAACATTATTTAAAACAGGAGTGTTTGGGGTGACATGCTCAGATCTGGGTAGCAGATATCTTTAGCTTTGGAATGCGTGGGGGAACTGGTTGTGTTTCCACGTTTTCAGCAGAAATTAAGAGGATAGCAGGAAGTAGCTTCCAAACACATTTGTCTCCTTGTCCTTTTAATTCTTTTCTCTGCTGTAGAAATTAAACCCCATTTTTCTGCCACTAAGTATTAAAATTTTTTTTCCCTAGGTTAACATCTTCAACAATTTCACACACAGTGAAAGCCAAGTTGGTGCTTGGGTTTGTTTGGGTTTTCTTGATGTGACTCAAAGCACAGCTTTGAAGCAAGGACTCTTTACACAACCTACAGACTAATGCTTATCTACTGATGAAAGCACACGTGACTGATGATGGTTCTATCTGCATCCCACAGAACATTAAAGGGTGGAAACAGTCACATTTGAGTTTATGAATGACATTACAGTTTATTTTCCTCCTTCACTGAGTGGCTTGATTTGCACTCTGTCCAAGAAAGCAGTTTGGCTGATGTCACTGGGAAGAGCACCTCTCACTTTTATTCAGGCAGGAGCTGCACCCCACTGCACGCAGGAAAAGGCCAGATAGCAGTTTTAGAAATGCACCAGTTGTGTTTGTTTTAAAAAATGAGACCCATTACTCCTAACATTCTTCCCTCAAACCATTTCCTGCCTAGATGGGGTAATGTGTTTGGGCATGACTGAACTTGTTGTGTGCCACATGCCACCTGAGCCTTCTGCAGTGTCATCAGAGGTGCCACTACATCTCTGGGTAGGAAAGCCACCCCAATGATTGTTCACTTACTGGAGGATGGATTTGAGGTGAAATATGTAAACATAATACGTCGCATGCCAGGCAGTCTCCACAAACAGAATACAAAGACATTTGCAGCTATAATACCTGTCAAGAGGGGACAAGAACGTATAATAGCAAATTACACATGTAACACACCATAATGCTTACTGAAAACAAGTAATTAAAAAGGCAGCTTGTAGAATTGTACTTTTTCTTCACAATTCCATTAAAAGCAATATCCACTTCTTACTTTGTATTCAGCTTAGAAAAAGCAATGAAGAATACTGAAAGGAACATTTATATAGTGGAAGTCTTTCAGAAATATGACATTTAATTGCAACTGTTCTAACCTATAGTGTAATTAATCCAACAGTCCAGAAAGATCTGTGCTGAGAAGGTTCAAGCTATGGTTTCAAACTGCTATATTCTATTGCAGAATCAATGAAACAGGAGCCAGCTAAGAGGTCCCGTTTCCTGCCCCTCTTGTTGTTTATTTCCAAATGCCACCAATCTATTGCACAATTGCATTTAACTGCAAAAGAGGGGAACCATACAAATACAGAGTACACACCCTATCCAGTTCTTGGGGGGAGCTTTGGTTCTCAGAAAATTGTAAAGTTGAATTGGCATTGCTAGAGCATAGTGACCTCTGGCAGACAGCAAACGCAAAGCTTTTTATGTCACAGATATTACTGCAATCTTACTTTACGTTGAGTAAGAGTTATTTGAAACATAATGAAAATGTATTATTTCTTGTTTAAAGTGCCTTCTCTATTTCTATCCAAGCATTTAGGTATTTAAAATGCTTTATAATAGCTGGAAACATTAAAGGTGAAAATAACTGTTAAATGGCAGAGAAATAGCATTTAAGTAACCTTACACTAACAACCTGCTAATAAAGATTCGGTAAATACTTAACGCAAAATATGAGCAGGAGACAGGGCTCAACTACTGGATTCAAATCAAGTTCACACCAATTTTATTTCACACATTACATTTATCTTGGGGACTTCAGCTGGCATTAGGTTAACCAATCAGAACTACAGTATAACCAAAGGCTAATTTTTGCTACTTTTCATATGTCATACTGCAAACATGTAACTATTAGGGAAATTAATTCACACATTTCAGTGGAATATATATACCTATTTCTTCTAAAAGCATTTGCTGTTTTTCATAATTCATGAGAAAAATATGGCTGGGGGAGGATTCTACTTAATCCTCCACACTCTGTCACACAGATGTACAGGAACTTTTTTAAGGCATACAAAAAACAGTTTGTGAGAAGGAAGTGTAGCAGAAATAGTGTATGTGCAGGTGTAAATTTACACATGCTTTGTGCCCAACAACCTAAACATGGTACAAAAGCCACCTGTTTTAATATACTGTACCTGTTTGCCATATTTCTCTTCCTGTGAATGTCTAATACTTGTAAGCTAACACAAACCTGTCACAGTCCGCTGACCCTCAGTCAGGCTATTCCACCAGCTGTTAACCTGAAACAGAATTGTTGTCCATCAATGCCATCATGAAGCACTTGCAATTTCAAAAACAGCTACGGAAGCTTATACATTTTTAAGAATGGAAAGCGTTTGTTTGAAATCTGTGAAGTAAATCTGTTTCAAATATTTTTACTTCTGATTGCTTTAGCTTTTCAAGTTGACATTTCCTTACTGAAGAACAGCTATCTACCCTCCTTTTTATAACACACCCCAATATGGATGAAGAATTTCTTCAAAAAGAATGGGGTTATATCCTTTTACACAACTCCAATGGGTTTACCCTGCTTGCATTAAACAAAGATCTAGCCCATAATGCTCACTTTAGCAGATCAGCCAAAGTTAGCATAAATCCTGCCTCAACTAAGCCTCATCCTAATGCTAACATCACACCACCCACCTTTGAGTGATTCCACTTTTGTGCCAGGATCACTTTTGCAGAGGTGGCTCACAAGATGTGGAATCCATTCCCCCTTGCGTCCAGTTCACCCAGCCCTCCTCCAAGTTTAAAACCCCTGAAAAAGTTTATTTTGAGCGCAGTCAGCCCACAGATAAATTGAACCCCCCTTTCCCTTCCTCAGCTTTTGTAATCATTTTGGACATTTATTTTGTTGCTACCTTAATGACCTTCCAACCATATTGATGGGGACAATGTCATAAAAATTCTCCACAGGTTGGAGGCAGCAGATGTAATGCTGTATGAAACAAAGTATTCACTATTTGATATCAAAGTAACAACTTCATTGCATTTCTTGTTTAATTCTTTGGCAGAGGATATTCTTCAGTATAAGAACTCTGGACAGACATGATTTTTCTAAAATACAAGGGTTGTATGCCCTCAGAAACATCAGGGGGAATCCTGAACTCTTAGAAATAGAACTTACCCGTTGAAGATGGGGATTGGGAGTTTAAGCCTATTAACAACAGGACAGTTTAGTTTTCTTTTTTTGATAGTTAATCATCAGCTCTTCCCCTTCAGGTTTTGAAGGAAAACAAAAGTATAAAGGCATAATTATTTAAAAATATTAAGTGCTGGTCGCAATCTCCCCTGCAGTTCGTATACACCAAGCCAGAAAGCATGCTGGGATAAAGGTAATTTTCTTTCTAGCAGCTTACACATGGTTCTGTGTTTTAGATTTTTGACCAAGACAGTACTGATAACACTAATGTTCTACATTTGGTGAATGTTGTTTGCACATCAAGACCTTTTGCATTTCTCACTCTGCCGCTGCAGGGTGCAACAGGCTGGAAAGGGACACAACCAAGCAGATGACCCGAACTAACCAGAGATATTCCTTACTCTGGTTAGGAATAATAATGCCATCCCCCCAAAGGAGGGGATTTCAGGATTTCAACATATCTTTCTCATTAACTGGTTGGGCACTGGTCCATCCACAGGAGATTGAGTGACTGCCTATGCATCACTTGTTTTCGTCTCTCTTCCCACATTTACTAAACAATGTTTTGGTGATTGTTTTATCTTTACCCCCAAATTTTCTCCCTCTTCATCTTCCCCAGCCCACTGAGGGTTTGTGGGGGCTGGGAGTGAGGAGCCACACGGAGCTCTGCTGCCCACCAGGCTTATCCCACATGCCCATCTCTACAGCAGTGCTGGTGTGCACCATGCACATTAGACAAACAGCTCCTGTGTGTTCTACCCAGGGTCTCGAGCCTCTCCAGCTCCACGCTCAGCCCTACTTCCCTTGGACAAGCAGACCTGAAAGAGTATCAAGCCTGGGCTATCACAAGCCAGTAGTAACCTTGAAACAAATGCAAACATACATGAATGTTTAGGTCAGTTTCAAGTATACTTAATTAAAAACTAAATGACTGATACGTTTGGGATGCCAACTAAATTTATAACAAATCTTGCAGCACTTATTTTGTTCTTGCTGCTCAAACTGAAAAGTACTTGTGTGGAAATGTCAGCTCTTAAAGTAAAAAAGCCCTCTAAAACGTCGTATTTTTAAGGGTTTAGAGCCTGCAAATACAAATGCATTTCAGAAGCCAGAGCAATGAAAAGTCTTAAGCATAAGATTGAGAATTCAATCTAGTTTTGTCCTCTGGGAATTCACGTTCACTTTTGAGAGCACTTACGATATAGCAAGAACATCTGTTTGGTGAAAAAGAAAACGGTACCTAGTTTAGACAAACAAATTCCTACTACTGACCTCACTTTCCTGCGGTTCTGGGTGAAGATGGTATTTTTCTCTATTTTTCCACTATAACTTTTGCAGTGACAGTTTTCTAGAATTAATTCTATCAGTTTTCCTTGCAGGTCAACTTATCTACTGTAATTTTTGAGAAGCCAGTATTCCTCCAAGTCCCTAATCAGAAAAACCAGGACAAGCATCTGTTGTACAAACGATGCTGACACCAGAGGAGAGATGCGGCCGTGCCTCGCAGTGCCGAAGGGCAGGGACCCGCCCAGTGCGTGCAGCCCGGGCTCTGTGTACCTGCTTTCTGAAGTCGCCTCTCTTCTGCGGCCGCAGTTTATCCATCCAGTCCGCTCGGGCCTCCTCAAAGTAGGTCTGGACGCGCGACTTGAGCGACTCATACTGCCAGATGGCGGCAGAGCCGAAGGCCGAGCCTGTGAACTGGGCGACAGCGGACAAAGGCTCAGACACTGCTCACCCCGAGGCCCCGGCAGAGGCACATCCCCAGCGGGGCGAGCCCAGCAGCGCGACCTGTGGCACTGCTGACCAGCGGGACTCACGGTGTGACACAGTCCCTGAGGCTGGAAAACACCTGTAAGAGCCTAAGTCCAGTGTCAAGGCAGCACCACCACTGAGTTCACCATGTCCTCAAGTGCCACAACCACGTGCATTTTAAACACTTTCAGGTGTGGGGACTCCATTGCTGCTCTGGGCAGCCTATTTCAATGCTCTGCAACCTCTTCTGCTTGTTTGTTTTTGGTTTTTTTTTTCCTAACATCTAATCTAAATCTCTCCTTGTGCATCTTGAGGCCATTTCCTCAGGTTTACTGAATGTTCAGTGTCATGGGATGATGCTTTATCAAAAAGGTTCACAAACAAAACTGGCCAATGAAATTGCTAAGTTCATCGAAATGGAGTGAAACGGGGATACCTTTACAATATTTCCATTGATTTAGCTGAAGTTACTTTGTATTAACTCAGTATAACGCCACAGTATTTGACCAACAACCTTGCGTTAACTTCGAGGTACTGAAAGGTGAAGCCCAGGAAGGAAGCATTCCCCAGAGACAGATGGAATACGCTCCTTCCCGACCCGCCCCCCGAGCCGGGCACAGCACCCGGCCGCAGGCGCCACTTACCCCTACGGTGAACAGGAGCGGCTTCACCAGGCGGCGCGGCGAGGGGCGGCCGGCGGCCGTGGTGGGCGACGGCGGGCAGAGGCTGCGGCGCGGGGACGGCGGGGCGGGCCGCGCCTCGGCGGCGGCTGCCGGGGGCTCCTCGGGCCGCGGCCGCGCCCGGCGGAAACCCCGCCGCGGCTGCAGCAGGAGCACGGCCAACCTGCGGGGGAAACACGCGAAGCGTCAGCACCGCCCGCCCCCGCCGCCTCTCCCCTCCCTTGCCCTCCCTGGCCCGTGCTGTGCCGGCGGTACCTGTGCGGCCGGGGACCCGCGGCGCGGGCCCAGCACCGCCACGCCATGTTGGCGCCTCCCGAGCGCTTCCGGGGCAGCCGGACGACATCTTCCCCCCGATGGCGGGGGAGCCTCGGTCACCGCACGGCAAAGGGCGGGCGCGGCTCCCCGCGGCTCCCGGGCCGCTCCGCACGGCGGGTGGATGGGCGCCCGCGCGGCTCCCGGTGCCGCCGCCGGGGCTCGGCGGGCAGCGCGGCCGGGTGGGAGCCCCCCGGGGCCGCCATGTCGGGCGGGTGGTGCCGGCTGTGCCGCCATGATGAGCGTGGCAGCGCCTTCACCGCCACGGCCCGCTCGGTGCTGCGCCGGCAAGCCGTGCCGTGATTTCATAGAATCACAGAACGCGCTGAGTTGGACAGGACTCACAAGGATCATCGAGTCCAACTAGTGGCTCCCCACAGGACCATCCCTGAGAATCCCACCATGTACCCCTGAGTGTTGCCCAAATGCTCCTTGAACTCTGTCTGGCGTGGTAATTTGGCCACTTCCTTGGAGAGCCTATTCAAGTGCCTAACCACTCTCTGGATGAAGAACCTTTTTCTAACATGCAACCTAAACCTGACACAGCTTCAGGCCATTCCCTCAGCTGCTATCACTGGTCAGTGCCTGCCCTCCTCTTCCCTCACGAGGAAGTTGCAGACTGCCAGGAGGTCTGCCCTGTCTGCTCCAGGCTGAACAGATCAAGTGTCCTCAGCCTCTTCTCAAGGCTCTTCTCCATCCCTGTGGCCCTGCTTTGGGCAGTTTCAAATAGCTTAATGTCTTTTTTATATTGTGGTGCCCAAAACTCCCCCCTGGACTGAAGGCGAGGCCTCTGAGCAGAGCAGACCAGAACAATCCCCTCCCTGGCCCGGCTGGCGATGCTGTGCCTGCTGCTCCCAGGACACAGCTGGCCCTCCTTGCTGATCCATGTTCAACTTGCCAACCCCCAGGTCCCTTTGTGTGGCACTGCTTTCCAGGGTCTTGTTCCCCAGTTTGTAGGTACATTGGGGTTGTCCCACCCCAAGCACAGAATCCAGCACTTTCCCTTTTTAAACTTCGCACAGCTGGTGACTGCCCAGCCCTCTGATTTATCAAGGTCTCTCTGCAGGGCTGAGCTTTTTGTATTGCCCTCTAGAAGCCTTATGGAACAGGCAGAGCCTGTTTCCTCCCAGCCTGCAGCAGCCCAGGAGGTGAGGTGGAGGCTAGAGCTGCTGCCTCAGCATTGCCTTGCTCTGTGTGTGGCTCCATATCACCGTGCCACACCTCAGCACCTTCCCTCCCCGAGCTCCTCCACCCTGCCCGCCTCACCCCACCCCACCTCACCTCAGCTCACCACTGGGCTGCTCCAGCAAAGGGCTGCTGGATGACCAGATTCCCACCCAACAGCTCCTTCTGGGCTCTTCCCTGTATCTGTAGCGAGAATAATTTAGCCACCAGGACCAGGGAAGGGATCATCCCCTGTACTCAGCAGGGGTGAAGACACACCTCAAGTTCTGTGTGCAGGTTTGGGCCCCTCACTTTAGAAAGGACATTGAGGTGCTGGAGCGTGTCCAGCGAAGGGCACCAAGGCTTGTGAGGGGTTTAGAAAACTTGTCTTATGAGGAGTGGCTGAGGGAGCTGGGGCTGTTCAGTCTCCAGGAACTCAGGAGGGACCTCCTTGCTCTGTACACCTCCCTGGCAGGAGGCTGTGGTGAGATGGGGCCAGTCTCTTCTGCCGTGTCTGCAGTGAGAGGACCAGAGGAATGGCTTTAAGATGAGGCCGAATCAGATTAAATATTAGAAACATATTTTTCCCTGTTCAGGAGATCAGGCATCATCAGAACAGGTTGCCAGAGAGGTGGTAGAGGTCAAAAGTCAAGTTCAAAAGTCTGGACCTGGCACTGGGTGATTTGGTCTAGTGGCTCAGGGGTACAGGGGCAGTGCTGGGTGGACAGTTGGACTGGATGATCTGAAAGGTCTCTTGCAACCTTGGTGGTTCTGTGATTCTGTAGTTACCCACACACAGCTGAGCAGGTGCCACAGTTGCCCTGTGGTGCCCTTGCTTCTGGCTGGGGCTCCTGCTCTCCGGCACTGTGCTGCTCTTCCCAGCACCATCTGCAGCAAGCTCTGCAGGGCTGGAGAACTGTTAGCAGAGAGCAGTCCGCTGTACACACTGCCAGCCTCCTGAAATTAAATGGGAAAAGAAAACAGGTGTTTGCATGGAAAGTAGCTTGGAAAGCCTGAGAAAGTTGTGTGCGCCCTCCTGGCTGCCTGTTTTGCCATGGAGATACTCATGGGACAGCAAAGCTGCCTACACAATGCCAGTCATGGCTGGGCTGCCAGACACAGTGCAGAGCTGCCAAAATCCACTAGCAGAATAAACAGTGGTTTATCTCAAGGCTGCACGTGGCGGGCGAGAGGCAGCAGTCACGTATTGCAGCAGGAAAAGTCGTGCACAGGTGTGAGGAACATGCTCCACAGGAGAGTGCTGTGCAAATTCCTGCTCTGGAGACCGCTCTGATGTGACTGGATGAGGCTTGGGTGACCTCACCCAACACCGAAACACTGCTTTAGTGGGAGGTTGGCATCCTCTTCCAGCCCAACTTACTTTGTAGTTTGTTGTGTGAAGGCAAAGTTAATAGCAAGATGAGAGTGATCTGCATATTGTAATTGCAAGTGGCTGTAAGACTGATTAGGTTTTAAGATGTCATGACAATTTCAGGAGGAAAGTTACAAAGTCATATTCTTTGGAAGTGGTAGGAAATGAATTAATATTGTTCCTGGGTTTTTTTGTTGTTGTTTCTTTTTTGGTTTTGGTTGGTTGGTTTTTGTTTTGTTTTTGTTTTATTCTGTTGGTGGTTTTTTTTCCCTAACTAGTAATGAAAAGAGTTTGCCTTCTCATCCCAAGGTCAGACTCTGACCAGAGAAAACCTCTGTGAGCTGTGGTGGGAAACTGCCCTAAGTGGTTTAGTACCGTATTTAAATTTGCATTTTATCTCTTTCTGATTGCACTGGTGGCCATGGGTCAGTCTCAGAATTTGCCTGAGCCTGAACTAAGAAGTGATTAGTAGATTCAAAGACATATGTTGCTGATGTCAGAAAAGTATGTATACAAATTAAACCAGTGTTCAATCAATGTTCTTTCTCTGTTTTTCTATGTAACAAAATGAATAGTGGTTTTTAACTTTCCATTTTAGACACTTTTACCACTAATTTTTGTTCCAAAGACCTTATCAGGAGTAATTTGTTTATTTAAGTGACTTCAATATTTTTCTTTGCTAACCCTTCCTGCGCTGTGTTCAAGCCAGGTATATTTTGGCTGTGCTGTTTTTAATGTTACAGTGATCCTTTTTGCTCCCCCAGGGTTAGTTTTAATCACATTACAGCTCTTAGTTGCCTATAGGCTATGTGTGTACTTTGTGAGGGGTGATGCTCTGGACTTTGTGTATTTATTCGTGTTTGATTTATTGTCATTCTCCTTTGGACAGTTGCAATGCATATGTGCTCTCAGCTGTGCCATCACCTCAAACTCATAAACAGGACACTGTGGGACATCTGGTACAATCAGGTCCTGTGGGGTAGGGTGTCCATGGAATGGGTTGAAAGGGGATGGATGTGCTGTTGGAATAAAGTGTTATCTGGCCAGTCCTATGGGTTTGTGTGGCAGCAAGAGAGTCAGGAGGGGGTGAGTGAGGGTGGCTCCTTGAGACAGAGGAAAGCAGAGAGGGCAAACTGCAGCAGCAAAGTGGCTGCAGAGCTGCCCCAGGCTGCCAGACCTCCTTCTGTCCTGCCTCGGGCCGTGGCTGCATTCACAAACAGTTTGGTTGGTGAATGTCATCCACTGGACAGGTGTCCAGCTGCCTATTTCTTCTTTAGGATCATCCTAAAACAAATGCATAAAAAATTTCAGGTAAAACAGCCATTGTGGAAGTTGTAGGAATGTTTCTGCAGTGCTTTGCACTCTGATGGTGCTTGGGCAGCTCAGTGGCCCTCATAAAGCAAATTATATGCCAGGTTAATCTGAGTATATTTGGTACTAATTTACATCAATTTCTGGTAATTTTCCCTTTCACTAACACTTTGCTATAGCAAAAACCCATGCCAAATCTTTGTGCAACAGTTGGACAGAGCTTTGGCCCCAGGTCCTTGATTTTTAGAATGGGACAAAGGTCCTAAAGAGTACAAAACTTTCACTTGGGTGATCGAATCGGTCCTCACAAAGTGCTGACACTACGATCTAGCAGGAAAGTGGAGGAAACAGGTTAGAAACATACCATAAACGTGAGTATCACAATTTATCTTGCTTTAAATTTGTATTGGTAGATATTGTAATTAGGAGATGAATAATTTACTAAGCATTTGGTAGTTTTCATTTTTAAATGAATTTTGAGTTAGCAAACAAGTAATGAATGGATGAAACACTGCAAATTAAAATTAGAGAATTCATCGGTTGTGTCCTGTGGTTTTGCTCTGTTTGCATTTTTTTTGTGGTAAACATGAAAAATAATAAAAGTTTTCTTAAGAAAATAATGTATAGAATATTTAATTATTCCAATTACTTAATGGGATTTAGATTCCTGCTCTACAGTTCCCTTGTGTGATACCTTATTTTGCAGGCAGGCATTTTTTGGATGTTTTTGCAAAGGTCAGGCTTGTGTAAAGGTAACTCCATACACTGTGTGTGTGTGTGTGAACTGTTTTAACAGGTTTCTGGTACCAGAAATTTTGGGGAACCTCTTTGAAGAAAACTCCTGTCGCGATGGCATCATCCTGTCTACAGATCTGTGCATTGCTGCTGGCATTGGCAGGGTTCACCACACTGCTTGTCACTACCATGTCCAGCAGATGGAAAGTTCTGGACACCACGGCAGAGCTGGTTACTGCAGACTGGGTGTCTGAAGGCCTTTGGATGGACTGTGCAGCAACTGCTGTTGGATCAGTACAGTGCAAGAAATTTCTCTACATGCTGAGTTCAGACCGTAAGTGGTCAAGGCATATGTTTGTAAAATCCAGGGATGGGGTTTATTCCTTCTTTCTGTTCAGCCTGTTAGCAGGCTGGGGGGCACGGATTGCAGTTGTTCCAGAGGATCTAGTGTGGCCAAATCCTGTAGGGGTTGCAGACAAGGGCCACCACGGAACCAGTGTTCACCCTGCAGTTCAGCTCAGTCACCGCTGTGGCTTTGCTGCCCTCTCTGGTGTGCTGACATAGAGGTATGGGTGATATACAGTCAGTCTGATTTTTTTTAAAATAGTTTTGGAAGAAATAACATCTTTTCACTCAGCCTAGTTCTTCAATACAAGCAGATCATAATCCATGAGCACTAGTTTTTGTTTGTGCTTTGGTGTGAGACTGGAATTATTGGATATTCCAGAACTGGTTTGATACTTTGTGCTAAACCTCAGTACCTGGGTATTTTTTCTGGAATTTCTCAGAGGTGGTGAGCTTAGACTAAAATACATCTGTGCAATGGATGCTTCTGTGTTTTCTAGGGTTGACCATGTTAGCAGGGTAGTTTATCTGCAGTTAAAAAGAGATGTCTCAGTAGGGGTTGGAAAGTATTTGTTTGAATAGTTCTGGATTTAAAAAATATTTTAATGTAACCACTGTGGTAAAGGAGTGGGAAGGACTAACACTGAAGTTCTTTCTGCAGCAAACTGAATATAGAAACAGAAACACTGTAGCCTCTGGAATGGTATTTTGTTAAACTTTCTCTCTTAAACCTTGCATTTATTCTTTTACAACTTTCAGGTTTGTGCAGTCAAGTTATGAGTGATGTTCATATCATTTCTTCAAGTCTTCCGTGCTTTATAGGTTCCTGATTGCTGTCATTGCTCTTTGTCTGGACGTGTCACAGACTCTGAACCTTGTTTTTCTTGACACAGATGTGCACTTCCCTGGAATCAGAGCTGCCTAACTGTAAGGCAGATGTCTAAAGGGTGAGAGTTTAACTCTCGGGATTCAGCATGTTCGTGGTTCTTCCACAGGGCCCTCGCTTTGGTGGCCTCATCTGCCTTCATAATGAGGATGCCAGCTTAATATCAGTGTCCCCTAATGAGGCCAGATTGTAGCCTCAAAAGGAGGCTAATCTTATGCTCCCAAGGATTTTAAAAACATTGCTCATTGCATCAGAGGCAATGTCAACTTTTCACATTGTCCTGGTACCCTCCAGTTCAGCTCCTCTCCAGGGTCTTCTCTGTGTTTCTGGAAATTAGTGATGAGATGGGGCCAACAACGACGACGTTTGGTTCAACCGGCCGGGTTAGAGCTAGCCCAAAGGAAAGCTTCCAAGCTGTGGAGGATGCTATGTGGGAAACACTAAAAGTAAAAAGGATTTTAGGAGATGAAAAAGCAGGCTTCAGACAGAAAAAGCTGAGACCTCAGAATAGCTGCAACTGAAAAGTTTGAAACTGGAAAAGATACAGTAGTATAGCAAACAAGGACATGGGAAACAAAGGCTGAGTTTCTAGGTTTGGCTTGAATAAATCTTAACACTATAGAAATCTATGCTTGACAAGATAGTAGAAGGTCCTAAGCTTAATAAGGGTATTGTGTATTGTTCATAGAAAAGCATGCAAGTGAGCATTGTTTGAAGCAGGTGTACGTGTGCTATAATTGACTGGCTAAAACAAGTGTCTGTAAGCTTTAGCAGTATCCTACTGGCTGAAAAGTTTTTAAGATGCTCTGTAACAAAATCTGCAGCTGCCACTGGCAGGCTGTGAGCTGTTGCTTTTTCTCAGTTGTCTCAACCCCTGTAATGAGACTGATGTTTCATTAAAACTGAGAAAAGCTACCCCAGCAGTGCTGTCCTGTTGCTGCCTGCTCCAACACGGTGCTGATGTGAAGCTCTCAACACCAACCCGTAAGCCCTGCTGACACATCCTCTTGCAGAGCAGTACTGGCTGTTATGCCCATTGCTTGACAAGCCACAGTTTACAAAATTTAGTGAAGAATAGCCTTATGTTCTTTAACACATTGGAGAGTGGTCTCCTGAAGGGAATTATTAAAATGCCTGGTGCTGTATAGGAAAACTCATGCACTTCAGGTCTGAAGTTTAATCTTTTCTGTTTATATGTGTGCTTTATGATTTATGTGCCTGTTGAAATACATTTCTTGACTAGGAAGGGATTTTTTAAAAATCGTACTCTTAGTTTTTTATTTCTATCCTTGGCAGCAGTATAACAGCCAGGAACACTGGATTCCAGGTCCAACGATCTCACCTTTGGAAGTGCTGTCAGCAGAATTGCTGAGATCACCAGCATAGGTCCACTGTATGGGTAAATTAGCTGGAAACGCTTTGAAGGGCTTCTAATGAAATGCAGATACTCCAGGGTACAGGTACAGTGTGTTCATTGTACTGTGCCATCGTTTGTCAAGTTGCAGTGACTTAGCAGAAGGAGGGAATCCTGTAACAGTCACCTGAGATCATTTCTTACCACACACTATCTGATTTCCTTACAAGATTGCAGGTTTAGAGCTGCACAGGATCACACTGCCAAATATGGTCTGGTTTAAATCCATGGCAGTGATCCTCTTGGCTGCCATGGGAGCCAAAATGTCACAGTGGCACTGTGATACCTTTTGGCAGCTGAACTACCAACCTGCAGCACCAGCTCAAAGTGACCAGAGAATTTTGATGAAAAACAACAAATAGCTGTTAGGGACAAGTTGTGGCTCTCTCAAAGGCTAATTCTTCTGGTAGTGTTTACATAAATGCTGTGGATCTGTTACCATGTTGCATCACAGCAGAATTATTTTATGAAGAAACTCTGACTCCATTTCCTGGAGATAAGAGCAGGTTATCACTGCAAGAGATGGTTAACCCCATTTGGATCCACAAGTACCTTAAAGTATTAACAAGAGTGGGAGACACGAATTGAATCTTCGATTCTGTCTAGCCAAGAGCAGAAGCAACTAAACTGAGTTTAACATATGCTTTGTCTAAAATAGCTTTTTTTAAATCTTAAGGTATTCTAACAAACAGATGCAATTTGCTGATATGTATTATTTTTCTTATAGCTGTTTTGTTCATAATTTTATTCCTTTTGAGACATGTGTCACACTAACTCCTTAATTTCCTTATATTTCAATTCCATGACACATACATTATTATAATTGTAATACATTGTACAATTGTACAGTCTAAGTGAGACTGTTTTTAAGACTGAATGTGTTTAGCTGTGGATCAATAGACAGTAAAATATTAAAGGAAACCATCATCCATAAACTTAACCTTCCTGAAAGAAGCTGGCACTACAGTTGTTGTGGATTACTTATGACCATAACACAAAAAACTTTGGTAAATTTTCTAGCAGAAGTATAAAGCTTTTGTTCTCAAGCTGTTTCATGTTTGAATCCTCAAGAAAATATTACACAAAAGCTTTTTGATTTGACAGCAATGATAAAATTACAAGCAATTTTAATTTAGTGTAAAATCTGGTTGACTTCAGAAAAGAGACAGAAATAAAATACTTGCCTATATTGTCACTCTTACACGGTATTCTGTGGAAATAGTGACTCGAGTTTCTAGGCTGAGAAAAAGAATAGGCTCATTTTTCACTTCCTATTAGAAAAAGAATTAATATTGTCACTTTTTTTACGTGCTAATATCTTTATCATAAACTGCTCCCACTTCTTATTGTCATGCCCAGTAAGCCTTATCAATGGGGAAAGAGCAAAGAGCAAAGGTAGACTCATTTTGGAGTGAAACCCAGAGATAAAACAGCAAGGAGGCTTCTGAGAGGCTTCACTTGATTGTAATCTAATTATAAGGACATTTAACTGTTACTACTCACAAGCATGACTGCTGCATTGGAAATTGTTGGCTTTCTTTTGTGCTTGGGTGGGCTAGCAGTTATTGGAGCTACTTTGCCAAATAACTACTGGAAAGTCTCCAGTATACATGGTTCTGTGATCACTACATCTACATTGTTTGAAAACCTGTGGAAGAGCTGTGCAGAAGACAGCACTGGAGTGTCCAACTGCAGGGATTTTGACACTATGCTTGCACTGCCTGGTAGGTGACTTTGTGCAGCCTGGTTTATCTTGCTTAAAAACTTATTGGCAAAAAGTAGTAAGGCTTTTGTTTTGGTAATCTGGTTATACTGGAAAATAACTGGCCAAGAAGGACTTTGTGGGCTGAAGTAATAAAAATCTCTCAAGCAGCAGAATGTGTCAAGCATGTTAGGAAAGGCTATAAAATAAGGCAAATGAAGTCGGTTGTTCAAGTGTTTAACAAGCATTTAAAGTGGGTTGTAATCTCTTCTCTAGCATCTCATGGGATGTCTTAGTAGGAGACATGTTTAAACAATTTATTTATTTGGATTTATTGTGTAGACCACTTTTTGCAATGCTTCATCGCTAATGTAACTGTAGCTGGAGTTTTTTCATGTAATGGGAAATACTGGTGTTTGCTGCAAAGTGGTAGTGGGTTTGGTGAGTTGAGACTGAAAATTGTAGATAATCCAAGAAATAGATGATTACATGTTATACATATTAGAACACATTATATTGTAACTTACAGAAGGAGTATATGCTATAAATTAATATATGATTAGGCTTGTTAACTATTGCTAACTACTGTCAGGGATTGTTAACTAAAGTCTATTTGGATGTGGTTTTAAATATCAGGAAATATAGAGCTGCTGGCCTCTGTCCTCTGTATCAGTCTTCATCATAATTGTGGTTGTCCTCAAATGCCCAACTAGGCAATATTCTGTGGATAGTAAGTGTGTTTATAGACAGCAAAGGTATTTTTTGTTAATCTTGAATAATTCAGTATGTAGATACTTATTCAGAATAAAAACACATTCCTTCTAGCTGAATCTAGCCCTAGGAGGTGGCTAAACTAAATAGGTAGGAGGATACTCCTGATCTGAGGAATGTGTAATAGAGGATTAGTGGGAATGAGATCTTAAATTCACTTTCTCCCTCAATACGAAGTAAAGGCTTGTTGACCAGATCTAACACAGCAATTCTCTGGAACTGTCCAGTATTTAAGGAATAATCTTTTCAGCTTTTAGTCTTCTCTAACAATTGCTTTTAGGGGAGATGTGTGTGTGTTTATGAAGAGAAGCATAACCCTATTTAAACGTCATTCAGTAACAGCAGGATCATTCCATCAGACATTATCCTCTGCAGAGCATTTATGTCAGTGTGCACCAGTGCTGTTGGTTAGCAGCTCTACTTGATGATCTGAGAGATCTTTGCCAGCCTTAATGATTCTGTGATTGTATTTGGTTCTTGTAGAAACCACTCCAAGGGCTGCTTTGTAGCTTACTGCCACTGACTCCAGGCAGCATCTTGTCACTGATGTGTTTACACGGGCTGTTGCCTCTGAGAGCATGTGCAGATTTGGGCTGTGGGCCTATGGGAGATTGGCATCTGGAGAAAGAAGTGGGTTTGAAAGAACCTGGGGGGAGTCAGAAAAGAGCACCGTGAGTGTTAAAGCAAACAGAACAGAAGGGAAGCAACAGCAGGGCTCCTGAGAGCTACAGATAACTTGGAGTCAGCAGGAAGGAGAAAAGTGGGGCCAGAAGGTAAATGACTGGTTCAGGTTCTGGAGTGGGTTTGTGAAGAGTGGGTTTGATCTGCTGAAGAGGAGGTCAGTCCTGCAGGTGAGAAGATGGCAGTGTAGTTGAGGGATAAAGGCAGGGGGAAGGGGAAGGGAAAAACAGCTTGCAAAACTGTGAAGATAGAACATTTTTAGGAAGGAAAGCTGAAAAAGAAAAGTCAGGAGACACTGGATGAAAGAACAGCTGGGCAAAGCAGGAAAGAGGAAGAAAATGGATTTGGTAACAACAAGGGCTCAGCAGGCAGTGGGACCTCGGAGAAACATCCATAGCGCTTGCAGATACGAACCAAGGCAGATTAAAAATTACCATGGTCAGTTTAGGTGTGTTTCAAATTCCTGTTTAGAAACTTAGCTGAAACTGCTGTGAGGATGCCAGGGACTGGAGGGAGGGCAAAAGAAAAGAACAAAGGTGTCTTTGTTACCTCTCATCAGAAGGACAATGAAGACTTTCCACGGAAGTTTCCTTATTGGCAACTGATCTGTGTGGAATGGGTTTTGGCTGATGTATGGGAAAAGTCTGACTTGGTTCTTTTAAACCAATTTAATTTTAGTTCACTAAACCATTAATCTAAATTACAAATATTTGAAGTGAGGAGCTTTTTAAATGCAATATTGCACAAGATTGAAACCATGACTGGCTACTCCATATAAACTTCCTTTTTTTTTTTCTTTTCTTTTTTCCCCTTCTTTTTAAGGTTCCATAGGTGTTTTTTTCCAATGACAGAATTTGGGGATAATTTCTTACAATTGGTGTGTACTAATAAAATGAACTGACTTTGTATCTTGTTAAATAAGCTAAGTTTAAAATAAAAAATTGAGTTTTCTGAATTATGAACTAAAGTCCTCAGTTAAGGCTGTTGAGCTTATGGTATTGTGGGACAGTTGCATGAAATCCCTTTCCCATTGGATTTCGAGCAAGGGTATGCTTGTATGTCCTGGAAAGGTATGGAGAGTCCCATGTGACACTGCAGGAAATGGGAGCTGTTGGACCCCGCTGGGTGATCACCATGGTGTGAGATCTTAAACCTGAAAGCAGCATTGTTGAGTACTTACCTTAACAGTATCTTCTGCAGGCAAAAACCTTGAACTGTTGGTGGTATTTTGAAGGGTCTTTCCACTTTTACTACTATCTTCATTTTTCTCCACAAAAATTTAAAAATTAGTGCTTAACAAAGCATTAACTCCTCAAATGATTTTAGCCTTTAATTCTGTATGTTTATCTCAATAGTGCTTATTGCTATCTTTGGTAACACTTAATCCTGTAGGAGCAGTACTCTTAAGCCACATTAGGCTGAGCTGGAGTGTGAGTATCACTTTGCCTCCTGTCTCTCTGTCTGAGTTTTGTGGTCTGGAGAGTCACAGCTCATCTGCTACAGAACTAGACAGCAGGTTATGGTGGAGGATGTGGGGGTGGGCAGGGAGAGAGAGCTTCAGTGCTGCCGTCAACACTGTGAGTGTCCAGTATGATTAAAATTGTAGAGTCATAGAATCGTTTAGGTTGGAAGAGAACTTGAACATAATCAAGTCAACAAAGTTTCAGTTGTGACCCTGCCAGGTTGTGACGCTTGGCATGTTTATCTCACAATAAAGGTGCCGAAATGCCATTTGACCTGGAGCCTGCCAAATGCAGGGTGCCATTTTAAAGGAGACCAAAGTCCCTGTTCGATCTTCTTTCTTAGGGTGATTAATAATCTAGTCTGGTGCAATTGATACCCAGATGTGAAGGCCAGGAGCTTAAAGGATGCAGAATTGCCAGCACAACAGATTCCCTAACGTGCCCACAGCAGCTGGAACCTCTCCACAGGAGAATGTCTTAGGGAGGAGTGCTGCAGCTCTCAGACACACTCACCTCCTCTTTGTTATGCTGAGTTTGAAGTGCACTGCTAACTTGAACAAAATTCTTTCCTATCCCTCCCTGGAAGCAGCAAAGCTGGCACCTTTCTCCAGTGCCTCAGTAGTGCCAGAGCCTTGCACACCTTGGCTATCACTTGGAGTTCAGATGTGGCCTGTGCATCAGCTGTACATGTGTCAGGAATTCAGAAGGACTTGTGAGTAGGAGACTTTTTCCTGCTCCTGCAAATGACCATGTATACCACTAGGCATTTTCACAGGAATGTAAGGCATGAGTGGCTTGCTGTAATTTTTCAGGATTTACTAAAGACACAAGAGGATTTACTGAGCTCATAAAGTGTAGCCATAGTTCAACTCTCAAATCTGGTTGACTTGAAGGCTAAACACACTTGGGTTTGGAGGCTTCTCTGAACCGTATGACAAAGTTGGACAAGATTCACTCATCACTGCACCTGTTAATTTTGTCACTTCCTCTAATCACTTGTATTTTTTTCAGCACAAGACGAATGCAATTTCTGTATGGATCCTGATTTGTTTTCTCTTTTTTCTGTCTTAGCTCACATTCAGGCATGCCGTGCCCTGATGATTGCTTCCATCCTTCTGGGATTCTTAGCTGCAGTAGTCTCACTGCTGGGTATGAAGTGCACAAACATTGGGTTGAGTGATGAAGATGGAAAAATGAAGTTTACTGTCACAGGAGGATTTCTTTTTATTTTAGCAGGTAATATCAAGGCTGAAATGAGAGCACTATTGATACTTTGTATTGCTTTCACAGCCAGACTAAATGAAATGAACTTGTTCTTGGTTTGAATCTGTTACAGCCATTAAAGGAATCATTCACCTGTGTGATTTTTGAACTTTTTCTGGTAGGTCTCTGCTCCATGGTGGCTATTTCTTGGTATGCTGCAATGATTACTGCTCAGTTTTTTAACCAACTCTACGCTGGAACCAAGTAAGTTAATGTATCTGTCATATCAAATTCCATCATGTGTTAGACAGCTGCACTAAGCTCAGCTACTCCAGAGTTTCAGAGCTTGGATGGATCCCATTATCCAGTCCCACAGGAGGGAAAAATTGTGTTCAGGGAGTCTTTTCACCTCAGAGATGTTGCTGGGGAGGGAGGAGGGTTCTTTTCTGGAAGAGTTAGTGACGGTGTGAGGAATACCAACCCCGCAGCTGAGGGGGTTTGTACTGTGTTTGCATTTTCTTGAGAGGCTCAAGTGTGTATCTCAATGTTATGAAGGAGAAAAGGTAAAATTCTTTATCTGCTTTGGCATTTAGACCAAAAGAGATACAAAACTGAAGTCCTGGCTAGAATAAAGTACCTCAGATGTACATGCAAGGGAAAATTACATGCAAAGCAGATTGAGCTCTGTATTAGTGACCTGCAGAGAAATCTGCTGCCTGTCTTATATATGTCAATATATAAACAGCTCAACATTTGTTGTGCTGTGAGTTAAAATGAGGCAAAATTGGTGGGATTAGCAGCTAGTGCAGTTGCCTACAAACAAGTTTCGAGGTACAAAAGCCCTTACTCTTTGTCTGATATAAAAGTAACAGTTGTCAAAACCAAATGGCAGCTTATGGCACCTTATCTAGGTGCCCTGTTTAGCAATGAGGAACAGGAGTAGAGGTGACTGGGCCTCTCCTTCAAACAGCAGGAAAAGGAGAGGGAAGCAACTGTCTGTGGAATATGAGACATCTATAATATACTTCTACCAAGTATATAATTCATAGATCAGTAAACTATAAATTGTTAGCTATTAGGGTCATATATGAGGTATTTTGTAAGCTCCCACCCAGGAATCAGTTCAGGGAAGTCAGAGGTGAAGTGCTTTGTGATAAATCAAAGTACTTTAGGCAATTGCTTTTGTTGTTTGTCAGTTTTCCCTGTGTTTTCAATGAAGTGCTTAGAAAGAAATGGTATTTGTGCAGTTACTTTTTGTTGCTTTATATCCCCTTAAGAGAACTATATGAAGGGTAATAAATACATTAGAGAGCTGCAACAACCGTTGATAAGGAATTTCGGTTAGTTGGATAGTTGGCGTGTTTTATAGTTACCTGCTATAGCTTTGGGCTTCAACATCAATGCCTGTTAATCAGTTACCAGATGGTTTGCATTCAGTAGCTAAAGAAATCTTCTTTTCTTTTTTTTTAAATATCCAAACTTCATGTTTAAGCTATTGATTCACAGAGCAGTTCTTGGATGAATTAAGTTTGATCATTGTAAAGCTGGACATGCAGTCTGTGAGGCAGGTTTAAATTCAATTGCGTGCCAGTATCGATCTTCACTCTTAAGAGACTGGCAAATCTGGTTTTTCAGATTGCATTTTTTTGGTCTGACTTCAGCAAATTAGTGAAGTTGACCTCTGCTAATTCTTAGAGGAGTTTCTCCTACAGCTCTGAAGGCAAACTAAGTTCTCCTGCAGATGTCTCCTATATACTTTGCTTTGGTTTACAGGAGACAGGTGAGCAGAAATGATTGCAGGCACTGGGCAATGTGCAATTTGTACCCCTGGGTTTTTTGATAATGACTCTCTGCTTGTTCCGTGTTTGGAAGTACCTAAACCCGTGGAGACCTTGTGGCTCCCATGTGTGATGAGAACTCAGAGAGCTGTGAACCTGTATAAACCTCTGAAACCCTCCTGCTAGCAATGAATTGCAGAGTCAGAAGCTTTGACACTTTTAAATGATTGTGTTTCCAAGTGGAAAGAAAACACAAATCTCTGGTTCCATGCTACCTTCAATGCAGGCCATGACACTTTGTCCTTATATTGGGTATGTCAGACCACAGATGTACAGGTGAATTGTGGGTAGAGTTTTTGTCTGGTCATAAAAATTTGTTTTCCTCTTTTTATGAAACTGCTGCCAGAGTTTTCCAGACTCAGCTGTCTCTAGTCTTTGGGACAAATTCATTATCAATGAATTTCTTGGACTGGACTAGGGGGTTTCCTGAAAGGTATAGTTTTGTACAGTAAAATAGGGAACTATGCTTTTTCAGCCTGGTACATTCATAAATGCCTTTCAGCCATACAACCACAGAGGGTGCTGAATATCCTTTAGGATATCTAAGTTTGAAAACTAGCCCTATACAACCAGCTACCTGTAAGTGACCCAGTGTTGTGTCCACAGAAAACTGATGTCTGTGGTCAGCCTTTTCAGCTGACAGACAGTAACATGAATCATTCAGTTTCACAAAATCGTTTCAGTGACACAGACAATAAAAGGGCAAAATAAATGTTGTGGATTGTACAGAAGGTATCTCATTGTTATTTATTATCAACATTTTGTTAAATATAGACAATTATTTATTGCTACTTTATGTTGCTTAGTACTTTCTGCACTGTCACTAATTTGGCAGAGCAACTCTATACAAACAAGAGTTTTACTGAGCAGACACAAAGCCAGATCTGTTCTGTGTAAACTGCTGAAGTTCCTTTCAGTTAGCTGATTTCTACACAGATTAGAATTTGTTTGCAAGGCTTTGTGATCCTGTTATAAGTTGTTTCCATAAAATCTTTCATGTTTCAGGTATGAACTAGGAGAAGGTCTGTACTTGGGCTGGACTGGATCTGTCCTTTACATACTTGGTGGAATCTTACTGACCTGTTCATGCAGAGGGACGGAAAAACAGAATTACAGGTAATCTTGGATTTGTCATTTGAAGTAGTAGCTGTCAATCACATACCCCTTTCTCTCTGTGTATTCTGTCTCTCTCTCACCCCTGCTATAAGCATGTATAACTTACCAGCAGTGCTGTGGCATGTCACAGACTGCTGATGGCAGGGGATGCTGTACCAAACACTTGCACCTCCCAGGCAGGGTGCTTGATACAACACCATCAGCAGTCACCTCTAACTTGTATTTGGTAATTCTGGGCACTGCTGATGGTGAAAATGTGCAGTGAAAGAGTGAACTGCCACCAAAAGAAAAGTATATAAAACCTCCTAATGTATTATGATCCAGTTTCTCTGCAGTACTCACTGTGAGTAAAATGTTCAAACACCGTTCAGTTTGCAGAAAGTGTAAAGGCATTTCCCAAAGCACATGGAACTGATCACTAGAAACATGTTTTTCCTTCTTGTTCTTTATGGAAATGTCTTGTTGCACATCAGATCAGGAAAGGAGAGATTTCTGGCCTCAATGTTTAACCTTCCCAGCGTTTTTGTTTCAGTCTTAAATCTTGACACATACAGAATGCCTCTCTTTGAAGGAGAAGGATGAAATAGGCAGAAACAGCAGAGGTCCTTGCCTACCACAACTCAAATAGCTTGGAGGTTGTACTAGCTAAGCTTGAGAGGATTATAACATGGAAGGAAGAAGCATATTCACTGTTGGTGTATTTAATGTTAGGAAAATTTTATCAAAAGGTAGTAAGTGAGTGTTCTCTGATACTCCATTGCCTAATCTGAAACCAGTTCAGTTTTATGGTAACGTTTCATCAGCCATATTGGACTTTAGCTCTTGCTCACCTTACTTTGATACAAAGTACCAAATGTCCTGAAAATCAGGTAAAACTGATACATGAAATACAAGTTCAGTTGAATGACAGTTGAAGGTTGGGTGAAGATACTTCTGTTTTCTTTCTTCATCATCTTGATTCCTGTATTAAAACCTGCAGCTTGTACAAAGTGCTAAGGGCTTCTGCTTCAGGGCCTTGACTGAAATGCCTTGAGGAAGAGCACATGTGAGTCAGGAGTGCAGAGTGTGGCTGAGGAGATGAGAGAGATGGGCTGTGCAGCCCATCAGGGAGCCCGTCCATTCCCCCTTAGCTACCAGAACAGTGAGAACAGGAGGCCTCTAACTTCTGACCCGTGGTGAAGAAGGTGCTATTGCTGGGTTGGATACAAAGCTAACTGAAGCTAACTGAGTAACTTCTAAGTATCTGAAACCATGGCATGTGTCTAATACCTGTTATTTTGTATTTTTTTTTTCTTTATTTACAGCCCCAACAAATATGCATACACAGCAGCCCAGGCAGCTTCTCAGCCACACATGTACCCCAGGAACTCCGAGACAGTCATAAGCAACAAGGAGTACGTCTGAGCATCAGTCTGCATCGCCTGTAGCTAGTGGGTTATGAACTCAACAAAGAAGTGAGCTACTTCTTTGTTCTAGTTCCAAGTTGCAATCCTATGCCTTAATTTGGAGGTACCAGGAGGAGGTATGGCTTTCAATGTAAATAGGAGTGGTTTTCAGATGTAAATAGCTTTCTACAGAAGATGCTTTGACGTGAAATCCCGAGGCATGAAGGTTTTCTGCATGCTGAGAAGCCTGGTAAAATTTAACCAGAGCACAGTATATGCTGACACTCGAGAGCAATGTTTTCTGTTTCAGCTGACTCAAACATGTGGAACTGATAACTGTATCTGACTGCAAGTTCATATGCCTCACAGTTACAAATGTGTTGTGTTTTCATTAATGTTTAGCTTCCTTCTTTTGTTTAGCAGCTTAAGCTTTTGACAAGAAATAAATTTTGTTCTACAGACTGAAACAGATTTTTTGATAAGTGGAGTCCTCTAATAAGGATCTGGTGTTATACTGAAATTTGTATTATACATGATAGTCAAGACTTATAAAAGCTACAGAAATTTTTCTAGCACCTTCAAATCTGAAGATGTGCGACAAATTTCCTGCTGGCTGTAATGCAGATACAGGAGATAAATGATGTGGAATGAACAGACACAGCTGGGAGTGGAGAAAGCATCTGGTACAAAAATGCCTTGTGTTAACTAAGAAAATGATAGCCTGGATTTTTTATTTTTATTTCTATGGTTTCAGCTTTTTAAAATAACACTACTTTAACTTTGAGAAGTCTTTAACTTCGGGAACCTTTACTGCATCTGAATTGTCCAATTCATGTCATTCCCCAGTGGTTTTATTTTCTGTCATTGTTCCAGCTTTAGAATTTCTGCCTCAAACTACTCCACTGCTGGGAGCATATGTTTACCTTGTGTGAGCACTTAGGCAGATGGCAGTGAGCTAACTATACTTCATATATATGCTTTCAGCAAGGTGGAATGGAATTTCATCCTGCAGGTTCTCAGGTTCCACAACTTGTCCCTTTTAAATTACAAATGTATTCATACAGTTTGACAAAACTCTGTTTTGAATGGCTAATGATAGACACGTAGCAGTCTGCTCTGGAAGTTTCATGCAGATTCCTTGGTGGCCCAAAAGATAATTTCAGAGGGCAATCTGCAAGCAATCTCAGCAGAAATGCTTTAGCCGTGTTGCCTGCATGCAGGAACAGCTGACTTGTAAACTGAGACATTAAGGAATGAACTGGGCACTGCTGGACTTAGTAAGTAAAGTTAAAATGGGCAATGATTACTTCTGGATTGCCAGTGTCATCTTCTTCCTTCCACTATCATCTGCAGTTTTTTAAATCATTCCTTTGGTGTTTTAGAGAATAATTTCAAAAGCTGAAAAGCCACTTAGCCTACATGGTGGGAGCTGAACTCCTAACCCTCATCTGTATAGTCTGTCTTCTGGATTTTTGGGTAATTTGTGAGGGTACTTTCGTCTAGTTGGACATAAGGAAAATTGCAGAGACAAAGCATCAACCACTGTCTGCTTCCCACCAAAGGCTGTGTCAGCTCATTAACATGAGTTATGATCCAGTAGGTGAGGAAGAAATTCAGAACGTCCTTGGTCTGGATCATGTCTTCTAACGGCATCACTGGGAAGTTTAACTAAACAACAGGAAAAAAATCCCTGTGTGGTAACTCCTTCCTTCGTTCAGTACATCATTACCATACTCAGCGTCATTCAGGGGAAAATAACTGCTGAAGATTCCATGCCTTTCTCTGGTGTGTTTACAGTCCTTCCAACCATGTTCTGTTTCCGCTGTTATTCCCTGCTTACCTGCCCTGTTTCCACACATTACCAACAGAAATGCTCTGGATGAATTTAATGAACCATCAACTCAGTTAAGGGGATAAAGTGTTTTATATACAGGAGATTTAGGAAATGACCTTTTTTCATTTTTTTAAAGTCTGTAGCAAGTCACTTCATTTTCTTTAAAGTATCTTCACACTTGCTATTTTTTAAGTTCTTTGCTTGGCAGAGCAGACTGCTTTGCTATCTGCAATTCTTCTTCATATTTCTGCAGCTGAGACCAAAATCCTGCATTCGGTTCTGCTACGGGTCTGGCAGTTTTCACAGCCTAGAGAAGAGGAGAGACACGGTAGAAGCAAGGTATCCTGCATTTGTGGGAGTCATGCAAATGAATTTTGAACTTAAAATTTTGAGAAGATTTCCTTTGTTTTGATTTGGCTACAGAGTAACAAATGTCTGTTTTGGTGAACTGACTTCACTGGGTGCTTGCTAGGAACTGACAGGGAGGCCTGGTTACAGAGAGGATTCACAGGTAGGACACAGACAGAACTGTTTGTTTGCTGGAAATGGGAAAATCTCTCACCAAGTGCAGTGACCCTGCTCATCTTTAAGATGACAGTGTGACACTTGGTCACTCTCTGCACACCTCAAACCAAATTAAGCAAATGGGCTATCTGTGACATACAGACACACGCTTTATCTGTGATAAAATGATACATCTGCCAGACGGGTGAAGACTGAAAACCCACAGAGCACAGGTAGTTTGCATTGGAGAGGCTTCCCAGGAAAGCTGCCGTGTCACTGCTTACAGCACTACAGCCACGACTGACAGCCAGCAGCTCCCCGGGCACCAGCAGGCCTGACAGACACTGCTGCTTTGCTGTGCGGAGCTGTCCCAGAGAGCAAACCCTGCAGAACAGTTCCTGCTCCCACTCACTTTATGTTTCTGTCTTCACTTAAAGCGACTGCAAATGAGAGAGAAAATGTTCACCAAGCAGCCGGCTTTGTTTGCTACCTGTGCTTAAAGCCTCTTTGCATTTGTATTTATGTTCATCCTAGAAACCCCGCACTGAAAACTTATTAGACCAAGCTGGGCATGAAAAAGCTTACAGGGGACCCTTTATTCAAATGCTGAATCTCTGATAACTGGTGATGGGCAGGTGAAAGCACCAAAACAATTCTACAAGAACTCATCATTTCTCATAAGAAGCCTATAATTTCTTCCCCGGAAGAGCTGTAAATGTGCCTCTGGCTGTAGGCCCATTACCTCAAAGGCGTCCTTGAGCGGGAGCTGCCGGTGTCTCATGAGGTAGGCGGTGCAGATGGCAGCGGAGCGGCTGCGGCCGTTCTTGCAGTACACCAGCGCCCGGCCCCCGGCGCGCACGGCCGCCTCGATGGCGGCTCCGCACGGCTCGAAGAAGCGCCGCAGGTCCTCGGCGGGGTCGTCCAGCACCGGCACCCGCATGGCGCGGACGCGCCGCAGGCCGGGGAACGGCTGCTGCCGGGTGACATTCACGCAGAAGGTGACCCCCTCCCGCTCCAGCAGCTCCTCGTCGCACGCTGCCCTGGCCGTGCCGATGAGCAGCGAGGCCGTGACCGGGTAGAGCTGCAGCATGGGCGGGCACGGGGCACGCACGGGCCCCGCCGTGCCCGGTGCCGGTGCGGGGCTCCCAGCCCGGCTCGGCTGCGCTCGTCCGCTCCGCAGCGGCTGCGGCCGAGAGGCTCCGGGCAGGTCCTAGTGCCGGCCGCGTCCCCACAGCTGCGCTGGGAAAGCTGAAAGCGCTTTCAGAGCCCGCAGCTCTCTTGTAAAGCCGGTGGATTTGTACAGTCGCTACCCCCAGAGCAGCTCTCATCTGCCGTGTTCTGCACGGGAATGCTGCTGCTGCTGCGGGAGTGCTGGCAGTGCAGGGATGCGACGCTGAAGTTGTGTCAGGACGGGTTTAGGTTGGATATTAGAAGAAGGTTCTTCCCCCAGAGGGTTGTTGGGCACTGGAATAGGCTCCCCAGGGCAGGGGGTGCAGCACCAAGTCTGAGAGAGTTCAAGAAGTGTTTGAACAGTTCTCTTGGGCACGTGTGTGACTCCTGGGGATATCCTGTGCAGGGCCAGGAGCTGGGCTCCATGAGCCTTGTGGGCCCTTCCCACTCAGCATATTCTGTGATTCTGTGATGGATCTGATCTTCTCTAAAGCATCTCAGTGCCCCTCACCTACAACAAAAGCGTCTTTTGAGTGCCCAGAAAATGATTTACTAGGCTGGCCAGATAGCATAGTGCTAATCTTTCTGGACTTGAGTAGAATTGCTGGTGTGCTGCCAGGGCAGAGAGCATCTTACACCAGAGTGTGCTGACATGTGTTTGCCCTGCACAGGATGGGTGGGGATGGGCCCAGCCCAGCCAGGTGAAGGTCACATCGGCCAGTGCTGGGCAGGTGCTGCAGGGCTGCTCGCAGGTGCCAGCTGCTTCCTGGAGGCTGAGCTGCTTCAACCCTTTGATTTCTGGCAAAACAGGAGCATCTGACTGATACTTGCTGCTGACACAAACATGAACCTGAACTGCTGCAGCAGCAGGGCACAGACTGGTGTGAAATGCAGTGCCACCCATTAAGGAATTAGAGTGAGGTACAAGGATGAGCTTTTATTCAGCCATTGAGGAAGGGGAACTCGGCCTGCCACACTCCTGCCATCATTTGTGCCAACAGCAGCCTGTCAGTGAGATGTTGGCTCTGGGGCCAAAGGAGTCAGCCCTCACATGAGCACAAGAGCACAGTGTCCCCTCCTGTTATCCAGCACAAGCTCCAGCTCCCACATGTAGGCTTATTCATCTGCCCCTGCTTCCTGTGCTCAGGGCACGTTCTGGCTGGGATCCTGCAGCTGGAAAGGAGAAAGCTCAACAGGAGACCCCTGATGCTGCCCACCCCAGCAGTGTGGGGAGGGCTCCGGGATTCCTCCACAGCCACTCTTTCCAAGGATTTTGGACCTCCCCTGGCAGTGGCTCTTGCCCAGTTTAGCATTTCCATGGCACACCCCTTATTCCCAGGCCATGATGCTGGCATTCAGGCAAGGAGCCTTTCTGCAATCACTGCCAGGGACTTCCTTGTGGGACAGGCACACAGTGTGTCAATTCCCCACACTGTGGAAAGGAGCCAGCTGCTGCCCTGCCTGCCTCTGACAGAGGCTCATCCTTCTTCTGCCTGCACTCATCTGGGCTTTCTTGGGCCCTTGCAGAGTCCCTGGGTGGTGCTTTATGGGCACACTCCAGTTCATACCAAAACCATGATCTTTATTTGCACTTGCTGTGCCTGGAACCCCCCACTGATCTGTGGGGGGGCCGTAGCCCATCAGATCGCTCTGGGATTTGCCAGGCAAGCCTGGTGTGAGTTACTGGTTCACCAGTCCCTGCAGCTCATCCCAGCACTGGTGCAGGTGTTGCCCGGTGACGCCATCTCAGGGCACCATTCTCGTCACTTCAGCACCAGCAAATCCCACTGGGGCTGTGGGTGTTTATTCCCCCCTGGCTGCAGCTGACCCAGGGATGGCCATTCATGCCAGAAAGGTCCCTTCCCACCAGCCCTGCGCGTCTCTGTGCAGAGGAGGAGTTAGGAGCAGGGCAGTTGTCATACACACAGAGTAATTTATAAGTTAAACACAAATGCCATCTTCTGGCAGTGAAGCGTGTTGCTGCCTCTGTAAGACGGCGGAACTGCAGGGTAAGAGCCCCAGCCCCTCGCTAGAGAAGTTCTGATGCCTCGGTGCAGATTTTGCTGGGCTATTTCTACTCTCGGTGGCAACAGCCCCACTCACAGTGGCTGTCCCCTGTCCTCCTGCCATGCACCTGCAAAGCGCCTGGCCCCAGTGTTTTGGTGAGCTCCCAGTGTGTACTGGGCTGCTGTGGGAGCCCTTGGAGCCTTCCATGCCTCGGGAGGAAGTGATGTGTGGCTGCAGGGAAGTGGAGCTGAGCTTGTACCACACCCTACACCTCCTGCAAGCTCCTAGCAGTGAATTTGCAAACACGCAGGGTTCAGTGATGTTATGAACTGCAGAAATGCTTTCAGACAACCTTAGCAAACACCAAGGCGTAAGAGGCTGTTATTTCAGACCATAGTTAAACACCAAGGAGGCAAAGCAGGCAACTGGTGTGCACAAAACTTCTCCAAGGAGAAGACCTTGTATTTTGCACTTGTCTGTATTTATATGAATGTGTGCATATGGTGCAAATAGCTGTAGCTGCAGGAGAGGAACCTAAATAAATACCTACTCACTCAAGGGTATCAGTCAGTTTATTAAATTTAGCTGATATTTGCTTCCAGGCAGAAGGATACACTTTTAGTAGTTTTCAGTTACCAAGACTCTCCTAGACATTTCATGAGCAGCTCCCATCACATCACCTTGACAGCTCCATCCACCCCCACTCAAAGCAAACCTTTCTGCTGCACCAGTTCATCTCAAGCAGATGCTGGAGCTCAAACACCCCCCTCATGCTGTGCTTGCTGTGAGCCCGTCCAGCCGCTGCACTGGTGCAAAGCCATGGTCCCTCATCACCACAACACTTTGTAAGGACAAATACCAAGGGCATTTCTGATTTTTCATGCTGTTGTGCCATGACTTTCTGTGCTTCTAGATGAGAAAAAGACAAATTGGCATCCTGGCTTTGATGAGCCAAGCCAGGCTCACCTTGTTCCCACAAACACACATCCCTAGAACCCTGCTCCTCTGAAGGGTGCAGGAACGCAGCAAATCCCTGCTGCCAGCGCTGACATCAGCCCATTACACACCAGTGCCTGAAACGTGGTTTCACTCCTCAGGGCTCTGACCCGGCCTTTATCTGTGCCTTAACAAGGGAAAAGAAAGAAAATGCCAGACTTGGCTTAAATGGAGAAGAAATAATTGCCCTGTGAATACAGATTTGTCTCCAGCCTTTTTATTTATACAAGGATTCAAAGAACATATTTCAACTTTAGATAAACAGTGCAAGAGAGTTACAAGTACCTTGGTAACAGAAAGAAATAGATAACTGTCCAGCTATGCTGATAAGTGAAATAATTCTTACTCCTGCAGATAGAAATGCATCTGTTTAAAGCAAAGGTGGACTGTAGATATTCTGCTATACCTCAGCCCCTACCAAGCCCACCAGAAAACAACAGGCAGCTTGTCATTTGTAAATGAGAAGTAGCTGTGCTCTCAAAGCCTTTTGAGACCCTCACCATTGTTTAAAACATGATATGGCACAAAGAGCAGGCTGAAAGACAGAGACACTTGGAAATCCACCATTTATGGTTCTCCCCTTCCCAGGGACGGGGCCTTTGGGAATTATTTTTCCCTACACCACCATCCCCTCCACACCCCTGTCAAGTATGAGGCCTTTTCACACCAGAACATGATGGATCATCACCTTGATAACATTGATCAGATGTTTCTTCCCAGTCAGCCCCGTTCCTCAGAGATGCCCTCGTGCAGCCAGCCCAGAGCAGCCACCAGCCACAGGCAGGTGTGTCACAGTGTTTCCAGCAGGCAGCAGCCCAGGAAATGTCAGTCATAAGCACTGAAAGGCCCCAGGTCCTGCACCAGCCCAACCAGGGACTTGTCTGGACCTGGGTTGGTTTCAGCTTGTTCAGCCACACCAGTGGTGCTTCAGTCTGCAGTAATTTCAGTTTGCTTTAGCTCAGAGTTGATACCCCGGGGGCTCTCGGCCATTTCAGCTCCTGGGGAAGTGGCACGGCCAAACACAACCCCAGGCCATGTAATGGCAGCAGCTGGGGAAACAGCTTCAGGGCAAGAGAGAACAGAAAAACCGAGTAACCAGGGACCAACAGAAAGCAGCAGTGAAGGCTGACCATGGACAGATATCAAAACCAACCCCAGAGCGCACAGGGCCAAGGAGGAGGCGGCACCACCACCATGGAGCACAGAGGGGCTGAGCCCCCGGCACTGCCCTCACCTCGGGCTGCTGCCCTGCTCCCACCCTGCCGGGGCTTCTGGAAGGTGGAAGCTGCCACCCTCAGGTCAGGAGGGATGTGGAAGTGGGAGCTCAACCCAGCCCAGAGGTGAAGGCATCAGGAAGGAGTTCCCCTGTGTTAAAATATTAACTGCATAATCAGTAAATTCCTGGCTTCTCATTTAAGATGTGAAGGGGCCCATAAGAAGCTTTAGAGGATAACAGGCAGACAGCAAAAACTAATTGCCCAGAAATGGAAGCGGCTTTCAAGCCCCCGTTCTGCAAAGCAAAACATTGACCTCAGCATCCATGTGTTAATACCCCAACCCACCTGTGTTTTGAAGAGGGTACAATGTTTTAACTCTTTCTTCCCCCCCACACTTTGTTTTTTTGCTTTGGATGTAAAGCTTCCGCAGGATTGGTTGTGGGGATTGTTGTCGCAGAAGGTTAAATTTGTATTTGCAATTCTGATTAAAAAAATTAAAAAGAGAGGAACTCTTTAGAGCAGTAAAAATCATGTGAATTTGCTATATGTCTAGGAGTAACTAAACCTAGACAAAACCACAACTTACATTTATCCTCTCCAGGGTTCTGATGGGTGTAGTGGCACTATCTGTCCCTCAGCCATTGTCCAGCACCCCAGTGTTCATTTCTGACACCCAACCAGATCAGGTATGATTCTGCCTTACAAAGGAAGAAAGAGTGCACAGCCAGTGGCATTAATCCATTAATCACTGACTTGGAGTGGTCAAAGCTGGCCTAAAATCCTGCCTGGTTTGAGGCACCCTCAGTGCCACCTCTAGGCCCCAGGAGGGCAGGAGCTGAACTGGCTCGCAGCATTACCTTGCTTATGTCCTCATCTTTCCTTAAATTGCACACTTTAAAAACTGCTAATGTTAAAAATGGGGTTTTTTTTCCCTTTCTTAAAAAACAGCCAAACCCCAACCCCACAATGTTTGCTCAGCTCAAAGGCACATCTCCTCTGGCAAGGCAGAGAAGAAATGCTCAAATGCAAAAGCAAGAGACAGGCCCAGCTCTGCCCTCCCTGTCACTCAATACAAACCTGTCTGCAGCTCAGACCCAGCCTGTGTGTGCCCCTGGCCCCAGCAGTCACAGACTGTGCTGTATCCAGCCCTGCCACACCTACAGCTCCAGCCCACGCTCGCTGCTCATCAGGCACAGAAGCAGTGGAAGCCCCAGACACACAGCCCTAACAGGCACAAACACTCCTGCAGCTACGTGAGGACATTTAGAACTTCTCTCACCACCCCCAGCCTCACAACCTGGCACAGAGCCCACCCCACCCAGCAATTGGGGGTTAGGGCAGCTGGTGAGTGGTGGGAGGGGGCAGCAAAGGGTGAGCCTGACCCTCCCCACAGAGCTGCCAGCAGTGACTGGTACCCGCTGGCTCAACCTGTTAGGGGTTAGGGAAGGTGTACTGGATGATGGGGAAGGAACAGGGAAAGTGGGAATCCGTTAAAAACCTACAATGCCACTGGAGCAAACACCAAAGGTAAAAAGAAATCCCAAACAAAATGTGTCCCGTCCTCACATTCCCCTGGTGGGTGCTGCCTTGAGCCAGTGCTCTGGGTAGGGACCCGGTGCCCATGGAGACCCCCACCAGCCCCTCTCTGCCCTAAGAGGCACAACCAGTCCCAAAGCTCCAGTCAGTAAAACGTCCCTGGTCTCTCTTATTACCAAGAAAAAACCCCCCGAATTCCTGTCTATGGCTGGGGCCAGAGAAGGAGGAGGCAGCACAACTGTCTGTCACACAGAGAATCCCAGTGTGCATATTTGCATCTCTCTGTTACCTACAATGGTACTGCACTGCAGGTAGAAATTGGACCTTTGTTACTTGGGTAAAAAATGGCTTTCCAACTAGCATGCAAAGAAAAAGTACCCCAAACCCCAACCCCTAACACTCATTCCCAGTCACTTAGATGTAGGAAACCTACATTTCAAATTGTCGTCAGCTACAAGCTCTAGTCAAGAAACCCACTTGTGACCTTTCCAAAGAAAAAGGGAGTTCTGCATTTTTGGGTCCAACAGCCCCTGCCAAACTCTTTCAGTTCAACCCACCAAAGCTGCTCACGCTCCTACGGACACCACTGGAAGTGAAGGGCCGTGTCTGCCCGGCGAGGAAGCACAGAGGAGAGCCCGAGAGCCCCTGAACGCAGCGGGAGCCGTGCGGGGTCCCGGTCTCGCCGCGGAACCGGCGCTGTGGGGAGCGGGGCAGGGCAATTGCATATTCCACTGCAGGCAGCAGCGCGGCCGCCCACGGAGCCCTCTGCAAGGGCTTGCTTCAGCCCCGAGAGCCAGTCTGTGGCAATAACAAGAGTAAAACAATGAGGTATGGAAAGAAGGGCCCAGCACTGGGGAAAGACCAAGAAAGAAGAAAACAGCTCGAGCACTGCCAGAAATAGCAAACAACTGAAACCTTCTGAAAACCTTTTTCTCCTCCTTTTTTTGTTTGGGTTTTTTTTTCCTTTTTTTTTTTTTTTTTGCCAAGGTGAATTAAATATGTCCTTTGGTTGGTTGGTTGGTTGGTTTTGGCAAAGTGAAGCCCTCAGCCGCAGTCTGTTTCCTGGCTGTGCCAGCGAGTTACCGCCACGAGTGCTGCGCGGCGATGACAGCCACCGAGAGGAGGAGGAGGAGGGAGGCCGAAGGCAAAGATCTGCTGCTGGCCCCATTGACGCCGTGTCCAGACTGCTTAGGAATGGCGTGTGTTTCTGGCTGCCTGGTGCTGGGGCTCTTAGAAAGTCTTTTGCCACAGACGTCATCAGGACAGCTGTCCCCGCTCCCGGAGCCGCTCATGTCGTCACCTGCGCACAGACAGACGTGAGTGAGACAGACTGCTCTCCTAAGGGTGGGGAGGCCTTCCCCTTGCTGCAACCCCAGGGAGCTCTGCCCACCAGCCCTATCCTGGCCTCCCCTCTCCTCTGCATCCTCAGTGGGGTACCAGCTCACACCTGACCTGCAGCAGCTGGAAGCTCTGGAGCAGACAGGAGCAGTGGCCCTGTCAGCAGGGCTGGCATTGGAGACAGCCCTGCAGGTTCCACTGAGGCACTGGGAACAGCACAGCCTCCAGCCAGCCCCAAGCCAAAAGCCACCCCTCCCTACCCCCAGGGCCCAGCAGCATCAGCAGGGACAGCTGTGCAGGCTGCAGGGACAGCTGTGCAGGCTGCAGGACAGCTGTGCAGGCTGCAGGGACAGCTGTGCAGGCTGCAGGGACACCTGTGCAGGCTGCAGGACAGCTGTGCAGGCTGCAGGGACAGCTGGGCAGGCTGCAGGGACAGCTGTGCAGGCTGCAGGGACAGCTGTGGAGGCTGCAGGGACACCTGTGCAGGCTGCAGGACACCTGTGCAGGCTGCAGGGACAGCTGTGGAGGCTGCAGGACAGCTGTACAGGCTGCAGGGCTGCTCAGCCCCTCTCACCCCCTTGAGCCTCCCCTGTTGTGCTGCACTCACTCGTGTCCTGGAAGTCCACATCGTTGCCGATGTTGGCGTTGCCCAGGCGGTTGGTCATGATCTTCAGCTGCATGATCTGCTGGCGAATGGTCATGTCTGGCTTGGTGATGTCCACCTCCACCTCGGGGTTGTTAATCTGGTTGGCCAAACCATCCCCCATCACTTCGGGCAGGTAACTGGGAAGGAAGCAAAAGGTTTAGATGTCTCCCCCAGCTCAGCTCAGCTCTCCCTGCAGACACCAGGGATAATCCAGGCTCTGTGAACCCCAGGGAGCTGCAGCCAGAGCCACTGACTGGTGGAACAGCCTCTGTAGCTGGTGTTCACTGGGAGGCAGCCCAGCTCCCTGGGTGGCTGAGCCATGCTGCCAGGGCCAGACCCCAGCAGAGGGTCGCAGCTTGCAGGAGGTGGCTGGGTGGCCTTGCAGCACCCCTGTCCCAGCATGGGGAGGGAATTCCTGCAGGAAAGGCAGAGGGCTTGCTCTCAGGCTGGTACCAAGGGCCCCACAGTGACACTCCCCTATGGAAAATCTCCACGTGGGAGGCTGAGGAGCACTTTAATCCCTGCTTGGTTAAATCCTGTGGAGATTGACACGCTGGGACCACTGAATGGCCCCAGCCCAATTTGACCAGACAGGCTCCCAGGGAACCTTAATTATCTGGGAGCTGTCAAGCAGAGCTGCACTGGTGCCCTCTGCAGTGCCCTGTCCTGCTCCTGCAGGTCTGGGACACTGCTGGCAACAACGTGAAATAGGGAAGAACTGAAGGTGTTGGCTTCAGGCTGGCAAAGCCAAGCCCAGGAGGTCTGTGGAGAGGAGAAAGGTGCAAATCCAGCACTGCCAATCTCCCCTCAGCCATCCTTTACCCTTGGCTGGGGCAGGAACTCTTTCTGTGGCTGTTTGATGTCACCCAGGTGCCCCTCTCAGAGCGAAGAACATTTCAGAGCAGGTATGGATAGAGGGATGTGCATGCAACTCTCTGCAGCAGCTGTGGAGTTTGTGTGGCAAATCCAGCCCTGCTGCCTTCTGAGTGCATGGGGAATTGCAAAATTGCTTCCTTAGTGGAAAACTACACAGTTATTTCATGGTGAGTGCATTTCAGTGCTTAACCCTCAACACACAGCAAAATGACACCAGGCTTGACATTCCCAGGTCCGAGGTTTTCTGGGAATGCAGCATTTCTATGGAGGGCACAGACTGCTCGCTCTGAACAAACGGGGCTGGCTGTGATGATGTCTGAGTGCCTTTTCAAACCCCTCCTCTCACCTCAGACTGGTGCTCCTGGCACTTTACCCCCTCCCTACCTGCCCTTGGTCATCCCGTTCCAACATTTGTCATCCGACGCTGAGCTGGCCATCACTTTTTTGCTGCACAGGCTGCTGGGCAGGGTGATCCAGTAAGTCTTGAGAGCTGTCAGATTCCCTTTGGCATCCAAAACCTGTAAGCAAAGGGGATACTCAGGGCCATGAGAGCTCTGGGGTGCTCCAGGGTGGAGGAAAATACAAGGATTCTGCCTATTTTTTGTTTTACCGTCACAAAATCTATTTTTATGCAAACAAGGACGTGTCATCAACCTTCCCCTAAAGACCAATCATCAGCCCAAGTGCCCAAGGCTAAAGGTTACAAGCCAAGGACTGTTCCAGTACCACAAGACCAACCAGGAGAAGACAGGAGACATCAGACTAGGAGCCTCTGCAGGTAAGTCTGGCACCAAATCCCTGGGGAATTGGTTAACAGCAACACAGACCCAGCCCTGTGCAGAGCCAGGAAGACCAGGTCTGCTGGGGGTACACAGCACCTGATGATCTGATCTTCTTCAGACGTGCAGCTCAGCACCCCCAGAGCGCTGTGACCCGACCTGCAGGACCAGGGCCAGCTCCAGAGAAACCCACCAGCATCTCCAGAGAAACCCACCAGCATCTCCAGAGAAACCCACCAGCATCTCCAGAGACAAACCCACCAGCATCTCCAGAGACAAACCCACCAGCATCTCCAGAGAAACCCACCAGCATCTCCAGACAAACCCACCAGCATCTCCAGAGACAAACCCACCAGCATCTCCAGAGAAACCCACCAGCATCTCCAGAGACAAACCCACCAGCATCTCCAGACAAACCCACCAGCATCTCCAGACAAACCCACCAGCATCTCCAGACAAACCCACCAGCATCTCCAGAGACAAACCCACCAGCATCTCCAGGGCTTGTGCAGAGGATTTGGCTTCCAACGTCACCTTCCCCCGTCTCTTCTTGTCCTCACTACTGGAGCCTTTCGTGCTGATTTTGGGATTTCCACACCCTTGGAATACCTGAAAAACAAACCAAACTCTCTATACCATCTTTCTATGTTATTCCTTTAATTACTTAACACTCCACAGTTATGGGGTTTTTTCCCTTCTTAAGCATGTTTATCCTTCCTATTGCCAAGATTCTCAGAGATTCTGGCTTAGTTTCTAGTGCCAGATGTGTTTTCAGCACATTGTAACTGGTTTTGGTTACCACTATCAAGCAAAATATTCAGCAGTAACACATGTTTTTGGATGAGTTGCCAATATTGATATTAAATTATTTATAGCAATTTTATCTGTTCTTCTTATGACTGGAAAATAAAATCTTGGAAAGAACAAGATGGGAGTTGCTCACACTCATTACATCAGTGGTGTGGGCTTCGAGACTACGGAGCATGGGAGCTGCACTGGTGGACAACAGACTGATGTGGGACTGTGCCCACGACTCCTGCAATCAACATCCCCACGTGGAAATCAATGTGCCTCCAACCAGGGCACTGCAAGGACAGCAGATGTGCCACAATCCATCAGGTCGGATGTTTCAGGGGCAAATGAGGCAGCAGGACTGACTGATCTGTTCTCTTCGGGTACCTCCTCTCATCCTAACTACCTGTCCAGGTGGGCTTTGTAGCCAGAGGGCAGCAGAGGCACTTGGAAGGCACAAACGCCCAGCCCTGGCTCTAGGATGAGGTGAGGGTGTTCTGGAAATGCCTGCTTCTCGCAGCCTCTGCACCACCAGAGCTCTGCTGGGCTGGGCAGCTGAGCCCCACTGGTGGCAGGAGCTCAGGGAGCCCAGATGGACAAAGCATCAGAGCTCAGGAGGGGCTTTGCCCTGTCAGTTTGATCAGAATATGCCTTTACAAAGGAACCACCTGATTTGAAAGGGAGCTCCAAGCTCCTTGTGGTTGCCAGGGTGCTGTCAGAGGCTGTTGACATACGAGACTTTGCCTGTGTCCCCTTAATCAGAGGAGTCAGGGGCACAGACAGGGCTCTGCTGACACAGCCCGTGCCACCCGCTGAGCGCGCTGGCTCGGGAATGGTGACAGCCAAGTCCCAACCCAGCCAAGAGTGCCCTGCCCGTGTGTCTGAGGGACATTCAGCTCCAAAGGCCCTGCTGGGGTGCTCTGTCCTGCTGACCAGATGGATCTGATGACTCCAGCAGTTCAGCACCAAGCCAATTTGTTCATCAGTCTCGATCACTCTGTGCAAAAAACCCACCCTGAAAACTGCATGGTAGAGCATTTTCAGCTTGGTTCTACCAAAACCAAACCTTGGTTTCACTGCTGCATCTGGCTGGTCTGTTGCTGCTGTTGGCAGATCTCTTCCCAGGAGATAAAACTCTGGGGAGGTGTCCAGGACAGTGGCAGCTGCAGCACAGCATGGTACCAAGGGAAACCTCCTGCCACTCTAAACGCTTCAGGTGAGAAATGCAAACTACTGGAGAAAACACAACTCCAGCAGACTGAGGGGGTCGACAGTCTCTGAATAAGGAGAGCAAATAGGCGTTTGCAGCCCCTGGTAGCTCCTGCTACCTAAAATCCATGAGAAAAGGAAGTGCAAAGAAGTGGGGACAGTGCTCCCTGCTGCCCTGGACACAAGGCTCAGTACCACAAGTGCCTCTTTATGGTTTTACCCAGATCCCAGGACAGCCTGTGACTGTCACTGAGGGTGGCACTGGGGCCAAGGGCCACCCCCAGCTCCTGCCACACAAGGCATTCGTGTGGAGGAGTTCATTCTGTGCAGGTGGCTCGGCTGCAGCTGCAGATTCAGCTCCTGCTGGCCGAGCCAGAGGCTGTGAACTGTGAACTTTGCATAACAAAGGGCAGGGGGACCTGTGGCACCAGCCAGGTGACACTGAGAGCCCGGTGAGACTTTGCATGCTTGGACTGTGAGGGGATAGAAGCCCAGGGGTTCCTTTGTTGTCCTGAGAGGCAGCAGCTCAAGCTGGTTTTGTGTTACTGTGAATAAATGCTTTCTGGGAGGAGAGATCTGAGACTGCCATGGGAAACCTGGGATGGAACCAGTGAGGAGAACTGGTCTGCCTGTGTGAGTGGGGTGTGCAGGAGTCACGGGGAACCTGGGGGTTGTCACCTCCTCTCTCAGGGGCTGCAGTGACAGCCTCTGATGGTGGGAGTGTGGCTGCCAGAGTGCCTCCTGACTGGTCAGACTGGGAGGTTCCCCTAACAGCAGTGCTCTTGGCCTGGGTCATGTCCTTGGCTCTGAGATGGCCAGGACTGACCTGGGACTCAGGTGACAACAAAATC
This sequence comes from Prinia subflava, assembly GCF_021018805.1. NCBI lineage: Eukaryota > Metazoa > Chordata > Aves > Passeriformes > Cisticolidae > Prinia > Prinia subflava. The sequence goes on along the minus strand of NC_086257.1, from coordinate 2,293,408 downwards.
TTTCATCTGATGGCTTTGCCATGCTCAAAACCAGAGCTCAGAGCTTTGCAGCTCCTGCCCCCTGCTAGCTGTGCCACCAGCAGAGTGCTCCATTCACCTGGTCACCAGGTCACACTGAGGAGTTACCAAACATGTTTGATGTTTGCTCCAATCAAAAACCAGTTAGACTATTTAGCTCCTTTCATTTCACCAGATTTACTGTATTCCCCTTGGAAACACCTTTCTTTGCAGATGATGCTATGTTTTCCCACACCATGGATTTGCTTTTATGTGGAAAGGCTCAGTCTCACCTAACATTGCCTTTCATGTCAGAGAAGAATCCTAACCCAGCACTTGGGTGCATGCTGCAGTTAATGCTTTGATGTGTGCAGTGGATTCCTGTTTGCCAAGCAATACTTCTGGCCCTTCCCTGATCCAAAACCCAGTTAGGACCTGTCCCACTTCTTTCATCTGCATCTCTGCCCTGACTGTGGGATGGCTGCAGGACCTGGGGAGTGTCTGGGCAAAGGCAGGAGCCCTGCAGGGCTGCTTTTGTTCCCAAAGCTTCTCTTACCTGCAGCTACAGAGGTGACTGTGGTTAAGTGGATAAAGATACTAAAAATAGAAGACCAACAGAAGAGCCCTTCATGATACATACTTCCTGGAAGACAGGTGAGCCTCAGGAGGGCCTGGTTTGTGCTCTCCAGATGGACTGCCAGACTGCAGCTCTGTCCCACAGTACAACCTGATAGCCCAGAGCTTCCACTGCAAAGATCCCCTAGAGGCAGGTTAAAGCAGCTGCCTGCTGTCACTGGGGGCTGTGCACTTTGTGTAAATGCCCCAGCTCAGCCAAAACATCTCAAAACTCCTCAGCACAGAGGCCCCTGACAGCAAATGGCACCTGGCCCCCATCACTGTGTATGCAGCCCCACCCCCTGTGCCTGCACCCAAAGGAGGCTGGCTGGATGGGGCAGGGAGCAGAAACATCTGCAAAGGTTTCTGCCTGTGTCAGATGGGTGTAGGAAACCAAGGTAACATCATTAAAAGAGTGGGCATTTGCTCTATTCACTCTCCATCTCCCCCAGTGCAGCTGAATAGTGAGCACAAAAGCACATCTGGCCTGGCAGTTGCAGTGCCGTGTCCTGAGGCAGGCCCAGCACACGCTCCCACCTTGCTGGTGATGGAGTCTCTGTTCTCCTGCAGGTTGGAGATGGCCTCAGCGATCCTCACGTGGATGGTGCCGATCACGGTGTCCACGTTGTAGGGTCCGTCCATGCGATCGGCCACCCCCATCAGGGAATCTGCGGGACACAGGGACAGCTCTGTCACCCCGGGGCACACCGAGGGGAGCAGCAGCTCACGCTGCCTGCGAGGAGATCTCCTTGCTGGGAGACACCTCTCCATTTTCACACTGCCCAGGTGCACACTTGTTTCCCTTACTTTGTGAGGTAAAGCCACTCTCAGGGGCAAAGCAACCTCCTGCAAATGGTGAATACACTTTGGGCAGTGTTCACCCAAAGTACCTGGCATTTGCCTGGGTGGTGCAGAAGGAAAAGCAGAAAACTGCTGCAGAATTATTAAGAAACACACAGCAGTACTTGGCCCTCACCCCCCTAACTCAGTGCATGTCTTCAGCAAAGCCCTGCAGCCAGGAGAAGGTGGGAGAATTGAGAATTGCCAATAAGGTGCCAGAGGTAATGGACGTGGGAAATAGTTTCTGTGGCAGTGAAGGAGTGAGTAAAGCAGTAATTCTTCTCCTTCACCTCTGGAAGGACAACAGCCAGGGAAATACCAGGTTATACAGGTACAGAAGCAGACCAGTATGCCCACAACTAACAGGCCAGGGAGTGCCTGAGGGCTGCCTCAGCTCTCAGCTCCCCTTGGAAAGCTCTGATGTCCAAGCACTCCTGCCTGGCCTGGAAGTTCCTGCTGGGATGGCTGCTTTGGGACTGTGCTTGGCTTACAGAGAACTACCAATCTCTACCTACCTCCAGAGACAATTCTCAACACTCCAGCTGGGTCTGAAGGAAGGACAGCCTATATGCTCTCAATACAAGGAGGTAAATTTTGGTAACTTTTTTTGTATTCTGGGAAATAAAATCTCCTGTAACACTGAAGAACTTGTAGTTTAATTTTGCTGCCACTCAGGGGCTGTGGTGTCATTTTTCAGACTGCATATTTCAGACAAATAGTGCCTTGCAGAGTCACCAATCTTGAGATACACACATTTAAATCAAAGATTGCACCCCTAAATAGTGATAAATTATACTTGAATCACTTACTATAAAAATCTCCCTTAATTTGCCCTGCCCTAATTTGTCACACTGAAAGAGTAACTCTGTATTTAGTGTAACAAAATCGTCTCTGGCTACACAGAAGGGCCTGGAGAAGGGTGAAAGAAGGACACCACCAGTGAACTGCTGCTTTGACTCCATGATTTTCTCCCATCCTTGATCAGTTTGTGACCTCTGACACTGAAATGTACAACTGCAACTTAAAAGAAGCTCCAATTGCCTCCTAGCCATCACCCCTTGACAGTGTCTCCTGGGAAGAGGAAGCCAGAATAAATGCAAAATGCACAAGGCATTGCTTCCCCGTCAATCAAGGAAAGCTGTACAGTGATGTTTCAGGAGAGAGGCTGTCATCCTGCCAGGACAGAGTGATGGGGACAGTTGGCTGGCTCTGGTCAGAAAGGCCAAAGGGCCACCAAGCCCCTGGGGAAGGGACAATTGCTCCCCCTCCTTTGCAGCAGGCTGCCAGCTGCTCCCACAGGGAGCATTTCCAGTCAGCTGTGGCACAGCTGGCCTGGGCACCTCTCCAGGCAGCACCTGTGCTGTGCTCTGCTCCCCCTCCATCCTGCAGTTTCCCTCGAGAGGCAGCTGACACCCCTGACTTGGTGGGGCTTTGCTCTCCATGCCAACCCCGAGGCAGCCTGCGGGGCTGAGCTGGGGCTGCGCTGGCAGCTCTGCTGGCAGGCAGAGCAGCCAAGGCAGGGCAAAAAGGCCAAGCCCAAGGTCATCTCCTCTGGTGCCCTCCGAGAGCCCAGACAGACACTGAGGTTCCCTCAGGTCTCACATCACTCCAGCTGTGCATGTACAAGTGAGAGAGGGAGAGGAGCTTGCTGAGTGATGCTGAGTGGGTACAGGGAGGACTGGGAGCCCTACCACAGCAAACAACCTCCCCTGAGCCTCCCACCACCCTCTCTCCTCGCCAAACACAGCCTCAGAGAGTTCCAGAGAGAGGCAGCGGAGCTGCAGCAGAGAAAGGCCATCTTACCCATCAGGTACTTCCACTCGGTGCTGAGGTCTGCCTGGTTGGCCAGGCAGCCCTTGACCACGTTCAGGCAGTAGTTGTTGCAGGGCTTCACGCTGGACATGCCCCGGCAGTGCGGGCAGTACATCAGCTTCATGATGGCACGGGTGCACTCGTGGCTGAGGGACACCTGGGGGGACAGGCACAGTCAGGCACAGCTGCTCAGGGGGATGGGTGAGGCCCCTCTGTTACCATGAGATTCTCCTAGCTAGCTGAGCGTTTCATATAAAGTAAAAGTTTGTACCTTCTCACTCTCTTTTCATGTAAACACCAGCTATGTTCTATAAACATAGCCATTGTTTTCACATTCCATGCTGGGACAAACGAGACTGTGTGACAGTCCCCTTAACCAATGGGTTGAGAGGTGGGACTGTTAGCAGTCCAATCCATGGTCATCTTGCTAGAAGTATATAATAGGAAGAATAAACAAAGGGCAGGTTCTTCTGCCCTGTTTGCTTTGATGAACACAGAACTCTGTCTCCAAGTGTCCTTCTGGCTAGGCTCGCGGCGATACCCCTCTTCCCTAGGCTGAGGGAGCTTGCTGTGATCTGACAGGCAGCACAGCCCCTGGCTATATGGACCAGGAAACGCCACTTCCCCTCTCGCTGCCCCTCCTGCCCCCACTCCTCCTCCCTGTTGGAGGGACAGGACCTCTGGGGCAGCTGCCAGTTCCTCAGGCTGTGTTTGAACCAGGCTTGAGGGAACAACCTGTCTGTGAGCACCATGCCCCTTCCAGCCAGGTCTGGTGGCCACAAGAACATCTTGGGCTGCCCACCAGCTGTAACCTGGACCCTGACACGCTGCCCGTGCCCCTGGAGCCTCTGCCACCAGTGCCACACCCACGGCCCCTCCGCAGGGGTCTGCTGCCACTGCCCTGCAGACACAGTGTCCCACAAAAACTGCACCTCCACCTCCTGGGGGGTGCACGGTGGGGCCCTGGATACAGAACTTCCCAGCTGGCATCCATGGAAAGGAGAACACTCTTGGGGGAAGACTTGCACAATTCCAGAATGATGGGCAACTGAGAGCACTCGACACTGGGCACTGATTGCTCTCTGGGAGCACTTCAGGAGCCTGGGCCAAGGCATGCCGTGCCAGCAGCACACAGACCCCGCACCTGCAGCTGGCTCTCTGCAGAGCTGGCTCTGGAGGTGGCTTTGCCACCTTTAATTAATCCACCCTGGTCCTGCAAGCACAGAGGCAGCGCAGGTGCAGAGCCCAGAGAGCAGGGCCACAGCCTCAGCAGCTCTTCAGTGTCCCCCCAGCGCAGCAGCCGTGGGCCAGTGGCCCCTCAGCTGCCGTGGGCAAGGGCTGGCAGTGCACTGGGGGGTGAGTGACAGCCTGCCAGACCTGCAGGGAGGCTGGCACAGCTCCGCTCGTCTTGTTGTCTTTTCTCTTTTGTGGTCATTTTCCGTCTTTGCTCAGATCCGTTTGCAATTCCCTTGTAAATCTTGTTAAATCATTCACAAAAGAGAAAATGAATGTCTGTATGAAGTCTCCCTTGGTTCCAGATACTTGATGCTCACAAGGAGCCCACAGGAGAGAAAAGTGACAGAAGTGGCAGATCTTGAAAGGAAAAATCCCTGGGCCTCTAGCTGCAGCTGTAATGCTGAGAACTCTCTTTACTACTTATGAGAAATACTTTGAACGTGGCCTTCTGCGGCACTCCAGAAAGATTCAGTTCTGAGGTACCCTTGGGAGAGAGTGAACATGCTGAGCCCAGTATCAGAGGCTGTATCAGAGAAAACCCCTGAGCTCCCCTCTCCTGAAACTGCCTGTGTGGTGGCACCTCTCTCCACTAAACCTTGGAAAACAGATGCTGGGTGGTGCTGAGGCTTCCTTGGGCAGGGATGCACTAAAATAACCTTGTGGGAACCTTCTTCAGGATGGGGACAAAAATGTGTAAGTTTTGGAGAGAGAACCCCAACAGGCCTGGCAGCCCAAAGAAGGCCTGAGGTGACTGTGGATGAACCTGTGGCTAGAGGGGCTGAGCCTGGCAGGAGCCCCCCACAGCCCAAAGCTCCCCTCAGCTGCTGGGCCAGCTTTGGGTCCGTGTGGTGGGACAGCTCCTGCAGGCAGAGCCCGGCTGCCGTGTGGCTGTGCCACCAGGAGATGGAGGCTCTGTCCTGCAGCACCGCACGGACACCACGGCTCCATCCCAGAGAAACAGGGAAACAGCCCTGCCCCAGCAGGGCAACACAGCACAGGGACAGGCACACAGAGAGCGGTTCACTTTCCACCTCATGGCTGAATAGGGGCTGAACAGACTCCAGGTAAGAGCAGGGTGCATGCTAGAACAGGCTGCAGCTCCAGACCTTCTGAAACCAGAGCACTCCTTAAGAAGCAGGGATGCACATGGGAAGGGAGCTGTGAGCTCCCCTTGGCCAGGCAGAGCAGTCACCAGCGAGCATTATTCCATGGTGACACTCACGAGCCGCTCCTGCAGGCTGCACAGCTCCTGAGCACAGCCTGGCCCCTGTGCCCCCTGGCACAGCCCATCACTGCTCACCCCGCCTTACCCAGCGGTGGCCACGGAGCTCTGCCACTGTCACCTCCCCCTGCACAGCTGCAGCACAGCCCTCCTGACACGGGGCACTTCCACAGCGCCGAGGGGACCACGGGATCATTTGTTTTACCCACACACATCCCTGGCTGCGCTGTGCAGGGCAGAAGGGGCTGAAGGGCTCTGGAAAACAGGGACACAGTGCTGGCTGCAGGAGGCAGCCCCGAGGTGGCGTGGGCAGCCCCCAGGCAGAGAGGACAGCCACCAGGAGCAGGGACACGGAGCTCCTGATAGCCTGCCAGAGCCCATGGCAGTCACTGAAAGGGGCAAGAGGGAGATTCTGGCTCAGAAAAGTATCCCCAAGGCCCGTGCTGCAGAGACAGGCCTTCTGTCCTCCTCCCCATGCCACTGCCACCAGCCACACTGCCACCAGCCACACTGCCTGCCACCAGCCACACTGCCACCAGTCACACTGCCTGTCACCATCCCCACTGGCTGTCACCAGCCACACTATCACCAGCCACCCAGCCTGTGTCCATGCCCATGCAGCTCCTTTGGGATGCTGCCACCTGCCTTGGGGCAATGGCTGCAGGCAACCACGGCACCAGAGGCTCAGTTCCAACTCCTGAGAGCGTGGGGGGATAAAAAAGTACTTCTGCAGCTCAGTTGGGAATGGTTCTGGATGCCAGAGGGAGCTGTGCACTGGCAGTCTGTCGCTGTCACAAGGTGGCTTTGTCTCCTGGAGGACAGTGCAGTGTCCTGCTGCCCCAGGAATGGGGAGCCTGGCCCCTGCTCCCTGCCCCACAGCCTCTCTCTGAAGCAGGTGACCACCCATCAGCAGCCATTGCCCTGTTGAGTCTGGCAGGTGCCAAATGTTCAGCCTAATCTCTTGGCAGAAAGGATAAACATTAACTTCTGCAGGTGCATGACACCAGGCTGCTCTCCTTTTCCCAGAGAATGACTCCAGCCTCTCCTGTGGCAGCAGCAGTCCTTTGGCACAGGCAGGCTGCAGAGGGGAACTGAGAAAAAGAAGGATAAGAGAGCAGGAAGAGGAATCACACTGAATATTTTCTCATTGTTTTTCTTGGCCAGAGCTCAGTTTCTCACTGTTCCACCCAGCCCGTGGACTACTGCTCCACACAGGGCAGAAGAGAGTGAGGGCTTGGGGCTACCAGAACCCCTTCCAGCCCTGATCCTGCACCATCCCTTTGGGAGACTTTGCAGCATATTAAGCAGCAGAGTCCTTCAAACATCTCTGAGTGCTCATGGATTATTTTGCTGAAGTCAGCTTCCAGTGCTGTATCCACATGGGAATGCCAGCCCCAGTCTGGAGGGGCTGAGGGTCCCTCCCAGGATATGGATCTAACAACACGAGCAGGGGTCACTGCAGCTGTCCTGCCTCCTCATCTCTTGGCACAGCCAGCTCCAGCAGTGGCACTGGGGACAGGAGCTCCTCAGGGGCTGTGGGGACACAACCCTCCCTCCCTGGCAGCTCCCTCCAGATGAGCCCCCTCAGTGGGAGTGAAGCAGCTTCTCTGGGCTGGCAAAGGCGAGACTGACCTCCACCTGCACACTGAGGCCTCTCCACCTCCCAATGCTTCTGCTTTCACCCCTCAGCCTTCAAAGGAACCTGAAACATCGAGTTCCCCCTGCCCAACAGGCAGTGGGTGCCAGCTAAGACCTGCAGCGGGTCCCTCCAGCTTCCCAGACCTGCAAGAGCTGATGGATCCACAGGCAACATGCACTCACCACAGCTGGCCCGAGGGCAGGAGCACGGAAAGTCCTGCAGATGGAGTGAAACCTGCCCAAAGTGCTTCATCTTTGACTGATCTGGCACAGCGTGAAGGGGGTACATGACAATAATTGATTTCTCTAAGTACCATCAACCTGGCCCAGGCTGCAGCGGGTTCTCCTTTAAGGAGGCTTTGGTGGCACCTAAAGTCTTTTCTTAGCTCAGTGACCTAGAAACCGCATTAAGATGTCAAGAGAACATGCACAATACAGTGGAGAAGCCATTTCCCAAGAATCTGAAAAAAAGATCATTACTATTGAGAGATATGGCTCGGAGCCAGGGCACTCATTCAGTTGTCAGAGGTATAAATAAAAATGCAAAATAAAGCTAAGCTCAGCCTAAAAATACATTGATTGTACGTCACTGCTCAGCCAAAATCCACATACTCTATTCTGATCACAGTGACATCCACGGGTACAGTCCTTTGAAGTGTAAGCCCAGTGATGAAGTGATAAGGAAAAAATCTTCTAAGATACACCCAAAATAGGGGCCCAACCTTACTGAGCAATGAATAATTTTAATTAAAGCTACTTTACAGCTGGGGATACAGTAGTAGCAATGAGGTAATGAAGGGGAACAGGTGGCTGCCTCATAAAGAGCCCTGTGCCACCACCAGCACTGCCATTGCAAGGAGGCTGTCAGCAGGTCCAGCTCGGTGCTTTTCCAGGGCCACTTTGCAGAGCCTCGTGTGCCCATGCTCTGTTGGTGGAGCCACCCAAGCAGATGTGCACTGCTGGAGGAAAGGCCTTTGCAGGCTCTCCTGCCTCCTGCCTGCTGCTGGAGCTACCACAGGTTCTGAGCTGGGGTTTGCTCTGTGGCTCCCTGGCACTCCCTGCTCAGCAACCAGCACAGAACGGGCATGTGTGCAGATAATTTGAGAGAAAACTGAGAACACATAATTCTCTGTTCAGAGTGGCATTGGTTTCCTTAATTTTTCCTCCTCCTGAGCAATGTTTAAATCAATTACAGTGAAATTAATTACTTTCACAAGCCATTTGCTGAGAGGATGGGCTGGGGGATTAGGCACTTACTGGGTTCCTTGCCACCCCCCAGGCAATTTAGGAAACATTCAGTGTGAAAGGCTTCTAACAACAAAACCCCAACTCCTGCCATGTACTCTATTAACATGCTTTCCAAGCAGAGAGTCACAGAAACACAGGAGGCTTGAGGATAACAAGAAGTCACCAACTCTCTCCCTTTGCACTTCAGGAGAGCCAAGTTGCTCTTCCCAGGACCTAACCATAACTTTAGAACAATTATAAACTTTCTGAAGCACAAACATAGGGAGGACAAACCACTTGTAGATGGGTAAGCACTCAGCTCAAATGCATGAGACACTCCTGCAGAGGCACTGGAGGGCCCAGAGACACCTGTGTGCTGCCAGCCCTGGGGATGGCCAGGGCTTTAGAACCTGTAGCACAGGCAGCACTCTGGCCAAAATGGGATGGATTTCTCCAGAACAGAGGAAAAAAACCTTCTAATCCTTCCTCTGTACCTATGAAGAACAAATCAAACTTGTGATTTCTGTGTTCAGCCCAAGTTACCCATCTTTGCACACCTACAGATGCTCAGAGGTAACAAGAACACGTCTTCTAGAACCATGGAACACTTCTCCCTCAGCCCCAACATGTTCTGAAGCTTCTACCCAGGTTACATGCTGATTTTCCAAACAGCACCCCCTGAGCTGCAGAGCTCTTCTTACAGAGTAAGATTTGGGGCAAAAGAGGGGTGCAATTCCTCCTGACCCCAGACCTTGCTGAACCCGCATCTGTGGGAGGGTTTTACTCTTCTGAGCTGGGACCTTGTTTGACAGAAGAACAGAGAGGGGCAAAGAGGAGAGGCATTTTCTGTCATTAGCCTAATTCCTAGTTCTTCAAAAATATTCAAAGCCTCCAAAAATACCCTGAGCTATATCAGGTCATGAAAGGGCCATGGAAGGGTTGATCTGACTCACACACACTAAAAGCTGCTATACCCTCCTCACTCCAAAAACCATCTCTTTAAACAAGTCAATTATTTCCTGAAAAGGTGTCTGGAGGGACCAAAGTGTGGGATGCAGAGAGGAAGGCCTCAGGGAACTGCAGCTGAAGAGGCATTAGTGCTGGGACCAGCTCTGTCACACCTGGAGTCACAGGGTCAAGCAATGATCCCTCCTTCCCATCCCAGCTGCCCAAGAGTTGGAGAAAAGTGGAGCTTTAGGAAGGCACAGGTATCTGGAGGATCTTTCCACCCGTGGCAGCACCAAGCTCCTGCCAGAGTAGCACAGTTTGGGCTGTGTGCTGCTCTCGGGCACAGAGCCTGGCTCCGGATGCCCTCAGGCATGGGACTGACCCCCATGGCCAGGGCAGGGCTCCTCAGTGCCCAGCAGGAGATGGCCAGCTTCTCTGGCACCCAACGCCTGCAGCCAAGCTGCAGATGCTCTTTTTGAAGTGCTGGCTTCAAATCAAGGAAAGAAAAGAAAAAAAAAAAAGAAAGAAAAAAAAAATCATATCATCCAACCCCAAATCCTTTCTCCTTTTGAAGCCAGGCTTAAAAGCAAATGAGAACCTGCAGCCTAGTTGCAATGGGACTGGACTCCTCAGCCTTCAGGGGCCTTTAAGTACATCTGAAAGGCATTTAACACCAATAAAATAGGTTGAGCTCTTGCTGGTATTTTTTCTACCCCCTTCTCCCCTTGCACATTCCCCCAGGCTGCTGTGAGCCATCTGTGCCTTGCCTCCCAGGGGAAGCAGGGTGAGGTAGAGTGGAGAGATTCAGGGATGGAGAGAGAGACCAGCCTGGGTAAAACTCCAGGCTGTTGAGGTGCTGTCACACCCCCACCCCAGACTGTCAGAGGACGAGGGCAGCTCAGCTGAAGGAGGGACAAGGCTGGTCCTTAACACTGCTGGTGGAAGTGATGTCCCGTGGGCTCTGTTCCCTCTAAACTCCTGCCCAAGGCAGTGTGAGGGTGGCCTGCAGGGAGCTCTCTGTGGTGTGCTGTTGGTGTTTCTCACACTGACCCCGTTCCTGCCCTGTGGCTGCTCTCCTATTCCCTTCCTGGCCCTCACCTCTGAGGAGCAGTGCAGACCCAAGGTGGGCACTGGGACCCGTGGGTTTGGTCTGATGTGGGGTTGGTTGGGGTGAAACAAAATACCTCCAGATGTGCCAGATACCTGTCAAAATGTGCCTGCACTGACTCTCAGGTCTATTTTCCCAGATAGAAGGCCTTGCTATCTGAATGGCCGTTCTAACCTGCAGAAGCACCAGTTGAACCCAGTGACATCAGGTCTCAGGGGCAGGCAGGGGTGCTGGGCAGCTGGAGACAGAAGCACCTACAGCTGGAGACCTCCCCAGGGCTGGGGCTGAACCAGCCACACAGGCTGAGCCACTCCTGGTACCTTCTCTCACCTTCTCATGGGAATTTTCATGGCAGGTGAGGAAAGTTCTGACAGTTGCGGAAAACCCTTTCTGGGGCAGTGCCTAAGGGAAAGCAGGTCAGCTCTTCAAGCCACAGACAGGCTGTGTGCTGGGAAATGCAGGTGGGTATTCAGAGCCACTCCAATTACCCCAAATCCCTCAGCTGGAATTGCACAGTTGGGATAAAGTTGTCAGTGTGAAGAACAGCAGCTACAAAATCAGGTCAAGCAGAGGAGCTGGTCCTGCTGGGCTGGCAGTGAGCACTGCTCCTGAGCTTCCCGTGGGACACCCAACAGCCCAGGAATGGGCTCAGCCCTGCTCTCTTCTGGAACAAACCAGCACTCAGAGGAGAGGTTTGTGTTTCACAGGGGAGCTGGCAGCTCTGTGATCAGAGCCATCAGCAGTGTGGCCATTTCATGCTGGCAACATTTCACTTTTACACTGCCCCCATGGAGGGACCCTCAAATATTACGATCAAAACCCAGAAGGGCTGTGATGTTCTTTGCACCTCCACGTGTGTAACTGGGAATCTGCTCCATTCTCTGGGCAGTCAGTGCCCAGTTTCTCCAGTGACAGGAGTGGGAGCTGCAGGTGTGCCCAGCCCTGGGCTGGTGCAGGGAGCTGCTGTGGGGAGCACACCCTGCTCCCTCCACCACATGGTCAGCAGCTGCCTTGTGCATGTTTATGCCAGCCCTGATGTAATTAGCACCTTGACGTGTGTTAAATGAACCAAGCTTTCCAATTTTTCAGAGTGAAACTCTAAAAGAAACAGCTGCAGGGCTGACAGAAATATGATTCTTTCAAAGTCTAATGAATTGTATAATCACTTCAGTCATTATTTTGCATCTTCCTTCCACCAATGCACAGTACGAGTCCTTGGAGCACGGTGAGGTTTAAGCCTCGCCAAGCCCCTCATTCAAGATCCATCCATTCCCAACCCTGTCAGGGCTGAGAGGTGAGCAGGGCACGGGCACAGCGTGCTGGGGGTGGCAGTGTTGGGCTCTGGAGGACACAGAAAACCCCGGCACAGCTCAGAGCCCCTCTTGCTGTCACCTGACTGCGTTCAGTACTGCGCTGCAGGAGGGACAGAGGATGGGGCTGATGCCAAATCCGTGCCCTTCATGCTCCAGCACAGCAGAGCTGCTGTTGGGCCTGAGGCCAGACAGACTGCCTGGGTCCAGCCTGCCAGCCCAGCAGCAAATGGCCATTCTGCAGACTCAGGGAAAAAAAGTAAAAATATGAAGGCTGGGGTAATCGAGGCAAACTGGGACAGAAAAACAGGGAGAACAATTGTTCCTGCCTCCCTCCAGACAGTGGTGAGGACACTTGGAGAGAGCAGTGGCTTCAGATGCAGCACCCACAGCTAATTGGGAGGATCTATGTATTTAGATTCCTGTCTAGTACCTGACTGCCTTCAGATATTAAAATGAGAGAGATTCATGTAGACAGACAGATTGCTGTCATGTCCTCTCCCTCCAGAGGAAAATACTGCAAGCCAACACCTGCCTATTCCACACACTCCCTGCTCTGTTCATTTAACACAGGTATTTCCAGCTGGTACAATTTTCAATCCTTTGAAAACTAAATTCAATTGACTTTTAACCACCAGGTAAATATGGGAGACATATATCTACTTTCCTGCATTATTTCTATTCTATTTGGAACACCTATGGGTTTTTATCCCTGAAGGGCTGTGATTGAAACATAATAAGGGATAGAAATACTGGGAAGTAATATATGAAATACATAAGGATATGTTCAAGACTGCATGCTTCTCATCCAGCTTGATTTGAATCTATCCAAACAAATTCCAATGTTATTACAAAATTCCCTCCCCAGCTTTACATGCAGCAGTGCTGGAAAGGAGCAGTGGTGTGTGTGGGGTTGCTGTACCAAGGTGTTTAAAGCAAGAAGGCAGCTGATGGCAGGGTGATGATCCAGGGAGCACAGCCAGCTCAGGGAAAGGGATATTAAGGGTTTGCAGGGAGAATTGGGCTGACTGAAACGTAGATCTAAAATGGTTTCAGCCATGCAATCTCACATACAAACTGCCAGGGAGAGCTGGGCAAGAAAACACGAGGCACTTCAGCAGGGATGACACTTCCCTTGGGGAAGAAGGGCAGGTCCCAGCACCCTCCCAGGTCCCCCAGGCATGGGCAGGTCTGGGCAGCCGTGCCAGAGGCTACAAGGGCAAGAGGCAGCCAGCACAGGAGCTGCTGCAGGAGCAGTCCTTGAAGGTCAAGAGCTCATTTCAGCCTGGAGCCTTGGCTGGTGCTCACAGGAAGGGGAATCTGAAGCTCTGCAGGGTTCCCTGGGCCTGCAGGTCCTCCTTGCCCTCCTTGAGCACAGCCAGTCCTGCAAAGGACCCCTGGGGCATTTTGCACCCTGTGAATTGCTGCTGGCTCCGCAGCACCACAAACCCCCAGCACAGGCACTGAGCAGCTCAGTTTTGGGAAGCCTCATCAGTGTTTGGAATGACAGAAAGGAAAACCAAGAGGAAGGCCAGCCTGCTGCAGCAGCTGCTGCTGGTACCTGGCTGTGTGAGCTGCACCCCTGCACCCTCCCGCTCCACCCCTGCTGCTGACACCAGCACCTTGGGGAGCTGCTGCTTCCTGCTGCGCATGGAAACTCTGCAGGACACAAACCCCACATCTCTGCCATGCAAACCTGCCCAGCTCCAAAGGCAGAGCTGGGATAACACCCAGTGACAAGGAAATAAATGTGGGGATATGAGGGTATTGCCACTCACCACTGCCATGGAACAACACTCTCATAGCATCTATTTACACTAGCACTGTCTTCTCAGGATCAAGAGGAGGCCAATTTAGAGAAATGCTTAATACTTTTAGAGAAGTGGAATCCTTTAAATGAAATAACATGCCATTTATGGTTGTGTGTATTTGCTGCTGATGCTCTCAAAAAAGATCAGCCACTGAAAGGATGGAGATGTCCCACCAAACACATGGGACCAGAGTTCACTGGTCTGGAGATGCTTTAGCACAGTGGTTTCATAAGTGGGAGAAGAAGATTTTATCTTTATTTACTTCAGTAAGATCAATTTTATGCCTACTTCACCAGAAAAGCAGCTAGAAGCTGAAAGACAGAAGTCAAAGATGTCCTTTCAAGCTGTGGAAAAAAGTGGGTATGAAAAATGGCTGCAGTCTTAAAGGACATGAGGAACATGAGGACCATACTGTCTTTGTTATGTTATTGACTTGTTGGAAATGTAAAGCATGTTTAGATAAACACTATTTTCCATATGTCTTCAGCACATTCACTTAACCATTAAAAACATGTCTAAAAATTTTATTTTTAGGACTTTTTAATTGGAATTCGGTTCCCAGACTGACCCACCATGTGTTTAAAAATTACTCATATGGTAAATAGAAGAGCTGCCATGTACCTTATACCAACAGAAAAGTTTTAAAAAATAAAGCTGAAATATATTGGGAAACAGTACTGGCTAAATAAAAATGTACTGATAGCTGACTTCAACTTTCATTGGTAAAATGAAATACAGGATTTAGTGAAAAAGCTTATAGAGAAAATCATTATATTTTGTTTCAAACTCAAATGAGAATCAGCTTTAAGAACATCTAGTGGGAAAAGGAAATGCAAACAACTATTAAAATCGATTATTTGAGTAAGTGTTTCTTGCTTACGTAGCTGGTGTTGCTTCACATCAATCTCTACTACCTTGGGAAAACTTAAAATTTAGAAACAAGAACCAGTGAGGACCCAGGAATGGAAAGATTGTCATAATAACTCATTCTCTGACTGATGAGCAAAATTCATTTCAAATTACCTCCTCTCGCTGCCTTTGGAGATGGAACATTGTGTCTGCTCTCTGTGCTCTGTGCCACAGGCTGCCGGGGCTGCGAGGGGAGCTGGAGGAGCCTGGGCACTCCCTGGCATGCACAGGGCAGCTCTGCTGGCTGCAGGGTGCAGCAGGGAGCCGTGCAGCCTCGCTGTCCTCCTGTCCTGCTGCAGCTCTGGCCCTGCCCATGGCACTGTGTGCAGCACAGCTGACCGAGGGGCCTGGGCAGAGAGAGCAGCCGTGAGAAACCAGCCAGGGTCACAGCCACTGCTCACCCCACTGCAGCTCCTGTTGGGTTTTCTGCCTGTCTTTACAAAGGGTTACCTCTCAGCCCTTGCCATTTCTCCTGTCTCAGCTTTGCTCCCCCCAGTCCTGCAGAATCCCAGTTCACTTCCACCACATCTTTCCCAGGAGTGCACACAGACAAATGCTCACAGCAGGGAGGGAGGGAGGATTCCTGGGCAGCAGGGAGGGAGGGTCTCTGGGCAGCAGGGAGGGAGGGTCTCTGGGCAGCAGGGAGGGAGGGTCTCTGGTCACAGTGAAGGAGGGTCTCTGGTCACAGTGAACATCTCTGGTCACAGTGAGGGAGGGTCTCTGGTCACAGGGAGCATCTCTGGTCACAGTGAACATCTCTGGTCACAGTGAGGGAGGGTCTCTGGTCACAGGGAGCATCTCTGGTCACAGTGAGGGAGGATCCCTGTGCAGCAGGGAGGGAGGATCCGTGGGCAGCAGGGAGGGAGGATCTCTGGGCAGCAGCTGGCAGACAGTGACTCCACCAGCACAAGGTCCTCTCCTGTTCACATGATGCTGAGAGCTGGAGCAAACTCTGGTTTTGGGCAGCTGCCAATCTCACAACCAACAAACAGGAGCCTGAACAGAATTGGGATATTTGTTCTCTCTCACCCTGGCATGCAGCACAAGGTGGCATCCCTGGGGCAGCTCCTTCTTCAAGTGCCCTGCACTAGGGATTTTGAGGCTGCTGCCATTTTGGTTAGCTGCTGCTTCATGCAGGCCATGAAAGGCACACTTGGCATTGTGCAATTTGGGTGAAAACCTGCAATTTGTGCTGAAAGCACAGCTACAGAAACATAGGACCTGCTCATGAACACAGAGATGCTGCCCCGAGCCCCCAGGCAGGTGTGGCCCATGGTAACCCCTGGGTCTGTGCCAGGGCAGGGTGCCAGCCTGCACATCCATCCTCCCCTGCCAGGGAGCCACACCAAGCCCAGCCCAGGTCCTGTCTGTGGCAGCCAGGTCAGAGGCAGCAATCAGAAGTTTTAGGCCTTGGTGTCACAGCCTGCATGTGTCAGGGTGACTTTGCCTTGAAAGCTTGGGTGGCAGTAAAGATGAGAAATGGTTCTGCCATTTTCTCCCTGTCTGCCCTCAAACTATTTATGCCCAGCACGACACAGAGGGGTCACTCCCACACGTGGCTCCTGTTCCTGTCCCTGCCAAGGGCTGCCTCAAGCTGTGGCTTCCTGAGAGCTGAAGGCTGGGGAAGAAACACCCTTTGGGCACAGTGGAGAGGCAGCAGGAATTAAAGAAATCCCATTAAATCCACACCTGTAGCTCACTCAGGGAGGCTCTCCCCCACTTAAAGACAGCCAGGAACTCTGGCAAACAGCACCAGCCCTTCTCTGGAGTGCCCAGTAACGCTGCCTCTGCACAAGGACCTGAGACAGTGACAGGATACAGGGCATACACTGAACTGCAAGGGTCTGAGAAGCTGAAAGCAGGAAGGGTTTAGTAGAAATCCATACTTTTATTTGGATTTGCAAATAAATAGAATCTATTTTTTCCTAAATCCAAAGCTAGCTACTTTGTTTCTAAGTGTTCATTTCAACAGGCTTTCTCAGTCTTCCTGACCAAAACACTTGCCAGTGCTCCATGTGAAATTCCAGCTCAAAAAGATAGTTTTAAAGACTGCTGCTACCAGCAGACAGGAAACTTGAATTCCAGTTTCTAACCTTCTTCTAATGTCATAAGTATAGAGCAACACCAAAAATGACTAGAACCAAGGCACCAGTTGTGGGTTGAGTCAAGCACTTCACATCCATTTGACACAAGTGTAAAACCACAGCTAAAAAGTTGGTAAAGAAGACAGGGGAAATGAGCCAGTTTTGGTCTTCATAACAAAATCAGCTCCCAAGAAGGCTGTGCTGAGGTTTTCTGACTCAATTCACACAACAGCAACACACTGGGTTAACTGTAGTGCCAGGGAGGGCTCCTGTGAGGGAGGAATGGTTGGGACCCTTCTAGAAAACTCCCCATCCTGAAGGAATGGACTGGGGAAAACTGAGGGAAAAGAGGACCTGTGAGTTGTCATGTTCCCCACATCCTGTTTGACAAGTGATGCCCAAGAGAAGGAAAATTCAGAAAGGGGGGACCAAAATCAAAACCCAGTGGGTCAGAAGCCTACATGAAGGTGGGGGAAAAATCTGCTGCATGTTTGTATCTCAGGTCCTTCCCTTTGGCTGAGACCATGCCTGCAGCTGCCCTGCCAGCCTGTTTTACCCACCAATCTCAGCTACAGGCAGGATCATGCCCATCGAGCTGGAAATCTCTGCCATTCAGAGGATTTATGGAAAGTATTTTGCTTTTGTCCCCCTGAAATGACATCATTCTCCTCTTTTATCTGTCGTAAGTGTCAGGAGAGTGTGATGTTAATGAGATGTACAAAGGCTTTTGGGTAGCGGAGCAGTTTTATAGTCCCACATTGATAAATTAAAGCATTTGTCACTGTTACCACATTAATGTTTCTTCCTGAGATCAAAGTCTGGATTTGCTGCATTAAGTGGGGCCATCCTTTGCTCCGCATCACCACACCTTACCTTCTGAGGAGATGAATTGTGGTTCTGGATTTTTACATTCACAGTTTAATCACACCCTGATCCTCACACCTGCGGATTCCCATCTACACAAGAGGTATCCAAGCCATTTTTTTATTATGGGTTTTCTCCTTGCTACCTGTGTGAAAAGCCTGACTACCTTGTTTCAGGACAATCACTTTCTTCTGGCTCTGAAAGGCTGCTTCTGCAGTAAAGAATACAGACAATTCCCTTCCTTCTGGAACCCTGGATTCAGTCATGTTAATTTACATTTATATAGCACGCTTCACCCCTGAGGATCCGAATGCACTCTACAAACTCCCCCTCTCTGTACACAGACGCTGTACAAATAGACAGGCTGCATGAACAGAGACAGGATCCCACTGCCAGCCTCTCAAACACATCCCTCTGCCTGTATTCCCAGCACACACGAGGCCATCCGGCTCTGCACACCCTGCAGCACATCTCCATCAGGGAGGAAGACAGGGCAGTGTGACTTAGAGGCAGGTCAGGGAAGCAGGAGGAATCTGGGCAAGCAGCAGGATGGCTTTACAGCCTGCCTGAGTGACATCTGCCTGGCACTGTGCTGCACGGGTTAGAACGAGGCAAAAGCTGACTTGTGCTGAGCTACACCTCACTGCCTCGGTGCTGCTGCCAGTGCCTGTAGAAATCCAGGTTTGCTTCTCCCTCCCACCAATGCGTAACCCTCAAGTAGTTTATTTTTTAAAACTGGAAAGCATCTACTTGCTTTGCAATGAAAACCAGGGGAGATAACCCTCCCTCCCAACAGCAGCGGTTGGGTGGCTGCAGCCAAGGTGAGGATGGAGGAGAAGGGAGAGCCCAGCGTACCTGAGACCCCTTTTTGGTGAGGATGGAGGAGAAGGGAGAGCCCAGTGTACCTGAGACCCCTTTTTGGTGAGGATGGAGGAGAAGGGAGAGCCCAGCGTACCTGAGACCCCTTTTTGGTGAGGATGGAGGAGAAGGGAGAGCCCAGTGTACCTGAGACCCCTTTTTGGTGAGGATGGAGGAGAAGGGAGAGCCCAGCTTACCTGAGACCCCTTTTTGGTGAGGATGGAGGGGAAGGGAGAGCCCAGCGTACCTGAGACCCCTTTTTGGTAGGATGGAGGGGAAGGGAGAGCCCAGCTTACCTGAGACCCCTTTTTGGTAGGATGGAGGGGAAGGGAGAGCCCAGCTTACCTGAGACACCTTTCTGACCACGTCGCTGCCCACCAGGAAGCCCTGTGCGTAGGAGCGCGCCGCGATGAAGGCTCGCGTGGCCTTCACCTTGAGGTCCCTGGGCACCTCCCCGAAGGGCCGGTGCTGCTCGGCGTGTTTGACCATGCAGTCCAGGTACTCGTCCGTGATGTGGTACTGCGGGTTCAGCAGCTTGAAGAGCCTCTCCAGCAGCCGTGTCCAGAACTCGTTGAGGGCCTCCTCCAGGTTGATGTTGGAGCTGCGGTAGTAGCGGCGCAGCTCGCTGTACAAGTCCTTGAACACCTTCACGTTTTGAGTGTACAAGTCTCCATACATGCTTGGAAAGGCATCATAAAGGGCTTTTTCTGACTTGTTCAACAAATCCTGGAAATAACCTGAAAGATGAGACAAAGGAGAGGTGATGTATTATTGTTTTGTGTTTGGGATGGCTCAAATAACGATATGACGCCAATCTTGGAGGGCATATAGCAATGTTTATTGAAAGGCACATCCTTTTTACACACTGCTGTGGTACAACTGGACACAATTGGCCATTCAGACCAACACCTTTTCATAAACACCTTTGCAAGTAAACAAGGTGGAGAAATAGCAGGTGCAGAGATTAGAAACTGTTGGAATGTCTTCCTCCAGAGCAGTGCCTGGGAGAGTCTGTCTGACTTGCTTTCCCACAGGCTCTGCTGCTGCCTGATGCCTGAAAACTTCTCTGACCAGGCTGCCAGCATCCACAATGTATCAGCAGGACGAGCTGGAATCCAACAGGCTGTGTCATTCAGCACAGCTGAATACCCAAAGGAATGAGAAGGCCCAAACAGAGCTTCTCCTCCTTCCAACATTGCCCATGCTCAGATCTGAGCCCTAGCCATGGAGATGGAAGAAGGAACCCCCTGCCCCTCATGCTGGAGAACCCTGGTCTGGGCCTCTCCAGCTCTTCTGGCAGCCTCACCTGGGAGCACAGCTGGGTCTCTTTTCTGAATCCACAAGGTGTCACAGTGCCACTGGTAAGTTTTATTCACAACTGGCACTGCCTACACAAACCCTAAGCCCTGGTGAGATGAAGCAGGGCTGCCAGCAGGGTGCCAACCCCTTCCCAGGGACACCCCTGGTGGTGGCAGCCAGGCTGGCTCTGGGCACAGCCAGAGTCCAGGTGCAGTGTCAGGAACAGGCACATCTTCCTGGGGATTCCAAGGCAGGGCTGCACCCAAGTGGTTTTTACCTGAGGCCAGCATTATCTGGGGTTCTCATCCCATTTTCATCCCATCCCATCCCTTACTTGGGTGTGCATCCTGCTTTTGTTTCAGCATAAATAACAGAGTGGTGTTACACCCGTGGCTCAGTGGTCTCAGATGTGACAGAAATGTGACTTTCTTGTTGCACACAGCAGGGTAAGAATGCCAGTTTGATTCCTCCCTTACCAACATCTGTAGGTATTTCCACCATCTCAACTGCCAGCTAACTTCAGGCTGAGACTGCACAGAAGGGAACTCAGGATTGGCCTGATCCAATTAATAGATTTACATAAGCGACTTTAATCATCACTGAAGTCAGTGAGAGGAAAAATAATTTAAATAATAATTTTAATTTCTATTACATTTGTACTTTTAGGTTTTTTTTGAAGCAAACCTGATTAAGCTATTCTTTAAATCTAAATTACTTTTTTTTTTGGTGATGCATGATAAGCTCTAGTTGGAAAGAAACTGTTATTCAATTAAAATCAAACAGCATGTACTTAGGTACATAAATTAACTTCATGGGGCTAGACATATAAGAAAAGAAAGAGAAGCTCCTGAAAAATGCATACTGCATGTACAAAGCTTTATTAAACAAAGTATTTTTCGAGGGAATGGTGCTGACTACAATTAAAGCCCTATAAAACTGTAGAACTGGTAAAGCTCAGACCCATAAGTCTTGTTTATATTCACTGTCTGAGAAGGGCTATACAAGCTTTCCTATATTAATAATCTCTCACTGGTTTCTCAGATTTGAATGAAGCTAAAACTTAAGTGAATCGACCAAGTGAAAAGAACCCTCTGTATCTGCACCAC
This sequence comes from Prinia subflava, assembly GCF_021018805.1. NCBI lineage: Eukaryota > Metazoa > Chordata > Aves > Passeriformes > Cisticolidae > Prinia > Prinia subflava. The sequence continues at coordinate 2,272,524 of NC_086257.1, read as the reverse complement.
AGGTTGCTGATACTGAAAATTCCTGTGCTATTTTAACAAAGCAACACCAAGCATTAATAGCCTGGCCTTCTCCAGTCACTATCATGTGCTGCTTAATAGATTAAAATTTGATCTAAGAGATTTTTGGTTTTAAAAGTTTATGAGCAAACAAGGTCTTAGCAGAAGTCTGGTTTAATTGCTTATGCAGAAAGTAAAAATCTGTTATCTGGAATGCTGACTAAAAGCTGGTTTTCAAATGTACTTTGGGAAGAAATTTGTTTTATTTAACATGACTGGCTTGGAAGATTATATCTCCAACCAGTTTTCCAGGGATCCCTCCATCTCTCAATGACTGATCATGCCCCTTCCCCACTAAAACTGGATTTCTCCCTACAGACGCCAGGTGTCAGGGCATCAAAGTCACCCGTGACTTTGCAATGGGGGTTCTCAGGAGCGAAAAAAAGACAAAAACTGATCCCATCAGATTAGGAAAAGAGACCCTGCAACAGAAACAAAATACAGTTTCTTTGATGCTGAGGGGGTGTCTAAAAGCTCTTCCCTACCTTCATCTATCACTCCAAGCAGTGCTGGTAGCCCAGTCACAAGTTAATTAAACTGAGCTCCAACTCTATTCTTTGTATAATCAGTGTTCCTTCCTCTGTGACAAGAGACACGCACTGAACAATTTGCTCAGCAATCAGGGAACGATGTGCAGCTTTGCACTCGCCATCAGGAGGAAGAAAACACCAACAAACACAGCCCAATTTTTCAATTCAAGGCAAAATGACTTTTTTGTTTTGCTACAAGAGAAACAAGATGTATATCTCCCTGTCAAAAAAACTGGAGACTGCTCTCAAAAAAGTCACATCTAATTAAGGGCTGATGAACTGTTACTTCTCACCCAAGTGAGGGAACACTGATTACAGGCAATTCATTTGTGGCTGGTTCTCACAAAGTTCTTCTAGATTTCACACACTGAGGGAAAAAAATCTACACTGGCCAGGGAAAATTAATTAGCAATTAGGTCTCCACGAGTTTGTGATGAATGGCTGACATGGCAGGGAATTTAAATGCCCATTTGGCAGCATCAGAAGGTACCACAAAGTGAGGTTTGTCAAGAGGGATGCCAGGTGCCCCATTCCTCAGTCCAGTGTCAGCTGAGATCTCCCAGTAACACTGCAGCATCTCCTCAACACCCCCTGCCTGCTAATGCCCAACCTTTTAATGAGTTTAGACACATCTCATAGACTGAGGATATGCAGGGCCTTGGGATAAGACAACTTGCTGAAGCACAGTTCAGGCTCCTGCCATTCCACCTTGATTTCAGGCAGAAGGAATTAGTTATTTGAGGGGGAGCAGCCCATTACCTGTAGCCATGGAGGGTGGGGACCCTCAGGTAAGGGGGTGCTCCAAGTCTCCAGTAATGCGGCTGTCCCACTGCTGCTATCAGGAACAGGGCCAGCAGGGCCCTCTGGATGTACCAGCTCCCACTGCTGGTGTGCCCTGGCTCCCAGGGCACCACTGGAGTGTTCAGCTGAGGCAGGGCAGGGCACATGGAGCAGCTTCACCCAGGTCCCTGGGACACAGCCCCGAGGCCCCTGGGCTCTGCTGCCACCACGTTCTCTGTGCCAGCAGCAGGCTCAAGCCATGAGCTGCACTCAGGCACTGTGGCACAGGGCTTTGTCACCCCATGAGTGGCAGGGATGGAGGGAAAGGGCTCCCAAGGAGCCCGTGCTGCAGCTCCAAAGCCCTTCTGGCTCCAGGAGGCACCGCTGCCCTCCATCCCTGGGGGCAGCAACACTGCTGAGGTGGCTCTGCAGAGGTCACCTTCGCTCTGCAAGGATGCATTTGCTGCCACTCTGAGTCACAAGAAAGCAGCTACAGGTTCTGTGGACCTGTGCTGAAAAACTCACGGCTGTTCTTGTCTTCTGGGAGCCCCAGGAATTTGACTGTTCTAGACAGAGACATCTCCCTGTGAGTGACCTGCTAAATCCACGACCGGCCTTCCTTCCCCTCTTACAAAACCTTTTCTTCAGAAGCCATTGACAGGTGAGTCCTTCCTCACCACTGCCAGCTGAGGGACACGACACTGCCTGGCCCAGCAGGTGCCTTTCAAAACCAACACTTCAGAAAATTAAACTCAATTTTCCCCGGGCCAATGCAAGGCACGGCTCCTCAACCAAGGCTGCTCCTACATGAAACATCACCTTTTACACCCTTCTACTGCAAAGTATTCAAAAGAAAACCAAAATGAAATGGAAGTGTGTTTTATCACTATTATTATTGCTTCTCACTTCCAGGCTCAGAAACAAGACAACTGGCTTTGCTCAAAGGAAATCTGCCTTTTGGCTCTAGAGGCCAGGTCTGCAGAACTCTGCCTCAAATGCAAAAATGCCAGAAAGTTATGAGTAAAGAAATGAAAGCTTTTTACAACCAAAACAATTCTGCCACCTTGGCTGTGCTTTCTCTTGCTGTTGTAGTGACAAAAACTTACTTCTCAGAGAATTGAATTTTCAACCAGAATCTATAACCTTTGCATTCAAGAGAGATTGCAGATCCCCACCCATTTCCCTGCTTCACAGCTTCCCAGTGTTCGCAGCTCATATTTTCACAGTTTCCACATTTTCACAACTCTGGATTCCAATTGGGAAGCTGTGAACAGCACGGCAGGGACCGGCAGTTTCTCTCTGAAGACACAAAGTTTTGAGTTTCTCCTTCCTCAGCCCCCCCAACACTTTATCCAAGCTCTTTGCTACCGTTTGATCACTCAGCATCTGGAACACACTGGGGTTTCTTCAGCTAATACAGTGATGGAATGGGAATGGATGCAGGAGGGAATGGGATCACTGAAGGAAGAACACCCAAATGCTCTTTAGGCAGGTGGCAGAGCTGGCTTCCTGCAACCCCATCAAATTTGAGAGGCATGTTAGAGGAAATATGAGAAATGGAGAAGGGTGATTGAATTGCTTTCAATCTGAATATTATCAAAATTTTAAGCAGAAAACTGCAGTAAAAAATGTCCTACACACAACAGGGAAGAGTTGAGAATGGAGGAACACCAATGGTGTTCTTGTGGAAATGCTGCAAAGTTTTGCAGCAATGGGTGAGATTAAACCCTCCTGCTGGTCAGACAGCTTTGCCTGGTGATCTCTGTGGTCTGAGGGCCTTGCCATGAACTGCCAGGACAGATGGAGGTGGGGACAACAACATGAGGAATTAAATATCAGACTCGTGTTGTAATTTCTCAGTTTTGTGCAAGCACACGAGCCTGTGGTGGAATTCACACAGGGCCAGAGCCACGGAGCTCTGGAGGAAGGCTGGGAAAATACACCATGAACAAACTGCTGTGTGCCAGGACTGAGAACAACAGAGGAAATGTAGCTGCTTCTGTGATGTGCTGACCCCCAGCCAAAGCAGGGAAAGAAACAGGATGGAGATGTCTGCTACAGCAGAGCTCCTGCTCAGTGCCAGCCCTGCTGGTCTGAGGAAGACTCTTTTCCTGGGCTGAGCTCCCATTTCATACCCTGCTGCACTTCCCAATACCAGTTTGGTTCTCCAGTTGGTTCTAATGCTGTTCTTGCAGTCAGTCTGATATTAGGAGGGAATAATTCAGCAACAGGTTTAAGCCATTGAAATCCAAATCTAATGTGTTCATGTCTATTTTATTCACTTCAGCAAGTACAATGACACTTTATTTATAAAATTGTTCTTACTAATTTAAGCACTACTCATGGCTGTGCTGAAGAGCTGATACCAAGCAGTGATATACTCTGGTTCATACCCTGGCTGTGTCCTTCCACAGGAAATAACCACAGAGAGACTCAGTGACAGAGGCTCCACATGCAGATAGCCCTGGATGCAGCAAATGCCATTTTCCTGGGGGGTCACCTCTCTCCTCACAGTTCCACAGTCCTGTAAAACTGCTGCTCTGGAGCTGCCTCCTCAGTCCTGAGCCACCCTGGAGAACACAGTCACTCTGCTGTCTTCTGGATCACTCCCATGTACAGCCCTCCCAATGCCCTTGTTTGGTGGCTGTGACCCAAGAGGAATCAGGATAAACCAAGACTCAGGTTGCAAAAAAAGCCCAAACAAATGGAGATAAAATCAGCTTTTCCCTAGAAGCCAAAAGATGCGTGGTATGAATGAATGTGCTAGGATGCAAGAATTATGATGCCTTGAGGTAATACAACTTAAAACATTTAGGATTTGCTCCAAAGAGCCACTTGGCTGATATTTCCACTGTGTCCTGGGAGTGTGTGCTGAGAACTGTGTGGGAACACAGAACTGAAGAGACGTTGTGGGTCAATGAGACAAGAAGTGCCAGCTCTGCCATGCAAGATCATTTTGTACTCCCCTAAGCCTGCTCAGTGCCCAACACAAAAGCACTTTGAGGTTTTGACCTCAGTCCTGCTGGAAGGTTGGTCCAGGGCACCTCCTCTGATAGGATTTCTTTTCTGTTTCTGGTTGAAGTTCTTTCTTTGTCCACTTGGTCTTTGCCAATATGGTCCTGTAGTTTCAATTGTTGTTTTTTTCCTGGAGGTCACTCCTTAAGACATTTACACACCAAGTCTCACACTTTCTCATCATCCATGCTGCCTTCCTTTTCCCCTCTTTACACCTGACAGGCTCTCCAGTCCTCTGGATCACTCCACTACCTCTTTTCTTCACCTCTTGGCATAACTCTTCTTAGCTGTGGGTGGTCAGAACCACAAAGAACATCTCCTTTCCTTCACTGGCAGTGACACTGTGAATACTGCAAGGACTGCACTTGTCTTTTTTAGGAACACACCACATTAGCATTTCACAGACTTTCTGCCACCAACTGGTACATCCCTAATTCTCCCCCTTGCTATTTCCAACCAATTAATCCCCAGCTGTATGCCTAGCTCCGAAATACCGACTTTCACCCCTATTTCTATTATTTTGGTTGTCATGGTTATCCACTATCCTCTTCAACAGTGACAACTTTTCCCAGCACTATGCCACCAATTAATCTCATGACTGCATTTCCTATCATTTGTGCCAGTTTTTAATGGGGCTGTTAACCAGGATGGGGTCTAGGCCTGTCTTGAGAACCACGCCTGGGACCTCCCTCCAGCCCAGGAGCTCATCTTTCAACACAGAGTATTGCTGTCTCCCCCTTAGCTAGTTCACCTAATAATTCCTTTACTAATTTCCATCTTCTTCAGCTTAATTAACTACTCAAGGCACAGATGCAAATGTCTTTGAAGTCTCCTGAGATGGATTAGTTGATAGAACAGACACCACGAGCATCAGTGAAAGCAGGTTTTGGATATAGGATTTGACTGAATCTCTACAATCTCTTACTCAAGCTGCCTTTGGGTAAGAGCAAAAGCTGGCCTTCCTTAAACTGGTTTAGACTGGGACAACAGCAGACAGCTGGTTTCTTGTGGTAGGGAAAAGGAGAGCTTTTTGAGAAAACAAAACCCTTTTCCTGCAAAAGAGAGATCCTTTGCATGAAAATGCTGTTTGGAACAGGGCTCTGCTAGGGAGGAGAGGAGCTTCAGCTCAGGAGGAAGCACCTCCAGTCACTCCAAAGAAACAGCACTTTTTCTGCCAGGACTTGGATAACATTTTCATTTCATTGTGTTGAATGGCAGAGAGATGTAATTATTTGCAGCTATTTTTTCTTCTGCATATTGCCTCTCCCCTGCTTCTACCATTTTCCAAGACAGGTTGCTTTTATCTAAGTCAAGCAGGACTGGATCCAGCTATCAAAATAAGGGAGTGGAGGATGTTTCCTGGCAGGGAAGCTCCACAGAGGAAAGAGCTTGCCCTTACTCCAGGGACAGTGGGAAGTGAATATTCTGCTTGTCCCCCTGATAAGCACTAGGGCCCAACAGGGTGTCACCCAAGGTGACAGCAACAAGCCTGGTGTCACAAGTACAGCCACAGAGACCCTCTCCAGCCCCAGCAGTAGCTCTCTCCAAAAAGTGGCTGGTGAAGAAACCACTTTAGGCTTTGATGATCCCAATGTGCTCAGTATTTCCATCCTGATGACCCTTGGAAACAGCTCTGTGCAAAGCTTCAGACACTCCTGAAGTCAGGTGCACCAAATCTTCAGAGACAAGAGTCACTTGGGGCTGGGGCTAAAGAACACAAAATGATCTGTAGGAGTGGCAGGACACAGAGGTAAAGCCTATGCACTGACTGAAGCATTAAGAGGAGGCAGCATCCCCCCCTTGGAGCACCTGAGCCTGCTCCAGCATTCCCTCCTGCCCGGCAGTCTAAGAATGAGGAGGGAGCTGGGCAAGCACCCTGCACCTGCCTGGAGAGGAATTCCAGGCACCACACAGACCCTGGCATAGAAAATGCCACAACTCATTCTGCCAGTTGCTTGGTAGCTCCTTGACTGTTTAGGCTTGGAATTTCCATGCAGGGAAGTTGGGAGCCAGGGCGGCCCCGAGCTGCTCCGAGCTGCAGCTGGGGAGCTGCACTGGTGCTCCAGGGGTGGATGGTGGAGCAGAGGTGGCACTGAAGTGTGCCCCTTCTGTGTGGCAGTGAGCAGGCCAGCAGGGCTGCAGTACTGCTCCCAGGCACAAGGACAGTGTGTGAGAGTGTGTGAGAGCCAAAGACAAGCTGCACCTAGGCTGGAGTGTTCCCAGGGTTTTTTCAACTCTCTAATTCCAACCCTGTTCCCTCTCCATCCTGCCTGGCAGAGAATGAAGAGCTGTGCTGCTGTGAAGAAAACTCCTGTAGACTGAAAGCCCTTGCATAGGGGATTTGCTCTGTTTGCATCCAGGGTGGGATAAGCAAATACAAGAGATATGAATCTTAAGATTATTTTACCCACGTGTTTTCCTGGGATTGGAGCTGGCAAGGGATTTTAATCATGGCACCTTCTAAATATACCTGTGCTACAACCAGAGACTTGCAGCAAATGATGAACTGCAAATATTGCCTCAGCAGGCTCTTATCAAACAGATTTCAGAGCAACCTCTCTGTTAGATAAGGACTGGGGAGATGTGGGGGTGGGATTCATAACACGGGAGTCAAGTCTGACCCGGCAGCTCAGCCCTCACTTGAGGAAGGGCAGGCACCTCCCTCTTCAGCATGAGCTGAGCTCTTCTTTACAGCCACTCCTCTCCCTCTGGACTGGAGTAGGAGTTGGGATAACTGAGCCAGAGCAAGCTGAACTTTTGGATAAATGAAATTTTGTGAGATAAATTTAGCTCTCGTGTTTTTCCTCCAAGAAAGCCTGCGTTTAAAGACAAACCAATAAGCACCACAGCTATCCCTGACAGGAACATAAAGGCAGTAAAATTAATTGCTAATACTGCCTGTTCCTTTCCAGGTTTACTCAGTAAGACCTGAAGGGCTCCATTTCTTCACAGGTAAAATAAACTCAGAGATTAACAATACTGAGGGTTGCTGGCAGTTTCAAAGGGTGTGATATACACCCTGGATACAGCACACCCCTTTAGAGCAATGGAATTTTTCACTCTGGAAAGAAGTGTTCCCTTACTCCAGCTGAGCTCTGGAGCTGCTGAGGAGCTGCAGATATGGCAGGAATGAGACAAGCAGTGGATCTGCCCAGGATGTGCCCATGAAGGTTTTCACTTTCCCAGGAATACCATCCCAGCCTCACTGAGGCTGAGTTTGACTTCCTGCCCCTTTCAGCAAGCTCCAGAGAGCTGCACCTTAACCTGCACAACACCCCAGGGTGCTTCCCTTGATCCCACACACACTGCTTGAGGCTGAAACTAGTGAAGCCTTTATACATTTCAATACATGTATTTCAACTTCTTCCTTACTTATAAAACATACCGTGAACCAATTTGTCACTGAGTCAGGCTCTTTGCAGTATTATTTTAATTGAGAAAAATATCAGTGAATTATTATTTCTTTAGAATTAGAAGTATTTGTCTCTGCTACAAAAAAGCAGAGGAAACAACCCCATAGTTTGTGTCTATTTTTGACACTTTCTGCATTCACAGAGGGGCTTGAGCATCCCCATTACATGGTTTTACAGATCAAAACTCCTTGTCTGAGTTTTGCAAAAGCTGTGGCAGTGAGACAGAACTGACTTTGGCTTTTTATCTTCTTCATTAGTGTTGCCCTCTGCTCCAAATGGCCTCTAGACAAACTATGTATTGTTGGGTTAATTAGATCATTTGGATCTATGCTTGCCACTGCATTTTTGCAGTCTAGAGTATCTAAGACACATGGTCCTTGAATCTCTAAGAATCTTGAGTATGTGACACATGGGCTTTCCCAAAGAAAAAGGAGGAGAGGAATTACTGGCTGTGGGGATAATATTCCAGACAGGCTAAGTTCCCCTGTTATTACTGCAGGAGTTTATCTAAGTCAGTATAAAGCCTTTAATCTCTAGTGTTCTCTCCTCCAGCGCCTTCAGAAAAGAACCTGCCTCTTTGTAAAAATACTTTGCTCCCATGGAACCAGTATGAAAAGGAGGAACAGGTAGAGGTGGCTGCAGGCATCTCATGCTGAGATGCAGCCTGAAGAATGCAGCCCGTGTGTACCTCTGACAGCTGGGAGTGGACAGATGTACAGACAGACAGCAGCATGCACATCTGTTATTGGGATCATAAACACAGCAGCCTCAACTGCTATTTTAAGATAGATGAAATATGGATCTCTTACACAGAGCTACTCTGAAATAATATTAAGACATTACAGCACACTTTTAGAAATTTGGAACACTCAGAAAGATGTGGGTAACAAAGAACTCCCTGAGCCCTTCAGTGCATGGGGATTTTCCTAGGGATAACCACATGGTACCTCCTTCCCCAGGTGCCTGCTTCAAAAGAAGCAAATTTTAGCAATTGTTGAGGAAACAAAATTCATGTTCCCTGGCAGATATTACAATAATAAATTCAGTAGCAAATTTTAGTTTCTGTCCCATCTGATGGCACCTGCTGTTGAACACCTCTAACTTCACCTTGTCCAAAGATAAAAATCTAGATAAAGACAAATTTCCAAAGGACCCTAGCACCATTTATCTACATCTGTTTTAAAATACAAAGTCACTTAAAAAGCAGTCCTAAAGGCAGATTTAAGATTAGCTTATCCAACCTTTTCCCTAAAGTGTTTGTTGTTTTTTTAAAGGTTGCTAGTCATATCCTGGCTATAACCAGAGTGGGATAAAACCACTGGATTCTCTGAGCTTGAAGCTTTGCTTGGCTGCAGCCACCCTGAAACCCACAGGCAGTGCAGGCTGCAGCCAAGGAGAGGTGGCTGAGCCCTCAGAGAGTGTTAGATCACAGAAAAGCACCTAAGCAGAAACACTTCCTTCTAAATAGAGGGATGTAGACGTGGCACCAGACCAGTCCTAGCTCAAGTGTCCTGTCCCTTGACTCAGTGTTGAAAGCCTCATGAAGAGGATCAGTTCAAGACTAGAATGAGTTAAACCACAACTTACAGACACCTAAGTTGTAGCTGTACCACTACTGAATTACTGCTGGCTGACTTTGCTTCATTTCACTGAGACAGAAAAAAGACCTTGTCCAGTACTTTCACAATTATGTCTGAATATATCTTCTAAAAGACATAAACATATTTTTTTTAGTTTGTGCGCTATACACATTACATATTACTGGTTTGATTTATTACTTGGGCATAAGTTGCATCATGACTGTGACCAGCATGGAAAATCTGCCACAAAATCTATTTGCTTTGGGATATTGGCAATCACCTCCACACTGACAACGGGCTTTAAAACCCATCTGAACCTCATCTGGAGGAAATACAATTTTGAAGGCTTGCGAGAAAGACTGCAAAAAGTCAAGAAATGTCTCATCTCCCATCCTCACTGATTCCATTCTGAGATACACACATAACACAAGTATTTGAAATTTGTATCAATCAAACATAAATCACTTTCAAATCTGCAAGCATGATAAAACCTTAAAAGACAACCTGCCCTGGTGCCTCTCAGGACATCAGCTGGACACCTCAGGGACTGAGGACACCTGCATCCACCCCTGGCTGACATCCAACTTATGGAACAGAGATCAAAAGTGCACCTTAAGGAAAATATTAGCTGGGAAACAGAATGCTTAACTGCACTCTGGCTGCGGCCACACTTGGGAAAAAACAGAGGAAACTACATGTGCTCCTCTTTTTAAAAATTCATTTACCTCAACTAAAAAAAGGCTTTGGTTACCCTGAGATGCTGGCACGCTCCTCCTGCCTGAGTTGGGGTTTCTGCTGCTTTTGAAGCATCTCTGGCTCTGGTCCAAATTTGAATGATGGGAGAAATGGATACTCGTTAAAAGCATGTGCTTGATTCACTTAACCAACATGAAACTTTCCTTCTTTTTCCTGTCAGATTTTTGTACAAAGTACATTGCACCAGTGAATTGGACATGAGTAATAAATTCTGATCCCTTTAAAATGTCCTGCCATGAATATAGATAAAAATCCTCATTAAACACCTTGATAAATTAATGAATTTATAGGGGTGTACAGAGAGGCTGGCAAGCAGCTGTCATTCACCTTTTCCTCTAATAACAAATGTTTGAAGCCAATCAAAATAATCTCAGATTTGACAGAAGATTTAGAACAGACAAAAGGAAATACTATTTTAAACAGCCAAGTTATGGAAAACCTGACTCCTGTTACAAAATGGCCCCGATGCTGAGAACTAAAATAAATGCAGAAGAGGATCAAATCAGAAAATAAGCAAGTCCATGGGTGGACATGAAACAAAGCCAACAAGACATCCAGGGGAGCAGAGGAACCACAGAACATTCATGGGGCAGAAGGCACACAGGATACCTTTGGAACTTTCTCTGTAAGCCAGGGTGCACCTCACTATTTGCATTACTCTAATTGCCCGGGATGCTCTCAAGAGAGAGGCAAAAATCAGAGTGAATTTTGTTCTCTGGGAAAAGAAGACTCATAGCACAGAGCCAGCACAGCCAGCCCAGAGCCACTGCTGGGTCCTGCTTGGCTCACCAGGGACTGGGCACTGCAGCCTCCCACAGCCAGGACCTGGGGCTTGGCCAGACTCTTCTGTCTGGCACTGCCCCCTCAACAAGAACCCTCTTCCCTGAGGCAAATACCCTTCTGTGACCTTGTTGTGCCTCAGTGTATCTCCAGAGATCTTCCATAACCCAGAAGCTCAGTGATTAACTTAATTAGGACAGTAATTATGTACCTGCTGTTAATGAAAAGCTGTGTGCTGATGTACTGAGGTGCTTCCTGGACAGGAGCTCACGCTGGGTGAAGCAGATCATGGCATAGCCCAGCCCAGTAAGAGTTTGTCCAGGCGATACAGATCCAGCTTTTTCTTTACAAACACACCAGTGAGTGAGACCTCTTCATCTCCTCTGCCTGTAAGCTAATCCATGGAAACCTACAAAGTTATCTTGTACTACCACTGAAACAACAACAATTATAACAAATGTCAGCCCTGGGCAGAGGCAACAGATAACAAGACAGCCTGAGCAGTGCCCTCATTAAGGCTCTCTGGTAAGGAGAGCTCATCTTATATATTGACTTTTCTCTGCCTGTTGTGGTGCTGGGTAATTCAACAATTTGCCTTTAATTCCCTTAGGATGCTCCATCTGGGTTCAGATCAATGGCCCACCCAGCTGTTTCAGCTGAACTCTGCTTTTAACTTGCTGACTGTAAAGCAGTCATATAAATTGCTGGTGTGCTCAGGAGAAAATACTAGTGGTGAGGTGATGGATATTCCCCAGAGAATGTCCTCTGAGTAAGCCAATCTGTGTCTGGCTGGGAGGAACCAATTTTGGGCTGTGCAGGCTTTTCAAAAGGACATAAGTACAATTCTGGGCAGTTCAAATAGCAGAAAGCAAACTGAATGACCATTCCCAATGTTTGGGGGAGCAGAAGAGCAATCCCAGCCCTAAAAACCATGGATGTGGAAGCAGCTGACTGGAGGAGGACCAGACCTTGACTGGGCACACTCTGACAGTGACTCTTCTGAAATTCCCATTTACACCATGGAACTGCTGCACGTAACCAGCAATTTAGGGAGCTGATTTTCTTCTCCTTTAATGCTCGTTTCAGCTACATGTGTGGCAACTTTGTGTTTATGCTGCTGTAATCTCTTTGAAGAGAGAAAAAGTAGCTCTGCTCTTCATTAGCAAGCTGCAGGTCACTCTCAGTTCATTCTGAGCCCCGTGTCCCTCGGACACGCTGCAGTGCTCACAGCACTGCATTCTGCACACAGAAAAGGACACAGGCGACAAGGAAGGGGTGGCATTTGTGTGCCAATATCAGCGAGGCAATGATCTGTGAGGAGACCCTCCCCTGCCCCATTTCACACCATGGATAACCAAACCTTCAGCCTTCAAACCGTTGCCTTGATCCTTTGCTGTATAACTCTCCTACACAACCCACAGAGGAGCTCTCTGCACGATCCATCTGCCCAGGCCTTCCTCCAGCACCACATGGACCTTCTGCCCATCCAGAGATGACTTCCACTGACTCATATGCGCTTGCTTACATCACACACATTCACTCTCTCCTCAATTAATGAAATTAACATTCTACTCTCGTGGCACCACCTCCCTGCCCTTCATAGCAAATGCCCAGGGAAGGAAACTTTTGGCATTTGGGAGCTTGCTCCTGCTTCAATTCCTTTCATCAGTGTCCTACAGTGATACAAAGCACTGCTGCTTTGTGGGGCTGGAAACAGGCAAGGAGCCCCTGCTGGGGACTTCTTGAAGCTGCTGAGTTGGTGACAGAGGTGAAAAATGAGCTGATGCTCCTTGGTGAGGTTTTTTGTGTGCAGTCTCACACAGCTGGCAGTGTGTGATGTGTCTGTAACATCTCAGAAATGAGCCAGCCCACACGGGCACATGAAAATCTGTGCAAGTGGACTGAACAAGTTAAAAGAAAGGGAAAAAAAAGAGCAGTGTTTCCTATCTGTGCTAGTCCATCCTCTAGGGTGGGTGGATTCAAAGCAGGATTCTCAAAGAGACTGAACGAGATGGGTATCAACACACTCCTACCAATCTTGGGAAACCAGGAAGTGCAGGCCAGGGAGAAGAGACACCCTCAGCGAGCTGTTCTGAATCATAAAATCACAGAATGGCTTGAGTCAATGGGACCTGATAGATTATCTAGTTCCAACCCACCTGCCATGGACAGGGGTGCCACCCACCAGAGACCAGGTCACTCAGGACCCCATCCAGCCTGGCCTGGGACACTTCCAGGGATGGAGCATCCACAGCTGCTCTGGAACTGTGCCAGGGCCTCAGCACCCTCTGAGTGAAGAACTTCTGCAAGGGAAAGGCTCAGAGAGCCTTTGTCTCACTGACAACATCCTAGGAAGAATATGCAGAGGACAGCCACTACAAACACACTGAGTTCAGGGACAGCTGCAGTGGGATCCTGCACCCTCTCTGACATGGGAGTCAATTGTGCATGAAATACGAAGCCCTAGAAAAACAGCCTTCATTAGTTCTGGTGCTCACGGCAGTACTTGGACAATATGTTAAAAAATAATAGAAAAGCTGGTCATAAAATATCAGCAGAATGGGGTGCTGCACGTCCAGAAGCTAAAATGAGTTCTGAACAAGAAGGCAAACAGCTGCAACGTATTTATTAGAGATCTATTGAATAAATGACCCTACTGTACCCATGGAAACTACTGTACCAGCTCAACCTCAACAAATGAGAAAGCAAAAGCTGTTTCCTTAAAGAACTGCCTTGGAATGAACTAATCTGTAACAATATTAAAGCAGATCATTTTTGTGCTGATTTGTTTCTTTTTAATCACACAGCACTACTTTCTCAAGTCTAAGAGCCACCCTTCTGGGCTGGACCTGTCACACTCTTCATGAGCTTTCCAGGGGAAAGCACCTGAATGCAGGTGGCTGGGAACAAAAGTCACTTGCATTTGCCTGGGAATACAATGTGCAGGTGTGAAGCTTCTCTGCACCTCAGGATGGGGCAGTTGGTCTCTGATGGCTCCTTGACCACAACACCAACAACACAAATCCCAGTGATTCAGCCTGAAGGTGGGAGAGAAAAATGGGGGTTCAGTTCTAAGCAGAGCAAGCCATGCCCCTCCTCTCTGCCCCTCTGCCCCCAGATACAAGGGCTGTGTGACAGACACTGGGACGAGACCACTTGAAGAACACACACACACAATCAAGGGTACAGTGTGCACTTTGGAACTGACTTTAGTTGTGTTACTGAAAGCTTGAACTAAGTCTAATTGCTGTTTTAGCCCTTGGCATTTCTATCCCTGGGTCTGATCTAACAGCACTCCTTTTTCCAATCCTCTTAAAACAGGCTGTTTTAAAGGTTCACTCAGGCTGACACTTGGACCATGATGCTAAAGTACTGTTATTAAAAAGAAAACTATTTGGTGATCATTAGCAGGGTGACAATTAGCTGCAAGACAAGTGTAGCTTGAAGCACAGGACTCATGCCTCTGTATTAATTTTATCTGAAGCTCCTGAGGACACCAAGGCACGGGCAGTGGAAACAGAGGAAGGAGAGTGGCTCCTTGGGCTCCTGCAGAAGCCAGAATCCCACACAGATCCCAGGCAAGTGCCCTGCCTGCCTGGGAGGTCCACTTGCACAACCACAGCCACTGTCATCAGTTTTGTGGAACTTTCTCCCCAAAATGTTCTTCTTCCTTTTCCCCTCATCTTTTCCCTTTTCCTAGGGAGGTTCTGATGTATCTGAAGGGCCTTGGCTGTCTGGTTTTAAACCAAGTTAGCTCTATCAGGTTTATTTTTGTCAGTCTGTGCCATGTGAGGCTTGAATGGCTTTCTGAAATATCACCGAGGCAGACTTTGGGAATAACAACACTGATTTTGGTCTTCAACCAGCTGTCTTCTCAAACATAATCCATGTCTTCTTTTCTCTCTCCACAGCAAGCATAGTTAGTTTATATTTGAACTTTTCCATCTTTGAGAACATGTTTACCACTGCCTCCTTGAAAGACACTGGATCTCATTTACTTGGACTTCCTCTGTTCTGCTCTCTCTGTGAAGAAAAGCCCTTTATGTTGATGTGACACTATAAAAATCCAAAATCATAAAGTTAAAAATAAATCCCTGTCTAGAATAGGATCAGCTGAATATACTTAATTTCTTTATATTTGGGTCTGCCTTGTATTTTCATGTTTGACTTCAATGAAATTACTTTTCTTCAGCAATTCAGAGGCCTTTCAGTAACCATGTGCCACTGAATATAAAAATCATGTATTTATTGCACAGATAACAGTGCACACCATCCCAGGGTGTCTCACTTCAAAGGTCTTATTCCAACACAAACCTGCTTTTTATTGTCCCAGTGTGAGGAAACATCAACCAGCACCACCTGAATGCCCCCCTCACTGCAGGGGCGAGGGATCAGAGCTCTCTGCACGATTTCTGACTTCTACAACACCCACTGATCCTGAGGAAGTGTTTGGCAGGTAAGAGGAAGGGATGAGGAACACGTAGCAGAATTCTACATCCAGAGTATTTATTACAATCTTGAGTCATCTGCCACGGTGGAGAGTTTGATTCGCTGATAATTTCACACTACATAAAAATCGAATCTGTGATAATTTAGGTAGGCTATCAAGTACTGCTGATCTCGACCATAAACAAAGCAAAACCAGTAATTGCTTTTACTGAAAAATTATGTGTGTTTTAGGGTTTTAACACTGGGCTATCCCAGGGGAAAGAGAAGAAGATTGGAAAGCGGTGGTTTCAACAAACATGAAATTGCACAAAATATAGCAAAAATTAGATGACACTGAATTTCCACACATAAAAGCAAATAAAAATGCTGTAATATTGGCTTCTTCAATTTAATCCAGTCAGCTTTGAGATTTCCATTTGTTTTGATATGAAAAATATCAATTCGTCACAATACTGAGTTTTGCAATTATTTCATTCTGCTACCATTAGTAAGAAAAAGATATTGATTTAAACAATGCACACATGAACATGGCTTTCAAACCAAAATTCCTATTTGTCTTAAAGCTTTTGCTATTAATTATTAGAATTCATCAGCACAATAGCAAAAACCGCCAAGCACAGAGGGTTAAATCTCACAGCCCTTGCTGGCAGTGCTCATCTGTGAACACTGCATTTGTGGCCCTATTTTCTGTGAGAGAGGAAAAAAGAACGATTTTATGGCAACAAAAGCTTCCCCTCCTGTGGCTCACAAGCTGCATGGCAGCTCCTGCCTGCTTGCAGTCAGAAGTGTTGCAAAATTTAATATTAAGGCTCAGGGACTTCTGCAACTTCAGGAGTTATGCTATAGCTGAGGTCAGGAAGGCATGCAGAGGACCCCAACTAAACTTATTGGAATCAAAACCCTTAAATCTTTTCAGAATTTAAAATATTAAACTTCTCTCCCTATACTGCCAGAGTTTTATTCCCTCCTCTTTGCTGTTTAAGTCTTACAATTAAATGCCAGTAATTCCTGAAATAATTCAGGGTTACCACATAGGATTTCTCCTTCTACATTTAAAATTTTCCATAAACTGCAAAAGGCGGGCCTGGGGCTTGGTGATGCCAAAACCATTCCCACTAGAATTTCCAGAGTGTTGGGCTTGGCAATGGATTGACAGACTGAGCGTCCTCGAGGCAAGGGGCAGGGAGGCTGCGGCTGCTCCGTGCCTGCCCAGGGTGCAGAGCCACCGCCCTGCTCACGGGGAGCTCACCTTGAGCCCCACAGCACCTCAGACTACAAAGCACCCATTATCCTCGCCTGGGGCTTTCTTAAATTGACACAGATGCCATTGCCTATTATAAATAATTTGTTCCACAAATAGACATTTTCAGGAACGACATCTGTGCCTGTGCTTAATTTGCAGCATGCTGATTGTCTTACAGGAGTCAATGGGAGAGGTCACACAAGTCAAACGAGTTCTGAGAAATGAACTTCGTGGGATTGGGGGTCTTTGTTTGCATTTTGCTTTTGTTTTGCCTTTGCCTGTTGTGGGTTTTGTGCTTCTTCAGTGTCACGACTCCTGTGGGGTGTGTGGGAGTTATTTAGGGGTGATACTGGAAACACCAGCCTTTGTATTTCAGCTGTTGGTTTAACATGAAACAATAAACATTTTTAAAATCATTTCAGACAGATTTGGAAGAGGTTTTTTGAAAGGCAATTTTTAGGAGCACTGACCTCAAATGTCCCATGCTGCTGATCCAGTCTCCACACATTCCTTGGGGTTCATCCCGCTGAGCCCCAGGCAGTGCTGAGCCTCCTCCCAGCCTTCTCCACTCTCCTGCTGTTAGAGGGGCTGTGTGTGCTGTGGCTTTGGACATCCAACCTCAGCAATACACAGAAAAGGTTTTTGGTGGCAAGCATGACAGGTGAGAGGTCCCCAATGTCCCCAGGATACATTGCTGCTTGAGCACAGCAAACAGTAGATACCAAACTGCCTCCAGGAAAATTAGTGTATTTGTAAGATCAGGAGATTTTATAAATAATTCCTTCCTCCTCTTCCAATTTCCTGCACACTTATAATCTGTAATTTCATGTCCTGTATACTTCTGATAGATTGCAGCCCTGTTGGTATGCTGCAGTAACAAATAAATGGTTGTTATTAATTGGACTATAAAACACACGCTCAGCCCCTGTGGAGCTAATTGTAGTGCTTTACATGCTACCTGCAACGCTGCCACTGCCAGTGCAGTGGAACATGGCATTCCCTGCTCTACCCAGCCAAAAAACCACAGGGGTGTAGCTGCTCCATCCACCTAGCAGTGCCTGCCCCTCCAGGCATGAACAAAGGGAAACTTCTGGCAGCACCACAGATGTGTGAGAGAGGATCCTGACAGAGAAATGAATGTATTAACGTCTTTATCACTGCTTAATTTTCTGCTGTGGCTATATGGAAAACTGAATGCTAATTGAGCTGGTATGTCTGGGCTTTCATTTCTCTTATCTCCATGAAGGATGGGGCAGGAGGTTTTCCCACCCCACGAAGGGATGACATTGCAGCACAGCTCCATCATTCAGCCCATCCACAATTTGCAGTTCCTCTGATATAAACCCAGCAGCTTGGCATGTAGCTGCAGGCTGCCAGAGCCCACCACCATCAGCTGAGGTGGTTAATGATTTCTTCTTCCTGCTGTGAAACTCTTCCAGGCATTCCTTCTGCACTACCTTCCTTGTGTTGAGGCTTAGCTCAGGCAGCTCCCCTGGGACCGCAAGGAGCAGCAGGGGTTTTATTTTTATGTGTGTTTGACAAATGGGTGAGACAGACTCCAAAGGCCTGTTAACTACCTGTATTTTTTTAAATTAAAAAGCCTCTAAAACACCAGAATCCGCTGCTGCCAGTTCTGGTGATGTGGTTAAATGAAGTCCTTGTTCTGACTGGAATGGGCAAATGGAATGGGTGGTGCAAACAGAGGCACCAGGTCAGGGGCACTCTTCAGTGCTGGAAGGACAGAGGTACTGTCCTGAACCAGTGCTTTGTTCAGGTTTGTCCTGTTCCTGCTAAGAGGAAAGTGGATCAGGTTTCCCCAGGATTTCTCCCCATTTCTTGTGCCCTGTGCTGATCAGAAGACAGGTGAAAAGAGAATCATTAAGGCTGGCAAAGACCTTCAAGATCACTGAGTCCAAAATGACTGAATGCGATGAAGGAGGCCAGGGTATCCTGGTGTCCTCTGCAACACTGCAGGATACAGCAATTCCCTTTTTCTGTGTGAGCTGGTGCAAAAGGCCAGTGTGCTGGTGCTGTCCTTCTGCAAGGCCACAGCTGTGTGATGACACATGTGCTGCCTCATCAGCACCCAACAGCATCGTTTGCAGGGGATGAAATCCCAGGATTATTTGGGAGGAGGGTGCTGGCTGTGTGTAGCTGGGGAAAGGCCTGTGCTGATAATGAGAAACAAAAACACTCCCAAACCTTCTCTCACCAAAAATCAGGCCATAATAAGCACTTGTCAGCAGAAGAGGAAAAAGTGTTTCAACACCAGCTTTCAGGAGAGCGAGAAGAGAGCAGAGCAGCAGCAGGAGATGTATCATCTCATTGTTTCTCATAGCTCTCGGCCCCACTGTTAGGAATTTTTCCAAATCTCTCTTCCAGGATGAAGTTTCCCCCACCAGGGGCTGTTCTCCTGAGCTTTAGTGTGTTTTCATTGCTGAAAGAAAAGAATGTATCTGCTACCAAATTTGCTGCTGACTTCTGGCAAGGCTCAGCTAGGTTCTCGTGGCCTGAAAACATGCTGAATTAATTTGGGCTGAGCAAATATAGACAGTAAAACATACTTATAATACAAGAGCTTAGTCTCTATTATTTTACATAACAGAAAACTCTCTGCCCCTTGAAGACACCTCCCTTCCCCCGGGGAGGTTTTTCAAACAGCCCAAAGCATGGGAACTGTTCAGGTCAAACACAGGCTCTTTAATCCCATCAGAAATACACAAACACAGACTTGCCCATCACATAATCCAGCCTCCTCCACCCAGTGGCATGAGGTGAGCAGCTTTTATCAGTGCCTGACTCATTATCTTTTCTCCAGAGAATACTGGAGAAGCACCAGTCCAGCCAGTGTCTCCTGAAATGAAAAGACTGAAAATGTAGGATGGACCTGCTTGGACTGAGAGCAGGAGAAGGAGCAGAAAAATATGAGACAGAAACATATAAACCAAAGGAAGAAGTTGCCAAGACCACAAGGAGTCTTTTCTGCTGCACCAGGCAGCTCTGCTGGGCTCACCTGTCTGGAGCACCACACTGAGCACAGGGTTCTATTGTCACAGAAAGAAACAGCAAACTGCAATTAAAACCATCTACAGAAAGGGTTAACCAGCATCGCTCTGTCTGAGCAGCACACACCCCTGGCAGTAATCTCTTCTATTTTTAAGAGATTAAAAACTAAGAGCAGCAGCATCTGGCCTCTAATTTGCAGAAATAACAAATCAAATGCCCCAAAATTGGTAATTTGGTAGATTAAGTTATCAAAGCCTACTCTTTTGGTGTCCACATCTGATAGCGCTTTGATCTTGTTTATATCTTAGAAATTGTTTCATGGACTAACTTTGTTGATTATCTTCAAACCGGGACAGGTTTTATTCTATCAGCAACTCAGTTGCCTTCTGAGCAGCAGCCTGCTCTTTAAAGTGCAAATTAAGAACCAGGAAAGAGAAGAAAGGATGGAGCAGTTTGAAGGAGTTGCTGGATGGCAACAGAGGTCAATGCTTTGGGTTCATTTCTTAATGTACAATTTGTACGTATGTACAAATGACCTGACGCAATCCAACATTGAAAGCTGTGACCAAGAGAGGAGGAACAGCCAACTCCAGAGTCTCAGCATCCTGAGCAGTGGATTCTGGCCACACCAGCCCCAGGCACCTGGGACAGCTCTGTGGAAGAGACGATGGAGGCCTCAGGAGATTCCCTCCTGGAAAACCTACACCAGAGGGATCTCCCAGTGAGCTAGAGGAGAAGGCAGCCTACTCTTGCTAAAAAACACAATAGCACATGTAACTGGGGAAGCACTGAGCAGAAGAGAGCTCATAAGAGTGCATTCAGTGAGCTGGCCACAACCCAAACACAGGGAAATGCAGGTGATTCCACCTCCAGCTCTTCTGGGGGTGCAGAAGAGGCCGAGAGAGGCAGCTCTGAGCTGGTGACTGCTGCAGCTGGCTCTGTGTCCTCGGGAGCTGCCGCTGTGCAGCCTCGCTGTGGCTCATCCTGCAGCAGGTGCTGCCCCAGGGCTCTGCTCAGGGCTCTCCTCAGCTGCACAAGGCTGCAGCTGGCCTGCCCTGGAGCCCAGCCCTGCTGCACCGCAGCGACTGCGGAGCTGCTGCTGGTGCCCAGCTCTGCAGGGCAGGGCCGGGCGGTGCCGGGGCTCAGCCGCCTCCCAGAAAGAGAAATGCTCTAAATTAACGTGCCCTGTGACCAGCTGCCAGGGGTAGTGTGGCTTTTGAACTACCCCCAATGCCACAGAGAGATTAAATCTTTATTTTAACAAGATTATTATGGTTTCCTAGGCAATCCAATGCATACAAACAATGGAGCTAACAAAACACAGGATAAAGGCATATCACTTCAATTCCCATATACTGCAAAATATTACTTGCCCTGAGGGAACTCACTGGGGAGGATGAGAACACTTCAAGAAACTTAACCCTGAAGAAATGAGCTGGAAACTTCAAATCTGACCAGTGTGAACATGTTAGAAACTGTACAACTGACATACAATCTCCAGCAATAACGAGTAAGATGCTTTACCCCTGAGCCAAGGTTTTGCCTGAATCATGTGAAAACTTTTTATAGACATAAAAAGAGAAAATTTACATATGCACACCTCTATCTTAAGAAGCAAGATTCTGCATCTGAGGGCCTGCTATATGATCTTTAAAAGAAGCTCAACAATCATTTCATTGTTAGTCTTTGTGTTACGATGCTTCCACACAGCAATAGCTAGAGTCAACTTCAAATTAATCAAATAAACATGCACAGAGATCTCAGGGGCACGATGCCAAAAGCCAGCAGGCATTTCAGTAAAGGAGTGTGAATTCATCCAAAGTTAAAATTCAAATGCGGGCTACTCTTTCACAAAACCCAAACAGTTCCTCCATCCCAGACTTCGCATGAACTGACTGAGTTAAATATACATGACTTTTATGCCTCTGTGCTTGACACTCCATGTCCTCTACTCAGTCTGCAGCCAGTTCCTGGGGAAGACTCACAAGCCAACATCACAGCCCGATAAAGCAACCCTTTTTCTGCTCAGAGGGGTTTCCTCCTCTGCAACAGAAGCAGCAAAACATGGTTTGCATCATTCAACAATCTGCTTCTGCAGAAATACTGAAGAATACTCTTGGTTTTTTATTGATCATCCCTCATCTATGGAGAACTTTGTTCCCACCAAAAACTTAAGAAAAACAGAATCATCTGAGTGACACCTTGAGACCCTTTCTCCCATCTGATAAAAAAATGGCAGACACCCAGCTGCAAACAAAACCAAGTAGCTCCTCTTCCACAGAAGTGAAATCTGCCAGACCCATAAAGAGAATGGTCCAACTCAGGCTGACTTGTGGGATTCAGCTCTGCCCCAGCAGCTCCACCTGTGCACCTCCTGCTCCTCCTGAAGACCAGTGACAGCCAGGGCACAGTGTCACCCAACTCATGCTGTACTCCAAAGCTTCACACTGTAGAACAACATACCAAGTCTACGAGGCAGGAAAAGGAGAAAATAGCTTCTTGGAGGTTTGGTGGGGTCCACTCAATGCACTCACTCTCCTGAGTGCTGCCATCTGCTATAGGAGCTAACCACAAGCTGCTGATAAAGAATTTACATTGCTTTGGTGCAATGCTCATCACTTTAATAGCTCCACTCCCTTTTCCTCATAAACCTCAGGAGACATCTTCTGAATTCCCTAGCTCACCTAATCCATGGGGCGCCACTCTGAACAATGCCTTCATTTCTTTCAAACTTGATGGCAGTAATAAATTGCATTTCCACAGATGAATGTTGCAATGCTGCTTAGAGCAGAAAAACTTCAAAGAATACCAGTTCATGTGAGCCAAACCCCACAGGGCCCAGGAGATGCTGGAAAGGAGAAGCACCATCTCCCTGCTAAACAGACTTGCCTCCATGTATCTCCTTCATGTAGAAGCTGATATGGTAAAAGCTGGCGATCCTGTGACATATTTTATAAAAAGCTCTATTCTATGAAGGATCTCTTGGATCAGGCTTGCAGCCAGTCCCCCCTGCTGTATTGATAGCATGGGTTTGAATGCTCAAGGCTGTGCAGGAACCGAAACCATTAGAGACAGAAACCATACCTGCTTCCAAAGCTGTTACATGAAGGTCTCAGAGCATTAACTATGCTTACCCTGCCACACAACTCCCTTAGACTCAGCCTGTCTCGTGGACTAATCTGGAGACTAGAAAGTCCAGCATCTCTGAGATGTTAGCAACAACATGTGTTCCTGCTTCACAGAACATGCTGAGCTTGGACCCACAAGGGTCATCAAGTTTAACTCCTGGCCCTGCACAGGACATCCCAAGAGGCACACACATTCCCAAGAGTATTGTCCAGACGCTTCTTGAACTCTGTCAGGTTTGGTGCTGTGCCCACTGCCTGGGGAGCCTGTTCCAGTACCCAACCACCCTCAGGGTGTGGAACTTCCACAGCTGGAGAGACCCTGAGTGCAGAAGTGCCCATGGGCCATGGAGGCTGACCAAGGCTTTTTTATGTCAGAGATAGGCAAGGTTCATCAGCTGCATCACAGGAAGCACCAGAACTTGCATTTTGGGAATACCCAAACCTTCCAGAAGGGTTTATGAGAAATAACTCCATTGCTCCTCTCAGAAATATGTTCCAGCAGTTCATCTTCCCGGGTGCTAAAACACACGCCTCAGTTTACATCAAATTGATTTTAGCACCCAGCTTGCCTGCTAGCAAACTGCGAGTGTAACATGAGCAGGAGCCTTGGAGAGCGGAACCTCCCAACCAAGCTCCTTGAAATAAGATAGGAGCAGCTCCAGTGGCAAAATGCTTGTTCAGGAGTCTAGCAGGAAGCAAAAAGAGTTTCTTCCTTCTCTTTTGGGTACAGTGGAATATTTCAGACACCAGAGGTGAGAGTCACAACTGTAACTCTGAAGTAATCCTTTGTGAAGCACTTGGGCATCCAGGAGGAACTGGGGGAAGGCGTGTTTTGCACAGGTACACATGTCATTCCTCTCATGCATGGACGAGCTCTTTTTAAAACATACCAATCCTACAAAAATATCAGCGATTCTGTGATTTCTGTCTTTCACACGAATTTTTGCTGCTAGCATCTTCAGGGCCAAGGACTGTCTCCTCATCCCATATTTATACAGCACCCACTGACTCTGAACTGAGGCTTCCAAAGGTGCTTATCTGTATCTCTGTCAAGGCATTTCCTCAGTCCTGTTGGTCCAGAGTCTCTCACCAACAGAGTGACTATTTACTCAACTACATTTATTTTCTTTCAAAGGATATTTATTAATTTTTTTTAAAGACCATGTGCTTGTCGTGTTTTTTTGGCAAACGGTGCCAAGAAATAAAAAAACCCACCAAACCCTCAGCAAATGGTGCCAAGAAATGCAGAAATGTATTTCTTCACCCTACACCTCGTCAACATTTCTCTGCCCTTCCCAACAAGCCCCTGTTCTCTCTAAGCCCCGGGAGCACTGGTGCCCATGGTCATTACAGAAGTATTCAGGGTGCCTGCCACAGCTGATGACAGCTCTATAATCACGGTGCAATTGGATATGTTGCCATGCTTAAGTCAGCTGGTTTGTGTTGGAGCTTTCAGCGTGGCATGCCTTTGAACTGATGTAATTTTCCATGTTTTGTCTGAAAAGTGTGGCTTTTTGGCAAGTCCCTCTGGAGCCCAATGAAAGAAACCTATATTTTCCAGGCCCTCCTTGGCCGCAGTGATGGTTGGTGGTGGGCTGACACATGTAATTCCGAATCTCTGCTCGTCCCTGGGCAGCTTGCAGAGCGCTTGCCCACAGAAAGATGACCGGCAGCTGAAACCAACCCAAATTCCTGCCCGACTCTAAAAAAAGAGATTCAGCCATTCAGAAGCAACAGCGAGATCTGCCAACCCAAACTGAGTCCCTCCAAGAAATTAACTCCCATTTGTTTATTACTGAGTATTTGCCACCTCTAAGTACCATGAATAGCTGAAACATATTCCAACTGGGGAAGCTGCCAGGGGCTGTTTTCTCGAAAAGGCCGACGCGCATATTCTGCTCTCGCTGTTGCCACTCCTTCCAATCTGTGCCCTCTTCTATCAAAGCAAACTCCTTAAACATTATCAGTCTTTTCTGTCTGCAGCTGCTGATGTCACACTGGGTTCGCCCTGCCTGGCTCTGGGCCACCCTCCTTCAGGACTGGGTGCTCAGAGCTGTTCTGTCAGCAGGTCTGGAGAGAAGTGACCTCTCTTTGCCTTCTCCCCATCAAACAGGTACAGGACCACTGCATTGATTTGGATTGTAACTGGCTGTGCCCAGCACTGAGCTCTCTAGGAGCTGCAGAGGCAAGAGCCTAAGTTCTGCTTCTCCTCTCCAAAGGATAAAGAAGTGGTGCTGCTTCCGGAAGGTGTCAGAGCCTGGGAGATGGAGAGTACCATGGCAGTACCTGACTATAAGAGTATGACATGGCAGTGATTTTCTATTTAGGGGGAAAATGGGCTCCTCTACAAGATTTGTACACTGCGGAGTCAGTGGCTAACTTGAACAGAAAACAGAAAATGGAAAATAAAGGGCCACTCCCTTTTGAAACCTCATAAATGACAGTAAATCAAAATAAGAACATCCCTGTCTCCTCTCACTGCAGGCAGGTTTGAACACAATAGTAGGATTCTCTGAAATTAATTGCTAGTGTATCCAAAACAACAAATCAACCATTTTTATCTGTTACTTGTGTGTTTTTCTGTCAAGGGAAATGTAAATTTGAGCTGATGAGAATAACTTCTGATGACTGGGTAACAGCACTGGAAATTATTCATTCCTTTACTTTCTAAAGTACCTTTCTTTATTCCATTTTAACATTCAGCTACAAAACATTGGATAACTCATGGGAATTGCCACCTTACTGATATGGCACTAGGAGCAATCAGCTCATACATCACATAGACTTGGCTCTTTCTTACTAGGTCACTACTACAGAAAGACAGTTTCAGAAGGAAAGTAGAGGACTAACCTGTACAAAAAAAGCTTTTTGAGGGCTGACTTTAAGACCCAGCAAACAAAAGCTAAAGGCAGACAGCAAACTTCCCGTGGTTCTTTTTCCCTTCAGGCGGATCACTGAATATACAATACACAACTCTGTATTGGAGGCGCTCCAAAATCCTGACTACCAACACCACAAAGGCCTCTCAAGCACTCCCCTTTCACACTGACTCACGCCGCCTCTCACAACCCAGCAAATACACGAAGTTAAAGAAGAGCAACTGAAAGTGACCTTTCAAATAGCAAAATGTTAACTTCAGCTGTTGTTTTATGTATCTTCAGTAATGTATCCCCGACCTGACCCCGGCTGCTGGGGCTCTCCCGCCTGCCTGGCCGTGACTGTGCATGTGGAACACGCGCTCGGCTCCGCGGCACGTCCCGTGCTGCTCCTCCCTGACCCGCTCCCCAAGAACACACCTGGATGCTTTTGATGGGCCCACCTCACCTGTCCATGCAAAGCAGGGACTGGGAGCCAGGAATAAGCAGTGCTTGGTGAAGGGTAAAAATGAGAATGACTGAGAGGGCACCCAGACATCCCTTACATACAAAGCTGCAAGTGCAGTTTGGCCAAGGCGAGTCCTTTGGCAGGAGGGCAGCGGTGGAATGACAGACCCAGCAATGGGAACGTCCAGTGAGATTTGTACACACACACAGAAACGTTTGGCCGTGTCAACCACTCCGTCTTATCTCCCCATATGCTTTTCTTGTTGTTTCTTTTTCAAACTTGATATATATCATGCCTTTTGGTTTACTACATACATGCACACAGATACAAAGAGATAAGTAACCAAAGTATTTGGGCTCTAGGAGTCAGGAATTGGGGCTGGTTCCATATATAATGCATGTGTTACATACAAAGCCTTGACTAAAGCATTGTGGTAACCTTCAGAAGAGCCTCCAGGTGATGATGCATAATTAAGGGACGTGCTAAGCCTAAAGGTACAGAGAAAAACCAATTAGAGTAAAACCAAACCAAAACAACCCCCTATTATACTTAAATCTAGTTTTAGACACCTGTTGTGTGGGATTTATAAAATACCCCTTAAAGCAAGTGATTCACGAGCTACAGGCAAGTGACAGGCCAGAAACAGAGCCCAGCAAGCTGGTGTGGAGCCTGGCAGTGTGCTGGAGACTCACACGAAGCACGCATCCTGCCACCCTGACACACCCTCTGTGCGCCTTAAAAATGGTATGACTCAAAAATCAAACCACAGAAACATGTTTCATGAGAAATAATGTGTGATGGCAAGTTGCCTACAGCAACATTTAGTATTTTTCCTTCTGTCAGCAGGAAATCTGGAATTTTTTTCCCTTGCCAGATGAACACTGTCCACACGGAACACCAAGGGCACGCAGGGCTGCACAGTAGGGAATAACACTTCTTGGTTGCTTTCCTTAAAATCACTTACTTTTCATGGTATTTAATATAATTCAGCTTGTGCATCAGACTTCTCTTTGGGACTCATTCCCTGTACCCAGTTGAGGAAACTAATTCTATCTAAACACTCAAAAGAGCTTCCTGGGAGTTGAACAGATGATCAGTGAGGTCTAAACCTCAGGAACACTTCTGTGCACACGAATCTTCCCATGCCAACTCAGATCTTTGAATTTTTCAGAAATATTCTGGGATTTGAGCTTTTACTTATGCCAACATTTTCCACACAGAACCATTCTAAAGATTTTTTATAATTAAACCCAAGCGATGCCACAGTGGGAGCCACTTGGATGATGAGCTGCTGTACAAGTCAGTCTGTCGAGATGAATCAGTTTGTTACAGATCAGCTTTGCATTCATGGAGGAACCCATTTAAGTTTACAGCAGATTACAGATGCTTCCCTCGACACGACACGAACTCTCCACATAAGGTTATTTTTTACAGCAGAATCTGATTTTAATTGCAGCACAGCAAACAATGATGAAGAAAAGTGTTCAACCTGCCCTGAGAAATTCACAAAGCCCACGTGGGAAGCACATGTGTACTCTGCTGAACACACTCCAACTATATTTGCACTGTGGACACTGTCCTACATACAGACAGCAGGAGGAAATATTCACCGAATCACACTGAATGTCCTTTATGCATGTCAAGAAAGGAAAGAAATGCAACAGATATAGATGAAAGTGCAACGTGGAATGAAATGAGTTAGCTACTCAGCATTTTCTCTGAAAAGGCAGACCACATTCACAGCTCAGGGTCTGATTGAAAGCCCTTTAAAAGAAATGCTCCTACTGATTTCAGTGGGATTTTGGATCACACTCAGCAGATCCTGAATGCTGTCTATTATCATATGATGAGTGTGAATATACACCTTCATTAATACATACTTCATTAACACAAAATGTCACTTTTTATAAATTTCATTAACAGACAAATAGAAGAGAGTACAAAAAGTGGAGATATGCAAGAGGAGCTGATGAAGGAAAAACTCAAGGTTAAAAAAAGGCAAACAAGCAAATCATTAATGCTCTTGAGACTGATGATGTAATATGGTGATGGAGAACACACACCTCAGAGGCAGATGGAAGTCCGAGCTGGGACTTCAGGTTCCCACACCCTCAGACACTTAAATTCCACCACCGGCTTCCTGGTTTGCACAAAAACCTTATTCAAAAGTTTGGGTTTAGAGAAATAGGCAGAAAAATCACTGCTTGTTGCCCATTTATCCAAGCACATCCAGTTTGCTTTCCTTATGTTGTTTATATTTGTGTTCCTACTCGCTCTTTTGAGATTTCTGTTTCTGCTTTCTGACGAAGTGTGGCAAACTGACACAACAACCATAAGGGTGTCAGCCCATTCCTAACTCTCAGAACTTGCCTGTGCTTAGCTTGATTAGGAAGTGGCCATGGATTCTTATATTGTTAAAATTGTTTTTCCTTCTTTTTACTGAGAGTTTTCTCTTACACTGTAAACAGTGTTTCAGGCAGGCAGGTAATTCAACGCTCATTAAAACAACTAATTAGTACAGTACCAAAAGTAAGAGATTTTTATCCAGTGCCTTAAGGGTTGGGGTCTTCAGAGAGAAAAGAGTTGATTTGTACCAGAGAACTGACAGAGACCCAGGGCCTCTAACAGAGTCTCAAATGAAGCCTAAGCTGCAACTCATGTACCAGAATTATAACATCTACTGTGGTCACCAGCAGATGTTATTGAACAACTTCAAAGCTGAACACTGAGTACAGAAGAAAATAAATATTCTTCTGTACTGAGAACAGGATTAGCACATGACAGCAAAGCCTGCAAAATAAATATCTAACTTCTAATTGTAGTTCTCAGCATTCTAATTACTTATTTGCCCTCCCTAGGCAGACGTCCCCTGTGCTGAGCACTGGCTGTGCTCAGGGAGCTGCTGCACGTGGAGCTGTGCAGGCTGGTGACAAGTGCCCTGATTGCTGTCACAGCGCGAGAGCAGCGCTGCCACCGCGCCGCTGACAGAGCCCCAGGCTCACGTCACAGGCACGCAGAGAGGGCAGCCTCACCCGCTCTTGATACTTCCAGATTGAAAAAGAATGCAGAGCTCTGCCCTCCAAAGTAAGATGAGACTTACTTTGTCAAACAGTTTTCAACATCATTTGCAAATAAATGCTTTTATAAAACTGTAGGGACCGCATTTATGATCTGATATAAAAATCAACAGATGCCTGTTAAGTTATTACAATGAAGAACTTGTTCAACGGGATTACATTCATTATTGTAAGTGATTTACATCCCATAAATCACTTCTTTGGGGATTTACTTATTTTTCCTTTGGCTGGCAGTGCTACTCATTCTGTTCCTACTATTTTGGAGACGAAAGTTTGGAACATCTCACATATGTAGAATGAATAAATATTACGAGACATGCTGAGAAAAGCTGTCCTGTTTGTCAAGTGCCTTTGGCTAAAGGAAATTCTGAGCTTCTTGTACCATCTGTGTCCATACCCACATACACTCACCACACTGAACCCTCTCCATGCAATTCCAGCCTCATCCAGGTCTCCTGGCTGGGTGCAGCTCGACAGATCTCTGTGGATCTTGGCTGATTCCAGCCAACTGAGAATCTTGCCTTATCCCAGGAATAATTTCTATAACTCTGTTCAGATGGTGCAATACTGGAAGATGAATCACAGTGACCTGCAAAAAATCTGCTACTACGTCAGTGGAGGAGACGAGACACACTAAAAATGTGGCAGCCTGAGACAGGGTGAAGACAGGTTTCATGTGTCCTGAACCTCCTGCTCGCAGTGCCACAGAGGGGAAATCCAGGCTAGGCTGGGCTTGAAGTCACAGGAAAGCACTGCAGGCAGAAACCTCAGACATGTTTGATTTGCAATCAAGCTAAATCAAAGGGGAAAGGTACCCATAAAGTCTGGATAAGCAAAATTTGATGCGGTGCAGAACATGAAATCAAAATCAAAGGGAAAATAATGCCAGGGAAAGAAGACCTGGAAATGGAGAGTAATTCCATCAGAGTCCTAAAGGCTTCAGGTGCCTCTCTGTAATTAAAACATGTCTCCAGATGAAGCCATCTTCAATCTACAGAATGTAATGGGGAGACACAAATGAATAAAAACTATTTCATGTGTGAAAGGTTGCAAGACTGGTCCTAGCGCGGAGCTCTGCCACCAGCAGCTCCCAGATAAAACTGATGCTCAGCAGCTCCGTGTGCTCCAGCCTCTCCATCAGGAATGCAAGAGGAAAGCCTGCTGAATTTGAAGACTGGCTGATCACTGCAAGCTTTGTCTTGCCCTCATCCTTTTCTCTGTGCCTTGGATTTCAGTACAAACTTCACGTACTCAGATGCAAAGGCAGAATTTTGAGTGGAAGTTCTTGTGCATCTGAGAGCCTCTGAGGAATGGAGGTCCTGTTCCCAGAAGGTGCTGAGAATGATAACAGAGTGTTAGCCAGCTTGGATACACAGAGCATGATAGAACTGTATCAGAGTTTTCTGGTAGAAAGGTTATTATCAGCCTTTGAAATGCAAGCCTTTAACAGGGAAGATTAGATGGGTAAAAACTGATATAGCAAACTCTGAGGAAGTTACACCTTGAAACTGGGCCCTTGGGAACCATAAGGACGAAACAGGATCAAGTCAAAGGGGAGCAGCACTACCTCGGCAAACTGACATGACCACATGGCTTTGGATGAGCAAGGGAGGCCTGCAGGACTCTGTGTGCCATGCTGGGTCTCTGACAGAAAGCTAAAACAACAGAAAACTAGATAAAATAGAGTTCTAGATAAAATACCATCTACTGCCCAGACAGACTGACTCCTATTGACTTCCCCACATCAGAAATCATTCTATGGAAAACATGAGCAGTATCTGGGGAAGATCTCTAGAACTTTAATTTCCCTTTTTTTCTTTTTTTTTTTTTCCTTTTTCTGAAAGCAGCTGGAATACAGAACAATCCAGAGGAGCCAGCAAAAATACTGTGCCTCCAAAAATACCAGCCTGCCAGCTGGGGTTGGGCAAACAGGCCTGCTGTGTGAGGGGCCAGGTGTACACTGCTGAGTGACCAACCTGGCCCTCCGGCGGGTGTCCGAGTGTCCAGCGGCAGCACGGGCAGCCAGGGGAGCCCAGGCTCGCGTGTCTGCAGCCCAACAGCTGCACTGCGGTGCCTCCTGCATAATCACTCCCATCCCTCTCCTCCTCCCAGAGGGAGTTGGCAACTGCTCCCTTGCCTCCATCTGGAGAAGCAGCTGGACATGACATGCCAAAGGAAAAAACTCCAACGGGGCAAAAATAAAAATCTATCAACAAGACAATTTTTATGTTAGGAAAGGCTACCAACCCGAGTCCCATAGGATCTCACTAGGGAGTGATTGAATCACTCAAATCCAAAGGTGCACTATTTCCCCTGAAGAAAGAGCGAGCTGGTGGCTGGCAGCTCTGTAGGGAAAGGAATGTCTGTGTGGTTTTTCCTCCTTCCCCTCCCAACTGAAACAGCGTTCCTTGGCACCATGAGCACTCCTTTGGCCCCTCAGACCACCTCTCCTACCAGCTGTTCTCTCCATTTTAACCACACACCCCATGTGTGACAGGGGCAGTGGGGATGCACGTGGCTGTGCCTGTCAGGGGCAAAGCGCCTGGAGCCCGGCCTGGCTGTGTGCCCACCACCCCTCTGCAGCCCAGGGAATGGTGTAGGGACCCCCAGCCAGGGCACCCCAGGCCTGGCTGCCTCTGAGCTCGGGCAGTGCACCCCAACCTGCTCTTTCAGCCAGAGGGAAGGCCTGCCCCATTCATGCTGTGCCACCTCTGGCAAACCGCAGTAACTTGTCCTGAGTGGGAGTACCTGAAAACACCCCCAAAATGGAAAGGAAAAGCCAGTCAGCAAAAATAACCAGGCCCTCAGCCACAAGCTTGACAAGACCCCCTCTTGTTTCAGGAGGCTGCACTGCCCTCTGCCTAAAAACCTCGAGTCACCTCACTAAAGTCAGGGCTCCTCTGGAGAGGTTATTCAGGCTTTTAAATACATGGCTTTACTCTCTAAGAAAATGAACAAACACACCAGCCCTATATTTCTCCTGGAAATGTGCACTGTTATCTTTAGTTAAAAGATATTATTTTTATTTTCAGAAAGAAGCTCCAGGGAACAGTGCTTCAAACCAAAAACCATGTTATTTCTCAAACAGCCAAGAATAGTTGTCCTCATTGGGGCTGGCCTTAAAACTGGGATTTTCCCCCAAATGACCCAGTGTCTTTAGAGAGGGATGGACAGAAGTGCCAAGAAAAGCCTCGTAGGCATGGAATTGAAGAAGGAACCCTTGGCCAAATCACAGAACCCAGGGGGTGTGCAGGCTCCCACGCTGCCCCCATGGGACCTGCCCACGTGCCCCTGTGCCCTGCTGCCATGTGGAGAGACAGCTCCCTGTCCCCAGCCCTGCCCTGGGGAGCTGTGGGACACCCCTGTGTCACTGGCACAGCTCAGGGTACCCTGGCTCCCCGTGCAGCACGGGCTTTATGGCCAGGACAAACCAACCAACCACGTTCCGTGCAAGTAAGAGCTGTCCTCTCTTTCTCTTTTCAACTTCACAGGATCCTCACACAGGAAAGCTGCTTTTAAGCTGGAAGTTATTGTACAAATGTCATATTTAAAAATTAAACATTTTAAAAATACAACTTTAGGCAGAGGCTTGAGCTGTTAAACCATTGCACCCCTCTGCAGAGGGAGAACAACCCAGTAAAACTCCTGTAAGCTTTTCCCATGTGGACTGGCCCTTCCAGATGCAGGCTGCATGCTAGGCAGCATTTCCCTGTCCCTCTGACACATCTGTGCTCTGATCACCACAGAACCAGCTGACAATGAAAACAAGGTTGGGGAAGCACTCGGACTTGTCACAACTCTCTCAGTATTTTGCCTGTGTAGACGCTGCTCAGTGAGCAGATTCAGTGCTCTCTGTGCACAACATCTGGGACCACACTTCTCATCTCTGATGCTCAGCTTCCTGTCTTCATACACTGTGCCTGGTTTTAGACAGACCCTTCTCTTCCCCAAGTCTACCTTTTCCTCCCTCAACAGTCAAGCGCAGAGGAGTCACACACAGTCATCAGGTGGTGCCACCTCAAACAGGGGGCAGTGTGAATGGGGAACTCACTTGGTGACCATGCCTGGGCTGCTGCAGGAACACCCTTCTCCTTTCCAATTTGAAAATTGCCTCTGCAGTATAATTCTCCTTCCATCAATGTGAGACTCACCAGAGCACACTGCAAGCTCTTGCAAATCGCTGTTTTCTGGACATGCTGCTTTTATTTGTGCAAACATTCCTGCTCCATCTGCTCAGCTTCGGGCACATTATTAATGCTGTGGTAACCTGAAAAGCCCCTGCTCGCTGCATGGAGAGCAATGTGACTTCAATGACAAGGGTTTGGAAAGGACCTGGTGCCAGAAGGAGAAATGAGGAGTTTGCCTTCGGCTGTGTTCTGAGCTGGTGAATAGCCCTGGGGGTGAGGAGATGCCAAGGACTCACCAGAAGCTGAGAGGAAATGGGAGGCTTCCCAGAGCACAGGAGGCTTGGCAAAAGCAGTTGCTGGTACTGGGGGTGATTTGCAAACTTAAGTTCTGAAAGTGCAAATGACAGTAGAGCTACAAATAGAAAAGGGTGCAGGGACACATATCTTGAGGAACTTGGGATCCTGGACTATAGTTAAGGGTGAAGCATGTTTCCCAAAAAGCAGAAGCTTATAATCCAATTGTTCATAACATGTCCATAAAAATTTAGGAGAAGAGAGGGAGTGAGGATCTCATCTAGCAGAGACAAGCATGCACAAGCCTGTTTTGGGCTCATCAAAGCGCCTGGCAGCTGCCATGGCTGGCAAGGCCCAGCTTGCTAAAGACCATGCCAACATCAGTGGCCATGATGGGAATGGCCCCAGTGTTCCCCAGTTCCCTTGTGAGATCAGCAACTGGGGATGGGCCCATGGGAGCATGCACAGAGAGACACCAACCCTCTGTCCCACTGAGGAAATGGTATCTCTGTGGAAGGAGACCTCAGAGGCTTCTTGCATGCCATGTCCCAGCTCTGTGTGCACTCCCAGCAGCACGAGTAACTCGACTCTCTGCTCTGGGCAGCTGCATGAGGGCAGAAGGCACAGGCACAGCTTTGGCCAGGGGCAGCACAGGTTAATTCCCCTCTCTGAGCATCCTCGCAGCAGCACGGGCTCTTCAGAGGCCATGGCAGGGACAAACGGAATGCCTGAGGCGCTTCTGGTTGACCAAGCCTTCCTGCCTGGCTTTATTTCTGCTTCATCATTCAGCCCTTTCTGCTCTTAGGAAGTTGGAGCAAAATCACAGCAGCTGGTATTCAGCTGGACAAGACTAAAAATAAGCCTTCTCCCATATGTGTGGAGCAGGAATTTTTTGTGGCTGTATGGGACTGCTTAGATCAGAGGGCCAATCTTCAGCTTAGCTTTGCTGATGTCCAGTACCTTTGCCAACCTAAGCTAGCTAGAGTTGGTAGAAAACATGTCAGACTGTTGAAAACCAGCAAAGGTTCAATAACATCATATGAAATCAGGAGCAAACACACAAAAAACCCAAATAAATTTAATAAAAATATTATCTGTTGGTTGGCTTTCACTTTCATGTACGTTAAAGCAAACCAAATTCCTCCAGATGACTCTTGCATGAGTTTTGAAGAGGCTGCAATCAAGGACAATTGATTAAAAAACCTGCATGCTGAATGTGCCCAAACACTTCTACAATCTAGCAAGATGAGGGTTGGATAGGAACTAATCTCCCTCCCTACACCAGCCTGATGATAAGATCAAAACCTTCCTTTCTGTCAAAGTTCAAGCCTCTATATGGTCATGCTATTAAAAACTCCATCAAATTCCAGTATCAGAACAGGCACATCTGAACCAAATTACAGTCTCTTATAGCTGCAAGAGATAAACACAGGAATAAAGCATTTACAAAACAGTCAATTTTCAAGTTTTATGTATTTTTTTTCTACTCTCAGTTTTATAGTTAAATACTCACGTTTGACCTTATTTTTCATTTATTACTTTTCCTCCTGGATTCCAGATTGTGACACTGCAAGTAAGCCCATAATAATGGGGAATATGGTTTTTCAGAAGCAGTAGATAAGGAAAGAGCTCAAAGCCCAAGTGACTGGACAGAATATAAACTCAGGAATACAAAACTCTAGCCTGCTTGCTGTATCCAAGAGTTTGAACACTGATAGAAGGGGATTACTGACAGCTGCCTCAGCACACATCACTGCAGAGAAATCAGGTAAAGCAGAATTATATCACGGGTTTGGGTTGAAAGGACGGGGGGCAAAAAAAGAGTGACAAGCACTTAGAAAGCTTAGGAGAGGACAAGAGATAAAGATGAGTAGGCCAGAAAGAAAACAAAATGGAGGGCAAGGAAAGCAGAAGTGCTGACAGCACTAATATAGAAGCAGATGACAGGGAAGACAAGGAAGACAGTTCGTGGTGAAAAGTAGGATTTATGTATCACAATTCTGGCACCATTCCTGAACATTTTTGGAGGGCAAAACCTCCAAAAAGAACTAAATTTAATGTAATGTATATTCAAAAAAGCTTGTGCCTCTCTAGCTGCCCTCAGCTGCTGACTCCAAGGTTTCCTCTTCCCCAGCTCAGCTCTGCTGCTCGTTCAGTTTGTGTGACCCCAGCTGGGCTCTGATCACACATTAACAGCCCTGCTCATTACCACACGAGGTGATGAACACACTGAATGCCTTCAGCCAGTGCAGGAGCTCTCGTCTACTTGGAGAGAACAGTTCATTTTTTATGGGAGTCATTTAGAGCTAAATGCCAACCTTTCTGTTCCCACAGCTCCTCTGACACTGAAATGCATGGCAAATCTCTTCAGAGCTTTCAGAAGAGTTTGTGCAATAAATCTTAACAGCCTGCTAAAATGTGGCCAGTTGCTGAGGTCCCAGTGGATTCATGTGAAATTTGCCCCCCCACCCCTTATAGCCTTCATTAAAGGAAAAAAAATAACACTCCCCCTTGAGCCATGAAGAGTACAGAGAGAGAAACCCTGTACAACAGCAGCCTGCCCATCAGAGCAGCATTATTACGGTCTTCTGGGCTATTCTGGTAGAACAGTGGTTCTTTGTTAAGGCAAATGTCAGCAGCAGACACTGAACACTTCCTCCAGACCTGAGCTTGTCACTGTACAACAGCCTCCAGTGATCAGCCTTGCCCAATTCATGTCACTGAAACATGAGCTCCAGGGCACTTCCAATGCTAGAAGCAACTGCCAGCCCAGCTTCAAGCACTAAACAAATGTTAGTTTAAAAAAAGAAGAAATAATCATTTCGTTATCTACAGGTACCATTGAATCATTGCTTCTGAAACCCTTCCCAGAAGTTCAGAGGATCCCATGTGCAAAACAGTCTGCAGGGAAGAGCTCTGCAAGCTGGGGCACTGTCACTCCTTCAGCAGCCTTGGCTTTCACCATTCCAACTATTTTTTCTTGCAAATATTGAATCAGTTGCTAAGGGATTTCACTGGACAATATGATATCACACTGTTATTGCACCAGTGACTATATATCATCCCTCGAAAACAGAAACAGCGTTGTTAAACCCAAACTTAGCTTCTTGTCAATACAGCTGTGGTGGGAAAGGCTCAAGAATCCGTCTGGTGAGGCAGCTCCCCTCAGCTGCTGAGGCTGCTGGGGGTACTTTCCCCAACATGAAATGCAATACTGCGTTCCAGTGGGAAATCCTGGAGCAGGTAGGACAGAGATGAGAATAAACCATGCCTTGGACAGCAAATACAATCTCTCCACTCTAAGTAAATGTACAGAAGTTGATTGCAAAAGGCATGCTGTAAAAACACATCACTTCCTAAGAATGAAAGTGTATTAATAAGAAAAGCTAAACATGGGCTTTTACTTTAAAAAGCCTGGTTTAAAATAATAATTTGTGATATGGGATAGTTATGCATGTCACAGGCAAAGGAACAGTAGCCAATTATTTGATTAATCATTCTTCTTAAGTACCAACCTTTTATTTGAAGGACCCTAATGATTTCCACAGGCACTTTTCATTTTATGAGCTTTATCACCAACTGTTTGTAAGTTAACAACTGTTGCTCTGTAGCATAAGCTCCAAGGAATGCCAGTCTCTGCAGCACCAGGAGCAAGTTTCAGTTTCCTGAGTTGAATGAGAAGGTCTGAGAACGTCTTGGGGCTTTCCCACAGCCCACTGAAAGGTGGAGAAGCAGCAGCACTGGGTGACTGCACTTCTGTCAGGGCAAGCCAGATTGGCACAGGCACCTTTCCAAGGGGAAGGAGATGAGAGGTAAGAGCCCCTGTTTGGATGTACTCTGTATTTCAGGATTCTGTGTGATACCCCAGGCTGAGCTGCCGGAGGGTGGGGAACACCGGTCTGGTGCTGCTGGGAAGCAGTGTCCCAACCCCTGCGAACACACACCCTGCCCTGTTCCCTTGTCACAGGGACCAGGGGTGCTCCTGCCTACACATGGTCCTGTTGGGTGCTTCTCTCAGCCCCTGAACTGCCTGATGCCAGGGCCCCTCAGCAGGGCTTGTCAAGCACAGGATCTCTTCATGCACAGGGAAACTTTAATGCCACTGCAAATGCTCGAATGGGCACATTTAAAACTCTCTTCTGCATCAACTTGTTGTAAATCAACCCCTCTTTCCCAGCTGCACAAAGGACTCGCAGAGAAAACAGCTGAAGTGTCACGATTTCAAAACTCAGTCACTCTGGGAGTCACCTGGTGGTGCTCATGGTGGGCTGAGGCACATCTGTGCACATTTGCAGTGCCAAAGTACATGAAAGTTTGCAGAAGGGTCTCTGGTCCAAATTGGAGCTTCCCCCAGTTCTCCCAGCAGAGCTGGATTCCTCTGGCAAACACTCCCACTCCCACCCAGGGGCTGGGCTGCCCCAGACACAGCCTTCCTCCTCCTCCTCCTCCTCCTCCTCAGCAGGGCCTGGCTGCCTTGCAGGACAGGCAGCCACACACCTACAGGTAGGACTGGCCTTTTTAGAGCATCAGCTTGGACCAGAGTATTTATAGCAAGTCACAGATGAAGGGTACATAATTAATGATAAATAACTTCTTACCAGGACCATAACATTTGTTCTTAATTAGCCTCTATTCACATTCAGTGAATTTACGTTACTGCTGTTATTAAAAATCTTTACAGAGGACAATCAATATAAAGTTACAACAGCAAAATGCTAACAGGCAGCACATTATACATGGATGCATTTGAAAATCTCCATGCAGTGTGAAAATGACCTTCAAACCATAGGAAAACAATATCTGCATTTCTAATATTCCTTCTTCTCAGCCAAATGGATTTTGCTGTACTTTTGGACACAGTTCCCCTCCCTCTGAATCATTTAATGTGATGAAGATGATTAGGATCACTGCTCTGCTCAAATGACTGAGTTTTTCTGACATCACCCTCCAGCAGGGAAAAAACCGAAACAAACTACTACCCCTAAAAATCACCACCCAACCCAAAAAGTGCCCCATGCTCAGAGGGTGTGGGCTCACACTGTGTGATGCAGGCAGCCAGGGCAGAAGTGCAGCTGTTCGACTTTTGCAAAATGCAAGGTGTGACCCTGTTATGATTAAAGCCTTTTGGCCTGGCTCTGTGCTGGAGCAAAGCAGGGAGTTTTGCTGGGTGGGGATGAAAAAAAGCGATCAGAAAGTTCTTGCTACTGAATCATGACACATTGGATAAAAATAATTTAGCTATTTCACATGCTTGGGAAGAAAATAATTTCAGCCTGTAGAGACAAATAGGGATTATCTAAATCAAACACAGAGAAAAATCTGACTCCGTCTGGTATTTCTTGTGTTTAAGTAGGCAATACCGGGATGGGTCACTCCTTCAGAATCTCCTAAACTTGATCCAGCTGCTGTGGGTCTGGATTTCAGCACCTCATCAACAAAATACGTTTGTAACAGTAACAGTTTCCCCTTCCAAAAGATTGACCATCGCTTACTTTATTAGTTACCTACAAAAAATGGGAATTCTTCCATTTGAGCTGAAGGCTGGCCACTGTTTCAAACCCCCTGCTAGCACGGCCCAAAGCCGACTGCAGGACACAGAGCCTGCTCTGCCCCACGCTCACAGCCAGCCCCGTGTCCTGTGCTGGGCAGCGCCACCACCCAGCCTGCAGCAAAGAAACAAAACCCAAACACCTGCTCTGGCCTTCCCTGTGGGCAAGGAAAGAACAGCCACAGTGTCTGTTCTGCAGATTAGCAGCTCTGAACCCTGCTGCACAAAGCACCATCTATTTTAGAGCCCAAATTAGCATACCTTCAAGGGTATTAAACAGCCATTAGTAACTTCTCAAGAAACCAAGTAAATTAAATACATATCATCCTTTTTGACACGTCAAGGGCTGTACGGCAGAGTATTGGTGGGCAATGAGGAGTAACATACATAAACTGCCTGACTTTTAAAAAAATCAATAAAAACTTAATCATAGAAGAATATAACCAACATATATCTAATCCACTGAGACATTCACAGGGGAATTTCAGTTTCAGCAATAAACCAAATTCATTTCAGGTTAAACTAATATGGACATCTTGAATTTATTAGTGAAAAATGAAAGTAGCGTGAACTTTAAGTTTTCGAAAGCAAAACGACATTTAATAAAATCTCTCTCTTTTTGCCATGGGACTAAGGGAAAAATCCAATAACATATTAGCCATGCCATTCTGGTAAATTATGGATTCTTATTTACAACCCGTTTTAGCTTGATTTTATCTCAATATACTGTAATGATTTGCTGTCATAATTGAAATTTGTTGTATTGTTAATCATTACAATAACAAAGAAAAATTATTTCATTTATAACTAAGAGAACACAACTAAGTATTGCCATTAAAAACAATCTGTGGGTATGCTGCCTAAGGCTGGTGTGACTATTACCTTCTATTAAACAGCAAGGATGGATTACTTTAATTGGCAAATTACTTTGAAATTAGAAAAGATGACAAACATTTTCTATGGAAATTTGTACAGCCGGGAAAATGTTTTTAAAGAAAAGCATTTTGCCAAAAGTGTCATTTTCCAAGGAGGGACCGAACCTGAGGTATTTCAGTCTGGACAGCCTGTGAGAGGGATCCACAGTTCAGTCCCTCATGGCAACAGTTCTGTTTTTGGGGTTGGGTCAGAGCACATTCCTGAGGATGCTCCCAGCTCCTGAGACACAGCA
This sequence comes from Prinia subflava, assembly GCF_021018805.1. Taxonomy (NCBI): domain Eukaryota; kingdom Metazoa; phylum Chordata; class Aves; order Passeriformes; family Cisticolidae; genus Prinia; species Prinia subflava. Next base: position 2,232,249 of record NC_086257.1, on the reverse strand, counting down.
GTGGAGCCTTGCAGCCCCAGCAGGCAGCCCAGCCAGCAGGGATGGAAACATCCCACAGCTCCTGGCACAGCTTCCAAATAACAACTCTGGGTCTTGACCCAAATGTTTAATTTGCAATTAAATTTGTGATGTTTAATTTGCAGCCGAAAAGATAAATATGTTTACAGAAAACTGGTGCAGGATTTTCCCATGTTTACAGTAATATTCCATAAATTTGTGCCTGTTGCCTTCCACTTGCCTGTTGTCAAGTGACCACCAAAAGCAGTGTTTACAGGCTTCAAGGTGTTTACTTGAAGCACCCTGTGGGTGCCAAGTGGGCAGCTAAAGGGAACAAACCCCTCTAACAAACCAAGCCTGTGCTGTACCTGCCAGGCCCCCTCAGAACAGGGAAAGGCTGCGTGCAGCAGGCTTGTCACATCCAGCCTCGTGTCAGCAAAGCTTCCTCAGACCTGCTCCTCTGATGTCTCACAGGACTAGAAACTGAATTCAGCATTGTATTTCCAGCTACCAGTATTTTTTTTTTTCAAGTCTGAAAATACATGTAATATTGGGATTTCTTCTTCAGGAGACAGTGTGATGAAGGGCATGAACAGGAAACACGATCAGAGTAGTGAATAAAGATTGAAAATCCATCTGACAGTGAAAGGCTGCTATGGAACACTAATACCCAGTGATAGCAAATGCTTCTCAGCCCATGGAGTACTGAAACAATGCTGACACAGTTGAAGGGAACACTGCCTACATCTCAATTTTCTTCTTTCTCAATTGTTTTTGATAAGTAGTTCTAAATTTTAGGGTATATTTAATGGTACATGTGTCTAGAAGTCCTACCCACCTTACACAGGACACCTGTGCCTGGCACACAGCAAGCTCCTCCAAACACACCACCACACAGGGATCGAGTCCATGCTCTGAAATGCTGCAGTGAGAAACTGTTTCAGCTTCTAAAGCTCACCCATTGCATGACAACACCATCTCCGTTTGCTTCAAGACACAGCACAGCCCCAGGATGGGGCCAGGACGGTGCTCACAGGTATCCAGTGATTGTGGGAATATCCTGCTGCAGAGCCCAGAGCTGCACTCCACCATGGCTCATGGCATGGGCAGGGTGCCCCTGGCTGTCCCAGCCTTTCCACACAGGAACAGGGCTGCAGCACCCACAGCTCCTTCCTGGAGCTGGTGTGCCCTGCTCTCAGAAACCCTGTGCTGCTCTGAGAGCCACCTGCCATCCCAGAGACCCAGCCCTCCCAGGCCTATGCCCCCAAGTCATTTGCTCAGCCCTCCGCAGATTGCACATTTCTCCTTTCTGTGAAAAGAACAAGAAACCTCAAAAAGAAGCCATGAAAAAAGCCTTTTCCGTGGCTGCAAGAAGAGCCCTGTGTGAATAGATCCACCAAACATGTAAACAGCAGGTTGTGCACCCAATGTTTGTTTTTCATCTCCAGCGAGGAGAGTGTGCTTAGTGATGAAGGAGGCTGAGCAGACTTTTATCCAACCACTTCTGATCTCCCGATTTCTCTTGCACATCCTGAACTGCCTGAAGGCAATGTAGAAAACCCCACAGAAGGCATAAAGCACAAATCCTCAAAGCAATGTTTGTTCCTCTCGCAGTTGTCTCGTGCTTTCTTCCCCCACTGCTCCCTTCCTCCGCCCTCTTCTCCTCCCTCTCCCATTGCTCTGCAATTCATTTTATTTCTTCAAAACCATACTCCTTACTGCATACCTCCCACGTGGAGCTCCAGTGAGCTACCAGGTTATCTGACAGACACTCACTGTCTCCCTTGCATCCAGCCAGTTTTCCTGAACTGCTGCAGCACGTTCTTCCAGGTGAGGCAGTACAGCATCACCTGCATGTTGTGAATACGTCTGGAGTGTGTCTGGGTACTGTACAAAATAAGGAGTTTTAAACACTCCATAACTGCAAAACAAGCCTATACTTCACATCTTTGCAGACACTTCTCATATTTTCATTCCAAAGGTCCCACTCCCTCAAGACAAAGACTTGCCAAGGACCACAGGGCCGCCTGCGCTTGCAGCATCTCCCCACCCAGCTCCTCCCATGAAGCGGTGCTGAGCTCCACCACAGAGCTGGTATTTATAGCCATACCTCTCCTGAGTTCTGTGGTCATGCAGTCCTGGAGGTTTGGTTAGGGCTTGTCTTAACCTCTTACTCTACAAGAACAGTAAAACCTTGTTTAATATTTCATGCATGCCTTAAAAGCGAAGGGGCACCTCCCTTCTCCCTGCTCCTGCTTTCGGCAGGCACAGCAGCCTGTCCCTGTGTTGGGGAGGGCTCGCTCAGGGACTTTGTCTTTTGGAGCTTTCCCAGGACTGGCACACACAGCCAGTGCTGAGCCTGTCAGCATCACATCTCTGCACTCCAGAACAGACCTCCAAGGGTCAAAACACAGCTCGACCTCGGGCAGGAGAGACCTTAGAGAACCTCTTCTCTGCTCCTCCTTGAAGCTGATAGTGAGGAATTTCCTGTCTTGTCTCTTCTGTGTGGTTGCTTATTAAAAATACTAATTACCATGGACTCCCTTTAGAAGGAGGAGAACATAACCTGAACAGAACAGCTGTGCCAAAGCGTCTTCCTGCAGAGCCTCTGAAGAATACTCCATAGCCCAGACAGACCCATGCTCCAGTGCAGAATAAAGCAAGGAGAGAGCTCTGGAGCCAGAAGCAAAATGGACAAGGGAAAGGATTTTAAGAAAAAAATTAGGGATATGGCAAAGAGCTTTTACAAATACATGGAGCTATTTCTCTGCAGAACCAGCAGACTTGCCAAAGATAACACAAGGGGGAGAATAATTATATTTCCTCACTATTTAGGAAAAAATTCAGATGAATGCAGTGTTATCACAGGGTGATGACCAAATTTCTCATTCCAGCAGTAAAGCAGTAACAACTGAAATAGCACATTTAAAAAATCCAAAACCTTCAGCTACTCAGTATCTGCAAGTGCTAAAACTGCTGTAACTTTTATAGTTACTTTTAGTAACCCATAAAACACTGGACAAATTTCAGATGAAGAAAACTGTGAATGTTATACAAATTCTGAAGAAGGTAAATGAGCAGCTGCAGCTCTGCCAGCCTGATGCCCGTGCCCTGCCTGACCTGAGGTTTGACTTGTAAAGAAGAATAAGAATATGGTAACTTACATGCAGCCTGTCAAACCAACACAAGGAATTGTCTCCAAACAGCTCTTTTGACACAAAGAAAGTGGTGCTAATAATCAGTAACTAGAAGGTAAAGAGGATTAAGCCACACTTATTAAAAAGGATAAAAACAACCTGCTCTACAAGCTACAACTGGAATCCCCACCACAGGAAGGGTGAGTCCAGCCCAACCATAAAAAAAAGAAAATCTGTCCCTCGCCTCTCAGTCTGGTCATCTGTCATGATGGAGCAATGAAGGTCTGGATCTCTTAAAAAACTCCTCATGTCCGGCTGCAGGAAAGAACCAAGAGCACAGAAACACCTGAGGGCTGGGAGGATGCTGGAGGGAGGATCCTTTGGCCTCTTTACATCCTCTTTACTTTTCTAAGCTTCTTCTGCAATGCCATTTCTTTGTCCCCAAGCTCTTACCCATTTACATTCTCTTCCTTATCCTTCACAGTTTAAATTTACCACCCTCTTTTGTTTTTCATGTAGATCTACTTAGAAATTGGCTGTGATACTCTCAAAATACAGCACATTTCTGAGCTAAATCTCACTCTACACTCTGCAGTCCTTGCTGCTCCTAGATTTGATCCTAGAAAATCACTCCTATCCTTCTGCAGACCACAGTCGGCCAGGTTCTCACTATTGCCAGAGGTGGATACCATTGGTAATGTGTATGTATTACATACAAGCAGAAATCAATGCTGTGTGCTGTACATCTGGATCAATAGCACGGAAATAAAAATGGATTCTGGACATATGAATAAAAAAAATATATACGATGACGAATAAACCAGAAAATCTTTAAAGAAACTCATAAAATAACAGGCAGGAAAAAGCAGCAACTGCACCACATAAAGGCCTAAATTCATTTGCAGTGTGACTATTTTTAGACACCCCATTTTAGTTACTAACCTGCATTTATTTTAACGTGGGGTTTGGTGGTTTTTCTTTTAACTGTCTGTGCAAGCTTTTTGGTCAGATATAGCAACGAGCACTCACCACAGTAATTTTAATTAACAAGCTCTAATAAATTTGCACATGTTGCAATATAAGCTCTAAAAATACCCACGTGCATCCCTGAACTGTGGCCAGATTGCTCTGCAGGGAGGGTCCCCAGGAGTTCCTTGAACATCAGACCCAGTCCCAGCAGCAGTGCCCGTGGCCCTCGGGCGATGCCCTCCCACCCAAAAGCTGCCCCAGCTGCTGCCCCGCCCTGGCACTCACACCCTGTTCCATCCACCACGGCCAGAGGCTCCTGCACTCCTCCTGCTGCTCCCAGGTCTGCAGAGATGAGAAGCTCTGCTCCCTTTTTTGGGTCAGTCTCAGCCATTTTGGCTGGAGCCAACCTGTTAGAGGCCACATTTGGCACAATCACCGTTAGGTAGCTGTGCCAAAGAGGGGAACAAATAAATCAGGCTCTTGTCAAAATGTTCCAGTTTTCACTGAAACCTTTAAGTGCACTGATGTTTGCCCCCATTTTTTTTAAACCTATAAAAGGCCATTCACTGTCAGTGTGGGACAGTGAGCAAGAATGGAGGGAACAGTTTCTTTTTTCACCAAGTCCTATAGTTTCCAGACTTGACTTTCTTTCCTGTGGGAACACCGCACACCTCAATCAAGGGCATCGATCCCAGTAATCAGAAACCACCCCCACCCACTCCTCCCATCCCATGTCCTGTTCCCAGGCTTGGTCCTGATCTCCTAGGGCTGAAGTGGTCCCATTAACATCAGAAACTGCTGTCAGGAACAGGAGCTTAATCAGTCTGGGGTACTTCCAAGCAGACCACATCACAAAGACAAGAGGCTATGTGGGGAGAAGCTTTCCTGGGGACAGCCCTTCCCTGGGCTTTCTGCAGTTGCCTGGTGGATGCCCAGGCCCTGCCAGCACAGCCACTTTTGCTGTGTGTTCCTGATTCCCACAGCAAGTGGGAATTGGAGGGGTTGGAACCATCTGTACAAAGGCAGTGATAGCAAGAAATGCTGCAGTGCCAGAGCTGGGCCAGGGGAGCCCATCCCGCTGTGGAGTGTGTGTGCAGCCCAGGGAACAGATGCTCCTGACATACACCAAAATTCCTTAGGAGCCCCTGTGCACAGTAAAATGGCCTGGGACACACAGATGGGGACTGGGTGAGCGCAGTGTGGGTGATCTCTGCTGCATGTGCTGGTCAGTGCATTCTCCACTGGGACCTGTCTTTCTCAAAGGACAGAGAAAAGGGTTTCAGATGGGTATTATTGCTCACATCTTTCCCACCACAGGCATGTCAGAGGTGGTGATGGTCACTGTTCTTTCCTCCTAACAGTAAATTCTTTCTCAGTCAAGGGAAACATGCAGAAAAGGGTGTAATTTATTTAACACATTCCAGAAATATCCAGCCGTATCATCATGTTTAAGTGTTTAGAAGAACTAAACTATAAATGAGAGAGGATCAACATGTGCTGAACAGAAGCAGGAGAACTGCTGCTAGGTTCTGTGAACCTTTCCACAGTTTGGAAGACTTTGGAGAATTATACCCTGAGCAGAGACAGCAACAAGCTCATGGAGGTTTCTTCTGTGCTGTACATTGTGCTGGCATATGGGAATGTCATACCAATGCTATTAGCCAGGGCTCTTTTGACATGATGTAAAGCATATAATAATTATACAGCAAATATGACGAGATGGAATTGAACCTGATCTCAATTAGCAACCAGAAGTATCCTTCCAACTGAGATTAATATTGATTAAACCATAACAAGACTAGTACTTGCCAATAAGAGCTCTATAAAATCAAGGAAAGGTGAGGCCAACCTCTAAGCTGGGAGCACTTTGTCATGAGCTGTAAAGACAAGTGATTGTCCTATGGCCCAATTTGTCCTTTTCAAAAATGGAAGTTTGGCTCTGTATAATTCAGGAAATTACAGTCATTTCAGCGGACAGCTAGTCTGGCCAGGAGCCCAGAGCAGAGATCAACAGCCTTCAGGAGACAGCTCTGTCTTCCCTTCAGCTTTCCCCACCCCTGAGACAGTATTAATCACATCAAATCCCACTCCTCTCAGCCCTCCCCATGCTCAGAAATGCGAGACGTGGTTCCCACGACTGTTGTACCATACTTCAAAATATAGCCTTGTGCTTTTTAATTTCCCCCCTTGCACCAAATTAAGGTGGCTATTTTGGAGTTGAACAAATATATTGGATTTATTGGCTCTTCCCCTGAGTGAGGTATAATAGTTCCACCAGTCCAATCCCACGTTTCCTTTACATGGAAATGATTGGATTTATTGCTAGCCATTTTTAGATTATATTAAGTCAAACCATAACAACTAAGCATCCTTTAGGGTTTAGTGCAGATTATAAAGTGGTGCTTGAAAAACAGACATGCAAGGGTATGAGAGGCAACAATAGAAAGCTTACAACAAATCTTATTTTCAAGATTCATGATCCTATTTAAGTAATGTTTTAAGATGTTCAGGCCAACTTCAGAGAGATGCTGTACAGCTCAAGAAACACTGAGTCTTTCTTGATATGAAGAACACATTCTTCAAATGTAAAAATACACACATACAACATTTATTCCCAAGTACCTGATAAAGCACACTTCTTTTTAAGTTTTTGTTAATACTTTTCTGATAAAGAGCTGTTTGCAAAGAACAAAGACCATCGTGACAATTGTTAATTTTCTTAAGATGAGGGTTGGAGGCAAATGAAGCCTGGAAACCTCTACACCCCAATACATATTGGGTTGGGAAACAATTAATGCCCATGTGCCAAACCCAGAAACGTGCCCCCAAGAAGTGGCTTGTGTGTTTCTGACACACAAAAGTGGCTTGGCTTGTTTCTGACACAGTAGCCAGGGATTTGTTTCTGGCCCTGGACAGGCAGCACTGCCACAGCATTTCAGTAACATTGGCTGCTTCAGGGTATGTCCTGAAAGACAGACCTTGCCTGTCCTGGTGATTTGTCAGTGGTTCAGCCTTGGAATAGAAAGAGGCACTGAGAGTCCAGGAGAAAGAGGCCACAACCTTTCCAAGTTAATATTGGAGAGATCAGCTCTAAATGTAATGCAGGAAATATTACTGCAAAGATACAGCAGGCCCAGGACTACGGGCACAGCCAAGAAATGTCACCTTGTCAAGGAACTTTTCTAGCCTTTTGAAATTTCACCTATGCACAAAATTACAGTCCTTTGCATGCAACAGCAGGCAAATATCAGCCTAACCTGGTGAGGATAATAAAATGTAACACAGAAGTTTATTAAGACATAAACAAGTCTGGCTCCAGCAGCTACAAGAGAGCATCAGGAAGGCAGGAACACCAAGATGATTTTTTGCTGGGTACAGCCACTGGAACTCTGCAGGTTACTTGGGACAAGGACATTACACCAGCACACTGACATTCACGTGCAACAGAGTTGTAAGAGAGCAGTAGCTGCCCAAGGATGTGCTCATGCTTGCTAAGCCTCTAATCCCAGCTTTGATTCCGTCTCCATCCATAATCAGTTCAAATACAGCTAGAATTAATCACTGTTTGCAAATTTAAAGGCTGCTTTTCTTCTCTCTGCTAAGAATCTGTTTTAGGTCACACACAGAGCCAGCATGGGTGAAGACATGGGCCAGACCCCCTCAGAGTCTGGCATTCCCCTCTTGCCCAGAACACAATACAGCGTGTTACAGCACAGCAGTGATCACAGCAATAAATAATAATAGTAACAACAAAAACAACAATAATAATGCAATAGTGCTAAACCCTACAGTACCTACTTACTCGGCAGTGGCTGTGACTGGAGACACTCTCGCTCGTTTCTTGGATCCATCTCTGAACAGATCTTTGCACCCCTCTCTACAACATCTCTGCCCGCCCTGACTCTGGTGCAGCCAGGCTCCGGAGTCGGTTCTCACTGACCTCCTCCCTCTCTGGTGAACTGCTCCTCCTCCCAGCCTGTTCTTCTCCAGATACCCCATGGCTTGAGGAGGGGCACCTGTGGGCACCCTTCTCTTGAATGCTGGCCACGCCGATCCTCTTTCACACTTTGATCCTTGTACCTTGCTCTGGAGCTCCAGTGAGCATTTTGGCCAGCACAGCTGCAACTGATTTCCAGCTCAGGTCACCTTCACATCACAGTGAACCTTCAGTCGTTAAGTTCCCCAGCTTTAACAACCCCTTTGTAACTCCTCTAGATGTTATTATATTGCACAAAGCTTTGTTTAGATTATCTCATAGCATCCCATTTCTTGCTATTATAGAAAGTCAAGAAACATAACATGAGCAGTGCTCCTAAAAATGAGATTTATGCCCAGCTGCACTGTGCAAGCAGAGTTACGGTGCAGAGAAAATTACAGGCAATAAATAAATGTGTATATAGATAGAGGATGTCTTTTCATACATATCTGAAAAGCATTCTTTGGAATGCTTAATGAGAAGCGTATTTCAGATCCTCTAAAGCCATTTTCTTAAGACTTAGTGAGTTCTGTACTTACAAAGAGGTTAGTGGACCAGCAACCAAAGTGTTTTTCATTTCCATTTCCACGGATTCCAGCAGAGGCAGATATTTTCAAACATTGCCATTGCAAAAGACTGATGCTCTTAAATCTGTAAGACAAACTAATTGCATCACCCACCATAGAAAATCTCTAACGTCATTTGGAATGCCACTGGGAGTGCAGAGGGACAGTGGGCATCCCTCCAAAGTACAGGCTGCATCCAGAGATCCTCCTTCACTTACCCCACGAGGTTCTTTGATTCTCTGGGATCAGGTTACACTTCTGGAGCTGACTTTCAAAATATGGACATTGCCAGGAGTCTAGAATAGTTCAGGTTTTTCATCCTTGCCTGCCACGGTCTTACAAAGATGCACATTTTATGTGGATAGACTGGGCTAATTTGATAGCTCCACCTATGAAAACAGCAGCTGATACTCAAAGATGATCTGAAGAATACTGCCCAGGAAGGTTCACTCCCCACTGCTGTTTCCTCTTGCCCAGAAACTGCCCAGGATCAGTGAGCATCTCTTCCTCTCATCAGTCTCTGCTCAGGCACATCCCCAATCCCACTCGTTCACCTCCTGGCTCCAGAGCAGGCTGCTGTTCCTTTGGCAGCCCTAGCACCCAAGATGGACAAAGACCAGCATAAAACAGCCAGAAATGCACTTCTAGCTCTTCAGCAGCATGTCTGTCCCACAGGAACATCACAGCCTGTTTCTCTGTCTAAACACACTCACCCAAGTCAATACCCAGGTCAGAAGGGCACCCTGTGGTCAGGGAACACAGCCAGCGTGGACAAAGACCACACATGGAGCACAAGAAAGAGTAAAGGATGAGGATACAACATCACACCAATTCCACAACAAAGAAGAGGTGGGGTTTGAGAGCTAAACTAGGCAGCTAATAAAGTCTGACATATTTAAGTTGAAGGTACGATGACAAAAAACCTAAAAACTCCCCATGCACCAAGAAAATGAGCTTAAAAAAGCAATGACTGCCTGCACTAGCAATTTATAATCTCTCAGCTGCTGAGATTGTGAACAGTGGCACTTTGTAATCTTATAGGAAAAGCTGCTCTAATGCCATCTGGTCATATATTTCTGGCCAAGATCATTTAGTGGAGCCAGTAATGAAAAAAGTCGCACATCCTCCTAAAAATCTGAATTATGCCAGCTGTGCCACAGTGTCACTTGTGCTTTCAAGGAGAAGGACAGCTGTCATTCCTTTTCTCTGAAGATAGCAAGCACACTGCCTTGCTTAAGAGAACTAATTTTTCTTGGATCACTCTAAATTATCCTACTTGTCACTAGGAAAAGAAAGGGTGAAGTCCCTATTAACATTTTTTGCTTGATTTTTGCTGACATATATACAGCACTTGGTTCCATACCCACCTTGCTGAGCTGCTGTGAAGAAGGTGATATTTGGACCTTGACTCTAATCTGAACTGAAGCCAGCTCTACAGCCTTGGCACAAAACCAGTTTGAGGGAGGGTGCAGTTAAGCTCGTCATCTTCACCTCTCCTAACGAATGAGACATTTCATATTTTAGAAATCACCTCAGCAACTTCCTGCCAGCTTTAAATTGCTCTGTCATCTCAGATTAGCACTCATCATTCATGCTAATGTAAACTAAATGGTACCTCTCCTGAAAGATGGGAAAGAATAAATGGGATTACAATGAGGGCTGCAGAGCATAAAATTTCTAATCCATGAGCAGCTAATTGCTGCAGGTCCTTCTCAGCCCTTCCTTCCACCAAGCCATCCATTTGAACCCCTATATTTGCTATTATGTTATTTTAAGGTCAGATCTTGTTTGCCTCAAGCACACAACTATTCTCACTGGCTCCAAGGGCCTATTTGCAAAAGCAAAGATATGTAACCTCAAATGAGCAGGGAAAGAGATACCAGCAGCGAGCTGCCTGTAGCAAACCCATCCACTCCCAGGACAGCGGGGCGGAGGGCGCGCCTCCAAAACCACGTCCCGTCTAGACTCCTCCACCCGCTCCCAAAGCACAGCAAAGCAAAGCAGGGAGAATTATAGCCCAATACTCACTGTGACAGGAAGGAAATAGCATTGGGAAATGCTTATTTTAATGACAGAAAAATATTTGCCAGGCTTGGGTTTAGCAGCAGTAGAAATGTTATTACTTTCGAAGCTGGAAGAGTAAATATTTCAAGGGCTATTTTTTGACACCTTCACTGTGGCTTGATTTCTGCATCTATTAAGAAAAAGCCTATATAGCCTGTGGTGTGGGAGCTTTGCAAATCTTTGCATAAAACTCCACTTTATAAGGCAATAGTTGATAGAACTGTATAGAATTTACCTCAGTCTGAAGGACCAGAAAAAGTAAATGTACATGAAAATACTGAAGTGCTCTTGTTTTGTTTCGGGAATTCATGCTAAATTCCATGTCTTCTTTATTTTAATATTTCTCAAAGTACATGGAAACAAGGCAGAGAAGTGTCCCGTGAAGCACTGCTATGTAAAGAGGCCTGGCTGTGTACATCTTCCTTCCTAATTTGTGAATTTGTCGTCTTTTTAACCCAAAATAACTTTAAAATGTTCGGCACATAGAAAGCTGTATTTCCTAGCAATTCGCAGTTTCATCTTCCCAGCATGCTTATGTCGGGTGAAATCCATTTCAAAATACCATCACTGCAAACACTTCAAAGCTAGGAAACATCTTTTAATGGTCATTACTGCAGCTACACTGGGCTGTCCTGAGCCTCCTTCAAATGTCCATTGATTTTGGTGGGAGTGCAGGGCTCTGAGCAGTGACCCTGGAGTACATCAGCTCTGTTACACTGGAATTATGCAGAGTAGAACCAATTTCTGAGCTCCAAAGTTCCAGTAACCCAGAAAATCCTGGGAAGTGCAGAAAGTGAATGGCTTTGACGGATGAACATTTGCAAATATAGGGTCATCTAGCTCTGGAAATTACCTCCCAGAGTTATGATGATGTACTTTGGTGTCTCCCTCATCATGTGCAGCAAGTCTAATTTCTGGGTTCAGGGCTTTCTGAAAAGGAAGTCACTTCATTTTGGAATAGAAAGAAATGAGAATAAGAAAGACAAGTTAAAGATTTGTCTAAAAAAATGCTTCTTAACATGGATTTTTCCTGGTTATTGCTTAATTCTCAACTGCTTCTCTTTAACAGAGCCAAACTCTGTTTTTAACACATAATCTTATCTTTCCTTTATCCTACTCCTTCCGTGCATAATAAAGTGCATTCAAGGCACTTACATGGCTGTTGTTACTCACGGCTGTGAGCACCTCCTTAGTCTATCTATCTTTGTAATACCTGTGGGAGCTGGGAAACTCCTATTACACTCTCAGGCTCAGAACATCAGAGATATTTAGGGACCTGCCACTGAGATAAATGGGATTAGCTGCCCCATGGCTTTTCTGGCTCAGAGCCTCCAGTGTGTCCCTAAAATCACAAAGGACATCTCAAATGAGGCAGAGAACCACTCCTAAGAGTCTCACTACCTAGGCTGTGGGGCTCATTTCTGGACCAGCTTTCCTGTTTTGATTTAGCCTTATGTTGCTCAAGGATAAAGGAATTAGATAAGGTAAAAACCCTGTCCCTGATCTCCCCTGTCTATGAATAACTGAAAAGCTTTCAGCACTGTTGGCATACACAGGCTGCAAAGCACTTCAGTGTGTTCTGCTTTACTCCAGCTCAGTTTTCTCTAACAAAGCTCTACGTAAAACTGCCAAAGTAACTACCAAATCTCTTATTTAGCTCAGCACTCCTGGATTCTTTCCCTACAGAGCAGCAAAGACGCTTTTATTGCCCTCTGCACCTTTGTTCTGCAGAAGCACTGGTTCTGTATTTGCTCCTGCAAAGCTGAAGTCTGCTGAGGTGAGGGCTGGGTGTGTGTGCAGTGTCTGCACACCCCCTCCTCACCAGCACAGACACTTGCAAATGGAATTTCCATCATTCCTGGGGGACTCCACCAGCTCCCTGCCCAGTTCTCAGCAACAGACATACAAAACACATCAGCCACTTATGGCACAACAGGAGCAGTGTAGCTCCTGTCCTCCACGCCTGGGAATTTGTCTAAACATAGTTTGCTTCCAAACACGGGTATCTGTTTCCAGCATCACACTTCCCAAAAGCAAACAGCAAACCAGTCTAGGACAAGGTAATAGGACACAATTTTCATAATGAAACAAAACCTCACTGTGTCAAAGCTGGGCTTTCTATGGGCACCTTCGGGTGGTCACACATGCACTCCCCTGAACTTCTTGCCTTGGGGGTGTCACCATGAGCACCTTGGCCTCCTGATGCAACCTTTAGCAGCCAAATATTCATCAGGACAACACAAGTGGGTATTTTTTTCTAACTGTGACCACAGGAAGATGTGATTTTTTCCTCCATGGTCACTCAGCAGTCCTGAATAAGTCCAAAATAACGTTCCATCCTAATTGCCAGAGACACTCCTTTGAATGAACAGGAGATGGTATTTTCCACTTGCTCAAAGGAATTACCTCTTAAGAGATGTGTTAGTTCAATCTTTCCAGGATTTAAATTAATCCAAGTATTAAATCATCCAAAGCTACCTACCTGAACATTTTCAATGTCTTCCAGCATCTTAAAAACAGTCTTTGATGCTTGTTGCTTTAAAGACACAAAATTTTGTCTGAAAATTGACCACTTAAATTCCCTAAAGTGGAAGCTGAGAAAAACCATACTATCTATTTCCAGTCTGAAATTAATATTTTAGGTGGATTTCTGTATTAACTTGAAGTGGTCCAGAATGTAAAAAACAGGGGATCTGTATAAGGCTAAGAAACACAACAACCATGTGCATGGAGAAGGGAGTGATGAAGCTGAGAACTCCTTTAGGATGTAGAACTGCTTCCATAAGATGAGAATTGCCTCCATAAATGATTATATTGTTTTTGGGGGCTTGCATTGTTCACTTTGCCTTAGATGTTAACATGCTAGCATGGCCACAACTGCAGTCCCTCAGAGTAGGAACACAGGTCTCGTTCAGCAGATCAGCAATTACTTTAAATAAGAAATTACAAATTGGTCCTTAGATACTGCTTTTGCTAATCTAACCGTGCTGAAAACTAATTCTATACCTAATAGGAGTTCAAAGTACAAACTGCTTCCTTGCCCAAATTGCCTGTTTGCAGCAATCGGACATGGAAGTATTTTATCAGCTTAGCTTGACACAGTGAATTTCTATTATCGGAAGGAAAAGAACTCACAGTACCTGATTTCAGGTTCCAAATTGTTTCAGTTCATTGTGACTCTCTGGAATTATGGAGAATATGTGTTCTATTTTCAGTTTACCATCACTACAAAATACCCTAAATGTGCAACTCTACAGATAAATGTCTGGACTTACACACAAAGTAGACAAAACTCCAGTGAAATAATTAGCAAGATTTACTGGAGTGCTATGACTGCAGAAGAGACCTGAGAAGATTTAACTGTGCTGGTGGCTGCTTCCTTCCTGGGTTGCTTGGTCCAGAACACAACAAATATCACAGTCCAATCGCCAAGGTGGAAGTGCTCAGTCACTGTGCTGTGTCCCATCACTCAGGTATGACTGGGAAGTATTTTATCCCTGCTGTGGTCTGTGCAGTATCACCTTCTCTCTCAAGTGCCTGCCTTTTTAAAATATATTGCACTACAGAGACCTGTAAGTTTTATGACAGTGGAGATTCCAATCTTTATAGTCCTTTTAATGAAAATTACCCATCATACTTTTTTTTAATGGAAAAATACTAAAGCTAAACTGTGTCTGCTGACAGTGTTCACTCCTAGTTCCTTCAAATGTGTTTTTCATGTTGTAAGAAATGTCCCTGTTCCTTCTTTGCCTCTATATCCCAATCTATCCCCTAGATGCTCAAACATGACTGCTGCTGATCAGGGCTGTTTTCTCTTGACTGCTGTCTGCCCAAATCTCTCTGCTCTGTGCTCAGGAATATGCCTGAATGGAGGGTATGCAAGTTACTGCTTACCTACTATTTACATATTCTCTTGGTGATAAGCTACTCCCATCTTCAAAGCTGGGTCACCTTCCTCTTCACCTTCCACAATCTAGAGATTCTTTCTGTTTCTCTCTGCAAAAGTGAATCATGCACAACAGCCAAATTCTCAGCCCTTACACTCCAGAGGGACAGCCTGTCAAAACTCAGCCTCTCCAGCGTTTTCACACCTATGTCTCAAGGTGGTTTTTCACCATATCCACACGAGGTCCACTTCAGTGGCCATGGAAGTGCCCCTCCAGCAACTTCAACAGTCTCTGTGTCAGATCCTTGCCATGTGTATGTTTATTTAAACAGAAGGGAGGCTTTATACTCCGTAAGAAGGGCCATGGGAATAGAAGCATGCCGATGCATCTTGCAATTAAGAGCAGAGACATCAGGGAAAGAGTTGCTGTGAGGACAGGCCCGTTTGTATCAATGGCTTTTTTTTGGTGGTGTCAATCTCTGCCTATCTCAGAGGGAAGTCAGAGATCCCCCAAGAGGGATGCATGGCCATGCCCTTCAGTGCAGGACCAGGGAAGTGCCTCCTCCTCATCCCTGTGCCTCACCAGCTCCCATGTGGAACCCAGAGCACGGGTAACCAGGATCTCTGCCCCCCAGCACTGCAGGCACAGAGGCCTTACACAGACCCATTCTTTAGAGAGTCTTGCCACAGGGCTTGTCTCTGCCTCTAATAAAGACATCTATGCCCACAGCTGTACCTCTGCTACTGCTGTTCACTCCGCAGTTGGGTTTGACCAGCTGATTTCTCAGGGTGACTCATTCCACCCTTGCTTCACCTGTCCACACTCCCTGAGACAGCTGTTATCTGGGCGGTGAGGGCAGCCTTACAGAAGCTTTTCACGTTTCATGCTGGCTACCTGCTCCCTTCCCTCTGAAGATACCTGAAGCGGGTGCCTAATGACAGTCTGCTGTGGACACCTCCAGCAAAAGTGTCCTGAACTGCTGCCATGGATACTGCCAGCTCCTCCAGGAGCATTACTGATCCCAGCATCGCTGAGCAAAGGGCTCCCAGCACTCGGGATGAGCCAAGAGCATGACCCCACGGAGCTCAGGAGACTGGCGTGCAGCTATGGCACGGCAGGGCTGAGTCCAACAGGCCCGCTCCGAGCTCAGCGACTACAGACTCACATAACAGATAATCGGATCCTGCAAACTCATTTCCCTCAGCTCCACAGCCACTGCCTTCTTCCTGTTCTACACACAGCAGACAAGGACTTGTTCTATTTCCTATGGCCCCAAGAGAGAAAATTTATATTTGTTACTGTGTATTTAATTTTCTGGATTTCTTTCAGAATGATAGTCTGTCACAGCTGTATTCCCCAGTGCAAACCTGAAAATCACTGAGCCATGTCCTAACCCAGTTACATCAACTTATTTAGTGTCAAAACTTGGCTCAGTTTTACAGAGAAGTCTCTTTGGTGAGTCAGCTTCCCAGTAAATCTTCAGGGATGTTAATCCACAGGCACATCCTTCTCTGGTATCATACATATATGGAGTTTCCCTTGGCTAGGAATAAAACAGAACTGCTTCAGACACACTGTGCTTCAGTTGTATAAAATGTCTTGATTAACATTTCTTGTTTTGTTTTCAGAAATAAAAGGAAATAACAATAGACTCCAAATCTCTTTCTCATTTACAGCCAAAGCTGGTCTGCATAATTAAAGGTAACTGTTAGCTTCTAGTAGCTTAGCATTTTTCACTGCACCTTCCAGAGAAGAGAAGAATCCAGACAGATGAACTACTGAATTGTGAATGTTCACTCAACGTTTTCAGTAGGCATCTGAATCTTGTATTTAAACCAGAACAGTAAGTAATGCAGGCAAGAAGCACAGAGAGAAATTGCTTACTGGTGACCAAAGGTAAGAAAGGTCAAACGTTTATTTCCTATGTTGCTCCTATGCATGCAGTGCCCAGAATCTTTTAATTATATTTCATGGTCCTCTGAACTTGTACAAGGGCATAAAATATATTTATAGCTCACTTAAACTCTTAGTAATGAAACAGCCATCCTACGCAGGACCTCTGCTAATCAAATGAAGACTTTCTGTGCATTAACTTTAAAGATGTAAAAAAGTACACGTTCCTTCTCCAGCTGAATTGCTTATCACAGTGTAAAGGCAACAACAAAGAAAAGCTATTTTCTTCTTAGGTAACAGTTTGAGTCTGTATCAGTTCACCTGTGATGTCTGAAGTACAATTTCACTGGCAATGCACATTCATTATAACTGTTATTATAGCACTAGAAGCTCTCAACCACACTGTGCCAAACACCAAAGAACATATAATAAAGAGATCACCCCTCTCTAAAGCTTTCCCTGCCTAACTGTGTCGTTTTCTTTTTTAGACAACAACAAAAAAGGGGTAATCAAATAAAGAGATCTGCACTTAACTAATCATCTAACTCAATGCAAATTCCTGATGAGCAGACTGAAAAGCTCCCAGTGTAATTATACACCTCACAACAAACATACCTGGCACATCTGACACCAGCTTTCCATGCTGGGAATCTGCTTTGAGATGAATTTTAGGGAAGAAGATCAGCCAAACACGTTACTTGCTTGTGAGGCTGAGATTAAGGAAAGGAGTTGGTGCTTTACAACAGGACCAGCTGCCCTTGCTTTGCTTTTTCCCCAGAAGCTGCTGGGCCCTGGCACGCTGGAGTGGGCAGTGATGGCAGGGAGGGAGCCAGGCTGGCACCTCCTGGTGCAAATGGGGCCTTACATTAGATTTTAAAGACTCCAGTCAAGGCTGCCTGTAACTGCAAAGCCAAACACCCCCATATTTAGGGATCTGGGAAAACTCAAGCTGCTGGTGAAACTTTAATTCAGCTCCCTGATGCACGTGCTTTATGATATGATCTTTAATTAGCCTATGAGGAAATTAATAATTATTTCTGAGTGTAGGATTTGGCTTCTGTACAGTAAATAATGCACCATGCTACCCAACGAATGGTGATGATTCAGCAGACATCATCTCTCATGTGTCCTGCAAGAGGCAAGGGGCCTGTGAGGAAATAAAGCAGTGTAGGATCACATCAATGAAGAGTAAATATCAATAGTTTATTTGTGCCAGAGAGGGAGGCACAAATTAAAACTGCAAAAAAAAAAAAAATCTCAGCTCTTGTCTTTTGCCTTCTGGCTTTTTAGATATTGATTATGGAAACATAAAAATATTTAGTGTTTCTTATCTGTTAATTAGTGTTTCATATGATCAAACAGAAGCTAACCAGTCCAGGGGCCTGGTGGTGACAGGTCAGGCACCAGGAAGGCAGATGCACTCCGGGGATGGGCTTCACCGTGACCTGCAGCGAGCTTGGCAGGAGAGGGGGTGAGGAAAGCTGGGCTGGCTCAGCTCAGCCGTGTCACCTCCAACCTGACTGAAAACTGCATGGCAGACACAAAAGGCAGAGGCTGCCAAATGCTGCTCAAACAAGAACAGTTATGTTCCTTTCAAAGAGCTCCTCAAGCTGGACAAAGCTCAGCTTCGGAACAGCCGTGTTTTTTCAGAGCTGAAAATGCACACCGACATGTGAAATACTGGTTGTATTTGTCATGGGTACAGCCAAGTGCACAGCTCTCCTGTCCACCTGCAGGTGTGAAGGAGGAGGATCAGTCCCTGCTCCAGCCAAAGCAGTCAGCACTAGAGGAGGAGGAACCCTACCTCTCTCATTATTACCTGTGAGCCAGAACTGGAGAGCAGACACAGACAAGTCCTTATTTACAGTGAACCAAGACAAACAGGATGCCCCACTTTGCCCTTAGATGTCACAAATAGAGCACAAAGGCAGCACATTGGGGCTATACATTATTCTTGGCTATTTCCACCTAAGCCCTTGCCTTTCTTAATGACCCGGAGGGCAGGAGCAGAGCCTCAGGCACGGATGGGTGCATCTGAAGACAGCTGAAATCCTGCTCTCAGAAAAGTCAATTCCAGCCATTTCCTCCACAAGAAGTTTACTACATGCAGCCACACAATACTTTTATTGGCATTCATTACTCCTTGAGGACTAATTTATTCATTTTTAGCAGCATTAAAACAAGGCTGCATTTTACGAGGGAATTGCTCCACTGCTGGGGCTGTAGGAAGCTGCTCAATTATCTCCAGAACACTAAAGCAGAATCCAGACTCAATACTCATCTTGAATTGTAACAAACATCATTTCCCCGAGCCTTGATTAACCCACAGGCTGATACCCAGCTCACAGCAGTCTCAGGTTTTGGGAGGGAGGTTGGGAGTGCTGGGGCTTGTTTATTTTATCATTGCCACACAGCTTAGGAACCTGCAGAGCAGAGACAGTCACCACTGGCTACATTTCTTGCTAAACACTACTGGAAATGAAAACCAAAAGACTGATTCCCCCCCCCATACTCACAGTAAGGTTGCTCCTCCTTTTTGTATCTGTCTCCTTTGTTTGGAGCTTCCTTTCTGTTTAAGAACAGCTGGAGACCCACAATTTAGCATTCACATTTAACTAGATATTTATGGCATTCCAAAGTCAAATTAACAAGCTTGTTACCTCTCGACATGTAAAAATACTGTAATATTCATTCCCAACAACACCTACAAAAGAACACAGCAATTCCGTTCAACTGAAATACACACATCTATCTGCATACATACACATACATATAGATACATTCCTTTATATGACCCTCTGCCTTTATCAGCATCTCCAAGTCACTGAGTTTAAATGAATTCACAGTCTTAACTGTACTGCTTTGAAAAATACGTGGCAAGTATAGTGAACAATGTGAAAATGTACAGCCTGGAGATGCAGCTAAGACAAAGAGAAACAAGAGTTCCAGCAGTACATGCAAAAACAAAGCTGGGTTTTTGCAAAACAAATCAATAACAAGGTGCTTCAGAGTGAAAAAATGAATGCTTTTTATTTTCTCTACTAATGAACAGCCCCACTGTTTCTCTCCTGGCCTTGGGGTGAAGAGTGTACAGATGTTACCCCTCGGTCAGCAGGAATCACTGCTGAGCAATGTCAAACAACTTCCTGAAGAGGGTAGGTCCTGCTGGGAAAGCAGTGAATTAGGAGTATTACTGAAGACAAATCTTTAAAACCCCTCAATCTTTCTTTCCAGACATACTCTCCTAAAGATCCCAACTAAGCTGAAGTAAAACCTACTGTGCATCCCACCTTGTTCAGCACCTCAGAGCACCCGATGCTGCACTCACATTTTGTAGCATCAGGCCTGATAGAAGCTGGGTTTTCTGATTTCTATTTCTCTTTGCAGTGAAACAAACTCAGCCCATTGGTGCCTTGACCAAATCTTCAGGTTTAATGAGAATGACTCAACACCACCTGGGTTCTTCAGAAGTAGCTATGAACTGCTGGGTAAAATGAGAGTCTTCCTTCACTCTATCATGGTTAATTTCAGAAAATACAAGAAATAGAATTAAGATCCCCCAACATTGCCTGGACAGGAAATAAAGCACTGAAAAAAGCTCTGCACATATGACACCATTTTAACTGGGCTTTTAAGTGCAAGAAGCTGTGTTCGCCTGAAGGGAGAAAATAAAACAAGAACAGGAAGACAGGGAGAAGTGAATAGTTTACATACTTAAGCAGCTATAGAAAATACAAAGGTGAAATGTTCATCAGCAAAGGTATTCAGCCTCTTTTTACCACAAAAAGGGATTACCTTTGAGTCTCCCTGTAGACAATCAATTGTCAGCCTGTTTTTCATAGTTCTAAGCTCATAGCTTCAAGCTCTTATTGGCACTACTGGTACTCATGTTACACTCTAAAAACCAGATCAACTCCTCTAATCACAACAGGTTACCCAGCACCAAAAAACCCTTACACACTTGCCCCCATTTACACAAGTTGTTTGCAGACCTCTCTCATGATTTGGATCATTACTTCCACTTCAGAAGGGGCCTTGTACAGAAAAACCACAAATACTAATGACCAGAGAGCATTCAGAGCCAGTGCCTGTTCCCTCTTAGGCTGGGGTGCTGAGCACAGATGTCTGGAGAGATCTTGGCTGATAAACCCCTGTAAGACAGGGAATGACAGGATGTCTTTTGTGTTCTTACCAGAAGAGGATCACTTCTTCATGAACTAGAGAGACTCATAGCACTCCTGCACCTCACTCAGCACCCAGGGACTTTCTGTTCCCATCTCTAGCACAAACCTATGGTGTGACCTTCTGCTCATCTTTTCCCTCCATAATCCACTGCTTCAAAGCAGGTATTTGTTTATTTTTGTTTTCAAATAAAATCCTTGGACCATAGGTTGAGGCTCAGACAGGCAGGATGCCCTGCAGTGCATTACAGCCCTTCTTGGCTCTACGCATGTGCTGCTTCAATGGCAATAATTAATAATGCAGAATCAACAGTTTGCTGCAAGCATCTCTGGTGAGAGAGAACAAAGCACTTTTATCATCTCAAATGAGAACTGATACCTTGAAGTACTCAAAATAACCCAAGCTCCTATGTCAGGACATGCCACATATTTCAGTAGCATATTTTCCAGCTCGTGTTTGCTGATCTCTAGGTGGGAACAGCATCTTGTTGCTGGAGCCCCTCATGCTCCCAAATATCCACAGCACCTGGTTTGGAACAGAGATGGGATTCTTGGCAACCATCATGTTGGAGCAAAAATATCCCCTTAAGAGCTGATTCACAGCACCTACACTTCTTTGCAATAAAAGCAGTCCAGAAAATCCTATTATTTTCCTCTTAGGAGAAACACTGGGCATCAGAAAGATGAAGGGTGACAACTGCTTCATGTGAAGTCAGCACACCAGCTAGAAAATGGCTGAGCATAAAATGGTTCAAGACTTAGACTCTTCTGCAGAGAAACCTCAGCTGTTCATCTCCCATTCCCTGCCCTGACTTCCATCCAGCCATGTGGGAGTTAAGGCTCTGCAGCCACTGAAGACAACAGCAGACCTGTGATAAAAGTTAGGGTGCAACACCAGATCTGTGATAAGAGTTAGGGTGCTTGGCTGCTTATTCTGTGAAATCAGGGGCTTTCAAAGAGGTTCATGCACTGTGTCCTGAATGTTAAAATAAACTCTGCCAACACTTTCTTCTGCGATTACTATCTGGGCATCACTAATTTCTTGCAAAATATGCCTGTGTTATCCTGTATCTCGGAAGAGCAGGTGCTTTCTTTTATGTCCCCAAGCAGATGCACATTTCCCTGTTCCCTGAGCACTCAGAGGCAGCTTTTTTGACTGTGTGACAAAACACGGTGACAGTGCCTGAAACCGAGATGCCTGATGCACCTTTTCCGCCTAACCTGACCTTTGCAGGGATGAAGCAGCTCATCCCTTGGGGTGTGCAGGCCCTTGCAGGAGGCACCCCCGTGCAGTGCTCTCATCCCAGCCACTCCAGCGTTTTGTTCCCTTTTCCTTCAACGAAAGAGAATATCACGCCTGTGCCATCTGTTAAGCGAAGTGCTACACGTACCTTGCAATACACCCTGCAGCACAGAACAGAGCCTTCCAGATTAAATGTGAAGAGAAGTGGCTGTAAGGAGAGAGAAAACTCCAGGTGCTGGAGCTGTTACAGGTGAGCCTAAGCATGGGCTTCCCCGAGGCAGCAACCTGTCAGGATTAATCTTGTCAGCCCAGGAATGCACCTCGGTAGACACCGCACCCCATTCCAGGAGCCCATAAATACCAAAGGAGATGCTCAGCACTGCACATGAAAGCATCTCCTTTCTTTGGACCCTGACTGTGGGGGAGTGACAGCCTGGCTAGCATCAATCCTGTCCTGTGCTGGGCTTTTTTTAAGGTGGTTTCCTGGGTATACAAGATACGAGGTGAGCATAAATGATTGCTGCCTTTCTCCTATGGACACCTCCAAGGGAACCCCCTTATTTGTTCCTCTGTCCTGGATCCACCTGAGACTCTGCTTTTTTATTTCAGCTCAAAGGAGGTGCTCTCTGTCTGTATTGTCCCCAAACCAACCCTAAGGGAAAAAAGTCCATGGGAGCCAGAGGAATCATCTCTGATGGCCTCTAAATCCTTTTAATAATGCATCCCAGAGGTAAAGCTGTAGGACAAATGGGCTTCTTCTGAATGATGGTGCCCATGCACAAGAGGCACAAACAATGGTGTTTTCAGTAGTGCAGTTTTACCAAAAAGCTTGCCCCTGGCCTGTCAGAAAAATGCAGTGCAGGTGATGAACACTCAGTAAAAGATATTAATTCCCAGGTTTCTTTTACTCCTATTCCTTTATCACATCACTAGAAAAAACAATCAAACATCTTCATGCCCTTAAGACCCCTCTCTAACTTGGTCTCCTTGACTTTACCAGCTTTTTGTTCAGGAGCTGAAATGTTCTAGGCCCATTTATTCTTTTCCATTCGGAAAAAAACACCCATGCACAGGCACTGTTTCATAGTGATGTTCAGTTGTGAGACAGCAGGCAGCCAATGCCAGATTGATGCTAGGAAAGACAAAGCTCAGGGGAGCTATGGAAGCCATCCCACGTCCCCAGCACATATCCACATCTGAGCCTGCTGGGAGTCCTGCCTCCCATCTGTCCGAGGATGCCCCAGAGGTCAGAGCTCTCCCACTGTGCTGAGCCCATGGCCAGGGCCACCAACTGAGCCACTCACCACAGTTTCAGGGCAGAGCCCTGGCCTGAGGAGTCACCACAAGAAAGAGTGCTCCCAGGCAATTAGGGGTTTCTGGATCAAAAGCAATACATTTGAAGTCCTAACTCAAGTTCCTGCCCTAGGGAGCAGCCAGTGCTGATGCCAGGGGCAGCGGGAGGCAGGCTCCCCACAGAGCACAGCCCACAACTGCTGGAGCAACTCTGCCCACTCCACAAGTGCTCCCTTCCACAACCTCTGAAACAAAGGAATTTACATCTAAACACAGAAGCATGTCCACATTTTAAGGCATAACCAGTCCCTTCTTCCCACTTTCTACACAAACAGTATCTTTCAGACAGCACCTCGCCAAACCATGCGATGCCTCCAAGAAGCACCAGGAGCCGAGAGACACTGCACATGTGGAGCAGTGCTTCTGGGACAGCTCATCTGGGGACACAGGCACCCAGCCCTTGTGGCCCACAGAACCCTTGTCCGGGTCTTGTGTCAATCATTTTCTGCACAGAGAAGTCCTGCTTCTCTCGGAATACATCTTTTGGTTCATGGGCCACCAAATTCATACTTTAAAATTTCACATCATCAGGGCTTGGATCATATTCTCATCAACTGAGAAAATGCCAGCAAAATTCAGGCTCAGGTCTGGATTTTGTAGTCTAGGTTTAAAGCCATCAGGGTAGTACAGAGCTCAGCCTGCTGGGCTTACTCCACAACCTCCTGATCAGCTTCCTTAAGCATTCACAGTATATATGAATATAAATAAAAATATTTATATATGCCTCTCTCTAACAGTGCTTTTAGGGGCTGCAGCTCTAGGTACTGAGGGTTGTATAACTCAGCCCCTCTGACAAAGACACATTTGGCTGAACTTTAAACAGGGGACCTTTAGAAATCTGTAAAATTTTAACCATCAGTGTGTAACAGCTTCTAGGACGTTTCCCACCTTGTAACATTTAAAACAATGATTCATCTTCATAAGAAATATGTAACTGTCTGAAACTAGCTCTCAAATAATGTTAATTATCTGCATGGTCTGTGTTTCTGCATATGCAGTTTCTACCAGAAAGCTACCAAGACTGGACATTATGACACGACATCAGCTTTCCAATGACCAGCCAGTTATAAAACACAAAATTTTTAATCTGCCTTTGATTGTCACAGCTTAAAAATCACAGATTTTATGAGAGCTACAAATCATTTTTAGACTGTGCAGTGTGGACTAAAAGCCAAGGCTTTTTGTTTTGGCTTGTTGATATTTCCTGAAAACATGAAACAATTCTGAAAGGACAGATTTCCTGGCTCACAGCTAAAGGTCAGCAGTCACACAGGGACTGCTTGCTAAGTGCACCAAAAGGAAAGATTGGCGCAACACTGCAGTATTATTAAAAAGTGATTTAAGTGGGGAAAAAGGGAGAAAACAGAGAGACAGACAAGGATTAGACTCTCAACAACTGAGCTTTCACAGAGATTAGAAAACCAGCCTTGTTCCTTGCTGCTTGCAGCCCCTCACTGTCATTCCAAGCACTGCTTGCTCTTGCTCCCTCTTTCCACCCCGACTGCACGGCCTTGGAAAGGTGCTGTTCTGACCAGAAACCACAAATCACTTCTAGAGCCTTTCCTGCACTGCCCAGAAGTTTTTCCAGGCTCATTGCTGCAACAGATTATGGAAGTACAAGTTTAATTTGGACTGGGAAGGACAGGAGTTCAGAATCCCCATAACTGTGAGCAGTTGTGTGATATGCAAAAAAAAAGCTCATTTTTGGCAGGAATCTCCCCCAGACCCAAGCAATGTTTGCAACTCGCTCTCAGCACAACTGAAGAGCCAAAGTCCTGTTCTGCAGCTGTCAGAGGGGCCAGAACCAGCTCACATCTGTATCCTGAACCACTGTATGGACAAAGCTCCTTGTCAATGGATTTAATCTGTAATAACAGATACTGAAACTTCCCCAATCACTGGCAAGAGACCAGAGACCAGTTTGAAAAGAGGCACATTCTCCAATGCTGGAAGCACCTTTAAAACAGTATTTTGTACCAGTCTCAACTCAGGCTGTACCCCAGCTCCTTTTAAGGCCCCCCTCCCACTTTTCTTTTTTTTTTTCTTTTCTTTTTTTTTTTCTTTTTTTTTTTTTTTTTTTTTTTTGTTTGTTTGTTTGTTTGTTTGTTTTATTCATGCCTTTCTTTCTTGGTATAGGCTATATACAATTTTTCAGACAAATAAATGCCAACCAAAACCATCCTAGCAGCCTCTAGTAGGTCTGTGCTACAGGCTGTGCTCCCTGTTAACTACATTTCCCTCCCTGTCTGACCAAGAGTCTTGGGCCATCAGAATTAACAAAGAATTTGTGCCTTTAATCCTGCAAATGAAATACCTCTACTCTGACCACAACATCCTCCCTAGCACTGAGTTATCAAAAGCATATGCCCCCATCACTCATGGTGTGTGCTTCTGGTTCTTTTTCTTTTTGTTTTAAATTAAAACCAATCGGTTGTAGAGCAAAATGCTACCTTTCAGTAAAAAGGTTAACAGCAAGCCTGTGACCACATGTATAGCTTGCAACTGATGTCCCCAAATTCTGCTAACCACAATAACATAAAGCAAAACAACAAATGTGCTGGTAAGCAGCTAAGCAATACTGTAGGCTGTTTAAATTTAGCCCTGGCAGATCCTGGAGAAAGGGTATCTCAGAAGCCATGTGTCCTCTGCTGTGCAGAGCACCCAGACTGTAGGATCCTGTTCCACACATCTCACTTTTGTATAGGGCTACACCTATTGCTTGTCATCTGTACCTCACATGTGCATTTTCTCCAGAAGTACTTTGAATGAGATAAAGGACACTCAGCTCTTGGAAACAAAAGGTCTGCCCCAAAAGCATCCAGGGAGACAGAAACAACAGACTCTGTAATTCCTTGCAACAACACAAAGCTGCAGCTCAGAGCAGAGGCATGATGACAATTTAGGGCTTTACAGACCACAACCTGCAAGGATGAATTATTCTCCAAAGCAAAATGTTGACCACAAGCATGGAGAACATTACTTCAGAGGCAGATTGCTGTAGCCTTGCTATTTTCTATCTAAGCTTGGGGAATTTACAAGTAGAGACTATTGCCATGATCAGCAGTTAGATTACAGGCACAAGATTTGCTGTGATGAATCCAAAAATAAGACAGCTCCAGGCCTGAAGTTCACTATGCCACACCTGCTAGCAGAGAATAGATGAATAATCTGATCTCCAGGCTACAAATACTTTGAGAAAGGATTGGACATCCCCATCCAGTGGAGCCTCTCTACATCCTCCTAAGGCCAAATGAAATCACTAATGTGAAGGCAAGCTGTGCATCAATAGCTCTACAGCCCCAAAAGCTGCACTCCAGGCTGCTGCTGCTGAGGAAATCCAACAAACGCAGGCATCCGGTGCCAGCAAGACTAGAACTCATCAATTTGACATAAAAAAGCTCCTTTATTGAACAGCTCCAAGCAGCACTACCTCCAAAAAGTCTTGTTAACTGTGAGATTAATAACATTTATTGGAAGCTAGGGCAGTTTCTGTGGCATTGTTTCAGGAGGTAAGGTGATCCCATTGCCCCATCACCAGAACTCCCTCAATTTCAAACCATTTACGCAGTAGCTAAAGAAAAAATAATAACACAGTTTAAAGGTAAAGGCATGCTTGAAACTGAGACAAATATGATGATTTTTTAAAATCATATCTTGCATAAATTATAAACTCTGTATTGATTGCAAGGGTAGTTAAGCAAACTAAAAGGGTATAATGGGAGCAGGAGACATCTTCCTGGTCTGTGGGCTCAAGTGAGGTTGCTCCCACTACAGAACACCAATGATCTGTGCATTATGGTCTGTTAAAGTAATACTTTGCTTATTGAACACTTACTTTGTTTGATACTTAAAGAAACTTGGGTATGCACCACAGAAATAAAGCTCTATCTTTGTAAAATACTGAGGAATAAAACAAAAACAAAATAAAATACTGGGGAATAAAAACAAATGGCTCTAACTGGCATCTCAACACAAGCATCCACCTTTTATATGCTTGGTTTTGCTTACTATAACTCTTATTGCTGTTATTACTATTATTAATCCACCAAAACATCACACTTAGACTAAACCAGTTCTTCACTAGGAAATTTCTGCTTGTTACTATAAGCCACAAAGCTTCCATCAAATTTTGCACTCTCTTACGTGACAAATGCAGAACTCTGCTCTTTTGAGTGGCTGTGGTGAAAATAAAGAGCAGATATAGCAGCCAGTGCTGTGCCACGGAGTGGAGGGAGAGGCTGCCAAGCACTAACCCCTGCAAAGGGCTGCATTTCAGAGGCTGGGGACTGTGCTCAGCAGCAGCTGTGTCAGATCCCATTCAGACATCAGTCTGAGCAACCACCATTGTCAGGCTCTTTTAAAAATCCCGACTGTCACCTTTTAAGGCGGGTGAAAATCAATTAATTTTGAGCTTATAAAGGAATGCCTTTGCTGTGGCCAGCCTTGGCCACACACACAATGCCTTTTGCAGAGATGCACTGCCTTTTCTTCCTGTTTAGTGTAAAAGCACTTCATCTTGGTTATAAGCCTGAAGGTCAGGCTTATTTCTTTAGATCTATTATTTACTACTTGAATTTCCAGTTCCACTTTTCTGGCTATTACAGCTTCTTTCCCCGACTCCTTTTCACGGTAACTCCATATGATGACTGTTGATAAAGTTAGGAGGCCCATGATTCTAAATGTCTGACCTTCTTCAAAATCTGATAATGGATACAGTTTCTGAATCACAGGTCATCTCAATTTTGCCACTAAACCATTTATTTCCAGTGGCCTTCAGACCTCCTGGCTTACTGTGCACTGCAAAATGGATTTTTCAGGGAACAATAAAAGTAAGAGAGCCATCCTTTGCTTAACACATTAGGAGGGATGCTGGACTTTGGAGAGAATGTTTGTCCACAACATCTTATGCACCACAGTCTCTAAGAGCTTCCCTGCTCTGTTCCCGATGTTTGTAGGAAGCTGACAGCTATAAGCACCCAATACAAACTAACCTCCTTTTCACTTGCAATCTACATGGAAAGGGCAAGAAAAATCCATGTCTCCTTAAACTCTCCCCATCTACTGAGGGCTATCCCATCACCTTTGCCATATTGTTCAACTCACAGTTCAAGGCACAGTGCCAGGTTTTACCTCAGTGCCTCAAATGCTCCTCTGCTGTGGTAGGAGCTGATTCCAGCACGCCTGTCAAAGCTGTGTCAGTGCCAAGGCACACCAGTGTGTGCCAGCCTCCCCCAGTGGCTGCTCTGAAATGGAGATCTCAGAATGCCTTGGTCTTACAGAAACACTGCCAGAGGTACAACTCCTACAATTCCAGAGGTCAGCGCTTCACGCAAACTGTTGAGTGAGATGCAGAGCAAAGCGTGTCAAACACAAACTCCTGGCTCCAACAGTGCCTAGATCCTGAGCAGTGCCTGGGAAACTGAGCAGTGCCTGGATCCTGAGCAGTGCCTGGATCCCGAGCAGAGGGAACCAGGCAGGTGTTACTTACTGTCAAAGCTTCTGTGCTGTGCTGTTAGGGTGGCCTGCACAGAGCGGCCAGCCTCTTTCACCATGGCTTCAAATTCACTTCGGCTTTTGTTTGCAAAGTTCTCCTCCATCTCGCTGGTGCAGCAGGTGTAACCTTGTGGGCAGATTCGCAGGTGCTCCCCTGAAATGAGAGAAAATGCAGTTTAATGGCCAGATCTGGAAAGGGGAGGATTTCACTCCAGACAATCTCAGCTTAAAAATATCCCAGCCCCCTGGTAGCCTGGATTGCATCAAGTCTATCTGTTAAATTTACCACCTAATTTGAGTTCTGCTTTAATACAGTGGTTGGTGTCAATGCAGGCACAAGTTTTCTCACTGTTGACTGTGAGTGAAGGAAAAGCAAAGGAGAAAGAATTCATATATGGAGTGAGGAGAAGAAAAATACAGGTGTCTCTGCTCAGAGTCTCTCCTAGAATCCACCTCTGCCTAGAATCCCAGAAGACATGGGAGTCTGATTAAATGACAGCTGTACTCATTAGAATTAAAATGTATATTAGCACAGCTGTTTGAAACTGCTTAGTCAAGAAAAAAAGAAACAACTCCAAAGTGCTCCCCGCCCTACCGAATTTATCCTGAGAAAGCATTTCCTTAACCAGAGAGGCAAGGCTAGTGAGAAGTTTTCAAGAGACAGAAATGTGATAAATGTCAGTGGAATTTGGGTGGCTAATTCCCCTCCACAAGTATTGAAATTTTCAGTGAAGAATTTATCTCCCAGAAAGAGACGAGACCACCCCAAAAAAGGGGTTTTGCTATGGGATTGCTATGACAGTCACTGATTGAATATACCCTTTGCCAAAAGGAAGAACCGGAAAGGTAAGAAGACTCAGCAAACTGAAAAATTCTCCAGTATGAAGCTTCTCCTGCCCTCTGCAATTTCTTTGCTCTGGAGAACCAAGTGCTGGCATAGGCACAGTCAGCAACATTTTAAAAATAATTGCTCAAGTTCTTCTGAGTCCTTACAAAGACACATCCACCTGCAAACACACCCTGTGTTTCTCCTTACCCAAGCAATAAGAATTCATTTGAATGAAATCAAACATTTATTTCAAAAATACATATAAAAAATTAAAACTATATAAAAATTTTTTTTATAAAATAAAATAAAACAAAGAAACCAAAATAAAATAAAATAAAATAAAATAAAATAAAATAAAATAATAAAATACCTCTCGTTCCAAGCATGTTCTGAGATAAACCAATTACTAAGCAGTTACCATGTTTAAGATAATTTGATTGGGATTGCCAATGATTTTGCTGGTACTTCTACAGGACTGCTGTCTTAATGTCATAGCTGAGCCTAAACATCTTTAAAATTGTGTTTTGTCTTGTGTGTTTCAACAGCTTCAAATCCTGAACCTGCACAGTCTCCAGAGCTTCCCATTAAAGCCCTTAGCTATTTCCATTTTAAAGCTCTTAGCAAATGGGTGGTAAAGGGTCTCTGCAACTGGGCATGTGTCCTACCCTTGTGAAAGTTATCATTAGCAGCCCAAGAGCAACTAGAGTGTTCTCTAGTTGATGTATTTTAGGCAGAAGCCACTCAGGATGAGTTTACATTTTGCTGGTCCCTGGTTTCCTGCTCACAGATGACCCTTGAGCAACTTGTGCAGGGTGTGGGGTGATCCTGCCCTTGGAAAGCAGGTTAACATGGGCATCTGTGCTGCCAATCTTCCTGTCTGCCTGGTGGGAATTGCTGCTCACCAGCTTCTCCAGGAGAGCAACTCCCATCGTCAGCCTAGTGCTGTGCTCCCAGCTGAGAGGGCAGTCAGGGCGGTGTGTCCTGGGGGCTGCCCCTCTCCCACAGGACCCCCTCTCTGTCCCCACGAGTGCCCTTGCCAAAGCAGCAGGAAGAGCAGCAGCTTGCTTCAATACAAAACCTCAGCGTCAAATATAAATACCATGTGGTTCCATGCCTGCCACACCAAATGCAAGCTCAGTTCCAGGGCTTGCCTGAGCCTCTCCTTCCCTCACGAACTGGATTGTTCCGAGTCATTCCCTCAGCTCCATTCTGTGCAGCTGTGTTTATCTGTACAGCGTCAGGGCTGCTGACATGGGACAGACAGGCGGGAAAAGGCAGCTGTAATTTTTTGACAAGACATGGCTTTGATTCCTGTCACAGCAAATTAAAAACTTTTCTTGCCCGGCCTTTTCCATCCCATTTCTGCTGCCACAGGATTTCTGGCAAGGACAGAAGTTTTGTGGACAGCACTTTTACTGTGGGATGCGTCCCTCCATGAGGGCCTCGATGCCCTCAGGACAAAGCGAGGCCTTTAGAGGGCCCGGCCTCTCTGAAAAGCAAATCAACAAAGAAATGGATCCCAAGGGATCCCAGCAGTTCCAAAAGTGCCTTTACCACCTCAGCTGATGGTGAATTTTGCTGGTGAGGTCCTGGCGGTGCTCAGAGCCTGGCACTCAACAGCACGAGGGTTTAGAATCGCTCCCGCCATTTCCTGTGGGTGCCATGGGGGCCGGGGCTGGCGGGCTCAGGCCGGGCCGGCTGCAGCCCTGTGCCAACGCCCCATTGGGAAACCCAGCCAGAGCAGTGGGGACGCTGGGGAGCGCCCATCTCCTGGACACGTGAATAAGTTTTCTGGGAGACCTCCAGGGCTTTGGCTCCCAGTCTCTTGACCTTCTGTTATAGTACCCTCCCTAATTGTGTTCTTAATCATGTCACAGTGCTTTTCTGACTCCCTTACTAAATGCAGCAGGTTTGGTGTCCTTGGAAGGCTAACTTAGAAATCCAAATAGCAGATCCAGCAGTGGAGAAATAGAGGAAAATATTACTGTGTGATCTAAAAGTCTTCTCCTGGTTGTAGATCTGGATTTATCATGTGACCCTGCATATTGGTGTGTCCATTGTTCATGGCTGCATTTGGGATGAGCTCTTGACCTGCTCCCACCTCCACACAAGCTGCTTTCACTCTGTCACTCATCCTGAGGAGGCTGCAAAAGGGCTACATTAAAACATCTGCACCAAGCTTGTCTATGGAGCCATCTTTAAAAATATTAAACCCAGCAGGGTCCGGGCAGGAGGTCTGCCTGAAACTGGGAGAGCAAACAGGAACATCCCTGCAAGGAGACACCTTGCAGTTGTGTTGGTGTCTTAAGAAATCAAGTCAGTGGCTGAGCTTTGAAGAGGTCTGCTCACCAGAGCCGCCCTTCAGGCAGGTCCCCTGCACAGGCTTTAGAAACCAAGGGGGAAAGCGTGGGGATTGCTCTGGGAGGAGGGGAGGGGAGGAAGAGCGCCGTGCCTGCGCTCCCAGACGGACACTGAGGAGCAGCAGCGGTGGGAGCTGTGCTAACTCAAATGGGACACGTCCAGACAGACGCTCCCGCTGCCAGCCCGGGCGAGGCACAGCGTGTCTGAGCAGGATGGCTCAACCCGTGATAGCACAGCCTCCACACAGCCCAGGGGAAGGGGACAGCGGAAAAACTGCCAGAGAGCAGGGAGAGTCACACCCATAGCTAAAACTGGTTCACTTTACACAACTTGGTGAGTTGAATATAGATCTTTTTTCCCACTCTTGAACTCAGAGTAGTTTCAAGCCCTTTTGAAGTAGCATTTATCTTAGCGTTCTGCAGGTGTTTGTAAGGTACTCAGCAGGTGTTTGTGTGGTGCTCAGCACCACCACACTCCATCTCGGTGGGAAGCAAAGTTTTCATCATTTGTCTCTGTAACTCAAACTCAGCACACACAGAACAGTCTTACAGCACTGTGAACAAGCTTTGCTTTCTTTGCTTTTTAACCTGACCCACCCTGGAAACATTCACTATTATTATTTAACCTTTTTCTATTGATTCTAAAATAAATGTGCTCCAGACCATATTTTGGTTCTCCTTATATTTCAAAGTCCCTTTGTTTGCCAACTTGCCTTTGTCCTATTGCTGAAGCTTGCACTGCAAATATCTCTGGGTTCACTTGGCAGGAGACATCTGCAGATACCTACAGAGAGCCAGAGGTGCTTTAAGAGGAGTAAATCTCCACGATGCAGGGTGTGTCCTCTCCCCACTGCTGTGCCACACAAGTTCTCCTGTGTACAGCTGACCTGTTGCTCACCCCTTGCTGGACAGCTCATGCTCCCACCCCCAGAAGAGCTTTGCAGAAAGCAAACAGGCATGGCAGAAGCCAAACTTTGTCTCAGCAAAGGGAGGGCTGCTCCAATCTCCTTGAAGATGACAGATAAGTTCTAGCAACCAAGGCCAGCTCTGGGTCATGCTTAAAGAAAATGGCACTATCCCAAGCCTGCAACTGAAACCCAGCCATCTCTCCTCAGCCCCAGACTTCCACCCCACCCCTGAGCAGGTCTGGCAGTGGAGCACAGCAGTGCCCAGGGGTGCTCATCTAACACCAGCTCCCTGCTGCCCTAAGAACCCTGGATTTAAGACACATTTGTAAGTATGAGAAGATGCAATCAACTTGCCCAAGCCTTCCAGGGTCACAACGTGAAGTTCAATCTGGCTCTCTCTGGAAGAGCCTGCTCTCCTGCAAAAGCTGCTGAAGCTGGGGTGGGATGTAACCCACTGACTGCACAGTCCCTTGGAAATGGAACCAGAGTAGAGCAGGCATGAAAACAGCATCAAGCAAGTACCTCATTTATGATTAACTGCCCTGGAATGGAAAGGACTAGGCAGGAGACTGATGACAAGAGAATATCCCACTGCACGGCTACAGGCTTGGATTCTCCTTGAAACACCCTCCCAAGCTGCCTGGGTTAGCAGATCATTTTGGCTATCAAATTCATTACTGCACTTCAGAGTGCTGAATATTAAATCACTTGACCACTTTCACTCAGGAGTTAGGCCCAGGGTCCCTGCAGGGGAACAGTCCTGCCCACAGCCACCACTACCAGGAGCTTTGACAGGGCTCAGCTCTGACAGGGCTCAGCTCCCTGCTCCTTGTGCCGTGTGCTGCCGCCTCCCTGCGCTGCCCACACGGGCTCCTGGGCTGCCTGCCCGGGCTGTGTCCTGTAACACACAGAGCTCCCCTAGCTGTGCCCAGGGAAGCTCTCCAGCTGTTCATGCTGCTGCCTTCCTGCTTCCACCCCACCAGGAGGCTCTGGAAACAAGACAGAAGGGCAGTCCCAGGGGTGGAAAATGCAATACTCAGAGAAGAATCCTTGGCTCCTTTAACCATGTAAATAGTGCTATTTCTATCCCTCTCATAGGATGTTGGAGATTGAATTAATTAGAATGTTTGCAGAAGGTTTGGGGTTATGTGGCTGTGTCAGAGTATCTAAATGCAAATTATTACAAAATCATTCCTCCCAGAGGTTAATTTATTTCAGGCTGTGATAAATCCATCATAATTCTTCCCTCATATTTGTAACCCTCCTCCCACTCGCTCTCCAAACTGTTCCAACAGCTCATTTCATGCTGCTAGCCTCAGTCCAGCTCTCCATGCCAGGAACAACTCCAGCCCAAGCTCCCTCCTGGGGGGTTTCTGGGTGGACATGTCTCAGGCAATCAGGCTTGCTGAAGTGCAAGGCATGCCAGGCATGGCAGGGATGCCAGGACACATCCCCTGGCCAGGTGCAGCCAGAGAGCCTGAGAGCACCTGGCAGCTGAGGAGCACCAGTCCTCTCCCACTGTCCCTGCTGGGCACTACTGTTCTGTTGGCTTCTCCCTCTCCACACCTAAATCCCATCCAGGCTAATGAGCATCACAGCCAGGAACTGAGGAGAAAACAGTGTAGTTTAGAATATGATGGGGTTTTTTTTAACCATGTCAGAGTGCCTACAGCTGATGCAAAATGAGCCTGGAGGTGGTAAAAATCTTAAAAATACCTTGCAAAGAGGTAGTGCAATGAAAGTAAATCCCTTTTTTATGCCTCCCAGCTTTTCCTGCTTCAGGTGTTCCTGTCCCTATTGGTCTTCAAATATATATCTTTACAGAGAACATGTATACGTGGCATGTGCTAATAAGTAGCACAGCCAGCACTAGTACCATGATGCTACCTTGAATCCCAGTCTTGCCACAAATAACTCCTAAGGGGAAACAGGAGTACTCAAAAAACATTTGGACTAGGAGATAGGCTGACCAGCTTAGGAAGATCTCTTCATGCCATTTTCACTGACAAGCATCACTGGAAAGCTCTGCCAAACACCTACACCCCATTCTGTGTAAGGTGTCCAGCTGTTGGAGCTGGAACCAGAGACCAGACTGCTCTATTAAGCAGAGTAGAAATCAGGTATTTTCTCATATTGCAAAGGCAGATGTTAGCTGTGCAGCCTATTTCTTTGATTTGCAGTCAGCTGTTGGCAAAATACAATATCTTCTATTTCCTGAGTATGTATTAAGAGTATCATCATTTTGGCTTCAGTTTGCACATAATATCAGGGGAGTCACAGCAGGCCTGAATATCAAGTATTGTACAGCGAACACTGTGATCAAAATGCACTGAACCGTGTTCTCCCTGGTCTCAGCAGTACTGCAGGCTGAGGACAGGCAGGGTGGGTTGGCCCAGAAAGCGGGGGCACAATATGGTCATAAAGGAAGAGTTGTGCTCAAATGAAGTCCTTATTTTCCTGCACTTCCTATGAAGATGCACTCTCAGGATGAGAAGCAGAGGTGGCAGGGTGCAGCTGAAAGTCCCCGTGGACTCAGGGACATGTCAGACGAGCTGGCCTGGGAGCTAATGCAGCAAGGTGGAGAGGTGGAGAGCCACAGGGAAGCTGTCTGCTTCACCACAGCCCTGCAGGAACCACTTATGGACCTCAGTTCCTGCTATGTGACAAGATCCAGGCTAATCTCAGCCTGCCCAAGGCCACCACAGAGCAGTGTCACAGCTGACACGTGAGCAGGACAGCAGAAGGGACAGGGGCTCTCTCATGGCTGCGTCCACGCTGGCAACCCCACACACACCCCTGCTGCCTCCTGGCCTCAGGAAGGGGAGAGGGGTTTGTCTCTGGCACAATCAGTCCTATCTCTTTGCTGCTGCTGGGTGAGTAGCTGGTTATCTCGGGGGACTGATAACAAGGGCATGAAGTCTTTTCGAGCTGCACACCACAGGTCTGGATTTGTCCCATGTCAGCAGCTTTTGTAACGCCTTGCCATCTGAAGGCTGATCAAATAGCTTGTGCTATCTGAGATGAACTAATGTGTTCGTTCCAGATAAAGAAAACAAGCACTATGTTCCACATCAGTGATAAAAACAGCAAACTGGAAAAAAAAAAGCTAGAGAATATGCTTATTCTGATAAAGCAATGCACATGTTTAAGATGGGACAATAGCAAAACGTTAAACACTTGTTCGCACAGCTCATCATTCAGACCAGGATTATACCAACAGGAGTGAACAACCAAGAGCAGATAATCCATCCTTGTTCTTTCCACTCTTATCTTTCTACTCCTACTAGGATTTAATAAACTATCAAAATACTGTTAACCAAATAAGACAACTTAATCTGGCTACTGCATGGAGTTGGCTCCCTACCAGGCTAGTGCTGTTCTGTAATTGCATTACAGTGAAAACCTGACACAGTGAATAAATACAGGTACTTCTGAGAAATGTCACAACTGGCACCTCGAGCAGAAACCCACTGATGGATGGGAGGACTTTGGGACTGCCCCATTAATACTGACATAGGCTGTTCAAACCAGGAGCCTGGCAGGAGCATGTGGAGGAGGCTGAACAGCAATTTCCTCTGTATTTGCTCTGTTCGTGTGTCAAAATACTTCAGGCTCTGAGGCTGTCAGCTCAGTGTCAAGCTCACACACACTGGAAGTGTGGTATCAATTTGTTTAATCCTAGACCCTGATGTCAGAGGAATTTATAAGGCAGGCAAACATGGGCAAAAAAAAAGTTAATTAACAGAGGAGAAAGAGCCACCTCCATGTCCTGGAAAAATACTAAGTACAGATTAGATAAGAGTGCCTTCAGAAACGACAGTCTGCAAATCCTAATGTCATCTGTGTATGTTACAGTGGCAAACTGCCCAGAGGAAGGGAACAGAGAAAATGTCACAAGTGCTGACAACAGACTTGATTCTTAGTGAAAAGCTCTGCATGAAAGCACTTCACCCACACATTGCTCCTTTGGGTTTTGGGAGTGTCTTTCTGAAGGAAACAGAATACCCCTTCCCATCACTCTGCTCCCCCAGTTTCTCTCAAGACCTGCCTTTAGCTACAGGGGCCTGACTGCCTCTGAGCTGTGCACTCACAGCAGGAATCAGCACAGGGTGAAAAAATCCAAGCCTGTATTTAAGGTCAGAGTAGGAAACACTTTCTAATTTGCAGTAGAAAATATCTTTTTCAGTGGTTGAGAGAGGAATGAAAGAACAAGGGCCAAATCCACATGTACCACAAGCAGTGAAAGACCTCCAGCTAGCAGAACTGACTGAACACACTGAATCCAACCCTCCCCAGATCCTCTTCTGGGCACTGGACACACAGTGGGGGTGCTGAGCAGGACTGCTACAGGAGATGATCCACTATGAAAGGCTTCAACTGGGAGTTAGGACATGGCCTACAATTAACACTTTCCCAGTAAATCAATCCTAAAAGAAGTCTTCAGTTCAAACTAGACCAGTTGCAAGAATCATGCAGAAACACACAGGGAATGCACTGTTACACTCTTTCCTCTCCCCTTCCCCGAAAAACAGAAAATGTTTAAAATGCATCTTAGACAAGGGAAGAATTATCTTGTCTCTTCACATAACACTTGTGGGGATGTATTGAAGTTGTGTGTTGCAATCCATCACTATCAACCTCTTTCATAGTTGTCCTGAGCACATCAGCTTCTCACCAGATGTTCGGTTCTGTTTTTTCTTCTTGGAACAAAGAGTCTTTTTATCCTCAGTTTGCTGCAATCCAAAATAAGATCAAACTGGGAACCTATCACTCTTATCAGATGCAGCTTCACTGCAGGCTTCATAACAACATAAATATGTTATTACATAAGAGGCAAAGCAATTCATTGAGCAGAATCTTTTTTACTAGCTTCTTCTCAGTAAAGTATCTACTGGAGAAACTGTCAGCTCTTCCTCACACCCTGGCATCTCTCTGCCAGTAAGATCAGACTGCAAAAGGAATCTGGGTAGTAAACCAAGGCTTAAAGATGTAGCTCACACTAAGAAGTTTAAGAGCTGAAGGCCTTTGGTTTATTCTCCATTATAAAACCCCAATCTTTGGGGCAATAATTCATGTAGTCAATGTCAAGAACTTAAGGAAGGGACAAAACCAAAAGGCTTTTCCAGATCACCTACTAAAGCTCTGCAAGGAAAACAGTGGTACTGCACTTGGGGCTGTTTGAGATAGAGACTAAAGAGCTTCAGCACGCTTGAAAAACTATTGCTCAAGAATGGGGAGTGCTCATGGCTGGTCCCAAACATTTCAGTGCAAAGAACAAACCTATATTAACCTCTCATGGAGAAATCAGCAGTTAGGGAACATTTCCTTTCAATCCCAGCAAAACTCAAGCACTTGATGCTGGTGTGAAAACCATGAAAATCACCTTTCTGGGTTTCAGCTGCATGCTCAGCCCTGGGCTCCTGGAAGGCAC
The DNA here is from genome assembly GCF_021018805.1 of Prinia subflava. Classification (NCBI taxonomy): domain Eukaryota; kingdom Metazoa; phylum Chordata; class Aves; order Passeriformes; family Cisticolidae; genus Prinia; species Prinia subflava. The sequence goes on along the minus strand of NC_086257.1, from coordinate 2,193,962 downwards.
TCCCTGTTCCTTATCCCTCTGCCACCCTTGCAGCACTGGGATGGGCAGGATGTACCACACCAGAGAAGGCTGGGAGGGCTGCACAGGGCACAGGCACTGCTGCACCGTGATGAGCCCCACTCCTGGCTGCCAGCCCACCCAGGTGAGGTGCTCTGTGCACACAAAGAGAGTTTTGCTCTCCAGCAACAAAAATCTCCCAAGGAAAAACCAGGAAGCTTAAAAAACCCTCAATCACTCAGTCTGTGGTAAGAATGAAAATGACACCTATATTTACAAAAAAGCCTCATTTTAAAATAGTTATTAAACAAAGTTTTTGGACTTGAATCTGATTCTGAGAGTTTGCAAAACCAAAATGTCTATGCCTGAAAATTTAAGAAATTAGGTTTAATGAAGCTCATTAATCTGAAATTCCATAAATGTGTGCACATTTACCAAAGCTAAAAATAAAAATATGCCTGTCTGAATTGTCTAAACCCCACAAACTCAAGACTATCCTTTTTTAGATTTCTGTAAAAAATTAAGAGACTTTACCTATGAAGAGTTGTTGACTTATGCCATAAATTCGAAGTGCTTATACTTCCTCTAAAACTCCTTGCAGTATGTGTTGGCAGGGATGTGGGAAGGTGCAGGATTGGAGGGGCAAGTTCTGCTTGCTGTGGGCTTTTTCACTTTGCAACTTGAAGCTTTTTTCAGCCCCAGAAATGCTTGGCTCTCCTTCAGCTATTGCTCTGCTTTAATTGTCTCATGAATGTTTTGGCCAGCAGTAAAAGTGCCGAACTGTGGAGCCCTTCCCTACAATTTGAGGCACATGAAAGCAAATGGCAAATAGGGGGTCATCCTGTAGGGACATGAAATTGCAGACTTCCAGTTTGACAGAATGGATGCAGCTGATGCAGAACTGGATGGACAAGTAGCAGCATCCAGGCTGGAGTCTGCAGAAGCTGCAGTGAGAGATCTGCAGCAGAAGGAATTCAATATGCTGCCTTTCCCTTCTGGTCACAGACACACGTAAGGGAAACCTGTGCCATTGCTCTTCTTTTTATGCCTCCATCTGATCTCCCAAAAGCACATTACAGAAACCTGCCTGTAACCCTGAAGATGCACAGGACATCCCTAGGGACCTCCTCTTCTGCCCTTAAAATTAATCCAGGGTATGAGGAGATAAGGACACCAGTCTGGTCCAGCCAGAACTGCTTCAAGAACAGATCTTTGTTTCCACAAACATCAAACCATCACCTTTCACCCTACACAGAGGAGTGGATCCAGAGGACCAGGTTTAAACTGGGATGAACATTTAAAACTCCAACACCTTGCTAGATCTCATTGTGGCTTACAGTGCATATGCCCAAAATTTTACCAGAGAAATGTATTTTAGGCAACTTCTGTTTGAAAACTTAATGGAAGTGTAGCTGTTCTCCCCTGAGCGTCAGGAACAGATGACTAAGAAATGTTGCCAGTATCTGTCTTTCAGTGAGATTAGTGTTGGGTTTGTGTGGTATCCTATTTATAACTTTGACAAACAGCTTAACCAATCATTTCATACTTAATCATAGCTGTCTGCCCAACTCCCTTCAGAGAAAAGCTTTTCAAAAACTATGTGCCAACACAATATGAACAAAAAGAAGCAAACCACAGTCAAGAAAAAAAAGATCTTGCTCCCCAAACCAGCAACAGCTATACAGAAAGCAGGTCTTGGTAAATCATAAGGCGTAATTAGAGCGTCATTATTCCTGGGACTGCACAGCTATAGTTACTCAGTGTTTCCACTGTAAACCCCTATTTTCATAGAGGTTTGCAGCTCAGCTGCAAGGAATTAGTCTGTGATGAAATTTGGCAGTAGAAATTTTAGAGCAAGGATTTTTTTTTTCTTTTTGAAACAGTTTAAAGATCTTTTTTTCTCCACCCACTTTCCATTCCCCTTTCACTTCTGAGGCTGTAGCAGTACTTACAAAAGAAACAAAAAACACTTCTGTGTGCTGTTTGATGTTTGGTTTCTGTGCATGTTTCTGTGTGGTTAATGGGACCAAAAATATCAATTTAGCAGGGGGTTTCAAACAGAAGTCTTAAAAGCTTGTAGTTTGATTCCCACAACAGTTACAACTCAGCTTTCCTCTGGCTGTATCCATGAACATTCATATCTACTCTGTTAATTTAATGCATTAAGGAACCTTGACATCCTGAGTAAGCCTGCATACCCATCTAATGCCAAAGATGGGTTTACATTTGATGGGATAGAATTGTTAGAGTCCTTTACATCTTTTTGCTTTGAAAGAACATTTTCCAGGGATTATAAGAGATTACTTTTTACTGGACTCAACCCTAAGCCCCATATTCACCCGCCTGTTTCCTCCTTGCCTGACACTTCCATTAGGGCTCACATTTCAGCATGAACAAAAAGCATGGTGGGGACCACTAACAGGAATCATGAGGAAGGGAAAGGGACAGGAGAAACATCCCCGTGGGACATTCCATCCCAGACAAAATTAAACAGAGCATTTCACAGCATTTTCAGCTACTCAAGGAAAACAGACTGCTGTTTGCATTTGTAGGAACATCAGAGGAATGCATCTACTCCTTTCCAACTAGCTTTGGCTGAAGCATCCGAGGGGTTCAGCATGCCTGGGCATGAATGAGATTTGCTTTCACACATATGGACCACACTCCAGAAAGGTACAGCAGCCTCTGGGCATCATGCCTGGTTGTCACTGCGTGCCACAAGCAGCGTGAGAAGAACTGCCTCAAGTGCAGTCCCAGCTCAGAGTGGGGCAGCAGTTACACAGCTTGGAAAAAAGGAGTGTAAAACCATGAGCTGGAAGACTTACAAGGCTCAGTCTGCCAGTGGGTCACTGTGAATGGCCCGAGTGTTCATACCAATATCCTCGGTGCACATTTGCTAAAGAACAGAGCAGTTTTCTAAAGAACAGACTAGTTATCCAGGCAATTTGATTTTCTGGTAGAACAGATGGCACCATTTACCATCACCATGCTCCAAACCCTGTTTTCCTGGACTGTGATCTTGGCATATGGGAAACTGGGCCCCCTCTGAGCTCCTCACACCTTGCAAGGTTCATGCCTTCCTCAGAGCTCCCCATCCCAGCACTAATGAGCTTCCCTCGGACAGCTTGGCAGAGTGACAAGGATAAGAGTGCTTGCAAGGTACCAGGCAGGATTCCTGAGGGCAGCTGCCTCCCAGCTCCCTGAAATCCCAAAGCACTCTTCAGAGGACTGAAACAGCAACACCAGCTGTCTCTGCAGATACCCCACTACCTTGACCACTGTGATTTGTGAAAGCCATAAAAGAGAAATTCTCCCTTTAGAGTGAAAGTGCTTTATCTTTGCTAAAAATTGCCGCAAGCACAGTATTTATGCTGCAGGAAGGAGGATCTGAACTCCTGCCATGTCTTAAAAACAGAACAAAGCAGACTTTCTACATATACTGCTTGAATCTGCTTTTCAAGGTGGTAGTTAGAAATTAAGAGGCAAATGAACTCAGTAAGATTACTCATGTACCTTCAATCATTTACAGGAATGTTAGCAAGGGCTGTGCTTCAGAGGGCTGGATCGCACTTTCCTGCTGCAACCATTATTAACCTGACATAACATGTTCATAGAGTAAGAGATGATAACGATGCTGTAAGTGGTCTCCCTAGAATATGGCTAGGATTAGGGAATATCTTAGAGAAACTGTCATTCATTAAGCACTCAGCTAAATGCAGAAAGATGGCTGAAGGAAAAGTTCTGCAGTTTCAGGAATTTCTAACTTGAAAAAGGTCCATTCTGAACATTTTGGTTATTGGGTCTTTTTTGCCTGAGTGTTGCTAAGAAGTGGCAGACTGACAGTAAATGCAAACTGCACAGTTTTTTACTTCACCACTTTTCCCCTGGATGTAAGCAATGGGTCTTCTATATCCGCCTTAGAAGAGATTATGGGCCAGTCAATGAAAAACATAGCTTTTAAAATCTGAATTTAGTTCTCCTGATACTGTGTATCCAAGTAAGTATGCTATTCCCACCTGGGAAAATCCCTACTGCTTCAAAGTGCATCAGGTCCCAGGTACTTAACTTGGTCTAAACCCAGGACCCCAGTCAAAGTAGCAAGTGTTTCTTTTGATCCCTCTGTTCTCTTACTCACTGAGATGCTTTTGCTTTTTAATAATCACATCTTTTGTGATCATGGCACAATAGTACTGTCACCAAATTTTCCTTTCTTCTTATAAGAAGAAAGGGACCATCCCTGGAAGGTTTATCTAATCTGGAACTCCACTTCCAGATTCAGTTACGACAGTGGGAAATGTTCTTGACACTCCTAAAGATGTGACCTCCAGACATTCACCAGTCTGGCCACTATTTGCCTAAAGGATTAATGTAATTCAGAAGCATTTTCTACTTTTGCAAGCAGTTAGGGAAAATTTAATACCAGTCTGGCCAGTAAGTGACAGTGACTAGCACCAGTCAGTCCCTTTTTCAGCAATGCCTTGCAGAGTGCTTTCCCTGACCCTGCCTGCCTTTGGCTTGTTTCGGAGATACTGACATAAAACCAAGTGCCCACATAGGAGCAGCCTTCCAGAGCAGAAGACTGTTCTGCAGAGCAATCTCAATTCTGTGCAGCTCACTTGCCTCCCATCAGCTAACTCTGTGGCCTTTGCTGACCAGTTTGGTAGGAAAGCGGAGAGGATTTGCTCCTCTGAGCAGCCATGGAAGTAAACTGTGCAATTCTCTCGGTTTTGGTATTTAAAAGCAAGTCATGTTCCAGCCTCCAGGCTTACTCAGGGTACTGCTGAGGGACTGCTGCTCTCCTGCCATATGTGCTCCCACAGCTTGAATGCCAGTCACGGTGAGCCTCAGTGCACCTGCACTGCAGAAAACCCAAGTGGAAATCTCATGGGAACAGGTGTTGTCACTGGGGATGCTTAGAAACAGGCTGGGCAAACAGCTCTAAATAGACTCCACTGATCAACTCTTAGTTGCTGTATCTGCTGCAACCACATGGTCTCATGACTTTTTCATTTCCCATTTCCCAGGATATGACGGCCTGCCCATCTCCCTGGCCAGGGTGTCAGGCAATGGTATAGATCATTCCCTCATCTGGGAATCAGGACAACAGACCCATCAGTGTGTGAGAGTGACAGCAAACTGCACTTACCCAGCATTAGAAATAAGAAAGTGCAACAAGATCTGCACCTTTAATTGCATCCTCACTCCCTGTGACAGCTGAAACCCCCTTAATTAATACACTTCATACACTGTCTATTTTTGATCTACTTCAAATTCCAACCATCAGCAGAGGATGTTTGTCCCCTTGCTGCTGAGAGCCCCCTGGGATTTGTGCTGCCCATCATTCAGCCTTGCTCAAGCAGGAAGACAGCTGTGGATACCTCTCCCATGCATGAAATATTCCCCTCCTTCCTGAGTATGACTGGCTCACTCAGCTTCCTCAGCACTCCAGACTGCCCTCCTTCCCTTGGCATACACAACTTCACTCTTTAATAAAACAAACTCACTGTCTTCCATGTATCTTTCAGGCCCTATCTCCGAAATTCAGCCATGAGACTTCCCTGTTACAATTATGAAAGGTGCGTGACTGATCTCCTGTACTCAACAGAAGACAAACACGTAATTCCACACATCCTCACACACACAGGCCTTGTCAGCTGTGGCCCACACTGTCCTCCTGCAGAAAGGACACCAGGGGGTGGGCTGGCAGCTCAATTGTCACCTCTTCTTCTATCTCACCAGGCTATTCCACTGACATAGATTATCCATGCACTCCTTCTTGGACCCCCTTCACTCCCATCTGTGGTCCCCACATTTGTGCTGAGTAAAAGCGCAGTGCTGGAGTGGCAGTGCAGCAGCTGTGCTCCAAACTCCATGGATCCTGTGAGACAAAATTTGGGGTTTCCTCAAAGTCACCATATCCCTTGCAGCATGCTGCAATCATCTGGCTTACTGAGGACATGGAGGAATTATTCAGCATGGCCTTCCACTGGCAACCAGCTCCTTCCCCTCTCTTACAGAGCTCTGCATCTGCCTTAAGATATTTATTAGGGCACACAAATAACAAAATCTGCACTTTGGTCAGTGGTTGCCTTAAAGCAGCAGAGACACTGAACCACCAATTTCTGAGGCAGCACCGGATGGGGGAACAATTGGGAATGAATCAGATCTCCTTGCAGAGGAGCTGCTGTTAGAAATTCAGATCCTTCTCAATGTGATGCAAAGCACTTGCTGTAACTTCAGGCTGTTTGCCACCTGAGGCTGAAGCTGCTGCTACTGAAGCTGATGGCAAAACTCCTGCTGCCTTCAAAGGCAGAGGGGCTGGACCCCCAGTGATTCCAACTCTTGTAACCCACCCATGTGCTTACCAGTAGGTTAGCCCAGTTGGGAAGAGCTGTCACATCCATCTTCTGAGCAGATGAGAGAGGTTTGTGTCAACCCTGGCCAAGGCTTTTGCCCCATCACTTTAATCAGCCACTACATAGCGACTGCCTTTGTTTCAGGAGCTTGGATCTTCACTTTTCAGAAGTGAAGGGTGCTGCAAGTCAGATGATTTACAGACACTTCTGGCCTGAATCAACAGTTCCTCCAAGGTGGACTTTGAAAGCTCTGTGCCAGATGGCCACCTAGTTCCTAGCTATGGCCTTCAGACTGAAAATAAAGATATTTGTCAAAAGACAAGCTTCCTTCACAACTCCTGAAAGTACTCCAATTCCATGCTTTTGCCTGCCAGAAGATGCAGACTTCTAGATGAATTACAGGGCTTGTTTTTTCCCAGCCAGACACATGATATTTCAATAAGGGCCCCAAGGGGCATGAGGACCAGCCAGTGTATACTTCCTGAGGCAGCTCAAAGCTACCAAGATTTTGCATGAAAACAAGAAGAGTTAAACAGTACTAGGACAGGAAAATAATCTCAAAGCGTCATCACACTCTAAACATGGACAGCTTTCAGTGTGTCTCTTATTCATATTATCTACTTCAATTCCTAGCAAATTCCACTTTCATTGTTGGTTTGTATTCAGAGAAGCCAAATGGAGCAGCCTGCAATGTAGTGGAAGTGCTTCAGGACACTTTTCAGGACAGTTGTCATTCTGGAATATCCTACTCCTTCCCTCTTCCCTGGGTGCTTCATAAAAAAAAACCCCACACAAAATCCCAAGAAACCCACAATACTATTCCAATTCTGATGGTTCTCTGTTGTCTTGGAAAAAATTTCTACTATCCTTATCTATTCATCTGACCAAATGGAGAGCGAGAAAATACATTTTCTCTAAACCCTTGATGCCAGGCCAGGAAGCTCCTGAGCACAAGGGGTAGAGAGCCCCAAGCCCAAAGAGCACTCAGCTCTGTGACCAGATGAGCCAGCCCCAGCTCCCCTCTCCACAGCCCTCCCCTCGGGCTGCTCAGCCCTCTCCCTGCTCAGCTGTCTGGGGCTGCCCTCACTGCTGAAGGGGAAGCTTTGCCTTATAAAGGAATGAATGCAGAGTGCTCCTATGGAACAGATTATGCAGAAGGGCACTCCAGAAGATGACAATCCCTTGTGGCTTCACCACCCACCAGTTAAATTCTGGAGACCTGCTGCTGAGAAAGCTCTGCGTTAAAACGTGCTGTGCTGTTCAGCCAGACTTCCCTCTTCTCAGCAGCCTGTTCTCTCTTCCTCTGCCTTCACTCATTCACACCTCTTTGCCATCACTTCCTTTTCCCCCATCTCATAAGTAAGCATTGTGACAATCGGGAATTTTAACTACCTGAATGCAATGTTGAGGCTGGATGTTACAGGGGAAGAAATAAACACCCTCAGCTGCAGTGCCATGGATTAACTGTCTCTGCAAGGCAGAATGGGTATCCCTTTGGTGTTCCTTTTCAAAGAAAAACTCCTCATAGTAAAGCTGTCAGGATGTCAGAAAAAAGGAACACCTAACAAAGCAGCCTTTCTGCAAGTGTGTATTGCACTAAAGCTTACAATAATAATTTGTGCTTGTCTTCAGAGAACCACTAAAGCAAAGGCTCTGTTTCCTCAGGATGAGCTGCAGACCTAAAGCTCAGCAGTGTTATGTACCCTCAGCCCCGGGCAGGCTCAGGGAAGATCCTGAAGGGTCATGAGGGCTGCTGGTCACCATTGTCTCAGACAAATTGCTCCAGTGAAGGACTTTGGCTCTCTGTCTGTCTTGGACAGGCCCAGCAGGACAGCACAGTGAGATGGTCAAGGACCAGGATGAGAAAAAAAACCCCGTTGTGTGCTGTGAAATAGCTCATCCTTAGAAACCTACACCTGCCTTGGGCTGTGTCAGCAGCCGCCCATCCACACACAGACACAGACACTGCCACAGACACAGACACAGACACAGACACAGACACAGACACAGACACAGACACAGACACAGACACAGACACAGACACAGACACAGACACAGGGCATGGCCATCCACACACAGACACCGACACAGACACTGCCACAGACACTGCCACAGACACAGACACAGACACAGACACAGACACAGACACAGACACAGACACAGACACAGACACAGACACAGGGCATGGCCATCCACACACAGACACTGCCACAGACACTGCCACAGACACTGCCACAGACACTGCCACAGACACAGACACAGACACAGACACAGACACAGACACAGACACAGACACAGACACAGACACTGCCACAGACACAGACACAGACACAGACACAGACACAGACACAGACACAGACACAGACACAGGGCATGGCCATCCACACACAGACACTGCCACAGACACTGCCACAGACACTGCCACAGACACTGCCACAGACACTGCCACAGACACAGACACAGACACAGACACAGACACAGACACAGACACAGACACAGACACAGACACAGACACAGACACTGCCACAGACACAGACACAGACACAGACACAGACACAGACACAGACACAGACACAGACACAGGGCATGGCCATCCACACACAGACACTGCCACAGACACTGCCACAGACACAGACACAGACACAGACACAGACACAGACACAGCCACAGCCACAGACACAGACACAGACACAGACACAGACACAGACACAGACACAGACACTGCCACAGACACAGACACACAGACACAGACACAGACACAGACACTGCCACAGACACAGACACTGCCACAGACACAGACACAGACACAGACACAGACACAGGGCATAGCCATCCACACAAAGACACAGACACAGACACAGATACACAGACACAGACACACAGACACAGGGCATGGCCCATCCATACACAGACACAGACACAGGGCATGACCCATCCACACACAGCACAGTCCCACACAGACACATCACCACAGTCTCCCTGTGAGCCACCTCCCCTGCACAGGAGCAGGTCTGCAGAACCCAGCTGGAACAAGCCCAGCAGTTCAGATGCAAATGTCAAACCTGCCTGTGCTGAGGGAGCTCCGGGGGAATGTGGGGCGGGCACAGCCCTCAGCACTCCTGTGTAACAAGCGATGACTCTCTCCACAACCGAAATGAAAATATCACTTCCCTGAGGAATGGGATATTAATTATAAGCCTACGCAGTTCCAGCAATGCCTGCTATGTTTATTTTGATCCTCACTACCACACACATTGCAGCGGCAATACCATCTTTCCTTGGAAGTATTAGACATTACAAACCTCATTTAAGAAAACAGATTTTGCCAGCAGGCCATCAGAAAGATAAGAAATAACCTGACTACACTCCAGGCCATAATTGTTTCAGGATTTAGCCACTGAAAATACACCTTTTGTAGTCTGCTGGGGTTGGGAGATAGCATCTTCTTTAATCACCTCTGCTCAAGCCCTTCAGATGCTGCTTAACAGCTCTATTCAGCCCGGGAAAGCACAATTCTGGTCTGTCTGTCATTCCTGGCTGCAGTTGCTATTTGTTTCCCCGAGCAGTAAAGAGTTGCTGTCAGCTAGGCTGTATATTTTCTTTATACTAACTGATGAAAGTAGGATTGTGGGAGGCTCTTACAAGAGCTTATAACCCTTGTCTTTCCCAGCAGCACAGCCATGGTTTTGCCTTTGGTTCAGGTCCCAGCCCATGAACCTCTGTGCCAGTAAATTAAGCAGTATCTGGTGTTTATATCTCCCACTGGTCACTGATATTTTCTCCCCCAAGGCCTGACTAACGCTCAGCCTTTTCAGCTCCCGTGCTTATCCCTTGTGTTTTTCAGTCAGTGCAGATTTGGGTCAGCATTAGCTGAAGTGGGATCAATAGCTGAGGGCTGGACCCAGACAAACCTTTGCTCACATTCACACGCTGGGCACCAGGCCCCCACAGAGCCCCACGCTGCAGGGCGGCCCATGTGGGCTCCTCTTTGCTCTGCCCAAAGTGTCCTGCCTCTGCTGTGGGAGGGGTGTGCCCTCTGGGAAGCACTGATGCTGTTCCCCTGCTTCCAGGGCATGCTCAAGACTGTGAAGTTGGATCTGTGAGAACTGGTGCTGTTGGACCCAGGACAACATCTACTTACTGCTACAACCAGCAGCTGAGTGGCCCTGAAATGTGGCAGCCCTTAAACCTGGCTCTTGAGGGTGAGTATCTTCCTGTCCCCTCCAGCCATTATTCCCCTGGGAGCTGAACTACTAAAATGATTTGATTAGTATTTTCAATAATGTTATTTTGAGTACCTAACTCCAGGCATCTTTAGGAGCCTAGCTCTCAAAAAGCAATGGAAATTGCCTTACAAAATTCAGACTCTCTCCTGTTGTGAAGCGAGCAGGTTAAGGAAGCAACTATGAAAACCTGGCAGCAAATGGAGAGCATGTGCTACCCAAGAGCAACCATCTTTCTGCACCCTTTCCCCCACATTTCCAACGTTTTGAATCCAGATGGATTTCTTTTTAAATTCTCTTTCTGTTGAGCAGGCTGAGGTAGCCAGCGGAAGAAAACGCTGACTAAATCACACCTAATGCCAGCTGCAGGCCCTGCAGCAGAACAAGGCTGGGGCTTGTGTCACTCTTGGGTCCCTGGCGTGGCGCAGCACCAGGGGAAGCCTCTGCCCGAGGAGAGCAAATGCCCGGGCAGAGGGAGGGAGGCTGAGAGCAGCACAGCCCTGGGCTGGAGGGGACGGCCCTGGGGAGGGGGCTCAGCTCACCACGGAGCTTCTGGCAGGTCTGTCCAGCATCCTCCTGGCTGGCAGGAGCCTGTGGCACGGGAGCCACGGGCAGCAGCACAAAGCAGCACCACAGCTGTGGCCCTGCCTGAGGCAGCAGGTGACTCCAGCTTTACTCCCAGCAAGTGACTCCAGTGGGCCTCTCCAAAACCCCGGCAGCTGCAAGCTCCCTGCAGGGGAAGCTCCCTGGCTCTCTCACGTCAGAGAGCAGCAGCGAGCAGCTACACTGAGACAGCACAACTTGGGTCCCCCTGAGGAGGTAAAAACGTACCTGACTGAGCATGAAGGGGGCTACAAAGCACTTCACACTGTGCCTGCAAGCCAGGACACACCAGGACAGTCGGTACCAGAGAGAGGACAAGGATGGAGCTCTGAGCTGCACACCTGCCTTGCAAGAGTGCTGCAGCGCCTGGGGTGAGCAAAGGCTTTGGGATTTTATTTATTTGAAACGGCAGATGTTCCTCTGAGATCACCACATGGAGCCTTTTAGAAATCACCAGGGAGCTAAATGGTATCTTTAAGGGCAGCAGTAGGTGTATAAGGATGCTGCTGTGCCCAAATCACGTGGCGGTGAGCTGAGCAGCCAGAGTTGCTCAGGGGGAGAGAACGGCAAGCTGTGGGGTCAAAGGAAGCCATCACCCACCCCAGAGAGACAAACCCAGCCAGCCAGAGCGTGCTGCCCTACTCACCCTCCCTCCTGCTCCCTGTTCCACCCTGAGTGGATGCTGCAAGCCCCCAGTGGCTTTTCTGTGTCATTTAGACAAGGCTCAAACTCTCCTCAAACAATGCCAGGTCTGTGCAGTCCATCTCCCATCTCTTATCTGCTGACAGAGCGCAGGAGACAAACGAGCCAGCGGCGCCCTGTGAGCGGTGGCAAAGGACCTGCCAGGAGCAGGGCTGGGTCTGATCTCCCCCCACAAGGAGCTGCTGATGCCCCTGTCCCTGCCTGCCACGCCACTGAGGCGTGCCAGGAGGAAGGGCAGAGGAGACGGGGTGGAAAACAGCCAGCCCAGCAGAGCCAGCAGGAACAGCCCTGCTGCCTGCCGAGCACCCAGCCTGCTGCCCTCCTGACACAGCACAAATCTCATGGGAACAGGTGCCCTGCCCTGCCCTGGAGCAAACCCACAGTGCCACTGTCAGTGTCCTCTGGGCAACCCTGGCTGCTGCTCCCCCGGCAGGGAGAGCTCTGCTCCCTGCGTTTCGGTTCTACTCCCCTGCTACTCCCCCTATTCCTCGGGGTAAGAAAAGCCCTCAGATGGAGTCCACATACACCAGGTATTAATCCTATGCTATTGGTTAGTATTTTAATACACAATCAGAAGCTACAGTAGGTATTACAACACATTGCAAAGACAATGCACACGCAGTACAATGCCACACAGCTTGGCTTAAGTAGTCATAAACTCAGTATTCTTGGCATTACAGCAGCTGTTTCTTGAACTCAGGCTGTTTCTAAGATATCTGCCATTGGCAATAAAAGATATTCATGGTTTATTCTAAGTTTCCTTTGGAGAAAAGGTGCAATAGGATGCAGAAGGGATAGTTTGCTATTTGCTGTTTCTCTTGCAGAACAGCTCTGAGAGCAGATATCCACTGGAGAGGGGTTCTTGTGTGTGACAGGCCCACTGCACACCTAAATATTTGTGTCAGTTCTTTGCTTTGTCTATATATAAAGTAAGGAATTTACATGTAAAGAGAGCATTTAAGTCAGTAGCTGGACTTTTAATACGGTTACACCTCCAACAACCCAAGAATAAGAGAAAAAGGAGTGCTTGAAAAGCCCTGTCTAAACCACCTAAGGCACTTCAGATTGTAGCATATGCTGCCTTTCCTACCACCTGTCTGCAGAAGCCACGGCATCCAAAATGCCATCTTGAGACTCACTTCATTTTGTGGTTCTTCCCTCACGACTCCTTGGTATGTGCCAACAGTATCTGGAATTTCTTTTCCACCTTCAATCCAAGATCTGGACAGGGATAGAGCTGCTTGCTTGCAAAATTAGATGCACCCCTGTGCATTCAGCCCAGGACAGACACTGAAGATGGAACACATCCCTTGTTTCCAGAGACACTGACTCTTTCCGCTGGGTTAGTGATGAGAACAGATCCTGCTCAGATGATCTGCCAGGCAGTTCCCATCCTGCAGCCATGCCTGAGAACACCCACAAGGAAAACACCGTTTTGATTCACCACAGTGGGAGGAGGTTCAAGAACCAACACACTTCATCCTCATCCTCCTCCTCCCTGCCTTCAGCCTCTCGTTGCCCTCTGGGCTGGCCATGGTGAGAGTGCTTTCACAGCCTCTGTCAGCTGAAAAGGCACACTTTGCAGCTTAGCCTGTGTGTTTTCATGTTTCATCCAAACCAGTCAGGAGGCAGGGAGTGAGACAGCCTGCCTGCTGAATTCCCAGTCCCCAAATGTTCCCTGGGAATGGTCAAAGCTGTCTTTTGCATTCCCCAGTTTCCAAGTGCTGAACAGAGTTGGTCCATGCTGGGTACACCTCTGCCCTCCCCACCAGCTGTTTGCAGCCTTTTGCTTCCTTTGTCCCACTGGTTTGTGTTTCACGTGTGCACCACCTGAAAAGCAACTGGGGGCAGAGCTCCTTGACAGTGATCCCAGGTACTGCTGCCTGATGACTGCAGGGGCTCAGGGGAGATGTGCATGTACATTTATATGCATGTCTGTGTGCATGCGTGCAGCTGACACGCACGTTCTTTCCCTAACTGGTACCTTGCAAATTCAGTTTGGGAGAGCCTCTGCTCCCTGGTACTGCCAAAAAATACTAATTATTAAATATAGACTCAGCAGCCTAGTGCAGTTACACCGTTCCCTGACTGGAACCTAGTGGACCTTTAGTTCAAGATGCAAGAAAGAGCAAGGAGACCAGCTCAAGCCCAGAACTGCAGAGGGGTCACACGCACCCTGTGTTAACAGCAACTCTTGCTTATGTTGGCTGTAACTTCAGTAAACCAGACTCGTGATACACCTGCACCTCTCTGGTGCACAGTCATTTTGCAGAGGAGAACTGTTCTTCAGGATCAACTGTTTCACTGAACCACAACTTACACACTGTTTTTGTTTCAAATAAATCACAGAAGAGCTCCTTGCAAGGGCCGTGTCGCCGCAGTTACTCACGGGCTGTTACTCATCCTCTGTTTCAACTCCACCAGGGCCCTGGTACTGGTGTCACTAAACGATCTCCATGAATGTGCAAGGAAGCCTAGTTCTTCCGAGTTTTCCAGAGGGAAAAATCCTTGTCAAACTCCATTACAACCCAACAGCAGAGAACACACAGCAGGCAGCCTAGTAGCACAGGCTTGGACATAGAAGGCTAAATGTTTCCAACCTAAATCCAGCTCTGTGAGCCCCACATCCTGCTGCTTTTTGCAGCCAGCAAGCCCAACAGCCCAGCTGGAAGTCAGCAACTATCCTGTAGTCCACAAACTGATGGCAAAGCTGAATCTTTGTTACGTGGCTTTTCCTTAGGAATTCGGCATTCCTCTTTCAAACAGACAGTGCCATTCTGAGGGACTGCAACACCTTAGTATCTCATCACAGTCCAGACAGGACACAACCCTGCTAAACTGCAGGTCTTGTGCTCTGTATTTACCCCACCCCAAGAGGACAACAGCTGATAGATAATTGTGATTGCTGCAGACCATTAAACACTTCACTGAAACCACTGTGGGCATTTGGAAAACAACATGTGAGAAGTGGATTCCTTACTTTGCAAAACTAGTGGTTAACATCAGTTGAAAGATAACACACTGTCAGCTCAAAAGGAAAGATAATGGTGTCCTCCTGCCTTGGGTAGCTTCCATGTCCTCCTTCTCAAGCACACCTTGCTTTGCTTCTTCCACTTAGAGGCAGCAGATTGGCACACCACTCACACCAGGGCAAAACTCCCCAGCTTCCTGCCCAAAAGCCTGAGCTCTGCCACGACTCCCATTGTGGCCTTCTTCCCACTCACTCCTGGTGAGCAGAATCCCTGGTTTCCATCCTGCCTTTCCTGGCCTATGCCTCTCTGCTCAACTCCGTGAGCTGACAGACCACTGAAGGCTACAGGAGCACAGTTCCTGTACATATCAATGTCCTGCCTGTGCCAGAGGATAAGCAGGCTGACCATGTGCGAGTCTCAGCTCAGAATTAAGGTCAGCAGAGTCACTGGGTGTGGGAAGTCCGGCCACATCAGCCACGTGTGTTTGTTGTTGCTTTAAAAATCCATTCCTGTACTTGCTTCAAGGAACACCTGGGTTGATAAGACTTCTATTACATTATTTTACTAGCAGTGATAGTCAAGGACAGTCAGGTGAGTTGGGTTGGATTTGAGGCCTGAATCCAACCTCCAATTACGATAACAAAAGCAACAGCCTGTGATTAATGGATGTAGTTCTGATTCAGTGGATTGGCTGCTGTAAGCCACAGCAGTTGAACTGGGCCTCAGTTGCTAATAGGTGGCATCCATTAATTACCCTCTGCAGAGGAGTTTGTGTAAGGGCTGCTCGAATGAAGGAACTGCACTGCTTCATCTTCTGCTGCCCCACTTCCCCACAAGGGCTCCTCCTGAGCAAGCCTCCTCCATGCTATTGCCAAGAAGAACTTTTGATCTCCTTGCATGTTTTGGAGGAGCAAGGGACAGGTGTGAGATGGTTTGGAAGGAGCTAGGCTTCTGCCTGGTCCTTGCAAGACTTGCCCCAAGGCACTTGCTACAGGCAGATGGGGAAATGCTCACTCCTCATTAGCAATTACTGCCAACAGCCATCAGTGTAACATGGGTTCTGGCTGCACGCTTGTATGGATGTACAGAGCAGCTCTTAGCTCTGGGAAAGGTCTTTCCACATTCTAAAGAATTTACAGCCTCAGTGGACACACAGGAAAAGGGGAGGGGAAGGAAGCTCCGTGCAGACGCAGCACTGATGCGCTCAAGTTTGTGCAGCAAGTCTGCAACAAAACCAGAAGCTGTAACTACAACTCCTGCGTCTCTTGTTTGCCCTTTAACCACCAGGCTGTTCTTTGTCTGTCCCAGTGCTATGACTGACAGGCATGTAGCAGGAAGGACCATCTGCACAGGCCAGGAAAATGCAGTATATCCAGCTCCAGAATCTCCAAACTCCATCTTTATACAGAAGTTTTGTGATAGAAAAGGTTCTGTGAATGTCAGCATTTCCATATTATCACCATCTGTACATAGATTGCCACAGCAGTGAGAATTTAAAAGATAAAAAAAAAAGAAATTTAAAGATAAAAACTGGTTTAAAGTTGACGGTCTTGAGGAGTTTCAGTGCCTTGCATTCCTCATCAGTTTTCATTCATCTAACGTCTTTTAAATACTCTTGACAAACTCAGATGCTAGGAAGTGCTGTACCCAAGGACACACTTCTGCCTGTCCCCACAGCACCACAGCCCAGGGCAGGGCTGTCTCCTGCAGCCTGTGTTGCAGCACTGTGCAAAAACCACCCATGCACAGCACACCTGGCCAGCCAGGGCAGCTCCAGCAGAGCCCCCACGTGCCAAATGTCAGGTGGGGTCACCATGCACAGGCACAACAAGCAAGCACAGAGCTGCTCTCCAGCACATGGGATTCAGTGGAGAGGGGATAAACATGGGATCATGAAAGACGAGACAGTGACTCAAAGCCTTGCCTGTACATCCAGAATTGTCATTTTGTGGATTCAACCACCAGTAGCTTTTTTAGCATTGCCTTAGTCAGCTCCCCAAAGACAAACGGCCAGGAACACAGCCAAGCAAGTAACATAATCATAGTAGTTATGGCAATAGCCACCTTCTAAAAACCATCCTACACTCCTTCATGATAAGATAAAGAACCAGAAATTTGAAGCAGTGACTGCCTGACTTTGTCCTTTGTCCAAGGAAAACACTGACTGCTGCTATTTGGAAACACGAGTTGAGCAGACCTGCTGGAAGTCAAACTCTTAAGACAGAAAGCATCCTGTAAACTCAGTCTGGCTCTCCTGGCACAGGCCAATTTCTTCATTTCACTTCCACAGATAAGCCCTTCACTAGGGAGCAGACACGATGCAAGCACAGGGCAGCCAGCACGTGCCCCTGGAACGCCTCTGCTGCTGCTGAACACTGCAGGGCCCGGCTGGATGGGCAGAAAGGCTGCCAGGGCACTCCCCTGCGCCCGGGCAGGATGGTGGCTGCCACCACCTGAGGCTCTTGTAGGGTCTGTGCACCCTTCACTCGTGGATTTGGTCCAGCTGAGGCCAAACAGGCGTCGGTGCTCACACACAGCTCTGCACAGAGGCACCTCCCAACGCCTGGGGAGCTCTGCTGCCTCGAAAACCCCGAGAGCCAAAGAAAGCAAATCCAACCCCCTTACTGATAGAATCAGTCCCACAGCTCAGGACTGCCTCCTGCTCCCAGGACTGCTCCCACAGACCCGGGAACAGGGGAGAATTGTGCTGTACTTGTTGCTGGAAGAGCAAAGCTCTCCTGCTTTTACAAGAGGCCTCACGTTTGCCAGCAGCACTGGCAGGTTTTGTTCCAAGATATTTTGGGACTTGTTCATACCTGAGACAAACTGTTTCTTACACGCCTTCCTCTGTGTTTTTAGGTGACCTAGAACATTTGAGAGGTGTTTAATTTCAGAAGATACCTGGATATATTTTGAGATTTTTGTCTGTGCCTTTGAAAGAGTCCATTTTTTGAATTCCCCCTTGATTTCAGGGAATGAAATGAATGCCTCCTAGCCTGCCCACTGTGCACCTTTGGCCTTTTGATGAGAAACCAAGAGACAAACGGCTTCATTTGTCCAGCCAGCACAAGAGAGGGACTCAGAGTGGTAGAATGAATAGCAAATACCATACTCCTAATGATCAGAAATGATGTGGTACAGGTAAGGAGAAATTGTAAAACAACAACGTAAGTAGTGGAATAAAAAAGGGAAAAATTGCTCATCATTTGCACTCCATCCGCCTTGAAAGGCAACAGTGTTTTATTTCCTTTGGTAGAGGAAGGTTTGCATAAAACATAAGCAAGGTTGTACAAACCCTTGGGGTTTAATTTGATTCTAGTTTATCTTTTGATCAGCACATCAAACAATTGTGCAGCATTTTCTCCTCCTGCCTCCCCTCCCAGTTTCTAAAGCTGCCTGAAATATCTGTGTGCTGTCTCTCACCAGGCAGCACAGAGCCTTCAAGGTAATGCCATTACATTTAAAGAGAAGTCTTTGCCAAAACAGCCCAACACAGGGGCAGCCCTAATGCCTGCAAAGGCCTTTTAACAGTAGCTTCAACATGCCTTGCAGGCTTTTGAGCCTCTCTTGGAGAGGTTATTAGGGGAGGAGAAGGCAGAATTATTACCCACCCCAGCAATTGCAAGAGGCCAACTTCTGCCATCTGCAGCACCAGGGACCCTTCACAGCCAGAGAGCAACCCAGGTGTGGACAGCTGTGACCTGTCCCCACTGTCCCCAGGTGTGAACAGCTGTGACCTGTCCCCACTGTCCCCAGGTGTGAACAGCTGTGACCTGTCCCCACTGTCCCCAAGTATAAACTGATGGCTGTGACCTGTCCCTGCTGCCTGCAGACCACGCCACCAGTGGAGTCTCATTCTTCTCTCACCTTGGACTGCAGGCAGCATTATTTCAGTGGCTACTTGAAAGCAGCCAAGTCTTGGGCCTCTCAGTACCAGCAGAAATACCAGCTGTGCCATTTGGGACAGGAGGTCCAGGAGGAAACCACTCTGTGCCACAAGAACTAAAGCCCCTGTGGGTAAGAGGCCAGCTCAGTGGGGTGACCACAGCAAGTGGCTCGTGACACACCTGCCTGGACACACCTCATGGCTTCCAATGAAATAATGGTGCAATAAGAAAAGAGGATTACATCTTACACAATGTAGGAGCTGCACAGAACAGCAAACAAGGTTTCCAGGAGATTCATGGAGGCCAAAAAGGCAGGAAATGTGACCAAGTGACAGTGACAGTGCTGTCTCTGTTCAGGGCAGTGGGAGATGTATCAGGTCAGTCCTTGCTATAGCTGGGAGCTAACAACAATCCAGAGTATGCAGTTTCACATCTTTTTGTTGTTGCTGTGGCTAAATCATATCTGGTTTAAATTACCTCTTCTGTCATTGATGTTTGCTGTTCAGCCTCAGAGAGCCACAATCTCCTCACGCACACCCCTATGGACACACTTCACCTTCACCAAGTATTTCTTTAAAAATGCAACAGATCTTTAAATCTAATGCAGCTATGCCCTGTAAGAGGCTTTATGTTTCCAGCCCCACAGCCCAAAGCCCTCTCTTACCTCAGGAGTGTCAGTGGGCCCAGTGAGCAGGGTGAAGCCCAGGACCCCCAACCTCCCTGTGGGGCAGCAGCCCCAACCCCTGGCTGACCCCCACTCCCTCTGCCCTCACTTGTATGAACAAAAGCTAAAGGAGTCCTCCTGTTCCAAGGGCTTTTGACAAAGTCCTCAGCCCTCAGAGCTGCAGCCCCAGGGCAGAACACGCTGCGGGCAGTTCCTGGATGGGGAGCCCTGGCACACCCAGCCCTGGGGCCGTGGGCTGCAGGCAGGTGCTGCTGTCCTGGCCACTGCTGCAGGGACAGCTGGTGACACCAGCCCAGCTGGGGTGATGAGCTGTCCCAGCAGTGCAGGAGCGCTCCTCATCTGGGTTTGCCAGGTTCTGAGGGCACCTTGAACAGGCTTTTCTGTGGCTGTCATGCAGAACATCAGAGCAGAGTAGCAAGCAGAAGGCCCTGCAACGCACAAACCAGTTTGCTATGCTTTGTATTATATTCTGACACTGTAACACTCTGATTTAGCTTTCCTGGGCTGGACACTGGCTTATTTTAGACATGCTTTGTTTCCTGTTTTCATTCTCTTCATACTTCTCATAATCTGGTATAAAACTCTGGGTTTGCTTTCAGTGCTTCTGTAGATTGATTTAAAGGCTAACAAAGAGCTCAGTGCATATTTTACATTTGAGGATAATGGGAAAAAAACCCTAGGTTTTTATGGCCAGAAGGGGGCCACTGGATCATTTAATGTGATCACCTGTAAAGTACCATTTCCCCTGCTGAGCCCAGAACTGCCTTCGACTCAATTAGAGCTTGAAGCATTGACAGTTCTAGTGTTCCATATAAAGACCAAGCACAACATAAAACAACTTCAGAATAATAAAAAAAGTTCTGAGGGCCTCCTGGGTGTTCCTCACATATCACAAGGAACTTAAATATCCCTCAACAGTCCCTGTAATGTTTTTTTATGCCCCAGTCACACTTTCTCTGAATAAAAGCAGACATTCTTCATTGACCCAAATAAGCTGCAGTAGTCATAAAAAACTGATCTTCCTTGTGGGGTTTGCTGCTCCTGATATTTAAGGGATTTTCTTGGGAAAGTAATTTTTAAAGCCTTTCTATGCTTGGCTACATAACCATTCACATCCTCCCCAGTTCTTAAACACAAGCTCAGCAACTCCACAAGGAAGGCAAATTAAACTGAGGAGTTAGGAAGACAGAGGCAGGACTCTTATCTCTGCACTTAAATTCTGATGATAATCCCTCTGCAAAGGCCACCTCTAGCTGCCTTCTATCAGTTCTCTTATCCCTGGTCAAGAAAAAAAAATAAAATCACAAATCAGCTCAACAAAATAAGTGTGTTGCTGCATGCACCAAGCCACATTACATTTCCTTCCTCGTTTATGGAACTCAAGCTAGCTCAGAATTTCTTTTCATTTAGGAACCTGAGCCATGCACTGTTATTCCAGAATCAAAAACTCTCACTGAGATGCCTCAGACCCCCTCCTTGCCCTGACAGGGGGGCACTGCAGTCCTGGAAGTTCCTTTTCAACACTTCTGCTCTGGGGTTGCTGTCCAGGCATGGTTTGAAGCGTGGGGACAAGAATTTCTACAATCTGTCCAGCTGCAGAGTGCCCCCAAAACATCTGAATAAACCAACAGGTAAATAAGGGCAGATGAGGAACGAGAGCAGAAGATGACAGAGGAACAAGAAATCCAAAGCAGAGGGAAAGGTAGCTGTGGCAGAAGGATGGGACTGAAACACTCCAAAGTATTTCCCAGTTAGTGCATTGTGTGGAGAGAACGTGGCTCTGCAGAGGCACTGGAAGGGCTCAGCTGAGGGGCAGCGTGGGCACATCACACACCCCTTCATCTGCCTGCAAACCCCAGCTCAGAGCGGCACCAGCACTGCACCCAGCACCTGTGCAGCAGCACGGCTTTTCTACTGTGTATTAGAGTAAATTCACTCCCTGTCCCCTCCTTCTGGCAAGGACCTCCTGCTATGTAAAGAAACCTTTTTGGAGACTTCCAGCCTAAAGAAGTGCCTGTGAGTGAACAAAGGGCAATCACACACGTGTGAGTTACAAAGCGCAAATGTTCTCTCTGTGCGTGATTGTGACACGAGTTGGCTTCAGAAGTGTAACAAAGCCCTTGCTCTGTCCACCAAAGAGCAGAAAAAAGAAAAGAGGCAGAAAAAGAAGGAAACCCACAGGAGTTTTCACTCACTCCTGGCTTGCACAAACTTGTCAGGAGACATACGGATCCCATAACAAGTAACACTTTGTCCCGTGCACTTTAGTTCTGTGGAAACAACGATGTTTTTCTGCAGCAGAGGAAATCCAGGCAGAAACCCCTCATGACCTGCTGGATCTGTGCACCAGGGGGCTGAGACTGAGCTGCATTCCATTTACGGTGCAGGCTTTATACCTGCAATAGCATGAGGCTGCCTTGATGAATTAAGAAGAAAGAGGTTACACTTGACCTTCCTGCAGTTCCCCTTGGACCTGCTGAGATCAGCTCTGAGGAGCCCATCCTGCATGGAGACTGCTCTCCATGGCATGCATCGCTGCTCCAAATGTCAGGCGTTTTAAAGGCCTTATTGAGGCACCAAAGATTTAAGCCAGCCACGTATGCACTGTTCAACAATGCCCTTTTTCTTGTTTAGAGCCACCAGGATGCACAAAATGATTCTCCTCCTAAAAACTATGTTACCACAGGAAGCTCATATCATAAACTCTCCTACCCGGCCTAAAACATCACAGCATCCTGTGCTTGAGACCATACCATAAAGCAGCAATCACCTCTGACCCCACAACCACTTGGAAGAGTTAAACTCTGTTATAAATCCTCATTTATATGCCAAGTGAGTACAGCCATGGGGCAAGGGATCAGATCTAGCACTCACATGTAAAAGCCCACAAAAGGGGGGGAAATATGTCATTAACATTTATTCCACAAACAGGCAGACTGGAAAAAAACCCCACGTTTCTCATTTCTACAATATGGCTTGCAAAACTGGAGAATGATATCAAAGCTCACACATCATTCTGGAAATCAAAATCTCTGTTTAGATGCATGATGCTAATTCAGCTCTGCCTTGCTGAGTTAAAGGTCAAATATAGATTTGAAGTCTTGTTTAAGCTTCTTATTGCTTTAATAACAAGCACTGGATTACTTGAGGGTTTTCTTAACAGTGAACCTGTTCTGAACATATTTCAGCCAAAGATATTATTTCCACTATCTTGTTACACCAGTTCCTAACTGAGAAGTAAATTCACATGACCTGCAAAATTAAAGCAGAGAAGATTCCCATGCCCCCTTGGTAACCGGTTAGAGTTAATGAAATGCAGGAAATTAATTTATTGGGAAGAAATTGTAAAACCATAAACAACAACCCTTTTTATTTGCTTGCAGTTACCAAAAAGTGACTGCATTGTTGATCCCAGCAGAGACAGCTCCCCTTGCACTGCAGGTACACACTGGCACGTATTTTGACTGATATCTTCATTAAATTGTTTACTTAAGCAATAAGAACTGCAAGCATACAGCACTCATATGCAATGTTTCTCACGAGGACAAGCATCTCCCCAGCCTGGGACACAAGAGGTTCACATTAAACAGAAGTGACTTCTGGCACATCTGCTCTCTCACATCTGCCCAGTCTCCACAAGGGGAGCCGGGAAGGAGAGCTGAGCTCAGCACAGCCCAGACACCAGCCCCCCTCACATGCAGGGAGATGTGGGGAAGCTGCTGATCCACCCTGCACTCCTACAGGAACGTGGGCCAGCCTTACAGAGAAAGGATCCCACAAGGAAATTGTTCTGCTTGCTGCAGGCAAAGTGGGATGTGACCCACGTGCAGCTCGTGTGACCAACTCCACTTCCACCAAACTGCAGAAATGGTGTGAGGCAAAGCCAGGTGTTGATCTGCCAGCTGTTTGAGACAGAAGGTGCTGTACAGCAGTCCCCAGGATGTCTGTGGGACCCCCAGGGCACTGTGTGCTGAGGGCTCCCCAAAGGTGGGTCAGAAGCACAGAGGACATTGGAAGAACCAGGTTCATTTTGCTCTCTGATTTCCCTGCCATACAGGAGGCACCTTGAGATCCCAGCGATTGGACATTGACATAACCCTACACATTATAACCTCTAAGGGTCAAGGGAAATCAAACACTTCTCTCTCCTTGTGTCAGTGGATTGTAGTGACTGTTGGCAGGGAAAATGGTGGGCATGATCTGACTAACAGAGTTTTATCTATCAAATCCCAGGTCTGTGATCACACCCATTCTTCCTTCCGGCTACACTTCTGCCTAGGAGGGCATCCTGCAGTATCAGAATAATGAAACATATGAAAACAACAAAGCAACAAACCCAGAAAGTTATGAGACAGATAAATGCTTGTCAAGATGAGCATTGCACATGAGCCATACACAGGCTGCTGTGCAACTACCACCAACCTCTCCCTTCCAAGTTGTGGGCATGACTTGACACCTACCAAAGATTTCTGAGAAGATATGAACGTGTGTTTGTTTGGGTTTTTAACTTCATTTGGTCAGTCAGCTCTACCTTTTAATTATGTCTGTCCTTGATTGCACTGACAAATGGCTGGATGCTCAGACATACTTATTGTTCCATAATAAAATAAACCCTGCTTGATACCAACAAAATACAAACAGGGTTTGTTAGAAGCAGGAGGAATTGTCCATTGAATTAATTAGTTTCATTTCTCATTTAAAGCTGGGTTTAATAGTGGATAAAATTAAGTAAATTTTCTCAATTATATGAAGTGCATATGGTGAGCTGAATTGTGTATTGTACAATTACACATAGCTTTGGGATTCAGAGAATAGCTCTGTACCACAAAACTCTCAGCAGTGAGGAGCCTGGGGCTAATATTACTGAAATTACCTAACTTGCTCTTTTATTAATATGAAAACAGACTATGATTAAAAGCTGGAAGCTGGAGAAAGGAGCTATCTGGACCAGTTTACCAGACTAATGCTAGTTATTCAACTCCAAAAAATACTCTAGGACATACAGGTTAAAAAGGAGGTATTTTAGAGCATTTAGATGCACCACCTCTCCACAGCAGTTGGCTGGGCTGCACCACGCAGCCTGCATGGGCATGCTCTGTACACACTGTGTGTCCATCTGAGCTCAAGTAGAGCTTTATTGCTCTATCCTCAGAAAACGAAGGACAGAGAAAACAAGCACAACCATTAAGACGCTGGCCAAGGGCTGCTGATTCAAGTGTGCAGCCCAACTGCAAGCAAAGGGCCCACGCCTGCACAAACCAGAGATGCACAGGGCTGAGCCCTGCCCTACCTTTCCAGAGCCTCTGCACCCACAGCTGCACACAGCTGGGCACTGGGCTTCACCTGGAGCACGTGTGAGGGCAGGTGTCTGTCCCAGCAAATTACACACTGCCTGTCTGCACACAGGCTAACTAAATTATTTTCTTCTGGAAGACCCATGTGCTTAATAGACTTGTCTTGTGTCCAATCCTGTCTGTGGCAGCTGGAATTTTCCAGCTAACAGCTCACCGTAGCAAAAATGAGAATACACGTTCCTGGGAACCTCAACTCCCTTCCTCCTTAGTCTGCAACTAATTTCCTTTAGCTCATTTTGAAAGGTCTGCTTGTTTTTTTCTCAGGCTTTCCCCATGGAATGGAATGAGAATTTAACAGGGCTTTTGCAACAGATGTTTGGGGAATCTGGTATTTAGTCTACGACAACTGCTTTGTAAAACTGTTCCTTACTTTTGCATAAGCCACTTTATAAACCCAAATAAATAAAACTGTTCCAAAGTAGCCCTTGCTGACTCCGTTAGCACTACTGCTGCTGCACTACATGGGCTGCAACTTGAGCTTCTAGAAAGGCAACTACTGAGCTTTCCACCGTGGTACAAAGTGGCATCATATAATTAGATGAAAATTATACCCACTGTGATAGCTGTGATCTTCCTAGGAGGGCACTGAAGACCGTCTGGTGACAAAGAAAGGTGGTACCAGATCAATATCCCTTCCTTTTGCAGAAAATCTCATGCTAGAAGCAAGCTACCACCTCCCACCAGGACATCTGCTCACTCAGCACCTCACCAAGACCCCACCTGCAAAACTCCACAGAACCTAGGGGAAATCTGCCTGTCTGGGAAGCACTCGAGTGCCTCCAAAACTGGTCCCAGCACTGCTCATCTGAACAAGATGGTTTATTTTGACAGCATGAATTAATCATTAGAGCCATTCACGTGGCTGGACACGTCTCAGGGGACTTCACTCAAGGGCCACAGGAAGGGCCATTCCCACAGCAGCTTTGGACTGACAGAAAGCCCTCTGTGTCTCAGGAGACTTTGGAAATCCAGGCACTGAAACGGGGTTCCAGCATGAGCATGTGTCATTGCACGCATGGAAAGAGCCAACAGCAGATTTCCAGTAGTTAACACAAAGTTAATTCACCGAGGGCAGTCCTCTGCAGGGTCCTCAGGGCTTCAGAAATGAACAGTGAAGGTTTTTGGATGCAAAATTCAAAAATCAGAGTCATACCAAGGGGTGTACAGATTTCTGGAAGCTGTTGAGCTGCCCTTCTGAAATTGAGAAAAATACCTCAATTTTGGGTTGAATGAGCCATATTTGGGTTCTTCTGTTTGAGGATTTCTATATCCTCATTATGTCAAGGCTGCTGCAAGCTCTTCCAGGGCAGTGTTAAGAAAGGCTTCAAGTCATACAGGAACTGGATTCTGAACTTTTGACTTTGCTCATCCTCCCAGACTCAAACCCTGGCCTCACTGTGTTCGTGCCAGCAGAAATAGTGACAATTTTACCCACCCCTCTGGGAAAACAATACTGGAGATATGAGAAAACTGTGCTTGAAAAAACAAGCTCCACAAGACTTCATATAAAGCTGAAATGTGCTTTAACTGTTTTACAATCATGTCAGTACTGTGAGAAGGGAATTCCGATAGGATATTTTGGAAAATACAAATATCCATCAGTCCTTCAGGAGGGTATTCATCGGGCTTGGCATTACATCAGTCTGCACCACTCCCACCCTCAGTGCCTCCCACAAACCAGTACTCCTTCAGTCTGCAAGATGGCCTGACAAAACCAGGAACAGGGAAGAGAATCAGGGAATGATGCTGTGCCTGCTACCTGGCAGGCAGAAGTGGGAAACATTGCTCATTAAACCAGGTTCCACATCCAGCTTCAGACTTTCTGAAACATCACTGAAAAAGTGAACGATTCTGTGAGCCCTAAGGATGAGCAATACTTCAGACATGAACTTCATATCCCTTTACCTCACTGACAAACAGGCAGCCCCCCATGCACACGAGTTCTCCCACCCCCTGCATGGCCAGGCACGTCACCCACCCAGGTATCTCACCTTACAGCACGCTGCTGAGCGAGCCCCTGGTGAGGGCTGCACCTCCTGGAGGCTGCCAGGAGGGAATCAAAGCAGCCAGGGAGGCACTCAAAGCATCATTAGCCTGCGTGTGTGCAGTGCCCTGCCCCTGTCAGCTCCCAGCAGCCAGAAAAGGTGGAGACAGCAGCTTTATTGTCTTATCTTCTGTTGTGCTTTTCAATTAACACCTTTAAATGCCAGCTCTTCTTACCTTACACAAACTCAGGCTGTAACCTCACACCTCTGACCACTGAGAGCATGTTCTTTCTCTCTTTAACAGAACATTGTGATGTTTCAAGAGGTTTTTCCCTAGCATGGCAGATATATCTATTTCTCACTAAATCACATTTGGGAGAACAAGGAAATTCATTAAAACATATTCTGATCTTGCTTAATGTTTTCATCAAGTCTCCTATGACTCAGGTTGCCTTTTACTAGCACACAGGCAGGTTTAACAAATTGTTAAGAATCACTGTGGAAAAGAAGGCCATAACCCAAACCTAACAGGTTCCAGGGAACAGGGACACGGCCCCTGGAGCACGGTGTGACAGCAGAAGGCACAGGCGATGGTTTTCCAACCACTCACAAGCTCTGTCCAAAGCTAACAGCTATTCCCAAACTGACAACTGCTCCACACAACATCCCTGCAGCAGGGGAGCACAGGGAATCTGCACAAAACCCAAGATAAAGGCAGTAACACAAACAGTGGCTGACTGTTTTCACTGCTGGAAAAAGGAGAACAAACAGTTCACTTAGTCTCACACTGCTGTCAGAGACGGAAGCACCTCTAATCTGCTGGGGAGCCAGCCACAGAGCCGTGCTGGGCTCCAGAAGCAAGCCTTTGTGGAAAACTGCAAATGCTGTGTCCATGTGAAACACAGAGGGATGAAAACACGCAGAGCTGCAAGGAAGAAAACTGCCCCTTCTCCCAACACCAGCACAGCCCTTCAGCTGTGTCTGCTGCTCTTCAGCTGCCCAGCTTTCTCCAAGAAATGTGTGATGTGTTTGTCCAAGACTGTATTTACCCACGTCCACCTGAGTCACTGCTCCCCTCCACACTGTGGCACAGCAATGAACACACAGGACATCTGTTCCTTTGGCCTTAAACCACTTCAGCAGAATCTGCTGCAATCCTGAGACCTGCACACAGGCAGGACAATGAAGGGGTGCACACACAGCATCCCCTGCCCGCTGGGCAGGCAGCCTTGTGCCTTGGAAGTAAAGCACCACCAAGGCGTGCTGAGGAGAAACAAGGCCGAGGGGGATGTGGCTTCTCCTGCCCCACGTGCTCCTGCAGGACACAGTGTCTCTGAGCTCGTGTGGGAGCCCCATGTGGGGCACGTCCAGCCCGCTCCTCCACGCTGGGATATGGCAGCTCCAGGTCAGAGGGACAAGTGAGAGCAGGAAGGACCCAAAGATGTGGAGAGGCTCCTCACAGCTTGGCAAGGAGCCCACTGCTTCCTCCAGAAACGAGCCTCCCAGCTGGGTTTGTTTCACGGCAAAGGGCTCTGTTACAAAGCTGTGTGGGAGAAAGAAGGAATAAATGCCCCCAAGGCTGCTGTGAAGAGCACACTTCAGAGCAGCTGCTCTCTCTCTTATCTAATCTTAATTTTAATCGAAATTTTCCCCCCTGTGTTGCCCGGGGTACTCAGATCCCTGTGCACGTGCTCCTCCCGGGCCAGGCAGCCGCAGCCTGCCCGCACACGCCGGGCTGCTCCCGAGGCAGGAGAGCAGCACCGCGCTCACACCGCGCTCACACCGCGCTCACACCGCGCTCACGCCGCGCTCACGCCGCGCTCACGCCGCGCTCACACCAGGCTCACACCATGCTCACACCGCGCTCACACCGCGCTCACACCGCGCTCACACCGCGCTCACACCGCGCTCACACCGCGCTCACACCGGCTCACACCGGCTCACACCATGCTCACACCGCGCTCACACCGCGCTCACACCGCGCTCACACCGCGCTCACACCGCGCTCACACCATGCTCACACCGCGCTCACACCGGCTCACACCGCGCTCACACCCTGCTCACACCGTGCTCACACCGCGTTCACACCAGGCTCACACCGCGCTCACACCGCGCTCACACCGCGCTCACACCATGCTCACACCGCGCTCACACCGCGCTCACACCGCGCTCACACCGCGCTCACACCGCGCTCACACCATGCTCACACCGCGCTCACACCGCGCTCACACCATGCTCACACCGTGTTCACACCAGGCTCACACCATGCTCACACCAGGCTCACACCATGCTCACACCGCGCTCACACCGCGCTCACACCCTGCTCACACCGCGCTCACACCGCGCTCACACCGCGCTCACACCGCGCTCACACCGCGCTCACACCGCGCTCACACCGGCTCACACCAGGCTCACACCGCGCTCACACCGCGCTCACACCGCGCTCACACCAGGCTCACACCAGGCTCACACCGCGCTCACACCGCGCTCACACCGCGCTCACACCGCGCTCACACCGGCTCACACCAGGCTCACACCGCGCTCACACCGCGCTCACACCGCGCTCACACCGGCTCACACCAGGCTCACACCGCGCTCACACCGCGCTCACACCGCGCTCACACCGCGCTCACACCATGCTCACACCAGGCTCACACCGCGCTCACACCGCGCTCACACCGCGCTCACACCGCGCTCACACCGCGTTCACACCGCGCTCACACCGCGCACGCTACCCACAGACATTCCCTCCAGTGCCACCCCTTCGTCTGCTAAATGTCTCAAATTGCCAGCTCCCTCGGGGGTTCTAAATATTAAATGAAAAAAGGTTATTACAACATGCCTGGCAGCAGAAATTGGGGTGAGGCTGGCGGTCACCGATAGCCGGGGCCTGAGTTAATTAATACATGCTCACTCCAATTTTTTTTCCTGTTTTGATAAAGGGCAATTTATAGTTGGCATGACTGTCACAATGCCCCATGACCCTCAGTCTAATTATAAAATATAATGTGGAAGTGCAAATGCAAGATCCCGGGAAAGAAATCCTGGTCTTCTGCAGCTTTTACTTTTTCCCATTCCAGCTTTCTTTTTCCAGAGCGTAACTGTGGCTCTGAGCGCAGGATAAGCCCAGAACGTTAATGTGTGTTTATTTAGAGACCTCTCTAATGTGTTTGTGTTGTGTGTTTCTAGAGCTACAGACCAAAACAGGCACGGAAACAGCTACCCAACACAGCAAATTCCCAGAGGGGAAGACAAGAAGGGTTAGTTGCTGGATGCATCTTAGTCAGGAGAGAAGCTGGAGCTCTTTTAATTGTTCATCAATCAATTAACGGCACTCTCAAATGTCTAATTAAGCAGACAACTGGAATTAAGCAAAGGGCATCTCTGAAATGCCAGCCCTCTTAACGAAATCACTTCTTATGTTCAAGTGAGTACTTGATTAAGGTGTGCTTGTGTGGAGAGACGTGCAGGAAAATCCCCAGCCGAGCGATTAGCACATGTCCCTGGTGAGGCTCTGAAAAATCAATCCTTTGGTGCTGCAACTTAACCTTCACATCCAAGCGAGTGCCTGAGCTGGGTGGCAGAGCACAGCACAAATCAGGCTCGTTTAGGCTGTGGCACAAACACTGAGGTGCCCTCTGTGGGCACGCTGGGCTGATCAGCAGGGAGGGAGCAGTGACACAGGCCATGCCCGTGGGCACGGACACCTCGAGGGTGGCAGGGCAGCACAGCAGGCCAGAGGTTTGATGCGAGCACCCCCACACCAGGCTCAGAAAGCAGCAGCAGCTCCTGAGGGCTTGCTGTTCCTCCAAGGACAAAGCCGGGGTAGGCAGGGAGCTCTGCAAACAGGGCAGAACCCCCAAGCCCCACCCAGGGCCAGGGAATCACCCAGCACAGGTCTGTGGATGTGCACCCCAGGGCAGCTGGGAACACTGCTGGCAGAGAGGGGCACTGAGAGCACTCTGGCAGTGGAACAGGGGTGGCACTGAAATCCTGTCATCACTGGGCACGGGTGGCACCCACGGGTGGCACCCACGGGTGGCACCCAGCTCCCCAGGACTCAATGCAGACACAAGGCAGGCAACACGAAGATGCTGCCACCGTCGATTCCCTGTACATCAGGGACACCACAGCCCCTGAGTGAAACCAGGCAAGAAAAGCAAGCAGCAACACGAGATTCAGCATGTAGCAGGGAAGATTCCAAACTGATCCTGCTTTTCTGTGGTGCTCTCAGGAACTGAGAAGCTTCCACAAAGGCTCCACAGCTGGTTGTTCACACTGCATCACACAGCACATGCTGTGGGTCTGTGCTGCAGCTATTTAATTTCATTTCCACAGCTGTGGCCAAATACTTGCAACAACAACAACAAAAAAATCAAAATTAAAAAAAATCACAAGAGACAAGGAAAGAATTTCCAGAACTCCCCTGGAAATCTTCTGCCAAGGAGTGAGGCTGCTCCTGTACAGTAAAGTTACCCACAAAGCAGCCTGGTCAAGGAAAAAATCCCACAGTTGTCCTTCGAGAAGACAAAAAAACCAAGAGTTCAGTTGGCCTCTTCTGGCACATTTACTTACAGAAGGAACTCCTGAGCCTCTCGCCATCAGGACAGAAGGTCCCTAAAAATAACCCAGTGAAAGCTGATAGAGCCATCCTAAAAATCTCTTTTGTGGGTTTAGTCCTGAAGTGTGATACTTTGATACCAACTTTGGCCTTAAGCCAAACTTACTAGTACATACCAGTCCAGGGAGATCAGTTTTCTTTCATCTTTACAGGGTTTTTTTCCACTCTGGCAGATACTCTGTCTCCTTGTCTGCTTCTCCAGTTGCCCCAACATCACAAATTACCATCAAAACTTTGTGTACTTGCTTTCCAAGCGTGTAAGGTGATAAAATAACAAGTGCTTATTTTGCAGCAAGGGAGCTGTGATATTAGGGTTTATATTTCTGAGCAGAGTCTGTTAAAAACAAACCCAAACAAACCCAAACCCATAAGAAATTTTAAAAACTCCCAGAAGCCACCTCCATTGATCAGGTGCTCTTGCAACGGTATCTAAGTGAAGAACAAATATTGCAAGATTACAACAGTAAAAACTATTTTAATACAACAGTTCTCACATATATAATCAAGGTAGAAAAGCCTGAAGTGTGACACATTTCTTGTTTTTCTTAAATGTTTTCTGCAAATGCCAGTAATTATTCATGCTGCTGCTTCTGTAAATAAATACTCTCACCAGCTGAAAAAAGACACAGAAAAAACCCAGTCATGATAGCAGCTCCAGCACTGCCTTGGAGCTCAGCTTCAGCAAACTTATATTGGCATGTTGTTATATTAATAGTTTTTTAATATATTTTTTAAAAACTCTACGTTTCGAAGTCTTGATATAAAGAAGCCTAGATGGTACAAAATCGTACCTGAGTAAGAAGAAATCAAGGCAACTCTCCCACAAAGGAAATTGCTATCAAAATTGATGCTTCCTGCCATGTTGGAATTCCAATAAGCATTTATCTCAGCAAATCCTTGGCAGCCTCTGACATTTCTATTATTGGGGCTGACTGGGTTCATCCTACCCTTATGAGAATAAATAGTGGAAGATCCCGGGGGAAGGGAACTGCTGCAATAACAGGCACATCACTCAGCAGTTTGAAGCAGGGAGAGAGTTGGTTTTTCCCAGGTGTGGTGCCAAAGGGCAGTGGGAGGAGGGGACAGAGTCAGCAGCTGGATCTCCCCTGGCATCCAGGTTGTGGTGGTGGTGATGCCCCATGTCCTGAGCCAGGCAGTGCAGCGGGGATGGGTTCAGGGCTCTGGGGACCACGGAAGGCACCTGCTCCTGCCAGGGTGTCTTGGGTTGAGAAATGTAACCAAAAACGTGTATTCTATTTTCATCTGTTGAAACTGGTTGGGAGATATTGTTCTTTATATCTTGCAACTCTAGGGGGGAAGAGGGCGGATGCCTTCTGTTAATGGACACCTGATAACACCAGATAAGGCAGGGCCTCCTTATCTCTTCCTGCACCCAACCTCCTCAGAGGGAATCCCCTGTGAATGGGCCATTGAAGGCTCTCACAGGACTGATAACATCACCTCATCCCATTGGGAGATGCTCCACCCAGTGGAGGAGCCAAAGCCTTTCCACCGGGATAAAACAGCAATCCCAAACACCAAGGGAGCCTGTTCCCACTGGATTTCCAGAGGATGACTGGACCCTTTCTTGAGGATCATCTCTACTCAAACGGAGCCACAACTGTTACTGCAGGAGGACTTATCTTGGACTGCTTCCAACACCCTGACCAGCAGGATGCCAGGTTTGCATTCTGACTCTGTCAGTGGTCCTTTGTACTATTGCATTTGTCTTATTTTATTTTTATTTTATTTTTATCTTTCTTGTTGTTTGTTCTCTCTCTATTAAATTGTATTTCTGACTTGGAGTCTCACTGGTTTTGCTTTCAAACCAGCACACAGGGGTTCTTGCCCCCTGCCCAGCCCACCTCCAGGTCATCCATCAGAAGGGAGGCATCAGCCTGGAATGGCCCCAGTGAACCCCAATGGATCACACCTGTGCCAAATGTGGTCCACAGCCACTGCCTGGTGCTGCTTGGGATTGCCCCAGGTTACAGGGAAGGCTGGCTGAAAGTGGACAGGAACACAACGGGGCTGCGAGGAAAGGCAAAAACCAGAAGTGCAAAACAAAGCAGGGCAGCGTGGGCACCCCAAGGGAAAGAAGGCCCCTAAGTGAAGTTCGTGGTGGACAAATGTTGCACTGCACCTCCCACAACCAGGATGTTTTCTATATAGGAAAAGGGTTTCAGTGTAACCCCAGGACTTTTAAGGGAAAAACGCCAGAAACTTCTTTGCTCTCCTGACAGCAATTGGCTCAATGCCAAGACAAAGCACTGATAGGCCTCCTTAGCTGTTCCTCAGAAATGTAGCTATTTTCTATTGGGCTGCTTGCCAAAAATCCCACCTAAATCGTTCCATACTTAAGGGAGAGTGGGAGGTGTCTGGGTGCATTTTCAGGGTGTTGTAGCAGGTGTGTGGGACCTGTCCCTACACTGCACATGGCTTTGTTCTTTTGTTTTGTATTATTTTCTTCTTTAATTAAAACCTTTTTGCTCTTTCAAGTCACACTCAATCATGCCATCTCACAAATTATTTTAAGGCATTTCTGTGAGGTGCTGGCCACCCTCAGAGTGTGTTGGACCCTTGTGGAGCTAAAGACACCTGGCTCAGCGAGAATTCCAACAAACTGCTCCAGAAAATTAATTCAGGGACGTGCACTTATCTGGGGGCTGTTCTTTCCATGACAAGGAGACAGTTCTGTGCCACGCTGAGCCCAGTGCCACCACACAGGGAAATTCCCTGTGGCCAAAGGAGCCTCCTGCCCGGAGGGTGTGAGGGAGCTCTCCCTCCCTCCCTCCTGCCTGGCAGCTCCAGATGTGGCACGGGCTGGTGCCCTGCTGCTGCCAAAGCCACCGTGCAACCCTCTGCCTGCCCCTGCCTGAGCAGCACCAGTGCCAAACCCTGCGTGCCCCTCCTGCCCCAGAACCAAGCCCCTGGTGTTGGGGGTTAGATTTGCCTCTTTTTCACTTACAGGATTTTTTCCCATAAGTTGCTGAGAAACTTTAATGACAGTGCTTCAAAGGGAGTGGTCAAAGGAGAGGGCAGCACAAGGCTACACACACCTATTGTTTTTGAGTCTCTGGGAGTTCCCCTCAGAGGGGAGAGATAACGCAAGCTTTGGGAAAGGTAAAAGACAGAGCTGAGGGAGCAGTTGCCCCCTCTTGCTCTCAGCATTGAGGAGGACAGTCAAGCTGCCCCTCGCTGCAGGAAGAGTTCACAGCCATCACTCTGCCTCTGCCTCGTCCTGGGAAATCTGCTCGTGTACCCAGGAATCCTGAGCTCGCTTTCTCCAGCCTCTCCCCCCACCGCCGCTGCTTCTTCAGAGCTTTGAGGTTCCCCTGCTACTCTGTAGCCCTGCACTGCTCAGCCCTGCTGGGACACCCCTGCTGTTCCAGCTGCCAGCGCAGAGCTCCTCATCTCATCCACCAGCCCGGGACTTTCCTCCCTTCCAGCTCAGCCTCTGGGAGTCCCGCAGGGGCACCCAGATCAAACTGCCCCGGGCTTTTTGTGAAAGAAAGGCCTCAAGGTTCTTAGTTCTGTTTATTACTAATGCTGTAGTTGTTGTTTGTTGTTTTGTCATATATACTAGTAAAGAACTGTTATTCCTATCCCCATACCTCTGTCTGAAAGCCCCTTTAATTTTCTAAATTAGAATAATTTGGAGGGAGGGGATTTGAATTCTCCATCTCTAGGGAGGTCCTGCCCCCTTCCTAGCAGATACCTGTCTGTCAAACCAAGACACTGGGTCAGATGCCATTTCTGTGACTCCTTCCTTGCAGATGTACAGACAATCTGAGTGCTTTCGAGAAATCTAGAGAAATTGTCCTGCAGCCTTCCATCATACATTTGCTCTTTCAGAAACAGATATCCTGATTCTCTTAACCTTCCTTTTTTTTTTTTTTTTAATTTTTTTAATTTAAACTCTTCCAGTTCCTAACATTAGTGGTCAATTTGTCCTCATAGCCCACAGCAGTACTGCCAGCAAACGCAGAGAAAGAAGACTTGAGGCTTGCACATTTAGAAAGCCAAAAGAAAAGAAACAAGCAGTATTGTAAATTCTATTTGGAAATTATTTTCTGAAATAACTGCAAAGGTAGAACCTCTCCAAGTAAGTGGCTCTGCACTGCTGCAGTACCATGTACCCTCATACCTCACTGACAGCTTATCCATCCTCACCCCAGTGATCCAGATGGTCCCACAAACTTCCCCCATGGTAGGGCAGACCGGGAGTGCAGAGAGCAGATGCTATGGATTATGCATGGAAGACAGAAGAACTCTCAGGGAGCCTGGGCACCAGCAGAACTAGTGAGGAAATACCTCTCTTCTGCTTATGCCAGATGTGGTAACAACATTTCTTTTCCAAAGGTACCCCAGAGCACAGAGCAGCTGTGCTCTGCCAGCGGCACTGCCTGGCAGGAGGCAACAGCTTCTCCCCCTCACTGCTGCTGCTGCTCTGTGGGGCAGCCTGGACAAACCCCTGCTCCTGCCTGGCCACATTCCTGCTGCAACGTCCAGCGTGGCTGTGATGCCTTTTCAAAGTACAGTCCCCTTTAGGGACTACCTAAAAACAGAGGCCAGACAGAATTAGGAGAATAAAAAGCAGTTATAGTTATTGAAGGGCCTCCAGGTACATTTAGAGCAGACAAAGCCCACCCAGGGGTACACCCAAACATGGACCAGGGGTCACACCTTTTCACACTTTTATAAGTTTGGTCCATTTGCATATTGGGGGTTAATCTTCCAATTACAGCTTCAGGTAATGAAGCCATTTGCTCCAAGTTTGCTCCCCCAACTCACTTTTGCTTACATCTCTCAGGGCCTGAGGCAGTGAGGTGTCCTTGATTGCCAGGCCTGGAGAGGAATTGCTGTGTCTGACCAAAATGTGAGGACAGCAGCTCACACTGTATATAGAGTTTGGAGTTATACACTAAAGAATTGCAGGATTACAAATACATGAAAAACATAAAAGCTGAAATGCTAAGGCCCCAGCTGAGCAGGGAGAGCTCAGCCCGCTGCCCTTTGTGCGGAGAGCAGCCCCACAGCGCTCAGGGAAGCAGAAGCCCATTCCTGTACTGCCCCACGTGCTGCCAGATAACAAACCAGGGACTCTGATAAGGCTGTGGAGGGGCAGAGTGTGCCTGTGGTGCTGCTCACGTGGGGCTGTGCCCGTGGCAGCCCCGTACCTGCACCAGCTCTGTGCCACAGGAGCCCCGAGGGGATGGGCAGGGGTGGCAGGGAAGGCGAGTGAGCAGCAGAGCAGCACTTCTGCACAGCTCAGCCCCTCTTAGCTGAGAGGAGGAGCACTGCCCAGAGCCCACAGCTGCCTCTGCTGCAGCAGCAACACACTCAAAGCTGCCTTCGGTCCCAAGCTTTCCTGAGCACACTTGAATTCATCTTAAAAACCCAGCAGAACTTTTTCTTCCCTTTCTGTGGTTCTTCTCCCGTGTGGCAGAACTGTGCATCACAGCAGGGTTTTGTCCCGTTTATCCAGGTCTTAGTGAGAAGATCAAGCACATCCAGGGCCTGCCATGGCAGGAGGCAGGGAGCAGTCTCACAGCACCAGTGCAGGAGGGAAGGAGGCTTGGGGGGTCTCACCAGTGTGTGCAAACACCTGAGGGGAGGGGCAAAGAAGATGGAACCAGGATCTTCTCACTGCACCCAGGGACAGACAAGAGGCAATGGGCACAAACCCAAACACAGGAGGTGCTGTCTGAACACTCAAGATGTTCCTGCTTGAGAAGCGTGGTTGGACAAGATACCCCCAGAGATTCCCTCCAACCTCAACCATTCTGGGACTCTGTGACATTGTTAATACACAGTCACAGGCTGAAGTGCAGCCTGGCAAAGATGGACTTCAGTGAGCACTGATGGCCCAGCTGCAACAGGAGAAGCAGGGAAATCACTCTGCACTCTGAAGTTCCCTTTGGTCTCAGGAGAGCCAACTACTGCTTCACTTTTTCTGAACTGTAAAGCCAAACACTTTTTTTTTTCATTATTCTGACTAATGGAGAAGGAGAAAAGGTAAAAGGGTTAATTTTAAGGTATTTGTACACCTCCTAAACTAAGGGTGCAGTTAGGAAACACCTCCAGCAAGCTCAGAGAGCTGCTCTCTCTGGGAAGCCACACTCAGAGGCAGAACACGAGCTCCAGCTGTACTGGGCAAACATCCAGCCCTGGGGATCAGCACCCAGGAGTGATGAGCAGAGCTGTCACCAGGCAGAGCACCTTAATCTGCTCTATCTCCACTTTGCTTCTTTGCTTCCAGTTTTGTCAGCCAGGTACAAAACTTTTACTCTGCTGGAGTGCTTTTTGACAATGTTTATTTTTAATTTCTTCTGGCAGTAGGAGTAAACTTCGTATAATCTGGCAGGTGCTATGCTCTGTTCCTCAAAAAGGAGTAGTTCTGCCTGTAGTAGGATGAAGATTTCTTCTCTTGCCACTCTTGCTCTGAGAGCAGGGATGATTCATTTTTCCCACCCAGATACAGCACTAAGGAATTTCTCTCTGAAGACTTACATTGTACACCTTTAACCTTCACTTTTGAGGACACATGTTCAGACATCTACTCTGCAACATTTTGTCAAAAATTAGTATTTTTTTCCTATCAAAGAAGCTTAACAAAAGTGAAAATATATTCTTGTAACACTCTGGCTTAACTTCCCCATATCCCCTAACATCCAAAACCTCCAGCCTCCCCATATCTGTTTGAAGATGGTTGCAGAACTCAACAAGTCTGTACCCTTCTATTTTCCCATTCATTTTTTCCCCTCACTGATACCACAAAGCAATCTCTAATTCATAATCACATCCGTGTCAGGTTCCCAATCTTAAGAGAAGCACTTGGCACTTTAATCTTCAAGCAGATTACACATTTCCTGTTAGGACTTGAAATCCAGCTCTGTGCATGTGTGTGGGTGCCTGCACGTTTCTTAAGATTTGCTTAAAAAAATAATAAAAGGGCAGGATGAACAAAGGGTTGAGACTTTTCTGTCGGGGGTCTGGAATTAGTTTTGCTGATGGTGAAAAGATGAAGTGGAAAGGGCTGGGCTGCTCTTCCTCCCCTCTCCGTGTGGCTTCATGGACACTTTTTGTACCAAGTCCCAGTGCACTGACAGGCTGTCCCTGTGCCCCCAGGTCCTCACTGCTGCCAGTCTGGGAGCACCAAGGCCCAGCTCCTGAGGAGAACCACAGCACTGTCATTACACAGAGCAGGGCTGTTTGCTGGCTGACCATAGAGGAGTTTACAAACTGAGAGAAAGGCCAAACAACTCCTTTTTGACTGTAAAACACTCCACTGAGAGACTGATAAAATGAGTTTGAGTTCAGTGGCCCCTCTCTTGGAATGAGCTGGCACTCAGGAGCTGCTGCAGAGTCCCTGGGGTCCAGCCCAAGGGGGGACACAGAATGATCTCCCCTCTCCCCTCTGCCCTCCCTGGGGTGGGCACAGGAAGGGCCCCAGATGGGAGCCTGGCTCGGGTTACCCAGGACTGGCACGAGCCCTGCCTGGGAAAAGTGCAGCAGAGATGAATGATATTCGGCATACAATAAAGTTTTTGAAGAGTGAAATTTGACATGTTAGTCACTGCTTTTAAAAATATCTTCCCTTTAAATCTGCACTGGCAGCATGTTAGCAGGAGTGTTACTGACACCTAGGACACAAACCCCATAGCTAGGATCAGTTCATAACCCTCCTCAATGCTCTGCTTTAACCTCGATCCAAAGGGTCTGCTTCTGATGCCCAGAAGCTTCTGAGTTTCCAGGTTCTTCCATTCCCAGACTTCCTGTGTGAGGCTCCCAGTAACACCTCCAGCTGGGCACGTGTGTGATGTGGGAGGCTGTCTGCCAGGAACTGGAGTGGGGTCAGTAAATCAGAGCCCACAGCGGGCACAGATGAGCTGCCTTCCTTGTGGTCACCAGCAGTGTGGTTCTGATTGAGACCAGAGACTGCAGTGCTTGAACACAAGCAGCACTTCTATATTCAAGTGATGCAATGCACAACTTCTCCCATGTCAGACCAGAGTGTCATAGATTTCAGCTAGGGAAGAGAGATCCTGACAATGAAATTTTGAGCGTATATATATATAAATAATATATATATATATATTCTCTTTTGAAGCATTTTGCTAGGAATTAAGCCCAGTTCCTGGAGCTTCAGCTGTGTTGTGGGCTTGCTGCTCCTCAGCATGACAGCAGGATTGTGCTGATGGCTGAAGAATATTCCCTCTCCAAGGGACAGAGCAAAGGGCTGTCATGGCAGGAAGGCTTTGACTACAGCCCTGCCTGCCAGTGAGTCTGATGACAAAAACATGGTGGTACCTAAAAGCCAGCAGTTACAGGACGTAGCACTCCCTCACACCCTCATTTTCAGAACCATAATAACCAGAGTGCTCTTAGCAGTTTGCTTTGCTCTATATAAATAGGGGCAGAGGCCAGCAGAGTGGTTTGCAGTTAATCACATAGCACAACACAAAATAGCTGTCAGTGAGCTGCCCCTGCACTATTCAAGGGAGAAATAGAGCAAGAGTGGTAGCATGTCTCTTCACTAGCTCACCCCTGCTCAGAGTGGCATCTTGTGCCATCATGTCACCTAATCAGAGCAGCCTCTCGTGAGGTTTCTGCTCCCATGTCCCAGCTCACTGAGCCAGCACTGAAAGAGTGATCAATAAAATGCTGGCGAGACCCCATGAGCTGCTTTCTTACAGCACATCCCAGATGGAGACTGGGCTGGCTCACAGGGGGGGCAAGAATAGCTGAGAAGGAATAGCAGGTCTTATAAGGAAGTAAAGGATGATGGAAAGCAGCAGAAGTAAACAGACTGAGCATCAGGGCAGCATGGTGCTGAGATGTTACAAACACAATAGTGTCCCCAAAGCAATGGTAACAGACAGCCAACTAGAGCTGGAATGGAGAGGGGCTAAAAAGAGAGCTCTGTCTTGCTCCAAATCAACGTGGCCTGCAGGTCTCAGGATGCTGTTGCTGCCTCTGAAGCCTGTGGAACATGTATTCCCTTGTCCATCTGCTCTCTGACCCCTCCAGAAAAGTCCCTGTGAAGGCCAGTTAGTGCAGGGTGAGGTGGCTCTTCCTCCACCCTACCTCTCCTCACCTGGAGATGACCCCAGTTCTCTGTGTCATCCCACAAACACAGGAGACAGAAGTGCCCCTCAGCAGTTTGGAGCTGCTGTTCCTACAAACACACACAGACAGACGCCCTGTGCTTGGCACAAACAGCCAAACCTGATCCAAACCCCCGGCTGAGCAAACAGCTCACACCCAGCAGAGGCTCAGAAACCTGAGGCTGGGGCACTTCAGCAGGCAGTGGCACATGGAGCCCCAGAGGGCAGCTTAAAACGTGGACTTTTGCCATCAGCACACTGGGAGCCCGGGAAGCAAACAGCCAATATGCACTGGAGATCTGCTGTCCTGCATGATTACAGAGCCAGTCAGGCAGGGGTGATGAGTGAGCTGGGTGCAGTCATTACACCTCTCAGTCTGGCAGAGATTTATTCTGGCCCATCAGAAAAAATGAGACAGGACTGTGTGACCTGACTTGCAATAAGCTTCAAAAACAGCAAGTCAAGACCAGGACGGGAAATGAATTTGGCAGAGTCCCGGACAAACCCAACACACAATACTGGCCCTTAGCTTCTTCCTCACATAATAACCCATGGAAAAGTAATAGCAGTGACCTTTTAGGACTAGAAACCCAGCTGAACTGGGGAAATGCTCAAAATGAATAATCTTAAATAATAAGGAATATTATTGCCTCTGATCCCCAACTCCACACCCACAGAAATAAAAACAAACTCTTGTTCCAGAGAATTTTTACACAACAGCGTTATTTGTTGGTTTGTTTTCAGTATTTATTTCCTAAAATAAGCCTATGTCAAACTGAAGAGTGGGGTCCTGGGCAGTGCATCTGGAGATGTTTGAGAGTTTTGTACACAAATCCACTCCCAAGGTATTGGTCCATGAGCTCTAGAATTACGCAGCCCATATACCTTCCACCTGGGGGAAAAAACCAAACCACCTTAGAAGGAGTATGTGTCTGAGACCTTTACATGCTGCCACTTTACAAACATTGGGAAAGCCATTTTTTAAAGACCTGGATACCATTTTACAACCAGCTTCCCTCACCTGACTAAGCTGGTATTAGTCAAAGCCTGAATTCTTCCTTTACTTTTGGTTTTGTTGGGTCTGAGCGACAGAGACTGCCCTTAGTGGAGAAGCTGTGCAGCCTGCAACAGTGCATGCACTTGTGCACCTGCTGTGTGTCCACAGCCTGCAGAGAGCTGACTTTTGGACCTGGTGTTCCAGATCTAACGTGAGATGCTCTAATCCACACTTGAGCCTTCTGAGCCCCTCTCCTCATGCTCAGCCATCAGGCTGTGGGCAGGTGCATTTACTGTACTCATTGCTGTCCCTAAATGTTCCCCTTCCTAGAGCAGGTCCTTGATCCTGCAGTGGAGAAATCTCACCTGCCCTGCATTAAAGCAGTGCTCTAAGTACCAAACAGGTCTCACCCATGGCACTGCTGTCAACCCGTGCAGGAAAGCACCCCCTGCCCGTCTGACCTGAGAGATGTGTTACTTGTGGGACACCACTCACAGGGCACAACACACGGAGCAGGGGCTCTCCCCATCCCTCTGCTTTTATTTCTGTGGTTCTACTCTTAACACCTTCTTCTCCTTTCCTATGTGTGTCTTTTACCCACCTTTTCATTCATTGTAGTCCTGCTCTCATTTTCTCTTCTCCTCACAGCTTTCCTGTTCTCTCCATCACTCCTACCACACAGGCTCCCTTTCAGTTCTTGGTCTTTGCCTTTTTTGCCCATGGACTATTATTCCTTCCTGCTTTCCTCATGTCTCCTGAACTATTTCAGTTGTTTATGAGAAAGGCTTTGAAGTGACTAATTGTTCTTAGAAAAGGTCGGGCTCACAGTGCCACGTGCTGGAGCACTCAGCTCATTCCTCTGCAGGGACTTTAACACTTGAGCTCAGCCCTTCTCTGCC
The DNA here is from genome assembly GCF_021018805.1 of Prinia subflava. Taxonomy (NCBI): domain Eukaryota; kingdom Metazoa; phylum Chordata; class Aves; order Passeriformes; family Cisticolidae; genus Prinia; species Prinia subflava. Next base: position 2,151,571 of record NC_086257.1, on the reverse strand, counting down.
TCTGCACAATCACTCCTCTCTTCAGTGTGCTCTCGAAAGAAGCCACACAATGACACTTGTGTTTAGGCAAGCCACTGAGGTTTTCTGCCACAGCTGGGTGGAGAATGAGGTGGGGTGTCTTTAAATGAAGCAGATTTTGTGACTGAAGGCCAGCCAGAAACATGTGGGTATTGAGGTCAGCCCTCTCTTCCAGCTTTTAATGCTAAGCACATTCCATAGGTGTAATAGTCCACTATTTCCACAGGTACCCAGTGGCACTGGACTTAAGAGGAAGGAGCAGCATAATTACTGCTGCCTCCTGAGGAAACAGGTGTTTGCTCTCCACATTTATTTTAATTCCTTCAGCTTTGCTGTAGTTCATAAGAGACTAAAAATTTATTACCAGAGGAGTATGAGAGTTTCACTGTTTCTGCTTTATCACAGAGAGGAGGGACATTGCAAACTAGATGGAAAAAATAAATTAAAAAAAAAAAAGGTAAAGGAAAGAAATAAATCAGGCAAACCCTAAAAACTAACACTGTGGGCAAGCTTAGCAAGCACAGTGGCTAGAAGATTTATAGAAGTGTGTAAGAGCACACTGACCAAAACTATTGCCATAGACCCACCAGAGAGATTCCAGGAACAATTGATGCCTCCTTGTGCAAACCAGGTATTAAAAAGAACTTTATGCTCTTGTATTTCTTATTATTTTTCAATAACCATATAACACTTCTGTGGTAAAATAGTAACATGAACTCCTGTTGACCTTTGATATTTGAACTCAGAGCGAAAGAGAATAGGAAATGCCGAGCGCACGAGCGGCAGGAGTGAATGGGGTTATTCATAACTGAGCTCCTGAGCCTGGCACCCGCTCTGAGTTCACTGTCCTGCTCCTCCTCACTGGTGCTCACTGGAAAACCATCACCTTCTCCAGCACAGACATCTGCACTGCTGTGCCTGTGCTCCCCAGGGCCAGGCTGCAGGTTTGGGAGCACAGGCCACGTCCCCGTGTCCCAGAAGCTCAGCCTGGACGCAGCGCCAGCGCTGCCGTGGCTGGGGGCACGTGTGTGCCAGCACCATTGCTGGTTAGCTCATTAAAAGGGCACTTGTGACAGCCAAAAAAACCCCATTAACTTCAAAGTTAAAGCACATGAGGTAATTTTGATCCTGCATTCCACTCTCATTTTATTTAAAAAAAAAAGGTGCAGTGACACACGATATGTCTGCTAACCTTCGGCTCCCAGCCACCAAGTAATTCATCCTCCTGCATCCTCCTCCTGCTCATCTGAACATGCAAGAGAAACTCTTCAAAGGATTCCTTGGACGACAGCTTGTCTCACTGAGACTGAAGGTAAGCAGATCTCAAGAGAAGTCAGTCAGACTGGATTTCACATCTGATCACACTCATATGTCCCTACAAGAGCCTTTGCTGCACATGCATTTGAAGTTTTGAGTGTGCTGCCAACTTTCTAGGTGCTTAACTCAAAGAGGTAGCCAGGGGAGATGCCCCAAGAGGAACTTAACTGTAGAGGAAAATTAAAAAAGTGTCTTCTGAATAGAGACCACAGAATGTGAACTGCCAAAACATGCTCAGAAGTTTCCTTCATAACCTTGTAAAACACTGGAGAAAGTCACAAGTGAGACAATTTCTCCTTTTAAGAGGAAAATTTATTCCATTGTAATTCAAAATGCAAGCCCCATTAAATTTATAGATTTCACATTTTATTCAGTTGTAAAATTCTTGCCCTTATTTGCCAGATCTTGTCAGAGAACTCAGCCCAAGCCCGCAGCCGTGCTGGCATTGTACTGCTGCAGGCAGATGGACACTGCAGACAATCAGCAGCCCAGCTCACCCCACCACACTAGAAAACAATGAAGAAAACCTATTTTTCAGCTTCCTCTTTGACAACTTACCCCACAAAAAGAGGGGTTTTTTTATTAAATAGTTTCTCACTCCCACCCACTACTTGTGGTGCTGGCAGAAGGGATGGGGAACATGAAGTGTGGGCTTAAAAGGTTGGTGGTCCCCTCTGGTTTGCTGTCAGAGAAAAGCCAGGGCAGACTGCAGCTCTGCAGCTGACTCAAGCTCATTTCAAACAGAAATTGGATTACTTGAGGGCAAAGCTCCCCTGGGATCACAGTTTGCAAGATGGACTGCTCAGGACATTTAGTTGAGTTCCCTCCAGCTCCATTCCTTTCCCCAGAGCCCGTGGGAGTTCAGCACTATGGTTCTGTATCAAGAGGCGTCTGCAAAGTTTCCAGAACTCTCCCATCACAGGTCCATCTTCCCCAGCTGCTGAGCAACACCAGGTGCCCTTAGTGACAGTGCCAGAGCTGGGGCTGCTCAGAGCCTCCACACTCATCTGCCACCATTGTCTCACACTGCGCTGAAACTGCGAGAGCGTTAAATCAAAAAGAAAGGTAAGATGAAAAAAGAGGCTCATTAAAAGGAAACGAGATAATCACCAAAACTGTTCTTACAAGCCTAGAAAGTAGAGTTTCTGTAGCTTAAGCAAGTTCAAAGAACAATACTCAATGAGATCTATTCATCCTCATAGCAAGTGCACCAATTTAGGTAGGTAAACACTATTCTTTGAATCATGCTGCCACTCAAGGACCCTCATCAAAACCATTCATTGAAGATTGTCATGCTGAAAAAGCCACGACATTCTGTCCTTCTCCACACTAATGCTGCTGTGTCTTTATGCCCAGCTTCCTAAGACATGTCCTGCTTTTATTTTATTAAATGCTGGAATCATTTTGCTGCTTGTTGAAGGTGACACACGTTTAGGGTGGACAAATAAAGTTCACGCGCCTCATTTGTGATCTGAGCAGCTCTTTGCAGATAAATCAGTTTTCCACTCAATCTAATTATAGTCTGAAGTTACAGCAGCAAAGACTTTCAAGTACAAAGCAAAGCAAAGCCTGTAGGAGCTGCAAGCCGTTCATTAATCCCGGCTGGTATTGGTAGGAGTGGCGTGTGCCCTCGGGCTATTCTCCCCACCTTAGCGTTCAGTCTTTATCTCACCTGTTCTGTGAATCAGATGGTAAATATTTTACTTTCTCTAAACTATAGTAACCCTTATGGTGATCGCAGACAGTTTGTTTCGTGATATGAATTTCTTTCTTCCAATCTAAAACATTCCTGAGCAAGATCCCCAAACAGCATTAGCTGACACTGTGGCAATGATTTATTGAGAGGATGGGAATAAGTAAAGAAAGCCTGCTCATGAGAAGAATTTATTCCTCTGTAATACCTTTAATAAAAACAATAATCTATTCATCTTTCTTTACTTTTCATCATCTCTTATTTGAAGAAACTACATCTGCCACATCAATTGCTGCTAGAATTTAATTTTTAAAACTTCGAGTCATTAAGATCACAGGTAATTTTAGCCCAGGCCTCACCACTTCAGGGCATGATTTGTTACAAGGGTGGGGGGAACCCCCGGCCCAGCCCCAAAGCCTGCAGGTACGAATTCTGCTTTCCTCTTTGATTTTGCAGGGCACACGGTGTGTCTGCTGTGGTGCAGCCCTGGGAGGGAAGCGGGGGCTGCCTGGGCCAGGGGGTCCCACAGGAGAGCCCCGGTGCTGAGGGAGGCCTGGCTGCCACAGGCCCACCCCCCTCTGAACCCTCCCACAGCACTTGCAGGGTTTTCCATTCAGCACTGCCCAAACCCCACCGTTCCTGGTGCAGGTGTAATGTGCTGCAATTCTGCACCCACCAAACAGCTTATAAATCACAGCGGGGCTGGCAGAGCATTCCCTCTGCTGAAGGACTGGAATGGTGGGGTTTTTCCTGAGGGCAGGCACAGGACACTTGGAAACCCTCCACAGCTGTGCTGGGCAGTGCTCGCACAGGCTGACTGGGGGCAGTGGGGACATGGCTCCTTTCATCAGGTTAACTTTGTCCATCCAACAGGAGAGCACAATCTCCCTTTTCTCCCCTCCTTCTCCCACAGAGGAGGGACCTCTTGCTGGCAGACCCTCACAGTGAAGGCACAGTGCTGTTGGCTTTGGGGAGAAGCCCCAGGATGCATGGACTGAGCCTTGCTCTCAGCAGGTGAGGCAGAGCCAGGCAGTGCCCCCGCTCAGCTCCACTGCAGGAGCCTCACCAGTGCCAGATCCAGGCCATGAGCAGGGCCAGGGGCATCCCAGCTCTCCAGCAGGCTTGGGTGGGGGTCTGTGAGGAGCCCCCAGCCCCTCTGCTACCCTCCATGCCCACAACAGTGAGCAGGCTGTACTCCACACAAAGGCTGGGGCAGCCCTTTAGGAGTGGCCAAAACCAAAGTGAAGCCTGTGGGACTGCAGTGTGACGTTCTGAGCACAGCTGTGACAGCCACATCTGACCTCAGGAGTTTCTGTTCTCCTGCAGTGTTGGGGGCAGCACCCACCACAGGCTCACAGCTCTGGTGCCAGCTGAGCTGGGTGTGCCAGTGGGGCCACCATGACGCTCTGTGTCTGCTCTCATTTCTCCAAACACAGCCCTCTCTGGGGCTGGCTGAGGTCACCCAAGGAGCCAGGGGCTTCCAGACTGCCAGCAGACCCACCAGGGACTGCCACTGCTACATCCCAGCCCTGTGACACCTGCCTGCCACTCACAGCTAATGCAGCACACCAGGGCTGCTTCAGCCTGGCACCAGTGCCAGGGAGCCCCTGGGCCCAGAGGCAGCTGGGCAAAGGTGCTGGCACAGACCAGCTGAGCCACATGCCTGGTTCCCTGTGTCCTGGTGGCCACTGCTGCCTGTCCAGGCTGCAGCCCTGGTGCTCCCATCAGCCCTGCCCTTCCCACGGGACCCTGTGGAGGATGATCTCTGGGACAGACTCATTGCTGGGAGCAGAGCTTGCCCTGGCTCCAGAGGTGCAGTCAGGAGGTCCCTGCAGGCCCTGTGGCAAGACGGAGGCAGTGTCCCATGCTGGGACCAGCCAGGCTGCAGGGGACAATGACAGGTGAGGCAGGTGACCAGCACTCAAATATTTACCCTGGCCTGCAGCCTGCTCACTCTCCTCATTTACAGAGGCTGTCCTCCTTCCCAAAGTCTGACCTCTTCCCAGCAAAGCACATGCACCTCAGCAAGCAGCAAGTTTAAAATCCCCTGCTGTTGCTGTAGCACCTTAGGTGCCAGGTGCCCAGCGTGGGAAGGAACCTGATCAAAGCCCTTAAAGAAGGCCAACACTGCATCTCTAGTCAGCACCAATAATTGCTGCTCCTCCTTTCCCAGCTTCCAGGCTCCACACAGCCCCCAGCACTGCACTGCCACTGCTCCTGAGCCTCAGTGAGGACAGTGGCCTTGGCCACCAGAGCCATACGCCCTGCCAAGCCCTGCTCAGAGCCAGAGGAACCCTGCAGCTGAAGGTGGGAGCATTGACCAAAGCACTCATTCCAAAGGTGTTGTAACTGAGCAAAAAACATGAGAGGAGACAGAAAAACCTGATCTGGCATTTGTTACCCTGGAGCAGAGCTATGGCTGCAGCTGTTCAAGGCAGTTTAAGGTCTTAGGCTCAGTTATCATCCTGTGCTTGCAGGGGGATCTTTTCCTCTGTGTTGCACTCCACATGATCCAGGCAGAGTTCACTTCTGGGAGCTGTGGGAGAGTAGGAGACCAACATCTGCTACCCAGAAGGGAAGGGATTCCCCCAGCTCCCAACCAAATTCAGAAAGTGGATGGATGCTGACACTGCCTTCGGCACTGAAGCTGCAATATGCTGTGTGGGCAGATCCCACTTCAGCAGCATTCACTGTAAGATCACACAGAAATAACAGCGAGTCTGAATGAAGGGAGAATGTCACATCTAGCACATAATCTGAAGTCCAACTCAATTTCTCCATGGGCTTTTAAATGAAATGCTTGCTTATTTCATATGCCTTTTATTTAAGGCTGTGTCAGAGAGTTCTGAAAGATAGCTTTCATTAAATGTACTTAGTTCCTGAATCCTTTTTTTTTCCAAAAAACTTCTCTCTTCTACAATCCATTATTCCCATCTAGTAGTCTCTCATTATTTGTTCCGCAGTGCACAATGCTGCTCTTTCTTTTCAAAATTATCTTCACTTGATTGCAGTGATCAAAACCAAAGGAATATAATGGGAATTTCTCTACTCAGTAAACAATCAGGAAGAGATGCCATAGGAGAGTGGTTTTGCCAGGTCTTCCAAACCACATCCCTGAGAGGGACAGGAGGCAAAAGGCACCTGAACTAAATCCTGAGCCCATCAGTTTGAAACCTTTTGCTCAGCTCTGTTAATTCCTCAGCTGTTTTTCTTGAATGAGTCCAGTGGAGACTACCAAGAGGTGTCTTTACATAATCAGGTATTTCAGAAATTCTGATCCCCAAAAAACCAAACTCAAACCTCAAAAACAAAAAAAGTCCTTCAAGACCCTGAAAACAAATAACGCACTCAACCACAAGACTTAAAGAAATTACTGAAAAACAATCCAAACAACCAAAACATTGTATGGGTTATACATATCTTTTGTATGTGCCTTCCAGAGTTTAATGCTTTGGGTTGTATCTTTTATCTCTTCCTCTTTATCCTGAAGAGGTTTTGTTTTCTATTGTTTGTTTTCTATTTGTTTCTATTTGTGTGAGGTTGTGTGTTTTTAATTGGAGTCAAATTTCTCACAAAGCCCCACTCTTGGCAACCAAACGCTCTCTTATCATCAGACGTGTGATAAAACCTCATGACTTATCAGCACTGGGATCTGAGTACAGCAGCAGAGTGCAAGAATTTCCCCTTCAGAGCCCAGCCACAGCAGGGCTGTGACAAAGCCATCGGTCACACGTAGAAATAAACCTTGGACTGCTCTGTGTGCCAGCCTCCAGGCACGTGGATATTGCCACTTCATGTAAAACCCAACAACTCCTCACAACTGCTCTTTACTCTGACAAGAAGGGCCTCCTTAACAAGGCACCTGCAACAGGAATTGTGCCTAATAACAGTGTTGTCATATTAGGGAATGGCACTTCATGACCTCTCCAAAATAAAACATGTTCCAATTAAATATGAGGCAAGATCTTTTTGTATCACCTAAACCAGAAATCCAAACCAAAAGGGAGGAGAAAAAAACCAATCAGCAAGTTGAAGTGCATGCTTTAGATTGCATCCTTTGAAAAAATAAAGTATATCCATGGTTAACAATGCAGAACTGAGAACTTCAGCACACACACAGAAAAGCCAAACACAACTCAAATAGGAGGTGTCTGGGTTTGAGCAGTTAATTAATTGAAAAGAGAGCAATCCAGGACACACTGAACGGCTTGATGCGAAATGCACAGCCAACAACACTGGTGGGACCATGGGAAGCTGGGACCAGTAGCCCCTGAGGACGAGCTGTGGGTTCCTCCCATGCCTGGGACAGTTTTATGGTAGCACTGGTGTCCCAGGCACGTTGATGATTAATTAGTCACTCACCTTCCCCTGCATTTCTGTTCTCATGGCACGTGTTTCTGAATGCATGTCTCAGTGGTGCAGAGAACTTCTGCCTTAACCATGGAGCCACCACAGTGCCTCCACAGATGAGCTCCCCCACGCTCCTGGAGAGAGCAAAACACAACTCCCTGTGGCTGGACATTCCCACAGGCAGTGTCTGCTTAGCTGATGTAGTTAGGTATTTAAGCAGACACCTCAGGACAGACACAGAAAAGGTGCAAGTCAGAGCTCCAGGGAGGGGATTTCTAGCTAATAGCTGCAAGTCATTTGAGATTTTCAAAACATAAATTAATCTGTGTAAAGACAGCAGGAGCTAAGTCTTAGCTATTTAATTATGAAACCTCCCCCTGCAGAGTTTTGTCTGTGCTTCATTTCTGTAAGCAGAGTGAAGAGCTTTTCTCCACCCCACAGCTCATTTTCAGTTAAATTCCATGTCAGTACACGATGGGCTCAGAGAAGCACTCCAGCAGGTACAGATCCAGAGGCCATCCAGGCCTGTCCACATGATTAAGTATCAGCTGTCATCTTCAGGGCCTTTACATGATGACCTCAATCTAGTTCACAAACCAGGAGGAAAATCACTGACTGAAAATCAGCATCTTCCTGGAGCGCTCCGTAAGCACCAGCCACAGACTGGAACTAAGCTGCCTCTGGAGAACCCTCCGTGTGTTTACACAGCTACAGAGCAGAGAGAGCACGCTCATGGCTTTGTGACCAAGACATGAACGGGCTCCCCATCACTGCACTGCGTCTGCCCTCATTGTTAGTGCTGGACACGACAGCTTCCCTTCAAATCCCCTTCTTCCTTCAATGACTCCAAGCAAATCCTGGAGGAAGAGCCTTGCCTGGAGACCCCCCCAAGCTTTCATCCCAGCACCCTGTGTGCCCATGCTGTTCCCCTGAGCGTGTCTCCATCTCCCAGCCCTCCTCCCTGCTGCTGGCAGGGACCAGCCCAGCCTCAGGGGCTGACTGGGCCCCAGCACCACCTGTATTCTCAGTAACAGTGCAGGAATGGCTGCAGGGAGCTTTGAGAGAAGACACGGCAGTGACCCTGACTCTGTCACAAGGATCAGACTCAGCTGGTGCAGGAACAACCCCAGAGAGCCAACAACTCAGTGATCTTCCCTAAATTAACACGGTGCAACCTCCATATCGCAATAGCCAGCAAGAGGTGGAGCGAGCTGCACCCACTCACAGGCTCTCCCTCAGCACAGACATCTGATTACAAGCGTGTTCAAACACAGAGTCCAGACCTGCACAGCTCCCTGTAATCTCCTGTTTCAAGCTGAGTATCAATGAGGCAGCAACTTTTATCAGGAAGAGATTATTTTCTTCTGATATCATCTATTCTGACACCGTAGCACGAGCGAGCAGTTGAAACAATCTCAAATACAGAAGGCTGAGGAAAACATCATTCACTGGGCTGGGCAGAGCTATGCCTGTTTCTGTTTGCAGAAGCTCCAAGAGCTGAACTTTGAAAGCTGTTGGATGTTGTGAAGAAAACAACCTCAGCATACAGCTGAACTGAGACACAGGAGCACAACACGGCTCCTTGCCCCAGCATTTTCGAGCTGCAGTCTGTGTTACAGCACTGTTTACAAAATGAGAAAAGTACAACCCTGCTGCATTTGCTGAATAGAATAGGCATCCCAGGAGTCCTCCAAAGGTAGAAACTCACAGCTGGGTTCATCTCAGTGAACTGTAATGAGCCCTCAGAGCAATATGAGTTTTATATATCATGAATGTTGCACAATGAGAGCACCTCAGCACATTGGCTGTGGGGTGGTGTAAAGTTTGGGAACTGAATTTGAGAGCCAAGCACCCACTGTTTGTTTTTGAAGTTAAGGAGATGTGGACATCTCCTTAACTCAGCATCCCTTGGGATTGACTGTTAGGAACAGGGATTCTCCAAATGCACAGCAACGAGTGACATTGTTGAGGCACTTGTCAAATTTAACTGGCTTAAATGGCCACATCTGTAGCTCATTAAAAATGAGAAATTAAAAAAAAAGCTTAACTGGCAGAATGTATCCAAACAAGTATCATCCTGAAGGATCAGAGAAGACATTAAATGAGACATAGGCTAAGTCATATTGCTTAACACATGGTTGGAAGGTACTCAGAAACCACAGTGACAGGAATATCCAAACCTGAGCAGATCAAGAGACAGCTGAACATCTCCAGGGAGCATTACAGCCCGTGCCCAATGTCAAAATAAATAAATAACATCTCAACTGACTACACGTATCAGAAATGGAAGAGAAGATCAATTCTGCTTTCAAACAACAAAACTAGAAAATCCCTTAATTCTGCACCCCGTGCCCTAGGTAGTGACTTATTTATATAAAACACTGATTTTGTCACACTCTTTTCCCTCATAAATGCCAGGGTTTGACCTCTTGATCCCTTGTGCTACTTCAGGATTTCTGAAAGCCATAACCAAGGGTTACAGTCAGGGCAGTCACTGTCACGGGGATCTCAGCGCCCATGTCAGCTCCCAGGGTTTCCCATTTCTATCCTCAGGAGGCAGGAATTGCCCTGGAGCTCCTGTCCCAGCCCCTGCAGGAGCAGCAAGAAGCCCAGCAGCAGCTGGGCCCAGTGAGGCAGTCTGAGAGCAGAGGCTGCTCCGGTTCCGTGCCCGCCGAGACTCCCGAGTCAATCTGCCAAGGAAAACCAGCCGGACTCGCCAGCCTGGCTCTGCGTGAGCCTGGAACCAAAGCTCACTGCCTGGGACTGGCCTGCTGGGACCTGCAGCTCTTTGATGTGCACAGACACACGATGGGAGGTAATGACTGCTCTGCAATGAAATCTGCACAAGGTGTGACGCCAGCCCGCTTCTGGCTACGCGGGTCCAGGGGGAGGAACCTCAGAGGCAGGGAGATGGAGGGATGGCACCACTGGGCTCCAAAAACACCCTAAAATACTTCAGCAAACACAACACAGAAGCTTGTATGAAAGCCAAGGAGAAGTGCATAAATAAAACCCATTGCACAGGTCACAAGGATTTCATCACTTAATGACTGATTAGATATCCATGCAAAACAACACAAAAGGCCATCATTTATGAGGCATCTCAGGCCACATCCCTGTGCAGAAAGCAGAGCCAAATGTGGCAGCCAGATGGCAAATCAAAGCCTCAGCCTGATGAACAGCCCTGAGGTTAAACAGTGTCCAACGGAACCGACGGCCAGCAGGGACAGACGGAGAAAAGAGAGCAAAATCATCAGGATGTACCAATCATCTGCTTTGTTGAAGAAGGCTCCAAAAACACTTTAAAGAATTCTGATTGCTTAAAAGGGAAAAAAATTATCATGCAAAAATCTTAACACTGGCCCTAAGTGAAACATAACTAAATGCAGGAATACACCATAGGGAGAGGTATCATTATCAGACTGATGGAAAATGACAAACTTCATGGCCACAGGTCTTCCTTACAGTCTCAAACTGAAGCCATAAATTAAGCTAAGTACAAATTAAGATGCTACTTACTGTGATCTAGTTTAAGAGAAAAGTGCTTGTTGAACAGGAGGAGAAGGAGAAGGAGAAGGAGAAGGAGAAAGAAGGAGAAGGAGAAAGAAGGAGAAGGAGAAGGAGAAGGAGAAGGAGAAGGAGAAGGAGAAGGAGAAGGAGAAGGAGAAGGAGAAGGAGAAGGAGAAGGAGAAGGAGAAGGAGAAGGAGAAGGAGAAGGAGAAGGAGAAGGAGAAGGAGAAGGAGAAGGAGAAGGAGAAGGAGAAGGAGAAGGAGAAGGAGAAGGAGAAGGAGAAGGAGAAGGAGAAGGAGAAGGAGAAGGAGAAGGAGAAGGGAGACCTACAATTAGAGTCTGTATCTGGGATGAAGGAGGGAACTGGGGAGTGTGTGGGGAAAATCCAATTGTGACATAAACCCCATCACCTTTACTGCAATTAAAAATCAGAGACTTAGCGGAGTTATACATTTTCATTTACAGATTTGCTTGATTGCTCTCCCATGAGGTTTATTACTGAAAGGAGTAAGATGATGTGGATGTTTGGTGATAAATGTTCTCCCATTAGTGAATGAGTATTTCCATGCTCTACAATGACTTCAGAGCTCTTCAGTCATCAAATCTGCACCTATCTCTCAAAAGCATCTTGTACAAAATAAAAAAAATACACTGCAGTACAGGACCTATATGAATTCAGTGACTTTGGTGGCTCTACTGAACTCAGGAAGTTTTGATAGCAATTTGCCAACTGCTTCAGAAATTTTAAATTTGCCATGATCTGCTCACACTCAAGCCTCTGTTGGTCTGCAGAAAAATAGCTTAATGTAGTAACACTGAGGGTGAGGAGGTGAGGGGCAGGTGAGGAGCTCCTGCCTTCTATCCAAGAAAAGGGCTAGGACCTAGCTTGTCTCCATTTACCAGCTGCTTTTAACAGGAGTTATTACCTCCCCAGCCAGTCTAGCCCTCCTTGTGGCCTTTGGCTGGCACACTCAGAAAGAGCACAAAGACTGAAAAGACCATAAAGCTGGGGGAAGAGATACCATAAAACTCTTAAGTGCAAAATAGGTGTTTCTGTATCATGACAGAACAATGCAAACAGAAACACTGCTCCAGACAAGTGAGACAGTGTCTTGGGTTATGTAACCCAAAAAAATGTGTATTCTATTTCATCTGTAGAAAGCAGCTAGGAGATGGTTTCTTTTTTCTTTATCTCTTTATCTCTTTATCTCTTTATCTCTTGTAACTCCAGGGGGGAGGGAGCCAGATGCCTTCTGATAACAGCCCAGCTGTTAAACCAGGTGGGGCAGTGTTTGTGATCTCTGTCACCACTGCCCACCCTCGGGGATATCTTCTGTTAATGGGCCATTGAGGCTCACAGTGACTGACACATTCCATCATCCATTGGGAGATGGAACACCCAGTGGGGAGGAGCCAACCATTCCCTACCCAGATAAAAATGGGGACACAGGGACCCCAGACATTCCTCTTTTCCACTGGATTCCCAGAGGAAGACCAGACTCATCTCACCCCCACTGAACCTGTCTACAGGATCATCTCTACTCCAACAGACCACACCTGTCACTCCAGGAGGATTTATCCAGACTGCTTCCAACACCCTGGCCAAGAGGGTGTCAGGTCATATTCCTGCTCTGTCAGGGTTCTCTAGGACTTTTCCTTGGGGTTTTGTTTTGGTGGGGTTTTTTTTTGTTTTGTTTTTTGGGTGGGGGGTTGGTTTTTTTTGTTTGTTTGTTTTTTGGGGTTTTTTTTGTATTACTGCATTTGCATTTTTATTATTCCTAGTAAAGAACTGCTACTCCTATTCCCATATTTTTCCTGAAAGCTTCTAATTGCAAAATTATAATAAGTTGGAGAGAGGGGTTTTACATTCTCTATTCCAAGAGAAACTCCAGTTTTCCCTGACAGGTGTCTGTCTTTCCAAACCAAGGCAGACAGAGAGGTCTGTCCCCATGGGTGAGAGCCAGACTGAGAGGCTGCTGCTTCCACAGGTCATTTCCCTGCCTTCTGCAGGCACTAATGTAGATCCTAAAGATCATTTGCAGAGGACACACAGATTTTTCTTCCAGAGGGAGTAAACGAGAATAGCAAACTGAAGACAGAGGTTAAAGAAAGCATTTGTTACCAGCACTATTTACAAAGGGGAACTGTGCCTGTCCTGACAGGCTGCATGTGAGCTGGAGTACAGCTCACTGGTGGGAGCTGCCAGGGCAGTGGGAGCTCCTTCATCAGGCTCCTTGGGAAGCATCCTGAGCCCCAGGAAGATGGATCCAAGGCCAGGGCAGGTGCCTGAAGGGCACATCCTGGCCCCGCTGCCCTACACCAGCAGACACAGCCCTTACCAGGGGAAAGAGCAAGGCAGCAGCTACTGCTCCTAGAGATGAAAACAACGACCAGCACTTCCCAAACCACTCCTGAAAAACACTGGGCTGCTTCTACTTCACAACAGTGACTGACTGCAGGTTAGTTCCTACATGTTATGTGGGGGAAAAGGTTGTTCCACTCTCCAGTATCAGATTTGTGTTAATTTGTGCTGCGGAAATGTATAGAAATGCTTTGTTGTACTGGGCACTTTACATTGTAGGAGTCAATTTTTGAAGGCAGAAGCTGGGACATTTTCAGGGCATTACCCCAAGGATGGGGAGATAAAATGAGCAATCCCGTGTCTGCTGAGCAGCTGGAGGCACAGGCATTCCCCTGGCAGCTCCTCAACAAGCAGCTGTTTTGTCACAGCACTGTGACAAGGCCATGCCATCCCTTAAGGCAGGGTGCTCGCGTGGCTGCAGAGCTGCCAGCATCCAATCAGCATCTCCACACAGCTCCAGGCAGGGACAGGAACAAATGCCACAAATGAACAAAAGTTCCTGGGAGCTGCCTGCACAACCAGGAGCTCGGCACTGCACTGATCAGCAGCTGTGAGGCTCAGAGGATGTGTTCAAGGTCACAAAACCGACCAAAAAATCACTAAGTTTCAAAATCCTGCCTCTGGAAGTGTTAGATGGGCAAAGGCTATCAGGAGGGACTATGGAAAAAGGCAGGACTGTCCCTTGCAGCAGCCTCCTGCAGCTGAATTAGGCCAGGCAGAACGTGGGACTGCACTGCCAAGCACCCTGAGGAGTCCTGGGGCTGCAGGAAGCACAGCAGGAGCAACAGCTAGAAAGAAAAATGGGGAGTGATAAGAGAAGCTAACAGCAGCTCCAGCAACTGCCTGAGGACACACTGGGAAATTTAATGTATTAAAATAACACTGTTAAATAATGGTCTATTTAATTGATGCTAAATTACAGCTGAATGCCTGTAGAAGTGCTTATGACATCTGCACTAATACGAATTCAGTTCATCAGGATTAATATTATTCTAATACATGCCAAAGGAATTTGTAGGTATTGGTACTTTAAAGATTTTAAAGTCATGTTTTGAGATTGTTTAGCTTTCTTATGACCCTTCTCCTCCCTCTCACTTCTCATGAAAGCTTGCTTGCAAAACTTATTAAAAATAGAGGTGTTTTCACAAATCTCGTCCACTAGAGTGACGTTGTTGTTCTTATGCTACTTGTTAAACCTGAAGATTGAAGGAACACTTCCTGCAACCACCAGAAAAAGGGATGGGCCTGGTACAAAAATAGCATCCCGTTAGGAAAACATGACCAAAAAGGAAAAGGAGCTATGCACAATCACACCTCTCCACCGCCCATAAACAAGAACAAAACCTGAAATATCACCTGCTGGCCAAGCTGTGATTACATTAGTAAAACAAACCCCAAAGTTTCACTCTTCTGTACAATTAGGGTTCCACACCTCCTTCCACTCTGCTCCAGGGCAGCTGGGGAGCAGAGGGCTGGCAGACAGCAGCGCCTGGGGAAGGACAGCAGCTCTGCCACTCCTCCCCTTCTCATGGTGAGGGACCCCATGCCCTCACAAAGCTCAGGGGCAGCAAAAGCCACTGCAGAGCAGCTGTGATGGCCCAGGCACAGGGGCTGCTCCCACCATCCCCAGCACGGCGCCCTCGGGAGCTGCAGTGCCTCAGCCCTGCTGGGTGCAGGTGCCAGCTCACAGCTCTTGCTGCTATCAGGCTCAAGTGTTGTTGTGCAAGCAGTGACACACGAGGAGTCCTATCTAAAATCTCATTAAAATTTAACAGGATTTGGCGCCCTCAGCTTTCTGCTTCACAAGTGAAGTCTCCAGCTCAGCTAGTCAATGTTTTTATTTTCATGTATCACATTGCTTCTCTCACGGTGCCACATGCTAGGAGAGTAATCCAGCAGCTGAAAACCAGTCTTTCACACCTTCCAGCATTCATTACCCTTCACATTCTTTCTTTGGTTAATTGCTAAAGATGGGGGTTTTTTACATCATGAGTGTTTATTTTTGTGTCAGGAATAGCCTATCCTCAGAGCCCACTTTTTCCTCCAGCAACCTGTCCAATATCAAAACAATACTGGAGGGACTCAGGAGGAAAATGACAAACCATTATTGAATGTAAAGCCTTGACTTACATGAGAATATTTAGGGTCAATTTGGCATTTCTTAAGATTACCCTGGTGAGGTGACTGTGCTGGCAGGAACATTTGGGATTAGACAGTATCAAACTCACTACAGCCATGACCAAATCCTGTCGATCCTGACTCTGGGTTAGGTACTGAAAGAATCCCCTTCTCAGGGGTTCAGGGTTGGAGTCAGCAACACCTAATGGGAAAGTAAGTATGTAAAAAAAAAAAAAATTGCTGGATATAAAAACCCCAATGAAACAGAAACAAAGTCCCATGCCAAGTAAAAAAAAAACCCTCCCCATGTCCAAAAACATTGACTCCCACCTTGGATGTACTGTAGTGAGGTGTCCCCTGTGCCAGCCACCGTGATGTGCAAGTACAGGCACAATTGTCAGAAAAGTGGAAAATGAGAAGATGCTGGGACATGTTCAGTGATGTCAAGACTGACATTTAAGGGCTGTTTCATAGCCTGATACAAGACAGAGGAGATGATCTTCTTTAAAACTAAACCAGAAAAGAAGTTATCCAAAAGTAACACTGCAGTCCCCATGAGGCCTTTGATTCTCAGGGAACATGGGCCATCAGCTAAGATCTTGCTTTGTAACTGAGGGACAGCAGTCCAAATTCCAGCTGTGCCACAGCTAAAAAGAACACCTGGAAAATTCCCCAAAGCCACCTATAATTCTCCTTTCATTGACATGTTATCTCCAATATAACTTTACTAGGAACACTCCTGTTTGCCCAATAAACAGCGTGCCTGCTACTGTGGGGACAGAGGCTAGAGGGAGACTTTAAAAGCAGCTGATAAATTATTCACAAGATAGATGTGGCATAAACATGAACACAATGGCATGAAGCAGTGAGAAACTTTTGGAGTTTTACCACAGTGGGGCAGCTGTATGTCAGCAGTGGCCATCCTCTTGTGAGTAATGTGCTATTGTCAGCCATGGCAATAAAAGCCAAAATCCAGCACTTCTGAACACCCCCAGTCATCACATTCCCTTCCTCCCCTGCCTCTTCCTGCAGGTAGGCTGATACATTTCGCCATCGCAGAAAAGTGATTAAAAACTCCTCAGGAGAAACCAGTAAATACCAGTGGGCCTGAAGGTGCCTCAGATGAGACTGGAATGATCACACAGAGCATTGGTGATGGAAGGCAGGGACACCCCCAAGGGCTGTGTTAACGTTTAAGGCACTGCTGTAGACCTGGGGCTTTGGCCACCAATCCAGCTGTCCCACTGAGCAACTCCAACACCTCAAGAGAAAAATTTAGCTGTAACTGTAAAATAATAACAAAAAAAAAAGTCATTCAATTCAGAAGCCTTGAGCTCCAGTCAAATTTATACCCTAAGCCATTATGACAAAACACATTTAATTAAGAACAAGAAGCACCAAAGCTTTCAAATTCTTTCCTCTCTCTCAGACACCTTTGCTATCTCTTTTGTTATTTAGCTGCCGAAGAGCCCTTCTGTGACTTATATGCACAACCAGGTCCCTCCCATTTCAGCTGGCGTGAGCTGCCAGCTGAGCGGCCCATCCGGAGCAGAGTCCCCAAAGGCAGCTCTCAGCAGGTGAGGCACTGCACCCTAACGCCTGCAGGTGTTGTGCAGGATGCTCACAGGGACCCGGGCTGGGCCACACCACTGCCCTGTCAGTGACAATGGACAGGTCTCCATGCCAAGAGAGGCTGGGGCAGCATCAAACAGGGCTGAGGCAATCACGGTGGTATGCCATGGTCATTCACACATATCCACGGTATTTTCCAGTCCTTCTGTTTCTCAGCAGGCCCAAAGTTGAGTTTTGGGGCTAAATGGATGTGCTGCTTAGGGACAGGGTTTAGTGGGAGGCTTGGCAGTGCTGGGTTGGATTCAATGATTTTAGAGGTCTTTTCCAACATAAAGGAGTCCGTGATTCCAATACAGCAAATTGAGTGTTAGGGAGACAGGAGTGTAACCCCTGTCAGACAGTCTGTTCTGTGAGCTGCACACAGGTCAAGGGCAGGAAAAACAAACCCTCTTTCTAGCAAAATTCCAAGTTGATTACGGACTTTAGGAGACAAAGTATTAGTAAGGCCTCCCTTCCAAGATAAAGATATAAACACAGCAGGGCCTGAGAGATTCCCTTGCCCCCTCTTTTCTGATTGCCCCAAAGTGGCAGCAGTGTCAGGGTGCTGGTGGGCTGTGGGACCCCAAAGCCCTGCACAGGATACACTGCTCTTCTGAAGCCTGAAGCATTGGGATGAAAAGTTACAAAACCTCAAAGACACAGTTGAATTGATTTGTGATTAAAGGAAGGATTAAATGCTGAATCTAGGGCAATCAATAGCCCTGCTAATGCCTAGTGCAAGATTTCCTGCTCCAGTCAAACCTCCTTTTCTTTGCTTTGAGGCCATTGTCCTTATCAGTGGAAAGATGATCCTTTGAAGACAATGCCTGTCTTTGCCCACACAGCCCATTCCTCAGCCCTGCTGCACCCCAGCACAGTGCCTGGGTGCCACTGCCAGACAAACCTGCAGGATGCTCAATTCCCATTGCTGTTCCTGTGCTCATCCCTACACGCCCCTTCTCCAGAAAACCCAAACCTGCCCCCTCCCCACAACATGTGGGCCTCGAGACATCAATCTTTCCAGTCTCTCACACACCCCAGACCCAAAATCCACCCCCAAAATCCCCACACACCCTTAAAAGCACCAAAGGCATACTTTACTCTTAGAAACCAGAAGGGCTTCACTGGCCTGGGTTCAGCTTTTTTCTGTCTCCCAGGACTGGGCCCAATCTCTTCAGCATGTTTACAGACAGTGATGTGGGATGTGGCTACCCAGCTATTAATTTTAATTTATCAAAATCCATAATAACAGCAATTAGTCCCCACTAAGCAAAAGATCTCCACGCTTACACTTCACAGCCACAGATTTTATTTCTTCTCTTGCAATTAAGTATTTTTATTAGCCAGATGGATCATGAAATTATTAGAAGACCTGAGATGTAAACTCTCTAAAAGCACCTTAAGTAATTAATACTGATTTATAAACATTCAGGATTAGAGAACAAATACTTAATTCTTCCCTAATCCCTCAGCCAGCACTGCTTTGTGTTCAACATACAGGAATATAGATTAACCAGCCTGAAGTTAACAGCATTTGAAGGACAGAGCTGATCAGTCATGCATGGCACTGTGATGGGCAATATGCTTCCACCACTGATTTACTGTAACCTGTGGGATTAGGACAAATTCAAGCGACTGTCACTCTCCTGTTCCATTTCCAGCTTTCCCCATAAACTCACAGACATTGAGATTAAAGATATTGAACCTCTAAAGAGGATCAGACTGATTGGTCACCTTATAAACCTATAAACCAGTGCACTACACTGGGATTGAGGGACAAAACTGCTATCACTTACCTCCTGTTTCTATCGAGTTTCATGAGAACTGGTTTCTGTCCCCAGTCCTGCTGAGGCCTTGGGGCAAATCACATCCTGAGACTTCCGTGTCCCTCGTCATCCTCACCCCCTCCTCTGCTCAGCAGGAGAGGTCCCAGGTGCTCCTTGGCTGTGGAAGAGCTTCACACAGCACCACCCACTCTGAACCAGGCCACCAAGTGCTGCTGTCATACAAACAATTAATAATAATAACACACACCAACATCTGGAGCTATTCACCTCCATTTCAGGCTATGCGTCAGCACAAAGGGCACTGCTTTGGGTGTTAGAAGGAAACAAGTGCAATTTCCTGAAAAGCTCCTAGAGGCAACTCATGGAGCCAAAAAATCTCCTCTCCTAGTTGGTAGTGCCATTCTGTTCCTGCCAGTTAGACAATGGCCTTAAAACCCAAGTGTTGCATGGTGCTGCATGTCCCTGAGAGCCACCTGTGCCTCGGGGCTGGAGCACTCTGCTGATAAAGGGCTGAGACAAAGGCCAGGAGAGGGGGTCCCATCTGGAAATGTGAGCAGTGTTTAATGTCTGCACCGTGGGTACAGCCTCCAAGGTGTTCCAGGGATGAGAGCCAAAGTGGAGCCAGGGATACAGGGTTATATAGCAGAGAATGGGTGGTCTTGAGGCCAGGGTCCATTGGGCATGGGGAAAAGAGGTGCAGAGGGGTGGCCAGGAACCAGGGGGATTAATGGGGTTACAGGGGTGTGGTACTGCAGCAAAAATAACCCAGTGGGGTCAGAGGGAAGGGAGAACATTCTGGGAGGTGTGCATATGTGGTAACAAGGTGACATAAACTTAACAAACCAATGACACAACGAAACCTGAGAAATATTAACATGTGTCTGCAAATGGGAGGAAAGTTTTTCTCACCCTAATCTAAAAGGGTATCTCGCATACCAAAGTATTTTCAATTAAAAAAAAAATCCAGTGCGGAAGTGAAGAAAATGGTTTAATTGAGCAGAAGAAGAGTTTCTAAAACCTGATTTCAGGCAAACACCAACTGCCACCCCAGTGCATTATCACACAGGCACAAACACAGCTAAAGCCAGCCTGGCAAACCCAGCAGAACACAGGCTGCTCCAGCCTGCTGAGGCAGGATTTCACTCACATGTCACATCTAGTTGCAAAAAACCAGAAAGGGAGAAGAGGAAGAGATACACAAAAATAAGAAAGACAGTGCACATTTACCTGTGGGTCAGCCCATTTTATCTGAGCACTGGATGGAGCAGAGAGTTTCAGGAGGGGAAAGGACTAGCTGAAGTAGTGTTGTTGTTCTAGAGGGAGCCAGCTTGTTTTCCAGGAGCAGCTGTGCACCTGCCTCAGCCAGGAGTTAACACTTCATTTAGCACAATCATCAGCTCAGGGGTTTTACAGCACGACCTCTGCCCACAGCACCAACGCCAAGGTCTCCTGCACAGACTCTTTTCCCCTAAGAAGGCCACTTTGCCCTCAGGTGAGCTAATGTACATCAGTATCACTTGCCACAGCATCCTTCCCAAAGTAATCAGATCCTGCACTTATGTAGCTCTTCAGCTCTCAAAAAACATCTTGGTGTTTTATGAATTTAACAAGATAAAGTACACATTCTCTTTCCAGGTCACTTCACCCAGTACTGAGGTTTGGGCTGCTCAGGGATGAAATGCTGCAGCTGCTGCACTTTAATAGTTCTCTACAAGTTTTATAGCAGCAAGAAAATACCATCCTATGCACTAGAAACTGCATTTTGATACTTGAAATTGGGAATTGGCCATGCATAAAGGAAAGGAAAAAAAGCAACCATCACAACTGGCTTGGTTTGTGCCTGACACCTGGGGTTTTTCATTCACTGCTGCCCAGCTCATGGATGGAAGAAAGAGGGAACTGGTTTGTTTTATCCTCGCTGACAGATCTGAATTTGATCTCTGGTATTATTGTGTGTGTTTCTATCACAGCTGTGTACAGCCAGCTAATGACCAGCAATGAGACTGCCCTGAAACAGAGGTGCCCTTTGAGAGGCCACCAGCTCCTCTCCATCCACATCACGCAGCTCTAGCAAGGCAGGAAAGCAGCAGTAGCAGTGCAGAATTCTGTATTTCTCAGCATTCTCTCCCCTACTGATCAGTAGTAGCTGACAAATCAGCTTCTGAGCACATGCAGGAAGCTCCTGTTTGCTCAGTGGAAGTTGGGTCACTGTTTTCAATGCAAAGCACGTTTCTGCCTCTCCCAGTTCAACTCTCACCACTCCCTGTGCTGTCCCTTCAGATTATTTTAACATTATTCATAACACTGCCCCCCCCATCCCCTACCTCTGCTGTCTGCAAGAGCCCTCTTATCTGTCAGCCACATCAATCCTCCAACTGCTTCCAAACTTTCCTCAAGAAACCTCTCTCCTGTCACTTCTTAGCTCTCTTGGTTTCTTTCCTCCTCTGTGATTTTTATGTGGTCATTCATCGTAATGGAAATTTCCCTCAGAAAGCTGGGTATGTGCCACCAGTTACCCTTTTCACATGTTTTTTAGACATTTGATCCAATGAATAAAGTTGCATATAAAATAAAACTATTTTATTTATGAGCTGCAAGCACTAATTCCCAACATTTGTTCCAAGGATTGGAAGTGAAATACTTCTCCTTTGTGTAGCTGCCACGAATGCTAGTGTATATAACATACAGCCAGTGAGGAGAGATTGCTCTTGGGTGAGAAGAAAGAGTTCATTTGGGCTGATATTTTAAAACAAGACAGTCTGTTTAACTCAGAGCCTGTTCAGTGGCTCAAGCCACCTCAGAGTATTCAGCAAAAGGGCTCCCCTGTGCAGCCTCAGCACTTTGGGACTGGATGTTGAAGCTGCACTTCTCTGTCACAGTGAATAAGTTACTTTCTGGAAGATGGAATAAGGAATAATTACCTGACAGGAGGTAATTAACAGGAAAACTTTTTATATGCTCCTTCACGGAGCCCCTGGATAAACACTTCCAGGAGTCTTCTCCAAACCAAGGGGTTTGGATTGCTCTGTGGGGGTAGAAATGCAGCAATTTCAGGATTTCAGAAGCCAATATGCCTAGGAGTCCAAATTTACCCTTACATTTAAATTACTGTGCAAGCCACATTACACAACGTACATGGGAACCTAATGAGAAGAGATTTCCATGTTACTCCTCATTCTCACAGGTAAGAAAGTAACTCCAAGTGAAAGCTGGCACATGAAACACAGGATGAAGACACAGTGCCATTGCTTGCATAAATATTTATCCTGGCTCTGTTAGTACACTAATCTCCTTACATAAGTGATGGAGACAGACCAGAACCTGGAGAGCAAGAACAAACACAGGCTGGCCTGTGTAAAATACCTGGAGGTGGCCTTGGGAATACCTCTCTGTGCAGTGTGTGCCATATTTCAGGAGCTGCATTAAGTTCCAGGAGCTCCAGATCAGCTTTCCAAAGTCCCAGTCTGACTGCCTGAGGTTTTACCTTCTCTGATAAGGCACAAACTCCACGTGCAAAAGGGTATTTTGGCCACTCATCTCCAGCATTATTGCAAAAGGAAATGAGTTTTTCAAGTATTGCCATACAGGGCGTATCATCACTTGGTCAAAATATAAAAATCTCCAAAGCTAAACATGTGTACATGGAAGGGGCAGATGTATCACTCACACATCAGCCCTCTTCAGCTCCCCTTTCCAGGCAGAAGCCTGGAAACACAAGCTCATCACTCAGCCATTTGCTTTCATATTCATCCCAGATATTTGACACAAAGGCCTTACAGGCGTGGAATTTCCCTGTAAGCAGCAGCCCCTGGGGCTCACTGAAGGGCAGGGGCGTCCCTGTGCAGAGCCAGGGCTCTCCTCTGCAGGGCCTTAGCTGTAAGCAGCCATGAAGATAAGGGCACCAAGGGGGCCTGTCAGAGCAGGCAAAGTGCAGGCAGGGCATCACCACACCCCAAACCAGCATCCTGGGCAGCCACCACCAGCCCCTGGAGCCAGAGTCGTGTGTCTGCTGCACAATTTCATACTGGTCATGAGCTTGAGGAGTGATGCTTGCTGCAAAGCACCTTGTTCTGTTCTAATGAGGGATGCCAGGAAAAATAAATTATAGAGAAGTAATACTGCCTTCCAAAGTGAAAACCTGGAGAGTGTCCAGAGAGATCTGTGCAAATTGTACACTTTAACCACAGGATTTCTGCAATAGTTTTCTATTAACCATCAATCACTAGCTGTAAATCTAGTCTGCCTTGATTAGAAACCAGAAACAGGAACAACTGAAGTGGTCTTCCACACTAAATGTATTCATCCTTATGCTACAATTTACCTTTCTCTAAATAATGCTACTTTTCCCTATGCTTAATATAAAGAATACTGCAAAGACAGCAGTACAGTTATTTATTTGCAAGGGAATGGAAAGGCGAAAGGCAAACACTATATTAAATTGTTATTATTTATAGACCACAATGCTGTGCTTCCTGCAGTGGTGAAGCAGAAGACACTGCCTCTTCCCCAGAGAGATTCCACTGCAAGTGAAGCAGAAACAATACTGAACAGTCACAAACAGAACATGGAAGAACACATTTTGAGCTGCCCTTATTTCTACACAGTTATGTACAGTGATAATGTCGAGACTTATAACCCCTCATACTTTGTGTCTGTGTCTGTGTTTTAAAGTTCAGTGCCTCGTAGAACAAGTGCATTTTAAAAGGAAGGTTTTATGCAACTCAGTAGAGTCACCCTGAATTTAACTGGATGCTGTTTTCCAGGTGAAGGAGGCACCAGCAAAGCCTAACACCCAATGTAGGACCTCTTTCAAAATCCGCACTTATAAAAACAAGGAAGGTTGCAAAAAGATCCAAGAGCATTACGAGGCTACAGCATTAATGCCTTAAAAATCTGCCAATTTAGGCCAGACTTTAACAGGCATGTACTAACCAGGGCCAGGAGCATCTGTGCAGAAAACCACGCTCTTTTCAGCTTCTCCAGTCCTGAGTGTTCGCATACAGAGTAGAAGAGATAATTTAATAACCAGTGCTCTAAGACCAGGGTTTGCTTAGGTGTCTTTGGCACTTGGGTGCCAAAATCCCACCCAGGGTTCTGTGGTTGAAGCCTGGGGATGGCAGTGTGGAACCACCTGGGTTTGTGGGGCTACTCCTCCAAGGGCTCAGGTCACCTTCGAGAGCAACAGTGAGCAGCTGCACCAAGTAGCTGCCAGAGAATCTTCACAGCACAGGCATCTCCTCTGGTTTTGTCATCACTTCAGAGCAGCTTCAAATGATTAACTGCACTATAAAATGCAAAAGAAGCCATCCCCCACAGCTTTGTTGCACAGTCCTGATGAGACACAGGGTTTTTACCAAGTTCTTTTTGATATTTTGCTGTGATTTAGGATGTGTTCAAGCCTAAGGTTAAAACCTACTGTAGTAGGTGCTAAAGTAGTTTCATTAGCAATCAAAGGCACTAAAAAGAGACCTAAAGACTAAAAAGAAACCTCATGAGTAATAACCTGAAAATGGTCCAGGATGAAGGACATAGTACAAGAACTATAGTTTGGATCTGAGGTCCTTACTTACAATGACTTAGCTACCTCCTCCAAAAGCCAAAGCAATTCTGCAAATGCAAAAAGGTAAAAATAACATCCTCCTCTGAGTATCATTGCTGAGGTACTGGACTGTTGCCACTTTCTTTAGCAGCTGAAAGAGAAAGGCAGATTCACTGTCCTTTTCTCTTTTGTTGGTACAGAACATTCACATCCAGAATTACCAGAACACCTCTGGAAAATCTCCAAGCCTGAGCATCTTAAAGCAAAAAATAATGGGCAAACCTTGTGCAACATTCCCGAAAGCTGGGATTCTAAAGGCTGTGTAGGATTGCAAAGCTTCCTTGTCCAGAAGATAAATGGGATTAGCAGGAGGAGCAAAATAACATCAGCCTGGTGAAGCTCCATCTGCACACTGCTGTACGTGGTATATTTGAAGGATGGCCCAATGCTTATCCCCTGAACTTAAATGTCACAAGAAATGCTGCAGCTTTCCTAAGCCACAGCACCAGGCTGTTCCTGGTGGCCTGGGGGGACATCTCCTTCCTCCCAGCCAGCCCAGCTGCCAGCCCTGGGCTGGGTGTGCTCTGTGTGGCCCATCCTAGATGGCGAGTGGAGGGAGTGCTGCTGAGAAAGGTCTGGGTTTTGTTCTCCCTGGGCTGAGCCCTGGAGCTGCAGTGAAATCCCAAACCCCACTGCCTGGAACAGGGACTGGACAAGATTCAGAGAATAAAGTGCGTATTTATTAAAGGCCTTCAGTAGATGCACCTTGGGCACTCAGAGCCTCCCAGAGGCTGCACCCAAGGTGGACGATGGTCACGAGTTTTTCAGACAATTCTAAGTTTGGTCCATTTCCATATCAGGAGTTAATGCTCCAATTAAAGATTCAGATAATGAAGTCATTTACCCCCAGTTTGCTCCTCCGGATCCACTTTTTTTTATACTTTTCAGGGCCTGAGGCTGTGAGGGTGGCCTTGGATCTCAGGCCTGGAAGGATTGTTTTGTCTGACCAAAAGGTGAAGAGAGTTTACCAACACCTTAGATGGAGTTCAGAGTTAAACACTCGTGCAGTACAGGATCTGAAAAACACAAAAGCTAAAACCTTAAGGCATCCCAGCCGTGGCAGGGGTGCACAGGGCAGTGGTGGCTCCCTGCCCCAAGGATGCTGCTCTGAGCTGTGCTGGGCTGTGATTCAGAGAGCTGGGCACGGCTTCAGGAGCTCCCGCAGCGGTGAGTCACCACACCAGTTACTCACAGCCCGCTGTAATGTTTGGGGAAGTGATCACAAGTATTTATACATCCAATATACAGAAACTGCCACCTCCTCCACACTGGGCTGAAGCTACAGCTGCTACTTGCCTCCAGCAGACACAATAGAAAAAGAATGAAAGGCTGAACAGAAGCGGAGGGAGTGACCAAAGAACACAGCCAGGCTCCTGTGGGTACCTGGACCATCCCTGGGTACTGCAAAGGTAGAGGGATTTGAAACAGCAGGAAAAGAGAGAGAAAAGGAAACCCTGAATTCTCTACTCATATTTTCAGCTCTGGGTTAACTTCTGCAGGCAGAAGACTTTATTAAGATTTATGAGGAATCACTTTGTACATTGCCAAATACAGCTAAAACCAGACCTTTAAAAACAAAGAGACTGAAAATAAACATCCAGTGGGTTTTATAACCTCCCTATGTGCTACTGAATTTGAGATAAGGGCAACCCCACTGAAGCACGTGGGGTTCCCAAGGTAAGAGAGCTCACAATGATGTGAGACAGAGTAACTGGGTAAAACACTCTGCCAAGCCCTGACCCACAGCTCATCTCTAGGGAGCACTTTTTGTTTCTATCCTCAACACTTGTGTCGTGCCACCGACTTGCCTTTGTTTAGCTGACTATGTTTGAATCCTGACTCTCCTCAGCTATCCCATGCTCATCTTTTCCCAAGCATGAGGGTGTAAATCAGCACCAAACACAACCAAGCAGAACACGAACCACCCAAAAATTGCTGTGCAAACAGAAATGTTAAAGTTGCTGAAGAACCACCCTTTTATTCTTCTCCTCTCTCCTGTCGTCCCTGGTCCCACCTGTTGGTTAAAGCCCACAACGCCTCCCTTCCAAAGCATGTTATTTCCTCACCTGCATGGATTTCAGTCAAAAAGCAGACAGATGAAAATGCCACACCAGTTCTGGTGCCGCCTCTTGCAGAGAGCTTTCAGCTAACCAAAGTTTAAATTAACTTTCTGAGAGGGCACAAAAGCCAGACCTCATGTAATTACATACTCATCCCTCCCTTGGGCTCAATATTTATTTATTTTAGCATGTCTAACAGCTCTCTTGGGCTTGCTCTGCAGCTCTGGAAAAATGATTACTTAGTCCCTGAACCTACTGACTGTATTCTGTGTAAGTTTTACATCCAGAGCTATGCTGGGTGATTAAAATAGGCAGAGTTTATCAAACTTTCTGAAAGCTTGATTTGCTTCATGGCTCACCTGTCTTCATAAACCCACTGCAGGCTGAAACAATGGGTAAAATTTCACAATCAGCACTTGAGTGAGAAAGAGAAGGTGTATGCAACCACTTAACTTTATTGATTTTTATTTTTATCTTGTTTTCTTTCACAATAATTGGCAAGGGTTATTTGGGTTTTGGTTTTTTGGGTTTTTTTTTAAACCACCTTATGAGGTTATTAATAAAAGTTCACAGCCCACTATACTTTAAATCTTTTTTTAGCTCTCAGAGGGGACACAGTCCACAGCTTGAGATGGAGACAATATTTCTGGCCTTAAAAAACTATTAGCTCTTATATCAGTGGTTTGATTTACACAGGAGCCATTCCCCTGCAGCCCCCAACAATCGACTCCTTGGGCTTCAGAGCTTCCCCCAGGATCAGAAGGTCTTTCCAGGCTGTGGATTTTGTACCATTAGAGGTCCATGTGCAAAAGCAGATGTTTTCCCACCAAGGTGCTGCCCTGGAGGTCCATTTGAAAAACATTCCAGTGAATATATGAATGCATGGAAACACACAGCTTTGTGTTTGTTTGTTTTAAAAATGGTATTTCATAACACTGGTTCAGCAGCTGGGACGAGCCTGAGGACGCGCTCCTGCGAAGGGGAGAGCCCGTTAAGATACATGACAAATTGAGCATTTGTGTTGATATAAGATCTGCTTTTCTCACGCTCTAGGAAAATGTGCTGTATTATCTCTTTGTCTGCAGCTTGAGGGTGACTGGACTGAGGATTATGTGAGGCTGGCAAGGATCTTGTCCCCCTCCCTGCTCTGCAGGCTGCACGTGCAGCGTTCCCAACACTTCACTGCAGCAGAGCAGCAAACCTTGTACAAAGCCACCTTTCCTGGGGGAGCAGAGACACATCATTTGTTTTTCATTCAGGCAGTGGGTCTCCAGGAGGCTGCCAGCCAGGCTTCAGACTACAGCTTCAATGTGTGCCTGCTCCATAACGTGTCAGTGGGAAATCCAACCCTTCACCTGCAGGCTTCCCTTCCAGCCTGCCAGCCTGACTCCCCTCCTGTCCTCACACCAACCCTGCCAAGCACCAGAGACACAACCACATTCTGATCACCTTGCCAGTAAAGAGTCATTTTATCTATTCAAGGTCTTCATTAAGGACCAAAAAAATAAATTTCATGCTAAACCATGAAAGAGCTGGTTCTCCATGCCATGAATTGACATCCCCATAGCTGTATGATGGCTGGTTTTTGGCAGTGTGGTGTTAGTTTGTAGCTCAGGTTTTATCCATTCAGGCTCTCCCTGCACCCCTGACATTGTGGCCCCTCTGGCGCAGTCAGCCTGTCCTGGCTCACCAGCCTGGGAACAGCTGGGTTCACTCAGCAAACCTCTGCTCTCTGTGTAGGGTGACACGGCAGCGAGAGCCCTGCTGCCAGCCTCACAAAGACAGGCTTAAAGCAAGCCAGAGCTGCAGTGGAGGAGGAGAGGAAGAGAGACAGGAATCACATTTTTGTCTATATCACAAATAGTTTCATTTTGTTCTGAGCCTGGCTGAATCAATCACTGTTCCCTGGCCATCCTGTGTTGGTCTTAAAATACAGTAAAGAGTGAAACCATATTAATGAAAATCAAGGAAAACAGGAAATGTAATTCTGAATACTGAGTTCTCAAAGCAACCTTGAGCAAATCATTCTACTTCATAGCAACTTGATTTCCCCAACCACAAAACAGAAGAGCAAATGCTGTGCTGTTACTTTATTTGAGTGGCTGTTCTGAAGTCTCTTAGGATATGCTTCGCAGATGGAGAAGCTGATGAGGAGATATATATATATATATGTATATATATGCATATATGAAACATTCATATGCCCCAGCGTGCTGAGCTTCCAACATGGCAAAGCAGCAATGGCAGTGAGAGAGTGGAAAATATCATTTAACTCATGATGGCAACTTTCAAAGTGTAACAGCATGAGTGTCTTCCTTCCCCAGGTGCAATTGCCTGGGTAAGGGAGGTGGGATCTCATTATCCAGCTATGAACAGTTCATCCTTCTTGCTGGTCACCAGCAACACACTTTTCTAGGACATGTTTTAGGACCTGGACAAACAGGAGAAACTAAATATCTTATCAAGGGAGAAGACTGCAGATATTTTTTTATGACCTGTGGGAGCAGAGGTCCTAACAAGCCTGCAAAATATTGCATAAATGTCTCCAGATAAAACTTCTAGCTCTGGATGGCGCCCATCTCCTAAATGCTTAATTGTGAAATTATTTCCCAGGAGAGTTTGTTTGTGTTTTGCTAAACCATTAAAGACAGGCAGCCCAGATCCATGCAAAACCCTCAGCACGGAAATACTTAAAGTATGGGAATGTTTTAGCCAGCCAGAGAATTGGGACTGCTAACAGAAATCAACAAGTTCAGACTTTAAAATGAAAAAGGCGATACTTCAGGATTGCTTTATAACACAGACATAAAAGAGATGATAACTATTTAAAATACTTCATAAAAGTACTGGAACTAAGCATCTCCTAGAGCAGAGCCCTGACAAATCACCCAGCCACCTACATGCATTCGTGGTTGTGGCTGTCCAGGGATCACTTAGACCTAAATTAGCAACGGAAGTCATTACACAAGGAATAATTCCAAGAAACTGGAGTCTCAGAAGCAGAAAGTGAATGAAGAAATTGAAATTGCAGGCAATGGGGCAAAATGACAGCATACCAGACAGACTAGTTCCTCAATGAAAGAAATGTGAATTATAAAAGTCAGGCAGTCAGCATGTGTCAGAAGTGCCCTGAGGAGGCTCTCCTTATTTCCCCCTTTGGCTGCAGAAGGCCCTTTAACGCTTTCCATTTAAGTGAGGAGGCACATGATGAGGTTCCCTAAAAGCCATGAACACAGACTGAGGATTGCTTCTGCCAGGTGTAATTGCAGTGCCCTAGCCCTGTCAGGCTGTGGGCAGCCAGCACCCACCACACAGAAAGCCTGGCTTCTCTGCAACAAATTTATCTCTGAGAGGGAATGAAATTCAAGGAGACTTGAAATTGAAGAAGAGCACAGAAACCACACTGCTATTTCCTGCGCCCCGCTTGACAGAATGGGACCTGATACTTGAGATGGGCAGACCCCTTCATCTCATTACTCTGTGACAGGATGAGAGAATTTGTGCAGGAAATCATGTGCTGTGTTTATCCATCCTGGTGAAGTACAGAAGAGGTGCTTGAAACTCCCAGCATGTTCTTCATTGCACAGCCCTAAAGAGAATGTCCAAAAAGGCTGTTAAACCCTTAGATACCTGAAGGCACAGACCTCTAAAGGCATGGAGAGCATCCTGGGGCAAATGGTCACAGAATTCTCACCCTTGTCCTTTTCTCTTCCTCTGACATCTGCACTTGGTCTGCCAAGCCACACAGATGTTTGCTCTGGTGGGTTACCCCTCTGCTCAGCTCTCCTCCTCCCCTCATGGATGGCTGGCTCTGCAGATGCACCATGAAGGTGGCACCAAACCCAACTTCAAAGCAATTTTCAGCCTGCTGCCCTAGAGCGGGGTAGGTGTGTGCTGCAGAGCCAAGCAGTGCAGGAAGGAAATGCAGCACCAGCAGCAGCACTGGTGTGGCTCTCCCAAGGCAAGAGAAATTCCTGTCAATGGCTCCATCCCATCGACAGGAGAGGAGCAGCTCTGCAGCTGCCAAGTGCTGCTGACCACAAAGGCTGATCAAATGGGGGCCATACTGGTAGATGTACACCAAAGTGGGATAGCTTTTTGTCCCTCTGTCACTGAGCAGGGCAGAGGAAATGCACTCTGGATAGACACACAGACTCAAACCACAGCCAGCCTGCTCTGGGGGAGCTCAGCCCTAACCACAGCCAGGTCTCTGCTGCTGGCAGCCCCTGGTCTGTGTTTTTTAGCCTCTCACAGCACAGACCCAAAGGCACAGGCTGCCTCTTCTCCCTGCAACAAGGCACTGTCCCTGGCAGGGTGGTTTGTGAAGAGCAGCTTTCAGTTGGTCAAGATTTCACACTCCTGCCCTTTCTGGCTGAGGGGAGAGTGGATTGAGAGCAGTCCTGAGGAGAGGGACTTGGGGATGAGAGAGAGACCAGCCAGTGGGCTGCAAGCTGAATGGACTCTGCTGTCTGTTGGACTGGAACTTGTTCCCAGCCCAGGGGTTCAGCTTTAAGAGAAGCTTTAATGGAAGCAGTTCAGTCAACACAGGTGGCTTTGAAAATCCTACTCTTAAAATCCTTTGTGTGTCAGCAGCTGCTGCTTGGCCAACTGAGAAGCCCTGAGGCTTCAGCCAAGTTGCTTTTCCCCATTTGTTGTGAGTACTGAGGCTCCTGCCTGGCCTGAGCCTTGCTGGCTGGAGGAGGGTGTAACATGCAGACTGAGGTTGTGCTCTGCTCAGGGGAGTCAGAACCCCCTGACTGCATCTCTGCTACAAAGATTCCTAGCCCCAGAGCCACTAGTGCACATCCTTTCCTCATGCCTAAGCTCAACACACCTCAGCACCCTGCCCCCTGTGTGACAAGTGCTATTTTCACCTTGTCAGTCCTGCTGAAAGGTCTTTGCAGACCGTCCCTGCACAGGCAGCCCTTGTGGGGCTTTATCAAACGTTGCTGGAAGGAGAGGAACACAGATGGCTGTTTGGAAAGCCCTCTAACCTGTGATCTGGACATGCAGGAAGCAGCTCCAATTTGTCTTTCCTTCTGTTCCTTTGCAAGAGGCTGGTGTTTACATAAACAAAGTGAAAGCAGAGGTTGCAGTGGTGACAGACGAGCCCTGAGAGCTTCAGCAGAGGTTAGGACAGGTTGCACCCAGCAGCACTTTGAAAAAGGTGCCGTTGTTAACTCTCAGGCTGGACAAGGTAGAGAGCTCTCCTCTATGAATTATAGATAAGCCCTCTGAAGCACCAAGTTCCTCATACTGATATCCTCATGCTCGGCTGAATGCAAGGGAGGAGGGAGATAAACCACACAGACACACCTCATTTCCCAATCTGGTGTGAGTTTACAATCAAAAATCTTTGGAGGCCAAGGGACACACTTCCAAAACGCTCCCATAAGGCTGCAGACAAGCGGTTAGATCTTCAAAGAGCACACTCTAATTCAGGCACATAATGAAGTGGGCAGATTAAAACAAAACAAAGCAAACCCACGCTGAGACAGCAGCAGCTGCCCGTGTCCAGCAGCAGCTGAGAAGGACAGCTGAGAGAGAAACGTGGGCCTGGGGAGAGCTGCAGCCCTGCAGCCTCACCCACAACGCTGCTGGGACTGCCCCGCTCCTCCTGCCAGTGCTCTGCAAAATCCACCCAAGGAACAGGGAGAAGGCAGCAGAAAATGTTACCTCTGTCAGGGGGTGACAGAGCATCCCCCCTTGGGGTGAAAAAGACAAAGGGTTCTGTGGGATTTGGTCACTCGAATGCTTACATTACTGCAAACAAACACTTCCAGCGTTTGCAGATCTCTGAAGGACTGTCAGGCAGCTGTGCAAAAGGAATATGAGGAAATTGCCCATAAAAAATGGTTAATTCAGATCAAAAAGGAAAGAGCAAAAG
Source organism: Prinia subflava (assembly GCF_021018805.1). Lineage (NCBI taxonomy): Eukaryota > Metazoa > Chordata > Aves > Passeriformes > Cisticolidae > Prinia > Prinia subflava. The sequence goes on along the minus strand of NC_086257.1, from coordinate 2,119,258 downwards.
AGCTTGGCAGATCTTCTGAGGGCAAAGTTACAAACCCCACTTACTCAAAGTCTGGATCTGGGAAACTCAATCTGATAGAGTTAAAAGACACTATGTTGGCCTGTCAGAGCCCTGAACCAGCCAAGTTCAGCCCAGCTGCTGCTGCTCACAGCTACAGTGGCACCCCTGAGCAGTGAACTGGAGAAACGCAGCTTTCCCAGCACATCAGGGACCTCTGAGCAATGCCAGATAATTGTACACCATCAGCTGAGAAAAAAAAAATTATACTTATTTGGGAATAGTTACATATTGGAAAAATACTATTTTTAAATTTAAATTATGACAGTGTTGAAAAAGGTGAAGGTACGGCCTTTTTTAAAGTAGTTTCACCCAGTTGGCAGGAGGTGATGGTGGCTTCCTTTTGTATGTCCCACCAGTGCTCTGCACTACCCTGTCAGAGTTGGCTGCAGAAGTGAGAAAAATAGTTGAGGAGGTATCCAGGTTTTCTCCTAGCAGTTTTCATGGCAGGCTGCCTTCTGCCAGTGCTGTGCTTGGCTCTCTCGTGCTCCACTCCATGATATTTGTACCAGTTCTGGTTCCCAGGACCTGGCAGACATGGCCACTTCTGATGGACAGGAGTCTGCAAACCAGTGCCTGCTCTACTGAGGGTCACAGAGCCCAAGAACTCCTCAGTTCCCCCGCTCTCACCTACTCCCACAGGACCAAGGCTCCACTGCAGTGCCCTGCCCTGCCCTGCCAGCTTTCCTAGGTGGATTACAGCCAGGAGCCACGGGCTGGAGCAGGGGGAGGCACCAGGAGAGCCCCGGGGTGCCCAGGGTGCCACTGTGTGCACGATGAGGGGCTGCCAGCACACGCCTGCTCCGGGCTGGCAGGTACCATGTGCATTATGTGCATTATTATGTGTATTATGTGCAAGAAAACAGCAGCAGCACCATCACTGCACAAGAGAAGGGATCAAACAGCACTCAGTTTGCACCAGCTGAGTCTTCTGCCTCACGGGGTGGCAGGGATAGACTGTTCAGAGAACTCCAAAGTTGCTCTCTCATGGAGAACAACAAAAATCTTGGGAGTTCTTCTTTACAGTTCCTTTTCCAGCATGCACTTAGAATGTTAGACAAGTGCATGTGTTTCTATGTCAAACAGTGATGTTTTTGCTCTGCTTGACCCCTCCTTATTATTGGCTTTTGCAGCACCTCAGGTTCCTGGGGACACATGGAGGAGTTTGATCAGACCTCAGCTTTAGGCTGCAGGAGGGATTAGAGGCCTGAAGTCATACCCAGCTGTCCTTTCCAACTCCACACTCCGTGTGTCAGGCCAATATTCCTTCTTGCTGAAGAAGGGATGAACTCAGGTAACTCAATTATCAGCAAAGGATCAATTGAATTAGTGTAGAAAACAGAGGATCAGGACAGGCAAGACCACACGGATAGTGAGTTTCTTGGTATATTAAACTCACCAGGATCCCATTGCTCTGCCTTTTTCCACATGAATTTTCCAGAACAACTTTTTGAGCTTCCCCAGTCATGTTTCTTTACCAAGCAGCATCCTTTCTTGCTGCCTCAAAACTAAAGTCTGCCCTATACACACGCCCGAAAATAAGAGGTAGGCCTTGAGTATCTGTCACTTGAGGGGTTAGCTTAGATTGTTTTTAATAGTTTGTGCTACTCATAACTGGTTTTAAACTGACAGGGGAAAGCGATAAAAGCATAAGATCTGTGTTTCTGAGCTCACATCAAAGGAGAGCTTTAAAGAACCAGTAAAAAGGCTGTCAAAAAAAAAAGGGAAGGCTTTACTTAGCAGCCTAACAAAACAAGCTTCAAAAAAAGGAGAAATAGTGTCCCAAAACAAATGAACCAGAGAGGGAAAATGTTAGTTGAAAAGTAAATATTTAACAGGGCCCATACCTGCTAAGAGAAAGACAAAAAAGCTTGAAAAAAACCCTGATGACAAGAGGTTTTTTGCTGCAGAAAGAAAGGATGGCCATAGGATTTGGAAGTACTTACAGTTCTTTTCTGCACTACTGACTACGTTAGAGTCATCAGCCTGAGCTTGGCTCTCCATTACGCTGCACAGAGCCTTCGGATTATTCACTCCCTGACACGAATTTCTCCTACAAGGCTTCTTTAAACTTCCCTTTGTACCCCCAGCTTTTTAACTGCCATCACGAGCCTTCAAGGTTTAGTGCTGGGAGACAAAGCAGCGGCCTCCTGATGCAAAGATTGATGGCTCTCCACAAAGGAGTGCAGACACATGAATTATCCCCAGGTCTTTCATCCCCCCAGAGCCCACTCCCAGAGCAGTGAGACAGGTACACACCCCCACCCATCCCCCAGAGATGGGGTGCAGGGCAGCAGGCAGCAGCCTCTCCTCATGGGTGCTTCCCCTGGATTGGCGATGCCCGGAGTGCAGCAGCGCTCACAGCTCTGCTCCGTGCCGAGCAATCCCAGAGCAGATGGTGCTCAGGGCTGAGACCCGGAGCAGCGCTTAGCAATCCCAGAAATGCATCCTGATGTGCACTTCCCCTGAACTGTCGTTGCCATTTCCTAAGCAAGGACTCATCCTCGTGGATAAGCAGCTCCTCAGTCACTTGGCTCACAGGGAGTCCATCATCCAATTCCGGTAAGCGCCACTCAGCAGAGAGGCACAAAGAGGTTTTGGCAGCACCCACTGCTGTTGCCAGCCAGGATCTTCCAGGTCCTCAAGTCACTCCAAGGAGCTCCATTTCCCTTCTCAAGCTGTACCACTACAGCTATCTGATATTGTCCCCTTGCTCCAGGCAGCCCTTACAGAAAAGAAGATGCAATCACTTCCCCAAATCTTGAATTGTCTTTTGAATGCAACTCCCCATTAGTGTTAAGCTTATTAATAAAAGCCCTTTTATGGATTCATCCCAGTGAAGATCAGCCGTGCAAGTTCAAGGGCTTTGCTACATTAGAAGAGAGAAGAGTGCTATTTTATATGGTGAGAGTTGAACTTACAGAGCTTGCTGCCATGGGACTTTGTTGGGCAGACCTTATCCAGCAGGTTTAAAAAGAGATTGTCCAATATTGTGGACAGAAGGTCTGTGAAGGACTGGGCAGAGATGTACCCCTGCCACGCCCTCTGGAGAAGCTGTGGGAGTTTGGGAGTATGAAGTGACAGACTTCAGAAAGGTGGCACAGCCACACTCAGTTCCTAAGTGTGTCCTCTGCTCGCACTGTCACACACAGTCTGCAGGGTTGGTCAGCCCATGGGGTGACCTAGGCAAACATTTCTTACCTTCCTGCAGGGCACCCAAGCCCCTCACACACCACTCCTAGGCCTGGCTGTCAGAGCAAGGGCCAGCTGCCCTGTGCAGGCCAACAGACACCACACTGGTACCTGAAGAGCTCGTCACCTTGCCCAGGTTTCCTCTGCACACACCCAAATCTAGAGCCTTGCCTCAGCAGGAGCCCAGGGAATCCAGGTGTACGGATGAGGGCCACACAGGCACCTCCACATGCAGTGGGGGAGGGAAACAAATCACCCAATACATGTCATGACAGTTTTAATGCCAACTTGATGTGCTGCGTGTGTGATTACTGCAGAAACCAACCTGGGTAATTACAGCCATCTGCACCCATTACTACCATTTGTATGTGTATTCATAGAAGCTGCACATTAGTTGGGCATGCCATTGCACAAACATATTAACCAGCTAATTAATTAAAAGAACAGACCTTCTCTGCTTAGGAGGAGCCCATCACCCACTAATCACAAGAATATATTTTCTCCATCTGTTAGATCACTTGCTCCCTCCCCAAGGTCACCAGGGAAGATGCAGCTGGCCTGCAGTCTCCAGGAGGCTGTGCTGGGGTGGTGAGCATTCTGTTTCAGAGACTTCCTTTGTGCAGCAAGGCTCCAAGACCATGGCTGCTTCTGGAAACACGACCATGGCACTCCCACAGTGCTTTTGGATTACCTCAGGCGACCTCTGGATTAGACACCAGGCATCCTTCCACCCCTCCCAGCACTCATTTGCCAAGCACAGGGGGCTCATTGCACACCCCTAACAGGGCAGCACTCTGGCAGCCCAGGTGCACATCCCATACAACCCCTCCTGCCAAGCTGGGCCCTATTCTGGCTCCTGTTCCTGCAGCAAACTCCCAAAGCAACAGCAGATTATAAATACACAGGGGACGGCTGTGTCCCAGTGCTTCCCTGACATATGCTGCTGTCTTCAGTCAGGAGCTCTGGATTTAAATTTAGGGATGGAGCAGGAGGTTAGGTTTCAAAGTTCCAAGATAAATCCCCTGGGAGGAAGCAATGAGGCCAGATTTTTGTCCCTGCGGCACAGCCTTGGAGCAGATGGGAGCAGGGAGTTGGTTCTGTCGAGCAGGCCCCACGCTGGTGGAGCCCTGCAAGGCTGTGCCCGACTCCTCAGCTCTCTGAAGCCCTGCTGGAGCTCCAGCCCCCTGTGCCAGCTGCTGCTGTGCCTGCCCCAACGGGGCAGTCATGACTACTGAACAGCCTGACTGTGGGCAGAAAAATATGGCACCAGCCACTGCCTCAGAGTAACCTCTTTCTTTAGAGCAAAGGGCAGCAGTGTCTGCTCCAGGGTGCACCAGTGCCTCCATCAGCTCCCATCCCTTTCTAAACAAGTGTCTGTGTCAAGGGGTAATCAGCTACAGGCCCAACAGCTTTGGCCATTTTTCATTTGTGATGAAAAAGGAACAACTAAGTTTCAAATCATTGTGAAATATTTGTGAAGCAAGCCAAACCCCTCCTTCCTGCACACATGAAATGCAGTGCTGAAGACGTTACTACAATCCAATAAAGCGTAAAATGCTTTCATCATTTGACAATATAAATGCTTACCCTAGTTATAGAAGAGTTCAAGACAACTCCACAGTAGATTTAACTTTGGTTTCCCTAAAGCTAGAGAATTTTTTTTATCTTTATAACTTTTTTTTTTAAAAAAAATTCCATTGCTCCCAAATGTGGGAGACTGGTTGCTGCTGATGGTGCTTTGTCAAGCGGGACTGTGCAAACACTGCACTTGGAGCACCCCAATTGTTGACCAGGCTGTCTGATCACTTTTACACTTGTCAGGAAGACTTTGGAATCTCCTGCTCAACCCTCTCATCCTCCAAGAATGTCCTAGGCTCTGCAGAAACAGCAAAACACCAGGGTGCAGCTCCTCTGAATGGCTGCAAAGGGTCCAGGGAAGGACCAAGGGCTGAAGGAAGCGATCCCAACACAGGTTCTGGGATCATTTCCAGATGATTCTGCTGCAGGACCACATCACCATCACTCTGCATGTTCAACCCACAGGCACTTTCTTCACACTCTTCTCCAAGCACAGACCTTGTACTGCTCTGCAAAGTACCAAATTACATGGACTGCATCCATGATTTGGTCCAGTGCCTTCTGAACTAAGGAAAAATGCAAGAAACTGCATTTAAACGTGGTCTGAGCAATGCTGCTTTCCCCCCTCCTCTGTCTCCTGCAGGAGGCACAGAGCCAGGGCAAGCCTTTTGGGAGGGCCTGCACCCTTGGGTGCTCCCACCCTGCCCACCCCAGCCAGCAGGAACTGCTCCCTGGGCAGAGTTATCCTCTCCTTGTGCTGTCTGACCACCTCAGCTGTGCTCAATCCAAAAGTCATCCAAACAAAACCTGCTGTCCTGGGTCCCTCCATCATCTGAGAAGCAGCAAACATGCTGAGTTAAGTGCAAGGCAAGCAGTATTTTTATTTGGTTAATTAGAATTGCTCATCAAATGAAAACAAAGAAGTGATTTACTGCAGAACTGGTACAGGTAGTTGTTGCATAAGTACATTCCTGCATATTTGGCTACATTAGGAATATTTTTTAATTAACAGTTTCTCCTTGGCTAAAGCAAACCATAGAAAATAAAGAAAGAGAAGTTTCACACAAAGATACTGCCGAATCCCTCCACTGCCAGCTACTTTTTTTCTGCAGGGAGGATTTTAAATTAAAAGCAGATTGCCTTCATTAGCGTTACCAGAAGCCATGTAACTGCCAAAGCTGACAGAAACACAACTGTGATTTGCAGATTTGGCAAGTGCCATTTTTTCTTTCTGCAAATGTGGGTAATGTCATTTGTATTAAAGGGCTTTTGTGGGGGACACTGCAAAAAACAAGCCCTTCCCCAGGAGAGGAAAAATATCTCCAGAGCAGCAATTCAGTAATCTGGGGCTCTCAAGTTTTCTCTCCTTGTTAACTTTTCAAGAAAGTTCACTGCACTAAATTTGTGTGGAAAATGGTCCGACAGCATGAACATTACAAACTGTCTCCTGCTGATGACTGAGCAGAATACAGTAGCGAGCCCAAAATAAACATTTCAACAGTGATCTTTGACATATAGCCATACTCAAGCTTTCCATGACATGTTGCCAAACCCTCAGAAGCCATTCAGCATGGATCTCACCAAAATCCCTGTTTTCTTTACTTCATTTTAGCTGATGGTAGGAAAGTTCCATTCTGCCGAGGGCAGCTGTGTTTGCAGGCTTCATGCTCTGCTCGAGACCCAGCCTTGGTGATGAGGGGAAAGCCTGGGCTGTGTTCTTACTCTGACTGCTGTGTGAAGAGCTGTGAAGAGCTGCAGAGCAGAGAGGGATGCATGAAGGGACTCCCCATGCCCTGCTCCCCTCCCTGGTGCATCAGTCTCCCCCAAATTCTGCTGCCCAGCCCCAGGAGGAAAACTTAGGATCCATAACCAAGGTGTTCAAACCCGCACCAGCTGTGTTTCAGTTTGTGCTAGGTGTGACACCGTGGTGTTGGTTTGGGGTAGAACTGAGCTGCTGATGTGACAGCAAAGCCACCGGGGTGACCCTGACCCCCATGTGCTCCTGGCCTTGGGAACACACCCCCAGCACCAGCCCCAGCCCCAGCACCAGCCCCAGCACCAGCCCCAGCCCCAGCCCCAGCACCAGCCCCAGCCCCAGCACCAGCACCAGCCCCAGCACCAGCCCCAGCCCCAGCCCCAGCCCCAGCCCCAGCCCCAGCCCCAGCACCAGCCCCAGCCCCAGCCCCAGCCCCAGCCCCAGCACCAGCCCCAGCACCAGCCCCAGCCCCAGCCCCAGCCCCAGCCCCAGCCCCAGCACCAGCCCCAGCCCCAGCCCCAGCCCCAGCCCCAGCCCCAGCACCAGCCCCAGCCCCAGCCCCAGCCCCAGCCCCAGCACCAGCACCAGCACCAGCACCAGCCCCAGCCCCAGCCCCAGCATCAGCGGTGCCCTGCTGCGTGCTGCTGCCACGGCCTGTGCCTGCTGCAGGGGCTCCCAGCCTCTGCCACGGGGACACAGGAGAAGCACAGCACGGAGAAACAGGAGGAATGGGCAATGTCCTAAAAGAACCCCAATGCTCAGTGGCATGGCACTAGAGACCACAGCATCCCCCAGTGAATGAAGGATTTCCTCCCCCAGCTGTACCAAAATGGGGAGGTCTGAACACACTGCTAAACTCTGCAGGAGGCAATCCAACACAGCATTAGCACAGTCACAAATGTAAAGTCTGTCTGCAGTAATTAGGATTGTACTACAGATGATTTATTAGACGCTGTCTTATAATCAAGACTAAAATAGCTGCCTACATTGTAGTTACCAGTTTCTTAACTGCCTAAAAATAAAGTGACAAATGTAATGCAGTGCCAGTGGAACCAAGTGAAGCAATGTTAACCTATGGAGTCTGCAAAGGTAACCACAGTGTGCCTGCTGGCAACCTTCAATCCAACCTGGAGTCAAACACTCAGTGACTCTGCAGTTCTGGTTTGTATCTTCAAAAGAACCAGACAAGCCAGTTCTGTCTCTGTAGTCCAACTCTGTTTCACCACACAGTGAACAGAGTTCATTATCCATGGAACTAAACACTAAGTAATGAGTTAACAATAATTAAACTGAAAGAGACACAGATTAAAGGAATTTATTATTCCCTGATCTGCCAAGCAAATTGTTTAGATACCTGCAATCAATGAGTAATGATGAAACAGAACAAAACCCCAACAAACCAAAGAGCCAACAACAGGCTTGTAAAAATCTGCTCAGTAAGACCCATGTATCTTCGTTAGGCTGAACAGCACAGCATTTTAATCAACAAACCCCCTGTCTTTATGCATCAGGATATCAGAGGCAGAATGTGGCCCAAAATTATGCCATTGCTGTTTATTATTCATGTATCACAGGACTGATGAAGATTTATAGTCCCATTGTGCTAAGCACTGTATAGTGAAATTCAGAGAAATAGTGAGAATCAGTACTCCAACACTTTATAATTCAAAGACAAATTACAAAAACAAGGTATTGTAATTTAAAGACAGTAATGAACAGATGGGGATTGGAGATACAGACAGATTAAGCAACTTGCCCAAGGTCATGCCAGACACATGTGCCAGAGCAGAAAATTTAACTGATCTCTGGAGTACCAGCACAGGTTTTTCCTCATGTAGGAGGATGCTGTTACTCCTCTTTGATTTCACCAGATGTCATATTTCATAAGCTAATAAATAAGTTCCAAAATTGCTAATGTTACATGGCAGTACTGGAAGGATTTCCTTTCATCCTTCCCTCCTCAGGAGACCATCATTAACAAAAGTCCTCTGCCTACACCTGATCTGTGTATGGCACAATTACAGCATTTGCACTGATCACAGAACAATTGAAGTCTACAGGTGTTCTGCAGCCATCTAGTCCAACCCCTCACTCAAAGCAGGACAAACCAGAGCAGTTGCTCCAAGGCCTGGTCCACTCAAACTCTGAGTGTCTTCAAGGATGGAGGCAGAAATCACAACACTTCTCTGGACTCCTGTGCCTGTGTTCAGTCACTCAGGCTGAGAAAGTCTTTCCATGTATGAGGTGAGAATTTCCCCAATTCCAGCGTGTGTCCAGCTCCTCCTATCCTGCTTCCACACATGAAGTGCAGCTCTGTCTCCCCTGTTCCCACACACTGAGCAGCTGCAGGCAGCAGGGGGATCCCCTCCAGCCCTCTTTCCTCTGGCCTTCCCTGGCTGAACAAGCCCAGCGTTCAGAGCTGCCCCTGGGCACACTCCAGCCCCACCAGCACCTCAGTGGCTGTGCCACAGCAGCTCCACTGTAGCTGTGCCTTTCCTGGCCAGGCACCCTGAAATGGGGCACCGTGCTCCAGAGGCAGCCCCAAAGCCACCAAACACAAGCCTGAGGCACTTCACAGCAGTTTTTAAATAAAGGATGCAAATACCTGATTTTCTTTTATCAGTTTTATGCATTCTACACCACACAAACCCTGCAGCCTGCAGTTTACAGAACAACACAGGAACATTGTTTTTGCACATCACTTGTGGACATTTGCTGTTCCAGAGGTCTCAGCATATGCAGGCACACGGGGCTCCCACAGAAACCACTGCTCCCATGAGGAACCCTGGAAAGGGACTGCTCACAAGTCTTTTTCTGTAGCTGGCAAAAAGGATAGCCAGGTCAGCCTGAGTGATGTAAAGAGCTCAAAATATATCAGTGACAGCAGGATAACACAAGACACCGTGCTGCTGGACACACATACATCAGCAGATACATTCAGGAATTTCAGTCCTAAAACCTGTCACACGGTGTTTTGCTAACAGTGAAAAGCATTTAATTTACGACTGTGACAGGAGATCTCTTCAGTGCAACACAAACAGTAGCAGCAGTGTTACTAATTAAACCAGAACTCAAGCTCCCAGACAGCTGATCCAGGATAGTGGGAGAAGTGATACTGCATTTCAACACAGTGGCTTTTTCTCCTGGTTTACAAGTAAAATGTGGCCCCTGTCAAAAGGTGTTTGCTCTCTGTTTATTTTAAGAATAAAGTCACAGCTAAGCTTTGCTTATTTATATTTGCTGGCACCTATGAAGATTTACCAACAAAAATTTCATTTTAATTAGTCCTGCAGAATGCTATCAACATTTGGTTTAGGTTTTCCCTGAATGTACTGCCCTAAGGAGCAGCCAGTCAGTCCACTCGACCATCCTGGTATGAAAGGCTTGGCACAGAGACCTTTGGGGCTTTAGTGATCCCACAGCTGAACAGTGCAGGACACATGGACATAGCAAAACAAGTTGTCCCCCGTGCTGCTGTACAGATGGGACACACCAGCTGGGTGTCAGAGGCAAGCTCTGGATGCCAAAGGCACTTGGATACCAACTGTGGAAGCAGAGCAATGGAGTCCCAGCTTTGGGATGAGCTATTGCTCTGTTTATGGACACATTTAAGGCCACACTGAGCAAAGGCACGTGCTCCATCAAAATGCAGGGATCACATCGTGCCCCAGAGAGGCACAAAGAGAGGTGTGGCTGTGGGCACAGGGCACACGGCCAGGTCCCACTCACCTTGTGAGGACAAGCTCAGTGTGGGGCCAGCACGCACCTGCAAAGGTTTGTGTTTGGGGCACAGGACAGGCCTGCCACAAATCAGAGAAGTGTTTTGGTTGGAAAGGATCTCTAAGGCCATCGAGGCCAGCCGTTCACCCAGCACTGCCAAGCCCACCGTTTGCAAAAGGCAAACTGGAACGCTGCTCTGACTGCCCAGGCTCTGCCCAAGGTCTCTGCACAGCAATGCCCCACACAAGCAGCTGGGGCACTGCTAGGACCACTGCCCTGGGCCAGGACAGGGCACAGGCTGGGGCAGCTGAGGCCAGGGATTTGTACCCACTGTTCCCCCTGTTGTGCAGCCCTTCCTAAATTCACAGCAGATGAGTCCCTGAGCTCTGCTTTGGTCCTGAGAGCCTCTCTAATAAAAATACCAGCCTCCTCCTCCTCCCTCATCATGGAAGCCTCTCCGAGACCTCCCGCAAATGCAAGCGGAGGGAGAGACAGAGGGCTTCTTTTGCAGGGGTTGTTTGGAATTCTGTCACAAAGCCAAACAGATGTTTGTAAAAATCTAAACTGGTTCTGCAACTGTTTTAAACTTGCACAGCTGTGCACAGAGAGCAACTGCACCGGGGTGGAAGACCACTGCCCTCACATCAAGGGACCGGAGTTTAATAAACCAAACTTCCCGTGAGTTACTCCAGTGCTCCCATTCCAATTTAGCGTTTATGGCAGAGGAAACTGCTGAAACAAGAAAAGTGAAGTGGCTTTTCCAGCTCCATGGTGGAAATTTGCATCCAGATGGGGACTGGGACGGGGCCTCGCTGGTGCCAGCCCCAGCTGGTGCCTGCAGCCCCCGATGTGCACCCGCAGCTCATCGGGGAGGAGCAGGCGAGACTGGGACCAGCCTCACACCAGAGCCCGCCGTGCTTGGCACTGCCTCAGGATCAATCAGACACTGAAATCACCACAAACTTCAGTGCAACGACATCAGCTGAGAGCACGACACTGAACGAGCCTCTTTATAACCGTGTTTTTAAAAATGTGAAATTACTGCTAATTTCTGACAGTGCTTTTCTTATGCTTTTATTTATGAATGAAAACTGCAAACATGAGTTTCTAAAATACTCGTGTTTTAGAAATATGCCCATCCAACTGAATTATACAGGATAGCTTTACAATCCTATAAAATACTAATTTTTTGCAAGCCAAAACTATTTGTCATAGAGTATTTGCATTTTAGTAATATAAAAGATTGACTGTCTACATAAGTACTACCATGTTGCTCCCCAAAACCACAGCAAAACTTCTGTTGTTGTTTTCTTCTCTTTTTTACATTTCACAAGAATGCATGGCAGTTGAAAAATTGGTTTTACTCAAGTTGCTAGCACAGGAGTCTGTAACAGCTGGGTAATTCTGTACTTCTGATTCACGCTGCACTATACAGAAAAGTACATAAAATCAAATTAGTTTTATAATTTCTATACAGGCAACACAGTTGTGATGAGTGTATTTTTAAAAACTCAGAAGTAAGAGCATTGTGAAAAACTGTCACAGCGCTCTGCTTGTTTGGACTTTAAGAAAGAAAAGTTTTCCATATCTGAAGAATTCCAAGTAAAACAGGAACAGATTACCGGGCAGAAGTGACTGACCAGGCTCCCAGCCCTGTCACGTTCAGACAAGCATTTTAAGTGGCTGCAGTATAAAGCTTCGTTATTTTTTGCAGAACAATCTGGCAACAGAGGAAACCCGATTCCCTGGGAATCAAATGTTACTTAAAGACAGGTTTCACCTGTCAGGGATAAAACATATTCTGAGCAACAAAGTGTCAGGGTAAACAGACATCAGAAGAGAGGGCGTTCTGTCCTTCACGGCTAACAGAGAATGGAGGAAATTTTCTGTTTTCATTGAGTTTTGAATTTTATCCATTTTTTGTAACTTCGAGGGGAACTATTCCAATGCAATGGCAGCTACAGCAGTGTTGTGCAAAAAACCTGCAAAGCACGGTGGAATAAGCTTCAAGCAACTGCTATGAGGGTTCCTACAAGCTTTAGGGTCTGCCTTCCCTGGGTCTCTCCCTGTCATGATGGGGCAGAGTTACCCTTACAGCCATCAGTACGACACAAGACAGCAAAACAGAAATGTCACTTTTGCCCAGGTAAATTTAAAGATTAAGAGATTGTCATAGACTGGCTCCAGGCCACCACCCATGCAGGTGGCATGTCTGCCCCACAGGGTGCCCACTCCACCTCTCGTTCCTTCTCACAGCTGTGCCTGGGAGTCAGTATTTGGAGGAAAATTGAAAAGAAAGGCCCAACTCTGTCCTAACTTACAGAGGTAGAAAGGAGTGATTTAGGATTTTCAGAAAGACTCAGTCTATGTAGCAAGTTCGGAGGGGGCAGATGAAAGCTGAGGAGAGACTTGACGGTGACTTTCCTGCCATGCAACCAGAAGCAGCACGTCCAGCCCCATCCGGAATGAACACTCAGCTAGGCTTTCAGAAGGAAAAGCCAAGGAGGTGACTGCAGGTTTGCTCCATGCCCTCTGCAGGGCAGGGCAGGGCAGGGCAGCGCAGGGCAGGGCAGGGCAGGGCAGCTCTCTGCAAGGGCTTTTGTCAGGGTTCCCCTGAGCAGGAGCAACATGAGCACTCAGCACCTTGGGAGCTGCCTGGGGGAAAGCAGCACTCCTGTCTGGAGGCCACACCTGCCCTGTCACAGAAGTTAGGCAGAGCCAGCTGTGTGCCAGAGCAGCCTGCTGTTCTGACAGTGTCCCCTCCCCGGGGCTGCTTGCCTGCTGCATGTGCACAGAAGCATCCCATGGGGCAACGAAGGAAACCCAATATACAGAAACATGTAGCATTCAGCAGGGACCTGGGCAGCAAACAGAAATTAAAGCTGTTTCCCCAAGGAAGCCTGTGGATTTCCACAGAATTGAGATGTCTGTTTCCCTGGTCTTCCTCTGAAACTCTCAGTTGAATGCTGGAAGCAAATACGAAATTTCTCCTTGTGCCAGTGACAGCTGTCAGTCACTCCCCCACTACCCTGCTCCTCACGTCCACAGCCCCACAAGACAAGCAGGAGGAACACACGAGCTGCTGCCACGAGAGCAGAGCTGGCCCCAGTGCTGGGACTGCTGCAGACACAGGGTCAGGATATTGCTCAGACCAACAGCCCTCTGAGGCTGGAGCCATCCTTTTATCCTGCCTTCCCCTGCCATACTGTGCCTGATGCAATTCGATGCTGCAATAAAAATAGCTGATCCTCAGCCCCCCTCCCCAGCGCAGTGGGCACCGGTGGGTCGGGCACAGAGCCTGTGCTCAGCTGCTGCTCATGGCAGGTGCTCCAGGGCCTCTGCTTCTCTGCTTTCCAGCCACGGCCTTGTGACCTGCAAGGCTTTGAACACACTTTTTTGATAACAAAGTTACCAGCTCCCACCCTGCCCTTGACTGAGCCAAAGCACACTTAATTATTGAAATCACCCAGAGGAATTTATCTATCTGGTCCCCTCCACGTGACATGATTGTACTGAAAGCAATAGAGCATTAAACCAACTGTTTTACAATCGCTGCCAAAAACCACACATCTCCTATCTGGCCCATCCAGAGAGCCCAGACTCTGAGTGACATGTGTTCTTAAATAAAACAAGGCACTTGCAAGGCAGGAACAGGGAAAGGAGAGATGAGGTGAGCTCTGCAGCTTCACACAGTGCTGCTGGTGGGTGTCTCCAGCTAAACATCCATGAAATTTTTCTGGAAAAAGAAATAGCAGGCTTTTGCTTCACCAACAAAAGAAGCCGTTGAAATAGGGGGTTTTTTTCAGACACAGCTGATAAGGATAATTACGTGGTGGAGAGCTTAGTCATCCATCTCAGAGCGACAGAACAGCAGATTCTCTCAAAAATCACACCAGCACCACAGAAGTCTCCGGATGCCGGCAGAAGATCCCCGGGCCGGGAATGCCGCTAGAGGGCAGCGCTTTATCCACGGAGAAATCCCAGCCCCGGAGAAATCCCAGCCCGGAGCGCTCGGGGCGCGCACCCGGAGCGGCCGCGCAGGGCGCGCACAGCCGGGCCTGCCTCGGGCACCGCTCACTGCCCCCCGGCATCCCCACCGAAACACCCCCCACATGGAGCAAAAGGCACGATTGCCTGTGTTTGGCCTCGTCAGAAATAGCACTCTAAACCCAGCAGGCTACAAGGGCCACTCGGATGTGCCCCGAACAAATTCAGTTCATGAAGGGGATGCTGTCGCATCTGGGAGTCCTTGGCGGAGCTGCTCTTGAGAAATGCCTCTGTCCTGAGGAAATACAACCCCAAGGGAATGACCATCTCCAAAAGTGCTGGATCAACAGAGTGCTCCTTTTAGTCATGGGTACAGATCTTTCCTTGGGAATGCAGGAGCCCCAGATTTCATGTTTCAAGCCACAGATGTAGGCTTGTCCCACTTTGGAAGTGCCAGCAGCTGAAACACCCTCTGAGATGGGATTGCATTACCCCAAGAGCCTGAGCAAGTCCCAGCTGGTGGCCAGACCTGTTCCCTACTTAGATAACACTTCTCTGAAGGGCTCAAACACATACACTTGACAATATTTTCATCATAAAACCTAATTACACAGCTTAAAAGGACTAAAAGGTTAAAAAAATCTGTTCTGATTCCTTTCAGCTAGGGAGCCAGGGAAGGACCTGCGTGACTGGATGGGCAGCCTGGCAAAGTCCAGCTGGCTTTTTTCTGTGCCCTCCTCTTCTTTGGCTGCCCTGCACCCACTGCCCGTGTCAACAAGAGCAACCTAACAGCAAGCCACGTCTAGGAAGGGTTAGTCTCAGGAATAAACAAACCAAAGCAGAAGTCCAGACCAAACAGGGAACAAGGGCCAAGCACGTTCACATCAAATCACAACCCTCAGGTTGTCTCCAGCCTGAGGGAGCTACTTCTGCTCGAGACACTGGGTCAGTCACCCACCCAGCATCACCCACCCAGCCCCAAGACACTCCCACAATCACAGAAAGCTGGATATCCCCCCACAGGATCTCTATTTTGTGGTGTAGGCTCACTCTCTTCTGTCACAAGCCACACGGGGAGCCCAAGACAGGCAGTCCCTAACACAGGCACAAAGAAGCACCCCTAGAGCAGGGTGTGTGTCCCCTTCTGCCACAGAGCAGGGGACCCACGGTGGGGTGATGGTGCCTGGGCAGCAAGAAGGTGAGACTAGAAACAGCTGCTGCCTCCAGAAGACTCAAGAGGAAACAGAAAAACTGGAAGTTCTCAAACTGGTTTTCCCTATTTCATAGCAATCAGGGAAAAGGGGTGTGGGTCATCCAAAAGGAGAGTAGAACACTCTCCAACATGCAAGAAAACTGTGATCAAGTTAGTAGTACATCTCATGGGAGCAAGCGGTGTTACTATCCCAAACTCAAGGTGTAGGGGGCTTTTCCCCCAGCCTAGAAACTTTCTTGTAGGCAGATCTTACCCGAGACTCTGGGTGCACGGCTGTCTGTCAGGATTGCTAACACGAGCAGACACTGCTCTCCTGTTTGGGAGTTTTGCCATTGACTTCAAAGTACTCAGATATAACACCTTGTGTATTCCCTAAACATACTTAATAACAGCACCTGACACATTTAAAGTGCTTAGACATGTTGAAGGCACTGTACAACATTAGCAAAAAACCAGGAAACCCTGTCTAGGTGGTTCGTGAGAAATCTGGTAAGCCAGGAGTCTATCCCTGCATCAGATGCTTATCTATTAGCCAGCTAATAACTGTGTGACTGCTTCTCCAACTGCTCCCTGCAGCCACGAGCAGGGACTACCTTCTGGTGAGCTGTGGAGACACTAGATTATTCGTAATCCTCTTAAATCATAACTAAGAACGCAGATTAGAAGGTGTAAAGCGTGCAGTAAGTGTTCTAAACCCAACACAAACACAGCCAATCTCAGTCTGAGTCAGAGCCTGCACGCTGGGAGCTCGCTGAACTCCTTCTGCAGGGCAGCTCTGGGGGTGCAGGCAGTGGTGGTTTGGCTCCTGGGCTGGGCTGCTGTGACACCAACACTCACCAAGCAGTGCCTGGAGCCAGGGGAAGGCAGACAAGAGCATGGCAGCACCGCTTTGGGGACAAGGCCATAGGGCTAAGAAATTAATGTTCCCATTGGCTTCAGGGCAAGCAATGGAGAGAAGGAACAGCAAGGTCTCCTTGGAGAGGGACAAAGGGAAGGGCTTTTTTCTCCAGACAGCTCAGAAATAAAATAAAAACACAGTTCATGGGGTAGGCTCTGAAAACACAGAGAAGGAGACCTCAGCACAGGTGCAACTGGAGACAAGAGTGAACCCACTTCATCAATATCTCTTAACTTAGCCAAAAGTTGCCCAATCACAGAATCACCAAAGTTGGAAGAACCCTTCAATATCATCTTGTCCAGTCATCAACCCAGCACCACCATAAAAACCCCTAATCCACATCTCTGAGTGACTCCACCACCTCATCCTAACGCATGGCCACTCTTTCAGTGAACTGTTCTTTCTAACATCTAATCTGAACTTGCCCTGGCACAACCATTTCCTCTCCTTTCACGTTGAGACGTGGCAGCAGATGCCAGCCCCTCCTCAGCTGTGTGCCCGTGGATGCATTCACAGGTGTCAGGGGTGTACCCTGACAGGGCTCCAGGCAGGTGACAACCCCCACGGTCAGCAAGCTGAACTGCTGCCACCAAAACCAGCCTGGAGCAACTAGCAAACGTGGAATTACAAACTGCATGATCCCATACTTGGTACGTGTGGGTGTACTGCAAGGAGGGTCTTGAGACTCCTCTTCTTGGAGACAGCAAAACTGGCACCGACCTCGGCACTAACCTGCACAGCTGCTAAAAAGCATAGAGATACACAACACTCTGTTTTATCAGGACATTTCTAAGTTATATCTACACTCAGTGATGTTTTAACTGCACTGGGCAAGTAATACAGAGACACAAACATGTGTTCCTGAACACATATCAGTCAGGAGGTAGCTACCAATGAAAATCTCCAAATCTGGTAGCTGTTTTAAACACCAGGCTAATGGTAGTAGCAGCAGGTTTATGCATGGGACCTTCTCCCTTCAAGCACTTCTTCAGATTACTTTCCATGGGATATTCCTCAAGTTTTCATGGCATTTATCTACAGTTCCCCTGTCTGCAGTAACAGCCAGAGATGCCCGGTCTGATACTACGATTGTCACTACTGTGGCTTGAGACCGCCGGTGTGTATGCTCCTACCAACACCCAGCAGGACACAGAACTCCTGAATCCTGGAAATGTGTGTGCTGACGCTTCTGGAGCCTCAACAATTTGCAGGTAGAGCTGTTTTGCTGCCTGTGAACCCACAATACGTGAGGCTGTTCACCGCAGCTGCCGCGGCTGCCCCGTAGTACCATCCCTGTGAGCAGCGCTGCAGCACCTTCTCAGTGTTTGTAAACACTCCCAAGAACTCCCCACTCCAAACAGACAGCTCATGTATTCACATCTGCAATAATGAGATGCAAATTTATAAAAAGCCGCTTTCTTGCTCAGCTGAAGTACCATTCTATTAATAGTGATGTTCAAATGGTTCTGAAACTCCCCACTGTTCAACTTTGAGGACTGCTCGTTTTACTTTGGAAATTTACTCTCAGTTGTAACTTGACAAAGAAGGTATTAATTTATTCACATTTATGAGGCGTGTATACGGTTCAGTTCAGCCTTCTCCATTCATTGGTCAGACAACAAATTGGTTTCTCTGAAAAATTACCTGATGAAATATTCAACATAAGGCATTGTGTAGCTGCGATGTGCAGTACAAACTGCCGCTTTGCTGGGGTGTCCCTGTAGGGTGGCTCTGGCACGTACGCCCGCATGCTTTATGCTTTGTCTGAAGGAGGAAGCTCCCAGAGTCAGGAGAAGGCTCTTGGATATGGGTCACAAGTTGGTGTATCAAAACTTTGACGAGAACCTTAAAAAAACCCTACAATGCATCAGCATATTTCCCCAAGCCTTCAGAGAAAAAAAAAACAAAACCAAACCCAACACAAATCAGACCTTGAATATTCTTTCCTATTTCAGTTGTTTCTACAAAGAAGAGGAAATCAGCCAATATTTATCCAAAGCCAGAATGAAGGCAAAAGGACACACTCTAATGTAGGTTGCACAGGTTTCCTCTACACTTCATGTTTGACACGGTCATTTTACCCCTGCTTCGTTTTTAGTAAGTGGCAAACACCATTTACACGTTTGCTTCTCGTCTAAAAGAAGATTTAAATAAATCAATTCCTCTCTCACAACCTTGTGGCGTTTTCCAGCTCCGACACCAAAACCCATTACACTCTGATTATTCTGATTTCTGAATCAAAACCCCGAAACCCGCTCCAGTTGTACTCAGAACAGAAGCACCGAGACAATGAGAAAAAAGAATCACCACTGAACACTCGGTGCGACCACCCCCCTCTCACAGTTCCGTTCGCACCGCCGACGCCGGGCAGAGACCCTTCCCCGCCGGGCAGTGCTGCCGGCGGTGCCCAGAGCGGCGAGGGCAGCCCTGCTCTCGGGGAAACCGCTCCGGTCCCGCTTCTGCCGCCCACGACCCGAGCCAAACTCCAGCGTGGGGCGGCGAGCGCTCCCCTCCCCGCGGCTCCCGAGCCGTGCCCGGGCATCCCCCGGCTGGCAGCGGCCCCGGGGCCGCCCCGACCCGCGGGACTCACCGGAGATCTCGGCCTGGGGCACGCCGCTGAGGCTGAAGCCCTTGGCTCCATACAGCTGCCGGACCTCGGCGCAGCTCCTCGCCTTGCTGCCGCTGTCACCGCGAGCCGGGGCGGAGGCGACACACAGCAGCCAAAATCCCCACGGGAAGACACGCATCCTTCTCCGCTGGCCCCGCCACCTGCCGTGCGAAGGGCAAAGCCAAGGTCCCGCGGCGCGGGGGCGGCCGGGGGGCGCGGGGTGCGGCCCCTCCGCGGGCAGCCCCGGCGGGACGGGCGGGCGCGGGCGGCGGGCGGG
Organism: Prinia subflava; assembly: GCF_021018805.1. Taxonomy (NCBI): domain Eukaryota; kingdom Metazoa; phylum Chordata; class Aves; order Passeriformes; family Cisticolidae; genus Prinia; species Prinia subflava. The sequence continues at coordinate 2,099,972 of NC_086257.1, read as the reverse complement.
CGAGCCCCGGCTGCCCGCGGCGTGCGGAGAAAGAGCCGGCGAGTTCAGCCCTCGGACGCCGCCGCGGCTCGGCCGAGGGGGGGGCAGAGATCCAAGTTCGGCCGCGCCGCTTCAAAGCCCCGGAGCGTGAGCGCGCTGAGGGCTTTTGTTCTTAGCGCGGCTGCATCCCCGGGCAGTCCCGCCGCGATGCTGCCGGCTGCGGCGCCGCCGGGCCGGGCGGAGCGCGGCGGGGCGGGGCGCGGGGCGGGCTGCGGGGCTGCTCCCGCGGCGGGGCCGGGCCGGGCCGGGCTGGGCTGTGCCGGCACCGCTCCACCTGCGCGCCGAGCGGCGGCGGGGCGGCTCCGGGCGGGCAGGGCTTCCCCCGCCGGACGTGGCATCACGCGGCCCGCGCCAATCCCGCGCGGGGCGCAGCCCCCGCCCCGCCCCGCGCCCCCGCCGCGGGCGCTGCGCAGCGCCCGGAGCCGCCGGAGCGCGGCCGGAGCATCCCCGAGCAGCCCCGAGCGCGGCTCCGGGCCGGGCAGGGCGCGCACAGCCCCGCACAGCGGACCGCGCTTGGGGCCCGCACAGCGCCCGGGAGCCCGTACAGCGCTCCGGGGGCCCGCACAGCGCTCCGGGGGCCCGCACAGCGCTCCGGGGGCCCGCACAGCGCTCCGGGGCTCCGCACAGCGCTCCGGGGGCCCGCACAGCGCTCCGGGGGCCCGCACAGCGCTCCGGGGCTCCGCACAGCGCTCCGGGGGCCCGCACAGCGCTCGGGAGCCCGCACAGCGCCCGGGGCTCCGCACAGCGCCCGGGAGCCCGCACAGCGCTCGGGAGCCCGCACAGCGTTCCGGGAGCCCGCACAGCGCTCGGGAACCCGCACAGCGCTCGGGGCTCCGCACAGCGCTCCGGGGCCCGCACAGCGCCCGGGGCTCCGCACAGCGCTCCGGGGCCCGCACAACGCCCGGGGCTCCGCACAGCGCTCCGGGGCCCGCACGCCGTCCTTCGGCAAGGACGCGGGGACAGGGCGCGGCGAGCTCTTCTTTGTCTGCGGCGTGGCCCCGGTGCTTAACCTGAGGAGGCAGAGCTCCCCCAGCGTGGAGGGAAAAGGGCCGAGCAGAAGATTTAAATCGTGCCGCACTTAGACCGGCGAGGAGAGAGCAGTTCGGCTGAGAGCCGGAGAGTCCCAGCAAGGTCCTGGGGAGGCTGGAAGTGCCCCTTTAAGAGCAGATGCGGGAAGAGACGCAATTTTCTACAGACAGATTCTCAGCTTTGGAGTTTACTTCATACAACAGTCTGCCTTCTGAAACCGGTGCTCTGCAGCTCTGCCAGCCGCGTCCTGAGCTGCTTCCCACAGAACTGAGGCATGTGTGATCACCTGTGTGTGAAGGCGATGCCCGTGTGCTTCCCCAAATGAGCTTGCAGGCTTTTGGACAGCTTATAACTTGCTCCTCGACAGAAAGAAGACTCAGCCATCACTCCTGAGCCCTTGGAGAGCAGTTGTGAAAAAAAGGGGAGGGGATCTACCCATGCCTCAGCTGGAGCACTTGTGTGGGCTTAAACCTTACAAGACAGCACAAACCCCACATGCAAACACCTCACTGTGCCCCCCCCCCCCCCAAATGCAGCAAAATTTATCAGAGGTTGTAGTTTTTTGACTAGTCAGTCACCCAGATGTGCAGAACTACATGGGAAACTGGTGTTGTTCCTATCATTGCTTCAGAACTGCCTGTTCTCCTGAGGGGTGGGAGTAGTGACTGCAAAGTAGGAGCCACGGGGAGGGGAAGGATGGCAGCATCGAAAAGTTGCTGTCCTATAAAATCACCTAATAATTTCCTCTTAAATCATACTAATTAGATTGATCTACGAGATACAATAAAGCAGATTAAGAGGACAGGGAAAACCCCTGCAAAGAGAGGGAGAATTTTGTAATGAAGATCATGACTGAGGTGACACATCGTTACCACCAAAAGTTAATAGCTTTGAGTCACATGCACCCCATATGGTCCAAATCTTGATTGTTTCACAGATGACATTGTGCCTTTTGGCCTCTTGTGTCATCTCTTAGTGATGCACAGATCAGAAACCCAAGGCTTACAGAGCCCCAAAAACTTGGTACAGCCCAGCTTGGAGCTTGGCTTGGGAGCTTCCTGGAGTGTGGAAATACTGCTGTTCCTGGAAATACGTGGGGAAAAGTCTGCCATGGATGAAGTCTGACTTACCCTGATTTTAAATGTCCTGTTTTTAAACTCTTTTTACCCCGTTTTTAAACTCTTTCGTAAATGCAAAAGTACTGCACATTTAAGAGGTTACCAAGTAGGTTATGTGGCACGGGGTCATTTCAGCCTGTGCTCCTGGGGATTTATTTGAATTTTACTGCCTTAGCCCTTTCCTCTCCCCAGGCTTTGAACATATCACTCAAAGACTTATGTCAGAGGTCTCATCTAACTAATCCAAGTACAATAACGGCAGAAAACAAGCAGCAGAGGAATCTGTACATACATTGCTGTGACTGGAGGAACACCAGGATCTTGTTCCCCCTCTTGGAAAATCAAAGAGTGAAAATCAAATACTTGCAGACACACGGGTAACAACAGTCTCACTTGAGTCTGTTGAGGGGAATTAACTCCAGGAATGCAAACTCCAAAGAGACAAAGTACTTGATGGAGAAGAAAGGCAGAGTCATAAACCTTTTATCTGGTCTGGCTGCACAGAATGACTTGGGGTGGGTTACACAGGGGACCAAAATAGTACCAAATTTTCCCTTTTCCTTCTCAAAGCCTGGGATTGGATACTTGTTGCCATTGTACATGGAGTGCTTGCTTGCAGCTCTGCCTGTAGGGACTTTGGGAAAGCTCTCTGTGAGCTGTGGCTGCACCCGAAAGCTGTGTGCACTCACAGCTGCTGCAGTGCACTGAAACGCCGGCAGGGAGACAACCGGGGCTGCAGCCCTTGGGTTCTGCTCTCGGAACCATCCCCTGAGCTACAGATCATTTCAAAAGCCATAGCATGGCCCTTCTTCACATACATCTCATTTCCCCAGCCGGATGCCAGTGCCTGCGGCAGGGACTGGAGTCATGTCACCGCGGCTGAAATCCTGGGGGAGCGCTGCTATTCCCCAGTGGGGCAGCAGGCTGCCAGCTCCAGCACAGTGCTCACTGCCAGTCCCGGCCCAGCGCTCACTGCCGGCCCTGGCACAGCGCTCACTGCCAGTCCCGGCCCAGCGCTCACTGCCAGCCCTGGCACAGCGCTCACTGCCAGCCCCGGCACAGCGCTCACTGCCAGTCCCGGCACAGCGCTCACTGCCAGCCCTGGCACAGCGCTCACTGCCAGTCCCGGCACAGCGCTCACTGCCAGTCCCGGCACAGCGCTCACTGCCAGTCCCGGCACAGTGCTCACTGCCAGCCCTGGCACAGCGCTCACTGCCAGCCCTATCACAGTGCTCACTGCCAGTCCCGGCACAGCGCTCACTGCCAGCTCTATCACAGCGCTCACTGCCAGCCCTATCACAGCGCTCACTGCCAGCCCTGGCACAGCGCTCACTGCCAGTCCCGGCACAGCGCTCACTGCCAGCTCCGGCACAGCGCTCACTGCCAGTCCCGGCACAGCGCTCACTGCCAGCCCTGGCACAGCGCTCACTGCCAGCTCCGGCACAGCTCTCACTGCCAGCCCTGGCACAGCTCTCACTGCCAGTCCTATCACAGTGCTCACTGCCAGTCCCTGCACAGCGCTCACTGCCAGTCCCAGCCCAGTGCTCACTGCCAGCCCCGGCACAGCGCTCACTGCCAGCCCTATCACAGTGCTCACTGCCAGTCCCGGCACAGCGCTCACTGCCAGTCCCGGCACAGCGCTCACTGCCAGCTCCGGCACAGCGCTCACTGCCAGTCCCGGCACAGCGCTCACTGCCAGCCCTGGCACAGCGCTCACTGCCAGCTCCGGCACAGCTCTCACTGCCAGCCCTGGCACAGCTCTCACTGCCAGTCCTATCACAGTGCTCACTGCCAGTCCCTGCACAGCGCTCACTGCCAGTCCCAGCCCAGTGCTCACTGCCAGCCCCGGCACAGCGCTCACTGCCAGCCCTATCACAGTGCTCACTGCCAGTCCCGGCACAGCGCTCACTGCCAGTCCCGGCACAGCGCTCACTGCCAGTCCCGGCAGAGCGCTCACTGCCAGCCCCGGCACAGCGCTCACTGCCAGCCCCGGCACAGCGCTCACTACCAGCCCTGGCACAGCGCTCACTGCCAGTCCCGGCACAGCGCTCACTGCCAGTCCCAGCCCAGTGCTCACTGCTGGCTCCGGCACAGCGCTCACTGCCAGTCCCGGCACAGCGCTCACTGCCAGTCCCAGCCCAGTGCTCACTGCCAGCCCTGGCACAGCGCTCACTGCCAGCCCCGGCACAGCGCTCACTACCAGCCCTGGCACAGCGCTCACTGCCGGCCCCGGCACAGCGCTCACTGCCGGCCCCGGCACAGCGCTCACTGCCGGCCCTATCACAGCGCTCACTGCCAGTCCCAGCCCAGTGCTCACTGCCAGTCCTGGCACAGCGCTCACTGCCAGTCCCGGCACAGCGCTCACTGCCAGTCCCAGCCCAGTGCTCACTGCCAGTCCCGGCACAGCGCTCACTGCCAGTCCCGGCACAGCGCTCACTGCCAGTCCTATCACAGCGCTCACTGCCAGCCCCGGCACAGCGCTCACTGCCGGCCCTGGCACAGCGCTCACTGCCAGTCCCGGCACAGCGCTCACTGCCGGCCCCGGCACAGCGCTCACTGCCAGTCCCGGCACAGCGCTCACTGCCAGCCCCGGCACAGCGCTCACTGCCGGCCCCTGCACAGCGCTCACTGCCAGTCCCAGCACAGCGCTCACTGCCAGCCCTGGCACAGCGCTCACTGCCAGCCCTGGCACAGCGCTCACTGCCAGTCCCGGCACAGCGCTCACTGCCAGCCCCGGCACAGCGCTCACTGCCAGCTCCGGCACAGCGCTCACTGCCGGCCCTGGCACAGCGCTCACTGCCGGCCCCTGCACAGCGCTCACTGCCAGTCCCAGCACAGCGCTCACTGCCAGTCCCGGCACAGCGCTCACTGCCAGCCCTGGCACAGCGCTCACTGCCAGTCCCGGCACAGCGCTCACTGCCAGCCCCGGCACAGCGCTCACTGCCAGCTCCGGCACAGCGCTCACTGCCGGCCCTGGCACAGCGCTCACTGCCGGCCCCGGCACAGCGCTCACTGCCAGTCCCGGCACAGCGCTCACTGCCAGCCCTATCACAGCACTCACTGCCGGCTCTATCACAGCGCTCACTGCCAGCCCTATCACAGCGCTCACTGCCGGCCCCGGCACAGCGCTCACTGCCAGCCCCGGCACAGCGCTCACTGCCAGTCCCGGCACAGCGCTCACTGCCAGCCCTATCACAGCGCTCACTGCCAGCCCCGGCACAGCGCTCACTGCCAGTCCCGGCACAGCGCTCACTGCCAGCCCTATCACAGCGCTCACTGCCGGCTCCGGCACAGCGCTCACTGCCAGTCCTATCACAGGGCTCACTGCCAGCCCCGGCACAGCGCTCACTGCCAGCCCTATCACAGCACTCACTGCCAGCCCTGGCACAGCGCTCACTGCCAGCCCTATCACAGCACTCACTGCCAGCCCCGGCACAGCGCTCACTGCCAGCCCTATCACAGCACTCACTGCCGGCTCTATCACAGCGCTCACTGCCAGTCCCGGCACAGCGCTCACTGCCAGCCCTATCACAGCGCTCACTGCCGGCCCCGGCACAGCGCTCACTGCCCGCCCTGGCACAGTGCTCACTGCCAGTCCCGGGCTCCTCTCACAAGCTGCAGCTGAGCCACAAGCCCTGCTGCAAACCTCCGTGCTTAAGTGACCATCAGCAGGTCCTCTATCTTAAGATAAGGTTTCTTATCTCACCACCTGCTTCTGACACGCTCACCTACTGTCATAAGAAGCTTCTAAGTAGACAAGTTTAAAATGAACCTAAGCTGATACGAACTCTGCAACAGAGAAGATATCTGCAATTCTGTGCAGCATCCAGTCCAATCCAAAAAAATCATAAATGGTGAGGCACATCTCATTTTGCTGTTAAGTTTGTATACACATGCAGGAATTGACCTAGGCACATTTTAAGTAAATTGAAATAAAGGTCTTTAAAGTGTCATGATGAAAATGTATTCTTGGCATCCATCATAAATTGGATTGTGCATATCTGAGGACCAGATCCAGTTTCTGAACATCCTCAGCTAAAAGAATGGAACTTGGCAAAAAGTAAACACAAGATTGTCCAAAAACAGGCAGAAAGAGCTAGAACAGGGAAAGATACAAAACGGCAAAGAAAAAACACAAAGATGAGCAGACAAACTGCAGAGGAGGCAAAAAGCACACAGTCAGCCAGCATGATAGCCAGAGGAAGACAGAAAATCCATCCTGCTCTGGAGATCACCTCTTGACAGTCCCGACAAAAGCACTGTCCACTAAAAAGCTGATCCAAGCATTATGAAGCAAGAAGGATGAAGAAGAGCCAAATCATCTGGCACAAGTGGGGAAAGGTACCCTCTGAAAATAAGAAGTGAACAGGGAAGCTTTCTACAACCTCAATTTTTACAGAGATGTCTTTGTTTCTCTAGCACTTCCCCAAACTTTTGCAATGCAGTGGACATGCCTCTCTTTTTCACCTTGATGCAAGTCAGGAATTGTACAGGCAGCAATGCAATTACGCCCACCAGACTTCCAGCTGCTTCCAAAATGGACCTGTGCTGAGTTACAGCAACCTGGAGTCTGACAGCAAAACCAAAACGGCAAAAAACCAGATAACTGTGTCAAATTGCACTGCATCTTTGATGCCACATTAAAGAATAGTGCGTTCTCCTGTGGATTCAGTGGAGTTTTTATTTGTTCCCCTATGAGTCAAGTGCAAAATTCATACAGAGTGAGGAGTGGGGAAGGAAAAGAGGTGGGCAAAGCCTGACTGGGCTACAGCTTCCTCGCTCCTACCAACCTCAGGCAATGAAACCCTTTGCTCCTTTCCCTTAGCCAGTTTTATGGGACTTTTGATTCTCTGGCAGCATCAGCAAATCTGGCACCTTTAGATTAAAAATCTTCATCAAAGCAGGAGTATCTCAGTACCTCTTCTGCCCAATTCCTTTAATCTCTGCAATAGCTGTTTCCTGCAGGATTCATGAAAGCCCCCTGCCCCCCGAACACTGGCTGCTGTTCAGCAGAAGCTGGACATGTGTTTTGCTGAATCAAATCTAATTAAGTTATTCAGAGGATTTACTAGATTACACCTTGCTATCTACAGCTACTCACTTCTTCACTGGCTCTCCCTTCACTGGAAATCCATCAACTTCTCCTCCCCTCTGCTCACATTCCCCCAGGAAGCTTTTCTGACATGCACAAACAGCACGTGTCTGGTTGTTTTGATCACCAAAAATATCAGATCAATCCCCTGGAATTGCTGGGCCATCTATGTACAACTGACAAATCCAGCTTGATCTCAGTTGACTTTGTAAGACACCATTTGCCTTCCCAAAATACTAAGAACCTTTTGGGATTTGTGTGCTCAGATTAATTAATCAGGGATAGTGTTCAGTAGCTGTGCAGAGCTGGGACCCTTCCCAGGTCCTGAGGGAGCCACACTGAGGCCCCAGGGCAAGGACAGTCAGTTCTGCCCGCTGAGGAATAGAGGAAGAGGGGCTGCACAGAGGACAAGTGCAGCAGGGTACACCAAGGCTGTGCCAAGCTGCTCTTTGACCCTTTGGTGGGACAGACCAGTTCCCTTTAAATGGAATTTTCATTTCCCCAGTGTGGCTACTACTAGGAATATTAGGAACAACTAAGTAATTTCAGACAGAGAATCTGGCTAATGCAGGTAATTGCCACTCTGTGCTGTGTTTTGAATTGAACCAATTTTACAGCAGCGACTTAAAGGAATGTTATGCTTAATGACCAATGACTCCACCCTGCCAGACTGTACTTGTATTATACATGAGTCAGAGATTTCCCAGTAGAAAGAAGTCTTAAAGGCCAAAAAATAAATAAATGCCATAAACTTGTTAGAGAAACTGCTGCTAATTGGGTCTGCCCAAGGAAGTACATTTCATCCTTTCTGGGCACTTTCAGTAAAGCTTTTCCCACTCTCCAAAACATATGCAGCAATGAACAAAGAATATGGACATGGCACTTGAATCTGATTTGTGTTTGATAAGCAGAGCTTGCCTTGATAGTGTGAAATGGCTCTAAATGGCCCTCAAAACTAGATGAGAAATGTGTCCTTTTCAACATGCCCCTATAGTGATGTACAGAAGATTGCTCCCACTTCCTCCAAAAGTTGCAATCAGATGACTTCCTCTTGTAATTCAAGAGGTTATATCCTGAACCGAAGTGGTTTTGAGAGAGATTTTTCAGGCAAGAATCGCCCCTCGTTCTCATTCTCATCTGTCTGTGGCACTGGCCTAAGGATAGCACGAGCAGGAGCTCTGTTCCTAGGAATGCCAGCTCAGCAGCATGTTCCTCAGCTCTGGTCCAAGGCAAATGGGTGTGGGCTAAGCATTCCAGACTTCTTAGAGAAGGAAAAGTTACAGCCACAAAGAAAAAAACGTGTGGAGTCACAATGGGGGCATCTGGCATCCCTAATGGAACTTAGCTGGCACTTTCTCCTCGGCTGTTGCTACACCAAACACTACAGACCAAAGCACATGGATTACTACCATTACCTTGCATTTCGCTCAAGTGTGTGTCTTTTCCCCCTCACATTCAGTCAGGTACAACATAACCTGTTTTTCTAGGGAAACCGACTGTGAGGAAATGTGGCAGGACTGTTCTTAAGAGCACCCAACAGCTCCAGCTGGGAGCAGAGGCTGTCCCACTGCAGGCTGTGTCTGTGCACAGGGAGCACCCAGGGGGTGTCAGCCAGAGCCCCAGGTAAGCCTGGCGTGTCTCCAGGCAGCTGGCAGGACAGCTCTCAGCAAACGCTGGGCAGCGTTCCACACACAGGGGAGAAAGGCTGACCTGGAGTCTGGAGAGTGTCCTCCCCATGCTTCTGTGGCTGCACTGTTAGTAAGATAATTACCAGGTGACACACGTTTGAATGTGTGCCAGCTGCACTGCTGCTGTAACTGTACATGAGCAGGGTTACAGCCAGAATGGATTTGGGCCAGTGTGGGTTTCATTTTAAGATCTGTGCATTTTGTAACACAAAGACAGCGAATGCTGTGGCATCTGCTGTGGCTGGGTCCTCTTCAAGGTGCCCCAGGACCAAGCCCTCAGAAGACAGAGGGATGCCAGTGTAGGTGCAGCAGTTCATCCTGCCGGAAGGTTAAGGACCCTTTAATTAAACATCCTCATGGAATGTTACTGTTTCTTTGCTCAGCACTTCATAAACACCCAGTGTTGGATTTTTCAAGATGCCAGACAACACAAACCCATCTTCTTAAGATTAAAAATAGAGCTCTTAATCTGATTTAATTTCCTCAACGTGCTAGACACCAGAGAGCATGAATACAAGGAGGTGCAGAGACCTGGGGTGTTGGAAATGATAGAAGTCAGCAGAACACTGAGTTCCTTTCCACCAGGTTTTCACTTGGTTGGTTTGTTTTCACAGTGCTACTTCTGAGCATACCCTTCAAAAGAAATTGTAATAGCTATGTATTTTCACACCACATACATAATTTTATGTCAGGAAGGACTTTCCTTCTGAGGCTAAAGGAGCAAAGCTTCGTTCCCTTGCCTCTGTTGTAGCAGATGCCATGGACATTGCTTTTTAAAGCATTTGAAACAGAAGTTGGTGGACTGGGGGACCCTGGAGCACACTTTCAAATCTTCCTTGCTGCCTTACAAAAGCTGAGCAGTTAGGTGCAATGACTCACTCACAGTGACATTTTTGGGAGAGAATGATGCCTTTTATAATAACATTGATATTCCTTCATTGATGTCTCAACACTAGCTAATTTAGAAAAGAAACATGTAGTGCCAGGTTGAAAGGTCACAGGCCAGCCAAAGAACTCATGAGATCATGGGACCATGAAAGAGGCTTTGGCTTTAAAATAAAATACCCTTTTTTCTTTTTGTTTCCCTTTTTTTTAAGGAAGAGAAAAACTTTTCTGAAAGGCCAGGAATTTAATCTGAACTCTTCTTTCAGATACTGTACAAATAAAAACTACACTGCAGAAGTACTTGGGGGGTTCAGTAGAGTTTATCTCCAGAGGTCACTTTAATCTATATTGAGTAGAGAAGCAGAGGGAGAAGGAAGGACACACGTTCACTTCTAGAAAGCTGCCAGACCTCTCTTTAAGCTCTGACGTTCCCATTGTCAAGCCAATAACCTTCTTACATTATTCTCCCCACATTCTAGAGGGGACTCTGCAGCCTAGTGAGTGTGAAATTACATTATGAAATATTGGATTATTTGTGGCTGTTGTGTTCTGCTCTATCCACACTGCTCTTCTCCCTTTTCCAGTCTCCCCTATTTTTCCCCTGTCAGAGTTAAAGGAAAAGATAAACCAGAAAAAACTTACAACGTAATAAACTTGTATCCATAGTGTTCTGATGTGACTGATGTTTGCACCTTCAACAGACTTCAATGCAGATTCAGGTCTGAGACTAAAATCAGGGCCAGATTTTCTGGCTTTGAGTCCTTTCAATGACTGCTAGCTCACACAGGATTCCTTTTTCTTTTCTTCCCTGAAAGAGGACTCTGTTAGTTTCTTCCAAATATTAGGTGAATATAAAACTAATTACAGCCTGATGGAGACTCTTTCAGTTTCCAAGTGAAACAAAAGCATCCTTTCCCTTATAAAGTAATTTGGAAATGTTAATGTGGGATGTCAAAATGAGTCTGCAAAAACAGAGGAGGCCTAATGTGCTGTGTTCCCTCTTCCTTCCAGTGCAGCAGCTAACAAATGTTATTTGTTGATGCAATATATATAGTCCATATATCTTTAGTATGAGAATTTGTTATTAAACCAATTAGGCACAGAGTGCTTTCATAACTATAGCTGCTCAAAATGAAAAAGACAAAGTGGTTTCCTAATGGAACATGCAGTTGATAAGAGAAGAAATTATTCTTTCAAGGTTTCAGATATTGAGAAAATAAAGACTAGCTCCTACAATGAAGCAATATATATTGTCCTTGCTGTCTTCCCAAACTTGCACAATAAAATGCTTAATTTCTGTGCTTTCTTGTTTTTATAACGTTAACAAGGTCCATAAAGTCTGAGGTAACCAAGTCTAAGTCACCTGTAACGCTTACCGAGCACTGAGAAGAATTTAGCACATATTAGAAAGAGCAAGGATTTGCTTAGCCAGGGGAGGAGAGGAGTGGACACCAGCACACCCAGAGCTCTGTGCTCAGAAGGAGCCTGACCCAGTGTCACAGGAGAGAGCTGTTTGAAATCTCTGCCTGCCTGCCCCTCCTAACTCCAGCCTGGTGGAGCAGGAGCCTCCCTCCTGACTCTCCTGACATAAGGAGCTCATGAAGTGCTTGCCTGTAATAAACTCCTGCCCTGCCTTGCACTGACAGCCTGTCCTCGGACACGCTGCAGCATCCGTGTGATTGGCACCAGCCTGGGAGCTCAGGTTCAGTTAGCAGTGCCAGTGCCAGGACTCAGAGCTGTTCATCTCAGAGCTGCTCCCATGACCTCGAGGCACACAAAAGCTGACCCGTCAGTGGCTGCCATTGATTTGATGGGTCACAAGGCAAAGACACCGTGCAGTTTGTCCACAAGGGCCTGCCTGGCTATGGAAGCACAGCAGTGTCTGTAAATCCTTATAAATTATATCAATATGCTAGCCAACCTTCTTACGTAGGCTTGGACAATTTCCTCCCTCCTCCCATTGCTCATTTTCCACAACTCACAAATGTCTGTTTCACACAAACAAGAAAAATGAGCTGGCAAACACCCTGCCCATAACTCAATTTTAAGGCAGAGAAATACAATTTTCCCCAAATCTTTCCTTCCTAATGTTTTGTGAAATGAACTGTTCAAAGCTATCTATTGAAAAGGAGATGAAAATCCTTCCCTTCAAAAAAGAAGCATAATGAATGTACTCTTCACTCTTCAAGAGATGCAACATAGCCTGCCAGAGAAAGTCCTCCTTTTCTCCATTTATGGGGTTTGATTTAGTGTTCTGTTCATATGGATTTGAAAGTTTTGATGCCATCCTTTTAACCACTGCTTTTGTGTATGAAAAACAAAATTTGAGATAGCCAAATGCAGAGGTAAAACTGCAAAATTATCTTTGTCAGCAGGCACGACTGGAACCTCTTTGCTCAAAGTCCCCTTAACATCAATGGGAATGTCACATTGCTGTTGATCCCAGATCTGACTCCTGGCTGGAGAGATGCTGAGCACAGGGAGCTCAGAGGGGCACTGTGGAAGCACTCTTGGTTGTGCCCTTCCCCCAGACCCAGCAGTGGCCATTGCCAAAGGCAGCCCTGGGCTCTGACCCCTCTCATGTGCACTTTGCAGGCTCTCAATTCCCTGATGTGGGGACCTGAAACCATTTCGAGTCACAGCTGCACCAAGAACAGCACTAAGAACTCCTTGTGCACTTAGATGCCTCCAGAGCAGCCCATTCCCAGGAGCAGGAGCTTAGCTCCAGGGCTCCTGCATGCCTGGAGGGGGTGCTGAGGACAGAGCCTGCCCTTTGTGCTGTCCTCAGTGTGCCAGGAGCTGCTCAGGGCAGCCCAGAGGAGTGTGCTTGTGTCACGCAATGCTTAGGAACACTTTGGGGCAGGAACAGGTACAACCTCCCCCCCTGAGGTTTGTTAATGTCTTTGGTGTGGTCCCCTTCCCAAACTGATATTTTTCTGTCCCACATACATGTAATGATTCCAGCAAAGAGCACAAGTTACAGCTGTCCAGGAAAGTTCCTAAGAACTCTTCACCCATCCATCATGATGAAATCTGTCTGTGCAAACTCTCGAGTAACACTGTTTATAATCTTTCTGTTCCCCCCCACTCCATGAATTTCCTTGCTTTCCCTGCCTGCTGGTTTTGTCCTGTACTCAACTAGAGGGGTTGCTTCAGGAGTTTTTCTTCCTGCTTGGGTAGATTGCTTTGCCTTTCTAATGCCAGTCCTGGGAGCACAGGGCTCAGAAGGGGAACTGAACTCACATCTTCCTAAGAGCAATCACAAAACCCGAGGTGGATGAGCTTTCATTTCCCCTGATGGGAATTCCCTCAGCAGTGACCCACAGCCATGGAGAGGTTTTGTCTGCATGCAGCAATCCAGAAATCAGGAACTGACCTCAGAACTTGCTATGTGGGACTGCTGGTAGCCATAGCTCTGACTCAATGATTCATCAATTTATTTGATTGACAGGCTTGATAGAAGGTCTTAAGAGCTCTCCTGAGAATCAAAATCAAAAGAAAATCCATATGTGAGGGTGCTCTGTATATTTCTAAAGCCTCTCTTATTTGGGAACTAAGCTCATCTACTTTTAATTTCATATAACGAGAAAGTATGGACTTACCTTAGTAAGAACATGGCAAATATTAATTAAGTGCTAGCAAGTAAAAAGAGTGTCAGTAGCTACCAGGGAGGATAAGTCTGAGAGACTGGGGTTTAGACTATATGAGGCTGAAAAAATAATAATAATAACCAGAAAGCACAGGAATTAAAAGAAGTGCTTGTTAATTAGAGAATATTGAAAGCAGTGAGATAATAAAAAATGTCCACTTTTCACCTGAGACTATGGGGACAGCTCCTTCCCATAATTAAGTCTCTGGTCTTTCTGTACATGGTACTGTTGGAGTGGGGTACCAACATCACCACTGTTAGATCACTCGATTATGATGAAGCATCATCAAGCATCAGATGGTGCCTTAATGAACCCTTCTCCCCTAAACCATGTGGTGGTTTTGGGCTGACCTCATGAAGCTGAAATACCCATTTCTGAGGAACTCTCTCATGGAAAAAAGTTGAAATTCTGTCATTGTTGCTCCTACACTGGCAGAATTTCAGGGGGACACCTGACTGACTTGCTGTATCTGTGCCTTCCTTCCCAGCTGAGCTAAATCAGTTACCATCAGCTGGGGATCTGCATCACATTTCTGGTTTCAAATGAAACCTATTTTATTGGGAGGACAGAGACAAATAAACTATAAATAAAACTGCACAAGGGCTTTACAAATCAGTGCTTTAAAAACTTAACTTTTCATCAATCTAACTGCTGCTCTGCTCTCTGTGATGCCACTTTATCTCAGCAGAGACTCAGGCAGACAGTATTCTTTTAACCTCAGCAGGCTGTCACTGGTCTTTGATATAGCAGCTGTCTCGTAGCTACCACTTGATTTCAATTAAACCAGGCTATATTTAGGGTGAAAATAGGGCTATTTTAAACTGCCATACCTGCCAACTTTTATTCACTCTCAGCAGTAGTTATTTTATTTGATGTACCTGGTTTTAAGCTGCACCATCCATAAAATTAAAAAGATACCCGAAACTGTGATGTATTTTACATTCACAACACCAAAAATCTATCATTAAAAGCAGCAGCTCTCCAGAGAAGAACACACTTTAAGGTGATAAATAACAAAATGCTCTCTATGCACAGCCAGGGTTGCTAGCACAGCCTTGCTGTGGTGAGGTAATACAAATGATTCTCTGGTGCCAAGCAGAACTAAACTGAAAAATGTATTTATTTTTCACTGATCACAGGGGTCTGCTGCTAACAAGGGAAGACTTGGTGTGTGGAACATCAGTGGAGCACTTTTGTGTGGTGGTCCAACATAAAATGCTTGTTTTAGGGACAGATTATATGATTTGGGATTGAAGAGTTCTGTCTCTTCACAATTTCACTTCAGACAGTCATTCCTTTCCTCCTCCTCCATCAATATCACACGTGCTTTATCCACAGAAACTGGGTAAAAGCCCCATTAACAGAGACCTCAACCCTTGTTCCCCTTCCTTCTGTGGGGAACACCATATTACATATTCCAAGATCAGTATTTTGGGTTCTCAGGTCAGTGTGAAGCACTGGCTGTCTGTTAAAATCTGTTCCGTGCACTGACACCCTGGGCACTGCCCTGGTATTGGGAGTGCCTCTGACAAAATGTGTGAAGGGCCCATGTGTTTAGATAATGCCATTACCTGCATGAAAAGTTAGGGCACAGTTTTACGTGAACAAGAAAGATAATCTTCTTTGAGTCATCTAAAATTTAATAGGCTATGAACATGGCTAAAGCAAAAGATAACTCTCTCGTGCAAAAGCCTTCTCATAAACAGTCTGTAATTACACTTGCTGCTGCTGTTTGGTTGATGGCACAGGCTTTATTAAGTGCAAGAGCTGTTTTTCTGCAAGGAAGCTTACTGGAGAGTGGATTAAAACAAGCATGATCACATCCTGACATGCATAAAATGCTGATTGTCTCACTTGCCCTATATGCCAAGTGCTTACTCTTGCAAGGTATTTGGAGCTGTCAACGCCAGCTGAACTCAGCGAGGCAGAGAGGTGCTCAGCACATCTTAAAAAACCCTTGGCATGGAGAGCAGGCCTCAGACACGCTC
Source organism: Prinia subflava (assembly GCF_021018805.1). Classification (NCBI taxonomy): domain Eukaryota; kingdom Metazoa; phylum Chordata; class Aves; order Passeriformes; family Cisticolidae; genus Prinia; species Prinia subflava. The sequence continues at coordinate 2,084,483 of NC_086257.1, read as the reverse complement.
GATGTTTGCCAATAAAACATACCACGGGAATGCTGGCAATGAGAGAGCAGCTATTTGTGTGAGCATTACTGGAACTCCATACCTCCTTCAGAGAAAGGACGAGACCAAGGGGATGCAGAGCTGCTCCAGCCCTGGCTCACGGGCTGGAAACCTGCCTGACCCTGACACACTGAATAAAGAGAACCTGTGGCTCCCTGCATGCAGAATACAACGTGAAAACAAGAGTGTTTAAAGGGCCAAATGGAGACACCCTGAGAGTGCCAGAACGTGGAAGCTCTGCAATGCATTGTGCTGTAGCCTTCAGCTGTGTCTGTTTGGGTGAACTCATCACCTCCTTCAGCTGGGACATGGAAGGGACAGGGCACCCTCACTGGGCATTGGGACATTATTCAACATGCTGCTTTAACACTGTTATCCCAGGCAAGGCCCCAAACACTGCCCTGTTTGCTTGTACTTTCACCAAGCCCAGCTATCAAGACAGAACACTTAATTTTTATTGGGTTTTTTTTTTTAAGTGGCATGATGATATCAGAGCACTTCAAAGCATCACAAAGAATTTATGTCCACAACAAAGATACCAAATGCTCATCCAGGCTGCCTTTTTTTTCTTTGCTGGTAAAAACAAATAAACAACCCAAAATTGTGCTTCCCTCTCCTTATTCTTGGACATACTGGATCATTTTGGCTGAAACTTACTTACAAGAAAAAAAAAAAAAACCCAAACCAAACCAAGAAACCATTACAAGTATTTCCTTACTTTGGAAGGAAAATAACCCTGACTGGAAAATGAACCTAATGGTTCTGCTTTGGCTAAATGATAAGCAATTGGTAAGAAGAGAATCCTACAATGAGAAGCGTGGGACAACCCTCATATATCCCCAAGGCTGTTCAAGAGTGAGTTTAGTGCTAAGTGTGTGTGTGGAGAGGAACTTCCTCAAAGCCAAGAAGGATCTTCATTACCTGAGAGATACAGGCATAAGAAAAACCTCTGAATGGCAGTGACTCAGATGAGATGAGATTCTTCTTTTTTTAACCACCAGGGAGGTAGATATGAGAGCAGCCCATTCAGGGATGTGTTAAAATTTCCATTTCTTGAAGTCTTAGAATCCCCAGCAGACATACAACTAAAAATACATTGGTTCCAACAGATGCTGGGAGATCAGTGCCAGAATCTTCCAGTGCAGTGGCCAGAGCTGTGTAGGATGGGGGCTGCAGAATTCCTCCTGCCCCTAAACATTCCTCTTCATACAGTGAACACACTGAATTACCATGACTCTCTTGTTAAGTGCATCAGGTTTTTCATTCTGAAACCTCTGGCTATTGCTCTTTGGGCCTTTTAACCATTTTTAGTGTGCACACCAAACCTCTCCTTTTCCTGGGAGCGATACCATGGCAGCGGCTGCTCCACACTAGACAAGGGTGCAGCAGAGATTGCCTGGGAGCCTGCAGAACAGTTCTAGTGAGTACGAGCTTAGGATGTGCTTAAATGTGTACTCAAAACCCACTGGCGTTTGTCTCTGCATTTAGAGACAGACACACAGCAGTTATTCTGCAAAACTTCCCGGCATCCCACAGCTCCTTCTTCAGCACTAACCAGAGCAGAAGACCAAAAACTTGCAAGCTGTTTTTCTGTTTGATTACCATAATTTCTGCCTCTTCTGGCTTCCTTTTGCTGGAGCTTAGCACCATCTCTTATATTTTATCTTTTTTTGGCAATGTTTACAGATTCTTCACCTTTTGTTCTACTTCAGAACTATTCGTGATGTCTTAAGGGTTCATGTGGTTTTTAACTGCACGCCTAAGATACATCTTTAATTCCTTGCTGGATTTTCAGTATTCTTGAGCTCCAAGGCCTTCATGCTTCTCTAACCACTCCTTATCAATTTATTCCACCTCTGATTCCCCTGTGCCAATTTTTTCCCGTTGTTCCTTATTGTGAAGCTGACAAGGAGCACAGCAAAACTGACACAGCGAGGCACAGAAAGGCTGCAGGAGCAGCTCAGAATTGACAAGTGACAGAGGAACAAATGGCAGTGACCAGGTTTTCTCCCTGAGATCTGATTTCATGTTCAGTGTTCCCTGAGATGAAATAGGAATAAACAGGTATTTTGGTTTTCCTCCTTTCTGTGATCTCTGGTATAGAAATACAGTGAGTTTAGACTCAGAGGAACCTCAGTTTGGCTGGGGTTATTTGATAGATTTGTAGGCTTGTACGTGTTTCCTAAATCTAAAACAACAGATATATGACTGGGGGGAAGGGGAGGCTTCAAGGAAGGCCAGTGGGTCTGAGAAAATCTGCCTGGATGTGATAGGTAGGGATCCTGGTAGGATCCTTCCTCTTGGTAGGGAGGAAGCAGCAGAGACAGCAGCAGATCAGTTTTGCTGGCCTGTTGAAGGCTCCTTAGTGTGTCAGGAAAGGTTTGGGGCTGTGGCTCCCAGCCCCCAGTGCAGCCCCACGGTGGGGCTGGGGCAGCTCCCTCTGTGCACAGGAATGTGAGCATGGACACAGCTCAGGCCCTGTGTGCTCCACCTCCCTGGACAAATGCAGAGAGCACCAGTTTTAGTCACTGCATAGAAATAGCAGCCACCCACTGTAAGCACTGGCTTTGTTCTTCTCTCTGCCAGTCCCACAGATAAGGCTTCCACAGCAGCCTGACCTTAAATCTCGATCCACTCCCAAATCCCAAGGGAGAGGGAGCTCTGTGAGAGCTCCTGGAGATGGGTCATTAAATTAACATTTTTGTCTCATTAGCTTTTGAAAGCAGCAGTTACAGCCGAGGGACTTGGCCTGGTGATATACCTACACATGCACAGCAGGCTTCTACTAAACCCATTAGACCACATCTGCCTAGAGTACATTCTTCTGGCCAGAACCCATAATATTAATCTCTGCCGTGTCCTACATCCAAAATCTAATTTTACTCTTACTGTATTGGGAGAGGCTGCGTGAATAAAGGGATATGTCATCCTCCTTTTGCAGATGGAGCACTCTGGGCCCCTCTCCTGTGCTGCAGGAATCACAGTCCCTTTGGGGACAACATGGGGACCCAGAGGACACCAGAGGCCCAAGAGCCCTGGTGGGAGCAGGGATGGATGGGGCTCTGAGTAAGCTGGTACAGTGGAAGGGTCCCTGCCCATGGTAGAGGGCTTAGAAATAGATGATCTTTAAGGTCCCTTCCAACTCACACTGTGATTCTGAGAAACTGTGTGGAAAAAGTGTGCAGAATACACTGTTCTGGATGAATCTGGTGAAAAAAACACAAAGCTACCTTGCTCAGCTAATGCTGATGTTTCTATACAGTTACAAAATTTGATTAACACACCTAATAGGACAGACAGTACCTAGCAGCTGTCAGTAATTATTTAGCCTCTGGCTGGCTTGCTTGCTTATCCTGAAAAGATAAAAGAAGCTGCAAATGTACTTCACAGCAGAGACAAGGAACTAAACAAGATTATTAGCCTTTATGAGAATGAACACCAATGAAATGGCACGGCACAGCTTAATGCTGTTTCTTGAACAAGAAGTTACTACTCTTTATAAACCTAATATTTCACAAACGCCAGGATCATGTATCTTGGAAAGAACAGTGGGAAGTAGGATCCCAGAACCATTCCCCAGCCACAGGTACTGTGTGGGATGCAGTCTGAGAATGGGAGTGCTCACACTTTGCCCCAAGCTGGAGAAATGGAGAAATGCCATTCACAAGAGATGTCTGAGCTCAGCAGTTTCTGAGATGACGGCACAGAGAACAGGAGTTATTCACAGGAGCCAATATCCACTGAGTTGTCCAGTGAGTATCTGTCATTAATCTGATGGTGGCATTTGGGGCTGCCTCATTTTCCTGCTGCTCTGATTGTTAGGGTTTGCCCTTAGCACAAGTTTACTTTTAAAGTTTGCTGCATGCTGAATCCCAAACTCTCAGGAGTATTTATGCCAAAATCTTGGGCCAGGCAGTGAGGAATATTGTACTTCCCCTACAGCCAGGAGAAGCCAGAGCAGAGAAATGGAAATGGATGGAAACCAGTCAGCAGGGAATCCAAGTGATATAATGGATATCTGGCTCTGCCAGGCAGAACCGTACTAAAGGTTAAACCTGGTTTTAAGTGAGACACTACACATCCAAAGTACCTCCCTCCACTTAAAGCTTATTACAGCAATCCACAAAGTCAGTGGATTGCCTTTTGATTACATCCAGGAGACTGCAAACATCCCAGAGATGGGGTCTTTCCTCTCCTAAGTATTTGCACAGCGTGCAGGACCAGAAGTATCTTTGTCAGGCACTCAGGACCATAATGAAATACAAACAACAGATACCAGGAGGCAGCTGCTCAGTGCCACTGTTACCTTAGGCATGGGTAATGTTTTGCATTAACTTAAAAGTGACATTGAAAACAGCTGAATTAACCCAGTATTAGAGGTATGTGTCCCATACTGTGCTGTGCTTTGAGGAATTTGTGAGCTAAACACATTTCTTTGTCACTCACTCATGAAATTTTGACATCAGAGTACAAGAGAATTAAACATTAACTGATTCCTCAGAGGTTTAAAGATTATTTCTTTCTAAATAGGCTAAAAACCCTACAGTTAAAAATTATAGCTGAAATTTTGAAACTCAGCAAGTAACTTCAAGTTACAGTAAATAAGTGGAAGATCAGAGCTGATAACAGAATTGTCTTCCCTGGCTTCTGGTCTTCCTCTCTTTCATTGTTTCTCTCTTACTGACACCGTGAATGGTGAGTGACTGGTGGCAGTCAGGTGGGTAGAGCATGTAGCACCTTAGCAAGTGTAATTTAGCATTAATTAGCATCCATTTAGATAAAGCTAATGGCCAACATAGTTATCCCTTAACCAAATGGAACTTGAATTTAGAGTCTAATTATCAAAGGAACAGTTTAAAGAGTGTCTGAGAGTTTTTCTTGTTTATTTTTTCCCTCTAATTCAGATTAAAACCTAAATCAATAACCAGGTATAGCAGAAGATTGTGGTTTCGTTTTTCTTTTTGGCTTTTTTTTTCCAATCTTTTACACGGAGCAAAGTTAAATGCACTGATTTTCCTTTCAGTTTAAATCTGACAAGGAAATACGTGCTAGCTGTGTTTAGCAAAACGATGTCATATTTGTGGAATACTAATTAAGAAGCCCCAACCCAAAACAATTGTCTCCCCTCTGTTTAAATAGAAGGCTGGTGCATATCGAACTCTGTCATCAGCTATTATTCAAATTGAAATAGGTCAGGTCCCTGAACACCTGGAAATTACCCTGGAAATTCCCTCAATTAATGAAACCCTGCCTGCCTGAATTTCTCCTGCCTTACCCATAACACTTGGACAATCATAGCTGTAGCATGTAAGATTAATCTCATTCTGTTACTTTCTGTGGAAGGGCATTTTGATTGCGCTCTGACCCCTGAGAAAAAGGTTAATACTTGTTCATTCTCCTGCACAGTTTGCTCAGCAGACATCCAGCTCCTGCAGTCCAGCTCACTGGAGCTGCCAGGGGACAGAATCCACAGTTACCCCCAGTGCATGTCTTCAAAGCAAGATGCTTACCCTGGTTTGGTGAGACACCAGGGTAAAGCAGCACTTTATTTTCTTATACTCTCTCTATTGACACAGAAATTTTCATATTTAATTTACCTTTAAAAGTTATTACTTTTCAAAATTTCCTCCAGTTACTTAAAACTATCAGTTGTTGTCTCTCCTTCTCCCCTTTCTGCACACAGGATTTGTCCTGGAGCACCTCACTGTGCTGCAGGTACCATTGCCCCTGGCATTGATAGGCAATTCCATCCAACCAGATATTTACCACTCCTGGAGTTTGCTCCAGGCTTTCCACAAGGTTGAACTTTGCTGTGCTGGGTGTGAGGAGTTGGGCCTCACTCTCAATGGTGCTGTTTGTAACCAGCCCTGACCCTGTCACAGATACATGCTCTAGAAACTGAGAATGAATTAAGTGATTGCTCTTCATTAAATAAAATGCTGTCAGCTTCAACAATAATATAATTGTCACAATGATTAAAAACAAACAAAACAGGCACAATGCAAGTAGCTGAAGTTCAGGAGTGGATTAAGTTAAGCTTGTGCCTAACACCAACGTCCCTGGTCCTGGTTTTGATTGTGTGGTCTTCAACCACATAGAAGAAAATGCTCATTTGCTCTCACTGCCAACATTCTCATCCCATAGCTGGGGTAAAATAAAGTCATACTTAAAAAAGTGTATGGGGACAGGGAAGAATTTTATTGAAATTCTGGGCTAGGATCAGAAAACCCACCTTGCCCTGAGCCTGTACTGGGTGTGCTTGCCCAGCAGGGCAGCGAAGGGCCCAGCTCTGCCTGCAGCCCCCCTCCCCTGTCCTGAGGCCCTGGCCCAGACTGGCTCTGCCAGGGGCTCCAGAGGGACTTTGGGCATTGCTGTCTCTGCTCCCTCACCAGTCAGGTGTCCCACCATGCCCCCTCCCTCTGACCTTCCCCCTTCTGTTCCCTGTGTCACACTGCAGATGCTGCCTCTGTCCTTGTGCTGGCACTCTCCTTCTTCTTCCAGCACAGTCCTGAAATGGAATCTTTACCCTCAGGCCCTAATTCAATCATGTGCTGCCAAAATCTGGTGTTGGAGATAACTGCTGCAGAAAATTATCAAAGTGCTCGGCCTTCAAGGAAGATTCAGTTCTCCTCACAAGAAAGAAACTTGTCCTTTCCTTTCTTTTCTAAATTTTTGAAATCCTTTATTTTATCTAAGTGAACCTAGATAGAAAATGAGTTTATATATAGATGTGGATATGAATATATACATATATATCTATAAATATAATAGCCCTAAGGGACCCATCAGACAAGTGCTGAGGACAAACCTTGAATGATTTAAGATGTTTCTGCTGGTCAGGACCCAGCTGAAACAAAGTGTACTCACCTGGTATGAAACAAGTTAGTTTTAAGTCACTGTCACTGACCAGAGGTGCCCTGAAATCTCTCTAATGGGGTAATCAAACTAATGATGAAGTTAAGAGAGCACGTCTAATTTACATGCATAATTACATCAACCATATATGCAAATTACAGCCCGAAGCTCTGCCCTGAAAAGCAAGGAGAGGATGATGTAGGGCTGCAGAGTAACATGCAGCTCCAAACTCAGAGCAGCACAGAGCTCAGCCTTCTGGCCACAGCCCCTTGTTTTGAGCACCAAGCCTGGTTATGGCCCATGAAAACCTGGGCTCTGTCCTGCAGGCTGCAGGGCTCACTGCCCAGGGCCCTGCACTGGTGGGGACGGCCTGGGCTGCTGCATGTGCTGCATGTGCTGCATGTGCTGCCCCTGGCTGCACAAGGGCTGCTCTGTGCCACAGAACCCCTGCTGCAAGGAGAGCTGATCCCAGGCAGTGCTATTTCTAGACAGGCTGTGCCAGAACAGCAAAAATCCAAGAGTTTAAGAAATGTAGAGCATTTTGCTTAGGAACTGTCACTCACTTGAGGCTCACCCTGCCCCGTTCAGCTGCTGTTACCATCTGTACCCTCTGTTTGGTTTTCTATTCCTATTCTGGAACTGAATTGGTAAGCAGAAAATTTTAGTTACTGAATAAACGACTGCCAAAAATCTCTGAAGAATACACTGAAAAGGAGTGAGGTTGCTGTGTGATAGGCAAAGAACAAGCCCCAGTCCAGAGAAAGTCAGGCAGAGACAGACCCTGAGCATCATGGCCTGTCCCACAGGAGGTGGGTGCTGCTCCAGGCCAGAAATGAAATTGTGCCATTTTGAACAACCTCTGAGTGACTGATGGGAGCAGCTCTGGTACACAGCACCTACTCCTACTGTACCTGGCACTGAGACACCAGCAGCAGGTGCCAATGAGGGGGCTGGCCCTGTCAACATGACACGAGTTCTAAAGAACACTCTGTAGAAAGTGTCCTGCAAGGGCAGGGTTTCTTATGGCTCAGACTCTTGCTTCAGACTGTGTTTTCACTTCAGTGTGATGCTTGAAATTGGCTTATTAGGAGCATTCAGCTTATCAGTTAAATGGATTTTTGAGTAGCTCTTCATCATCTCCCTTCAATATTGTCAGGTTTTGAGGGAAGATGTTTATAAGCCATTATAAAGAGATGTCTTTTATGGGCGATAAAGAGCTCTTTCTCCAAGATCTCTACACTCACACTCCAACATATAATCAGCTTTTACAGCTATATTAAAGTCTTCAGAATAGGTGGCTGGTTTCTACAGTGGGAATCCCTGGTATATCCCTTAATTACACCATTGCTCAATACAAGGGTATAGGAATACATTTAATATAATACGTACAACATTTTATCATGAAAACTGAAATTACTTTCAATAGGACAACAGTTTCCAGCCAGAAAAGCTGACCTGACTGTTCTTCTCCCAGCAGATGCTGAAACCAGCACATGCTGAAACCAGCACTTACAAGCTGCAATATAGAAGAGAATCTCTCCTCTGACAGGACAAATTATAAAAATCTAATGCTTATACTGTAAATAGCTTTAAATGCCATAAGACTGTGTGTAAATTAGGGTACCATTAGGCTGTGCTCATTTACACCAGGCCTCTAAGTAGCCTACAGCCCTGTATAACTCCAGGATTAATTGCTGGTGCTTTGTTAGTGAATGGTCTTTTGTTAGTTCTCTCAGCAGGCGCTCTGCCTCTCTGGGTGGATCGCCTCACATGAACCTGATACACCAAGAGTTGTGGCGTATCCTGTGCTCTCCCTGCACGGGAAAACAGAAGTTTTAATTGTCTCTTTTTCTTATATCTCAAAATATGCTTCCTTTGTGCTTGTGGAGCGCAGAGGAAGAGTGACAGCGGTTTAGTAACAGCGAGTCTTTCCTAATCTTTGCAATCAGATCTTTGGGACTTGGCTTCCATCACACAGAGCAATCACTTCACACAAGTGAGAAATCAGCGCAGCTTCAGTCCCTGATAAAGTTCAGCACAGGAACCAGCTAAGCCTGGGCATGCCACATCCATCTTTCTGCTTGCTGCTTCATTTTGACATCTGCTGTGTTTGTGTCCTTTCAGATAATATTTGTCTAACACTAACATAATCAATCTAATTTGAGAGTCAAATTTAACGTGTCTCAATCTCTACCTAGGCTCCATATGTTGTGTATTCTGGTCTGTATTAACACAGCTGAGGGCCGTGAGGCACATTAAACAATCTCATCTGTAATTTGCTACTTGTTTTAAAAGAACTTTGTTGTAGAAGTTCTGCAGCCAATTCACTGTACGTGTGAAGTCAGCAGAACAACTCATTTCCTACTCTAATAAGACTCCAGTCTCTGGTTGGGATGGTTGGTTGCCAGAAGAAATGGCTTTCTTAAGAATGGAAGCACACAATTGCCTTTCTTAGCAGCTCTATTTTTCATTGTCAATCTAATGACCTTGCCATTTGTTTTTTCAGCATTCATTCAGACTTTTCTTTTGCGTTGGAAAGGTCACATTGCCTTCTCCTCTTCCCCTCCCCTCAGATAATTTTCTTCATATTTTGTAACTACTCATTTTCAGAGCAACTTCACTCATATTTTCACCTTTTCCTCATTTCTCCCCCAAACCTGTGTATTGGTCTCAACCAGCATATACAGATCCAATTCCAGTGACTCTGGCAAACCCACTCCAAATTGTCTCAAAAGTTTGCCATATGTTCCCCAAAATGATCAGGTAACCTCTGGAAGTCAAGTCCATTCAAGGCCCTGCATCCTGGACCACGGACAAATGAATAATCCAAAGCTGCTGTGTGCACACTGATGGCAGTCTGGAAGGTCTGCATGGTAACCAACATGGTTTGATCAGGAAGATGCACATCTTCCAACACTCCAAATCATACATTTTTAACTGCTCTTATTTACTCCAGGTATTTTCCTTTTCTCCACAGCTCTATTACCTAGTCTAACAAAAAGGTTCAGGTCTCCCTGCCAAGGTTTCTCATAATTAGGAACTGTGAGCAAGCTAGCTGCTGTTATCCTTGGCCACTCTGGTGACACTTGGGACATAAAGCCATAAATTAGGTCACTTGTCCCCAGCAGACTCTCCATTTCCTTTCCGTATTTTTACTTCACTTTCACAAAACCACTCAGTACAGAGAAAGAAGAAAAATAATCTCATACAGAGAACTTTTAAAATTCAGGTTTAAAAGGCAGGGAGGGGGTAAAGGAGTATTTGAGAATTTTATGCATCTGTGATTTCTGGGCACCAATCACTGAGAGGATTCCCTGATCTCTGTTTATTTTTCCAGGACATCAATTTAATTTCTCTGTTTGAGTCCACTGCATTTTCACCTATTGTTCTTGCTCTTCCTTTGGGGTTAACTGAAGCCGTGTTTTTTTCCAGCTTAGAAACATTTAATATTTTTCAAGTATCTGTCTCTAAATGAAAGCAGAAATGAAAGCAGCCAGTTTGCTACAGAAGACAATTTGTTTTCTTTTATAGCTTTCCTGGCTGCTCAAGGGTAATACAATCAGGACAGAAGTGCCTGTAGTCTTGATAACCACTGATAATTTTTCTGTTAATTTTCTGACAGTCTTCTGTTACTGCATTTATCTAAACAAAACCAAAAGAAATGAAGTTTTCCATTCAGTCCTGGCACAAACAGCACAATTCCCTTGGACACCGGTGCCTACTGCCCCTATTAATATCATGATATAACCTGAGACTACATTTTCTCCTTCAGTACCCTGAAACAGCTCTGAGAACATGGCAAGGCACTGGATCTTGTTATTAACTCATTCGTACTGAGCCTTCATTTCTGTCATGCTTCAGCCACATTGGGACAATAAAGGATTATTTGTCTACCTAACTCAAAGCATTAGCTCTTTTTATAGCTTTTAATTTCAACTTAAATTTGCTAAACTCTTGCTAAATACATCTTCCTTGGACTTGCTGTCTGTGTGGAGGAAATGAAGCCAAGTTTGTTGCAACAGATCAACTAAATATTACAAATATGCACTCCTCTCTACCCCCTCACACACAGAGCAGGCAGCAGCACTTGCTACTGAGACTCAGAAAGGAAAAGGATATTTCACAGGTAAAGTTTTTTCTGAGCCACATGAACTTGTTCTGCTTGCCCTAAGTGTGCTGAGCTCACTTACAGACTTCCCAGCAGTGTCTGTAACACCTTTAAGGGAATCATATCTCAAAAATATAAAGTTTGCCTCAGTAAAAGTGACAGAAACTTTTATTTAGCCCCTATCTAAAAGACTAGGGAATATTCCTGAGACCAAGAAATTACACATAGATGGGCAGGGTCAAAGTTTTTTAGGATGATGCAGATTGCAGAACTTTATTTTTACTGACATATTCTGTTTTGACACCAGTCTTGATCCTGATACTTACTATGTCTCACTGCAAAAATCATCCAGAAGTACAGAGAAAAGAAATAAAATTTTTTAAAAATTCCTTCTTCATAAGGAGTTTGACTCCAGCGCTTCAGTGTATCTCACAAGTACTGAGTACACAAGAGACTTGGCTTACTATCATTAAGAATGAATTAGAATAAACTGTGAATCCCCAAGCTCTAGTTAATAGAAGCATAAAGAGAAAATTGGCAGGTAGCAGTGAGGCGGTGGGCTGAATGGCTGCCATCGACAAGGCCTATAAATAGATTTTTCAAAGACATACACATTTTATTACATACAAACATAACGCATTTTCCCACTTTGGGCTAGTAAGAGATCCTCATTGTTAAGAAACACGGAGAGCAGCCACTTCACATGTTTTTCTCAAGAGCAGATTCAAACATTTTTATTCAACTTCCCATGTGCTTCTCACATCTGTTGCCTCTGCTGCAGAACAACACAGAACTGATGTGAGACTCTGACTTCCCCTTGGACACATGCACTCCCAAACTGCATTTATAAGCACTTTTAGAAGTCAATCTGGCAGGTCTCATGTTAAGCAGACCCTGTGTGTGAGCAGGGGCAGGCCATGCAGTGCAGCTCCTGTGCAGTGCTCACTCTCCACCTTGGCTTTGGCAAAAGCAGCAGCCAGCACTGCAGAGAGGCCAGAAAGGGCCATTGGGGAGTGCTCTGAACACCCTCCAGAAGAGCAGGACAACTGCAGAACACTTGACCGGGCTTTTCAAAACCACCTGCATTTGTCAGACTCCTTTGCAGTGCTAGAACTCCAGCAGTTCTGGCACTGCCCCCAGTAACAGCGTGCTTAGAGCAGTGCTGAAGTGCTTTCCATGCCTCAGATGTCCACACACAAATGGAAATGCAGATGCAAAATGAAAACTGCCCCTGCAGACACCAACAATGACAACTGCAGATGGCATGACCTCAGATCTGGGCACCTTGCTCATTGCAGCACCACGGAGATGGATTCAAAATGGTGCTGTGCTCCCTGTGAAAGCCCAGAACAACCAACCTGCAGCTGCAGGGGATCTGTGGGATCACCTCCCTAAACCAGCCCCAGATCCAGCTACACTTATCTCACGCCTCTCACTGGCATTCTTCCCCCCTGCCGAGGTGGGGTAGCACAAAAGTCAAATGCCAGTAGAAAAAGAATGCAGTTCCTGGTCAGTCCTGTTTGCTATGTAGGATGTCTGAGTTCCACCTCCACAGGGCATCTAAGAACCCGGCCTGATGATAATTCACTGGAAGACATTTCCTCAAAAAATACTTCAGGATGGAAGTTCTTGGGAGAGAAACTTGAAGGAGGGACAGGAGACAAATACAGAAGGCAGATGAAAAATGCAATAGCAGGTGTGAAAGAAGAAACAAAGACATACTATTAAGAAAGAAATGAAAAGGGGGAAAGCAGGATTGGCATACAGCAAGAACACGAAGCAGATTGAAACAGGTCTCTTCAACAACCTTTTTGTTCTGGTTTGGAAACAAATGTGTTGATTTAGTGAGCTTTGGAGGAGTTTCTGTTTGTTCATTTTTACCCTTCAGAAATCAACATCTTTCAGCCTTACAGTCTGAGCTAAATTCAAAGGCTTCAGAACACAGGCAATAAAAAATGACATAGAGCAAAGAAAGGAATATTGTGTTGTAAGGCTAAATACACTGTGCAGACAGATATAATTACTCAGGTTTCCATATACCACCAATCTCAAAGCAGCAATATTAAAAGAAAGACAAAATGAGTGAATGTCACAGAAAAATCCCTGTAGTTACACTTCTGTGCCAAACAAAGCAGAAACCAGAGGGTCAGATGCTTTTATTTGGAAGTGATGTTGTAAGCAAGGTTTAAGGCTGGCCACACCTGCCTCCTCCTTTGCTGTACGAGTTAAATCCACACTGTAAATCAGCTCCCAGCAAAACCACAACTCAGGCAATTGCCCTGGAGGTTTCCATTACAAAATGGACTATTAGGATTAATGTTTTCGGAGATCATTTGGTTTAAATGCAATTTTGCTTCAGCATGAGCTCATGTTGTTCCAGTGGTGGGAATGATTACTGTTCTGAATGCCCTTGGAATCAAGATCTCCATATATAAAACCCAGTTTTGGATCAGACTCTGGGGAACTTTTTCCTTCTTAGCAAGTCACAACAGGGCTTGTACAGAGACTCTGCTTCATCTGGATGCTTAATAGAGAATCTACTCAAATTCAGGTACACAAGGAAAAAGGCTATGAGCAGCTCTACCCTGAGTCTCCAGGGAAATCACTTTTCATTTTGGGTATGTTGATGGATCATAGGGCAACAGCCATGGCACACACAATGAACTATTAGTGAGTTTGTCCCATAAGTTATCTGCACTTGAGATAGAGAGAAAAGTTTCATTTGCCTTAAAGGCAGAAATGTTCCACCAGAGGGGAATGATTGACTGACCTTGGAGCACTAAGGCTGATCATTTGGCACTAGTGTAAATGAAAAATTCAACATTACCAATGATTTTTGACTGCCCTAGAAAAACCAAATATTAATATGGGTTTAATGCAGCGCAACTGAAAATCCAGAATGCAATAAAAGTTTCATATCATGCTAGCACAGGGATTTCTCTGTGCTATTCATTCAAAGAGCAGGATATTCTCCCTCTCTGTTTCAAGTCATTCTTTCTGGAACTGAAACAATATGGAATTACACTGAGTACCTGTCACCACCCTGCCAATATATGGGCCCACAGGTGGTTTCAGTCTTACAGAAATGATAAAACTTCTGTCTGCATCTTCCCACAAGTTCTGAACACAGAGTCCTTGCGTTGTTTCCCTAAGAAATGTTTGGATGCATGCTTTATAACAGTTTGTGAGGTGCTTTGGCACTGGGAAACTCTGCTCCAGAGGAAAAGCTGAGACAGAAGAGGGGATTCTCTCCCGAGACAGGTTATGGTGACTTTTAGAGGCTCAGAGCTGATAAAACAGCACAAGTCTGTGACATAGAGACCCTCAAAAGTCAGAGGCCAAATATAAGATTTCATATTTTTCCCAACCTGGAATTGGGATGCCAATTGTAAAAAAAAAATAGTCTGCCTTGGAATAGTGTAAAATATGAACTAGCCACAGGGGATTCACATTTTCTAATTAAATGCCGATTAAAATCAATTAAGAAGCTATAGCAGTCCTGCACTAATGAGGGAAATCGTGTTATTACCTCTGCATTAAGTACTGTATCATCCACTAATTCCATTTAATCACAGTGAAATTTTTTTGTAATACAAGGGCCTTGACTAATATTGCAGCAGATTTGAACAAAAAATTACACAGTTGTAGTGTTTCCCAGCCAAAGTAACACATTTTCCTGTTCACTACATGCTATGGTGACTCTAAATGCAATCTTGTGACAATTATAAGAAGCATCATCTCCATTTTTTTAATTCCTTCATGTTTGAATAGGGTTTTTAACTCAAAGGATTGTTACTAGTAAATTTTACTTGTCTTGTTAAAATGCAGGTAGAATTATAAAGTGTTGTCATACGAGATTTATAAAATCTTGCTGCTGTGTCTGAAGGCCCCAGTAATGAACAAGAAAGAGCACAAAGGTGAAGGCAATATGTAATCCATAAAAAGAACAGAAATAGGCATATTCATCAGAGTGTTAGGGGAGGAGACAAAAGGACCCAAACATCTTCAGGGCACATGATGTCCTATCTTTCCAAACAGAAGAATCATGAATGGGCAAGGAAAGAAAGCTGGATCTTTCCATTTAGTTTATAGAAAAGAGCAAATAATCTTGTGGTCTGGGTAGCACAGACCCAACTTCAAACAAGAGTAGGAAAGCCATTCCATCAGGAGTTCTCCAGGACACATGAGGCCTTGGCTAGGTTCAGATAGCTCACTAGCCTTCTCAGGAGCAAGTAAAGGGCTGCTGAAGTTAAAGAGCATCTCTCTTATTCAGTACTAGCTTTGATAACATGCTCTGTAGTTCCTTTTCTTTGGAACTTAGTGTCCTTATCCCAGAGGATGTTCCAGTAGCAAGCAATAAAGCTGATTGTCTGGTAACCTACAGATAGCACAGCATCACTCTGCTCCTTCAGGGAAATGCAAATTTGTTACTCAGGGGGCCCTGCCCAATTCCTGGAGTGTGCCATCCCACTGGATAGGAGGGTGGGAAGGTTTTCAGTGTCTGAAGAAGCCTAGGTTAGGGCTGAAAAATTTGTTGTAGGAGTTCAACAGACCTTGCCCATTTGTAGGGGATCAGAAGAGCCTGGGTTGGAAGGGGAAGAGGGGCTTTGCCAATGGCCAGAGTGAAGTGAGGACCTGGAACTCAGAGCTCAGGCTTCCAGTGGCCTTTGCTGGCTGGATTCTGGTCTCTGTTCTTTAACTGCAGAACTGAATTCCAGCTTCTCACTCTCACTAGCCACTAAACAGCCACTAAACATAAATGTTCTTAAAATGCTTTATAATGATTGTAATGTTAGGCTGAATGGTGCTGACAATTTATTCGTGGGTTACCAATAATGATGATTTCTTATGTGATCTCTGTACTTCCCCAAGCTTTTTTATGTAGTATCTCAGTGAGACATCTTTACTCTGTCATTACACAGAGAACTGGAACAGAAGAAAATCTACAGCTGTGTTTGCAAACACTATTGCAACTAGAGGGGGAAGGGAACAAAGTTCTTGGAGACTGGCACTGTTCACCACTGACACTTGACAGAGCAGGCAGGATCACTGCCACAGCACCTCAGGGACTTTGGACCTGCCACGCTCCATCCCAGCCAGCTGGTCCTGCAGCCCGTCTCCCAAGGGTGCCCAGCATGAGCCATTCGTGCAGAGACACACAGAACTGCACTGGGAGGTTGGAGAAGCAAAGCGCTTATATTGATCAGTATTTTACAACAAAGTTATCAGTGCAAAGTTCCTGGTAGGTGGAGAATTACTGCACTTTATCCCAAATTTAAATGGAGCATAGTGACACAGATAGCAACAGACCCAATGGTTTGTGGTGACTCAGGGGGCTGAGCGTGGGTTAAACCCACTGTATTGGAAATGGTTGTTGTATGATTGGGTGCATTATTTCAGAACACTCAGCCTCTACTGAGCATTGCAGAAGTCTCTGCTATGGGGACCCTCTGGCAGACAGACTTTGTTGTGGATCCCAAGCAAAACTCCAGCAGCCCATGAGGGCTGCAGTCCTACATACCCTGGAAATCAAAGCGTGGTCACTACAGTAATTCAAGGGGTTTAGGGAATGAGGAAAAAAAAAAACAAACCCAGAAAACAAACAAAAAATAAACAGAATAAAAATGGAAACCACTAATAAGCAAAGTAATGAGCTGCAAAACGTCTTAAAAATAAAATAGTGTTTATCTAAACCTCATCCTTTGGAAACTTTTAGCCTCTTCACAAGTCTTGACCAGAATAACCAAGCTTACAGCCTGGACAATTCAAGCACATTCTGGCCAATAAGATGAGACTAGCCCACTTGAGCTCTCCTTATTTTGGGATGAGCCTTTACAGCTGATGAAGACAAAAATCCGAAGAGGGGTTGGTAGTACAGCGTGCAACTGACAGAAACAACGCTTTGAATGGTGTACATTGTCAGAAAAATTTCCATGTTGGCTTTTTATTAAAAAGCTTGCTAAGCCTTTCTAGGACTGACAGAGAGAAGGAAATGTCTTGCAGCAGTCAAGGCTCGCAGGGCAATTGTTGCAGTTTAGAGCTCATCATTTTTCCCTCCTTTCATTATTCTCAGCCCGCTGTGGCTGACATTATGCATAACCAGCTCACAATCACTTCCTTATTGCATTTGATTTCCCATGTTTCACCCTGTGGATTTTATCTTGCTAATGAAACCCAGGGTATTTGTCCTCAGGTATTCACATGGTCCCCATTGCCAGAGAGCCTGAAGACCTGAACATCTTAATGGAGCCTTACAAATTCCACTGGCTGCTTCTGAACCACCCGAGATGAAAATAGACTTTAAGTCATTCAGGCTGGGTCACTGGTGTTGTGTATCAATTATGCAGATTCCCTCAAATGGGTTCTGAAAGCATCTGTCACACATGAAAGAAAAGCTCTGTGAGCCTTTCCAAACAGAAATGTCTTTTGTTCTCTGACGACTTCGTACATAAAGGTGTGAAACGAGACGGTTCAAACAGGCTTTCCTGTGCCGTGGAGCAAGGAGAGCCTATTGCAGGGAAGTGGGGAAGATAGCTTTTCATGGATCCTAAGGACTGGATGGGTGAGGTGGGGGCTGCCTACCCCCAGCCCAGGACTCACCCTGGGGCAGTTCTCACTGGGGGAAGAGCATAAAGGGAATTCTGTTCCCTCTCTGAGCACACAGGAACTTTCCGAGAGGAAATGTGCACAAGCACAAGGCTATGAAGGTTTCAAAGACTGTATAATGAGAGTGATATGCTGATAATCAGCTTAATTCCCATTGCAAACACCAAAGTCCTTTTGTGAATCTGGCCCTATAGACTTAATCCTGCATATAGCTTAATTAGCTTAATTGTTGGCCATGTCTGGTGAAGGGAGGGTGGGCAGGACAGTGTGCTCTGGGGAAACTGTCCACACCCAGCAGGTCAAAGAAAAGCTTATGGTGGATGGGGCTTGGAGGGCTCTAAATGGAAACGGCTTTGTTTCAGGAACAAGAAGCCTGGGAAGAGGCTGCAGAAGTTTGTGTTCAGATAGGCAGAAGTAACTGAGACTGAATGAAGAGGAACCTCTTAAAGCTTTTCAGGACCAGAATGGTCCCATGCCCAGGGCACTGAGGATTGCTTTTTCTTTCTTGTCTCCAGGCAAATGTCTAATTTCACTGTTCATGACCAGGGAAGTGAGTGTGCGAGGATCCTGTGACTTACTTCTGTTCACTCTGAAAGAGCACAGCTCAAACTTGGCTCTATTTCCTCCTCATGACACTTCCCTTCATGCTTTCCCTGGGACAGAGTCCGTGTGCCTGTAGCTTGGGACACCCCCCAGGACCAGCATCCCACTGCTCTGCAAACTGCTTCCTGACAGGCAGGGACAATGTGAGGCTGTGCCCGAGCTCCTCCTCTGGAGGGAACTCTCACAGGCATGGGAAGGGCTCTGGGGCCAGGGCTGCTCCTGCTGCCTTTGCAGGGACACAGTGTGCCTGTGCCCCTCTGGCATCACCCCAGAGTTCAGCTGTCTGAAGTTACACTTCTCCCTGTAAATCACTAATAATTTGGCAGAAGAAACACTTGAGCATCATCCTTTCTTTAAGAACAGTAAAATAAAAGTTGGTCTTGGCTGGGCAACTACTGGGAAAGTATTTTCTGTTGATACAGGAAACATGCAATTTTACTTTATGTAGCAAAAGGCAGGTGTGTAATTGAATGAATATCTACCTAAGTATCTATATAAACCTTTTTAGGTGATTGAGACTACCACAGCTGAGGTGGATTTTGGAATTTGTTTTGTTTACCCTGGTATGCATGGTTAAATGAGGAGATAGTTGGGTCAAGCTGTCTCAGTCTGAAGGAACCTCATTAAAAAGTAAAATAAGCTATCCTTCTGCAGTGAAGAAACCATCAAATATAAGTTCCATAAATATTTACTCATGTGAAAGAAAACCTAAATCCAAAGAGTTTGAGAAACAGTCTTGTTTTACTTGTCCTGCTATAAAAAGAACCCAAGCCTGCCCAACCTGATCAAGCTGCCTTTCTAATATTGTAAACACGCGTATGGAATTGGTTTTTACATTTTCCCACGACGTCCCAGAGGACAGCATCGTATTACATTACACACCACAGCCACAAGCACTTAGACAGACAGAAAGTTCACCCTGGCTATCAGCTAGTTCCTCAGTCAGCCAGGCAAGGCAGTTAAACTGGAGTTAAAGAACCTTTAAAGAATGTGGAGTCATCCACAATCCCAGATCTTTGTTGTACAGCGGAAACTACGAGGCTCACGGGCACATTTGAACAAGCAGAAAAGGAGAAGCAATATCCCTGAGCTCCTCTCCCTGTCCCCAGGCAGTGCTGTCAGTGTGGTTTGTGCAGCAGATGATGGATGCTGGCCCTTCCTCCTGCCCAGCGCAGCACACGCTGCAGGCACAGCTCCACAAACCCAACAAGGCTGCTCAGTACCAGCCAGGTGCTCTGTGCTCCTCAGCACACGGATTAAATCTCCTGCTTTGGAGCTGTACTCCTAAATGAATGGGAACACACCAGCCTGAGAGAGTCACCATTCCTGCTGAGAGACACTGGGGCCTTCCAAACACCTCCAGCTTTAATGTTTGGAGCACAGCCTGGCTCCAGGCAGAAGCAGGGTCCCAGAGTGATGAATTCACCCGGGTGCTGATGGCCCTGTGCAGGACGGGCACTGCTGAGCTGTGACAAAGCCCTCTGAGCTCAGCAGCACTGCCCCTGTGTAAAGCTCTCATTTCCCCCTGTCTCTGTGAAGCTGAACAAAGTAGCTGTCAAACACTTCACCTTCCCTCCCCAGTTGCTTGCCTTGCCTGTTATTTTGGCTCCTTACACCGTACTCTTTGTTTAAAGTACTCAGTATTAGCATGTCTTGCTCCCCCCACCCGTGCCTTCCAATCTGTTCTGCTGCTTCAGACAGGTGGTGTGTCTTGGTAGACCGTGCATCTCATCCTCTTCTCTGTCCTGACAGTCTCTGACCCCCTGTGCACACTTTTCACACTTCTAGTCAAACGGGCATCTGTTTTCTCCTCCTTCCTCCTTATGGGAAGGTTTCCTCCAAGTGCTCACCAGACTCTGCTCTCTAACAGTCATTCACTAACTCAACAAATAAGAACTTTTTAGAGGAATTTGGTTTGACTGTTCATACAAAAGCTCCTTTCCTTTTGAACGCACTTGTCCAAACTTACTTTGCACTTAGTTTCTCCTGTAAAAGTAAACATATGCAAATATGCTTATTCATTTAAGGCAGAACTCTATTATTCTATTAATTAAAAAAACATCCTCGTGTACTTTTCCACTACAAAATTGTGGTCCTGATTTGCAATAAACACTCCTTACTGAAAGCTTAATTGATGCTTTAGCACGGGAGCATATTATCATTCAGTGTTTGCTAATATAGTCAGTGGCTAGAGTTTCTATTTCTCACAGAAGCAGTGTTTAATTTTCTCCCAGTGTTACCTACAATTAGCAGATTTAGCTTATCAGAAAATGCAGCAATAAACACACACAACTCCCAGCCTCTAACTGGAGCAACTCAATATTGTTCATTTGGGATGAAAAAGAAAAGTGAAGGCAGCTTTTTGAAAGGCCCCAATCTTTTTTTTTTCTGTTTTTTTTCTTTTTTTAACATTAATGAAAATATATTTGGCATTAATAATTTCTAGGCAGCAGAAACATTTCTGAACCTATCTCCTTTCACTCACATCAAGCCACTGGCCATGCCCTCAGGTTGCAGTTGCTGTTTTGCTGCACCCTTCTGTTGCTGGTTGCATGAAAGATTGATAGGGGTTGGGGTTACTGGCTTGAGAGTTTTCATGGGATTGTACAGCAGCAGTTAGTTCACTAACTAACATGAACATGAGGCAAGCACTGTTTGCTCTTTTGCCCTGTCCCTCCTACAGGAAGGGTTATCAGTTTGCTGTCTATAACCATCTAGGGCCTGGAGAAAAAGATCCTTTATTTCAATTAACATAGACAAAGTTCATTTAGACCCTCTCAGGATTCAGAAGAAAACGAAAGGTGAAGCTGGAGGAGCTCTATGCAGCCATGGCTGAGTCCTCATAATGCAGTTTGGAGGAGTGCACACACATATGTGCATGGAAAGTGTGTGTGATTTTATAGATATTAACTTACAGCTTATGGAGATAATACCTGGTATCTCCAATTCTCTGGGGCACTAGTATGAGGTCACCACTTCAATTGGCTTTTCTGCAAATACTGGAACATTGAAGATGTTTAAAAGACATCTTGTGAGGTAATTTTGACAGGGTTTATCCTTCTTAGAACCTACCGGCATTACAGAATGAATATATACAAAAATATATTCTCATTTCTTTTTTCAAGTATTTTATACAGGCAAACACATGTACATTATGGATGCCCACAAACTCTCCTTACAAGGTGCATGTATGATTTTATGTACATATGTCTAGATGTAAACTGTGTGCAAAACATTTATTTGGGTTCCTGCAGGTAGGAACTGACATGAATGTATGCAGATATATTAAACTGGACTGCAGTCTAGTTTTATTTCATAAAAATTGTATAGGAAGAAGTTGCAGTACTTCATGAAGAGCTACAACAAAGGCCACTGTATTCCCCCCAAGAGGAAGGCATGGGTATTCAGAAGGCATGAAAAGCTGCCAGTATTACAGCAGAATAACAGATATTTAAAGTGCTGCTTCTGATCTACAGAGTTTCTGCAGCAGGGACACAGAGAGCAACTCTGGGACACAAGATCCCAAGGCTTTGATCAATCCTTACTTGTGTTCTGTTCTGTGTCCCAACCAGTGAGTTTCTGTGAGTTTATTTTTTTAAGCGACTTCAGTTATCCAGACGTTATTATTTTTTTTATTTTGCTACAGAGAAATACAGATGCAGCATGAAATTCACTCTGAAATTCTGTGTGGGGAATCCAGAGAGTCCCAGTCCTTTTTGAAGAGGATTATCCATGTCCTCATTCCCCTCTGCAGGGACAACAACAGAAGCTGCTGCCATCAGGCTGTATCCATTGCTCTGCCAAATCCAACAGGCAAGTTCCCTGCTGACACAACCCCATTAAAATCACTGGATTTTCACCTTTGGAGATTATAGCCCTGAAACTTTTTTTCAGGGATTTCCTAGGAGAAAGAACACGGATTGACCTTGAAAAGAAATTAGAGACTCTGTCATCTATTGCCAATATTTGAAATTCAACAACTATAAGCTCAGAGAGGAGCAACACCTGGAAAGAATTCCACAAATCCTGTGGATAAAAATCATGCCTAAACAAAACAAGCACATGTTTCTATGCTTAGCCCCCAGCAACAGGAATGTCATGTAATGTGTGTGTGAACACGTACCTGCTTTCTTTCTAAGGTTTTGAGAGCCTGTGGTACACAATGCTATGAGTAAAGTCCATTAAGCACACTGTCTAAACACTTGGAAAACAACAAAAATGAAGAGTCACAACATATTACGAAACTTCATTTCCAAAGTTTAGATTCCTTCATCTGAAATAATTCACATTAGAAATTAACATGGATTAAGTGTTCTTAGGATGTCTGGGTGCTCAACCCTAAGTCTACATGAGAATTCAAAACCAGACCTCCTTTTTCCATCCAAGCTTCCTCCTGCTGCTGTAGTTTCCAGTGAAGTCACCACCCTCTGTAGCTCAGCACAGTTGTCACTAAGTTCAGTGAAGCTCTCACAGTTGCATCAGGGATTTATTTAGAACCTCATGTTGCCTTTAACATTGGAACATGTGGAACCAGACCAGTATAAGAAGAAAGGGCTATTTAAAATAAACATCTGGGTAAAAATGGGGAGACAGGAGAGCTCAGTGTTCTGCACACATCTTGAGCTGCTAACAGCTAGGTTTGCAGTTATAGTGGGTAGGCTGCACCAGGGTTAGCTGGAATCTGTCCCTGGGAATTTTCACGAGTGCTGTCAACAGTATGCCTGGACTGGATCTTATTTCAGCCATCCAGCTTAACCATCGTCTGTCTAACTCCAGGAATGATGCACACCCCTCTCCTTCCATTGTGGTTCCCCTCCAAGATCAAGAGACAGAAAACCATGCCCATGTCTGTCACTGATTAGGAGACAATCCCATGCAGGGGCCAGGGGAAGGATACGCACCACGTGGGGAGCTCTGTGCAGTGCCCCAGGGATTCCCTGCCCAGTGCAGTGCACAGGGCTCCTGTGCTCAGGTTAGCTGTGTGCCACCACCCAGCCCTGCTGGCTGTCACCTCCTGTGCTCAGGTTAGCTGTGTGCCACCATCCAGCCCTGCTGGCTGTCACCTCCCGTGCTCAGGTTAGCTGTGTGCCACCACCCAGCCCTGCTGGCTGTCACCTCCCGTGCTCAGGTTAGCTGTGTGCCACCACCCAGCCCTGCTGGCTGTCACCTCCCATGCTCAGGTTAGCTGTGTGCCACCACCCAGCCCTGCTGGCTGTCACCTCCCGTGCTCAGGTTAGCTGTGCCACCACCCAGCCCTGCTGGCTGTCACCTCCTGTGCTCAGGTTAGCTGTGCCACCACCCAGCCCTGCTGGCTGTCACCTCCCAGTCCCCAGGGGCTGCTGATGTCCCAGGGCTGTTCCTTTGCTGTTAATGCAAGGCCTCGAGGATTTGGCCTGATTTCCTAAATGGATGCACTTCCCTGGCAAGACCAGCAGCAGCAATGCTTCCTTCCAAGGCAAGCAGTGTTCCTGAGACCACGCTGGAGGCCCTCAGTCCTCCCCAGGCACTGCTGCCCTGTTCACTCTGCGATAGGAGATGGAAGAGACTTCCCTGCTGCCTGACTGCTGCACAGCTCCTGCTGCACAGGAATAGATCAGGCTGCTGAAAGATGAGATTTGAGGGGGGTCTGGTGATCATTTGAAGCCTCAGTAGACTGGTCAGTTACCAATCAAAAACAAAACTAACTCTTGTTTAAAAAAATAAGAAGTTTTAGCAAAATAAGAACTAATATATTTTACCTCAGTCCACACAATGATGTGTATTTTTCAGTTTAAAAAAGCAAGAAGAGATAGAAGATTAACTTGTAAGGCAAAAATGTGAGATGCTCTTTGCAACTATTTTTAAAGCAATTTTGAGCCCCCACAAAATGAGAAACGTTTGTTTTCGTAATATTCTCTCTCTTTTCTGTAGTACAAAGAAAGCAAAAGAAAGTGAATGAAAGAAAAAACCCACCCCATTTTTTCAAGAGTTTGGACCACTTGGAGGACAGAGCAATAGTAGAAGTGGGCTGCTCACCCTCAGCAAGGACAAGGGTTTGCAGCAGCCTGTGGGAGCCTCTGTGTGCAGTGGGTCTGAAACTCTGAGTGCTGCAGGAGGAGCAGGACTGCATCCCTGCCCACAGCAAGGGCACCCACAGCACACAGTCTGCCTGGATCGTGCTTCTCAGCACTGCAAGCACAGCTTTATGCTTTTCTATCACCTATTCAGGCACTGGCTGGGCTGAACCTCATGCCTGGGTCCTTGGTGGTATTTTCAGTCTGAGCTGGAAATGCATTTTCTGCATGCCAGCTCAGACATGTTTACTAAAACTGCTGATTTTTAACACCTTTAGAAGAGGCTTTCAAACTGCTTTCAGTTTCTCTCTGGCTTTTACAGAATCAGCTATCTCACCTGATTCTTAGATCCCACTGCCCACCCATGAAAACCCTGTCAACTTGTGCTGCCTCAGTTTCCCCTTTGGAAACTTGAGAACATTTCCATAGTATTTCTCCAATGAAAGAAATCCTGCAAGCACAACTGTGCTCTGTTGAAAACTTGACTTTCACAGAACAGTGCCTTAATCAATAATCAAGAGAACAGCTTTGAATGCATACAAATGATGCAGGTCCACTTCACCACAACTATATGCTGGAATTTGTTTTTGAACAGCAAAACATTTTCCAACAGATTGTATGTTAATGACAGTGCTGCTGGCAAAACAAACTCCCTTCACCCCGAGCTGCTTCCAGATGCTAAACAAAGCCTTAATAAACCCAGACTGTCCTTTAAAGGAATCTATCTCTAAACCTGTGTGAATGATTTAACATACAGGGCTGTACATTCACTATCACTGCTATATAAGATATTACCTCTGAATATGCAAAGAAAGTTTTCTCTTAAAGCATAAACAGAATGAGAGGTTAACAACTTCTATGAGGTTCTGCAGCTGGGGTTATTCAGCAGCTGCAGAGACTGTACAGAAATTCACTTTGTTTAAGATAACCATCTCAGAATGTATTCTCTCTCTATATTCTTTTCAATATTATTTATTCGTTTCACACCTATGCACCTGCCCCAATACATAGAACAAAAATAAATTCTGGGAAAGTCTTGCTGTTGGAAGAATATGGTAATCTCAAAAGAAGGTTAATGCTTAACATTTTGCCATATAAATATTATACCCCCAATTTCTTTAATGAAGCAAGAGAAAGTAACCTTTGAAAACATCTTATTTTTTAAATGAATACATTAAAAAAAAATCATAAGAAGCCACTGTGTTCTTTTCCAAAGACAGACATATCTATTGGTAGAAATGAAGAAACTCATGAGATAATGCTTTGGCAAAGAAACAAGCACAATCCTGATGAATTTGGCATCTAAGGTGTAAATAACTCAGTACTCTATACCTGGGATGATCCTCTAATTTAAAAAAAGGAAAAAGAAAAAAGTAAAATAGAAAAAAAAAAAAACCCAACGTGTTGAGGGCAGCACAGAAAAGTATTGGTACAACAGCAAAACAAATCAAACCCTGATCAATGTCCCTGTGGTCACCTGTTAACAAAGCCTCGTGCTGAGTTTCAAATGCCCTTTGCATTGAGCCATATTTATCCCCTTTCCCCGATGCATTATGGAAATTAGACACATCTGAAACCACTTCTGGAAGAAGGACAGCCCTCCTATTTTGCTTTTACACATCCTTTGTGGTGGTGCCTAAATTACAGATGAGGGCTGCAGAACTGCTTGCAGCTAAATGTGAGTGAGGGTGGCAGAAAGCCATCCCAGTGACAGATCTGAGGGACTTCAAACAGGGTTCAAACAGAGTCAGCTCTGTCACCATTTGGTGCCATTAGTGTCTGCTTCAAGCAGTTGCTGTCCTTCCCTCTCCATTCACAGGGAGCCTGGAAGGCAGAGAGCAGGGCCGGGACTGTTCTGACTTTCTTGACTATAGAGGAATAAAATAAAAGAATTCTGTTTTGAATACAAGGACCTGAATTTTAAGTTCTCCAGCAGGTTGTTTAATTTACAAGAACTATTAACAATGGAGTAAAACCCTGTGTTTGCTCATCCCACTGCCAGATGGGATTTCTCAGGGATGCAGAGTTGCCAAGCCCTGCTGCTGCCTGAGCAGAATCCTTGAAGAGGCAGCCACTGTCCATGAGTGAAACTTTGGGAAATGGGCACCCCCACACAGCAGGGCACTGCTCAGGACTGCTCCTGCCTGGGGACGATCTGACAGCACCTGGAATGCCACAGAGCAGCTGCCCAAGCACAGGTTGGTGCTGACACCTCCAAAATGACAGCAGAGACATCTCTGTGCAGCACAGCTGTTGCTGCCACCCTGGCTCCTGCAAACACCTGCAGTAGAGGAGGTCCCACCCTGCTTAATTCTGTACCTACCAAAACAGCAGCCAGAACATCTTTGGGCATTTCTCAGTAAAAGATGACAGGAGGCTGGGCTACAACAGGAACCAAGCAGATGGTAGAAAAAACCCAAACCAAACCATCCCCCACACTACACATGCTCAGATTTCCCACTGTGGTAATTGGAGTCAAGGCCACCCTCGAGCAGTCCCATATGACAACAGCACTTGTACTGCAGGCTGAGCCTTGGTTCAGGCAGAGGCCAGGAAAGGTGAGCTTTGGCCAGCCTGGGCCTGCAGGACATGAACTGAGAGCATCAGGGCAGCTGATGAGACCCTCCTGGAGGTGTCCATACAGATCTTTGCTCCAGTGTGAGTGCAAGACAGGCCATTTCCTGCAGCCCAGGGTATGAATGAAAATGTAATAGGACTCAAATCAGCTGCAACTGTTTTAAAGAAAACCACTTTTTTTGTAATCCTTGAAGCCTTTGAGCTCTTCCTCCTCTCTGCCTTACCTCTGCAGCAGACGCACCCCCCACGCAAACAGCTGGGCTCCATCCCTCCATGGTTTGACAAGGGTGGGTATGTGTTTTTGTCTAAGGCCTGCACTTGACCCCCTGAGCCAGATAAATACTTGGAAAAGACAAGGAAACTTTGTATTGTCACCCCACCCCATTTCCACGGAAAGCTAAGCTGCCAAGCAAAGCTCTCGTGTAAGAAGCTTTGCATTAAAAAAATACAAAAGAAAGAAAATTAGTATGTTTTCCTGATTGCAATGACTTAAGACCACCTTATTTAGGGTCCTACTTAGTTCAATATCTTATCTTTATAGAAAGAAAATAAACCCCACATTTTCTTTTGAAAACCATACCCACATTTTCTTCAGATGTGTCTTACAGTCTGGAGTTTCCCATTGGAAATCTTCCATCAAATATCTGATTTGTCAGGATTCCATTCAGAGAGCCTCTATGAGATGTTTCAAAAGGAAATTTTAGGGATGCCCATGGAGTGGAGAGTTGTCATTAGTAAAGGCTTGAAACATAAAGGAAAGATTATGCTCATAATTGAAACTGTGCTGGCAACACACAGAGGGAACAGAGGGGAAGAGCCCCATGCCCTGTGCCAGGGTACAGGACACCTCGCCTGTGACTACTCTGCTCAAGAATCTCTCCTGCAGACCTGTCTCCACATAATTTTTCTGTGCTTTACTGGAAGTATTTAATTTTCTAACCTGGGGAGGCAAATTTCTACTTTTGTCCACCGTTGGGCCAGGTGTCAGAACAGAGACAGATGAAAATCAGCCCAAGCATGAGATGTCTGTAGGAGACAGCTGGAAGCAACCCCATCCCCCAAGCTCTGATGCTAGAAACCTAACACAAAAATCATCTCCTCTTCTTCACTAAAGAAAATCCACAGAAGGCTGTGCACCATCTAATACAACTGTTGCCCTTCCAGATGCTGGGATCCCATCTGCTCCTCTCACAGATCCAGGTGACCAGCTTCCACCTTCTGCAGAGAGCTGCATTTTGGGATGACACTGCAGACAGGAGATGCAGGGACAACCTCTGGCACCATTTAGCAACAAGCTGCCTTTGGCCAGCTTGCAGAAAGCATGAAATAACTCTGTTCACAGCCACTGTGGTATTTAAGGGAAGATCTTAATGAGGCAAAGATAGTGGGAAAATGTAGTGTCTTTGATAGAAAAAAAAATAAACAAGTTTTCAAATATAAAAGGGTTTTTTCCTGTCTAATCTAAATAAAAGAGGTAAATAGGTAAAAATTAGGTAAATTTAGGATAAGCCTGAGCCTAGGTTTGCCATGGAAGAAAGGGATATGCATACATGACCATTTAGATTGTTTTCTTTGTGAGCTCACACAAAATCTGCTCTCAGTGCAAAGTTTTTATAGGGACAAGTAAAAATCATAACAAGCTCTCTGGAAGCAAAACTCCATGAACTCCAGGGTTATTGCAACTCTCTCCTACTTTTTTGTGATTAGAGCACATCACATCACCTGCCAAACCTTCTGTTGTTCACAGTAGAAGGTCAAAGTGCTTTAATAAGAAAAGATACAGCAGATGTGCTTTGGATAAAACTGCATTTTTGATCTGGCCACAGGCTTTATGAATGCCATTCTAATTACTTCATAAAACCTAACTAAGTTTTAATCCTCTTCTAGAGATTTACTTTCAGCCATGCTTTAATTAGAGATCAAAAATACACCTTCAAAAAAGCCCTCTTTAGACAACAAAACACCTTCAGAGCACAGGGCACACTTTGCCACACAAATCCCCATGATACGGCTCTTATAAATCACTCTCCTTGAGTCAGACAAGGACAAATTACAGAAAAGACTCATCCCTGAATTCCCAGGAACATGTGGCTGGAAACACAGCCTCAAACCCTCCCTTCATCTTGATCTGCTATTGACCACTGCCATCCCAGCTAAAAAACTCAAGGCAGAGTTTTCAAGGCTGATATTCGGGATTGCCAGACAAATCCCCTTCCTGCCCCATGTGCACTCTGTCCTGCAGCAATGAAAACAAACCCTCAGAAGGCAAATCCTCTGCCAACCCCACCCAGCTGATTCCAGCTGCATAATAATCCCAACCAACAGAGGCTTTCAGGCCAGTTCCTGATTTCCAGTGAATTACCCCTTCTGTATTTGGGTTCACATGGTTCTGGGGACTCGTTTACCTGTGGGGTATCATTTCTGATTTATCACCCTGCAATGTCTGAAATTCTTTCCCATCAGTGACAGCAGCAGCCACCTTGACTCTCCAGAGCTTTGATACACAGAAAATTAAACCTATGGGATAATGGCTGTTTTCCTTCCCCCCCAGAGTGTGTTACCTAAAAAAAGAGAGCCTGCTATGCTTATGGCTAAAGGAGGATTCAGATATTCC
Organism: Prinia subflava; assembly: GCF_021018805.1. Taxonomy (NCBI): domain Eukaryota; kingdom Metazoa; phylum Chordata; class Aves; order Passeriformes; family Cisticolidae; genus Prinia; species Prinia subflava. The sequence goes on along the minus strand of NC_086257.1, from coordinate 2,055,028 downwards.
CTTCTTTCAGGTCTGTGTTTGTAGGCAGGGGTTTTCAGAAAGAGCACTGAAACTCCAATGGCCAAAGCTTGTTTTAACCGGGAAGATGCAGCTCTTAGCTCACAGAGGTACAGTTTTAACAAGCAACAAGGAGAGGAATATTCTCAGTCCCCTGGATCTGCAGCAGGTACAGAGCACTGGTAAATTGTTCCCAAGATAAATGGGAACAGTCAAGTCCAGAAATTTTGCAAAGTTCCTACCATGGAAACTTGCCTGGATATGACATAGTAGTTGAAATCTGCTCCCTCAAGCTCTCCTTTCATTTTCAGCAAGTCCCAACAAATAGTGGTGCAAATTATAGAAGGCACCAGTAAATAACAGAATATGAGACACTGGATGAAAAGGGAACAGGGTTTTGCAGGATTTTTTTTTTTTTCAAGCAGTGTAGTCAAGCTCTGACCCACAGTGCATTCATTGGTGGCCTCAGTTAATAACTTTTCAGATATTTCCCATCCAAGCCCTCCTCCTGCACTCATGTCGGGCCACTGAACCTCAAATGCATGTTTGGTGCAGCAGGACAGCTCTGCTAAAAGCCCTGCTCCTGTTCATCCCCATGCAGTGCAGCATGGAGGGAAGAGCTCGTGTTCCTTGGTTTGCAGCAGAGAGCTCCTTCCCCTTTGGAAATGCCTGCCTGGCAGCCAGGCTCTCCTTTCAAGGGCAATTTTTCCAGAGGTGGTAATCTCTGATTACCCCCAAAGTACCTGGCAGCACAGTTCAGTAATGAGGGCTCCAGTCATTCTCATTCAGGCAGTGACTCTCCTCAAGTGGAGGTGATTTCATGATATTCTTTTCTTATAAATTTTTGCCTCACATAAGGAATAGTGGTTTGCTTGCTGCTGCCATAAATAAATAATAAACTGAGGGACCTCTGAAGTTAGACATCCCAGAGAGTTCAGAAGCTTCTCCGTAACTGTAGGGTAAATGTTGTACAAATATCTATATCATGTCAAGGAATGGTCTATGTGTCTTGGATGCTTTTTCAAAAGCAGCCTGGAGTCAGTCAGTCATGCTGACACATTACCAATTTGGGCCCTAATTGATGATCTGCCTGAGAAGAACAAAGCTGCTACATTGGTTTTGGTTTTGAGACCGACCACAAATGTTCACATCCCAAGACTGCTGGATTTTATTTGACTGCTCTTAGTAACAGAAATACCTCTGTTACAGCAGAGCCAAGAAGCCAGACTGAAACCATATTGTGTTCAAGGCACTGCACAGAGACAAAAGTGCAAATAGCCAAAAGAGGAAAGGGGGAGAGATGAAGAGGATCAGCAATAGGTAAAACAACAAGTAAAGGAGCACATGCCTGGTCAGCAGAGGCACTTAAAGCACTGACAGCTTTTCCCTAATGGGCTTGTCCCCTGCTAGAGCCATTTGTGGAGGGATGCTCCTCTGAGCCTTACCTTGCTTAACAAGCTGCTTTTCCTATTTTCCTGCCTTCTTGGGGAGAACAGACAATTGAGGTTTCTATAGGACACAGGGAGCTAAGAGAAGCTTTTAACTAGAAGTGGGGAGAAGACAAAGGGAAAAAGCCCAATTCCGTAAGGGGAGTGCAGACAGAAAGAGGTTGGAAAGCCACAAATACCCTGTGTGTCTTTGTCTGTCCCACATTCTCCCCTTTGCAGAGGAGATGCCATTCCAGTGGCATTCTCAGATCCTTGGAGTTACATGAGAGCAGCAAGACACTAAATGGTATTAGGGAGAATGTGAGCACATATGATGTGGGTATTCTGGATTTGGGGAAATGTAAAAAGATCCACACCACCAGGCAGCTTTTTAGATAAAATCTGTGTAAGATGACTTTCTCTGAGTTCATTTGGGGAAAATCTGGCTGCATAGCCCAAATCATTGGGCTTTACATTTCAGAGGGCTGGCAACAGGAACAGCCTTGCAATGTGTGTGTGGCAATTTCAGAAGCCGAGCGGCCAACGCAAACCAGAGCTCCTGGCTTTTGGGCCAGCCTCATCTCAGCGTGGGAGGTCTGAGGGAGGACTCAGTGCAGTGCTGGGTGTGGTACCAATTGTATGGTCACTCCCTGAGCCCATACACTACAGCCAGAAAGAGCCAAATCTGCCTGGGCACTGGGAGCAGCACAGCTGCACTGGCACAGGTTCCTGCCCAAACACAGCACTGTTCCAGGGAGGCAGCCTGGGTGCCTCTACTTGGCATAACACTGAATACATGCAGATCTCTAATTTCAGAGTTAGAGTATTAGAATAGACACAATATGCTCTCATTCTTATGTAAGACTTTAAAAAAGAAAAAAAAATCAATTTGAGCAACAAAGCAAATTTGATAAAAGTTTGATGAAATTGTTTTTCCTGGGCCTGTACAGCCCTTCATAACATTCAGGATGGATACCTTTGCATGGTCTTGCTGCTTTGGACAGTGTTTGGACAACACTGGGTAGGAAATCTTTCCAGCAGTTTCCCACACAGCACCCCTGCATCCACAGGGAACAAGGATCAGGGGCAGCCAACAAGCCAACAAGATCTGAAGGAGATCAGCGGGACACTGCAGGATTGTATTATTATGCCAGCCCAGTCATCGAGCTGAATACATGTTAAATTCAGCAGCTGGCATGGGGCCAGCCGTGCCTTTCTCCCGGAGCCTGAAGAGCCAGCAGAGTGTTTGCAGGAGCTGCCGTGCACAGTCAGGCTGCTGGGCTCTCCCTGCATGGCACAGCCCCTGGAGTTACGGCGCCTGCAGAAGCGCAGCCCGGGCAGCTCCCCTGCTCTGCTCACACCAGCACCAGGCTCTGGTCTCCAGCCCCACCACAGGGAGGACTGGGCCCCCCTGCAGAACAAGTGCCTACCAATTAGTGACACTTACTGATTGTATCTGTAGAGAATCATTATGAAAAATGCAAAGCATTATGCGGCCACTATTAACCTTCTGCTTTTGTTGCATTTACTCATGGTTTATGGCCCTCTGAGGAGGATAAATGATCAAGGCATGTACTCACATTGTTATTTGTCTATTTGTCTGTGCAACAATACACGTGCTCAGCACTAAGTAAAAGTTATTTTTCATGAGGAATGCAGCTTTAAGGCTTTTCAAGGTCAGCAGGCTTCCTGAGGAAAAAAACCTGCAAGTGACTCCGGCTCATTTGCTGCCAGCTCTTCCTTTTAAAGTTACAACCCACACAAGACCATAAGCAGGCTAAGACCCAGGAGGGATGGCCAGAGAAGTGCTGAGGAATTTTTGTCTTTTGCTTGGGCACACCAGTATGTGTGTACGAGAGACTGTTGTCAATTTGTTGTCAAATTGGCAGCTCCTGTTCCAAGGTATTGAGCACATTGCTGGAACACCTCTTCCACTCTGCATCTGTGATAGTGAAACCTCTCCTCTCTCAACTGCTCTCCTGACTAGCTTATAGGTCATTGTGAGCAACTGTTTTGGCCAAGCTTTGTTTATAGCAGGGATTTATTTCTGGAGGTTAAGTTCTAGCAAGTTCAGGCTATCATACATCTGCAGTGGTGCTTAACTAGCCAGCAGACACTAACAAATAGCACTAAGAAATGTTCTTTGGCACTGCACAGCTCTTTGCAAGAACGGCTGGCTCTGTTATGAACACAGAGTACTTAAAACAATATTAGTTCAAACCTGGGAATGCAAAAGCAATACAAATATTTTAGTAGCTGCTACAGAAACTACATTCTGGTTAAAATGATCAGATTTCCATGTTTACTTTGAAAACATGCAGACGTAAGTTCAAACCTCTCCTGAATTTTTAGTCTTAATATAGAAATATGATATTATGATAAGGATGGCACTCTGTTATTTGAGAGATGATAAAGATGAGAAGCAGTATTTTTCATCTAATAGTCACATGGCAAAACAGAGCATTTGTCCCTTCCTTGCTCAGCGAGAGTGAGGCTGAATCAGAGCCAACTGTGTCTCCCTGTCACTTCTGCAGCTTTTGGATCTGGCCTGGACACCCCACAAGACTATAAATACAAACCATGGCCTCAGCACCATGTCACACACAACAGGGAAGTGAAATGTGTTGCCAAAGTAGCTATCAGGTAAGGCCAAACATCTGCTGCCTGATTCCCCAAACAAAGCTCCATTCAGGCAGAGGGTTACAGCAAATATTTATAAAACACAGTCACAGAGGAGCTGGGTTTCACACCTCACGATTATCTTTTCTTCTTGTAGTTCTTCCTCTCTGTTTCAAGTCAACCAAAAATAGCAAGAGAAATATGAGAAGACGACTTTTCCCAAGATACTTGTTAAACGTATTCCTTAAAATAGGTTTTGTTCCCTGAAAACTGCTCAGTGTTCACATTTGCATGTGTCAGATCCCCTCAGTCATTTCGACTGGTAGATCAGCAGCCATTAAGTTCAAGCAATTTAATTTCAGTGAGTCAAGATATGCAAAGAGCAAAGCTAGTGGAGTATTTGACAATAGATATTCAGACATCATGGAGGACACTGAACAATATTTTCAAACTCTTTAATGAGATATGATTCAATAGATCGTGCCAGGTGATAAATGGGCACTGTTTGAATAGCAGGTAGTTTGCAGAATATTATCAATGCTATGCCATGAATATTGTATTGCTAACAATAAATGTTTTGACAGATAATGATGCATTTATATATAAATCAATCAGACACTACACTCTCAATTATCCATACTGTTAATTGTCCATTCTTTTTAATTGTTGTGAATGGTGCCTTCATCAAGGGTTTTGTCTCTTATAAATCAGAATGGTTCATTTAGTACCTCAATTTATCTTAGTCAAAGTGCAGAGATGTGAAGAGAGAAGAATTTGGCCTATAATCTTTGGAAATGATGGATTTCTCTTAATGTAAAATGTTGTCTGCTTTGGCTTCATTTATAGCATGTGCTGGCATTGACATCATGCCTTTCTGGAGCCTATGGCTACGTCCAAGCTCCAAACATTATCCTGCAATTACAAAGGTGTAGGGCAGGATGGTCTAAACAGTTCTCTTTACATTTGAAAATTAGTGCAAAAGCCATACACCATTTTTCTATTTATATTGTCTAGCTACAAAGATAGATTGTCCCATTAATTGTTCTGTCTTTGGCATTACTCTGAGTTGCCTACCCTTTCTCCCACTTCCATTCCTGTAGCTGCTGTTCTCCCTCCTGGGCACACCTGGGGAAGTGCTGCTGTCTGGGTGCTCTGCTGACATGGCACCCGTGCTCCCAGAGTGACCTGGTCTATCTGCCACTGGGCACTGCACCACAAGTTCACCTGGTGCCCACCATCATTTTTGGACTGTACATCTACTGCCCTCCATGCCCCTGGATCTCTGGGTGTGGAGTTATTTTTCCTCACAGCTGCCCTTCATATTGGCTTCTTCCCAAGCAGATTCTTATTCAGTGGCATTTAGGTCATATTTCTAGTGCCTATCCTTTCTGCTCTATCTTTCCTTCACCTTGAGCAGTGTCCATACCAAGTCCACTCTGGCATCACATCTGCTTTCAAATGCCACAGAAAACATGTTAGGCAATAATGGATCTCATATAAAGGTGGTAATTTTTACTGGATATAATCTTCAAGAACCTCCTGCTTTTATTTCTATTTGGTTCTTTCCCTTCTGCCTGTTAGCAAGCAAAAGACACTTATGAATTCCAAAATATTTCAAAATTAAATCTTATGAGTAAGACTTCACCAGAATCCACGCTGGTATCAAGTCAAGTCTCCTTCATTCACAACAATCCAGGTTTCAGGTCAGGATTCATTCTTATAGCCCAGTACAAGGCATGTGTTTATGACTTTGCAGTGGGTGCTGTGCAAGGTGCCTGAGCAGTCTCACATGGAAACCTCTGCTCTGGAAAAGGAGAGATCAGTCCCACTTTCCAACAGGGGCTGCCACAGGAGGAGCGTGCCTCACTGCGTGTAGGGACACTTTTGTGCATTCCCTCTGAGCACTGGCTGCTTGTTGGAGGCTTGCAGGCATGGCTGGAGCTTGCAGGCATTGCAGACATGCAGCAGCTCCATCAGGGCTGGGTTGCACAAACAGCCCCCACAGCAGTACCATGTGTCCCTGCATAACACACTCCTCTCCTGGGACTCACCAGAACTGCCAGGAAAGCGCTGAAGATGTACCCAGGTTATGGTAGGGCAAATTCTACACAGGAACTGCTCAAAAAGCATCAGACCTACTACACATCTGCAGGACACCTTGCAGAGGGTTGGCATATGCTTTCCTTTTCATTTGGAAAAGCCAGAAAATGTATTTCAGCCCTCCCTGTGCAAGAACAGAACTTTGTACCAACCTGTCTCTGTCCCTGGAGTTTCCTTAGTGGAACAAGTCTGTCTCTGCTGTTGCAGAAGGGACTGGGTGCCTGTGTTGGCAGCAGACCGAAGGAAAATATAAAAAGGAAGTGGAGCCTTCTGGATGTCAGAACTCCACCTTTTTTGGGGAATCTGTAATTGTCAGGTGTGACTGACCTTTCTGGTCATCTCTGCACTGAGGCTTCACTTTAAAGAGAATCAACCTGTTTCTGGTGCTGCCTTCTGAGCTGACCTTCAGTTTCTTTCCATGGTCTTACTAGAGCTTGAAATTAGATCTACCAGACAGGAACTGCCAGGCTTTTTGAATTCTGGTATTTCTAAAACATTCACAAATGCTAGACGTGTCTCTACCTCACCTTACACATCCTAGAGGTCAGAGGGAAACCTCAGAAAAGCGTGACAACTCAGAATCCAGAAATAAAAGCTGTCAGACAGTGGAATTTTATTACAGTAATGGAAGTTATCTGACAGAAATAAATGAACCCCTAAGAACATTCTCCTGTGCACACACACTTAGAAAAATAACCAGCAGAGGGAAAAGAGAGCAACCAAAAAAAAACCTTTTTCAAAGGCTCCTGTTATGTCTTTACTTTTGTAACTTAAAAACAGTGCTAGAGAGCAAACCAGTCAGGGGGCCTGGTTTTGGGGCATGGCCTTTGTTTCCTGGCCCTTCCTGCCTTGCAGTGCACAAATGTTTGCTGCCTCTGCATCCTGCAGAGTCCCTGGCACAGGAGGCAAGTGCCAAGTGCAGATGTGGCCCCGTGATGCAGGAGTGAGCTCCTTCCCAAGGCTTTCCTTCCTACCAAACTCATCATGGCTCTGTCACCGAGAGGATGGGAAAGATCTTGTCACTGTTCAGGTCTCCTTCTACCTCAGTATTACCATGGAAATATGCAGTGAGCCTTTATCTTTCCTTCCTAAGCACCACTTTCCCTGCACAGCCTGCTCCTCTCTGAGCTTTCCATTCCATTGTACTCACCCAGGAGCAGTGGCACTGGATTTGAAAAGAGAACACTTCCTCTCACAGGAGTTTTGTGCCCATGGCTCTCTAACAGCAGGTTTCAGTCTGTTATACCTGCATTGCATTGCCAGGTAGCAATTAGCAATTCCTGTCACATAGGCCCTAAATCCTGCATGTCCTGCACTCATTTCCAACCCCAAAATTTGGAGGCCCAGGTGGTCCTTTGGGTTATCCTCCCTGGGAACACCTTGAACAAGGGACCAGGTGGGTGCAGTACAGTGCTGGTTGTCATGTCCTCTCCTCTTTGGTATCCTTTGTTTCTGTGTCCCTTTGCTCTGTCCTGTGTGTGCAGTCAGCCTGATTTCTGCCTGGACTCCTTCTCCCAGCTGTATGTAAACAAGGGTCTGAATTCCCAGACTTCATTACTCAGCTCTGCACCACCATTACTGCCACCACCTGCAAAAACTAAAAGCTTATGTATATTCTTTGTCTTGTGGATAAAACTTCTAAGCCCTTCCATGTGCTAAACCATCTCATTTGGTTTGCTTCTAACTCTTCAGCATTTTGTTTCACACAACAATTAATTCATCCTCTATTTCTCACCACACTGAAGGCTGTACCTTTATTGAAGTCTGTATCTGAGCAGAGCTAGTAATTCATCAGCACTCCAATATCTCTACATACAATGCGCTCATTTTGCTATAATGGGCTTTTTTAATCTTGCTGACAATTGAAATGTTGATATTGTTAAGGTTAATGACCCACTGATAAATACCAGAAAACACATTTACCCTCAAATAGTTTTTAATCACAGCTGTTGCAAAGTGTGACAAGAATGCTTTGTGCCTAAACAGGCTGTAGGAACAGTATTTTCTAAATATCTGAAGTGCCCTTTTACTACACAAGTGGTTTCTCTGACAGTTACTGGGTTTGCTTGCGTGCCAAGTTCTTAGGTTTATTACACTGAGTTTGTGTATGAACTGGCTGGTTTTGCTTTCACACTTCTTAATGGTCTGCATTGTGTGTTAGATGTGCTGAGATGCCTTCGATCTGCACTTTACAAATGATGAAATCAATGCAACAGAGCCAGCTAATGGAAAAGAAGAAAAGCCTGTGAGAGTTTTATTGGGGTACAGTCACCCCAAAGGTGCTCTCTCTGATAAAGTACATGCAGCTCTGGGGACAGGGTCATAACAAGGCAGGATCAACACTGATTTTTCACATTTTAACAGAGTTGCATGTGAGGAATGTTGGCCCTGTGCTAAGCAGAAGGCATGCCCAGTTAATTCCTGTGATCACTAAGCCAGCATGCAGAGAGGGCTGGAGAAGAGGTTTCCATTTTTAATCCACATTGTTTTCTGGCTGGATTTCTTCCAAGCATTGAACCAAGCAAAAGAAATATGAAGCACTTTACATGGTGTTCCCAGAGATACTGCCCCAACTCTCTATAACCAAAAAATGCCAATACAGCTCCACTGGAGCCTGAACAGCACGTGCTTGTCAGCTGATGATCTGACCCTAAAGAGAGATTTCTGACTGCATGAGCTCTGTGAAAACAGACAGCAGAAATGGATATCAAGGGATGCACAGTATGAAGCTATGGGAATGCAAAAAGAAAATCTGCATTCAAAGTGAGCAGTGTTTTGCAGCACTGAAGGGATTCAAGAGGGGAAATGAAATCCAAGATGTAGGTCTCATAAATTCCATGTATTGTCTCTACATGAGGGGAAAAGAGCCATTTGCTTAGGCTTTTACTGCCCTTGATTTGTCCTCCTAGTTCCAACTGAAGGGGCTGTAGAAATAGCTGGTACTTGCAGAGACTTTCAGATGAACAGAGTGTTTCAGAGCATGTTAGCCAAATGCCACTCAGATCCATCTTGCCTCACTCTGAAGCCAAGCAACTGAGCCAAAGGACAGTGCTGGGGAAGGACAATGAACTAATGGAAGTGGCTGGAGATATATTACCTCTGGAAGTAAGAGGCTTGGTGAGAAATGATCCTTGCCATTTGCATGATGAAGTATAGCTGCTTTGGAAAAGTCAAGGTAACCATTTTTCCTAGGGAGACTGGCCAACACACCTCAGCTGTGTTCTGAAACAGCCTGTGCTCCTGTGCCAGCAAGAGGGCAAGCACAGGGAGATTTCCCCTTCTGAGTGCAGGTTTGACAAGGGATGGGCCTCCAGGGCCACGGCTGAACCTGACACTTGCACTGCTCAAATCGAGATTACACAAAGAGGAGGATTTAAGAACTGCGCCCTGGGTGAGACCAATGGCTCCTCTGGCCCAGGATCCTGCCTCCGTGGCAACAGGAGAAACTGTTTAGAGAGAGCCTGTCAGTCAGGTCACTCTCTGCTCTCCACTTACGTTTTACTCATCCAAAGCTGTTGTACCAAGTGTGCTGTAGTGTGTATTGCTCAGTCCTCTTAGTATCCATTTCTAGACTCTTGCTCCATGAATGCCTAATCCCTTTCTGCACCTGCTCATACTGCCTGCTGCTACAAACACTGACAGCTACAAGATCCAGAAGTTCACCACCCACTGCATTAAGAAGCACTTTCTTTTATCTATTTTAAACTTTTTTTACCAGTTCCACTGAGCTTTGTGAACCCTGAAGGGATTCAAATAATTATTCCTGCCACATCTCAAGGTAACAATAAAAATACTTAGGTAGGCCCTGTTCCAGACATGAGAATTCCTGAGTCCTACACAACGTCTTGTAAGTCTCCATGATCAAAGAATTAATCACACTTTTGGACTGATTTAGTTCTAAAGTATACTAGCAACATTATGTTGGTTTAGCCCACGTAGCAGCACTCAGTGCAAAGGAAAAAAAAAATCTCATTTTATACATGCATACACACATACCAGATGTTCTATATTTTTAGCTTGTCTGCAGGTGTGTGTAAAAGCAGTTTTGGGACTCATTGATAGCGGAGTTCTCCAGCCTGTCTTAAGCTTGCACCATTCAGAAAGAGATATAGTCCTAAGAGCCTTCCTGCTAACGAGCTAAGCCCTTCACAGGAGCTGGCTTTTGGTTTGGCTACATTTATTTCAAACTGTGTTATTCTCTGCTAATTAAACTTTTGAAAAGGAACATCGCTGACAAGAAGCTCTGAGTAATTTGCTCAGTCCTTGACATTAGTCAGGGAGTCTCAAAGCAGAGGCCACAGAAGTACAAGAATACTAACCTCCAAGAGAAGAGACAACAGTCCTTAATTAGAGTCTTGCCTCAGATGTTGCTGGGAGGGATGAGCTGAAGATATCAAAGATATCCAAAACCCAGATGATGCTGGTGGTAAGCGATCAGTTCAGACACACTGTGGCTACTGGATCCCCAGAGGCAGAAAGAAATGGAAGAAAGTCTGATTATAGCTTGGAGACACAGATGCAGACTTGGTATTTGCCCTGTGGAGTTCTTGGACGCACTTGAAAGGTTTGTCTCAAGGATGAAAGTGCAGTCTCTGATTGTTTTTCTGACACCATCACATTATTTCAGACTCATTGGCAAATGGTCTCGTCCAATGGCTGCAACTGTTACTACATTACAAAATATGCAAAACGACAGATGTCTGCTAAGTTAATTGCCAAATGATTAACTGCATGTTAATGAAGCCAGACTTTAAGAACAAAATTTAGAGGAAGAATCAGGTATGAAGGAAATCTGAAAACTGCTCAGTTTTCAGGCTCTATCTTGCTAAAGTGCACCATTAGCCAAGGAGACACTTATTTTTAAAGTCATCAGCAGCACATAAGTTTTTCCCACTAAGAGCAGGGTTGGTAAAGTAAGGAGACTTAACCCTGTCCTCCAACTTCAGTGGAAGTCCCAGCTTAAAAAATGAGTTCAGAGATACCTCCTTACTCCCTTCCCTTGCTCTAACCAAAACTACCCAGCAGGAGGGATTGGCCAATGCAGCCTTTGTGGAGACTTGGAGACAGCCGTGCCTTTTTTACACAACGTTGTGTACACAGATCAGTGCTGTTGATGTCCACAGCAACAATGGACTCTGTGAGTAAATGACAGTAAATCTATTAAAAGACATACTTAAACACCTCCCTCCCACATGAGCCACAGATTTAGGCACACCTCAGTAATAATTTGGGAAGTTTAGGACATAGACTTATTGAAAAGTTGAAGGGCAGTAGCTCTGTCCTTGAGCAGTATGAAAAAAGGCTTAATTTAACATCTTAGAAGCAGCAATGACAGGCAAAAAGCCCATGGCACAGGTCAGACTCAAACTGCTGCCTGGCATTGCAGGCTCTTGGCACCAAACTAAGGGAGATTGCAGGCCCAGCCCAAAGGCCACTCAGCCTCCCTCCACTGGTGACCAAAGAGCTGCCCTGTGTCCCTGCCACCCCAAGGCAGAGCAGAGCTGCAGGGCTGCTCTCACACTGCAGCAGCAGAAGCACTCTCCTGGCCAGCACTGGAAATGAAAATCCTGGCAAGCCTGGCCTGTGACGAAAATACCAAGAGTTCATTGCCTCCCATTTCCTACAGATCTATGATAGGTAAAGCCAAAGACATTTGAAGGAGGAAAGGCAAAGCACTGCCTGTAATGGCAGTCCCCATTTTTCTTCTCCCTTCATGTACAACTGCACACAGCTATTTATCTTTAGTTTCCAGGCTCAGCTCAGCACTGTTGGCAGCTCTCTGCCCACCCCAGCAATGCAAGTTCACCCTGGGAGTGCTCTCAGAGACAGCTGAGTCAGCTCAGGCTTGCAGACCCCACTGAATGTAGACACCCAGATGTGTCCCAACTACAGCCTGTTCCCTGGCACCCCCAGACTGATGCCTGACAGCAGGGATCATGTTCCTTTTTTCCACAAACAGGTAATTTATATAAACCAGCACCGAGGTTTCTGTAGCTCTGCATAACACTTTCTGAGAGGCTCTGGAAAAGCAGGGCTTTGTCTGGGATCCTGCACCGTGTCAGGCCTAAGCACTGAGGCAGAGAGGTGCCACGGGGAGTACAGAGCAGTGCCCCGTGTCTCCAAACCCCCAACACAAACTTTCAAGGCATGGATTACTGTCAGCTTTCACTGTATGATTCCTTAAACATTATTGTTCTGCCCCAGGTCACTGTCAGTGTGTACAGCACTCAGGGAACTAACAGCAACTGCAGGAAAACTTCCCAGCAGCTGACTGAAAACTGCCAGAAAACAATGTATGTTTAGGCAGTCAGTCAGAGCTAGAAGGCAAATTTGCTTGCTCCTATTCATGTTGCAAATGCGTGCTGACAATTTTAATTTTCCTAGATGTAATCTTTCGTGTTTTGAAGGATGCAGCAGCAGAGCTGTAGGACTCTCTTACATCCCACAATCAGCATGTACCACTTACAGTCCTCTTCCAATCTGTCTGGCTGCTAGCACTTAGGAAAATACCAGAGCTCAAATCTCTATTAAGACTTCCTTATTAGCCCAACTGACTCACCTCAAATCCACAACTTTGTACAAGGATCTCAAAACTTCACCAAAAAATATACTTAATTCTTCTGTTCTCTTGAGCTTCTGCCAGGCTGCCTGAATGCTTCACCCTCCCATATATGATGTGGAGCCTTGTTCTTGCTGTTGGCCTGAAATACACAGAAGAAAAACCCAGTTTGAATCCACTTTCACTTGGCTTCAGAGAACTTGGTAAAGTTTGTTTTGGGACATGTCACTATGGCCTTATTTCCTTTTAGTTACCATGGCTGCCCGACAGAGACATGACGTGACAGAACATCTGCAGTGTGTGTAGTTCTCCTCCCAGGAACCAGACCAAGGAAAACAGCCTGGCAGTGAAGTCAGGTAAGTAGCACATGACAATTTGGGTGCTGTTTGCTGCTGTTAAACCGTTCAGATTCCTGTAGACACTTCCACTTTCCGAGAGTGTGTGTGGTCCTACGTGTTTCTAGCAGTGCTTCATGAGATGGGCTCCACCTCTGCCAGCAAAGCTGCTCCAGCTCTCCTCTCCTCTGCCCCACTGCTGTGCTATGAAAACACACTTGCCTGCAGTTATGGGATGGAAAGAAAACATGCAAAGGATGCACAGAAGGAAGATATGTAGTCACCTTTCTGGGGGAAAGAAGTGGGAATAACCTCTCAGCAAACATTAGCTACCATCTCATTTTTTTTAAGAGACTGGAAAAACAAGGAAAGAAAAAAATTGCACAGGAAGAAGTCAGTATATCCAACCTTAATTATGGTAATGGATCACAAGTGGCTTCTGGCACTCACTTGAAATGTGTCACCCTGTCAAAGACCAGTGAGATGAAGCAGCAGCTTGCAGCCATAAGCCAGACCAAGACAGGCTAGCAGTTGTGAAGAGAGCCCCAGGAAATCCAAAGTAGGAGGGAGTCCAGCAGCTTCACAACTCTGAGCACAAGCAGGCTGGATACCCTGCTCAAAATCATCATGCACGGTGGATCCCCCACACTGCTCTCTAAATGCATCTTTCTGCATCAAATGGCACTTGTAGTTAGGCTGTGTCATTTCACATTGCATTAGCCTGTATCATCTCGTATCATTTGGCACTAAAATGATATGTCACAACATATGCATAACCTGGGACATGTCACACCCTATATTTACAGTATTTAGTACATTTTATTTGATTATATGACCACCTTGTCCATCTTTTTCACGCCTTCCTCTTACTGAAGCTGATGGAGAAAGCATATGAAGAACTGACAGGATAATCAGGATCCAGAAGCAGAAGGAGAGGATGAGTGACAGCCTAGTTCCACTGACTTATTACCAGCAGCATCATTTCAGTTAACCTCACATACTTCTAATTCCCCTTCCTGTCTGTGGAGCATCCCCTGTTGTCATAATGTCAGTGAATGCCATTAAGCCTGGATAGTCATTTGCAAAGTCCTGAATAATCCAGAGGAATAATACTGAATTCTATTAAAGCTGTTCAGCTTCTTCACTTGGTCTCTTGCTTTCTTGAGGATATCCTAAGGAATTTTATTGTTTTCTTCTTGCCAGATAAGGTCTTTCCTTTCCTGGCCTAAATTAAAGACTATATGGCAGTGTTGTTGATTAGCCACAACCAATTATAACATAATGTATAATATGTCATCTATATCTATAAATATGATGATGTGATATTTACTTCAGTGAAATCTTCCTCATCTGTGACAAGACAAAAGATTTAAAAGCAGCCAGTGACTACATACTGTAATAGCACTCTGAATTTCTTCTCAGCACTTATCAGATCAATATCAGGAACTGGAAGGAAACTGCTCTGGAGCAAGACATGAGGATACAAATTTGTTGTGATGCTGATGAGCCTCCAAGCAGAAGCACACTGCCAAGGTGGTGATGAGAAGAGACACAGAAGAGCTCTGACAATAAAGTATCATTTCCCAACCTCCCAAAATTCAACTCCTTCACTTCCAGCACACCTGTTCTTCACAACTAATCTGCTCTTGGATGAAGACCTGCACAGAATTAAAATTAAAAAATATCGACATCTCTCCAAGTCCCAGTCACAACCAATCACAATGGACAACCAATAAACACAATATATGGTATGTTCAGTAGAAGGCAGAGTGAAATTAATGAAGATGCCCAGCCCTGGAACCCATACACAACCATAAAAGCAAAGACAACCTCTCTTGTTAAAAAACAAACTCTGTATAAAATTGTATATTGCTGTGCACAGGCAGTTTCTGGGCAGTTTCTATGTTACAGCACAGCAATAATTTAGCTGCACACAGCAGCCCTGCCTGGCAGTTTATGGAGAATCTATAAGGCAGCACAATATCCAAATAACATGTCGGGGGGATTTAGATGGGCACAGTGCAGTAACTGGAATTGGATTTGGGATGCTCTCTCAGCCTCGCTCACAATCAATTACAAGGCCCTTTGGAGCTACACACGCTCAAACCCCTCATTCCAGCCTCCCAACAGGCTGCTCTCAGGCACACGTCTAGGAGTGGATGGCCATAACACACTGTCACACCCTCCTGCCTCGTTTTCCCTGCTCACAGCACCCCAGGGATCCCGGGCTGGGGGGAAGGCACAGCCGTGCTGGAGGGTGGTGGCACTGGTGGCAGCTCAGGGCCACATCTCTCCCTGGGGGCTGAGTGCAGGTTAAGTGACCACCTGTGTTTTTCAGTTTGGTGCCAATTTATGCTCTTTCTTTTAAACACTCACTAACAGAACAGTTGTTTGCTTCAGACAAAGCCTCTGGCTCTGTTTCTCTAAAATGACCTTTTCACATACAGATGAACACTGTTTATGTTCTCCCCCTCCTGTCCCCAGTTTAACAGGCAGTGCTCAGAGCCTGAGGTGACCTCCATCAGATCTCCTGCCATCTAAGAATTATAACACAGGAAATGATTCAGATTACAGCCCATGAAGTCTATCTGCATGTCAAACACGCTGTCTGTTGGTGTCAAAGGCCAACACCTAACGATACCTAATGTCTGAATTTCAAATTCATTTCAATCAGCTAATATTTAAAGAAGCATGGGAAGAAACAAAACACGGCCAGTACAGCAGAAAGATAAGCTGAAGGAGCCAAAAGGTTGACTGACCCCATTTGTTTCTCTGGACCCATTTTTCCCACACTAGATTAAAAGCTGGACCATTTCCTAACCCAAGTGGAATTTACCAGGTAAAATTCCATCCATGTCAAGATGTTACAGCATCTTGAATCAACAAAACAGTTTTGTGCCAACTGCTTAGTTCAGAGTTAAAGAGAAACCTGGAAGGTTAACAAGTAACAGGAAGCAATTAATTAAAGTTTTGATAATGTACTGTTTCACAGTGATTTCACTTAATAATGAATTTTACATCCTAAAGGAAGAACAAAACCTTGGAAAAATGTGTGCCTAACGTAAGAGACTGGCAAGCAAGGTGGACTCCTCAGCACTGTCCCAGGAATTTTGGCAGCTTTAACTCTGTTTATGGAGTTCAGGTCTTTATTCAGAAATGCTTAGTCATTGAAGTGCTTCCTTAAATTGGCTTTTTCTGATAAAACATTCCATAAAAATTTGGATGTCTTCTCTTTAAAAATTCACTTCTGTTTGATAACGCCCCCAGAACATTTGCAAAATAAGCTTCGTGTTTCTTTACCTTGAGAATGAAATCCTTTTAAGGAAGAAGTGCAGCACATGTATCTTCTGACACATTCAGTGTCAGCCCCTCCTGCAGACAGGATGCCAGACTGGACAGACGTGACAGCTGCTTCACTAAGGTTGTTTCTACAGTACCAACAAACATGAAGGAATTCCTGCAAAGCCTTGTAGCCTGCAGTGGGCTCCAAGTGTCCAAATGGTCTTGCTTTCCTTTTTAAATCAAAATTCTAGAGTCTAAATTAACTTCTCAAACTGTAAAATCCACAGATTTGTCTTTTTAGCCTAACGAGGATTATCACCTAGAACATTAAAATTTCGGCTTCTAGTTTCTCCATCTCCCTCCTTCCCAAGGTTTCTCAGAATACAGAAAGCCCCTCCTTCTTAACCAGTGATGAACAATAGAAGTATGAACATGACAAGAAAATGTGATAGATGACAGCTCTTGCAGTGGCAGTTGAAAGCCAGGGCCCCCAGCACAATTCCAGCGAGTGCACAACATTACTACAGCTACAGATTAGACCAAGGGATGGATTTATGTATGCAGTGCTGATTGTGCATTTTAACACATTGGTAACTGGCATTTAACTTCTGGAATAACAGCTTAAATCCAGCCATTAAATTCATTTTAATTAAATGTTTGTGAATGCTTTTTGCTATTATACACCACAGAGATACTGCTAATGACTGCTCCATTAGTCTCCACACAGCATTATTCCCCGTGGGACGCCCCTTGCTGCTTTGCCCTGTTTCAGGGAGGGTGTCAGCATTAGTCTTTATGCACAGGGCCTGATTTTTCTGCTGCTGCAGGAAGGCATCTCATTGCTCAGCCTGTCACTGCTCATCCCTCAGCACGGCAGGGGCTCGGCGTCGTGTGCTCTGGGAGCTGCTGTGCACAGGATGGAGCAGGGAACGGGGCAGGGGATGGGGCAGGGCAGGGGATGGGGCAGGGCAGAGGATGGGGCAGGGCAGAGGATGGGAAAGGGCAGAGGATGGGAAAGGGCAGAGGACGGAGCAGGGCAGGGGATGGGAAAGGGCAGAGGACGGAGCAGTGCAGTGGATGGGGCAGGGCAGAGGATGGAGCAGGGCAGAGGATGGAGCAGGGCAGAGGATGGAGCAGGGCAGAGGATGGAGCAGGGCAGAGGATGGAGCAGGGCAGAGGATGGGAAAGGGCAGAGGATGGAGCAGGGCAGAGGATGGAGCAGGGCAGAGGATGGAGCAGGGCAGAGGATGGAGCAGGGCAGAGGATGGGAAAGGGCAGAGGATGGAGCAGGGCAGTGGATGGGGCAGGGCAGAGGATGGAGCAGGGCAGAGGATGGAGCAGGGCAGAGGATGGAGCAGGGCAGAGGATGGGAAAGGGCAGAGGATGGAGCAGGGCAGTGGATGGGGCAGGGCAGAGGATGGAGCAGGGCAGAGGACAGGGCAGGGAGCAGGGCAGAGGATGGGGCAGGGCAGAGGATGGAGCAGGGCAGAGGACAGGGCAGGGAGCAGGGCAGAGGATGGGGCAGGGCTTGCTGTGCTCGCTGCTGTGGTCCTCAGCGTTTCTCTTGTGCTGCCCTTCCCCCGAGGCTATTTCTTGCTTTCTGATAGGCTTGGACAGAGCTCCTGGGGGTTTACATAAACTTAGAGGATAGAACTGATTCCCAGAGGCCTTGGGTTTGCTTCCATCCCTGCTGTGTTCCCAGACCAGCCCGGGGGCACACGCAGGGATCCCCAGGGTTCCCTGCAGTCACTCACCTTTTCATTTCCCCAGCTCCCCCAGAACCTTCTGCAGCACTGAGCACCACAGCCAGTCACGCAGGGTGGCTTTAGAGGCTGCTGTCACAGCACCTGCCCAGTGACAGAGCAGGAACTGCCATCATCACCAAGCTTATCACCACGTCCACCCTGCTCCTGCAACAACCACACCATGCAAGGGGCTTCACCAAGTGATCTCTTCCACCTGGCAATCAGATCCCCTCATCAGTCCTGCTGGGAGCTGACACAAAGCTCACCATGCTTACAATAAAAACTTCCATCTGCACTCCAGAATTTATATTTGGTTAAGGCCCATTTGTTTCTCTCCCTTAAGCATAAAAAATTTAGGTTTAAATGGTTATGAAGGAGAACTTTCCCTACCTAAGTCACCTCTGGTGCTACATAATTGTGCAGCAGTCAGATATAGAAGTAGTTAATCTATTTTCTAATACAATAAATGCCTATATCACAGAAGAAAGAGATCTAAGAAAATATTTTTTTAATCTATGTGTGATTTGTGTTAGGTGGGTGGAAGGTTAAAATACCAGCAAGGATCCACAGGGAGACAGAACACTATGGGTGGTGAGCAAATCCCAGCTTCTCTGCTGAACTGGTTAAAGATGATTTTGGAAGGGGTGTCACAGCATGACTTGGTTAAGCTTTCTGTAAACTTGACAAATCAAACTCTGTCAAAATAAATGGAGAAATACTGTTTTCACATGCTTAAAGCACTAATCTCTGGAACAGAAGGACTATTAGCAGGACAGTCATTTGTCTGCAGCTGCCAGAGGAGCCAGGAAGTGGGAGAAATGGTATTCTCTGCTGCTAATGGATGGATGAGACTTTGCTTGGGTAAGTGGGTGAGTGGAAGGAAGATCAACTCCTCATCTGCAGAAACAAGAAATTACAGCAACAGCAGTCATAATTTGCTGCAGAAAGCACAAGAGACAGGCCTACAGCTCACAGGAGCTCTGAATTCCCACTGCATTGAAGCTCACAGGCACAATGTCATTGGAAAGAAGCTAATTCTCCTGTTTAAATAATCTTTAAATTTTACCACAGAAAGAGATTTGAATTGAAGAAAACTCCAAGCACATCACTGACTAGCACACTGAGGAGGGATGTCCAGAGCCATGACCTGGTGCCGGTTCTCAGGATCCCAGTCTTTCAATCAGGAGTGGGGAAACTCTGGGAACACGAGCCAGCCCACTGAGGCCTGTGGCCACTGTTGGAAGTGCATTTAGGATGTCCTTCAACAGGGTCAGTCCAGCAGCAGACTGCTGGGAAGGCAAACAGAACGACAAGGAAGTGTTCCTGTTGGAGAACTGTGAATAAAACCCAAGTGTGCTCCAGCAGAGCCTTTATTTCACTGCATACCTCAACTTCCTGCCGGAGGAGCAGTCCGCTGGAAGATTTACATGCTGCTCTGGGCAGGATTGTTGTCAGGACACTGATCAACTGAATCAGAGGGTCCTAAACTGAGGAGCAGTTCAGACACATTCAAGGAGAAAGAAAAGGATTTCAGAGAAGCATTTCAAAACCAGCTCCTGAGATGCTATTTCCAGAAAAGAGACATATCACTTCATTTTCCAGACCACTTATCCCACAGCTCCCACTGTGATGAGTAAGAATTTCTGGATGCTCAGCAGTTTTGAAGAGCAGGATGCCTCATTTGGGAACAGACGAGCAGTGGCAGCATGAATGTGGTGGCTCAGCAGGAGCCGTGCAGGCCTGGGGAGGGGGCAAAACGCTCCCATTCTGGGGGCAGCCCCTGTGCAGCTGCTGGACTGGGCATTTCCCAAGGCTCCATGCACAGCAGATTTCCCCAAATCCAGCTGTGATATCCTGCAGAAGAGCAGGCGGCAGGACTTGCCCACTGTACTGTCCAAGGCAGGCCCCTGCTCCCAGCCCTGGGAGTGTCTCCACTCCTGCAGGAGGAACACGAGCACAGGGTTTGCTGCTGCTGCCTGCAGGCTGGAGGGGTTCATCCCTCGGGGGGATTCAGCCCTGAGCACCACAAAACTGAGAAGGCATCAGCCTTGACCTTCCACTTTAAAGAGAAATATTTCACATGAGTCAACGGGAAAGAATGAGCTGCTACGGATTCGGTGCATTGCTTTCTTCAAAAGATGCTGATGCTGAATTTACATCCCCACCCTCAAAAAAAACCAAACCCAAACAAAGGTATTTTAGCTGATTCAGTTCCACATCACAGAGTGATGAAGAATCTGAGGTTCATCTTCTGGAAATGAAGGAAATATTTTTGGGAAAGCTGAAAGAACATGGGAGATAGACTGAGGCTTTACCTGCCTTTAAAGCACCAGTGACTTATGAAAGAGAAATTTTTATTTTCAGACTTTCAGAGTAGAAAGCCTGAAGGGTTGACTTTAATTCATTTGCAATTTCTTGCAATAATCTAATTTAGATGTCAAACAAAGTTCTGGGTTATTACTTTTCAGAGAAATTAAAATGTAATTGTTATTGTTTTTGTCTACAATTACTCTGATGGAATTAACAAAGGATATTTTTAATAAGATTTGCTTATCTGAGAGATAACACTTGAACATAATATAAACAGAATTTAGCCTTTATTCAGTGCTGTAATATTTTCTGTAGATGTATTCCTAGTAACACCAGAGTTTAGCTAAAGGGAAACCTCTTCCTGTGTTGATTTTGCATCTGGCTATATTCATATATCAGCAGTAGGAAGTGGACAAGAAAACTCTTGCACAAATAATAAGCTTGCTATATTTTAATTTAGAAATTCATATATTAAGCAAAATACCATCACTCTTGTTTGGAATAGGTCAGCATATTCCCCTGTACTTCAGTGAAGATTACAAGGTACACCTGCACAGGTACTGCTGTCTGTCAAGGCATTTACTTAATCATTTTGCTGTCTTTAAATAGAGTGTGTTAGCCACTGTTTTCACATCAAATATCAAATATTAACTTGGACAAATATACTGTGTAGACATGATTACACCTGGAAGCATGGACTACAACATTTACAGTACACATTTTGTAAGAAAATCACAATGCTTTATCATAGTCTAGAATTTCTAGTCTTGTTTTCAACTTAGAAATCACCAAGGCATCATAAAGTTGAAATTTGAAGGTCTCCATTTCAAGTTCAGATTTCAGCATTGCTCTCTGCTATTTCCCACCCCTTTTTTTTTTGTGGGGCAGGCAGCATTTTGATGGCCAGATTTGCACAGGAGTCACTGGCTGAGCATGCATGTATGTACATTCTCTTCCACACATTCATGTTTGCTGTAAAGCAGTGAGGTTTCTCATGGGATTTGAAAACTCCCATCCACTATTTGTATGCAACTGGATGGATAATCTCTCTATTTAAGCTTTTCACCTCTGTGCCTGGGGACTGTCCTCTGTACAAAGTCCTGGTAAGGGCTGTGTCAGATCTACAATACACAGCAGTATTTTCACAGGCTTAAATCATGGGAGTTCCCACAAGGCAGTGACCTCTGTTTATAGAGCTAAAGTTTATGAGCTATATATTTTATTATATGACTGTCTGAAAACCATATTGTATTAAGTACTCTGCATTGTCATGAATCACTGTGGGATTGGCTGAGAAAATGTATAAGGGTCTCTCCTGCAGGGTCAAGAGTACATTCCTCTGTGACCCTGCGCTTTAACGTGAGGCAAGCATGGAAAATACCAAAGGCTCTTTTTCCACTGATTGGCTGAAATGGTTCAGAGTTTATTAAACAGCAGATAATTCCACTATCAATCTAGCATCTTAAAATGGGAAACCACCAACAGAGAATAGATAAGCAGAAGCCAACATTAAAATGTAGATACATACACACACAGAACCTGCTATTCAAAGTGAGCAGCTCTAATAAAGATATTTTATATTTTTTAAACATAATCCTGCTGTTGTCTGAATGACTGTGACTCTTTTTACCTTAAATATTGTGCCCAGTGAATTAAGGCAATGTAAATTATTCAGGTGTCTTGTGAATCTTTAATGAAGAACCTCCATAGCAAAAGAAAAAAAAACTGGACATGGAATTTATCCATCTGCAAAGGCTTTCCCTAATTCCATTCAAATACAGAACATTTCATTAGAGAGAGAAATCATAAAAATAACATTTTGATATTGGTCTGTACATTTCTGAAACCCTAAGAATAACATGAGCTCAGCATTGTTTTTACTGCCAGGTTTTTATCATTAGAATTCTGAAGTGCATAGTGCATTTACAGAATGCTTGAGAAAGCCTAGAAATTGTGTATGGCACTAGTTAGTTTCTGAATGTGAAGAACAAAATCTCCTCCCTTTCAAGGATCTCAGTTTTTCATTTTAACAAGACAGATATTGTAGTATCTAATTTCATAAAGAAAAAGGTTATCTACTTTCATCTACTGTAAGCATCTAGATTAACTAGAGGAGCTGTTTTTATGTATTTTATATATTTCATGTGAGTTAAA